>NC_045541.1:64244147-67004147 GCF_009769535.1 Thamnophis elegans | reverse complement strand
CTCTTCAATCAAAATTCTGCCAAACATCTTTCCAGTAGATTAATCTTTCTGTACTTTTCATATTCACTTTTGCTTCCTATCCTTTTGTAGAGGACAATAAAAGCATTTTTCAATTGTCAGGCCCAGATGGAGTTCTCACACATTAAATAAGCTGAACTCCACATTCAAATTTTAGTACTTTTCCAATTACATTACCTGCAGTCTTTTTCAATCTTCTCACAGTACAAAGAATTTCTTATCCATCAATTTTACTTGTACGCTAATATTTATAGAATTTGTATCTCTTCCATTCTTCAACATATCATTATCTTCGATAGGGAACTTTGAATACTTTTTACAGCACTGACTTAACCCAAATTATTTTATCAGCTTTATTTTTAATTTTGTTCAGTACTGTAATCAGTACAGTGTACATTAGTTATGTGTTATAAATTACCAATGGCTCCCATAAGTTATTTATGTTATTTCAAATCACTTCAAATAATAAATTACTGTATCAAAATCACTACATTTTCTCTGTCTCTTTTAATCTTAACTATTTAAACCCATTATGCATATTATATAATCTTCCTCATTTTTATAGCTGTTTTAAAAGTATTTTCTCTCATCTGCTGATACAGACCTCCATTACTTATCATGGTTTTACCCAATTAAGACTTTCATATAAAATGTTTGAGTGGGATGGGGACTGTATAAAGTAGGTTACCAATCTTATGCATGTGTCATTTATAGCATTCCCTGCTAATAAGGTTGGTACTGTTTAGTTTGGCCACCTTTTGCCACAAGAAGAACCAAAACACAGTTTTAATTTAAATGTGTTCACACTATGCTGGGAAAGTTTGGTCTCTCCAATATAAAGACTTCTTTTTTGCCTCTATCCCACTAACTAGAAAATGCATGTGATGTATAAACACACCCAGGATATTTGGAAATGGTTTATCATCAAGTATGAAATCAGGAAGACAAGTTATTTCAATGTTGATGAACCTCCAGTTAAATTAACCTGTGTAATTAAGTGAACTATTAAATAAAACAAGGTGACTAACTGAGGTGGGCATGCTCAGCCACAATGGTCTTAGGAAGCTCCAGGACTAAAAGGGGAGGGGGCTGGGATCCGTAAATTAACCTTGGATTTTGACTTGCCGAGTACGGGTAATTTTCCTCAACTTGATGCTATCCAGATGGCACCAGGATCATAACCATTGTCCTCTAGTTATACAGTCCTTCCCAAGGACTTGGGATAGGCCAATGTTATTGTTTAATAATATTAAAATTATTGTCCCACGGTGTAAGCTGTTCCAAATAAACCTGCCGTTTGAAATTGACTGATGCTGATTTTGCCAATGTTAATGGTGTTCAATGGGTACTCCAGATCAGAAATTACACCCAAGGCACCTATCACTATTAGTACTATCTTTACTTTCTCTTGCCACAGTTATTCTACTGTTATTTGCAGATCTTTGTGATTTTTCTCCAGTTCCTTCTCTATTTTGCTGTCTCCAGGTTTTGCAATGTCCACGGTTTATGTATTTTATTATCATCATCATAATTATCTGAGGATTTATACACCGAGATAGAGAACCTTGTTCCTCTGAAAATGTCTAGATACAGAAACAACCCTCTGGCCACTGTCGATAGAGGAAAAAACCACAGTTATAAATAGACAGACTCTGCAAAACTATTCAGCTCTCCTTCCTCTTTACTATTCCATTGCAGTTTAACCCCCTTTATCTCTTGCAGAAACATGCAAGCACAGGATAGAAGTGAAAGTAATTCCCAGTGGGTCTGTAGTTTTCAAGCAGCAGAACAATGCTGTGGGCTGTGTGAAATGAAATGAGACTGATTGCATGTGATTTTGGGGTGGCATATTAGCATTTTTCCTTTCCTTCTACTAGAATTATGATGGCATTGCTGTAGGACCCAAGTTATTCACTATTTCTGTGGGATCCCCCACAGCTTCTGGAGTTGGGAATATTGTCTTTTCTGATAGCCTGAGTGAATAACAAATAATGGTTTCAAAGGTTGAAGGAATTAGGATATAGAACCCTGGTGGTTCTGCTTGGTTTCTTCTGACCTCTCCAATCTCTCACCTTTTAACTAAACCTATCCTCCTTTTTCAACAGGCTGTGGAGCTGCCAGACTCCTTTTCACCTGAGCTACGATCTTTGCTGGAGGGACTTTTACAGAGAGATGTCAACCGTCGGCTGGGCTGTATGGGTCGTGGGTGAGTGTCCTGCCAAGATGCTGAAGGACTATGTGAGATGTAGAGGATGGGCCGGAGTTTTAAGGTTACTCATCCATATTCAGTTATAGAAAAAGTTCTACTTAGAATAAAGTTGGGTTTGGAAGTCAGGTGAGAACAATTCCTTCACTTCTTATTTAAGAAAAACAAAAACCTGCAAAGAATATATTCTTTTCATATCCTTGGCTATCATAACATATTTCCTGAATCTATTACTGTAGAGACAATACGAACAAAACTTCAAAACCTGGAAATTAATGTTAACAGAACCAGCTTCATAAAAACCATTCCCCAGTATCTGACTGCTGCCTTAGTTTTCAAGGCTGCCAATTTTCTCCGTTCCTCAGTTGCAAATTCAAGCCACAATCTGATAAATCCACATAGATGGCCTTGTAGCATGGGTGTACCAGGAAAACACATCAGGGTTATGTAAACTCCAGAAATATTGTTTACTTATAAGTAAGGCTTTTATTTTCATGGTTTTTTGATTAGCATTGAATATAGATCAGGAGTTGAAATGTTAAGGTTTTCAGAACAATAATAAATAGCTAATTTGAAAACATGAAGTGCTATTGTTTTAAAAAACATTTTCCTTAGCAAGAAAGATCAACCAGCAATCTTGTTTTTGCATTATATTATGGTTCATTTACCATTTCATAAAATCATCCATTATTCAATTTATTTCTTTTCTTCTCTAACCATTATAAGATACAATGTAGTCCCTGTATAAATGCATAGAGCCCTAGATTTGGTACATGTCCCATAAGGATGAACCAAACCTTTGCTTGTGCCATACATCTGATGAAGTGGGCTCTTTTCTTTGCATGCCTCTCTTATGATTAACAGTATACATATTGTTGATTAAATGTATACCCTGCTAATAATTTCTGTGGACTGATCATCCAGATTTTGAAACAATAAATGTTACCATATACTAGGCAAATTTAAAATGCTTGCTTAATTTATCTTGGAGTTTTATTTTGTGGCCCCTTTCTTTGTATTTGCTATTCATTGGGGGGTGGGGGAAAGAGCCCACAGAATAATAATTTCACTTCCCTTCCTCTATTTCCAAAACCATTCGAAGTCTTATTCAGTTACTTCTTTAGTTTCTGATATTTTAAGCAGTATTATCTCTAAATTTCAAACTGGAGGAGAAGCATATTTTTCATAGAAAAACAACAGCACTAGATTTGAAGTTCATGGACTAGATTTTTAACACTGATTTGTGCTGTTTCTGCACACATACAGAATTTTTAGTTTTATAATTGCAGCAATAGACACATGTACTTTTCTGAGTAAACAGGGCATTCCAGTAGAAGATAATAGTTTACAGATGTCAATATAGTTAGGTTTATCTGAATTCTCTCAAGGTTTAAATTAAAATTTGAAATTCCACACTAATGGAATTCCTCACTGATTATAAAAATACATAAGCATGATAAGTTATATTTGCTGTTCATAAAGGTCATCATAGCTTGATTTTTTTATCTCTTGGCTTTTAGGTTCAGCTATTGCAAAGTCAAAGACGATCACTATTTTGTTTTCTATATTTTCATTAGGTCACTTGAAATAAAGGAGAATTCATTTTTCCAGGGTGTGGATTGGCAGATGGTTTTTCTCCAGAAGGTGAGGGGAGCCCTAGTTGAAAGGCTGACGGGAAAGAAAATAACATGTATTTGAGCATTATGATGCCGGGGGGGATGAAAAGATATGGCATTCTGCTCTTTGCTAACTTTATTTCATCATATCTTTGTAGTATCCTCCACCCTTGATTCCACCACGCGGGGAGGTAAATGCAGCAGATGCTTTTGACATTGGCTCATTTGATGAAGAAGACACCAAAGGAATTAAGGTACACAAGGAGGCTCTCCCAGAATTATGGTGTCCTCTGCTGAGTAGCTGCAGTTTTATATTACAGGAATTTCTATTTTAAAATTGATATTCCATTTTCTTCAGAAAATAAAACTCAAACAGGTTGAATTTACATGTGGTGGAAAGATCCAGGCAGTAGACAATGAAATAGCACAAGAGACAGAAAATTATGTGCTTTGCCACCAAGGAATAACCGTGCAGACCAGCCTTCTCCTTATAGTGTCTGCCTAGGAATTCTGATTAAGCTGAAGGCTGGTGCTAAGAAAGAGCTGGCACAGAGTGATTTGTGGAATCAGATTATTTTGCTTCGGCCTTTGTGTCTAGCATTAGCCAGAGTTCCCTGGAAGCCTACAAGCAGGAACACAATATTTATAGTTTTCCCTTTGCTTGCTTCCACCAATTGGAACTGTACTCCTGCAATTGGAACTGTCATACATCCGTGATAGCTGAAGAAATGTTTGTCATAATTTGCCGCTGTATAATATCTTGTTGTATAAGTGCCTTGTTGATTCAGCCAGTATCTCATTTTTAAAAATTAAAAAGACTTTGAGAAAGGATACAGTGGAATTAATACAGGGGTGGAAAATAAGGTGCCTGCTCTTCTAGATTGTCAATTAAATTAGAGAGTATACCACTATCTTCATTAAGGTAATAAAGTAAATGGACACATGGTAATTCATTGAAATTTGAAGAGATTTGTGAAGGAATAATTTCCTGGTTAGGAAAAGTGCTGAGGAAATTAGGATGTAGTAGAAAAGATGGAATCTGAAACATTCACAAAGAACTGTAGCTATTTCTAATAGAAAGGATAGAGCTGGAGCAAATAACACTGTTGAGGAGAAAACAATAGGCCTTTTTCCAAAAGAGCAAACAGAACATAAGCAAAATGTTGTTGAAACTGACTGAAAGACTGTTGTGGGAAATCCAGAAGTAGGTAGCCTCTTGTACTGCTGTTTCAGCAGCTGAAATCCAGAGGATTGCTTTCCTCTGATCCTGGAGACACAGTGACATAACTTGTTTCTCCTCCCAGCTATTGGATAGTGACCAGGAGCTCTATCGCAACTTTCCACTCACCATCTCAGAGCGCTGGCAGCAGGAGGTGACAGAGACTGTATTTGATACAGTCAATGCTGAGACTGACAAGCTGGAGGCCCGCAAAAGAGCAAAGAACAAGCAGTTGGGCCATGAGGAAGGTGAGCCTCGTTGCTGTTCTGTACACAAAACCCATTTGCCAAAGCAGACTTATTGGGCAAGAATTTTCTTTTTGGAAACTTGGTGTTTCTTCCCTATTCTTAGTGTGGGAAGGGTGTCTGGATTCATTGATACTAGTCCCATTCTGCTCCCTATAACACCTTTTTGTTAGCCTTCATATTGTTATCTTCACTTATTTTGCACAGATTATGCCTTGGGCAAAGACTGCATCATGCATGGCTATATGTCAAAACTAGGGAACCCTTTCCTTACTCAGTGGCAGAGGCGATACTTCTACCTCTTCCCAAATCGTTTGGAATGGCGTGGAGAGGGAGAATCTCCGGTAAGGAACAAGCTTTTTTTCCAGAGGGTGGGAAAGATAGAATATCAGACTTGGGATTGTATGAAGACTCGCCATACATGATAGGAAGAATTCAATATTCATTTGTGTGTGTTTAGGGAGATATAGCATACAGAGGTAAGCACATATTTGTGTGTGTTTAAGGCCATAGCACAGCACCAGGAGAAGGGGCACTGTTTAGATATAGGTGAAAGATGAATATTTAAGATATATGTTAGAAATTCTTTTCATTAATCAAATATTTGTTGGGGTGGGGCATTATAGCAATCCCTGCTCACTATGGAAGAGATCCAGTCAGTGGAGGAGACACAAGTAAAAGATCGAAAATGCATCCTGCTTAAGATCCGGGGAGGCAAGCAATTTGTTTTGCAGTGTGATGTAAGTTGCTTTGTTTTGATTTTCACCTCTCATAAAGTCTCTCCTAAGAACCTTTCTTGGTGGTCGATTTAATCTTTTGTGAAGTTAAACTTTGGTAACTGTCTAAGAAAGATGTTTTTTTTTTATTCCACACAAAATAGAAAAATAGCAAAACTAGTTAATTTGAAATTCTCTTGCATCCTGTTCTTCCTGTTTCACTCTAGGCCAGTCATGGAAAACCTTTTTCTTACGGCGTGCCCAGGCTTCAGGAAAGCCTCCGGAGGATGGGAAGGGCAAGAAAGGGCCCCAATGGGCCAACTGGAAGTTCAGAAAGGATCCATTGCCGGGGGAGGCCGTTTTTTGCCCTCCCCAGGCCCTGGCCAACCGTTGGGGCCGTTTTTTGCCCTCCCTAGCCTCCGTAGGCTTTCCTGAAGCCTGGGGAGGGCAAAAACAGTCCCAAGGGCCCAACCGGAAGTTCGGGAACAAACTTCTGGTTGGCCCATTGGGGCTGTTTTTCACCTTCCCCATCCTCCAGAGGCTTTCCTAAAGCCCAGGGAGGGTGAAAAATGGCCTCCCCTGGCCCTCCAAAAGGACAAAAAAATCAGGTAGCTGGTGCGCATATGCGTGCGCCAGAGCTGATGGCTGGTGTGCCACCAAATATGGCTCTGCGTGCCACCTTTGGCATGCATGCCATAGGCTCACCATCATGGCTCTAGGCTAATCTGTGTTCCTTTTTAAAAATTGTGGTTCTCTAAAATCCCCATTATTTACTGTCTTAGAGACTCTTTTCAGTTTATGGAAAGAGTGACTTGAATAGTGAATTGTTTTAGTGGTCATGTATGCTTGGCAAATGCTTCTCAGAATAATCTGTATCTATTAAGTTTTCAAATAGAGCTTAACTGCATTTGCACAATTATTGTCTAATTTATAAATCTAGAGGATCAGAAGCAGCTTCTATTTCAATATTGGGAGGCAATAAGTGGTAGATATTCCCTAGTCACTAAAAGCCATATTTATATTCTCTCTAGAGAAGTACAAGCTAGGGAAACAAAGCTAAGCAATTCTGTCTTGTTGCTTTCCATGGATATCTAGAGGGATTTTATCTTGCTAAATAATGTCCCAGATATTTGTAACCAAAATGGTTTTGCAATTTGCAGGTTCCATACACTGCAGAGTATGTGGGTATTAAAAAGCATTCAGGGCAAATAATAAGTAGATCCTCAGGGGACAGGACTATGCTGATAGGGTCAGATTGAAATTCTCTCTCCAGTTGCTCTCCTCGGCTGGGAAAAAACACTGATGCTAATAGCTGGCATAGAGACATGGTGCTAAGCACAAGGGAATCCCTGGAAGCTTTAATCATTTATATCTAAATTTTAAAAGTATAGATGTATTTGCTGATTTGGGTCAACAGCTCAAGAATCCTAATGCATGTTAAAGTGTAATTTTTTGGCAAGTTCAGCTTAAATGGATTACAAGTGGTATTGGAGTATGAGTCCTAACCACTGTTCATGTTTGATGGAAGTTGCAGTCTAAAATATATAGTGAGCATATTGCTGACTCCTTATAGCAAATATTCTTTAAAAAGACAAATCTATTTGTAATAAGGGCTCACCATAAGGGGCAAAGTCTTGCTCGCAGGATGAAGAATAAGACCGATGATGAAATGTAATTTCTCTCTCCCTCTGTCAGGGAAGTTATTGCTATTGTTCTGGAATATGTCTTTCCTGTGCTTCTCCATTAATACATCATCTTTTCCTCTCAGAGCGATCCAGAGCTGGTGCAATGGAAGAAGGAGCTGCGTGATGCTTATCAAGAAGCTCAACAGCTGCTGCAGAGGGTACCCAAAATGAAACATAAGCCACGTTCTCCAGTGGTAGAGCTAAGCAAGGTCCCACTGATTCAGCGCAGCAGCAGCAGTACCAATGGCCTCTGACCTTCCTTGACTTCATTTCCCATCCTTAATTTATTCAGCTGGATTTGCCCACCATCCCCACCCTCTCTCCTGTCTCTTCTTGCTGATCATTGTGACGTCCACCCAACCCCCAGGGATATCATGAGGGGGTGGGGGTATTCAGAAAGCATGGGACAGGTTCCCTCCTCCCCTATCCCCTCTGCACATGGGGATCAATACCCATTCCAGGGGCAGGAGACTGATAAGGTGGATAAGAGTCTACTCATTCCTTACTGAGCAAGGCTGAAATTAAGGCCTTGCCCCTAAATAGGACCAACACAAGGAAATCTGAAGAGTGCCATGCATGTGAGCAGTTCCTTCCTACTTTCTCACCGTGGTGTCAGATGTGTGCCAAAGTATACATAAGAAATACCACAGATCCTGCTAGCTTGGGCCCTGTTGACATGGCATTTTGGGAATGTACATTGTCTTAAAATAAGTCCTCTTAACGCTAGCAGAAATGAGGAGAAATCCACAAGACAATCTGAAATCCAGACCCTTTACCTTCCCATACCGAACTCTGACAAGAGTTCTATGGTAGATCCCGAAGAAATCTATCTTAGTTCTTGCCAGAGAGATCTGAAGAATGCATTTTCACCTATCCAAAGAGTGTTGGGTAGGTGTCCATTGCTAAGCAATTAAGCATATATTTCAGGATTGGCTGGTATTCCACTCCAGGCTGGGAAGGAGGTCTGGCTTTTAAACAATTACACAGTAATAGAAATTCTTAATAAAAGTGTAGTCCTGTTCTTTCCCAGAGCTCTGTCCAGGTCCTTAACACTTACTACTACCTTCTTATCCTATCATTTGCCATTCCAAATCTGATATTTCCCACCCAGGACAGCAGCTGCTGCTTCAGCAACAGCCTTAGGAATTGAAATCCTTTGCTATTCCAGGCCTGAACAGGCGTTCTCAATCAACGGTGCCAAATGTCAAGATGGTTTTGTGCCTGTTTCTGTTAGCCTAGCAAAGATGAAGTTGTGCTCCCTGTGACCCCAGGAGAGATCTGGAGAGACCCCCTGTGTTTGTCTTGCCCAGAATATATTAATGCCTCCAGCTCTTTTCTTTGAAGTCAGGTGAGAATTGCCCCTATTTCTGCTGTCTCCACTGCCAAAACCTATGCTGCTTTGCTGTGGAAAGAGGCAGGGGCAGTGGTTTTCATGCCCAAAGTGATTTGGAGCTTCCCGAGCCTCATTTCGGGGCCTCTTGAGGCTGGAGCTGGACTGCAGTAGCTGAAAACAGCCTGATCAAGGCTTTGTGCCAACTCCCAAGTGTCTGAAGGATTCTGTAAATAAATTTGTGCCAAGGGGCCAGGTGGGGTTTGAAAAGCTAAGCCTGCTCATCTCCCCCCTTCCAGTATGCCTTGTATAAAACAGTGTTCCCTTTCAAGCTCCCTCCCACCCAAGCATTACGATTTCTCCCACAGGATGGTGAGAAATCTCAGGTTGAATCCTCCCTGTATCCTTCCTCCTCCTTTCATTTGCAGTTAATGGGGGTTGGGGTGGACGGCTTTCAGTTGGGGGTCAGGTCTCATGCCCCAAGCGCATGCAATTGCCTCTGCTGCATGCCCCCTCCCCCCCATGTGATGAATTTTGCCTGTTCTGCCATCTGATTTCTCCCCTTCCTTCCAAGAAGAGGTGGAATAAAAACCCCTCTGTCCCTGCAGTGTCTGTACATATTGATCTCTGGTTTGTTTCTCTGGGGTTATTATTATGGATTTTTTGCCGATTTTGAATGTGATTTTAATGAGTGGGATAAATACTGTTTTTATAATAAAAATCCAAAACCCACAAGTGCATTATGAATTCTTTTGTGGCTTCTATTGCTTGAATGATAAAGAGATCACCAGCACTGACCATATAGGTACAATATGTTGGGGTTTTGCAGTACTAGAAGTCACCAAGCCTCTGTTCAGAGGACATTGGCTGGTAGGGACAGTTTTTATCTTCAGCCTTGTCTAAAGAATATTTTATCTTCTTATTACAGATGCTGCTTAGAGAAGCTTTATCTTTTACTGCTTCTAACCCTGCAGGCTTCTCCCCTACTAGACAGGGAGGCCTTGAAGATAGTGTAGACAATGGGAGATAATGGCCCTCTTTGGAATATTAATTAAGGTAATAATTTCTCATCCCTGCAGTCAAAAGACTAGTGGCCTATTAGCTGCAGTATAAGAAGCAGCTGTCTTAGCACCCAACTAGATAGCAGTTGAGGAAAAAAAATACCTTAGAAAAATGCAGTGGCAAGCCATTTTTGCATCATACAAGAGAATCTGCACAGATGTGTTCATATAAATATACCAGGAATGCCCCAGCAAGTAGCAGCAGCAAATTTGTTTATTTACTTATTTATATTATTTAATATATGTATCCACCTATCTCAATCATGTGATTCTAAGGGGCTTCCAATAAAATACCTGACCTTGGATGATCTTGAAAGCTATGTAGCCTTGGTCAGCTCTTGGATAGAAGATCCTAAGAATCTTAAGAATTTCAGGATTATGCTGGGAAGACCAGCCCTTCCCCCAAGGCAAAAGACTCAGTTCATAACAGTTGGGAACAAAAGTATGCCACTTTCATTTCTATAAATCCTGGGTACATATGTTCTCCCCAGAGAATATATAAATCCTTCATTCACCCTTAAATATGAATTCTGTCCTCATTTACATCCAGTTGCTGTCAGCACCCAATATTATCAACTGCTATTAAGTTCGTTTGCCTGCTTATAAATCACCAGCCAGATATTGAAATCGTTGAAGTTTGTTTTTATTTAGGCAATAAGTCATTCCTTTTAGAACTAATAAATCATATTTGGTTCTCATCTTCTGAGAACATTTGCTTGTCTTGCTGGGCCATTAGATGACAAGAATTTTTTTTATGATTCTCTTCACTGCTGTCTAATGATCCCATTTTGCAGTCTGTTGAGTCTGAAAGACATATAACTTTAATAATGTTGTCAGTTTAGTTTCTCTTTGACTTGTCAGTGGCAAATGAACTAATCACTGATCAAGTGGTTGTATCATGAGAAATATTTAGGTTTGCTTAGACAAAAAAACAAAATGGTATATCTTTCTTCCCTATCACAAATCTCAGCAGTGATGGGTAGAATATAATTCACAGAATAGCTGAGCCCAAGGATTCAAGATAGGTTTCACGATAGCCAGTCCCATCCTCTATCTCCTCAGTTGTATCCTAGCCCCTACCACCGAAAATAGCTGCTTTCCTCGCCCAATGGTAGGGCTGAGCCTATGCTGTTCAGTATTGCACTGTCTCTCTATGCCATCAGTGGCCAATAAGTTCTGCTTGTTCCCAGAAACAAAGAATTAGGCTTGTGCTAATTATGAATGCAATTTTATATCTTCTGCCCAGAAGACAAAGAAGTTAGGCTTGTGCTAAATTATGAATGCAATTTATTATATTAAGAAAAGCAATTTTCGGAAACCGGTGACAAAATACATCTGCTAACACGCAGGTTGCTATGCTTCAAGAAAACCATTTTACAGAGGATATTGCACCAGCAATAGATTAACTAGAATTTATCGGCAAATTTAGTTGTGTTTAATTTGGACTTTATTGGACCTGTAAGATCCTACACTTCATGTAAGCAAGCAATTTGGTTTCATTTTCCTCCACTTCTACTCAGAAATTTATAAAAGAGAACATACCAAAACCCCAAAGTACAAATTTAAAATGCTAACGCAAGTAAATTTCAAAAATTGTAATTGCTACTGGAATGAATTCTTCTCAACTTGCAAATATTTGGGTTTTGCATAGAATCTAGATATACCAGTACACACAATCCTTAACAACCCTTCATTTAGTGACCATCTGAAGTTACAACAGCACTGAAAATGTAACTTAGGACCAGTCCTCATGTATTGCTGTTGCAGCATTCCCTGTTGCATGATCAAAATTTGGGTGTTTGGCAATCAACATATATTTGCAAGTTGCACTTTCTGTGACTGACTGTGTGTGTGTGTACATTCATACCTTTAAAAAAATCCTCACCCCTATGGGTGGTTCTGTGTCTTCTTCAATCTCACCCCTCTATTAGAGACTTGGGAGTTTGTTCCTATATATAGTACCTTAACTGTTCCTTGTACTGTACTCTTTAGGACATAGAACTCTAATGTTGTTACTGGGATCGATTTAAGCCATTCTGCCAGCTTAGGAATCACAGCCCTGAGCACTCCTACCACCACTGGGACTACTTTGGCCTTTATTTTCTCCACCCTCTCAAATTCTTCCTTTAGGACACAATACTTCTCCAGCTTCTCATACTCCTTTGTGATATTGTCACTTGGCACTGTTACGTATATCACCACTGCTATCTTCTGACCTTGTCTACTACCAGTGTCTGATTGATTGGTAGTACCTGTCTGTTTGAAATGTGTTTGAATATTAGTAGCTCAGGTTGGTAGTTAGGCTGTTGGTTTAAGCTCCGAGCTTGGCAATTTGGTTGCAAACGTTTTGTCACCATTTAAAGAGACATTGTCAGTGTTTTGAGTTGTGCTCATCTGTCAGAACCTTTTCATGAGATGCAAATAAATCTGAATGTGGTTTGTTTGGATATTGAAATATGAGATGCAAATTAGTCTGAATGTGGTTTGTTTGGATATTGAAATATCCAAACAAACAACATTCAGTTTAATTTGCATCTCATATATTTAAAGACCTGTGTTCTGACAGATGAACACAACTCAGAACACACTGAGGATGTCTCCTTGAATGGTGATGAAACTTTTGTAACAAAATTGCCCAGCTCAGAGCTCAAACCAACAACCTAACCTGTCTGTTTGTCTGGATGTGTAAGTCTCACAGGATATTAGCCCTCTTACTCTCCAAAACCTTAAGTGGAATCTCTCATTTAGACTTGGGAGGGTTTAGTCCATGCACTATGTAGATGTGCCTATGTAGATGTTCCTATACACAAGGTCAGTTACTTGTTGTGCTATTACATGATGGATGGATGATACACATATCTCCAATAGAAGACAACACCAGGCATCTAATGTAGTAGAATCCATTTCATGAAAATATAGGCCAGTGTAAAGGTACACCAAGATTTTTATTGCTGTTGCTTTTGCTAAAAACATAGCCATGTCCCATAAATGGGCAAAAATAAACAACAGAATTCAGGCTAGACCAAACTTAAAACTCTTCAGAAGTGATCTTGCTTACTGAAGATAAATACAGATATAAATTAGGCAGAAATGAACTGCAGTGTAAAAGCACAGTTGAAAGTCAACACCAGTACCTGTTAAAATGAACGCAAGTGCAATTCCTTGCAAAAAATGAAAAAGATAAACTTGGTTTCCCAGAAAGCCTGAGGTATATTTTTTAATTAGTTGAAGAGCAACCTGCTTAAGTGAGGATTCCTGGTCATCTCACCCAAAAAAGAAAAAAGCCTTTCTTAGCCTAATGCATTTCCTCCTTGCTGATTTTACAGTAACGCCTCTTCACTTCCTTTGCTACATTTTCTGAGGCCTAATCATGGGAGGCCTCTCCCAATGGAAGAAGCCAATTATTTTCATGTTTACTTGGTGCCAATTTTCTTGTCCCTTCAATCAATAAACAACCGTTTGATGAAGTTGGATCAGGACAGCCCTTCAGACAGGCTTGGTAGTATCTGACCTGCCTGGGGGCTGAGAGAGTGAATGAGCACTGGATAAAAAAAAACTGATCCTTGAAAAGCCATTTGGAAGTAAAATGAAATAACTTTTGCAATTCATTTTTGGAAGGCTGCCCTGAAATTCCTAGCAGTGTCTACTCAAGAGCGGTAAGTTTAACTAAGGTCAATCAAGCTCGTTTTGCCTAGGTATGAGTCTAAACTAGGGCAAGGTTGTTCAAATCTAATAAACAGGGACAGGATTACATAATAAAAGGAGTCCCCATCCCAGATGTTTAAAACGTTAAATTTTTAAAAAATAAAATATCTACTTAGCGTTGTTGGACTATATGACATACAGCAGGCTAGAGTTCTCACACGCTGCAAACTGTACTGTATTCTCTGCCAAAGGAAAGGCATTCTGCACATACTCAAATGCCTCCATTTCTGGATCTCCCCCCCCCCTCCCCCTGTTCCACAATTGAGCCTTGAGGAAACCTTTCCCCTCTGGAGCTCAACGTGGCATAGAATGAAACGCTGCTGCGATAAACGAAACGGCCCTGAGCAAAGCAAAGCTTCTCTCCTCTGCGAAATCTGTGCATTATTGCAGTCAGGACGGATAAGGGCTGGCCGCTCACCCGCCCCACAGCAAGCGAACCCACCGACGCGGCGCCGTTTCTTTTCCATCCTCCCGCGCAGGGAGGCGAACCGGGAAGCGGGGCAACCCCGGGGCATTAGCCACCCTTTCCGTCTGCGCGTGTTGCGCTGCCCGGGTCCCTCCGGTTGCAGGCGGCGGTGACGCACGGGGGGGGGGTGTGCCGCTGCCGCCCAAAACCCTCCGAGTGCCTTCCTCTCGCGTGGGCTGGCGTGGAGAGCCAGGCCGGAAAAGTGCCCAGCCTGGGCCAGGTTTCCGCACCCCGGCCGCTGTCTCCTCCCTGCGCCTCGGAGGCCCGCCCCTTCTTCCCAACCCGCCGCTCTCTGGCTCTGGGTCGACCTCGGGAGCCGCAGCGCACCCCGGCCAGGCCGCGCGGCGCCCCTCCCTCGCCTCGCCTCTCGGCAGCGCCTCCGCCACCGCAGCGGGCCCAGCGCAGAGGCGAGCAGGACGGGAACTGCTGCTCCTGCTGCTGGCTGGGTAGCCGTCACCCGGGAAGGCCTCGGGCAGAGAGGGACCGGAGCGGAGACCCGGCCAGGCGCGGGGACATGGTGACGGGATGGCCCGCATCGCAGACGCCTTCCCTCTGCACCTGCTCGTCTGGCACAACCGGCACCAGGCGCTGGACAGCGAGCTGCGCAAGGGACAGGTACGCGGAGTCCCCTCCCCGGCCCGGGACGTCTGTTTTTCCTACCCTATCCGCCCAGCCTAGTCTGCCTTCCCTCTCAGCCCGAGCCGAGGAGCGCAGGGAGAGGGGGACGTGATGGAGAGTGTTCCGGACTTCTGCCTCCCCATTTCATCCCCTCGCTGTCTGGGGAGGGGGCAGTGATCGAGGCCTGTGATCTGGCCCTAATCCCGAGATGTCTGCTTCTAATCTAGATTTCACTTGCATCCCATGGAACCCGCTTCTAATAAATTTCCCTCTTCCTCCTTCCTGGCATGGAAAATGTCCGACGAATATTTCCAGAGACTAGTTGGGATCACTCTTTCCCTCGGTCTCTGGGTAACAACCCTGGTGCTGCATCTCCATTATTTCTGTCCCGTCTCGCATCTCTTCTTTCCTTCCTCTCCATTATAACCTAAGGAGCAGTTTGAGGATAGTTGTGTAGATCGAACCACATTTCACTTGGAAATCCCCACATGCTAGACCTACCTTAACAATAGGCACTTCAAAGAAAAGAGTACTCTTCCTTTTTGGCACTCAGCTTGAAATCCCATAGTCCAGCATGCCTTCGGTCATATTTACTCTGCAGCTTCCCCCAGACAGGGTATATGAGGGCAAATCTTGCTAAAGATCCCATGTACATGCCCTTGCCATGCTAATGATTATAATATCCTCTGGTGTGGAGGGCAAGCTTTTCCTATTCTCATTTCACATTTCAGCTTTTTATTCAAGACACATAATGTATAGATGGCCACCATTTTGGGAAATTATAAAATATTATTAAACTTAAGCATAAGTGTACCCAGTTGACCCTGGTTCTTTCTTTCCCATTTCTACACTTAAACAAATAAAATGAAGACTTCACACTAGGACTTACAATGATATTCAACCATAGTTGCCATTATGGTCATCATTACTATTCTATATACACTACCCAGGGATGGATGGATGACTCTAAGTCACTGCTGAAAATCTTCCTTTAACTACTTTTTTAGTATAGGCTATTTGAGCCTGTGCCTATTCGTGCTTTCTCCAGTCCACTGTTTTGTCATTATCAAAAATGCTTTGTAGATTTCCCTTCCTGTTTGTCCTGCAGATTAACATCATGCATCGGATAGATACTTGTGTTACAAAAAAATAATAGATATAGACACATTGGTGGTTTGTTGGATTCCTGCTAATTTTATATATTTGCTTTTCTGGAGGTTAAAATAAGGAGAACAGTACCATCAGAACACATCGACTATGTATTATAGAGAGAATCTTGCCTTTTAATTGTTTTGGAACAGAGACAAAATGAGGATCAGTTTGTTTGAGTTTTCAAAGGTGTATGCTATGAAATGATGATAACTTCAGAAAGTGAAAAAAAATCTTACCAGTTGTTTTTCTGAAAGAAAAAGAGGAAAATATTTGGCACATCTGGAAAGTGAATTTTGGAAAAATAATATTGAGTCCTCTAGCCATCCAGATACTTCGAGAAGTTTATAAATGTGGTGCAATTACTGTGTCCTGTTTATCGCTGTTTTTTTCCTCTCTATCTGTATGTGGAAATTCTGAAGAAGAGCTTGTAAGAGACCATTACCATGCCATACTGGGAATACTAGGTCAGGACAGAGTAATGTTTATAAATGGTAAATGATTTGGAGTAGAAGTTTGAGATCTTTTGAGCAAGTCTCTTTTCCTTCCTTCCTTCCTTCCTTCCTTCCTTCCTTCCTTCCTTCCTTACATACATACATACATACATACATACATACATACATACATCCTATGTAAAACGGATGTGAGGTATTTAGTGGTTATGTTCAACCCACGTAATCCCTTTGAATTTAATTGGTAATCTGAGGTTCATCCATTAGTGAGTCAAATATCTCTGAAAAATGTATACCATGGAACAACAGTTTCTGCACTCTCAATGTTCATTTCTAAGATGAACTGGATGACAGTTTCTCAGAGTTTCAATAGTTGCATCCTTCATTGAAACAAGGCTGGAATATATTATTTCTCAAGTATCTTCGAACTCTACAATTCTATGCTTTCTCCCCAACGTATTTTCCACTAGACTAGTGAATTACAAATCAACTGGTTTTTAAAAAAAACAACACCTATAATTCCTTGCTGCAGTGTTAATAGCTATTAGATTATGTAGGATGGATGCTTATTAAATTAACCACCTCTAAATAATTTTAACTACACTACTCAAAAACATGTTTTTCTTTCATTTTTGTTTCTTATTTTTTTATTTACTGTGTAAGTAGGCATTGTAGTAAATATCGTCTGTCATTAAAAAGCAAATCCAATTGGGCTGATCCTGGTCCCTTTTGTCAGAAGGAAAGAAAGAAAGATGGTGTGAATGGCTACCGTTACAATAATGAAACTCTGGAAGATAACATTGCAAGACTCTTTTCATCAGGAAGCCAGAATTGAATACCAGTACCATGTTACAAAACAATTCATGGACTGAAATACCACTGTATGCACTAATTTACATTAAACACTAATGTTGGTTCTTCAGTCCTTCAGCTAGTGGATAAAACTATATTAGAATTCCTATTATTTACCTTTGTTTCAGTTCAGTTAACTATGTGAATTATATCTAATCCTGAATGGCCTTAAGAGATAAAGAAGAGCAGTATCTAAGAACAAGTGCTGGCTAAATGGCATTCTTTAACAGAAGATATTTGGACAAGGCCATTCTCAAGACTGAATCCTAGCACTGGAAATTGATCGAGCTTGCAGTTGCAGTTAAACACCATGCTTGTTTTACCTGCAAAACATTTCTTATCCAGATTATTAATCCTCTGATTCTTTTGCAGCATGATATTGAAATGCTTGACCCACGTGGCCGAACACCTCTGGAATTGGCAGTGTCCCTTGGGAACTTGGAATCTGTCCGTGTGTTGCTACGACACAATGCCAGTGTGGCTCAGGAGAATGCCAATGGCTGGACAGGTAGGACATAGTTGAAAGTCTATATTGCTAGAGGAACTAAAAGTGACCCTCCTTTACTTCCTGGCTTCTGTGGCAAAAGATAGTTAGTTAGCACGGATTTGAAAAAAAAAACCCTGCTTAACAGTCTGTAAAACAGGGTTTTTGTTTGTAAGGTATGCAAATTTCCTAGCTTGGAGCACTTAAAATATTTTGGGAAGATTATCAAATGGGGAGTATGGAAGTGAATCAAATAGATAAAAAGGGCTCCAGGATTTGTTTTTAAAATAAAATAATTTCTTATATGGCTGGCAGGGAAAGGTAGAAAATAGGAAAGGATTGAAAGTTGGACAGAGGAAGGCAAAACTGTTGAAAAATTAAGGACTTTTGACATCTGGTCTGCTGTGAGGGAAAAAAAGGCGAAAGAGTTATACGATCTGAAGAGAAAGCAGAGTTGTGGTGTGAGGAATAGACAGTGGTGAATGGAAACCATTGTTTTTTCATGAGGCAGTAAAGCCTCACTTCCTTCAAGCCTCTGGTCAACTCCTTATCTTTCACACTAGTTTCTGGCAAAGGACAAGCTTGTCCAAATGTCTCTATGAGGTGACCATAAATACTTGTTACTATGTCTTTGTTTTAAGACTGCCAATAGTCCACAGGTGGCCCTTGACTTACTACCACAGTTGAGTCCAAAATTTCTGTTGTTAAGGGAGACAATTCTTAAGTGAATTTTGCCACCTTTTTCGACCTTTCCTGCCACAGTTGTTAAGAATCACTGCAGTTGTTAATTTAGTAACACGTTTGTTAAGTGAATCTGGCTTCCCCATTGACTTTGCTAGAAAAAAAAAGGTTGCAGAAGATGATCACATGATCCTGGAAAACTGCAACCGTCATAAATATGAGTCAGTTGCCAAGCATCTGAATTTTGATCACGTGACTGTGGGGATGTTGTAATAGTCATAAGTGTGAAAAAGGGTCATAAGTCACTTTTTTCTCTGCTGTTGTAACTTCAAATAGCACTAAACAAATTGTTGTAAGTCAAGGACTACTTGTCTCTCTAATGTTTAATCATTAATTTTTTTTAATTATATCTAAGATAAAAGCAAATAGTGTGAAGCAAAAACATTAAAACAAAAGCTATTCAGATTAAAGCAAGACTACTACCAATAATAAGCAAAGTGTTTCCTGAAACACCATGATATAAATCATCATTAGATGGGATTATGTTAATGTCGAAACCCTCAGAGAAAATATAGACTTCTCTTTTAAGAAAAAAAATTATTTAACCAAATACACTTCAGTGACACATTCTTGCCAAGCCATCTAATGCTGATTTATATCTTTAACATGGATAAATAATAACATTCATAGTCATTAAAAACCAAATTGTCAACACCAAATATATTCAGCAAGGATATCTTCATACTTCAGCAGATTTCATTGTGAAATCTACCAAAAAGGCAAGTTTCTTCGTGATTGCATGTGTTTTGTGTCAGCTTAGATGTCGCCTTCTACTAATGGAATATTTAAGCTGCAGATAGAAGAGTAGGCTTTCCACTTTGTGCAATTTTCTTGGTATTACCTTTCCTACTGTTTCTACTCAGGTTCTCAGAACCTTGTACTATTGACATAAGTAAGCATAATTCTAATTTTTCTGACAGTTAGCCATTTCCTTTTGATAGATATAGATACAGATACAAATAGATAAAGAGGTTGAATCTGATTCTGCTAATTGGATGTAAAAATAGAGGTAAAATTCATCTGGAGTTAGAGATAAGGTGAGGCATGATGAAACAGAAGGAAGATCCAAGAAGCTAGATACTTATTGTTTCCTTACACTCTTTCCCTGGCATCTAGTCCTTCAAGAGGCTGTAAGCACCGGAGATCCAGAGATGGTACAGTTGGTACTCCAATATCGTGATTACCAGCGTGCCACACGGCGATTGGCTGGTATTCCAGAATTACTCAACAAACTACGCAGCGTATGTATTTATATAATCTTCCAGATGAATTGGAGTATTTTCCATTCTCTTTTGGGGTCTGCAAATATTTATTTTGCGATATCCATCCTCTGGCTTTGTCAAAAGTTATGAAGAGGAGGAAATTAAATGTCAAACAATTTCTTATGCAGCGTTCCTCAGTTTGGCGCCTCTCAGGAAAACATGTTGGCTTGTATTACGAGAGATGTAATCTTGCACTTTGGAAGAGCATACATTTAGAGAACTCTGTTCTTGTGAATTATTCTTCTGTTTCTCCAAAGATTTGGTTCCATTTGGTTTTAAAAATAATAGTCTAGATACAAGTAGCCCTCAATGCATGACCACAATTGAGCCTGGGAATTTGGTTGTAAATTGTTGCAGTTGTAAGTTGAGTCACTACATGAGCGAACTTGTTTTTATGTGAGTCATTGCAGTCATTAAGCAGTCATTAAGCGAATCACATAGTTGTAAGTCTGAATCCAGCTTATCCAATAGGCACTGTTTGGGCTTTTTGCTGGAAAATGGCAAAAAACATTATGAAACACAATCCTGGGATGCTGCTTCTGGTTATAAACATGAGCCAACTGCCGAGTGCACAAAATGCAATTGTGTGACTGCAGAGGTGATGTGATAGTTGTAATCTTGAGGACAAGTTGTAAGTAACCTTTTTCAAGTCCATTGTAACTGAATATTTATAAGTCGAGGACTACTTGCAGTTAACAACATTAAATCCTTTATTTCTGTCCGAAGTAAGTATAGTAATATAATATACAGTGATACAACTATTTCTTTGCCATATTAATTTGTAGGAAATATGTTTGAACAACACACTTTCAGGATTTCAGAAGTAATTGCTGGGAATTGCTGAAAACAGCAGCACTGAACTTTTAAATCTTTCTTCAGTGTCTTTTGAAATATTCTTGGCCTTTCTAGTTGCTAAACCTAATTGCATAATATACTCCCACTGACAAAAGATTGGTCATAATGTTAAAACCCTGTCTATTTCAGAGGAAAAACATACAGAGGTTGTATCTTCCTGTCCCTTCTCTTGTTTGTACTGATCTCACTTCTGGTTTGTGGTAAATTAGTTTTCCATTTCCTCAGGCCCCTGACTTCTATGTGGAAATGAAGTGGGAGTTTACCAGCTGGGGTAAGTCAGTACTTCAGATGTCTAATTAAGTGAATAAAGAGAAAAAATGAATAAGAAATAGAAAAGATGGTAGGAGAAGATGGGGTTGCAGAAAAATATTTGAACTAAGGAATGAGATTTCCTTGTTTGGTTGTTATCATTACTTTTCAGAATAGATTTGGTCACTAACTTTCAAAAAGTGCATCATTGGCAGTGCACTTGGACCAAATCTTTGTTTTGTGAAAAAGGAATTCTGCCTCTTGTTCTACAGTCAGTTTAGTGGCTTCTTCCGTGGGCAGTCTATCCAGGGGTTTTTAACATGTGATAACAGAAGTAGTGCTCCAGAGTTTTTAAGTGATAATTTGGAAGGTTGGGAAGGTCCCACACAGGTGCCTCAGGGACCTATTAAACGACCGTTGACTTACCTGAACTATGTGTGCTGCGAGGGGAATCCAAGCATGGGTTAACTTTATCCATTAGCCTAGAGACTGAGTTACGTAATTGTTGACCACGCCTCCTCTGACTGGGATAGTTCAGTTTTGTACGAAGGCTCAGCCGATCCAAGAGAAGCAAAGGAATCAGCCAGACGAGAAGGTAAGTAGGTAAGTACACAATGCGTGCATGTGAGATTGAGACAGTGCCAGTGCCCGGACCAGTCGAAGTCGAGGGCAGGTTTGGATTCCCCTTGCAGACACATAGAAGGATCGTTCAGGTAAGTCAACGGTCCTTCTCCTGTGTGCTGCTTGGGAAATCCAAGCATGGGACATGCCAAAGCAATGAGTTTCAAGGGCGGGACGCAGGCTGGTCAGGGGCTGGGGATGATGCTACAATCCTCTGTAAGACATGTCGTCCAAAGGAAGCCTCTGTCAAGGCATACATGTCCACTTTGTAATGACGAATGAAGGGCGACGATGATGACCAGGTCACTGCCCTACATATGTCTTCCACTGAGGCCTGCGTTGCCCATGCTGCCATGGTGGCCACACTCCTGGTGGAATGGGGAGTGATGCGCCTGGGTGCCGGTCAAGATTGGGATTTGTATGCGAGTGGAATGCACGCTTTCAACCAATGCCCAATGAGGACACTTTTGTCCCATGGATGCTGGCTGGAAAGACACAAAGAGCGTCTCTGATCTCCTGAATGACGCCGTGCGCTTCACATAGTGACGGAGCATTCTGCGAACATTGAGATGGTGCCCCTTCCGTTCCTGAGGGTGTGACGGATTGGGGCAAAAGTCTAGAAGGATGAGTTCTTGCGTCCTGTGGAACAAGGAGTTAACTTTTGGCAGGAATGCCGGGTCCAATCGCAACATGACTCTGTCTTGATGGGATATACAGAGATCCTCCCGTACTGAAAGTGCCGGCAGTTCCAAGACTCTTCATCACTAAAAAGAGGGTTTTGAGGATCAACAATCTAAGACTGATGGTATGAATGGGCTCGAAAGGCTCAGCCATGAGAGCTCTAAGTACTAGGGGCAAATCCCATGTAGGGTAACGGTGGACTACCGGTGGTTTGAGGTTAGATGCACCCTTTTAAAAGGACCAGACCCTCGGATGGCGAGCGAGGAAATGGCCCTGGGCGCCTCCCACCACAGTCAATAATGCCGCAATCTGTCTACGTAAGGTGCTGGGCGTTAGCCCTTTGTCCAAACCCAATTGTAAAAAGTCTAGAACCCGTGGGATGGAAGACTTAAGTGGGTCCACGGATACTGTCCGGCACCACCTGCAAAAGGCCTGCCAGGTGGCCTCATAAATTCGCGTCATGGACAGACGGCGAGCAGCTTGGATCATGGTGATGACCTTGTCAGAGAAGTGCTGATGCATCAAGATCACCCGCTCACGTGCCACACGGTTAACTCTAACCCGAAAGGACTGCCTTCTGTGATATGGTTGTTGTCTTCTGTCCCCGTACCTAGTGGTTGAAGGAAGCACTTTGCTTTTGTCCCTATTTTCAATCAAAATCGGATCCAACGCAGCTCCAAACAAAGGGCCTCCCTTGAAAGGGGTAGAGGCAAGATGGCATTTGGAACATAAATCAGCTTGCCAATGGCGAATCCAGAGGAGCCGGCAGGATGCCACGTTGGATGCTACCGCACGGGACGCGAACTTGGCCGCGTTGAGTGTAGCATCTGAAGAGAACTCCAGCGCTGCCACCAGTTTATTATATCTTGGTGTAGTCGGAGGTCTTCAGGAGGAAGCCTAGACTGCAGCTGTTGCAACCAAACCAGCGAAGTTCTATTAAGGAAAGAAGCTGCTGTGGCTGCACGTAACGCCCAGGCAGCCGCCTGGTGCGTTTTGCGGATGACCAGTTCGGCCTTGCGGTCCTCAGCCTTAAGATCTTCCGAAATCTCAGAAGGGATCAAGGCCGGGAGGCCAACGCCGCTACAGGGGGATCCACAGTAGGGAACTGAAGGAGTTCATCCAATTCAGGCATGGAAGCGTAGAGCTTCCTGTCCCCATTACTAGGAGGGGGAACATCCGTCAGTGGGACCACTGTTTTTGAACAACGCCCAGAAACAGCTTCGGACGGGTATGACATCCTGCTCCTGCACCTGTCTGCGAAAAATGGTCGGTGAATCAAGGCCCATGGCTGTACTAGCTTGAGTGGTGGCACCACCCATCTTGGTAGTTGCCTTAGCTTTGTACAAAAGCGATTTGAATAAGGTGGGCCGAAATAAGCCGGAGAAGGCAGGTGTATCTTGCGGTCTCAGAGTGCAGCGGGGAAAGAGCTGAGAGTTCCATCGCTGCCTCCAGAGACAGAATGATTGGCCATAATAAATCCGGGGATCGGGAGAGATTTGAAAGGCTCAAGCTCACTTCTGAAACCAGGGGCAAACCTCTGATAATTGGCGAGCTGACTCATTACGGTGCTAAGTGATGGCGGCGAAGCGACCTCTGCAGCAGAATGACTCACTCCGTCCTCAATCGCAATTGAGCATGCAAGGCAAGCTCCACCCCTTCCTGCCGTTGATTTGGCGCGAAAGCACTAACGGCTTAATTAGCCAGTGCCAGCACCTGCGTTGGCGCAAAATTCAAAAGTGCATCCAAAAAGATGGCCACCGTCTTTCCCAGTCCGGAGCAGGGGGATGGAACACCAGCAGCCAAATGGCGCGGCTGACTCACCCCAAATCACGCGGTGGCGGCAAGGCTCTCAAAGTGCTGGAAAACTGCAACCCATGCCTAAGAATTGCGCCCGCGCCTGCTGGAGGCAAGAATGCGCTGCCTTTCTCAGGCGGCAAGCAAAGGGAACGGGAGGCGGTACTAGCGGGTTGTTGAGCCCTGCGCCAACACGAGAGCAGCGAACCGACTCTCACCATGGCCACTGATCAGGGAAGAGAGCGGTGAACCGACCCACTACTGATTAGACCCGTTGAGACACCCGGCGAGTAAGTCTCCTGGCGAACTTTCCTGCAGCCGCTAGAGTCACAGGGAATCGCGAATTTTATAACTTAAGGAAAACAAATACCAACACTCTGTAGTCAAACGTACCAAAAAGAAGAAAAAATCCAAGTCAAATGAGCTAATTTTGTCTATTATCCTAGAGGAGAAAAATTTCTGTGTCTCTTTAAGGCTGCACTGAGTTAAAAAACTGAACTATCCCAGTCAGAGGAGGCGTGGTCAACAGTTACCTAACTCAGTCTCTAGGCTAATGGACAAAGTTAACCCATGCTTGGATTCCCCAAGCAGTGCACAGGAGAATTTGTTGTTTACTCTTAGGCATCTCATCTTACCCTACTTTTAAAGAGGCTATAATTCCTTCATGGAAGAACAGTCTTGTACAAATGTGACTCATTATTAACAGTTCCAGGTACTGATCCCGATGCCTCTGTTTATTCTCTTCCTCTATCTCTGCAGTGCCTCTTGTCTCCAAAATATGTCCAAGCGATGTGTATCGGGTATGGAAGCGGGGTGAAAACCTGCGGGTGGACACTACCTTACTGGGCTTTGAGCACATGACCTGGCAGCGGGGCCGGCGCAGCTACATCTTTAAAGGCGAAGGTCAGAATTTCCCTTTCTTGGAAGATAGGCATCTGCTTAGTGACATGCGTGGCTTTGGTAGAAAGTGTTTTTCTTCCAATGTTGCATTTTCATCCTCTTTCTCCTCCCTGTTATTTAGATGAGAATGCTGTGGTGATGGAAGTTGACCATGACAAGCAGGTTGTGTACACTGAGACATTGTCACTAGCCTTGCATGAGCCCGAGCTGATGCTGGCTGCCATGCAGCCTTCGGAGGAACATGTTGCCAGCCGCCTCACGTCTCCTATTGTCTCCACCCACCTTGATACCAAGAATATTGCCTTCGAGCGGTGAGTTATGGCAGACGGAAGGGAATGTATTGTTCAGTGTCTATCAGTGCCTATATAGGGGGGATTGTGTGGGAGGAGCAGGAACATAGTGACCCTGCGTGGCAATTGTTGGGGAGCAAAAGCAGGAGAGAATACAGAAGGTTTTGTTTTGATCCTGCTTGATGTTCTTATACCATAAGAGGGACCCGAGGAGGTCAAAATTGAAGTGAGACCCAAGTTGGAAAGAAGGTCTCGCTGACTCTTTCAGCACTAAATACCATATTTTTTGGAGTATAAGACACACCTCTTTCCTCCCAAAAAGCGGGTGAAAATCTGGGTGCATCTTATACACTGAATACAGCATTTTTGGCCTCCTGAAAACCAGCCCCCTTCACAAAAATGGACATGCAGAGGGTTTGGGAGGCCTCCAAAGTACTCCTGGTGGCTGGGGAAGACAAAAACAAGCAAAAAATGGGCTGGTTTTTGCTCATTTTTGCCCCCCACCCCAGCCCCCCGAAGCACTCTAAAGGCTATGCATGCCTTTTTGGGGGCAAAAAAAGGGCTGTTTTTTGCTCATTCCCCCCCTCCCCCAGGAGTACTCTGCAAGCCTCCTAAAGGCTATGCTTGCCCTTTTTTTGCAAAAAACAGGCCCATTTTAGCAAAAAACGGGACATTTTTTGCTCATTTTTGCCCCCCTCCTCCCGGCCTTCAGGAGCACTTTGCAGGCCTCTGAAACTCTCTGCATGCCCCATTTTTCACAAAAAAGTGGCATGCAGAGGACTTGGGAGGTCTGCAGAGTGCAAAAACTTTTTTTAAAAAATTAACCTCTTCAAAATCTTGGTGTGTCTTATACTCCAGTGCGTCTTATACTCTGAAAAGGATGGTAGTTTTTGCAGGAAGCCTTACATTGGAAATGGGTTGAAGTTTATTACGACAAAATACAGTTCAACACCCTTCTTTAGTCTGAGTACTGGAAGATCAGGTTTCCTTACACAAGAAAATACTTGCTCTGGAAACACCACTTAGTCTCCTTAGTTAAGGCTTTTTAAAGGTAGAGGTATAGGCGGGTTCCCCATCTATTTGTGGATTAACAGCATTAATGTAATTAATTTTTTAGGTGAGGTATTCTCAAACTAGGGGTCACATCATTTCTGAGTTACTTGGTCTCATCCTGGTGTTATGAATTGACTGTCTTCTTATCCAAGCAGAGTAATGCATGGACTGGCAGTGATCCAGCTGTGTGTTTGTAATCCAGACTTGTACAACCAAAATTGTATAACTGATAGAACTCATGCTATCAAGGGTGACCTCAGGATTTACTACTTCTACATCTCCCTGCTCCAGGGGCACCTCTGTGTCTTCATTGGCCATCTACAAGGCATCCTTACTGAACATGTTTTCTAGCCTGGCCTTTACTATTCGCTCTGCTGTCCAGCAGCTTCCATGCATCCATCCTGTCTGGATTGAGAAGGGGGAACAACAGGGTGGAAGAGAAAGCCAGTGTCACTTGGAATTTCCTTGCACTGCACAACCATTGTTCAGGGTGTGAGAGAGAACTTTGAGAAAAGTGGGCAGAGCTGAGATGCAGCAGCAGTGATGTTTCAGCAGTTCTGGAAAACTTGGCCAAGAGACAAGCAGTACATTCCCTTCTGCGAAGGAAGGCTATCCCTATACAAATGTCATGAAAAATAATGCCAGAGAAGTTCTGGTAGCATAGATCCTCCAGAGATTCTGGACACAGATAGGCACCAGAAAGAGGAAACAGGAAAAGAAGTGCAGTTCAAATAAATAAAGTTTTTTTTGTAACCTCATGAATAAAACTGTCAAATAGTGACAAAGATCCTGGTAACAGTTCAGCTGTGATAAGTATGTACCAAAGAGAGAGCAAGAACATGGTTTGATAGAGCTCTGGCTTTGTGTGCACAATTGTATCCAGAACCCCAGATGACTGGCCTGTGAGTTCTGACAGTGATTCACTTTTTGATGTGCAACTCTGGGGTTGCAAACAAATAGCTGGAGTACTAACCAAATGCCCTAATTAAGCTGACCACCAGCTTCTCCAGATAAAAGAGGAGATATGTTTGACAGTGGGAATCCTGCCAGAACATAGCATGACAACTTTATTTCTTGTAGGGAGATCACACAAAGTAATTTATCATTTCAGCACCACAGAGTTGGAGAATTTAGACTGAAATAGGAACCCATTCTATGTGCAAATTTGGGCCATTGTCATATTCAACTCAGGAATATCTTTCTATTCAGGAACAAGTCTGGCATCTGGGGCTGGCGCTCGGAGAAAATGGAAGTAATCAGTGGTTACGAAGCCAAGGTACAATTCCCTGTCTTCTTTGTATAATTGTCCAACATAAATGTCAAGATTTAGCTTATCTTCTGCATTTCTAATCAGCAGTGTTTATAATATAAGTGGGTTTGTGCTTCTCCAGGTTTACAGTGCCAGCAATGTGGAGCTTATCACCAAAACACGTACCGAGCACCTGTCTGACCAGGACAAAACACGCAACAAAGGTATAGCACACATGTACTACTTTCAGTTTTGAACCTATGTTGACTTAACCAGTCTATTATGCTGTAAATAATTTGTCCTCATGATAGTTCCAGAGTTCTCTCTCTGCAGTAGTTGTTCTTTGACCTCAGTTGTCTTGTCCTCAGCAGATTCAACATGGAATATTTATATTTCATTTACTTACTTATTATGTATATATCTTTCCCATAAATTGAACACACTGAATAAATCACTGCTATGTCCAGAGTTATATCTCTCCACCCCTATGATATAAGTTGAACTGAGAGATAATGACTAACCTGATGGACTTTATAGCTCTATTACTTGTGATAAAATAGTTTGTAAACAAGGAGAGGGGAAAACTAGAAAACATCATAGGAAAAAAGATTTTTGAATAACAAGATTACAGGTGCTGGTCTTTGTGGTTTTGGAATAATAAGAAACCTATCAGAAATCTAGATGTAGCATCTTTTAAACAAAATATAGATTTTGAAGTCTTTCATAAAATGCACAGAGAGGCCTCCGAGGTGATTCTTGATTTTTCGTTTGTTCATTTATTTATTAAATTTCTGTGGTACTTTTCACTCCTGGCAATCTCACAGAAGTAGTAAATAAATCAATACAGTATCAAAATAACAATCAAACTATTGTGTAAAGATTAAAATGAAACATAAGCTAATATTCCAGGCATTTTTAAATAATAAATTTGGTGGGATTTACTGTCAGGTAATTAAAAATAGGATTCTACACTGACAATGCATTCAATTTATCAATATGCCTTACTCTTACACATTTAGATAATACAGGTTTGCACTATTAAAAGTTTTTTAAAAATACTTTTTAATGAGACAAAAACTATATTTGCATTGAATGCATGTTGAAAAAAACAAATAACTGGTGGGGGGGTTTTTTTTGGTAGTTGATGGTAAGATGAATTGATGTAATTACTTAATAATACAACATGATATTGACTATGTAATAGTATACATGTGATTATATGCTATGAAAATGGAAAATAAAAATTTTCTATGTAAAAAAAACAACAGATCCATTCTTGCAATTGTGGAAGCTTCTGCTTTTTTGTTGCTGGACTTCCAGAATACCAGTGATTATACCAGTAAAAGGAGACGAGTAATTTGCACACATCATCATTCCTTTCTAGGGAAAATACCAATCAACTCTGAAGAAAGTATACAATATATATTCATGTATAAGCTGAGAATGTTACGTTCCAAAATATACCCAAAAAATTAGCTTTGTCTTCTTTGCAGACCAGAGCTCAGAGTTTTTAAAAACAGCCTTAAAATCACATGTTTTTATAAAAGATGACATAACAATTTGTAGTTTCCTGCCTGTCGTTGCATTTTAAAAATTGAGGGATAGCATATCTGCGGGTGGCACATTTTTCATAGTATTCTGGTTGAAATTTTTAGGGTTAGGGTTAGACTAATCTGCAGATAGATTCATCCACAATTATGTACAGTATTTACTTTCCTGCACTCACTTGGTCTATTCCCTATCTTAGCAGTCCTTGCAACCAGGTTCTTATTAGTGTAAAATAAATGGGCAAGGACATTTAGCTTCTTGGAAGAAAGGTGAGGTAGATAGTCTTGCCCACTATTAGGAGTGGGCAGTATGGGACAAATACTTTTGACATGCTTGTGGCTGTAAAGAAAGAGTATAATTAGGAAGGCCAGGTAAATATTGAGCAATTGCCATGTACCCTACTGGGGCTGCCTTTGAATAGCACTCTACAAATGGTCTCTTGGACAGTTGTTGGGCATACTTTGAAATGTCCAGGTGATACTACTGCTTCATGAGCAGTATTGATTATTGGTCACCTAAAAAGCCTTTAAGGCATAGGTCCATATTTTATGAAGACCACTTATTGTTTTGCTCATCTGGTAACATCTGGTAAGATCTGATGTACTTCATGAACTCTTGATCAAGCAATGCCATCTGTCAGAGGCATTGACTTCTCTATTGCAGTGTCTGCTTTCTGGAATTATACCTCCCCAGTGATTTGTTTACCTCCCTCCCTGATGTCATTCCACAAGTTGTTAAAAACCTGGCTATTCTTCTGGGGATAGGATGTTGGAAGAGTCCTGGGTGATTGGTTGTTACTTAATCTATCCAGATGCTTAAGTTCTTCTTTATTTTAAGTATAAGCAGCTCAGAATTATTTTGGGTCTCTTGGGAAGCTTCTAAATTTATTTTTAGTTTTTTTTAAAAAAAATAAGTGAGTAGTGAATGTCTGCTCTTATATTCTGTAGTAGTAAGGGTTTCAGTAAAAGAAAAGGGCAAATTACAATCAGATACATTACTGGGATGTACATAAGCATTTTGTGAAATGAAGCTTTTCCCATGATATTTCTGCAGCAATGAAGAAAAGACACCAAGTTTCAATGTACTATGCAATTGTTGTTGTTGTTGTTGTTTATGTGCATATATCTCATCTCTTTTTAAAGAGGGAAATACAAATTAAGGCAAATAGTTGTTCCACATAATGGAATAGTTTTAAAATTTGCATGAGGAGACAACTTAGCTGGAGAGCAGGCAGGCCAATGAAAACCTTTTTTAGTTTTGTTTCTTTCCACAGGACTCTGCTGCTGCTAAGGTTCTAAAGAAAGGGTGGCTGGGGGCCAGGCTAATATTTGGAGGTTGAAGGAGCCTCAGTTCACATTTCATTTTCAGTTCACACTTGCACTGTAATGTTAAAAAGTGTTCACTTAGGAAGATGCTCATTTTCGTAGAAACAAAAGAGACATTTTCTGTAGTATTTTGTTCTCTTTCAAGGGCTGCTACTGCTAAAAACTGTTTTATTTGCAAACATCAGGATGTTTATTTTAATATCAAAACAACAAGTTCTATGCTGCATGCCACCTTGAACGCTGTAACAAACAGATAGGGCAGAAATGTTTTAAAGAAACATTATAAGCATCTGATAAAAATAGGTAATTGTAACTGAAGTGCTTCTTTGAGAAGAAACATAGGACTTACTCTTCTGGATGTCCTTTCCTCACTATACAGGCTCCAAGACTCCATTCCAGTCCTTCCTAGGAATTGCCCAGCAGCATGCTGCCCAGAATGGGGTATGTAGCAAGGTTCCTTCCCTGCAAAAGGAAAAGGGTGCTAGCTGAGGTATCTGCATGAGGAACTGAAGGGGAGGGAGGGTAGCAACAAGAAACTTATGCTGGACCAATTTGGTGGGACTGGTGGGGAGTGAGAATTGGTATTTATATGGCATTTACAATTATTGCTAGAATCCTTTGCTTAGAGTAGATCCTGCTCCCCATTTTTCAGGCCCCCGTGCTGCAGTCAGCCAGTCCCACAAACCCAACATCTATTACCCCTGAGGAATACTTTGACCCAAACTTCAACTTGGAGTCCCGTAATATTGGCCGCCCTATTGAGATGTCAAGCAAAGTTCAGAGGTGAGTGCAGATGGGAAAGATAGTGCAGCATTGATATACAATGGGAGACGCAAGACATGAAGGCTAGCATTGATGCTTTTGGGGGGTGAGAATGAAAATCCTTAAGGGTGAGTATGACGGCTAGTCTTTTTAGTGTGGTAAGATGGAGGAAACTGAAGTTCTAGAAACTGACTTGTTCCTTATTTGCTAGGTTCAAGGCCACTCTGTGGCTCTGTGAGGACCATCCCCTCTCCCTGGTGGAGCAGGTGACACCTATCATTGATCTGATGGCAATCAGCAATGCTCATTTTGCCAAGCTACGTGATTTCATCACCCTCAAGTTACCTCCTGGCTTCCCAGTTAAAATCGGTGAGAGAGATGCAAAACAGACTGGCTGAAAATGGAGTGGCAAGTGATGGTGCTAGCCATTGTAATGTGGAACTAGAAGACAAAGTGCGGTAGAGGGAGCTGGTAGCAACAGGAGTATGGCAGGAATGATGTATGGCAGAGTTGGGTGTAACAGTAGATCAATGGTTGCTGATATTTATTTCTGAAGATCAGGTACTGAGAAACTGAGGGGACTATTGCATACCTGATCTATAGAAGCATTTAGTTAATCATTGTAGGAGTAGAATATTGGCTACTCTAGATGGCTTTTGGTCCAGTCCAATATATCACTATATTCTTATTAATAATGTTTTGATGGGTTCTGTATGAAAACAGCAAGAGACCTGAAAATAAATAGTTCCCATCCTTTCATTCTTTTCTTTCCCTTTTCTGTAAGTTTTCCCTGTCATTTTCAGAGATCCCTCTCTTCCACGTGCTCAATGCCCGGATCACTTTCAGTAATTTGTGTGGCTGTGATGAGCCACTAAGCTCAGTGCGGATCTGTACTCCTCCCCAATCCCCTGACAGCAGCGAGGAACCAAGTGCTGGGGCAGAGGCAGCCAGCAATACTAAAGGTAAGATCAAAGGCCAAAGAGAGGCACAGCTCTTGTCAAAATTATATGCTTCTAAACGATGGTAAAACTGGATAAAGAGAAAGGAAAGAAGCTTTTGGAGGTGGAAGAGATAATGTCCATACTGAATTATTTGAAGAAATAATAGAGGAAAGAATAAAACAGGTTATGCAATCTGCATCCCATAAACTGCAGACAGGCCCTAAGCCCTGCTTCTGTAACTTCCATAACACCTCAGAAATTATGCCAATATTTTTCATCAAACAAAAGTGTGAATGTTACTCTTGTTTTTTTTTAAAAAAAGTTTAAACTTTCAAAAAACCTTTATTTGTCTAAAATCCAATCCAAATCCCAAAGGAACCTCCTGAAAATCTATGCCTTGTCCACTTGTGTGGTAACATTACATCACTGTTACTTCCCAAAACTATCAAAAATATATTTATCATGGAATAGCTGCTGAAAGATTGCTTGTCCTGGAAAAGACTAGTTAAAAGAATGACTCTTAAGTGTGTTGTTCTTGTCCATAACCCCTCTCCTTCATCCACTTACCTTACTTTAGGGAGAATTCCTAGCAGAGCGCCATACTGGCCCTAACAGCAGCAACCGTAAATATTTAATTCACACTTGATTCTCTCCCTTTCACCTCAGAAAATGCTATCTAGAAAGATTCTGCACAGAATTTGCCCAAACTTTTCACAATCTATGCAATGTGAAGCTCTTATTTTGCCTATCCAGAACTGATGCATGGAACTAGTAAAATAATTTCCAGTTGTTGTTTTCATTTTAGATTTTGCTGTTGTTATTACTCTGCATAATAATAGATCACACTAATTTAGTCTTGTACTTTCCCTCTCTATTGTCCTGAGAAAATTGAATTATGCCAGCCTTTTATCAACCTGTTATGTCTTCGTTCACCTGGGAAGATTTAGTGTATTTGCTTTAATTCTAGAAAGTATATAGTTTGATCAAAAAATAACCTCATTGTTGCTATGGTGAAGTAAAACAGAGATTAGGTGTTTGGCTGTTTAATTAACATAGGACATAGTTAAATCCATTCAAACTCTTACGATATTTGAGCAAAATTTTAGACGATGTCAACACAATATAGACAACTTAATTGTGGATATGGTACTAGTCACAGTGACTCTATATTAATATGCCTTTCTTTCCAGGCAGTAAACAGAGAGAGACATTGTACTTACATCCTATTTGTAGGTCTCCCTGTGGCTTCTAACTGATGATGGTCAAAACAGGATGCTGTCTAGATGTGCCTTCAGTTTATTTAGAATAGCAATTGTTATTTTCCCAATCCCTGTTGTGATTACTATTATAGCAATAGCACTTAGACTTATATATCACTTCACAGTGCTTTTAGAGCCTCCTCTAAGCAGTTTACAAAGTCAGTATATTGCCCACAACAATCTGGGTTCTCATTTTACCGACCTCAGAAGGATGGAAGACTGAGTCAATCTTGAGCCTGGTGAAATTCGAACTGCCAAATTGCAGTCAGCAGAAGTAGCCTGTAGTACTGCATTATAACCACTCACTACCATGGCTCTTTTCTTATTCTCCTTGCTCTAGTCTACCCTTTCCCTTGTGAAGTGGATCCATCTGTATTTGAAGTGCCCCAAGGCTACACAATGCTGGGTGCAGGACGTACAGAGCCCATGAGAGATGAGGACGATGACCTACTCCAATTTGCCATTCAACAGAGTCTCTTGGATGCTGGCACAGAAACAGATCAGGTGATTGGGAGGGCAGCAACTGGACTGTGGTGGGAAAGTCTTTATATTCATTTAGCAGAGAAGCATGTCTAACTGCTTCTTCAAAACAGGGTCTTGGTCTAAGAAGGTTGTGTAGTATGAGACAAAAGTAGGAGGACAACATAACAAATAAACCCCCAGATGTTTTCACTTACTTGAGATTGTTCTTTGTTGACAAGTTTAGATATAGCACTGGGAGCTTAAACTTAGTCTTACTGGTGCTTTTTAATGCTTAATAGGGATCACGGATAGGGGGACCTAAAGCTAAACATGATCTCAGTCTATTCAACAAGTCACAGGATCAATTAGCTAAATAATTAATTACCCCACAAGTTTCCAATTGCTGTCTACTACTGTCTACTAAACAGATGACACTGTTTTTTAGTTTTATTGCTTCATTCCATATGTTTTATTAGGTTACCATCTGGGAAGCTCTGACCAACACCCGACCAGGATCCAATCCACCAACCTATGATGAGGAATTACAATTGGAAAGGTAAGTATTTGTGTAAAATGCATATCATCATTTACATACATATCTAGCTATTCTGCCAGACTCTGTTTCTTTTTTATTGGGATGGAAGCAGTGGCTGCTACTAGAAGAACAGAAGTTGGTTGTGAGAAGGTGCCAGGAACTGCATGAATTAAGACAATTGCATGCTATCCTCCTAGTTTAAGTTCTCCACCTTTCCTTCATAGTTATGTAGTTTAAAGCAAAAAAAAATTGCATATATTTATCTGGTTTCTTCTGCTAGTTATGGAAAGGGTTAAGAACTATGCAGGGCATGGAAACTTCTTTCCCAGCTATTAGAGATTTTGTTCATTAGCTCATTTCTGGCTTCTGGGATGCCACTAGCATGACTATGTAGTTTGGTTTGGTTTTAAGAGAAATCTGATATTGACAGTAGAATTGTGACTGTTTCTTTTTTCTTAAAAGAAAATTTGTTCCCTAAATAATTCATACATTTGTTTACAGATAGAATGATTAGGCCTGAAATAAAAATCATACTTTCTTTTTAGTTATTACACATATGGTAGGAGCGATTGCCTTAAAAATACATTTAGTCTATGAATAGGAGAAAGTGGCATGCTATCTCTGTCATGGTCAGGTTATATAAATACTTTAAAAAGACTACTTCTTGAAAAAAATACCTGTTTCTATCCACATTCTAGGGATATATTTGAATTGTTTATTACTCTATCCTTCTCAATGTTGCAGTTGCTGACAATAGAACTGTTTTTTTTCTGTGCCGAATACAGCCTGAATTCATGGCATGTAAATAAAATATTTTAAATGAGGAAAATATTATTTACAATCACATATGTATAACCAAATTTTGATAGTCTTTTGAATTTTTTTTTCTTTTTAAAGAAACTGCTGTGGGTGGGTTGACATTTAGATCCAAGAAAACAGTAAAGGTTCATTCTTTTACTATATAAATGTTTCCCCATCAAGCTGTATTTCCAACATTTTAGGTTATATTTAACCTAATATAGGCTTGAAATTTTGCAGATAGAAAAGCAATTGAAAAAGGTTAATGGGAAGAGGAAAAATGCTGTTAGGAAAAAGCGATAAGAAATTTTGCTATTTTAAACCATTATTTTGTTTTTCTTTGGGAAAAAAACTTTAAAAGTTTTGTATTTTTAACAAGAAACCCTCAGGTTTTTAAAATCTTCAATATTTATGTCGTTTTGAAACATTTCTGGCTTCTGTGGTTATAAACCACACATTATACAGTAATGACTGGATTCACGTAAAATCACAACTAAGCCAACTTGCAATGAGATAGGTGGCAAACAAAATTAATAAATAATAATATAGCATATTGGAATGTGTGAATCTGATTATTATTTTAGTATTTTACTTCCCATTTCTGGCAGATTTAAACAAGGATGTCATCTTGATATGTCATCCTACCTGTTGAGCATTAAATCTTCTATTGTATCTTTTTTGTGGTTAATATAGACATATTCTATAGGAGAACAGCTGGCTTTTCCCTGGAACACTTCTTAAAATTATGTTTATTTACTGAAGAACTGATCATGAACTTAGAAACTGTTCCCTTTATTTGACCCTTAGAAATTTGTATCATTTTATCAAAAGCAAATATAGTAAGAGGTAGCAGTGGGGCCTGTTGTAGTTACCAGCAAAGGACTCCATTGACTGAATGTCCACTTCTGATTTGCATTGTTTTTAATTTGTTGAATGTGTGGTTCATTTACATGTATATTCAACATACATGTGGATAAGCTAAGAATTTCATGTGCTAACCCCCCCCCCCAAATGTGGTTTCTTCTTCGACCACAACTGAGCCCAAAATTTATGTTGCTAAGTGAAACATTTGTTAAGTGATTTTGCCCCATTTTATTACTTTTCTTGCCACAGTAGTTAAATCATTGCATTTGTTAAGTTAATAACATGGTTGTTAAGTGAATCTGCCTTCCCCATTGACCTTGCTTGTCAGAAGGTCGCAAAAGGTGATCACATGATCCCAGGACACTGCAACCATCATAAATATGAGTCAGTTGTCAAGTGTCTGAATTTTGATCACACGACCATGGGGATGCTGCCGTAGTTGTAAGCGTGAAAAATGGTCTTAAGTCACTTTTTTCAGTGCCATTGTAACTTTGAACGGTCACTAAACAAATTGCTGTAAGTCAGGACTACTCATATGTTATAACAAGATTAATAAAATACATTAAAATATAATCAAAATTATATGGGTTTTAACCAATATGCATATTTTTAAAGCAAGGTAAAAAATTTCCCTGTCAGTTGCATCCAAATCTAGGGCATCTGTTTATCCAAGGGAGCCAGCGTTTTCCAAAGATATTTTCTGTTTGTCATGTGGTCAGCATAGCTATACTCCGAAGGTGCATGGAATGCTGTTACCTTCCTACCTAAGCAGTACCTATTAATCTACTTGTATTTGCAAGCTTCTGAACTGCTTGGTGGGCAGGAACTGGGGCAGGAAGGGCTCCGTTGCATGGCACTCAGGTCTTGAACGTGGGCTGTCAGCACTCCAGCTGATAAACTCATCTCAGTATCTTTAATAGCAATAGCACTTAGACTTATATACCACTTCACAGTCCTCTCTAAGTGGTTCAGCATATTGCCCCCAACAATCTGGGTCCTCATTTTACCGACCTGGGAAGGATAGAAGGCTACAGTACTGCATTCTAACCACTGTGTCACCACAGCTCTTAACCACTGAGCCATTGTGCACTCTATTCTTAAAGTAGCTGAAACAAACTATAAAAAGATTAATAAAATACTTCACAATATAATCAAAGCATATAAAACACAAATATTCCAAAAATAACAAATATAAACCGCATGCTTCTTATAGGCCACTGATTAGTTTTGGTTTTGTTTAGTGTTTAGCTTAATTTACAAATGACACGATTATATCAGTAAATCATAACAAACCACTGCATAGTCTACTCATTAAGCTAACAGATCTCAAATTTACCATTTTTCAGCAAGCCAATTTAAAAGAATTTAGTATGAAATCACTGACTTGTAATTCATCAGCAAATTTGATATGGTGAAATTGAATGCAAAACAGATAGTTCATTAATGAAAGGTATTAATTTACATAAGTCCTGTTGCTGTGCTAGTTCATTTTACTTGTGGCAAAAAATACATATCTAGCCAGGATGTGTCCAGTATTCATTTCACAGCAGCTTTTACACAGCAGTATCACAAATCTATTGCTGCCTTCCAAATTGTTTTGAGTTTTAAATGCACTTAATAGGAAACCATAGGCTTTCTCTATCATTACTGCATGTAGTTCAGTAATCTCTAAATGATTGATGAAAGTTCATAGCAGCAACAGCCATCATCTTTTGCTATTCCTCCCTGGAATTATTCTGGGAATTACTTCAGCAGCAAACTACTGCAGTTTAAGAAAAGAGTATATTTTATAAAAGCCTTTGTAGAAAATTGTTAATGCTCACAAAGTATTCAAGTCCCACTTTTGCTCCTATGTAGGTAGTCCTTGACTAACAACCACAATTCCACCCACAATTTCTGTTGCTAAGTGAGGCAGTTGTGAATTTTGCTCCATTTTATGACCTACCTTTCCACAGTTGATAATAGCTGCAGTTAAGTTACTAATATAATTGTTAAATAAATCTGGCTTCCTTGTTGACATTTTTTGTCAGAATGTCACAAAAGGTGATCACATGATTCCAGGACACTGCAACTGTCATAAATATGAGTCAAGCATCTGAATTTTGATCACCCGATCAGGAGATGCTGCAATGGTTGTAAATGTGAAAAACAGCCATAAGTCACTGTTTTCAATGCTGTTCTAACATTGAATGATGACTCAGTGTACTGTTGTAAGTTGAGGACTATCTGTACAGTCTTCCCAGCCTCCTGTCTTTCACCTATGATAAGAATTCTGAAAAATGTAATTGCAAAGTATCTGTAAAGCAAGAGGTTTGAGAAAGCAGCTGCAGTCTCAACATTAGCATCTGAATGCTAATGTTGGTAGGTGCCAATAAGCAAATGCAGATAATAAACTGCTTCCCAGTCCACAGCTGTCTCTCTGGATATCCAGATGTTGCTATGACCGTTTAAGTTACAACAAATATTATGTGATAAATAGAATCAATTGAATGTGATATGTCCCATTAACTACTGTGTTTTAAGTACTTGATTAAATAAATCACATTCTGATTTGGAAATAGTAGGACGTTTAAAAAAATTCACAAAATTGAAAGCTTTATGTAATGGGGGGTAGTAAAGAGTATCTGTCCTCAGACAGTGATCCATTGTGTGAACATGAGTTTATTATAAGGACAAAAATGTTGCCCCATCATTACCTAGGAAATGTAGTAAATTCAGAAGGTTGTTGTCAGCATACAGAATATATAATCAGTGCAAACAGCTTGAATCAAAAGCTGACCCATTGCTTTGTTTGTACTGGCAGTTAGAGGCACTTTTGTAATTGTTGTATGAGCAAGGAGAAACTCGAGATTGGGTCAGACAATCAGAATGCTAACATGAGAATATGGGCAAACGTTTGAAGGCCTTTAAGTAAGATGGGCTGAAGTATACCTGTTGAACAAGCAGAAGAGCAACTCATGTTTCTTTCTCACATTGCAACAAACTCCCCTCTTCCTTCTCAGGGCCATCCAAGAAAGCATGTTCCTTCAGTCAGGGCCAGGCCTGGTCCCTGTGGAGTCTGGAGGTGGCAACGATGTGCCTACTCCGGAGGGCAATCCAGTGCTCAGCACCAATGGAAGCGGTTCCTCAGCTTTGCCTCCACCTTACCCTAGTTTTGATGAGCAGCTGCGTTTGGCCATGGAGCTGTCGTCTAGGGAGATGGAAGAACGGGAGCGCCAACGCCGTGAAGAAGATGAGGAGCTGCAACGAATCCTCCAGCTCTCTCTGACAGAGAAGTAGCATCCCAGCCTGCTAGCAAGGGGTCCCTCAGCCTTGCTCAAGCCTCACACCACCCAGCCTAATTCTCCTTGCTGCCACTGTATTTTGGGTTGGGTTGGGTTCCATGCTTTGTCCCCTTTCCTGTTGGGGTCAGGCTGGAAGTGAGAAGACATTTCCTGTGGTTTACTTGGTTCCGTCCTTTAATATTATTTCTTGTAATTTTTTTAAACTGCTTTATCCTTCATGGAGGAATTGTTTTCTACAGCAGAGAAGGGGAGTAAGAGAAATGGAGCCACAACCAATAGAAAAGAATGAAAAAATAATCAAAGATGTTTCTCTTTTTCAGATGAGCTTGCAGATTTTTTTGAGGTTGCTAGAAGTGTGCTGTTGCAGCTTCTGTCTTTGCATGGGTTTTGGCCTCTTGGGGATTTGGGCAATAGAGAGGGTGGGATCCAGGAGCTCAATGCATTGATATTTGCAGTAAGACTGAAGTCATGCTGCAGCTTGATGAATAATATTCATTCCTGTCTTTTTTTCCCCTTCCTCATCATGAGCTGCTGCTCTCCCCTCTTCCCATGTTTAATTTATTTTATTTATATCTTTAAAGATATATACTAGAAAGGGAGCGGAGGTGTGTGCTCTTTTAAAAACTGAACCCAGTGGGTCTAAAGGGAAGAGCTGGGCCCATTCTTGAGCAGTTTTCTCCTGCTGTCTGGCGACCAGGCACGAGGAGTTCCGGGCAGCAGGAATACTAAATAAAAAACATGAAACCAGCATCTGCTTTTGGTAGCTTTCTTCAGTTTCAACTATCTTGGTCACAGTTTGTGTGGCTGTCATACAAACATAATGTGAGGCTCCGTTTGTGGTTACTTGTAATCATGTTTAAATTACTGAATAAGCTGATTTGTTTACTTAAAAGAAAAACTCCTGAGTTTGTGGTTTGAATGATCATGCTGTGGTAGCATGTCTTAAAAAGGAATTAGTGGATTGTTCACAAAGAATTGCTTAACCAGTCAGGTCTGTGCAACATTTCCAACAAGCCAAATGCATAGAATTCCATGTTTGATAACCTTTCATTTTTATGAAACAAGAGGAAATGGTCCTACTTCTAGAATCAAAACTTGCAGTCAATAATATATCTGATTATTTTAAATTATTATATGAAATGCTTAGCATATGTGCCTTCTTAGTCTCCCATCTTCCCTTTACTTGCAAGGCTATGGTGACAGCGGAAGCAATAAATAGCAGAATTTCCAGATCAAGGATTAGCAACACACCACTGAGATGGCGAGGAGTTTTACCAAGCTCCCCCCCCCCCCCCTCCAAATTGCATTTTCTTCCGTTTTAGCAGTCACTTCTATTTGGGACATTGCTTTTCAGGATACACCTTAGTTTATTACATTTATTTTAGCCACTCTGCTTATTGAGCAGCTTCCTTGCATTTTTCTTTTGCTGTCCCCTTTAATTCAGACTGCCACCATTGTGCTCTGCCTTCATTGGAGGACAGGAGGCACATCTAGGGAGCAATAGATTGAAGGCTGCTCTAGAGTATTCTTCATATTTGGGTTAAACATTTCTTTGCCTTAATTCCCCGTGCTTTCCTCCTCTTAAACCTCCATACCCAGTAATTCCTTTGTCAGGTTCCTCTTTCTCTGGATAATCGCTCACTATGCATTTTTCTTTTTGCTTCCTTGCTCATTTTGGTCTGCTTCTGTATTTCCTGAAGCCTTTCCCCTATCTTCTTGGGTGCCATATATGGTTTATTGGCTCACAGTATTTGAAGTACAAATTACTATGTTCTGTGACTAATTAGAAATTTGATATCTGACCAATGGTCAACTCTTGGTATCATTACTACTACAGTAATACGTACAGAACAAGATCAATTTTGTTACTCTAATTTCCTGCCTTACATGTCCTCCTTAGTGGGTCGTTCACAGAAATGTAATTTGTGTGACAAAACCTTGCTGGCTTAAATGAGGCCATGTGATAAAAGCCTGTCAAATATTTTTTTTTAAATACTTCTAATATTACTAAAATTGCAATAACCATTAATTAGTTCTGTTCATTTTGTATAGCCTTTCTACTCTATATTCCTTCGTTCAGGAATGCATGGAAGAGGTTCCAGGGCATCTGATTTTGTTCAGATATGCGAGGTGCATATTTTGAAAAATGGACAATCCCCGTACAATCCAAGTTCTTCTCTGAAACATTAGAACCCTAGTACTAGTCATAATACTCACTTGGTACATTAAATGGAAGGTAGCTTTATTTTGCCTCAGTAATTTTAAGAGGTTAATATTGTGTTAAGGTGTGTTGTCACTGTTTATAACTGACTGGATTGGAAGACCAAGTGATGATTCTAAGCAGAGTTCAAATATTAAGACTTACCTGAATCTAGAGATCATATCTGTTCTGACCGAAAACCGTGTACAGATGCAGCTAGCTGCTGGTATGTCATACACTGTATGAAACCTTATGCTCTCATTCCCCACATGTTCAAGCAAGCTATGTCCAGAGAAATAAGAGAAAATTGAGTATTGTTACGGTCTCCAAGTCAAGCTCAATTCCCAATAATTCTATGGACTGTTCCGTGTAGGTTTTGGGGCCACAATATAAAGGTGTTTCCCTACTGCCATCTTCTGGGATGTTTTTCAGTTTCCAGCCTTTGCAGTTTTGCTATGTTTCTGTCCAAGAAGTAGTTACCCAGTTCAACTTTCCTTAGTTTTTGAGATCAGCCACAGACAGTTGCCTAGACACTACCACCAGTACAGTATTTGCCCCAAACACCCAAATCAAGTCAGAATGCAACCCAAGTTATTTCAAAATGTTCAAGAATTGATGCATTACACTATACAAAAAACCCGATACTGTACTCCCAATAATTAGATGTGATGATCAGCTCGTGATATGCTTATCACAATAAATTAACTCTTGGAGCCTTAAAATTGTTATGGTAACTATTGTAGACCGAAACATGGGGCTGTTGTAAAGGGACAGACAAGATGACCGCCATGAAACCTGAGAATTCCAGCATTTGACTTGTTCTTTGATCACAACATGTCATATGAGTATTTGTTGGTGTCTCACTGGTGTTTGTGGTCAATGATGCAATTAGTGATTTTAACTCTGACCATATGTTAGAGGAAGTCTCTTGATGATTATTTGTGCTCTCTTATATCAATCGGGTAAACCAGCCCTACTGGTTTGAAGATTTCCTGATAAAGCTGTGAGTTCTCCCTGATGGCACCACTGTTTATAGCTCACCAGGATCTTGTAAGGAAGTTTGAGCCATCCTGCTGAACTTCAGGAAGTCCTAATTGGCAACAGCAGCTGAATTCAGTGCTGGGGGAGGGGGGGAGATTATGCTGTGTTTTCCCAAACTACTCCTCAGACTTTTTTTTTTAATCACCTGCTGAGTCATTGTAGTAGTAACATGAACAATGCAGCAAGGCATAGATGGCTATAGTTAAAACAAGCCAGACTCCAGAGACTTCTCTATTTTAAGCATGGGATAAGTGCCAGTAATAAAATTTCAAAATCCAGGAGCAGGATAAATGCTCCCCCCTCACGCCCCAATCACTTCAAGTTTAGATAGGTAACTTTTCCTCCTTTCATATTAAAGGAAGAGTGTAGCTTCTTCCTCAGTGTCTGTTAGATAGGAAAGCCTAGCAATCCCACCAGGGGGAAAGGGAGGGGGGAACTCCCTTGAAAACAGGACCGGTAACAGCGAGGGCCTGTTACAAGATTGTTCTATCTTTTCAGCTGCAAATTTTGTCCAATGCTGTATAGTGGTTCTGGTGAATTTATAGAAAAAACCACCAGTTGGAGATCGCTTTACGCGAGCCCGTAGCTAACGCCAGGTAGATTGGGGTTGGGGCGGGGGGGGGGGCGGCTCTAGTCTAGATATTCCAGGCACAAGGCAGCCTAAAAGACCCTCCAGCCTCGCAGTTACAGTTCTTCCACAGTTCTTTCGCCTTTCTGTAATAAGCGGGGCTGAGCCCTGGCCCAAGATTAGGAGAACAGGACAGCGGAGAGAGGGGAATTGCCTTGGGAAGCGAGTTCCCGTAGTTGCCGCGAATTGACACCACCTCCTCCCCCCGCCGCTGGTCTTTCGCCACTCGTGCCTGTTCCTTTAAGAGCCACCCCCGAAAGGACGTACTCGGCATTGCTTTGCAGACGATATCCGTGCGCTTGTTCGTCGGAGTGGTTGGACGAAGGAGGAGAAAGTTTACGGTCGGCAGGTTCCCACCCCGGGATGAGTGAATGAGTGACCCGCTACTCCCGCCTCCTGCAGACGGTTTGCGGCGGCGTTGTGCTGGCTCCGAGTGGCACCGTCTCAGTCTCCCCCGGAGCGGAGGAAAAGCGCAGGAGTTCGTCCGCGCATGGCGCTAGTTACCGTCTGTCGATCCCCATCGGGGAGTGGCCACTCGACCCCCACCGGCTGCAAGGTGAGCCCCCCCCCTCCCCAAAACTGCTGCGTGGTTTTCACGCTGGACAGGACTGTCGAAAATGATATAGCCCTACATTCCGTTCTGATCCCGCCGCCGACCCTCCTTTTAGACGCTCTTTTCCTCTGAGGACGTTCACGGTCCTGTCCCCGTCCCTTCTTTCCGGGATGGGCGACCGAGGATGTTTGGGCGCCTGTCCTATCTGGGCCCCTTCCCTGAATGTATTTGGCGTCCATCTGTCTTATCGCTCACTGCAAACTGTGAGCAGGGTTTTTGCAGAGAGTGGCCTCGGAGTTCACCATCTTGTGGGGGGGGGGGGGGGGGGAACCGGGTACTTTCAGTTTCCTTAAGGGCAGTTCTGGGAAGAAGGGCAGGGAAAACAAAATCTGAAGGGTAATAATGGGATAGAGAGTATCCTTTTAGCAGGCCTCTCTTTTTCTCTCTGGTATTGTGCATGTAGAGAAGCAGCTGTGCTGGCTGGATGGGGAGAGGGGGAGCTTTGCCACACTCTTCTAGGCAGTCTTTCCTCCTGGCTCCCTGTGGATCCACTCTCCCACTTGCAGTATGGAAGATAGATGCAATAATCCATTTTGCTTTATAATTGCCAAAAAGTGGCAAAAGGGTAATTATTTTTTCTTTTGCTACAGCTTCAGTTCTTTTTAACATTAAAATGCCATCTTAAAATGTTAAAAATAACATTGGAAAAAATCGGTGCCATCCGTATCTATAGTATAAAACAGAATAGAGGGCTGGAAGTTATTGTGGGTGATCACTGATCAGATGCACAGGGACACTGTCTGGACATGTGCTGGAGGAGTAGCCTCTGCCTCTGCCTTGCACTGGGTGCTCAAAAGATGAGAGGCCTCCTGAGCAGTCCAACTGCTGGAAGCCAGTTGATTTGCGCTCCAGTCCTCTTGATTGCCGGGGTCAAAACAAAAAAACAAGGAAGTGATTTAGCTGCGAAAATGCAGTTTATAATGTGTTCATAGATCTTTTTTCCAACAGATTATAGTGGTTTATTGAAAGGTGCTTCCCTTCTTTTCTTCCTAGACTGCTGCATTTCTATCCTGTCCTTGTATGGAAGCAGTTTGGGAAACTTGTCAAATTGTGGCCTTTCCTTGCATTCCCATTAATATACTATTTTCTCTAATCAGTTTTCAACAGCCCAAGTTTCTGTGGGAGAAGTAGGCACTAAGAGCTGCTTGTCAGTAAGTTTCACAACATACTACTTCCTGTCAGCTCCTGACAGATTGCAACGTCAGAGACCAAGGAGTACTGCAGAACTATCTCTTGCATAATGCCCTTAAAGAGGAAGACTTTCCAGGCCATTATACCAATGTTGGAATAGAGCCTTGGGTTTCTTGCACCAGGGCACCTGTGCCTGAGCTCACATCTCAAGCCTGGCAGTCTGTGGGATGATCTTGAGTTCCAAGTGTAATTAGACATTGTGCAAAGAACTGACAATTAACAAGGTTGCACAAGTGCTGTTTGTTTGCTGTTTTTCCCTGGTGCTTAGAAATGTCACAGGACATTTGACATTTTCACAGGAAATTGCCAACAAAATAGGAAGCACATGGATAAGATTATGCAAGAGCTGGAATTCAAGGCCAATCTAGGAATCCTGAAAAGGAGATGAGAAACAAGCAAGGGAACAGTGCCCAGCTGGCCTCTGCATACCTATTTCCAAATCTTTGGAAGAATTCCTGCTTTGTGAAGCTATGGCACAGAAAGGAAGAATATACAACTTGGGGCCTGCCAGCGCAGTTATAGAGCCTCAGCCAGATATTGGAGCATATCTGGTGCTTGATTTGCTTTTGCTACTTACAAACCAAGATGGTTGTTAAAGGCAAGTCTAACACTGTCTAATTGGAAGCATTTGACTTTTGGCTGGTAGAGAATAATGAGAACTAAAATAGCATCAGGAGCACGAGCCAGAAGATTTTTTGTGACATAGCTGGAATCCTACTGCCTAACCTTGGGCATTTAAAATGGGCAAGCCATTCAGCCTCAACCTCACCATCTGCAATAATCGTATACAGGGCTGTTGTAGACATTGCAAAAATAATAAATATGCAATACTTTCAATTTGAAGAAAGTGTTACTAGAATTCTTAAGGGTAACTTTTGTCTGTTACATAATACAATTTAACAAATAGGTCTCATTGCTGGAATGGGGGCACCTTGGCCTGCAACTTCATAAAAGAGCATGTGTTCCAGCCATTGATACAGATTAAGTATTAGCAAAGCTATGAAGGCCACAATTATAAGATAGTAACTTTTCTGTAAAATGAGTCCTTATTTGGATCCAAAAGCAAAATTGAATACAGCAGTTTTGTGCTGTGAACTGAAATTCAGTCATCCTTCTTCCTTCCTTTTAATGATGGAGACAGAATTTCAAGAGTAGAAAATAATCCTTTGAAATGTCTTATTATATTTACTTTTAAAATGTGTGCTGTCCTTCAAAGAAATGGTTTCTTACTTCCAATGCAGTGTTATTTCTTTCATATTGGTTTACTATAAAATGAGCTGGATTTGAAGCATCCCATATACAAATACCCTGTTTCCCCCGAAACAAGACCTCCCTGGATAATAAACCCAATCGGGCTTTTGAGCGCATATGCTAAAACAAACCTTTCCCGAAAATAAGTCCTCCCCGAAAATATTGCAACACAGCAGCAGCAGCCATGAGGTGACCATGCTCGCTGCCTCCTGCACCTCAAAAACAAGACCTCCCCAAAAATAAGGCCAAGCTCTTATTTGGGGGGTCAAAAGAAAATAAGACCCTGTCTTATTTTCAGGGAAACATGATAGCTACTTCAAATGCTCAGTATTTCTTTAATTAAGAAAGCTTGGAAATATCCTATTGATCTGTCCCTGTATCATGAAAGTGTAGAACTGATTGGAAAGTGAGACATTTGGGTTTAAGGTTTGTTGTTGTTTTTAAAGTAAGTTTCAAGCTCTTTTTATGTCAGCATAAATTGGGAACATACTAGTGTTGCTGTGAAATAGTAGAGAGAGCGGTGCTTAGCAAGATTTCCCAGGGGGTGGCATTTGTTATTGCCATAGCCAACATGCCTCTCTCCCTCTTTCCTTCTCCCATCCAAACAAGCAGAACAAATGATCTAAGAGACAGGCTATATAGATTGTGGGTCTAGAGTTCTGCAATGGAAGTCCTGTGAATGTTCAGGATTCTAGATGAACAAAGCAGTCCCCAAAAGTATCTGCTTTTGCCACAGAGGTATTAGGGATAGGAACATTATGTCATGCCAAGTTTTCTCATGCCAAAGCCAATGGCAGAAATAGTTGCTTGATGACTCCACATGTTTGGATTGGACATTGTTTTCTTGCTGCAAAGGAAATTCTCTCAGACCACTAGTAGGGATGGATCCTATCAGTTATGCCTATTCAGTGTTGACCCTTGATTTAAGCACCTAACATCAGTGTTGAATAGCCTTTGATTGTGGCAAATGTGAGCTTACCATTCCAATTACGTATGAGGAATGGCTTGTTTAAGTTATAAGACTGCGCAGTTAATTGTTTAATGAGCCATGTTTATTTCTTGTGTGTTAGTTTATGTTAGGGCTTAAGTCATGTCACGCATTCTAAGAGACTTACTAAAGTTTTAAGTGGAAGGCAACCTCTTATGATTCCTGTGGTTGTTGAATTAGAATTTAGAACTTCTGCTTAACTGGGTGGGGGGGGATCTGCTACAGCCTCTGAAAAGTTTTGGGAAAAGGGTCTAAGTGAGGGATATTGATGTTAGATGTGATTACTTCTTTTAACCACAAGTATTGTAATCTGGAGAGAAAGGCTAATCAATATGGAAATCCCTTGCAGGATGAAGATGTTCCTAGAAGAAGACAGTTGCAGCGACGGTAAGCAGTCATAGTTCCTAATATTCTTTATATAATTGTTTTTAAAAGGTTGTAGGTTAGCTATAGGTTTTCCAGGCCTTCCCCTTGAAAATTTTCACACTTTTTTTAATCATAAAAATGTAACTGTGATGCCTCCAATGAGCAACAGTTGAATGTGCTATAAAAAACAAAACACACATATACCCTCAGAGGATGGAGATAGATGAATTCTTTTTGAAACTTTAAAGAAATGATTTCAGTTCTTAAGTTACACAGTGAAGAAATGAAGAAATATGCACATACTATATGACTGTTCCTGAAATGCTTGTTTAGGAACTGAGTAATTTTGCTGTTCTTTGTCAGGAATATACCAGGACTAAAAAAAGCAAGATTGGAAGAATGTGCAACCATCTGAGATTTTTTTAAAAATAGAACAGATTGTTTCAAATTGCTGTGGAAAGGGTATATCCATTTTGCTAAAGACAAATAGCATCTAGGGAATTAAAAGTCCAAATTTTGATCATAAGCATATTGGAGCCAGAATCATATATTTATTTTCCAATCGGGAATGCAATATTATAACAGACCTCCCTTTTCTTTTTTGGACTGATGATCAGTTCAATATTTGAGAGCACATAATGAACACTGTGACAAAATGGCTGCTAGGGACATGCTTGCCTATTCATAAAATGGCTGCCATGAGTACATAACCATAAACAATATTGATTGATTGGTTGGTTGGTTGGTTGATCAAATGTACAAAGCACTTATTTGTCAAAACTCTGCATGCCATCTCTACATCTTACTCCCCTAATATTCTATATCTTTCCAGACTAGCTGTCTCTTTTTCAGGGTAGATAACACACTGCCAAAGAGAGACTGGGCACCACTCACCCACATTTTTTTAATGTAGAAACTTTTGGATATAAATATAATGCTGGAGATTAGTGCCTTGAATGTAGTATGCTTGCTCCCTTGCCTTTCTTCTTTGTAATAAAATGAGGTCTTAAAAGAATGACATACAAGGTGCAGCCAAGAAAGGGTTTTATAGGAAGGTTGATTTTCATAAGACCCATGCTAAAGATCTCTCTCATAGGGAAAATTCTTCACTCTGCACTGCAGAAGTATGATAGTTTCATACTGATTAGGATAAGCTATCCTCCCAATTTATATATATGGAAATATATTTATATTTAATTTCTAACAGTATCAGAAAGGTCCCTAATCAAAATAGAATGGAATTATCTCTCCCCCTCTGAAGCAATATTTACTATTTTTCAAATAGACTATTTTTCTTGTAGGAGTTGATCAGTGGAAAAAATGAAACCATTTAGACTAATGTTGCTTCTTTATTCTAAATTTCGTTTCCAAATAGCTCTGCTTTTAAAAAGATGTAGAGGCATTGTTGCCCACGTTCCTGTGTGTCACTGTAGGAAGCCCTTTAGTCCTTTTCCCTTATTTGTCTTTCCCCACACACTTTTATAGAAATAGAAGTACCCAAAGTGAGGGTGGTTTGTACCATAACCTCTTATATAACTTTAAGAAATGTCAAACAATAAAACCTAAAACGAAACAATACATAGGTATTTAAAATGGTTCCTTCAGTCTTCATTATTAATTATGTTTGGACTTTTTAATATATTTCTTAACAGCAAAACTATTTGTTTTGGCTTTATTTTAATTTCAAAACCAACTGTTCTTTTAAATTCTCAGTGATGGAGGTTAATGCTTCAAGCCAGCAGAATTTTTATTCATTTTCCTCTGTATATAATAGCTGACTGATTAGAGGCAGCCCTTGACTTATGATAATTGGTGGAAGCATTTTGGTTGCTAAATGAAGCAATCATTAAATGTGTGCTTAGTGACCAAAATCCTGGCATTCCTGGCTGCCATTGTTAAGTGAGAATTGCAGGTTGTTAAGCAGATGAGGGACGCAGTGGCTCAGTGGTTAAGAAGCTGAGCTTGTCGATCAGAAAGTTCGGCGGTTCGAATCCTAGTGCTGCGTAACGGAGTGAGCTCCCGTTTCTTGTCCCAGCTTCTGCCAACCTAGCTGTGCGAAAGCATGTAAAAATGCAAGTAGAAAAATAGGGACCACTTTGGTGGGAAGGTAACAGCATTGCGTGCGCCTTCGGCATTTAGTCATGCTGGCCACATGACCACGGAGTGGTCTTCGGACAGTTCTGGCTCTTCAGCTTTGAAACGGAGATAAGCACCACCCCCTAGAGCCGGGAATGACTAGCACATATGTGCGAGGGGAACCTTTACTTTTAAACAGATGAAGTCCCAGGTAAGGAGCGCAGGCCCTGGGAGGTCAAACACAGGTCGTGCATGAATTAGGGGTGCTGCAGTGTAAGTGCAGGGAAAGAAGTCACAGCTCCCTCTGGAAGCCTCAGCTGCTGTAGCCTGGCCCAGCAGCTCAGTGAAAAGGTGCCACACCCCAGGAAGTGTTGAACACCTAAAAAGCAGCCTCTCGTCAACTCCAGCACTAAATGCCTGGGAAGCCTTCACAGTGCAGCAAAACGGTGCCATGCCAAGGAAGCAACAAACACCAAAGAAGTTCTAGTAACATGGTGCAAAGCAGCTTCCCCCCTATCCTCCCACAAAGCCCCAGTTCAGCAGCCCTCATTGTCCTGCATTTTGCCATGCCAGCTGACCTTCACTATTTGTTCATCCGACTGCTGAAAAGGCGTGCCCAGCTTGCCATTAGCTATGTCAGGCCTTCCTCCCTCCCCCCCTGCCCCTCCCCTTTCCTTCCCTTACTTTTTTTTCACATTTCTAAACTTCCCCTCTCCCTGAAAGCAGCCATTTTCCAACTAGCGCACACCCTAAGCAGGTCTTTCAACATGAGTCTCTTTTTGATCGCCTCTTCTTCAGCCACAGCTTTGTCATGGTCAAGGGAGCTGCTCTACTCCTGCCAGAAGAAGACAAGTTGGAGGCGGTCCTGGAGGATCCAGCAACTTCCCTAGACCAAACACCCAAAAGTGAAGATGCTATTGCTGGGCAGCAAGAACTGCACTTACAGCAAATGGTGGAGCTGCTGCGGCCAGAAGACACCATCCAGCTGGTAAGATTGTTAATGACAGGAAGAAGGGGTGCAAACAGAGAAAAAGTAGAGACCATTAGGCAGTAATGTCTTCTCATATTTCTTTCTGCAACTTCATACTCCAATGATGTTTCTGATTCCAATTCCCCATTTTGCTGTCTGATTACTTAAGATCTGGCATTCTGGGCAGACCAGATCACTTTGCCAATCAAACTAAACTAAACCTATCTTGTTTAAGGAATGAAGAGGTTCCTTTCCTGCTGAGCCCCCTTCAATATCCAGGATGCTCTGCTTTTCTTTGTGGCACAGCAAGGAACAACATGTTGGCTAATGCAGCAATTAGTAGTGAAAAGAGCGGCTTTGTTCTGCAGATACTTTTTTTTTTTGACTAATGGTTACCTGCTTTTCTGTAATGCAATAAAAGGTCCGTCTGAACCATATCATTCAAATTGCAGGTGAGGCTTCATATACTGTAGCTAAATGCCCCTCCAAGTGGCTGGAGTTAATTCCATTTAAAAAATACAGAAGAGTTTTGTCCTCACGTTCTCTGCACACACACTCACTCACTCACTCACTCACTCAGTCATGCATGTTGCCTCCTGCTGATTGCAGGAGACACAAGTTTATTCCTTCAAGAGAAATTCTGGAGAACCCAGATTGCTTCCCAGGCTGATTCAGACTTTCCAAGTTGCTTCCTTCTTCATATGTGTTCATGACCTGAAATAGCCTGCTTTTTCCTATCTCCTGTTGTGATGCAAAACCAGAACTGATGTTGCTTGGCAGTCTTGTGAGAAATGAACTCAGCCCTGTGCACCTTCTGGGACTCTCTCTTCGGCCACTCATTGTCCTTCGGGTGGGGTGGGGAAAAATATCTCCCCTTTTGGAATTTGGATTTCAAAGATTCAGCCAGGAGCTCAGCCATTTCCCCATTTATGGCCTGTGGGGCTCTTCGTCTCTTGGGCGGGCAGCCAGAGCTGGCGTCTCTGCTGAGCCTGATCCAAGTTTTGTCTCTGAGGCCTCTGCTGGGAGATTTCCAGATGGGCTTAAATAACTTTAGTTTTCCTTTTTTCTTCTTCTTCCTAGAAAGTGAATCATAGCAGCCTCCAAGCACCAGGAACAATTTATTTCAGGCAGTGGCTATTAAGTTCTGATAGACCCTGACTCCTTTTGGAAGGTTGCCAGGAGTTGTTCAGTTAGAAAAAAAAATTATAGTGGACACATTACTACTCTGAACATCAGTTGGTTCTCTATTGTGGACCTTCCCCTTGATTAGTGAAAAATGAATCAAAATACGAATGAACATCTGTTGAGGGTCCTCTCCGTTCAGGAGCCCCAAAGCTTTTGTCCACACTTCCACTTCTAGCTTAAGAATCTGTGCAAAGCGGCTGGTTTTCCATGTCAGCTGCTAGCGTGGAACCCGTCACCGAAGGGTTTGTAAAAGCTACGCTGGAATCACACTTCATACTATGTTGGTAGTGATTCCTCAAAGGGGACTTCAAAACATTCATTTTGTGTTTGTTTTCTGAAGATGCAGACACTTAAGGGGCCCATTTCATCCCTAAGACTTCTGACACAATGCCAAAATAGAGACCTTGGCTCTATATCATTTTTGAAGTGTGGCCAGGAAAAACTGCAGAATGTGATTTTTGCCTGATTATCAATATTCGCACAAGATATCAATAGCCAGATGAAAGAAAAATATAAAATACAATTGGTGTTGGTGTTAGTAGTTGCGAAGTCGTGTCCGACCTATTGGGACCCCATGGACAACATTCCTCCAGGCCTTCCTGTCTTCTACCATCCTCTGGAGTCCATTTAAGCTCACACCTATTGCTTCGGTGACTCCATCCATCCACCTCATTCTCTGTCATCCCTTCTTCTTTTGCCCTCAATCTTTCCCAGCATGAGGCTCTTCTCCAGTGAGTCCTTCCTTCTCATTAGGTGGTCAAAGTATTTTAGTTTCATCTTCAGGATCTGACCTTCTAAAGAGCACTCAAGGTTGATTTCCTCTAGGACTGACCGGTTTGATCGCCTTGCAGTCCAAGGGACTCACAGGAGTCTTCTCCAGCACCATAGTTCAAAGGCCTCAATTTTCTGATGCTCAACCTTTCTTATGGTCCAACTTTCACGGCCATACATTGCAACTGGAAAAACCATAGCCTTGACTATACACACTTTTGTTGGCAGGGTGATGTCTCTGCTTTATAGTATGCTGTCTAGATTTGCCATAGCTTTCCTCGCCAGGAATAAAATATAGTAATAAATATTATTTAAAAGTTAAATAATATCTCTAAGGTTGATAGAGGAATTCACCTTTCCTTGTCTATCCACAATTAACAATTTAAATAAGCCATTGCAGTACTAATACTATTAAACGTCTTGCAGATATTCATCATTTTAGAAGCTTAGCCACAGAAGGCTTTTAAGGAATCACTCAAAATGGGGGTAAAATGTAAAAACTAGTTTGTGAATATACAATCGGTGTATGTGAATGTACTTTAAAATTCCAAGCATCTTAACTTAGGAAAAAAACACAAAAGTTCTTAAAGATGAAAACTAAGATGAATTACAAACTTCTATAGCTCTATACCATAGTCTGACTTTTATAAATTTAAATCTTGATTCAGCATGATTTTACAGATAATATTTATATTTTTTGGAAATTAGTTTATAAACGCCAAATGCAATGCAAAGCACACTTCAGCTTACTTGCAAACATGCTTCTTTTTCTAGATATTTTGTTTTAAAAAAGTTCTCAAACCACTGCTCAAGTTTTGCTAACCATGATTTAATACAGGGGTCTCCAACATTGGCAACTTTAAGACTTGTGGACTTTAACTTCCAGAGTTCAGAGTAAAGCTGACTGAGGAACTCTGGGAGTTGAAGTCCACAAGTCTTAAAGCTGCCAATGTTGGAGACCCCTGATTTAGTATAAATCACATTAGTTTTAATGTAAGCATAAACATGAAGTGTGATCAATACTCAGGGCTCCTAACAGCTTCCATTTGCTTCTGAACAAAATCCCTTCTCCTGGATCTGTGGGTAGCACCACCTATTTTCATGGTGGAAATTGTATTGAGATACATATGTAAGTGACACCAAAAGGCAAACATGCAAGACTAGTATGTTTTCTTCCTGGCAGGCTGTGAGACTGGAGTCAGCACGAGCTCATAGAATCCGATACTTGGTGGTGGTCTCAGTAACGGAGAGGGAGAGCAAGAGCGAGATGGTGCTTTTGGGCGTGGACTTCCCTGATGAAAGGTGAGATGGCAAGGGTGTGGTGACATTAGGAAAACGAGCGGTATTATACCAGGGGTGGGCTGCTGTGGGTTCGCAGGTGTTCGGGAGAACCTCTAGCTAAGATTGGGCAGTTTGGAGAACCCCCAAATCCCACTCCTGGCTGGCCCTGCCCCTCTCCTCCCAGGAGTCCCCATGTGACCCATTTTGGACGCAGGTAATTGCAGGGCGTTCACAGAGGCTCGGGGAGGTGAAAAACAGGCCTACTGGAAGTTCGGAAATGCTGGGAACGGGCCCGTTTCTGGCCTCTAGAGGGCCTCCAGAGTCTGGGGAGGCCGTTTTCACCCGCCTGAAGGCTTGAGAAAAGCCTCCGGAGTCTGGGAAGGGCAAAAATGCCCCCCACCCTGGCCATGGTGCCTAGGCCATGCCCACCATGGCCACGCCCATCCATCAACTGGACAGAGAACCCCTTGATAAAAATTTTGAAGCCCACCCCTGTATTATACTGAGAAATAGATAGAATGGCCGGGTTTCACACATCACACTAACACACTTTAATTTTGTCTCAGCATGTGGATGAGCCTTGGTCTATAAACATTAATTCTGAGCTTTCATCGGTTCTGGTTTTCTCATGAACTTTGGCTAATGCAGTGGGTTAATTCGGCTCCACCTACGACTGAGGCTGCAGTTTTACCTGCCCTGGGAATCCATTGGTTGATCTCTCACTAATCCCAGGTGCTTTTATAAGTTTTTCAGTAATGGCTGGTAATGACAGAAAATGTTCTGGAAAGCAAAACCTATTTGACCTTATTAACCATACCTGCATACCTAAATGAGCCTGGGACTTAACTTTTTGATTAGTTAGAATGAACTGGGAGTCAGATGCCCTTACCTGTCTACTGCAAATCAACCCATTGTTTCCAATTTAGCCTCTTAGCCTATCATGCCACATAATTTCCACTTTCTAAATAATGATTTGTGGAAAAATGGAAGAAAAAGATAGAATACTCTTGAGTATTTACTTTAAATCATATTCAAAAGCCAAATTTAACAATGTGGATTGATAAATGGAAGATAAACTAAATGGCTACAATGTATTTTACTTGGGACTGCCTCTGAAAACTATGCCGAAACTAAAATGCAATTGATATAAAACAAAGTGGCCTGTGTGGTAGGAAGTGAAAGCCATTGTGCCCATACAACACCATGGTACTTTTCTAAAGGTCTACGTGGCTTGACTTCTAGATATATCTAGAATCAGGTCTTCAATCTACAACTGACCTAGTCTGATTGCACATCCCAAGGAAGGCTATTCAAGGCCCCTTGTGTACAGGAGGTTGTTGAGGGGAAACCTGGAGATATAGTTTCTCTGTGCAGACCCTTCCTCCTGGAGTACCCTCCCCTAGGGTTCAATTGACAGCCACCTGGTTTAATTTAGGAACATTTACCATTCCACAGAGACTTCAATAGGTAATTGTAATTATCACCATTGTGAAAGGGTGCCAGGGGATTATTATTATAATGCAGTTTAATTCTTTTATTGATTTTGTGTTTTACTGTTTTGGGTAACCAGCTAGGAGTCATACTTGGAATTAGGTGCTGTTATTAGAAGTAAACAAATGCATCTGTACTCCAGTTCATAATCCCTTTGTTCTCTTCATAAAAGTAGTTACATAGAAAAATCTTCATTAGAACTGCCTTAGTTTTACAGTTGTTCTTTGCCTCATGCATTTGTAGCCTGCTGTATATATTTTATTCCCTGGTCAAACCAGTTTGGCAGTTTGTAGAGGTTTTTTTCCCCCTCTTTCTCCCTACTGTTTTTCTAAAGTGAGCTCTTTCATTTATGAGTTCAGCTGGAAGCACGTAAAGTTTGCTACAGCAGAATTTCAAATCAAGAAGCAAAATAGAAGTGTTTTGAGTTTTCTTCTTAGCCACTGCAAATATTTCCTGCCTGTATAATATAGTCTGTCTGCTATGAAACATCTGTTTGACTGAAAACTTGCTGATAATACATTTATTTTTACAGTATTTATCAAATGATTGCAAGTTTAGGAAAGGACCCAGATAAAAGCCAAAGAAACTAGTCTCCAAAGCAAACATGCAGTATAATGCTTGTTTTAGATGCTCTCTTAATTCCTTCTTTCTCTCTTTCTCAAATAGCTTGGCTACCTGCACACTGGGTATGGTGCTTCCACTTTGGAGTGACACACAGGTTTTCCTTGATGGTGATGGGTAAGAGAGCTATTCCTTTATATTGCATATAATTGCAGTTTTTTGTTTTATTTTAAGTTTGTGTCAGGAGCTTGCTTTGCATACATAAATAGACTGGGATAATGAAAGGTCATACAAAGTGTATCTGATTGTCTTTTTATATCACAAGTGTTCACATGGAATAAACAGGTGATGCCTTCTCTACTTCCATTCCATAAATATAAGTGGCATAAAGTATATTCTAAACCACTAAGAGATTTCATTTGTTTCTGGGCTAGATCCTTCCCTTTTTATCTTATGGAACTGACCATTTCTGTACTGTGTTCTTTTCCATCTGTTCCTTTCTTAAAAGATCATTCCCTTCTGCTGTCCCTTCTGCATTTCCTTCTAAGTCACAATAATACACTCCCCCCCCAAACAACCTGATGAAATATGATGTTATAATGCAATGGCCTTTTGTTCTTACATCAAGAACACCCGAAGCAAGTATATAAGTTACGTAGCTTGTATTTTAATATTACAATGCAAGTTTATTTCATTTTCTGGGCAGCTAACAGTATCTAAAAACAATAAAAATGATATAATGAAATAAATAACATAAGTGGCAATCAAGAAAAAAGCAAGCCACACCAGCACTAATAATTATAACAATTAACACAACCAAGAAATGACTCACCCACGCTGTCAGAGTTCCAGGTTCAGTGACAAAATCAAGCCTTTATGTCTTGCAAAAGGCTAGCAGGGTTGGGTGAGTCTGGTTACTAGGGGAATGAAACCCCTAGCAGTGAGGCCCCACAATAGAAAAGGCTCTTGTTCTGTAAGTCTTGCAAGGTAGACAAGAAATACAATCAGAAATCCTAGCTCTATCTTCACTGCAAGGTTTCATTAACAGAACCTTGCAAAACTGAAAGTATTTCTCTCCTCTTTTTCTTTTACTCTCGAGAAAACTAGGGAGGGTCCCTACTGAAACATTTCCTATGCCCCCTCCAATCCTGCTATGAACTGAGATATCTTTTACATGCTGGTTGCCTAGTCTGTGTCTCTCTTCTGTATCCCAAGGTCATTTGCTCATACTATTACACTTCCATGGTCTGCCTAGGTAGCACTTTCTAACGGATAGGACACTTCCTCTTGCCAGGTTGATACAACTGGGAGAAATGGTCCCACCACTCATGCTGTAGGTAGGAGAGCTTGAAATCATAGAATGCCCTTTTCAACATTCTAGGTCCAGAAATATTGATCTATTCAGAACTTTTTAGAAAGCTGCCCCTCTCCCACATTCAGAGAAGTAATTGGTGGCAGTGCAAAGAAAGGCGAGAACAGAACAGCAGGGAACCCATCGATTGCTTTCCCAAAACTTTCCCATATTCAGCTGTGTCCAGGAAGAAGCCTTACTGCTAATATACAGTAAAGGCACCTGTTGGAGACAATGCTTTCAATATTTTCCTTCCTCGTTGGAGTTGCTTTGTGACTGAGCCCTCTCCCTTATGGCCCAAAACGAAGTTGTGTATCCACCTGTTCTTGCCACATCCCAATATAATTCCATTAATTTACTCTTGGTTGCTTACGCCTATAAAATCCTTTATAGAAAGGATAAAAAAAGATTTTATATATAAAAACCAAGATTCTCTAGGATTATTATTGATTTATCCTTAGCATTCTTGTGCCACTCTTCAAAACCAGATTTTCCCAGACTGGCCCTTAGAACAACTGCACAATTTAGAGAGCAGGGGAGGTAGGATTGACACAATAATTTTAACTGATAGAATCTATTTTTAGAAATCATGAATTAATTCTATTGTTATTCCAAAAGGCAGACACAGCCTAGTTTAATTTTTTGTGTGTTGGGGGAGAATGTCCTTTTTTTTTCCAGCTAACAATGGAATCTAGTATTTTGGGATATTTCATGCCACTTACCCAACTGTCCAAACTGTTAACATTTTTCTTTACAACATTCCAGATATCTGCCTTCTTCCTAGAGTACAAAGTTACTTAATAGTTGACTCTCCTATTCTTTTTCAGGGGCTTCAGTGTGACATCTGGGGGACAAACACGGATCTTTAAGCCCATCTCTGTCCAGACAATGTGGTGAGCAAGGCTCTTAATTGGATGAACAATGTTTAAGATATCCATAAAAAGGCAATAAATGAATATCAGGAAAGATACTGAAACTATTATTGCTGACCCTCAGGCATTTGCTTTTTCCTGATAACAACAGTAGCTTCCAAAGAGTTTAAAATATAAAAGGAAAATTTGGAGTTCTTTAGCTGTCAATCATATTTATTTAAAATTTTTAAAAAATAAAGGTTTAAATTTTATGGTGCTTATAAACTATTGCAAATATATTCAGTTGTACTGTAGTCAGTAATTGTATATGAAAAATGAAAGGATGGGCCTAACTGCTACAGGTTATGCTGGCTGTTGGATGTGATCTCTCCTGCTTTGAACACTTTTAAGTAGACTTCATATTCTCAGGGTCTAATTGCTTTTTCTGCTCTCAGGTCAGCACTGCAAGTGCTGCACAAAGCATGCAACGAAGCAGTCTCCAACAACTATTTTCCTGGAGGGGGTGCATTGAACTGGACCGAGTGGTATCAGAAGGCTGTGAATTCTGACCAGAGCTGCATTAATGAGTGGCTAGCCATGTCTGACCTGGAATCTGTGCGGCCCACGTCTCCCTCCATCTTCTCAGACAAGTCAGTGATGCCCCCTTTCCCCCTGGAGCTAATAGTAGGCCTGTGAGGGTTCCTAGAAGGATTTTACACAGTGTCCTAATCTCAAATCCAGGCAACTTTTGGACAAAAATCCCAGTCACTCTAGTGCATACCATGCCCTATTCTTGAGTCTTGCTTCTGAAGTCCAGCCCAATAACCTAGACTGAAATATTGCAATGGGGCTGGGGGATGCTATTCAAATCCCATTATTAATCCTGTGGCACTTTTTAGGCCTAAAGGAATAAATTTCTGTAAGGAAATACTAAGGCTTAGGATAATATTAGATTTATACCCTGCAGCGGGAGGGGAGGGGAAGGAATGGGTGTCTGTGTGGGAAACCTGAGGTGATGTTGTTGGGGGGGAGAGTCTGGTGGCCAAGAACTTTGCCGACCCTTCATCTCTGTGCCTCAGGCGAACAGCAAAGGACGTGACAGAACGGACGATCCGGGCCAAGCTGCGTGAGGTGATGGGCACCACTGACCTGGAGAGCATCACCTCCAAGGAGGTGGGATGTTGGGACCAGAGGACCTTGGAATAGGAGGTGATGGGAGTGTGGGGGAAAAACGGGAATGGCAAAGTGTGTGAATAAACGGGATTATGAGCACAAGAAAAAGGATTGGGGAGGATTGGCAAATATCTGGGAAGTCAGAACCTATAATGCAGGATAATGAGTAGCGGGGTATGATTAGGAAAAATCCCAAGTGGAAGATAACACCAGTCATCATCTTCCCCAGATTCGTACAGAACTGGAGCAGCGGGTTGGCTGTAGTCTGGAAGATTACAAGGAGTTTATTGACAACGAAATGTTGCTTATCATGGCACAGATGGATCGGCCTTCTAAGATCTTTGATTACCTCTACTTGGTAAGAAAATACAAGAGGGGGCCCCTGATATCAGCCTTCCAGTGGTTAAGAATCCCAAGGATTACAATTGGTGCCTCTTGATTGGTGATGTAGAAAGAATAGGGAACAGCCTTGAAGGACTGAAGGAAAATCAGCTACCAGGATAATGATCAGACAAGCACAGTTTAACTCCATTCTGAGAAACTAATCTGAGTAAATGTCTCAGGCCCCTCCCTAATTCACATTAAGATGAAGGGAGGAGAGGAGCACATTCAGATTTTTAAGATTCTGCTACCATAGCTGTTCCAATAAAAGTAGTGTTGGACATATATGGCATTGGTTTCTTAGTCTGGTCTACCTTACAGGACTGAAAGTATTTTGCTGCCATCTAATAGTTTTACTCCCCAAGGAAGTACCATATTTTCAGACTATAAGATGCACTGGAGTATAAGACGCACCAAGAGTTTGAAGAAGAAAACAAGAAAAAAAAGTGTTTGCCCTCCCCAGCCCCCAGGGGCACTCTGCATGTCTCCCAAACCCTCTGCATGCTCCGTTTTTGCAAAAAATGGGGCCGTTTTTGGCCTCCCCAACCCCCCACGCATCCTGTTTTTGCCCTCCCCAGCCCCCAAGAGCACTCTGCAGGCTTCCCAAACTCTCTGCACGCCCCCTTTTCATGAAAAATTGGCCTGTTTTTGGCAAAATGAGACCCTTGGGGTGGGGGTGCCAAAAATGGCTGTATTTGGTGTACAAAACGCAACCAACAATTCACCTTTTAGGGGGTGTGTGGAGAGTGCATCTTATACTCCAAAAAGTACGGTAGTATCTTCTAACCCAGTAGCCCCCAACCTTTTGAGCTCCAGGGACCGGTTCCATGGAGAGAGGTTTTTCCATAGACTGGAGGGGGCTGCTTTCGTGTGCTGCCTGCATCTTGCATGTGCGCAGATAGGACTTTTCTTGTTTGCATGGGCCAGTTTCTGGCTCACCATGGGCCAGTGCCAGTCTGGTTGGGGATCCCTGTTGTATATCACAGGCCTCTGTTAAAAGTAGTATCATAGAAATCAGCCATTCCAACTGAATTCAAGTTCTCACAATTCCAATTAACATGGCTAATGTTTGATTTGGAATTCAGAAAGTGGAAATCTAATATTTTTGAATGGGCCTCATTGGGGAGTTTATCACATACAGTTGAATTTTCCTGGAAAAATTCTGATTCTGTAGGGAGCTTTCTACCAGGAAATTAATTAATTAACGAATCAAATTTATATACCACTCATCTCACCTGAATGACTTGGGGTGATTTACAAATGAAAGCCATAGAGCATATAAAAATTCAGGTATTTCTCCAAGGGAGCAATAGCAACCTCCTTGCTAATAACATTGCTTTAGGGACAGTGGTTCCTCAAGTAACAGGATACAAAATAGACTGCCTATGACCTGTTTAATTCTACAATAAAGCCTATGAGAGTTACTGACTTGCCAAATAATCTCTCACTGTATTCTGGGCCAATTATTTTTGACTTAAAGCTTCCTTTATTTACTATCTGCAGATAGCTCTAATTTGATATTATATTCACTACTGTTAACATTTAGTCCAGTGGCTATGTAGAAATTTGTGTTAGTGTAAGTAGCACAATTTCTTCTTCCTGAAGATTACTGCCGTTTTGGTGTGAAATTAAGGCAAATCTCATAATAATAAGCTTCCCTCTGCCCCATTGTGTGCAGCTGAACTCTGCATGTTCTGTTCTCTGCTATTTGCGGTAGCAAAACTGAAGACTGTATTGAGTTGGGAAACAGGAGAAGACAGTTGGACTTTAATAACATGAATGCTGTAGTAAACTTAGACTTAGAATATAACTTTATTGTCACTTTATACTTATCGGCATAGATTAAAATAAAATTTCATTAAATGCATCTCTTAGTCGAAAACATGACTAAAATAAATAAATAGAAAATTGTGCATATATCCACATATATTATATGAAACGAGAAACAGTCTAGTCTGGATGTATACATGTACATGGAAAGAAAATCAGTAATTTTTGATCTTGAAGGAGATTCAGATCCTTGCCCCCTAAATAGCCTCCTCAACAATTCCACAAAGACTCTTAGCAAAAGTCTGAACATATCTCTACCTTAATTAACTGAGGGATCAGCTGGGTTCTAAAAATGAAAGCTCTCGCATTTCTGAGACTTCTGAAACTTTGTCTTGTTTTCTTTAATAAATGTCATTAAATGAAGCTCAGATATAATGTTGTATTCCATTGAGTGGGCTGCCAAAGATTTGACAGTGAAAGGGAAAAAATTGGGATTTGTTTCATCTACAATGGAGTTGCCTCTGGGGAAATTGAAAACTGCTTCATTTAGGAAAAAGCTGGGTATGATTATCTTACTCTGCATACCCTGGGTATGCATCCCAATGAACTCAATGGGGCTCACTTCTGAGAATATATATCTAGGATTGTATTGGGAGATGCTATAATTATTTCATTAAGACATGATGTCAGCCTCTGCTTCGCTACTTTCTTTCAGCTGCAATAGAAACGGGGGTGGTGGTGATGGTATTTGGGATTGGAAATAATTGATACAGGAGGTTAGTTAAAAGGGGAGTTTTGTTCTCACCATCTTCTGCGCATGCTGATGGCCGATGTTTGGAGTTGGTCAAGGCCAACCGTCCTGCATTCCAACCTGATGATACTTCTTGGATATGCACCCACAGGACACCTAAGGGATTTGCAGATTGGGCAATGAGGTGGGGATTGTTTGGGGGGGGAGGGGGCTGGGCAAATGTTTGATATGTATGCTTTCGTACGCATTTCTACCTCAGAACTTGCTTTATTTCACAGTTGTCTTTTCATAACCAGTAAAAGTACTTTTAATTCTACAAATGGAGTTAAGTGATTTCTTTCTTGGTTGCTGAAGAAGGCGTGCTTGACACATATAGCATATAGATGAGGCCTGTACATGCTTCAGAAATGACCAGTAGAGTTACTCTGGAACATGTTGGGAGTAGAGTGCAGAATTGTTTTAAAGCAGTTGTGTCTTTCAGATTTCTACATTAACCTGAAAGAAATACAAAATACACATAAAAATTGATGTATTAAAATAACGGCATCTTTAGTGTTTTTTTAAAAAAGAAATGTTTTCAGGCTTGTATGGAATCTGAAAAATGGTATCTCTGCTTTAAAAAGGTGCTTTCAAATCATTTTCAAATGCGCGCACATGCGTGGGTGTGCACACACTCAACAAAATTACAAATGGCAGTCACACATTTTAGGTGGATGATTGGTGAATAAGTGATCTCCAAATGCAGTATTTTTACTCCCTGTATATTTTCTTTAAATAGAACTTAAGGGGGCTTTTGTGACATTTTTTTACCTATATTTTCTCATGGGATAGCATGAAAAAATACATTCTACTTTCTTCTACTCTGAAATGTACAGAGCAGTTTCGAGTTTCATTTTATTTATATGCCACCCTATTCCCGGCGGGACTCAGGGCGGCGCACAAACTCAAGGAGGGGAAGGGAAAAACACAAAAACTACAAAAGTACAGGGCATTTAAAAACAACCAACAGCCACACGATTCGAGAGGGGAAGGGAACTCATCGACCCCAGGCCTGCCAACACAGCCAGGTTTTAATGGCTTTTCGGAAGGCCTGGAGAGAGGTGAGGGTCCGAATCTCTGCGTGGAGTTCGTTCCAAAGGGCCGGAGCCGCCACAGAGAAGGCCCTCCCCCGGGTAGTGGCCAGATGACATTGGCTGGTAGACGGAACCCGGAGGAGGCCTACTCTGTGTGATCTAATGGGTCTTGTACCACTGACTTCGCTTAAAGTATAGCTAGGTTCTGAATATACTGCTTTAAGAAGTGCACATAAATGTGTTAATATCATACACAACATGAGAGTGAGTTGTGTACCTGTTATTGTTCCTCCAGGGCTCTGAATGGAATGCAGCTAACCTTGAGGAGCTCCAAAAGAACAGGTTTGTAATCTTCTAAAGGTGTTGCTCAGATTGCTAGAAGTTCATCCTTGGACTTTGAGATAGCTATTTGCCATACCTCTCAGGTCCGACTTGTTGGAAGTGCTTTCAACTCTTGGTTTAAGTTCCATCCTGAGACGCCAAGTAATTGTAGGAGAGAAATTTAGGAGACAGGGTAAGGTTAGGTAAATTGGGATAGAAGAAACTGCTAAAATTAGGTAGATAACAGTGGTGTAGCAGTCTCATGAGAGTGGATTGGCAAAGCTCACTTGATTTCTTGCCTATCTTTAGAGTCAGCCATATCCTCAATGTGACTCGTGAGATTGACAACTTCTTCCCAGAGCATTTCACTTACATGAATGTGCGCATCTATGATGAAGAGGCCTCACAACTACTGCCATACTGGAAGGAGACCCACAACTTCATTTCAGATGTTCGGTGAGAATTGGGCATCAAGATGATTGTCATACAGAAACATGGTTGAACTGGCATGTACTGTAAAGTTTAATTTAATTTTGCCCTAATCCAGTTAAAAGCACTCTGTGCACAGCAGCAAGCTTTAGTGTTTGTATGGAATGATTCCCTTAAGAAAGAGTTTCATAAGCATCATCTCCCATGAAATGTTATGTATGCATATATCGCATTTCAGTAGCTATTTAAGAGGATCTGCAAAACTGGAAAGAATTTCTCCTTTTGCCTCTTTATTCACTCTTTTCAGCAGAGGCGGAGCACATCTCTGTGTTTTATTCAGAACGATGCAGGCAAAGAGCTAGTTGTGGATCTCTGAGTTATGCAGAAACAGTTTTAGACACAAACCACAAGGAATTATGTATGGGAACAAGAGATAGCTAATCCTTGCCTCATTTGTCAGAGCCACTTGTTTAAAAAAAACAAGAAGGATATCCCTGACTCAGGATCACCATCCTTGGTGGGAACAATACCCTGGAATAACCAGATTCCTTTCCAAAGCTGTTCTAAGCATTGCTCACTTCTGAGAATATTATCATAATAGTCTGTGCCTAAGGAAGTCAGTCAAGTTTATGACCATGATTCTCCTTCACAGGACCCAAGGCTCTCGCGTCTTGGTGCACTGCAAAATGGGAGTGAGCCGTTCTGGGTCCACAGTGATTGCCTATGCCATGAAGGAGTATGGTTGGTCGCTGGAACGGGCTCTTGGTCACGTGCGAGAACGGCGACCAATTGTTCACCCCAATCCAGGCTTCATGAGACAGCTGGAACTTTACCAGGGCATGCTGGATGCCAGGTAATTGGAAGGGAAGAGGACATTATTGATGGGCTGATACATACACTATATTGCCAAAAGTATTCACTCACCCATCCACATAATCAGACTCAGTTGTGAGCAAATACTTTTGGTAAAATAGTGTATGTAAAGGACAAAGGATGTAGAAAGATATCCAGTTGCCTGATCCAATCTTTCTACTAAAATCGGTTCTCCTGTCCTGTACCATTTTATAGGCAAATCTACACAATGGTAGCCTTTGGAAATGGGGCAATACAGATAGGGTGCTAATTATTCTGCTCCCTCCCATTTGTATGGTTTTTGTGGAAATTTCAGTGGGGAGCAGCTTAAAAAGATACTTTTGGAAGGAGCAATTGAGGAGTGGCAAATTTATTTTACAGTTAGCTCCTGTGACTTCATTTTAAGTCCATATATTATTTAGCTCTTTATGAAAGATAGTAAGGGATTCCTTACTCATCTCCCAACAGAAACCCTGTTGCTCTTTACATCCCAAAATGTCATACCCTTCTCATGTTTCTATGCAGCCGTCACAGCAGTCTGTGGGAACAAAAGGCGGGGGATGCCCCCTCAGGAGACTCTTCCGATATAAGCGATGCCAGCAGTGATCATTCTGGAAGCCTGGAGTATGAGACTCTGAGCAGCTCAGATGAAGAACCAGAAGTGCCAGTAACAATTCCCCAGTATTGTTTTCGTCCTTTACATGAGCCTTCTGAGAATCCCAGTTATCCCATGCCCCCCACAGGCATCCCCCCACTCAGTCTTCAGGCAACAGAAGAACCTGGGGCATCAGATGATTCAGGAGCTGAGGAGGTGCGGAGACACATGGCTACCATGAAAGTACCTGAGAAACCACCCGTACTCCGACGGGAACGCATTAACCTTTATGCAATTATGCGCAGCATCAGTGAGATGGATAGTCCAGAACACATCTCTGTGACAGAGGACACGCCTGAGGAAGAGGTATGGAATCGTTTAAAGGTACCTGAGCAGGAGTGAATGGGGAGCAGAAAAGAGAGACTGTTTATAACTAGAATACAAGAAGTAAAACTGACATCAGATATTTATTTATTTAAAACCTTGAAGTGGTTTACAATTAGAAATACAATTATATCAAAAAATAGTAGGTTAAACCCATAAATAAAAGCATACTGTTAAGAAGATGATGTTCTTTAGTTAATGACCATTTGTTCAGCAACCATTCTAAGTTACAATGCTGACTGAGGAGACTGTGGCAATTACAGCATCCCTATGGACCTGTGATTGCCATTTGCACCCTTCACTGCCGGCTTCCAACAAGCAAAAGTCAATAGGGAAGCTGGCTGGAGTTTTCAAATGGCAATCCCATGACATTGTACCTAACAACCGTGCAAGATTTGCCTAACTATGGCAACTGGAATTGCCAGAATAGCTGCCGCAAGTCAGCATGGTCACATGATGCCGCACTTTATGACAATGTTGCATAACTGAGTTGCCATTCCTAATTCCTATGATTAACCAAGGACTACCTGTAATGTTGGTACTGATATTGAAATCTAAATCTTCTGGGTCTGGTTTTTTTTTTTTTCAGGAGTAGTATCCCTATAGACTCCTAAAAGAAAAATATGTAATCTCTTTTGCATTAAAACGAGTAAAATGTGAGACACAATTCAAAGCAAACATGACCATGACCTCACCTGAGCAAGCACCTTATCAAGAGTTAAAATTAAATTCATCTTCCAAAATCTGAAATAAAAGACCTAGGTTCTGCTACAGATTGGACTGTCGGAATTAGAATCTAAGTAATGAATTTGATTGATTGTACTCTAGAAGGCTCTAAGACCCTTTCTTACTAAAGCCACCAAGTCCTGGCTGTTCCAGCAGGCTGGGGGGAGCTGAGAAGCATCTACCTCCACAGAAATTGTGAATGTTGGTTTTGTTTTTAATATGTTGTCTTTGTCTCGTTCCCCCCTTTCCCTTGTCTTTTGTGGGCGGCATACAAGACAAATAATAAATAAATAAATAAATAAATAAATAAATAAATAAATAAATAAATAAATAAATAAATAAAGGTTGTGTATGATTTACTGTGCCAGATTCCCCAAAGTCCCAAATTACTGCATAAATGAAGATAGGTGAGATTACTGGGACAGAGAGTTGTATTCGTCTAATAAGTCAGGTCAGAGAAAGGATTAAAGTGAGTGGAGATGGAGCAGCCAGACCTAAAAAAGCTTAAGAGTAAAATCATTCAACTAGATGCTTTGAAGAGAGAATAAAAGCATGCAAGTCTTAGAAGTAGCTGCCCAATGTTTTGTTTTCAAAATGAAAGTTCCAAGCCAGTTGCATAGAAATATAACCAAGCGCATTGGAATATGGAAACTAAAGTGACGGAGGAAGTAGTAATTTTAACCAGAGGTCCCCATGGCCTATTCGGAATTGGGCCTTGTGAGTGTTTGCTAGAGCATACATGCACATGAACTTGTGTGAGCAGCGGGCTGGTGGGCACTTGCACATGTACACCAGCTTGCTACTCATGTAAGGGCTACATGCATGCATGTGCACCAGCCTGCCGCTTGCATTGGCCAGTTCCCTTCTCCCCACCCAGCCAGACTGCCAAGCCACAAAGATGATGGACCGCTAGTTTTAACCATTTACTGATGTCCAACTCTTGGCGACTATAGGCAAGTGCTCTGCTTTCAAACCCAGTTTCTTTCAGTTGTTGGATGTTCATCTTTGTATCAGCTTTGAAGGAATCATACCAGTGTGTTCCTCACTTGCCTCTTCTTGATCCACTAACCATTCCTAGCATTGACTTCTCCAATGAACATGCATGCATGACATGGCCAAAGTAAAGCCAAGGTAAATCAAAGAGAATCCAATATAGTTGGTGATGTGCAACTCAATGAGTTCTTCCTCTCTCAGCAGGTATTTCTTCATGCTGAAAGGAAGACCTGTGAACTATCATCCCAAAGTGAAGAAAATGAAAAGCCAGTTACAGGCAAATTGTCTCTTCCAGGAGACCAGCGGGCATATGGACAGAGGCCAGGGCGTAGGGGACGGAGCAGAGGTTCCAGAGTCCATGCGCAGCCTTGCAAACAGCTCTCATACCACCCGGCACCAGGCAAGGTGCATAAAGCTGTTCGGCACATGGAAGGATCTGGCTCATGTGGGCGCAAGGCCCCCTTGCAGCATCGCCTCTCAGTGGCTCAGCTGGCTGATGCTGCCCTGGTAGTGAGTCGGACCAAGGAATTTGAGGGACAGATGAATCCTGAAATTTCCAAGAAGCTCCAATTGCCGTCTTCCTTGTCGTGTTCCAAGTCTCGACAGGTTGTGCGCCAGGCCAGTGTTGACATGGGCCCCAGTTCAGTCTGAAGACCTTTTCTCTGCCTTTTCCCCCTTTCTACTGTCAGTAAGCAAAAGATTTCATGGGAATCCCAAGACTGAAGACACATTTGTGATATTTAGCCTGAGGAAAAACATTTTCTGTACACTGCCTTGGAGGAGAGAACTTCTCTACTCCTAAAAGAGACCACAGCTGCTTTCCAAGTGCATTTTTCTCCTTTCTATCGATAATGGCAGAATGGGTGTAGAAAGGACCAGTGTTGCTTTTGGGTTTAATCCATTTATGTGTTACTGACTTTCTAAGAGCCCTGAAGATGTCACGGTTTTAAGTTTCATATGGCAGGGCTGTTTGTCCTTTAATTTGCTTTGACTGCTTTTATATTCTGTTCTGCCTCAATCTTATATTTTCCAGATTTATGGACTAGAATTCTGGTCATCCTCACCCAGCACAATAGTGAAAATTGTAGTCAGATGTGAGGCCTCCAAATAGGCCAAAGGTTTAAGATTGAATCCTCTCACTGTGATCCAAGTGGGGAATGAACTATTCCTTTTATTTTTATGTACCTACAGTTCCTGTGCCATTGCCAGCTTCACACAGCCTGAAAATAAAGTTCATTCATTTTCCATTTGGTAATCTCAGGTTTTATGTCTTCTTTTGAAGCATATATCTGTTCCTAATCCTAAACAAGGGAAAGAGAATAGCTTTTCTTCCTCAAGGTAATGCTTTCCACTCCCGAGGCTCTGACAAAAACTAGGTTTCTCTTTCTCTCTCTCTCTCTCTCTCTCTCTCTCTCTCTCTCTCTCTCTCTCTCTCTCTCTCTCTTTCTTTCTTTCTTTCTTTCTTTCTTTTTCTTTCTTTCTTTTCTGCTGGGGCTGGGTTCATACTTTATGCTAGGCCAGCCTTGTCTGGTTTGGCTTCACCTGCTATGTGACCTCCAATCCCACAACTATGCTTTGTTCAAGAAAACATGATTAAAACCACTATGGGTGGGCATGTTATAAGAATTCAGCCTGTAAGTGAAAACACAACCCATGGGACAAACAGCAACAAAAGCAACCCACAATTAACAGACTATTAAGCAACTAATGGGTTCTTCACAGCAGTTTATGAGTTTAAGCTTGCCCAGGCTTATTAGTGAAGCAAAGCAGTTCAGGCCTGGTTCATTATGTGATCAGTTAACAATAACTGGACCTGTTAATACATTTACCTCACTCATTATCAGTTGTGAGAAGTTTAAGGAGAACGGGTTTCATTGTATCCATAATGAAAATAAACTAAAACACCTGTGGAAGGGAAAAAAGTAAATATGTTAATACCTGTGTTCCATTGTTGCAACTTTCTTTTGAATCTGTAGTCCTGAGTTCATTGTTGGGTTGTGCCTTTATGCCTACTGATAAGTACAGACATATTTGTACAATAATCAACTTAATTGCGGGAGTGGGAACTTCCTGGTAGAAGTCAGAAGCAAAACTCTCCCAGGTAGAACCAGAAAGCAGGGGAGGCATGGTGGCAGGGCATTTGTTCTGAAGCAAAAAATAAACATCAGTTGATATATCCCAGTCACATCATTAGAAAACCTTAGGGGAAGAGTTTGTATTTAACAGCCTGTGGGTTAATGGTGTCAGGTATATTACAGAGAGGTAGAGGCAATTTTCAATTCCAATGATTGACCTGATGAAATTTATCATTAAGGCTATTTCGATTATCCCACTGCCTAGATGCAGTAGTCAGTTGGTGTGCGTGAATTTAGGCAGCTAACATATATAATACACCTACTTCCCCTACTACAGCCTTGGGTGAGGTGGATTGGACTGAAACTGACTGGCTCAAAGTTATCCCGTTGGCTTTCTGTGTTTTATTCGTTTCGGTACAAGCGTTGCATCATGAAATCCACTTCTTAAAAATGCAGAGGTACATTTTTTATCAAATTATCCAAATGCGGAGAGACTTTGATAATTGTATAACAAGTTTAATAAACGTTTTTAAAGTTAGCGCTTGATCCCCTCGCAAAATACTTCGCGTTCATGCCGCGAAGTACGCCCTCTGGAGGACAGTTGAAACAACTACAATAACCGTCATGCTCTGCGGCTGATGGATACATGCGCAGAACCCCTTTTCCTTGTTGCTATGGGAGCCTGCGGTAGGGCCGGGCTTCGGGCGATCCTCCGGTAGGGTCCCCTGTCCTTTCGTTTCCCCGCGTCCTGGCAGCCGAAGTTCCAAGTTCCAGTTTGAAGGGGTGTGTGAGGAGATCCTTTGTTGCCATGGTGACGGTAGTAGCGTTACTTCGGCCTTGCTAGCGATGTTCTCAGTGGAGCCGGACACGGAGGACGGCAGCCGGAGCAGCAGCGATGTCCCGTTCCCAAATCATCCACAGCGGCCACTTCATGGTCTCAGAACCCCACGCCGAGTCGGACCCCGATCCAGATCTCGGTTCCGGAGAGGCCGAGCGAGTCGTTCGTTTAGGCCTGCAAAGCTGCGCGGCCGAGCGAGTCAGAGGGGCCGGGGCGTTAGGGAAGAAGGCTGAGGCTGGGAAGGCTGAAAGGGCGGCTCAGCCGGGTTTCGGGGCTCCCTACGACTTTGACACGGTGAACCAAGGGACGTGTCAGATCTACCGCTATGGGCCACGCAGCAGCGGCGCGCTCAATATCGATGCCTCCCTCACGAAACTCTTCGAATGCATGACCCTGGCCTACAGGTGAGGAGGGCTGGCTGGGATGGCCAGGAAAGGACGAAGGGAGGCGGGCCCCGCTTAGTGGTTCGTGCCGTAAAAGACCCGCATGAGGGAGAAGAGCTAGAAGACCGGCCCAACCAGTGTGGATTGCTCCAGAGCTTCCAGAAATCAAAATCTTGAATCTTCATTTGAAGCTGTACAGGTAGCCCTCGACTTACAACAGCTCATTTAGTGACCATTCAAAGTTACAACGGCAGTGTCACCGTTACCTTTGCAGCATCCCTATGGTCGTGACAGAAATTCAGATGTTTGGCGACTGGTGCAACTTTGAGAGCTGTTATGCAACAAAATTTCATTTTTAATGTATGTTGATTAGTGTACATTCGAGGTGACAATAAAGTTATTCTATTCATATTTATGACCTTTGCGATGTCCCAGGATCATGTGATCACCTTTTGCAATCCTCTGACAAGCAAAGTCAATGGAGAAGCCAGTTTCACTTAACAACCTGGATGCTAATTTAACAACTCCAGTAATTCATTTAACAACTGTGGCTTGAAAGGTCGTAAAATGGGGCAAAATTCACTTAACAAATGTTTCACTTAGCAACCGAAATGTTGTGCTCCGTTGTGGTTGTAAGTTGAGGACTACCTATATTCTAAATACAGTTTTAAATGTGCCATCTTCTTCTGGGCAATATTATTAAGTTAAAACCCTGGACTCAAATTTTTGTTGTTTCTTCCTCACGCTAGAACCTGAGCACAAATAGGGAGGCGCAAAGTCTCTATTAACATCTTGTGAGTGTAGTGTACTTCAGAACAAAGCAGACATTTCACAAGTAGAAATAAAGGCTCTTGGAAGCAATTTTAAGAGTTAAAGTAGAAGTAGTTTTCTAATGTGCCATTAGAATTAAACCTGAGGGCAAAAAGTACGTATGTTCAAAGGAAGAAACGTATCAGTCAGTAGCTTTGTTGAAAACTTGATTTGTTATGTGCCTGCTCTTGCTGGATAAAACTGGTAGTATGAGCCTATATACCCAGTTGATAAAGTACAAGTACTCCTCAACTTACAACCACAATTGAGCCCAAAATCTATGTTGCTAAGTAAGAAATTCGTTAAGCGAGTTTTGCCTCATTTTACGACACTTCTTACCACATTTGTTGTTAAGTTATAAAATAGTTGTTCAGTGAATCTAGCTTCCCCATTGACTTTGCTTGTCAGAAGATTGCAAAAGGTAAATCACCTGACCCCGGGACACTGCAATCATAATAAGTATGAACCAGTTGTCAAACATCCAAATATAAATCACTTGACCATGGGGATGTTGCAGTAGTCATAAGAGTGAAAAATGGTCATAAGTCACTTTTTTCAGAAATGTCACTAAATGAACTGAGACTACCTGTATCTTTTATAATTGCCCTTTGTAACAGAGTATTATTTATTAGAAAGCTATTCATGATTAATCTGCCAGCTGAGCCTTAGACCAGAGTTCTCCATTCTTAGAGTAAACTTGGTTCCAAGAGCTGTTGGGGAACAAAGGAGAAAAGGGAATTCTGAATGCTTTGGTACAAGGCCTCTATTGTGCATTCATTTTTGTCCCTTTCGTAATGTTTTATAGGGAAAGGAGTGGCAATAGCCTCTTCCACTTTTAAATCTCCCCTGTCTCCCTGACATTTCATACTTGTTACCAAAAAATGTTGAAAAGGAAAAATACATTTCTGTTATTATCACATATCTTTTGATTACAAATTTTAGAAGACTTTCGGCAAGAAGCATCCATAAAGTCAATTTGGAAATGCTCAAGACAGCAATCTGTCCTTTGCTTTTGGAACAATTACTCAGTTAATCAGTTGCCAGACTTGAAGTGGTTTTGGTTAGGCTATGTTGCACTGGCTACATGAATCTTCATGTTGTTTATGTTCATTCCCATGACTTTCAGAAAGATAGGCTATCAAGTTGTATTGCTCTTGATATGTCAGTGGTGCAGGGGTGGGTTTCAACCGGTTTGCGGCAGTCCCCGCGAACCGGTTGGTCGGCGAACCCGGAAGTAAGTAACTTCCGGGAACGGCGAAGGGCCCACCCGCGTTCCTTACCCGGTTTTGATGAGTTCTGCGCTTCCATGCATGCGCAGGACGCATACAGCGCCTGCCCGATCCTCCAGGAGCAGCTGGAGCATCGCACAGATGCTAGTACGCATGCATGCGCTGCGCGCGTGCACGAGGACGCCGCTGGCCCCGTTCCAACCGAACCGGTTGGAACGGGGCGAGAAACCCACCCCTGCAGTGGTGTCAATGGTATTCAAACCACTGGCTTAATTTTTGGTTCCTGAGAGAAAGGTGACCTGTACTAATTACCTTCCAACAGTATTATTTTTGGGGGATATCATAAATGGAGGGGGGATGGCATAATTGTATTAGATTAAACAGAATGTAATCTACAGTACCCAACTGCTAAAATGTTTTCAACATATTATTCTTTAAGATTTTTCTATTGGAAGTACTTTTTTTTCATTTGAAAACATTGATGATACATCACAAATCATTCTAATTCAGTAGTCACAAAGTTGATCTTGAGACCAGCATATTACTTATAATTAATAGTCTCAAGATATTTTCTGCATGAATTAATGTTCATCCATCTCCTTCAGTTTACCATAAAATCCAATGGGGAAGGGAAACCAGAGATGAGATACTAACTTTCAAAGAAACCTTGCACATTACTCAGTCTTTCAAAAAGATAAATATATGCATGCATTTTATTACTCTATTTTGAATTCTTTATTTTCTTCTTTTATTAGCACAGTTTAGGAATATTTGTAACTATATTGTCAAGTCTATATTAAGGTAGCATTCCCATTCATTTTGCTTTCTTAAACATTTTTGGCTTGACTTATTGATTCCTTAATCCAAATATACCAGATATTACAGAAGTTTCTTTGGGTTCTTTTTTATTTTTAGTGGGAAAATTGTATCTCCCAAATGGAAAACTTTCAAGGGGATGAAATTGCTGCAGCGTGACAAGATTCGACTCAATAATGCTATTTGGAGGGCATGGTATCTACAGTGTAAGTACTGGAACAGGGTAAATTCAGAAGTTTATTCCCAAGGCACCTCTTTTCCATAAGGAGTCCATGTTCTTGATGAATTTTGTAGCCAAGGACTATTTTCTGTGCACTATTATGAGCTGTAAGCAGTAGCATATACTTCTGAACATCACATAGTCTGTTCTCTTTGGTTGTAAAGCCTTGAACATGGTCTTCCTATTTGTAAATGGACAATTTGGGTGAGCTTTCAGTCAGTCAAAAAGTATGTTTGTCTGTCTCTGAAGTGACAATGGCATTTAGAGTTCTGTTTCTGTTTTATTTTGAATACAGATGTGGAGAAGAGGCAGAATCCTGTGTGCAGTTTTGTGACTCCCCTAGAATGTAGTGACATAGAGCAGCATCGCAAGCCTGAGGTGAGCAAGGATTTTATGGTACTAAGAGTTACCAGAGTGTGATAGTCTCTGAGTGCAACGAAGATGTTACCTAGTTTGGTAATGAAACAACTGCAAGAAAGCCACCAAGCTCAGAGAGCACCAAAGACCCTACATTCCAACATCTTTTCTGTAAATACCACATTCTATTTCTTTGCCTTTATTTAACTTCTGTATCTTTATTCATTTGTTAGGCTGTCATTATGGAAGGAAAATATTGGAAACGCCAGGTTGGAGTTGTTATTAGGGAATATCATAAATGGAGGACATTCTTCCATATTGGGGTAAGTTTCTTAAGCAAGTTGGATAACACATGATATCAGTGTGATAAAATAGCTGGAATATAGTAGTATATTGAAATTTGCAATCACCAGATAATATTCTTTATCTTGTTGTCCTCTATTGTTTCAGTGGCAGCCAAGAGTCTAATTCTATCCTAAAACAATTTAACCCTCTGTATATATTCAGCCTGCATGTACAAGATTTAAAACATGATGAGGATAAAAAGGCCTGTGTGCAAGTACCTGTACAGAACTTCTGCACATTTTCACCAACATTTGTAGGCATTTTATAAAATGTATTTGGCTAGCATTTTAGTAGCCTTTTATAACTGAGAAATTTTATTATTGCAGTTCCCAATCATGGGACCTAGTATTGGATTTATCAGATGATTATTCTTTTTATGTTTATGTTTATTTATATTTCATATTTCTAAGCTATCACTCTTTCTCAGAGAGGGGCTCTTTTATCTATCAGGTACTTCAAACCAAAGATCTTTTCTCCACCTGTAGTTAATTCATAATTTTGATTTTTTGCCATTTGTATAAAATATACACTAATCATTTATTAATATTTACAGTTGCTTATAAGGGTACTCTACTACTGTGTGGTTTCGTTAATTGAATAAATTAAAATTTCTTTTGCTAATGATTGTTTCAGAAATGTATTCTAATTCAAACCACCCTGTCTTTTTGTTTTAGGAGCAGAAGAAGTTTGACAAACCAATTTGTGATTCTAGTCAGGTACTATTTTAATATTCAAAAGCTCCTTTTCCCTATTTCCTTCCCCCTATAGCAGAGTCTAAAGCTGGAATACGTAGAATAACAACCATTGAGCATTCCAGGCTTTCACTTCCCCAATCCTTTGCTGGAACAAATGGGTTTCTCTCCCCCCACCCCAACTCCTGTATTTTGTGCAGGAGGTGTCTGATGCAATTTCAGAGGTAGAACTCAACATTGAAACAGCAAATGGAGGTCCAATGGAGCTTGATCCCTTACATGATCTGGATGCACTTCTGGATACCATGGTCTCCAGCCGCAACCCTTATGGTGGTCCCAATTTACGTGGTCTTGGTGAGAAATCACTTTATACCCAATATACAATGGTTTTGTGGTGAAACTTTCCTTATGCCCAAGCGCAGTTAGTTTTCCAAGGGCTTCCGTATAGGAGTTAGTTACTGGCTTGTAAAGACTGTGTATGTCACATGCTATTTAACTATGAAAGCTATACATTTAGCTAATTTACTAAATCTCCAGCCTTCTCTTTTGGGGGAAGTTGTTGAGAAGGTGATCAGAGTTTTACATAGTGGATTTTTAATGCTATAAGCTACCCAGCGTCACCATGGTGTGAATTGGGTGGTGGTATAAATTTAATAAAATGAATAGTGAATTATATCACTCCTTATTTTATGTCTTCAGCTCACCAGGGTAATGCTGACATGATCCAGCCTACTCTGACCCAACTTCACCCCAATTTTGGAGAAGAATTTGTGAACACTTTGGACCCTATTCATGGTAACAAAAATTCCCCAATTTTATATAACTAAGTTGAATTATGTGATCTGTTGGAGCATTCCATAGACAAAATATTTATATTTTTAAATGAGTTTTGCATCTTGGGGTCAATTCAAGGTTATATCTTTAAATTTTTCACATATGTATTCCAGAAAGTGTATTGATGGACTCCCTAGATCTGTTTCCATTATTTAATGTATGTTTCAGTGAAGAAATGTTTTCACAATCTCAAAATGCAAAGTATCTAAATCTAAATCTCATACTTTGGGAGAAAATGAGATTAGTGACTTATTTTCAAAAGCCTCAAATTAATCCCCAGATTATGAAAGGTTGGTTTCTGACCTCAACAGTAAATAGTATTAGAGCCCTTGATTACTTACATTGGCTCAGAGCAGTAATCAGTAAATACCACCTCTGACTGGCCCCACCCCCATCTATTCTCTGCCTCTTGAGTCCCAGCTGATCGGAAGGAAATTGGGATTTTGCAGTAAACTTCCCCTGGAGTGGGGAGGGAATGGAGTTTTTACAGTATCCTTCCCCTGTCACGCCCACCAAGCCATGCCACGTGCACCAAGGTATGCCCATAGAACCAGTAGTAAAAAAAAATGTGAATTACACCACGGGCTCAGAGGTATAGCTAGTGAACAAAGACAGCCTAAGGCACAAGAAATAAGAGCAGAGTTTTGCTCTCTCAAACTCCTCTCACCTGCTAAGATTCTACAAATCTACAAGTGTGCAAATCAGTAACTATAAGTACATAAATAAAAATAATCTTTTCCAGCATCTATATAATAATAGTGATTTCATTCCCACAGAATTGAAGTTCTTTTTTAATGTAACATTTATGCTCAAGGCTAAAGGGTTAACAGATTTGACAAAAACACTGTTTTGCAGAATAAATAAAAAATAAAAGATGGTGGAAAACCAGTTTCTTGACTGAGTGGGTAGGCAGAAAGCAGGGAGAATAGACATTGAAAGGGTTGTGCTAGAAAACAGTACCATTGTCTACTTTGAATCCCAGGTGAGTATATTTTTCATTGTAACACTTTAATCCCAGTTGATCCATATATTTCATAGCAGGCATAATAAATCAGTTGAGGAATTAATTAGTAATTTCTGTAACTTGACAAAATCATTCAATTAGTCAATTCAGACTGAAAAGTTTAAAAAAACACAAAAGAAAGAAGCACTGGATATTCATTAATTGAACCCTGGAATATAGCTTTCGATTTAGTTAATATATATGTTCCATCTTGTTCTAACCATTGATCAACACTGTTTCTCTGGTGAATGTGCTTATACAGTATTCCAGTACTATGGTCCTGGAATCTCAATTCGTTTTTCATTCTGTCTTTCTTTATTTTTCATTTGTTTCCTTACCTTTGTCAAGACTGTTAAAAAGGCTGCCTCACCACCATCTCCTTTCATCATTCGTGTTCTGTAGTAAATTCAGTTATGCTTTTTCCTCCATTTCTGTTCTGGTTTTTAATTGGTATTTGGATGGAAGGCCACTAGGGAATATTGGAGCTGTTAGACTAGACTTGAAGGTTGAGAAACATCCTGGAAACCATTTCCCTATTGCTACTAAATAGACAAGATAGATTTGTCTGTGTAGTCATAAGGAATCAAGCTTAACACCGGGATAACTTTACATTTTATCTATTTCATCAAACAATATCAGAAAAGGTAATCTGATTTCTGACTTAATACACGAAGACTGAAATTAGAAGAGAAGAGAAAGAGAAGAGTTGGAAGGGTCCTTGGAGGTCTTCTACTCCATCTCCCATCTTAGGCAGGAAACCCTATACCTTCAGACAAATGGTTGTCCAATCTCTTTTTAAAAACTTCCAGTGTTAGGAGCATTCACAACTTCTGTAGGAAAACCTATCTCCTAAATCTAAATCTGAATAGAGTTGTTTCCATCTACAATTCAGAACCTTTTGCCAATAATTTAAAATCTAATGCAAATCACTATTGTCTACCTCATGGAGATTTGGAAAGAGTCAGATTACAATATAAAACTTCAGTTATGAAAATTGGTCCATTCTTCCTACTAAAATTTAAAGATTGCGACTAATATTATATGGTTACTGTCAAGTACACTTAGAAGATTAGGTATAGGTATATATGTGTGTACCTATACATGTAGGTATAAAACAACTTGCATTCTAGTCCCTGTATATGTGTGCGGCGACACACAGACATACACAAACTTAATTTCTCTTCATCCATGACAACTATTATATGATGTAGTCAGACAGAATGTATAACTTGCTTTTTCTTTCCTCAGGTACCAGCCCCATATTGTCCATCTTCGTGTTTATTATTATTTTTTAAATACCATTAGCTGAGAAAAATCCTAATGGTTATTTGCTTAATTGATTGAGCTTATCAGCCAATCCTCATTTTTATTACTCATTAACTCCTCCAAGTCAGCTGCCCTAACCTTTTTCTTTTCACAGAATTTATTACTTCTTGTTGTTCTCAGCCTATATTCCAGGTAAGGAGAAGCAGTATATCCAGTCATTTATTACAGTAGCCACAATAAGGCTAGCGCTTAGTTTATTATTTTCTGTTAGAAGTTATGTTACAGGGAATGAAAACTGCAGTTTGAAAAGTGTAGCCCAGCCCACCCCAATACGCAGATAACTTTTTCAATCCATTATTTGATTTTTCTGGATTATATTCCCCTGGTATATTCCACCTGTATAAGGTGAACTAAACCATACATAAAGAACTATATAATTTATTATTAGTTTTAAAGCCACTACATTTACTACAAATAGTGTGCTATGCCTGGTTATGAATTTAAATCAGAAATTAAAGGCAGCTGTTGCTTAATGAGCACAATTGGGAATAGAAACTCAAAGATTGAGCGAAGAGATCATTAAGTGAGATGTCACATGACTGCTTCACTCAATGATCATGATTCCAGTACTCCCAGTTGCATTCATAAATGATCTCCTAGTGGAGAGGCAGGGAAACAAGGATTTTAGTATGTTAAAATCCATGCGCAAGCACCGAGAGGCAGGGAGTTTTTATGTACTAAGATCCTTATCTCCCTGACTCTCCCTTAGAAGATCACTTAACCATTGCAACTGGGAATATTGGGATCATGTTCATTGAGCAAAGCAATCATGTGGCATCTCACTTAAATCCTCTCAGCAGGTAGCAGCAACAGCTTGCAATTTTCCCTGCTGGCTTTCCCATTGATTTTCTGATTGCTGACACTGGGTAACCAGTGATAAGTATGAGTAGGTTGCCAAGTACCCAGAATGTCATCACATGACCATGGGGAGGGGGGGTGTTCCAGAAGTGCTTCACAGGCTGTAAAGCACTTTTACCAAGGCCATTGTTAATTTGAATGGTCATTAAGCAAGGTCCATCTGTAATTAATCTTTCCCTCCACTTTTCCTTATGCAACAGTAAGAAAGTGCTGACAGAATTAAAAAAAAAATCTGTATAAGAGCTGACATTTCCTTAGCTTTCCCTAGGTTCCTGCACCTCTGCCAGATGCTACTGCCTTAAACCAAGTCGCCTCAGATTTGCCTCCAGTTGCCCCTCATGCTAAGGAGCTCCCACCATTGGGAGACCCACTTCTGGATGTGGAGCTGCCTACACCTCTGACTGGACAGCAGATCTTCTTGCCATTCTTCCCTACTTCGCCACCAAGGATCAGCCCTCCACCTGCCCCTCCCATCTTGCATCTTCAGCCACAAATCACATTTGTCTTTTCTGTCGACACTAACACTGGATTGGAAAAGACCTTGCCATCCCCTCCTGAGGGATCTTTTGTTATGTCAAACTGTGGTTCCGCAACCAAGGTTGGGGGAGTCAGGCAACTTCAGCGGATTGCTCCAGCACCTTCTCCTACTCATCATCAGCCAGCAACACCCCAGGCCTCCTTCACTCCACTACCTACAGCTGGTACGTACTGGTAAGCAGGGCTCCATAGAGAGGAGAAATGGGGCTTAGCACTAGTTTAGCTTTCTTTGGACTTCTACTTTTTTTGGTTTTTAAGTAATAGTGGGGATTTGTGCACTTACCCTAGTTAGTTTTACAATGGTCACCAGAAATTGGGATGGGGGGGAAACAGCAAAAAAAAAAAAAAATGTGGCCGTAACCATTCAGTTAGTACCCTAGTTCCTTTTCAACAGATCAAAGTGCAATGCATGTAAAATAGTAGCAGGGCTTCAATCACAAGAACACAATTGCCATGCTTGCCTTTTTTGACACACGTGAACATCCCTGGGTAGAGATTTGATTTTCAGACTGTTATCATTTGAACTTCTTCATCTTTGCTAACATTGGTTAAGCTTGAAAAAGACTTACATTTCTAAAGATCTTTCTAGCTATATGTTTTGGGGTGCCTCTTTTTCATAACTATGGAAGTTAGCTTTGTTCTTGTCAAGTAACTCAAACAAAAGGAAAAGGAAACATACATTTATAAAATTCTAGACAACCCATGACCTTTGGGTCATTGTTTCAGAAATATTTTCTTAACCAGATTCATTAATGCTTTCAACAATGGCAGAGTTTTTAATGTACTGGAAAAGTTCTTAAAAATTCAGGGAGATATTCAGAGATGTATCTGTCTCGAAAATAGCCGATGTTGAACTCTAGCACGGCCAAACATTTCTTGGGCACTTGACCACATGAAATATTTTATTATATTTTGTAATAGATCATAGCTAAAAGTCTGTAGAGATTCTCAGTCATCCAGGCCATGGTTATTTCCACCTCCAAGAAGCTTCTTCAGCTCTGATAAGATAGTGGGGAATGGAAGGATTTAAATATATATTATATATTCCTGTCTGCAAGGAATATAAATCCTTCCATTCCTCACTATTCTGTCAGAGCTGAAGAAGCTTCTTGGATGAGAAGTGAAACGTCTTCAAAAGAAAAACAAGAAAGTCCAGTTGCCTCCTGAAGAAGCACCTTTGGGACATGTCATAAACTACTTTATAATATTTTTATGTCATAACATGTTTTATAATATTTTCCAAACCTCAATTTCACAGGAGTCATGGGTCCCAGATTTTGAATGCATTCTGTTTGCCCTTTTTTCAACCTTGGTTGAAAAAGTTTTGCCCTATGATGCACAATTTCATCCAGTTAATGTTACAGACACAAGAGCTTTAGAAGTATATAAATGTTATTTTGTGTTTGCACTTCTCAAAAATTGCGTAATAATCTGCAGCTCAGGTGACAGTGGCTTCAATAGATTTAGGATATTGGTCTATAGGCATAAGTAATGGGTGTTAAGAGCTCTTTATTGATTTTTCTATTTTGGTTTAAATGTAAATTTAAGAACACAGTATACATATAAATTTATATGTATAAAGGAAATAATAGATTATTGTTTTCGATTACAGTTTTAGAAGTTACTTATGTAAAAGTATGACAGCTGCAGGCTGTCAAACACTTGCTTTTCTTGGTTATATTTTTCCAATGTATTTTTGCATGAACCATTTAAAGTCCATGTACAAATTTTAAGATCTACATAATCATAAATTAATCATAATTTATTGAAAGTTTTCCTTAATTCCCAAATTGAAATAATATTGAAATGCACTAATTGAAGTGCAAAGCTCAGAGTGCATATTCTGATAAAAAAATAACAAGGGCAAAAAATTAATTCCGAAATTCCTTTTTCTATTCTTTGCATATGCAACTATTAAATGCATAGCTATAAATAGACTCTGAGGAGTAGTTTTCAAGCTGAATAATATAAGCCAAAATTTTAGATGAAAACAATGGTTGTGAGGTGGCCAGGTTTACTTGGATTTTTGATATTAGTTGCCATGCTGAGTGACATGCCCATCATTATAAGTAACAACTGGTGGCTTTAATTTCTAGTTAAGGTAAATGGGATTTACTTCAGAAGACTGTCTCTCTAACTGGTGAATTGCCAAATACAGTGTTCTTTTCATGGTAGGGCTCATTAGCCAGCCAAGATTTCTAATGACTGGGAGAGACTGGAAACAGAAACGGGGGAGAAAAACCCTTTTTCTTTCATTTCTAGGTCCTGCCCCACTGCCCCTCACTCCAGCTGTAAAATCTGCTCAGGTAAAGATGTTCTTTTGTCATCTTCTGAAAAGGGTAAGATGAGCAGCTCTGATTTTGCCACACCTGTGCTGGAGGCCTTTCAATAAATAGAGTTATTTATATCTTCTTGGATTGATATGCACAATTTATTCTTCATAATCCATATCTGATAACTCTTATTATCTCCCACAGATCTGTGGCACCTCAAAGTTCCCTGCTGATGTCCTACTGAAGTCAGTCTCCATTACAAAGGAGCTTTCACCAGTTCCTGTCTCAGCTGCTGCCTTGCTTGATACTGGTAAACATGGTAGGCATGGTTTGGAGTCGTTTCACATATCCTGTCTCATCTATTCCTTTACTTTAGTCTCTATGTCACATTTAGGTGAAAACAGGGTATAAGCGCATTTACCCCTATATTTTGGGAATTGTTCCAGGTTCCTCAGCCCAGAAGATAGCCAAGGAGAAGAATCTGTGTAGTCACCAGGAAAAGTACAAACATAATCCTATTCAGGTGAGATCACTATTTGATCACTATTTGAAAGGAAGATCGTGTTTCTCCTAAATTGTTTTTAAATCTAAAGAGTATCAGAATCAGTTAGAATATGGTAGTAGAGGTGGCAATATTATTTATGTTTATAATCACCTGGGGTGAGGATAATTGTCTTAAATTGTCCTCTTTTTGACTAAATAAATATATTAATCTCACCTGATTCCACCCATGTACCCTACCCTCTCATGCCATGTGTCTTCTGCAGATCAAAAACAATGCCTTATCTTGTGTAGCCCAATTGAATGAACTGCAAAGCTGAGAATTGTCAGAATGCAATTGTCCCTTGCAGGGAAGCTGCCGATCAAGTTTTACTTCTGCTGACTGTGCCCGTCGTATGATCATCAGCTCGGGCTTTAACACTCTTGCCAGTCTAGTACTGTCAGGATCTGACCAAACCAGCACTAAGGTACATATCTTTTCCCTGTAAGAAAGGTTAGCATTTATCTTGCCTTTCCCATTTTTCCTCTGATCCTCTTGGAACTGTTTGTCTTTCCTTCTTCTGTTCCATCTTGTATGCCCTCAGCTCAGCAAAGCGCTGCTCTTGCAGAAGAGTGTAGCATATGTAGGAAGACTTCAGCAAGAACGCCGACAAAATCAGGAAATGGCAGAAAGACTGCATGGAGAAATTGAAGAGTTGAGCACTGCCATTGAGTAAGTTGAGTAGTAGCTTTGAATGGTTAAGCTGTACTTGATCTGAGTAAAGGAAGTTTATATGGTTGAGTTGTATATTTTTTTTCTGCAGTGAATTCCAACGCCAACTTCCACCTAGTGGAGCTCCTGTATTACCTCCACAATCAAATCAGGCTTCTGAACTCTATGAAGAATACGTACGTCAGCGCACATTAGAGGACTGGCGTTTTTGGATTGTATCCATCAGGAACTAACTAACTGGGGTTTATTTGGTTACTGCAGAGGAACAAATTGGGGGCATAAATTCTGATGTAATTGCCACAGCAAAATTTTATATGGGAAAAGTTGATTGTAATGAATCCTTAACTCTTTTCAATTTGCAGTTCAGTATTATAATTAAACCACTATTTGAGAGCTATACCAGAACAGTGAACACGGGCAACATCAAGGATTTCTGCCAATCGGTGATGAACTGGTTGGAGCAGCACTGCGCATTACCCATCGTACGGCCCGGTATGGTTTGGCACTTTGATAGGACAAATTAAAATTGTGAAGAAATCTGAAAACTCCAGGCAGATTTTTTCAAATTAATACCTTCGAAGTATTCCAGGGTCCTATCTGGGACTTGATCAATGGTGGGATTCAAATAATTTAGCAGCCGGTTCTCTGCCCTAATGACCAGCTGGGTAGGCGTAGCTCAGTGGTCATGTGACTGGGTGGGCGTGGTCAACTCAATGTCACTCACGTCGAGGGGCACTTCGCCTTAGCTGTTACAATATAATAAGGGTTAACCGGAGAGGCAGTTGTGCAAGTAGAGCAATAAAGATTAGGCTAGAAACCACCAGCATCAGTGGTAGGTTTCAATTTATTTTACAACCGGTTTGCCCGTGCGAGCGGTAGTGCGCACAGTTCTCTGAACTGCTTAGAAAGTTAATAACTGGTTCTCCCGAATAGGTGTGAACTGGCTGAATCCCACCACTGGACTTGATCTAAAACAGGACTTTGAGTATCTTTGCTTCAGAGCATGAAATAAACATAGCATCTTAAGTGCTGGGAAACTACCCCTGCCCTTTTAGCCTTCAGAAGACTATGAAGATGCGATTCTTTCCCCAAGCATTGGACTAGAGTGGTGTTGAGTCAGGCAGTCAAATATTTGCTTGTTCTGGCCTCTAGTGGGAAGTTTGTTCTGCTTTTATTTCAGCCAAATTGGTGGTTATGAACCACCTATGGTCATTCTGTGAGATAGGCAACCATATAAGTTCTATATAAGATAAATGAAAAGAGGAATTGGAAGAATTATCTTAATTCTATAATTTGCCTATTGTGGTTTTGCTAGCATAATATGTAACTCAACATTTAAGTGTGAACTAGAATGAAAACTGCACAACCATGTCTAGATTTAGAGCAACGTAAAGAATTATCACAAGATAGTGGCTGTGCAAGGAAAGTATACACACACATACACTTACACTTATGGCTTTTGTTCTGTCTCAATCACAAAGATCACATTTCTAGAGATCAGGAAAAGGCATTTAGCTTAATTTGTTATTAATATGGGGTTTCGTTTTTTTTCTTTTTGTAGCTCTCTCTGGCTCTCTTCTGCAGCTGAGCAAAATCACGTCAATATTGACTCAACCAAGCCATCTGCCAGGACAAGCTCTACAGGCAGTATCTTCTCTGCAGTGCAAGAGCAACAACTAGGATGAAGATCATCTTCCTTCCCCCAGACATTGCTAGGAATCCATAATAAGAACTTCTAACTCAGGAAATCCCTTCATGGTGCAAATAAGGACATTGTAACAATATTGGTGCTAGGTATTCCACAGCAGGGAATCTCTGGGGGCTACCTTTGGTGCTGGCCATCATGGCAGAACAGTGGAAGAGTAGAGGGAACAGGACAAGGTACAGAGTTGGAGTACCTCTTAAATTGTAGAAAGGAGTCATCAGGCATGACTTTAGATCAGGGGTGTCAAACTGGTGGCTGGCAGGCCGGATGCGCCATGTGCAGGCCACGCCCAGCTCCGTGAAGGGGAAAAACATTGTGAAATGTCATGTGACCGCAACACGACGCCATGAGTTTGACACCCCTGCTTTAGATTTTTAGATTATTAACTGGGAGGAGTGTGGTTCTTCATTTCCAGTTTTCCCACTAGAGGGCAGTAAAGATACTTAGCATGATTCAGTTTGCAGAATGAAAGCTTATGGCTAGCAGTCCCTGGTGTGAGTGCATAATTACAAGTGGTCCTTGATTTACAACCATTCATTTAGTGACCCCATGAAGTTGCAAAAATAGTGAAATTTATTATCATTTTTCACATGGCCAGCCATTACAGCAACCACATGGTCACGTGATCAAAATTCAGCCACTTGGCAACTGGCTCATATTTATGGCCGTTGCAGTATCCCATGTGATTACCTTTTGCAACCTCCTGACAAGCAAAGTCAATGGGGAAGTCAGCTTCACTTAACAACCGTGTCGCCAATTTAACAATGCGGTGATTCACTTAACTATGCCAAGGAAGGCCATAAAAGGGGGTAAAACTCACTTAACAATTGTCTCACTTAGCAATGGAAATTTTGGGCTCGATTGTGGTCGTAAGTCGAAGACTACCTGTACTGCATATCGGTCTGCTCATGCCTTGAAAAACTGTGTCCTACAGGCTGATTGCAAGCTTCACATATGGATGGTTGCAGACACACACTTTTGCCTTATTTCTCTCTTTCATTCCTAATTGCAGAGCTGCCCATTTTCTGGACATGCCCTGAATTTCTACAAGAGAGTGGAACCTAGTTTCCAACACAGTTGTTTACTTTGGGGTTTTCTACCTCCAAAGATCATATCTTGGTATTTAGAGAAAAACTAAATATCTAAACTCTGAAGAACATGTACAGGTTCTTATAAACAGTGACTTGATGGAGTTATTTTCAGTGCAATCCTATGCCCTCTGTTGAATCTGTTGAAAGGAAAGGAAAGTTTTGCTTAGTTCTGAGAATACAACTGCTGCCTAATTATTTTTACATACTACCACTAATGCTTTCCATATAGCAGTTCAAATGCACTGAAAGTGTAGGGAACTTTTCTAAAATACTGTCTTGTAGCACAGCTTCTTTTTATACATGTTTCTATAGTAAATTTTCTCGAACATTGGCTACCCAATTCATAGTGGAATAACTTTCTATCAGGGACAACTTTTCACAGTACTGCTGCCTATATGTAAAATTATCAAATGGGACACAACTTTAAGGAACATATTCATTTAATTAAAGTATTTCTCGCTCAGGAGTTATATCTTAGTATAAAGATATTGTTGCGATCAAACATTGGGACATTGCATAGCAAAGTATTCAGATTCTGTTGGCATTTAATCTATTCCAGGGGTGTCAAACTCAAGGCCCGGGGCCCGGATCTGGCCTGCTGGGTCCTTGGATCTGGCCCAGAGGGCCACCCTAGAAACAGCGAAGGACTTGCCCATGGTGCCTCTGCCAGCAAAAACAGGGATTGGGAGGGCTGCACATGGCCTTCCTGAGCTCTGGTTTTCTCTGGTGGAGGGTTGCAGGAGGCTGTTGCAGCCGAAAATGGAGCTCGGGAACCCATTTTCGCTGGCAGAATACTCAGGCCATCACAGATGCCCCTGACACGAGTGACGTCGAGCTGGCCATGCCAACCCCAGGCCACCTGAGTTCAAACACAACCCTGATATGGCCATCAATGAAATCAAGTTCAACACTTCTGATCTATCTGATAACATGAACATGAGTCTTATGTCCTTATAATTGTTCTTGCCTTTAAGCAAGCATTCTGATACTGATAAAGAATGAAAACTGAATAATAAATGGACCCTATTTCATATATTGCATGGGGCAGGGATTGGCAATGTGGTGCTTAAAGGCATTAGGATATCTATCACCACCTAAAAGTGATGATCCCGGCAGGTCTAAAATAAATGAAAACTGATTTTAAAAAGACAGCCATTGGTTTAGAGATTTAGTGAAAATATAACAATCCATTTACTGTCCAACATTTTCTTGGAAGATAGGAATATGCAAAATTCATTACAAATAGCCTTTATTCTTTAATACCTGTTGTCATTTAATCTGTAGCCCTTTTGTGTCCTCAATTCATGTATGGAGCAGGAACTTATACTTAAAGTTACCACCAACAAATTATGTTAATAGAGTGCTAATATGTATTAGCAAAGAGCCAGTTTAGTGTTGTGGTTGAGGCATCAGGCTCGAAACTGGGAGACCGAGTTGTAGTTCTGCATTAAGTCTGAAACCAATTGGGTGACCTTGGGCCAGTCCACGCTCTCAGCCCTAGGAAGCAGGAATTGGCAAACTACTTCTGAACTCTTGCCAAATGATAAATAGGCAGGCAGCTAGCTAGATTGTTGCTACCTTGACTACAAACAAGGCTTTAATTTTTTTCCAGTGCCCTGAGATTTCCCTAGTTGAAGATTTCTTCAATTTTACAAAGTTTTAATGAACAACTACAGATGTCTTACGATTGCCTTTTATTTTGTAATTTCAGAGACTATCTTTATCTCAATTACATCTCAGATGCAATTATTTTTCTTTGATGCTGAGTTTGTATTTTTAGTTTTTCCTTTTGTTATTTTCCTGATATTTTGCTACTGTTATTTCCATATAAATACATACACATAACTACACAATCAGCATCAAATTGTTATATATTATTAAAGGCGTTTTTAAATTATCACTTGTATTACAGGTTTTAAACTAATCTCTTATCATGGTTTTATCAACTATACGGTAGTTTCTGAAATTTTCAGCTTCTGTCTTCATTTATCTTACCAGATGTGCCTTCCATTGACCTATCCATTACTTTAATCAAGTTCTTTTTAAACATTTAGGTGGAATAGAGTACTTTGGGAAATTGATTCTAACATATCAGATCATTGGTGCTTCCGCAGATACAGATTAAGTGCTGTTGTTTGCCAGCTTATGCTACAGGCAGTATGCTCTTGTCTATTCAATATTTAACATTCCCCCAAAGCTGTGGTGCTGAAATTCCAGTTCATTGTAATATCTGTGGAAGGTTGAAACTGTTGTCCCCCCCCCACTTCACTCCCAGAAAAAAAGAGTGAAAAATTGTACAAGAAAATGCATTTTATTATTTTTTAAAGTTTGCTATACATATACATATCACAATATGTATAATCAATTAAACCAATCAATATGATAAAAGGCAACATTAAACCAAAAGCAGAATAATAAGAATTAAGAAATCTGAGCAAATAATCAGATCTTAGTTTTATTTTGGCAATGCTGATTCAGCTGAATCTTCAGTTTTCTGCAGCTTTAGTTCAGTAGCTCTAGCTTACTGAATATGCTTATGTTTACTGAGTACGTCCTCCACACTCTAAAACTATGGAACCAATAACTTTAGGTTGCAATTTTACTAAAGAGAGCATGAAATTCTTTTAGAAAAGTGGCTCTTAATACATAGACAAAATGCTGATGACAATTATGCCTTTCAGCAAGTATACAAGCACTTATCCAAATCAAACCAGGTTCAAAATTGAATGAAACATTAAAAATACAAAGCAGATTGCAATTCCATATTGAATTTGGCATGCTGTGATTACTGTATTGCTATAAATCAGTTCTTGATCTAGTTCTTAATGATTTCTAAATGCTGAGCCCAAAGTCCCAAGTGGAGATCAACTAGAAGGCCTTCTCACCCCTATAAGAACCTTACCACCACTGCAAAGCAGCGTTCTCTCCAGGAATGGTGGAAACATCCACATGATTATGGTGACATAATGGCAGGAGCTCTTTCTCAGCCTCAGGTAGCAAAGTTGCTCTTTTCAGAGGTCATATTCATGCCACAAGCTACAAGAAAGAAATTTAGAGCATGGTTATTGTCAGGGGAGGCCTTGGTTGACTTCACATGGCCACTCCCATCTCTGTCAAGCAGCTGGAATGGGCTTGACTGTCTTCTGTGACACAACAGCATCCTTTTTTGCAGACACAATTTTATGGTCAACTTAAGCAAATTTTCCATCTGGAGTCAGTTCTTGTCCCACAGCTCTCAACTTTCAAAGCTAGCATGTTCTTGGCCAAAGCGGAGGAAGAGGGGAATGACCTCATGGAAGGGAAGCAAAGGGAGACCATATCTGGGACCTCTTCAAATTCTCATCACCTTAATGTTGGGTCCTCACAGTGCACTTACTCCTATACACTGAAGCAACTAAAAAAATTAAGCACCAATCTACTTGGATGGAAGGCTCCGTTATTACACTCTGTTTAGCTTTGTAAAGGTTACATACAGCTCTAAAACAGCGATGATGAACCTTTTGGGCTTGGTGTATCATAAATTTTGAAAATAACTGACTACTACTGGTATGTCATTGCCCCTCCTCAAGCAAAAGATTAACAATTCTTTATATTTTTATTTATAAAAAATATAGTCCATGTGACGCTATATATTATACAAAGAAACGTTAAATAATTACAAAAATGAAATACCGGTACAATTAAAACAAACTCAGTTTTGGAGGGTTCGGGGCTTTGTGAGAATACATCCATTCTCATGCAGCCTCCACAAGCTCCAAAAATTCTGTCAGAATGTGGCATGCCTTCAAGAACAGTTGTTGGTGATGCTGGTTTATCAGCCAAAATGTGGCATATCACTTTTGACGTGTGTCAGAGATTTGCTTTCACTGTTCTAAATACATGGCTATAAATGTTAAGGCTATAAATACAGAAGGAATTAAGCTTCCTTACTTGAATACATTTCACATTGCTACAAGACATTGTCTTGTAGAAAAGACATATCTGAAGTGCCACCTTTGTTCTGACTTCTATTCTTGTTGATCCTAACTGATACTTTTCTCATGAAGTCAGCATACGTCTTTGTTACTAACAATTCTACTATGATAACAAACCAAGAATACTTGAGCTTTAAGGAAAGAATGCTGGCTGTGCTCCTGCATAAATTCTATATTCTGAATGTGAATGGCTGGAAATTTTATCCTGGTTTACCTTATATCTCACTTTTTCTATAATCTGAGTCTTTTCTTTAGAGAGATAGTTACAGCCTATTCACACAAATGTGCCGGAATTTATCCCAATAATCCATGGTATTTTTCATAAATTTGTTCTTTCTGATGGATAGTTTTTTTTAAAAAAATCAAGGGAATGAAAAGTGTAGAAACATAACATACTGACCTATATATAACAAAAGGATCCTCATTATACTTCAGAAGCAAATCCTGCACTGTTGTAGGGGGATTGAGTCCTAAGAATTTGGCTCGTTCCCAGCGCTGCATACGGGTGATTCCTGTCAGCAGAAGAAAGTGATTCAAGAATGTAGTATCTGCAGGAAGCTTCCTAATCAGTTTATCTGAGACAACTGTGGTTATGAGAGTTTTAGGGTGATTTATGAGCTCCTTTTTTATGTTACTATTGTTGTTTGTCTGACATTATCGTTCATGGTATTTTACAGTACAAGTGTATATACTTCAGACTTGCAAGCTCTATTTAGTACTTGGATCCATCATTCAAAGCTAAGAACAGAAGACATTAACTTGTTTTCTGGGCCACAATGGAATATGGAATTCTTTCTGGTAAATATACAATCATTTTTTTTACAACTGATCTTAAATTATACAGTGTAAATTTATTGGGTAGGATAGTTATTTTTGTTTATTTTTTGCTACATTAAACCCTCAATTTTACAAAATGACATTCAGCAAATTTTGGATGCAACAGCATTCTACTTGCACTTCACTCCCTATTAAACTGTTGTTTCTATAACAGTCTGGACAACTGACATAAAGACATTGTTTGCATTAATTTAAGTATATTTGCATAATAATAATTTATTAATAAAATTATTTTGTTTGGGAATGATAACAAAATATGTTAATTTGGATTGAATGGCTATTTAGTTTTAGTGAACTTATTTCTTCCCAAATAACTATTAAATCAATGATGTATTGTGTCAATAAATAACTGGGAATAATAATTGCTGATCTACTGCAAATATTCAATGCATCTGCAACACAATATGATATACCATTTATGAATCATTTCTTTATAGTGTGTAAGTTTCTGATAAAATGAGGCTATATTTCAAAAACTTGGCAGAAAGTAAACAACAGCCAAGAAAAGGCAAACATTTACTTATTTCACGATATGTACCATCCTTGGGACTTCGTTCAATAGATAACTAGACATTCTTACCAGTGCAGGGACCATATTGCCGGCTGAGATCAAATTGCTTCAATATTTCCAACTGATCAGGTTGTGCGGTATCTTGTAGGTGAGATTCTGCTTGAGGGTGAGATTCTGCTTGTAGGTGAGATTCTGCTTGAACTACCGGTAAGTCTGAGAAGCAATCAACCCATTAGTGTTAATAGGTGGAGTGCTGGTATTTTTCCTTGCATAAAGGGCTTAGGGTGGCACTTAACCAATCGTGGTACTACCTCCTCTTTAGCCAATTCCAAAATTTAAATGGCCACAGCCATGCTGTTTGCATCTCTCCAGCTATACCAGTGTTTCTCAAATTTGGCAACTTTAAGATGTGTGGTTGCGAATTCCCATAATTCACCAACTTTCACACAGGGCAAGGGGGGGATTCCCAAATAAGATTTGAATTGCATTAGTATCATTAAACTATTGCTAATCATGGGAACTCCCTATTATGCATGCATAAAGCAGAATTAGAAGATGGCATTTCATAACTTTTCAGATTTCATTTATGTATCAATTTCTATTGTACAAACTGGTTTGCAAAAACTTCCCTCAAAGCAGCATCCAAGACATTTTTCAGGCCACCAAGAACAAAGAATCAGGTAAATATGGCCTCAAAAACTGCATGAGCTCTTCTTTCCCCACTACATACCTGTGGCAATGGGGCATGGGGGGGGGGGCTATGCAAGAAGTTGTCGAGAACCCAATCTTCTTTACTGTCTAGAAAAAATTAGGTTTCCATAGAAGCTGCTGGGAATGTTGGAGTGACTGCAGGAGAAGATCATTGCTCCCCTTTTCTAATGAAAATATTTTTTCTCTCTCTCACCATCTCCTCCCTTTTTCATTGTTCTGAAGTTCTATTTTTAGTAATGGAACTAACTTGGAGTTGTAATTTACTAAGAGCCTTGTCAGCCAAGGAATGTCAGTTGGTGGGGAATAGGAGACATGTCTTCTCTACCAAAGTCCCTGCCCTTTGTAATAGTCTCTCCTTAACAGTTGAGGATGACTCTGACACAGTTGGCCTGTAGTAAGGCTCCAAAGACCTGGCTTTCCACCTGGCCCCCAAATGTGTGAAGGGCCCCATTTCCTATTGACATTTTCTCAGCTGCCATATATATTTAATTTTGTACCATATGAGTGGTTTTAATTATTATCGTTCACTGGGCAGAGACCATTGTTTGAAATGGGCAGCTATGGAAATTGAATAAATCTACCTGGTGAGGCATCTGCCAGGACATCAGGCACAAAACAAACAAACAAAAAAGACCAGAACAGAGGCTGCCCATTTTGGGATTGGAATTCCACAACATTGCTGACTTGTTGAAGCTATCCTAATGGGATTGGCAGAGCCAAATGCTAGAAGACCTCTCTTTGGGTCCAGCAAAGGCTGGGATTAGAAGCATTGCTAAAGTTCCCTTTTGCCTCCAGTGACATCAAGAAAGTAGAAAGAACTGGGGAATGGGATGGAGGTGTCCTACTAACCATTGAAAGGCTCACTATGAGCAAGGGTTGACTTGATGACCCCAAGATACTCTCCAGCTCAGTGAGGTCTAGCCCTGCTTGCAAAATCACCTACTGGCTGAGAAGGAGACTAGGGCTTATTTTCTGGCACGGGTGGAAAGAGTAAAGAAACAGAGGAATCCATCCACAATACCAAGCCATTCCAATAGCTGAAGCCGGGAAGGAGATGGAACCCACAAAGGCGAGATTTGGGGGGGGGGGTTAGCCCATAGAAGTGCTTACCCTGCGGTGGGCTCTGAGTCTCTTTTCTTTCTTTCCTGCCTTCTTTCTTTTTCACCACTTGGAAAGAATCGGTGATGAGTCCTTTCCTGCTCATAGCTCCATGCGAAGTTCCCGAGCGTCTCTCCCGGCTGCTCCCAGTGAAGTGGAAAGAGAAGCGGAGAGGCTTAGACCAGCGGCCCCGGCTCCAGTTCCTGAAGGTCCGGAAGAGGCGAGAAGCCGCTACGATTCACCCCCAGCTGCCCGCTTTCGAGCAGAGGGTTCCGGTCTCATTCCCACCTGCGAGAGCGACTCCCCACCTCTTCAGCGGGGAAGAAGGAAACCTTCTGTGCTCCCCGCTCCAGTTTTATAACCTAAGGAAGCTTCTCACTGCCCGGTTAAGGCTGGGAGACGTAGACAGCACCAAATCCTCCTCTCCCTTGGGCAGGGGAGAAAATCAACGGGACGCCCCTCAATTCTCAAGCATACTCATCCCTCGCGAAGGAAAAAAGCAGAAGGGGCCGATTCCCCCGACCTTCATCCGAGCCTTCGCTCCCCATGGTGCCACCCCCCCCCCCCGCAAGACTCGAGTAAGGCTTTCCTTCGCCAACAGCCGCGTCTACATTTTATTCCCAAGGGAGCCGGAACCATCCATCGAGGGAGAGAAAAGCAACATCGAGAACCCAAAGGGGCTTTTTTCAAGAGGCAACTGGACTTTCTGGGTTTTTTTTTCGTTGAAGACGTTTCGCTTCTCATCCCAGAAGCTTCTTCAGCTCTGAGTGGGTTCCATTCCCCACCGTCCAAACAGAGCTGAAGAAGCTTCTGGGATGAGAAGCGAAACGTCTTCAAAGGAAAAAAAAAACCCAGAAAGTCCAGTTGCCTTTTGAAAAAAGCCCCTTTGGGACAACCTTGACCTGAATGGCTGAGAATCTCCCTAGACATTTAGCAACATCGAGAAGAAAGAAAGAAGCTTCCCCCTCCCCGCTTTCTCCTACTGAAGAAAGAGAAGCCAACCTAGGAGAAACGCGGCGGCCGCCCTCCTCACGAGTCGCCACGGGTCCAAGCAGTGCGCGGAGCGGGGAGGGAGGCTCAGCTGCGAAGCTCGTTGCCCAACAACCCGGAATCGCCCGTGTGGCTTGTAGTTGTTGTCGCGTTGGTTCAGCCAATGGCGGAGCTGCTTTCGCTTTGCCTTGGAGGGAAGGGGAAAGAAGGCCTCTGCCGGTGGCCGGGAAATGTCCCGAATGGAGCCTTCTCGCAGCGTCCTTTTATAAAAGGCACTGGTTGCTCTGCTGAGATCTGTGGGAAGGGACACCCACTGCGAGGTCTTTCAGGCATTCAATTCAAGAATCGCTGAAAGTTTACCCTGTAATTAACTTTATTAAGAATGATTATTCCGAGGCAGTTCGGTGTAGTAGTTAAGGCACCAGGCTACAGGGGACTGTAAGTTCTAGTTTCGCCTCAGGGGCAAAGCTGGCTGAGTGATCTTGGCCCAGTCACTCTCTCGTGGATATTGATTTGATATTGCTACTTCCAAAAATGTTGCCCTGTTGGCCAGGCCATGGATTGACCCAGCTAAATGCCGATTTGTTTTTTCCCTGGTGTGAAGTAGCTAATTGTCACACAAGGCTGGATTTTGTTTATTGTGCCCAGGGTAAAAGAATGTGCTCTTGGGACTACATCACAAATGAAAAGCCTCCAATATCCAAATGAGCATAGTTTTTTATATAGTTTTGGAAAACTAAGACACATGATCATTAGCAAGCAAGGGGCAAAAATAGAATGGAATAGAATTCTTTATTGGCCAAGTGTGATTGGACACACAAGGAATTTGGTGCGTATACTCTCAGTGTACGTAAAGAAAAATAAAATAGAATACATTCATCAAGAATCATAAGATACAAAACTTAGTGATAATCATAGATTACTAATAAGCAATCAAATTATACAAGGAAACAAATAAAACAATAAAAATACAAAATATTAAATTATTCATAACCCTGGTAGAGAGTAACTTTCCCAGAAGTTGGGTTCCTTGTTAAAATGTTACAGCTCTGTCCCTAATTGATAGGGTGGGTAATTAAGTATACAGTTAGTTGATTTATCTGCATCAGGAAAGGGGAAGTTAACCCTGAATAAGTTGTTGGCCTGCTTCCAGTTCTTTGATCAAGGATATCACTAGCTTTCCAGGAATTTTAGGCAAGGATATGAAGCCCAAGAATGAGAGGTCCCAAAAGAAAAACATCTAGGAGCAAAATGAAGGTTTTTCCAACAAAATGAGGTTTCTCTGGCTAAAACTAGCTGCACCAAGCCTACACCCCTGCAGGTTTTTATAGTCCATGCTCAAAAGTACAAATTCAGCCTGGTAACCTCATATCATGTGGCTTTCTGGCACCATTAATATTTCCTGGAGTTTTCTGAACAGATCCAGTCATGCTTAGTTTTAGAGATTTTGCCACTAGACCATCTCCACATGTACTGGGTAAAATAACATGATGTCCTTGTTAGGCATGCAGACAATGTGAAAATTACTGAAAATAATCCATCCCTATCACACTTCCTTCTTTTGAATGACTTTCTGACTTGTCAGCCTTACCCCCAAGCACTGAACTGCTTTTCAATCGTGGTCTTTGCTCCTCCTAAAAAGGGAGCCCATTTGGCCAATATTTTGGCATTCCTCGTGGGATAAGATTTGATACCTCCTGATGTGCAGCTTCTATTTCTGGGAGTTATCTCTCTATCATTAAATAAATTGTTATATTTGGTTTTTACTTGATTCCTAGTATACAAAACTAAATTACATTTTGCTTTGTTAATATGAAAAATGACTGGTTCATGTTCTGTTCTCCACAGAGCTGTGCGGTAAAAATATGCCTAAGGATGGAGATAGATTTGAATCAATGCCTGGATTTTTATAACTTCCAAAAATGTCCAATCTAAATTGTTTGCTGCTTCATCTTGGCAGTGATAGGTTCTTACTGCCTCAAAGCCATTATGGTGGAACATAATTGATATGTCCAATATTTCCTCCCAAATTCCACTTTTTGACCTCATCTTTTTGAATTACGATACCTCAAATCTGCTAACCTAAAAAATGCATATAAAATCCGGGATCTGTTACTCCCATGTAATTAATATGTCAGGGATCTTCAGACCAGTTGTATTCGCAAAGCTATGGCTGCTGCAGTTTTGCAACAGTCAGCTATAGTCTGACTTACGACTGAATTATGATCAGGATTTCCAACACTCCCTGACAGTTCCCAGACAAAGTCAATGGGGAAAACTGGCAGGAAGTCAGAAGTTGCTCCCGCTCCCACTGCTTTTTTCCCCTCTCCTCTGGTTATTCTGCTTCTTTATTTACTTAAGGAAACTTTGAAAGGGATCACAGGTTTTTCTATGGCAAGATCCTTCTTATTAGAGCTTTCCAGATGAACTTGATCTCTACCAGAATCCATTTTTCACATCCCTGTCCCCCATTAAACTTCAGCTCAAAGCAGGTACTCTCTAGAAAGGCATTATAACATTCAAGATTGTGCTCGAGGTACAGAAGAGAAATAAAAGGATGCCCAGGAGAACATTCATTGAGGGAAGTAATGCACAGAACTTTATTGTCATGGTGTGCTTCATTTGGCTATTTTAGAAGCTGCTTCCTGTTGTCTTTGCATATGCATACAGTGATCAAATACACTATCAAAGCTGGCAGAGAGCAGCATTGACAGGTAAGCTTGAAAGAAATAAGCTTTTATAATAAAAAAGGAATGCTTTGGGTCTCCTGCTTGTTCCAAAGCACCCCTTTCTAAGGATTTGCACAACCCTAAAATGTATCCAAATAAATGTATATATAGACAATAAAAATCACTTGAACGCGATTAACTAATCATTTTACACATTAGCTATTGGAACATCCTCTGTGACAACCAGTAAAAACAATCTTCTTTTTACCTAACCCGCATGTCCCTTTGTTGAACTTTGATGGATGATCCTAGGTTCTAAAATTACTTGTCCTTTTTCTTATTCTTATTGAAGAATGATTGTAGCTGTTTTTCATATGAATGTTGAGACATGCATATTTCTGGAAACCTGAGCACAAAGTATTTTGCTTGTATTTTCTGTTCCAGCTTGAGCAAATCTGCTAACCTAGTCTGTTCATGCGACCTGAACTTGTAACTTGAGAAGCTTCTGTTTTTTTCAATACCATAATTGTCTCATTTATGAAGAAACCTGTCCTGGAGTTCTAGAGACTTGGCCAATTATTACCAAAAACCCTTTAGCACACTCTTCATAAAGGAATTTCTACATCCACTCAGTATCTATTAATAGTTAATCTGCTGTAGTATAAATCTGACCTCCATAGCAAAGCAAGTATTAAAGAGACTGGACTGGACAGAAGACTGACATAAAAAGGGAGGAGAAATTGTGGATTTGCCCTGACAAAGAACTGGCTTGCTGAAAGTAAGTAGGAGACACTGCGACAGAATACTGGTGATTCCTAAGGGAAAATCCTGGGTTATGTTCAAATGTGAGCTGAAAGGGAAGGAAGGTTACAGTGGGAAGTGGAGAAAGTGCATTGGTTTGTGCTTTCCCTTGGCAGGAATCTTGAATAAATTTGTTGTTTTGATGAGATAGAGGGCATCCCAGTTTGGGAGTGACTGGAAGATATGGAGAAATTGACTCTCATTCAGGTATTTCTATGTCTTTGTTCTACCCATCAGCTTCAAGACCCAAAACTATGCTGGTCCTCTCCTGTCCTTACAAACTGCGCTTATTGGAGGGAATGCTGAGGAAGAATCTCCCTCAGGCAATTGTGGTAATTCTGAAACATTTACTAGAACATTGAGGTAGAGTCTTGACAATAATTTCGTTTTCTAGAACTTAATATTTGGCACTCAGGATGAATAAAGTATATTACGTTTTTTGCTTACATTTACCAAAAATTGCAAGAAACAATTCCTGGAAAATACCTATATCTAAAATATGATCCATGTAAAATAACATGTATTGTAGAATCATAAAGATATAAAAGTACACTCAGCCAGGTGCACCTAATGGGCATAGATCCCTTATGAATAGAGAGTTGAAGGGCAAATCTGCAGTTTTCTGCATAATAGATGAAATTCCTTCATCTTATTCAGCAACAGAAAGAAATAATTCTGGAACATGAGCAACATGTGGGGAAGGGGGAGTGATAGAACTTTAGGGGAAAGTTCTTGCAGCAAATCTAAATTAATGCCACTCTCCTTTTCTCCATGGATTGATCTTAGGCTGATTCCCATAACTGCACTGGCACTTTACTCTTGACAGGTGCACGGAGCAGTCATGAACATAAATCGGGGGAATCCAGTTCATCACGAGGTGATTGTGGATTCATGGCCAGAGTTCAAAGTTGTCCTCACCAGACCATCCAAAGAGGTAATAAACAGCTTTGGCGATTTTGAGAGAGGGGGGGAGAGAAGAAGGAAGGAAGGAATATTTAGGAGTTCTTAACCAACCTGAGGGACAATCTAAGGTACTGCTAATCTAAGGTACTGCTGCTTTTTGGGAAGAGGCTACATTTGGCTTTTTCAAAAGAAGAAGGCATTGCACTGATCAAGTTGTTTCTATCATTTCATCTCCACATTAGAAAAAAAAATGCTTGGCAAATGGTTGATGCAAGTGATATGAGGAAGAAGTGAATCAGGAGATTATATATGAGCTCCATGCCTTTCTTCTAGATTGTCACAGATCCCTCAGACATGTATTCCAATGTGTATGGAGCATTTTATCAGGATCTGGATGCGTATCGGAGGCTTGTAAAGGATACGGATGCTGTCAACTGGGACCACACCTTCCATCTCTTTGGTAATAGTCCTTTTTGAAGGAGTGAAGAAAAGGCATTAACTGAAAAATATACAATGTATTCTCAGATAGGTTTTCCTATTACAGTATATAGGCAGTGACATCAGAATGAATATGGCTCAAGCATTCTTAATTACCACTGAAGCCCCCTCCCCCCCAAGAAGATAATAAGTGCATGCTCCCTTCTCACTTTATTCCAAACACTAACTGTACAGTGATGTTGTCACCTTCTGGCAATATTTTCTTTATGACATTTGCCTATTCCTTTCCCAATGTGAACTCAGTCCATCTCAGCAGGTTGTATGACTATCAAATTAAACATGACCCACCTCTAGATTAAACTGCAGGAATGGTAATTTGGATTGATCCAGACTAAAATCATGTGAAAAAGAACGTACACCCTCTTAGAGTCCTATGGTTTTCCATATCAGAACATAGTAAAAATAATCTGGTCTTTAGCAGTTCTTGAAAGTAGGTAAATACAACCTCAAATGAGCAACAACAGGTAAGATATTACACCATGCCATCATTTATTTTACAAAAAGAAAACCAACATGGAGAAGCCATAGGTGAAAATCTACGTACACTTTTCACACTTACAACCACTGCAGAATCCCTGTGGTCACATGATCAAAATTCAAATGCTTGCCAACTGACTCATATTTGTGACAGTTGCAGTGTCCATGGATAATGTACCTCTCAGATGTCTTGCCTATTTGTACTTCCAACTTGTGCACACAGCCTTTTCTTGGTAAATGAATGTTTTATTATTTTTTCCAGGGACTCAAGAAGGGATACCCGAAGCTACCGAGGATGCAGCAGCTGCTAAACAAACAAAGTTATCTGTAACTCCTCACTTCCTCTATGTGCTTTCTCATCCAAATAAATTGCCAACTGGTAGGTGAGTGACCATCCTGTTGGCCATCACCACTGTTATACCGTTGAGGCCTGAGATAGAACTGTTAAGGCATTCTGAAGATTTTGTTACAATCAGGCTCCCACAGTAATGGCTGAGGAAATCTTCATTCACATTGCTTATGGGTCAATGCGGGCGCCAAAATCAACAGGATTCCTATAGGATACATTGATTCCTCCAGGGACAGAGAGGCAGAATCACAAAGGAGGAGAGGTATAACAGACAGCATGCCTAGAAAAGATAGGGGGGAAAAACAGTAAACAGCATGATGGTCTTTGAAAAAATGAGTAATTGTTAAAAGTGTAAGCGTTGAGGTTTTCCTAAATGGTTGGCTTTCTGAAGGCAGGATGTTAGAGCAAATGGGATGAGGAATACAGTAATGCTAACACAAATCTGATTAGCAGTTTCAAACACTGTAGTACAACATCAGTAGGTTTTGTAGACTGATTGCAAATTTCACAAAGTAAAAGATTATCCATTAGCAAAGACCGTGATACAGGATCACATTTCCTAATTTCATTATTATTTTTTGCCTGTCCAAAGTTCAGTTAGTCTGGCCTGGGGTGGGGAGGAGAGAGAAAGACTTTCTGAAACTGCCATCTCATAAAAATTGAATGTTTGTATTTTATTCTTTATCATTTTATAATACATGAGACACTGGAAATGTGTTCCCATCATCATGGGTAGCATTTTAACCAAAAATAGAATTCCTCACTTTGATGGAGAAAAATGGAATCAATTCATGATTCTGCACTTTTCCAGAAACAGAATGATCATAAATCATGCCTTGGATAAGCAGTTGCCCTTTCTGGGAACAGCTCACACTGCTCTAGCTGGCAAATGTTGGACTAGATCAGAGGTGGGAAATGATGGCCTCTTTATGACTTGTGGACTTCAATTCCCAGAACCTTGGACTAAATAGATAAACTAACCATTTAATTCTCTGTTCTCAACTCTTTGGTTTTGTTCTTTTTGCCTTTCACCTTTTCCAGGGTAGAGCCCGGCTTCAGACTTTCCTCCTTGAATAGTTCCAACGTTGATCTGCTGAATGAAACATGGCCCTATGGGCGCAATGAACAAAGCCGCAGGTATCTGGCCAAAATGATACAGCATTTCCCTAGCAGTGCCATTCTGAACCAGGAGGGACAACCTATCAGCTGGTCATCAATGAATCTTTTTGGCACACAAGTGCACGGATATACCCTCCCAGCATTCCGCGGGAAGGGATATTTAGCTATAACATCTAAGGCACTTTCTATGCAGGCCTATAATGCTGGATATCCTTTATATGGCTTTGTTGTACTAAAAAATAACACTATGCAGAATGTGTTGGAAAAGGGAGGGTATCAGAAAGTATCTGAGCTGAGCTACTTGTGCTTTAATGACACCAGTTAGCAGAACAGAATGAAGGACAGAAGCTATTTTCCTTGATTTAATCAGATTTTTGTCACCTGCTCCCTGAACTCTGAGAGATACTTAAACACTACCTATTTGATAGCTATAGGATACCATCCAGATGCCCTGTGGTGGTGGTGGTGGGGAGATCAGGCTTATGAAGAATATGTCTCTGAAATTTCTTTGATTGTCTTCAGCCAATGTTTGTTTGTTGACCAGGCCTATTCTTAAATGTCTCATTCTTTGACTTAAGATAATATTTAGGATTTGAATTCTACCTCAACCCAAGTTCTCCACAGGCTTCCTAGAGCTGCTGGAGGCCTTTTCAGATGATGTCAACTGCTGGCCAGATTCAGCTCTTCTTCCTCTTTGTACCTCTGAGGAGGCAGTCAATGACAGCATGTTAAATGTGGTTGGCAAGCAATGACAGTATGTTAAATGTGGTTGGCAGGCATTTGACAAATTAAGTGTAATTTTCAAGCACAACCTCCCTGAAGAGAAAAAATAATAATTAGCGTGTCTACTTGTTCTAATATATGCCAGCAAAACATGGACGCTAACCTCACAATCTACATAAGTGGCTCAAAGAGCCATGGAATGATACATGCTCGGCGTCACAGGACACTATAGAAAGACCTGCATGTGGATCAGAAAACAAACAATGCCATAAAAAGAGTAAAAGAACTAAAATGGAAATGGGCTGGTCACATAACAAGACGAACTGATGGCAGGTGGACCAAAGCAATCATATAATTGATCCTACTTGATAAAAAGCATCCACAAAAGAGACCTAAAATCAGATGGAGCAACATCACCAAGTATTTCAAGCCCAACTGGCAAAGAAAAGCTCCAGACCGTGTTGGTTGGAAGCATGTGGAAGAGGCCTTTGTCTTGGAATGGATAGACAATGGCTCTAATGATGACAAGAGTTGTTGCTTTTGAATTGATTCCTCTGCAATTTACAAGTTGAACTAATATAATATTTCTTTTTTACACTATGAATGGAAAAAATACTAACCGTAGACTAAACTCCCCTGCCATATCAGCAATGTACATGCATTGAGGGACTCTGCTTAAGTCACCCTTCTCTAATTGAAAAATTGACATTACAAGGAATGATCCACTCAATCACAATTGTTCCAAATAAAAGGTTTTTTTTTTTACCTTGAAACCTGTTTCAAAGGTTTTTCCGATTCCCAAAATATAGTGAAAGGATTGGTCAAATCACCTATAGTCTAAACATAATATATTCTGTATAAATAGAATATCTGAGAACCAAGTAATGGATCTTGGATGCCTCATATTCTAAGAAGTGATTCATTAGCAGATATGATTACTCATTATTATACATTGCTATTCAAAATACCTTTTTTTAGCTACTGTTGCACCAATTCTTTTATTATCGATACAGAATACATGAAAAGTTACAGATAATGTAATCAAATTACCTTATAAGTGACCAGGAACCAATGTTAGACTTTAGGAAAGTAAATGTTAATTGAGTCTTTTAAAAATGGACAGCATGCTATAAATTGAAATTCGAAAGGAGAAACAAGCTCCAAAGAGATTGCTTTGGGTATGAAAAACAAAATCTGGAAGAAGAGCCTCAAACCTTAAAAATGGGGAGCATTCAATATCACTATGGCTGAACTGTGTACCCATAGAGTGAGAAGTGAAAAGGAGATACCCAGAAAAAAAGAAACAGAACAATGAGAAGAGAGTGATGCCCTGAATCTATATGAACAGATTCAGAAAACTACAAATCAGAATAAGATGAGGCTGATGAGGAAATGCCAACTGCAATGAAAGAGTGTTATTTGGTGCGCTGATATTAACAGTGCAGGATCAAGGCAAGTTTGGGGGTTTCGCCTACAGAAAATGGAAGAATAGTAATGGGAAGGGGAGAGGGAGAAAGGAGAAATGCTTTCTCAGCTAGAAGAATAATGTTCTTCCTAACCTGATGGAAGAAACATGGGGAATACAGTTCGGGGCTGATAAAGATATAATATTTTTGGAAAAAATATCCTTCTGGGTTTGGCTCCAAGTGGGGAGAAAGACACTGGAGACGTGGAGGCTGCTTGGAAAGATGGTTTTAATGGTGGACAGGACCACATGGCTTGAGTCCTGAACAGAAAAGGTGATCACATGCTTCAATGTTGATGGAGAAGAAAAGAGAAAGGAAAGCAAGCAAGGAAGAAAAGCTGAGTCCCTGGTTTTATGCCTTCTCTGGCCTTTGATCTTGAGCTTGTATTCTGATTGGTTGTCAGACTTCCATGGGGCCATGCAGGGGCAACTCTCTAGACTGCATTTTGAATCCAGGTTTGGTTGAGTTCTCAGATGCCATGTGGTCAGTTGGGTAAAAGGCCAATATTATCATGCCTCAATCCCATCACTCTGGAGCTGAACTGAAAAACTCTTTATTATGTAAAGTGGACTAGCTCAGGCTTTAATGGCTCATTGACAAAGGGGGATGGGCAGGAAGCTGCAGGCAGCTATTCTGTCTTTTAAAACAAGTTTCTTTCTTTTCACATCCAGAGAAATATTCTGCCCTTTCAATATTTCCTAGGATCTTTCATTTTTCTGGGAGAGGGCTGGCTGATAACTTCCTATAATATGATCCACAAATGCTACATGAAATTAAGTAGGTGCAGGTGAATTATCCCAGAGTTGAAGGGGGCTGACCAAAGAAAACCCATAACTGCAAACCAGAAAATTTGGAAGATGCTAAAAAGAGCAAAATTAGTGTTGAAGAAGCAAAAGACAGAGGAGTCAGGAAATGTACAGATCACCATAGACTTGTCAAAAACAAGGAGTTCCAGAGTAACTCCTTTATTTTTGATCTACAACAGCAATCACAACCCAAGTTCTGCATTAACTTTGAAGGAAATGTCAAGTGGGTTCACAGAGTCAGCCCTAGTTAACAAAGTGATCAACAATTGAAAGGGTGTGAGGGGAGGGGAGGAGGGAGATGTTGGTCAGAGTTTTTTAAGGACATGAACCAGGAGGTGGTTCAATAGTTAATCATAGGACAAACATCATAATTCAATATTACATAATAAAAACTGAAACCCTGTCAAATCTAAGAGGATTGTTCTTCATCAGCGACCAATGTAAGGTCCTACAGTATCTCTGATGGGAAAAATGAAATACATAGGCAGAGGATTGGGGAAGCCTGGCATGGCAGCAGAGCTCATGAGAAGATCTAGGGTATCAAACACACAACTGGCTGGACACAAGCAAACACTGGGATGCAACACCCAGAAAAGCTAATAGAGGATGAAGCTGTCTAAAAAAGGAACCAATGTGCCCAAACCAGAGAAGGAAATCATCCCATATATTCTGCAGGGACAAGACTGCACTTGAGATTCTGTTCAATGTTTTTTAAAAGGAGGAGGGAGAAATGGGAGACAGTTCAGAGGACAACTCTTAAGCTGGTGAGAAGTCTAGAAAACATTACCTATGAGGAATGATTAAAGAAACTAAGCTATAAATATTGTGAGGCGTTCATGTACAATATGATCTTTTTTTGATCAAAATACACTATATAATTCTGTGACTTAGGCTCCATTCAATCCGTAGTTGATCAGGAAGACTTTTTCTGAGAATCTCCATCACTGACAGAGACCATTTCATCCCCTTGGTCTCCAGCAAGCAAGGAAGGTGATTCATAAAGAATTGAAGAACTTCTGCCACTTTGCCTCCTTCAGGTTTGCTCACCAAAAGACACCTTTGTGGGACCTGCAGGGCCGCCTTTGACCTGGCCAGCCATGCTGATCCTGACCTGCTCTTCCAAGCTGCAGCTGCTGGAGAGAGTGTTGCGAAAGGGGCTCCCCGAAACAATGCTGGTAATCACTTGTTCCGTGTTCCTCTTCTCTTTGTGTAAATATAAGAGCAGGGAAGCATGGCAGGACTGCGGGGAAGGGAGCAAGCAGCCTATTCCCTTCCCCACGGCCTTGCCATGCTTCCCTACCTTCCACATGGCCTTACCGGCGGTTCCCTATGCCCGCTTGCCTTCTGAAGTCGGCGTCCAGCCCGGCCTGGCCAGTGGGTAGGCAGCCGTCCCTTGCTGGAAACGCAGATGCTGCTGCCGGATGCGTCCACGCAGGATAACTCCCCGGGAAGGGCTCCATCTATGTGCCCAGACCAGGGGTGTGTGTGTGTGTGTGTGTGTGTGTGTGTACACGTGTGTGTGTATGTGTGCGTGCGTGTGTGTTGCTTCTCAGCCTTTTGGCTAAGATCAACTATATTATCTGTGTTTTGTGTGTGTGTGTGTGAGAGAGAGAGAAAGAGAAAGAGGAAGGAAGGAAGGAAGGAAGGAAGGAAGGAAGGAAGGAGGTCAGAGTGACAAAAGAAAAAAGAAAGAAAGAAAGAAAGAAAGAAAGAAAGAAAGAAAGAAAGAAAGAAAGAAAGAAAGAAAGAAAGAAAGAAAGACTTTGGACCACAATTGAGGCCAAAATTTTGGTTGCTAAGCAAGAGTGTTGTTAAGAGACTTTCACCACATTTTACAAGTTGGCCACGCCCACCCGGTCACATGACTGCCAAGCCCTGTCCATAAAATTGGCCAAACCCACAAAATAAACCACACCCACAGAACCAGTAGTAAAAAAATTTGAAACCCACCTGAGGTGTACCTGAAATATTGCAAACAAGAGAACCTATCTTTGCTGATTTCTTCTGCTATAGAAAATCCAAAAATTTCAGTGGTCTTTCAGTGACAGTGAATTCCTACAACTCACCCATCATAGCATTTGGCTCTCCACAGACTGACTCAGCCAATCACAGATGGTTTTCACCGACAGAGCAAATTCCTACATCATACCAATTGTAGCATTTGGCCCTCGAAAGACTTTGGGTGGTTCTGAATCAGCCAATCAGAGTTGGCTCACTTCTGCACCCAGATCCAAGCAGAATCTCTCCTGCACTAGGTCTTCCTGACCTTCTTTTTAATTGAAGGTCTGTGGGGCAGTGATGCACATCAACCGTGGAAACCCAGCTCAACACGAAGTCGTGGTGGACTCTTGGCCAGAATTTAAAGCTGTTCTTACCCGACCACGGAAGGAGGTAGGAAATTACCACAGAATGGCTTTTCCCACAGCTCCCTGGCAAAAAAAACAACCCACAAGAAACATAGGTATCCAGGACACAAAAAATACATTTAGGGGGTGCTGTAGCACTTTGCCTTTCACTTTGACCTCACCAACTCAAGAACTCCTCCATATGGTCTCTGCCATGTGCTCTATTCCTGCTGCTCTGAGTGTCTTTATGCCTCTTCCTGTAGGTGGTGAAGGACAACAGGGATTATTATGCCAACCTGCATGCTGCTTTCTATCGGGAGGAAGATGCCTGCAGAACCCTCCTGGAAAACAAAGATGCCGTAGACTGGGACAAAGCTTTCCAGCTGCAAGGCAAGGCCAGGCTCCTGCAATTTATTTTCCACCCCTTAGGAGATTTTGGAAAGTGCTAAAAATCTGCTCGTTCCCTCAAATCTAGCCAAAGAGGAGAAATCTATAAGCTTATGCCACTCTCCATTCCAGCCATCTCCATTTCCTTGTGGCTGGTGAATGTTTTTGTGCCACCAATTTGCAGAGAATTAGGAGCAAAGAGAAGATAAGGTTTCACTCTGAACTTCAGATTGGTTTCCTGTGATATTTCCATTCTACCCAGGTCTCCAGGATGGGCTCTATCAGGCTGTGAAAGTCATGGCAGAGGCTAGATGTGTCCACACGGAGCCCTCTTTCTACCAGGCATTGCTGCACCCAGATGCAGCCACATTGTGTCAGAATCAGTGAGTGATCATACTCTCTTTCTAAGGGAACTATTTTGAGATTCAATTCCATGCAATTATCTGGAATTCAATGATGAAATTAAGGACTTCTGAAAGTTTAATAATTAACCATATCCTCTGCAGAAATCTAGGATTATGTTTTATTTCATTTATTTGTTACATTTCTGTGGCAGCCCATCTTAGCCATTGATTCCAAGTGGCTTACAGTTTATAAAACTTATTACAATTAAAAATGTAAAAAAAAAAACAATAAAACCAGTTAAAATGTTAGAAACATCCAACTTGAGATACACAAGAGCAAGCTGTTGTTTCTCATATTTGTAAGAAAGAGAGAGAGAGAGGGAGGGAGGGAGGGAGGGAGGGAGAGAGGGGGGGAGAGGGAGAGAGAGAGAGGTTTACATATACAGCCCCAGTGGTTATAGTGGAGAATTTCTCATTCTCTACCAACTTGGAAGATGTGGAATGGACAATATGTAATAGAGAGCCAGGATTAGACTTGAAAGAATTCCCTGAGTACAACTGCTCCATTGGTTTCTCCAAAAGCAATTACATAAAAGATATGATGATTTAAACAAACAAAAAAAGGATCCCAAATAGATGGCTGCACTTTCAAGAGACTGTTAAGGGGATATTTCCAAATAACTGAGATATGTGTATTTCAAATACTGGATAACTCTTAGATTATGGTTTCTCTTGAAAAATCTACTCTAGTTAGACTTTTTGTTTTGCTGGGTGTGAGCAAATATTTTTTCCCAGTATGGTGAGATCCTTTTGTTCCACCTTCACTATTGCCTTCTCTTTCCTTTCAGGCTCAGAAGTGAGCCCCTCCACTTGGGGACACTCAGCCCATCTGATGCAGCTCTGGTCAATGACAGCTGGGATTTTGCAGGCAATGATCGGAGCCTGCGCTACCTCAGGGGCCTGATTGAGGACTTCCCAAATGCTTGCCTCCGAGATCAGGAAGGGCAGCTGGTTGCCTGGAGCCTAAGTGATGCCATTGGGTGTCTGACACATGGCTTTACTCTTCCTGAGTACCGAGGAAAGGGTTGTATGAAAACAGTATTGCAGGCACTAGCCAGAAAGTTGCAGGCTAAAGATTTTGCCTTATATGCAGCAGTTCTGCCAGAGAACCAGAACTCCAAGAATTTTTTATTTAGTCAGGGCTTTCATCTCTTGTCTTTGACAAACTATGCGTTTTTGTTCACTCCAAATCACCTGAAATAGTCTGCAGCATTTTTCCTCCTAGAATCAGTGGCACCACTACTGGCTTCATTAGACTGAGAGGTTGGGAGTATATTTGAACCTTAGGTTTAAGGGACCGCCTCTTTGGATCTATTCAAGATTAAGTCTGAAAAGAATCACAAGGACCAAGAATAGTTCTCAATGAATGAACATTCCAAAATAGAACACTGGAAAACAGTGACGGCCAACCTTTTGAGCTGAGTATGTCAAACATTTAGAAAGTGCCTAACTTAAATCTGCTGGTGCGTCACCATCCCACAAACAAAAGAGGAATAATTCTCTATTCCCTCCTCCATCTAGGCGACCCTGAACAGCAACTCTCAGTGGTGGCTGCTGGAAAGAAGCAGAGATCTGAGCCTGACCCTCAACCCTAGCATCACTACTGCCAGTGAAAATGGTCATCTCGCATCATTCCCCAAAGTTCACAAGCCTTAGGGAATGGTGCAATGGCTCTAGTGGCCCAAGACTTCCCTGGATCTGCCACATGCCTTTAACAATAGCAATAGCACTTAGACTTATATACAGCTTCATAGTGCTTTTTATAGCCCTCTCTAAGCAGTTCACAGAGTCAGCCAATCTGGGTCCTCATTTTACCGACCTCGGAAGGATGGCTGAGTCAACCTTGAGCCTGGTGAGATTCTATCTGCCAAATTGCAGGCAGCTGGCAGTCAGGAGAACTAGCCTGCAGTACTGCACTCTAACCACTGGGCCACTGCAGTTCTTTACCTTCAGGCGGTGCTTTCTTTCTGTTGTCAGGCCCTTGCAGCTGATGTGAGGCTGATGTGGGTCATACAAGGCTTTTGTTCTTGAAGAAGCTTCAGAGAATACACTTCCATGGCTTCTGCTGCCTCTGAAAACCACGTAAAAGTATATATCCCATTATCACTCAGTTTTTGGAAGCCTCGCAAGAGCATACCCTCTTCTCATGCGGCGTCTGCAGCTTCCAAAAATTGCACAAGAATGGGACTGTGCTTTCAAGAATAGTTGTCAAGTGTTGGTGAATGCATGCCACCAAAAACAGTGTGTCATAGATTTGCCATCACCTCTTTATGTTTCCCATTGCTTTGCCGTAGCATACCTTTTACATCCTATCAGGCTCCAGCACTTTGCACCTGAATCTCTTTTATATGTGAGAGAACACCTCCACCCCACCACTGCTTTGGGTCTCCTGCTTGTTCCAAAGCACCCCTTTCTAAGGATTTGCACAACCCTAAAATGTATCCAAATAAATGTGTATATAGACAATAAAAATCACTTGAACGCGATTAACTAATCATTTTACACATTAGCTATTGGAAAATCCTCTGTGACAACCAGTAAAAACAATCTTCTTTTTACCTAACCCGCATGTCCCTTTGTTGAACTTTGATGGATGATCCTAGGTTCTAAAATTACTTGTCCTTTTTCTTATTCTTATTGAAGAATGATTGTAGCTGTTTTTCATATGAATGTTGAGACATGCATATTTCTGGAAACCTGAGCACAAAGTATTTTGCTTGTATTTTCTGTTCCAGCTTGAGCAAATCTGCTAACCTAGTCTGTTCATGCGACCTGAACTTGTAACTTGAGAAGCTTCTGTTTTTTTCAATACCATAATTGTCTCATTTATGAAGAAACCTGTCCTGGAGTTCTAGAGACTTGGCCAATTATTACCAAAAACCCTTTAGCACACTCTTCATAAAGGAATTTCTACATCCACTCAGTATCTATTAATAGTTAATCTGCTGTAATATAAATCTGACCTCCATAGCAAAGCAAGTATTAAAGAGACTGGACTGGACAGAAGACTGACATAAAAAGGGAGGAGAAATTGTGGATTTGCCCTGACAAAGAACTGGCTTGCTGAAAGTAAGTAGGAGACACTGCGACAGAATACTGGTGATTCCTAAGGGAAAATCCTGGGTTATGTTCAAATGTAAGCTGAAAGGGAAGGGAAGTTACAGTGGGAAGAGGAGAAGGTGCATTGGTTTGTGCTTTCCCTTGGCAGGAATCTTGAATAAATTTGTTGTTTTGATGAGATAGAGGGCATCCCAGTTTGGGAGTGACTGGAAGATATGGAGAAATTGACTCTCATTCAGGTATTTCTATGTCTTTGTTCTACCCATCAGCTTCAAGACCCAAAACTATGCTGGTCCTCTCCTGTCCTTACAAACTGCGCTTATTGGAGGGAATGCTGAGGAAAAATCTCCCTCAGGCAATTGTGGTAATTCTGAAACATTTACTAGAACATTGAGGTAGAGTCTTGACAATAATTTCGTTTTCTAGAACTTAATATTTGGCACTCAGGATGAATAAAGTATATTACGTTTTTTGCTTACATTTACCAAAAATTGCAAGAAACAATTCCTGGAAAATACCTATATCTAAAATATGATCCATGTAAAATAACATGTATTGTAGAATCATAAAGATATAAAAGTACACTCAGCCAGGTGCACCTAATGGGCATAGATCCCTTATGAATAGAGAGTTGGGCGAATCTGCAGTTTTCTGCATAATAGATGAAATTCCTTCATCTTATTCAGCAACAGAAAGAAATAATTCTGGAACATGAGCAACATGTGGGGAAGGGGGAGTGATAGAACTTTAGGGGAAAGTTCTTGCAGCAAATCTAAATTAATGCCACTCTCCTTTTCTCCATGGATTGATCTTAGGCTGATTCCCATAACTGCACTGACACTTTACTCTTGACAGGTGCACGGAGCAGTCATGAACATAAATCGGGGGAATCCAGTTCATCACGAGGTGATTGTGGATTCATGGCCAGAGTTCAAAGTTGTCCTCACCAGACCATCCAAAGAGGTAATAAACAGCTTTGGCGATTCTGAGAGAGGGAGGGAGAGAAGAAGGAAGGAAGGAATATTTAGGAGTTCTTAACCAACCTGAGGGACAATCTAAGATACTGATAATCTAAGGTACTGCTGCTTTTTGGGAAAACGCTACCTTTGGCTTTTTCAAAAGAAGAAGGCATTGCACTGATCAAGTTGTTTCTATCATTTCATCTCCACATTAGAAAAAAAAATGCTTGGCAAATGGTTGATGCAAGTGATATGAGGAAGAGGTGAATCAGGAGATTATATATGAGCTCCATGCCTTTCTTCCAGATTGTCACAGATCCCTCAGACATGTATTCCAATGTGTATGGAGCATTTTATCAGGATCTGGATGCGTATCGGAGGCTTGTAAAGGATACGGATGCTGTCAACTGGGACCACACCTTCCATCTCTTTGGTAATGGTTCTTTTTGAAGGAGTGAATAAAAGGCATTGAATGAAGAAAATACAATGTATTCTCAGATAGGTTTTCCTATTACAGTATATAGGCAGTGACATCAGAATGAATGTGGCTCAAGCATTCTTAATTACCACTGAAGGGCCCCCCCCTTCTCACATTATTCCAATCACTAACTGTACAGTGATGTTGTCACCTTCTGGCAATATTTTCTTTATGACATTGTAATTCTTTGCCTATTCCTTTCCCAATGTGAACTCAGTCCATCTCAGCAGGTTGTATGACTATCAAATTAAACATGACCCACCTCTAGATTAAACTGCAGGAATGGTAATTTGGATTGATCCAGACTAAAATCACGTGAAAAAGAACGTACACCCTCTTAGAGTCCTATGGTTTTACATATCAGAACGTAGTAAAAATAATCTGGTCTTTAGCAGTTCTTGAAAGTAAGTAAATACAACCTCAAATGAGCAAAAACAGGTAAGATATTACACAATGCCATCATTTATTTTACAAAAAGAAAACCAACATGGAGAAGCCATAGGTGAAAATCTACGTACACTTTTCACACTTACAACCACCGCAGAATCCCTGTGGTCACATGATCAAAATTCAAATGCTTGCCAACTGACTCATATTTGTGACAGTTGCAGTGTCCATGGATAATGTACCTCTCAGATGTCTTGCCTGTTTGTACTTCCAACTTGTGCACACAGCCTTTTCTTGGTAAATGAATGTTTTATTATTTTTTCCAGGGACTCAAGAAGGGATACCCGAAGCTACCGAGGATGCAGCAGCTGCTAAACAAACAAAGTTATCTGTAACTCCTCACTTCCTCTATGTGCTTTCTCATCCAAATAAATTGCCAACTGGTAGGTGAGTGACCATCCTGTTGGCCATCACCACTGTTATACCGTTGAGGCCTGAGATAGAACTGTTAAGGCATTCTGAAGATTTTGTTACAATCAGGCTCCCACAGTAATGGCTGAGGAAATCTTCATTCACATTGCTTATGGGTCAATGCGGGCGCCAAAATCAACAGGATTCCTATAGGATACATTGATTCCTCCAGGGACAGAGAGGCAGAATCACAAAGGAGGAGAGGTATAACAGACAGCATGCCTAGAAAAGATAGGGGGAAAAAACAGTAAACAGCATGATGGTCCTTGAAAAAATGAGTAATTGTTAAAAGTGTAAGCATTGAGGTTTTCCTAAATGCTTGGTTTTCTGAAGGCAGGATGTTAGAGCAAATGGGATGAGGAATACAGTAATGCTAAAACAAATCTGATTAGCAGTTTCAAACACTGTAGTACAACATCAGTAGGTTTTGTAGACTGATTGCAAATTTCACAAAGTAAAAGATTATTCATTAGCAAAGACCGTGATACAGGATCACATTTCCTAATTTCATTATTATTTTTTGCCTGTCCAAAGTTCAGTTAGTCTGGCCTGGGGAGGGGGAGAGAGAAAGACGATCTGAAACTGCCATCTCATAAAAATTGAATGTTTGTATTTTATTCTTTATCATTTTATAATACATGAGACACTGGAAATGTGTTCCCATCATCATGGGTAGCGTTTTAACCAAAAATAGAATTCCTCACTTTGATGGAGAAAAATGGAATCAATTCATGATTCACTTTTCCAGAAACAGAATGATCATAAATCATGCCTTGGATAAGCAGTTGCCCTTTCTGGGAACAGCTCACACTGCTCTAGCTGGCAAATGTTGGACTAGATCAGAGGTGGGAAATGATGGCCTCTTTATGACTTGTGGACTTCAATTCCCAGAACCTTGGACTAAATAGATAAACTAACCATTTAATTTTCTGTTCTCATCTCTTTGGTTTTGTTCTTTTTGCCTTTCACCTTTTCCAGGGTAGAGCCCGGCTTCAGACTTTCCTCCTTGAATAGTTCCAACGTTGATCTGCTGAATGAAACATGGCCCTATGGGCGCAATGAACAAAGCCGCAGGTATCTGGCCAAAATGATACAGCATTTCCCTAGCAGTGCCATTCTGAACCAGGAGGGACAACCTATCAGCTGGACATCAATGGATCTTTTTGGCACACAAGCGCACGGATATACCCTCCCAGCATTCCGCGGGAAGGGATATTTAGCTATAACATCTAAGGCACTTTCTATGCAGGCCTATAATGCTGGATATCCTTTATATGGCTTTGTTGTACTAAAAAATAACACTATGCAGAATGTGTTGGAAAAGGGAGGGTATCAGAAAGTATCTGAGCTGAGCTACTTGTGCTTTAATGACACCAGTTAGCAGAACAGAATGAAGGACAGAAGCTATTTTCCTTGATTTAATCAGATTTTTGTCACCTGCTCCCTGAACTCTGAGAGATACTTAAACACTACCTATTGGATAGCTATAGGATATCATCCAGATGCCCTGTGGGGGGCGGGATCAGGCTTATGAAGAATATGTCTCTGAAATTTCTTTGATTGTCTTCAGCCAATGTTTGTTTGTTGACCAGGCCTATTCTTAAATGTCTCATTCTTTGACTTAAGATAATATTTAGGATTTGAATTCTACCTCAACCCAAGTTCTCCACAGGCTTCCTAGAGCTGCTGGAGGCCTTTTCAGATGATGTCAACTGCTGGCCAGATTCAGCTCTTCTTCCTCTTTGTACCTCTGAGGAGGCAGTCAATGACAGCATGTTAAATGTGGTTGGCAAGCAATGACAGTATGTTAAATGTGGTTGGCAGGCATTTGACAAATTAAGTGTAATTTTCAAGCACAACCTCCCTGAAGAGAAAAAATAATAATTAGCGTGTCTACTTGTTCTAATATATGCCAGCAAAACATGGACGCTAACCTCACAATCTACATAAGTGGCTCAAAGAGCCATGGAATGATACATGCTCGGCGTCACAGGACACTATAGAAAGACCTGCATGTGGATCAGAAAACAAACAATGCCATAAAAAGAGTAAAAGAACTAAAATGGAAATGGGCTGGTCACATAACAAGACGAACTGATGGCAGGTGGACCAAAGCAATCATATAATTGATCCTACTTGATAAAAAGTATCCACAAAAGAGACCTAAAATCAGATGGAGCAACATCACCAAGTATTTCAAGCCCAACTGGCAAAGAAAAGCTCCAGACCGTGTTGGTTGGAAGCATGTGGAAGAGGCCTTTGTCTTGGAATGGATAGACAATGGCTCTAATGATGACAAGAGTTGTTGCTTTTGAATTGATTCCTCTGCAATTTACAAGTTGAACTAATATAATATTTCTTTTTTACACTATGAATGGAAAAAATACTAACCGTAGACTAAACTCCCCTGCCATATCAGCAATGTACATGCATTGAGGGACTATGCTTAAGTCACCCTTCTCTAATTGAAAAATTGACATTACAAGGAATGATCCACTCAATCACAATTGTTCCAAATAAAAGGTTTTTTTTTTACCTTGAAACCTGTTTCAAAGGTTTTTCCGATTCCCAAAATATAGTGAAAGGATTGGTCAAATCACCTATAGTCTAAACATAATATATTCTGTATAAATAGAATATCTGAGAACCAAGGAATGGATCTTGGATGCCTCATATTCTAAGAAGTGATTCATTAGCAGATATGATTACTCATTATTATACATTGCTATTCAAAATACCTTTCTATCTTTCTGAATTATTATTCAGCCACCCACACTTGTGAAAAACATTATAGTACAAAAACCAAATACAGTTAGTCTGTGACTTACCATAGTTCATTTAGTGACCATTCAAAGTTACAACGGCAACAGAAAAAAGTGACTTACAACTGTTTTTCACACTTACGACCATTGCAGCATCTCACAATCATGGATCAAAATTAAGATGCTTGGCAACTGAGTCATATTTATGATAGCTGCAGCGTGCCAGGATTATGTGATCACCTTTTGTTACCTTCTCCCAAGCAAAGCCAATGGGGAAGTCAGATTCACTTAACAACCATGTTACTAACTTAGTAGCTGCAGTGATTTGCTTAACAACTGTGGCCAAAAAGATTGTAAAATGGGGCAAAACTCACTTAACAAATGTCTGTCTTAGGCTTAGCAACATAAATTTTGGGCTGAATTGTGATTGTAAGTTGAGGACTACCTGTAGAAGCTAAGTTGAAAAGATGGGTTGTGAATGTCAATCATAGAAAAATAAACTACGGTGTTTGAGCTCTATTTTTCTTTGGTTTATAACCAGATTGAATCAAAGTAAAACTATTTGCTAGCTCAATTATGCCTATTCTTTTTTCTGGGCCTCCAGCACAGAAGACAAAGGTACCATCCTGTTAATGATTCATTTTTCAGGAATAAAAGTATTGATTGAATAACCAAGCAAGGATGGTATCATGTGGCCTCCGAATCCCTTTGAGTCTCCCTCTGCCCCCCTCTTCCTCCTCCTCTCAGCCAGGTGTGTCCTTTTGCAAGGAAGCATTACAGGTTTCATTGACGTTGCATTGCAGACTTTTCTTCAGAAGAAATGTATATTGATAAGACAAAACTTTTTTAGCTACTGTTGCACCAATTCTTTTATTATCGATACAGAATACATGAAAAGTTACAGATAATGTAATCAAATTACCTTATAAGTGACCAGGAACCAATGTTAGACTTTAGGAAAGTAAATGTTAATTGAGTCTTTTAAAAATGGACAGCATGCTATAAATTGAAATTCGAAAGGAGAAACAAGCTCCAAAGAGATTGCTTTGGGTATGAAAAACAAAATCTGGAAGAAGAGCCTCAAACCTTAAAAATGGGGAGCATTCAATATCACTATGGCTGAACTGTGTACCCATAGAGTGAGAAGTGAAAAGGAGATACCCAGAAAAAAAGAAACAGAACAATGAGAAGAGAGTGATGCCCTGAATCTATATGAACAGATTCAGAAAACTACAAATCAGAATAAGATGAGGCTGATGAGGAAATGCCAACTGCAATGAAAGAGTGTTATTTGGTGCGCTGATATTAACAGTGCAGGATCAAGGCAAGTTTGGGGGTTTCGCCTACAGAAAATGGAAGAATAGTAATGGGAAGGGGAGAGGGAGAAAGGAGAAATGCTTTCTCAGCTAGAAGAATAATGTTCTTCCTAACCTGATGGAAGAAACATGGGGAATACAGTTCGGGGCTGATAAAGATATAATATTTTTGGAAAAAATATCCTTCTGGGTTTGGCTCCAAGTGGGGAGAAAGACACTGGAGACGTGGAGGCTGCTTGGAAAGATGGTTTTAATGGTGGACAGGACCACATGGCTTGAGTCCTGAACAGAAAAGGTGATCACATGCTTCAATGTTGATGGAGAAGAAAAGAGAAAGGAAAGCAAGCAAGGAAGAAAAGCTGAGTCCCTGGTTTTATGCCTTCTCTGGCCTTTGATCTTGAGCTTGTATTCTGATTGGTTGTCAGACTTCCATGGGGCCATGCAGGGGCAACTCTCTAGACTGCATTTTGAATCCAGGTTTGGTTGAGTTCTCAGATGCCATGTGGTCAGTTGGGTAAAAGGCCAATATTATCATGCCTCAATCCCATCACTCTGGAGCTGAACTGAAAAACTCTTTATTATGTAAAGTGGACTAGCTCAGGCTTTAATGGCTCATTGACAAAGGGGGATGGGCAGGAAGCTGCAGGCAGCTATTCTGTCTTTTAAAACAAGTTTCTTTCTTTTCACATCCAGAGAAATATTCTGCCCTTTCAATATTTCCTAGGATCTTTCATTTTTCTGGGAGAGGGCTGGCTGATAACTTCCTATAATATGATCCACAAATGCTACATGAAATTAAGTAGGTGCAGGTGAATTATCCCAGAGTTGAAAGGGGCTGACCAAAGAAAACCCATAACTGCAAACCAGAAAATTTGGAAGATGCTAAAAAGAGCAAAATTAGTGTTGAAGAAGCAAAAGACAGAGGAGTCAGGAAATGTACAGATCACCATAGACTTGTCAAAAACAAGGAGTTCCAGAGTAACTCCTTTATTTTTGATCTACAACAGCAATCACAACCCAAGTTCTGCATTAACTTTGAAGGAAATGTCAAGTGGGTTCACAGAGTCAGCCCTAGTTAACAAAGTGATCAACAATTGAAAGGGTGTGAGGGGAGGGGAGGAGGGAGATGTTGGTCAGAGTTTTTTAAGGACATGAACCAGGAGGTGGTTCAATAGTTAATCATAGGACAAACATCATAATTCAATATTACATAGTAAAAACTGAAACCCTGTCAAATCTAAGAGGATTGTTCTTCATCAGCGACCAATGTAAGGTCCTACAGTATCTCTGATGGGAAAAATGAAATACATAGGCAGAGGATTGGGGAAGCCTGGCATGGCAGCAGAGCTCATGAGAAGATCTAGGGTATCAAACACACAACTGGCTGGACACAAGCAAACACTGGGATGCAACACCCAGAAAAGCTAATAGAGGATGAAGCTGTCTAAAAAAGGAACCAATGTGCCCAAACCAGAGAAGGAAATCATCCCATATATTCTGCAGGGACAAGACTGCACTTGAGATTCTGTTCAATGTTTTTTAAAAGGAGGAGGGAGAAATGGGAGACAGTTCAGAGGACAACTCTTAAGCTGGTGAGAAGTCTAGAAAACATTACCTATGAGGAATGATTAAAGAAACTAAGCTATAAATATTGTGAGGCGTTCATGTACAATATGATCTTTTTTTGATCAAAATACACTATATAATTCTGTGACTTAGGCTCCATTCAATCCGTAGTTGATCAGGAAGACTTTTTCTGAGAATCTCCATCACTGATAGGGACCATTTCATCCCCTTGGTCTCCAGCAAGCAAGGAAGGTGATTCATAAAGAATTGAAGAACTTCTGCCACTTTGCCTCCTTCAGGTTTGCTCACCAAAAGACACCTTTGTGGGACCTGCAGGGCCGCCTTTGACCTGGCCAGCCATGCTGATCCTGACCTGCTCTTCCAAGCTGCAGCTGCTGGAGAGAGTGTTGCGAAAGGGGCTCCCCGAAACAATGCTGGTAATCACTTGTTCCGTGTTCCTCTTCTCTTTGTGTAAATATAAGAGCAGGGAAGCTTGGCAGGACTGCGGGGAAGGGAGCAAGCAGCCTATTCCCTTCCCCACGGCCTTGCCATGCTTCCCTACCTTCCACATGGCCTTACCGGCGGTTCCCTATGCCCGCTTGCCTTCTGAAGTCGGCGTCCAGCCCGGCCTGGCCAGTGGGTAGGCAGCCGTCCCTTGCTGGAAACGCAGATGCTGCTGCCGGATGCGTCCACGCAGGATAACTCCCCGGGAAGGGCTCCATCTATGTGCCCAGACCAGGGGTGTGTGTGTGTGTGTGTGTGTGTGTGTACACGTGTGTGTGTATGTGTGCGTGCGTGTGTGTTGCTTCTCAGCCTTTTGGCTAAGATCAACTATATTATCTGTGTTTTGTGTGTGTGTGAGAGAGAGAGAGAGAGAGAAAGAGGAAGGAAGGAAGGAAGGAAGGAAGGAAGGAGGTCAGAGTGACAAAAGAAAAAAGAAAGAAAGAAAGAAAGAAAGAAAGAAAGAAAGAAAGAAAGAAAGAAAGAAAGACTTTGGACCACAATTGAGGCCAAAATTTTGGTTGCTAAGCAAGAGTGTTGTTAAGAGACTTTCACCACATTTTACAAGTTGGCCACGCCCACCCGGTCACATGACTGCCAAGCCCTGTCCATAAAATTGGCCAAACCCACAAAATAAACCACACCCACAGAACCAGTAGTAAAAAAATTTGAAACCCACCTGAGGTGTACCTGAAATATTGCAAACAAGAGAACCTATCTTTGCTGATTTCTTCTGCTATAGAAAATCCAAAAATTTCAGTGGTCTTTCAGTGACAGTGAATTCCTACAACTCACCCATCATAGCATTTGGCTCTCCACAGACTGACTCAGCCAATCACAGATGGTTTTCACCGACAGAGCAAATTCCTACATCATACCAATTGTAGCATTTGGCCCTCGAAAGACTTTGGGTGGTTCTGAATCAGCCAATCAGAGTTGGCTCACTTCTGCACCCAGATCCAAGCAGAATCTCTCCTGCACTAGGTCTTCCTGACCTTCTTTTTAATTGAAGGTCTGTGGGGCAGTGATGCACATCAACCGTGGAAACCCAGCTCAACACGAAGTCGTGGTGGACTCTTGGCCAGAATTTAAAGCTGTTCTTACCCGACCACGGAAGGAGGTAGGAAATTACCACAGAATGGCTTTTCCCACAGCTCCCTGGCAAAAAAAACAACCCACAAGAAACATAGGTATCCAGGACACAAAAAATACATTTAGGGGGTGCTGTAGCACTTTGCCTTTCACTTTGACCTCACCAACTCAAGAACTCCTCCATATGGTCTCTGCCATGTGCTCTATTCCTGCTGCTCTGAGTGTCTTTATGCCTCTTCCTGTAGGTGGTGAAGGACAACAGGGATTATTATGCCAACCTGCATGCTGCTTTCTATCGGGAGGAAGATGCCTGCAGAACCCTCCTGGAAAACAAAGATGCCGTAGACTGGGACAAAGCTTTCCAGCTGCAAGGCAAGGCCAGGCTCCTGCAATTTATTTTCCACCCCTTAGGAGATTTTGGAAAGTGCTAAAAATCTGCTCGTTCCCTCAAATCTAGCCAAAGAGGAGAAATCTATAAGCTTATGCCACTCTCCATTCCAGCCATCTCCATTTCCTTGTGGCTGGTGAATGTTTTTGTGCCACCAATTTGCAGAGAATTAGGAGCAAAGAGAAGATAAGGTTTCACTCTGAACTTCAGATTGGTTTCCTGTGATATTTCCATTCTACCCAGGTCTCCAGGATGGGCTCTATCAGGCTGTGAAAGTCATGGCAGAGGCTAGATGTGTCCACACGGAGCCCTATTTCTACCAAGCATTGCTGCATCCAGATGCAGCCACATTGTGTCAGAATCAGTGAGTGATCATACTCTCTTTCTAAGGGAACTATTTTGAGATTCAATTCCATGCAATTATCTGGAATTCAATGATGAAATTAAGGACTTCTGAAAGTTTAATAATTAACCATATCCTCTGCAGAAATCTAGGATTATGTTTTATTTCATTTATTTGTTACATTTCTGTGGCAGCCCATCTTAGCCATTGATTCCAAGTGGCTTACAGTTTATAAAACTTATTACAATTAAAAATGTAAAAAAAACAAACAATAAAACCAGTTAAAATGTTAGAAACATCCAACTTGAGATACACAAGAGCAAGCTGTTGTTTCTCATATTTGTAAGAAAGAGAGAGAGAGAGAGAGGGAGGGAGGGAGGGAGGGAGGGAGGGAGAGAGGGGGGGAGAGGGAGAGAGAGAGAGGTTTACATATACAGCCCCAGTGGTTATAGTGGAGAATTTCTCATTCTCTACCAACTTGGAAGATGTGGAATGGACAATATGTAATAGAGAGCCAGGATTAGACTTGAAAGAATTCCCTGAGTACAACTGCTCCATTGGTTTCTCCAAAAGCAATTACATAAAAGATATGATGATTTAAACAAACAAAAAAAGGATCCCAAATAGATGGCTGCACTTTCAAGAGACTGTTAAGGGGATATTTCCAAATAACTGAGATATGTGTATTTCAAATACTGGATAACTCTTAGATTATGGTTTCTCTTGAAAAATCTACTCTAGTTAGACTTTTTGTTTTGCTGGGTGTGAGCAAATATTTTTTCCCAGTATGGTGAGATCCTTTTGTTCCACCTTCACTATTGCCTTCTCTTTCCTTTCAGGCTCAGAAGTGAGCCCCTCCACTTGGGGACACTCAGCCCATCTGATGCAGCTCTGGTCAATGACAGCTGGGATTTTGCAGGCAATGATCGGAGCCTGCGCTACCTCAGGGGCCTGATTGAGGACTTCCCAAATGCTTGCCTCCGAGATCAGGAAGGGCAGCTGGTTGCCTGGAGCCTAAGTGATGCCATTGGGTGTCTGACACATGGCTTTACTCTTCCTGAGTACCGAGGAAAGGGTTGTATGAAAACAGTATTGCAGGCACTAGCCAGAAAGTTGCAGGCTAAAGATTTTGCCTTATATGCAGCAGTTCTGCCAGAGAACCAGAACTCCAAGAATTTTTTATTTAGTCAGGGCTTTCATCTCTTGTCTTTGACAAACTATGCGTTTTTGTTCACTCCAAATCACCTGAAATAGTCTGCAGCATTTTTCCTCCTAGAATCAGTGGCACCACTACTGGCTTCATTAGACTGAGAGGTTGGGAGTATATTTGAACCTTAGGTTTAAGGGACCGCCTCTTTGGATCTATTCAAGATTAAGTCTGAAAAGAATCACAAGGACCAAGAATAGTTCTCAATGAATGAACATTCCAAAATAGAACACTGGAAAACAGTGACGGCCAACCTTTTGAGCTGAGTATGTCAAACATTTAGAAAGTGCCTAACTTAAATCTGCTGGTGCGTCACCATCCCACAAACAAAAGAGGAATAATTCTCTATTCCCTCCTCCATCTAGGCGACCCTGAACAGCAACTCTCAGTGGTGGCTGCTGGAAAGAAGCAGAGATCTGAGCCTGACCCTCAACCCTAGCATCACTACTGCCAGTGAAAATGGTCATCTCGCATCATTCCCCAAAGTTCACAAGCCTTAGGGAATGGTGCAATGGCCCTAGTGGCCCAAGACTTCCCTGGATCTGCCACATGCCTTTAACAATAGCAATAGCACTTAGACTTATATACAGCTTCATAGTGCTTTTTATAGCCCTCTCTAAGCAGTTTACAGAGTCAGCCAATCTGGGTCCTCATTTTACCGACCTCGGAAGGATGGCTGAGTCAACCTTGAGCCTGGTGAGATTCTATCTGCCAAATTGCAGGCAGCTGGCAGTCAGGAGAACTAGCCTGCAGTACTGCACTCTAACCACTGGGCCACTGCAGTTCTTTACCTTCAGGCGGTGCTTTCTTTCTGTTGTCAGGCCCTTGCAGCTGATGTGAGGCTGATGTGGGTCATACAAGGCTTTTGTTCTTGAAGAAGCTTCAGAGAATACACTTCCATGGCTTCTGCTGCCTCTGAAAACCACGTAAAAGTATATATCCCATTATCACTCAGTTTTTGGAAGCCTCGTGAGAGCATACCCTCTTCTCATGCGGCGTCTGCAGCTTCCAAAAATTGCACAAGAATGAGACTGTGCTTTCAAGAATAGTTGTCAAGTGTTGGTGAATGCATGCCATCAAAAACAGTGTGTCATAGATTTGCCATCACTTCTTTATGTTTCCCATTGCTTTGCCGTAGCATACCTTTTACATCCTATCAGGCTCCAGCACTTTGCACCTGAATCTCTTTTATATGTGAGAGAACACCTCCACCCCACCACTGCTTTGAGTCTCCTATCCTACAACCATCTTCACTTCTGCCTGCTTCAAAGACAGAGAATAAGATAGACCAGTGACTCTCTAAAGCAGTGAGAAGCTGCTCCCACCAGCTTCTTACACACCATCTGAAAATATGAAATATGAAAAGCTATCAATGTTTGATCAAAATCTACAACTGTACTAGCATATTATCTCATGTTAAATAAATATTTGTTTATCCTGTCTCATCTCAGATGGTGTGGATACTGCAGGATGCAATTACTATCTCTACAAACCGATTAATAGCAGGTTTTATTCCCATTGAGTGAAATTCAACTAATTGTTTGGAATTTTGCATACATTTGCTCATCACTTTAAATGTTACTCTGGTTGAATGAGCATGCAGGAATTATTGAATTCTGGGAGATGAGATACAAAATATTGTGAAGGGGGGGGACAAAACAGTATTTTATTGTATATGTTTTGTATATGTTACTATATTGAAAAATTATTAATAAAATGTTTTTAAAAATCGTACTGCTCTTAGAATCACTATGATATCATTTTGTGAAACTCCTTCTGAAAATAAAAACAAAAATCGAAAAGATCCCCTGCCTCAAAGACATTTACACTGAAATATTTTATCTGCCTTTTTGAGTGCAGAAAAAAGAAAGTTGAGTTAGCAGAGAGTAAACACTGGTAATTTTATTGCAGGGAAGCAACATCACATTCTAATTTAATTATTTATTTCACTTGCACAGAATTATAATATCTATTCATTCCCCAAATGCTTCTAAAAATGGCTGGTAGGAAAAATATATGTGTTCGCATAATTTTTCCCCCACAAGTTGTCTCTTAGATGAAGCTAGCAACTTCTGTAGATACCTACAACAGTCCTTAGATGCCGCCAATAGTCCAACAAAGCTCTTAGATTTTATCCCTGATTAATTGGGAAAGGAAAAGGGGGAGATATAACACCTACAAATGACAAAAAGTTGATGGACACCCAGTTTGTGCATAGAAATTCCAGTCTACCGCACACCCAATCTCTGTCATCTATTTTATTCTCTATCAACCTGGGGGAAAATGGATACACCAGACCAAGGCAGCAGTACAGATGCAGATCAGTGAAACACAAGCATAAGTTTATTCAGAAGCTCTGGTTCCAACTTCTTCCTCCCCATCGTTTGTTCACTAAAAGGGATTTTACTTTTTCCCCATAAACATACCCAAAGCAGATGGAGGCTTTCTCGCAGTTTTTGCAAAATGGGTACAGACCCCTAATGAAGAAATTGCTGGTTTGGATTTCAATATGTCTTGCTTGAAATGTTATTTTTTATTTCAGGTAATATCACTTCTGACATCTGATGTACCTTTTAAAATGACAGAAAGACTTATCTAAATTTGTATGGCAAGAAAAAAATGTACAAATGACCATCATGTTATTGCTAATATATATATATATATTATATATATAGTTAGTTATTCAGGTTTTCTCCCACGTAAAATTGGAGATGTCTTGGCGACGTTTCGACGAAGTCTCATTCGTCATCATCAGGCTACTTCAGGCTTGGTGCTTCCAGGAGCAATGTGAGATCTCGGCTGTTTCTTCCTTTTAACTGCCAGTGGGGGTTTGAACTGATTGGGTAGGAGCTTGGCTGTTCCTGATTGGGTGGAGGTGTGTCCTGATTGGGTGGAGGCGTGTTCTGATTGTTTGGGGGTTTGTGTTTCATGTAAGGATAGGAGGGGTTTAAAGAGGCTAATTGTGCATTTGCAGTCTGGCGACCGAGGACCAGAAGGTTGAAATTGGGAATAATCCCAATAATCCTGTCAGACTAGTGGTGGGATTCAAAAATTTTTACTACCGGTTCTGTGGACGTGTGTTGGTGGGCATTGTGTGTCTTGGTGAGCTTGTCTTGATGGGCGTGGCGGGGAAAGGATACTGTAAAATCTCCATTCCCTCCTCACTCCAGGGGAAGGTTACTGTAAAATCCCCATTTCCTCCTGATCAGCTGGGACTCGAGAGGCAGCAAATGGATGGGGGCAGGGCCAGTCAGAGGTGATATTTACTGGTTCTCTGAACTACTCAAAATTTCTGCTACTGGTTCTCCAGAACTGGTCAAAACCACCTGTGTGTCAGATCAATTATTCCAGTTGGTGGGGTCTAGGAGGAGGGCCTTCTCTGCTGTTGCTCCTACTCTCTGGAACATCTTGCCCCTTCTCTCCGAATGTGAGGTTGGTCCCAACCCTCTTATCCTTTCATAAGAGTCTGAAGATGTGGATCTGAAAGTCAGCTTGGGGTCCAAGTGGGGGAACAGAACGGTGGAGGTTGATTGAGTGACCACAATCTCAGCTCCCCCAACTCTGTCCCTGTCTTCCCTACATGTCCTTAGATTTTTAATTTTTGGTTTTAATTTATTTATGTTTTAATGTGTATGCATAGATACATTTTTATGAGTGTAAGCTGGCCAGAGTTACCCTATGGTAAGATGGATGGCCAATAAATTTTATAAATGAATGAATGAATGAATGAATGAATGAATGAATGAATGAATAAATAAATGATTGAAATTTATGATTTCCATAGTCTTAAAGAGAATTTTTTAATTAAAATGACGTATCATATTGCTTTTTTCTGTACATCACCAGAAAAATTGGCTAGTATGTATAGAGGTTCTTCAAATGTATGTTGGAAATGTAAACAACAAGAGACATTTTATCATGCTTAATGCTCATGTAAAAAAGCACAAATATTTTGGACTCAATTATATATAACAACACAGAAGATTTTAAAAACTCATTTACAATTGAAACCAGAGACATTTCTTTTTAAATTGATGGATATGCAGTTAGAATAAAAGTATGGAACTTTGCACTTACATACAAATGTGTTAACACTATTATATGCACAAAGCTGAAAAGATTCAAAAATGAAGGAATGGATGGTGAAGCTGATGGAATTTGTTGAGATGGCCAAATTGATTGCATTGAGTAGAAAAATTAGATTAATTGGAAGCTACTTGTTTGCATTTCCTTTCCTTTCTTTTCCTTTCCTATTTTCTTTTAGCTTTCTCTTTGATTTCTTTTTCTTTTTTCTTACTTTATATTAATTTGTATTAGTTGTTATTCTATTAATATCCTGTCTGTCTATATCCATCTATGATATCTATCTATTCTCCCTCCGTCTTTTCTTTTCTCAATCTAATTCTAACCAAATCTAACAAGATGGTTACCATCAGAAATAAATATAAGCTCCCGTCTCCTGGGAAAAGAAGATTGGGGAAGCTGGCATGACAATAGAGCTGGTGAGAAGCATCTAGGAGCCCAAGGAGAAAACTGGCTGGATATGAGCAAAGATTGAGATGCAGTACCCAAAAAAGCCAATAGGGGATTGGGCTGCCTATAAAGGGACCAATATGCCCAATCCAGAGGGAAATTGTCCAATTATATCCTTCACTGAAGGGACGTGGTGGCTCAGTCGCTAAGACGCTGAGCTTGTTAATCAGAAAGGTTGGCAGTTTGGCAGTTTGAATCCCTAGCGCTGCATAATGAAGTGAGCTCCCGTTACTTGTCCCAGCTTATGCCAACCTAGCAGTTTGAAAGCATGTAAAAATGCAAGTAGAAAAAATAGGGACCACCTTTGTTGGGAAGGTAACAGGGTTCCATGCGCCTTCGGCGTTTAGTCATGCCAGCCACATGATCACGGAGACGCCTTTCAGACAGCGCTGGCCCTTTGGCTTTGGAAAGGAGATGAGCATCGCCCCCTAGAGTCGGGAACGACTAGCACATATGTGCAATGGGAACCTTTACCTTTATCCTTCACTGAAGTTCCATGACAGATTTTGGGCATGCCTTTTGAAAAGGAGGAGGGAGAATTAAGTTCAGAGGAGAACTCCTAGGCTGGGGAGGGATCTGGAAACCATTTCCTGTGAGGAATGATTAAGGGAGCTAAACTATAAATACCTCCAAGATTCTCACATACTCTGGTTGAAGATTGGGCAGTGTCCTTTCCAGTTCACACACTGTACAATTCTATCACTCAGGATCCATTCAATCCATGGCTGATCAGGAAGACTTTTTCTGAGAGTTCAGAATCTGCATCACTGGCAGAGACCATTTCATCCCCTTGATCTCCAGCAGCCAGGGAAGGTGATTCATAAAGAATTGAAGAAATTCTACCTATTTGCCCCCTTCAGGTTTGCTTGGCAAGACACCTTCGTGGGACCTGTGGGGCATCCTCGACCTGGCCAGCCATGCTGATCCTGACCTGCTCTTCCAAGCTGCAGCTGCTGGAGAGAGTGTTGCAAAAGGGGCTCCCCGAAACAGTGCTGGTAATCACCTGTTTAGTGTTTCTAATCTCTCGGTGTAAATATAAGAGCTGATGTTTCCCCATTTATGGAGAAATTGGAGAAAACTGCACCTGTTAAATTTCTAAATGCATAATAATGTTTGATGCCAGTCTTGGAGTAATTTCACATTCAAGTCTACTTTTCCTTTCGTCACAACTGCAAATGCAAAGCCAATGATGTTTAAAATATAAGTGTACCCGAAATACTGCAAACAAGATAACTTATCTTTGCTGATTACTTCTGCTACAGAAAATCCAAAAATCACCTTGACTTTCAGTGAAACAGTGAATTCCTACTATTTATCCATCATAGAATTTGGCTCTAAACAGATGAATCAGCTAATCGGAGACAGTTTTTACCAACAGAGAAAAATTCTACATCATCGCACCTATTGTAACATTTGGCCCTCCAAAGACTTTGGGTGGTTCTGAATCAGCCAATCAGAGATGGCTTACTTCTGCACCCAGACCCCCCACACACACACCCAGCCAACCTTTTGACTAATTAGAGAGGAAAAGCAGGGTTTTTTTTCTGCACTAGGTCTTCCTGACCTTCTTTTTAATTGAAGGTCTGTGGGGCAGTGATGCACATCAACCGTGGAAACCCAGCTCAACACGAAGTCGTGGTGGACTCTTGGCCAGAATTTAAAGCTGTTCTTACCCGACCACAGAAGGAGGTAGGAAAGTACAACAGAAAGTGGGTTTTTCTCACAGCCCCCTGACGAAAAATGGGAGGGAAAAACACAGGACACATCTATATCTGGGGCACAAAACCCATTCAGGAGGCCTTTGTGGGTGCTATGGAAGTTCTCCTTGCCTCCTTTTTCTATATCCCTCTTCCAAGTGAGCCTGGCCTCATCAGCTCTTCCACATGGTCTCTGCCATCTTTTCTATTCTTGCTGCTCTGAGTGTCTTTGTGCCTCTTCCTGTAGGTGGTGAAGGACAACAGGGACTATTATGCCAACCTGCATGCTGCTTTCTATCGGGAAGAAGATGCCTGCAGAACCCTCCTGGAAAACAAAGATGCCGTAGACTGGGACAAAGCTTTCCAGCTGCAAGGCAAGGCCAGACTCTGGCAATTTCTTTTCCACCCCTTAGGAGATTTTGGAAAGTGCCAAAAACTTGGTTGTTCCTCCAACATTTACGTTATGGAGCCCTGTATAGCTTAGTTTAGTTTTGTTGAGTTGAAGACAGAGTTTCTTTTTCTGGTCAGATGTGCTTCTCTTTATTTATTTGTAAGCCACCCAGATTTGTGAAGAAATTAGGCAATCTTAAAATTGCATTAAATAAATAAATAAATAAATATGTACAAATCTCCCTCCCTCCCTCTCTCCACACTCATATACATGCACACATAGATAAATGCACAATATGGACAATTAAACATATAGTTTAGGAAATATCCTCTGTTATTATTTCAAATAATCCTAAATTGAGATTAACTTTGCAATAAATGCATAAATGGGGAGAATCACACCAGGAAAATGCTCAGATTTCTTTACATTTTGGTTTATATGCTATGCTGCCTACTGGAATTTTGGGGTCCAATGAGTGTAATGGTGTTAGTGTAAACAAAATTTTTAGATAATCTTCTCAACTAAATTGAACAGATTAAATCATTTAGGAAATTTGTCTAATTTCTTAATTTTTGCAAAAGTCAATATAAAGGCATTCTATTCTATCATTTACCAATCAAAGCATCAGTCACATTGCCTTATGAGAAATACAAACTCTATTCTTGGTGTTCTTTAGGCCAATGTCTTATTTTTCTAACTACACAACATAGGAGTAAATCAAATGATGCATAAAATTGGTAACCCTGGATATGTCATCTTCCTTTTGGCCTCCACATATAGTAAGACTGCCATTTGATCTTTAAACTCACGAGAAGTTGGTATCATGAAAATTCCTTGTGCTCTGTTATTTTATGTTCTTGTCAGATAATGCAATCCAGAGTTTGTTATGATGGGTGACATTTGGCCTGGTGTGCTAGAGCAGTGGCCCTTCTATTCTATATGCCTCTAGCCAAAGAGGAGAAATCTATAAGCTTATGCAACACTCCATTCTAGCCATCACCACCATTTCCCTGTGGCTGGTGAATGTCTCTGTGCCTCCCAGTTGCAGACTATTAGGAGTAGAGCAGAGGTGGTATTCTGCCAGTTTGCCCCAGTTCGGGCGAACAGGTAGTGGTGGCAGTGGGAGGCTCCACCCACCCACCCAGACATCATCATAGATGATCTGCACATGCGTAGAAGATTCCGCATATATGCAGAAGTCCCCATGCTCCCGGTTCCAAACCAGTAGCGAAGATGATAGCACTTCATGCCTGGAGTAGAGAGAAGATAAGATTTCACTCTGAATCTCAGGCTTTTTTTCTTGTGTCATGTCCATTCTATGTAGGTCTCCAAGATGGGCTCTATCAGGCTGTGAAAGTCATGGCAGAGGCTAGAAGTGTCCACATGGAGCCCCATTTTTACCAGGCAATGCTGAACCCAGATGCAGCTACGTTATGTCAGAACCAGTGAGTGATTGTACCCTGTTTCTAAGGGAACTGTTGGGGGGGGGGGTCTATTAATTTGATTCCATGTAATTATCTGGATCTCAGTAATGAACTCAAGGGCCCTTGGTTTTTCTATAAGTAATCCTAGCCTCTGTATAAAACTAGGAATAAGTTGTTTCTCCTATTTGTAAAAATGAGGCAGGTTTACAAATAAGGTCCCTATTTACCTGCCAACTTGGAAGATGTGGAATGAACAATGGTTAACACACAGTTGGAAAAATTCTCTGAACGCAACTGCTTCATTGGCTTTTGCAAAAGAAAATGGCTTTGTGAATATTAAAGGAGATTTAAAATAAAGCAAAACACAAAAAAAGATCCCAAATGGATTAGTGCCGTTTCAAAGGACTGTTAAGGAGACATTTCAGAATAACTGTGATTTGTGTATTTCCACTACTGGGTAACTCTGAGATCATGGTTTTCCTTGATGTATCCTACCAGGCTTTTTTCAAACATGGTGGGATTCTCTCCTTTTGTTCCACCTTCACTACTATCTGCTCTTTTCTTTCAGGCTCAGAAGTGACCCCCTCCACTTGGGGACGCTCAATCCATCCCATGCAGCCCTACTCAATGACACTTATGAATTTGGAGGCAATGATCAGAGCCTGCACTACCTCAGGAGCCTGATTGAGGACTTCCCAAATGCTTGCCTCCTAGATCAGAAAGGGCAGCTGGTTGCCTGGAGCCTAAGTGATGCCCTTGGGTGTCTGACCCATGGCTATGCACTTCCTGAGTTCCGGGGAAAGGGTTATATGAAAACAGTGATGCAGGCTTTAGCCAGAAAATTGCATACTAAAGATTTTGCCTTGTATACTAGAGTTCGGTCAGAGAACGAGATCTCCAAGCAACATTTAAGGGGCCAGGGTTTTCATCTCTTGCCTTGGACAAAGTATGTCCTTTTTTTCCATTCCAAATCACATGAAACAGCAGGGGCAGCATTCAGGTTTCATTAGATGGGGAGGTTGGAGGTAACGTTCACACAGAGATGTAAGGAACCGTGTCCGGATATATTCAAGTTTAAGTCAGAAAAGGATTACAAAAACCAGGAATAGCTATGAATGAATAACGGTGCATTCTAAAATACAATCCTTGTGACCTTTAAATGGTGCATAGCCCATAGATATTCTTTGGCATTCATTTTACACCATATCTGGATCAAGGGTGGGATTCAAAAATTGGCTGGGCGTGGCCATGGAGGGCATGACATAGTCAGCCTCCTGCACCATGGCGGCAGCAGGGAGGGAGGAGTTTTTTACCTTCCTCAGACTCCGGAGGCTTTCCTCGAGCCTCTGGGAAGGAGAAAACTGCCTCCTCTGGGCTCCGGAGGGAGGCCCGTTTCCCCCCTCCCGAGCTTCCGCATGGGCCCTGCACTTACCTTGCATCCAAAACAGGCCACGTGGAAACTCCTGGGAGAGGCAGGAGGGGCCAGGCAGGGGTGGCAAACCGGCCATAACGTTAGGTACAGGTTCTTCCGAGCCCAGGCGAACCCATAGCAGCCCACCCCTGATTTGGATCCAGTACTATGGCCCTAAATAACTTTTTATTTTAAAGAGAGCTCTTCCACCCCACCACTGCTTTGAGCCTCTTGTCCTGTGATCATCTTCACTTCTGCCAATTTCAAAAGGCTGAGAATAGACCAATGAGTCCCTGCGGCAATTACTGCTCCAATAGCTAACTAGTAGGATAATATAAAGTATGTCCTTCAAAACATTCCATATCCCAAGCACCATGTTTTGAGGATTCTGCCACTCTTAGAGGAAGAAAGAAGATTGCTAGTGAGAATTATTGTGAGAGCCAGTTTGAGCTCTTGGTTAAGATGCCAGGCTAGAAAGAGGAAGATTGTGAGTTCAAGTTCCATCTTAGCCATGAAAGTCAGCTTTGGGCCAATCACTGTCTCTCAAGCCAATCCACCTCACAGGCTTATTGTTGTGGGGAAAATAGGAAGGGGAAGGTGTGGATATGTTCACCACCTTGAGTTTTTTGTAGAATAATAAAGGAGGCAGGATACAAATAAATAAATTAGTATTGCGCTGTCATTCCCAATGTCTAAGAATCAGGTGTAAAAAATGTCTATATATTTGGGTTTTCTTCCTACATTATAACTAACATTAAAACCAAATCCAGGTACAAGTTGTGTCAACTGGGAAATGTCTCTGAAAGCTTCATGAAACTGTAGTAGTTCAACATAAGCTGGGACAATAATACTTGGTTTTTGCTAGTTATCATAGGGAAACATCTGGGAAGTAGTGTGACTCTGAATTTTTATTTCAGTGCTTCTGTTGGAAGGAACCAGTGTCTTGCACAACACCTAGAAATGCAACAATGAATATTTGACAGGAATCTACAAGTCCGCTACTATAGGCACTCTTATTCTTAAAAGAAATTCGGTTTTCAATATAGGTCATCAGAACTTCTGTCTATTCTGTGTGTGGATGTTGCTGGATGTTGTCTTTTTAAACTGGTTAATGATAAGTTACATTCTTACACAAACAGGAAATATTGTACAACCCAGAATGTGCTTATCACTTTAAAAGTCAACTAGGTTGATGGCTTGCATGAACTTCTGCTGACTGAACAAAGTCATACAAAACAAGAGCAATTTACCACAAATAGCTACAATACCTGCCTTAGTCCATGTTAACTTGTCAACCTGAAGCAGCAACAAATTAGCATAAGCGTGCTCTGATATCATAACACATCTCCTACCATGAAAGAGAGTAAGGAAGAATAAAATAGATAGTGATATTGAGTTCCCCTCTTGCAAAATTTACTTTCTCCAGACAAATGGCAATAGAAATTGAACATCTATTGATAAAAGAAAAACAGAAACACTAAGCCCAGATACATTTGAACTCCAGAAGTGATGCCTCTCAGTTTTATTCAAGAGTCACATACTTGAAAAATAATCCTCAGCTCTAGTGTATTACTTGCAAGGCCAGTTCCAGCAGACCATCATTATGTAGAGAAAAGTCAAGGACTGTGGAGTTCATGAGAAAAGGAATGGTTGACTCCAGAAATAGGTAAATAGTAAATAGTTATAGATAGATATATAGGCAGACTTTTATCTGTAAAGTTTTCATTTATTTATTCATTAGACCTATTTGCCATCCATCTCATCTCGAGGCATCTCTGGCAGCTTACAAACATTAAAAGCCATAACACATTGCAGCAATAAATACTCACAATAACACTAATAAATTACATTTGAACAGATGGGGAGGAAGGTAGCAAGACATATTTTGGTTTTCATGATTTGGGAATGCAAGCAGTTAATTGTTCATTAGCAATTTTTCTCTACTATCAACTGTCAATGTACCAAATTAATAAAATTCCTTCAATACACGACAAAGCAAACAACTTTTGGAAGATGGAGACAAAAGGCATCTGTTTGCTACACTCACCATCTTTAATCATAATCACATCATACACTATAAAAACCAGGCAAATCCAATTTTAGTATCTCAGAATGAGATGCAGTACCTGAAATATTGGTTTTTATTTCAGAAAGTAGTACTCTTGCTGCCATCTAGTGACGGAGCATAAAAGACAATCATTTTTTTAAATGCTTCTGCCCATTTATGTACTCTGATTTGATTTCAAGTCAAGAACCTTCCTTGGATCTTTTTTTTTTCTTGAGGTGGACACCTTTGTAAATCCTACATGGCATTACTAACTAGCACATGATCATCAAAGCCATATAAAAATTTCACATAATTTCATTCAAACCATACAGAATCTCGTGCAATTTCAACATCAGCTTATATTAGTCAGATACCTCTTTTATTCTTTTAGGTAGGACTACCAAAACCGGGCTATTAGAATCCAGACAGCAAAAGACATACAGAAAATAACTTTGTGACATTACCTAATGATTGTCAGAATTGTTTTAACCTAGTTGTTAGCCTTAAATATGGACACTAGAAGGAATGACTTAGTATTGGAGTAAAGGCAGCAAAACCACTGCAAATTGCCATTGAATGCACATTAACTTGCCTTTTCAGCTAGGTAAAGGGTGTCCACAATACAAGGAATACTATTCTGTTTAAGTGCCTGCTGCTTTATTAATATATAACCGCCAACACAAGCTTCTTAACCAAGGCACTACTGGTAAACAAATAGTACATCTGTAATCAGCCCTGTTGCTGAGTAATCAATGTTCCTGTTGTGTTTGAGGAAAGGCTGGAGGAGGATCTCTCTGAGAATTGTACTCTTAGACCTAACATGCCTAATAGTTCTGCTGAACCAACCACTGCTTTAGATGAAGCAAGATTTCCAGATCAGGATCTTCTTGCTTCTGCAGCAGAGGTGGGTTCCTACCAGTTCGCACTTATTCGGTAAGACCGGTTCGTCAAATCTACCGAACCGGTTAGAAGAGGTTCCACCAATGGACCCGGAAAGCAGGCCACACCTACAGAAGAGGTTCCAAACTTTTTTGAAACCACCACTGGTCCTTGGATATGATTGTTCTACACTATCATGCTCATATTTATAAAACTCAGTGCCTCTGTGAAAGGTAAGGATGACTACTGCGTTTGTGGTGCAATCAGAACATTGTGTTGAAGTTGTTTTAATGCAAACCAAAGATGCCTTTTAAAAAACAAGTTTACATCATATTCTTTATGCATGCCAGTGCTGTGTGTGAGGTAATTTAAGGTGGTTCTGACCAGTGTCATCGGCATCTTCATATCCGGTCACATGGGTGGCAAGCCATTCCCATCCAGTCACATGGGTGGCAAGCCACTCCCACAAAGGAGGCCACAACCACAGAGTAGGTTCGAACAATTTTTGAAACCCCCCACTGCTCTGCAGGTACCTTCACAGATTTGACTGAAGAGCTGAACTAAGAACTGGTGCCCTGCTCCAAGGAGGTGGGGGCAGGAATTAAAAAATTTTGTTCTTGGTAGGAAGGAAAAGGGAGAGAGGTTAGTGGATGTGGAAGATGATAGCATTGGTGTATCTACCAAATATTACAAATTTCCCAAGACTACCACACATTTTTGTATTGTAGTCCCACAAGAGAACCCTGCCCTCAAAACAAATCTCAACTACCAAACAAGTGAAAAGAATAATTGTGTTGCATTTGAAGAGCTCCATATTCTTTTTACTGTGCTTGGTTGTCTCCTCTACAAGGCTTCTTCTGGATATGCTTGGTTCATGGCTGTATTATGGGCAGGAGCCTGATCCTTCTTGCAGCCAATTAAGGACAAAGATAATCTGGTCATGGCTAATTGCAGTTTATGGCTGAATCACCTCTTTGCCTCCTGGATTTTGCAACCCAGATTTATTCCTGAAACAATTTTGAGTGACCATTAATTTAAAATGCAGATTTAGATCTTTGGTAACAACCTGCATGCAACACTTGATGCAAATTATAAATATTATTTTCCTGATCAGAGTTTGATTATATGATAAGGGAATGGTTAAGGATATGGGCAAAACGTTGCTATTATAAAACTGCTTCTGCTTGTGTTACTTCTGTTTAAGAATGCTACAAGTATAGGACTGCATTGTGCAAATGGAAATTTAACTCTGATGAGTTTTAAATATGTTTTTTTACTGATCAGAAAGTTTTATTATTTCTCTTTAAAGAGTTTGCAATATTAGGTGTGCATACAAGGCATAAGCCATACTGACTGCTTCAGTTGAGGCTGTCAAGTCAGCAACATAATTTTTCAATTGCTGCCCATGGTAAGATAAGTCAATGCAGCTAATGCCTTGCAGTTTTTTTGGGGGTGGGGGAGTGTTGTGATGATAATGATTTTGACTGCATCAAAATTGTAAAGTGGCTTTGAAGCCTTTCCTGGAAATGGGGGTGTAAATCATTCTTTACTTTTTTATATAAATACAATGAGCTGAACAAAAATCATCATGTAGATTTCTGATTTGGTTTGGACCTATATAAGGCTATATATGGGACATAGTGGCTCAGTGGCTAAGACGCTGAGCTTGTCGATCAGGAAGGTCAACAGTTCGGTGATTCAAATCCCTAGTGCCACATAACGGAGTGAGCTCCTGTTACTTGTCCCAGCTTCTAGCAGTTCGAAACCATGTAAAAATGCAAATAGAAAAATAGGGACCACTTTGGTGGGAAGGTAACAGCACTCTGTGTGCCTTCAGCATTTAATCATGTTGGCCACATGACCACGGAGATGTTTTCGAACAGCACTGGCTCTTCAGCTTTGAAATGGAGATGAGCACTGCCCCCTAGAGTCGGGAATGACTAGCACACATGTGCGAGGGAAACCTTTACCTTTAAGGCTACCTTTCTAGGGCAGTCTTTCCAAACTCTAGCAACAACCATATTATGAACTTCCAACTGCCAGAATGCTCAGCAAAGGTTATTCTGGCAGGGGAATTCCAAAAATTGAAATTGAAGCTAGAAGTTGGTAGAGTGGTTTGTTAAACAGTAATGGTGCCTAGAAAGGCAGAGGTGGTGGTGGGGGGACATGCTTGCCGAGTGAGGTACATTGAAATAACCTATTTTTTATTTGGTGACACAATGGCAGGTATGTGTGAGAGTTAATAAAGTTCTGAACTGCAAGATATTTTAATAGTACCACCCATTGTAGCAGAGTTCCTGGTCATCTAGAAAAAAAATTTTTATGAGCAGTGTTGAATTACATTTGAGATTAAAGTATGGACTAATCTGCTGTTTATGCTTAATTCCTGGATACCAGATGAGGGTAAAATGCAGGACTCTGGTTTGCCCCCATAAATTACAAACTCAAAAGGATACAATAAAAAAATGAATATTTTCTGGTTCACTTTGGTTCACCTTCATAATGAAAACAGATAGACACATCCTATCAAGGAAGATTTCTGTACTGTTCCTAAAAAATACTTCTGAGTTACTTTTGACGGGAAAAAAAGTTGTGAAATGCTAGGTCACTACGAAAAAGAGTAGCTGTGTGAACAAGGGGCTCCCTTCACTAGGATAGAATCGACTTGGGAGGCAGGAGAGGACCAGAGTAACAGGAAGCCAAAACAACCTCTCTGAAGATAGGATAAGCCTACCGTTTCCAAACCCATTATGAAAGCAAAACCAAGTTCTCTAAGAACATAAAAAGATGAAAATAAAAAGAAGTATGTAAGACCACAGCAACTTTTGTGTACGAATTCTGCCTTGGTTTTTTTGCTTTCTCTTCGTAGAGCAAATTGGCAGAATCAGCCACTACCTTATTTAGCCTAGACCACCTCAGTGCTGACTATAATAATCCTTTATCCTTCCCTTCAGATAGCGGAAGCCATTTCTGGTCAAAGCCCTGAGCTGGCTGCAGAGAAACTGAGCCCGAAAACCACCAACCAAGGAAGCTGGGAGGCCTCGGCATCTTTCCAGAGCCTTCTTTGCAGAGCAAAGCCGACTACAGGAATGAAGGAACTATTCAAATGATTATCCTATCAAAGCAGTAAGAGCTCTTTCTCAGCCTGTGGTAATACCAATTGTTCTTTTCAGAGGACATATCCATGCCACAGGCTTCAAGGAGGAATTTGAAGCATGGTTACTCTCTGGGGAGGCCTGCCTTAGCATCTCACATGGCCTTTCCATCCCCTTGCCAAACAGCTGGAATGGGCTCGGCTGCCTCCAGCGACACAATGGCGTCCTTTGAAACAGAGACAATTTTATGGTCAACTTAAGCAAATGATCCATCTGGAGCCAGACTGTCCCACGGCTCTCAGCTTTCAAGCCAGTCAGTTCCTGGCCATAGGGAAGGAGGAGATGAGGAGGGAAATAAACACAGTAGGGAGTTTGTATGTGTGTGTATTGTGAGACAATGCCTTGGACTAGCCATTGTTGAATTTATTTACATTTCTATTTGAACTTTTACAGTCCTTTACTTCCTTCAAGGTTGGGATGACTGGACTGGGACCTTCAAGTCTTACGACAGAGTTGGAATTAAAGTGATGCAGAATTAAAGGAGGTAGATCATAGTAGAGCACACATTACCCAATGTGCTGTATCTGCACAAATGCATAAAGACGGGGCCTAGCAAGGTGGACAAAATTAAAAGTCCAGAATTTGAAAACAGCTTATTGTCAGGCCTGCAGTTATATACCTTTTAGGATCTTTGGCCTGCCACACACTCTTTTATTTCACTGTGCTGTTTCATTAGTGTAGTAGTTGGGAGGGGGGAATAGAAAGGAGTAGAATTGTGGAATGTGTTGTTGTCATTCTTTTCTAGAAGCCCAAGGTCATCTTTTGTCTCTGCACTGCTGCATCCGACCAGAACTAGATGGGTGGAAATGCCAGCATGGCTGAAGAAGATTGGACCATGTGATGATTTATGGGTGTGGGGATAAGATCATGAACTTTCAACTGGGTGAAATCCCAGGAAATTTTCAGATTTGGGATTTTCCACAGATGTGCCAACATGTCTGACTTATTAAATCGGAACTTTAAGGATAGCTCTGCCTTGGACTCTGATTTAATTCTGCATGATATTTGGAACGCTGACACTTATGACATTTTGCAGGCATTAACATAATAGGGCAGGCGTTCACTTTTATGGGTTAATTGTAATACATCTCTAAGATTGTCATTGCTGTGGCTGTCCAGTATTCTCCACTTAGAACATTTGAATGCTGTATTTGTTATAGGTATGGGCTGAGCACCCGTGTTTATAGTGTAGCCATATCTGAGCTGCAAAATTGATGAGATGGTAGCAAAGATGTGGAGTTTTCTGTATCTCTAGGCTACTATTTGCAACCCAGATTTAACAACGCAGCTAGAGCAATCCTACATAATTGGAACAAGGCAAATAGAGAAGGATCAATGCTTCTTATAACACATGAAGAGAAATGGCCAAACTCACTGAATGTGAAGAACATAATTATATTATAACAGGCACAGGTAACTGCCCCAGCATGCAGGTCCTGTGCATATCCCATCCTCATCCTCCTTTCAAACTTGAATTCCTAAGAATCTGCTCTATAATCTTTAGTGGAAATTAGTGGAGATTATTGCCTCTATGTGTCTCATGGAAATTGTCTGGAGAAGGGGTTGTCCTTATGACTGGAGTGCCAATGGGATTGGTAGATGGCTGCTGTAAGAAATACAAAATACACCTTTTCTTGCCTCTGCCTGCCTGAGAGTTACCTCTGCTCTTACCTGCACCTGTCAATTAGGGCATTATTTGTTGCTAAAGTGATGGAAGTTGCTGGCTAGAAATATGGTTGAGAGTTACATATTCTCTGCTTCCACTGATCCCCCAACTTCCGAAATTTATTTATTTGTTGCAGTATATATCTCCTTGAAATAATCTCATCCGCCTTGCCTGTCAATCAATTTGCATGCTGCCATAGTGTGAACAATGAAAAACTAATTAAAATGTCTATGTTAGGCATTATGTCATATAGGCAAATGTTTTTAGTAATATTTAAAACATTATTCTGGTTAAAAGAGCTGTTGTGATCCAGGATTTCAGTATCGAGAAATGTAATCTATAGCATATATAACACTTTGTTAAATTCTTCTGTATCTGATTCTCTTGTGCTGTGCTTTTGTGAATTAAAGACACATGCCTGACTTTGGGAACACAACTGCTAAATATCACTGAACACCATCATTATGGAAATTGTTTTGAAATTGTTTGCCAATAATAAACTACTCCATATACCATTCTTCAAGCAAAGAAAACAGATACACATACAGAAAGCCAACATACATACCATAAGTTTCCACCAAATACTTGATCAGTCCATGGGGCAGTAATTAACATGAACTATAAAAACTCCGCTGGTCATAATGGGTCCTTGACTGGAGTACATACAACGTGTTTCTTTATGTTCAACCCATGCTGTATTCATTAAAGAAACAACCAATTTCAGAACACCCTGAAGCATTTGCAGAAAAAAAAACAGATAAAATCTGTAGTTGCCCATTCATCAATAATATTAGTGAAAATATTGTCAATGGCAATGAAAATACAGCTTAGCTTTATGATATCGTGTTAAGATTTTATTGGTTTTGCTTTGATGCAGCTAGCTCCATATGAAGGACTTTTCTAACCAATCATACTCAATTTATTACAGAGAGTGTGTGTGTGTATGTATGTATGTATGTATGTATGTATGTATGTACGTACGTATATGAGAAACACACTTGTATATATATGTAGTATTGTTCATCCTTCCCCCTTTTCTTTCTTATTCCATTTGCTACTTTTTATTATAGTTTTACAGTATAAGCCTTAACTCTCTCACCCTCCAAAGCTACCAAAGCTAAACTGCACAAATCAGCTGGGTGACCATTAGGTGGTAGCCAGATACAGAAGGACCTAACTCTTTGCTGTCACTTAGTGACTGTCTTTATTTTACAATCCAGATCTGGTGATTGTAGTGTAATAGCAGTAGTGCATGTTGCCATTGTTATTATCATGATTCTTGCTACGCAGGATAAAAGAAAGAAGAAAAAAGAAAAAGAAGCAAAATACATGTAAACATTAAACATTTTAAAGCCAAGCATTGACCAAAAAATAGTGGTGATTGATCCATCTTTTTTCTACCTTGATAATAAGGGCCAGTTTGTAAGTAGTCAGTAAATATATGCCACCAAGCCAAGAGGAGTGTGATAACTCGTGCTTGGGACCATTGGGCAGGAGGTTAGCAAGTCTGCATTTGAGACCCAAGATCTGCCATGGGGCAGATGAGCTCTCATCCTTCCCTCCAGCTCCTGCCGGGGGCATGAAAGGAGCCTCCAACTGGGCAAGGGTGGTGTCACTGGCTATCCTTTCAACCTGGAAGTGTCTTGGTGCAAAAAATCAACCTACGATTAAAGACTATCCTGGTCTGTAATAACTTTCCATTTCTTCTGGTTCACCCATTCTCAGTAAACTCATAATTCTTCATCTATGTAATTGGTGATTCAAAATCATTCACATCTCTAAACTGTATCTCTTCCCAAAACAATACTAGGTAACGTAAACAAAATTCAGATGTCTGTGGTGCAAACATTTCTCATATAATGTTTATAGTTATCCTCTAACACACACACACCACATTATTTCATGCTTCCAGCATCATGAAGTTCACTGTCAGCCTTTTTAACTGCTCAGAGAAGTGTCCAATGAACACATTTTTGCTGTTCAGTTATGTTTATTTTAAAATCATAAGAAACACACTAATACACTTTAAGATCTTCAAGCATTGGTATGTTACTGTGGGATAGTCCAATTCTTTGTTCCAAAGTTCTTACAAATAAATGATATTGTTTGATCATCTATAGAAAAATAGTGTTGATTTAGGATTGTCCAAAATAAATGTCACTTGTCATTTTGGAATTGTAGATGTTGCTAATATATCTACAAGAAATTGTGAAATCAAAATAACTAAATACCATATATTGCCTTTCTACAATTTAGACAATTCAAATGGTTTTAGCAAGAATTCAAATACTGTACTTTAAAACTTTAATTGGAAATAAGCTGTTCTAAAATATTAACATACTTATGAGACTATGAGTTTAAAAAATGATTTACTGGCTATTTGCCTATAGGAGGCTTATTCATATTATGAATGAGAATAAGAATCAATGTAGAGCTTATTTCAGAGTATGTTGCAATTATTTCACAGCGCATAAAGCTAGAAATTCTAATGTAATAACAATAAAAAAAGAATCAAGCTTCTGCCACAATGTTAGAGGAATCACACAATATCTTTTATATTGTATCATTAATGGTTTTGGATTCAATCGTTTGAATCCCACAGAGAAATAGAAATCAAAATATATGCCAAGTGATAAAACCAAAATTCAGAAAAGTTAAAATTCTAATTATCATATGATAGCTGTAATTTAGATCAAGACAACTGGGAGTTTGTTCTTGTCCTGAAATATTTCTTAATTTTATCAATCCATGTACTGTGAAGAGATCCAATTCAACTCTATTCTCAGGCATGGAAGTCTGAGGGCTAATCACTCTCTCAGCCCAATCAAGCTCGCAAGCTTGTTCTTGTGGGGAAAATAGGAGGAAGAGGGAACACTATGCATTGTACCTTGAACTCCTGAAGGCAAGATGGTATTGTTTCCCCCTTTTAACAACCCTGTATCCCTTGCATCGGGGTGGAGTCAAGGCAACTGAATGGACCTGAGCATTTACTGGCCGGATGCCTTTCCTGACACCTAGGTGGAGTTTGCAGCAGATATTTTCTCTTTGGGCCCAGAGCGAGAAATATCTGTCTAGGATTGAATTCACAGCCTCCTGTTTCTGAGGTGAGAGCTCCATCTCTAGGCTACCACTCCGCTCAAAGATGGGATATAAATTCTTAAATAAATAAATACATGCATGCATACATATCGTCAGACCTGTTCCAATCAGTCCCTTAGGAAAGAAAGACCCTCAACTCCATTTGTGTGAAGTTATAGGTTCTTTTAGTAAAGGTTGCTGTAAAGTCAGGCTAGAATTAAGTTTCCTGTGTGAAAGGTTACAAATTTTCCCCCTCATGCCAGCTGTCCCCCCATGACCAGTTCATCTTCAGCCAATGAAAAGAAGCATAGGTGTTTTGAGAATCACTGAGATCTTTGAGGCAATTCACATTCCATTCTCAGGGTGAATACCCAGGCCTTGGGTATTGATCCAAATTGGTTCCGTGCTTCCTGATCTTCATCAAACTGTCATCCCCCTCCTTATTTCCCATCCCTTATTTCCCTTATTTCCCATCTCACATCCCCATAGATGTTTATTGCCCATTTGCCCCTCTGTGCCCCCCATCCCCGAGGCTTTGATGGCAGGATGCCAGCAAGGCACCAAGCCAAGAATGGCAGAACTGACACATATATACATACATTAAAGATATTTACATCATGTACCTCTTAAACCCTCCATACACCTCTAATCAAAAAAGAAAATAATTAACTAAAAAGATATTTACATCTGTCCAGAATATATGTATTTATGTTAGTCCGTATGCTTATACACACATGCCCTTTGATGTGGTATTTACTTATAACATTTATCTTTCTCCTGAAAAGAACTCCTGAGTTCTAGTCCAGTTTTAGGCATGAAGCCAGTTGTGTGACCTTGGGCCAGACACTCTGTCTCAGTCTAAGAAGCAAGCAATAGCAAACCACTTCTGAAATCATGCCAAGAAAACTACAAGGACTTGTTAATGTAGCCGTAAGGCGTAAACATTGCCTTGAAGTCACACACACATACACACACACACATACACACACACACATACACACACACTCACACACACACAAAAATTTGGAATAAACAATTTAAAATATTTACAGCTATAACTAATTTTTTTTTGTTTCATATTCCAAGATGCTTGCAAGAATTTAGACACCAAATATGTCATTGTTATTCATACTTGGCGACTTTAAGATATGTAGACTTCAACTCCCAGAATTCCCCAGCCACCATGCTGGCTGAGGAATTCCTGTAGTTGAAATTAGTACATCTTAAAGTTGCCAAGTTTGAAAACACTGGCTTATATGAAGTATATATACTTACTCCAATTGATTGGGTACCTAACAATTCATGAAGTTATTGCATCACATCAATAAATGTGGGTTTAAAGCATTTGCGATACTGGTAAAGACAAAAACATATAACAGCAATCTGTTTTCACATCCCTTTCAAGCCTAGGCAGGGGGGAAATGCTCTGAAATCTGCTATCAGTTCACTTTGCGCATGCGCACTTCGCGTGAACTGGTAGTAAAAAATGCTTTTAAAAGTTTTTTTTAAAGTTCTGACGATCAGCTGTGTGACACTCAACTGTGCTGTGTGATTATCAGAACTTTCTTTAAAACTTTTTTAAAGCATTTTTTTACTACCGGTTTGCCCGAAAAAGTATTAAAAAATGCTTTAAAGAGTTTTTTAAAAGTTCCAACGATCAGTTGTGCTGCGTGATTGTCAGAGCTTTTTTTTTTTTTTAACTTTTTTTACTACTGGTTCAAGCGAACCGGCCAAAACTGGTAGCATTTAATCCCTGAGCCTAGGTGGTCCCACATTTACCCCCTAAGGCCAATGGGTTCAATATCAAACTGACTGTAACAGAGTGAAGGGAACTTTGATACCTCCATAAGGAGAAAAAAATAATCCCATTTGTAATATGTAATAAGAATAGATGATTGTGAGATGTGATGGGTGGGTGAAAAAAAATCAAGCATATTGGAAGGAGGTGCTTGACAGCATAAAAAAAAAATCACAGCATGCTACTTTTTCCCTAATGTACCATTAAGATTACTTCTTGGATGTACAGGCAAAACAGGAAATTGTGCCTAATTTGATTATAGTGGCAAGAATAGAAGAGGCCTCTACATGGAAAAACTCATGTGGACCATTAATATGATTGCCTAAAGAGTTTACAGTTTACACAGTAAAATAGACATGTTTAAGTTTAAAATTCTGTTTCCAGAAAGGCAGAGAAAAAAAATACTCATGTAAGAAATTTATTTGCATATTCCTAAAATGTATGTTTTCCTTTTGAAAGAACAGAAATCTATTGAAAAAAGAATTGGTTTTTTAAGACAAAAGAATGCCAGAAAAACACTTCCTTTAATGATCTCCTAACAACCAATAAAGAAAAGCCCCTGTGTTTTTTCCAAGAACAGATGTTCACGAAGGCTCATGGTACTCAGACCCTGAAGCTACGTTTCATGTCCTGCCTTGTGCTTCAAAAGGTTCTTCAAATGACTTGATCCATTTTCCTCCAGAATTTATCCACTGTTACAGCAGTCAAAAAGTTGTCGTTTGGCAACTTGCAAAGCTGAAGCTCTACGGGGTTTTGAATAGGCTATTTTCCCATTTGTTGTAATTTGGTCATGTGATTTGGGAACTTTGAAATCTGTTTGTAACTGTGTAATCAACTTTAATAGTGAACGGATATCAATCCTTCTAGTCTGTTTCATAATCTTGGAAAAACTTTAAGCTTGGATTCCCTTAATTATACAAGCAGTACAAAGTACATTAAACTTTACACCATCATCTTAGGTTCTGAGTTCAAACAGGTCACTGCTCTTCTCCATGTGCGCGTGCATAGTTACCACCATCTCTGCAACTATACAGACTCTACAGTGCAACTAAACCACTGAGCTGTATAACTAGTGCCATGCTGTCATCACAGTTTTCAGTGGGAACTGATAGGCAGAGGAGAAAACAACAGAATAACAGAGTTGGGAGGGATCTTGGAGGTCTTCTAATCCAATCCCCTGCTCAAGCAGGAGACCCTATACCATTTCAAACAAATGGCTGCTCAATCTCTTCTTTTAAAACCTCCAGTGATAGAGCAAGCACAACTTCAGAAGGCGAACTGTTTCACTGATAATTTTCACTGTCAGGAAATTTCTCCTTAGTTCTACATTGCTTCTCTCCTTGTTTAATTTCCATCCATTGCTTCTTGTTCTGCCTTCAGGTGCTTTGGAAAATAGGTTGACCCCCTTTTCTTTGTGGCAGCACCTTAGATTTGGGTAACTGCTATCATGTCACCCCTAGTCCTTCTTTTCATTAAACTAGACATACCCAATACCTACAACTGTTCTTTACATATTTTAGGCTCCAGTCCCCAGATCATCTTGGTTGCTTTTCTCTGCACTCTTTCTAAAGTGTCCACGTGTTTTTTTTATATCATGGCAGCCAAAACTGGATGCAGTATTCCAAGTGTGCTCTTACCAAGGCATTATAAAGTGATACTAATATTCCATGTGACCTTGTTTCTATCCCTCTGTTAGTACAGCCCAGGACTGTGTTGGCTTTTTTTGGCAGTTGCAGCACACTGATGGCTTATATTTAAGTGGTTTTCCACCAAGACTTCCTCTGTTCAGAGTTTTTGGAAATGAAATGAAATGAAATGTTTTAAAATATGGGAAGGAGATAGCAATTTCTTTTTTTTTTTTCTTTTTTCTTCCTGGGATAGCAGGCTTAAATTATTGTGATTACTGAGTGAAAATATTCTGTATTTGAAAGCAAATTCAGTTTTACATTGAGAAGCATAAGAAAGAATTACCCATCAACTTTTAACACTTGGACACTTGGACAGCAGGACATATCTTATCCTGATCTTCTGTTGGAATAGAATAGCACTGGAACGGACTTTGGATGTCTTCTAGTCCAACTCCCTGCTCAAGCAGGAGAACCTATACCATTTCAGATAAGTGACTGTCTAGTCTCTTCTTAAAAATCTCCAGTGATAGAGCGCTCACTCATTTCTGAAGGCAAATTGTTCCACTGGCTTGCCTAACATTGTTAGGAAGTTTCTCCATGATTCCAGGTTGTTTCTCTCTTTCATTAGTTTCCAACCATTGTTTCTCATTGCCTCTGGTGCTTTGGAGAATAATTCCATCCCTCTCAAATACTGGAATGCTGCTATCATGTCACCCCTAATTTTCTTTTCTTTGGACTAGCCAAATCCAAATCCCGTAGCCGTTCTTCATATGTTTTAGTCTCCAGGCCTTTGATCATCTTAGTTGCTCTTCTCTGAATTTTTGACAAAGTCTCAACATCTTTTTATAGTATGGTGACTATTGGTTACAGTATTACTAGGGTTTTATAAAGCAGTACTGATACTTCATGTGATCTTGATTCTATGCCTCTGTTTATACAACCAAGGATTGTATTAGCTTTTTAGGCAGTGGCTGCAAACTGCTGGCTCATATTCAAGTGATCACTCATTAGGACTCCAAGGTCCCTTTCACAGTTACTGTTTTTGAGCCAGGTATCAACTAATCTTCACATACCTTCGATTTTTCCTGCCTAAATGTAAATCTGCTCATAGTCATTTTGATAAAATATGGGTAGATATAGATGCTCACTTTTCCCAGGCTTAAAGAATGCCTTGGGCCCTCTGGCAGCCTTCTCTGCAGAAAATGTTTTGAAAAGTCACCTAAAATTAGTTCCCTCAGGCAGAAGTGATTAAGCAAGATGGCGTTACTGACATCCACCTGGTTCCACTGCCTGCTCCTTCCACTTTGACTTGTTCATGGAATTCCTTCAAATCCAAATTAAAACTGTAGGGTGCAGGCAGGGGGGAAAAAGCCACCAGACTTGTTGAGTGAACATTGCACCTCTGCCCCTATGACCAGGTGTCAGGCCACATCAGGTTTAAAGCATATTTCAACTCCCAGAGTTTCTGGGAATCAAGCCAAGTTAAGACACAGTTTGTTAGATTGGGTAAAGGAGGCACAAAAGGCTTCAGTAAACAACAGCTCTTTATTGCAAGTCCAGTAAACATCCGGCTGAGGAATGGTCGGACAGCATCCCCTTTTAAAGGGATCTGTCAGACCTCTTAGCCAATGAGATTCAACCTCTGTTCCCGCCGGAACAGCGGACCTTGGTGGAAACCTCTTGCAGTCTGTCAGTGAGGGAGTGGGGGATATCTAAAACAGTTCATGGTTCATTTCATCAAAAATAAAAGACTGTTTTGCCACACGGCAGAGATGTCTCTTAAAGTAGCTCCTTAAAAGCTGACTTCCGTGACATGGCAGGCTACTCTCTTCTTCTTCTGCCTAATCTGAATTTCAAGTGAGCACTGAGCGGTCATTATCCATGAAGGGTACAATCTTGCCCCCATCAAAGGTGCAGTTAATATATATTCTTTAAAATACTACTGGACATCAATAGTGGGTCAACAGATGAATAAATGGGTGATAGTTGGCAACTCTACCATATTTTTCAGAGTATAAGGCGTACCTTTTTCCCTCAAAAAAGAGGCTGAAAATCTGGTGTGTCTTATATACTGAATACAGTATTTTTTGCCTCCTGAAACCCCACTCCTTCACCAAAATGGCCATACAGAGTCTTTAGGAGGCTTTCAGAATGTTCCAGGGGGCTGGGGCGGGCAGAAATGAGCAAAAAACGGGCCATTTTTTGCTCAGTTTTGCCCCCCAGTCCCCAGGAGCACTCTATAAGCCTCCTAAAGGCTATGCATGCCCTTTTTTTGAAGAAAAAAAGACGCCGTTTTCATGAAAAACGGGCCGTTTTTGGGAGGTCTGCAGAGTGCAAAAACTTTTTTTTTAATTTGCCTCTTCAAAATCTTGGTTCTTCTTATTACTCCAAAAAATACGGGTATACAGTACAGGTAGAGATGTAAATCTACAAGCAGATAAAATACAAATATTAAATTTAACTTGAAGGAATTATGGTGTTATGATATTTCTCCTTCATGGAAAGTGAGAAAGGCTGCAATATCATAATGTACAGTAAGAGTGGTTTTAAAAGCCTTTTTATTCATCATCCTTATGGCAATGAAATAGACATTTCATTTCTGTTTTTTAAATAATAATATGACAAACTCAAGCATTTGAAACAAATATTTTTCTGGGGGGAAATATTTCAGCAATTATTCAAGGGTTAATTTTTTTAAAAAAATTAAGTCATAGGGAGTATATCTATTACGATCTTGCCCAGTCACCCACTCAGTGTTGGGGTCAGAACTGTACTGGATATATGCATAGTTAGACTGTGGAAAGTCAGTTGCTTGTAGATGACAAGAAAGAAGGAATGCCTGATCCATGCTTGGAGTCATCTGTTTGGAAGAAGACTTGCTGAAGCCTGGTTCCAAACCATGAGTTTGATGTAAGTAATAGCTTGATAGGTCACTTATATAGTCAGATTTATTCCTGATTTGCTCCACCTGCAAAATTCATCAGGAAATTAAGTGGTAAAATGGATCCTTTCCAAATATTTTGACTACAAGTTATTTCCCTGTACAATCAAGCAGTGTGATAAAATAATGACTTCATTTTCTGCACAATTTTCTCCAGAGAGATCTGGAAGTAATTTAAAGTCAGAACTCCTTCCCCTTCTTCCTTTTTTTAAAGTAAAAACACCCTGCTTTCTGGTTCTAGTGGGTCACCCCCGCCCCCAGGTTATGCCTGCAAACCCCAAAGTTTCTTTCAGGACTTTCCATTTATTCGTCGCTCTCTACTTGTTCATGTACTTCAGTATAAAATGTGATGTCTAACCAATTGGCACCCATAAATCAACTCATGATGCTCTTCTAAATGAAAATTAAGATTTTTCAGCACTGAAAAAACAATTTCAGACACTGATTTCTTAACAGTCTCATCAACAATTACCCTAAAATTTGCTTCCCGGATAACCAACCAGTTTCCTGGATGCTTAGCAATTCATGACATATGGATGTTGCCTTCTTCCATCCTGAGCAGTGGTGGGATTCTAATAATTTAGCAACCGGTTCTCTGTCCTAATGACCAGGTGGGTAGGTGGGGCTTAGTGGTCATGTGACCGTGTGGGCATGGCCAACTCAACATTACTCAGGTCAATGGGCACTTTGCCTTAGCTGTTACAATGTAATAAGGGTTAACCGGAGAGGCAGTTTCTGTAAGCAGGGAAATAAAGATTAAGCTAGAAACATCACCAGAATGTTTCATTCCTGCCTTCCTACAGGATTAGCCGTGTAAAGCGGAAAAAAACCAAAAGAAGATTTCTTCCAACAACCGGTTCTCTAAACCTCTTAGAAAGTTAAGAACCGGTTCTCCCGAATAGGTGCGAACTGGCTGAATCCCACCACTGATCCTGAGGGGATGGCTATGCATAGCTATACTGTTGCAAAAGCTAGCTGAAAAAACTACATTATCATGGCTGCCAGGGAAATCTACCACTCATGGACTGTAATCATCATGGGTCAGAGAGAATATCAGGCCATTACTATAGAAAAAGTAAAGGATGGATTGAAAACTGAAATCCAGAAAGAGACTTCTCAAGCAGGCTTGGTTTGCAGTTTATACCTATAGGAGCCAAGCAGCTTAAAGCCTGCAGTACAGAAAAGGCCTTAGAATACTACCACCTGATCCAAGAGCAGGTGCCAATCATGGAAAGGAGATGTTTGTTTCCCCTGTGTAAACCAGTTGGAAATGAAATGGGTTTAAGAAATCTTTTTCAGAATGTGAACCTCTTCCTCCACTGTGGCCCCAACCCGGTGCTGTACAGACTGCAGTTAACCTGGTCCTCAACTGGAAAATTGGGTTGCTTCTTTTCATCCCTACCCACCCACATGGAAAGCCAATCTCAATTGCTTCCCCTTCTATGGGCAGGTCTTTTGAGGACTTGTAGAACAATTGTTTTATGTTTGGGTTAGAAGAAGGGGAAATTTGGTAGAAGTCTCAACAAGTTTGCCCAGTTAAAAGATAAAGACTTCAAATTAATGGTCAGTGTTATATTCTTCCATTGCTGCAGATGTTTTTTTTTTTAATCAGAAACTCAAAGTAGGCATTTTACTATGATGGAGAAGAAGGAGGGGGAGGAGGGGAGGAGAAGGAATTGTTTTTTATGGCAGGTAGCCCAGAATGTTGGTGGCCAGGGAATTCTGGGAGTTGAAGGCAGCACATCTTAAAATTGCCAAGGTTGAGAAATCCTGGGCTAGTGTAAGTGTTAGTAGGCAGTTTCTCCATGTCATAAATAAAGGTAACACATAAAGGTGCCCTCAACTCAAGTATGTCTCTTGGACAAACTATCCATATCCATGGGATATGCATGGTAGCAACATGGAAGTGACTTGCTATTTCCTTCTTCCATTTTTAATTGTTTTATTTTCTGGGTTAGCCTACATCCCTGTGGTTCTTAGTAGTTACCTAAGTATTAATAACCTGACCTGACTTGCCTAGCTTTTTTTCAAGGTCAGCCAAGGTGAACTAGTTGCTGTCACATCTGGTGGTATGCAAAGCCAAATCTTTATGATTAGAAAAATAGCACATATTCAGAATTAAGCAGGCTCATCCTGTTCTTTTCTTTTTTGTATGACTAAACCTCAAGAGGAACTATTATTGCTATTGGTAACCTAGGAGCATATTTTAAATGTGATTTTTTCCATTGTCCTCGGAAGTAACATAGTCCTAGTCTCTACAACTTAATTCTGCTGCATTTGTAGAGCAGAAATCTGCTTTCTCTAGGTTTGTTTCCACTTGCTTTGTTCCTTGAGAAACTGCAGCACTTGGACCAATGAAGAAATCTGTCTCATTCTGTTTCCTGCAAAAGAAGAGTGACATATCACGCCTACAAAAAGGTATTAGCAAAGAGAGTTCATTGTTAGATCACAGCAACTCCCACTGCATGAAAAGAACTATCAAAAAGTTTTTTAAAAAACCTAGGAAGAATGCTTTTTTAAATGGATTAGGTTTCTATTTGGATAAATATGTTGATTTTTCAATTTCACAACTCTTCATGACCTACACAATTTTAAATTTTGATTGTTCCCAGGTACAGGTGACCATTTGGCCTTCTATGGCTTTTTGGGAGCATAGCGTCAACAACTGCCAGTCCAAACTGGAAATTTCATTTTAAAACTTCAAAAATTAGTCAATATTACTATAATATTACTACAAATGTCACTATAAATAAGAAATTGTTAGCCCATAAGAGGAAAAGTATCAATCCAGTAACAACAAGACAAATAGTTTGGGTAAGTTTAATATAGACTAAACAATCCTAAAAAAGCTTTACTAAGTAGAAAAATTGGTCAAGAGAAATTTTAAGGGATGTCAAAATCAGCATAAGAGGAAAAATATTTTCGTTCACAGGATATCAGTCCTACTGCTTCTCACCACCAGATGTCACATTGACTCCCATGAAAATTTAGTGACTAGCTTTATTGAAGAGATTCAGAAAATTATAAAAGTTAGAAGTTAACCCTATAATTTGTCTACTTCAACATACCCATGGAAATAGTTCAGAAAATAACTGCAGATTATTCATAATTTATGCAGTTTAATAACTTTTTCTTGCTGGAGATATAGGTATACAGACATACTGATGCTTTCAATGGAACAAGTCTTATTGAACTCTGTAGGGTTGACTTCTAAATGGAGCTAAGATTGTACTGATAGCCTCATCTTTAAAGTTTCTTTTCTTTGATTGATTGATTGATTGATTGACTGACTGACTGAATTATTCATTATATATGCCATATGCAAAGCCATAGATTATATTTTCATCTGAATGACTTCACTTATTTGGAATGATTGCTGGACTAGGTCCAAATAAAAAGAGAAAGTAGAAATGGGTGACAGAGACAAATTATCAAAAGGAGGAAAGGCATATTGAAGTCATATTATAAGCAGCCCAGAGTCACTGTAACTTTGAGATGGACAGACTCTAAAATAAATAACTAAATAAATATATGAAGTCAGGTTTTGCAGTGCGAAGTTGTCCTGAGTATATATGAATCCTGGGAGGTGTTTGGCTTGAATTGAAAACAAGGAAGCATTTGCAAAAGACTCAGACAGGCAGCTTCTAATTCGCATAAGAGCAGGGGGTTAGGGAGTGATGTAAACACTTGCAAGATTCTGTTGTTATAGCCAAAATTAATAACATTAATTTTAACCATGTGGAGTTCATTTCTTGGTATGGTCTACATAGTGGGGCTGATTTACATGAAGCATAACCAGAAGAGAAGGTCAAAATTAGGAAGATATCAAACATTACAAAGCAAGTCCTGCTTTTTTATATTGGTTGGTGTTGCATAGATGTAGTCCTCAATTTATGATCACAACTGGGACTGGAACTTCTGTTGCTAAGCAAGGTGGTCAATAGCTGAGTTGTACTCAATTATGCAACCTTTTTGCCACAATTGCAAAGCAAATCACTGCAGTTGTTAAATAAATCACATAGTCATTAAGCAAATCTGGCTTCTTCCATTGACTTTGCTTGGGAAGTCAGCTGGGAAGGTCACAAATGGTATACACATGACCCTGGGCACTCCAGCCATTGTAAATACAGGGCAGTGGTGGGTTACAGGCGGTACGCCCTGGTAAGGACGTACCGGAGCCTGCCCTGAGCACTGGATACTGTTCCGGTAAGGTGCTCTGGAGGGCCAACCCACCCACCCAAGCTCCTTACCGGTCTTTTAAGTCTTCGACACTTCTGCATACGCACATGCCGCATACAGCACCTGCGCGACGCTCCGCTGAGCAGCTGGAGCATCGCAGAGGTGCTAAGATGGACGCTGCCGGGCCTGTTCCAACCATACTGGTTGGAACGGGATCCAGAACCCACCACTGATACAGGGGTACTTGAAGCTCTCTGACCTTGGTTATTTTATTGCAGACGTTTCATTACCCAAACTAGGTAACATCATCAGTGGTAGTAAGGAGTGCTGTTTACTGTCAGTTTATATTCTGATGACTTGCTTGTCACTGTTGGTGGGGATAGTCTTAGAGATTCTTTGGTTGGGCTGTTTCAGAGGTGGTATTCAGCAGATTCTGACCAGTTCTGGGGAACCAGTAGCGGAAATTTTGAGCAGTTCGGAGAACCAGTAATTACCACCTTTGACTGGCTCCGTCCCCATCTATTCTCTGCCTCCTGAGTCCCAGCTGATTGGGAAGGAATGGGGATTTTGCAGCAACCTTCCCCTGGGGTGAGGAGGGAATGGAGATTTTACAGTATCCTTCCACTGCCACGCCCACCAAGCCATGCTCACAGAATCAGCAATAAAAAACTGAATCCCACCACTGGGCTGTTTGCTTCTTTGGCAGTTTCTTGATTGAGGTATTGTTTACTTGATTGTTGGTCTGATGTTAACCTTGGAGTTATTCTATGCTGGGTGCTAATTGCTGGTGGAGAGGTGCTTGGGTGTCTTTCTTCCTTTTTTTGGCTTGTTGATTATCTCTTTTCCATAGTCTACAGATATTGTTTGTGTTAATGTGGCTATTGATGGCTAATTTGTCTCTCAGACATCTTTTGCTTGATTTCAGATTTAGAAGTCATAAAGTGCAGGCCTCTATAAATAATTTTGTTACAAAAATGCAGAAAGCCACTAAGAAATAACTGCAAACTAGAAAATGCAGGCAATTTTTGTAGTGAATTCAAAATTCAGTCTTTGTATCTCTTTCTCTCATAGGGCCATACATTCAAGGTGTCCCACTTGTATGTGGAAAGAAAGATTTTGACCTCTTCCTTGTTACTGAAGTGGTCCAGTCTTGTGGTCAGATTGCTGACTTTTGAGCTTGTCAGTTTTAATTCTCACACCATGTGCATATTTTTTTCTCCTTTCAAGGACAGTGCAATACGATTTGAAGCAACTACCTATGAACTCATACTTTAAAATGACAGATTTACTTGATTTCAGTTGGGATCATGGCACTATAAGGATGTGTGTTAATGCTTCTCCCCAAACCATGTTTCTGGTTCTAGGGCAGGACGCAAAATCCTTCTGGGCCAAAGTGGTGGATGAATAATTCCAGAAGGACATAAACTGCATTTTATTAATTTTTTAAAAATGTAATTAAAATTAAATGTAATGATATGATGAACTCTTCCAGGCATGTTTTTGGCACTTTACTCCTTTTGTCCCATCAAAAACTGGAATTTGATGAGGCATTTTGGCATGCCTTGTTCAAGATTATCAAGGGTCATGTGTACCTCCTCAGATTGTTCACCTTTATTCTAAGCCAAAGTGGAGCTGGGGGATTTCTCAGATAATATCATTTAATAAGATCAGGCTTTTTTCTTTTTCTTCAGGCTTTGAAAATGAAAAGTTGAGAGTCAAAGGCAGCCATCTCTCTCAGTCTTCCCTTCCTACAGACACACTCACACAAAATGTGTCTCATTAGAGCTGGTGTGAAAATTGTCCTCTAAATGATTTGGCATTGCTGTGTGCCAGCCTGTGGACAATAAGAGGGCAGATGGCGAAGGATGAAGGGTGGTGTTGAAACAATAGTGGTTAATTCAAGGTTGTTTCCTGGCCTGCTTTATGCTCTCCTCCCATTCTTGGCCATGGCCCCATCCTAGGCCTTGTCCCCTGCTGGGAATCAGAACCAAGTCAGCTGGTTTCCAGGATAAGAGAGTCCACGAGACAAAGGCAGATGGCAGGAGGCGCCAACCTCAGCTCCTGCCCCAGACTGAACTTTGCGATCAGGAATCCAACGGAACATGAGTCACCACCCCCCTCATTCTCTTATCCCCCAACCCACAAAAAGCAAGCAGGGCCCAAGAGAAAGGAGCATGGAGCAAATTGGACAACATTCAATGTATCTTCTGCATCCCAGCCTTACTGCCCTCTCAACCCCTATTTCACCCTCAATTTCTCCCGTCTGCCCTTTATTCTTAGCCCGGTAACAGTGACTAATGTGTTTTATGAGACTGAGCTTCAGCCTTGTTTTATGGAGCAGCAGTGTGGGTCTGAGCCATTTTACTAAGCCAAGTCCACATCCTTAGCTCTTGACTCAGAAAAACAGAGCTGCAATTACTGTTTCTAATATGTGTTCACATTCTTCAGCTTTTTGAATCAGTCCACTTCTTAGTCGAAGTGATGACTCTTCTAACAGGCAATTCATATCCAAGAAAGAGGGCATAATAATTCCTTATTCAGTCTTTGGTCTCTTTATTTATGGACTCTTTGTACTGCTTGCTGTAATGTTTTCAGTCTATATTTCATATAGAAAAGCAGTTTCTGGCTTTAGTTGATAGAAATGAGCCTTCTTCTCTTGATAATAATAGATGGACAAGATTTGTATTACAGATCAATAACAGGAACACTTTGGATGGGAACCTTCTCCTCCTCCTTTCCCAATGAGTCTGATTGGTTCAAAATAAAAACCATTTAAAAAACAATACAACGTAATGATGAACAAGAATAAAAATAATAGATATCAATATAGCAAAACCAGCCGGGAGCAAAAACCAGCCCACACAAATTAAAAAGGGGCTTCACTCACCCTCACCAAAGATTTGGTGAAGAGCTAGGTCTTCACTGCCATTCAAAACAATGACAGAATAGGAGCCATGTGGCTCTCAGGGGAAAACCCCATTCCAGAAGGAATATGCTGCTACAGAAAATTCCAAGTACTCAATAGGTGGCATTGTTTAATTGAAGAAGCACAGAGCTTTCCAACCTTCCATATTGAATCAGCTGGGCAGATGCTATGGGAGATAGAGAGTCACTCAAATAACCAGGCCCTACATCATGTAGAGCTTTATAGGTGATGACCAGTGCCTTGAATCTGGCAGCCAGTGAATCTCATGAAGCAGGAATGTTTACATGAGCATACCAGAACCGGCCCATCACTACCCATGCCATTGCATTCTCTACCAAGTGGAAGTTCCAGTTGATTTTTAAGGGCAGCCTCATGTAGTGTGTGCTGCAGTAGTCAAGCTGTAAGGAGATCAGAACATGAGTGACTGTCTGAAGCACCTAATGATCTAGAAAGGGGTGCAAGTGGTACATCAGAAGAACTTATACAAAGACATTCCTGGCCATAGTTGCTACCTGCTTACTGAACAGGAATAGTGAGTCCAGGAAAAAAACCCCAAATTATACATTTGAATGGGGAAATGTTATCCCAGCCCAGATTAAAGATGAAATATCTCCAGATCTAGGTAGCCCTAACAACCACAACCATTTATTGTTGGTAGGATTGAATTGGAGACAGTTCTTTTCCATTCAAACCCATACAACCATAGTAAATGTGGACATCACTGATTTGCGTGCATAGTTGTTTTTTTTGTTATCTGATTAGAATATCCTCTCATTGGTAAGGAAAAATAAATTTGGGTTCATTAAAATCCTTTATTTCCTACTAAACACCAGATCCCATGAGTCATTCCAACATGAGTAGTTTTGGAGGCCTTTCGTGAGATTAGTAATTGAAAACAAAGTGGAGCAAAACTCCTAGATTTGGGTGACAATCTGATAAATTCACGCCACATTGGAGGATTCAAATAAATAGAGCTCAACTTTTGATTACCAGAACAACTTGTCCAATGTGATTTCATTTATACAATAGCATAACTGATGAAAACCAGACAGGGTCTTAACTAAGCCATTACGAAAGTAGGTTCAATCATAAATAATTCCTGATTTGCTCTCTAGGCCCAGGACACCAGGGATCAATCATTATTCATAACTGGGAAAAGTAATAGCCTCTCTTCCCAAAGAAGTTGGCTTTCAATTATCCCTATCATTTTTTTTAGAACTTAAAACTGAGAATCTTCTCTAAAATAGCATTGCTCCCAACCCATATTTCTATTTTCCCTTTAAACATTTTTTTTATTTTACATTTAAACATTTCAAAAGGAATTTTATTGATGTGCAATACAGGTAGTCCTCGACTTACAACAGTTCTTTTAGTGACCATTCAAAGTTAGAACGGCACTGAAAAAGGTGACTTATGACCATTTTTCACACCATTGAAAATTTAGATGCTTGGCAACTGGTTCATATTTATGACCATTGCTCTGTCCCAAGGTCATGTGATCCCCTTTTGCGACCTTCTTGCAAGCCAAGTCAAGGGGAAAGCCAGATTCACTTAGCAACCGGGTTACTAACTTATCAACTACAGTGATTCACTCAACAACTGTGACAAGAAAGGTCATAAAATGGGGCAAAATTCAATTAGCAAATGTCTCACTTAACAGAAATGTTGGGCTCAATTGTGGTGGTAAATCAAGGACTACCTGTAGTATATAATCACCTATTGAGTGTCCAGAATGGCATGAAGTTTGTTAAGTCCTGTTTCTGGGCCTTTGGGCTGCAAGAGCTAAAGGGCATTGGTTCCTAGTTTCCCTAGAGCTCAGCCAAAGGATGAACCATTTGGTAAAACCAGTATATCAACAGCTACCGCAGTATTGGGAGGCTTAAATTCATTGGCAGCCTATCCCAAATAGCCATTAGCTTCTTGAAAGGCTCTGTCAACCAATTTCTAAATTGCTCCCACTTCCAGTTTGTAAAAGAAGGCTTCTTCATTCTGGAATAAACTTCCATAATTTTTACTTCTCTTCAGAAGTTGCCAAAACACAATTAAACCCCCCCCCACACACACTTACTTCTAGTCTTAGAATATTTAACTATAGTGAAACTTTCCTAATTATTTCTTTTTCTCCCCGCTAGCTTTTGTAGGAAGTTATCACCTAGCCCTCTCCCAGAAAAATGAAATATCCTAGGAAATATTGAAAAGGCAGAATATTTCTCTGGATGTGAAAAGAAACATGTTTTAAAAGATAGAATAACTGCCTGCAGCTTCCTGCCCATCCCCCTTTGTCAATGAGCCCTTAAAGCCTGAGCTAGTCCACTTTACATAATAAAAAGAGTTCTCCCCTTCAGCTCCAGAGTGATGGGATTAAGGCATTACCCAACTCACCACGTGGCATCTGAGAACTCAACCAAACCTGGATTCAAAATGCAGCCTAGAGAGTTGCCCCTGCATTGCCCCATGGGAGTCTGACAACCAATCAGAGTACAAGCTCAAGATCAAAGGCCAGAGAGGGCATAAAACCGGGGACTCAGCTTCTCTTCTTCCTTCCCTTCCCTTCTCATCTCTTCTCTTCTCCACCAACATTGAAGCATGTGATCACCTTTTCTCTACAGGACTAAAGCCATGTGGTCCTGTCCACCATTAAAACCATCTTTCCAAGCAGCCTCCATGTCTCCAGTGTCTTTTTCCCCACTTGGAGCTGAACCCAGAAGGACATTTCTTCCAACACTTTTTAATTTTATTGATTATTTTTACATTTATAATTATTTTTAAAAACTGCTTAGATTCTTTTCTAATAACAGAAGCAGCCAGAAAAGGAGAGAAAATGCATTTCATCAAATAAAAATAGAGGCAAATAAATAGAAATATTTTCATTCCGTTTATCAGGAGAATCCTTAGTGTATCTAGCAGTTATTTCTCTTCATTGATGCTGTTACACTGAAATGCAAAATTTCACTTTAACTTTACATTTCAAGATTTTTAACTTTTGGTAATGAATATCATATTTATGAAAAGCCAAAGATCAGGTATGGGTAAGGTGACTAGACATCCCGCTTTTGGCGTGACAGTCACGATTTCCCACAATTTGTCCCGCGTCGTAAAAAGTCCCGATTTTTCATTTTTAATTTGGGCGCGTTGCAGCTTGCTCACTCTCTCCCCCATTTTTGGCACGTTGCAGCTCGCTTGCTCGCTCACCCACCCATCCGCACTAAGCCAGCCCGACCTGCCACTCACTGATTGGCTGGAGTCCAGCCAATCAGTGAGCGGGCTGGGGGCGGAAAAGTTTAAGTTTAAAAGCTTCGCGCTGCTTGAATCTGACCTCCATTTTGCCTTCGCCTTCTTGCTGCTTCAGGTAAGCAACTCTGGCAGCGGGACTCGGGAGGCTTTGGGTGGGCGGCGAAGGCCTTCCCTAGTGAGGCCGCAGGCTGACAGTAGCCACCGTGGCCTAGCTTTCACAAGGGAAGGCCTTCCCTTGCGAAGGTCTTCCCTAGTGAGGCTGCGGGCTGGCAGTAGCCGCCGCAGCCTAGCTTTCCCCCCCGCCCCCTCTCCATACTTGCTTAGTGACCCTAGCCTTGTTGTCCCTCCACAGTCCAGTCCAGTGTCTCACCTGTTCCTGCTGCCTCTCTGCCTGCCTGCTTCCTGTTGCTTCCATCCATCGCTGCGAGGATCCATCACATCAGAGTTCTGCTGATTCTGCCTGCTGGTAAGTGAACTGGGTTTTTTTCTTTTATTTTTTTAATATATTTTAAAATAATATTTTATTTATTGTGCATAGGATTTTTTAAAATAGTTTTATTCTGTGTGGATTCTTTTTTTAAATTGCCTTAGACTATTTAAAAAAGATTCTATCCAAAATAAATTGAAATAAACCATTTTTTAAAATTCTATGCACAATACTTTGAAATGTATTGTGCATAGAATTTTTAAAAATAGTTTTACTTCAATTTATTCTGTATGGAATAGTTAGAAATGTTTTACTTCAATTTATTCTGTGTGGAATAGTTTGAAATGTTTTATTTCAATTTATTCTGTGTGGATTTTTTTAAAAATTGTCTTAGACTACCGTATTTAAAAAAAGATTCTATCCAAAATAAATTGAAATAAACCATTTAAAAAAATTCTATGCACAATACTTTGAAATGTCAGGAGTCATTGACACTGAATTTGCACTTTTAATAATCAGGAAGCACATACTGAGTTTCTTTGAAAGAAAATCCAATAATTTAAAAATCCAATAATTTGTTTCCTAGTATAATTTGATTGCTTATTAGTAACCTATGACTATCACTAAGTGTTGTAGCTTATGATACTTGATGAATGTATTCTATTTTATTTTTCTTTATGTACACTGAGAGCATATTCACCAAAGACAAATTCCTTGTGTGTCCAATCACACTTGGCTAATAAACTATTCTATTCTACTCTACTCTACTCTACTCTATTCATTTCTATTTCAATTCTAATAAGGAGTTTAGCTTCTCTCTCTTGAAAATGTAAGCTAGCATAAGGCATTATAGTGCAAGCTAGCCTTAGCATTCAAACAGTTCATTTAGTGACCAAAGTTACAATGGCATTGAAAAAAGTGACTGATGACCATTTTTCACACTTAGCGACCGTTGCAGCATCCTCATGGTCACGTGATCAAAATTTTGATGTTTGGCAACAGATTCGTATTTATGATGGTTTCAGTGTCCTGGGGTCATGTAATCGCCTTTTGTGACCTTTTGACAAAGTCAAATGGGGAAACCAGATTCACTCATGTTACTAACTTATCAACTGCAGTTATTCACTTAAGAACTATGGCAAGAAAGGTGGTATAATGGGTTTAGTGACCAAAGTTACAATGGCATTGAAAAAAGTGACTGATGACCATTTTCACACTTAGTGACCATTGCGACCATTTTTCACACTTAGCGACCGTTGCAGCATCCTCATGGTCATGTGATCAAATTTTTAAAACATTTTTAATCAACCCCCCTCCCCCCCGGTTAATGGTGTCCCTCTTTACCAATCTGAAAATCTGGTCACCTCAGGTATGGGACCTGTGAAGCTTACCTTTGTTTTAAGTAAGTATTATGTTGAAAAACTGAGTTTTGCTTTAAGTTCTATTAGTATCAGAACTATGTACATTTGGGGTGGGTGTTGATGTGCAAATAGGCAAATTAAAATATTAGTCTGCAGATTTCTGGCAAGTTTACTTCTTGTCTTCAAGAAATTTGAAAGATCCTGTGGAAACAGAGTAAATAGGAAGTAACAACAGAACCTTAGTTTTGTGTGTAGTGTCCCCTCAGTATTAATAACCTTCCTCAGATTGCCACAGAGCACAGATTATTCCTCCAATGTACTGCACGTTTAGCCAGCTCAGTATGCAGGGGTGGGCTGCTATAGTTAATGTTATGGCTGGATCGGAGAACCACCAAATCCCACCCCTGGCTGGCCCCACCCCGCCGCTTCCACCCGCCCTCCCAGCCCGCCCCTCCTCTCCCAGGAGTTTCCACGTGACCCGTTTTGGATGTGAGGACATGTGAGGAGGCTTGGGGAGGGGGGAAACGGGCCTTCTGGAAGTTCTGGAAGGGCAGAAATGGATGTTCTCCAGAAGGCCTCCTGAGCACAGGGGAGGCAATTTTCACCCTCCCAAAGGCTTGAGGAAATGCACCCCCCTCCACTATGATGCAGGATATTGACTAGGCCACGCCCACCATGGCCACGCCTATCCAACAACTGGGCAGAGAACCCGTTGCTGAAATTTTTGAAGCTTGCCCCTGTCAGTATGCTATAAAGAGTCACTTGTTCTGTGCAATGTTCATGGTTCTAAGCAATGATTTAACTGTGGTTTCATGAATAAATCACAATTGGTGAAATTTGCATAATATTCTAAGCCTATAGTCTACATAGCATTATGATTGAGTACATGCAACATGCTAATTAAAAACAAAGCATGATGGGCTAGTGTCGTATATGAACTCTGAAACTGAATAGTGATTGCAAGAAATGTGTGTGTGTGTGTGTGTGTGTGTTTGTGTGTGTGTGTGTACATATAATAATGTATATCTATAGTAATGTATCTTTACAATTTACATTGTTTTATTTAGTTTCCTAGTATGATTTATGTTGATTGCTTATTTAGTATCCTATTACTATCACTAAGGGTTGTATCTTATGATTTATGATGTATGTATTTTTATGATGATTATGATTTATCACTTATAGCATTTATGTACACTGAGAGCTTATGCCCCAAAGAAAAATTCCTTGTGTGTCCAATCACACTTGGCCAATAAAGAATTCTAATTAGAGATTTTTAAGAGGAGAAGAGAGCTAGATGTGCTCTAGAAGTCAGACTGAGCCCTTCATCTGTCCCATCGAGTATGTAGCAATGGGGAGGAGGCTCAGTGGAGGGAAATCCATTCTCTGAGCAATGAAAAGATGGAGCCACAGAAACTGAACCAAAGAGGTCCAGAATCTTCTGAAACAAAGAGGGTTCCCATGAGATCTCTCTGTCTCATTTATCTGAAATCTCATTTCCCAAGCATGTACACATTGAGAGGGAATCAGACAAGGTCTTGATTACAAGTGAAAAAGTATAATGATATCCTTGTAATAAATATGGAGAGCACCTAAGTGGCATATCTATAATCCTACCTATGATCCAGCCAGCCAGTCAGCCTTTTATTTATCCATTTACTATTTCAGGATATGTCTGTCATAATATTAAGGCAATTTCATATGGCTATTCAGTATGGTTCTTAATATTAGGATTTATCAACCAATGAAACTTGATTTACCGGACTCCTGCAACAGGCTTTGCACGGACACATTCACACAACAACTTTCTGTCTCTTACCAAATATCAATTACATTTCTGTAATTTAACTAAAGAACTAAAGAAGACATGGCACAATGGACACAATGACATCATTTGCATAACAAACCATTCCTGTGACATACTTTTTGATTCAATGGCCATTGATAAATAATGGATCTCTCAATTAGTGTGTTAAAACAAGGTCTTACTTAGTGAATAAGTGATTCATGATGTTTCCTTGAAAGAAGTAATAGAAACACTGTAAATTAGCTCTGGAAAAGCAGGAGGTTGTATATTTACTCTGTTGAATAATACTCCCTTTAAAATAAAGGCATGTTCTGTCCCTTATTTGTCCTTCCTGAGGTTTTCATTGTCTGAAACTTGGACAAATACATATTGTCCCAGCACAGAGTAGGAGATGCATGATAAAAAATACATCTTCCTCCTCCTAATGCAGCACATTCAGTAGAAAAGGCTCCAGGATTACACAGGAAAGCTCAAATCTTGTTTATAAGAACTGTCACTTCTTTACAGAACAAGTTAAAGTTTTTGAAACTCCCCCTTCTCTTCAAAATCTTAAACGCTTATAGAATCTTGGAGGAAATGCAGACATGTAACTCGATGCTGTATGGGCCAAGGACAAATGTGGATAGAAATTATCTCTCCTATTACACGTTGCTGGAGAAGATGCACTTAGAGAAATTTTCAATATACAAATCGTGAAACTTTTTATATGATTCATGTTGAATTTTTTTTTAAAGAAAATAAAAACTAATACAATTTACCATAAAGTAAGAAAAAAAAGAAAAAATCAGAGACAAAGCTAAAAGTTCAAGAAAGGGGGGGAAAGGGGAGAAAAATAGAAAAAAGATCCAAAAATGTGGCTTCCGATATACTTCACAGCATTTCTAAGTTATATTACTAAATTATAATTGTATATTACAATTATATTTTAATCTCTCTCTGTAAAGTTACATAATAGTGATCTTCTTTCTATTGTCTATCCTGTCTAATCATCAAGGCCATAACTGACAAGTTCAAAGAAATATTAATATTTCATGAATGCTGTAATAACAAAATTTGAAAAGTACTTCTTACCAGAAAACAATGAGACATTTGAAAATCCAAGCATAGTAAAAGCGAGTGAAATTGTCGGGAACTATGGGGTTCTTACATCAAAGAATCACATACTATAGTGCCTAACAGTTTTTCCTACAAGATAATCTGAGACTCAGACTTCCATATCCTTGGAAGGAAGAATTTTACATAATTCAGGATTGATCAATTTTCATCTTGAGTAGTGTGTCCTAGTTCTGCACCACAAGGTGGTCTCAGACATGCACAGGGAGCAGAGATGGGTTCCTACCGGTTTGACCCGGTTTTGGCCGAGTAAGTACTAACTTGGCCGCCCGCGCACTCGAACTGGTTCTATCAGCGCTGCCATCTTGTTTTTTTACTGCTGTGCACACGCACATCAAGCTCATCAAGTGACCGCACACCCGAAGCGCATCCCTGAGCGAACCAGCAGTAAAAGAAGCCTGACAGGGTGGGATGACAAGCATGAACTCTCACAAAACAGATTGAAGGAATTGAGAATACTTTGCCTAACACACACTACATGGGCTGCCTTTGAAAAACATTTGGAAGATGTGGCTTGTCCAGAATATGGTTATCAAGGGCAGTTTGGGACAATCCACAACATGACTGTGTAACCTCTGGTCTCCAAGCTGTACTAGTTTCTACTAGGTTTCTAGATGCAATTCAAGGGCCATCACCTATATAATTCTACATGGTACAGGGCCAGGTATTTTTTTGCTCACCTTACCAGAAAAAGTAAAGGATCTGCATGCTTCAGATCCATCTTTTAAGACAATGCCATCTTGTGAGATCTATGAATTGTGGCTTTTCTGTCACTGTGCTTGCTCTGTGAGACAGCATTCCCTCTCAGATTGGGTTGGCATCAAACCTGTTGGTCTTTCATAAGCCATTAAAGACCTGGATGTTCCCACAAGCATTTTGGCTGGGTCAGTTGTTGTCTTAGTGATTGAAACGAAACACTTTTTCTTTTGGCTTCAGGCATGTTGGACATTAGGGTTTCTCTATATACAGAATATACTCTCTTCTTTTGGTTTTAATTTTTTTGTATACCAATTAGAGTCACTGTGGTGAGAGATGGACAGCTATATAAATTGTTGAATACATGAATGAATGAACATCATGGATACCAGATAATCAGACCAGAAGCTTATTACCACTGCATACTCAGAAATAATGAAAAGAAATAACAAATATGGCTATGGGAAAAAAAAAAACCATTGGCTCAAATGCACACAATTGTGACAAAATTAACTACAAGCATCTGGAAGAATCTGGCTGTTTTTCTAGCTTTAAATCAACTTTCTAGCACTCTATGAAATGAATGGTAAACTTGTGCAAAAAAGCTAGCATGCAAATCTAACAAGGGCTTTGGAAAGTGCTGATGATGCAGGCAGATGATTTGTAAAGGCCAGTTCTTCAGCCCTTCCTATAGTCCAACTCCAAATGGCCACAGGGGGATGTTTGCATTGAGTGGAGGGAATGGGGCAAGCCCCAAGTGGTCTAAGATGGCTAATAGGAATTGGTCAGGGGCAATCTCTGCCATGTCAGTCACTGAATGAAAACTCAAAGTGTGGCAGCTGTGGAAAAAAAGAAATTCTTTGTTGGGGTCATTGGAAAGGGGATTGACAATGGTTAACACTGTCATGCCTGCATAAAAAAATATATGGTATGTCCACATCTGGACTACTGCCTTTGGTTCTTATAACATTGGGAGAAAAGATACAAGGCAAGGGCAACCAAGGAGATGGGGAAAAGGTAAAGTGGTAAAACAGAAAAAAAGGAAACACACAGAGAGAGATATAACTGAGGTATAGAAAATAAGGCATTATATGGAGAAAATAGACATGGAAACATTATTCTCCCACTCTCAAAACTTTGGGAATGTGGATCTTCTAATAAAACTGAATGAAGTTATAGACCAGTGATGGCAAACCCTTTCGGCACCGAATGCACATGCAATAAAAACCCAAAGACCAACTGGCCGGCATGCACATACCTGTTTTTTTGCCGTTTTTTGGGCCATTTCAGGCTGTTTTTCGGGCCGTATTCTGGCACTCTGGTGCCCATAAAGGCCAGCTGGCTGGTTTGCATGTGCGCACCAGAAACCAGAGCAGTTGGCGACAATGCATATGCCCACAGAGAGGGCTTTGCATGCCATCTGTGACACCTGTGCAATAGGTTCGCCATCACGGTTATAGACAAAACCAAGCACTTCTTCACACTGTTCACAAACTCTGAAATTCATTACTACATTGAGTAATGTAGTAACGAGGGCTCCCAGCTTGGAGAGCTTTAAAAAAAGAGTTGGAAAAAATCATGGCAGCCAGGTCTATTGACAATTATTAGTCTTGAGATTCTTGGCTGGCTTCAGATTGGAGGCAGATTGCTTCAAGTACCAGTTACAGAAACGATGGCAAGAGAGGGATGTAATAGAATAAGAGAGTTGGAAGGGACCTTAGGGGTATTCTAGTGCAAACCCCTGTTCAAACACTTGTGCAAGAAACAAAATGCTAGATTAAGGTGGAGCTTGGTCTGATTTATGCTGTTATGGGTTTACATTTTTAATTCCAAAGTTACAACTCCAAAATATTTTTGAAAATATCAGGATGGATAAGGCCGGTTTAAATTCTATTTGATAAAAACTTAAATCATTATAAAAAATTTGTAAACATCTAGCACCAGAAAACAACATAATTACCTCATTTTCATACAGCCTCCACATAGACACAAATTATAGGTTTGGGACTAAATATGACAGCAACTAATCCAGAGCATCGTGGGTTGAAAGAAAATAAAACCAATGCCACGCCTGAAGAAAGCATTTTATTTATTAATACAAGAATAGAAATTCTGCAATAAATACAATCTAATAAATAACATCTGAAAATAAATAAATATTAATATAAACAAACTTAGAATAACAACCTGGCAGAAGGAGAGAGGGGTGGGCAAAGATGGAGAGAAAGAATGGGAGATGGGGCCACATATGGGAAATTTTCCCTTTGCTGATGACAGTGTAAACCACAGAACTTCACCCATCCTGTTTTATGGAGCGAACGGTGTAGACAAGCGGTGGCCACCACAGCTGGCTTAGACAATTATCCTACTAAGGGTAGATCTGCACATGTGATGAATGAATGAATGATTGAATTAACGAATGATCATTTATTCATTCACTGCAATAGTAAATGAATGAATAATCTTACCTAACCAGGGAGGGGAAAGAAAGCTGGAAACCTAAGCGTTTGAGCTAAACTGAGTCTCTCATCTCTGGTTCAGTTTGGGCATATTTTACAACCTGACTGGAGAGATGCTCCCCATGTAAGTGCCATTGAATGTCCTTTGTAAGCTTCGAATTGGCACAGCCCCTTAAACAGAAGGGGCAGAGAAATCCAGCTACGGAGGGTGTGAAGTTTAAGGCAACTGGAGTATCAACGGTGGAGGCTGCAGCTGTTGGCTGCCCTGCAGCCAGGGCTTAATTGTTCATCCTGGAGGTGCGAAGGGAAACACTCTTCCTCTTCTTCTGGAAAATGAACGGCCCCTCTAGAAGAGGAAGAGAGAAAGAGAGAGAGAGAGAGAGAGAGTAGGAGGAGGAGGAGGAGGAGGAGGAGGAGATATTAATTTTATACAAGGTGGAGAAGGAAGAAATGCGAAGAAACAGGCTGTATAGATGTGTATCTGCTCACCCAGAAGCACAGCTTAGTAGCAGAGAGCAATGCAGCACCAAAAAAGCAAGGGAGGAGGAGGGCAATTTTGTGGAGGGGCTGGGAGAAGGCATTGGATTTGGAGTCTTTCAGAAGTGCTAGTTCTTGAGTGGCAGGTCTGAATGCTGTCAGTGAATGAGGTGAAGGCAGAGACAATGGCAACGACAGGAATCAAAAGCCTCTGGTTTCCAGATGCAGCATAACAGCGGAAGGAGGCACCCTTTTGCGCAGTCGGTTGAAGTCTTTGGCTGAGCGCCATAGCCAGGTCTGTAGCTCTTTGAGCAGCCAGAAGTCGTCCATCTTGCGCAGGAAGTGGCTGGGTGGGGTAATCTCTAGAGGGGGCCCAGGAGTTGGGAGTGAATAACCCAGGGAAGCCATGATGCCTGCAATTGAGCCCAGCAGCCCTTGCAGGCTAGCCCGGAAGTGGGCAAGGCTGTGGCGCAGACTCGGCACTGCAGTTGGAGCCGAACCATCCATGGTCCTCAGGTAGCAGAGCAGGTGGCTGTAGGCCTGGTAATTAGCTGCTAGCCGGGCATTGTCATTCAAGCTGTGCCATTCCTGAATGTCTACGGTGGCACTTGGCACAGCTTCTACCCCAATTATCCGGGGAGGGTCAAAGTCCGGCTCATTGAAAGGTGGCCCCAGGTAGTTGAGCTGAGGAGAAAAGACAAAAAAGTGTTACTCACTTGAACGGGAATCCTTACTTTCCCAGTGCTTTCTACCCACCTCCTCTAGGAATGCCTCCTCTCTCTCACTCTCTTATAGGCAAGACAAGGAGATGTAAGTCTATGGGATCACAGGACATGTGTCCACTTCTACTTAACTATAAAACAACCAATCTCTTTTTCCAGTTGTGACACTTCCCCACCCCCCAATGTTGCTTCATCTGATCTCCAGTCCACCAGTGGGAAAGCTGCCATTTTTAAAAGGTGTTCTCATGTTAAAATGGCCCTGCTTATTCGAACAGCCTCAAGTGGTGCAAAAGCTGTCATGCCTTGTCATCCATGAGTTGGAAGGGAAACAGGAAACTTGGTAGTGCCCAGGAATATAGAAAAGAGAAACATGATCAGCGGTGGGAGAAACTGGTAGAGTTTCTGCTGATGGTAGAATGGATAAGACCTTAGCTTTGTTGTAGGAAAGATCCGTTGCAGTACAAGTAGTCCTGATAACCACAATTGGGACCAGCATTTCTGTGGCTAAGCAAGGCAATTAAGTGAATGATGCCCGATGTTATATTCTTTTTGCTACAGTTTATGATTATAAGTCAAGGACTACCTGTACACAGTGCTACATGCAAGAGGACACATATTTCTGTATACTGTTGCCCAACTATGCCTGCTGACCAACCCATCCATGGGCATTGGCAAAGTGTCCCTGGATCCACTGATTTGCTAAGACTTCGCTGTTATCTGTTGTACTTCTTGCACTTCTATGCAGCTATTACAGTTACTAAGTTTCTATCATTGAATGATCCTTGCTTCCCAGCTGATCATTTTGCTATAAACACAGGCACATGTTGGCTTTATTCACACTGCCTGTCTGCCTGCCTGCCTGCCCGCCCTGCTGGGCTGCGTTCCTGGGATTCCCCACCCCCTGCCAACAGTGGTGTCCCGCAGGCAGCAGGATTGCCCAGGCGGTGGGGTGGGTGAAGCACCAAGCGGAAGGGAGGTGTGTCAAACCCTGCGGGTGTGTGAAGAACCTGACAAGCTCAGGAGACAAATTAATTTCCTCTCTGTTGCCCGAGGGCAGATAGAGGCTCCCCAAACGATTTTATAGCAGTAGCAGAGATCAGCTAACAGGCAGGCTGGGACGTGGCCATCAACATGAGACCAGCAGGAGAAAAGAGGGAAAGGAGAAAGTGGAATTCTGTTACATTTGAGAATAGGGGCTTCATAGGGGGAAAGAATAAGGAAGGGAACATGGTGCACTTGGAAGGTTTTTGGAAGATACATTGTTTGATATGAACCTACATCTGTCAGGGGCTTTCCTTTTCCTAATAATTTCAGTTTTCACACATGGACAATGAACCAACTACTATTCACCTCATTCACTGATCTCAACTATTGTCTCATTCTCTGCAAAACTGTGGCCTCAGGCAGAGGGAGAAAGGTGTGTTGCGAACACACAAAAATGCTCAGATTGAAAATGTGTACGAATCTTAAAAAATTAAAATTCTGCTTTATATTTTATCATTTACTGGATTCATTTAATAGGGAGGATCCAAAAGCTATTTAGAACACTAAAGAAAACATCTGCACATAGATGCAAGTAGACCTAATTTTGTGTAGAAGGGATCTGGATAGGGTTTGGAGGATCAGCCCCCAAAACTTATCCAAATCCCAGCGACCAGTGGCCACTAGTTTCAATAGCTATTCGGGTACTCTTCATTTAGTGTTTAATATTTGGAGGGATGTTGCAAAGAGAAGTAGCTAGAAAAACAACTTTCTTCAGCATGTCTCAGGGAAAGGCAGGTACCTTTTAACACTTAATGAAGCCCATGCTTATCACGGACTCCATTCCTTGCATATCCCACAAGCCCAGAAGACTAAGGAAAGGCCATGGTAGAGCTCTGATGCACTTAAACCACACTTTCACAGCCTCTAAAAGGCTTATGTAGTAAGGATTCTTGTGTCTCTATCCATACCTTCTATGGCAGCCTTTTAGAGATCATTTAGGGAAACGTTTGTAACATCCCTTCAAAAGCTGCCAGCAGGATGGCCTGCCCAATTGTTTTCCTTTCCTGACAGGTTCAGAGCAAAGCTCTGGTGACTATGGGGCACTTTGCCTAGCTATCTTTGTGTTGTTTTGCTTTGTTTTCCCCTTCTATTTGGTTGCTAACCATTAAGCGTTGCAAATACTGACCTACTTAAGATACCCCCCCTAAGGCATCAACCCAACTTCCTTCACCATCGGGCTCATCTCTTTGTCACTCTCCAAATTCCTCTCCTGAATTTTCTCTCTCAGTTCATTTCTTTCTTTCATAATGAGAGGAATGGTAGTACTAGCGCAAGTCAAGTTTGGGTCATTTCAGTAGATGGGCTGTAAGGGTTGGCTTGTGCTCCCCATTTCCTCAGGAACGCTCAGGAAAAATAGTGCTAGGTTTTTCTTGGCAGGTAAGGCAATGAGGAATATAGCCTTTCTACAGGATCTGATTTCCCAGTTGCTACACTTATGGGCCTCAGCAATCTCCTTCATATTGCTATAGTGCCGTTCCTTATCTTAATTTGATTTACCCTTACCTCTTCCGTTTCATTTTCAGGTTGGTTTATCAAATATCCTTTCCCAACCTGATACTCTCCAGATGGTTTGAATATGTCCCATTAGCCCCTAGCTGAGTTATGAGGGGATATTTATTTATTATTACATTTATATTGCCATCGATTCTCTAAAGAGTCTGATGCTTAGAATCACAGTCCGAAAGGTTTGAAAACTACCAGGTTGCAGGAAACAATTTATACTTTGCTTTACTAAAATCTTAATCTGTCTTAAGTTATTTCTAGAGGCCTGGGTCATGCTCTGATTTCTTAACAATTATGATGGACAGGAGAGATAGTCCATTATGGTGTTGACCTTTAATGTGCTAATGGCATGGGACTGGTTTATTTGAGGGAACATCTTTCTGCAGTTTCATTTACCGGTCCCACCAGATCTCATAAAATAAGTATGTTACAGATTCTAATATCTTGAGACCTACAGTTGACAGGCCCTAGATGATGGGTCTTTTTTTTCTTTTCTTTTTTTTTCTTTTTGCTGCAGCACCCTTATTGTGGATTTCATCACTTCTCAACTTCTGAAGGTCCCTCAAGATGAACTCATGAGGTGGGTCCCTTATTATTATTCCAATATTCCTCCATCCATTATTCTCTTTTCCTGCTTTAGCTTTGCTTTTATAAGTTTTAATTATTTTAATAACTATTATATAATGATTATTTATTTGCAAGTTTATACAGATTATTATATGCTTCCCAGAGTCACTTTCCGTGGCATGACAGGCCATACAATTTTAGCTAATACATTTTAAAAAGAATTTATAAATAGACAAGAAGTTTGAGAGACCAACTGTTATTGCCATATCTTTATTTATATAAGTTCACTCACTGAAAATAAGTGTTAACTGAAACTGGCTTTCTGTGAATCTAATGTAAAAGGTTTTATACCTGTTTTTATGTGAATTTGGAAAATTGTGTATGTCTGTCTGTATACACAGTTATATATTTTGAAAACATTCAGATATTTTGTGTTCCATGTGGACAACATGGGAATGTGCCATTAACTGGGATTGGCAAGGAAAATTCCAATATTGATCATCAGTATGCCTGTAATATAGGATCAGTATACCAATACTAATCCAACATATGGTATCTTTCTCCCTTCTTGTTGCTATAATGATAAATAACTGTACCTTTGATAAGTATTGTAGTATCAATATTTAATTGGGGACAGTTTTATCAACAAATGACACCTATCATCCCAGAATGTAGTTTTTCAATCCCTACCCAGAGATTGAAACAGATTGACAGAGAAAGAGGAAAACATCATGATCATCATTTTGATCTCTCTCTCTCTCTCTCTCTCTCTCTCTCTCTCTCTCCCTTCCTTCCTTCCTTCCTTCCTTCCTTCATCGTTATCTGTGTGTGTGTGGGGGGGGGGGAACCAGCACAAGCTGAATATGTGCACAGTGGAAGCCCAGAGAGTTGGCTTTAGGCTAAATTTGCATCTGTTGATCAGCTTCTTCCAGCTTATTATTACCAAAATTTGTTCATTTCTGGGACAGAGGTTCTCATTAAATGAGCACATCACGCAAACTCAGTGAATGGACACTAGCTGCTGTATAATGACACAATTCTTTAGTTTTCTAGACTGTGAAAATCTGACCTTCTTGATCCGCCTCCTTAAAAAAATATTTCAGGAATGTTGATCTACTAGAAAACATGGCTCCTGCGTTTTCCATGGTCCAAACCAAGCAAATTCCTGATTTGATAGCATTTGATGCTCAGTGTCAGGGAAAGCTGCCAAAGGGTAGGGCCTGAAATGCCAGGTAGGCCAGAGAGCAGGGATGCCACGCAAGCTGATGAGGGGCTACCCCCACTTTCTGCACAGTCGGGCGTTTCCCTGGCAAGTTCTGACAGACGAGGCCTCACCTCACCCCAGCGGGAGATCCACAACAGATTGTAAACAGGGAGACTCCACCGGTGCCTGAAGGCAGGGAGGAGAAAAGATGTCAGATATTCTGCCAAGTGAGAGCCATAGCTGTGGAGAGATAACAGTATTTCAGCTATTCACCAGGTAGAAGGAAATTTTAGGTGCTGGCACAAAGTGTCGCAGGCACAAAATTTCCATATCCCTAAATCCTTTTTAAAATAAGATGAAGAATCAGTCTGTTGCCTTTTAACATCTTTCTTTTGCAATGGGCTTTCAAGATGCAGTATCTAGTTATATAATCTTTCCCTTCATATGCACCAGTTTTATGAAGCTCCAAATGACACTGTTTTCCGTTTATAGCACTTATCTTTTTCCCTACCACTTCTTGCAACATTTTAATTCCCAGAATGGAAAGAAAAGAAAACCCCCGAACAACTGCCTTGGGTCCTATGGAAAAGTGCAGTTCCATGCAGAAGTGACCTGAGGTGCACTAAACCCACATGCCAGAATACACAGAGAGAATCCTGGCCTTCCTTGGCTGCAGAGATATCCCAATGGAGAGAAACAGGGAGGCAGAATTTTCCAAAGAGGCCAGTTGGGCAGGGGAAAAAATGGAGATGGTTGAAGGAAAGGGGAAAGAAGCAAGACAAGAATTTCTAGGCAGTTTCTCAGCTCAGCTGCTTCCATTCTCCCAAAGCATCTACACTCACATAAGTGGCCGCAAGCACGTGCAGCTGGTGTTCCAGATAGCGAGTAAGGTCGTACATCTGCTGGATGGACTGTCTGGTAGTCACTTGGTCCGTGCGGTTCAGTGCAGGCACCCCAGGCAGGTTCCAAAGCGTGGCACACAGGAAGGCAAGGATCCCCCACGAATCTCCTGCAGGGAGCACACTTGTAAGGAGCTGTGGGCAAAGGGAGCACTGTGACCGGGGGAGCAAAGCCTCCATTCCCCAACCCTCCTTCCTCCACACCCCACTACTTTCCTTGAGAAATCATAGGAGAAAAGAAACTTGTCTTATTCACTCCCATTGAATATACTTCCCCCAAACCCATTACACAAATGAAATCTACATGCGTGGCTCAGACCATGGGAACAGATAGCTTTTTTTTTTAGCTTGGAGTGATTCAGGATATTCTGATGCTGGGGGAGTTCACCCGAAAACCTTTTTGTCAAGCAATCCTTATCCCATCAGCCCTATTTGTCCCATCCTTCTTTCATACAAGCAAAACGGCTGCACGTATTCTTGTATTAATCTGACATGTCAGAAAAAAAAATCTATTTTTTTTTTTTTGCACAGGAAAGGTTTCCCATAGCAACAGTTAAAAGCAATCAAGGCCAATTAAGACTTCCCCAGATGCAAATAGCAACCTTAGAGGATGTGTGCCTGCATGTGTAGGCTTCAGTAGGGCCGGGAAAAGAAAAACCCCTAGTGCTATTTGCCTGAAACCAAGAGAGGTGTTTTCATTTTAAAACATGTTACTTGGATTCACCTCAAGTCCAATCCAGTCTAGCCTAAAGGTTACCAAGATTGTTCTAGGATGAAAAGATGCTTACATAATGTCTCCCCCCCCCCCCTTTTCTCTTTTGGAAACTCCTATTCTTGTTTCCTGCCCATATAGTACTAGTAGATTCTGGAGATTTCCAGGTCTCTGGAAATACATATGTCAAATTTGAATCCTGGCAATTGCCTGGACTAGTCCCTGAGGTTTTCTTGGCAGCATTTTTTGGAAATGGTTTGCCATGGCTTCATTCATAGGGTATACAGAGAGAGACTGGCCTATAGGAGGACCACCTAGCTGGTTGCATGTCTAAAGCAGAATCAGAATTCATGCTCTCCTGGTTTTTAGCCTGGTGCCTTAGTCATTATACCAAATTGGCCCTCTTATTGTTAAGAGAACAATGTCTCCTTAAGGATCCCATCCGAATTCCCAGTGAATGTTCAAAGCTGAGACAAAGGTTTACTTTCAGCAAGGCATAATTTTAAATGATCTAATACTTCACAGGGTACAACAGACTAGTCAGAAATTGTGCGTTAATGATTTGGGTTCATTAATGTTCATTAATGTTCATTAAACATTGTATGGTTTATAAATAATGAATGAATTTTTGAAATACATTCATCATATACCTTAAACCATGGGCCCCCAACCCCAGGGCCAAGGACCAGCACCGGTCCACAGCCCAGCAGAAACTGGGCCATGCAGGGCAACAGAAGTCCCATCCACATGTGTGCAGGATGCCTGCTGTATGAGAAACCATCACATACACAAAACACATACACACCATCCACAGAAAACGGTACCGGTCCCTAACTCCCAAAAGGTTGGGGGCCGCTGCCTTGAACTACAGTTTTTCTGTCAAATAGTTAACTATTTGGCTGAAATAATGCTCTTAGCCCAAAGAGAAACTCTATTTCCTAAGTTTATTAGCACACCATAAATGATGTAATTCTAAAAAAAAAAAAAAAAAAAAAACCTTAGTATTTTGAGAGTGAAATTTTGGATGCTAATAGAAAAGATAAATACAGCCAAAAAGCTCTAAGTAATATGAAACATTATATGGAAGACTAAGGCACATTCCTGCATTGTTAGAAATGCCACAAATATTATTCTTCGTTTAGCTTGCTTGGTGTTTCCCTTTTCCTTTTTCGGAGATAGAAATATCTACAATATACAGTATCTTTATTTCCAGACCAAGGATAGGAATATGGTTATGCCTGTAAAGCTGCCACAAAAATCTAGCGCATTACTCATGCCAATGCCTCCCACTTGGGTGATTCACCTATGAAGCACGCAATCCGCCCCGGCCACTCGCGCTTCATTAAAGCCTATCCCGTGGCATTATTCAGGGTACGCCACACCCAAGCCCAGCCCAGCCTCACTGATTCCATCTTACTTCAGTGCTTCCACTGTTCTCCTGCCCACCAGAGACAGCGCCCACCCATTCTCCCTCCCACACAACCCAGAGTGTTCCTTGCCTTTTATATAAATTCTATATGAATCTGTATCATTTTCCTTTTGTAATTTTGAAAGGGGCAAGAGTAGTGCCTTAACAAAAGGAGTCCCAAATGGATGTCAGGTATAGAATAGCTCCTGCCTGATCTTAATCATTCTTTCTAAAGAGAATGAGGGAGGCTTTGGAAGGCCTTTGCTGTGGCATGAGAAATTCTGCTTCATCACCAAGGATATTTGCCAAGGAAATATTCAGTTTCCCACCGTTGTCCTCATTCTGGAAAGTTCTACATAGCTGCCAAAACAATTGTCCCTATCCGTACTGTGGCTGTATTCTTCACTACTGCCCAAGAAATGGCAATGGCCGACAACCAGCATCCTGCCTCTGTAAGGTAGAGGGAGAATAGTAAAGGACAGTTGGGAGTTCCCAGATGGTCTACCCCCATGGTTTATCCTTTCAATTGCTCAAATGCATTTGTTGCCATTTACTTTGTGCCATGATGGAACTGGAAGTTAATTAGATGCCTAGAAAAAGGGAAGCAAATTTGTGTGGTCACAAAGGCTGAGAACTATACAGGATTATACTAATCCTGCATGTGGAAATGTTCACAATGTGCTGATAGCACCTGGACTTTGAGCTGAAAATTGGTTCCATATTAGCATTGAGACACTGTCTTCCTCCACTGCATCTGAAGCCAGCAACTTAAGAGATATGGTATATATAGCACATCATTATGCATCGTCTTCCTTTCATGAAGTACTTTTCCACTTTTCTCCTGCTCCCCAAGGAAACTGCTCTGCAGGCCTAACAGTAAGGCTCATCCTGCATAATAACATGTTGCTCCTTTCTATCATGGTTACAATCACATGATAATATTTTTATTTTTCTGATAGGAATTGAAGGTAATTCTGCATGTTATACAATTTCTGCTCAGGTTGTACTATATGCAAATAATGTGAAGGTACCTAATAAATGCTAAATCCAGCACCAAAATAAAGTTAATTCAGCTCCATAAAGGATAAGAAGAAATTATCCCAATCCTCTCAGCATTTCTGTATAATTAGAATAATACATCTTCTATTTAGATTATTGGAAATTAATTAGATCAGGGGTGTCAAACTCATTTTCCTCATTAAGTTAATGAATAAATGAATTTTAACTCTTTGTTAATCTGATAAGCATTTATTGTCTGCTGGACTGTATAGCCATCAGACTTTTTCTTCAAAAAGTCAGCAAAGTTTGTGAATGGAAAAAGAATGGAATATGATGAAAAAAATGAGAAGCCCCATCTTTATGAAAAAGTTTCATTGAATAAGATGGATGGAAATACTTAGATACTTAAAAGAAGATGCTAGATTTTCTGTTGCAGTGAACTGGGGGGAAACATCACTAGTCCCTACAAACATTGGTGACCTTCAATGTTTTTTTGGGAAAATGCTAGTCATGTAAAAGAAGAAGTGTCAAAATCAATATTTAATATTTAAATGAATAAAGGGGGGGAAATACAGTACTTATCCTATAAACAATGATGGACATTTTTCCCCAAAAAGCAAAATAAAAAATAAAAAATAAAAATATTTTATAATACTTGAATTCTGAAATATATCTAATTTGATGTTCACTCTATTTACATCTTACAACAGTGATTTTCAATGTGCTACTGACAGACAGCGACTGTTAATCACTGTAAAAACACCTTCACATTCACATTCACATTTTTAATATCCTGTTATATAAGCCAAACAGCTAAGTAAGATAAGAACAAAGCCTCCCACAAATTGAGTTTGTCATACGTAGATAGTTCTTGTAATAGTACTGACATCTGCCTTTCCTTGTGGTCTCCCATCAAAATAATATCCAGGGCTTACAATGTTGTTGTGATTTTTAGATTAGTGAAGGTAAAGTAGGTGCTGTCACAAATAATGCATTATTTTGCATTCCACTGCATTCATTTGAAATCTCTCTAACTGTCCACTCTATTACTCTATTTGTCTTCCAAATTTTGCTTTTCAGGAATGGGATGTCTCAGAAAAGACAGCATTCAAAAATGACCTTTACTAGCAAAAAAGAACAGTATTTCCTGTCAGATATCTTGGTTTGAATGTCACCACAAATCACATTAGCACTACGAGCCATAGCATCTTCCTGGAAGCTCACTGTGAAATAAAGTTGTACCTGGTTTAGTTTTCCTCTTAGGTTTTTTGCTTTCCAAGATAAGCTTCCCCTGCATTTAAGAGATGGGTGAATAACCACATCTTTGCATCTCTTTTAAAAATCTGCCTTACCGAAGGTTGTTGAGACTGGAAATAAATACTGCAGCATAATACATAGAATAGGCTAAGGTAAGTTTAGCACCATTCAAAAGAAAGTAAATCTCACAGCCCCCAAACAGGAAAAACTTTGTCCTGCCCGTTTGTACTTGATGTGGTTTTGCAAAGTGTTCAGCCTGGATCCCAGCCACTAGAAGCTTGCTCATCTCTATTCTAAGGGCAGTTTCAAGTGTAGGCGCCATTCATTCTGAATCAGAACACTTAGTACCTGAAAACCAAATTAGGGCTATCCTAATCACCATGCTGATTACCAGTGGTCTACACCAGTGGCAGACACTGTATGGATGATTCATCTGCTTTATTCATATAGCTTTTCTGACAGCTTTTGATTGAGAGTAGTTATTCAGCCTCAGATTGTCTCCTGCTCTTCCTTTTTTTGACAAATGGAGTCTTTTTTTTTCAAATGACCCCATGATATCAACTATTTCTACCACGACCTATGCATAAGACCGGCCATACTATTAATCATTACTTTCTTTTTTCACTCCTTACATTTCCCAAAACACACATTTAGTGGAAGAGAACTTAGGTGTTACAGATTTAGAACAGTTTCCTCCCATCTTCTGACACAACTTTGGTCATGGACACAATCTAGAACATTTCATCATCCGGGTCCCTCCACTCACTCTCAGGGGTCTCCATCTGCCACAAGATTTTGGTTTGGGCTACAAGAGAAGCTGGTCACCTGGTTTTCATAAGAATCCTCTACCCATGAAAGGCTGACTAGCACCTGTCGAAGTGTTTGCTGGGTCTCAATGCCAAGGGGCTTTTTGAAAATAACAGTAGGCTTGTTTTTCTTTCTTGCTAAAAAAATAACTTCACTGCTCTTTTGAAAATATGATAGTCTTATGCTATAAAGGTAAAGGTTCCGCTAGCACATATGTGCTAGTCGTTCCCAAATCCAGGGAGCGGTGCTCATCTCCGTTTCAAAGCCGAAGAGCCAGCGCTGTCTGAAGATGTCTCCATGGTCATGTGGCCGGCATGACTAAACACCGAAGGCACATGGAACGCTGTTATGCTATGCAGGAAGTCAATTTAAAGCAGGAAAGAGAGCCTGATTTTGCCAGATGTATGTTCCTGATTCTGACATCAATGAGTGCATTACAGGCTTTTTGTTTATTTATTTTTGTGTATTGATTAGATTTTTATCCTGCCCTTATAAATAATTTAAGCTGGAAAACATTCGTAACACTCCTTCCTCCTCCTATTTTCCCCACGACAACCCTATGAGTGTGAGGTGAGTTGGGCTGAGAGAGACTGACTGACTGGAACTGGAAGTCACCGTCTCCTAGTTTCTAAATGATTAGGACAGTGCTGATTGTAACCATGGAGGAACTAGAGACCTGCACTTCATGGCCATGAGGAAGTATCTTTAAAATAATAAGGGAATGGGTTTCCCATGGTTATTGGTTTAATCGCTAACATCTGTAGGAAGCTGCAGTGAACACGATACTTGGGCTGACCTAATAAGCTAATTGAATGTGGAACATTGTGAAATGGTATTTCTGCAATGCAATGTCACATAGTGAAACATTTCATACACATCATCAGATGCCATCATCAGATTCCTATTTTTCCCAAACAGAATGCATTAGCAAGCTGACACTGTATCTCATTGTTTAAAGATTATAGTAGCTTTTTCACATTAACACATAATTGTACCACAATCTGCCATTGCAACAATAATCTCTTATAAGAAGCAGGAATAAGATCACTAGTTCAAATCCAGCACTTTAAGTACTATGTGAGTTTTAATCAATGCAAAAACATACACACAATTATCAACAACATAGCATGTGAGAAATTGGGAACAAGATTCCATTCTCTCCCAAAATTCATTAGCAAGTTGTACAACATTTCAGGTTCATTTTCTAGAATAAGGTTAGAGATCTGGGGCCTTCCAGATGTTTTAGATATAATTCCCCCAGTCCATTGATACTGATTGTGTTGACTAAACCTGTTTAAGTTCAAAACATTTCTCCTACTTTAAATCTCGACATCTTTTTAAATCCTGTAGTAACTGGATTCACACAATCAGTTTTGAGCATTTGTTGAAAAATGTAGATGTTCGTTAGAATTTAACAAAATCAATAGTTAACCTCCCCCCCACACACACACACACACTCAAATGAACTACATGTATTTTTCACACCTCCAGTTCAGGAAGAACTTGATACATATTTTATTTACAGTTTATATCCATTCTGACAGAAAGCACAAGTCCATTTTTTTCTTATAAAATTAGTCTCTAAAAATTGACCATGAACTAGGACTTGATTTCTTTGGGGAAAATATATGGAATTTATTTGAAGGAAATATATACACATTTGTGTCTGTGTGCACATACACACAGTAGAAAAGCAGACCCAAGGTTTTACAGAGAACCACCACAAGGAAGAAAAATAGCTTGTGAAAAACAGGAGGTTGTTGTTTCTCCAGCCCACCTCATCATCAGACATTGAATATCAAAATCTGCCAAGCAAAGGCAAACTTATTGCTGCATCGCAAGGCTGTGAAAATGCCTTGGTGGGTTTTCAGTCCAAATATTCCTTTTCTGTTGAAGGATAACTTTGGGTGGGGTGGAAAGGGGGGTGAATCTGAAACTACAATGTCTGATGTTGACTTGCTGCTACTGATGAGTCACCAGAAAACTTTTTCCTCTGATGCCTGGCACATTTTTGCAGCTTTAAAAAAAATTGATTTCTAAAAAGATGGCAATGTTCAGTGTAAGAAGATTCCGCAAGAGGAGGAGAGGGGATGAACAATACTAGTAGTCTTGGGTGTTAATTCTAAAAGCACTGGAACACCACCTGAGCACCATCAGCATTGAAAAAATCAACATCAGTCAATTGCAAAAGGCAGCTTTACTTGAAACAGCTTATATCCTGCAACAATATCTTTAATATTGTTAAACAACCATATCTGCTTATACTAGGTACTTGGGAAAGACTTGATGTGGATAAAAAGGCCAAATTTAGCCTAAATATCTGACTAACTGTGCGACTTAACAATAATGTATCATCATCCGGAGATGAAATATTTTAATATTATTAAACATCTGCCTATCCCAGGTCCTTGGGAAGGATTCAATAGGTGGAGAAAAATGCTTAATCGAATCTAAACATCTGGGTGATTGCGTGACCAGCCTGGATAATAATAATTGAGGAAGCAGTCACCTGAATCATACGGGGTGAGGCAACAATGATAGCTCAACCACTATTTGATTTACAAGCATGTATGAGCTCTTCCTCCTGGCCACCCACATTAAAGGGCTTTCCTCCAGGCCTGGGAGTGTCGGATGATGGTTGGCATGCACTGCACGGCCCTTATTGCTTAGCCCTGTTCTGCTTCAGTAACCAAGCCAGGGAGGGGTGCTGCTTTCGTGATTAATGCAGGACAAGCAAGGAAAGTAGCTGATGGATCCCCTCTCCTACTTTCTCCTCCCATCAAAGATCAATCCTAATCCAAAGGGAAAAGCCATCACCAAAATCTTTTAATATAGGATGTGGCTGGGGCTGAGGAGGAAGAAATGGGAGACTCTCTTTGGACCACCACCACCCTTTCATTGCTGAGTGAAAGTGCTTTCCACCTATCCTCCAGTTGACTGAAAAGTCTGAGAACTGGAATGGGCAAGGTCTCTAGTCCTGAGGTTGAAGTACAAGGAATCTCTATAAAGAACACATACTCAGAAAAAGGAAGAAATCTAAATTGCAGGAACAAAACCACGAAGTCTAATTTTAGATACCGGTCATTAATTTATGCAACTTACAAAAAAATACTTTCAGTAGATATTTTTTCATGGAGGCCCTTTAAAAAGTACTCCATTTCTGTTCATAATACAAGTATATTGACCTTTTCTCCCATAAATATCCCATGATCCTGAAGTATAAGTAATCTTGCAACATATTTTTTTCGTGCATTTAACTGACCGTTTCCATATAATTATCTTACAGAAGGCATAGAATGTTATAACCATATTTTTCTAGTCAAATAATTTATATGAATATTTCAAGATCTTTTGCTTATCGTCTTATCATAATGTACTACATCAAAACTTCCAAATTGGAGATGCATTTGTTCTGTAATTTCCTTTTCTTTTTGCTAATAATACTTCCGTGAGAAATGTTTTTTTTTAACTAATGTTTAAATGGCTAACAAGATTGAACGTATTTCAGATGTTCTGAAATATCTGAAAATTCCAAGCAAATCTTCCCAGAATTTCATTCATGCTTTCTCTTGTTTTTAAATGTTGGAAAACTGTTGGTTTCAGTGTTTTGTAACTTAGGTGCTAATGGTATGAATTACTGAGACATTTTTGTATGATAACTGCAAAAAGCATAACCGTTGAATTTAAGTAACCTTAATTATTAAGTTTCTTGGAATCAACTTAATTTTTTAGCCATCCAGAGAAAATAAATTTTAGAGTACGGGAACATTTAATATGCTAAAGTTTTCTCTCTTTCCCTGAGCCATAAGGTGCCAAGAAATAGAGGGGTCAGGCTCCACACAGATGCCGTGATACATTTGGTGAACGTATGTGGTGTGCTACATCGCTACCTGTGTTCATTAGCTAGCCCAGGTCTGGTTTAGATAAGCAGATTCCAAAGTCAAATTTTAAAAAGGGGGAGGAGGTAGAAGGGGCCTAGCCCATGAGGAGCAAAATGAAGGGTTAACAGAAAGCAGTTGAAAGTTAAATGAAATTAGTATAGAAATTGTTTTGTATAACCCACTCCCCACCCACCCTGTAAAATATGTTAAACCTGCTTGATCTTTCCTTTTCCCTGACTTTAACATCTTCTTGGCTTTCACAACAACCTCCTGAGACAGAAGGTGGGAACAATTAGCAATAAAGATTGGAAGTCTTGATTCACAAGGCCCATATAACTGTGAGGCAGATGTTGAATCAACCTGAGCTGCAGATTTCCTAGTCTGTTCTACACTGGCAAAGGACAAAATGCCAAAGACTACATTGCATAGGTGTGTTTTCTAAGGGAAAAAAATATGCACTTGATTTTTCTGGCATTTTTCTTTTTTGTTGTTGTTGTTGCTGAAAAATGAGCCATTGCATAGAGCTTTTAAGAAGCAACACACCTCTTTGCAAACATGTTGCAGAAAGAAAACTGTTTCCTCAAACATACCAATCCTCTGTGGGAAATGCTGCACCCCTGAGAATACCATTGCATCTGCAATAAAGCAGGAATAGGTGTGTTTGGGTTTGCTTAGCAACCTGAAATCACAAACCATCAAACAACAGTAACTGTTTGTGATTATCAGTAAGATTTGCCAGGGAAGCCCACATTGAATCTCTGTCAATTTGGCAGTTCAGAGACTCACATGACTGTATCCGCTCACACTTTAATTAAAAGCTGCATCTACAGAGCTGGTATCAAAAGCAACATCTGCTGAGCTATGGGACTTAATGAGAAATAGAATGACTATAATTTTTTTTAAAGAATTGGTAAGATTTCCTGTCAATAAGTAGACATGCAACTTTATCTTCAAGAAGATGCCATAGCCAAGGAACCCATTAGTTATATTTATGTTTATTCATATTTATTGATCTGTAGTCCAGAAGATTATATATAATCCCATACCATTTTACCATCAATCAAAACATGTGAACTATATTTTTTTTTACCCCTCACAAATTTGTTTTCTCTGAATTAGGTTTGAAGATTACATAAAATGCAGAACTGACTAAAAGTCCAAATTCATGTTAGCCAAACCAAATTCATATAGCATGTATGTACTGGTAAAATGCAGAATCTGTCATCTTGATTAAGTTTGCCATTGTTTCTTCATAAGATTAAATTCTGCTCCATCTTTCATCATTCTTGACCCCCCAAAAACAGTATTGTCTTCCATAGTCAATTGTAAATTCACTAAGCATACTGGCTAACACTACCTTATCTTAAAATTAACCATTGGCCACAATTGGATTTTTTAAGGAGATTTTTAAAATCTTTACAGTATGAGTTTAGCTAATAAGTAATATTACTTATAGTAGACAGTGGCAACAGCCAAATTTCAAACTGTGACTATAAAAACAAGGTATTTTCTAATAAATTAATGTTTGCATTTTAAAATGTATTATTTAGTTTCTATTTATCTATTAAACTGAATTTTTACTTATATTTGTATTTTGCTACTTGAGTCTTTCAGCTGTAAAAAAATTATTAACAGTAATAGTATTTGTACCATCTAAATATCTCAACTGTTAGTGCTTCAACTCTCCTCACATTTGATTCCAGCTGTCAACTCTGCCAATATTGCCATTTATTAACATGTTTGTTGTTTCAATTAAACAGATATGGGCTCAACATGCATCTTTATCTTGCTCTCTTCTCTATTTCAAATTCCATTTCCTAAGATTCAGTTTTTACAATTGCTTCTTCTTCATTGTAATGATTACTATCAAGAATAAAATCAGGTATTTTGGCATGCCCAATTAACCTCAGTATGTTCCATATGTTGTAGATCTAAACATATGTGTTGCTGTGCTCAATAAAGCAAAGAACTTCTTTCTTAACTGGTGTGCTCCAAAATCTATTATATGTTGGTAATTGATAACCCATATTTCTCTGAACTGCCTTTTCTGAAACGTGTCTGTTCATCTCTTTTCTTTTACACCTCTGTGTAAGATCTTAAGTAAAAAAAAATTGCAAGTAGAAGTTAGTGGAGTTGTTCAGTATTCTGCATGTTCTTGCATTTCTCTACTATTTCTGTACACACACACACATTTTTCAGTCATTCAGTCATGTTTGATATTTGTTGACATAAAACTGTTAGCATTTTAATTGTTCTACCTTCTTCAGCTTTAAACTAAGTAGGAGGTACTTCATTCACGCCTGGAACTGTCTTATTTTATAGATGCTCTATAAGTGGGAGAATGACTCTGCATTCCTCATCCATGTGCCTCTGAACTGAAGGGAGTAGAAACTCCCTTTCTACTCTCTGGGCTTTTAAAATGATCCTCAAGCATTTCTTTGGAAAAACAGAAAGAGCTACATGGAAAGTCACTTGGAATTATTCAATGGATGGTAGGAAGAAACAATTAGGGAAGAAACACAATAGCCTTAATTTCTACATACATAGGGTAGAGCATATGGAGACAATTGCTATTATTGGGAAATATTAGGGTATAGAAGTTTAAGCACATCTGGATGACCATAGATGTAGCTGATGACCCAGAAGAGTTCAGTGTATTTATTAGATTTTACTAGAGCTGTGTATGTTTCAGTGCTTCAGACACTGCACAGCATCTACCTGCTAATGGGCTTTTTCAGGGTTTTTTACAAACCTGAAAATAAGATCCCACCACTTTAAGAAGACCACTGCTTTAAACTCAAATCGATTCTTAAAACAGTGCCCTCTTTTTTCAGGCTTCTGAAAGAGGCTGAAAAAAGTCATCCTGCTTTAACAAATAACAGAGGTGTTGTGCTCAAATAAGGTTGAAGCCTTTATTCCAGATCATTTTCCCTACTTTTTATCTTCTCAAGGTAAATGAGAGGGCTCCTTATCTGATCGTGCCTGTCTATAGCAGCCTGAGCAGTACTGGTATGGAAAGTGACTTCTGCATATGTGTTCATAAATTGAACATCTGGTACCCATCACAGTGGCAGCCATGATCAAACTCAATCTCTCTTAACTCTAAAATTTAGCCCCTGGCACTGAACTGCAGAAGAAACCACTTCTTAGTAGCGGGTGGGAATGAGAGATAAGTAATATACAGAGCAATAATCCCAGGTCTATAAACAACTACACTGCTATGTTCAGTGCTATGTAAATATGATTAAATACTCATCAAGTCTGAAAAATACTCCAATACTCCTTACTCTAATTGTTCGGCAGGCTCTAAACATTTAGACTGCAATTTCTACTTTATTTCTTTTGTACCACTTCTATTCTCATCACCCTTTTGCTACAAAATGGGAAAGCAGAAACACTTACAGAGAATCAACACGAAATCCCCAAAATCTTATTTACATACCCAGCACAAAGGTTATAATTTGTGTAACATTTGGAGATTTCTGAGATGCCACATTATGTTTCAGTCTTGCTTTTCCTTAATTCACTTATTCTATATATTTATTAAACCATATTGTATTATTTTATAACAAGTATTGTAATTTATTTATTAAAATTAACTTATGCATCAGGCAATTGGCGACTGGTGCTGAATTGCTTTGTTGTAAATAAAATTGCATAGGCAGCTCAGCTCACAAATTTCATTTTAATTTACTTGAACTTCAATTTTAATTAAAGTCCGGAAGAAGTGGCAATTCTGGTAAAAACCCAGGGATAGGAATCCTATATCTGAAGCTTCTTGCCTTCAGGTTGTGATTAGTGAAGAATAAATAACAGGGTAAGCAAATGGTCATCTTTAACATGTATTTTATTGATCTTTTTTTTTCCTCCTGGGGGAAAACAGCAATTTATTCCTTTGCCCCAGTATCTTTTGGAGTTAAACTGAAATCTTTGCACTTTTTATACTCTTAATTAATTTTAATCTTAATTAGGCACTATACATTCAAACTATACTGCACAAGCAACATATAGTATTTCCTCCCCCTTTTTTTTCTTGCTTTGTTCAAGATTCAGCCTGTAAGAAAGTCCCAGCGAACACAATGTTTGGTCATGACCATGGGATTATTTTAGACAGATCTAATCAAGATAATACTCTATTGCAGACTTGGGCATTTTATGGTCCACCTGGCCCTTCGGCTGTCCCTGTCCAACCTGTGGTGGTGGCCATGGTAGAGAAGCCCTCCACACAACAGTCTGTTTCCCATGTGGCCCCTTGGGAAATACAATTGCCGACCTCTGCTCTATTATTACATCAAGAGGATCTTTCCCCTAATGGTTTTGCATGAACAACTGCCATTTCTATCTTAACCTTTTCTGTGCTTTATTTTATTTATTTTATTTTGGGAACTAATGGTCAGTAAACTACCAATGCAAGGATACTGGAAAGAGATTGCAAAAAGATTTACTGCACAATATGTGGCAAAGCTGACTAGCCCACCATATGAACAGATTTTATATTGTTTTGTTGTTACCACTAACCATATGCATGGCCATTTACACAGAATCCAAGCATAAATCACAATGAAATATATATGCACCAACTTTATATACTTTCCCCCACCAAATACCTCACTGCAAGGTGCCAGATAGATCAAAAAGAAGTCTTCTAAACCAAAGGAAATAATTATCCCTCTCTATTCTGCAATGGTCAGATTCTATTCTGGGCATTTCACTTTAAGAAGCATTGAGATAAAACTCAATGAAAGACAAAGAAAGAAACAAGGACAAAGAAGATGATCAGAAACAGGAGACTACACTGTAGATGGGGAGAAACTGCAAGAAAGGGGCAAGTTTTGTATTCAGAAAATAAACTGAAGGGGAAATATGATAGCAGTTGTCAAGGATGTTACATACAAGGTGATTATGACCTCTATCACTCCATGCTGTGGGGCACAGGGTAAGAATCTGAATAGAGTGTCTCCAACCTTGGCAACTTTAAACCGGGAGGACTTCAACTCCCAGAATTCCCCAGGTAGCTGGCTGGGGAATTCTGGGAGTTGAAGTCCTCCCAGCCTAAAGTTGCCAAGATTGGAGATCCCTGGTCTGAGTTATAGAAAGGAAAATTTTGATTGGGTATTAGGAAAAATTCCTAATAGTAAGAACATTTTAACAGAGAAACTATTTCCCTACAGTGTTACTCAGCTGCCCTTTACCAGATAGCAGCAATAGATCTATCTGTCTGTCTGTCTGTCTACCTACCTACCTGAGTTGCACTAATATGGATTACTAAACTGAACAGGGTGTTGAACTTGACATCAAAATGGAACCTTCCAACCCTAACATTCTATTAAAATGTGCTTATGTAGAGGAATCATTTTAGCTCATATAAAATAATTACACATATATTTTTCCTGACAAAATCTTTCATTTTTTAACATGATTTTGTCAAAGAGATTTGACTGGAATAACTCTTTCTCTACTCCTTCCACATCATTTGTATCTCTGCAAGGAAAGACTTCACCTCTTCATTTGACTGTCTAAAAATACAGGAGCCCTTGCTGTGGTTTTGCTGTTGTGATTTAAGGCCATCACAGGTAAGTACAAAGTATTATTTATGCCAGAATAAATTGGCATAAAATCCTAATTTTCATCCCAAGAACTGAAAACACTACTAAACAATAGTGATTGCTATGGCAGAATAAAGCTTGCCTTCATTTGTAATACAGCACAACAATGGTGAATGACAGTAAGAGATTATAGGGTAGTCCTTGACTTACAGCTGTAATTGAGCCCAGAACTATGATCATAAATTGTGCTGGTTGTTAAGTGGGTCACCACCTGACCCGGCCTGTTTTTACTATATTTTTGTAGCATTGTAAAAAAACAGGGCTGTCATTAAACAAACACCATAGCCATTACGCAAATGCAGTGGTTGTTAAGTGAATCCATTGTTCATAATGGGATTTTTTTTGCTAGAAAGTGGAATACCAGTTTCCACCCAAAAATAATAATCATAAACTGTGGTCATTTGAAATCAAATAGCCGTAAATGCGGGTCAGTTGCCGAATGCCCCAAATGCAATCATGTAACGGGGAGAAGCTTATCTCTGAATCTGAGTTGACGTGATCCATTGCTAACTTTGAATGGTTGCTAAATGACCAGTCAACAGTTGAGATTACTATAAATTCCTGATACAGAAGCAGCCTCAGTCATACAAAACTTCCTGTCAAAGCTTTGATCTTTCTATATTTTTTTTATTTTTTATTTTTTGTTCTGTGGGCATGGCATGGTGGGCATGGCAGGAGAAGGATAATCTTCATTCCCCTACTCCAGGAAAAGGATACTGCAAAATCCCCATTCCCTCCCCAATCCTGGGGGAAGGATATCGCAAAATCTCCATTCCTACCCCACTCTGGGGCCAGCCAGAGATGGTATTTGCCAGTTCTCCAAAGTACTCACAATTTCCGCTACTAGTTCTCCAGAACCTGTCAGAACCTGCTGAATTTCACCCCTGGCTAAGCACCCTGGTGTTAGACAAGCCAGTCAGTGAGGATTTGCCCATAGGCCTGTGCAACATTCTATAAACACTTCTGGGCCTACATCTAACCAAGGCAGGAATACACCTGGGCAATATTCCTCTTCTGCTGTGTCCCTAGGAAGTTGCCTTAATCTCATCCCTAGTTGTATTTCTTTATTTCACTGCTACTCAAAGTGCAACCCTCTTAGCTTCCTCAGGGCTTACCTTGAAGGGAAATCAGGTGCTTGACATTGACTGGAGAGAGAGAAGCAACTGACAGCAGCCAACTTCATGGTTGCGTGGCTTTTTGCAGACTCCAGAATGGCCAACAAACACTTCCCTTCAACTGTAAAGAAAGGCTTGTGGGTTGCCCTTGTGGCTGTTGCAAATATATGTTTATGTGGGAGTAAGTTTGAACGCAATAGGGTACCCCTCCAAGTACACCCACCCTGGGTTTCACAAGAATATGTGCAGATTTCCTTGTTAGGCAGCTAAATTCCCTGAAATAATCTTGACTGAGGTTTTAGGATGGGCAGCATTATCTACACTAATCTGCCCTCGGGCTTTTTTTCTTGGGTTTCCAACAGAACGGCCGCTTATGCCAATTTCTGCCAGGCAGCTAGGATTCCCCCCCCCCCCCAAAAAAAAAAAAAAAAAAAAAAAAACCACGGCAACGTCGGGAGCCGTTACTGACTCAGAAAGCGCGGAGGTCACCAACCCAGGGCCTTAAATAGGAGATCTGGAAGGGTGGAAGGGCCGGGCGGGGATATATCGGTTCTACGAGCGGCAGGAGAGGAAGGCGCGAGGGAAAGAGCTGGCCTTTCTTCTCTTCGCAGCGGAGCTCAGCTCGCGCTGCCAGCTGCCGTCTCTGGATGTGAGCGCGTCCAGCTGCCGGGGCTGGGTCGGAAGCAGGCGAGGGACAAGGATCGGTCGGCGGGGTTTGCTTTGTCTCCTTCTTCTCGCCAATAAATCATTTCCCGACGCTCTTCTCCCATCCGGCCATCTTCTCCTAACTTCCCCGTCGCGGCTCTGCTTTTCTGCTCCCGCCCCACGCGCCGAGCCTTCGGGTGACCCTCTTCCTGCCGGGCTTGGCTGGGGGCCGGAGTGAAGCTGGCCCCGGTTCAGCGGAGGAAACCGGCAACCCATTAAAGCAGGTGTCACATGTTTCTTCACCTGGGTCACTTGGCATGTGCAGGCTGCAGTTTCCCTTTAAATGCCTAACTTGGAGAGGCCAAGGAGAGTAGTGAGTTTTGGTTCCCATCGTATTTCTGGATCCCCCCCCCCCGCACATAAACACACACACACACACACACACACCAATGAGGGGCCCAAGCAAGTCTAGCATGTGGGAATTTTTTATATTCCCACCCACTTTTTTCCACCATATAACAACATAATAGATTTGTGCAGACACTTGTGGGGTTTTCTTCAACCCCCCCTCCCCCTACACACACACACACACACACACACACACACACCTTATAATCATCTACAAGTATTGTTCCCCAGCCATACAGCTTCTGACCTGAAAATCAAACCTGCAAAACTGAAAGGGGCTGCAGATGCCAAACCAACAAGAAAGACATGAGTCATTGGAATGAGCAAATCAAATCCCTAGCCAAAATGGGCTGCTTTGGATGGATCCCTACACAGAATAATTGTTGAAGTCATGGCAATTCCCACATGCTGGGTCACAAGGTGTTCGGGGGCGGAACATTTTTAGGAAGTCATCAGCCTGCCAGGACTTACACTATAGCACAAGAAGTTGGAATCAATGTGAAAGTTATGAACAAAATCAATTTGGGAGGGGGTGGGGATACACTCCTTCCTTAGCATTTGCAAAGCAGCAGGATGCCTGCCTCCATCCAATTGGCAGGCCAAAAGCTGCAAATTCTCAGAACACCGGCAAGGGTACATGGCCCACTGAACATTTCAACACACTACAAGCTGACAATTAGCACATTAAAAAGCATCAATAAAACTACAAGTGGAAGTTGTGAATCACACAACAGCATAAGTGCTAAGAGGAACAACTGCAGCCAAAATGAATATGCCATATCAGAGTTGGCTAATATGGACATTCATAAAAATGCTTGTATGCCATTACCAATAGCTGACACTGGAAGATTCCAAAATGGAAGAATTAATGTTACTTATAAAAATAGTCTAAAATCCTGGAGATGTTTCACCTGGTACCCTGTGGAAATATCCAGAATGGGGCTCTTTAGAAAGATTCTGTATGGTTGCAGAAACAGCCCCTAGTTTGGGGGGGCTGCTTTCAAACTCCCCCCAAAAATCTTCCTAAGCCCCCCCCCCCAAATGCAAACTGAAGATGTCTCAGCACTGTCCTTATGCTTCCTGCTAATTTTAGAAAATATTTTCCCCAATGAAGGGAAACCATGCTATGGCTTCCCATCTATTTTGCCCCATAAGAAATTACTCTGGGGGAATTAGAGTTTTTTTAAAAAAAAAAATATTGCTGCTGATGTGATCATCACTTTCCCAGATTACAAGACTACTACAGAAATAAAGGGACTGCAATAATATGATGGATGGATATTTGAATCATTTTACAATTATCCTTCCTGAAATAAGTGCCAAGCCATTGTAAACTATAGTTATGAAAAGAACATGCCACAGGAGACAACATAGCACAAGATTCAAGCTGGGAATGTAAACATCAAAACTATTTTCTTCAACCACACCATTAATATATTCTTTTCTGAGCAGAATATACCACTAAATCCCATTTCCAAACTCAATTCGAAATGCCAATTTTAATTTTTAAAACTTGGAGACCAAACAAAATAAGACATCTAAAAAGTCTATTGTCTCAACGTGCTCTGTCCTGTGTATTAAAATTTTCAGCTAGGCACTGTAACCAGTATATTGTATTATATGGTCATCTCTCTAATGGAGACCCAATGTTTAGTAAAACATGTATCTACTCTGGTCATTCATTCATTTCTTGCTTTGGTCCCAAGGGGAGGGGATTTATTTGATTTGTTTTATCTTGGCAGAGTTTCTATTTTCTTCTGCTGATTTTATTAGTTTTGGTATATGTTGATTTTACAGTAGTGTGTAGTATCTAACACATCTGTAGAGTTTTTGGTGCTCTCTGAGCTTGGTTGTTTGTGTGCTGATATTTCATTACCCAACTAGGTAACATCATCAGTGTGAATTAGAGTGGGGTTTGCTGCCTGTATATACAAGGAGGAAACTACACCTCCACCAAAACTGACAAGGCAAACAATGGCATATAAACAGCCAGCAAACCCTACATTTAATTTGCAGTGAAGATGTTACCTAACTGAACAGTGAAATATCTGCAAGGAAATCAGAAGCTCAGAGTGTACCAGAATCTCATAGTTCAATACTGAGCTACAGATATTCTTCTCTTCTATTGGAACATAAACGTTTGTGATTCTGGTTGATGTTAACTACCGGGAAGGTAGGGGATTTAAAAGGATGAATGAAAGATGGCATGGAGCAATTTCAGATGAACAGCAAGAGTCAGAAGACATTATGCAGCAATTCTTTCCATCAAAATAATTTTGGAAGAAGCAGTGGAAAAAAGAGTTACAAATGAAAGACTTCCATAAAATTATGAGAATAAGGCAGGAAAATGGGATGTTCACGTTGTCTGGAAACACTCACTGTCTGCAAATTCCCTATTATGTTATAAACTTACTGGGAGGTCACTGAAAAGAATGAAGATCCCCTGCACAGTGAACTATTAAAACAGAGGGAGAATGAACTGCAGTAATGATTAAGAGAAGAAAGCCTCACTGAGGGGATAGAAAACAGGTAGTCCGTTGGTTCTTCTGCAGCACCATGGAGTTTCTTCCTCTGCTTCCATTTCAAACCCAGCTCAGGTAATATGTTCAATACATAAATCTCAACATGTGAGAAGCAATGAACAATTCTTTCCTTCTCTCAGATATGCAGTGGTGTTTAACACTTGATTGTCTATGGAAACACAATAGTCTCCATCTCAGAGCCTCTGTGTCCATACAAACTCTTCCATGTGACTGGCACCTCCCATCATGTGGGCTCCAGCTCATGGGGAAAAAGATCTTCTAATGTTTCCCAAAACTCCTGTCTGAAAACAATTGTACCCATAGAGCGGTGTTTCTCAACCTTGGCAACTTGAAGTCCACAGGACTTCAAGTTGTCAAGGTTGAGAAACACTGCCATAGAGGAAGATCTTTCATTGACAGAAATAGCAGGAATTAGAGAGTGGCAAAATCCCTCACTATTTTTCTCAGACTGAGGTTTACGCACAGAGGTATTGCTTGATTGGACTCCATACATTCTAAGTATTGTGAATATTTAAAAATTGATATCCCTTTGTCCTCTTCCCTCCTTTTTTAGTATCTGCCTGTTTAGAGCCTATCAACAGTAAATGAAGTAACAGTCCAGAAACACACCACAGAATAGTAATTGGTAAAAGTTAAGGTAAAGGTTCCCCTTGCACATATATGCTAGTCGTTCCTGACTCGGGGGGGGGGGTGTACTCATCTCCGTTTCAAAGCTGAAGAGCCAGCGCTGTCCAAAGATATCTCCATGACGTGGTCCACTCCACACCAAAGATGTGGTCATGTGGCTGGCATGACTAAAAGCCAAAGGCACACAGTACGCTGTTACCTTCCCACAAAAGGTGGTTCCTATTTTTTTACTTGCATTTTTTACGTGCTTTCGAACTGCTAGGTTGGCAGAAGCTGGGACATGTAACAGGAGCTCATCCCATTACACAACGCTAGGGATTCGAACCACTGAACTGCCAACCTTTCTGAACTGTCTTAGCCACTGAGCCACCGCACCCTAGTAATTGGTAGAATAGCAATAAAGGCCTTGGCAAAAATACTTAAGCTCTCATGATGTTTTTATAACTACTAAGATCAGAATCACGCAAGCAATGGTTTTGTATTGTGATATTCTATTGAAGTAAAATATAAACTTTGAAGAAGCAGGATAGGAACAGTATTGACACTTTTAAACTTTGAGGATGGAGAAGAGTTGAGAATATTGCAGATATTTTACAATCTAAACAAAAGGCCTTCAGGCCAAAATAGAATGTGAGATGAAATCAGTAAAGCATGTGGCATAAGAACTTTCTAAGAAAACAAGGATGGGTAAAGCCAATTTTTTTTCAGTAAAATATTTGCTTTGGTCTCCCAAAGAATAAATAATGTATCCACTGGATATATCCACCTTATTTCTGAATTTTAATGCAATTGGGAGAAAGCTGTAGATTTTTCCTCTACGCCTGAAGGTCTGAAACTGCATTGAGCACATCTCTTTTTTCTTTTTCTTTTTTGAGCCCCCAGTGTTCACAATTTTCTTGGTTCTCTGGGATCTCACACTCAGCACGCCCCTTTTGACACATTTCCCAGCCTGAGCTTGGTTTCCCCAGCACAGCAGGCATTGTGACTTGATCCTACTGGGCAGCGTCAAGCTTGGTCTAAAACAGCTCTTCTTTACTCTGTAGCAAGTTGGGGAACTACAGTATCTGATCTGCAATTTGCTGTCTTATTAGACAGTATAGGGTTAATGGCTACTTTAAGTAATCACCCAATAATGCTGTTCTGTAATAAAGAAAATAGACTACCTTTATCATTGCAAAAGGCTTCTATCCTCTACCACCTCCCTGTAAACCAGCCTCACCCCAATTTGCTGACCTTTTCCAGTTCAGGGCTCCCCATAAAAATAGTTCTGACTCCATTCTGTGATTCCACCCTCATCCTGCTATTCTAATCCTCAGCTCTCTGTAAATAGCTCTGCTTATGCCCATGATTCTTGCAAACCTGTCCCTGGGATTACAGATGCAAATAACTCAGCTTCACCCCCTGTTTCTCATGTATAGGCCGGCAACCAACAATGCCAATTCTAACATCCCAGAACAGCACTGCCCACAGCTCCAGTATTTTAACAATAGCAAACCTGCTCTTTCTAGATTCTAGAATTCTGCCAATGTTTTCCACGACATGTTCCACAGCTTCGTACTTTCTGTTTGATTTTAAGTACCGTGAACAAGCAGGATTTAAAAATTTGCAACCTGGCCTTGGAGATGTCAGTGCTTCATTATTTCAAAAATGAAATCTGTCAGAAAGAATTGCTTCCTTCTTTCTTGAAGAAATCCTGCTTATAAATCTCACTTTGTTAATACACACGTTGTCCAGTTCCCAGGAATAGAAAAAAGGTATTGAAATATGATTCTGTGTTTTCATATTTCTGTGAAATATGATTCCCACTCCTTTTCCCACTCTGCTAGTCCACTACAGACTGACTACAAAACAAAGGTATGCATTCCATGCCACAATGTGGATCACTCCTACTGACTTAATAGTAGCACCTGCTCTTTTTATAAGTCCCTAAAACACATTTATTAATGTCATATCTGTTTTTAAAAATTAGTATTTGAAGGAGAGATGTGAGATAGTAAAGAAGGGGCCAGGGATTGGTGATATCTGAGTGTAAACATCTGCTGTCTTTGATTGCAGGAAATTACATAGTTTGTCATTATAAAGCAAGAAAAGTGATATCTTTTTCTGCCAATGGAGGAGTTTGCAGGAGTTGAGATACACAGAATTTGCCATTAGCACAATGGAAAGGTATATCTATGCCAAAATGTTCTGCAGCCAGCATTTCAACAAATTGGGGGAGGGGGGGAAAGCATGGCTCATTCACTCAAGGGCTTTGATTTCTCATGACTGCATCATGAGTCACTGGTTTGCATAACAAGAGTCTACCAATGCGGCTTTTCCAATTGTTGGAAGGTGCGTGTTCTCCAGCAACCTGGAAACAAAAGAAGGAAAATGACTTGTACCCCAAGTGGGTGAAGCCCCCCCCCCCTTGCAACTTCTTGGGTGAGCCCCTGCATAAAAAGGAATAGTGGGAAGAAGAGGGGGAGGGGAGGCAACAGAGATTGTGCCTGGTTAAGCCCTGGGATAGATTGACCCTGACAGATGTTTACAGTGGTGCTGAAGGAAGAGGGTTATTACAGAGCCGCAGACTAAACATCTTCATACAGGGAGGGAGCAATAACCACCCCCAGACCCCCAGTTCTACCAAACCTATATCTGAAAAGAGGAGAGGGAGATGACATTTCCAGAATATGGGCCCAGGTTCCATGACAGGGTAGGAGCCACCTGGGGAAATTGGGAGCTGGGGGGGGAGGAATACCCACAGTTGCCCCCAGTATTATGTTCCAGAATGTTTCCAAGTTCAAGTTGCTCTTGAGGAGTGGGCTCTTAAGTGCTGAGCTTGGGGGTAAGAGAAATCCTGAGGAATGGGCAGAAGGCATCATGATTCCAGTGAGAGGCTGATTGGAGGCAATTCCTTGTGGGAAAGAGAGGAAGCCAGGTAGAAATAATGGTCTATTTGGACTCAAAAAAATCTATGGATAATCCTGATGTCAAAACCTTTATGAAACATAGGGAAAGGTCATGTCTGGTGGCAGAACATTCTGATTTGGCAATGTATATTTCTTGGAAAGTTTAGGCCTATGCATGCATGTGAATGGGGTGGAACAAAATGGGATGGTAAAGGAATTCCCATCATTTCCCAGAGCTAAGATTTCCCAGGATCCTGGTTCCTGCCAGCAACTGTCTATCATCCTAATGCACTAATCCAGATCCATGGAAGCATTTCAATCCTCAGTTCAAGGTCAGGATGTAGTTTTGGACCACCAGTGTGTTAACATTCCTCTACACATACAAAGCCTAGAAGCAAACAAAGTCAATTTGCTCACGTCCATTTCTGCAAAATTGCATTTGAAGATTTGGAAGGAAGGAAAACATTCCTTTGCTTTATTTGCATTTACTTTTATATTTATACACTATGCATTTTGGCTCTGTTCAACCCTCCAGAGTAGGCTTGTCAGCAGTTTGCCTTCAAAGCATTCCCTGCTCCAAACCAGTTGCCAATCTTGAATATAGTCTCGAACTGCTGGTGGCTCAAATCAACAAATAGGTTCACATGTACAGCCATGGTTAATCAAGGTTTTTTTTTAATATTCCACAATTAGCTGGATGTGCACAACCCACTAAGCTGTAGTCTACAATTTACTGCGCACAATGACTAAATCAAATCAGTAACGTTATGTGAACTTGGCCACAGTTTGACAGAGGCACTGGGACTTTTGGACTTTCCAAAAATGTAAACATGGATGGTAATGCTTATATACCGGTGGATCTTTTGTATAATACAGCCATTCCTGAAAATGGAATTTTGGCCACTTCTGTGTGATGGCTGTTCATGTATTCTGTGTATTATTGTGCCCTTCCTTCATCTTATCTTCTTTGAGTTAAGCATATTAAGTTCCTTGAATCTTTCCTCATAGGACCTCTACATACCTCTAACCACCATCATCAACTCCCTGTTCAATATCTATTCTTAGAAACTCCTTCACATTAATAAGCAAAAAGTCAAGTTTGATTTTTAAATGGACACCTAGCTGATCACTCTTCTGTGAGAAGAGATGGGGAAGAGAAGGAAATTGCAGCTTAGAATAGACAGGTTTACCTAATTCAAGACTCCTGGGCCAGATGGATTACATCTCAGGGTACCAAAGGAACTGGCAGAAGTATTGCAGAACCACTCTCAGAATTCCTGACATCCTGTTAAGGCCCCCCCACCCCCAATGAAGGAGAGCAAATGTCTGTATCTTCAAGGAGGGGAAGAAGGAGGACTTGGGAAAATACAGACTTGACAGTTACAGTATATTGAGCAAAGTTGAGCAAAGTCCGCAAAACATTTTTTTAATAGCACTGCATGTTCATCAACACTTGGATAAGCATGCTACAATTAACAGGAGCCAGCAAGGTCTGTCACTAACAAATTATGCCAGATTAACCACATCTATTATTTTGACAGAGTTACTAGTTTAATAGATCAAGGGAATGCTATACACAGAGCCAATTCCACAAGGATACACAGGAAAGTTTTCCCTTTAAGCAGAAGCTAGACAGGCTTCTACTGATGCTAGAGCAGAGGTGTCAAAGTTGCGCCCCGTGGGCAGGATGCATCACACACTGGCCACACCCACCCATTTTAGCAAAGGGGGGGGAGTTGCAATATGTCACTTGTCGTCATGAGTTTGATACCCCTGTGCTAAAGCGATACGTAACGTGTCGTCACAAGTTTGACACCCTTGTGCTAGAGCAAGTAGTCATGAAGATGCTCTAGTTTGAGAAGGAGGTTGCATTAAATAGCCTTCAAAATCATCATGATTCTGTGGTTCCACACCATGATTATCCTAAAGGAAGTGTACCTTTTTTGCTTGGCTTGGTCCCAAGTGAGTGAAAAGTTGTTATAAATTTCCATTCTCAAATAAAGCCACTTGGAGCTGAAAGAGAAGGGCAGACTGGACAAACAGGACAGAATTGGGCACTAAATAAATTTGGAATTACCAGTAGATAATAATGTCAGATTAAGATCTAACAATACCTTTCTTCTCAGTTCCCACCTGCGGTGATTACTGAGGGTTCAGGGTGCTCTGTGGATAAGCCATGACAAATTCAGGGCAGAAACTGACTCTGGGGACTTGATGGGATTTGGTTTCCATTTGCTTCAGTGTATGGAATAGGCAAGACAAAGTTTAGGAAGAATGTTACTTCCTTTTTAGTGAGAACTTAACAAAAAGAATCCTAAATACTCCCAAGAAAACCAAATAAAGGTTTAATGTGCAAGATAGCAATTAGCAACCTTTGAAACCACATACTATTTTATAAATTCTAAGCCTTACATTCCAATCTAATCCCACTCCAATATCTGCATAATCTTACCCACTTTAGAGAAGAGCTGGGTGGGGAGAAAATTTTAAGGGGATTACATTCTGTGTGGTTGCCTCTTCCTGTTGGTAGTGTGTTTTTCATATGTGAGCCAATGGCCGAGGTGGCGCAGTGGTTAAATGCAGCACTGCAGGCTACTGCTAGATCAGCAGTTCAGCGGTTCAAATCTCACCGGCTCAGGGTTGACTCAGCCTTCCATCCTTCCGAGGTGGGTAAAATGAGGACCTAGATTGTTGGGGGCAATATGCTGACTCTCTGTAAACCGCTTAGAGAGGGCTGAAAGCCCTATGAAGCGGTATATAAGTCTACTGCTATATATACATTTTGCACTTAAAGGAGTTTAACATAAGAACACTCCTGTTATACAGATAGCCCTCCACTTATGATCACAATTGAGCCCAAAATTTCTGTTGCTAAGCAAGACAGTTGATAAGGGAATTTCTCCCCATTTCTTGCCACAGTTGTTAAGTGAATCACTGCATTTGGTAAGTTAGTAACACGGTTGTTAAGTGACCCTGGCTTCCCCATTGACTTTGCTCGTCAGAAGGTAGCAAAAGGTGATTGCATGACCCTGGGATACTGCAACCATCAGAGATATGAGCCAGTTGCCATGTGTCCAAATTTTTATCATGTGACCATGAGGTACTGCAATGGTCGCAAATATGAAAAACGGTCATAAGTTGCTTTTTTCCAGGGATGTTGTAACTTTGAATGGTCACTAAATCAGCTGTTGTAAGGATGAGGACTAGCAGTATTCCAGTGATGTGCGGTAAGGTTTATGGCTGGTGAGGCACTGACACAGTGGTGGGTTTCAAATTTTTTTAGACTTGTGGACTTCAACTCCCAGAATTCCACAGCCAGGCATGCTCAGTTCTGATTTAAAGCGACATCATTTGTTTTTCTCCTTTGCAAAATAAGTTTCCTTCTTTCTTTTTCTTCTCCCTTCCCCTCCTTCCTCCCTCTCTCCCTCCCTCCCCCTCTCTCAAACACACACACACACACACACACAAAGTTGCACCAGGAGGATGAAGTTTGAATTCCTCCCCCTCCTCCGACCCACACGTACCTTTTCCAGCTGTTTCAGAGAGGATTTCAACTCTGCTCTTGCCTGTCATCATGAAAAGAAAAAAAATGTTAAAGGAAAAAGGCAAGAGCTGAGGTCAGGCTGAGCTAGTTGCTGCCAGAGTCACTTTGGACGACTCTGCTTAACTGTTTAAAAAAGCCTCTAAAAAGCGCCCTCTACAGGAGGAGGCAGGAGAACGACGTGCCTCACCTACGTCAGGAATTTTTAGGTTTTTAACCCTTGCTTAACTCTGCTCGAGTGATCATAAAACGCCTAAAGTCAGACTAGATGAGGCATGTCGTTCTCCTGCCTCCTCCAGTAGAGGGTCCTTTTTTAGAGGCTTTTTTAAACAGTTAAGCACTAAGCAGAGTCATCCACGGTGACTCTGGCAGCAACTAGCTTAGCCTGACCTCAGCTCTTGCCTTTTTCCTTTTACATTTTTTTTCTTTCATGATGACAGTGGTGAGGCTCTGCCTCCCCTGCCTCACCTGACTGCACGTCACTGCAGTATTTGTACAATATGCAATTATAGCTGTGAAAAACATATTGAGGCATTACAGCTGAGAATCTGCCTAAAGTGTTTTTTTAACCTTTTGAACTCTTGGCTTAAGCCAGGATGCACCTCCAGGGCTTTTTCCTGAGTTCACCATTTGTGCTTCTTGTCTACACCAAGGCCTGCCAATTAACCATTTATTAGCCACCTGCACAAGAATGGTGAGTAACTAGCAAGATAGCCTGCCTGTAGACCCCCGTCCCTGAAAAGCAAGCATGCAGGACTGGCTGATACAATTCTAAAGTTGCTGATGAATTGTCCTTTGAAGGGTGCTTTGTTTTCTTGCAGATGTTTCACTACCCAAACTATGCAACATCATTAGTGCTAGTAAGGAAAGGAGTTTGCTCTCCGTTTATATTCTAGTGTCTTGCCCTATCAGGGACTGGTCCTGGAGGTTCTTGGGTTGGGCTGTTTACTGTTAGCTTGTTTGTCAGCTATTTGTAATTGTCTTTTTGAACATCGCCTACTTACCGACAATAAGAAACAATGGATTCAGGCATAAAATTTATGAGACTGAGAAAGGACCAGTTTTCATTTCTGGTTATGGCTTTCTACAGAACTGATAACACCAGTGATGCTATTAGATCTCAAAAAAAATTAAGCACGGTTGGACCAAGTTAATCCCTGGATTGAAGGCCATTAGGAAATCTCAGGGTTAGACTTAGGAAATCCCTTGGCCTTTCCATGACTAAGCAGTAGGAAGCCATTTCTATTTTGTTGCCAAGAAATTTCAGATATATTTAGTGAAATTACTGGCAGTTTACTACTTTTTTACTTTTACTTTACATTACTTGTTCAACCCCCTGCATTATTTGCTGAGATAAGCTATGTTCCAAACAGCATCTCCTCCTTGAATGAAAACCAAATGTCTTCTTCCAAAAAAATTTAAAATAATAAACTCCATGAGAAGAGAAACAAACAACTCGAGCAGGGTGAAAACAACACATCACTTGGAATAACAATCAAGGCTCTTCTGTAAAATCTACGGACCAATCTTCTACATGTTTACTGTGAAGCAATTCCACAGAATTCAAACACACTTACTATCAATTGAGAGCAATTGTCAACATCATGCCCACAACCTTAGTTTAATGGTATGGAAGTACATATTGTTGCTTTCTGTTCCAGCATAGCAAAAGCAAAGGAATTGTAGCATGATTCATTTTGTGTGGCTCTTCCTGCTGATTTTCCTAACCTTATGTCACTATGTACATGCCTCTTTGTCATAAATATAGAATCCTATCCTGCGTGACAGTTATGATACAAGATGCTTCACGGATAGACTTCAAGCCTAAGTACTACTTATACACTGGACAGTGCTGCCTCTCAAACTCTTTGTCTGCTTATGGGGATGCTGCTAATGTGGCTGGAAGGCAAAGGGGAAATATCTTTAAAACAATGAACATGTTTTTAGTTTGTGTTGGTTGTCCATGGATATATGAAACAGAAAAAAACATTCTACAGTGTAACTCTATGCGTGGATAGCTAGAAGAAAATTTGTATTTTCTTTTGTAAGTTGTTTTCCCTTTTTGGGATGGCAGGCTAGCAGCTTATCGTACGTCAATATACTAAAGGTGCAGCTGGATCTGAGAGCTTTACCATAGATGAGTAGCATTTCTGACTCTTGTACATTTCAGTCGCAAAATCCCTTCCCTTAAAATAAGAAAGCTTGGAGAAACTGGGAATGGGTATTTATAGACAGAAGCACTAGAAGCTTTACAGAGTTCATTTAATCCCTTTTATTCAACGTTTTTGCACCTGGCCCCGTTGGTGGCTCTAATAAAAAAAAAAAAGAACGAGTGGGATCTACATGTGTGTAATCTTAGCCACTCCAACTCTACATGTTCTGACAGAAGTGTTGTTAAGGTTGGCGAGATCACTTACAGTAGTGCATTGATACAGGTTTATGTTTTTACCCATATCCTACAGAGAAGATTCCCCCCCCCCCCCCGCCTTCCATAGCCGATGAAAAATAATGTTGCATCTGCACAAAGTGTTTGTCAAACAAGAACCGCAAGAGAAAAGGAGACACAGGATTGGATTGTTCACCTACACCAGCCAGCCTTGCTGGTTAGAATTGTAGTTGGTAAAGAGTGATATAACTGGAAAAAATATTGCCAGGTTGGAGAAAATTGGTGCCTGAACCATGATTGGAGTTCAGTGGGCAACTGCTACACCAGTATCCTGCAATAACAGCAATTAGCACTTTTCCATTCAGCAGAGATGGATTTAATTAATCTAATACAAATTATGCAGAGAGGCATAAATATGACAGTAAGAAGTAGAACTAGGATTCACATGTTGCGCTCTGGCTTGTTCCTCAAAATATTATCAATTAAAGTGTAACTTGAACTTGACCAAGTCTGAAGCTGATAGTCACCCAGTTTACCCAAGGTCTTTTGTAAAAAGCAGGTGCCTTCAAGGTGCTGGAAACATAAAACCACAGTTATTGAAAACTGTGTTGTATAAAGTGTATAAGAACCTAGAACAAAGTTATATAAATATATAAAGTTTATGGAAGTTATATAATCCACCAAACAGAACATTTTTTCTATAAAGGAGAAGTGACAGGCATACCTTCAAAATGCTTATCCCTCTACTTCTGTTTCATAAGTGGAGTAAATAAATTTATTGGAGAACAATCAGAGTGATCAAAGGATGTTTCAGTGTGCACATAGATAGTTGGAAAGGAAAAGGGAGAGGCAAGGTTAAATGTAGTCAATCAATTTATGCTGTAGACCTTGACTTTGTACCATATTTGAGCCCAGCATTATGGTTGTAAGTCATTATGGTTGTAAATCAGGACACCATGTGACTAGAAGTAATTCTGGCCTTTTTCATATTAAGCAAACTCGTTCATCTGAATGAGCATTGTTTGTCAGAAACCAGCAAAAATGATTAGAAACCAGAAAAAACAATTGCGAATCACAATCACATTACTCTGGAATGCTGCTGCAATGGGTCATGAAGTTGACCTGCCCAATATTTGGTCATATGACCATGAAGGGAGGGGGGGAGAATCGCATGAACATTTATGATGGATGTTTTAACAGACCATCCATCATAACTTAGAACTGCTGCAATACAACCAGCTGTTAAGATGAAGACTAAGTATATATGAGATGAGGGCATACAGTAGAACCTCTGGTCATGACCATAAGTCATTCATAACTTTGGTCGCAACCTGATTAGTCATGACTCAAACCTAAGTTTGAAATTTGGCGCTTACAACAAAAATGGCATGGAAGGGAAAAATTGGCTGCAAAAAAAAAAAGTGAATTTTTTGGTCGGAAACAGTATTTGGTCGTGGTCAGAAGCGTTCATGACCAGAGGTTCTACTATAACAGAAACTGAACTTTTAGAAGGAAATTGTGCTTCTTGGAACAAATTCTACTGATGCAAGACAAATTACTAGCACTCTTTTAATCTTCACTGAACAAAATCATTACAGCATTGCTAAAAGTTTGTTCGTTCTAATCCTATTTTCTGTAGCATTGTGCGTTGAAGGCCTGATGTCTTAATAAAGAAGGCTTCCAATTTAGAACGTAGTACATCCTTTCCCAGCCTGAAGCCTTCCAAATAGGTCAAAGATTATTTTGGAAAATTTAGGATGAGCTACAAGCGTGGGCACACTGAAAGAAAGGTTATCACTTTTCAGCAGATTCCAGGATAATCTAGGTGAGAAAAAGATTCATTTACAAACGACTAGCAATAAAACATAGTTCATCAATGTCTGTTTATACTTACCCTTCTCTGCTTGATTCAAAGTGGTGTTTTTAATATATAATGGTTGCAAAGAAACCTCAGAAATATGCTTGTTTGTACAGAGTATAATGCAGGGATTTCTCCTTAGAGCCAAAGGAGCCTAGCAGTATAAAATGTCCAATGTCCCTTGGCCAGTTGGGGAATAGTTCTGTCCTGCATATCTTAAATTCAAATGCACAGCTCTGCAAACATTTTGGTGTTACTTTAAGAAAAGCTCATGAAGATGAATAAAGATCAATATGCCATCAAGGATCATTATAGTATGAGCATGCATAATCTATTTATTTGTTTATCAAATGTGCACACCGCACATCTCAATATCTAAGCAATTCTGGGTGAATTTCAGATATAGGGCGATAAAACCATATAAGGGAATTCAGCTTAAAAACAGCAAATAAAACAGAATGAAGAATGAAATAAGAACCAAAGTAAAATACAATTAAAAGTTAACATTCAGAGGGAGAGCTCTCAAGCCAACCAGACAGCTCCAGGGTTGTTTATTTTTCAACACACACACAAATCCCATGCCATTTGGCAGATATAGTCTTAATACTCTGGTTTTAAACACTTACAAGTCCCAAAGTGTAGAGTGTGGGGAGGCAAAACTCATCTCTGGGATGTGATATTCCATAGGGTCGGACAACAGCAGAGAAGGCTCTTTTCCTACATGAAATTCTTTTTCCCTAGGTGAAATTCTATAACTGATGCGGTCTGAATCATCCTGACAGTTAGAACCATTAATCAGTGGAACAACTTGCCTCCAGAAGTGTGAATGTTCCAACACTGGAAGTTTTTAATAAGGTGTTGAATAACCATTTGTCTGAAGTGTATAGGAGTTTCCTGCCTAAGCAGGAGGTTGGACAAGACCTCCAAGTCCCTTCCAACTCTTCTCTTCTCTTCGTCTTCTCTTCTATTCTATTCTATTCTATTCTATTCTATATCCTCCCTGCCTGATTGAGTTGGATGGGTTGATATAATTGAGATGAGATGGTTCCTCTGGTTCTATGCCATGAATGGTTTTAAAGGTGATAACCAAGACCTCGCATTGGTCCTACAAACAAAACATCATCCAATGTAGCTCATGCAGCAGAGGTGTTACATGCACAGTCCCATACATACACGTGTTACATACACAGTGTGTATACACACACACACACACACACACATTTAGTGTCACAACCCCTGGTATGCCCCAATTATGGGAGGAAGCTAACTGCTTCCATTATCTGTCAATCGGCTCGTCACAAGAGTCCATCACGACAGAAACATTTTTACTGTTGCCTTTGTTTTATTTGTGTTATTTGTGCTGATAAATAAATAAAGGGAGACTAGTAAAGATCTATTTCAAGCTATTTAGCTCTCATCAGCTAGCCATACCTTTACTGGGATTCGAACCTGTGCTATATTACATCTTAGGCAGGGAGGAAGGTATATATTTAGTGTCACAACACCTGGTATGCCCCAATTATGGGAGGAAGCTAACTGCTTCCATTATCTGTCAATCGGCTCGTCACAAGAGTCCATCACGACAGAAACCCAGATATTTTACTGTTGCCTTTGTTATATTTTGTGTTATATTTCTGCTGATAATAAATAAGGGAGACTATGTATAGATCTATTTCAAGCTATTTAGCTCTCATCAGCTAGCCATAACCCTTACTGGGATTCAAACCTGTGCTATATTACATCTTAGGCAGAACGTCATTGCCATTAAGCCACAAGTCCTCCTCCTTATCAGCTGAAGCCAGGGAGGACGGTATATATTTAGTGTCACAACCCCTGGTATGCCCCACTTATGGGAGGAAGCTAACTGCTTCCATTCTCTGTCCCTACGGCTCGTCACAAGAGACCATACCAGACAGAAACCCAATATTTTTACTGTTGGCCTTTTTGTTACATATGTGTTGTATTTATTTCAGCACAAATACAACATATATATATATAGGAGAGAGAGAGAGATAGTAGATAGATAGATAGATAGATAGATATATATAGATATAGATATAGATAGATATAGATATAGATATATATAGATATAGATATAGATATAGTATAGATATAGATAGATATAGATATAGATATAGATATAGATATAGATATAGATATGATATAGATATAGATATAGATATAGATATAGATATATAGATATAGATATAGATAGATATATAGATATAGATATAGATATAGATATAGATATAGATATAGATATAGATATTAGATTTTTTTACAACCCCTGGTAAGCCCCAATTATGGGAGGAAGCTAACTGCTTCCATCATCGTCCTTCGGCTCGTCACAAAGGTCCTCACGACAAACCCAATATTTTTTACTGTTGCCTTTGTTATAGTGTTTTTTTATTTGTGCTGATAATAAATAAAGGAGACTAGTATAGATCTATTTCAAGCTATTTAGTAAGCCAGTAAGGGTATGGCTAGCTGATAGAGCTAATAGCTTGAAATAGATCTATACTAGTCTCCCTTTATTTATTTATCAGCACAAACACACACACACACACACACACACACACACACCACACACACACACACCACATATATATATATATATATATATTATATATATATATATATATATATTTTTGTATTTGGGTCTTTTCCCGTGTAAGATTGAGATTGTCTTGGCAACATTTCAGCGAGGTCTCACTCGCCATCTTCAGGCTGGGTTTTGGCCCTAAAGTGTGATCAGAGCTGCCATCTTTAGCTCCGATCACACTTTAGGGCCAAAACCCAGCCTGAAGATGGCGAGTGAGACCTTGCTGAAACATTGCCAAGACAATCTCAATCTTACACAGGAAATACAACAAGACCCAAATACAACAAGACCAGCATATATATATATGGATTTTTACTAATGGGTCTTTTGGGGTCTCCTATCTGTCTATGGCACACTGCAAATGATACGGCATCTGTTTTTAGCAACTGGACCCTTACAGGGAATCAGCAGCCTTGGCCAAATGCTTTTATTACCAGTTTCACTTTCAAAACCAACCAACTGTGGTCTATATTTCACTGTGGTCTATATTTAGTCTCATTTTGCAGACCCTAGACTGGGAAAATACTTGTCCACTCTTTGGTGAATTTTGGCCAACCCAAAAGAGAGCTATTGGGCTGGAATGAGATGGTTTGTCATTAGATGCATGTTGTCCTTACATCTGTTTTGTTCCCACAATGTTGTAGCTGAGCAAATGAGGGGTTTGCAGATGATACTGGGGAGCCCCAAGCAGCCAACAGGATTGTTTGCATCAGTGACAGAGTCAAGGCTATGCAAAGAAAGGAAAAAACAGTGAAATTAACCAGATGGTGGCTGTGCTTTGTAAGGATTTTTCCATTCTGAGGTAAGCTGTTTTGCTCCAGGAGGGTGGGTAAAGTGGATAGTGACAAGGAACAGAAAAAGTGTGAAACTGAATGAGATGTCCGGAAATTCCTAGATGAACATTTCTGTAGATTAATATGGTCTACTGAGGTATTTCCATCTGTTTATGTAACAACAACATATTGAAGATATGCCAGGATGCTACTAGGAATAAGAAAGCCTTTATTAGATCTTCCAGCAGATTTTATACTTCTATATCAAACTTAGAATTTTCTAATCACATAAGGGAAAAAGGTTATTGATTCCGTGTAACTGCTACCTGGTAAATATGTCTAAGGTTGCAACCTTAGTGAATATATTATATTTACAGCCAATGAACAAATGGAGGATCATTAATAACCACCTACATATCAGCAGCTGCAGGGAAGGGGAAATATGCCCATAATAGAGAAATGTTGCAAGGGATGTGAAAACAAACAAGGTCAGAAAAAAGCAGGCTGGGCAACTATGGCCTTATACAACCTATGAACTTCAACTCCCAGAATTCCCGAGCCATTTTTACGAATAAAGGGTGCTGAAAAGATTGCAAGCTAAGGCAGTGCTTCTCAACTTTGGCAACTTGAATTGTGTATTTCAGCTTTCAGAATTCCGCAGCTAGTCAACATATCTTCAAGCTGCCAAGGTTGAGAAACACTGCACTGAGGCTTGAAGGATCAAATCCAAGTGACATAACACCAAAGTTAAGTGTTGGAGTTGTTTAGCTACGTGCTGAGCATCACCAATTTACTTGTAGAGTAATAATGCAAAAGACAATGGCAGAAAAGAATAGGGAAGCCAGATGCACTAAAGCTATACAAGTGTGCTCTTAATATTGTGCCATGCCACAGAATATGTGATACTACATTATAGTTTCTTGACAGTGAAAAACAAGTTACGTTAGACAAGATTGTGAAGAGATCATTTTTGACTAGACTCATATCTGCAACTAAAAACAAATAAACTTAACATCTCTTAGCTCCAAACTTGTGAAGCAGGGCCACCAAGTATGCCCAGTACTCCTGGATTGCAGTTGACAAGGTCATGTCTAGACTACCAGTATATAGGAACTGTGGTGGCGCAATGGTTACAATGCAGTATTAGGCTGATTCTTCCGACTGGCAGTTCGATTCTGACCGCTTAAAAGCTGACTCAGCCTTCCAGCCTTCCGAGGTCGGTAAAATGGAGACCCAGATTATTGGGAGCAATAGGCTGACTCTGTAAACTGCTTAGAGAGGGCTGTGAAGCACTGTGAAGCGGTATGTAAGTCTAAGTGCTATTGCTAGTGCTATATAACGCAAATATAATTTTAGATGCGGATGTAGGTCAGGAAGATTGGCAGTTCCAGTTCTACAATATAAATACCAAGCACTTTCCCCTCTCCCTCTACACCTTCCAAATCAATGCTGAAAGGATACTCGAGGTACTAAATGCTGAGACTATAAGAACATCACGGTAGGCCTGCGGAACATGAAAGGAAGCATTCTGCACATGGTCCAAAGACTGAGCATGAAATCGTAGGCTATTCCTATTGTGTGCTTACTCAGTGGTAAATTATGCTAAGTTCGGTGGAACGTATCTTGCAAGGCTTTGCATTTTATTGAGTGTTAGTCTCCCCGTAGGGACTTAAATCTGGGAAGAATGAGCCTAGGGTTGCAGCCCTACTTCTACTCAGTGTGCTTAGCATCGCATTCTGTGTATAACAAGAGGCTTCCTGCAGTGTGACATATGATGGATTTCCATTGAAAGAAAGCAACTGTTCTGGATGAAAGACCTCAAGCATGCAGAGAACAAGCCATGTGTTGAAACGCTGCAAGGAAACACTTTATTTCAATTGCTGCATGTGGTGAAGGGTTACCAGATTTTGGCACCAGATTTTATAGCAAGGCATTCTTAGGAATGAAGTATTGATTGGAAGCACGGACTGATAACAAAGGACAGAGAGTAGTTCAGGGATTGGGAAGCAATTGAGAGTACAGCTATGTTTCTTTGAAGCCTTCTCTGATGGCTGCTTTTGGTGTATATAAAACTCATTCCCAATGCTTGCTTGGAGGTAAGCTTTCTTGATCTCAGAGGGATTTACTTTGCGTAAACTCAGAATAGAAGAGGCCTGCACAGCCTCAAAACCGTCCTCGGCCCCAGTAACAAATTGAGGCCCTGTTTAGTTGACTGCAGAGGCTTTCTTGCAGGGAGGCTCCATTAGTGCCTTTCTCTATAGTTTAATGCAGAAGCCAGCGGAGCTGAAGTAAACACTGAGCTGAGCTCTGCTGAAACTAAATCTGACCAGCTTAGTCTAAAACCACAGGGTGATGTGAGCTTCCAAGAGTATCAAGGCTAGAAGGCGGGGCAAGAGGAAAACCCAAATTTCTCAAAGCCAGGAGGGGAAGGGAGGGACAGAAGCCACACTGAGGAGAAGACCCTTTGTACAATATGATTTGATACAAAACCACTATTCATTAATCCAAAGCAGAAGAGAAATTACTAAACTTAAATTCTAGTGCCCATTTGCTTACTTGAGGCATATGCAAACAAGAGCCAGTAATGGCCTCTCTTAGATCAAGCGCCGATGAACTTAACCAGTCGAAATATCTGCCTGGGAAGCAGGCAGTCAATATAAAGAGCTGAAGGCATCTCTGGATGTTTTCCTTTTGGGATGCAGCCGATTCTTTGACATGGAAATGTCAGTGGTGCTTTCTGGATTTTTCTGACAGAAAACTTTCCAAGAGTTGGAAGATTAAGGCGAATTGATCCCTTTTCAGCTTGTGGACCTATCTCCTTATTGCAAATTCCTTGGGAGAAACTAAGCCGTTGGCAGGAGCCCATGAGAAGCCACTTCCCATGGAATTTTAAAGTAGTTGTGAAAAGAATGGCAGGATAATTTGTGATCACCTTGTTCAAAGAATACTGGGGGAAATCTTCATTAGTGATCTTTCTACCTAGCATAGAGCATTCACAGAAAATCTGGTATTCTAAGTGCTTTTACAGGGATTCACAGCTGGATTTGTAGATGAACTCTGAAGATCCGCAGAAGAGATTACAGACAGATGGAAAAGCCAACAGGCATAGGCTATGGGTGGAAACTAATCAAGGAGAGAAGCAACTTAGAACTAAGGTGAAATTTCCTGACAGTTAGAACATTTAATCAGTGGAACAACTGGCCTCCAGAAGTTGTGAATGCTCTAACACTGGACCTTTTAAAGAAGATGTTGGATAACCATTTGTCTGAAGTGGTATAGGGTTTCCTACCTAAGCAGGGGGTTGGACCAGGAGACCTCCAATGTCCCTTCCAACTCTTTTATTCTATTCTAAATCATAACCATCTTTTGACAAAAGTAGTTGCATGCCAGAGCACAAGAATTTACAAGGCATGTTTGCAATAAATAGATCCTCCCATTATTACAAGCTAAATATGAGAAATTTCTAGCCTTTTCATGATGTGTCTATATCAGTCTTTCTCAATCTTAGCAACTTTAAGATGTGGATTTCAACTCCCAGAATTCCCCAGTGAGCCATGATGGCTGAGGAATTCTGGGAGTCGAAGACTACACATCTTAAAGTTCCCAAAGATGAGAACACTGGTTTATATGAAGAGCGGAGGTGGCGCAGTGGTTAGGGTGCAGTACTGCAGGCCACTTCAGCTGACTGTTATCTGCAGTTCAGCAATTCTAATCTCACCGGCTCAGGGTTGACTCAGCCTTCCATCCTTCCGAGGTGGGTGAAATGAGGACCCAGACTGTGGGGGCAATATGCTGACTCTGTAAACCGCTTAGAGAGGGCTGAAAGCCTTATGAAGCGGTATATAAGTCTAACTGCTATTGCTATTGCTATTGCTATTGCTATTATATCAAGAATAAAACCAACACTGGATTAGATATTAGACTGAGGGGAAAATATATGTGTTCTAGTTTCTATGGAAAGCAAGCTGTCCTTCCAGATGGAATGAAGAGGCTATAGATCAGTGATGGCGAACCTTTTTTGGCTCGCATGCCAAAAGCGGGGGGAGAGCAATGGGCGTGGCACACCCATAATGCAATGCTCACGACCCAGCACGCATGCGCGCATGACCAGCGCTCCCCCACCATTTTTGGCATGCTTTTTTTCGCCGCGCCCAGGCTCCAAAGGCTTTATAGGAGCCTGGGGAGGGCGAAAACAGCCTCCCCCCCAGGGGGCCTTCCGGACGCTTCAGGAAAGCTCCTGAAGCCTCCAGAGCGCAAAAAACCAGCCCTACAGGCAAACTGGAAGTTCAGGAACGGACTTCTGGTTTGCTCGTAGGGCCGGATTTAGCCCGCCGGAGCCTTCAGGGGCCTTCTGGAGACTTCTCTGAACGTTCTGGAGGGCAAAAAACAACCTGATGAGCAAACCGGTTTGTCCGTAGGGAAAAGCCTCCAGAGGGCCTCTGGGGACGGGGAAGGCTGTTTTCGCCGTCCTCAGGCTCCTATAAAGCCTCTGGAGCCTGGGGAGGGTAAAAATGGCCTCAAAAGAAGGCTGAAGTCAGCTGGCCAGCGCATGCATGTGCTCTGGCCAGCTGACAGGGCAACACCTTGCGTTCCCTGACAAATGACTCTGTGTGCCACCTGTGGCACGTATGCCATAGGTTCCCCATCCCAGCTATAGATTGAGGGAGATTGTTTTTTCCCTTTTTTCTTTTTAAAGTGAGGAGGTAACATTGAGTTAAAGATTCTACCTCATTCTGCTTTGCTTTTAAAAATCTATGGGTTTCTTCATAGGTGCAGAATGCCAATGGAGGCTTCACACACCTATTTTACTGCATTTTAAAAAGCAGGAAATTGTCTTGCTGTAAGTTGGAAGTACTGGTAGTCCTCAACTTAAGACCACAATTCAGCCCAAAATTTATGTTGTTAAATGAAAAATTTGTTAAGTGAGTTTTGCCCCATTTTATGACTTTTTTGCCATATTAAGTGAATCACTGCAGTTGTTAAATTTCTAACATGATTGTTAAGTGAATCTGGTTTCCCCATTGCCTTTCCTTGTCAGAAGATCACAAAAAGGCAATTACATGACTCCTGGACACTGCAATTGTCATAAATGTGAGTCAGTTATCAAGCATCCAACTGTAAATCACATGGCTATGGGGATGCTACAACAGTTGAGGGTGTGAAAAACGGTCATGCCACTTTTTTCACTGATATTGTAACTTTGAACAATCACTAAATGAAATGTTGTAGCTTGAAGGACTCACTGTACAGAGTTGAGAACTCTTCCAGAAGAAAATGAGTTGTTTTAGTGCCCTTGCTATTCTAGACTAGATCTCAACAGGATGTAGCACTTAGCTAACCATCACCAATCTCAGAAAACCTAACCAAAATCATCCTGGTTAGTTCTTCAATGGGAGGCCACTAGGAAATCTCAAGAAGGTAGCCTAGCTTGGGGAGGGGGAACTTACAGAAAAAAAAGCAATGGCCACCCTCATTGTATTGCAACCTATAAAACAACATGGTCTATCTATGTAGTCACTAGGACTGAAGTCTAAAGCAAGGGAGCCTTTACCTTCCACTGTTGGGTTGATTCCTTCTTTGCAGCCCAAACTCATTTAACCATTTAAGCCCCATCTTTCTTTTTTTTCTGCAGATGTCATGCAAAAGTCCCCAGCCCCTTTCCAGAGTACTCCTCCAAACAGCTAATAGTACTTCTTCAATCCCCCCTTTTGGGATCAAACTCACCAGCAACTCCCTGCCTTCCTCTCCTTTGGGCTCCCCATTGATCTCCTTTTATGGAAACTCCTCTCTCCTGGGGCTCCTTTCCCCTGTCTGTTCTCCTGTGCCACTATTACTACACTCAGACAATTGTGTGTCCTCCCCCCACCCCTGCCCACCCTTTGTGTTCTGTTGTCTTGGCTTCTCTTCAAGGCCTCCTGAGATTGTCCTCCTCCTCGGTTGCCTGCAATTCAATGTGGTCAAAAAAGAGCTTGATTTTCCCATATATAGTCAGGGTAAGCACCATGTTGCCTTTTGTTCAAGATTCAGACAACTCTCTCTGACTAAGTTCCAGTGACTAATTGTTCCACATCTTCTGGGCTATCATCCAAGCAGCCTCTTGCCCTTGACCCAGCTTAATATAGATTTGCTGTTCCTACCTGCGATATAGGCTTTCCTCTGTCTCTGCCACCCATCCTTGCCTACTTAGACAACGCCTATCATTTGGACCCTCTGGCTTGGCTTTGCCAGCTCTCCCTCTCTGCACTTTAAAAGCTTTCCTTTGTTGGTTTAACAATGTTGTCATCCTGAGGCTGTTTGTCTTCCTGACATTCATCTCCCCTTGATGACACCTTAGGGATCACATTTCACCTACAAAAATGGATCGCAGGTGGCCTAACATGTTGCAATTGACATTTGTCCAAGAAGGAACAAAGTAAACTTTCAGGAACCAAGGAATATCTTCTTGTAAGAACTGGCTTTTTATAATCCTGGCTTCTTCTGGCTATCATTAAGAAAACTGGCAGAGAGCTTGATGGGAACAATTATACTAGTCATCAGGATTTTTAAACTGGACCTTTGCTCCCAGATTTAGCAGGTGCCTGGGCTATACAGAGGGCTTCAGCAAAAGTGAAGCTTTAACCTGATCTTGGTTGTAAGAAGCTAAAATAATTGTGACCACAGAATTATTGTGTAGACATGTTACACTTCTTGTGGTCTTGGAAGGGGAACTGAGCTTTTCCTAGATTGGTTTTACAAATTGGATTTTGTCAAGAATGTCTTCAGAACCCCTACACACCCCAGAAAATGCAGGTATAAGGAGAACATCTGGATGTCTCTAAATTCTGAAGACTAGGTGAGCTGCTTTCTCTGTGTAAATGCCATGGCATCATTCCTGTTCATGCTAGTCACCCCATTGATGGAATTAATAAAAAGCACAGGAGGTACTTCATAGAAAAAGCATTGGCCTCTTCCCAGAGCGTGCCTAATTATGTGTCAGACCTGGCCCATGAAACAGTTTATTAAGTTTTGGCAGTCTCATCTGTTTTAACCATGTGGTATACATTTTGCCCCCATTTTTATATCTAAGCAAAGGAAATTTGTTTTCAAAGGTTGGGAGATACAAAAGTATAGACACTTTTAGACATTTGTTTGCAATTCATTATGATGCCCTGCTGATGGGTATGCAGAGATTCTGTTCTTAAGCCTGGCCACCTAGGTTATGGATCAGACTATACTTATGGTTTCCCCACCACTGCTGGAAGGAAAGATTTTCTATTATATAATTATTTATTATAAATTTATATATGCCCATCTCTCCAAAGTAACTCTGGATTACTTACATGATAAAAGCAGAAATATAAAACATTAAAAATATTGAAATTGAGTGGTCCCCAAGAGTTTAGTACTTGACCAGGCAGGTGGAAAGCCACTGAGAACATGCACCCTTAAAACTGAAGTCTCGTTTAAAATGTCTTGATGGAGCCTCACTTATATTGTTTTCCTTGTTCAGGTGCACAATAACACAAAACTGTCAAGACAGTTTCTACAACTTTTCTCCTTTTTTAATTTAATTGGGTTTAGGATCAGAAAACCTAGATCAGCAAATAGTGAAAAACCACCTTAGGGGGGAAATGTGTATATAAAAAATGTGTACCTCTGTGCATGAGCGTATGCACCTATGTGTGCATGCAAAAATATGAGTGTATAGGAGAGGTGGATCTACTTCTCAGATCTGAACAGCTGCTTTCAATACATTTTTGTGAGATGGAAAGTAGTAAGAAAAGGGGACAGGGAATTTTGCTCTGAACCCTCACTTGCTCCAAAATCAAGATTTAACTCCTATTCTAATAAGAGACATTAATGAGTGTTTAATGGTGCATCAGCACATCAGGTTTGATATTCTGAGCTGAAGTTGGCTTTCTGGTGCCATAACACCTGTTGTCAAGTTAGAAAAAGAATCCCCCAAATACATGCAGGAATACCTTCTCCACAGAGCTAAATCCATAATTTCCAGACAGTCAAATCTTGGCAGCCTTCATTTGGGGATATGAAGCAATATCTGTGTCAGAGTATTGGAAGAACTGTACAGAGATCCCTGTATAGGACAGACTGTATGAATTAGTCTGCTTCCTGTCATGTATCTGATTGTCCTGACACTGGCTGTTTACATTCTGTCTCTTTGCTAATTTTAAATAGCCATGTGGAGACTCAGATAGCCTGGTTGAGAGAGATGCCTGTGAGATGAACAAGCTCTGATCTTATGCAGATTCCTGCAGTTCTCATGCATTTTAGATGTTTCCCCCACTTCGGTTTGGAGCAGGGCTTGGGGCCACCATTCCCATTCCTTATACATATGACATTCATGTTCATTTTGAAGTACAGATATGTCAATATCTCTCCAAACCACTAGACAATAGCATCGCATGTGTTTTACACTAAAACAGCTCTCTCTATATTTCAAATCCATTTGAAGTGCTGATATGTCCTCAGTTTGCCAAATTGATGGTGGTCACCATCAAAGCTTGCACCAGCCAGAACATAGAAAAACTCAAAGAAATAGTGGAAGATCAAAAGATGTGGCGAGACCTGGTCCATAGAATTGCCCAGAGTCAGTGTGAGACCTGCCTCAGCTTGAACCTCTAAGTAAGGTGGCAGCTGACAGTCAGACAAGACTGAATGGATATCATCATTGATATCATCATCATCATCAAGATATATCAATGGTGGGAACCTCCTTGCCCTGTCATCTCTCAGCAGCAAGATAAATACTGCTGCATAGAAAAGAGATGCTGATGTGGTATATACATGTTTGGAGCATGTATATGCGCTTTCTTGATGAGGATGTTCATATATACAAAGCTGAGTATTTGGCTAGATAGTTAGGCTTTTAGCTTAAGTGTCTGCTTCCTAGATGCCTTTGTATTCCTGCCTGTATCACAGAATTGGCTTTTTGTTAGGACACTGGATTTCTAACTATAGTATTTCTCTGTGGGGAAATTCTTGGGTTGAGATGGAACTACAACTTCTCTCTTTGGACAAAGGTCTCCTACCTTTTCTTCCCCATGCTATATAGGACTCAACAGCTTGTGTTGGCTATGTTACGGCGCTAACGCACAGGGTGGAAAACTACTTGCCAAAAACTGAAGACTTCAGCAATAAGAGGTGTCTTTTTGTCTGACTGACCATAGCTGCATGCACCCTTGAATAATCTTGCACATATGTGTGCAAGCAGGTAAAGAGAAAGTGTTGCTTATGAAAATTATGCCCTTTCCTAAGTCTTAGTCCCTTTCACCTATATCCTCCATGAAACTTTCCTTGTAATAGTTTCTCCAGCGTACAGTACGATCCACTCACTCTTTGTTCTGCTACTCCATTACTACCAAGTTGGTCTAAAGTTAGGTTAAAGCTTAGGCAGCTCAGAGGCTAGCCATGTCGGCATGTTGTTGAGGAACATTGCCCTCTAATTTTCTCTATCCTACAAGGGGGAAAAACAAACAAACAAGAAAGTGGCCCCAGGTTGCTTTCTGCAGCTGCCGGATGGGAGTGTGAGAGCGGTAAATAAACGTGTTTATCGGTTGGATGTCTCTCTTCTCTCCTTCTTTAATTTTGCTAGCTAACTCAGCCAAGGATCAGAACCTTCTGGCTGAAGAGAGTCCCAAGAGGCAATGGGCAGCATCGCTTTCCATTCTACCTAGCTGAAAGAGTTGGGTCTCTCTCTCTCTCATTACTTCTGGGTTTGCCTGACTGCTCCTGGAGGAATCAATCAAAGCTGGCCTCACGGCCTCACGGTTTTCCGGCATCTTCCCTTTCAGTTTCCTTACTCAGCCTTTTCCAACATCCCGAATGAAAAAAAAAATCCCAAAGATTTTTGTTTTGTGTCCTTTAAAAAATAAAAAAAGCTTTGTTTGCTCTTTCTTTTAAAATAACTAATTCTGTGGGAGCAAAAGAGTCGCCTGTTGCTAAATGGCATGATTAGATTGTCAAAAGAGCCAGTTGGGGAAACAAACCACGTTTTGACCTTTTAAGGTTTCTTTTTACATTTCTATTTTATTGAAACACAAGCCCTCTCCCAGAAAGCCTGGGGTGTTGTCTGCAAAACACAAAAACCCTATTGCTTATAAAAATTACACCCTGCCGGAAAAAAGACTCTCCAAGTAATCTTCCCCACTTCCAGCTCTTCAAACTTCTCAAAGTAACAGTGAGAAAAGTTTTGCTAAAATGTGAAAACTTTACCAAGTAACAAAAACAAACTCCAAACCACTTACAGAAAACACTCAGAAAGATTCAGACACTTCCTAAAGTTGCGATCTCCCCCCCCCCTCCATTTCTATCCCCTCCCAGAAAAGGACATTTCCTCGTTTTAGGGGAGGAAAGTGTTTTGGGGAGGCTTTTCTTCCCCTTGTCCCGTTCTTTGTTTAAAAATAAACGAATAAACTCTCTTTTTATTTTAATAACCAAACATACTTTCCTTCTGTTTTGGGAAAGCATTTAACCCAAGCCATGGAGAAGGGGGACGACGACCCTTTTTAGCTGTTGTCTAAAATGTTGGTGACTTTGATTTTCCTCTGTCAATTTGGGATGATATTCCCTTGCTAAGCTGCCTTCTCCTCTCTAACACCCCCCCTTTCTCGGTAATCACAAACATACATGAAAAAGAGAGAAGGGGGGTAGAGGGAAAGTCTTAAATCAGTCCCAAAAGCCAGACAGACGTTTTAATCAAATCAAATTAGAATCAGCAGCGGTTGGAAAAAAAGACAAGGCACACAGCAAGACCCCCACCCCACCCCCCTTCTCAAAACGGAGCGAGATGCGAGCCCTTACCTGAACCCTCCCCAGCAACACATAGCATAGTAGACTCAGAGTGTGGGCTGGGGGCGACACGGCGGGTTAGCAGACCAACGGTTGTGCTCCGAATGATCGCTGCAGATCCCAGCGCGGAGTGAAAATTTCCCTTTCTCTCTGGCTGGCTCTGCCCCGGGTTCCGTTCCTTCCTTTCTTCCTTCCTTTTTTCCCCCCTCTTCCCTATTTGTTTTGGTTTTTGTTTGCTGGGTGTTAGGTGGGAATAGCTGTCTGTACTTTGTTTTGTATGTATGCAAAGTTTTCACCACGCTCTCTCTCCTCTCACTCACTCACTCTCTCTCTCTTCTCGCTCTCCTCTTCCACCTCCTGTGATTTGTTCTTTGATTGGTGTCCAGGAATGTAGGAGAAAGAAAGAAAAGAAAGAAAGGAAAGAAAGAGAGAGAGAGAGAGAGAGAGAGAGAAAGAGGGAAAAGAGAAGGAAGGAAGGAAAGGAGAGAAGAAAAGGACGGGAGAAACAAAGAAAGAGAAGGAAGGAAGGGAAGGAAGGAGGAAGAGGAAGGAAGGAAGAAGAGAAAGAAGAGAGAAGGCATAATCTTCTTAAATGTAGTTGCCTTTTTAAAAACTTAAAGTGTTAAACAGAACCAGTTGCTTTCAAGAATGTATTTGGTACCACTGTCTACAAGCACCCATTCATTTCTTCCCCCTCCTGCTTGCTGTTCAGCCTGAGGTGCCCCCACTTCTAGCTCTTCAAACTTTGGAGTGAGGAGGGGTCCAGGGGAAGGTAGAAGTCTACTAGCAATAGGACTCTTCTGAAAGGAAAGAAAGAAGGGAGTCTTGGGCTGTTTTTCTAAAAACTATCCAGAGGAAATGCCAGCCCACCATACTCCTCCCCACCCTGTTCTCTTGATCTCTGGATGCTGCCAAGTTTTGCTAGTAGCATTTTTTAAAATAATAATAATAATAATAATAAAGGGGGGGGATTTCCAGCAATATTGGAAAATCCAATGTGTTGCAAGGTCTTTTCTTTAGCTTCTGAGTAAGGAGAAAGTGGGCAAGCTGCCCTCTGGATGGGGGTGGAAGAAAGGGCACACAGGCTCCTACCTGCTCTCCACGCCATCTGGTTAAAGCCCCAGTCCGGTGCGGCCCTTGAAGGTACGTGTGTGACTGGATGCTTCCTTTCGCCGAAGGGTCTGCATGGAGTCTGCTGCCTCCTTTATTCTGGGCCAGGATTAATAATCCCATTTGCCAATCCCACTCACTGGGGTTTGGTGGTGGGTTTTTGTTTTTTTTTTTGAAATGTAGATGTGTGCGTGTGTGTAAGCATGTGTATGTTTAATTTGGGGAAGATAATTCGTGCAACCTTTCTTCTAACCCCCCCCTTTTCTGACGTGTAAAGCTTTAACCACAAAGCTAAGCCCAGTCCCTGAGGAGGGGGGGAGTGTATGTGGGGGGCATAGGGGAGGAGAGGTCCTGCAGATTGCCTCCTCTCCCCTACAAGAGACAAGGCGAGGTGGTGTATGAACCCACCCTGTCTCAAGCTGAAATGCCAGATTTGGAAAGGGGGGTGGAGGGAGAAAAGGGGTGGGGATAGAGGAAAGAAACTGACCCATTCTTGTTCTCCATTTCTTTCGCCTCCCTTCCGTGCACTTCCCAGTCTCTGCCCTAGAGTTGCCTGTCCATGACTCCCTTGGACCACCAGATCTTTGGCCTGGACTGTGAAAGGCTCTTCCGTCACATGCCAGTCTGAGTGCTTCCTCCTGATGCCCACTGCTCTTGTGTAGGAAACAAGCACAATCGCTTGTTGGTGGGTTGCCCTCAAGGGCTTGCCCCATTCCCATAACCTAGTGGCCTTTAGTCATTGGCAGGTGACTAAACTCCACTCCCCCATCCTGTGGAAAGGAGGGTGTGCCTCTACTTTCTGGCTGCGGGAATATTGGGAGCAAGAGGGGACCTCCCCTCCCTCCAGGCAGAACAAAACAAAATAACACAAGAGAGAGAGAGAGAGAGAGAGCATTTTGTACCCACTTCCCTCTCTCTCTTCCAAACCCATAGTTGTTTCTTCTTATCCACTCATGGTATGTCTCATATCTGTGGGATCCAACGCTAATTCATTACTCAGCAAAAGTTTTCCAGTCCTCTTTCACAATGGGTGACTCAGCTGTTCAACGTTGGGGGTGACCTCCCTGACTGGATGAGTTTCTTGGAAAAAGGGTGCAAGGCAGAAAGTGGAGAGGCTGCCTAAAGGTTTGGGCAATTATAGGAAGGGGAAAAAGGCGGGGGAGGGAAACCAGATGGATGGATAGATGGATGCTAAAGAAGGACTCCTTCAAAACCCTACCTTGCAAGCATAATCTGTACAAAAGAAATAGCAATCTCTGGCCAGGTGATAAACAGCGCTTCCCTGAATTTTTTTAAAAATGTACACTATATGAGCATGGCCGTGTCAGCAAAAGGTAGCCCTGCTGAATTCAACAGGATTTGTATCCTGTCAACTGAGTGGAAACAATCAAGTTTTGGAGACTCCCCAGTTCTGCAATTTTTGCACACACAAGCATCTCCATTAGCAAATTAGCAGCATAGGGGGGTGCTGCGTTGTTTTCTTCCTTCCATACTGCTCTCCAAGTAAAATATCTTAAAAGTGTTGAACTTTGAGATTTTAGTAGAATTCCTTTTTGCAAGGATTTTGAGCAGCATTGAAATGGTTTGTTTGTTTTCTTTAATTATGTCAAAAAAGTTATTTGATCAAAAAAAAGCCTACTCTAGCCCTTTCTCTGAATTTCAATAGTCAGGCAATTGTTTGTTTCAATTACCCTCCTTTGATTAGGACCGACTTTGCTGATGGGAAGCTTTCTAACTAGATGAGGACTTAGAAGTAAACTTTATATTTAAAATAAACTGTCACATGTTATTAAAGCTGGCATGCCAGGTATAGGGCAAAAGTGGAAAAATACCAAAACTCTGTTTATTCTCATTGCTAATATTTACATATTTACCAAGCCAAAAAAGTTTAAAAGTTTTGTGTTGTTTGAGGAAATCCAATCACTTCATCCAGAATTAATTGCATTTGTGAATATACGTTTTTTCATTGTTAAAACCTGTCTCACTATTTACATGGAAAAACTATTATGAGGCTTTGAACTTTAAGGAGGAGGGGGATGGAAACCTATTCCTTTTTTCTCCTTGCAGGCTTTTGCGTAATGCTTTGTGTAAAAACAAAGGAACTCACAGACACAACTAATTGTAATGCTTTTTTTTCCTTTTTTCTTTTTCTTTCCCAAAAGTATTTTGCGCTTCCAAAAGGTAAAATTCAGAAGGAATCTCAAATAGTCTGCCTTTAAAGTCATCAGATTTTTAAAAGTGTTGTGCCCCAATTTCACCGTCTGGTTTTTATTTGAAATAACAATTCCATCATCACATGAAGATTTATGTATCTCTGATTTGGCTAATATAAGCACAGAAAAATATATGTATGGTAAGTAGCAGTTGCTCAATGTACATACATAATGGAATGGTGCACAAAGCTTTGCTTATTTATTTATTTATTTATTTGGTCATGAAACAATTTATGTATTCATATATATATAGAGATTTTAGAACAATACACTTGCTCCTCCTTTGTTTTTCAGCCCATTACACGAAAAATATAAACTAAACTAAAATGGATTATTAGGGGGCAATAGGGATTAATCTAAAACCTAAATTGTGAGGTTTTTAGTCTTTACCTAATGAATGGATACTTTTATTTGTCCCAAGTTTGCTTTGCTAGGAGGAAAACACCGAAGACAGAGCTGGACTTTTTAAAATATATTATTACATGAAAAATGTATGTTTTGTTCTAGAGGACTGTGAAACTGTAGAGCAAGAAACTGTCTTTGAAATAAAGAGTATCTGCAAAAATACATGTGGGTGACAAACAGCAAGAAATGATTTTGTATGGTGTGTATGTATAAGCTGTCAGGAAAATTCAGAGTTTCAAAAATAGCAGAACTATTCATACAGAGGTGGTATTCAGCTGGTTCGGACCAATTTGGGCAAACCTGTAGTGGCATGAAGTCCTGCTCACCTGCCCTGGCTCTATGCCGTCCTATTTATCCACATTTTCGAGGCCGCGCACATGCGTGCAAGCTGCATTTGCGAGCAAAGCACATCCATGGAGGGCCATGCACATGCACGGAAGGTGCTCACGCTCATGAAGCGAGCGTGCACTGCACGCACGGGGTGAACCGGTGGTAAACTTCTGTGAAATTCACCTCTCTATTCACAATAGTACACTTACTTTGGACTGGGTACAAAAATTATATATTCCTTTAGAGCACAGATTTTTGTCAATCCTTGATAAAACTAAAGGCTTAACTCTAGATCCCAATTCATAGTTTCTTATTCTTGAAAAGATGGTGGGTATGAGGGCATTTCTAGGCTTTGGGAACTACAGTACAAAGTGTAGGAACATAATTATTTCAAGCAAACTATTCGTCACGGGCATCCTGATCCAACATATAACAAGATATTTAGGACAGATAAAACGCTGAAGGAGATTAAATTCCATAGGATAACCTGGCCTCTTTGGTAACCGCAACAGATATGCTCCCCCCTCCTCCCCAAAGGCCTTGTTATCTTGCCCTCCAACAGGGGTTTCCAAACTTGGCAATGTTAAGACTTGTGGACTTCCCCATGCCAGCGGGGGAATTCTGGGAGCTGAAGTCCACAAGTTTTAAAGTTGCAAAGTTTGGAGACCCAATATGTGAGAAAATATGTGTTTTCCATTGGTCTTAGGTGACCCCTGGGAAAGGGTCGTTCGACCCCAAAAGGGGTTCCGACCCACAGGTTGAGAATCACTGCTCTATGTTGCTGAACTATAATTCTCCATAATCCCAGTCAGTATAGCCAGTGATGATAGATTTTGGGAACTGAAATTCAGTCACTTATTAACATGTGGGGTTTTGTTTAGGTTTCTAACTTTAGTTTTAAGTCCACTTATTGCAGAGATGGGCTTTACAACTAACAACAGACAATCAAAATTATATTTGTGATACAAACAGCTGGTCTTTTGCCACCTAAGATGATAATCTTCCATCATTTGAAATTGGACATATTTTGTACACTACCATCTACCTGAACAGTCTTTTCCTATTGTGTAAGTCTTGGGGCCATCAGGTTTTGAAATTTTAACGCAATAAAAAAATTACTGCTAGGATATTTCATATCTTTCTCTGTCCTATCAGGAGGCTCAGTGTAAACCAATAATTTTTAATGTTTTTTTTTTACTAAAGGAAGATGTGCTACCAAAGGCTTACGTGTGAGTTGCTACTGGAACTTGCAGGTGTTGAGATGGCCTGCAAACTACAAATTAGTTAGAAAACTCATCTTCCAAAAAGTAGAAACCAAATATACTTCTAACCCTGATTACTCTTACTACATAAAAGGTGTGTTGGGGGGTGTACCTCTCCTAAGCCTTATAAAATGGCTTCTGTTCTCTCTACTTCATGAGACATATTTGAAAGCGGCAGAGCAGCAAGAGGAAAATCCATTCCTATTTAACTTCAGCAATAAGACTATAGTAATACAATCTCCCCCCACAAATCTTTGAGTAAAACCCATAATATGCCAATGTATAAAGCAGCAGAGTATCATACATCCTGTGTGATAATATTCAAGAGTTTACCCTTTTGTGGGAGAAGAAGGAAACAATGTACATCCTTTTCTGCTCTATCACAGGATTGTAATGACCATGCCTAAGAGTAAATAGAATTCTCTATGAGTTCACAGAATGATTCATGATTCTATGGCAAGCTTGTGCCACAAATGTTATAAGCAAGCATTCTGTACCTTTTAGAAGCACTTCAGCTGAAATTATAATGCAAATTGTGTCCTTATAGTACACTTTTTATATATTTTATTCGGATATTTGAAATACAGAACATCTGGGACAGTAATAGTCAGAAGAACTGTGAGATTGGAGCCTAAGAAGATGCACAGAATGAATTTGTTCCCCCCCCCTCTCTCTCTCCCTCCCTCCCTCCCTCCCTCTCTTTCTCTCTCTCTCTCCCCTTTAGAATTTTGAGAGACATAGGCTGCTCCTTGTTTTAGATGTTTTTAAACGGGGGAGAGAGAAACACAAGCTATGCATCTGAAATTCAGCTTTTACATCTCACCTCATCATTAGACATAAACAAGAGAGTAGGTATTTTGTGTTTAAAACTCCTGGTCAATATGAAGAAGCACAACAAAGATGCATAAGCCACTTGTTGTGATATCAACAGTGGAAATTGTTTGTGTGGAGTACATTATTCTACGTCTTAACAAAATGCACCACTTGGACAATACTGTTCAACTCATTGATTTGGAGTAAATTTTTCATCAGATTTCTGTTTCAGAAAATGGATTGAGCACATTTGCTAGATCATATAGGATAAAAAACCCACAACCATTAGAAGCCATGCATGTAGCCATACATGCATGCTAGTACAGGCATGTTTTAAAATATAATTCATCTTAATCAATCAGTCTTAGGAAGGTCTCTAAGTCTCCTGTAACTTTTGAATCTGGTTTTCTCCCCTTCCTGGTGTTCACTTCTATTGGGCAGGCTTTCATCTGTTTTTTGTGAGGCCATCTTCATACAGATAATTCAGCTTATTAAGCAAGGATAATGCACTTAACAGCCTCTAACTTTATACGATCCATGAATTTCTGTTCCATATATTTGTGCAATATAGAATTCATACGTTAGTGGAGATTCCCAGTCTTCCAGGTCATAGTTACCTCAAAGGCAGTGGTGGGATGCAACCAGTTTAACAACCGGTTCAGAGAGCAGACATGCGCACGCCTAATGTGTGTGCGCACACGCGTGCACAACATTCAAAACCCACCCATTTTAAGCTTAAAAATTTACCCTCTATGTCAGCGGCGGTGAATAAAAGAGCTGATGCGTGGCAATCTGCTGTGCCACACGAATCATTTGAGCTAAAAAACATCATACATTTCTCTCTTCAGGGATTTCTTTGACCATAACTCTGTTGTATTTTAGGAACCCAAGCTAGGAAGAATCCTGGACTTTTTCTTATAAGCTCTCACCAAACTGTATTTCTTGGAGCATTGTGTACAAGTAGTTCTTGATTTACAACAGTTCATTTAGTTACAATGGCAACAGTTTAAAATTACAATGGCACTTAAAAAAGGGACATGGTTTTTTTCCACACTTACGACCATTGCATTATGCCCATGGTCACATGATCAAAATTCAGACCCTTGGCAATTGATTCATATTTATGACAGCTGCAATGTCCCAGGGTCATGTGATTACTTTTTGCAACCAGCAAAGTCAATGGGGAAGCCAGATTCACTTAACAATCAGGTTACTAACTTAACTGCAGTGATTCACTTAATAACTGTGGCATAACTCACGTAACAACTATCTCGCTTAGCAACATACATTTTGGGCTCAGTTGTGCTCATATGTCGAGGACTATGTGTAGCGCTTATGATGGGTGTGAGATGTCAAAAAACAAGGCATATATATCTGAAGACCTCCACCAGAAGTGTTTAATATATGTATTGTGTATTGGAACCATTTTCAATTCCCACAGCATCAAAGCAGTAATTTCTAGTATATTCGCCCAGACCTCCTTTATAATGAGGAGGATCAAGACTGGTCTTGCACAGAGATAGAAAGATTTGACACTATCCAATAGGAGGAATGGTTAGTGAAATTGACAGATCTTGCTAAGATAAATAAACTAACTTATTTAATTAGAGAAAAGTGTAAATTGTCTACACCAGGGGTGTCAAACTGGTGGCTTGCAGCCCAAATGCATCACATTCAAGCCACGCCCACCCCAGGTCCGTAAAGTAAAAAGTGTCACAATACGTCATGTGACAGCAACATGATGCAGCGAGCTTGACACCCATGGTCTACACTTATTTGTGACTGAAAATCTCTTATGGACATTTGTGTCAAAATTAACTTTTGATTTATTGCTTTGATGATTAGAAAAATGGATTATAAAAAGAAGATATAAGTAGTCCTTGATTTATGACCACGATTGAGCCCAAAATTTCAGTTGCTAAGCAAGACATTTGTTAAGTGAATTTTTCCCCATTTTACAATATTTCTTGCCACTGTGGTTAAGTGAATCACAGCAGTTCTTAAGTTAGTAACACAGTTGTGAAGTGAATCTGGCGTCCCCATTGACTTTGCTTGTCAAAATGATCCTGGGATATTGCAACTGTCATTAATATGAGTCAGTTGCCAAGTGTCTGAAGTTCAATCACATGGTCATGAGGATGCCACAATGGTCATAAGTGTGAAACAATCATGTCACTTTTTTCAATGCCGTAACTTTTGAATGATCACTAAATGAACTTTGGTAAATTGAAGACTACCCGGATTATAATATAATTTTAGAGGGCATTAGATCCTCCCATGTTATGCAGCACATTGGGCAGCAACTTTAGAGAGAGATATTAAAATATAATTATACTTATATTTGAATTATACTTGTACTATATTTTAATTATATTAACATTTTAATTATATTAAAATATAATTGTAGTTATAACTGCTGCTATACAGTTATATGTGCTGTTATAAGAATATCAGAATGACTTTGTATCTTTTTTTCTTTTCTATTTTTAACGTTTTTTCTTTTTCTTGCACTTTTGCTTTTTTTTGCTTGCTTTTTTCTTTCTTACTTTGCATTAGTTTTTAATCTTCTCTTACAAAAGTTTTTTTAATTTCTCTCTATCTATCTATCTATCTATCTATCTATCTATCTATCTATCTATCTATCTATCTATCAATCTATCTATCCATCCATATCCATCTATCTATCTATCTAGCTATCTAGATAGATAGATAGATGAAAGAGAATCATGACTTGTCTGATAGCTAGACAGCAACCAATGCCCTTTTCCTCTTGTCAAATTTTAAATGTCAACCATCAACTTTCTGCTTCTAGATGAAACTATAAAATGGTCTTGATTTCTGTTGCTCTTTCTAGCTGACTTCCAGCTACATTCTTCTGGTTCTTTATGCCCATAATCCACCCTTTTGATCGTGGAAAACAGAAGGTTTTGCTATGGAATGTCAGATATCTAGGCAGGCTGAAGATTCCCTTTCTAACTCAAGCACTTTTTGGTTTCCCTCACTGGGAGTTGGTCCTGGTCAGAAGCATCCTGGTTTGACTTTCAACCCAGTACAAGCTGAGCCATTCCATACATGGTTGGATGGGTCACCAGCTGGCCTTCCTAGCCTTGGCTGACTGCCTAATTCTGCCATCCCCAGCCTTGCCTTTCTCACTTCCTCCCCCCTTCCCCTTCTGCACACAGGAAGTGCTGTGGGTGGCTGACCTCACCAGAGAAGGGTGAGTCGCTCCCTTGCCCTCCAGTGGCGCCAGCCCCAGCCAAACCTCCCACTTCCGACCTTTGATAGAGCTTCTTCCCAGCCTCTTCTTTGCCAACATGTGATGCCTTCTTCTTTTTCTTCTTCTTCTGGCAAAGCAAGGCAGTGGGATATGAGAATCACATAGAGGTCTGGCTCTGCTTTCGGTCTGTAGTGATATCACCAGGCAGGGAGAATCCCACAGAGATGGGTCTGAAATCCTAGCCATCAGTTACTATAAACCAGAGAGATGTCTGATTACACTGTTCTCAGTGATATAATTTTATGCTTGCTGTCACTGAAAGATAGTGTTCCCTGCCCTCGGCTCAGATCTTCCTTCGTCTCTCATCTCTTCCTCCCCCTGCACCACATGCGAAGGTTCTCTTCTTGCTGACATTCCCACAGCTGCTCTTTTCAAGTTTGAAACCCTCATGCCAAGATTCCCTTTTTACTACTACTACTTCTTCTTCATCATCCACCACCAAGGGAGTGGCAAGCCAGGGAATTCTGTGAAAGGGAAATGATTGTTGGATTTTAAAACTGAACTTTTATTGTAGTGGGGATCGATGCCCCGTGCAATGAAGAGTCATGGCTGATCTTATGCCAGATGTCTCTGTCATAGTGGCACTTGTGGAGCACTCTGCAACCACAAGAGGAAAATCCATGCAGTGCAAATACAAAAGGAAAAACCAAAGTTACATCTACATGTGTGTTTTTACTTTGTGTTACATCTGCTTTTACTTCTGTGGCGATTGCAGTGGTAGGTACTTCTACATCTCCTGCCCACATGCAGAATTGCTGCCAATCTCTCTCCTTGAGCAGCACCTTTATGTGGCACATTCCACTGAACAAACAAGAACATCCTTGGGTGCTTGGTCCATGTTCTCAAGAGACTGGCAGTGAACAGGTTTGCTCTACCATTCTGCAGCCTTTATGCTCTAACTGGTTGTCTGTGTCTACAAATGAAGCTAGAATAGAATTGCAGTGACCCTGGAGAGCAATTACTAGTTCTTCAAGTTGCAGATATGCTCCTATTTATTTACTTACCCATTTATATTTGTGGCCACTCACCTCCCATCATACTGTATATGTGTGTTTACATATTATGTGTAAGTATGTATATACATAAGTACGTACATACGTATGTATGTACATAATACATACATACATATGTATATACATGTGTATATATATGTGTGTATGTATGTATGTATGTATGTATGTATGTATGTATGTTGTATTTGTGCTGATAAATAAATAAAGACTATTTCAAGCTATTTAGCTCTCATCAGCTAGACATACCCTTACTGGGATTTGAACCTGTCCTGAATTACATATTAGGCAGGTGTGTTAGCCGCTAAGCCACAGGCTCTCCTCCTTTATCTGTTAGGCCAGGGAAATAGGTATTTATTGTGTCACAACCCCTGGTATGCCCAAATATGGGAGGAAGCATACTGCTTACCAGGGCATCTATCTATATGTATATACATACATATGTATATACATGGACGTGATGGCTCAGTGGCTAAGATGCTGAGCTTGTCATTCAGAAAGGTAGGCAGTTTGGCGGTTTGAATCCCTAGTGCCGCATAACAGAGTGAGCTCCTTTACTTGTCCCAGCTTCTGCCTACCCAGCAGTTTGAAAGCATGTAAAAATGCAAGTAGAAAAATAGGAACCACCTTTGGTAGGAAGGTAATAGTGTTCTGTGTATCTTCGGCGTTTAATCATGCTGGCCACATGACCACGAAGACATCTTCAGACAGCTCTGTCTCTTCAGCTTTGAAATTGAGATGAGCCCCACCCCCTAGAGTCAGGAATAACTAGCACATATGTGTGAGAGGAACCTTTACATTTACCTTATGTATATACCAGTGGTGGGTTTCAAAAATTTTTAGAACCTCTTCTGTATGTGTGCCTGCTTTGTGGGAGTGGCTTGCCGGCCATGTGACCGGGTAGGAATGGCTTGCTGGCCATGTGACTGGGTGGGAGTGGCTTGGCAGCCACGTGACTGCGTGGGCATTGCCACCTTGTAAAATGTGGTGAAACTCACTTAACAACGCTCTTGCTTAGCAACCAAAATGTTGGCTCAGAAACTCTGGCATTTGAAGCACGCAAGTCTTAAAGCTGTCAAGTTATAAGACCCTTGCACCCCTAACCCTTTAGGAAAAAAACCTCCAGGGGTGTTCAAACTTGACAGCTTTAAGGTTTGTGGACTTCAACTCCCAGAATTCCTCCTCCAGTCATGTTGGCTCAGGAACTCTGGCATTGAAGTCTGCAAGTCTTAAAGCTGCCAAGTTACAAGACCCTTACACCCCTAATCTTTTAGGGAAAAAACCCCCAGGGGTGTTCAATCTTGACAGCTTTAAGACTTGTGGACTTCAACTCCCAGAATTCCTCCTCCAGTCATGTTGGCTCAGGAACTCTGGCATTGAAGTGTGCAAGTCTTAAAGCTGTCAAGTTACAAGACCCTGCACCCCTAACCCTTTAGAAAAAAACCCCAAGGGTGTTCAAACTTGACAGCTTTAAGACTTGTGGACTTCGACTCCCAGAATTCCTCCTCTCGCGCTTCATCTTGATGATGGGCGGACGGGCGGGGGGAAGGAGCTGGAACCAGTTCTAAACGGCACTGTAGATTTGTGGAACCTCTTCTATAGAAGAAGTTAGAACTGGCAGGAACCCACCCCTGGTATATACAGTATATACTATCTGTCTATCTATCTCTATCTCTATCTCTATCTCTATCTCTATCTCTATCTCTATCTCTATCTCTATCTCTATCTCTATCTCTATCTCTATCTCTATCTCTATCTCTATCTCTATCTCTATCTCTATCTATCTATCTATCTATCTATCTATCATATATATATTATTTATCAGCACAAAAAAAAAACAAATATAACAAAGGCAACAGTAAAAATATTGGGTTTCTGTTGTGATGGACTCTTGTGACGAGCCGATTAACAGATGATGGAAGCAGTTAGCTTCCTCCCATAATTGGGGCTTACCAGGGGTTGTGACTCTAAATATATACCTTCTTCCCTGGCTTCAGCTGATAAGGAGGAGACCTGTGGCTTAATGGCTAAGACATTTGCCTAAGATGCAATACAGCACAGGTTCGAATCCCAGTAAGGGTAATGGCTAGCTGATGAGAGCTAAATAGCTTGAAATAGATCTATACTAGTCTCCCTTTATTTATTTATCAGCACAAAAAAAAAAACCACACAAATATATATATACACACACACACACACACACATATACAGAGTGCACGCTCTCTCACACACACACCACACACACACACACACACACACACACAAGGTATGTGCACCCAAAGTCAGGCTCCATAGATAACTATAGAAATTACAATTGAATGTTCCAATTGGCTGCCATTTCTTTCTTCTTCCTTACTTATTTGATGCATGACCTTCAAACATTCCTAAGTACAGTAACATTGATCTTTGCAAATTCTAATGAGATGGTAGCCTTTAGATTTTCTATTGGCCTATGCAGAGTTAGGGACACCATGCAGGATACTATACATACAAGCATACATGCACACATATGTATACATAATTAGCAAGCTTGTTCCATTTTTTGTTTTTTAGTGAAACATTTGGCATCTTCCTGAACTCAAGTTTTATTGAATTCTTTGAAATCATACAGCATATCTGCTTGGGTTACAAAATATTATTTATGGGTGGGTGCTAAAACAAACAAGCAAACCCTGTGTAATTGTGAACTTTTCCTATTTCCAAAGATGGAAGCTTTTAAAATAGAAGATCGCATTTAATAACTGCTTAAAGAAGCTGAAGAGGTAAAGCAAATTATGAAAATGAAAAAAAAAGAAATCAAACAAATAATAATTTGCTTTTTATAATACATGCATAAAAACCCTTAATTTTCCAGTGTGTTTATCCACTTGTGTTCCACCTGAAGCAAATGAATTTAGAAAAGCCTATTTTCCCCCATCTTTGCCTCCTGGGTTGCTTCATTTCTAACCAAAGGCTATTTGAGGAGAGAAAGGTTTGTTTGAAAGACTTCATTCCATTCTGATAAGTTTCCTACTTAACCAGCTTTATATTCCTCTTCATTGTGTAGCCTTGAGCTTTGTTTACTGCAAACATTAAATGCTGCCCTGACTAAAGAATTACTCATCTTCCTTTAGGGTGTCCCATTTAACGCCTCCTTGTAGCTTCTTTATCTTCACAGCATCTTGATTTGGCACTTATAATGGAGAAAGTATCTACTTAATTTGGGATAGCTTCCTTAACATGTATGTGATCAAAGCAGGGATCTCCACCACAGTTCTAGCCTTTGCTGTAGGCAGTAGATATTACCATAGTTCATTGTCTGTCTGTCTGTCTGTCTGCCTGCCTGTCTCTCTCTCTCTTTCTCTCCTCCACCCCCCCCCCCCCCCCATAATATTACACAGCCTTCTTCTCATCTGCTAGGTTTGTGGCAGGATAATAGATTTTTTTCAAGGGGGTATCAGCCGCCTGTCTGTAGAGATCTTTTGAAAGCACACCACTGCTCTTGTCAGGTATCAGACTGAAGGACATGAGAAGATGAAGGAGTGTAAGAAAGATTTCCCTGGAATTAACTTCAGTCCAGGCAAGTCCCCACTACCTTCCAAAATATTTTGTGTGGGATAATGGCTGGGAATGGGACAAGAGGGGAGATGAATGCTCCTGTTTAAAACCAGGCAGCTCATAACAGAGCTTTCGTGTTGCTGTGTCTAGTTCCATGGATATTCTTGAGTGGTTTTATGTACTCGGCATTTTGTAGAATTGTTACTTTCACAGGTAATAATGTTAGTTGAAACTCTGTGTAAAGCCATAATTCATCCAATAAAACAGAACCAACTAGATTCATACTCTGCGCTAAATAACAAACTACAGTTTACTGATCACAGTGGTTAGGTTCACACAACATACTGACAAAAGCTAACAAATTGATTGCATGATTTGTGAACATAGTCAGTTTTAGTTTTACATTCCAGGTAGACAAATTCATTCCCAGGAAGAGACCGATGCTCAGGTCTCAGAGACCCTAGGTCTTTTCCTGCCTTTAAAAGAATTCTCAGTAGGAGTCTTTTCTAAGATGACTGCGGTGCTACAAGGGTGAGTTATTTGAACCCATCCTCTCACCTAATATAAAGCAAATAAAGATTCTTACCTCTCTGACAACACTGGAATGAGCCAGTTCACACATTCAAAGAGCTATACTAAGAATGACGGCTGTGATGAAGCTTTCATGGGGCTCTTCAAAAAGCACATAGTTTGAAACACCCCCATAATTACTATGCCACCACAAAGTGCTTCATGTGGCATAGCAGCGGGACAACAACTGGGGAAACTGGATGTTGAACTCATTGCTTGGCCCCTAAAGCAATTCTGACTAGTACATGAATTCACTTACCTAATCAATATAAAAGCCAAATTAATCATGCAGATTTAGTGATGAATTAGCTTCTAATGTAGGAAGGCTTCATTCGAGACTTTCTTTACAGATTTGGGAGGGCCAAACGAACTCCCAACCTTGAGTTTTTCAGTACTACTGGGGTTTTTATTTTTCACAGTTGGCTGGAAGCAGAGATAAAGTACTGTATGTGTTCTGTATAAACCCTTAGTATTGGCATTCCGCTCTGCAGCAATATGAATCCATTTGGCCTGCTGTGCATGTGCTTACAAGTACTGCCTATCAAAGTTAATAGACAGTGCAGCACTCTACATGCCTGAGCACAGGCAAGTCCCACTGTGAATTAATTCTAGGTAAGTGGCCATAGGATTGCCACCTAAGTTTCCTGTTTTGTAGTTCTTGCTTGCTGAAGAGTCGCAGCAAATCATATGTGTGACCAGAGATTTTCCTTTCAATAGCTACTCCTGAATGTTGGGTGTTGATTTATGTTGCTCAGAGAAATAAGAAACTTTAATAGTTTCCTTTTGCTGATTTTCATTTCATTTTTATCACAAAAATAAAAATTTTCTATTGAATGGTAAGAACAAAAACATAGAATGTGTGCTGCTGCTGTCCCCGTTATCTATTTCTAATATGGCATCTTGAAAAAATAATTTGTCTCTTGTTCCCCAAGCCCACTGGAAAGTAAACATGCTCATGGGAATCAATTAGCTGTATCAAAAAAAAAAAAAAAAAAAAAAAAAAGGAAAGCAATATAGAAAACCTGAAGCAAATAATGACATGGAAGGTAAATGACAAAGATGGTAATTCTAGAGACTAAAGTGGAAGCAAGTAATTCTCCAGCAACCATCTTTCAGCCTATTGGCTAATAAGCTCAGCATATCCAGTGGCTAAGACATTGAGCTTGTCGATCAGAAAGGCCAGCAGTCCGGCAGTTCAAATCCCTAGCGCCGCGTAACAGAGTAAGCTCCCATTACTTGTCCCAGCTTCTGCCAACCTAGCAGTTCAAAAGCACGTAAAAAATGAAAGTAGAAAAATAGGGACCACCTTTGGTGGGAAGGTAACAGCGTTCCATGCACCTTTGATGTTTAGTCATGCCGGCCACATGATCACGGAGATTTCTTCGGCCAGCGCTGGCTCTTCGGCTTTGAAACAGAGATGAGCACTGACTCTTAGTGTCAGGAATAACTAGCACATATGTGTGAGGGAAATCTTTACCTTTACTTTAAAGCAATTCTAAAGATAGGGAGCGGTATCTCATTGATTACTTCAAGGACTCATCTTTTCTTATCATAATAACATGATGATAGAAATATGTGTAGTACCCGCTTTTACTCTTAAAGAAATAAAGCAATGCCTTTATTCTAATTTCCTTAACATTTGCCTGTGATTCAACTTTTCTTGGATCTCACTTGAAGTAGTGATTAAAGTTGTTAGAGACAGTCTTCAATGGATGTATACAAGAACACCTGGCAACTAATGCCCTTAGAACCCATTGTGTCAAAGGAGCTGATGCAGTTGGAGCCCTAAGGCAATTGGCTGATGGAAGCGACGAGAGGGTTGTAACATAACGGTTGTATTTCATTTGCTGCCAAATTGCCTTTCTGGATCAGTTCGGTGAAATTGGAAACACGGCTATGCACATCCCTATTGGGCAAATTGATGGGATCAGTCTGCACAGACGTATCTGTTTTACATACCAGCGATTCAAATTTCAGGTGTAAGTTGGCACTATCTGATAATTTAAGAGATTCTCAGACATCGAGTTGAATAAAATCATAGATGAAGGCGGCAATGAGGCCCTTAAGCCCAATCTCTTGTTCTGTTTTTTTAAAAAAACACCAATAACTTTATGAAGGACTTGGAATACAATACAAACTCAGAAAGAAAAGAAAAAAAAGGTGCAGAAAAGAAAAATCATAGAAAAATAAAAATTAAAAAAATAAGAATTTAGTAAAGAAAAGAAATATATAAGAAGTGACTTCCCCCTTCATTACAAGAAATATAAACATTTTTTTCTCTTAAAATACAACAAATGATATCTTCTTCCCATATCCCCTCTTACCTATAAACAAGTACATAAACTTTGTAATTTCAATCCTGATGTCAGTAAAAATCAATTAAAGGTTACCAGTGTTAGAAACATATCTGTTTTAAACTTGATCAAAGAAGCCAACTTGGTATTCTTTCTTTTACTTCTAACAATCTTGATCTTTAGCCCCTTCAAATTACATTCTAGAACTTGATTTATTTTAATATATTTTTGTCCCTTTTCACAAACTTCTTCAAAGCTTTAACAAGCCTCCTTTGTAAATAGAAAAATTGTCTAGTTCACTTAGTTTGTTATTTGTATACCACTTTTAATTTTCAAAATATCAATGAATTTATTTTGTATGACCAATGTTTTTCCATGTCATTCTTGAAGCCTGTCATTTTTAATCCACTTTCAACCAGCCTTTTCCTCTTCTTTTAAACACAATCTATCTATAGAGACAGATGCTCTTAAAATTAACTTCTGGGTTAATTCTGTGTTGCCCAGAATTTGGTTGGAGTCTGATCATCAAAGAGTAATATAGAATTGTTTTCTGTTACTTGGAAATTATTGATATAACCCAAAATTGTATTTGCTTTTTCTTTTCAATCATATCACACTGCTGATTCTTATTCAGTTTGATTAACTAATTACTAGATGTTTTTCACATATACTCTTTCCCTTTGCCTTTGAATTAGATTTATTTTTCTAACAGAAAAATTGTTAATTTTCATTTTTGTTCAGCCTATTTCTTAGGTTTACCAAAATAGTTTTGAATTTTATGTTTGTTTTCTGGAATATAGTTGTCCCATCCAATTATGAGTTATCTGGAAATTTAGCTAGCATTCCCACTGAACTCTTCATACAAATAATTTATGAAAATCTTGAAGCATCCAGTGCTCCATTTGATTGCTCACTTTACTCAAGTTTGAGAAGGAACTATTCATGACCATTCTTTGAATATAATTTTTGAGCCTGCTGTATGTAACTTTTAGCTGTCGTGCCATCCAACTCCTACTTGCTAATTACCATATCATGGGAATTTTGTGTGTAACTCTATTATATTTTTATTTCTGCAAAGCATTTGACAATGTACTAAGGAAATTACCTAATCAAATAATAAGAAAAGATTAGTCTGGTAAGACTTGTTCTTCACAAATTCTTGTTGAAGTCTGGTAACTACTGTACTGTTTTCAAGTGCTAACAGATTAATCTCCTTATCACCTGCTCCAGAATCTGATGAGATATTGATGTCAGATGGACTGGTATGCAGTTCTTCAGAATCTCTTTCTTATTTTTGAATATATCTTCTTTTGAAGATAGGGGTAATATTTGCTCTCTTCCAATCATCAGCCACTTCACCCACTCACCAGGTTTCTCAGACTGTATAAACATTTGGCTAGCTCATGAGCAAATTCCTTTAGTATCCTAGGATGCAATTCATCTGTCCCTGGAGATTTAGTCTCCAAGTAAATAGATATCCATTGACCATGGGTCTATCAATCTCAAGCTTCAATCCTGCCTCTTTGTTCTGCTCTTCACAACTGCTTGGTGGATCACAAATTGCCTCCTTAGTGAAGACAGTGACCAAATAGGAGTAGCGCTGCCATTTCCTCATTTTGTGTTAACATTTTATGGTCCTCTGTGAGTGGCTTGTGATTAATTCATTTTTAAAAATAATTTTATTTAAAGTTTTGAAAAATAAGAGAAAAATTAATACAAAGTTAATACGAGGAAGAAAAAAAGAAAAAGGAATTAAAGAGAAAACTAAAGTGCAAAAAAAAAAACAGTAGAAAAATAGAAAAGAAAAAAGATATAAAGAAGTAGCTTCTGATCTTCTTTACAGCAGTTATAAGTTCAACTGTTTTTTTATATCTTTCTCTAAAATTATGTCATAACTCTCTTCTTTCTATAATCTAGACTATGTAATCAAAATCATGCATTTTTAATTCATTTAATCCTTTTTTGAAATTTATTTTCAAAAATCTGATTTTTTAAAATTGTTCTTAATATTCTTCTTATTCCGATCGTTTACTTCCTTGATATCCTCTCTACAATTTCAGACATACTTTATGTACTGCTCCTTGGTGATCTTTCTCTCTTTCATAGAATGTGATATCAGATTCTGTAATTGTAGAATTAAGAAACATAAAATTGTTGAGTTGAGAGAAACCTTATGTGTCATCCAGTGCAATTTCCTTTTTTAGATAGGAATCTACTAAACTATTTCCAACTGGTAGCTATTGAGCAACAGGAAATCAATCACCAGTGCAATTAAACCAAGGAAAGTGTTTCAGTAATATTGCAAATAGAACTTAGCGCCTATTGTTGGGGGGCAATGCTTTATCTAAGACTACACAATAAGTGGTAGCATTTCAATGCAATGATCACATTGGGGCTCTCATATAATTTAGATGAGATTTATATGAGATCCTATCATGGGGATCTCATATAAAGAGATGCCCCCCTCCAAAAAAATGCATGTCCTTTTTAATGGAAACAATTTCCCCAATATATAGATGGACCATGATTTTTCATATAAAAAGAGTACCATAATCATCTTTCCCCTATGTTCTGTCTCTCAGTCATTTATTTGCCCCCCCCCCCCAATCCTTTGCAGAAAGAAGGACTTTGCCATCTGCAGATGCCCTGTTTTTCAGCACTGCATCACCTCCTGGTGGCCAGGAAGAGCTGCTCCATGGATTCCCATCAGCTCATTCTGGCATTCTTTCAGCGCAGACAACTTGGCAACTTCTCTTGCCAAGTTCTTAAAAGTCTCTGCTAAACATGCATCCCCTGTAATGTTTTGGAGGCTTCCAATCTGCCCAAATGTGGAGAGATTTTTCCTGAGGTCGACAAAAGCAAAGCTCTTGCCTGACACCAAAACGAAATCTCTCTGTGGTCATATTTCAAGACATTACTTGAAATACAAAAGTGTTTCAATGTCTTAATGCTACTATTGAATATGAGAAGATGAGAAACAACATAGTTCTTTTGTGGCTCCAGTTATTATGTTCACAAGTGTCAACTGAAACTGGGAAAACTCAACCTGAGGGAAAATTATTTATTTACTTACTAATTTATTTGATATTTTTAATCCCAGTTTTATTTCTTCATAAGTAACTCAAGGTAGGAAACAAACCTAATACTCTTTTCTTCTCTCTTCTTGTATTTATTCATTTATTCCTATCCCATTTTTATTATTTTTACAAATAAGGCAGCAAACATATCCAAACACACCTTCCTCCTCTTATTTTCTTCAGAACCGCAACCCTGTGAGTTGGGCTGAGAGTGAGTGACTGGCCTAAAATCAAAGTCAGATATATAAGGAATAATTGTGGTAACAATAATAATGTCCTAATCATTACATATGAATGTGAATATTTTGTAGGTAGATAATGCCAGGTTGTTGGCTGAAAACAATGATACACATTGTGTGATCTAATTGAGAATATGAATCTGAAAATTAATGTATCAAACACTAAAGTAGCTGGGTTTAAGAGGAAAAATGGAGAAAAATTGAAAATACTAAAAACTAGAGCAATTAGATGAATTTATGTATTTTGCTAGAATGCTTTCAAAAGCTGGAAAAACTGAGTAAGATGTGCAAATCCTGGAAAAAAATAATAGGTAGTAATTTATGGTACCTTGCAAGGAATGTGTGTTGAAAGCAGAAAAATGGTTATGATAAGAGCATTTTTGTCCATTTTGTTACATGGAAGTGAACAGTAAATTGAATACTCTACACAGGAATGAGATATTAAACAAATGAACATGGCAAAACAAGATGAAACGGGGACAAGAATGAATGGCTGCTATAAGAATATAGATTGAATAAAAGAATTAGGGACCACTGCAGAAGAAGTACATTATGGTGATTTAATCAAATAGAAGGGGAAAGATCACAAAAAAAAGGAAGAGTCAATGGATCAAAAAGAAAAGGATAATGAAAAATTCATTGTTGGATAAAGTTGAAGAGATTCTCTGAAAACGTTAAAGCAACAAAACGGACCCCACCCCCCGCACCCCTTTTACCTCATTTTATAAGAAAAAATGACCAAGTACCATAGAGCTCCAGGAAACACTTGGCTAGAGAGGTCGCGAGTGTTACTTCCTGGATTTTCCGGAGGGGAGGGGCACGGAGGTTGGAGGTCTGCTCGTGTGTGAAAAATGGTGGCAAAGTTTCTTTGAAAAATATTTCCCTGACTAATTTCACCATTTCAGTTTGCTCAGTTCTTTGTATTAACATCTACATCATTCTGGGTTTACTTGGATTGCAAGCCTGCTGGTAAGTGAGCTGGGTTTTTTTCTTTTATTTTTTTAATGTATTTTAAAATAAAATTTTATTTATTGTGCATAGGATTTTTTAAAATTCTGTGTGGATTCTTTTTTTAAATTGTCTTAGACTATTTAAAAAAAGATTCTATCCAAAATAAATTGAAGTGAAACCATGTTTAAAAATTCTATGCACAATACTTTGAAATATATTGTGCATAGAAAGAATAGTTTGAAATATTTTACTTCAATTTATTCTGTGTGGATTCTTTTTTTAAATCGACTTAGGCTATTTAAAAAAAGATTCTATCCAAAATACAAAATACCAGCTGCAGTTATTCACTTAAGAACTGTGGCAAGAAAGGTGGTATAATGGGCTTAGTGACCAAAGTTACAATGGTATTGAAAAAAGTGACTGATAACCATTTTTCACACTTAGCGACCATTTTCACACTTAGCAACCGTTGCAGCATCCTCATAGTCACGCGATCAAAATTTTGATGTTTGGCAACAGATTCGTATTTATGATGGTTTCAGTGTCCTGGGGTCATGTAATCACCTTTTGACAAAGTCAAATGGGTGAAACCAGATTCACTTATGTTACTAACTTATCAGCTGCAGTTATTCACTTAAGAACTGTGGCCAGAAAGGTGGTATAGTGACCAAAATTACAATGGCATTGAAAAAAGTGACTGATAACCATTTTTCATACTTAGCGACCATTTTCACACTTAGCGACCGTTGCAGCATCCTCATGGTCACATGATCAAAATTTGGATGTTTGGCAACAGATACAATTTATATTTGTAAATTGTAGTTATGTTGAAATTAAAAAAAATTACACTACTATTTTTGCTTGTATGAAAATTTTTGTTGCTCCATATAAAATTTTTAATCAAGCCTCCCCCCCCCCCCCCGGTCAAAGGTGTCCCTCTTTACCAATCTGAAAATCTGGTCACCTTACTGAAAGAAAGATTTAAAGAAAAGGAAGAGAGTGAAGTACTGTCATAAGGTGATAGAAGCAACAATTTCCAAGAACAGAAAGATATTAAGAAATATATTAAATGGTGTTGATGTACACTAGATTTATTTATATTTTCTTTCCTTTTCTTGAGATAAGAACGATTGTCTTACTTTTTTGGTTTATTGTTTCTAAAGCTTTTTCAGCATTTTGCATATTGCTTTTCCCAAACAGGAGTAGCCTGATGAATATATATATATATATATATGGCTACATTACAGTGGCTTTTATTACTATGTTTAATGACTGTGTGGATAATATTCCTAAATAATTGGCTGTATTGATCTTTGACTAGCTAGCAGCACATTATAATATCTGGATTATGGTAGACTAACCATCCCTATTCTGATAATTTCCAGATTCATCCATTCTCTATTTAAACTCTAACTTCTGAAATAGGATAATTCATAATGGACAAATATATGAAAATGCTTGTGAAAATGCATGTTCCTGGGAAAATTTCCAGTCACCTCTGTCTATAATTGCATGCATCCATTTAATTAAATTCAATACTAAGACATAGATATAACATATTTATTTCCCAACAGACCTCTTATATCTATCTCTCCACTCAATTTGCATCTTTTTTGGCCTCTCTCCCATCTTAAGTACATCCTGCATTCACAGGAAGCATCTATTTCAAGCAAGGGTAGTAGAACGCCCTCTACAGGTCAGAAAAACCATCAACAAAATATCTTTCTACAAAAAAGCCCACAGAATCTGGTTTGTCCCCCAAAATATATTTCATTCTGTAATGGTTTATTTATAACCATTCTTCCACAAAAACTCCAACTGTTTTGAATAAAAACTACAAAAATGAGCAAAAATGTCTTTAAAATCAAAATGCATTTAAATATGAAAAGAAAGCAAAGACAGAAAATAGAGTGCCTGGCAGATCCCACAAAAAGACCATTCAGAATCAGCTACCTATAGAATAAACCAGAGTATAATAATTGTAACCGGCTGAAGAATGTAAAAATATATTTTTCTATAGTAAAATATCTTTAAGAATATATGGATTAAAGATGATGCCCCAGGATATCCCTTATAAATCTTGTGCATGTCAGTCATCCAATTGCTGTAAGTGTGCCTAATACAACTCTCATGCTCCCCATTTCCCTACTTGGTCTAAAACAGCAATTTTAGAAGAAGAAATTTCTATTGAATAAGTAGAGAGATACTGAGGGCTAGATGTCTGTTTGGGCCTTTATTTAGGTTTTATTTAGGCATTTTCAGGAGGACATCCAGTTTATTTCAGTAAGTAAAATACATTTCTTTTTTTTAAAAAAATCCACATTTCAGAAACTGTTTATGATGCAATCTCATATCCTGAAATATTTACAGGATTTCCTGGACATGGTTAATTTAGTTTACCAGTTGGATTAATAATATAGTTAAGATAAAACATTTCAATTTATTTCATGATACAACTTGTTTGCAGTCAGTTTAAAACCAAGAAATTTGACTTGCCTGGATTATGGAAAGGGCTACTTATTACTTGATAATGAATGCTTCTATTTAACAAGTCTCAAATCTATTCCGGATTTTGGAGACCACACAGTAAATATCTAAGGATATTATTAAAGGCTACAGTGCTTTTTTCTGATGTGCATACTGTAGTTGATTAAACCATGAGTGATGCAATGAAGTCATAATTACCTTTCAATTATATTTTGCAATTTTGGAGCTAGGTTTAACCCCAGGTGTTTACAGGCTGCTGCAAACGGTGTGTTTTTTTGGGGGGGTGGGGGTGGGGGGTTGGACACATCCATTTGAATCAACAAAATAATTTAATTTCAAAAGGAAATCCATGAGTTTTTAATGGATGTTGTAGTGTGGTTTCGGGGTCCTATTTATGTTTAACAGTTAAGTGGGATGGTGGGAAGTAAGGAGATCATATGGAATAAAACCCAATGTCTTGCACTTGAGATGGCTTAGATGTAACATAAATGTAATGTTTATTTTTTTCTCTCCTCTGTCCATGTTTCACAGCTCACTTTAAGTTACACTTAAATGAAAAACAGTCTTTAAAATAAAACATATCTTTAGCGTTGATATCTACTACTGGACACGTATCCAATTGCAAAAAGTTCAGAAAAGTAAAATACCATTTTCCCAAATAATGTCCTATCAGGGTAGGGGTCTTGTTGCTGATAGGAGTCTTGTTGCATTCGGGTCTTTTCCCGTGTAAGATTGAGATTGTCTTGGCAAGACCCGAATACTACACCCGTGAAAATAGGTAGGTAGATAGGTCGATCGATCTGTGTGTATGTGCATATTTAAAAAGCATAATCCTATCCCGGCTTACTTAGAAGAAAGTCTCACTGATTTCAATGAGGCTTACTCCAAGAAAGCGAGTTTAGGGACAATAAACCCTCTTCCCTTTTCGTTAGAACTAAAAGCAAGGCGAGATCGCCCATTGCAAAGTAACTTCCTCCTTCGATTGATTCAGCGCATGCGTAAGACCGCCCCTTTCCTGGCACCGCAGCCATAATCAAAGGATTAATGAAAATCAGAAGAGCCCTCGAATCTGACCCCCGCTCCCTTCCCTTTCATTTGAATCGAGGAAGAGCTGCAGCCTACCCTCCGGTCCAAGCTCCGCGTTGATCACGTGGACGAAAAGCCACAAATAAGATTTAACTTGTTTCTCACGTGCTTGCCCGGCAGGACCTGGCAGTCGTATTGTCCAATGAGAATGCAGGGTGGGTGGAGCGGAGGTTGTTTCTTTTGCGTTGCTGTTGGAGGGAGGCAGCAAAAGGAGGAATTTGTTATAATAGCAAAAGGTTTGGGACGGTGGGTTTTGTGTGTGTGTGTAGTCCTTTTTTTCTTACAGGATTGCGGAGCTGCAGCTTCTTTCTCATGCCAGGGGTGGCCATTCAGCAGGATTTAGCTTTGGGATGAGGTGGTGAAGCCTTGTGTCCAAAGAGCAGAGCGAAACATGTGTCCAGATGGGGAATTTAGCATTCAGACGACGGTGGACTGATGCCTTTCATACCAAGGTATCTTTTCTTAGATTAGGATAGATAGATGATAGATAGATAGATAGATAGATAGATAGATAGATAGATAGATAGATAGATAGATAGATGATAGACAGACAGACAGACAGACACAGACAGACAAACAGACAGACAGACGCTGACCTTGCACAGTATTCCTGCCTCTTTTAAGTAGGCTGGGTGACAGCTTCAACTTCTCAGAGCTGTTGGAGCTGAAGTGCTTTGCTTGTTTAAAGTAAAATAATATGTTTAAAGTAATATGCAGAGTTTACTTTTGCACAAAAAAGCAGAATTGCGTCATCAAGATTACTTAGAATATTCGTTGAATTTGTCCCCCCAAACCCCTTTCTGCTAAGGGAACAACTGTCCTTTCCTAGTTAGGACAGGGTCAGCCTCACAACCAAATCACTCTACTAAAACAAATCCTATTCTAGCAATTGCCTATTTATGAAATGCCAAACCATCTATATCCATCTATCTATGTATCTGGAATGCTAAACCAATTTTTCCATACCTTGTTAAGGCATGGAGTTTCATGAAACAGCTATTTTAAAAAAGACGATGAAGAAGCAAGGCTGGTGCTTTTCAGCTATTCAGACAGGCAATTTCTGGAGATTACAGGTAGTCCTCCACTTAGTTCATTTAATGACCATTCGAAGTTACAATGGCACTGAAAAAAGTGACTTATGACCATTTTTCACATGTATGACCATTGCAACATCCCCATGGACATGTGATCAAAATTCAGCTGCTTGGAGAATGAGTCATATTTATGACGGTTGCAGTGTCCTGGAGTCACATGATCCCCTTTTGCGACCTTCTGACAAGCAGAGTCAATGGAAAAGCCAGATTCACTTAACAATTGTATTACTAATTTAACAACTGCAATTAACAAAAGTGGCAAGAAAAGTCGTAAAAATGGGGCACAGCTCGCTTAACAAATTTCTCATTTAGCAACATACATTTTGGGCTCAATTGTGGTCATTAGTCAAGGATTACCTGTATATAGCAATAAGCACAAAATGGAGTTTGAAATTAAATTCATATTCTCCTAAAAACACATTTGACAATTTTCCATTTAGCTGAAAAGATGATGTAGAATAGTTTCTTCCAAACGTAAAACCACTGGAGAGCCTTTTCTGAAACCATAATTTCTTTGGCATCCCAATGCTGTGAATTATTACCATGTACTTGTTTCATTGTGTGGTGTAAAGAGGATCTTATGACACCTTCGGATTGTGAAAAAAATGTAGTACTGTAAGTTTTATTGTTCACTTCCTGAGCAATTAAAGCTAAATGCCCCATTTCCATACATTTCATGCAACTGTTCAAAATCTAATTCTAGACACCAAAGCCTAGGGAGGCTAGGATTGATATCCAAGACAATTTTGGAGGTGAGAGGCAGGCCCTCATAGAAAACTAATTCTGTGTTATAATTCTATGCCCCATACCTTTATAATTTCCGTCAAAGACTTGACACTTTGTCACATCTCTTGTACTCTTCCACTAGAATAGCACTGCCTTATCCAATTCACATGGAAACTCTGTTCTATGAACTGGGCTGAGAATCTTTTCCATACTCTTGTTAATGGTTCTGTATTTTGTATTATGTAAGTGTATTATTTTTTTAAATTTGCATGTTAATCTAATGGCTGGCTTTGGGGATTGGACTAAACATGCAAAGTAGAAACCTCATGCCCTTCAAATGCCCAAAAAGCATGAATACAAATTATTAATTTCAATAGTATGTGAATGTATTGCCAAAATGTGAATTTGTGATGATTTATGTCTATGTGTGTGAACATGCAATTTTCTCTTATTTTCTAGTATCTTCTTTGTGAAATAGAGTTCCCATTCGGTATTAGATGAAGAGTAATCATACAAATATTTTGTTTCTTCCCAGTTCTACTAGAGTTCTCTATGACATTTCTCCTTTGGCATGAAGTGCATAGTTACAGGGGGCAATGTGAAAGGTGAGCTATGCACAACAACTTTGTTTACTGGTAGTTATTTATTTTAAAATTTTATAAGGCTACTTAACTCTACAGCAACTCTGGCCAGCATATGGTACAAATGATAATAAAGTACCATTAAAGCAAAACAACAATGGCATAAGAAAAAGAATCATTAAAAAATGTAAGATCCATCACCTACTATAATTCAAAGATCTAGGGGAAAAATAGATTTCCAGAGCTCATTTGAACATGACCAGAGTAGGTACCATGCATACTTCAAGTGGTTTGGTGTTCCAAAGGCCATGTGCTATGACCAAAAAAAAAAAAGTATAGTTCCAAGGCCCTATCAGATGACACTGCTTAATGGATGAGACAAGGAACATGATCATCTGGGCTGGGCAGAAACCACAAAGGACAGATGGTTCTTTGGATAACAAAGTATTCATAGATAATAACCAGCATTTTGAATTGCAGCCACAGGTCTCCTGATAACAGCGTAGTTCATAGATCAAAAGGGTTACATGAGTCTGATGAGATACCACTATAATTATGCCACATTTTGCTGCAATATCTGAATAGAATAGATTGCAGAGGTTCATACACAATTGGTACACAAGATGTCAGTTGCCACTTTGAGTCCAATTTTGTGAGTCCCTTAAATTTTGGGTAAGGGTATTAATTTCTGATCTGATCCTTCCAAAAACAGTTATATGTGTAGAAGACACTTCTAAAGGAGCTTTTTCATCAGTAAAATAACAATCGTTGCAGGATAGAGAGATTAAGAACAAGGGCAGGATTAAAGAGAGAAAGGATGATCATTTTTGGCTTTAGCCTTTTCCACTGTTGATATTACATGCACCTTTCCTTCTTCCTCCCAGATAACCATAAAATGAAGAAGTAAACCCAGCCTTCATATAAATACTAATAATTAATTAGTAGCAGGAGGGAGTTGTGATGGGTAATTTCCCCCTACACAGATTCCTAGCTAGTGTAAGAAACAGCGTTTCACATTGTATGAGACTAAACTTTATCCGGTTCTTTGTGTTCTTGTGTCCCTTGTGCAGCCCTGGGGAAAGCAGTACATGCTCTCTCCCGGATTGGAGAGGAAATCTACATTGAACCACTAGAAGAAGGGGTAAGAGAGGATCTGAGAGATATTTGCTTGGAGAACTTTTAAACGAATATTATATAAATGGAAAGCTACAGTTATGTGAAAAAGAAAGTGCTTTCTTTTTCACATGACTGTATATTCCACAGAAAAAATAAGGCAATTTTTTAAAGTTAAATATAAAATATTATGGGAAAAGTTGGGTTTTAGGTGTTAATTCATTTGCCACTCTGATGCAAATATATATATAAACTTGCAATGTATTTTAAAATTTAGAACAGGATATAATGGAAACTTGCAATGCAATGAATTTATTGCAATACAAATCAAAACTGTTCATTAGATACCTATCTCTTAGGTGGCCAGGAAATAATTTTGTTTGCATAAAAATAAGGTCCTGGTAAGCACCGTCCTGATCAAAGCAGGGCTACAATATATATTAGTCTAAATTGGTGCATCTGTATAGTTTGTTCGTCAGCAATTTTGATTTGTACTGTTTGACAATTCGAGTTTGTTTCATGTTTGGACAAGTTATACTTAATCCTTACAAGACACTTAACTGACCAGGAAATGGATGGGGGGCGGGGGTAGCAACTTCAGTATGCTGCACTGCAGTGAAAGGCAAGTTTTACTATTGGGAATGTAAATAAAGTAATGTAAAATAATTTTGCAATGCTTCTATTCATTTTTTTTGAGTGACAGCAGTCACACTGTGTATAATTTTGGTCACAGTTCACCTCAAAAGATCCACTGAGTAATTGGAGAAGAAAAAGAGAATCAGAATGTCTTCAGTAACAGTTGCTAGGGAATATTGGTGTAAAGTTGCCGTTTCCTGTAAGCATGCTGGCTGGGAGATTGTGGAAGCTGAAATCCACACATCTTAAGAGATGCCAAGGTTGAAAAACACTGCTTCACGGTCTGGTGTGGGAGACCCATAGACACTGAATGGGAGAATAGAATGCTGGACTTGATCTGACCAAGCGTCCCTCCCCTAGCTGCTAGGTTTTGAAAAATGAGAGAAAGCTAAAGGCTGGAGAGAAGGGGAGCTATTTCCTGCCCTAGTGTTATTTCCTGTTTTATCTTTCCAGTTGTCTTTGCGTGCAATAAACACATCGCGCTCTGCCTATGCCTGCTTCCTCTTCACCTCACTCTTCTTCCAGCACTACCAGGCTGGAGAATCTGGATCAGACCCAGATGACGGTGCTTTACGATGCAAAGTGCTCATGAAGGTGAGATGCTCTTGAATGTTGCAGAGAGCATTTCCTCAAAACTCAAGTAAATATTCCCCCTCTAGGTTCTTGTGGTCTCTGAATCCCTTTTAAGTCAGTGACATAGGCAGATCCAACCGTTTGGTCTGTAACTGAACTCATGAAATCAACCTGGCCACTGAATTTAAAAGCTATCTTGGGGTTTGAACTTGAATTTTCCCCCATCCTAATTTGAGACTCTTAGTGGCTTTCTTTTGCTTTAAGAACAGTCTCACACAATTGTGCCTTGCAGTCTTTCCTAGCTGTATTCCGCTCAATCCCTGCTCTGGAGAAGACAGTGGAGAAATGTCTCATGTCACTGACTCCCAAGACGAACCGGTTCCGTGTTCAACTGCATTGCAAATATGGTGAGCACTGGGAAAGAGCCCTCCTTGAACATGAAAAGGCTTAACTTTAGAAGGGGGGGGGGTGTCCTTTGGATGGAGGGATGATCACCTGTGGTTCAGAAATCCTGCTGCTTATTCATACCTAAATGGGAGAGCAGGATCTATTTTAAGGACATTCCTCAACTTAACAACAGTTCATTTAGTGACTGTTCAAAATTAGAACAGCATTGAAAACAGTGACTTAGGACCATTTTTCACACTTTAGGACCGTTGCAACATCCCCATGGTCACATGATCCAAATTCAGAGGCTTGGCAACTGACTCATATTTACGACGGTTGCCATATTTGAGGCTCAGGTGATCCCCTTTTGTGACTTTCTGACAAGCAAGTCGATGGGGAAGCCAGGTTCTCTTTACAACTGTGTTAGTACCGGTAACAACTGCAGTGTTTCACTTTACAACTATGGCAAAGAGGTCGTAAAATGGGGCAAAACTCACTTAAACGTTTCACTTAGCAACATAAATTTTGGGCTCAATTGTGGTCATAAGTTGAGGACCACCTTGACATTAAAAACCACAGATCTGAAGTAATAAAGGGCTGCAAAGATCTTGAAAGTTGAATGAAGAGTTCAGAGTTTGTTCTTAGGCTGAAGGCTAAGGAAGTGAAAAATGTGTGTCTGATGCCTTCAGGAGCCAGGAACAGAATTACCAGCCACATTGCCAGCAAATCCTTGCAGTTTGGAGCCAGAGAAAGTGATTTACCCATTAGTTTGGGTCCCCACCCCCCAGTCATCCATAAGACACATAACATAGAAAGAGTATACGAAGGAACACACAATCAGCCCCTGCTGATAGGTACTATACTACCCTAATTTTCTGCTTTCAGTGCCTATAGAAATACTGTTAAGTGCTTCTGTGGTTTCATTTAGCAGTTGTTTTAGTTGATAAAGATGATATCTCACATGTACAAAAACAAAAGTCTGAATTTGTGAATATCATTTTTCTATACAGTAACTGTAACATACTTAACTGCCTCCAAGTTATACAAGCTGAGTATATCCTTTATTCTACAATTTTTCAAAAATACCTTGTTTAGGAAAAACAATTTTGCAAAAGTATACTGTTAAACCTGTCTGTTGCTATGGTCTGTGCAAATATACCAGGCGGCATTCGATACAACCACTAAAATATTAAAATACTTGGAACACTTGAGCCTTTACTTCAAAATCTACCAAGATTTCAGAATGGGAACATATGAAATTTTAGGATTTAGTGATAGCTATCTGCATCTATCTATATGTATCTATCTATATTACTTGTACGCTATCTGAGAAGGGTCTAAGTGTATTATGCTCACAGATACAGTTATTATGAGTGTGTGTGTGTGTGTAGCTGTAACAATCTAAGCTTGGAAGTTAAGCAGCATCATGGATTGGAAATTATCACAGTATGCCTGGGCTATAAGCTAGATGGGAGACATTGAAAAAAATGCAGATGTCAGTATAAACTAACTTCTCTACTAACGTTAAGAAACCTGTGTGGTCATGTCTCTGAACTCACCATAGTAAATTGAGCTGAGATTAAAGGAGATTTTAACTTTTGTGATCTGCATAAAATCGGGAATGGCTGGCTTGTGAATTGAACTTAACCTGTAAGAAGCATGAACTGTCTTAACAGTGCTATCTTTAATGAATGCATGGAAAAGTGTTTCACTTGTTAATAAGCACATATTTCGTTAAAAGCTTTTACTCCCCACCCACCCCTATCATCAATGTCAGTTTTTTTCCTTTTGTCCTTGAAAGAGGGAAATGCTTCTTTTCCCTAAAACTTATCACCTCTCCAGCAGCATTAGGCTCAGGGCCCTGTGAGAGATAAGCCCTAGGGCCTGGGCCATTTTCCCTGACAATCAGATTGGCTTCAAGTAATGGGGCTTGTTTGGTTTCATTTTATATGGGATCTAGTGAACTATGGTGTTTCAACAAATCAATGTTGAAAGGATGTCTTAGTGTAATAAATGTGCGTTCTCTCTCTCCCCCTCCTCTCCTCCCCCCTCTCTCTCCCCTCCCTCCCTCCCTCCCTCCCTCATATATTCATTGCAGGGGTTGTCAAGACTCATGATTTGTCATTCCAGGAATGTGAATTGTTACAGGCTGTTTTTGACAAAACACAATATGCCCATTTGCTGCGTGCTTCTCCCAGGTGCGATCATGATGTGACTGAGAGATATTTTAGTGCAGGGGGATGGGAGGCTATTATGCCTTATAGATGCATCTGTAGGAAAGGCACTGACAGCCACGCACATTCATGTGCTGTGTGCATTGTTTGCACTGGAATTCCACCATCCAGAGGCTCACTTATCAGTACAACAGGCAATGTGTCAGCAAGGCATAATTTACAAATGTCAACATAGATGAGAGGAAATTTTGGGAATTATTTATTTTGATTTATTAAATGTGCATGCCACTCCTCTCACCAATACGGCCAACTGTGATTATACATTCCCTTTCCCTCCCCCAAATTGAGATATTACATGTAAGAATATGTACAAGCAGTGAGAGGAAAGGCTTTCTGCCAGCCAATGCTGTTCTCCCAATTATATTACTAAAACAATAAGGACTAAGTACAGAAGGGAATTGCGGATGTTCAGCTTCAGAGTTTTCCTCCTTCTACTCAGCCTCTTTCCTGCCTTTCTCCATCCAATTCAGGCTGTTAGCAGATGCTGTGGTTCATTTCCCACTCAACCTTGCTGAGGTGACTCTGGGTGCCAGCCCTAAAGGGAAGGTGACTCTCCGCAGTTACCTAGAAGAAGAGACAGGTGAGCTGCCCACCAGGCCTGGCTTCCAATTCATCCCCCAAACCTTACAAGACAAGGCTTCCTTACTTACTTAAGACTCCCTTAACAAACTATGCTGTGGCTAGCAAGTTCCATCCTGAGGGCACCTTAGCAGTGTGGCTGTAAATCCCTGACTCTCTTCAGGAGTCCGCAACTGCCTTTTAGGTGCTTTCTCATGGAAAGTTGTATGAAATGGAGAGAAGTGGCTCTATGAAGAGATGTTTTCTGATCCATCTCTGTCTGACAGAGCCAAGTCGGATGATGGTGACGGAAATGTGCCTGAGTGAGGATGAGTTCCAGACCTTCCACGTCAAGCAAGAAATACAAGTCACTTTTTGCCTGAAGGAATTCCGGGTGAGCCTGCATCCAGCATCCCTGCCTTCTTTGGGGTGGGGTGGAGTTTGTTCTTCCCAATCTGCTTCATTGCTTTTTTCTCTCCTCCCCCATCTTTAGGGTTTCCTGAGTTTTGCTGAGTCCTCAAATCTTTCCCTCAATATCCATTTTGACGTACCTGGCAGGTAGGAGGGCTTAAACAGCTTAACAATCAAATAAAGGCTCCTGCAGTGGCACCAGGCCATTGTAAAGTACAGTATTGGGTAACACTCGCTGAAGGGTATCCGTATTGTTTCTCAGTATTGCTTTGAGTGTTTCCACAGAGGATTCTCAGAGATCCTAGTTTGATGTAAGTATCTGCCTTTGTAAGCATCAGTGAACATATTTTCTGTTTTGCTTCACCTGGGACATCAATACCTTGGCTTGGTCAGCTTGGACACGTTTCCATTCTTGTTGCTTTTTCTTTGATTCCCGTCCAGTCAAAATATGCATGGCCACCCTTCCCATATTTATCTTCCCAGGCCAGCTATTTTTACTGTGGAGGATCCTGTGCTGGAACTACAACTGGTCCTGGCCACTCTTTCTGAGTCTGAAAGCCATCCGCCAGCCAAGTAAGAAATATTCTACCTCTTGCACGAAACCTTCTTGGCACAGAGATAAACCAAGTTGCTGGAAAAGAATGAAGCATTTAACAGGACCTACCTCCATCTCTCCCTGGCATACAAGAAAGTGGTGTCACTTTGAAATGGGCAGTTTTGATGCCCTTTCGGCTGAGGTGTTTGTCATTCCCCAGTCTTGATGAACCATCTTAAAGGATATCCATGGCTGTTTTGTTACTTTGGGAACTGTTTAATATTTCAGCTTTAAATTAATTACTGTATTTTTCGGAGTATAAGATGCACCAAGGTTTTGAAGAGCCAAATTTTAAAAAAAGTAGATAGGTAGATAAAGGGATAGAGAGACAGAGAGAAATAGAGATAGATAGAGAAATATAGTAGGTAGGTAGGGAGAGAGAGAGAATGTAGGTAGGTAGATAGAAGGATAACGAGAGAGAGGGAGAAATACAGTAGGTAGGTAGGTAGAGGGAGTGAGAAATACAATAGGTAGGTAGAGGGATAGAGAGAGAAAGAGAGAGAAATACAGTAGATAGGTAGGGAGAGAAAGTAGGTAGAGGGATAGAGAGAGGGGGAGGAGAAATACAGTAGGTAGGTAGTAGGGAGTGGGGGAGAGAGAGAAATACAGTATGTAGGGAGGGAGAGAGAGTGAGTAGGTAGGTAGGTAGGTAGATTTTCCAGGTGTACTTATCCATATGCTGGAGAAGGAAATCGCTGACAACCTGCAGCACCTAACTTTGTTCCTGCTGGCACAGCGTTTGATCCACGTAATTCTCATCAATCAGTTAAAGAGCTTTCCAAAAGGGGGAAAAAAAGTTTTGGCACTTTGCAAACCTCCCCAAAACGGCCTGTTTTTTGTGAAAATGGGCCTGGTTTTTTTCAAATAAAAGACATAAATAGCCTTGGGGGGGGGGGGGCTTGCAGAGTGCTCCTGGGGGCGGGGGAGCCAAAAACGAGCAAAAAAAATGGCCCATTTTTTGTGAAAACGGGCCCGTTTTTTGTAAAAAAAAAAAAAAATTTTGCATGTATAACAATTTTAGAGGCTTATAGAGTGCTGCCGGGGCGGGGGTGGGGGGCAAAAAGAGGCCCATTTATGCCCTCCCCAGACCTCTGGAGGTCTCTGAAAGCCCCCATAAGGGTATGTGTGGCCATTTTGGTGAAAGGGGCGTAGCTTCGGGAAGGCAAAAAATGCTGTATTCAATGTATAAGATGCACCCAGATTTTCAGCCTCTTTTTAGAGGAAAAAAGGTGTGCCTTATACCCCGGAAAATAAGGTATGTCCTGCTATTCATCCCTTGATGTTTGGTATGAGAACTTAATTGATGGGATAAGAACTTAACCAGGTGTCCCCAAGGAAGTCTTTTCCTAGGATTAACGGGACATCGTCTCTAAGAAAGACAGTTAGGGCTCTGTAGCTAACAAGCCTGCCCCCATTTGCCTCTTCCAGCACTCACAAGCCAGTTGCCCCAGCCAGTGACTTTGCCAATGATGACATTGATACCTACATGATAGCCATGGAAACCACATGCGATGAAACGGAAACATCTCCTAGCTCTGCCTTCGCCACAAGACATCCCAGCTCTGAAACCAGGGAATCAGAGAGTGAAAATGAGGATACCGTCCTTGGCACACCACCACAAAAGAGGGTAGGTGGAGCAAGCATCTTACTGCTCAGCGCACGAAGGTGCAGCGTGTCAGATATTGGCCTGGAGAATCTCCTGACCATCACATTAAAGGATGGGAGAAGGAGGCGCATAGATAGTAAGTGCTTTTCAGTATAAGAAGGTGTGGCCATTTCAATACTTATTGGCATCTACCCACACTGTCCCTTTGGTGTGTTCTGCTGACTAGTGTGTGATAGATCACTTAGCTCAGAAGCAGAGGCTTCTAAAAGTCATATTGGGGCAGTGTCTGGGTGCTGCCATTGAAGTGAGTAGGGTAGAGATTTCAAAGGATAATTTCTTGGGGAAAAGATGAATGCAGAGATCATAGGCACTTTGGCCCAGTATGATAAGGAGATCCTGCTATTCTGTTGCTTTCAAGAATGATTGCAATCAACTGGGACAAAGTGCCTATGACCTCTGCATTCGTGACCATGTGGTTACCCATATCACCAGGCACCGTCTACCATAACTCCCTGGCACTTACATATTCTCTACATCCAGCCATTGTGGTTTGTAAAACATGGTCCAGCTTTATGAATGCATGGAACGACTTATTGAGTCATTCAATAATATGTGGGAAAGTTGACTTGTACTTTAATGTGGTATGTGTACCAACTTAAATACTTACAATCATATCCCTCCCTCACCGTTTGTCCTGGGTTTATGACTAACTTCAGTTGGAGCTGAGCCATTATTTACTGACTTTTAATGGCAGCAGCCAGGCTTTGTTAATCATTCTATTGCAAAATCAGGTTGTTGTTTTATAAAGTCACTTGAAAAGGGTGATGCGGAAGAGAGGTGTGGTGATAAAGTACATTTGGGAGCAGCTTTGGAGCAGGTGGGAGGAACAGGGAAAGGAGGCAGTCAACTTCTAGGTATATAGTAAGCTTTATTCTGAATACCATCTATATATTTTCTACATTTATAAAGGAGGTTTTTTGTGTGCTTTTTAAATTTGTTCCCGTTAAATCAATTCGTGATGTGGAAACTTTCAAGAACGCTTGCATCTTTTTAGCTTTCTTTCTCCCCAACGGTTATTTTCTTTTGCAGTTTCGTTCCTTATTCTTCGGATCGGTTTTAAGTGAGTCCCAGGTGAGGACCCGCTCCTTTTCCAGCCAGGACGTACTAGCAGAGGACAGTGAAGGAGATGCATGAGCTCATCTGGATTCCTGTGCATGCAACACACCTCTAAATCCCAAGGAGTCTTTGTCGGGTTAGGATTCTAATCCAACCTCCTCCAGCAAAATACTTTCTGACTAGATACAGCTCTTAGTTGCCATTTTTAATTAAATGAACAGTGTGTCATGGAACTAGTATTTCCAGTGGAGAATTATGATTATTATTTTGAAAAGCAGAAATGTAGGAGACGTTTCTTTCTTCGGGTTTGCAACTGCCAAGGCATATTGCTGCTGTAATATAGACCAACCTTGTAAGTTTCCCTATAAACCCTTCCACTATTTGGAGCCAATTTTCCTCTTATTTCCTGTAATTAACAAGTTTTATTGCCAAAAAAGTTCTCATTAGTTGGAAGGTATCTGGGAATGGAAAGTGAAATAAGGAAGGGAAAAAACAACAACTAGGCGATCTGTAAGCTGCCATTAGTCAGTAAATACAGAAGGTGGCAAAGGACTGGGCCTGATCCCTTGTTACTTCTTGCTGCTTTCTCTAGGTCTTCAATCCAGCTTTGAAGTTAAAAGCTAAAACTGCTCTTAATTAAAGGTCTTGTACAGTGATTCTAAGGAGCAGGTGTATTACAGGGGGGGAAACCCCTCTAGGATTTTCTTTTAGGCAGTGAGATAATAGAAGCAATAGTTCCAATGGAAGGATTGCCTCTAGGGAGGCCAGTCCAGAGTTTATCAGATACTTCCCAAGAGGAGGCCTCAGCAAATCAAATGTTAGATAACTTGAATTTGATTGGATTCACTGCCCTTCTAACAGGAAGTCTGTTTTTTGTTTTACTTCTCCCATAAGAGATCGAGCTCCAGGACTAGAGCTCCTGCTGCTGCTACTGCTAGATTCTGACTTCACTTGCACAATTTGTTCAGTTGTCTGAACATTTCCCCAAATTAGCCTATTCAGAATATACATCTAGTTGTACAGGACAGGCACTACTATCCTGCTGAGACTGTTTTTTTTCCCAGCTTTAAAAGGAAAAGGAGGGTTGGGAGAGTATTTTGTCTGAAAACAAGAAGCATTTTTTCTCCCAACCCATTTCATTTTATTTTCCCAAAACTATAAAGAGAAGCAACTACATTAAGAATATTACATGTTTATTCAAAAAAAAGATATGGTACCCCCAGGGGAGAAAGGGGTGCACACATCTGGACACAGTTGGCAAAAAAGTCAATCAAAAATACCCCCAAAAATAATGACATTCCCTTCCTAGAGAATGAGATCTTTTTTTATTTGTATTCAATCTCATTCAGACATTTTTTTCTTTAAAAAAATGGCTGGACCTTAGCATCCTAGGTATGTACAGCTGCTATACAGTGTAACTGCTATGCAAGACAGCCCAGGCCCCTTGTCTGCTGAGACGGAGGGCAGGCAGGACACGTTACTTCTTGGCTTTGGCCGAGTTGCGTGGTGGAGTAACTGGGCGTCCACCAGGATTCAAGCCACTGAACTGACCATATTTGCCCTTGTTCTTGTCTGCCGGTTTCAAGATCTGCAGAAAAGCAAGAAAAGGTTAAGATGAGAGGTTGGGGGAGTGTGTGTGTGTGGAAATTAACAGCTTTTTTTTCTGTCCTTGATCCCTGATAGAAAAATTCCTACTGACTTGATCTAATTATTGCAAATGTTTCAGGGTGAAAAAACTAAACACCAAACCTCCTGAAATTTGAGCCGTGTATTAAAATTCCTACGATGAAAATGCAATTCCAGACACAGTTCTTTATAACTGGCAAAAATAAAACAGCCAAAAGTTCTCTAATTTAGTGCCTTAGAATAAAACAAGCTTAAGGACATGGAATTGTTCCTTCTCACCCCACTTCTTTCTCTCTTTTCATGGCTTTTAACTACAAAGTCCCATTTGGCATGGAACATTCTGCTTCTGAAATTATGTAAATGGGTAGTATAGCAGGAAGTCCCACTACATTCAATTATTTTCCTCATTTTTGAAAACTGGGACTAAATTTGTATACTCATAAGACACCTAATCTGCTTCATGTACCATATAAAAATGAGGACCAAAATAAATGCAAAACAGAAATAAAAAAGGAATAATATCCCAATTTCTTTTAAATATGGGAATTGTTTTTGGCAAAGAAGTTCTGAGGCCCTTTATCACATTTCTCTATCTTTTAAAATCATTAATAATATGCATACATGCATATTCAACCTAACAAAGTATTTTTTTTGCTACAATTCTAAAACCTCATGAATTTGCCTTTGATCAGTTCCCCCCAAAAAATCCATCCAACAATCACTCTTATTTCTGTAGCTTTTGAATTTCCATCCATGCAGTGGCCACACGGATGTGGCACTGCAGGTGAGATAAAAGTGAAGCAAAAACTAATTTGGAACATAAAGCCAGAAAATTGACCCAATGCAGAGGACATAACATAAATACAAAATTATTGCAACTGGGAAAGTTGGTTTCCCGAGTATCCCAGTTTTTACTATAAACCAGAGATACAATCTTGCCCCAGTAGGAAGAATTTGAAATGGATACAAAAATCCCTTTAAAATACAACTGATGTTTAAACATTGTATTCCAGAATCTTCTCACTTTGTCACAAAAACAGCACACCCTTTAATTACTTGCCATGTGCGTAAAAGGATAACAGCTGTAAAAGTAGCATCTTCAAAAGTCCTTACCTGGAAGGAGCACATGAGGGTCTCATCAACGCTCATCATTGCCCCTGCATTGTCAAACTCGCCACAGTAGTTTGGAGCAGAAAAGAGTGTCACCAACTGCCGTTTGGCAAAAAATTCATATCCATCTTCTACCACCTAAACAGGGTGGGAGAATCCATCAATCAAATATACTCAACCCAGTTTAACAATATTGCCAACAATATTCTTCAACCCTTCCTTAATTCATGGTCAGCTTTTGCAACTACATTCCCCACCACTTCTATCTTCTCTCTTTAAAACTACGTAACTTTCCAGTTCACAGAGATGCCTTCCTCCCCCCTCCAGCCAGGTGTACCCCCTTCCAACTTGCTTTATGCTCTGACCTGATGCGCTCTGCAGATCAAGTCAAGATCGTGTTTGTGAAGAAATTTGGCGACCACTTCTGAGCCAAATGTGAAGGAGACCCCACGGTCATTTTCACCCCAGCCCTGCACATCCTTGTCAGGATCCGACCAGAGCAAGTCACAAAGCAGACCCTGGTCAGGCACATCCGTGGGCCTCATGATCCGCCGAATCTGTTCCATAGACTGGAGGTCAGGAGAGAGTCCTGGAATACAGAATTTGCATTTATAAAGCAGATTATTTCAACATGTCGGTCTCACTAGAGGTAACGTGTAACTGGCTGTGCCAGGAATCACTATTTTACAACACACTCCTGTTAGGGGTATTAACTGGAAAAAAAAACATCTGACCAAGCTTTCCACGCTCAATCCTTTAAGTCAATTCTTATCCCTCAACGGGATCAAATTTAGCTTGAATAATTTTTTCATCTAAAATGCTGCATCAAATAGGAAACCAATATGGTCTTTCACTTTTTCCCAGGCTTCGTTCCACCTCCCAAAGGAAACACGCCTACGCAATATGCAAAGGACACCAAATTCCCCACTGTGCTATTGACACTGCCTATTACTTGACTTCTTTTCCTGTTGACGCAGATTGCAAACCATCTGGAGAAATTCTGCATTACTTCAATCTCTTGCCTGCAGCATTGGTGGCATCAGTAGTACGACCAGCTTCCTCATTCTCAACATTACAGATAGCCTACCTCCATGACAGCAGAAGATTTTCTCATCAACGATGGCAGCAATAGGTAAGCAGTTGAAGCAATCAGTGAAGGTCTTCCATAATTTTATGTTATACCGTCGTTTACCTATGGAAAACAGGAAAGGGACAAAAATTAGCTGGGAAAAAAATGCTGAATAGTTTTGATCAGCCACATACCTGCAAGATTTGTCGGATCTTGGAGATCTCTTTGGTGTTGGAGAGAAAGAAGGACTCATGCAGCATAAACACACTATGCCACACCCCATTTCCCAAACCGCTACCCTCATCTACGTACATGTACTCGACCAATACATGGCTTCATTTCCCACTCTGTAAGCTTATCGGTTTGATGTACTCACATTCATCATAGAAACCATAGATACGGTTGATGCTCGCACACTCATGATTGCCACGCAAAAGGAAGAAGTTTTCAGGGTATTTAATTTTGTAAGCCAACAGCAGACAGATTGTCTCTAACGACTGCTTCCCCCGGTCCACGTAGTCACCCAAAAAGAGGTAATTGCTCTCTGGGGGGAAACCCCCATATTCAAAAAGCCGGAGCAAGTCATAGTATTGCCCATGGATATCACCTGGGAGATGGTAGAAGAAAGAAAAAGAGAGATGAAGTACTGATCAACAATTTACTCATTGCATTTATACGTCTGCTTCTTCTTTCTAAGTGAGAATGGCAAGGATGGGAAATGACTATCCCAGAACCAGGCAGTCTGGCATTCATAGGCATCAATGTGCCTGTAGACAACATCTTTCATGTCTACCAGATTTCTTGCCCTACTTAAAAAACTGATTAAATGGGAAGACCATACAATGCAACCCAAGGCATTGCCCTCTAGTATCTTGTTTACATGGACACACTTGGAAAATTAAAATAACGATGTGATGCTTTGTCTAAAAGATAGAGGAGCAATCTGACCAGATAAAAAGGCAAGCTTCAGCTCATTTTGGAAGTGCCAGTAAAGAATCTTCTGTTCAGTATGTTTTATGGCTGACCATGCCTACGGAGGCAACCATTTTGAGAAAGGTCTAGCAAAAGAGAAGGGGGGGAAACTAATGGCATCTCACTTACCACAAATTTTGAGTGGGGCTTCTAGTTCCAGCAAGATGGGCTGGCTCAGGAAGATCTCTCGTGATTTCAGACATAGGCCCCGAATCTCATGTTCTGAGAGCTGAACATTCTTGCCTGGACGTGATCCTTGCACTGAGGGGGAAAAAACCCAAAAAAACCTGATAATCTCATTCCCGAGCAGCCATCTTCATTCTGGTTCACCTTCCCAGAGATATTCCAGGCACATTGCTCTTCTTGTTTCGAGGATATTCTGGTGTTTAATAACCAAATCATATCTTGTTCCCACATGAAAAGCATTATTTCTTTCTGCGACTGAGGAAGGCAGAATCTGTTAGCCAAATCTGTGCCTGACGCACCATGCATTACCTTAGCTTCTCACAGGTTACCAAGCCATTATTGGCTCAGGAGACACACACTGGGGTACTGCCATGCAGTAAGCAAAGTCTTAAAGTAGCTTCATAACTGTGCCTTATTTGCTTCAGTGTAACAATTATTCTGCTTTGGGACTATTTTGTTTTTAATGAAAACCAGGCTCTGCAGCAAGTGGATCAGTTAACAGTGCTGGTAAAAACCTAACGTTTTGGGATGACAGCACTGTCCCACAAGCAGTCCTCTATCATCTATCATAAACTGGCACTCCCTAACACAACAATTGCAATGTGATGGGGGTGTTCCAAATTTCTAGTTATAGCAGAGCCAGAGTTTGGGATCACGGGTTTCTTCTTTCTGGTGCTGTCTTGCAAATAAACTGCTCTGAATCAAAAGCAAAATTAAGACATTTCATCAACCTAAATCTATATAATCCACAGGCTTGGGCAAAATTCTGCCTTATTCTGCTGCCAATCTCTCTCAAACTCCATCCACCCTTGCAACAGGAACAGATTTAACCCACCTCACAAATTAAATTCAGCAAGATTAAATCCCAAGATTATCAGAACTAGGGCACAATTGGATAATCTGGGAAAGCCAACTCCAATAGAGTTGGTTAGCAGAAAACCAGACTCCATACCTCCGGAATTACCAATATATGAGACAGACACCAAAGTGAACACTTCAATTGGGGGCTGTGATGATCTGTAATTACTTTTGAAATAGCAAAGGGTCTTCTAAATCAAGACCTATGTATCCTCCTTTCTTGTTGGGTGTGGAGATCCCAAGAATTAGGATAACTACCTTTTCCTGCTTGGATGGGTCAGCTTTTGAAGAAAGCCTCCTTAAAAGAGTTTCAACTTCTGGTCCTGCTATCGAGGCCAGAACAGCCTGTTCAGTCAGGGCCTCTGCAAGCCTCAGCCTCTCCCATCCTCGCCCGAGAGCCGAAAGGTCTTTCCCCAGGGATAGGCCGGCACCTGCGCCTCACCCCGCCTTCCATTTGCCCCCAAGAGAAGCAACGGCAGGAGTCGCCTGGCAATTCGGCTTCTCCGTTCTTCGTTTCCACCGTTAGCGTTAGGAAACTCTGCTCCCCGCTTGAGTCGGGGGCTCATCACCTCCATACGGAGACGATGAGCGCCCGGACATCGGTACGGCTCGATCGCTGTTATGTTCAGGATCGTATCTGCAAGAACACTCAGACGGCGCTGGCAGAATCCCACGGCCACCGGCACACCCTTTCTCGAGGCGCAGGGCTCACATCCGCCCCGACCCTCCGCTAAGCTTTCCCTCCATCCTGCGCAATGTCTCTTTCCGACGCCGGCATCCGGCTCTTTTCTTTTAGCCATCGGGAACGATCAGGAACGAGTCTGGGCAAAAGTGACGCGTTGGGTGGCTACAAAAGGAGAGCCGCGGTGGAAAAATCGACGCAGGCGGAGCGGGGGCAGCTCACCCGGGAGATTTTAGCCCTGAACCGACCTCGGTTCCCCGATTGCAAACGGGGCGGAAGGGGATTATAAATGCCGCTTCGCCCGCTTAAACAGAGACATCCCGATCTGCGAGCAGGGCAGGGAAACCAAAAGGGCGCTTCTGAGCCATTTCATCCCTCTTAACGCGTGGGAGAAAACGCCGAGGCGCTGAGATCCCGCAATACAGAGCTCGATCCGGTTCCTTTCTCCTCCGGCCCAGATCGGGGAAGTAAAACCGCTGCTGGAAATCCTGGGAACTCCCTTGCGCCGGTCGAGAGCGTCCCGCCGCCTGGCGAAGAGGCGCTGGTGCGGGGGCGGCAGCGTGGGACATTCCAGCGCCGGGAGGGGAAGCGGCAGATCGGGAAGCGGGTAAGGTCCGCCGCTCGCCCTTCCCCTGGACTCTGTGCCACCCGGGCACTCCAATCGCTCTCAGCCACACAAAGCCCGGCCCAGCCCCAGCCGCTTACCTTCCAGCAGGCGCCCGATGATGGAATCCAAATTGAGCTTCTCGCCGTCCGACATGGCGTCCTAAAGAAGCTGCGATCGCCTGGTTCCTGCCTTCCTTCCCCTCGGCGCGCCCCCCTCCCGCCCCGCTCGGTGGTCCTAAGCAAGCAAGAGGAAGGGAAAGGCCGGCTTTCTTTTCCTATTTCTTGCCAAGGAGTCTCCTCCTCCTCCTCCGAAAACCACCCGCAGAAAAGGAAGCCGTGAGAGCCTATAGGCCCCGTGCTCTGCCGCCACCACCACCTACAGGCTGGAGGGATCAACACGAGGCTTTTCTTGCGATTGCGCGAGCTTTGGCAGAGCCCAGGAAAGGAGGCGGAGATGGTTGCGGCAAGAGGCTTCTGGGAACTGTGGTGTTTTCTTCACAGTTTTGGTCCCAGTAGAGTCGGAAGAAGCAGCTGGCGGCAGATATGGCGCTGTGAAAATGCGAAGTACTTTTCGTTAATTCATTTCCCCAAGAAGCCGGCGAACTGGTACCTGTTATATGCATCTGAAAGAGAGAGAGGAAACAAGAGTAGAAAAATGGCTACTTGTCTTAAAATATATCCAATGCAAAATCCTAAGGAAGCTGAATTTAAAAACCAACGCTTAAGTGCAAGCAGTCGGCTTCTCCAAGTGCTCATCCCTCTGCAAGTGGTCATCCTCACGGCCTTCTTGCCTGCTAGTCCGGTAGCAGAAGCTCCATCTTGATGCCAGCCTGCTGCTGCAGAAGGCAGATGTCAGAGCAACTCCGCCTGCCAGGAAAGTGGTATTTCATTTTCCCAAACAATAGCAAGCCCTTTGAAAGGAACAGTCCAAATGGGCAACCAGCAGGTCCAATTGCCCTGTTGCCCTACATTCAGCCATTAGGCTTGTATCCCCATGGCTATTTCTGCCTTGGCTGCTCAGCAAGCAGTTTTCTTCTTCTTTTCTTGGATCAGGAATATCAACCCTGCGGAATACCTTGCCTTGGGTCACAATTTCTTTAGGTAAATCTTCATGCAGCAAGTTACTTGCTCTCACCATTCCAGGCTTGACCTGCCTTGCCTTCCCCAGGCCAAATTGTTGCTGCACTTTGTCTTTTCTGCTATCTGCCTGCCTGCCTTTCTCCCTGCCTCAAGCAAGCGTTCCCTACAGCTTGCCCCTTTGCTGTGCCTTCCCTCACTGTTGGAGAGAGCCATCAAAATCTCCTGAGTTTGTGTGGTGGAGTTAAAGCAAGGTTATGTGAGCAAATAGTTTGTGACTAGTGTGAAGATCCAGTCAAAGTGGTTAAGTTTATAGTTCATCTTATAAAAGACAGGCAATTAGAGCAATTCACTAAACCATGATTCTGTGTTGTAAAAAAACAGCTTTATATCTCTAGTGCTACATTTGTCTACATTCATGTTCTCTCCAATTCAAAAGGCAGATGAATACCACACCTTGGAATGAGTCAAACAAATTCCAGAGGTAAAGTTGAATCAATTACAGTGGCTAATACACTACCTTGTATAGAGTCACTAAAGAATTTAGTGATAACATTCTTATATGGCAACCTTTCAGTTGTTTAGGAATTTGTGAAATCTGCATTTAAATATACACCAATGACTCATGACTTTTTCATCCTTTACATATGCTGAGTTTAAGAACCCATCATTACCCATGGCTGGATGTGTGTTAATATCTACTGCCATTTGGAATATATACATTTGAAATGAAACTGGATTTGTTGACTTATTCTTACATAATCAGAAACACACATTCACCCCAACTCTTGTGACTAACAAAGGACAATCATGATTCCCACGTAATCACCTGTATCTTCAAGGAAGTACAACGTGTCTTCTTGAGACTATTCCACAACAACAAAGAGTAGTCATTTATGATATAGATCTTGATGAACAACCAGCATCCTTAATGAAAAGAGTTTAAGCATATAAAGTTTGCAGCTTTTCCAGCATCTTCCAGAGTACTCTGCTGATAACTCTGCTTGCACATTTGGAGAGTCAGTCTAGTTCAAAGTATGACACAAATTTATTGAGACTGTAAATTAGCATCACCCATTTATAAATTTGATAAGATAATCTGGGAGTCATATAAACTTATTTTGGCTTAACTCCAAATAATGCAACTCAAGTGGACCTAAGAAAATGGGTTAATCTTTGGAGAATTTGCATGTATATGATATTATAATAGATCTGTCATACTGGTAGCATTTTATCTCTGCCTAAATTATGCCATAGGGACAACATGTTGTTATGTCCTAATGTCATCCTAGGAGGAAGGAAGGTCCAGCTCAAATAACCACTTAATGAAGTCACTGCATAATTTTGAACCAATAAATTCTTTCTCTGTAGGGATAAAATGCCCTGGAGAAAATTGTGTCTACTCTTTTAGGATTTATGGACAGAAGGCAGACTCTAGATGAGGGGTGTAAAACTTGTGGTGTCATGTTGTCGTCACATGACGTATTGCACCTTTTGCATGGCCAGCGTGTGAAACATTTGGCTCATGGGCCACAAGTTTAACACCCCTGCTCTAGATTTTAAAAAAACAATTATTCAGAAGTACAGAAGGGATAATAAAAATGCCCGCAGTAGTAAGTATTGTTGCAGGATCTAATCTCGGTTGGTCACCTGGACCAGAGGTTTTGTCTTCCGAGCTTTTGGACTCATGCTGGAGCCCATCTTCAGGGCACTTCTCTCTAGCCTGAAGTTCCCTGAGGACCAGCTTTAGCACAACTCCAAAAATTTGGAAGACAAAGTCTCTGGTCTGGTGACTGGGTGACTGATTGGATCCTGCAACGTTACCTTCATTAGTAAGTATTGTAATGAAGGTATGATAACTCCTGGCCCAGCACCATAGTTTTGCTCTGCCTATAGGGGAGAGACTGAAGAAGGGAAGGGGCATCTCTTGGGGGTGTATTTGCACCTTTTTTTTTTTACTTTGCAAGGGATCTATTGAGTGCCTCCCTTCCTCTGTGCCCTTCCATTTTTTCTTGCTCCACCCTCTCCTAACCCTAACCCTTGCTCATTTCATAGTTCTATGTATTACATCAGGAAATGGTTTTGGGAGGAAATAGCTTGCAGAACCTGTGAGGAACTCTAGTCATAACGGTAGGGGTACGTTCGTAGAGGCAGTCTTCTCTCCAGAAGTGGCTGAGCCAGGGGCATGCAGTCAACATGAGATAAATCACAAAATTGACGGTTTCCGTTGATTCAAAGGATTTGAATGGTAGGGAAGAATGTCAGATCCTTCTCTGTCAGCTGGTAATATAAGCCAAGCTATGGAGGAACTACCAGATGCCTTTGATTTCTGCTTGCGTGATGATGCCAGTTCTCTGGGCTCCGACTCTGAGCTGAATGGCATGGCTCCCTATCGCAAGACGGATCGCTATGGCTTTATTGGAGGAAGTAGCCTCCAAAATGGGTAAGAGGCAACTTCTGCTCTACAGGTTGCTGGAAGGGTGTGGAATGAGGGAGTAGACCTTTGCTGGACAGAGGATTGGCGCTCAAAGGGAAAATGGCATTAAGTTTGCTGTAGACAAGTAAATTAAATCTCTTTTCAAGCTAGTAGAAAAATTTCATATTCTCAGCTACTCCTTTCTGAATTCTTTCTATTTCCGACTGCTTCACTTTGCAGAAGTAATTTTCATACGTATCGGATTGTTCTCTTCTCACCTGAGTGGCTACATCTATATATCCTGAAAATATTATTTCTAATCATTAGAAATAAACTATTATTTCTGAAGAACTTTGTAACGAGAAGTACTAACAGATGGGGATGAAAAACTGAAAGGCAATAAATATGTCTTGGTTTGAGGTAATTTTCCAAGATGTATTATTTACTTCAAATGTGGCAAGTTTCAAAGGCAGAAGAGAAGTATATAAATAATTATCCAACCCTGTTCTACCCTGTTGTTAGGTAATTATAGATTAATATATTCCAGGAAAGACCTTTTTTTTCAACTTCTCTTTTAGAGGAAGCAAGATGTGTTGAATTAGTGCCCCCTGGCCCATTCTTCTAAAATGACTATCTAAATTTCTTTCACAAAATCTATTGTGACATCAGATTCTCTCTGTAATTTTCTGGTAATGTCTTAGGAGGCTGCCCCAAATAAAATAACAATTTAAAATTAGACGTGAAAATTGTTTTGCTATTTTTTGTATTTAATTTAGCTAGTATTAAAGGAGATAATTATTATAAGGTGAAAAGGCCTATAGATTAGGATAATGTTTGCCAAGAAGAAGCCAGATATTTTAGACTTAAATTCAAGTCTTCAATTAGGAAAAGCTGGACAGAATGGAAAAGTGTCACAAAATTGTGGTTATTTGGCATTATTTTTGCAGAGGGCAAAGGGGTGTAGGAAGTTAGCACTCAACCCTCTCCTAGGAAAATGAAATATTAAAAAGGCAGAATTCTATATTTCCCTGGATGAGAAAAGGAGAAACATGTTTTAAAGACAAAGCAGCTCCCTGCAGCTCCCTACCCCTCCCCTTCAGGGTGATGGAATTAAGACATGACCCTCAGGATTAGCCCTCTACCCATGGTACCTGGGAAGATTACATCACCCAGCAAGGCTCAAGCAAGCCTGGGACACAGACAGCCTACAAAGTCACCGCCGTCTGGAAGTCTGACAGCCAATGGGATACATTTTTTTGTACAGGTACAGGAAACTTTAAGGCAGGGCCTAAGAGAGTGTATAAATATATCCCTCACTCCACTGCAGGTGCTTTTTTTGCCCAGGATTTCAAACCATGTGGTCCTGTCCACCATTAAACCATGTTTCCAAGCAGTCTCCATTAGTGGTGGGATTCAATTTTTTTTACTACGGGTTCTGTGGGCGTGGCTTTGTGGGCGTGGCAGGGGAAGGATACGGCAAAATCCCCATTCCCTCCCCACTCCTGGGGAAAGGTTACTGCAAAATCCCCATTCCCTCCCTATCCCACTAACCTGCTTTCCAGCTCCGTTCTCCTGTTCAGGGCAACAAAAGGAAATCAGTTGGGAGGCAGCGAGCCTATTTGCCGGTTCTCAGAACTACCCAAAATTTCCGCTATTGGTTCTCCAGAACCTGTCAGAACTGGCTGAATACCACCTCTGGTCTCCATGTTTCCGGTCTCTTTCTTCCCACTTGGAACTGAACCCAGATGGGCATTCCTTCCAACAGGGGTTACAATCCCAGTTTCAAGTTTGTGAAACTAAATCTATTCCCTTTTGCTAGCTTCATAGTCATACTACGGTCATACTAGATGGGTGTTCTGTGAACTTTAATCCTCATGTGTTTGGAGGGTATCAGGTTGGAGCAGGCTGATGTAAAAAGACTTGAGACTTGATGAATTGAATTCATACACATCAAAAGAGGCATTTAGTCAAGTCAGAGAGATCCAGACACATAAGATAAAGGTGTTTACCTGCATTCTTATCAGTGGAGCACATGAGACCTGTTTGTAACTCAGATGCAACTTGCTGGATGAGGATGATAGGAACTAATTTTCCTCCCAAGGAAAACAGACAATATAGACAATACAACATTTGGTGACCATTCAAATTACAACAGCACTGAAAAAGTGACTTATGGCCATTTTTCACCCTTACGACTTTGAGGCATCTCCATGATCATGTGCTCAAAATTCAGATGCTTGGCAAGTGGCTTATCACTGTTGCTGTGTCCCAAAGTCACATGATCACTTTTTGCTGACAAGCAAAATCAATGGGGAAGCCAGATTCACTTAACAACTATGTTACTAATTTATCAAGTACAATGATTCACTTAACAACTGTGGCAAAAAAGTCATAAAAGTGCAAAATTCACTTAACAAATGTCTCACTTAACAGCAGAAATTTTGGGTTCAATTGTGGTCATATGTTGAGGACTACCTGTGTAGTATGCAGATAACCTAGTTATCAACTCATTTTGGAGGACAATAATTCTTAACGTTTTGTTTCCCACATTTTGCCAATCATTTTATTCAAGAACTTTGATGTTACCATGAAAGAAACAAAATGCTGACTTTGCCCACCTAGTGCATTTACAGTATTTATCAGCAGGCATTCTGTTGTTACAGTAAGATTAAAGGACTTAACATTTCAATGACTAACTCTATGTCCCACCTAGATTACTGTCTGTAGCGCATATGTGGCACATGTGCAATTGATTGTACACTGTGTTTTAGAATTCATTTCCTTTACACATGAATGCTGATAATTACCAGGCATTTTACTTGTGAATATCTATCTATACAGGCTTGATCCTGATTAGTACTTGGGAGACAACAAGCAATACCAGGATAGCAGGGTAGACAGAGAAGTCATAGAACTATCCCAGAATAAGACAATGGCAAACTTCTATATCAATGTCAAGAAAACTGCATGGGAAATCACTAGGAGTTGAGTTTGAATCAGAGACAACTTTACATACTGGTTACAGAGCAGTGTGGTTACAATGTCTCTGTGCTGCATCATATTTCATTATATTTCATTTCATTAAATGACAGTTATATTTTATCTTTTGAACCTGCATCACTTTAAACAATTTTATTTCAAAGTGAACTACAATTAATTCTTCTATTTCTGGTGAATCTAAAATTGTTACTATTTCAGGAAAACTAAGGTTACAGTATGGAATTAATTAATAGACCCTTGGTCTATTTGAAATCAGTAATATTCCATTCAGCAATTAACCCTTCAGGTTCAGTTGTGGAATGGAATGGACCCAGCTATAAATGTTTGTGGAGATTCTCAGTCATCCAGATCATGTTTGTCCCAAATCTGCTTTTCTAAAGGCAACTAGTCTTTCTTGGTTTTTCTCCTTGAAAACATTTTGCTTCTCGTCCAAAAAGCTTTGTCAATTCTGGCTGAATGTGGAGAATGGAAGGATTTATATTCCTCAGCAGTCATCTGGTTTTTAGCACTCTGAATTTTTTATTTATTTAATTTATTTATTTCATTTATTTTGTCCAGCATGTATTAGATAACAGATGTAAGTATAAACATGATTTCGAATACATGAAATGGATATGGATAAAAAGGAACATTAAGACAAGGATGATAGGCACATTGGTGCGTTTATGCATGCCCCTTACAAACCTCCTACAGTCTAAGGTTAACGTTTTGGGGGTTTGGCAAAGAAACCACAGAGTCAGGTAGTGCATTCCAGACATTGACCACTCTGTTGCTGAAGTCGTATTTTCTGCAATCGAGTTTGTAGCGGTTTACCTTAAATTTGTATCCATTGTGTGCTCGTGTATTGTTGTGGTTGAAGCTGAAGTAGTCATTGACAGGTAGGATGTTGTAGCAGATATTTTTATGTACTGCGCTTAGGTCAGACCAAAGGTGGCATAGTTCTAAGTTGTCTGAGCACAAAATATCAAGTCTGGTGGCATAAGGTATTCTGTTGCGAGTAGAAGAGCGGAGGTCTTTTCTTATGAAATATCTCTGGACTCGCTCAGTTGTATTAATGTCCGATATGCAGTGTGGGTTCCAGACAGATGAGTTGTATTTGAGAATTGGTCTAGCAAATGTTTTGTATGCTCTGGTTAGCAGTACAATATTATCCGAGAAGAATATACATATGATTAGGTTAACAACTCTTAATGCCTTTTTGGCATTAGCTCTCTGAGAGTCATTGAGGCCACTTGGGGTTTTATCTGTACACTCCAATGGGTGTGGAACAATCCCAAGATAAGAAGTTAAACATAGCGGCTTCAGTGGCAGCATATCAAGGATGGATACACTGAGATTCAAGAGCTGCATGCATCCAATCACCCTTCTTGTAGAACTTGGACATTTTTAAATCGCAATTGCCAAAAACTGGTGGAAAGGTTCCCTGTCATCTTGAAATAAAATTGCAATAAAACTCTAAAATTGGCTTAATATCAGGACAGGACAAATTATATCCGGGAATCTTAAAAATGAATGAACTGCTGCCCAAATTAGGTAGTCATACTGTTGCTCCTACATTCTCAAAAACTTTAAATGTATATGATTACTTATCAGTGTGAGAAAAAAAATCTCTTTAAAATATAAATAATCAAAGAGCATCATTGTTGTACAATTGGTCTAAAAATGGTAGCTTGTTGTAATTGGAGCAGGTCAAATATAGAGTTGGTAAATGTTTGGTGTTTTTTCCCCGCACTCTCTTGTTATTGATTGTAGGTTAGAATTGGCCTAGTGGATAGAAAGAATCCTGTGAAAACCATGTACAGCATACCTCCTGCACTTCTACAGATATTGTCTATTTTGTCCTTGTAATACAAGGCAGTTGGAGCACTCTGTCTAGATAATGGTCATTGTATATAAATGATGCGCTGCATTCCTATTTGATCTGCTGAATCAAAATAAAATCTTAATTGTCATCCCTTCTGACTGAAACCATAGTTTGTTTAAATGATATGAAGTGCACCAGTAATGGGGAACCTATGCCACACATGTCAAAGGAGACATGCTATGAAGTTATGGGTGGCTACCCAAGCCTTCACCAAAACACCCAGTAACTATTTTTGAATAGTTATGCCCCATTCTCAGATTATTTTCTCATGCCTCATGCGGAGGCAGCACAAGAATAGGGTATGGTCTTGCATTGCCTACAGGCTGTCTGAAAGTTGCATGAGGGGACCACATTCTTCTACAGAGCCTCCAATACTCATGCAAGAATGGGGTGTACTTTTTTTCCCCTCTCAAATTATTTCTCTTTGGTGTGTGTGTGTGTATGTGAGTGCCATGTGAGCACAAATTAGGCATTTTCTGAATGTTTGATACACCAAACCCAAAGTGTTTGTCATCATTGCTATACAATCAGTATAGTCCTAACGCCCTTAGCTGGGGAAGACAATCCTCTCTACTCCAACGTAAGGGTCTATGTGGCCAGTCAGCCAGTAGAGTCACAGAAGTCTTGCAAGCAGGAGTTATAAGAGCACTCTTAACAATGAAGTTCAGATCAAGATTATTTGTAATGTCAAAGAGGGCCTGAGTGGAAAATGTCTTTGCCTACCTATTAACTAACATTTCCTGTTTTAGCAATGTAGCTCAGCCACATCCTCTCACCGTATCTATGACGACTTGTGCATCCTGAAAATACATGTTGCGGTTATGCTGGCTATTGAGTGTTTTTTCTTGAGCTTTTGGTCTACATGACTTTGGAAGGCTGAACTCAATACATTTATATTAATTCTTTTTTTAGACATACTACAGTAGAAATTCTCATCAGTTTTAACCCATTTCAACTTTCAAGACTTCCTGCAAAGAATTGTGAAATCAGCCTCTGATGAAATGCAGAAACCCTTTAGAGCAGCGTTTCCCAACCTTGGCAACTTGAAGATGTCCAGACTTCAACTCCCAGAATTCCCCAGCCAGCATTCGCTGGCTGGGGAATTCTGGGAGTTGAAGTCCGGACATCTTCAAGTTGCCAAGGTTGGGAAACGCTGCTTTAGAGAACTCTAAGCTTCTCCTTCCTAACTACAAAATTCTTATTTTCAGAGCTCCTGAAAAAGAAAATGTCTGTGTATGTCCCCTGTTTTGGGATAATGAAGATGGGACTATATAAGCCATGACACCCCCACACACACACACACACACAAACATACACCCTTCTTGGCAGCCACTGGAATTTTCTCCAGATCATCCTATTGAGAGCAGAGTTTTCTGTCCTTGGGGTGAAAATAAGCAGTAATTTTTTAAATTCCTGATGCTCCTGTTTTACTGTCCTTTTTTTAAAAAAAACTATTTTTGAAGCCTCCTGCCTTCCAGAGATGAGATACAGTATGTCATCATTGTTCCCCCCTCGTCTTACAGGCTGAAAAAGATTAAAGTAGAGGGAGTGGGAGAGAAAAGAGGCATGATTTCCAAGTATAAAATGATTCCTGCTTCAGGTTGATGCAAAACATACCAAGGGGAAAAAACTCATTACAGGCATGATTAATTTCTTGTAATACCTTCATAGGCATAAATGGGAAGGCAGATAAATGACCAAAGCCCTATACCCTTTTAATAATGGAATGGAATAGAGAATAGGATAGGATAGGATAGGATAGGATATTGGCCAAGTGTGATTAGACACACAAGGACATTGTTTCTCAGTGTACATGCAAAGCAGCAGAATAATATTGATCTTAGTAATAATACCAATAAGAGGCAGTAGTAAAGAAGACAGGGATAATAATACTGCAGCCATATTGCATGAGTAAAAATATACATAGATATTAGATGGTACTATGATAATTAGTTGCTCAGCAGAGGTTAGATATTTTGGCATGCAATGCCCCGAGGGGAGGCATTGAAACAGTTTGTGTCCAGGATGTGAGGGGTCTGTAGATATTTTCTCAGCCCTCCTTTAGACCTGTGCAATATTCAGGCCTTCTATGGAAGGCTGGCTGGTTGCAATGGTTCTTTCTGCAGTCTTAACTATCCGTTGGCATCTGTACCAGTCCTGTATGGTTGCTGTACCAAACCAGACAGTATGTATTTTTAATATTTTAATATGCATTACACCCATCACATGCATGTAAAAAAGGGTAAAAAACAGAGAGTCGGTTTGGAATGTCCCGATGGGCTTTAATCATTCAGTTCTGCTCACTATTTTGATACTGTTGACCCCACCCCAGATATGCCTCACATTTGCTTCAATTCTTTTCAGCAAGCTCAAAAGTCATTTAAAATGCAACCATCAACTGGGTTCTGTCCTGTTAGCTGAACAACCAAGATGTTGAGGAAGGAGTCATGCTACATTTCGTTTCTGGAGGAAAACAGAGGTCGTTTTTAATGAAATACTCTTTCCAAACAAAATATTTCTACTGTTCAGTCTACCCAAGACCCAAGCACTGGATCCTCTAGTGACTCACTTCTTCCCTGACTTCTGGTATGCAACTATTCTAGTATTCCAACATCTATCAGCACTAAAAAAAAAAGATGGCTTGGTCAACACTGACTTTAAATCAATCCCATGAAGGCAAGAAAAGCCAAAGAGAGGTATAATTCTATTGTATGTATAATAGAGAAGAATAATATAAATAGACACAGTTTCCATACTGTATCTATATGATCTACTGTACCATTTCGCCAAAGAACTCGGGATAATTTCATTTTACCCTCGATGTTTGGGTTAATAATCTATGCTAAGATACAGATAAGCAAATCGCTTGGGGCTTTGTGCATCCTAGGAACTCATCTGAGAAGTTGAGGTCATAGCAGAAAAGGAGTACAGCCCTCTGACTCAAAGAACAGCCTCCTCCTCACCCTTTCCGGTTGCAGAGCATTTTGAGCGCATATGTGCTTCATATTAAAGAACTTGTCTCATTAAAAGGCAGCCCGAAGGTCACACCCACTCTGTTGGATGGTTCAGACTGGATAAACCTCTGTCTCTCTTTCCCATTGTAATTGCCTCACCACTGTTTCTGCTGCTCCATGTGCAACTTTCTATCAGAACAATGTGGCAACAAGAGAGGGGCTCTAGGCCAGATCCTCCTCCCTCCCCCAGAAATCACTGCCTTTGGGCTGAAGGAGGTTCCAGCAAGAACTTTTCTTTCTTTCTTTAATCAACTGCTCCTTCTCTGCAAATAAAAAGGGAAGCTTTCAATGAAATTCACATGTTTTTTAGCTGAAATCAATATTTTCAGTACCTGTTCCTGACACAATTTATTTAAATATAGTCCACATTTGTGTCCTACCTGAATATAATTTCTTAAATAACTTCCAGATAAATATTTGCTGCTATTAGCATACAAATGGTAATACTCAAATTTCTTCAAAAGTAACTAAATGTTTGTTTCAATGTACCTTTTAGTCATACAGCAATAGCACTTAGACTTACATACGTATCGTGTTATTCAATTATTATTTTTAGTTTCGTAGCACTTTTTTGTCAATCAAAAGTTAGCATTTGTATCTCTAGAATTTTTGTTCTATGGAACACAATGAATTTGAGACCTGTGTTTGTAGATTTACTGTTGGCTATTTGTTTTGTCATTTATGATCAAAAACATTTGGCTTGTTGGCCAGTCTACTATTAACCCTTTTTGAAACATTTGATTGAAATTATTTTCAAGATGAGGATGTAAGGTAGACATAGTGTAGGTTTGGACCAAAATCAATGAAATTCATTTTTTCCTGAAGCGCGCCAATTCTTCAGTTCTTAGTTTGTTCTATTACAATTTTTGCTGTTATTACAATATTTTCCATTTGTTCAGGTTTTGCTTGGTTTTCTATTTCAGATATCCATGTAGATTGTATTGCTTTTTCAAACATGTTCCCCTCCCCCTTCACGTTTAAGAAAAAACTTAAGAAAAGTTCTGGCTTCAACTGAATATTAATTTTGTAAAATCCTCTGTAACATTGTATGTATTTGAATCCAACATTTTTTAGCTTTTTTGCAGGTCCACTAAGCATGATAAAATATCCCTTCATGTTGTGCACTTTTCCAACATCCATTGGAAATCCCTTTATACATTCTAAATAGTTCCTGACATCATGTACCAACGATACATCATTTTATAAGAATTTTCTTTAAGATCATAACATACTGTAAATTTCAACCCCCTTTATCACATATTATTTCAATAATCCAAAATATTTAACCAAATTTAATAATTTGACTTCATGCTAATATGATTTGGGGTTTGAAGGCTATAGTAAAGAGAGATACAGCATTGGCTTTTAAAATAATGTTGTACTTTGTTATGGTTTGTAAGATCCTGAAATAAACTCACTGATTGGAACCTGCATATTTTTGACAGGATTTCCCCTGGGCAGCACTGCCCTAATTTATCCTGGAAATCATACTTCAGGGCATTGGGAGGGGATGGGTAGTGGAGAACCAGGATACTTAATGAATCAGTTCTCCTATCAGTTTCTCTCCTCTTAAGTTAGGCTATTTGTTCTGCTGGTGGAGGAATGGAAATTGCTCAAAAGGAAAAATAAGCCATCTACAAATGCCATGTCTCCATATTAACCTATTTATGTTTTAAACATGTGTGTTTGTACATGTGCCTGTATGGTGATAATCATAAAACTGTTCTGAATGCAAGTTTATGCAAACACCCGTCCATAGAAGAATCACATATTTTAAACCTGAGGAATAGCCAGTTTCAAACAGGATTTTTGTCAAGGGGAAAAGGGATGCAATTTCAGAGGACAATCAACAGGCAAAATCAACACTTCTGTAGCTTACACTTCAAGTAGGTATTGGATTAATATTTCAAACCACATTTTCTCCTCAGCAAGCCTCTGTATCCTCTATGGCCCCTTTATGATTTGTGGACGTCAACTCTCAGAATTCAAAAACAGAATATAGGAATGGACTTAATAGGAGTCCTCGTGAAGGGTAATAATGTCTTGCAAAAAAAATTATTTTTTTTCAACATGGAAAAGTTCAGTGAGAAACATTATTGCATAGGAAATTTAGAGAGGGGCCCTAAGTTTTGCTTTTCTCTTCTCCATATGCAGCCAAGATCATCTCCCTGTTGTGCTCATCCGACACCGTGAAACCAAATGGCTGGAAATGACAGCTCACTGGGAGAAAACCATGGCCAGGCGCTACAGGAAGGTAAGAAGGTATCTAGCATTCTTTCTTTCAGCACATCTTTTCATCAAAGTCTTTAGTGAACCCTATTATAATTTCAAATGCTCTTCAAAAACTAATGTGCATTTGACATATTAAATGAAAGTTGGTTTGACCATGATTTATTGAATAAATAGCAAATGGTTAACTTCGTAGAACAAAGTCTAGACCAAATATACTGTGAGATGGCATAATATCTGAAACCTATCAGAAACTTTCTCTTATCTCTCTTTTGCACATAACAAACCCCAAGCAGAGTCCAAATAGAACAATATAGTTAGAGTTTCAAGATGCCATGTTTTTGTAACCAATGGTTGCAGTTTCCTTGAAATATTAATATTCCAGCCTCCAATACAATTAATATTTGCAAATCCAATGCAGCATAAACTGATATTAAATTAAAGACCTGATGTTAAAAGCCCAGGAAAAAAAATGAAAATGAAATGAAAATATCTTTGCATGAAGCCAAAAGGACAGAAGTTAGGAAAACCGTTCTAACAACTAGATACTAAAACTGAGAAGTCTTCTTCCTGCATCAATCTTATCTCAGATGGACATAAATTACTCCAAGATTGTTTTCTAAAGGTGAGCTTAGCCTATGAGCAAAGCAAGTTCACATGAAAGATGGCTAATCCTTTTTGGCATCGAAAACCTTTTTAACATTATGAATTCTTCATATATTAATTGGATTGTGAAACTTGGCATTTGCTTTTAATTCTTTTTAATTTTCTATTAATTTTATGGGTTGTCTTTACAATGTTTAATATTGTGATCCTAAAATCCATACAAGAATCCAAATCTTTATCAAGCCTACATTTACAAAATGCTTTTGAGATTTACCTACTAAAGATATTGCCCTTCTGGAATGTTTTGTGTGACCAACATGGCTTGGCATTTTGTATTCTATCTTGGGAAGCAGCTGAAGAAAATTATTTAAGCAATAAAATTCTAAAGGCAAGCATAGAGAGAGGCGGGGGGAGATATGTAGGTAAATATATGGATGATAGAGAATACGTTATCTTCACTTATGGAAGCCACAATGTCTTGAACATTTACTAAGAAAATGAAAATGCAAACAGCAAGACTGCCACAAAGCTAATTTTTTACACCAATAGGATTCTTTATGGGAGTGGGCTCTATACAGGATCAATATGTACTTAGTTTATATGGTTTATAATAATTCAGGTAAAGCTGCTGTGTCGAAAAGGAATCCCTTCCTCTTTACGCGCACGCTGTTGGCCTCTGTTGTGTGGAGGACAGGCCAAAATGGAGAGGAGCCCCGAAAAGTACCAGGTAAGCCTGCATCTTATAGAACAGTGATGGCTAATCTTTTCTGGATTGAGTGCTCAAAGTGTGCGCCTGAACCCACAAAATGCAATGTGTGTGTGTGTGTGCCCCCCACACATGTGCCCCACCCCCTGCGCATGCGTGTGGCCCCCCTGCACATGCCCCAACTCCCATGCATGCACATTGCCCCTGCAGGTACCCACCCCCTTCACATGTGTGCATGCCCCCCCTGCATGCGCCCCAACTCCCACGCATGTGTGAGGGCCCACACACACCTGCCCCGCCCCCGCAGACAGAGATCTGAAGACCAGCTGGCCAGCAGGAGGCACGTGCACATCTGTGGCAGAGCTGAACTGGCTCGGGTGCCATCAGAGAGGTTGCTGCATGCCACCTCTGGCACATGTGCCATATGTTCACCATCAGGGTTATAGAACTTATTCTAGCCTTTGAGGCACAATGAAATTCTACGTGTGTTAGAAGGGTTTGGATTAGAAACGTTCTATTATCACATCAGCCAACAGTACAGCCACCTCTTCAGCTATTGCACTTATCCTTTCTATCTGTGCCCTTATATCAATTAATTGGCAAACCAATGACATATTCTTCCTGACTTATGTTTACTCTTATTATTTGAATATTTACAAATAATGCATTAAATATTATTAAGTACGTAAGACAGGTGGCCTGCTTCTTATAGTATAGCATCTCTTAACAAAGGTATAGCAATACTTTGAAATGCAATCCAATGGACATTTAAGAGGGAGTAAGTCTAACCATTGGACTTGCTTCCATATTAAGTATGCATAAGACTGCACTGTTAATTTTGCTTTTCATTTGTGTCAGAACACAATTTAGTTTTACTATTATTGATTCATTTGTAAAATCTATTAACTTAAAAATATTGTGCTTTCAGCAAAAAAATGTTTTCAACATGCAGTTAAAACAATTGAAATGTATGCAGAATAATATAATTACAAAACTAAAATCCGAAGGTGGTGCTTTTAAGCAAATACAGAATGATACAAGTAAACCAAAGTTGAAATCTATTTAGATTATGTGTCATTAAGTTGTTAACAAATCTTAGTAGTATCACAGATGGACTTTCACAGATGATCTCTGTCATCCCAGCCCTTCGTGTGTTTTGGGGTTACATTATACCCTTTATAACCTTTATAGTCAAGTCCATCCATTTTGTTTCTAATCATTCTCCGCTTCTCTTTCCTTCCATCTCTCCAAGTATTATGGATTTCTCAAGGGAAGTCTGTCTATGTACAATGTGTTCAAAATGTGACAATTTGAGCCTGATCATGGGTCTTGAGTGAAAGCTCAGAATTGTTTGATGAGCCATTAGTTTATTTTCTTGGTTATCCATGAGATTCTCAAGAATTCAAAAACATGGTCTTGCTTCTTCAAAAATCAGTTTTCACTTCCATAAAGTACCACATGGAAAACTATTGTCTGCGTAGTTTCTGATCTTTATGGCCTCAGATATATCACATCTGAACATTCATTTGTACCCTACCAAGAGGTAGTATTTCTTGATTGCTGGTTTCTTTTTGTTCAGTAACTGATCCTAACAGGCACAAGTTATCCACTACTGCAGTGTCATTTCTAAAGCTGGTCGCTGAATCTGTTATTACTGTATTGATTTGGCTTTTTTATATTTAATAATAGGCCTATTTTTCCCCACTGTGCTCCTGGTCACATATTTGCTTTTATCATAACTGAGCCGTTGCACCTCCTTGTACCAACAATATAATCAATTTTATTTCTGTGCCCGTCATCTGGTAATGCAGTGTTTTTCAACCTTTTTTGTGCAAAGGCACACTTTTTTCATGAAAAAAATCATGAGGCACACCACCATTAGAAAATGTTAAAAAAATTAACTCTGTGCCTATATTGACTATATATAAAGTAATTTTCCCACGGCACACCTTACACTATGCCACGGCACAGTGGTTGAAAAACACTGTGGTAATGTATAGACATCATTTTTGAAGACTGTGTTTGCAATAAAGGAGTCACTGAATTGACAGAAACTGATAAATCATTCTCCTACTTCATTTCTGTTTCTTAAGCCTTAAAGTTCAACTACAATTTTGCTCCTTACTCTTTTCAGTTGTAGCATTCCAGTCTCTAGCCATGTCTTGCTGGCATGATTTTCAATTTTAGATTGAAACTGACCATAAAACCCATCAACTTCTTCATCATGTGTTAAGGTTCGGAGGATAAAGTTGGATAATTGTTATTTTAAAGAGTTGCCCATTGTTTTTATTGATATTATTTAATTACATTGGTCTTGATATTACTTGATTTTTGCTGTATCCTTCCTGACTTTAACAGCAACATCATTCCTTCCTTATTTTTTCATATCTTGTAGTAACCAATGTGAGTTTTTGGTTGAAAGTGTTTAATTGCAAACAATTAGCTGATGCAGAAGATGTGAACATGCAGTCCATTTTGACTTTCATTTTACTGTTTTCATGCTTTTTACATTCTGTCTTGCAAAGTACAGTAACACTGTCTTTCAGCTTTTGATATCTTTTCCTGCATGTCAACATCAACAACTAGATGTCTGGAAGGATTTAATTTAGCAACATGATATCATAAGCACTATTAATAAACGGAAAGACCTTCAGCTGTTGCTTAGTAGCGTGTTGAGTGCCTGAAAACCACATCATCTAGCACTGTATTATCAATTACTTCGTTGTGTTTAGCTGTCTTTCTTTAACAACATATAAAGATGGGAAAGAGCTGGGCAAATATGGGCCCTCAATTGACCGAGGTCTGTTTACTGTTGCAGGAATTGCTTGATATACCTGGTGATGCTCAGTGGGTGGAGACTATCACAAAGGACATTCACCGCCAATTCCCTTTCCACGAGATGTTCTTATCTCCTGAGGGTCCTGGGTGAGTGAGTAGAGTATGCAGAGTAGAATTTTTTGAACAGATTATTACAGATTGAAATATACAGAATAGTTGTCTGAAGAACTTTTTAATCCATCATATTTGTTTTAGGGAAAATAAATGATATTTAACTAAAATACATAAATGCTTCATATACTATCTTTTTTCCTTAATTTATGTCCAATATTGTGTTGATAAAAAATAAAAACAATGTCAAATTTAAATTGTAACATGCTTATGTTTTGCTCTATATGTTGCATAATAGCATTAGGTCCATGCATAAGTTTCTTGAGAGTTACAAGACTCCCTCCTTCATTCAATTTTAACTTTAGTTTTTTTTTTAATTAAAAGTAACAGCATGTTGCAGAACAAAGGACTAGCTTCTCTAGATCCCAATAGCATTTGTAGAAAATAAAAGCAATGGGCCAAAAAACACCAAAATAAGCCAGAACTGAGAAAACTCAAGGAAAGCTAAAGAGATGATGGGGAGCAACCTCACCAATTTCCCATGAAGAATATCATATTATGGCATTCATTTGGTGAAAAGCCAAACTCTGCCATGCTCATGTTATTATAATAATGCACAATGCACGCTCTAAAAATCACATATGATCACTGACTTCTGAAGTGTACCTACCTCTGTCCAGAGAAGGGAAGCGATTTGTGGATTAATACAAGAAGCAAGATTTCCTTCACTGAATATTTTCATATAGAGGCTAGATAATAAATTCCATCAGTTGGATGATTGTTTTGATGACTGAAATGGACCTTTCCATAACTGTAGCCCCATAACCCTTTACCACATCTTCTGAAAAACTATGGCAGCATGGATAAAGACTGGTGATCCTAGCTCTGAGTTGTGTGTGTGTAAGGCTCAATGGATCAACTGAACTCAAGCTTTGTGTGGTTAATGGTTCAACATGTTGTATGACCCTAGAAAATTAATTAACATTAACCGCACTCAGTGTGTTGCATGCATGACTACAGATTATAATTCTTTATACTTTGCATAATTGTTTCCATTTCCAACTTTAATTTGGCTAACTCTAAGCTGAATTCCCCAGATACATTAGGGTACTATTTGGATCATCCCTTCCAGTTGCTTTGAACCCAGTTTATCTATGGAATGTGGACAATCCTACTATGTAGACTGGTCACTTGCCCCATGGAAGAGTGTTGGGGAATGGAAAGCCCATTTACATATTCTGAGACTGAGCAACCGGTTGAATCCCACTGGCCAAGGCACAGCACAGGATTCTACCTAAAAGCGAACCACAAAGCTGAACTAGAGTGCTCTTATTGGATTTGATCTGGTGAAGGCAAGGCAAGGATGTGACCATGGCTTCCTCAAGCCTTCTGTGATCTCTATTCCCTTACAGACAGCAAGGGCTGTTGCAGCTGCTGAAAGCCTACACTGTGTATCGACCCGAAGAAGGTTATTGTCAAGCTCAAGGTCCAGTGGGTGCCCTGCTTCTCATGCACATGCCACCAGAGGTGAGTCTCAGGCAAAGCCCTTCACCCTTACAGTTATCACTATGGTTATTGGATTGATTGACTGACTGATCAAACAAAATATTTGAGCCACTCTGATCTGAAAAAAAAATTCTGGCTATGGTGTAAGCCCATATAACATTAAAATACTTTCCAAATAGAAATTGGATGGGGTTGAACCCAATTTCCAAAGCTCCTGAGAAATCAAATTGCCTTCAACAAGTCAAAAGATAAAGGACAAGGATGTCTGCATGCAGGGTCAAAAAAGTCAACATGGCAGTGGTGTCAAAATGCAGCTAGTCCAGATGGTACCATTGTAGATCAGTCTGCATTGCTACAAATAAAAAATTGGCAGAAATTTGATTGCATCAGCGTGATGGCCTCCTGACATTTTTTAATGTACCCTTTGAAGATCCCTGAGAGGGACCAGATTACATCCCTCTGATTTTCAAAACTCTCTCTAGAATTCTAGACAAGATGGGCAGAAGGAGCACTGACAAATCTTGGTGCCCTCTCTCTCCTTTGTACGTACTGTACAAATCTGCATTGATTTTTTTCTTTCTTTCTCAACTTTATGGTGCCCCAATGGGCCTGGTGCCTTAAGCACGTGCTTAGTCTGTTTAATGGTTAATATACCACTGCTTTTATCTTACTTACATCAGACTTATTCCATGCTAAATCCTCTCTATCAGCTGCTACTGTTTGTCTTCCCTGATGGCTGCCTGTTTGTTTTTTCCAGCAAGCGTTCTGGTGCCTGGTACAGATCTGCGACCACTATCTGCCTGGTTACTACAGTCCCCAAATGGTGAGAGATTTGGGAAAGAAGGGCAATCCACCTGTGGGGATGGGAATCAACAAACTGGAGTGGGACAGCAGTTCTTAAGACCTTTCTTTGGGGTTGAGTTAAAGTTCTCTCCATCAATTTTTAATACTATTGGGATAATTTTTTCTGTCCCCACTGCTAATGCTTATTCTTCTTCCACAGCCTCTATTCCAGCTTGCTGCCAAATGGTGCTATCCTCTTAATCAAAAATATCTGCAGGGTTTGGAAAAAAAAGTCATGGGTTTAGCCCTCTGCCTTTGGTACCCATTTTTCCTTCTCAACGAGCACCCAGGAAAACAGTGATGGGACAGGAGTGAGGAGTGAGGGTTTGACATTGGGTGCCTCCTGGCTTGTGCTGATTTATCAAATGTTGATTAGCCTTTAACAATCTGGCCTTTCAACTCTTGCTGAGAAGAATCCACTTAGCTTCTTATGATGTTTTCCATAAGGTCCCAGGATGACAGTTGCTAGAGAAAATGATTTGTTACGTTCCTTTGTTGAAAGCAACATCCTAGCTGATTTAGGCAGAATGTTCTCCAGCTGGAGATGATATTAATTACCACTGATTGGGGAGAGGAATGGAACCCCTAACATATCCCCCTTTCAATCTCTCTCTGGTTTTAATTAAGCAAAACAGGCGTGTAATTAGAAGACTTTTGAAAGTATGGGACTTTGAAAAAGCAGCTCTTTCCATATCTGGCATCTCAACAAGCCTGCAGATCAGCTGCTCGCATCTCATTCTCCATGGGAGATGGGGGGGACAAAGAAGTGGAAGAGAGTGCCTGGGGACCTGGATGGGGGGAGAGTAGAACTGCATTTTTATTTATTATTTTGATTTTGAACTTTTAAATAGATAGATTAAAGGCAAAATTTCAGGAGATACAACTTTATATTTGACGAACATAAAAGAAGATTCACACACAAAATTAAAGCCTAAGGCTCAAAAATTGTGCCAGGTGAAGACAGCAAGCAAGACTGTAGTGTAGGGGTCTCCAAACTTGGCAACTTTAAGACTTGTGGACTTTAATTCCTGGAGTTCTCCAGGCAGCTGGGTGAGGAACTCTGGAAGTTGAAGTTCATAAGTCTCAAAGCTGCCAAGTTTAGAGACTCCTACTGTAGTGGATGGATGAAACTGTAGGATGGAAGGCTGGAGGTCTCATATCTCCCCTCCTGGAACTGCTTTCTGTCTTCATATCCTGGCCTTCACACTCTGTCTATTCTATTCTGAGCTAATAGCTTAGCAGCTCCTTCTGTCACTATACTATCTTCCAGGGGTCATTTCACAAATTATTCTTCTCTTAATAATTCCCATAACCTTAATTTGGGTTTTCACAGCCTGTATTCCCTTTCTGGTGATTGAAAGGTCAAAATGCAAAAAGGGAAATAATTTCCATAATGCCAATTCCTGAGACAAGTGGCTTGAAAATTCAGCCGTTGCTTGGTAAATAGATCATTTTCAGAAGACGTAAAGGAAATTTATTTTAAATAAAATCTTCAATTTTAAATATTAAAATGAAAATAGTGTTGAATGACCACTATTTAAAGCCTGATGTCACAGCTGCCAAAAGGAAGTGACAAATGAAAATGCAGTGCTCAAGTCAAATCATAAGATGTCACTGGTCTGCTACAAAGGATCTGTTCTCCCTATGACGTGGTTTATGTCACAACATAACATTACAGAGGCAAGAAGATTATAATTAAGATCTCCATGCCCATCCAGAAGGATACATGCAGGTTGAAGTTTAAATATCATATTCTATCATTTGTAGAAGAATAAAGACAAAAATAATGCCATGTTTTAATACCCAGCTTGTATCCACACTGTCATACTTTTTAACCATTGTAAACAAATAACTATAAGTCAAGGATGGGTGAGGGTAGGAAAGTAAGAGTAACAGAAGAGGAGACTATTTGATTAAATGATATTGTTGTATCTTTTTCCTGCAGGAGGCGCTGGTGCTAGACAGTGAAATTTTTACAGCGCTCCTCCATCGCGTGTGTCCGAAGGCCTTTAAGCACTTGCAGAAGCATGGGGTGGGGCCTTTGATGTACATGCCTGAGTGGTTCCTGTGCCTCTTTGCCCGCACGCTGCCCTTCCCCACGGTGTTGAGGGTCTGGGATGCCTTCCTGAGTGAGGGTGAGTGAAGACAATGAGCTCTTGGGGATCTGTAAGTCCAAACTGAGACAAGAAGCAGAATCATATTGCAAAACTTCACAAGGCAACAACTGATGATATGAGGTGACTGGGAGAATAAATTGCTAGAGTCTAACCCAGGAGGAGCCAAACTTGGGAACTTTAAGACTTGTGGACTTCAACTCCTAGAATTCTGGGAGTTGAAGTCCACAAGTCTTAAAGTTCCCAAGTTTGGACAGCCCTGATCTAACCCTACAGATGCAGGAGGCTAAATTGGAAAACAAGGATAGGAGAGTCGGCACAATCTTTCTTTTAGGGAGAGGCATCTTCTATGGATAAAGGAAGAGATTAAAATCTTTCTGAAGTAAATGTAAGAAGAAATAGGATATTGGATGGAGAAGGACAGGATGCAGGGATGGTCATGATTTGGAACCAAGATGGGCTATATTATGATGGACTCACACTTAAGATTTTCAGAAAGAGCAAAGTAGAGATGTTGCTGAGTAGGCAGAGCTTTGCTCTCCTGTTTTCACAGAGCCAGGACATTCTGTTTTTTTTCTACCCTTTGGAATGGAGTTATTCCAAAATCACTAAGCCAGATCATGTCTGATAATTATTTAGATGAAGAACTACTACTAAAGAATCCCAGGGGTGTAAAACAGATAAAAGGAAGAGTTGAAAAAGCATTCAAGAAAAAGATACTAGCATATTGTAAGATATGCCGTATAATTGCCAAGTAAAACTCATGGAAAAACCCAAGAAGTCACCAAAAATCCAATGTTATGCAGGGACATTTTTGAGGTTTTTCTCATGTTTATGTTATTTTAGGGCTTGTACTACATTTTTAAAACGTATGCGGATTTTCAGGAGCTATAGTTGAAAGACATGCTTGAAATCCTGAAAAAGATATTTTATCAAATTACTCATCCTTATTTTGGAGGGACAGTCATCCCCAGCCTTTTACAGATTCTGAGGCTGTAGAATTATCTGTGAGCATGAGCAAAGAATGGGAATTCTGGGAATTACAGTTCTAAATTAGCTGCAACACTCTGAGTAAGCAAGATAGCTTGGTGAATAAAGGACGATTTCAGTAAATTTATTCACCGGTTTTCTAATGTTGCTTCCCTGGAGCTCTTTGATTATCTAATTCTGCTTCCCTGGAGCTCTCAGATTATTCAGAAACAGATTATTCAGGATAAGCAATATTATTCAATGGAAGAGCATCCAGTTTGAATCCCAGCACTTCCAGCCAAAAGGGCTAAGTAACATGAAAAATGTTGCTTGTCAGAATAGGCCTGGCCAGATGGATGGACAAAAGTGTACAAGAGTGCTTGTCACAAGCTCAACTGCTCTGCCCTGGCTTTCTCCCGCAGGAGTCAAGGTGTTGTTTCGTGTTGGTCTGCTGTTAGTCCGCTTAGCCCTGGGCTCCTCTGAAAAACTACGTGGCTGTCCAGGACTGGTGGAGACACTGGAGAAGCTACGCAGCATCCCACCTCAGTTTCTGGAAGAAGACAGCTTCATGGCTGAGGTAAAGACTACAAAAACCTCCTCTCTAGTGTAGCAGCTCCCTTTTGTGTTTCCTTCTAGCTGTAATCAACTATTTTTGGTGTGCAGGCCTGCGAGACCTGCAAAAGATGATTTCAGTAATAATTGGGAGATTTTGTGAAAGGGTAGAAACTCTCAAGTATTTGTCTCTGGTGTTTAAAGGTACACAAGGAAGGCATAACAGTGTGTCTGTGTGTAAAAAGTGGGATGTTAAAGGACAGAAAAGAATGTATGTTCCAAAGGTGCTTTTCCCAAAAGTAAAGTGACCAGATTTTAAAACTGGTTAAGCGGGACACCATTGACGGGGGGGCGGGGGGCGGTGTGTTCTTGATTAAAAATTTTGCTGCCCGGCACTGTGGCGGAGGTGAAGCTGCCAAAGCTCCCGCTGGCGCCCCCGCCCGTAGCAGTGGCGGTGCCGCCTCCCTCCCCCTCTGCTCGGAGCACCTGAGCTGGGCACCGTGTTATCCCTGCTGCCTCCTCCTCCTCCTCCGCCATGCTTTTGAGAAGCCATGGGGCCTTTTTTTTCCTGCTCCCGCCCCCTCCACCACCTTCCTACTGGCTCCCGCGGCCTCATGGCTCCTCAAAAGCACGGCGGAGGAGGAGGGGGCAGGGGTAATGCGGTGCCCAGCTCAGGTGCTCTGAGAGGAGGGGGAAGCGCCACTGCCACAGGCGGGGGTGCCAGTGGGAGCTTGGTGGCTTCACCTCAGCCGCAGCACCGGGTGGCAAAAGTTTTAATCAATAACACCGCCCCCCCCCATTCCATTCCCAGGCAGAAGAAAGAGACTCCAGGAAGGAGAGTTTGGCCAATCATCGGAAGGTGTTTGAGAAGGAGAAAAGCAGGCAAGGAAACTTCTCAAGAAGTTCCAGAAGCAGCTGCTTCTCCTCTGGGCTAGAGGGAGGGGAGGAGAAGGAAGGAAGGAGAGAAGGAGGAAGGGAGGGAGAAAAAGGAAGGAAGAAAGGAAGGAAAGATGGGAGGAAAGGAAAGAGGGGAGGGAGGCGAAAGGGAGGAAGGGGAAAGGGAGGAAGGGAAGAAAAGGGCACCTTTTATTGTCCTCATCTTGTAAAAACCCCGCAGGCTGCGACCCCGGGCTCGGCTCCTTCCCCGGGCACAGCCCACCTGCTCTGCCGGCCCCGCTTCCTTCCGAAGCAAAGCTTCCGGGCGCCGGCTGCCTCTTTGTCGGAAGGCGAGGCAGAGCCGCCCCAATCAAAGCCATTTCAAGCAGGGCAGCGGGGAGCAGGGCAGCCATGCTGCCCGGGGAAGCCAGTGGGCTTGTTGCAATTGCTGTGGCGGGCTGCAATGCCCTACCTTCCACGGGGACCTCCGCTCCAGGCGCGTACGTGCAAAGCGCGGGGCCGAGCTGGGAGGGCCATCGCACCAGGGCCGAGAGCACTCAGCCCACCCCCCCCATCTGCGTCTCCCTCTGGAGATGGAGCAGCCGTAGCCTGGCCTCTGCGGGTGAAACAGCTGGGAGCCTGCAGGGCATTTGGAAAAGCTGGATGCGCCCCTGGGTAAAAACCTTCATTGCAAGTATTGCAAAGCCCATCTAAAAATCCATTTTTTAAAAGCCCATTTTAAAAATGCCGCGAGACGCGGGACAAATTGTTCAAAAGTGTGATTGTCCCGCTAAAAGCGGGACATCTGGTCACCTTACCCAAAAGGCAATTGGACTTTCTTGGATTTTTTTTCCCTTGAAACTGTTTCACTTCTCATCCAAGACATTTCTTCAGTTCTGACTGGGTGGGAATGGAAATATTATATTCTTTGCAGTTATCTGGTCATTAGCATTTTGAAGATCTGATAATCGGGAGGTTGCAAACTACAGTTTGCAATGGGAGCTCTAATTGATTTGCTGCTAGGCACCCAGAAATCTATCTGGCAGTCCCAATCTACCATACACACAAACCAGCTATAAGCCGGCAATATTCACCAATGTCCTTTCCTCATCTCTGTTGCAGAGGTGGGGAAATCTGAGTGCTGGGAGCTGCCCTTGGGTGATTAAGCAAAGGGGTAACATCATTCAAGTGCTAGGCTCCCATTCCATTGGTTTTGTTGTATTGTTGGGCTGTTTTTTTGTTATTCCTGGCGTGTTAAATTAAATGAAGCCTTACATACCCGTTTTTAATTATTTTGCTCCTCCAAATGAGAATTTCTTTCAGAGAATTTGCAGCCTAAATTGAGGAATGCCACTTATTGAAGCCATAAGAGCTTTAAAAGAAGGAATGTATGGCCACATATGGACCCCAATCAACAGGGTTCCCCCTACCTTTCTTGTCTTAGAAGTCCATTTACTGTAATAGAAGTAATTCAAAATTCATATTTTCCTCCTTGGGCCTCCTACCTAAATTTGTCCTTGTTGCTTTCTTCACCTTTGGTAGGTCCATGATGTGCCCATCTCAGAGAGTGACCTGGAACGTGAATGTAGAATCCAACTGGGGAAACTACACAAAACTCAGCCTAAATTCCAGTACAACCCAAAGCAGCGCCTGTCTGGTGCAAAGGCCATTTTTGACGTTCAGCAACTGGAGGATGCACAGAGCAATAAAACAGAGAAGGAAATTCACGCACATACTTTCCACATCCCACAAATCAAGGTAGACCCGCCCCCATCACCCCCAAGGGAGCAGAAGAGGGCCTCGGAGATGCACGCTCAGAAAAAAGAGCAGAAAAGGAAGAAGCCGGACACACGGGGAAAGACTTTCCATGCCTTTGAGCATCCCACGGGTAGAAGGGAGAGAAAGCTAGAACCAGAAGCTGCAAGGAGCAAGTCATCTTTTTACTTGGAGGCATGATTCTCACTCAGGGCAGAGAAGAGATGGAACTCTGAGAGAACAATCATGCAGCATTTTCTCATTGCCCTGCTCTGGTTAATGGATGAATTCAGAAGTTTCGACATAGCCTGAGTTGAAGGCAGTCCCGAATTTCTATGAAAAAATTAAATAAAATAGGCTGGGTTTCCTAATTTGAGGAGCTTCCTCTTTCTGAGGCCTTCATCTATAACCCTACTTGAATTAAAATAAGATATAGATAATCCCACCCTACATATGTTTTGAGATGTAGAGCTATGAGTTATAGATATTTTGTGTGAGAGTGTGTGTAGAGATACGATTTAGCGAAGCTTAGTGAATTTCAAAGGGCAGAGCAAGTAGATTTCACTAAGTATCCTTCTTCCCATCACTCAGCTCCCATCCTCAGTAATTTTAACATAGTGTCAGAAGGAGACCTCTTGATAATTTGGAAATATGTTAGCTCTCCATTAACAGCTGCCTTAGACAGAAACTTTCTGCAGTTACAATGGTAATGAAAAAATAATTTTGTGAGAACTTTTGCAGGTCCATAAAGCAAACAAAAGCTGAAGTAAAATTGTAAAATTGTGATGTTTTACTTAGTGACTGCTTTGTTTAACGACCAGTTTGCTGGTCCCAATTCTGGTCACTTAACAAGGACTACTTCTTTGCTATATATTTTCATCTGTTTTGCTGTGGATGTTGTAACCTAAAGTCCAGGCCTGGCAATGGGGATAAAAAGAAGAGAAGTCGTCTAAGATCTTGGATGAATGAAAACTAATTTGAAATACATTGTATTGCTCCAGGCTTTGAGATACAGTATTTGGCACCTTGATTCTAAGGAGGTAAAATTTATTGCACCTGTATACGTAAAACAGATCTAATTCAGTAAAATTATAAAAAATGTGATTTTCCTATATCCATAAAAAAAACCAGAAAATTGTTCTGATTCAGAGTGGCAAAGGGGAGTGGGGGGATTGTATAATTATTTGGTTCCAGGAAAAGATTGTTTTAAATTGAACAAACTGAAGAAAATAGAGAAAGGGTAAATCAATTAGTGGTTAAAAGACCTAATCATAACAATTACAATTTTTTATAAAATGTTCAATAACAAAGGTCCACATGGTCAGTATAAATAGTTATAAGGAGTTAATTGTTGAGTTTATCATTAAATCTCATTAGCATTTAGCAACAAAATGTGTAATTTTTATTTTATTTTTTAGAGTACAAAGACTCTTCAAAAACAGATACTGGTAACAAACTGACAACCTGGGCCCATTCTTTAAAATTATAGTAGTGACTTTCTTTCCAGTTATATACCAGTATCCTCTCTGTTGTGCCTTCAATTTAATAGAACCAAAGTTCTTCATAAAACAACCAATTCTATATTTTACAAATTCAACATCACACTGGGATCCTTAACTATTTCTTTCCAAGATTACATTAACATACATATTAATTTGAACCCCCCCCCAAAAGCTATAATAGAACAAGACAAAATCACGTGAGTTAAAGAACGTTCAAATTTCTTACACACAACCAACCTAACAAGTCTTAATGTCCATCCTTTATTAAATGTTCTTCAATAGGTCCAGCAGACCTGTCATAATATTTTTTGATTAATTAGTTTCATCTTTAAATTGTAAGAAATAAGAAGTATATTTCCCATTTTTTAATACCTGGACCCCTTGATTTTCCAAAACTGGATATTCTAATTTTTCCTTCTATAGACCCAATATATAAATAATGCAAATTTCCCCTTCATTTTTTACTACCTTATGAAAATGAATTCTTGGTATACACTTGACTACAGCCTCTACCAATGAAGCTAAAATAGGAAGTATCTTAGAGGCTGGTAATTTTCAGGCCATGCTTTTAGTTAGCATATGTTTTACTTGAGAATATTGTCAAGAATATATTGAAGGCAAGCCAAACTGAAAAGATAATCTTTCAAAAATTTTAAAATAGCCATTGAGAATCAATTGATTTAAAACATTAAGCAATCATTTAGCCCAGGTATTCAAATAGTGTCTCTTCCTCGCTATTTTCAGATTTGACTTCTACCATATTAACTTATCATGTGATTTGAAGTCAAATCACAACTGCTTACCTATTAATAACCAAATACACCTAGCAGCTTTCAAAGCTGGAAATGATCCTGATTTAATGTATCTTGATTCTAACACCTGGCAAGATTTCAGGGATATTACACATTTGCTTTCCAAATTAAAAAGAGAAGTGAACTTAATATAGTCAATCTTTATTCCAGAAAAGCATAAATGTTAAGATAAAGGCTCAATAGTATAGTTGAAAATCTGCTAGGTTAATGCCATCATCTTCATAAAGATAACTGCAAGTTTCCCAAGTGTATTCTTGAGACTAAGAGAAGAAACCAATTGTTTACCAACCTAATTAAAAATCAGACTGACGTGAAATCCATGGCTGAAGTCATCTGCAAGGCTTCCTCTCATTGGTTACAAAGAAAGCGATATGCAGGATATTTAATTTATTTGAATTAATGGTCTGGACTAAAGTAAAACCTCTAAGGTGGTGGTATTAAACACTGAACTGAAACTTGGGGAGTGAGTATTGGGAAATAAAAGTCCTTCAAAGCTGCAAAGCCCCATCCATACGACTAAGTTGATCACAATTCCCAGATGGCTGATACTCATTTTACAAATTATAACAGAAGAGACCAATGTTCTGTAATCACTGAAACCTTCACTATCTGTGAGAAATGAGTGTGTGCAAGAGAGAGGTCAGTGGGAAGAGATATAGCTGCTCTAATTTTCCCTTCTTCTAGTGATTTAGGATTATTCCTCATCAGAATCTCATTTGAAGTCTTTCTTCTAACCCCAGGGACAGCAGGAAAAAAATTATGCCAGCACATTTTTCATTATTCACCACCAAACCTGATTCAGCTCAGTAACACACTGTTGCATATACAGAGATGTTCAGAAAAGTCAGGATGGCAGTTAAGGTCACACAAATGAAGCCCCACCCCTTTTTTTACACGTCAATGTGGCAAAAGGATGATATTTCAGTCACATGTCATGATCATTATTTTGAGGTTTTTGACACCCTCTCAGGCCTCAGATATTTCTCATATTAAGGCCAGGGGGTAGTTTTCTCGTATTCTCAATTGTCTCAAGGGTGCTTTTTTCCTCAAAAGGCAACTGGACTATTTTTTCCTTGAGGAAGAAGAAAAAAATATGTTGCTTCTCATTCAAGAAGATTCATCAGTTCCGATGGTGAAGAGGGATGGATGGAAGGATAGGTACTGACAGTTGAGATACATACTATTTAGAGCTGCAGTATGGAATAAATCAAAGAAAACAGTGGGGGCTCTGGCTCCCCCCCCCTTCTCACTAGGTGTCACCAACAGATTGGGCAAAACAACCAGAAATAACTCTTCCTAGCATGGACTGGCTGTGGAGAAGATAAATTTTGACAGTAGTGATATAATTATTTCAGAAAACCTGTTTTGGTTTTTCACAGGTGTGTGGAAAGGGAATCTGTAAGCAGTAATCAAAATGCATAAATAAATTTCAAGAGTTAAATTGTGTATAGTAGTTTAGCAAGACCAAATGCAGAAAATAGGTTTGAAAAGACTTTTGCAAAGTCTTTCAGCTGGCTGAAATTTGGTTGGACCAAATGTCAGCTTCACTAATGGCAAATGATTATCTATTGAGAATATATGTGCAAAGAAGGTCTTTGGAAGCAAGATAAAGTATGTCTGGGAGCAGCCATAAATCCAATAGCACTTGGATTGAAATTTATGGTCCTCCTAAGTGGTGGAACTCTTCTCTTCTGGATGATCTGAAAGGTATGAAAGCTGCAAGTAAGAGGCAACCCTCTTCTTTGGGTCAACATGCTAATTTAATTCCATCAGAAAGACAGAACAAAACAATTCCAGAATCCCTCCACAGGGGGCTCAAACTCCCAAGACATCTGGGATACACAGCTACAATCAACAGAACCTTCCCTTCCTCACCCACGTTCCTATCCTGAATGATGGCTATCAGCTGTCGCCTAGGGAACGAAACAAAACCAGAGTAATCAGGATTTTGAGTCATACCTAACATGACTCAGACAAGAAGACACACATACACAAACCAGGACAATACCATTTGTTGTCAATAAAGAGCAAAGGCAATAAAGGGAGGATGGGGATCGTAGATAAGGATAGCAAATTTTGGGTCCATGCAGTTTTCTGCTGAAAACTGTAAGGAAGTAGCATTTTAACTCAGCAATGGAGAAAGATTTGCACTAAAAGGTGATTGTGTAAAATCCAACTCTTGGGTTCCTGTGGGTAAGAAAAACAGTAGCATTTCAGGCCCTCACATCAGGGCAATATCTGTTATGAAAATCCAAGGGAAAAAATAAGTATGGGGTCAAAAACCAAGTAGAAATCAGGAAGACGGTTGTTGCAAACAGGAATACCTGCTGGGAGGGAAGGGTTTAGGACAGACATGGTTCTGTATTCTCAGGAATTATGGGGAAATAAATATTCTGACCCACAATTAACACAGAGCTGTGCAGAGACCCAAATAGGGCAATCTCTGAAGAAGACATATAGCTCCTGCTGCTGTGAGAGTGAGGAAAAAGGGAGTAATGCTGTTTTGAAAGTAATGTATGCATGGCTGGCAGGGGAATTCTAGCAGTTGAAGTCCACAAGTCTTAAAGTTCCCAACTTTGGACACCCCTGATTTAAGCTGTTCAACAATTTTGCACAAAATACATTTTCTGTTGGACAGTTGGTGCATTCTGAATGGATGCATTGATTAGAACAAATAGCATCTAGCATTATTTTAATAGTATAAACCTTGATTCTTGACAAAGACTATCATTCCTGGAAGTAATAGAAATTTTCATCTCCCATTCCACCCCTTTCCCATCCTTTGGAGGAATATTAACATGCTTGCTAAGACTTTGCCGTCCTGTCGGATTACAACAAAAGAGATCCTGCAGAATGCTGACAGGGCCATCTCCGTTAATCCATTTCTCTGCCCGTCCTGAAACCTGCACCTGTTCAGTTACAGATAGTAATAGTGCTTCAGCGGGATTAAGCCCATCCTGAAATTTACATAACATTAGAAGTATTTCTCTGTGTCCACAGCAGATGGAGACAATGAGAGATGGGCCAATCTTATGCTCTTCTGGTTGTGTTTAAATGAGAGCCAATCAAGAATAGAGACCAAATTTCTCCCGTGAGTGCACCAGATTAACAGGTCCCAGCTCCTAATTGATTCTATCTCCTCTAACTCCAAAAAATTGGCTGCTTGTAACTGGCTTTTGTCCAGCACTCTGAACCTTATAGTCTTTCCCTTACTCTCCAGGAAACCATAACAGGGTTTGTCCTGAATTCAAAAATGCATCATTTTGATCAGAACCACTGGGGCACAGCTCATTACAAATACAGAGTCAAGCTGCAGACATGATAGTGTTACTGTTGGTCCCCCCCCAAAGAGTAAAATCAAATTGAAGACCTTAAATCTCATTTTTGCCTCTGCTTAACAGATTTTGTCTGGTTTTGTAGTATTTCTGAAAGCAGAATAGGGTGATCAAAGATTACAGGAACATTATCCTGAAATAATACCACACCAACAGTTTAGACTATTAGTTTATTTCAGATGTGAAAGTTCGTTGCTTGTTTAATGCAAGATATATACGGAAGGATACAAACCAGTGGTGGGATTCACTTACCTTTGCTACAGATTCGCAAATATGAGTGCTCTCACAAGTGGTGGGTTCTGGATCCCGGTGCAGCATGTGCATGCATCCTTACCTCCCGTGATGCTCCACAATGCCTCCGCAACGCCTCCGCAATGCCTCTGCGATGCTCCAGCTGCTCGGCAGAGCGTTGCACAGATGCTGTACGCTGTGCGTGTGTGCGCAGATGGCCTGTTTCCTTCAAATACAGGTAAGGAACAAGGGCAGGTGGGTGAGCCCTCCAGAGCACCATACCGGAATGGTACCCAGTGCTCCTGGCAGGCACCGGTATGCCCATACTGGCGTGTACCACCTGCAACCCACCACTGGTGCTCGCATGCTCAGAAGATCACAAAGTACGTCAGGACTGGTAGGCGAAGCCTCCAGCAGCCACCGTTACCAGTTCGCCCGAACCGGTAAGAACCGACAGAATACCACCACTGATACAAACATAGCTTCCCAGATAAATGACTCCTGGTTTTTGTTTAACTATCCTAGTAAAGAAGAGCCAACCCCTTTCCAAGACTATACATTTTTATTATATTTTATGCTAAAATGTAGTTGTCTTCTGGAATCATTGGTTCAAAATCTTAACTCTAAAACTTCGCAACTGTAGAGAGCTTATTTTTTAGTGTTTATTTTTATCCCATCTTATTATTTTTATAATTGAAGATACCCTGTGACGTGGACTGAGCTGAAAAAGAGGCTGGCCCAAACTCACCCATGCCTAAGGTGGCACTAGAACTCACAGTCCCCTGGCTTCTATCCTGATCCTTTAACTACTAGACCAAACTGGGTTTGGTTTCTTGTGCCATATTGTTATCTTGTTTGTTTACCTCATGTTGTTTATGTAGTAAGCCACAAAGAATTGGTTTAGAATTGAGCAGTGTCTAAATAAAATAAATTATGAGCCAGCAGATCTTACAGTGAAGAAAGGCAAATGTAGGATATGTGACAATGACTTTTTTTTTTTAACAGAAATCAAGCTACCACACTGGGGCTGCAAAAAACAAACAAACCTGACAACACCAGAGAACACTCAAATAAACATTGCCATCTGATGGATGTCCAGATTTTTGCAGCACAGATATGCTACCTAAATGGAAATAAAGGAATCAAAAACGTAACTCTGAATCCATTTGTCTGCTGGATGATGCAACATACAGAAAATGCTTAATTAACCACAGAAGTATTTAGGTAACAGAGGCACCTAAGCCACAGGAAAAGAGAAAAAAACAGTTTTGTTTGTTGACTACATTTATATCCTGCCCCCCCCCCCAAAAAAAACCAGCATCAGAAGTCCAGACATCTTCAAGTTGCCAAGGTTGAGAAACACTGTGCTAAAGACTTCATAACTAGTTTTATTCTAGACTTTAAGCCAGAAATTTGTTGTCCAGTTGACACCTGGAACCAATATCAGTAAGGATAGCTTAAGTGGCGATATGTAGATGCTTTCATCAAATGGACCCATTCCAAAACAACAGACATCTTATTACAGTAATCTTCTGCAGCAAAGGGGGAGGGGGGAGAGCAACCAAACCACCACTCTGGAAGAAATGTTACATATGTTGCAATATGCAAACCAGCCACCAGGTGACACTGTGCTGCAAAATTGTTTAATTTGGCTGGGAAGAACTGCCTTCTCCTTGTCTGAAACCTTTAAAAAAAAACCTCCGCTTGCAGCTTCAATCCCTTTTTCTTCATCCCAGGTTGTATGTAACGGTATTGTGCTGCCATTCAGGAATACATTGCACTCCCAATAACCCATATATGCTACTCCATACCTTAGATCTGGTTCAGCACAGAGCTAAATTTCTCATCTTTTAAAAATGAAACATCCTTCTCAGGATCTGCTGAACAAATTACCCTTTATCATAAGTAGCTTTTCCTGTTGCTTGAAATGCCTTGGATCCACTTCCTTCAAGTGCTTCCTCTCTTAAGTTATTGGCACAAAAGGTTTTCAGTAATTCTACCTCTAAGTGGGTTAGAGATTCCTCCCCTTCTTTTTCTCTCTGTAACTGTATACAGATAGTCTTTGATCTAAGACCACAATTAAGCCCCAAATTTCCTGTTGTTAAGCGAGACATTGGATTTTGCCCCATTTTACGACTGATCTTGCCGCAGTTGTTAAGTGAATCAGTGCAGTTGTTAAACTAGTGGCACAGTTGTTCAGTAAATCTGGCTTCCCTGTTGATTTTGCAGTGCCAGAAGCTCGCAAAGGGTCCTCACATGACCTCAGGATACTGCAACTGTCATAAATATGAGTCGGTAGCCAAGTGTCAGTGAATTTGGATCACTGACCTTAGGGATGCTGCAATGATCATAAGTGTGAAAACCAGTCATAACTTGCTTTTTTCGGTGTTTTGAACAGTCACTAAATGAACTGTTGTAAATCGAGGACTACCTGTACTGGGAACTCCTGTGGAATCTCTGCTTGTCAAAAAATAAACCCATCTGCACCCACCAGCTGAGCCAGGACTGTAATGCACCTGAAGGATAGCAAAAGGAATGGAAAAAGGGAACCACTGATCCCTCTAAGCAGACTTAAGCAGCATCTCCCCTCCTTCTTCACCAGTAGTCTTCACTTATGTTGCCCCACAATGCTCCTGACGCAAATGTTAATCTATGACTGCCACCTAAACCCTTAGCCTAGTGTCTGGAGGAGATAGTGCCACCCAAATATCATGCCAGGATCTGCAAGGTTCTGATAGAGGCACTTACACGTCTGGAATGCCTGTGGTGCTACTTCACCGATCACTCTGAAATGAGTCACTTTTATATGTATTTGCTGTGGGGCATTATGTTCATCTGAGTTGCTATCCCACAGGGATCAAGGGAAGACTTGAGGTTCTCAGATGAGGGACATCTTATTCCACTAATCAAAGAGGCAGATTAGCATAACGAGTCTGATTGATTTATGTCCTTCAGAATTGTAGCCAAAAGAAGGATTTGCACCAGGCTATTTTATAAACATCCTAGTCCAACACTCAAACCACTGCACCAAATTGGTGCTGAACATACAATTTTATAGTCCTTATGTGAAATAAATTAAATACTTTTCTTTTGACTTCCCAACATCTATTAGCCAGGAACATTTTTTAAAGGGTACTTATCCATTTTCTGAAAGTCAAACAGCTTTCCTGTAGACTGAAATGTTTGTACCTATGTAGATGTTTTTTCTGATTATGCCACTAGTTCCCCGAACTGTGTTGTTGCATTCATATTCATAGGCATCACTCAGCATATCTTCATCAGCTGATCTGAATCGTCCTTGTCCAAAATCACCTTTGACTGGCAAATATTGAGCAGTTATATCTCCACAATCATTTGATTTTTGAGTTGTGTTTCAACTGGAAAATCTTCAACAAGTAGAGTATCTTAGATCCCTTGTGATTTGGTTCAGTATCTTTCCTCAACTTATTTTATCATCGAGGCTTTAATTATAGAAGTACATGTACACAATACATGCACTTTCACAATTACGTAAGCGTACATAATTCCTACTAATTGTATGTTTTACATAAATGTCTTAGAAATATCTGAAAATAAAGGGCAGAGAGTTCATTTATTTGATAAGTAAAGCAAGGAATCAACCATCTTTTTCAGCAAGGGAAAAAGTCCCGTTCACCGATTAAAAGACCTGCCCGCTGAAGACTATGTCAAGCTATGAAAACAAGGGAAATTGAGCCAATATGATAGATAATAGGGAGCTGAGGAAGTTTTTATCTGATATGTAGGAGTGTTAAAACCAGCGGTGGGATTCACTTATCTTCCCTACTGGTTCGCAAATGTGAGCATGCTTGCTTCACTTCCCTGTGCCACCTTCTGTGCATACGCAGAAGGTCGTGCATTACATCAGGGCAGGTGGGGGGACCCTCCCCGCAGCCGCCACTACCAGTTCGCCCAAACAGGAGAGAAACGGCTGAATACCACCTCTGGTTAAAACGTAAACATTTTATTCCCCTTTTGGAAGCTGACATTCCTAAAGTTTGAAGCTAGCATATATGCACGGTGGACAAAGAGCCAGAAGTCCCCTCTAAAATATTCCTTGAAGATATAGATAAGAAGGGAGATACATAAGAAAGAACCAGGTTCTTAAGGAAACAAAGGAAAAATGTCACCTGAACCAGACAAAAGAAGTCAGGCCTGAACACATGGGGACTCCTCCCCAAGACCCATTAACCGTTACCACAGTTGAAAATCAAGAAGTGAAGCTGCCAGTCTTGAGAATCAACAAAGGAAGAACTTTGGGGGGATAAAATGGGTCAATTTGAGTCATCTTTGGATCCAAAGTTGGCGCCTTCTGTCCCTCTGGCTAGTGACTGCCAGCTTAGTTAAGAAGGGTAAATATAGATGAGTGCATGTGAGAAATAGAATATGTACATTGAAACCAGTGAAGTTTTAATGTTACTTTAAATTCTCTGGACCTCCATGTACTCCAAAGAATCGGTTGTGCCTCACTGTTGGGTTGAAAGTGATTTGAGCGTGGTGGCTGACCAAGGCTGTGTGTGAGGGAGTAACTGTAAGCTGAACCTTGGGGCATGCTTAACATTTCCCAAATGAAAATGTGTATTTAGAAATGACATTTATGCATTCCAAACTCTGAAGTGCTTGTGGGGTCAGCTGAGTTAAGAAAATATGCCCAGGGCTAGGGTGATGATGGCAGGGTTGAGGTGAGGGAGGGGGGCTTCTAATTTTGGGGAGGCCAGCTGAATTAGGTTTCAAAAGGGGAAGAAGCCAAGACAAGGAACTCACTGTAAGGCAAAGGCTATGAAGTGCCAATTCACCTGCCCAGTTGATAAAGTTACAACTCCAATAAAGTGGTTGTAAAATCTAACGAGAACACACCATAAAACCAAGCGGTGTCACCTTCATGGATCACCTCTTTCTCACAGTATGGCTCATAAGAAACATATTCCTGTATCTGGGCTGTTCCCTTTTTATTTTCCCAGAAGAAATAATAACCTCTTCAGCAGAAAAAGAAACTAGGAGCATATAAATGCAGGCCTGGGCTTCTTCCTTGCCCTTAGAGGCACCGCCAATACATTTCCTTGACCCTCTCTCCCCATGACCTTCTGATCCTCAGCCCATGAATGAGCCAGGCTTAGTCATTAGTAGCTGTACTGGTGTTAAAGGGGTTTTTCTTCTTATGCCAATTCCCTCCAAGGGCAGGGACAAGGTGTATACAATCTATTAAGTACCCATTGCTGTACATCAGAAGAAAATCAGATAGCTGTGATGGCCAGAAGGGAGGCAGTAGAGAGAGGATGGTGTCAGCAATGGGAGAATAATTTTCACGCCAATAGATTTTTCTGTTAACATCAGGATGAGTAGAAAATACTATAACTTGGTAATGGGAAAAGGCCTTAATACATTTCAGGGTTTTAGCTGAACTCCAAAGAAGGGGGAAGGAGGATTTTATCACCTGTCCTTTCCACTGAGCTATAAGAAATGCCAAGAAGAGTTCCAACAGCAATAAGTCAAAGAAAGAAAGGATGAGATTATTACATGGAATAATACATTGAACATTGTTTCTAAACAACCAATTGTACTGAAATTTAAGGGGTCTTCATTAACACACTGATCAATTCCACCTTTCCTTTACATTTCATTCAAAGAATAGGATTGAGACATGTGCCAAAGAGGACTGAAAGGCAAATGGCATGGATGGCATGATATTTTGGTCTCAATGAGGGGCAACTTCTGCCATAACTCTTGCATCAATTAGATTACATAAGATAGAAAAAAGGGATGGAGTTGGAAGAGAAATTGGAGAATCCATCAACTGGCACACATAATAAGTGAGGTGCCAGGCCCAAGCCCAGAAGCAACAGAGCAAAAATCTAGTCAAGTCCTTTATTTGCTTAGACCTAATGGACAGAATCTTGCCAAACTAAAGTTATAACCTTTTAAGCTACTTCTAAGCTATCCTGAGAAATTCTATGGTATGGCTACCCTGAACCTCTTCCCCCTTCTCTCATAGAGCTTATCATGAGTCACAAATCAACTGTAGTCAGTTGGAAATAGGAAATCCAATAAAACGATTTTCAGACTGTGGCCTGTTGATCAATACTGCTGGAAGAAGAAGAAAATTTCCAAATACAGATTTTTTTTAAAGAAAAAAAGTGGGGAAAGGCCTTTTATCCAATATATATTTCTACAATTTACCAAGTTGAGGCATAATATATATAACAGACTGGTAAAAGAATTTTTTTAAAGACAGAAATTGAGCATGAATATATTATACATTTCTGTTGTGGCCCAGCAGGAGCTGTTGGAGCTGCCGCCAGACTCCGACAGCGAGGGGTCTTATGAGTCGGCCTTGGAGGAGATGGAGGACCCTGGATAGGGGTCCGACTCCGAGCAGGGTGAGGAAAGACTGGTTGGCCACCAGGTGGCGCCTGAGCCTTGGATCAGTGGGGAGGAGACAAGAGTGAGTGATCCAGAAAACACCTGTGAGTTTTTCCGGGATGCACGCCGTCGAAGGGCTACCCGGTGTCAAGAACAACTGTGTAATTACAGGAGGTGATTACGTTCAGCTGATGCTCATTAAGATTCTCTCCGGATTATAAAAGAGACTGCTTGTGCCACGCCTTCTGCAGAAGTCAATGTTAAGGACTAATAAGAAACAAACTTGGCAAGCTGGATTGCTGCCAGAGTTTGTTTGCATTGCTGCCAAGTTTTGTAGGACTTGCTGCCAGAGTGCTTATCTCTTTGTTTATGTGGCTTGCAGCCAACAAGAGTCTGGACTGATTAAAAAACATTTTCATTTATGTTGGTTTCGGCGTTTGTTCCTGGACGGAGAAGGTGTGGTCAGAACACATTTCTAATCTTAAGAGGCTATAATTTTAAACACACATATTCAACCTTTTTGTTTCAAAATAGATGGAGGCTATTAGGAGTTGCTATTGCTATGACAAAAAAACTGGAGGATTTAAAAAAAAAAAACTTAACTGAGCAATTCTTCAGGATGCTTTGCTGGTATGCTCATTTTTCAAACAATGCTATTTCCCAAGTTTCTTATATAATAAACAACATGTACCTCAAAGCCACCTGGAAATGTGTGGCAATCATACCTCTAATATTATCAGCAAGCATCAATGATAAGGAAAAAAGCATTTCCCATTCACTCCCCTCATTATAACCCACTACGTATTCAAAAAGGAAGGATTTGGAAAGAAGGATAGAAAACTTTGTTATTAAATATTATGGATGTTTAGCTAGAATAGGATATAAGGATTTAGTGTCATTGGAGGATTTTAGAAATAATAAATGAAATGCCAGTATGTGATTATGTATTAAATCCTAGTATATTTTATGATGAAGGACTTTTAAACAACTATAGTCAAATGAAAATGGAGGTATGATGACAGTAACATGTATAAATATCTGAGTTAAAATACTTGGGTTAATATGAATTATGCTTGATGACTGTGGAAGAGATGCGCGAAAGTCTTTTGTAACCAACTGATACACTTTCTACAGTATGTAAAGAAGGAAGATTTTATGTGTTGTGTTTGTTTTGAAAATTAAAAATAAAAAAGCTTTAATAATATAAAAGGAAGGATTGTTATTTTCCTATGGGCATTTTGATTGTGATGCTACAATACCACAACTCTGTTAGGAAAGTCCTGTGATGCCAGGTGATGTTCTTTAGTATGATGGATGGATCTTGATTGTCATACTCATTCCTGGCGGTGCTGCTTCTTGCCAAGCTCGCATTCATTACCCATTAAGAGTGACATCCGGAGCAGGAGAGGATACGCAGGTGCATTTGCAGTGCTCTGCTGAAATCAGGTGGCAAAATGTGTCTGCTTATTACATGCTGTTTCTGTAGGAGTCCGTGAACTCCATAATAACCACTGTAGCTAAATTTTGAAATCTGCCTTGATTACGTTTAGGACATTTTTGTCATTACAGGTAGCTCTCACTTAGTGACTGTCCCAGACAGTGACTGTTTGCAGTTATAACAATGCTGAAAAAGTAATTTGTGAAGAATGCCTGCAATTATGACCTTTGCATCATCTCTCTTATGCTCTCTGTCATGTTCTTGCCATCTCTCTCTCTCTCTCTCTCTCTCTCTCTCTCTCCTTCCCTCCCTCCCTCCCTCCTCCTCCATGTGTGTGTGTGTGTGTCTTGGCTAGACCAAAGTGTTGCCTAGACTTGGGAAACCTATGTGGGAAGAGATAGCTTGGATCTCTGCCGGAAGGGATTATCATGCTCTATATCTTATTCTCTGACCAATAGAGTCCTTCAAAATCTTCTCTTTCACATTACAATATTTGTAGGATGCTGCCTTTTACCAATGAATGCATTCTAACCAGGGGTGAAATCAACTTACCTTTGCTACCAGTTTGGTAGCAATTTCACACACCACCTCCACGCATGCGCAGGACCTTCTGCACATGCTCAAAGCATCAAAAATGGACATTATGACATCTGGGCAGGTGGATGGAGCCTGCTACCAAGCTTACCTGCAAAGGTAAGTAGAACAGTGAGGGGGGGATCCACTGTGCCACACAATTTAAATTAGCTAGAAAGCAGGAAATCCTACTTTTTAGCTAATATAAATCGTGCATCACAGCTGATTGCCAGAAATAGTGGTTTGCCTGAACTGGTAGCATTTTTTTTTACTACAGGCTCAGGTGAACTGGTAGCATTTTTGCTACTAGTTCGAGCAAACCAGTCTGAACTGGTAACATTTCTATCCTGATTCTAACATCCTACAATTATTTGCAATGGAGATTCCCTAAAGGTCCTCAGTATTGTTGAACTTCTGAGGCAGCCAGAAAGGGAAGTCATCTACAGCAAATTTTCACAAGAGGGCTTTTTTCTAAGCTGAATCAACAGTTGGCTTGGTCAAGCCGATTGTCCCTCCCTCCCCTCCTAACAATCCAAGTTGAAATGTGTTTCATAACCAGCTTGGTCTCTGATAAAGATATCTCCTTTATCCTTCAGTGGCCCAGCTGTTTCCTTGTGTAAGGTTCTTGCATTCCCTTATTCAAGTCCTGCGTTGCTGAATCTTTTGTATTTGCAGAAACAAATACGCTGCTATTGTGGGGGATTTGAAATGTAGGTTTTGAAGACTTTCTTAATTTTTTTTTTCTTTAAACCTGCTGGAATCAGATGGTGGCTTACAGTTAAAACTATTTTGTGGACTTTCTTTTGCTTCCTGATTTGATGATTAACGATTAACCCAAGCAAAAACACCAGCTGGAATGCTCCAGTTTGGTATCAAAACACTGGGCGATAAACAGACATGAAAAAACATGGGCTGTTTTATGTACAGAATTTAAGGTTATGCTAGGCAGCATTGACATGAATGGAGGACTGGGAGGTTGCTAAGTATGCTGTCTTCAGATAAGGGCTGCAGCATGAGACCAGAGAAATGCATAGCATCAAAGTGTAGTTTGTTTTTTTTACAACCATCATACACTGTGGGTCCCTGCACCTTTTGGGGATACTGTACCAATATTGCAGCACAGCAGCAGCTATGAGGTGACCATGCTCGCTGCCTCTGCACCTCAAAAATAACAAGATCTCCCCGAAAATAAGGCCAAGTGCTTATTTCAGGGGTCAAAAGAAAATAAGACCCTGTCTTATTTTCAGGAAAACACAGTACTAGCCAGAACAGGGTAGAGTGACACCACTGTTGCAAGGACGTTTAAGATCGTGCATTGAAACCCATGTCAAATCTTTTCTATACGAATGCTAACTGTTGGTATTGTTATTTGAAGACCTGTCTCTGGTGGAGTTGCACCAACTGGGCAAGTGGTGGTGACATGGTTCCATTTCATTGGCAATGCAAGTGTGGGGAAGGGAATGGGGCTCTACCCAGGAAGGGTTTCCTTTAAACCCCTTGCTTGTTTACAAAGCAAGAGAAGAAGAAAAAAGAGCACAAAAGCAAGAAAGACGCAATCACAGGCGGGCAGAACAGGAGCCTGGTGTGTTTTAAAAAAAAAACAAATGACAAGTGTTTCTTCCAACAAAGAATAAAGGCAATTCCCAGCCAATGGGGCCCACAGAGCAGCCTTTGTCTGCAGAGACTCAGGTGCCCCCGCAGCATGTGGCTTGCAGCAAGAGGCAGCAGAAGCTTCCCAAGAACTCAGCGCAGGAGGGGATGGCCAAGCAGACAATCCAAAAAGGAGTTCAGCTAAAGGAAGGAAACAGAGCAACCAGGACCGGGATTGCCTAGCTAATTTCCAAGCCCCAGTTATGCTTAACGGTAACTGTGAGCAATTCATGGTTCAGTAACTTAGTACAGAATCTTTTCTGCAATATGGTTTATATCAGAGGTGAAATTCAATTTTTTTTACTACCGGTTCTGTTAGATTAGGTAAAGGAAAGGCACACTCAGGCTTAGGCAGCAACAGCTCTTTATTAACTCTGAGACAACTATGTACAATCCAGCGAAGGTTCAGTCTGACAGCAGCCCTTTTATAGGGAGCTGTCAGACCCTTAGACCAATCAGGTTGAATCTTTGTTCCTGCTGGAACAGAGGACCTTGGTGTAAACCATTGTAACTGATTCTGGTAGGCGTGGCTTGGTGGGTGTGGCAGGGGAAAGTTACTGCAAAATCCCCATTCCCACTGCATTCCTGGGGGAAGGATACCTCAAAATCTCTATTCCCACCCCACTCTGGGGCCAGCTGGAAATGGTATTTGCCGGTTCTCCGGACTACTCAAAATTTCCGCTACCAGTTCTCCAGAACCTGCTGAATTTCACCCCTGGTTTATATCATTATTCTATAACAACAGCGGTATTTATTACTTATAAGGCGTCAGCATCTTTTATGGCTCTGAACACGTATGAAAATGGTATGGGAGATATTCCCATGCTCTTCTCCACCCTTGCACCTCCAATGAAATGGAACCATATTACAGTTAACGCAACCCCAAAGACAACTATGCAGAGGCTCTTCAGACAAGAGAAGCAATATTTTGCAGGCTTATGTTCAACCAAATGATGTTAAACACCCCATAAGAGCTGTATCAACCTTCCCTAGCTGGTTAAGGATGGCAAAAGTTGTAATTTCAGCATATCTAAAGCAGGCATCTTGCTAGGGTGGGGAGTATTAAAATACATCTCGCCTGATTGAAAACCAAAGGAAGGATGATGCAAAAGGAAGCAAGCATTGGGAACTTTTCTTTCCAGCAGGGAAGAAAGAAGCAATTGCAACACCGCAAATTGATAGTACCGGCAAGTATCTCTCCTCCTCCCTGTTTTCTCAAGAGGCAGGGGACCCAGGCTCCCATTCCCTGCCAAGGGATAAAAGCCAAGGTGAGAGTTCTTTCTGCTCTCAACTCCCAGGACAATGCAAAGAGAATAAAGAAATAGCAAACAGGATGATTAGTTAATGCATGGAACCCAGACCCTGCTTTAAAGATCTTTTAGTCTGGCTCTGATATATCGGGTTCTCCCTTTTGGACTTGGTATCCCATACTGAAACAGTTTTTCATAACTATTCCAGTCAGGGGTGAATGTGCATGCTTACCTTTGCTACTGGTTCAGTAGCAATGTGAGCATGCACATGCACTCACTTTGCTCACTTGCGCCACCTCTGAGCATGCACAGGACCTTCCACGGATCTGCGGAGCGTCAAAATGATGCCTGGGTGGGTGGGCAGAACTTGCTAGCAAGCGCACGTCCAAGCGAGTAAGCAAACAGCAAGGTAAGCTAACAGGGAGGGGGGAATCCGCTGTGCCACGTGATTTAGATTAGCTAGAAAGCAGGAAATCCTGCTTTCTAGTTAATATAAATCGTGCGGCACAGCTGATTTTTGGAAAAACTGGTTAGCCTGAACTGGTAGCATTTTTTTTTTACTACCGGTTTGGGCGAACAGCTGGCATCTTTACTACTGGTTCAGGTGTGCCATTCCGAACCGCTAGCATTTCACCCGATTCCAGTTGAAACTGCTTGATTTACAATTGTATAAGGAGGAGACATTTCCTCCCACCCACCCCCCTAAAAAAATTATTGAAGCAAATGTCCAATTATATGCATGATGGCTGAAGATAATGAAAATGAAATTCTGTGAGCAACAGATGAAGGCAGCATGGAGGCTGCGAGGGCAGACAGTCAATCAGGCCCGAATAATTCCTTCATTTTCCCAGCAATCACTTTTGAACTAGACAACGTTACAATAGAGAGTAGAAGCACCACATTCCCATCCAACTAGTCCCATAGGACAAAGTTCTACAGGCAGAAGAGAGTGACTTCACCTTTACTCTTTTAGATTTTCCACTGTGCCCAAAGGTAATCCTATCTGCAGATGGGGGATTATGATGATGCATTTAGAATACAGCTCAACTCAAGGGAATCTTGTTAAAGGGCTTCACTGTGTTCCCCATCTGTCATTCTCCATGCCCATTGGAGTTTGCCTTCTCTCTATGATGAAAGTAATAATCATGGGTCAACTAGAAGCTGTAGACTCAAATAAACAAGGTGTATCAGGAGTTTCTTTGTATTGGACAAGGCCGCCTGGTTCAGGTGGCCAAGTGTGGAAATGGTAGCATTATATGATTTTAGAAAAACAGAACAAAATACCCCAGGTGAGATCCTTTTGGAAATTACCTGTACTGGAGACTTTGGTATGCAAATTATGTTACTTCTGCATTACAAGATGGAAGCAATCAAAGAAAGGTGCAGACACATCTCAGCATTCAGCTCCAATTCATGAGCCTTTCGAATTTATTTATTTAGTAAACAAATTTATATGATCATCCAGCAGACACAGAAGTGACTCCAGGTAGTTTACATTAAAAATCCACAACATAAAAACTTATAAAAATTCCCTCCAACACCCCCGCCCCCATGGCAGCAGCAATACAACATTAAGATATAATATTATTAATGTCCCCATCCACTGGACATTTCAACATAGATTGCTGGATATAAATATAAATGTAGGTTTCCTATGTTTTATATCCAGTAGTCTATAACAACATAGGCTTTTAAAGAAAGCCTGTGAATGTGATAATGTTTTTTGCTATTTCAAATAAGACCTATAGATAGAATTTTAAAAATTACTTGCCATCTCTGAAATTAATATTCCTATTTTATTACTACTAATAACCTGGCATTGCCCGGGTATTTATAGACATCAAAGTATTTGCCTTTCTTCCCCCTACTCCCATGCCCATCATCCCTACCCTCTCATTTCCCTCTCTCATGCGCTCCTCTTTTGCGCCCTGTCTACAATCTTGGCACTTTGCCCTGAAGTGTTTGTCTGACAGGGAGCCATTGAGAGGGGCCTCTCTTCCCCCTACTCCCATACCCATCATCCCTGCCCTCTCCCTTCCCCTTCCCATGGGCTCCTCTTTCCCACCCTGTCTACAATCCTGGCACATTGTCCCAAATCCATCAAGTGCTTCCCTATTGGTCCACTGGAGGGCAAATGTCACAGCTAGCTTTCCAGAGGAAGCTGCAAAGGAACTGACATCACAAACAATTGCCGCTCTAGGACACCGCACTCACTCTCCTTAACGGCCCAGGCGTTCCAGAGTTATGCTGGAACACACACAGAGAGACACAGAGACACACACCAGGGGTGTCTCCCCTCCCCCAGTATTTGTTTCTAGAGGGTGTCATTTGTGTATCAAGTTTTGTTGAAATTGCTCAAGGCACTCCAGAGTTATGCTGGAACATATATACCTACACACAGAAATATAAGATAAGATCATGCCTAACAAAAGGTACCCAAGCTCTTAAAAAAATGAAGAGAATTAATGAATGGTCTCTTATGCCCAACATTCTGTTCTCACAATAAACAACCAGAGATCCTGGGAACTCCATCAGCATGCTGGGAGTCAGTAGCCCCCTCATGAAGATTTGCTTTTTTAAGATAGTCCAAGTAACTGAATTGAATTACTATTATGGTAGCTTTTGGATGAAAATCTATTTCCTCTTTTTAGTTCCCTAGACTGAAAGGAACACAAATATCAACTCTTAAGGAAGGGTTACATCAACTCTAAAATTCTTCCAAGGACACCTGATAGAACATTATGTAAAGTTCTCTGGAATGGAACAAGGAAGCCTAGAATGGATATGGAGGCTGAAGCTTTTTGGCACCGTCTCAAATGCCAATAAAAAAAGACCCATCTCCTACTCAAGCACACAAATGCCAAAGGGAGCTCATTATACTCTAAGGCTACTAATAGCAATGAGGTTACTAGTGGTCGCTCTTGCTTGCTACGCCACTGTTTCTATGGCTGCAGCATCTCTAGGGTTGCCGTGTTTTTCTGGCAAGACTTGTGTGTCTTTCTGATTTATGAGCAATGGTTCGCCAAGCTTTCCATAGAAGGGTTGCAATACTTGCTGAAATATTCAGCCCCTGGCAGGGGATGAGTGCAGAGAAGCTCTCTTAGAAAATCATGGAGCATCTCTACAATGAATCTGATGTATATAAAGTGAGGAATATAAAGGGCTGACTGCTGGATAAGTAAACACAGAGTACCGTAATCATCCTCCCTTCAGCCAGAGAAACTACCTCCCAAAGTAAAGCTATTTTAGGTTACAGAACTCTTTGTGAATGCTATTCCCCATAAATTATCCTAAGCCATTTCACCATGTTGACAAGTTTTCTTTCAAAGAAAAATGAACACCTCTGTATCCTAGGGACAGCTATGATGCCTCATTAGTGTACAGCTAATCAAAGATAGAGGTGTGCTAATTGTTCTTAATGATCATTTCTCCCTAAGTAAAACAAGACATCCCAGTGGTGATTTTGTTACTTTTAAAAATCCTTTCTCCACCTGACAAAACCACATGCACAGAAGCAAACATACATGCAAAGATGCTCTGGAACCAAGAAATTTGAATGGCTGTATCTATATCTATATCTAAATGTGTGTGTGTGCATGTCTGTGTATGCGTGCATGTGTTCTAGCATATCTCTGGAACGCCTTGAGCAATTTCAACCAAACTTGGTACAAGGTTACTTACTCTCTGGAAACAAATATTGTGGGGGTAAGACACCCCTAACATCCCTCGGGGTGTGTGTTCTGTTAAGATACAGCCTGTTGTGCCTTAAAATGACTTCCACTGTACTGCTGTAAAATGGCTTCTACTGTACAATGCAGTGGAGTTGCCATGGTAACGGCTTCACAGTACTCCCCAAGGGGGCTCCCTCTGGTGAAAAGGGAAAATCTAACATTAGAAATTATGTTTGGTCCAGATATTTTCCCCTTGTAAATAAATACCTGGGCAACGGTGGGTTATCAACTAGTTGTACATAAATTGATTAAAATATAGGCTTTAATATATGAAAGTCTATTCATGGGTTTTAGAAACCTCATGTTACCATTCCATCTCCTAAAAGCAAGTTAAACACATGGAGAAATAACCCGTTAACCATTCTTGCTCTTGTTTTGAGGTGTAGCTAGATTGAGAAATGTTAACTCTGTCCTAGCAACAACTTTCCTCTGTAAGCTACAGATAAAACTGTGTGTGTTTTTCCCCACAGACCCAGACTAAATAGGTTTTTTTTAAAAAACTTCCTTTCTGAGTACATGCCTGAAGTTTTCAGTCCATGCTGTGATTAAATGACAACGCCATTTCCCTTCAAGTGACTTAGAACATCTTCCAGAGTCCATCACCCATTGTATAAATAAGGTTTCTGTCATTTCGCAATGACTGGGTTACTCTAGAATAGTGGTTCTCAACCTGTGGGTCGGGACCTCTTAGGGGGTCGAACGACCCTTTCATAGGAATTGCCTAAGACCATTGGAAAACACATATTTTTGATGGTCTTAGGAAACGAGACACCAATTTTACGGTTGGGGGTCACCACAACATGAGCAACTGTATTAAAGGGTTACGGCATTGGGAAGGTTGAGAACCACTGCTCTAGAAGATGCTGCAAGTCACTGGTGGAACTTCTTCTGGTCAGGTAAATGAGAACATGCCTAAAGCAAGCAGGCTAGCTTGGAGGGGAGAAGGTTTATAGATTTGTTTTGAACCCAAACAATTCTTTGCTTAAGCTGTATTGCAATGTTTCTTACAGTGTTTCTCAACTTTGGCAACTTTAAGATGTATAGACTTCAACTCCCAGAACAGGAGTTAATTCACCCATCTTAAAACTATTGAGATTGAAAAACTCTGCTCCTTTCAGTGAATATTGCTTTATAAATATGCTGGTTCTGGGTGAAATGTCTTTTTGGAAGCCTCATTCTCCTTGACACAGTAACCACTGCTCATTCACATGTCCTCCGCCCCTGGGCAAAATTGGCCCAAGGACTCAGAAGGAACGCAGAATCAGCTAGAAGAAGCAATTGAACTTGAAAGACCAGGGGATTCCGGTAGAATGAGGACCTTAATAATAATAATGATGATTCTTTATTGTCAGTGCATAACATATGTACAATGAGATTGGTTGAGCTCCCTCAGTGCACACCCCCAACACAATACAACTCACAGTGAAGACAAAAAACAAAAACAAAAATATCCCTAACCCAATAAATCATATTAACAAACACCAGCAAGAAGAAGCAGTTGAACTTGAAAGACCAGGAGATAGCAGCAGAACGAGGACCTTGTCACGGGATGGGGCAAGGGAAGAGCCCATTGATATTGTCCATTAATGGTCATCCCATGCAGGTGGTTTGAGAAGAGCTAGATGGTTAATTTGGTTCAAAAGCTATCGGAAAGGTGAAACTTAGATATGGCTTTCTTTGTCTTTGCTGTGTGGAATGGAGTGTAAGCATACTTCGTGAAGTAGTAAAGAATGGAACCTTGCTAATTTTGGGGAGGAATTTTCCCTCCCATACATTCCATTTCCTAACACCATTTTTCATCTGTTGCCATCTTGAAAGGCATTTTAGCTGAACAATATAAACTTTAATGTGAAAAGAATACATTTTTAGCAGAAAGATAAAAATTTCAATATGAAAACAGTATACTTTAAGATAAACAAGAAGCACTAGGTTAAAGTTTCTTGTTTTTAAAACACTGCACTCTTTGCTCCATTCCCTTCTTTCTATTCACTTTTTTGGTGCTTAAATAGAGACAGATTACTTCTGTTTTTGAGTCTTCATTTTCTCTCTTATTTGACCCCTTTCTCTGGAAAGGAGTTTTTGGCAATTGTTTAAAGAACATTTGGAAACAAACATTTGCCTTCCTTTTCTCTTTCTTCCTTTTGTGAATGGATTCCTTTCATTTATTTATTTTTCACATCTCTGTTGCATTAAATAAACAAGTCCATTTAGATCTATTTAGAAGCATCAGAAGAAACTCCTCCTTTTGAAATGAAAGAACCTAGCCTAGATAATATTTCATGATCCTCAACTTACTTAGTAAGTCATGCTTACATTTTTTTTCTGGATGTGAAAGCCTGTTATGAAACCAGATTAATTCTTTCTACTCTGGATCATAACGAATTGCTTTATATATGTAGTATGATGAATATACTATACAGAAACAAAAGGATTTTTTCAACTTGTTGCACATGGAAATTAAAAAAAAAACAGCCCTTATCTCTTCAGTCAGATCTCAAAATTGAGATCCAATGCCTTTCAGATTATCTGTAAGAGAACCACATTCCACTATTCACTGCTATTCTGTGCCAAAAACAGGGCAAAGGAGAACTGCCTAGAAATGCATATCCCATTATGAACCTGTGTTCTTCGTCTCTTTGAGTTCCAGTCATCGCTCCTCTTCCAGCAATAATTACGTAGTTCCCAGCAAAATCTGTGAGACTGACAGTATTGAAATATTCACATTTATGACAGGATGACTTAGCACTTCTTAATGGTAACACAGATTTTCCTCCACTCTTCTTCCAAGGCTGCCACCTGATAGTCAGCAAAGTAATATTCCAAACTTTGAATCCCACCAGGGAACTTGTTAGGACATAGCTTGCCAACATTATGACCTCTATGGCTCTTGGCAATTTTTCCAGAAAGCCTGCCAACCTGCGCCTTTTAAACAACCTTTCGATTCACGAAGCTCAAGTGCAAAAGAATCCAAGTCTAATTTGTATATTGGTGTAGTGTTGCAGCTAGGGTGTTAGACTAGATCCAAGGAGACATAAATTTAAGGCCACAAAAACTCAATTAGGGCCAGCCAGTCTTTTAGTCCATCATCATCCAGTTTTTACTGTGTGGAAAAATAAGAGGAGGGAATGTTGCATATTCTAGTTTTTATTCTTGAAGGAACACTACATTCCCTCTTCTAGTTTTTCCACACTGTAAGACCTGAAGGACATAACTCTAATAAATATGGAAGAGAAAAATAATGGTTCACTGCTGATGGTGCCATAGAGCACATGCACTCAAGAAAAGAAACCAACACTTTCATATCCTATTTGGGCATCCTTTTCTTTACATGGCCACTGCATTCGGCCAAAAGTTCTGTTTCTTTTACAGCCCAGTATAATAGATGTCAGTGTGGAAATGTTAGGGACAGGTACTTAAGTACAGAGTCTGAAATATCATCATGATTTATTAGGCCACTTATCTTACCCTTTCTAAGCCATTTATCTGATGTGCTTAGTCTGACCTGCACGGATAATATTCCATTTTGTGAACTTCCAGCAGAGGTGGTATTCAGCAGGTTCTGACCAGTTCTGGAGAACCAGTAGTGGAAATTCTGAGTAGTTTGGAGAACCGATAAATATCACTTCTGACTGGCACCGCCCCCATCTATTCTCTGCCTCCTGAGTCCCAGCTGATAGGGAGGAAATGGGGATTTTGCAGTAACCTTGCCCTGAAGTGGGGAGGTACTTGTACTTGACGCCTCTTCACCCATCGTGGGTATAGGCGACTTCCATGGAAATTTGACGCCACTGTAAAGGAATGGATACGGCGATCCATGGAAGCTGTTTCGGCTGGATATACCCAAGGGGACGCCAGTCCCAAGGGTCGACAGAGCCCGATTGGTGGGAACGGGGGGCACCACGTGAAGGCCGGGTTGTCATTTGATAGTTGAGAGGCTTTGCAATAAGCGTTGCAATGTATATTTTGCGCATCAACTATCCTCGAAGTGGGGAGGGAATGGAGTTTTTACAGTATCCTTCCCCTGCCACACCCACCAAGCCACACCACGCCCACCAAGTCATGCCCCCAGAACCGGTAATACATTTTTTTGAATCCCATCACTGACTTCCAGCATTCTGTTACAATATGAGAAGGCAAGTGCACAGGGTCTCCCAGGGAGCTGGATTATAGCTAAGCAACTATTTGGACCCAGGTCTCCCCTATCTATGAGCCAATTATCTTGAATGGCTCAATGAAGGCCAGCTTGCTTGTTCAACCAGAGAACATTGGTTACTATAGTTAGGTTTTAATCATACTTTCAGCTATGCATGCCACTCTCTTATTTTCAGTGTCATTATCCATTCTCTAATGGATAATAATGATCTCAGGGATTGATGAATTCCCAATTGAAGTTGGAATCCATCAGACTCCAGCTGCCTCCCTTTGTATGAATGGAACAATGTTCTTTCTTTTCTGGCACTTCCTGGACAGAGCAACACGATAACACCCACTTACTCTGTGTTACCAAGAGAATGTAAAGACTTCACTGTCTAGGTGGGGAGAGATTCAGGGAAACAGTCCTAAGAAGGAACGGTTTGCAAAGGCTCTCCTGGTTGCCACCTGTCCTTGAGCAGGAGCTGTGAGTCTAAGAGAACCCCCAGGTTACGTGCCAGGTCTGCCTGTGTCCTGCTCCAAGCTAAGTACACACAAATATACAAAGGGGTGGTTTTGTTCCCTTTAATAAACAAGGCTTGTAAACATGCACATTTGCCATATAGAGGTGTGTTTCCCCCCAAAGTTCAGGAAGTTTGGATTACAAGAATTGCACATTAAAGCAGGGTCCAGGGATCACATCTTGTAGCAGGTTTGTCACCCGGTCCACAATCAAAGTCAAGGTTGTGAAGTTCACAAGTTAAAGCACACAGAGTAGGAGTTAATAGGTGGTTGCCATCAACAGAGAGTTTGTGTTTGTTGTTGCATTTTAATAGAAACAGAAAACCCTTTGTAACTCATTTAATGGTGTTGGACTCCTTCCATATATGTAGTTGCTCAAGTCTCTTTGCAGCCCACCAAGCTCTTGTGTTGGCAATATTTCTGTGCCCACATCTTCAGAGAGCAACAGCAGCTGTGTTTGCTGGATTCTGGTTTGCCCCATATCAGACCGCAGTCTCTGATGGCACTGGAGCTGGCTGCTTCTCATCTTTCAGAACTTCTGGAGCTGGCTGCTCATCATCAATCCCTCCTTCCGACTCTGAACCCAGTCTGGGCCAGTGCAATCTCATCTAAGACCAATGGTGGCAAGTCTCTGTGAACCAAATGCCCCAAACCGAGAGCCATTCCACCAGTCCAGGGTTGTTTCAGCCCATTGCTCCCTGTCCAGCCTTTAACAGCCTGCAGGCACTGCAAACGGGAGGTCGTGACATTACTTAACTCATCATGGGCCGAGATATACAGCCGAGTATTATCTGATACTGATGATATCTCACTTCATGGTGACAGATGACTTCCATGTAGATTATTTCATCCAGTGACTTCATGGAGATGTTAAATAGAAGAAGACAGCATACTGAACCCTCTGCGGGAGGGACACAGATCTAAAACATAGATGGTTGTGCTCACATTCCCCAGGATTCTGTCCACTTCCTCAAGAGCAATGGGATTAAACTGTTCCTGGGTAACTGAACAAACACCTGCTCAAGATACCCCCAATGAATTAGCAGCCAGGTCAACATCTAACTAGGAACAAATCCAGGCAACTCTGTTCCAAAAAATCAGCAAATGCCTCAGCGTGTTTCTGCAGGTAGACCTCTGCATCCTCCTCCCCTAGAAGTAAGTGGGCCATCTTAAAGAAGGCTGCTGGGCAATTATTTGAGGACACAATTAGTGTGGAGAAGTATTTACAATTTGGCACCTGAATTTCCAAGAGGTAGGCTTCAATAATGCCTCTTACTAATATTTAGTCAAATCGATTCTTCGTTTTTCACCAGCAGTGCTTTAGATATTTCATCCCTCTCAGTTCCTCTGTATTCTGCATTTGGACAACCCTATCCAAAGCCACTGTCCTATTTCAGGCAGTAACTAGTGGCTTGGCCAAACTATGCAGCAAGTCTTTGGTTATAACCCCTACTCCTTCTGAAACCCATCTGTATCCATCAGTCACTTGTGGCAGACCAATCTAATAGCTCCTGCTTCTCTCTGCAGGGGTACAGCTCTAGAGACGTCCATAGCCAAGGAACAAGCTGACCATCACAAGGGAAGCCAAGGATAGGCCCACCAGTTCCAGATCACATAAGCACTGATTCAACAAAAAACACCAAATCACGTGTTACATGATAACATATATTATCTTCTATTGAAGTAAGATTCTAAGCAGTCATGGTTTCGCTTAGCAACTGCTTCACTTAGTGACCAAGTTGCTGATTCCAATTGTATTTGCTAAATAAGGACTGTAATGAGTATCAGCGTATTTTTTCTATCTTTTCTTGATCTTTTCAGCATCATTCAATGCTGAATGCTTTTTGATCATCTCAGCTTTCTAGTTTAATGCTGGAATTTTCTCTTTAATTCTAGTAGCTTTTGGAAAAGCAATTTAGTTCTTTCACCAATATTTTCAATTTTCTGTTTTCTTGCAAGTATTTTTATAGTAATTTTCTTTGTCTCATCTTGCAGCATGTTGGAAATTTTGACTTAGTTATGCAATTATTTGTTTCTATTTATATATGTTTCTGCAAAGTTTCAGGAATTTTTCCCAATGATCTCTTTTGGCCATCTTTGCTTTTTTACCCTTTGCCAAAGCTTGCCATGTTCTTCAAGTTCACTTTTTAAAAGACATTTAAACTTAACTTTTCTGATACTTCCCAAAGGTGCTTTTTCAAAAGGCAACTAGAGTTTCTTGGTTTTTTTCCTTGAAAACATTTCACTTCTCATCCAAGAAGCCGCTTGAGAATCTCCATAGAATTCCTTCTAATACTTGCATATACTTTGTGCATATATTTCTAAGATCATATTTTGTTACACTCATGACTGGTTTGTTCTGATTTGTATATTAATAGTTGATTATCTGTATCACAGTCTGACAGCCTCTGCTTCGCTTACTTGCTATTGGCTGCCATAGAAACGGGGAGGGTGGGGGTATGGTATTTGGGATGGAAATAAATGGCACAGGAGATATGGAAAAGGGACTTTTCTTCTCACTATCTTCTGTGCATGCCGGAGGCTGGTGTTTGGGCCAGGTCAAAGCCAACTATCCTGCATAACATGATGATGCTTTTTAGAGATGCTTCCCACATGACATCTAAGGGAGTTGCACATTGGACATTGGGGTAGGGACATTGGAGGGAGGGGGCTGGGTTATCATTTAATATGTACTTGTTCACACCTTTCTGATTCAGATCTTGCTTTACTTTTGCTGCTATCTTTTCATAACCAGTAAAAGTATCTTAATTCCAAGAACAATGGAGTTGGGAGGTTTTTTTTCTTGGTTATTGATGGGGGCATGCCTGACACAGTTTGCTCCAGATTTGTCTTTGTGAATGTTATTGAACTTTTCCATTGTTGACTCCACAGATGTAATCAATTTGCTTTCTATACAGTACATTGGGCAAAGTCCATGTGTACAGTGAATGCTTGTACAGCTGGAAGGTGTTAGAAATAAATAGCTCTGTTAGTCTTGCAGCATTCAATCAAATATTCCCCTCTTTATTTCTATTCCTAAGCTCTTTTTAATTCTAAATTTTTGCGCATAAATATTAGTACATTGTGTTTGCATGTTCTTTCAATTTCAGTTTATACTATTCATAGAATCAATTCCATCTTCTTCAGTGCCTGATGTTGGCATATATACCGGTAGCTGAATAAAAGCAATTGCAATGGGCATTTCTCAAAACACAGCAGAAATGTATAAGTATTCATTGATTGCATTGCATTACATTGCATTACAGCTCTTACAAGCTTCTCCTTGGTTATGAATGCAGTTAGAAAAGATCCTTGGGAATACCCCCGACAGTGAAGAACACATATTGATGAGTCATTAACAAATCAAATCAGAGTTCTCATTCAGGGCACATATTACCAATTATCCTACTTTGGGACACATTAGGCAAAGGCCCAGCTCTTTTAAACAATTCTAATGCTGGAAAGGGTGGAAAGAAAGAGTAGATTGTAGATTGTAGAAATTTATATGCCGCCCTTTTCCCTGGGGGGACTCAGGGCGGCTCACAACCCAAAGGGGAGGGGGAGACAAACTTTTAACATATAAGACAATACATAATTAAAAACACAACATTCATACCATTCGGGCGGGTTACAGTCTTAGCCCCAGGCCTGACGGGATAGCCAGATTCTGAGGGCTGTGCGGAAGGTCTGGAGGGTGGTGAGGGTACGAATCTCCACGGGGAGATCGTTCCATAGGTTCGGAGCTGCCACCGAGAAGGCTCTCCTCCGCGTAGTTGCCAGTCGGCATTGACTGGCAGATGGAACTCAGAGGAGGCCTGATCGATGAGATCTAATAGGTCGCGTGGAGGTAATTGGCAGTAGGCGGTCTCTCAAGTACCCAGATCCACTACCATGTAGGGCTTTATGGGTGACAAGTAGCACCTTGAAGCGCACCCGGAGATCGACAGGTAGCCAGTGCAGCTCGCGGAGGATAGGTGTTATGTGGGTGAAGCGAGGTGCACCCACAATCGCTCGCGCGGCCGCATTCTAGACTAGCTGAAGTCGCCGAATACTCTTCAAGGACAGCCCCATGTAGAGCACATTGCAGTACTCCAGCCTAGAGGTCACACTACTTATTGTCTTACTTTTGAGAGTAAGACAATAAGTAGTAAGATGGATAGACTCAGATTTAGTGGTGGTTAAATACACCATTGGGAACATGAAAGAACAGGTTAGAGATAGATTGTAATGGAGAAAAATCTATTTATGTAGTCACTTGGGAGTAAAAAACAACTTGATGGAACATGATCAATGAATCAATTAATGAAGAACATGTGATTATCAGAATTGTGGTGCCCAGTGACAATGCATTTCTGTTCAGTAATGTCCAAGAAGTTAACTTGGGTGCATTCAATTTTATTCTTTATCCTCCCAACATGAACCAGTTTACTGGGTTCATGCTTCACACACTCCATGTGGGACATCTTTACTGCTTCTGATCCTTATTTTCAACTACTGTATTTTTCGGAGTATAAGGCATACCTTTTTCCCTCAAAAAAAAAAAGAGTCTGAAAATCTAAATGCAGCACTGAATGCAGCATTTTTTTGCCCCCCGAAACTCCGCTCCTTCACCAAAATGGCTGTTCATTGCCTTTAGGAGGCTTTCAGAGTGCTCCTAGGGGCTGAGGAGGGCAAAAATGAATGAAAAATGGGCTGTTTTTTGCTCAATTTTGCCACCCCAGTCCCCAGCAGAACTCTATAAGCCTCCTAAAGGCTATGCATACCTTTTTGTCAAAAAACAGGCCCATTATTATGAAAAATGGGCCATTTTTTGCTCATTTTTTGAGGGGGGGTCATTTTTAGGAGCACTCTACAAGCCTCCTAAAGGCTATTCATGTCCCTTTTTTGAAAAAAAGGCCCGTTTTTGTGAAAAACAGGCTGTTTTTGAGAGTCTGCGGAATCTGCTTTTTTTTTATTTGCCTCTTCAAAATCTTGGTGCATCTTATACTCCGGTGCATCATACTCTGAAAAATATGGTATATCAGCAGTTAGACAATGAAAACCTTTGCTTCAGCTAGAGCATATATGCCAGCTTTAATCTGAGACACGATCCAAAACATTTAAGAGTTCTCAATCCACGTATAACAAGCTGTAAAAGTAACCTTGAGAAACAGGAAAAAGAGCTGCAACTGAGATAGTAGTCAGACAAAAGACATTTGACTCTGAGGTAGAATTGTAATTTGATAAAGTATCTCACTTGATCCTTCCTAATTCTCTTGATGGTAAAGGGCGAGAGGCGTAGAAGCACATTCAGACTTGCAAGATTCTGTTAGTGTAATCAAACTAGTGCTAGCAATCATAATTTTGATTTCTTAGTCTGATCTACCTTTAAGGGTTGACAGCAACTACTGGGAATACATGTTATTATAGACTGTGTTTTCAACTTTCATCAGTCTCCTTGTGATATTGAAAGATGACTCAAAGCACTATTGCAAATATACATCACTAATATTGCCATGGAAGGACCTGCCAGACCTTCCATGGTCATTAAAGGATCTGAGAATGGGCGAGATCAATAGGGATTTTTTAAAAAAACCACAAACAGCTTAGGCATCCTTAAATTTGAAAACAAAACCCACCATATTTGTACTATTATAGCAATAGCAACAGCACTTAGGCTTATATACTGCTTCATAGTGCTTTTACAGCCCTCTCCAAGCGGTTTACAGAGTCAGCCTATGGCCCCCAACAATTTGGGTCCTCATTATACCCACCTCGGAAGGATGGAAGGCTGAGTCAACCTTGAGCCTGGTGAGATTTGAACTGCCAAACTGCTGGCAGCTGGTGAAAAGCAGAAGTAGCCTGCAGTATTGCACTCTAACTACTGCGCCACCGTGGCTTATCCATTCATAACTATATTTATCTCACAGCACTTTAAAAACAAACATGATTTATTGCATCCTTTATTGAATCTGGACTCAAGGAATTAGGACCAGAAAGCCTATAAACGGCACAAAGGACTAAGCTTGTTCATATGTTACTAAGGTCTTATTGTGTTGAACCAGGAGCTGGGCCAGATCATTCAGAGTCTTAATGAAAAAGCAAACAAGCAAATCAATGTAGAACCATGCTGGCTGGAGAATTCTGGGAACTGAAGTCCACGCATCTTAAAACTGCCAAATTTGAGAAATGCTGGTATAGCAATTAAAGGCACTACACTAGGAGTAGGAAATCCAAGTTCTAGTCTTGCCTTAATCAGGAAAGCGAGATGAGTGACTTTGGGCAATAGGCAATGTCCAATCACTTCTGAAAAAGTTGCCAAGAAAACTGCCTGGACTTGTCAAGAACTTGATCAATCAATTAGAACAGCACTGGAAGGGACCTTGGAGGTCTTCTAGTCCAACCCCTTGCTCAAGCAGGAGACGCATTTCAGACGAGTGACTATCCAGTCTCTTCTTAAAAGCCTCCATTGATGAAGCACCTACAATGTAGGTCGTACATCAACATAGTATGAGTTTAACCCATCCCCGCATCGCAACAGCCCTGCGAGGTGGGCCAGTGAAGACAGGCTGAGGCCATGGAGGCTGACAAACTGCAATGTGTGCTGCTAGCGAGGGCTTAAGACAGCCATGGAACACATTTTACTGGTTATTTTCTGAAATTTCCCAACAGTGGGAACAATTAACCAGTGGAACAGCTTGTCTCCAGAAGTTATGGGTGCTCCATCACTGGAAGTTTTCAAGAAGAGACTGGATAGTCGTTTGTCTTAAAATGGCATATGATCTCCTGCTTGAGCATGGGGTTGGACTAAATGACCTCCAAGGTCCCTTCCAACTCTGTTATTCTGTTATAATGTCCGAAGGCAAGCTGTTCCACTGGTCAATTGTTCTGTTAGGAAATTTCTCCTTAATTCCTCGCTATTCTCGATAATCCACCCGAGTTAGGATTGATTCCAAAGAGGAGTCCTAATAGTAACAATGCACAGAAAGGGAACCCGTAGCTTCATTCCTTTCAGTTAAGGGGAAATTCTGACCTTTCACATCACCTCCCCCCACCTCCAACCCGCGAGAATAGGAAGGCTTCTCTTCCCTTCCTTTCTCCTCGCCGACCGCTTTCCCACCGCTGGCAGCAATCCCACTGCGCGCTCGCTCCCTAACCCCGGGATCGCGTTTCGTCTGGTCAATGGTGGAGGGCGGTCTCTGGTCCCGGCAAGCGCCCGCCTGTTTTGCTCCGATGCTTGCTAAACTGCCGCTCTTCATTGGGTATGCCTCTCCCGTCTCCCTATAAAGCCTGCCTGCCTGCCTAGATCCGCGGTTCATTCTGGGCTCTTTCCACCCGCCCTCGCCAGCGGACCGGATCGTGCGGTTTGGCCTTAGCATCCTTCCCTTCTTTCCCAGGTAATCCGGGCTGGAGAAGGAGGAGAAGCGAAGGGTTTTTCTCCCGTTTCAGCGTTTTCCGCCCGGCTCGACAATCCGGGGAGCCGGAGCGGGGATGGCGCTGCCGCTCACGGATGTGTGAACGCTGCTTGTAGTACCGAAGAAAAGGGGGTGCGACGGTGGTGGACGGGGGAAGGGGAAACGCCGACCGCGTGGCCGGCCGCGCTTGGAAAAACGATCAGTGGGTGCTTGGCGGGGTGGGGGAGCCGCGCGCTTCCTCTCAAGGTTGCAAGCGAAGCTCTCCTTTCCGAGGAGACTCGACCCGGATTCGTTTGCGACCTGCTGATAGGCGCGCCTGCGAATTGCGACCGAGGGTCTTAGGCGAGGCTGAGGGGACGGGGCAGCTTTCACCTTAACCGCTTCCCGTTGTCGCGGCTGGGGGCTACGTGGGGGAATGTGGTCGCCTCTGAAACGTGGGTGGCAGCTCGGACTATGCCTGCTGTTGGGGGCAGGGAAAGAGTGGGGGGTCGGTCAAGATGCCTGCGGCGACCGACCCGTTTCGCTTCAACTCCGCCCCCGGAGCTCCCGCTCTATTCCCCCCACCCGCCCCTGCGCCAGGAAATAAAGGCGCCAAGTTCCATCCGGGAAAGGATGGACAAGGCTACTATCTCTGCCCTGACCTGACTAGGATCCTGCTTACCGCTATTTTGCCCTAGAAGGGTCCCCGGAAAAAAACATCTTCGTGGCTCCTTAGATTGGAGTGTGTGAGCGCGCTTCGCTGCCTACTTCTGGATCTTCCCTCTTTGGCCTTTGCTCGAACTGGAGTCACTCTCCTTCCGCGCACAAACAGGCTGGGAAAGAATGGAGAGAATCCACAGAAACTCTGTTCCTTCCTCTTTGGCTAAAAAGAGAAGCGCTGTGGGGGAAACGAGCTAGATCTTAATTGGCAGCAGCTTTCTACATTGTTGTGGGGGTGTTTCCATCACGGCAGGTTTTGAAGGAGAGATTGGATAACCATTGGTTCGAAGTGGCATAGGCCAAGGGGTTGGACTAGAAGACCTTCAAGGTCCCTTCCAACCCCGTTGATTCTACATTCTAAATAAATGACGCGGTTTGCTTGGACTTTTGGCAAAGGGCGTGGCCACACACAAAGGGCTTCCCAGATAAGGTAATGGATTAGAGGAGGGGCTTCCAACCATTTCCCAGCCACCCAAACCTGTTAGTTCAAAACAAAACAAAATTCCAAGACCCCCTATTTGAGAGTCAAAGTCCTCTATCGGTAGCAATAAAAAAATTGGAATGAAATACAGTGTTGCACATATTGTAATTGTATTAATGCAGATATTAAACTTGTTCAAATTTCACAAAAAAATAGATTCCTCAATTGCAACACCGGAATATGCTTGGCTTTTTCTGTTTTCACCAGTTTCTGCACTGTTTGTACCAGTCTGCAAACTACCCATATGTGGAAAAATATTCAAATTACATAAATACTTGCTGGGCTGAGTAAAAACAAAACAGAATAGACATAATATTGTATATTTTGTGGAGATATAACTCTATGGGGGGGTATAATAGTTTAATATGGTGAGACGGAACGATTATCGAGGAAAATCACCATTTGGGATGTCTCTTAGAACAATGGTCCCCAACTTTTCTGGCTTGGCAGCCCAGGGAGGGGAGAGGGTATGGTTCCATGTAAGCAATAGGCATGTGCACACCTAGCTCCATTTGTGCGTGCAGTGGACATACTAACACAAATGGAGCTTTGCATGTGAGTACAAGCACCCACTGCTTATATAGCCAATCGCTCACATGGCTCGGTTCTGAACAGGGTTCTGAGGATTTGGAACCCCTGTCTTAGAAAGAATTGTTGAGGAATGATGATGACCTGATGTAGATAAAAATGATGCACAGCACAATAATTGCAGAGAAAAATAACGGATTAAGATGGTGACATTAAATTGGACTTTTTTTCTCCATTGTGCATGCCAGGCAGAAGCCACTTAAGCATCTCTCTATCTCCTGCTTGCCTACTTTTGCAAGTGCAATGCTGACACGCGTTTACTCTGGAGAAAGTCTCATTCCAAAGGGATTTGAGGCACACAGGCTCTGCAACCAAGCTATGAAAGCCTAAAGTTCTTTTTAAAATTCCAATTCAGCTTATTCTGAAATAGATATGGATGCTGCTTTGACACAAACATACATACAGGCAGTCCTCAACCTACAACAGGTCATTTAGCGACCATTTGAAGCACTGAAAAAAGGGACTTATTTCACACTTTAAAGACCGTTGTAGCATCCCCATTGTCATGTGATTCAGATGCTCAACAACTGACTTGCTCCCTTTTGTGACCCTCTGACAAGCAAAGTCAATGAGGAAATTGATTCATTTAACAACCGTGTTACTAATTTAACAACTGCAGTGATTCATTTAATAAATGTGACAAGAAAAGTCACATGGGGGGGGACTCACTTAACACATTTCTCATTTAGCATACATTTTGGGCTCAATTGTGGTCTTAAGTTTGAGGACTACCTGTATACACAAACATCCGTCTGTAATATAAAAGAGATACATTTCCAGGAATGTGCAGCACTTCCGTTTTGATCTTTTAAAATCATTCTGCCTCTTTTTGCTGCCTGTTAGGACACAATAATAATCACAAGGGGAAAAGCATTTTTGGCATTCAAGAGGGAAGGGCTGCTAGCCCTTCAAGGTGGTCAAACAAGAAGCACAAGCAGGAATACTAGCTTTAACTTTATTGTAAGGTTATGCTAACAGAATCTTGCAAGCTTGAAAGTATTTCTCTCCATCCCACCCTTTTTCTCTTTATGCTTGAGAAGACTAGAGAGGGTCCCTGCTCAAACACTTCCCATTCTGGCTCAGCTTCTGTAGACAGAGGTATCTTTTGTCCCGACAGTTGTCTAGACTGGCTCTTCCTCCTACCCCTCCAAGGTCATTTCCACATACCATTATAGGGACTCATCGGCTATCACTCTTGTGCTGAAGTCTAAGTCACTCCATGGTTTACAGATTCATGAATTTGAGAAAGGATTTGTTTCTGTTCTGTTACCTGACAATTGCCAAAGAAAGGTAGTCGTTGCTTAATAGCCAATCATTTCAGGACCATCTGAAGTTACAAGAGCTACTTATGACACATTTTCAAAGTTCCCCTGGCTTCACTCGTATCCCTGAAACCATGTGACCATATGTGGAAACTGGCTGTCATTTAGAGCCATTTGCAGCATTCTGTGGTCACATGATGACAATTTTCTGTGGGTTGTGGTGTTCTGGGGATTTTTTTAAGTTCGTTTCCAGCTTTTGCTTTTGGTTTCAAGCAAAAACACCCATTGGTGAGAACAGGTTGGCTTAATGACTGCTCTATTCATGTAACAACTGCAGCAAAAAAAAGGTCATAAAGTTGGCTAGAGTCAGACCCACTTAATGACCGCCATGAGTTACAATGGTAATCCTGGGCTCAATTTTGGCCGCCATGTTGAGAACTATCTGTAGAACAAACAGGACTTTAAAATCTCTTCATTTCTGGGTAGATCTTAAATGTGGGCTCTTGTCAACAGGCATTAGGATGAGCATTGGGGAGGAAAGTGCACACCTGGTACTCAAAAAATGGCTGGAAAGACTATGCCTCAAGGGCTGGACCAAGGCTGAAAAGAGAAGGGTTAAGAGCATCCGGGAATATGGGTGCCTCTCCGCTGCCTGCTTTAATCCAACAGTGCCATAAGAGAAATAAGAACAAATAAAACTCTTTAGGAAAAAAAGAAAAGAATTGAGCAGGTGACCACTTAACTAATATAAAGTATGTTATAAATATTAAAAGTTACTGGGTTAATTAACTAAAACCCTGCTTTAATCATCTCAGATTTCATGCTTATAAACTTGGATCATTATGAAAGAATAATTTTTTAAAAAGTTATGACAATATAAGCCAGTGTTTCTCAACCTTGGCAACTTGAAGATGTCCGGACTTCCCCAGCCAGCGAATTCTGGGAGTTGAAGTCCGGACATCTTTAAGTTACCAAGGTTGAGAAACACTGATATAAGCTAAGTAGTTCAACAATTGCACTCCTGGTTGAAAGTTTCATGAAGCTGGGATCTAGGAACAGAAGCTAAAAAGTTATGTGTGCCAAATCTTTATCCAGTGCAGGGAAAACTTTGTTAGAAGTGCTACCAAAGTGTGAATACTTTGTTTGATTAGATCAAAAAAACAAGGACTTTAAATTGACTTCTATGCCCTTTCTAGGTTCCATCTTAGGATAAATGACAGTGCAGTTGGAAAGATCAAAGAATCAAGAGAACTGCCAGTGGATCGATGCTGAGCTCTTGAGTTACAATTGGCTGACTAGATTTTTTCCGCACTCTATCCAAGGAGGTAAAAAAAAGAATGTGTACTGTTCCACCATACTTTTGCTTGCTGTAATGGCAGCCTCTCTCCATGTCATTTTATAGCAGTAAAAAGGCTCTTGGTGATTGGTGACATTATTTCAAAATCCGTTTTTCCAGATATTTAATTATCAAAAATGGAACGATTTAATTTAGTTCCAACCAGATATATGGAACAAAAAAAGAATGAATGAAAAGATAAAGTTAATCATTCCAGGCTAACAGAAAGTGCAGTGGTTTGGGGTGGTACCACTTTTTCTTGCATGCTGATTCAGCTGTGCTTTGTCCTCAAATAGAAAAGGAGGCTATCAGAACAGATTAGACTGGGATTCAGATATTTTATTCTGGGATAGAAGTGAGAGCAACTTCTACAATTCATATCACAAATAGACACACCCAAGCTTTATCTAAATGATTGCAATGTCCCTGTGTCCAAATTATGTACACATGGCTACTTTAATTTTAATTATCAACATGGTTATTACAGGAAGTCCTTGTGTTATGACAGCAATTGGGACCTCTAAGCCAATGTCACTAAGTGATGCAGTCATAAAGCATGACATCACATGACCACATTATTTAGAGAGAAAAATCCCAGCAGTCTCAGTTGCCATTGTAACCCTGGACCATGCGGGTCATTAAGTGAAGACCTCTGTGAGGGAGGAAACAGATCAGGCACAGAAGAGATTGTCAATAGAAACCACTTGTTTCTTCTTCTTTGCAGAGTAGAGGAACTGGAGAGGAAGAGATTACAAGAGAATAAAGAGGCACAGATCACAAGAGAATGGAGACTACACTGGGCTGTTTGCATAGCTTGCTCACAATCCCGGCCCTGAGTGCCAGTGCACTGCTTTCAACGTATATTCCTAATTGTGTGCCTGCTTATTCTCTTGAAACCTCTTCCTCTCCAATGAATGTAAATACAAACATTAATTCCCTTCTTGCTAATTATCCTAGCACCAAAGAGAGAATTTGAAAGGGTTGGAGGAGTGGGGAAAAGGAAAACATAGTCATGGTCAAATGACACCTCACTTAGTGGCTGTTTTCTTAATGACAAAGCTGCCATGAGGATTATTTGTATAACCAAATATTAGATTGATGGGATAGTTACTTTTAAACTGAAAGATGTCAACTTTCTAGTGGTTGTTTAAATAAACTCAGTGAACTGACATTTGGAAGCTCAAGTATCTAATCTCTAGCAGTTGAACTACTCTATTTCTTAGTTTCCTAAACAGAAAATGTAGGATACACAGGCTGCTAGGATACACAGGCTGCTATTAAATTATTGATTAAAATGTATTGGATGCATTACCTCAGTGTAGGTGCTAGGGGTATACATTACCATGAAAAGAGCAAGAGGATTTTGTTTGTCTCATGGAAAGCTCTGGAGAGACTAGTATGATATAATATTGCAGAATGGCATATTGCTAGAACCGGAGAAGATGGCAAGTAAAAACGAAGTTGAAGTCTGCAATCCTGTTTATAGTAATTAATTCCAAATTTTGATTGGTTAAATGGATTGCGTTTTGTAAATAGATTTTATGTTGTGAATTTCATTGGGGATACGCAGTTGGAAATTTGGAGCAGTTAAAGTGAACTGAATTTTTTAACACAAAGAAAGGAATATTGGTATTTACAAAACATTCATGCACAACAGTATATAGAAATACATGCTCTGGGGAGCCATCAGATTCTTGCTACATAAAGAAGCACATTTCCTACTCAGTGGGCTCCTACTCAGATCTTCTCAGTAACTGCTGACAGCTTTGTTGCACTGAAAGCTGCACTTTGGGATGGTCATAATCACAGCATTTCCCAGCTTCTCTATTTGGAAGCAAGCAAGAAGATACAAGTAGATACAAATCTTCAGACAAAAGATGTACAATTTCTTGATGGTTGGGGGAAGAGGGGGAGACATAATTAACGCCATCTCTTGCATTTTGATTTGCAAACGGTTACAAGAATTCAAAATGCTATAAGACTGATGCTTACATCATGGGTAGCAATAACTTTACCATATAACTTTTAAATGTTTTGGAGTTCCAGGTACTTTAGTATTGACATTTTGTTATACTATGGTTACTATAAACAACAATAATTGGTGCATCTTTCCACCAATCCCTTTCAGCTCAGTAGAATTATTAATCTGGTGAGACCAACTAGTTCCACTGATTGAGCCAATAAGAACCTTGCATGAATCTTCAGAACTTGCCAAAGAGAGTGAGAGTGTATCCTGAATTATCCAAGTTTAATTCTAACTTTTGCTTGGTTTTATTATTCATTTTCTTTTTAATACATTGTATTGTTTTGGTACAATGATATTTATATAGTATTGATTGAAGATTATTGACACTTTATTGTTTAGATAACTTAGACTATTGGAAATAAAGGAAGGAAGAGAAGTATTTTATCAATATTCATTACAATTTAGGATGTCAATATTATAAGCCTAAATTTATTTTATTTATTTTTTTCATCCAGAACTGAATATACATCAGGGGAATGTCTGTGTGCCTGTGTCTATATGTAAATCATGCCAACAAAAGGACTTAAATAGAGCAAAATTAACAAGCCTTAAAATGCCAAAAAATAAAAGAAAGAAAAAAGGAAACAATGGGGTTTGGAATTTCTAACTTCTCTCTATTTATATGTCAGCTAATTTACATTGTAGGCCCTGTTAGAAGCCAGATTGTAAGTGATGCTCCATGATGTACTGTATATATGAGAACATTCTCACTTAAATTATTTATCATACTTGCCTAAATCTTCGTATTGTTGGGATTGTATCTTCCTTCCAGTGTTGGGTAAAATTCATTCTTGTTGGTTTCTTTTCAGATCATATAAATCTTTCATCTTTTACTTTGATTTATTCTTATAGAATGACTTCAATCTGTGAATTCCCAGGGAACAATGTAGCAAAACATCTCTGTCTGAATACACATAGCAGCTTATTCACCTGCCATTAAAAGGCCAAGCTAGCGCAGAGTACAAGGCACACATATATTGGAATTTTTTTCTAACTATTCTGAGCCATCTTTCCATATGTAAGGAGAATAGACATATACTTCCCCAATGCAATATTATTGCAATCCATATCAAATCAGGTTTTTCCATACTTGGTCTCATTATTTTTGCCTTTTTTGGGGGGGGTGTGATATTTTGTTGCTGAAGACATCTGAAAATCCTCAAACTTTGCATTGGTTTGGGTTTTTTTGGGGGGGGGGAGATGGAACTTTAAATCTCTTTAATAATGATCATAAATGTTGCACAATTTAATTTCTGCCTTTGCGTGTAGGCTACTAGTTTAAACATCGCAATAAGGCCTAAATAGCAGTAAGTGTAATGGAATTTACCGCCTGGTTCTGTGAGAATTTCAAATGCTGCTATGATATCTTTGTAAGAAGGCAAGGAAAATATGGATATAACCAATTTTAAATGAGACAACTGATCCTGAAAATGCTATCTCCAATATTTGCCCCTTGTTCATACATATGGCAAACCCTTTTCCACAAGATCTATTTCAGCCTGTAGATTCTTGGTAGAATCTGGAGAGGGGTGCAAAATGAGCAACAGAATGAATGCGACATAATAACAATTGTTTCAAAGAAGCATGAGATCAAACACGTCATTGTTTTCAAAATGGAATAATTGGGCATGATTTCAAGATAACAGAAGAACAATCAGTTATTTATATTTTCTGGCTACCTCACTCCAAATGATTCTGAACAGCTAAAATACAGTAAAAGAAAGACAGATCATAAGCATACAGAGGACAAAATAACAAAGCATCCTCAGGAGTCCAACCACCAAGGCCTCTGAGAACAACCAAGCTTCTTTCACTGAAACTCACTGAACAATATTATGGGCGGCTATTGAAATTAAATCAAACAAGCAAGCAAGGGCAGAATCCTATGGCTCTCAGGGAAATGTTCCAGAGTAGCCATAAGCACAGAAAACCCCAGAAAGCCAGTTATGTTCTTATTCAAGAGTTTGATGGGGCAGCTGTTCTGCCAAAGCAGCTTCAATGTCCCTTAAATTTAATTGTGTAGGGTTATGGAACAACATCCTCATCATTTTAAAGAGATTTGTGTCTGGATTTAGGAACGGGCTAAATATTTGGGTCACAGGAAGCATAAAGAAACATAATTTATTTCTTTTTTCCTTTGCAGTATCTTCACCTTGAACAATGGTAAGTTGTTTTCATCGCACCTCTTCTTTTCCTGCTTTTCCTGGCTTGTGTGTATATGTGTGTGTTGCTTTTTCATGCATGCACACACAGAGACAAATATTTTTAAAGACAGCATGTGTGCATATTTTTAAGAATCCCCAATATCCCATTTGAGATTATTTCTAGAGGGGATAGAAAAGTGAAATGAAGATCTGTTAACAAGTAGAAAGTGGTGGTGGCTGGTATTGCTTTTCTTTTTTGCACTGAAGATCTTTCTCATCTTGAGTATGGACCAGCAGCTAGGATGGGGGAAAGCTCTCAAAATAAGTGTCTCTCTCTGTTCTTTGGATGGAATCTAAAGTGCATCTCTTTGCCTTTTTCTTGGCATATTTCTCAATACTTTGACTGCAGTTGTCTCTGGACCAGATCCACACTGAACCACCCCAAACACCCAAGGAATTGGATTGGGCAGAACAGAGCTTTCTTCCACCACTGAGTCCGCTGCGCAGTGCCCGGCACCGAGATACACTCCTGGATAGCAAAATTAATCCTGAGGATGCACAGGCCAGGGCCTGGACAGCATATTACTATGACCTGTTGCAGTGCAGCTTACAGCAGCAAGGGCTCCCAGAAACCATCGATCTCACCAAGGAGCCCCGGTCAGGTGGGTGTCACATTGTATTGGTCACATGTAGGATACATTTTAACCATGATTGGTTGAATACTTATATATCCTGTTGCCTGATGTGCGCATATACTTAAACCACAATGGCTTATCCTTATATTTGGAATTGGAATGTAAAATGCAAACCTCAAAAAGATAAAAGACTCCCTGAATGAAGCTGATGACTCATGAAGCTTTCTGGACAATGATAGGGAATTAAAAGAAAATCATTTACCAGTCTAGTCTATAAAATTGTCTGATGATCCTCTGTCCAACTACTAATCAGGTCCAACGTGTTTAGCTTCTTTTTTTTAAAGTTCAACTTTGATGGGTTAGGTCCTGCCACCTACCAATGAAAAATACAAAGCTTTTATGCCTAAAGCTGATGGAATAAATAGAATCAAAGGAAATATATAGGATAATCTGTCATCCCATGATGGAATAATCCTTGTATTCTTCATCTGCCTCTATCCTTCATTGCCTTCTATCATCATCTTCTTTTAATGACTCCATAATCCCTTGTGGGCTGGAGTCTGGGCATCTGAATGGAGCTAGCAGAATGTTTAGTGGCCAGATGTCCTTCCAGTCACCAATGTGGAGTTTTGTTCAGCAGATACGGTATTTTTCAGAGTATAAGATGCACCAGAGTATAAAACGCACCAAGGTTTTGAAGAGGCAAATTAAAAAAAAGTTTTTGCACTCTGCAGACCTCCCCAAAACGACCTGTTTTTCATGAAAACGGGCCTGTTCCCCCACAAAAAAGGGCATGCAGAGCCTTTAGGAGGCTTTCAGAGTGCTCCTCAGGGCTTGGGGGGGCAAAATTGAGCAAAAAACAACCCATTTTTTGCTCATTTCTGCCCTCCTCAGCCCCCAGGAGCACTCTGAAAGCCTCCTAAAGGCTCTGCACTGCCATTTGGGGTGGGGTTTCAGGAGGCAAAAAATGCTGTATTCAGTGTATAAGACGCACCCAGATTTTCAGCCTCTTTTTTGAGGGAAAATGGTGCGTCTTATACTCCGAAAAATATGGTATATTTTCATTGTGCCCAGAGAGAAATATCTGCCTCTCCCTAGGATCAAACTCACAGTCTCCTGATTGTGAGGTGAGAGCTCCAACCGTAGGCCACTGCAACACTCTACTTCATCTGCCTCTATACCTGTAAAAAAGACATTTCCAGAGATTCTGCCTTCAGAACCTAGAAGATGATCGGAATGCAGAGAAAGAAAGAAAAACCTGAGGTTTTGAGGTAAATGGACCACTGATTTTGTTCTTGTCTTATTTAGGATTTGGACCCTCAGATATAACCATCTGTGTCTTGGGTTGCCCTGCTTCATATCTGTCAGTGCTTCTGGAATGTGGCAACCAGTGTCCTGGTAAGTTATTAGATTAGGTATTTTGCTTGACCTTAACCTATTCTTAAGGTTTGCTCAGAAATGCTGACCTGACCCGATCTTATGCTCTTCCACTTGATAAATTATAATAAATGTAAAAGCTCACTACCATCAGTTAATTCTCAAAATTTTGTTTCACCCCAAACATATTGTCAGAAATGAGCTATGTTCAGTGCTCTTCAAACTAGTGCCTCCCCATATGCCAGAAGTGCCAGAAGATATATGCCACTTCCTTGCCAAGGATGCCTTTGAAAATCAGCTGTGATCTAAGGTGATAAACAGTAGCATCTTCCTTATCATATGATAAATCCAATTCTGAAGATGCTAATCGTTTTTTTCTTTTTCTGTTCAATCGTGTCAGATCCTTGGAGACTGCCTGAAAAGAGGGATTAAGTAGAAGAGTTTTTGAACGTCAATGACAATTAAACTAGATATTGGAGATACTATTTGTGAATCATAATTTGTTCCTGGCTAGATCATTTTTACTGTTTCTTTGTTTCAGGAAAGGAGGCTAAACCAGAGTTGGTTACCATTTTGAATGTTTAAGGAATTCAAAGTTATATATTGTCACTTAAACTGGAACAGTTTTGGGTGTTCCAATTTTGAGAATTAAATCTGTTTTGTAAGGAAGGCAAAGGCATCTGAGTCATTCCCAGTTGCATGGATAATATGAAGAAACAGCTCTTTCTTCTCTCTCCACTTCCCCTTCGGAGTCCATTAATTTGGAAAAACCAGTTTGTCTTCTCTTTCCATGACAGTCCAAGCAGCATAACTAATGATCAGTGCAGATGACAGCGGTAGTGTAATAAGGAATGAGAGCTACAATTTCCCATTCTTTGCCTATGTGGTAACTTTTATCTCAAACAGGCAACCTTCCCCTTCATTTGAGTAGGGAGGCAAACCAAAGACTCCCAAAAGGGAGCTGAGCTGCTTTCCAGGCACAGAGATGGTAACTCACAAGCCATTTTTTTCCTGTTTTTTTCCCCGTTGTCTTATTCCAACATCCTTTCAAAAACAAACATCCTTTTCAACAAATAAAATGCAAAAATGAAACAAGCAGACACAAATTAGGAAGCTATCTACATAAAGACCTATCTGTACACCCTTATTTATAAATGTGTTGCTTGTACCTTTGGGGAATTAATGTTGGCAGCTTTAAAAATTGCATATTTAGCTTTCAGAATGCTTTCTGCAGATTGCAATAGGGGTTGGATATAAAACATTATTAAGTCAGGGCTTGTGGTATTCTCCTCCAAAGGGTAGGACAACATTTTCCTATAATGTTTTTCCTTTCATAAACCCTAAAAGGCTGTTACAATGCATTGTAATAGAATGACTGGCTAACGCATCATCATCATCATCATCATCACAACAACAACAACAACAACAACAACAACAACATATAATGACAATGTGCTAATAATATCCTGATAGATTATTTTATTTTCCTTGTTCAATCTCACTAGGTTCAGTGGTGTCATGTGGGAAGTACTGTATATACTCGAGTATAAGCCTAGTTTTTCAGCCCACTTTTTGGGCTGAAAAAAGCCGCCTCGGCTTATACTCGAGTCAGTGAAAAATTTGCCCGAAATGGAGGAGAAAAAGGGGCGGGGCCATGCCGCTGGGTGACACTCGTGAATGGCCCAGTGCCCCTGTGAGTTTCCCCTCCCTCTGTGTCAGTTTGCCGCGCAGCGCGCACCGCACCATCCCCCCTCCTCACGTTCTAATGTAATGCAGGGCTGTCTTACGATTCCCCTTCCTCCCCCTCCTGCCGCTCTGCAACGATGTCCCACCTCCTCCTTGTTATGGCAAGCAGCCACATAGCGATGTCCCACCTCCTCTGGTACAGTGATCCAATGATAGGAATCACTGTGCCGTGTGTCATAGGAGGCGGGACATCGCTCCCGCGGCTGCACGGGACATCATCATCACAGCGGGACATCAGCATCATGAGGTGAGTGAAGTATTTCATTGAATACACCGTTAGTTTACTGTTTTTCTTTGAAATAAATATTCAAAAACATTATTGGTATCTATTTTTATTTTTGAAATTTACCGGTAGCTGCTGCATTTCCCACCCTAGGCTTATACTCGAGTCAATAACTTTTCCAGTTTTTTGTGGTAAAATTAGGTGCCTCGGCTTATATTCGGGTCGGCCTATACTCGAGTATATACGGTATGTCAGGATAGCACATTACAGAAACAGGAAGACCATTTTCTGGTTCCAGAGCCATTGTCAGAGCCAGTAATTAGGTGCTGGTGGTACAGAATACATTTTTTAACTGTTTTGAACGGCTTGGAAACCAGCAAATTGCCTTGCTGTTTTTTGTTCTGTTACTGGTTATTATGATGCAAATGTGGTATAGGCAATTCTATACATTTTGGTTCATTTAATTTTTCACAACATCCTTACTTTCTCAGATATATTCACAGGCTGGATTTCCTGTCTTCTCTTTGCCTAGGTAACATGCTGCTGTGCTTGTCACCAGCCTGGCTCTCCAAGGTTCCCTCAGAAACTCACCCTGGTGAGTCATCTTTATACGTACTGAAGGCTGTGACATTTGAGCTTGGTGGCCGCACAGTGCTGGAAGAATTTTCTTCCCCACGTCGGGTCAGCTACTTCACTGGGAGCTTTGGACCCTGCAAGTTGCAGGGCCAGTCAGCAGCAGAATTAGCCCGAGATCTTGATTGCCCTACTGGAGGTTCGGGAGAGTTGACTCGCCTGCTAGAGGACAAGTTGCTGACCCGGCAGCTGATGGATCAGAAGGGAGAAGTAGCTGTACCCCCCACCCTGGCCTTCACCTTCAAGCGCCCAATGCTCCTGCGCAATGTGACAGAAGAGCAACACATCCATGTGGTTGAATTGAGTGGCCGGGAAGGACAAGACAACCTTCTGCAGGAGGAACTTAAAGCCTTCTTGCAAGGTGGTGCAATGGAGTCCTACAAACAGGTAAGAGGTCCTGAACTGAACTGAGGGGCTTCCACAAAGAAGAGTGGGTCAACCTATTTCCCAAAGCATCAGAAGGCAAGACAAGAAGCAGTGGATAGAAATTAGCTAAGGAGAGAACCAACCTAGAATTAAAGGGAAATGTCTTGACGGTTAGAACACTTAATCAGTGGGAAAAGCTTGCCATCAGAAGTTATGAGTGCTCCATCACTGGAGGCTTTTGAGAACAGATTGGACAGTCATTTTTCTGAAATGGTATAGGATCTCCCACTTGAACAGTGGGTTGGACTAGACCAGTGGTCCCCAACCCCCGGTCCGCGGACCGGTGCCGGGCCGTGGAGTACCTGGCACCGGGCCGCGCAGCGGCCGGGGGCCATGATCGCTGCAGCGGCCGGGGGCCATGCAACGGCCGACTCTTCACTCATGCAGCGCCGTCGCCGGAGGGGGGGAGCTGCACGGAAGCACAGGAGCAAGTGAGGCGAGGAGGAAGAATCCCCCGCTACTACACCACCTCCGCCCCCTCCCCGAGTCAGCCGTCCCCTCAGTGAACGCCTCTTTCTCCTTTCTCGCCTCAGTCGGCTCGCCTGGAAGCGAAGCGAGGAGGGGGCGGACCATGTGCTGGAAGCGGAGCCCTTGGAGGCCCTGGCGGCTTCCCCGGCGGTCGTTGCTGGCCGCTCTCTTCTTTTTCTCGCTGTCCTCCTCGTTCCTCGAGAAAAAGCGGCTCAGTCGTCTCCGAGTTGCCCAGGGAGGGGCGGCGCGCCCGGGACGGAGACGGCGCTTCCCCGCCCGGCCTTGGCTTGTGAGAAGGAACGGCGGGAGAGGTAGAGAGAGAGAGAGAGAGAGAGAGAGAGAGAGAACGTCGGGCAGCCGAGGGCGGGGGGGTCTTTTGAGGGGAGATGGGGGGTGTGCGATTTTGGCGCGCGTGCGCCCTCCGCGGGCGTGGGTGGGGGGCTGAGAGGAGTCTAACGGTAGCGCAGGAAAGGGGAAGGTATGAGCGCCGCCTGAGGTGGTGAGGGGCAGTCGCCAGATTCAGGCCGCCGCTGCCGCTATTGCAGCGCACGGTGGAAAAGCGGCGGTCTTGCCCACCCCTTCCCTGCCTCCCGCCCGCTCCAGTTGCCGCAGCCAGGGGTGGGGGCTCGGTGCCTGAAGTCTCTTGCCTCTCTTCCAAAATTTCGCCAACGGGCATCGGTGAAGCGCGCTCTTTCTCTTCCTCACAAAACACATTTCCTTTCCCCCCACGCGTAGTTATTGGCGATATGGACTCTTGGAGGCTGCGCTCCCGGGTCGCGTTTCCTTTTTGCAGCCCACGAGAATGCCTGGTTCTGAGCCTCAAAAAAGGAGAGTTCTCTTAAGGCTGCAAAAAAGGAATATACTTTGGTCCTTGAAGCGCTTTTCCTGTTATTTGGACATTATATATATACGTACGTACATACGTACGGTATGTATATATGCATGTATGCGTGTGTGTATATGTATGTGTATGTATGTATGTATGTATGTATGTATGTATGTATGTGTGTATATATATATATATATATATATATATATATATATATATATATATATATGTCTGTAGTCCATAATATAGTGATGATTTTAAAAAAAATTAGTTGAGCACATGGAATCTTTTTTCTTTTAGTATATTTTGGAGGTGGGGGCCCACTTTGTTATTTAAGATAGTATCTCCTTTTATATATGGTAGTGTAATCAAAACAATCTGATATATAAACAATCAATGTGTCGTCGCGAACAACGCCTCCTCACCCCTGCGCGCGCTCAGCGGGCCACGGTAAAATTATCAAAGGCTGACTGGTCCGCGGCGATAAAAAGGTTGGGGACCACTGGACTAGACCACCTCCAAGGTCCCTTCCAATTCTTATTCTGTTCTGTTGTTAGAAAGCAAGACTGATAGGAGGTGAAAACATGGGCTTTATAGAGCAAGAATACTGCAGTTCTTTCCATTCTGATGAGAAGATAGGATGAGTGTTTGGAAATAGAATACAGAGTTTTGGGGAAAGAACTGGACATTTAAGCCTTGCTGCTACAGGTATTGTACTTCCACAGGTGGTGGTGAAGCCCTCAGGCTGGCGCTGCAATGGAACCCAAACTGTATCATTTCATGACAAGTCAGAACATGGAAGTGTTCTGCAGGTGGTCCTCACCTTACTGGAGACTCTAGAGGAAGACGAGAGCATTTTGCTGGAGCCTTTCATTCCTACTGCTCACATCATCCAATCTGGGCCTTTAGTTACAAACAACTCCTCAGGTAAGGAATAGCTATTGGTTACTTTCCATTATGTCACAAAGCGAATAACCCTCCAGCTCAGTGCCTGTAACGTACTGGTAGTGGTTGATTTACAGCAGTTCACTTAGTGGACGTTTGAAGTTATAACAGCACTGAAATAAGTGACATGACCATTTTTCCCATTATGATCATTGAAAGCATCCCCATGGTCACATGATTTACACTCAGCTGCTTGACAATTGAGTCACATTGCAGTGTCCCAGGGTCATGTGACCATCTTTTGCCACATTATGACAAGAAAAGCAATGGGAAAGCCAGATTCACTTAACAACCATGTTACTAATTTAACAACTGCAGTGATTTACTTAACAAATGTGGCAAGAAAAGTCGTAAAATAGGGCAAAACTCACTTAACAAATTTTTCACTTAGCAACATAACATTTGGGCTCAATTGTGGTTGTAAATTGAGGATACCTGTGTAACTTAATCTACCCCTTTACCTCCCATATATGCTGGAATACAACTCCCAAACTACCTATAGCAACAATTGGGAATTCTAGGATTTGTAAGACCTTCTTATCTAAAGGTACCAGGACAATGAAGACTCAGTTATTCCATTAACTATTTTCTACTTGCTTTGCTTCATGTTGTTAGCTTCTCTTGCATGTACCAGGCCTTTTGGAAGAGAGACTTTGTGATGATGATTTGTGGTGTGGTAGAACCTGCACAGCTCACAGTACTAGTAGTGATTGTAAGGTTAATATATTCAGATCCACAATTCTCCAAAATTATTTGACTGATAGTACTCTAGAGTAATATAAGCTTTTCATCGGACCTGTCTTGTTCTTTTCATTTTCCTCCATATGTTCAGCTCCTATGAATTTGTCTTTCTGATATCTTCCATTTCTCTTTCCTATTTTTCTTTCTGCATCTTTCTACATCTCCAGTTCCAGGCAACATATCTCTGCAGCGCAACCTGGCAATCCGAATATGTGCTATTGTATGCAGGTCCCGAAAAGACCAGCCTCTGCTAAGCAAGGTAAAGGGAACACTGCCCAATTGAAATTAAAAGGAAACCAGGAATATATTGGTAAAAAAGCATGCAGACCACAGAAGAGCTATATGCAGTGCAAGAGATGATTAGCATATTCACACCAATTTTGGTGTCCCCACTTTGTATTTTTCTACAGAACAGTGTAAAAATAATTGAACTTAAAATTATTGGTACTTAAAAATACAGCAAACCTTTCATGCCAAAATAATGTCTCATTTAGAAATTAGCTAAGTTACACAATCAATCATCAGATTGGCAATCCTTACCCTCCTGCTGGCAGGAAGTACTCTAATCTCTCATGAATAAATTAAAAAATCCTGGAGACTTTTCTGTATTGTATAGTGGTAGCCATAATCCAACAAAGTGAACACAACAACCCTTGGGACTGTTTGAATGGAGGTATTAAGACAAATTGTTGACAATAGTTCAAAAAGATCTTAAACCTTTTGGTTCTTTTCAGGTAATATGTGGTGTAGGTCCAGCAAATAAGCCACTGAAACACCAGACCACCGTGCCTCAGAGTCTGGAAAGCAGCCTACACCACTGGGGACTGAAAGATGAGGTCCAAATTGCTGCAATCTATGCCCAAATTAAGAAAAAAGCAGAGGATGCCATGAAAGCCTTCATGGATATGGAGACTAGTCTATCAGTTGAGCAGAAAGGTGGTCGCCGGGCACAAACTGACATTATTGGTAAGCTTGTCGCGTCAGTCATTATATCTTATTGTTTGCAAGATCTTGTGGGGTGCTGCAGTTTGCACAATGAAACTGGGGCTGTCAGAGCAGCTGAACTACAGGTTTAGCAAAGCGTGGGCAGTAGTGGGAAGTGGCTGTACCGATTATAGTAATGGGGCCAAATAGCATCCCACAACATTAGAGAAATTCCTTTCCAGGGTTCTCTGTTCTAGAAATAGGCTTGCACAATGTCTATTTTTATGTTTATGTTAGCAGCTGCTTGCCTGGCAGTAAGATTAAAAGCATGGTAGTCTCTAATAAAAAAAAAAACCACTGCATGATATTTCCTTTATATTAAACATTGCTGCTGATTGATCAATGATTCAGCCCATAATTTGTACTGAATAAATAGGGATAGGGACTCAATGTGCTTGCTGCAAGCAGGAGTTGCGTCACTGGTGGAGGAATCAGCAGGAAGGCATTTTTGCATTTCCCTGTTCCCTGTTCCTTGGAATAGAGAAAGGTTAGTGTATTCAAACCACATAGTATTGGTCTGGATTGATTTATTTTTTGACATGTCAATCGATTCCAGCCTCTGAGGATATACTTATGTTCTTATGCAATAGGTTCTTGTGCAATTTTCCCCTTAAAACAACAAAGAACAACCAAACTTGGTTGCCACTAATGAATAAAATTTGATTTCACCATCTCACTTCATCTGAAATTCACAAGTCTGATTTTTGATGCTTAACTTATCTATTTTCCATGTTACTACTATGTACTACTGAGCAAACATATCCTAGCCTCCTTACCCATTGTTGACAACAGCTTCTTTGCCTCACACAACCTCAACTACCACTTGATAACAAAAATAGGGAAACAGAAACACACTTGGTTTGCTATTCTTTTCATTGTTCTCCCCCTCCCCCACCCATAGCATGACTGGTGTGACTGTTTGGGGTGAAAGAGAATTAGTGATGAGAGGCTTGGAATGTGAGTCCAGGCATTTTTTAGTAGTGTTAGAGCTGGATATTGGGTAGGAGGCAAACAGGCATGAAAGAAATGAAAGTTAAAAATATTAGGCTCTTTTTTTACTACGCTGATTATTAGTATTTTAAAATATTTTATAAATGGTGTTATTTGTTTAAACTTTGAGATAGTTGTATTGTTATTATCTTTGTATTAAAAAAAAGAATTCATTATTATATTACGGTAGTTTGATGCATACTTTTTGTTACTTTTAATTTGTTATGTTATTCCCTTCCCTTTTCTGCTAATTTGTATTTTAATATTTAATGTTGAAATGTAACAAAGTTACTGTTAAAAAAAAAAGAAATGAAATTAAAGGTAGAATGACTTGTTGGTGATCTCTGGCAGGGCCAAGACGAATGTCCTAGTTTTTCTTGACCCATCAGCAGCTTTTAGTGATATCAAGGTATCCATCTGTGGAGATTAGGGGTGGTAGAAAATGGTTCTCCTTCTTTCTCTGTGGTTGATTTCAGCTGGCAGTGAAGGGTGGGGAAGAGATTAATCTCAAGATCATTGAAAGGTGGAGTGCTTTAGATCTCAATACTCTCACTCCCCTTTTTAATAACTATATGAGGCTGCTTGGTGAGGTCATCAAATTTGCAGTTAGACAGTATAATATAGTAATAATAAATAAATAAATAATATAACAGTATAATACAGTAATAATACCCCTTTATATCCTTAATCCCAAGATAACCAGGTGATTCTGGGATGTATTCTTGAGGAAGCAGAGGTCTGAGTGGAGAGGAACAGAAGCTAACCTTGATAAAGATGGCTGGCTGTGGGTCTCTGGACCATTCAGGTCTCAAGATGGTCTATTTTTAATCCTAAATATAGCTGTACTTCCCCATTCAGGACTAATATATAATTTGAGGGCCTCCTTGTACTCACGACCTCTTGCTCAAAGAGCAGATGGCAGCCATGATCCGGAGCGCCTTTGCTCAAATTCATTTTGTGTGCCAATTCATTCCTGAACTGAGGTACTATAAGGATAGTTACCCATACTTTGGTCACCTCATGTTTGGATTATTGCAATGCCCTATGCAGGAGGCTGCCCTTGTAGACCAATGAGAAGCTGCAGCTGGTTCAGAATGCAGCACATTGGCAATTATGGACATGCCTTGGTATGCTCATGTAATACATATGCTTGGCGAGCTGCTTTAGTTTTCAGTATGCTTCCAGGTGTCCATTATCACCTGTGAGTCCTTCATGACATAGACTCTGTCTGTTCCCTCCATTATGATTAGACAGACTCAACATGCTTTTCCAGGTTCCATTGATTAAACACTCACCTGATGGGGCCCAGGAAGCAAGGATCCTTTGTCATAGTGCCTGTCCTATAGAGCAGTGTTTCTCACCCTTGGAAACTTTAAGAGACGTGGACTTCAACTTCCAGAATTCCCTATCCAGCATTCTGCTGCACCACAGGGATGCCTTTGTTTCTTTTCTCTTGTGTCTAGGATCAAAAGCAGCCTCTGTGGCCTTTCAATGGATGTTCAGCAAGGCCTTGTTACAAATGTCTTCTTTCTTTTTTTGGCATCTTCTTTTCACAGGGGTGGATTTTCTTCTGAGCTCAAAGGACCAGGTGTTGCAATTGGTAGCCCTGGAGATGAACTCACAGCTGTGCCTGGAGACTTGCTCAGCCCTTGAATCCATGGGCCGGATGGTGGGGGCCCCAGGAAGCGAGACAGCACGCGCCTTGGTGGAGACAATGCTGCATCGTGCACAGTGCCACCTGATGGAGGGCAAACATGTGCTTGTGATTGGGGCCGGCGGATTCAGCAAAAAGTTCGTCTGGGAGGCTGCCAGGGACTACGGGCTAAAAGTAAGATGCGGAAACACAGACCTGTGCAGCCCTTCCAAGCTGCAGGATGGACTAGCTAGAGCAGCACCACCCCACAGTCCCTGTCAGTATCCCATCAATGTCATGGGCATCACCTAAACAGAGAGGGGAGTAAACCACAGACCCACGTTACCCATCAGAAGGGCTTGCTCATTTCACTTTTGCCCGTAAAGCTGAGGAGTTGGCCTGTCCCATTTCCAGCCTTGCCATCTCTCAGGAGCACTTCAAGTGGGGCGTTGGAGGGCCCAATCCAGAAGCAAGGTCCTGTTGGAAGAGTCACTGGGGATGGAAACAAGTTCTGCGGACTTCAGAGCTCCTTCCACCACTTCCTGTCTCCATGTACTAATAATGTTAGGATGCAAATATGGGGCAGGACAGATGAGCTAGCTGTGGAGATTGTGGATTCCCACTTTTCTCAAGAGCCATCCATTCCCCATTGTTATTTTGGCAAGGTTCCTAGTCTTCAGTAGCAGCATAAGAGGCAAAACCTGAAACTTCCTTTCATCACTCAGAATTCCCAGAATCACAGGCAGCCCTGCCCCATCTTTCTAAATATCTTTTTCCTGATTTTTCCAGATTCAGGATATAAGTACTGTCCCCTACAGTCTTATCAGACACTGGTGTCTTCCACCTGTAGAAGAGGTAGAAATGCAGTACAGAACTGTTACTGCGCCAAGAAGAAGCCATCTTGGGTTTGCTAGTCTCAAAGCTCTTGTTTCCGAGACCTGCTTATCACTTGTGCAACTAACTGCCTGTTTAGAACCCGAAAGGAGGTCCTTCCAAATAAGTTGAATGGTGTATCAAAATTAGATGAGAGGATGCAGAGAATAGATCGGGGTGGGAAGATGACTGGAATGAAATGAAAACTTAACGGCAAGAGTAGAAGGATGCAGACAACTCAGCCAGAGCCAGATTTAGCCTCTGAAAGCTCATTCCATTGTCCCTGAAGGTTTCAATTGCTTTTTAATGTCAGCTTATTCCTCTGCGACTGAAGGATGAATTTGCCCCTCTTGGAGCCTTGATCCATTCTCCAGTTTAGACCCTGAACTGAGCACAATGGCTACATGTGCCACACTCTTATCTCTACAGCTGCAGCCCTCAAAGTGGGGACGGTCAATATCCTATGCTTTATCCAAGTTCCTCCTGGAAAAATGGCTTGGCTCTGAAGTTATCCCCAGGCCTGATATCCTGCGTGTCCCTTGGGTTCACTGCTAAAAAACCCCTGCAGTGAAAGAGATAATGTTGGCCCATCCCCACACCCTTGCTCTTAACTCACAAAACCCAACGCTGGCACGTCCCTGATCTAACCAGAGCCTAGTTAAAGAGTGGAAAATGAAAATGTGATTCCCTTGTTCACACAGCCCTTCCCATGCAAGCAACAGGGTCATCTTTGATTTCTCAAGACTGTGAACGCTTTTTAGCCAGCCTGCCTACCAACATGGGTATTGCCTCAGCATTAATTCCTCCTCCCAACCCTAGAGGACAATGGAGCTCTTCCTTCTAAGCCCTGCTGCTGCAGAAACGGGGATCTAGAGAAAGCTCAGAAAGCTCAACCAGCTTGATGGAATGGAATGGTCAGTGGATTGGGGAAGCCTCTGTCTGTTGATAGCGCCTTCTTCTTAAGGGACTCCTGTATGGTCCCTGACCCCAAGGAGTTGGCCTTCTCTGATACTGTCTGTAGTGATGCATCTCTGATTTTTTTCCCCCTCCTTCTCTGCATCTCTGCCTTTCCCTCTTCCCCACCCTGTTACCACTCCCCTTTCCTTCTCTTCTTCTCTCATCTTTCCCATCCCCAGATCCACCTGGTGGAGACCGATCCCAACCATTTTGCCTCCCAGTTGGTGCACACCTTTATCCACTATGACACCACAGACCACACGAGGGATGAAGAGCATGCCCGGAAACTGCTGGGGCTTATTCAGGAGAGGGGGCTGCATCTGGATGGCTGCCTGTCCTACTGGGATGACTGTATGGTCTTGACAGCGCTGATCTGTGAAGGGCTGGGCCTGCGCTGCAGCTCCTCAACTGCCATGCGAGTGGCCAAGCAGAAAAGCCGCACTCACCAGCACTTGTTGCGGCGATGCAAGGAGGGGTCCCGTTGGTCATCCGCGGCCCTCTATGCTGTGCCATGCTGCCACCTGGAGAGCCATGCGGATGTGGAGCGAGCCGCCAGCCACATTAATTTCCCAGGTGTCATGAAGCTGGAGTATGGGGCTGGAGCGGTAGGGGTAAAACTGGTAGAAGATGCCCAGCAATGTCATCTGCACTTTGACAAGATCACACAAGATCTAAAGGATGACTCGGATTATTTAGGCATTGGGTTGGGTTGGGGCAATAACATGCTATTGATGGAGTATGTCTCAGGCACTGAGCATGACGTAGATCTGGTGATATATGAGGGACGGATGCTGGGGGCATTTGTGTCTGATAATGGGCCTACCAGGGTGCCCAACTTTACAGAGACGGCAGCCTGCATGCCCACCTGCCTTCCCCCTGAGAATGAGGCACAACTTATCCATGCTGCTTATCAGTGCTGCTTAGGTTGTGGTCTCACTAATGGTGTCTTCAATGTGGAGCTCAAGTTGACAGCTGCAGGCCCCAAACTTATTGAAATCAATCCTCGCATGGGTGGCTTCTACCTCCGTGATTGGATTCGGGAGATCTATGGAGTAGACATCATGCTAGCTTCTGTCATGGTTGCCTGTGGAGTGGCCCCAGTCCTGCCCACACCGTCCCGTCCCCGTACAAATCTAGTGGGAGTGATGTGCTTAGTGTCACAGCATCTCCAGGCTCTCAAATCCACAGCTAGCCTAGAGATACTTCAGGCCCTACATGAGCGTGGTGTCATCCGCCTCAACCTGCTTGAAGATGAGATCGTGTCTAAAGAATATGAGGAGCCTTATTGCAACGTGGCTTGTACCAGTTCTAGTCGCCATGAGGCCTGTGTCAAGCTACTAGGCATCTGCCAGGTGCTGGGCATTGACTCTCTGCATTACCCTGTTGCTTACTTCCTCTCTCACTTCAAATAGCCTTGGCGATTCAGCTCCCTCAAGTTGGAGCTGAACTTGCATGTATGTGAGAAAGAGAGTGAGTGAGTGAGAGAGAGAGAGAGACACTTGTCTATTCCTTCTAAATTATCCCTTCATTATTCCTAAGTTTTCACCAATGGAGTTTGCATTACACAAACTTCCTACTTACTAGTCTTTTTGGAGCCATCTTTGGGAAGTGCTCACACCTTAAAAGCGCTCACTTCTTTTAGGAAAGGATTATAATAACTATGAAGTCCTCCCCTTCTTCTACCCTCTGTGTGAGGATATTTTCTTCTATTTTATTTGTGCTTCTGAAGAATCATCCTGGTCCCAGCCCCTGGTCTCTAAATTACTCCTGCACTGGGCCATAGATAATGTGAAGTTCTAGGGTCTTCGTTTTCTCTTTCTTCCACTGAAAAGGGGAAGCTCCTTTAAGATACCCCTCAAAGAGAGTCTATTGCATACTTCCAGAATCAATGGAAGAGAAAGCTTGGGTCAATTCTTTAGAGCAGGGGTGTCAAACTGATGGCTTATGGGCCGGATACTTCACACCTAGGCCACACCCACCCTGGCTCCACAAAGGCAAAAGCCGTTGCGATATGTCACATGATGTGATCGAGTTTGACACCTGTGCTTTAGATCCAATAGTTCATCAACAATATACTACAATAGATGAGCAAGAGTATTTCCGAAAGCACAGTTTTTCCTGAAAGGAATCATTGTATGCAAACTCCATCCATATACAGGTGAGCATCTAAACACCAACCAACCTACTAAAAAAAAGGATGCAAACATACAATAACATGTTTAGCAATAGTATGTAAGATTCAACAAGATCTGCTAGCTCCGCATTTGTAAACTTTGCAAATATTAGTTTAGTGCCTTCTGATCCTTTTTAGAAGTTAACAAGGACAACTCTATTCTAATCAAACAAACATAAAATAATGAAGGCAACGGAACATCCTGTGGTGAATCTTCATATTCATAACTGATGCTGGGGAAAGCTACTATATATACAGGGCGGGGCATAACCTTTTCCTAGGGGGTCACAGCAAGATCGACAGCAGTTTACAACTTCCGCGACACCTCATTTTAAAGCCCATAAAAAACTGAATTGAATGAGCTATTAAATGTTAAATTTGCTTTAAGAATGGCTGGAAAATTCGATTCGGAAGAACAAAGGATCATTGACAGAATAAAATGCATTGCCTTTCGAGAGGCTCGCGATGCTGGAGCAACAACAATGTCGAATTTTGGGGCAATGACGTCTGGCCGGGAAATTCACCAGATCTCAATCCGGCAGAGAACATTGGGGCCATAATTAAGGATGAAGTGGAAGCTCTGATGATTCAGGAGCAAGGTCAAAATCGATATTCGGTTGAAACTTTGAGAATGAATTTGGAAACTGTGTTGAAAATCTGGAAAATCGAACGGAACTGTTTGAAGATTTGTTGTGTTCTTATCCACCTCGTTTGAATGCTGTTCGAAGGGCTAATGGTGGTCATACTGACTATTAAATCGTGTCAATAAACTCAGTTTTTGATGGGCTTTCGAATGGTGTATGAATTATTTGTGTTGTTATTACAAGTGTTGCTGTGACCCCCTAGGAAAAGGTTATGCCCCGCCCTGTATATACATACATATATTATTTGTGTTTGTAAGAGTAACATCTATAAACATCTTACCTCTGTAATGTGCCAAGAATTCCACAAAAGAATATTACTATAACAATATTTCCAAGCACATGACAATAATCTATTATAACTATAACATTTTCCGGTGAACGATTGCACCCCTAATTTCTAATAATCAACCTTCCATTGGAATTCCCAATGACCTTAAGGTCCTACAATATCGAGCAGCCATAATGCTAGCATTACAGAGGTTCTGCAATAATAAGCCGTAGTTTTGCTACCAATCTGAATTGTGAACACTATGCTTTGTGCATAATCCAAACATCCCCAAATATGTAATGATCCTTTAGTACACTAATAATATACTTAAGCATACTTCTAACCAGCATAAAGAGCAATGTGAAAAAAAAGTGTAAATCTGTGCAACCGAAAAGCATTTCTGTCATTTTCATGGTTTTTTTTTTACCACTTTCACAACAAATGGAAACTCAGGTGGCAACTGATTTGCCTGAGAAAATATTGAGAACATGAGATTTAAAATAACTAACAACTTGATCCTATTTGGATCAAAGAATTGGGAACTGGAAGTTTTAAGGTAGTCAGAGTTGGCTATCAGTGGGAGCATTAGTTAAGCATGTCATCTTAACTGGTTGGTGACTCTACCTGCCTATTTTCCCATAACTTCTGTAATCAAGCAGGTATAATAGTTCCTCCCGAATAAAATGCCATGCAAAAATATCAAGACTCCTGGAGTGTTCTTTACAGCTGCACCACAGCTCATTCCCCACTTAGGAGTGGAGACAAGAAAAGCTGGTGAAGACTCACCAACAAACTAATGGGCGGGTGGGGAGAAGATTTCAATTAATTGTATAGAGATGACTTATGGTCTTGTTAGTTTCAAAGAGACTCCCAAGTGATCCGTTTTCCAGAATATTCCAGATTTTGGATTCATCACCATCTACGAAAATCTAACATTGACCCCAAGTCTTCATATCAGTTGTTCTCTTCCAACTCCATTGCCTTTAGCACTGACTTACATAGGAAATTTGATCTGGACTGGATTTCAACTCCTTCCTTCAGTCTGCAAAAGGGAAAATAGTTCTCCCTTTTGGAATCTTTGTCTTGACTGTTCTGCATATTCAGGGAGATGCATCTGTTTCAACTATTTTTAACAGAAGGACTGAACTATAGGCAGGGAAAAGTTAATATTCTGTGAGAAGCTAAAGCAAACAAAAATGGTCATTTACAAGCACAGTCTCAATTCTGACCTACATAAACTTTAAGACTCAATCTTTTCAACTTTGGATGAAATACGACCTTTTCCAGACATACCATCTGAAACAAGCTTCATTCACAAGATCTATGCTAAGTATTTCCTGTTTCTTCTTATTGGTTCCACCAATAAGTGTTTATTAATTCTGAAGATACAAATTGCATCATGAAGTAAATCATGCTATGTGACAAGAATGCATAAGGCAAATTGAAAGAAATTGGAGAAACCTTAATTTGCATCAAGTTTTGTTCAAGGACCCACTCCACGTTGCCAGGGATTTGCAACATTTTGTTAGTGATGGAGGTTGCTAGGTAGTACGAAAAAAGCACTTGAGCAATGAATTGTTGGAAGGCAATAGAATGACAGCCTTAAACCAGAAGGGCGCATGTTGGCAATGGGAATGGCTGTGGAGGAAAAAAGTAAGAGCCAAGCAATTTCTATTTATTCACAGAAAATGTCTGAACTTTACACCCTCAGTAGTTTCCTCCAGAATTCTTTGAAAATTTAAACTGTGGGGTACTAGGGTACCCTTTCCAGAATGTCCGTCATTGGTTGTTTGCTGAGATTGTGAACAGAAACAGTGTTTACAATCTGAATGTCAAAATTTAACATACTGTATCTTCCCCTCTTCTTTATATGCCATGGACCGCTATTCTGTATAGAGTCTAGCCATCACCTATCTTATCGTTGCTATATCAACTCGCAATACTTTGGGTTTCAGACGACATTCTGTTTCTGTCCTGCTGGGAGGTGCCAGAGATTAAAATAGGAAACTTATGCATGCAAAGAAGATACCCAATATCACAATCATAGCCCTTTCAAAGACAGCATTTTCAGTTGCAAAATATGGATCTGGTTCTATGAGTTCAAGGATGGTGAAATTAAATTCTCTCCATTCAGAGTTTGAAATCATATCTAAGAGGAATAAGAGAAAATTTAAACTATTTCCTAGGGAGTTTTACTGCTCTAGTTAACTAGGCAAAATACTAAGTCAAACTCCTTGGTGGCTTTGCAAAAAAACTTCAGCACTAACAAGAGCACTAACTTCTCTGATAGGCCATCAGTGACCTCCTTTACCTACAAGGAAACCAAAAATAAAATGAGAGCAAGTTTTAAGGATGATGGTATCGGAATCGAAGGCGGGGCTTAGCAGTGAGAAGACGGAGTTTCAGGCTATTCCTGAAATTCCCCTATTCCGAAGGAATTTGGACGGGTCATTGGACCCTAGCTGTCCCGTAGAAGACAGTGAAAGGTGAGGGGAGATCCAGTGACCTCAGAGACGATCGCCAAGTCTCTGGGGGGCGTGGAATTAACCCCTCCTGCCAACTCCTTTTGGATTAGCTATATGCTAACCGAAACTGCAGGTTGCCCCTAAGAATGGTATGAATGGATTCAACTGGTAAGCTGATTTTATTACTCAAAGAGAGACGGTCCGCACTAAAATTTAAGCTAATTGGAACCAAAGAACAGAAGAATCTAGCAGCGAATTGGTCTTTTTTTTTAATGGATTTATGGCCGGTGGCTACTCTATTTCTTAAACGCTTTAAGGAATTCTTCAACATCTCCCCCTGACTCTTTCTAAGTGGGCTGTAAAACTAACGATCTGACACTTTTATTGCTTGGCTGTGTTGGTCTAAGATCAGATAAGATCGCACAGTTCCCAGCGTATTTTTACTTGCAAATATCTTAGAGTCTTTAACTACGACACAACATGGCGTCGAATTATATTTCCAAGGGCTCGCTTCATACACTTTTTTCTGCATTTCGAAAACTGTTTGATTCTTATCAAAGATTTGAAAAAAAAATGGATTATTTGACATTAAAACTTGAAGGAAAAGGTGAGAACGCTGAATGTTTGGATGTTCCTGAAATACAAATGAAAAATGTGAGAAATGACGTCTGTTCTATCTCGGAGGAAGGAAGAAACGCTATGCTGGAAAGGGGGAGAGCTAAAGAAGGATGATGGTATCAACTGAAGTTTAAAAAAACCCACTATGGATCCAAAATGATTAGCTGGGAACTAATTATTCTAACATAGAATAACGAGATTGAAGGGGCATTGAAGATCTTCTAGTCCAAGACCTTCTAGTCCCCTGCTTGAACAGGAGACCATTCCAGTCAAATGGCTGTTCAATGTCTTCTTGAGAAACTTCAGTTCTGGAGTACCCACAGTTTCTGGCAATAAGCCATTCCACCAATTTATTGTTCCACCAATTAATTGTTCTAAGGAGAAATTGGAAATTTCTCCTTAGTTCTAGGTTGTATCTCTCTTTAATGATGTTCCACCCATTACTTCTTGTCCTGCTCTCCGATGTTTTGGAGAATATGTCAACCCCCCTGTTCTCCGTTAGAGTCCTTCAAGTACTAGAAGACTACCATCATGTTACTCCTAGTCCTTCTCTTCATTAGACTATTCTGTCAAACGTTCATCATACAACTTTGCAACTTTAATAAGATTTGTATGCCGCCCACTCCCCAGGGACTCTGAGTGGCTAATACAGTTTAGCCTTCAGCCCCTTATCATCTTTGTTGCTCCTCTCTGTACTCTTTCTAGAATTTCAACATCTTTGTATCACAATTACCAGAACTGGACACAGTATTCCAGGTATAGTCTCACCAGGGCAGTATAAAGCAGCACTTCATCACTTCATGTGATCTTGATACTATTCCTCTGGTGATGCAGCCTAGGAAACATTATGAATACATAGTTATTCTTGGTTCATAATTTGGAAGCACCCAAGCAACAATCATTTAGTAAAATGAAGCCTGAAGAAATACAGAATTCTATGTAAGAGCTACCAGACTAGAATCTTTCAAATTGTGTTCTATGGAAGTATGGATCCAACCCGCTCTTAAGTTCCATGGACTAAAGGCAATCCCACCTCCTTTCTCCGTAGTAGATTAAGAAGAAGAAAAGATTTCTGTAAAATACAATAGAAAGGGTGGGGCTTGTCTGCTGACATTCAGAAGGTTCACATCTCTTGATCAAAAGTTCTGGAATGGGAGTTTTTGTTTGCTTGTATAACAAACAGGCTTTAAGGCTCAGGGGGGGTGGGGAATGAAACTCCTATCCAGATTATCTCTTTTAAAAAAGACCATATCACAAAATCTGTGATTGTAAAGCACCACTAACTAAAGAACAAATTCTTTTAAATTCAATAAGACTTGGGTCTTTACAGAGTTAGCAATTTCAAGCATTATCCCGACAGGACAGGACAGGATAGGATGACAAGAGTGGGAAGGGACCTTGGAAGTCTTCTAGTCCAAACCCCTGCTCAGGCAGGAAACCCTATACCATTTCTGACAAATGTTTGCCCAGTCTCTTCTTAAAAACTCCCAGTGTTGGAGCATTTACAACTTCTGGAGGGAAGTTGTTCCACTGGTTAATTGTTCTGTCAGGAAATTTACCCTTAGTTCTGGATAACTTCTCTCCTTGATTAGTTTCCACCCATTAGTTTTCTCCTGGAAAATATGTTGATTCCCTCTTTTATGTGGCAACCCGTTAGATATTGGAACACTGCTATCAAGTCACCCCAATCCTTCTTTTCATTAAACTAGACATACCCAATTTCCCTAATCATTTCTGTTGCTCTTCTCTGCTGTTTCAAGAGTCTCAACATCTTTTTTACATCATGACAACCAAAACTGGATGAAGTATTTAAAGTGTCGCCTTACCAAGGCATTATACATAACATTTCCCATGATCTTGAGTCTATCGCTCTCTTAAAATCAAGATCACAGGAATGAGTGGCTATTATATTCAGCTCTATCTATAGCAGTGGATGAATTGATCCTCTTGGTATTTTTTATTGTAAGAGATATTTGAGTTGCAGTAAAAAGCATTTCCAAAAAACATCACATCTTAATCGCAGCATATTACACTTGTAATAAGCCTTAGGAGCAAGTTAGATTCTTCCATCCTAGCAAGTCGACAAACCTATCCTTACATCTCCATAATACAATTACAAAAGTGCCTTAATCACAAAGGACTCTCAACAGTTATTATGGAGTGAACTTTATTTTATGTGTGCTTCTCAGCAGACAATGATAAAGGTAGTCCTTGACTTACAACCATGATTGAGCTTTAAATGTCTGTGACTAAATGAATGAGGACTACCTGTATTTTCTGATCACAGAGAGAAATCTAGAAATCCTATGTTTATCTAGCCAGTTAGGTGAGAGGCAGATGAATTATGTTTTAGACATCACCAACATATCCCTGAACATTCATAAAGAACATCTTAACATAGTCAGAAACATTTAGAATGTCAAAACTCAGTACCCACCATAAAAAGTCAACTTATTTCATGTATTTGGTAACTACGATAACTAGAATCAAAAGTTGAAAAAAGCTAAAAAGGGACTAATAGTTCCTTCTCTTTCGATTGCCAAGCATTTATGTAAATCAACAATTACATGCAAATATATACATTGTTTTGATTCCTCAGTATGCTGCATAATTTGTGGCTGAACATTTGTTTAATAATCTGTTCAAACACCCTTTGTTTTCCATCAGTTTATGCTATTTCTCCAAAATAGCACCTTCTGGTGTGTGGGGACTGTAACCCTAGAACACATGGTTTTGGGAGACACCTAATATAGCTATTGTACCATTTTGTCTTCAACTTGATATCTACATCTGGGACAAACTTTCTTTAGTGGTGTCATAAAAGAAATACTACCATCATAAGAAGAAAAATCATTAACATTCTTCAATATAGCCAGGTATTATTGCTAAGGCTGGGAAGATGTAGGCTCAGGAGAACCTTCAGCCATAGAGATTCACCCAGTAACTTGGGACAATAAGTCTTCTAACAAAGAGCTGTGGGAGAAATAAATGGAAGCTATATTTAGTGTACGTTGCCATCGGCTCTTGGCAGGACCGAAGTTTAATGACTAAGTAATAAATCCATGAAGAAGTCATACTGGGCAAAGTTATATGAGTTATACAGAAAGATAAACAAGGAGAGAAAATAAATGAATCTGTGACCTTGTTAGAAATGCTCAGATACCAATAGTAGCTTTCTTGCAAGGAAAGAGTATTGAATGAAAGGAGAAAATGGTTGTGTAAATGTACATTCTCCTGTCTGCTTTTGTGTATGGGAGTGAGAGCTGGATGTCAGAAGAAGTATGAAAAACAGAGGAATGGTTGTTGAAGTGTGCACAATAAAGCAAGAAAAAGAATGAGTAATCAATAAATGTGGATTGAATACCAGTCAGTAACCAGTAGAAAAGTAGTTTAAGATTGTTTGAATGTGCAGTATGAACAAAGGCAGATTTGCAGAACAAATATATGAAAAAGAGTGAATGGGTCTAAACAGGATGGATTTGATTTAAATCAACTCAATTTAAATCATAATTTTTAAAGAGCAACTGTCATCTCTGACCCGCTGTTGAGTCACTGACAGTCCCAACAGAATATATAGCCTCATGCTATATAACTTATCTGCATTTCATGCTGAATAAATTATTAATGTATCTTAAATAGAAACCTTAGATTTTTACTCCAAAAGCAGTTTATTAAAATAAATTTGATACAAATAAAAAATCAGATTTAAATAAAACAAATCAGATTTAAAATTTAAAAATCCAATTTTTAAAAAATCATTGATTTTTATCTACCCTGGGTCTTAAACAGGTGTTGTTTTTTCCCCAAAATATGGCAGCTTCTAAGATGTGGCTGGAGAATTCTGTACATTAAAAATCCACACATCTTAAAGTTGCCGTATTTGGAAAACACAGCTGTAGAGGAAACTCTGAGGAAGTCATGGAAGTTATATATATAATGTGAAATATATATATTTCACATGTATATAAAAGGTAAAGGAGTCTGTGGATTTTACTCTGCTAGTCGTTGCCGACTATATGGCGTGTGTGTATAAATACCATCCCATATAGTTGGCAACGAGTATGACACACGTACACAAAATTATTTCATTAATTCATTCCAAGTCTGTAGCCACCCAGCTGAACCAACTGACTCTTGTATATATACATTCCTGTCCTTCCGTTTGCAGCGAAGGCTCATCCCGGCCAACCAGTTTTACACTAACATGCGACTCCACCTAAGCATCCTTTTACCCGAAAGATCAACCTCGCTTTCTCCCCTCCTCTCCTGTCAGGCAAGCCCGCTAGAGGTCGCCCGTGAGCTCAACCACACACAACCATCCGGCTCTCGCTCGCTGCGCCAAAACGACGGCATCGCTGGGCGGGGTAAAGGCGGTGACGAGGCAAAGGGGCGTGGCCCGGAAGTCTACGGGGCACTTGGGGAGCCCCCGATATGGCCGGCGTCTTCGACATCGACCTGGAAACGGAGGAAGGGAGCGACGGGGAGGAGCCTGAACTGGGGGCCTTGGTGAGGCGGGATGGAAGATGATAGAGGAAAAAGGGGTGGGTCCAGCCAGAGGAGAAGGGAAAAAGGGCGCAGGAGCCCAGCGCACAGTTCCTAAGGACTTCAGTGGGGGTGACTCCCGAGTGGGATAGGGTTGGTGTGGGCAGACCTCGTTTTCCCCCGTGTTGCTGCTGCTCCTGATCATCTGCTCTGTGTCTCCCTCCACCCCGCTTGTCTCTTTTAGGAAGTGGACCCCGATTTTCGTAGCAGTAGCTCAGAGTAAGTACCTTGCCAGCTCTAGGTTGTTTTGCTTCTTGGTGTCATCCCAGTCTGCCTTTGGGCGGAATTCTCCTGGGTTTCTTAAGTGGTGGATGCACCCACACACTATTGGAAAATAGGTTGGCAAGAAAGGGTGAAATTGTCGTGTCCCCCCCCCCCTCCAGTATGGTGTCAACAGCTACTTCTTCCATTCTTTTAAAATGGCTTCTTCTAACTTGCTCACCATGTGAGCAGGGCAACAATTCCCATCATCCCCATACAGAATACTGTAGGGCTGGAGACAGTGGGACCTATCCTTGATCAAAGACAATCCACTGGGGAAAGAACTGCAGAATGCAAATTGTGCCAACCTAACATGTGATGAGATGTTTAGGTGCTGCATAAGCAAAGTGACGTCTCAGCATTTTGAGAGCGAGATGTAAACATTTCAAGGGGACATGAAATGTCCTTGTTTCACTACAAATTGGCCCGGTTAAATTCCTGATGACAGCGATAAAGTCTGTTCCTTTGCTTCCCTGACTGTAAATTATCAGAACAAATCAAAGTGTCTGCCTTGCTGACTCAGAGACTGAGACCCCACTAATTCAGCATTGAGCTCCTAAAACTGTCATCTGCAGTAGTTCAAAGTCTGTGGGAGATACTCAGATCACAGCATGATCGTGATGGCATAAGTATTTTGCATTTACAGTGGATTTCTAGCTGTTTCAACAAATGCATTCCTATTCCTTTATTGGGCATTTTGGCATCTGAACCAATCACCGCCACTGCCACCACCACCATTGTAGAATAGAGAACTGAATGGTCATCACAGTCTGTGCTAAAAGCAATTTTTGGAAAGCCAATCTATTCACTGACCCTAGAGTGTCTGGGAGTGTTATAAAATGGTGAATGTAGGCAAAGATGGCTTAATCTTAATGAAAAAACACTCGTGCAAATTGAGGCATCTAGTTTCCACTTAAGCATCCAGATAGTCAGTTTTGTGTAGTGATTTAAAAAACTGGGAGAGTTGAGTTCTACTCCTCCTTTAGGCATGAAAAACCAACTAAGTGGCTTCAATTAACATTCTAATATTATTTTATCTGTTCATTTATAGCTCTGTAGATTGAACAAAACAAGCAGAATTTGCTTGCCACTCATGGTTTTGGTATAGATACTAGCAACCATAATTCCCCATGGGAATGTCACATTTAGCACAATGGTATCTGGAGTATTCTATAGCAGTGTTTTTCAACCACTGTGCCATGGCACACTAGTGTGCCGTGACATAGTGTAAGGTGTGCCATGGGAGAATTACTTTATATATAGTCAATATAGGCACAGAGTTAATTTTTTTAAACATTTTCTAATGGTGGTGTGCCTCCTGATTTTTTTCATGAAAGAAGTGTGCCTTTGCACAAAAAAGGTTGAAAAACACTGTTCTATAGTATCACATTGCTATAATAAATTTCCTTGATTTCTTTTTGGCTTTGATACTGATATAAATTAATATCAGTATCTTCCCCAATACTGTGCACATCCCATATCACATTATGGGGTCCTTGGCTCTCTACTAATAGCTGCAGGAATAGGCAGATATAGATAACTTTCTTTTCTTTGAATTTTAATTTATCCTAAGGTTCAGACTTGTACTTTCATAAAAGGCACAATGCAGTTGTGCTGCCACCTCTTCATCTTCTCTTCTTTTGATTTTCAAAAATTGGACCCTCCTCATTTCTGGAAAGTCTCACACTTTTGCCTCGCTCTTCATTTATATGTTGTTGGGTTTTTGGGAGGCAGAGCGATATAGGATTAATCTCTTTCTTGTCTCCACAGTTTTGTGCCAGGTTATTATGAGGAAATTGAAATATCTGAAAGCAGCGTCAACAATGGCCCAGAACGCATTGGGCCCCACTGCTTTGAGCTACTACGTGTTTTGGGAAAGGGTGGTTATGGCAAGGTGAGAAATTCCTGAAGAGTGAGTATGTCGGCAGAGGGTTCAATCCTCAACCAACTGGGAGAAAAAAATCCTTTCTAGTAGAAGAGCATAGTAGTTACATTAGCCTAGAATCTTGGGAAATAAATGTATTTGTTTCTGTATGGAAGAGCATTCATCTTGGAACTGCATATCCAGAGTCTGAAATGGTGCAGTTTAGACTGGTTTGTCTCTTTGAGAGAAGTAAGCTACTGCATTGTGAGAAACCATGCTGACTATCAGTGGAGAGCTGATGAAAACCTTCGTAAAAGCCTTTAATTAATCAGAAGGCACTGCTATTAAAGCTTTCCAATCAGGAGTGTGAGAATATTATTCTGGATTGCCTTCACCCCATGCTGTTTAATGGTCTTGCTTGTTTTTAGGTGTTTTTTTTTAAGAGAGGCTGAGTGCACAATGTTAAAGAGTAGGGAAACCCAATGTTTGTGTTATTGGTATCTGATTTTCATAAAAGAGAAGACAGTTCCCTTTCCTCGCTCTTTCCTCTGCCGGATAGCTGTGTTCCTCACTTGAATATTTTGCTTACTGCTTCCGTTTGTGTTTTAGGTGTTTCAAGTGCGGAAAGTACAAGGCACACATTCTGGGAAAATCTTTGCCATGAAAGTGTTAAAGAAAGTAAGTATCTATCTATCTACAGCTCTGTGTGCCTTGTTAAATATCTTTGTGAGACCATAATTCTCTCTGAATATCTCCTCCAGGCCAAGATTGCTTGTAATGCCAAGGACACAGCACACACAAAGGCTGAGAGAAATATTCTGGAGGCCATCAAACACCCATTCATAGTAGACCTCATCTATGCTTTCCAGACTGGTGGCAAGCTCTACCTCATCCTGGAATGTCTCAGTGGTATGGAAACGAAGCTTCACGGAAAGGAAACAATTGCAGTGGATTTGGCCAAAAACCTGGGACCTGATTCTTGTTCTGTGGTAGATTTTAGAGGTTGGGTCAGACGTTGCTGGAGAAGACTGATGATATCTCTTTGTGCTTTGCTTCATAGGAGGGGAACTCTTCATGCAGCTGGAACGGGAAGGCATCTTCCTGGAGGACACAGCCTGGTTAGTGAAAATGCTACCTAAGCTGAACTGGAATAGCCATGAAGATTGGTGTTCACCTTAGGTTTTGTCTCCTTACAAAGGAAGTACCATGGCCAGAAGTAAGGTGACAATGGAGGCAACTGGAAATCTTAGAGTAGAGTAAATCTCTCTGTACCTTGCAGTCATTCAGAAACATCCACTGAGTCCTATCAAGGGATCCTATTCAAAGTGATTCAATTCCACTTAGCTAAGGATGGGAAGACAGGCATGGGTCATTTCAGACATTTTTTGCAGGATGCTTTATAGATAAAGTCAATTTTATTTGGCTAGATCTGGGTGCTATCTAGCCAAAGACAGCAATGGTGAGATCTAGCAATATTTTTGTGAATTCCTGTGAGCACATATAACCAGAAGAAGTGGCTCTAGTGCAGTGGTTCTCAATCTGTGGGTCGGGACCCCTTTGGGGGTCGAACGACCCTTTCACAGGGGTTGCCTAAGACCATCGGAAAACACATATTTTCGATGGTTTTAGGAACCGAGATACCAATTTTATGGTTGAGGGTCACCACAATATGAAGAACTGTATTAAAGGGTTGCGGCATTGGGAAGGTTGAGAACCACTGCTCTAGTGCTTTTTAGACAGATTTTTCACCTGGCCTTTTTCAAGTGGCCTGATGGGATGTGTATGTGGCTGGATGTGGGAAGTAGTTAATGCTTTTCTAAAAGATAGTGCAGTGCCATCCACCATAGCAATGTGATCATGTACTTTTTTTAAGAGACTATCTCTTGATCCAGTTGTATTGGACAATGTTTATGCAATTTCCATTTTTGGAAAATATTGTGGAGTGGTGTTGGCAAGTTAGCTACAGGTGGATTATCTGGATCCCTTGAAGTCAGACTTCAGGTCTAGATATGGCATGTAAACAGCATTGGTGCTTTAGTGGATAATCTTCATGGCAACACCCTGGTCTTATTACATCTCTTGTCCTTAAGAGCTTGATGAGTTTGCTGCTATTTAGTGGTTGGTTTCAGTCAACATGTGGGATGTTGCTTCCAAGACAGGTTCCGCAAAACTGAGTCTTCTTGTTAGTCAACATTTATACATAACCACAAGGAGAGGCCATCTGCCAGTTCATTGAAAGATATCCTTGGTATGCTGATGAGACTCAATTCTTCCTTGCTATTCCTGGCTATAAGTGGCTATGGGTGAGGAGGTTATATCAAATAAATGTATGTAGATAATTTCTGCTGCATTTTGAAACGTACAAACAGTTGTTTTCAGATATGTAAAACATATCAGTTTTCAGATATGTAAAAGCAGTGTCCAAGTGCCAAGTGAGGAAGGCCGGGAGAAGTTGACTAATGAAAGAAGGTCCCTATTTAAATATATGGTCAAATTTCCGCCTCCCTTCTCAGATTGCCCAGTCTCATAATTGCATGTGGCAGTTTGTGTTCTCCTACTGATTCTTCTGTAAATGCCCCCATCCTTTAATTAGAAGTTAGAGCTAGAAGTGGGAAGATAGGAGGAAATAAAGTGCAGATAAGCTTAAAATATTGAATTCCTGCAAAACACCACCTCCTTGAACATGCAGAATGTGTTCAAAAAAGATTTTAGGATTGTTAATCTCTGTTGTTTAAAATACTAGACGCCATTTGATCCTTCCTGTTTTCCCAAGTGGAAAGTAGATATTTTCATCTGAGTTCGAAAGTGCCAAATTTCATCTCAAGGTCTTTTTCTGACAGCTGAGTTCCTCAATTCTATAAATGGCTTAAAGTTGAAGACGCCTCCCCCCCCCCCCGAATCATTTCAGTGAAATCAGACTCTCACCACCAGCTTTCATTATGGATTGTTGACCCCTCACAGATAAAGGAGGAAGCACCTTCTGAGAGCTATATGGATTGATTGTGGTTAGGCTGTTGATCAGATCCCTTTTGTGTTCTGCCAGTTTCTATCTGAGTGAGATCATCCTGGCTCTTGGCCATCTCCACTTTAACGGCATCATTTACCGGGATCTTAAGCCAGAGAACATAATGCTAAACAGCCAAGGTAGGGAAAACGTCCTTGTTTACAGAGGGAAGGGTGGGAGGATGCATAATAATTTGAATGTCATCTGTACTACTCTGTGATCCCAACCAGGACTGTAACAGGACTTTGACATTCCAATTTCTTCTGCAGGGCACATTAAACTGACGGACTTTGGGCTTTGCAAGGAATCCATCCATGATGGTGCTGTCACCCACACCTTTTGTGGCACTATAGAATACATGTAGGTGATGAAGGCTCATGAGCACCTGTAGGGTACCTGTTCTGGATTAGTTTCAATTTGAGGTTAACTGGTTTAATCATTATGCGCTGATTTCTTTCTCTGCCCTCAATTCCAGGGCCCCAGAAATATTGATGCGCAGTGGCCACAATCGGGCTGTTGACTGGTGGAGCCTTGGTACCCTGATGTATGACATGCTCACAGGATCGGCAAGTCTGGCTTGTGCTGCTTTTGGAGGCAGGCAGAGGATGCAGTGGTGGGGAGGGAGGGAAGGAAGAATCGCCAATCAGTTGTTCTCACTGGATAACAGATAAACTATTGCAGAGATTCTCATGTTGAAGTCAGCTGGCTGTTGACAAAGGATAGTAGGAAGAATGCCCTATTATCCTAATCAACACACCACACAGTTTCTGACAAAAGGGCAACATAACCAGTACAAGCAGTACTAGATCTGCCAACTAAACCATTAACAGGGCTACTGAAGTGATACTTGGCTGTCTTGCTATCTCTTTTACTTGGCCCAGGCAAAAACCCACTGGCTGGACCTAGGGACAATGCTTATATTTTTCTTTGAATTGGCTGTCAATTTCTTTTGTCTATCTGTTGTTTCCCCTTACTTTCTCTCCCAACCTCTGCCTACTCTACTATCTACTGTTCCTTGAGTTTTCAGGATCATTTATCTTAAGCCCTTTGTGTTAATGCAGCCTCCATTTACCGCTGAAAACCGCAAAAAGACAATTGACAAAATCCTGAAAGGCAAGTTGATGTTTCCGCCCTACTTGACTTCAGATGCTCGGGATCTGCTCAGGAAGGTATAACTGTATATCACATAAGATTGGGCTACACTGGTTGGAATTTTGAATCTTCTTATTATATTATTAATTATTATAAAATTAATAACTGGCTTCTCCTCCCGGGTATTTTACTGTCGTTGTCAAGCAGTCTTCCCAATCCAGTGTTCCTTTTTCCAACATAGATAAGGGCCATGTTGACCACAGATGATAAGAATCAAAGTCCAGCCTATTTGAAAGGCATCAGGTTTAAGAAGGTTGCTGCAAACTACCCATAGATTTCAGTAATCAGCATAATAAATGTAATAAAGATGATTTCATTAATAAAGCCATAGGTTAACAATACTTATATGAATTTCATCATTGAAAACTAAGTTGGCTGGCTGATAAAACTGTCCTCAAGGCATTCCATTCATATGTTCCTAGGAATATGTTTGGTACATTGACATCCACCAAAGAGAAGATCTGTACTGGGCATTATATTGGATTTTAGAGGGAAGAGAAGCTTAACACATGATTGGTAAATGCCACCCTTCACAGAATGACGATTCAGAATACAGAGTGTACCTGAGCAGCTTCCTTCCTATCACATCTTTCAGTGCATGATTTGCCATTCTTTTTCTTAAATGTGGGTACTTGCAAGTGCCCAGAATGCAGTGGTCACCTTTTCCTGAACTCAGAATAAACACAGCTGGTATTCTGTTTCCTTCTTTCCTATAAAAGTAAAGTTAGCTGCTGCTCTTTCCTTTTAGTGACCTATTTGTTTTATTACCCTCAGCTGAGAATGAGGAGGAAGCCCGGTCTCTCTCATCACCAATGCTCAGAAGAAGGAACCATTTACAGCACTAGAGTAGCCCTGCTCAGCTGATGTTCACCTACTTGCTCTATTTGGCCCAGGCTGAACAGAAAGAGGTAGCAGCCCAGTCGCCAAGCACATTGGATTACAAGTAGTCCTCACTTGCCGACTGCTTATTCAATGGCTCTTTGCAGTTATGACCCATCCTCAAAATTGCAGTCATCCCTGCAGTTACATGGTCACAATTTGAGCCACTTGGCAACTGGCCCACATTTTTAAAACAGGTGTAGCTCCTGTGGTCATGTGATTGCCCTTTGCGACCTTCACAGCTGGCTTCCCACAAGTAAAGTCAATGGGAAAGTCAGAAGTTGAAATCATGTGGTGTTGGGTTTAATAGTCGCAGCTTATTTGCTTCTGGACCACAGCTGGAACGGATGTCTTAAGTCAGATATGATTTTTTCACATAGTATGGAGTTTCCAGTCCCATCCAGAGTTGGTGAGTGAGGACTACCTGTACTGAATGGCGCTCAAAGGTGGGACTACAAAGAAGGATGGGGAGCCTCATTTCAGTGGAATGCAGTGGTGCCGATGACTTGCTTCTCTTGCCAGAATAGGAATGGGGCCTTTACTGTGAGGGCAGGGCTGGGTGAGAACCTCTGTGTGGAAAGAGATCCAGCCAAGCCAGTTCTGTGGTGAATAACATCCTGAATCAGGATGAAATGGAGGTTATTGTGAAGCTGTCCCAATGGAAAGTTTTGTACTCTTTAAGTTCTCAAAGAATTATTTTTCCTTTTGGCATTATCCAAAGCAGTATTTCTTAAAACACACTTCTTTCCTTCCCTAGTTTCTCAAAAGGAACCCCAATCAACGAATCGGGGGTGGGCCAGGTGATGCTGGAGATGTGCAGGTAAAGTGGATTGGGGAGGGCAGGTTTTCTCTGGATGAATCTAAGAATTTGAAATTCTGAGGCGCTTTCTTCCCTTTTGACAAGCAAGTTAAATCTGAAGGTGATTTTGACTGCTGTAAGCACGGGGTTATCTTCTCGAAAGAAGGCAGGGTATCAGTACCTTGCACTGTTCTTTCTCTAAACCATAATTAAATGCTTAAAACAATTAAAGTTATTGCTCCCTTCAGCTGCAAGCTATGGGGTGGGGGGGAGGGAGACGGAGAATTTTTTTGATATTACCATAGAAGTGAATATCAGTGCATTTTTAAGTGTAGAAGGTTCATAATTTTGTAGAAATTTGAGATTTGGAATATGAGAACTGTGAGGATTTTTTGTGTGTTTTAGATAGTATTGAATTCTTTATTTTCTCTTTTTAGAAACATCCATTCTTCCGACAAGTTAACTGGGATGACTTGTTGGCCAGGAAAGTTGACCCACCATTCCGGCCATCTTTGGTAGAGCCATATCATCTCAGTCCTTCCTATTACTGCCTTTTCTCTACTTTATGGTCTTCTCCCTGACTGTAATAGGCCTTCTCTTGGTCTTGATGTGCAGCTTATATAACAGTGATGGGTAGCCTTTTGGTACACGTGTGCTGAAAGCATGTGCCCGTGTGCGACAGCACATGTGCGCATGCCCACACTCATAATGCAGTGCACGTGTGACACACCTGTGGGCCCCACCCTATGTGCATGTGACCACCACCACCCCCGCACTACCTCAGCCACCCCGCACATGCGTGCTTGACCCCCCCTTCCCTGTGTCCCATTTTGGGCCTAGCAGGCCTCCCTGAAGCCTCCTGGGACCAAAAATGGGCTGTGGGGGGTGCGCTACCCCCTGTGCATGCGCATGTACATGCGTCTCCCACGTGTGGCAGAGACCCGAAAATCAGCTGTAAATTGGGATTGCATTACTGTTTGTTGCCAGTATAGTTTTGTGATGGAGCCATGACAAAATTGCAGAAATGGAGTAGAATAGCTCAATTTAAGTTGCTTCCTTCTAATAAACTGCAGTGGGTATATTTATTTATTGTGCAAAGAAAAGCCAAACAAGCTAATACCTGCCCACTTCACATGCTCCTTTGACTGTTTTACATCATCGTGCAGATCTTCATTACACTTTAATTTAAACATGTTCGATTCTACCCTCACTGTAGAATTCATTTATCTCCCTTTGGTAAGGACAACTGTATGATATCTAATCTCATTATACAGTATAGCTCCTTTACATCATGTGCTAACAACCCATACTTCTCCACAAAATTTCTGGAAAAAGAAAGGCCTTTCATTTGTGTAGATGTTAACATAGACTAGAATTCATCCATAATGAGAAAGGCTAAATGGTGATATGATGAGCTATCCAGAACATCTTTTTCCCTCCACAGCAATCAGAAGATGATGTCAGCCAATTTGATACCCGCTTCACTCGCCAGACACCTGTGGATAGTCCTGACGATGGCACTCTCAGCGAGAGTGCCAATCAGGCTTTTTTGGTAAGGAATAACCAGCTGGAACTATAGTGAGAAGAAAGGAGGTAGCAAAATCATTTTTTACACTCCTATTACGAAGCAGTGGGCTGAGCCTTCTTCATCCCAGGTGCTCCTTTCCCTATGACTAACCTTTGGGGACCACATGCCAGCTGGGAATAAGACCAGTGCAAAAATTCAGTGGTGACTCTCAACTTTTTGAAAAAAAGTCTTAGATTGCAACCATTTGCTGCTTTGAAAAAAGATTTCTTAAGAGCTGGCTTGAGATCCCAAAGGTGTTTTTTCAAAAGGCAACTAGTTCAGAATGAAAGGAGCTGCTTGGATGAGAAGTGAAACATCTTCAAAGAAAACAAAGAAAGTCCAGTTGCCTTTTGAAAGGATAACCAGTACCTGGATGACTGAGAATCTCCATGGACACTGGTTTGGGACTTAACTCTTAACCCCCTTGCCAACTGCAGTCTTAAAGATGATCCTCTCCTAGCAAACAGGCAGATCAAAAATAAAAAGCATTTTAAAGCATATGTTTCATGCAAGGGAGTTGAAGGGAACCTAGGTGAATCCAGCAGGTGATTCTAACATTTGATATAGAAATTAAATGGGGAACTTAGGCATTCCAGGTTATTGAACTACAACTTTCAGCAACCATTATTGGCCACATTAGCAGGAGTTGCTGAGAATTGTTGCTTGCAACATTAAGAAGTCCACAAATTCCTCACTGTTGATCAAAAGAAAGAACGAACATAATTGAACCCAGATCCTGAAATGAAATTATGACCATAGCAATACTGACCAGGTGTTCCTCCCTTAGGGATTTACCTACGTAGCTCCATCTGTGTTGGAAAGTATCAAGGAAGGGTTTTCCTTCCAACCCAAGTTGCGATCTCCACGGCGACTCAACAGCAGCCCCCGCACACCTGTCAGGTAAATCTGGAGACAGAGTTTGGAGAAAGTCTAGATCTTTGGGGCATGTTTCTCAAGGGGCTGACTGCAGGAAGGCTGTGGTGCCTACTGAGTCCTTGCTTCCCCATGGGAAATGCTGGCTCCAAGGGTATTGTTTGCTTTTCTGTCCAGATATCAGAGCCAGAAGCAAGACTTTAAATGACTTAACTCTAACCTGTGCTTGTTTTTGCAGCCCACTGAAGTTCTCACCCTTTGAGCCCTTCAAGCCAAGCACAACAGTAGAGTTAATGGAGCTGTCAGCAACTCCTCTTGGGCCTGTACTAGAAGTCACGGCTCCACTGCCCATCAAAACACCTTCAGGCACCAAAAAGAAGAAAGGCCGAGGACGGGCACGATAACTGGGGCAGCAAGGAAATCTCCGGATACGCATCATCAGGTGGAGCCCTGGAGTGGGGCAGTGGGTGGACTAGGTTGTGTCTATGGGACTTCAAGCCCGACTTGAAGTCTCATTTTCCCTTTCACTTCACAGGGCCACCTTCACTCCCAGCGAGAAAGGGATATCTGATGTTGGTGCTTCCTTGATTTCAGGACTAACTCAGCCATGGTGCTTTTAGTTCAATCTACAGTAAATCTCAGAGGGAAGATAATAATTAGGGATGCACTAAAGGAGCTGCGAGGAGCAGAATTCTGCCTTATTATCACCCTAGGAACATTTGTCTGAGTGCATCTTGAAATTTTGCAGAGAGGATAGTCAGAGGAAAAGCACATGCTCTGGCTTACATCGTGGCTGCTCTGGTTGAAAGCTCAGGACCTGCAAAGGAAACAAAGCAACTCTGAGAAAGTGGAAGGAGGGATCAGGCTGCTTCTTCTGGGTGAAGCTTCTTTATCTGTCTTCTTTTTCCACCATGCATCCATTTGCCAAAAATGACCCCTTCTTCAGTGGTGGTTGTTGCAAGATAAGTGCTCACCCAGGACTGCTGTTGACCGTCTCTGAAATACTGGTGTCCTTAGCCACAAATGAATCTTCGCAGATGGCACGGTGTCTTGCCTGGCTCATATTCAGAAAAATGAGGGTTGTGCTGCATAGAAAAGTTGGTTGGTTTTAGGAATTGCTGCAGAGAGAAATACTAAGCAAAGAGAGCTAGGGTGTTTTGCTTTGTTTTTGCCAGCCCAATTACAAAATCAACTATTGAGGTACAGCCACTGGTTCTCTGCTTTATTATTACAGGGAATATGCCTTTTTTGTTTTTGTTTTTTGGAGAGCAAGCTTTTTGGAACAGGTTAGAAAGAAGCAAATTCAACCGTACAAACAGTGCTGCTCCCCGGTGGAAGCAGTGTACAAAGCAGAGTGACAGGAGTCTTGGGTTTCCCATATGTGAATCTGGTACCCAAGCATTAGAAGCTTGTTTGTGACAAGTCCACCCTTCCCTCATCCCCTGGGATTTCTAGAGAGCAGTGACACTCAGTGATTTGCCACTGTCTTCCCAGGATGCTGTTCCAGAGAAGGAATGCAGACGACTCAATAGAACCTCTGCGCTGCCCTGGGCTGCCTTTGATGCCTCATCTTCTTCCAAGGCCACCTCCACTACTGCCTCTTGATTGGCTTCCTTAGTCAGCTTCTCTTCTTCCTCCTGGAGGAACTGCTGCTGCTTCTCCTCCTCCTCTTCCATCTCCTCCTCCTCCTCTTCTTCTTCCTCCTCTTCTCCATCCTCCTCATGCTGTCGTTGCTCTTCTTCAAGCTCTCCATCGCTCTGTTGCTCATCCTGGTAGTCCTCAGCCAGGTCCTCCGAAAGTCTCTCCCTCCAGAACTGTTGCCACCAAACAACCAGGCTTCTCATTAGGTGCCGAGGATGGTACCTTCCTTCTGTTTCCCGGTTCAAATAGAACCATGCTAAAAACAGCAGCAGCAGCAGCACAAACAGCAGGCAGATGAGGATATTCACTACGGCATCCCCATTGTTTTCCCCGCCACTCTCTGGATTCTCCGCCTGGATTTTCCCAGGAAGTAACAATAAGAGGGCATGGGGAAGCCTGAGTTTCTGTAAAAAGAAGAGAGTCTGGATTAGTCACGATCCTAGCTTCTTTGGACACTTCCATGCAGCCGCCTGACTTGCTCCTCAAATCTTCAACAGGAGCCTCCCTGTGCTTCACTGTGTCTCTATGGGGAGATTCCCAGAGCTCCTTCTAACTGGCCATTGGTGCCTGACAAGCTAGCTCCTCCTGGCCCACCCTCATTCTTCTCATGCCATGAAACCAAAGTCAGCCTCTCCTTGGGAAGCATAAGATGGTGGGGCAATGCGCCTTGGTACATTGGGTAGAGGGAAAGGGACATCCCAAGAAATGGAAGGCAGGATAAGGAAGGAGATGCAACCAATGGGAAATAGGCTGCCCCGTAAATCTAGAGGAGACGATGCACAGCTGCCACGTGCAATGTTTTCCCCATAGCACCTACTGAGCCTATAAGCCTCCCCCATATGGGGTGGGGACAAAAGGGACTAGCACGAATCTCAGATCAGCACAGCCCTTGTGTGTGAAAGGGCCATTTGCTGTATTCAGCCCGTGAAGCAATCCTGTAGCTATGGAATCTTGGAATTCTATCCTAGAAATTTAAGTTGCACAATAATTGGCCTCCACTACAATTTGTTAGGGAAAGCATGGACAAAGATGGATTGGAAGTATCTTACAATCGCTCAGGAGCTATTTAAACTTTACCTGTTAACTAGTTAGCTACTGCCCTACAATGACTTGTATTTTTTAAATAGTACAAAGAGTTTCACCTCTTTTACGGTCTATGTTAGATAGTAGGGTAGTTCTGATGTTAGGCGCTTTGCAGCATTGCCGCAGTCTCACAACTCATAAGATGCATGCTTCCTGCTATAACAATAGCATGAGGGAGAGAGAATGATTTAAGATTTTGTCCTTGCACAAGTTCTACCTTTGTGGTTATTTCTGAAGATAAAGACCCATCCACATAATACTCAGGGCTAAATATACTCTGCACTTAAAAAAAAGGAGATTATGTACCCAGAGAAACCTTAAGGTTTTAGAAAGAAATGCACATGCGTATTATTTTTTACACATCGTTCTGCTATTTTTAGAAAATTCTGGATTGTGTAATTGAAAGAACTAGGAGGTAAGAACCTCTGAAGTCTCCCATCTGGCAATCAAGCTACTGGTTTGCTCTTGCAAACTCTGCTAATATTGCCCAAATACTTTATTTCTTCCAGCTCTCTTGTGACTAAATGTCTGCTAACAGTGTGTTACTTTAAAAATAAATGCTGACAGCTTCAGCATTTGTGCTCAAAGCGAATGGGTTTTTCTACCTGGAAAATCAGGAAATCAGCAGAAATCTCAACCTTTGTTTCAGAAGATAGGAACTATGTCTGTTGCAGTAGAGGCGTGTCCAAACTTTTGGCTTTCCTGGACTGCGCTGAGTGAAGAGGAATTGTCTTGGGCCATGTATGAAATATATAATATAGTTAATGTATATAAATAACAAACTTCCTTTATTATGGAGTTCTTGTGGGGGGGCCGCATTATAGCTGCTCAAGGGTGCATGTATCTTGTGAGCAGTGGGTTGGACATCCCTGTTGTAGCATCTACACGAGACACTAAAAGGACGCTGCATTGCTGATTCTTATTCTCAATACTTAAATGTCTTCAAAAGAAGGGAAGATGATTTTTGCAAATACAGGTAGTCCTCAACTTAAGACCACAATTGAGCCCAAAATTTCTGTTGCTAAGTGAGTATTTGTTAAGTGAATTTTGCCCCGTTTTACGATCTTTGTTGCCACAGTTAAGTGAATCATTGCAACTGTTAAGTTAGTAACACGGTTGTTAAGTGACTCTGACTTCCTCATTGACTTTGCTTATCAGAAAGTCACAAAAGGTGATTACATGACCCTGGGACACGGCAACCGTCATAAATATGAACCAGTTGCCAAGTGCCTGAATTTTGATCAAATGACCATGGGGAATGCTACAACTCTTGTAAGTGTGAAAAACGGTCATAAGTCACTTTTTTTCACTGCCGTTGTAACTTTGAACGGTCACTAAATGAACTGTAAGTTGAGGACAACCTGTAGTCCTGTCATACATTTAGACAAACTTTTCCTCTCACCTCAACAGGACAGATAATCTGGAAGGAGTTTAAACTGATTTAATGTATTACACTGTTAACATTTTCATTGGCTATTGCAAATATGGTTAATGGTTTAGTGCAGTGTTTCTCAACCTTGGCAACTTGAAGATGTCCGGGACTTCAACTCCCAGAATTCTGGGAGTTGAAGTCCCGGACATCTTCAAGTTGCCAAGGTTGAGAAACACTGGTTTAGTGTGTTGTGTGAACTCAGGATAATTGGAGTGCCGTTCAATAAACCTGAAATCCTCAATGTTGGGCCTCATCTGTGCCAATCCTTCTGCCAGCCTTTTTTTTTCTTTTCTTTTAAAGAATCTGCAATAAATCATGTGGTCATCTGCATGGCTTTTATTTTTAAGGAGAATTATTTGGTAGTTTGAAAAAATAAATAACTAAAATGTGTAGTAAGTAATTATGGCCTTGAACTTTTATTTTGAAATATACCTACCTGCACAGGAAAAAAAAACCCCTGCCAGTGTTTAGTAAGGAGCAACCTCAAGAGATGGGGTAGTAAGAAGAAGCACTTGTTTATTGTGTGGGCTAGAATGATTGATTCTTGAGGAAGAAGCCATTGAAAAAAATAGAAATGTTCAGAAAGTGAGCTTGATGAGCAAGTAAATAAGATGGTTAGCAAGAGTTTTGTGATAAAGTTCAGATGTAGGAGATCATTAACAAATCCAATAAATCGTGCAAAGAAGGGAAGAGCTGTTGGATGGAGTTAATTGTGCAGTTCTTCCTTATCTGCAATATCTGGCATATTTGTGTTCTACCTGAAAACCACAAAAATGTATGCTGCAAATGGAGACTCACTAGCTGTACTTGAGGGGGAAAGGATCAGAGCAAGAGCTTTTATCAGCTGATAAAAGAATGAAGATTTCTTGAGCCAAATCTAGGTAATCCACTTAAGACTGGATACACGTTGCAGAGTTACACAAGGAAGAGAGATAAGCAACAAGTCCAGTGGAAGAGAGCAATTTACCGAAAGGATCTTCTGAAGAAATTTTCCACCATTAAAAATAATTTTCAGGTTTTCAATTTTTAAAAAAATCCTTTGGGTTTGTAAGGAAGAGACAAGCGCTTAAGATGAAAAAGTGGAGAACTAAAGAAGTAAGGATACAACTGCTACCTGTAGAAGGATCAATAGGGCAATTGTAATAATTTGTGACTCCTTGCTAAAAGGAATACACAATAATATGTATCAGATCTGCTGGTTTAGAAAGTGTCCTGTTTCTCAGATGTGTAGTTGATGGATGTGACAAAGCGGCTGGCTTATCATAGCCATTCAGGCATTCTCTCTTGATGCCGTCAAGAACAGTTAATTTATCTTGGACTTTGAAACAATGGAAGAAAAGTGAAAAATTTGTGAGCGCTGCTGGTTGTGTCATCCTTCCTTCCTAATCATAGAAGCGAAGTAGAAAGTGAAAATATACTGCCATTTGAATTACCAAAAATGAAAATGGTAACAGAAAAACATGATTTCTGAGAATATGGTTTATGAGATGCAGACAATAAATGGTTAGCATGAAATTATTTGCATTTTATAAAGACCGGGAAAAGTGTGTTTGAGCAAAGAATATCAAACTCAAACTGGAAGATGGAGGAAACCCAGAATAAGATTAATTGACAGAGTAACTTTAAGGGCCTATTAACCCACCAGTGAAAATGAAAAATCAGTTTATAAAATGCACAGCATTCATCATCTATATTCTAACAAACAGAATAACAGAGTTAGAAGAGACCTTGGAAATCTTCTGATCCAAACTCCTGCTGAGGCAGAAAAACCCCATACCGTTTCAGACAAATGGTTGTCCAATCTGTTCTTAAGAATCTCCAGTGTTACAGCACCTGCAAATTCTGGAGGCCACTCATTCCACTGATTAATTGTTCTCACTGTCAGAAAAAGGCAGTTTGTGGATGTCCACAATTGCCTTCCATTCCTGAGATAAAGTGCACAATGCTTTCCAAAAGCAAATTATTTGAGCTTTTGCAGAAGGGCAGATTTTAGTGAAATGTTAAGAAAGACTTAAAAAAACAACAAAGAGTAATGATAAGAGGAACCAAACAACCACAGAAGTAAACCTTTGTTTGGTATGCCCAAGGCAGGGGTGGGTTCCTGAACCAGTTAGTACCGGTTCTCTGTGTGTGCGTTTTGTGCACTCGCTACTTGCTTCGCATGTGCGTGCACCAGCCACGCATTGTGCATGCACATTTGACTAAAAATTGCTCTGTGCATGCGCAGAACCACACCCGCAACGGCAGAAAATACCAGAGAACTGGTTCGGAGGTGTGGCAGGCCTGGGTCGCTGCCAGTTCTGTGACCCAGGCCTGAATTCTACTGCTGGTTCGTTCGAACCGGGCCGAACCAGACGCAACCCACTTCTGGTCCAAGGATATATTAGGCCAGTGTTTCTCAACCTTGGTAATGTTAAGACATGTTGAGGTCCACACATCTTAGCATTGCTAAGATTAAGAAATGCTTGCTTAGCCATTTATAAGGGATGCTGTAATTTGATTCCTGCATTAGGAAGCAGGCTGGACTTAAATTCCTTCATAAGTATTGTAAGTAGTCCCATCCCATTTTGTGATCCTATTAATCTCACTAGTTTGATATTTGGATCATGCCATCATTTGTATCAGAGGTGGTATTCAGCCAGTTGTGACAGGTTATGGAGAACCGGTAGCAGAAATTTTGAGTAGTTTGGAGAACCGGCAAGTAGGCTTGCCCCGCCTCCACTGCCTCCCAGTCTCCCAACGGTGGATTTCTACTGGTTCGCACCAATTTGGGCGAACCAGTAGTGGTAATTTGGTCTGGCAGCGACCCAGGCTGGCTCCACCCCCAAACTGGTTTCCCAGTCTCCGCTGCCGTTGCTGGCATGTTTTTTATTAGTTTTTCATAGTCTTCGCGCATGTGCAGAACAATTTACAGTGAACTGTGCATGCATGCGCAGTGTATGTCTGGTGGGCGCACAAAGTGCATGCGAAGCAAACGGGTACCAATGCCGATAGGAACCCACCCGGGAGCAGAGATCTAAGGCAACTCGTATTTGTAATACGAGTTCCCATATAGTTAAATTGCTCCCTTCTCACTTTTTTAAAACCTAGTAAATCAACAGAAAGAACTACTACAGCAGAAGCAAATGGCAACTCTTGACTTCTGGATGACCTTCATCTTCAGATGCTAGTTATATCAATTGGTGATGAAAATCACAAAACATGCATGCTCCAAATTACCTAGTCCTGTGCATTTCTAGATAGTGAACAAGGCAACACACGAACTAAGAGGACCCAATATTTTCTAAACACAAAGAGTGGGGTGAAAATCATGGTTGTAAAAGAACAGTTCTCTTGTTCTTTTAATAAGTGAACATGGGTTATTCAGAAAAACCTTCTAGCCACACAACATAGCTCACAAAGAGCCATGTAATAAGAAAAATTGTAACCCTTCTTCTTAATACATACAGTCTTGGTTACTTGGTACAGAAACAAAACCGTGTTTTAACTCTGAAGAACAAAACAGCTATTTTCAGTGGCTTACAAATGATCTGCAATGGACTTCTTTAAGTGCTGGGACAGGAGCCATTCCAAAGCAACAATGTCTTTTCCACCCCAAAGGCAAAGCAATGGAACGTAGACGGCTTCTGTGTGTTTCAAAAGCAAGAATGTAGAAAATGTGTTTATGGCTTTTCTACAAAGTTTTTCATCATGCTTAGAGAGGGACAAGCATTTCCTCTCTCCACCCCACCCATGCAAGATGTTAAAAACTAACTTGTGCAAAAAGCCACCCTTCTACGCTATGTCCCACACTGTGGCTTTTCTTAACCAGAGGAATCTGGGATTTGCTATTGGTAAGCAAATGAACCAAGTTGGAAATTGATTGTTCTGGGAAAGTATAGAGAACTCTGCACATTAACTAAGCACCATTTCTGGCCCAATGGAGTCACCGATTCCAGTTATATTGTAGTTTTAGATAATAGTTGTAATTTAAAATCTGGGCTATTAATACACCCCCCTGCTAGGCTAAGTTATGCACCACTTTCATATTCATTCACTTTTTCTTCCCCGTTGGATCGTTGGTTCCCTTACCATCATCCAAAGCGATGCTGTTCTCTCTCTGCTGAGCTCCATTGAGTCTTGAAGAGAGGAAAAAATGAAACTCTTCAAAGCGCAGAGAGAGGGAGGGCTTCCTGCCTGTGTTTCTTACCCTGAGATGGGGTTTTGCTGCACATTTTTGCTCAGCACCATATGCACACTGATCTTCCTTGCTTGTCTATCTTGAATAAACTATCCAAAACTATTGGAGGAGCAGCAGAACTTCCTTCATGAAGTCTTCCAAAATAAAATATAATAAACAAAATAAAATAAACAAAATTGAGATGTGCCTTAATGGAGGGTGCGGGGTGGAAGAGAGAATAAGGAGAGAAGATTTCTCCCAACCTGCCATCTTTCACAAGTGCTAAAGTTCACATTATAGCTGGAAATTGTCTTACACAGTGCAGGAAGGGAGATGGTACTTATATATAAATTTTATCATGGAAAAGAGCATGAAAGAATGAAGGCCAGCTTAAGATCATATTTAAAAGTGATGAGGATAAAGAGGATTTTCCCGAAGACTAACAGAAATAACCTCAGAGCAGGATATGGCTCTGGAAATTGTCCAGGAACACAGAAGATATAAGGTGGATACCAAGAAGAAAGAAGGCATCTCAATAAACGTTACTAGTTCTTGTAGACATCTTGAAAGAAAAGTATCAAGATATTAGAAGACTTATGTCCCTGGAACTTAGTAACAAATTTGAGGATCTGGACAGGGCAGAATTAGTGAGGTGCTAGAAGAACAAATTTCACCCAAATATTCCAACTGAAGAAGGAGCAAATCCTAGGAAATCCAAAATCAAATTATTTCTGTACTCGACAAAGAACTAGAACAGGTTGTTAAGCAGCTTGTTTGAAAGCACTTAGAAAATAAATGCCACTATTGCCAGGAACGAACACTTTAAGAACAAATTGTGTCAGATTTACAGTACCAGAGAATGATTGTGAGGCTGTTGTAGGCTGTGGATGGAGTATACCTTGATCTTTGTAAAACAATGAGAGGGTCTGTCATGACAAATACTACAATCTGATTAAATCCAACCTGTTGAACACCACATCCAAAGGATGCTATGTTCACAGGTGATTTCTGCATCTGCCGGGAAGTAAGTAATAAGTGAGTATACTCCAGAGCTTCATCCTCAGCTCTATGCTGCTCAACACATTAAAAATAACCTAGAAGGTGGAATAGAAGAAATGCAGCTCAAAATGTCAGACAATGAGGTGCTGAATGGAAAATTATCAAATGGATGTATATAGGATGGGACAGGCTCTGGCTTTTTTGTATGAAGGATAAAGGATGACCTGTATTCCCTAGCCAAAATGTATCTTAATACGTTTCCAGGCAGAAAAAGAGTTGTACATTCAGAGGATGATCACAAAATGGTGAAAATCTATAGGACACCAGCAAACAGGCTACACGCCTGTTTGCATTTGCTCTATTCTATTTCCGGAGGTTCTGGCAACCTCGGTGCCTCTGCTCAGTAGCATCAGCCGCAAGCTTCCTGCTGCCCCCATAATTGTTTGAGCTAGGACAGGAAGACCAATGCACCTGCCACCCATCCGTGCAGATGTCTTTAGAAAATAATGCTCAAACGATGCTTGCAGCATGCAAGTGCATTAAAATAGTTGCTCTGTTCTTTGTCTGCAAACCACAACAGGATGTTGTTGGGCGTTGAATGTCATGGATGACCAACAAATTATCTCTGCACTTTCACCAGGCTGGTAGAGAGGTTCCTTCATGAGAAGAGGGTTTAATCATGAGGAGCGGCTATAACATGATCCTTTTACATCATTCATTTTTTATAACTTTTTTAAACTATATTTTGAATGTCCTCATTCACACAAACTTTTGCCATAGGAAGGGCGGGCCCATTTATCCATTTTGTGAAAAAGAATACAATTTATTATTATTATTATACAATTGTATCACAGCGGCCAGTTGTTTCGCCGGATTTGGCATTGGTTACTAGTCGGGCCCCACCCAGGGGCCTAGGATGTCGTAACGTATTTTCGTAATATGCGTGCAGATCCAAGCAGTGCGGCTTTTTGCATTTGACTGATGGTGATTTTGTCAATTTTTAACTGTTTTAAATGTAATTCCAGTGCTTTTGGAATAGCACCCAGTGTGCCAATTACCACTGGAATTACCACTGCTGGTTTGTGCCATAGTCGTTGAATTTCGATTTTTAAGTCCTGGTATCTTGCGATTTTTTCATGTTGCTTCTCGGCGACCCTGCTATCACCTGGTATTGCAATGTCTATGATTGTGACCTTATTTTTCTCAACCAGTGTGATGTCTGGTGTATTATGCGCCAGTATTTTGTCGGTTTGTATACGGAAATCCCACAAGATCTTGACCATCTGATTTTCGGTGACTTTTTCAGGCTGATGTTCCCACCAGTTTGTTGCTGTTTTAATATTATAATTTTTGCACAAATTCCAATGGATCATTTGTGCTACTGAATTGTGCCGCAATTTATAATCAGTCTGCGCGATTTTTTTACAGCAGCTGAGTATGTGATCAACAGTTTCGTCAGCTTCTTTGCAAAGTCTGCATTTGGCATCATCAGAGGATTTTTCGATTTTGGCCTTAATGGCATTTGTGCGGATAGCTTGTTCTTGCGCAGCCATGATTAGTGACTCTGTTTCTTTCTTTAATGTACCTGTTTTTAACCATAACCAAGTTTGTTCACTGTCCACTTTATCTTTTATTTTTTCCAGAAATTGACCATGCAGTGCTTTGTTCTGCCAACTCTCCATTCTTGATTTTATCACATCTTTTCTGTATTCTTGTTTTGTCTGTTGGGCCTTCAGTAGATTTTTGTTCTTTACTTCGATTAATAGATGTTCTTGACTTTCTTTTAAATAATCAGCCAGTGCATGTTTTTCTTCTTCAACTGTTTGCTTCATTTGTAATAATCCTCTGCCACCTGATTTTCGGGGCAGATATAGTCTATCAGTATCACCACGTGGATGTAAACTGTAGTGCATTGTCATTAGTTTCCTGGTTTTTCGGTCCAAAAGGTCCAAATCAGCTTGTGTCCAGTTAACTATGCCAGCTGTGTATCTTATAACTGGTATTGCCCAGGTATTTATGGCTTTGATTGTATTTCCACCATTCAATTTAGATTTCAAAATTTTCCTAACTCTGTTGGTGTACTCTCGTCTGACAATAGTTTTTACTTCTCCATGCTTGATGTTATCCAACTGCAGAATGCCTAAGTATTTGTAGGCTTCATTTTCTTTGCATTTAATTAGTTGGCCATTGGGCATTTCAACTCCCTCAGATGCAGTGATTTTGCCCCTTTTTATGGATACAGTGGCGCATTTTTCCATGCCAAACTGCATTGAAATATCGGTGCTGAATACTCGGACTGTATTTGTCAATGATTGGATTTCTATTTCTGACTTTCCATAGAGTTTCAAATCATCCATATATAGTAAATGCGAAATTTTTTCAGCTTTTTTGGCTGTTTGGTAGCCTAATTTCATTTTTTTTAAGATTACTGATAGTGGGATCATTGCGATGATGAAGAGAAGAGGTGAAAGTGAATCACCCTGGAAAATTCCTCGCTTGATATTAACCATTCCGTAGCTCTCATTCCCTACTGCCAACTCAGTTCTCCATTGTTTCATTGCCTTTTCAGTAAAGGATGTAATATTTTTGCTAATGCCAGTTGTTTCTAAGCATTTTATGATCCAACTATGTGGCAGTGAGTCAAATGCCTTTTTGTAATCAATCCAGACCATATTCAAGTTCGTTTTTCTGTTCTTACAATTTTCTAATATCATTTTATCAATTAGAAGCTGATCTTTTGTGCCCCTGCTCCTTCTTTTGTTGCCTTTTTGCTCTACTGGCAAGATGTTGTTTGTTTCCAAATAATCCATCATGTTATCTGCAATAATGCCTGTGAGTAATTTGAAGGTTGTTGGCAAGCATGTTATTGGTCTATAGTTTTCAGGTGTTGTTCCTTTAGTTGGATCTTTCTGAATCAAGTATGTTTTTCCAGTTGTCAACCATTCATCAATTTGGCCCTTTTGTAAAATTTCATTCAGTTGCCTGGCCAATATTGCATGTAAACTGGTCAGATATTTGAGCCAGAAACCATGTAATTGGTCCTTTCCAGGTGATGTCCAATTCTTTACCTTTTTAACTCGATTTTTGATCATCTCAGTTGTTATTTCTAATACTTGCATTTGTTTGTTGCCAATGCTTTTCTCAAAGTCATGTATCCACTTTGCTTCCTTGTTGTAGTCCTTTGCATTTTCCCACAATTCTTTGCAGAATTCAACTGTGGCCTGCTTTTCTGGTTTTTCACTTTTGGTGTCACCATTCACATTAAGACTTTGATAAAAACGCCGTTGGTCTGATCGAAATTGCTGATTTTGTTTATATTGGATGATTCGTGCCTCATATCTTTCAATTTTTCTAGCTGTTGCTGTTATCTGCTGTTTTACAATCTCTACAGCTTCATTGATGTTTCTTGTATCCAATCTATATCTTCTGATTAGCCGATCTATGATTTTGTTGTTTTTAAGTCGTTGCTCATGCATGTTCTTTAAGTTACTAGCATCTGCCCTTAATTTTTTGATTTTTTGTTCTAAACGGATTTTCCACTTTGGCTTTGGTGCTTTTTCTGTTGTGTGACTAGGTACTTTAATTTTAATGCCTAGTTCATTAGTGACTATTACAGCTGCACTGTACATTAACTGGTTTGTTTCCAAGATGGTTCCCGGTTCAATTGTTGAAAACACTGCATTAACCATTTTCATGATAATGATGATTTTATTATTATTATTATTATTATTATTATTATTATTATTGTACAATTGTATCACAGCGGCCAGTTGTTTCGCCGGATTTGGCATTGGTTACTAGTCGGGCCCCACCCAGGGGCCTAGGACGTCGTAACGTATTTTCGTAATATGCGTGCAGATCCAAGCAGTGCGGCTTTTTGCATTTGACTGATGGTGATTTTGTCAATTTTTAACTGTTTTAAATGTAATTCCAGTGCTTTTGGAATAGCACCCAGTGTGCCAATTACCACTGGAATTACCACTGCTGGTTTGTGCCATAGTCGTTGAATTTCGATTTTTAAGTCCTGGTATCTTGCGATTTTTTCATGTTCCTTCTCGGCGACCCTGCTATCACCTGGTATTGCGATGTCTATGATTGTGACCTTATTTTTCTCAACCAGTGTGATGTCTGGTGTATTATGCGCCAGTATTTTGTCGGTTTGTATACGGAAATCCCACAAGATCTTGACCATCTGATTTTCGGTGACTTTTTCAGGCTGATGTTCCCACCAGTTTGTTGCTGTTTTAATATTATAATTTTTGCACAAATTCCAATGGATCATTTGTGCTACTGAATTGTGCCGCAATTTATAATCAGTCTGCGTGATTTTTTTACAGCAGCTGAGTATGTGATCAACAGTTTCATCAGCTTCTTTGCAAAGTCTGCATTTGGCATCATCAGAGGATTTTTCGATTTTGGCCTTAATGGCATTTGTGCGGATAGCTTGTTCTTGCGCAGCCAGGATTAGTGACTCTGTTTCTTTCTTTAATGTACCTGTTTTTAACCATAACCAAGTTTGTTCACTGTCCACTTTATCTTTTATTTTTTCCAGAAATTGACCATGCAGTGCTTTGTTCTGCCAACTCTCCATTCTTGATTTTATCACATCTTTTCTGTATTCTTGTTTTGTCTGTTGGGCCTTCAGTAGATTTTTGTTCTTTACTTCGATTAATAGATGTTCTTGAGTGTCTTTTAAATAATCAGCCAGTGCATGTTTTTCTTCTTCAACTGTTTGTTTCACTTGTAATAATCCTCTGCCACCTGATTTTCGGGGCAGATATAGTCTATCAGTATCACCACGTGGATGTAAACTGTAGTGTATTGTCATTAGTTTCCTGGTTTTTTGGTCCAAAAGGTCCAAATCAGCTTGTGTCCAGTTAACTATGCCAGCTGTGTATCTTATAACTGGTATTGCCCAGGTATTTATGGCCTTGATTGTATTTCCACCATTCAATTTAGATTTCAAAATTTTCCTAACTCTGTTGGTGTACTCTCGCCTGACAATAGTTTTTACTTCTCCATGCTTGATGTTATCCAACTGCAGAATGCCTAAGTATTTGTAGGCTTCATTTTCTTTGCATTTAATTAGTTGGCCATTGGGCATTTCAATTCCCTCAGATGCAGTGATTTTGCCCCTTTTTATGGATACAGTGGCGCATTTTTCCATGCCAAACTGCATTGAAATATCGGTGCTGAATACTCGGACTGTATTTGTCAATGATTGGATTTCTATTTCTGACTTTCCATAGAGTTTCAAATCATCCATATATAGTAAATGCGAAATTTTTTCAGCTTTTTTGGCTGTTTGGTAGCCTAATTTCATTTTTTTTAAGATTACTGATAGTGGGATCATTGCGATGATGAAGAGAAGAGGTGAAAGTGAATCACCCTGGAAAATTCCTCGCTTGATATTAACCATTCCGTAGCTCTCATTCCCTACTGCCAACTCAGTTCTCCATTGTTTCATTGCCTTTTCAGTAAAGGATGTAATATTTTTGCTAATGCCAGTTGTTTCTAAGCATTTTATGATCCAACTATGTGGCAGTGAGTCAAATGCCTTTTTGTAATCAATCCAGACCATATTCAAGTTCGTTTTTCTGTTCTTACAATTTTCTAATATCATTTTATCAATTAGAAGCTGATCTTTTGTGCCCCTGCTCCTTCTTTTGTTGCCTTTTTGCTCTACTGGCAAGATGTTGTTTGTTTCCAAATAATCCATCATGTTATCTGCAATAATGCCTGTGAGTAATTTGAAGGTTGTTGGTAAGCATGTTATTGGTCTATAGTTTTCAGGTGTTGTTCCTTTAGTTGGATCTTTCTGAATCAAGTATGTTTTTCCAGTTGTCAACCATTCATCAATTTGGCCCTTTTGTAAAATTTCATTCAGTTGCCTGGCCAATATTGCATGTAAACTGGTCAGATATTTGAGCCAGAAACCATGTAATTGGTCCTTTCCAGGTGATGTCCAATTCTTTACCTTTTTAACTCGATTTTTGATCATCTCAGTTGTTATTTCTAATACTTGCATTTGTTTGTTGCCAATGCTTTTCTCAAAGTCATGTATCCACTTTGCTTCCTTGTTGTAGTCCTTTGCATTTTCCCACAATTCTTTGCAGAATTCAACTGTGGCCTGCTTTTCTGGTTTTTCACTTTTGGTGTCACCATTCACATTAAGACTTTGATAAAAACGCCGTTGGTCTGATCGAAATTGCTGATTTTGTTTATATTGGATGATTCGTGCCTCATATCTTTCAATTTTTCTAGCTGTTGCTGTTATCTGCTGTTTTACAATCTCTACAGCTTCATTGATGTTTCTTGTATCCAATCTATATCTTCTGATTAGCCGATCTATGATTTTGTTGTTTTTAAGCCGTTGCTCATGCATGTTCTTTAAGTTACTAGCATCTGCCCTTAATTTTTTGATTTTTTGTTCTAGACGGATTTTCCACTTTGGCTTTGATGCTTTTTCTGTTGTGTGACTAGGTACTTTAATTTTAATGCCTAGTTCGTTAGTGACTATTACAGCTGCGCTGTACATTAACTGGTTTGTTTCCAAGATGGATCCCGGTTCAATTGTTGAAAACACTGCATTAACCATTTTCATGATAGGGGCCAAAATTTTCTTAGGCACAGTTTTTAGTGATGGTAAACGTTGCCTTTCCTCATTAAGCAGAAAATGCTCCATGATCTTATCCTTCAATTCTTTTTGTTTTTGAGTTAGTTCATCAGTTGGTTCAGTGATAACTGGTTCTAGTGGTGGTGATGTTATTTCCTCCCTGAGAGCTTCTTCTGGGAGTTCTACTATAGTGTCTTTAGTTGTGTCTTGAATATCAGTTATTTCCGCTTGTGATATTGTTTTTTGGGTTTTGCAATTTGCCTGAATTTCCTCATGTTCAACTTCACTAAACACTTTATTCCGTATAATAAATCGCCTTTGATCTGCTAGTCGTTGTTCACTAACATTTGAATCTGGATATTGTTGTTTCCATAATTCATACATTCGCTTTAAATATCCTCTTTTTTCTGGCTCTGAGTTGTAGTAACAGGCCATTATGACACGGTTTTCATCTGCACTATATTTTTGTCGTTTTGTTGGCTGGTCCATTATTATTATTATTATTATTATTATTATTATTATTATTATTATTATTATTAATTTGTCTTGTATGCCGCCCACTTCCGGAGGACTCCGGGCGGCTCACAAAAGACAAGGGAAAAGGGGGAACGAGACAAAGACAACATATTAAAAACAAAACCAACATTCACTATTTCTGTGGAGGTAGATGCTTCTCAGCTCCCCCCAGTCTGCTGGAACAGCCAGGACTTGGTGGCTTTGCGGAAGGCCGGGAGGGTAGTAAGGATCCAGATCTCAACAGGGAGCTCGTTCCAGAGGGCCAGAGCTGCAACAGAGAAGGCTCTCCCCCAGGGAGTCACCAGCCGACATTGGCTGGCAGATGGAATCCGGAGGAGACCCAACCTGTGCGATCTAATTGGTCTGAGAGAGGTAATCGGCAGGAGGCGGTCTCTCAGGTACCCAGGTCCGATGCCATGTAGGGCTTTATAGGTAGCGACCAGCACCTTGAAGCGGATTCGGAGACTAATAGGTAGCCAGTGCAGCTCGCGGAGGATAGTTGTAATGTGGGTGTACCTTGGTGCACCCACAACCGCTCGCGCGGCTGCATTCTGGACTAATTGGAGTCTTCGAACACTCTTCAAGGGCAGCCCCATGTAGAGCGCATTACAATAATCCAGTCTTGAGGTCACAAGGGCGTGAGTGACTGTCTGAAGGGCCTCCCGATCCAGGTAGGGTCGCAATTGGTGCACCAGACGAACCTGGGCAAAGGTCCCCCTTGTCACAGCCGACAGATGGTGTTCTAGAGTCAGCTGTGGGTCCAGGAGGACTCCCAAATTGTGAACCCTCTCTGAGGGGCGTATAATTTCGCCCCCCATCCTGAGAGATGGAACAGTTGGACAATCTTTGGGAGGGAACATCAGAAGCCACTCGGTCTTGTCTGGATTGAGTGCCAACTTGTTTGCTCCCATCCAGACTCTAACAGCCTCCAGGCACTGGCACATCACTTCTACTGCTTCGCTGAGTTGGCACGGGGCAGACAGATACAGCTGCGTATCGTCTGCATATTGGTGATACTTAATCCTGTGCCGGCGTATGATCTCACCCAGCGGCTTCATGTAGATGTTAAATAGGAGGGGGGACAGGACCGAACCCTGCGGCACCCCATACTTGAGGGGCCTTGGGGTCGATCTCTGCCCTCCGACCAACACCGACTGCGACCTGTCCGAGAGGTAGGAGGAGAACCACCGCAAAACGGTGCCTCCCACCCCCACCTCTCGCAACCGTCGCAGAAGGATACCATGGTTGATGGTATCGAAGGCTGCTGAGAGGTCAAGAAGCACAAGGATAGAGGGGTGACCCCTATCCCTGGCCCGCCAGAGATCATCGATCAGCGCAACCAAAGCAGTTTCCGTGCTGTAACCAGGCCTGAAACCCGACTGAAAAGAGTCTAGATAATCGGCTTCATCCAAGGACCGTCGGACCTACAAAGGGAAGGTTGGAGACTGGACGATAGTTGCTCAAAATGGCTGGGTCCAAAGACGGTTTCTTCAGGAGGGGTCTCACCACCGCATCCTTTAGGAGGGGTGGGAAGATTCCCTCCCGGAGAGAGGTGTTCACAATCGTCTGGATCCAGCCGCGTGTCACCTCCCTGCTGGTCGAGACCAGCCAGGAGGGACACGGGTCCAGTATACAAGTGGAGGCACTCACCACTCCCATGGCCTTGTCCACTTCATCAGGAGAAGCCCGTTGAAACTCAATCCATAAAGCATGCTCAAGACCCTCCCCCAGTACCTCGGCTGGTATCGTGCAATTGGAGTCCAGCTCTGTCCGAATCCGAGCGACTTTATCCGTCAAATACTGAACAAATTCCTCAGCTCTACTCTGTAGAGGGTCACCTGCATCCCTCCCTTTCAAGAGGGAGCGGGTTATTCTAAACAAGGCGGCTGGGCGCGATTCGGCGGATGCAATAAGGGCGGCAAAATGCGAACATTTCGCCGCTTGTATTGCCACAAGAATTTATTCCTGGAATGTCCCAGGTCTTTTTCTAGAACAGGTTTATTGGTGCTTTCGTAAGGTGAATGAAGAACAGAGGATGAGTTCTGTTGGATCCAGGGGTGGGTTGCTGCCGGCATTACTGCCAGTTCAGTGTGCAGATTTTTTTTTTGTGCACGTGCACATTTGCACCTAAAAAGTCTGCACAAACGCACAACGTTAGAAAAGGGAAAAAATACAACCCACCTCTGGTTGTATCACACTTTTAATGACTTTCATCCTCCCATAGCCCAAGTTCCCTATTTGAAGGTTTTGTTGTTTGCCTTAATGTATTTTGCTATATATTCTTGAGTCTTTTAAGGAGAAACACATTTCACTGACTCCTGCATTTATTATTTTTGTGGTGTTTCTGTACTTTTCATTTGTGGATGGATTACATTTTTCAAATAAATCCTTCTTGGCTTGCCAGTAGAAATTCTGACTCTACATTGGAGCCAAGCTGGTGTTCTTTGCACATCTTGTCAGTATATATTTGAAGTGAGATTTTATTATTGTAGTTTGGTATAAGCATTGTGCAGGTAATTGCACCACTTTGAGCTTTCTTTTCAATGTTCTTTTCACCATTAAAAGGTAAAGGTTCCCCTCACACATACAGTATGTGCTAGTTGTTCCCAACTCTAGGGGGTGGTGCTCGTCTCTGTTTCAAAGCCAAAGACCCAGCACTGTCCGAAGGCCTCTCCATGGTCATGACTAAATGCCGAAGGCACATGGCTGTTACCTTCCCACCAAAGGTGGTTCTTATTTTTCTACTTGCATTTTTACACGCTTTCGAACTGCCAAGTTGGCAGAAGCTGGGACAAGTAACGGGAGCTCATTCTGTTACACGGCGCTAGGGATTCTAACTACATACCTTTCTGATTGACAAGCTCAATATCTTAGCCACTGAGCCACCGCGTCCCTTTTTACCATTACGGTTTCATTTTTTGGAAAGTTGTTCTACTTTGGGTTTTTTTTCATAATGTTTTTAGACGTTACAATTAAAAAGACACAATCTAACAGAAAGCTTAAAAATTAAAAAGAAAAATTAGAAAGTGCAGAAAAAAAGAAAAGAGTAGAAAAAAATTAAAAGTATGTATGTATTGTATGTATTTATAATTTCCACAATTGTCACAACTAGTATAAACAGTTTTAGTAACTTATCGCCTTCTAAAATACAGCAAATGACTTCTTAAATGCAATTGTTTTGTTATGGTGGTTGTGATGTTTCATCAGCTAGGGCTCCCTATGCTAAGCAGCTAGTTCTGAGGGTAGCTTGGCCTAAAATGAATCAGAAATGCAAAGTAAGTCTGTTTCAGAGGTGGACCGTCTATGGACCACCATAAGCATTTCTTGTTCTGCAAAATTTACTTTTTGAAATGGATGAGCTGCTCTTGGAATGCTCAGGTCAGCACATTCCAGGAAGAAAACAAATTCTGGAAGCAGGCCAGGCTATTTTGCAGATCCGTACTATTTATAAAATGATTGTTGTAGACTATGCAGCTTAGCACAAAGCATTGATTTACCAGAAAAAAAAGTGAGATTGCTACCCTCGCCCTACTCTCAGTCTCTAATGCTCTATATTACTCCAGCTGCCTTTTCCTTTTAATGTGAAGAACATACATATGCCAAGAAAGCATTCGTGTGCAACTCTCTTTCCCGGTGCCTGTGGGGACCAGTTTCACTTTTCCAGAAAGACCACAGATGTCTGAAGATCCATGAGTTACAACTACCAGAAGGTCATCTAAGATTAACAATGGTTCTGCTGTACCTCCCAGGCTGTGAATTCAGCTCATCAGTGTGAGGCCTATTGTACAGCACAACTGTCCATGTCACCAATTCTTGTTCAACTTCCTGATCAAAACTGCTTGCTAGCACATGTCTACTCACTCATTGACTATGATGGTGAATCATCAAGACTTCTGCTGTCTCTCTGGAGCCAGATTACCTTTTAAGGGCTGGCATCAGTCAGGTAGTGATGTCATCACATTGTCAGATGACTACTCTCAGCTGTTTCATGTAGATGTTAAACAAGAGGAAAGAGACACAGAACACGTATGTGAAATACAGGGATTTTAATAAGTCTTTCTTATATCCCTAGCCCATATTACATCTAGCGGCATCACTGGATATTGCTTATGGAAATATAAAAATAATCTGGTTGTTTTCTGGCAAAATATCAGAACCTAAATTAGACATTTTAAACTATCATCCTATAGTATAGAAGATATACTGTCTTATTTAGGTAACTAGGGTCTGCATACTTACCGTAACCTTGCTCAGGACAGTAACATGGGATAGGCAGGCTTGCCATTTTTCAGAGGAGAGGGCAGTTAAGAGGTTTTTAAGCCATTCTTTTGGAAATTAAAAGGTGACAAAATCAAGTTTTGCTTTATGTCAGTATAGTCTCTGCTGAGCCAACACCCCTTTCATTAAATAACGGGGGCACAATGTATATTTCAGTGCAGTCACATAAAATTATTTGCATAGTTCCTTCCTTTGTTAAAATTGAACTTAATGGAGTTGTGACAAGAGAAGGGAATAGGTGATTGTTGGGGTGTCAAGGAAAATAAAGTTTTTATTCTACACATATTTTCCATATTCTGACTACTCATGTTGAACCTCAAGCTTCATTTCTGCAACTCAGACATGTTCCATTAGGATTATGTGAAATGTTTGACTCAAAATATTTACATATTTGATGCATACCAATTAATTGAACACAAACTGTCACCAGAATACTATTTTCTATGAGGCATTTGTAAGCTTCTGCTAGTCCTTTAAACAATCCATCTCTATCTGTATAATCAAGCCAGGATGAGCAGCCATCCAGTTAGAAGATACATCAAGGGCTCCACATCAAACTAGATTCCAAGTTAAAACAAGTCCAAGTAAATTTAACTATAAAGTGTTTCACAACTTAATGTTGCAGGCCAGAACACTACTTTTATAACAGTCAAAATTAATACTGACATCACTTAGGCAAGCTCTACTGGCAGGCACAAGATTTGCAAAACAGCCTCTTTAGTTCATTACTCTCTCTGTTTCCGGGAGAGAATCTATGATGGACTAGATGTCCCTGAAGGAATGGAGGTGGTATTGCATCAGTGATTGGTGGCTAGATGGTAAATTCTGACCGGCATAGTCACTCTAGAAAAAAGAGAGAATATGAGATTGCCCACTTGCAATCCGAATAACTGCTCTGGACAAGGAGACCATAGAAGCTTTTTGCAATTAGTGCATGAATCCAGTGGCTACGAGTTGAGAAAATCCAATCAAGTTCACAGCCATAATGCAGCCTATATGGACACAAAGTTCACAAAAGCTGTACTTTCTTAACCACTTTTCGATGCAATTTATTTACAGCTAAAGAGAGGTTTTCCGAGCAGTGGGATAATTGAAATCCACTTGGTAAATCAACATTCTTTCTAGATTAGCAAGGGGGGTGGGAAGGAGGGAGGGAAGCTTCAAAGGATTTAACCTTTTAGCAAAAGGCTTAACAAGGATTGACTACAATGAAGTTTAAAGGCGATAAAGGGGACACTATTTTTGAAAAATTGATTTTTGGTGAAAGTACTTTAGAACGAATTGAAATTTAATAGAAAACAGAATAGATCTTAGTGAGAATGTTATTTGTTAACTATTAAAAGAGTGCTGACAATTAATGGATTTTATAAAACAAAAGATAAAGATAATATGAGCCACATTGTGATGGTGACTGATGGCAGATTGCCATATGAGACAAAGTATTAAGGGCACAGAAAGACAAAACAGGGGGGGGGGGAAACCTGCCTTTTAATCTTCTCCTTATATTTAAAACACTTTTTCATTATAACATTACAATAGGACGCACCAGAAAAGTGGCAAAAAAAAAAAAGAGTGAGAGGGCAGGGGGAATTGCTAGAGCAATATCCAGAGAGCAGAGGTGAAATCCAGCAGGTTCTGACAGGTTCTGGAGAACTGGTAGCAGAAATTTTGAGTAGTTTGGAGAATCGGCGAATAACACCTCAGGCTGTCCCAGAGTGGAGTAGGAATGGAGATTTTGCAATATCCTTCCCCTGCCACGCCCACCAAGCCACACCCACAGAACCAATAGTAAAAAAATTGAATTTCACCACTGCCAGAGGGGAATTACACCATACTTGCTTCAGAAAATTTGCAAAATTAGACAACAAATAATCTGAATCATTTAATATTAAAAAGACATCTTTTGAAAAAAGAATGTATAAAAGACTTGTAAAAATGAAAGAGGAGATGAAAGAAAAAGTTAAGAAGATGGAAGGTTCTGTAGAAATCAATGGAGATATAAAACAAATTAATGACAAAGTGGAAATTCTGGAGAGTAGAACTGAAGTTATAAAAAGAGAGACAGAAAGATAATCTGGTATTACGGGAATTGAATTTTTTTTCCAGAACAATTCCAGAGGATTCTGGTGAAGGTATTACAATAAAGAAAGGATTATTAAAGCCTCATCAAAAAAAAAAAATTCAAATAGGATGAGGATATGGAGGAAAGTATTGAAATGTTCTGTGAGATGTCCTGGCACACTCTGTCAGGAAGAAGACAAGAGATAAAATTTTATAGCAGTGGAAAAGTCATGGAATCGTTTTTGTATAGATGACCATAGCAAGATTACTGTATGCATAAAGCTGGAAAGATCTAGCAATGCCCACAATGAAGTTGATAGAACTTGAGGAGATGGCCATATTGACTAGTTTGATTGGAGAAACAATAACCCCCTTGTTTATTGCTCACTGGAAGCCCCTTATGGACATTCTGTGTAAAACAGAAAAAGATGAATTTATGATATGTTGTTTTGATTTGACAGGATATAGAAAGAATCATGATGTAATTTTAGATAAAGAGGTAAATTCATCAATGTACTGATAACAGCTATAAAAATGATTGAAAGTCACTTCTTTGTATCTTTCTTCTTTTCTATTTTTTTTTACTTTTTTTCTTGTACTTTTAGTTCTCTTTTTTTCCCCTCCTTACTCTATATTAGATTGCAATAGTTTTTTAAAAATGTTTTAATAAAGCTATATAACAAAACCACTCTCCTAACAAGCAGGCTCTCTCCCTTGTTCTGTTGAATTTGTCATAAGGCTTCTTCCACTGGCATACCAATTCTACAACAAATTAGGAAGCCTGACATCTGACTAAAACAGAAATGGGAAGATACATGTAGCATATGGCTGAATGGACCAGAACCAAGAAGAGGGGGATGTTCTACAATTGAAGAAAACACAATGTTTTCAGTTCCTGAGAGTCTTAAAATCTGTAGCTTCCCAAAGCAGCAATATAAACTGGAGAAAATAAATAAAATAAAAATCTAGGCTAAGTTAAACACATGCTAAATCAAAAAGACAGAGACTAGGGAAACAGCCAGCAAATGGAGTTGTAGGAAACCCAACAATGCCTTATTCATTGTATTGCTATAAAAGGCTAAGGACTTTGTTTGGATCAGTTATTGAAGAGCTGGCTCCCTAGTGGACCAAAGCAGAGAATATGTCTTTGAGGATTTTAAACTTTATATAAATATGCATCAATCACACAATTCCTTTTCAGGGCGAGAAATCCTTTGCAAAGTGAGAAACACTCAGCAAATGAAATAAAGAAAGGAAATGCTGCTTACTTTAATACCAACGCATCCATTGTATCTCTCTAATTTTTCTTCATTTTTACTATAGCCATATATAACTTGCAAGCTTGCCTTTTAAACTTATTTCTGTCATTTGAAGAATCTCATCAGCTTCACTCGGTCACATCATTTTGTTTTTCTTTACTATCAACGTATTATTTCTTCCAGTAGTGTGAATACAACAGATCTGGAAGGGACCTTGGAGATCTTCTAGTCCTGCCCCCTGCTCAAGCAGGAGAACCTATACTATTTCAGAGAAGTGGCCGCTAGTATCTTCTTAAAAACCCCCAGTGATGGAGCACCCACCATTTCTGAAGGCAAGCTTTTCCACTGGTTAATTGTCCTCACTATTAGGAAGTTTCTCAATTCCAGATTGCTTTTCTCTTTGGTTAGCTTCAATTGTTCCTTGTCCTGCCCTCTGGTGATTTCTAGAATAATTTGACCCCCTCCCTTCTTTGGGGCAGTCCCTCAAATACTGAAATACTGGTATCATGTCACCCCTAATTCTTTTCTTTAGATTAGCCAAACCCAAATCCTGCAGCTATTCTTCATGTTTTAGTCTCCAGGACTTTGATCATCTTACTCTTTTCTGAATTTTTTCCAAGGTCTCAACATCTTTTTGTAGTATGGTGATCAAAATTGGTCTCAGTATTCCAGATGTGGTCTTATTAGGGTTTTATATTTCTTGTGCAATTCACTTTTCATTCCTTCTGTCTGCATGGTGGAATTACCTTCATGTACTTACGTGGTGGTCAGCTATTTTTGCATCCAATTTTTGCATTCACTCATTACCTCCCCTTCATTCTTTACTATATTTACCGTTTACCACATACATTTCTTGTGTATCCTATTCCTACTACATTCAACTTACTGTTATGTTCCTCTTGATAAGCTGAGGTCTTACATAGGCAGATGCAAACCCTTCTATGTGAACATTTTCAGTTGACATTCATTTCCACCATTTTTCTACCAGAATTGGCACATCTTAAAATGTTCCCTCTCCTATCACCTTGTGTATTCCTTATATATGTCTCCATTAATGTATGAAACAACCAAAAGGGAATTACCTATGCTTATCTTTCTCCCTGCTAAATGCTGAAGGTTTAACTAGATATTCCCTTTATTCTCCCACATGCTGTACGTCCATATTTTACTTACCACTTTCAGCGACTAGCCTTTTAGCTCCATATTTGCACAAAATATCCCATTATTCCATCATGCATTTTTTTCTACACCAACAAATATTCAACAGACTTTCTCATATTCACATATTCTTCAATGAGCTATTGAAGAACAATATATAAATGTGTTTTCCTGATATTGTCAAAACCCAGCTCAAAGAATTATCATTTAAAATACAGGAAAGTCAAAGAATCTTGACCAATTCAGATCAAAAATTGATTGTCAGGCAAGAACATTTCTGATGTTCGTTCATTCAGTCATTCATTCATTCATAGTGGGATCAGCATCCAAACTAAAATTTAGTATTTAGTATTGTGTTGATTTGATCCATTTTGTAAATCATCTACATCATTTTGAGCACCATTTTTAGGTGAAAATTACATATTTGGAAAGATTTCTCGATTTACCCAAGGTCCATGGTCTCTACTGATAGTCCTCAACTTACAACCACAATTGAGCTCAAACTTTCTATTGCTAAGCCAGATGGTTGTTAAGTGAGTTTTGCCCCATTTCTTGCCACCATTGTTAGTCACATGGTTGTTAAGTGAATCTAGCTTTCCTATTGACTTTGCTTGTCAGAAGGTTGCAAAAGTCACATGACCCCAGGACTCTGCAACCATAATAAATGAGTCAGTTGCCAAGTGTCTGAATTTTGATTATGTGACCATGGGGATGCTGTAACGTTCATGTGAAAAATAGTTATTTTTCAATCGTAACTTCAGTCACTAAATGAACTCATGTAAGTTGAGGATTACCCGTACTTTAATCACGTTTTCCTCAATGCATAACCTTGCTCTTTTGGAAGCTAGCTTTCCCTTAAAAGGGAACAGAGAGTCCTACTAAACATTGTATCTCCAAAGTACTTAATATACATCTCTGACAATCATGGGATACAAGCTGCAAAACAGAGCTAGGGAACAATAATTCTACATGAAAAGCTGGTTCTTGGCCAGCCCTAGAGAGAAGCCCTAAATGTTTTAAAATACACATAATGAGAAAGTAATAATTAGAACCTCCAGTGGCATTCATGGGCACTGGATTTGAAAATGGGGTGGATGGTAGTACTTTAACAGGATAAAGATTTTTGTCCTTTTGCCAGGAATACACCCACATGAAGTGTTCTCAAATTTCATTGAAAAGGAGCTGCACGCTTATTAAACTTGTTTAAATAAACAAGAATATAAGCTTGCATTATCACTCCCACCCCCCAAAATGCAGCTAATGAAAAGGTTTAAATGTTTACGGATGCTCTGAAAATGCAGTTTCAAAAGCCACCTTCGATGCAAAGATGACTAAATAATTTTAGCATCTACAAAGCAAATGTTAAAAATTTAGGCAATTATTTATTACACTCTCCCATTTTAATTCCTCATGCGTTCAAGGTGGGGCAGATAGATGTCCCATAAAGGTGCCAAGCAGAATATTCTATGACTGAAGGAAGCAGATCCAACTCCTTATGGGGGAAGCAGGAAGGCACTCTCTTTCTTTATAGCCAAGCTTATAGCAGGGATTACTGCAGGCAGGGATACAATTGTTTTCCCAGGTTATTGGAGGGTGAAAGAAATTTCCATCAGTAGTCCGAAGAAGGCCGGCTGACATTCTGGAAAAGAGTTAGCACTTACCTTGAAGTCACTCCAAGTCAGAGAGGCCCACAATAATAAGCTGCACAGAGCTCTGGTTCTATAAAGACTTTTATTTGGAATGAAAATATAGATATCAACCCCGAACAGTTTATTTCCCCTGTTCCATCCTCACTGTGTTTTGGAAGACAGAAAGAGGAGCGGTTCCAGAGACAGTAGGCCGAGGACTGTGACCAAAGGCAGGCTTCTTTCATAGCCAGGCCCTAACTGGACATCTCTCCATGTTCTCATTGCAAAAAGTTCAGACAAGGAAGCAGAAAACTCCTCAATGGGATTTCAATGGTCCTATCTGAGGAAAGGCATCCCACCTCGGCACTGACTCATAGGCGGCCCAGGCTTCTAATAAGCTCCCCCCTCCCACCCCGCACATACACACTTGCCGTGAGAGACTCATAAGGAACCTCAGCCTTATTCTCAGTGGGAGGGTACAGGCAGGCCAGGCCAAGCTGTCAAGACAGCCCCAATAATCTCCCTGGGTGATATCTAGGCCGGCCCCATCCATGGGAATGGGACAGGAAATAGGCCCCTGACCAGAATAAGGCAAAGGAGCAATGGTTAGGGCACTAGCATATGGCCCCTTGGATAATATGGGGTGCAGAAATGAGAGGAAGGGGAGATTTGGTCCGAGACAAAGCCCAAGAAACATTCCCAGTAGCAGCAAGAGAGGGCAAGCCCCTGTCTCACCCCACAGGGCAGGAGGCGGCAATGTGAAGAGATTACTGGCAGATCAAAGGGAGGGGAAGTAAGTGAGATCCTCCATGTTGGTCAGGTTCTCTTGGGTTGGGGGGGGGGGAGGCAAGGCCCACTAGACATCACCATTCTCAATGCGGCTCAGCTGCAACTCTAGCCGTGCAATGCGCTCTCCCTGTGCAGCCACAAGCGCCCGCAGGGATGCCACTTCCCGCAACACCTCTTCAGTAAGCTGCCTCCCTTCCTGCAAATGGGAAAAAAGTTGTTCATTCATTATTTCATCATATTATCCATCTTTTTGCCCCTAAGAGCCCCGGAATTCTAATGGCTCAGCTCAAACAAACCACTCACTCACATTCCTGGAACAGACAGCAAATATAGGACACAATCTGGTGCAGGAAAAGGTGAGGAAAGCAAGTCTGACCCACATTTTCAAGCATGATCAACACATTTGCACAACTCTATCCTGATCATATGGGGGTCACAATAAGGAAGGTGATCATTGTTACAATTCCAAATGAATAAATCTTCTACACGAGTGTTTCTCAACTTTTGTGGTTTTAAGATGTATGGACTTTAACTCCCAGAATTCTCCAGCCAGCAGGCTCAACATACTTGACTGCTTCAATGTTTTTAAGAGCCTGGTTTACAAGGTTGGTTGCAAAAAATTAAAGGGTCATTATTTTGAGCAACAAGGAGATCTGTGCAGACCCATATTCTAACCCAAGAACCCTACACAGCCTTTCTTAAATTGAGAAGTATGCTGATACTTCTCAAAGCTGTGAAGAGCCGCAAGTTTGCTTTTCTGCATGTAGGGAGGGAACAAAGTCCCAAGATGAAGCAGACACCCAGTGCTACTCTACAACACCTTAGAAGTCTATTCTAGCCTCCTTGGGGTTGGTTTTGGTCTATGATTATAACAAAGTCCCATCCATCCATCCATCCATCGTTTGGTTCTTCCTCCAACAACTCCTGCTCTCCCCAGCTCAACTCCCTGTAATCATGTGTGGGAAACTCCAAGTCCACCCATCCAGCCCCTCTCTCTCTCTCTCGGCATCCCCATCTGCCACAAGCAACAGCATAATACCTACCCCACTGGAAGGAGTGACACTAAGAGCAGATGTGGCAGCGGCTGGAGTCATGGCACTGGAAGGTGTGGCACTCAGCCCAGTGTTGGAGGGGGCTGTTGGGCGACCCTCAGGCAACAAGCTTCTTCGGTTGACCTTGAGATCCCGCTGTTTGGTGGGCACATAGGCTTCACGCAGTGAGATTAGGATGGGAGGCGCTGTCTTCCCTGCCATCCATTCCTCTGCTTCCATGGCAGGTTCTGGCCCAGCTGTGTCTGGATACAAGTCATCTTGGAACAGATCTGACTGCAAAGAGAGGACAGCATTAGCTTCCATGACGTTGACAGAGAGCACTAGAACAGAGTCCTAAGTTGAGTTATCAGGGTATATTTAGCTGAGACTGAACATGGAGAAGGAGACTGTGGCTGAGACATACTGTTTCACAAACATATGGAGCCCAAAATGTGAACATTTTTCATGTGATAACTCCCAGACTATCCATTCTGCCTGAGAAATCACAAAAAGCCAATCCGAGAGATAACTGGCACAAAAGTGAGAAAGAAACACCTTAATTCCTCAGTGTTTGTGGATCTGCTTTTAAATAAAAAACACTTCTCTTAACCCAAACATACTATATTCTTGTACAGCCTACACAATAGTAGAGGGGAAGGCCTCTAGAATCAATGCCTTCACCAAAGGGATTGTAGGTAGTCAAGGAAAATAAGCTTTGAACTGATCCATTCTGATTCTGTTTTAACATTTTTCTTTACATTTCTGAATAAAGATAAATTCTATTGAAACATTTCAAAATCACATTCAGAGCATAATGTTTCATTTCATGAAGGAGGTATGTGACTGAAAGGAAAAGAAATTGTCACACCCAGGTGAAAGAAAGCCAGGAAAGCTTAGATATGTTTCTCAGAATCATATCACTCCAAAGAGATGAAAAATATGAATGAAAACAGATGTGTGCATTGAAACACACACACACACACACCTCCCCCGCTCTAAACTGCCATGAATATTTTAAACAGAGAGCTTCAAATAGCAATACAGAATACAGCAATTGAGACAAATCCTGTCAAGGAGTAGTTGGATACTATATAGTTGTTCTATAAACTGTCAATTCAAAGACCCTAGTTTAAATCTTAGCACAACTGTAACCTCAAATTAATTTGCAAGAGACTCATGACTGAAATAAGATTGGAACTGGCCTACCTTACTGAGCTTTGTAAAAATGACAGATATAATTGGAACTGAAACTCATTCATTAATATATTAGATCACTGGCTAGTATTATTAAGTCAATACAATTACAAATTAATGCAGAGCAACAGAAGCCAAGATCTGAGGAAAAAAGTGCCAGCCAAATGATTCTTGACATTTTATAATTTGTAATTTGTAGCCCACTTTGTCTTTTAACACATAGATGGGGATACAGAACTAGGATACTTCCTAGCAAGTTGCTAATAGAGCACTGCAGTGGCAGGATCTTCTTTCTTCCAGATTATGGTTCTAGTATTGCATTTTAATTCTAATTTAGGAGTTTAATTCTAACATTAGGCAAATAGGTCAGATGCTAAACTGCAACTGCTTGCCTGCCTACTGATGAAGAGCAGGGAAGGAAGATGAACCAGGAATCCCTTGTAATGAAAATCAGGCTAATGTCTTCTAATGAACTGCAGTGGCGCAGTAGTTACAAGTGCAGTAGTCCAGGCTACTTCTGCTGTCTGTTGGCTACCTGCAATTTGGCAGTTCCAATCTCACCAGGCTCAAGGTTGACTTAGCCTTCCATCCTTCTGAGGTGGGTAAAATTAGGACCCAGATTGTCGGGGGCAATATGCTGACTCTGTAAACTGCTTAGAGAGGGCTGTGAAGCACTATAAAGCAGTATTTAAATCTAAGTCCTATTGCTATTATGAAGTACCCACCTTCCTTGGCACTGTCATAATAATGGGTTCACACTTGCGCTCATGGAGTTTGTAAAATCTATGGAAACAGAAAGAAGGGACAATTGAGTTAATCAGCCCAGAGCTTTAAAAACTATGAGAATAATTCATGCCACACTTTGACTGCCTAGCTGCTTTCTTGACATTCACCTCTATACCTTCCTATTAACAATTTAATCCGATTACCTGGCAATCTCACACTTGTTGACATCCAGACCCGGCTTAGGCATCCAACCCATGCCCCGTTGTGGTTCTTTGCTAATAAATGTGTTCAGGAAGTGGATGTATGGTGCTTCTGCTGTGATCTCAAAATACCGGATGCTAGAATCTCCCTGGAAAGGCCAGAAAAGATAGCACAATACATTATGACAGAATTGCTACTCTTTGAATGGCAGAAAAATACATTAGAAAATTATCATTGAGAAAGTTAGCCCTGACCCATAACACATCTGAGATGAAGTCGCATATACTGTTTGTGAGTCAGCCAATTACACTGTTTAATAGTCTGCAATTACATGGGTGCACTGTGCCTAGCAAAATATGAAAGAGTTTGATCAGTAGATCATCTACTCACTGATAATATCCTTAAGGATAATATCAGTGAGTAGATTAAGGGAAAAGAGGTAGACCTGACCAGATTATCTGAAAACACCAAAATATGGCCTGTTTTTGTACGCTTTGACTGGATGTCTTCAACATAAGGATTGCCCTCCAGATACAAAGGTCACTTCCTCTCATCATTCCTAGACAATGTGGTCAATTGTTGATGTAATTCAACTGACAAGAGTTACACCCAGAATTCCCAGGTGTCAGAGACATAGAACACAAAAACATAGGCCTAATTTTATTTAGTAACAACTGGAAAGTCTTATTACTTTGCAATATTAATACTGAATTACAAGACAAGCTACAACAGGGAAGGGAAACTATCAGATCCTCAGCAGACTCCCATGTATTTTGATGAAAGGGTCTATACCAATTAATTGAGGAATCGTGCTATCTGTGAAGATAACACATACAATATAGTGGAAAGGATATTCTATCTCAATCAGGCACCATCATGCATACGCCTACATATACAAACAAAGTAAGAAAGCCTACTTTGCCACAGACGTAGATAACATTGGTGTCAGGATCGTAGAAGGGCAGAAGGGCCCCATTGCTTGAATCCAGTTCCTGCAATGCCATAGGTTCTTCAAGATTTTCCTGAAATCGACAGAAACAAGAAAGCACAAAGGCATATTATAACCTCTTTCAGGTGGTTAGCTCCATATCAGCCCCTTTTGTGTAAGGTTTGACTTCGTTGCTGCCTACTTCCTTGCTGGTTGGGAATAAGAGAGATGAACTCTAGACTGGTTTGGGAAGGTTACTGTCTACTGTATCAGAGAATTGCTTGAGAAGGAGAATATTCTCACCCAGGCTTTTTAATTGTAGTAGAGTCTTCAACCTTCCTCAGATACTACCTTCACATTGTGGGGATGGTGCGGGGCAGTGATATGATTGTAGAAGATGTGGCAGGATTCTGTTCATCTCCTTCAAGATATAATCACGCGGAGTTCTCTTGTGAAACCAAACTTATCTTATGGCCTGCCAGTGGCCAGCAGAGCTGGTGGCAGACTCAGACAGTGGGGAGGTTGGGGAGGAACAGGGGCCAGTCCTGGAGTCTGGGGAAGGCTCTGATGAGTGCTCTGCATCGGAGGCAGAGATGGGGCCAGGGCCATCCGACAGTTATCAGCTGCCTTCAGAGTCAGAGATCAGTGGGGCAGAAGAACAGCTGGAGGCTGTTCCTGATGTGTGCATGCACAGAGCTGCCAGGAGACTGGAACAGTTAAGGAACAAGGGCCAACTCGGGAGTAAAGCCACAAGTGAACAGTGAATGGCCCCTCCCACAGGGAATAAAGAGGAGCGAAAGGGGAGTAGAGTTTGCAGGAGACAATTAGTTTGATTAATTAGTGTGAAGATTTGTTCGTGATTCTCAGACTCTGTGCCAATTATTTTCTTGTACAGCATTGCATTTAGAAGATATCAGCCTGGCAGCTCTCTAAAGCCTGATAAGGTCTGTGGTTATAAATTCACCTTTGAAAGACTGTTTGCCAGGACTTTGCTGGATGTGAATGAGAGGAATCCACATTAGCTTAATAAAACGTGTTTTGTCAGGACAAGGAGCCTGCTTCATGATTTTGTGAAGCCTAGGTCAGAACAACTTAAAAGCAATACCCATTTGAGAACAAAGCAACCTTCAGAATGGGAACGGAAGAGGAGGCTGCTGCTCAGGCTCTTGGAACTGATAAGGGCGTCTCATCTATCGGAGTCTTCCTCCCCACCCAGTTGCTCCCCACTCCATCCGCCTTCCCACTCACTGGGTCCCAGAGAGCCAGCTGCCTTTCGCTCATACGGCTGAAGCCTGTTGTAAAGATCTTCCCATCAGCCAGGAAAATGGCTCGCATTGGCCGTGCTCCTTCATGGGCCTTCTCCCTCTCCTGGGGGGTAAGAGGGAAAGGGTCAGGTTAGAGAAAGCAGGCAGGTTCCACAATAGACAATAGAAATTCTCCCTGCCAGCTCTGCTCAGATATCTCTCAAACTGAATCCAGACTAAGCTCTACTACGAGTCATCAAGATTTAAATTCAACCTGAAGACGACTGAACATTGTTGCAGGTATTTAGGCATATAATTTCTTCATCTCTGTCCTACCTTTCCATTTTGTCCCCTTTCTAATGAAACTCAAACGTATAGCCAAATCCAAGTGTTTCCTCTGAAGGTTGCCTAGGAACAGGCTAGATTAAGTTGGGAGGCCAGTATGGTTTTTCTGATGAGAAGTTAAGAACAGCAAAGTCCTCATTTTAATTTGCTTCTGAGCAAAGAACCCAAGATGTTAAAACCATGGCATCCTACAAGAAAAAGAAGCTTCTCCTGTCACTTCTTGCTTCAAAATTAATCAGGCCAGCAATTACTAAACCTCCTTGCTGACATCCTAAGAAATATAATTTGACTCCATCAATATTTTTTAAAAACTCTTTTGCTCTCTAAATATTTAGAAACATAATCCAGAAAAAAAACAGAAAGACAAGCAAAAGAGGAAATAGAGTTATAAGAATTATAAAATTAAATCACAATTTCAAGGTAATATTTAGTTCAAAATATTAAAATATATCAGTTTAGGACAATGTAAATAATATCCAATTATTGATAATTATTATATATCAGGATGAGAAATTACTGTACAATAATTTCTCCCTAATCTAAAAAGTATTACCCTTAGATGTTGAAACCTTGTAGAAGAAATTCAAAATTCAGATGTGTTACAAGATCATATATGGAATTCTACTCTAGGAATCTTTTCCATGTTGAATTTTATATTAAATTTGTTTTTCAAAAGAAGATTATTTTTAACATTGATGTATACTCCCACAACTTAATTTGCTGTTCTTTCACAAAAAATAGAATACACAATTTCTAACAACAAGCACCGGGAAAACTGAGACATAAGTGAAATTTAGGATTTTGTTATTGTTACTGTCTTTATTCTCTTAAATTGTGCTGATTTTATGAACATAGTTTTGGACTGAAGAACAGTTTAACCTGCTGTTTTACATATATATTAATTGTTAAGTTTATTAGCATAACCACAATTTCTAAAAATTGTGGGGGGAAACCAACAACCTATGAACAACAGAAAATTAATGCAGAAAGAATTAATGCAGAAAGAAAGGTCCAGTAGCTCAGATCTATGTTATATTAGCTGTTAATAAAAATGTAAAACCCTGTTCATTGAATTATCTGCTCTGGAGGTAATTTTTATATAGTAATTGAAAGTTTGATTTCCACCATAAATGAGTAGTCATATTTAAGAAGCACAACCTGAGAAGGGAAAACATTTCTAACTGATGCTCAAACTGCACTGAGAAAACACCTTTATATTTTGTACAATAGGGTTTTATTGTATTTTCAATTTTAAAAGTTAGCAGAAATTTAGAAAGCATAAACAAACATGTACGTATACAGAAAAAAGAAAAAAACACTGGGTGGCCATCAAAACATTTTCTAATTCTTTGCCTTTCCTAGTTTTGATGAACTGTCCAAAGATCTAAAGAACAGAATACTTTATATGATTTTTTCCCCTACTCCACTCTTTTGCAAATCTCAGCTGCTAGATTGCCACTTTTTATTTTAAAAAAACCTTGTCTCTCTCTCTAGGAGCTAAAAGAATTTGGATAGGGCTGACAGGAAAGTAAACAAGGGAACCTAGATTCAAGACCAACTAAGCCACTTTTATCCCAACATTTGCAGTAATAACGCATTCTTCAACAATTTTCTGGGGCTGATATAACTCTACTACGCAGAGATAATTGTATAAATAATTAAATCTCTACCAGGTCTTGTACTGGGAAGACAATATTTATGCTATCATCACTGGTACCTTCCCTAAGCCATCATCCCATCTCATTTAAAACACCCCCCTTCCCCCACGTTATTAAATCATATGATGATAGCCTGAATTCATTATAGTGAAAGGGGTACCTTCAATCTATTTGCTTCATTGACTGAAGGTGGGAGGGGGGTAAAGAAAGGCCCTTCCTCATCCCCAAAGTTTGTCATCGCTTATCAATAGCAACAGGAGTTGCACATACATACTTCAACTTCAATTTTGGCTTGGCTGACACAGCCCAGCACTGGTGACTGTCCAGATTTCTTGCTGACAGTTTCATTTAAATTTTTTTTGCATGCAGGCATCATATATTCTGCTGAAAACAAAGTTACAAAATCGGACTACCAGTTGCAAAATTTCCATTTGCCTTAAGAGAGCACCTCTGCCTCAAGCACATTCCACATTACATTCTTTCAGTTCCCGGGATAGGATTATAGTTCTGCAAACACAGAGCTCTAAGGAAAACTAAAAACAAAGTGAATCCTGTCATGCATTAAAATGAACGTTATAGGATACTACTCTGAATACCCACCAATGTGTCATTTTATACCAATAAACATTGCAAATTGTTTTGTAATTCTGTAGATCTGCAGTCGCCTTACTGCAAACCAAGGACAGTACAAGCTAATTCACAGATATGATTCAATAACCAAGCTAAAACATGGAACTTGAAGTAATAAAACACAGAAAAGGCGGTGCAGATAAGAAAATGGGGAACCTATCTCAACACTCTAAAATATAAAAACAGTCCCTTTGAATTGCCAAGATCAGACTGGCTTGTCACAATGCCACAAAACTAATCGTGACACCGATGGAACTCTCAAATCATGCACCACTTCATGAATGGGACAATGTAACTAAGAACTCAAAGAGTGTCAGACTTACAGCTATAACTTGCCCACGGCGTGGATCAATGATGCGCACACTTTTGTCCTTACAAGCTGAACAGAACAGGCTGCCATCCCGGTTCCAGCTGACATTATAAATGATGTCCGGATGCAGATTGTCAAGGTAGTAAAGCTCTTCTGCGGTGCCCACATTCCACACAATAACCACATTATCACAGCCTGGAATAGAAAGGGACAACTAAATGGTTTGTTGTGTCCTTTTTCAGACGGCTCACAATTTTTCAACATCATCCTGCTTGCAAGCAGAAAGCTCTCAACTTCGCTGGCCCCTTTCCTGGTGGTACCTGCACTCAGAAGGATATTGCGAGCAGTTGGATGCCATGTGATGATGCCCACACGTTTTGAGTGTCCTTCTAGAACCACCACTGGTTCAGTCAGAGGCACTGTGAGGCCACTCTCCGGGATCTGCCATACCTGAAGAGAACAAACAGTGCAATACAATGCCAGTGCTTACATGTGCTTCATTCCCTCCCATCAATATTACACCTCAAGCACAACCTCCCCTTCTCCCTAACAACATCCAACACCAGTGAGAATTCATTTTGGAAAACTCTATCCTCATCATCATGCCCTTCATAGTATTATCCACCTCCTATTACATAAAGCCTAAGAACAGCACCTCACATTTTAAAAGCAAAGAAAAAAACCTCCCCTAAATTAAACTCTGCTCTGGGTATAATATGGCTCCACCTACACTGCAGCTTTCAACCTCCATCAAATGAAGAACTGTAGCTCTGCCAGCAAAAGACTGCCAGTCCTGTTTTATCCAAGGGAAATATTCACATATGCTTTATTTTGCATAATTTATTCTGCCTTTGCAGAAATAAGAAGCATGTGGAACACTGGATTCTGCCTCCCCCCCCCCACTGCTAGAAATCTTCTATTCTTCACATTGCTCATACCTCCCCAGCTGTGAGGAAAACTTGTCACATACAAGATTGATTGCAATTGCCTCAGCTTTAAGGTATATCTGGAGGCATGGCCACTGAAGAGACCACTTTATTGCCCCACCCCACCCCTCCATACACACGTTCCCCATTTGCATCTCACCATAACAGTGCAATCCTCAGAACCACTGGCAATTATCTGATCATTATGTGGACACCAATCAATGTCCAAAACTGGTCCAGTGTGCCCACACACGGTAGGGTAAGACTTATCAATGCGCCCTGTCTGGGGGGAAATAAGGAGATAAGAGTTGACATACAGTTCAGGTCTCTCATAATGTTGTTGCAAGCTGGAGTCCCATTCTCTGTCTCAATCTTTTCCCAATATCAAGTCTCTTTCATAATCCCTCTCTTCCACCCCCAATTGTCTATAAGAATTAATCCCTTAATACAAAGACGTGAGAAACATAGAGACAATGAGCGGTCATTTTTATAAGTTTTCTGCTTCTCCTCCTCCCTCCCCTTCCCTTTTCCACCTTGAGCCCATCCTTCACCTTTTGCAGCGGGAGCACCATAAAGGCCCCCCCTCCACTGGCCTCGACAATCACTGCCACAAACTTGGGATTGACAGCACAAAAAGTGCTGTCCCAGGTGACTCGCGAAACCCGGATGTCATCATAGCACTGGTCATTCTTGACAGGCTGCCCAAAGACGTGGCGGAATTTGCTCTGACGCACAACCTTACGAAAGGACATGACTGGAAAGAGATGGAGCAAAAGTCAGAGAAAGGCTGCACACACAAGTATAGCCCAGGAATTCACTTATGACTGCTGCCTAGTTGGATGTCTTGCAACTTCAAGAGCATCTCAGCCAATAAAATCAGTCAGCCAATATTTGACTCTTAAGGGGACTGGGCCAGGCCAATGGTGCTCCTAATGAAGAGGAGAACTGAACAAGAAGGAAGAAGTAACCACCAGTTTCATTCTTAGTTTCATCCAGAGCACGGGTGTCCAACTCGCTGTGTCACGTTGCTGTCATGTTTCACGATGTTTTTCCCATTCATGGAGCTGGGGTGAGCGTGGCCTGTGCGTGACACATCTGACTGGCGGGCCGCCAGTTTGACACCCCAGATCCAGAGCATATGCATCTCCTAAAAATTGCACTATGTAAATTGGAAGACAGACTTAATTATCCTATTCATTGGAGAAAAAGTAAAAAACAGTTCCACACTGTCCCCATCTTTAAAAGAGAGGCATGATAAAACATCAGAAACTAAATACAGGTAGTTTTTGACTTATTATCACAATTTGGACCTGAACTTCTGTTGCTAAGCAAGGGAATTCTTTAAGTGAGCCATGCCTGATTTTATGACTTTTTTGCTACAACTGTTAAGTGAATCAGGGCAGTTATTAAGTGCATCATGCTGTCAATGAGCAAATCTGGCTTCCCCCATTGATTTTGCTTGTTGGAAGCCAGATGGAAAGATTGCAAATGGCAATCACATGAACCTGGGACCCTGCAACCATCATACATACATGCCAGTCGCCAAGCACCCAAATTTTGATCAGGTGACTGTGGGCATGTTGCAATGGTTGTGAGAACAAGGATCAGTTCTAAGTTGCTTTTTCAGTGCCATTGTGATTTCAGTCACTAAACAAATGATTGCAAGTAAAGGACTACATGTAAAGCAGAACTAGAATAATCAGATGGCATTAAGGCAGAGTAAGACCTAACTCAGAGAAAGCTCACCAGAAAGCCCATTTGGTGCCTTCTAACTAGAGACCCAAAAGAAAAAGGGGACTACAGAGAATGAGGTGGCTGGATAGAATCATAGAAGCAGTAGGCATGAGCTTAAATGGACTCCAGAGGATGGTAGAGGAGAGGAAGGCCTGGAGGAACATTGTCCATGGGGTTGCGATGGGTTGGACATGACTTCACAACAAATAACAACAACCATAGACGACAGACAGAAATGGATTTACCTGCACCACTACAAAGCCTTAATCTTTAAATCTATAAAACATAGAAAGCAAACTGGGAGGTTGCCCCTAATACCAGATCTGGTCAAAGTCAGAAATCAAGCCAGACCTCAAACAGAACTTTTTCAGGGTAGAAGGGAGCAAATGAAGTCCCAACAACAGCAATACAAACCATTCAGTTATTCAGAGTCTAATTTCAGCATGCACTGAATGACTTCTGGGGAGGTGAGCTAGGATTACTCAGTGGGGTGCACCTGCTTTCCATTCTTTTCATCAAGAGGGATCCCCCTTATTTCCATGGCAACCAAGAGGCAGAGCCCACAGAAGCAAACGTCTTTTAGAAATTCCTAGCAGATCAGGTGGATTTAAGAGTAGGCAATCATTCTTGTGCACACCCTGGAGAATTTGGAGGGGAAACAGGGGTATAAAACTGGCTCCCATCTAATACAGTAGGAGAGGCACTTTTGTGATATGGCTGAAGACACCGGGCTAGAAACTGGGAGATGCTGAATTCTAGTCTTGCCAAGGTCCCGAAGGTAATTCTCAGTCCTAAGAAGGCGGCAAGACAAGCCACACCTGAAAACATTGATAAGAAAACTGCAGAGACTTGTCCAGACAGTCACCAGGAGCAGGCATACACATACATAAAACCAAACCCATATTAGGTGGCCAGACGTTACATCTAGATTCTAGAACCTTCCTAGGAGGGGGGGAGTGGAGAAACGTAAAGGGAAGTGGGAAAGGAGGGGGACAGAGAGAAACAGAGAGAGGAACTGTTTTCCTGCAAATCAGAGTCCCAGTTCAATTACTCCACTGGAGCAACAGGATGTGCAAGGGGAAAAATATGCAAGGAAGACTCCAGTTGGAGCAAAGAGGAAGGGGGAAATCTAAGCAAAGCAAAACTTTTTCTTGCAATCCCAGCAAAAAAAATATTATAATTGGGGGGAGGGTAAGGAAGAGGTAGAAAGAGAGCAACCCGGAGGGAGGTTTCGACCCTCAGCGCATCAGAGACCAGCCTCGCAAACAGCGAAAACGCCAAGGGGAGCTCCAGCCGTATGCAAAAGCCTTTCCCATTTCCTGGCAACCGGCGCGACCAGCTGAGGGCGAGCCGCGTTTACAAGCAAGGCAGCCACCGCCCCTCGATGTTTAGAGCCAAGTTCAATCTGAAGCTGGCCGCCACCTTCAATTCCCGAGCACCGGAGGGGGAGGAAAGAAAAAAAGGCAAGAGAGAAGCCAGGGCGGTGTTACTGCTGTCCAGTCCGGAGGCGGGGAAAACGGAGGGAGGGTGATTTTTGGCAGCCTGCCTTCCGACCTTCGGACCCGGGAAAAAGCTCCGGGGCCCCTCATCCACCACCACCCACCACCCATCAGCGCGCTCAGGACGCGGTCGGCCACCTCCACTCACCGGCTTGGAGGAACGGAACCGGAGCAGCCTCTCCCTTGCGCACAGCCCAGGGCGGTGCAAGCGAAGGGAGGGACGGAAGGCCCGGAGTGGGCCGGCCTCTCGGTGCCTACAGGAAATGACCCAGGCGGCGAAGGAGGCGGAGGAAGCTCGCTTCCCAAGCACCGGGTTTTTAGTTTTTTTTTTTAACCTGCTTTGCTGCAGGAGTGGCCTAAAAACACGGAGGAGAATCTCCTTCGGCTCAGGAGGTGGCGCGGAGGGGAGAACGCCCGACGAGGGAATAAGCAGCCGAGCGACCGACCGACCGCTGCTTGCTGGAACTTCCGCAGCAAACTCGCTCGGGGAAGGATCGGCCGCTGGGTCCGCCTGCAAATCAAAGACTGCGGCGGGGTAGGCCAGGCCAACCGCCGGAGGGGAGAGGTTCAGTTTGGCAGCCGGGATTCAGAGGCAGTGGTCGTGGGAACTCCTTTCGATGAAGAAAGCGCCTCCTTTTCCCTTCCCGTTTGTTCCTAGCAGCAATTCGTTCTTTAAGGGAAGGGCGCCGTATTCCCACTGCCCAATACTTTTCTCCGCGATTGCTTTCTACGCGCGGCTTTCCCTCTTTCGGTGGGAGGCGGGCGCGCACCCGCAAGCCTTATTAAATAGCATCCTGGGCGGCGCGCTCTCCTCATTTGGGGTCTACGAGCTGCAGCCTGGCTTCTGGCTTTCAGCCCTTTCAAGCTGAATGCTTCCGGCTCTTTACACAGCTGCTCTTTTACGGTGTCAATCAGTGCCTTTCAAATTTGGCAACTTTTAAGATAGGTGGAGTTCAACTCCCGGAATTCCCCTGCAGGCTGGGGAATTCTGGGAGTTAAAGTCCACACGACTTCAAAGCTGCCGACTCTGAAAAAGGCTGGTGCAAATGAGTCCATTGTCAAGCAGGGAGGGGTCGAGAGTGTGAATAATTAGAATTGCAAGAAGAGTTGGAAGGGGCTAGAAGTAAATCAGCTAAACCACCCATGAGAAGTGGTCAGTCCACTCTCTTAATTTCCAGAGATAAGGAACCCCAAAACCTTCACAGAAATAGAGACTAGGAAAAATGACCTTGTCAAAGATATGCAACTATTACCCGGGCCAGTTATGGCGAAACCTTTCGGCCAAACTGGAACGTGCGTTCATGTATGCGTGCTGCAGCGCCAGAAACCTGAAGACCAGCTGGCTGGCATGCACATGCCTGTTTTTTTTGCTATTGTAGGAACTCTCCCAGAAGAATGAAATATCCTAGGAAATATTGAAAAGGCAGAATATTATATTTCCCTGGATGTGAAAGGGGAGAAACATGTTTTAAAGACAGAGTAGCTCCCTGCAGCTTCCTGCCCATCCCCCTTTGTCAATGAGCCATTAAGATGCCCAAGCCAGTCTATTCTACATAATGAAGAGTTCTCCCCTTCAGCTCCAGGGTAATGGGATTAAGGCATGATAGTATTAGCCCTTTACACAGCTCACCACATGGCATCTGAGAACTCAACCAAACATGAGACTCAAAACACAGCCTAGAGAGTTGCCCCTGCATGGCCCCATGGGAGTCTGACAACCAATCAGAATACATTTTCTTATACAGGAACAGGAAACAGAGAGGTGGGGCCAAACAGCGAGTATAACGCAAGGAACTTTCAGCATCTCCTCTTTATTCTTCACCCAACATTGAAGCACGTGATCACCTTTTCTGTTCAGGACTCAAGCCATGTGGTCCTGTCCACCATTAAACAATCTTTCCAAGCAGCCTCCATGTTTCCAGTGTCTTTTTCCCCACTTGGAGCTGAACCCAGAAGGACATTTCTTCCAATACTATTTTTCGGGCTCTTTTCAAGCCATTTTTCGGGACGTTTTTGGTCAGAAAATGACCCAGAAGACAGCCTGTTTTTTGGCTATTTTGGAAGCCATTTTCAGGTCATTTTCTGGCGCTTGTGAAGACCAGCTGTGCATGTGCATGTTGGAAACCATAAGACCAGCTGACGACGGCACGCATGCCCACAGGGTTCTGCGTGTCACCCCTGGCACGCATACCATAGGTTTGACATCACAGACCTAGGCAAAAGGGCTGAAATATGTTTAAAGACCAGAGCAACAAGATTACATTCAGAAACAGCTCAGCTGGCTCCCTGATTCACGGAACTATAATGGTACAGCACAATCAGACTTACAAGGGTCTCTAAATATAGCCAAGTTCAATAAAAGTTCTTTTAGCCCTCTGGGAGTAGTTGATTTCCTAGTATGCTGTACCCAGTGATGCTGGCAACAGATAAATTGTTCCACTGTTGTACAAAAGTGTTTCCTTAAACAACATCTAAGTATAGTTTCAATGTACAGATAATCCTCAACTTACAATAATTTAATTGACCATTCAAAGTTACAATAGCACTGAAAAAAGTGACATGACCTTATGACCCTTGCAGTATCCCCATGGTCACCTGATTAAAATTCAGGTGCTTGGCAACTGACTTCATACTTATGACAGTTGCAGGGTCATGTGATCACCTTTTGCAACCTTTGGACAAGTCAGTGGGGAAACCAGATTCACTTAACAATCATGTTACCGACTCAACAACTTCAGTGATTCACTTAACAAATGTGGCAAGAAAGGTTGTAAAATGGGACAAAATTCACTTTACAAACAGCAACATAAATTTTAGACTCAACTGTGGTCCTAAGTCGAGGACTACTTGTATACCCAGTATTTCAGTTTCTAAGACCACGGAAATAAAATTCTTGGCCAGCTTCCTTGTAATTTCTCTTTAAATATCTAAGTACAGCTATCGCGTCTCCCTGAAGTAGGAACAACAGGAGATATGAAGGTGACAGTGCATGAATTTCTGTCAGCCCTTGTTCTTTTCTTGCTTGCCAATGATGCAAAACAAAAACAACCCAAAAACCACTGAGACATGCATTGATCGATGGTTGATAGTTCCCTCTGAATTCATGTACCAACACTATAATCCCAAGGATATTTTCAAATGTAGTTTATTTACATATTCATGCAAATAATTTTGTTGATTAAGAAAAGTCCACAGAACATGTTGGTACAAATGGATCTACTGTCAGAAAAAACTTTTTGAACATGAAATTTTATCACTAAAGATGGGCAAAAAAAGGAACAAGAGGCTCTGTTGTGCTTATATCATTCTAGGCCACAAAAGAATGTGTTTGGTAGGTTGCTTGCTAAGCATAGTACACATACTTATTAGTTGCACTACTTTATATGCTGCTTCCTCGCTGGATTTTAGGCCGGTCACAATAAATTTATTCTACTTAATTGTAGCATAACATTAAAGGAACATATGATTTCCTATAAGATCCTTAAAGTAAAAACTCTTTATGTAGCTTCCATCTTAAATATTTAAACTGTTCCATTACTGCACCCTTGCATAGGCCAATCCACATGTATAGACAAGCTGTAATCACTTAAGTCTTTAATCCATAATCTCCTAAATTGGAATAAACAGCATTCTGTTTAATTGTACAAATTGATCAGAAGTGTGCATTTTAAAAAGGGTGGAATGAACTTCCTTTATTAAATACAATGAATGTAGAAATCTGTATATAGTATTTGTAACAAAACTTGCCATGTAGTTAAGAGATATCCTCAATCAAAAGAAATTTGAAAAGTGATAACTATTGTTGTTAGCAAATTCTTGATGCCTTTGACATTAGTCTTGTGGACTGGGCCTGCCAAGAATGCTATTAGGGCATATCTGAAGAGCTACCTGTCCCCACCATCTAAAGGAAAGTAATTATAAATGTATATTTCTTGCTTTAAATGCATCATCTTCAGCACTCAGCAATGTGCATTTGGCTTTACTTGAATGTCATCATCCAGTCAACATAGATTCATTATTGCCTTTTACCTGATAATTATTTTAGTCCCCTCAGACCGGAATTCACCAATCACTAAGATTCATTAAAGGGATGGGGGATAGGAGGGTGGGTGGGAAGAACAAAACTGCATAACACAGAAGCAAAACAAAACTATATGTTGCAAACCATTACTTATAAACAAGTGACTGAGTTCATAAAGCAATCAAAATCTGCCACAGCCATAGCTTTGCAACTTTTAAAGACTATACCAGTTTATCATTGCATATAATGTTATTTGACGTGAAAGGTGATTGTATGTTGCAACTCCCTATGTACGGTAAGCGGATCAATGGTTGTAGGAGAGAGATGTTGTAAACGGATCAGAAAGCTAAAAAAATAAAGTAGGAATAGGTATATCTATATTATAACAGCATTCATGAAACAGTTGTTGCTAATTCCATTGACATCTTGATGGAAACTAATTGACACGTACTACTATAAATACCATTCTCCTTCCCTTGAAGTTGTTTTATTAACATACAATTCCTTTAAACAACTGAGATAATACTTCAAAGTCTTTAAGATAAACAATATGAAGGCTATCTCGGTTAATCATAAAAATATAAAACTTTTTTTTTTAAAAAAAATCTTCCCTAGCATGCAAAAATGCATGTGTTCATTCAGGTTGCTATGCATCAGGAATAGCCTCACGGAACTTAGCTATGTTATTTCCGAGTAAATTTTGTATGCTTTATGATAAATCCTGTTGATGCCAAAGGGACTAGAAAGGAGGGAAGAAGTCTTTACAAGCCTCAATTATATAACTGGATGCCTCAGTACAAAACTAAAATGCAGAAACTAGAAATAAAAAGAGCTTCCCAAACTCAAAAATGAGGTTTGTTTGTTGCTATAGATGTTGCTGTGGTTAAAGAAAATATACAAGTGGTATTTTTATGGAAGTGAAAGTCCAATGCATATATATGCTAAAAAAAATACTTGGGTTTTTGGATCTTAATCAGATGTGTCAGTATAGTCAAGTATAATGTGATGTGTGTGATCTTTGAAAAATGCTTTTAAATGAATCAGGGTACAAACCACTCATGAGCTATTCAAAGCCATCTGTTTTCAGTCTAACCAAGAAAAACTATGTTGGGCAGAGAATTGCAAAATGTAGGGTGTAAAAGCAAATATAATTCACAATAAACGCTTCAAATGCATTCTTTATCCTCAAGTAGCATCACTTTTTTCATTTTAATTACTGTATTTTTTGTTCTTCGTGCAGCTGGTGATGACTTTGTTGATCTAATGATAAAGCAATCAATTTAACTGAGCTTTGGGATGTGTGTAATTGAAAATTTGGATATCACTATATCAGTGAAACTAAAGTTATTTTCCCTCAGACTCTCCAATTGGATAAGATTACCTTAAAACAAGGTAGACGGACCAGTTCCACAAATGGCAGAAGATATGAGATTGTTTTGTTATTGGAAAGATACAGGTTGATAGATGGAAGAATATAATTTAAAACTAGTTAAATTTAGTGACAATAGGTACAGTTAAATAAAAAAATGATAATGATAGTAATGTATACAATATGTAGTGTTATGATAAGCAATAATTGGATATGAATATTGAATGATACCGGTGAAGGAAAGGCTAGAAATCCTTTTGGATTATATATAAAGGTTAATAATAATAATAACAATAAAAAAGAACTAAATTAGACACAGTTAAGTTTTGATTATTAGGGGGAAAATGTTATGATATAGGATATAGTCAAAGAAAGGATAATGATAATAATCTATATATATGTAGGGGTATAATATAAGGAAACTGGATGTAAATTGTAAACAGGGATTTGGAAAGGAAGATTAGAAAATTTTGTTATTAAATATTATGGATGTTTAGCTAGAATAGGATATAAGGATTTAGTGTTAATGGAGGATTTTATAAATAAGTAAATGAAATGCCAGTATGTGGTTATGTATTAAATCTTGGAATATTTTATGATGAAGGATGTTTAAACAATCATAGTTAAATAAAAGTGGACGTATGATGACGGTAATATGTATAAACATCTGAGTTAAGATATTAGAGTTAATATGAATTATACTTGATGACGGTGGAAGAGAAGCACAAAAGCCTTTTGTAACTAACTGATACACTTTCTACAGTATGTAAAGAAGGAAGATTTGTATGTTCGTTTTGAAAATAAAAAAAAATGGCAAAAACAAATAAACAAGGTAGACCAGCCTGAACTGTAGCTAATTTTAAACCATCCTGGATTGCAAGGAATTAGTAATTTCTATGGGCTGTATGGAACTTTTTGTGATATTTTGTAAGACATCCTAAAATCTCAGAGAGAGCCCAAGGGTACCTGCTGGTTTTGTGCCTAAGTTGGGACTAGAACTCACAGTCCCCAGGTTTGTGGCCTGATGCCTTAACTATTACACCAAACTGGCTGTACAAGAATATAAAAAATATTTATTTTTTAATAGTTTAGGAACAGAATCTGAAAAGTTTTTAAAAGCAGGCATTGTAGCACCTGTTTGCAACTGTGTTTCCCTCCCTCCCCCCACCCCAGTATTGTGGGGCGGCCATATGCAGCTGTCATGTGAATCTTGGAAAAGAATCAGCTGCTTTAAAGAGTTGCAGACAGAAGATGCTATCTATGCATTCCCATGTCCTCCAATGCATCTGCTTGGAATTGAATCAAACATCTATATAGCCATTACTAATGACAAAAATAAGCCAAACAATCCAACCCTGTATTATTTTCTTGAAGAACAGATGGTGCTGCTCAGAGCTCAGTGATGTAGTGCCCCCTGTCAATTAAAAAACGTAATGCAGACTTATTTCTTTACTAAAATAGGTGGAAGAAACAACTGCTTTCCCAATCCAAAAGGAGACTGGGGAACCATAACCATGAAAAGCAGGTTGGGGTGATTTGAGATATGGAAGAATCAATGGGAAAACAGTATTGCATGGCTGGGATGTGGGGGGTTGGACTCATTAGGAATGTGGGAAAGACTAGAAGAGATGGCTTCAGAGAACAGTGGATGGATTAGGTAGTTGTGAAACTTGAGGTAGGAAAAGCTGGTCTAGAACAACTTGCCATGGCCAACTCACCACAGCCAACTTGCTGCAGCCAACTCACCACGGCCAATTCACCACGGGACAACTCATCACAGCCAACTTGCCATGGAACAACTCATCACGGAACAAGAATTATACAAATATCGAAGAAATAGTGGAATAGAACCATTAAAGAACGGATGCCAAAGGAGGGACAAAATGAAATGTGAATAACAAACATTAAAATAATTTTAAATTATTTTAAAGAATTGAATTATTGAATTGCCACCAACAAGTTGTCCCATGATGAGTTGGCCATGTTGAATTGTCCCATGTTGTGTTGGCTGTAGTGGCTTGGCTGCGGTGAATTGGCTGTGGTGAGTTGGCCGTGTCCTATTCTGAGGAAAAGTGGAAGCAGCCAAAAAGGGTATTCCTGTACACAGAATGGGCATGGGAAGGAGAGGAAGCAACATGGTTTGTACTAAAAGCATTATGAAACCATTTTGTGTTATTTCCCTAAGTAAAAAAATCATATTAAACTCTGCCTTGCATCATGGTTAGTAACATCATGCACACAATCATTTAATTTTATTGGCAACAATATGGAAGTGATATTTCCAGAACCACTTTGTACTCTCTTTCTGGGATAGATGGACAGATAATAAGAGAGACAGACAAAGCCTCTTAGTATACTGCCTAGTTCTAGGCTATAAGTCTCAGAATTCCTAGGGGTCTCTTGTCCAAGTGCTACACAGATCCAACCTTCTTAGGTTTTTAAGATAAGCCAAGGATTGCTAAATTTAAAATATAAGATTAGATCTCTTGTGTCAAATATTAGATTTTGGGTTCTACCTGTAGCTTTCTGTTGAAGAACGGGAGAAGAGAGAATGGATATTAAAGTTTGGCTCCAGCACTACCAGTTCAGGGTTCTGTCTAATCCAACATTCAGCCCTTAATGATTATGCTTAGTGAATGCAGTTTCAACCTAAAAAAACGTGCACTCATTCAGTGCATTCAACCAACCCATTCAGCGGGACACATGCTTGACCTCGTATTTCTCTCGGAGCAGTGGATTTGTGATCTTGGTCTGAGGGGGAGTGACATCATACCCCTGTCGTGGTCAGACCATTGCCTACTGAGGCTCGACTTCCGGAGGCCAAACCCCCACTGTAGGGAGGAGGAACCGACCAGGTGGTTCCGCCCCAGGCGTCTTATGGAACCGTCAAGGTTCCAGACAGAGCTTGGGGTTATTCCTGACACTTTCGCCCACAGTCCGGTGGAGACTCTGGCTGCTGCGTGGCACTCGGCAGCGTCGGAGGCCCTCGACCGGATTGCGCCACTGCGGCTCCTCCGAGGCGGCGGATCCCGGAGACCCCCTTGGTTTACCGAGGAACTCCGGGAGATGAAGCGCCGGAGGAGATGCCTAGAGCACCGTTGGAGGTCCGATAAGTCCGAATCGAACCGGGCAATGGTAACCACCTGCACCAGGGAATACACCAGGGCACTTAGGGCAGCAAAAAGATCGCACATAGCCACCCTGGTAGCATCCGCTGAGTCCCGTCCAGCCGCCCTGTTTAGGATAACCCGCTCCCTATTGAACAAAAGGGAGGCGGGGGAACCCTTGCAGGGCAGAGCTGAAGAATATGCCCAATTCTTAGCGGACAAAATTGCTCGGTTTCGGTCGGACTTGGACTCCACCCCTGCAGTTCCAGCCGAGGCGCAAGGGGACCAAGTAGAACAGCTCTGGTTGAGTTTCAGGACGTTACCCCCGGGGATGTGGACAAGGCCATGAGAGCTGTAAGTACCTCCACCTGCGTCCTGGATCGTGTCCCTCATGGCTGGTTACTAACTGCAGTGAGGTGACACGAGGCTGGATCCAGGCGGTGTAACCGCCTCCCTTCGGGAGGGGAACTTCCCCGCCACACTGAAAGCGGCGGTGGTGAGACCCTCCTGAAGAAACCATCCTTGGATCCAGCTGTTCTTAATAGCTATCGTCCAGTCTCCAACCTTCCCTTTCTGGGGAAGGTTGTTGAGAAGGTGGTGGCCTTCCAGCTCCAACGGTCCTTGGAGGAAGCAAACTACCTAGACCCCTTCCAGTCAGGCTTCAGGCCCGGTTACAGCACAGAAACCGCTTTGGTCGCATTGATGGATGATCTCTGGAGAGCCAGAGATGAAGGACGTTCCTCCATCCTGGTCCTCCTTGACCTCTCAGCGGCTTTCGATACCATCGACCATGGTATCCTTCTGCGACGACTGCGGGAGGTGGGAGTGGGAGGCACCGTGCTACGGTGGTTCTCCTCCTACCTCTCGGACAGGTCACAGTCGGTGTTAGTGGGGGGGCAGAGATCGTCCCCTAGGCCCCTAAATTATGGGGTGCCTCAGGGCTCGGTCTTATCCCCCCTACTATTCAACATCTACATGAAACCGCTGGGAGAGATCATCCGCAGGCACGGGATTAGATACCATCAATATGCGGACGATACTCAATTGTATCTGTCCGCCCCGTGCCAACTCAATGAAGCGGTAGACGTGATGAGCCGGGGCCTTGAGGCCGTTATGGACTGGATGAGGGTTAACAAGCTTGTGCTCAACCCAGAAAAGACCGAGTGGCTGTTGTGTTTCCCTCCCAAAGATTTGGCTACTATTCCACCACTCAGGCTGGGGGGTCAAATTTTATACCCCTCAGAGAGGGTTCGCAACTTGGGAGTCCTCCTGGATCCACAGCTGTCATTTGACCACCACTTGACGGCTGTGACCAGGGGGGCATTCGCCCAGGTTCGCCTGGTGCGCCAGTTGCGACCCTACCTGAATCGGGAGGCTCTCACAACAGTCACTCGGGCCCTTGTGACCTCTAGGCTGGAATACTGCAATGTGCTCTACATGGGGCTGCCCTTGAGGAGCATCCGGCGACTTCAGCTAGTGCAGAATGCAGCCGCGCGAGTGATCGCGGGTGCACCCCGATTCACCCGCATTACACCTATCCTCCGCGAGCTGCGCTGGCTACCTGTTGATCTCCGGATGCGCTTCAAGGTGCTATTAATCACCCATAAAGCCCTACATGGCAGTGGATCTGGATACTTGAGAGACCGCCTTCTGCCAATTACATCCCTGCGACCGATAAGATCCCATAGATTAGGCCTCCTCCGTATTCCATCGGCCAGCCAATGTCGGCTGGCAACTACAAGGAGGAGGGCCTTCTCAGCAGTAGCCCCGACCTTTGGAACGAGCTCCCCGTGGAGATTCGTACCCTCTCCACCGTCCAAGCCTTCCGCATAGCCTTGAAGAACTGGCTCGCCCGTCAGGCCTGGGGATAGGATAGTTACCCCTCCCGAATGATGAATGTATGTTGCTTGCTATTTTATTACTTGTTTGTCCTAATGTCTGTATTTCCCCTTCCCAGTTTTTGTGTGAGCCGCCCTGAGTCCCCTCAGGGAAAAGGGCGGCCTACAAATTCTAATAAATTCTAATAAATTCTAAAATTCTAAATTCACTCCTCTTTTAAAGATACATTTTGGGTGATGGAGAATCATAGATCAACTCAAAACAGTGGTAGAAAGGTATCACTTTTAATGAGAATATTTAGTGTTCCCTCCAAGAAAGTGGGTTATTTTCGGGGAAAATGTAATCTTATTGACAATTACCAGGGAAGGGTGAGCAGGCAGAAAGGGATTGCAGTGATTGTCCTGATCACAGTTACAACTGGACCTCTGGGAACTAGCTCCAAAGAAAAGTGGTGGTCTGGAACTAAAATAAATAAATAAAAATTTCTCCAGGCATACGCCCTAACCGTGTACTAGTGCTGATCTGTGTGTTTCTTCAACAACAAGGATGGAGGTAAACATGTTTTTTTCTCAATTGGAGTATATTTGTGCAGACAGGCTCACTCCTACCTGCCTAGGGCCCCTCCCACTTGGGAACTCTAGAACTCTTCCCTTCTAACCCTGGAAGAACCTCTAGCCAGAGCAGCTTTAAAGCCTGCCCTGAAATTGCCATAATAATCCCCTCTTATTAGCTTTCTCTCTGCTCCTTCCTGGGGGTGAAATCTAAGAGGATTACCTTGTCTTTCATGCTCAGAGACTTCATACAGGGTTGCCTATCTCAGAGAGACGCACCTGTCCCATGCCACACAAGAAGCCAGGGGAGACAGAGGGCCTAGCCGAAGGCAAAGTGGGGGAAGGAAAGCGGCCTGCCAGGCATGACAGCGAGTCCAAGGACAGCAAAACTGAAAGTCCAGCCTCCCACAAAGCTTACAGTCGGGCCCTCATGCCAAGCACAGCAAGAAGCAGCAAGATGACCCTCATGCAGCTGCCACCAAGGCTATTCCCCTTTCCTCAACAAGTCTTCGGCAAGGTGAGTGGGCCCTGTTGGGTGGGACATCAGGGTGTATAAGTGGTAAATTGATGACTCAAGTCTGTGCATCCGTCCCTTGTCAACAGCTGAAAAAATGCCAACAAAGAACAAGGTCCACACTGTTGCCTTAGAGAGGACCATTCTTCAGTCTCTGGGCTGGCAGAAAAGCATGTTGGCTTAATCTTTATTCTGTTACAGGAAGAAGGCCAGAAACTGGGGTTCTCCTTGAAGATTGCAGTGCAGGACAACTTAAGGAGAGGAACTGCTGGAGTCTCCCATCTTTGTTCTTCTTACCAAGCATTCGGTGCTGGCAGGAAAAACAACACTAATGACTCTATCTTAACATGCAATGAGGCAGGACGGGTAAGCATAGGCAGGTAGTGCTTGGAACAGCCGGTTTAAGCCACTTGCCAGGCTGCCTGGCTGACAGATCGTTAGCATGGAGGCCCTCTACATTTCTGACCTGTCAACAGTTTTTAGATACAGGTCCGGTTTCATCCAGCCATACCCATCACCCACTGACTTATTACCTCTTTATCATTATTGCCTTGATGTTGCACCTCCTCTATTGCTGCTGCAGTCACTATGGAGCACAATTTGATGGATGAGGGTTTCACTTCTATGATGCTTTCTCTCTCTTTTGCCCCAGTTCTTCACTTTCAGCCATGCCCATTCTCCCCTGAAGATGGAAGATGCCAGGATGACAATGTACAATAGTGGTGGGATTAGGCGGGTATGCTTCTCTTGGCATCTGGGATGGAGAAGGTCCTGGTTGCCAGTATTCCCCTCTTACATATGTAGTAAATTGGAGGGAGGAGTGTGAAGTAAATTTAAATTATTCAAGACCAAGTAAAACCACATCATTAAAGTCTCCTTATCCATATTTACTGAGTTATTCCTTGGCTATCCATTTAGCCTACTGACATTTAAAACAACTATGGGTTTCTGGTGGGGTGGCAGAAAATGGCAGGGTTCATGGTGTCGTCTCACTGTCCTCACCACTAGTGGCCACTAGAACCCTGGGAAAATACATTGAAGTGCCTTGGTGTCCAAGACTGATGTTTCCAGCAAAATATTTCATATGTAAGCATGTAAGACCCTCTAGCAAATTACTCTGGCCCGAGTATAGAGGGGGAGCAACAGGGAGGACAAGAAACATTATTTCCTCTCTTTAATATCAGATCTCATGCTTGATGATGACTCCTTAGTAGCTAGAATGACTTTATTTAGACCTAAGAAATTAGGAATGTTTGAAGTTTGTCAAAATAACCACTTAACACCACACACACCATGTAAATGTAAAATGATGTACTATTGGTATATAGTTTTTAAAAATCATTAATAATGGATATAGGTACTTCAAATTTTATATTGATGGAAATGTTGACAACATGAAATGTCATTTATATGCATAATACACTTGTTAAAAGCCAGAAATGTCTGGGTTCAAGTACATGCAATATATGGAGTCAGAGATTAAATATTAAATATAAATGTTATTAAAATGTAAGTGTGTCTATAACTGTTGTCAAGAAGATTGGAAGCTACTTTAGAATCTTCATTTTCTTTTCTATTTCTTTTTCACTTCTTATTACTACTACCATACTTGTTACTTTATTCTTCTTTAATTCAAAATTTGTATTGTTTTTAATTCTGTTTAATTCTGTTGAAAAAAATTCAATAAAAACCATTATAAAGGAGAATTCAAGAAACCTATAGTTTCCAATAAGAGTCCCTTATGGCCTAAAGGATAAGGAAAGTTCGTGATGAAATTGGGCAATGAAAAATAAATTGGGAGAACATTGGAAATAATAAGTTCCTGAAGGAAGAACTGCTTTCATCTCTAACCTGAGATTATAATTCAAAAGTAACACTAAAAGAGGAGTTGCAACAGATTTGTCTCTTGAGGAGTGAATTAAGAGTTCTCGCTTTTGAAATGTCACTGCCAGAAGTAAATGTTAGTTAAATCTAAATGGATTTAACATTGCTTATTTCTTAGACCCTGCTAGTTTTTGCTACCAACCTGCTGGGTTGGTTTCACCTTAGCTTCAACCCTGGTAAGAAAATAGTTTAAGCAAAAGGAAGTTCAGCTCTTCTACTCAAATAACCCAGCATTTTTATGTAAGCCTGGAGAGTACATGCGGCATCATGGAAAAGAATGGGATCTATTAAGTATCATATCTTCTCTAGAAGACTGTATTAGAAGAATAATTTCGGGTTCCAACTCATGCCGGGTTGCACGAGAATAAATAAAAATGAAATCCAGACAGCTGTGATCAAAGGAGAATATTTATTCCTCAAAGCAAAGAGGTTTACTCTGGGGGCAGTTGCAGAGAAAATGGAGTAGAGAGAGAGACTTGTTTTATAGGGGATCTTATTATGGATGTGTAGTTTCTAGGATGACACTTGAGGGGCATGAGTGTGTGTGACTACATGTTAACTATGATGTTTATTCTTGTGAACATGCAGTTGTGCTGGGAGACCGTTTTAATTACCGGTAATATACTTGTGTTTACAGACTTTTAATATGTGGATTAGGTCTGAGTAATTTATTTGAGATTTAAGGATGTTAAGTAAAAGATCCCACCCCACCCCTTTGCTATTTTTACTTGATTAACTTACTTTCAGCTTGACTGCCAATTATCTAAAGGGGACGCTGATTCTCGGGCCATTGTGGATTCTCTTAATGTTTGAGGGAAGATGGAGACAGTGAAAGGAATAAAATATATTTTGATATAAAATTTCTGACAACTGCATTCCCATGGCCAAAAATATACCTAGAAGGCAAGTCAAGAAGAGGGGATGGATAATTACTTAAATGGAATTTGACTTGCACTTTCAGCAGTGGTAATTTGCAAGAATGTGGGATTTTTTTTGTAACTAAGGAAACTTTCACTGGATTTGAAATACTTAAGCCTTTTCATTTTCCAAAGCAGTCTCTTGCTGCTGAGAAATTAGTACATTTCCTGCAAAGCAATTTTTTAAAAACAGCAGGCAATAGGACTGGGGGGGGGGGGCATAGGATCCCTCAAGGAGGGTCTGAAGCTCTGTGACAAAGCCTCAATTTGCATGCAGCCTGCAGATCCTAGATTCAGGAATGATGATATGAATGATCTGCCTAATGGGCCCTGGAGAGCAACCACCAACCAAAGTGAGCAATATTGGGATATATTTACCTAAAGCACTTTGGGGTTGAATGATCATGATCTATCCTGGCAATTCTGCCATTGTATAAGGCTATGTAGCTACTTAACCAAGTGCATGCTGAGTAAGATATTAGAGAAGAAAGGAGGTGGGCCATCACCTATACAGGCGTGCATATTCACAACTCCTATGAGAGATTAATTTACATTTTAATTAATGTTTAACATTAATATGGTTACCCACTAATAATCCACAACTTTACTTTCTCTTCTGTTCCTTACTAATCAGCAATTGATTGGTGCATGATATTACTGTATAGGCAAAGCTTCAGTGATCAAGTAATCACAGAACTCCAGCAACCAGAACAGGCAGAAACAGAACAGAACATGCAGGGAAAGGATTGCACCCACTTATGTTCTAAAGAACAGGGGCATGATCCATTGAACATAGATTATCAACTCTCCACTGCTAATAAAGACAGCCTGACTCTGCTGCCTTGTTAGGCCAGAAAATTGCATTAGCTTGACCAGTAGGTGTGCAAGATATAAGGACCATGCAGTGATTTCCAAGATGTCCTTTTATTTGGAAGTACTTCAGCAGTCTCTACTTCAGGAGAGGATGAAGCAACAGCTTCTGTTATGAGTAAAAATCTTTATGCAGAACGTCTTCCTATTCACCTGGAATGGTGAATTAAGTAGGGGTATCTCTGGGCTACCAAATATGAGTAACCACTAGATGGCAACCAAGAGTTAGAGTTTGCTGTATTTCTTTGGGACAATCTAGTTCTAGTGGTTGTGAGGATTCCGTGACCCAGATACAGCTTGCCTAAATGAAAAGTGAGCTTGATCTCCAATCCATTTAATCCAATTTTCAGTAGATTAATTTGGGAAGGGATTTCTCCCTGGGGTAGAAGGATGTAGGTATTTGGAAGGGGGTGTTTTAATGTCCTCAACTCTTTAGCCAAGCTTTCCCCTATGTCAATCAAGAGATGGGACTTTTGAGGACACCTGTTGGAAAAATATGACTTAATAGTAAAACAATGGCTATAACTGAATTTTGTATATATCTTTTCGTCTTGTTTTTTAAAAATAATCCTCCTGGTGTCAGAATATTTTCTGTTTTGGGGAGGAGAGGGGTTTGCTCTACTTTGTGTTTTTGTGTAATGAGACTTGAATTTCAATAAACTTTGAAATTTTCTGCACATGTTGAAAATCCCTCTTGTTTTTCAATAGCCTAGTTCTGGGTGTTTTCCGCATGGCTTTCCTCACCGACATTTATTGTTTGAAAGATAAATTGCTATTAACAGCTATTTGAAAAGTAAAAGCTGGATCCTCTCTTCCGGGATCTGTGGGAAAAACATAATCTTGTACTGTGTTACCAATCCAAAGCTATTTATTTTTGGACATGTTTTCTTCAATTTGTTATTGATTGTTCATTTAAGATGCTTTCTGAAAACTTCTGCTCAATTGGGACCTTTTTTCCCATCGTATGCAGATTACATTAGATAGTACAGAGATAGTCCCTTTTTGTAATGGTTGCAAATTCCAGAGACAGCAAAAATGTCCCCCCTCCCATTTAATATGCTTTTCAGCTTTGTAGAACTTTTTGAGATTTTCCTGCAGTGAAGCAGTAAGAAGGATTAACCAAATCAGCTTCAGACTGGGAGATCCTGGCATCCTGATGGGATTTGAACACCTCCTATCTTTCCATAGGCACAAAGGAGGCTTTTTCAGGGACAACGTGTCTCTTGGCAAATTCTTCTTTGCTGATAAAGAAGCTCTAGAAAAGATTCTTCAGCGAGTTAGATGTGCCTGAAACTATAATAAATGTTACATAAATTTTCCCTCCCTTCTTTTGTACATTCCCTATACTCCTCATTTCTGGTTTCAAGTGGTAAAGTGGGATGTGTTATTATCACCTTTTAGTTTTTGAAGAAAAGAATGTGTGTGTGTGTACGTACGTACGTACGTACGTACATACATACATACATACATACATACATACATACATACATAAAATATTTTCTCTTTTTTCTCTCCTTTTTTGCTAGGAGAGAGAGCTTTCCCCATTGGAACTAGATGGTGAGTTGGCTGCATGATGTTTTGGGAATGTGACTTTGGATTTTGGCCATGAGGGGGAGATGCAGTCCTCACTTTTCCACTGCTGATCAGTTAAAAGGGCTTTTATGGATTTGCCCAGTTCCCAGTCTCCACTTCCATAACTTTAGTTCTTTTTCAGTGTCCATGTTTGAGAAGATTTAAATAATTTAATTATGTAATTTGATGGTTTAGATTTCAAATAGTTTCATCAGGTCAAGGAATATTCTAGTTTGCTATTTAATCAAAAATTAGTTTGTTAAGTCAGGATTACAGGCATTTTTTAAAAGAAAGGGAGTGACCAGTGGAGGATGATCAGTTCTTGGGCAAGTAAAAATATGAGACGGGCAAGTAAAAATATGAGACGGACCCAGTTTAGCCATTGTCATTTATTCTGGCTATTTATGAATTGCCATCAACTAGGCAAAATCATCAAGAAGTTTCCAGATCTTCTTAAATTTTTAAATGCTTTTATTTTGCTGTGAGCTGCCCAGAGTCCCAATGGGAGTGGGCGGCATACAAATTTTATTAAAGTTAAAGTTAAAAACCTGTAGCCAAATGAGTCTTGTTGCAAAAAAGAAAAAAAAAGAAAAAAAAAAGGGGGGGGGGTAATCCAAATTTTAAAAAAACTTTATGATGTTGCTTAGAGGTAGTGCTCAAGTAATGACCACAATTGATCCCAACATTTCTGTTCTAAGCAAGGCAGTTGTTAAGTGGGTTGTGCTACATTTTACAATTCATTTTGGCCACAGTTATTAAGCAAATCATTGCAGTTGTTAAGTGAATTATGCAGTCGTAAAGCGAATATGGCTTTCCCAGTTGACTTTGCCAGAAGCCAACTGGGAAAGATTGTAAAAGGTGATCACATGACTCCAGGAAACTGCAACTGTCATAAATACAAGCCAGTTGTCAAATTTGATCACATTTTGATCAGATGACCATGGGGCTGCTGCAATGGTCATAAGTGTGAAAACCAGTCATAAATCACATTTTTGTCAGTGACGTGGTAACTTTGAATGATCACTAAATGAATGGTTATAAGCTGAAGACTACCTGCCAATCACCATAAATATTATCGTAAGAGCTTATTTTCCTTTTAGAATTTTTTCTTTTTTTGTTATTTAAGGAGGAAAGGTAGTAAAGATTTATATTAGAAGAAAAACGTACAGAAAGGAAAATCAGTGATAATAATAATTCTTTATGTATAGGACTTTATTAATAAACTGCCTCTCCTGCAAACTGTAAATGGTCATGATGGTTCTAAATTAGCCAACATGGCAATTTTATTTGTCAGAATGATTATGACAGACACACGGTGTCAAAATTGATTTCATTGAGGGCCGCATCAGGGTTGTCTTTGACCTCAGTAGTCTGGGTGGGCGTGGCCAGTGGGGGCATGGCCAGCTTGATGTTACTCATGTCGGGGTGCCTGTGGTGACCCGAGTGTTCTGCCAGCAAAAACGGGCTTCCGAGCTCCAGTTTTTGGCTACGACAAATGGAGCTTGGGGGGGGGGGGGCACGGTGGCAGAGGGCTGCAGGAGGCTGTCACAACCAAAAAAGGAGCCTGAGAGGGCTGTGCATGGTATTCCTGAGTTCTGTTTTTGCTGGCAGAGGCACCAGGGGTCGGTCCTTCATTGTTTCCAGGGCGGCCCCATGGGGCAGATCTAAGCAACATCTGGCCCACGGGCCTTGAGTTTGACACTCTTGGATTAAAGCCAGCCTCTCCAGTTCCTGGCAACCTCTGAATGGCGTGGCTGTAAGAGTCTTCTCAAGGGCAAGCTTGCCTTCCAAGGCCAGGGGCCTTTCTTGACTCCCCAATGGGAGAACAAAAGTCAAGGTAGGAATCTTTTCTCCATGTCTGCAAAGTGTTTTTTTTTCCCTCCTGGCCTTTCCTGGCAGAGCTTCTAGATGCTTTCAAGGAATTTGACACGGATCAAGATGGCTTCCTCAGCTACAAAGATCTGGGAGACTGCATGCGAACCATGGGCTACATGCCTACAGAGATGGAGCTGCTGGAGGTCTCCCAGCACATCAAAATGCGCAGTGAGTTGAATATTTATGTACTTCTCCAGTTTCCAAGGCTCACAGTCAATAATAAGTCAGAGGATGGAGTGCTGCTAACAAGGCTGCTGAGGTAAACATGTCAGAATCGGGTACAGTCTCAGTGTACGGGTGTCCTGATTTAGTTTGCAATTGATAATTTTAGTTGCAGGTGATAGAAAACTGCTCAGGTTTTTGAATAGCAGGTAACATTAAAAAAATACTTAAAAACTGACTGTAAAAGACATATAGCAATTCTTCAAGTTTCAGTTTCTTTCACAAGTTCCAATTGCAATGCATGATGTATCAATTGAGTATGCATATATGCACCATTTTTTCTATATATGCGGGATGTGTTTTGGCTCCGTCCTACACATATGCATATAAATGTGCAAAAATAGTAAGTAATAGTAAAAATGGTAAGAATTTACAAACTTTTGAAAGTTAGCTACTGTGAGAAAACAGAAAGCTGGATTAGTATTCTGTGTTTGGTCGTTCCAACTTACTAGATTTATATGAAACTCTCAGTTTCATATACGGTAAATCTAATCAATAAATAAAATAATATCTTGAAGAAAGGTAGATTATATAAGTTTCTTCCATTAATTGAACTAATCATTTCTTGTTATCTTTCCTCTTAGTGGAGGGCGTATAGATTTGAGGAGTTTGTAGAGATGATGAGGCCCAAAGTACTAGAAGAAACAGCTCATATGGTGGGTGTGAGGGAGCTGAAGATCGCCTTCCGTGAGGTATGATAGTCAAGTTATGAACTGGATATGTAAAGTAGGAAAAGGCCCTAAGTTTCTTTCCAGACTCCACTTGCTACATCAGCAAAATGCTTGATTATATAAAAATGAGATATTCAGATGATACCTGTCTGTCTACCAGCCTGGAGATGAGACAAGACATTTTTATTCTTCTCTCATTTGCTTTTGTATTGTAGAAAGTCCATTTTTTCCAGAAAACCAACCCTTTAATGATATCATTCATAGTTCCAGACTTCTCAAAATACTTCTTTCTTGGAGGCTAGTCCTTTTAGGATATCATGTCCAAAGACTTCATTCCCTTAAGCATTTTTATTTTCCCTCACATTTCCTTCCGAGTACTTTCAAAGATCTGGCTAGTTTCCAAAAGCCTTGTGTTGTCTTTATATAAGACAACCAGATGAAGCATGGCAAAGAAAAGCAAATGGTTAAGAAATTATTTTATTTTCTTTCTGTGATCAGGAAATGAGTCTGATTTCTTTCAGAGCAGAGCTCAACCAAACTCAGATCAAATGAGGAAAGGGAGATAAAAATGGGTGGCCAAACAATAATTGATTAGTTAACTTGAAAACTTCAAGGACAATCATTAATTCCATGGCATAGTCATTAAATAGCTGGCATTCTGCACCCATGATAGTCACAATCTTATCATGAGATGTTGTTCTCTGGTTAGTAGCCCTTGAGCTACATGTCCTCCTTGCACCTTGATATTGCATTTCCAAAATATGGTAGCAATGTCCATTTTATGAAACATGATTTTTTGGATTTTTATTTTTCAAAAATAAAAGAGGAAATGGGAGGGAGAAGCCTGGGAAACTCCATTGCCATTAAACCCCCTCTCTCTCAGTACACAAAATTTCAGTGTTGCAAAGGAGTCACATGCTGATGTTATTCTTGTGCAATTATCTAAGTGCATGCCAACTGTCTGTCATTTAGTAGAGAGAGAACAGAAAAAATAAAAACAAGATTGGAGAGTTTGAATAAGCATCAGAAAAGGAGGCAGAGGAGGAAATTAAGACTGGGAAGGCTAGATGGAGAATAAAAAAGAAAGAAAAATAGGATATATATATATATATATATATATATATATATATATATATATATATATATATATATATATATATATATATATTATATATATTAATATTTAATTGAACATAATAGAGAACAATATGGTATAGCCAAGACAAATTACACACCAGTAGGCATGGCACAAATCTCTCCCAGATCTTGGGGAAGGAGCCAAGTGTTTTAAATATCATCTCAACATGAGTAGGCAGTCCAAACCCTTCCAGGGAGAAATTGTTCCAAAGAGCAGGTTGCCGCAACAGATGTTTGAGTGCAAAAGTAATACAGTCAGTTCTCAGGCAATTCCTTCTTTCTCTAGTTTGATACAGACGGAGATGGAGCTATCAGCAGTTTAGAGCTGCGCCAGGCTGTGACTGCCCTCTTAGATGAGGCAACTCAATGCCAGGAGTTGGATGAGATCCTGAAGGATGTAGATCTCAATGGAGATGGAAAAGTGGACTTTGATGGTGAGAAAAAATCAGCACATGTTTTGTTAACTCTTTCCCCTTAAATACTGCATTCTGAAAGGCAGGATCTGTTTTCTAGAAATGAAGCACTATGTCAGAGACGATTTTAAAAAAATTAATAGATGCTTCACGAATAGTACAGGACAGCATTGGCTGGATAGCTTAAAGAATGCCTACCAATTCAAGAAATAGTCTACCGGTAGAAAAGTTGCAGGTTTCTATAAATGGATAGCACTGCAGTTGTAAGTTCCAGTAGGAACCATACAGTAATCATCTGTTTTCAATTTATCTATGAAGACATGCACAAGTTTGAACCAGAACACTTTCATTTTAATGCATTTAATGTACATTAAAAAAACAGAATTCTTTGCTACTCATTACATCTTTAATGGAAGCAGAGATTGTGGCCATTGCTTGTTTCCCTTTGAAGCTTTGTATGTAGCCAATTTCATAACTATTAGTTATCAGAGAAAATAGGCCAATTTCAAAATTCACAGTTGGATAAGGTTGACTACCTCCTTTTGTATATAAGTAGCACAGTGGTGGGTTTCAAAAATTTTTAGAACCTCTTCTGTAGGTGTGGCGTGCTTTGTGGGAGTGGCTTGCCAACCATATGACTGGTTGGGAATGGCTTGGCAGTCAGGTGACTGTGTGGGCATGGCCAACTTGTAAAATGTGGTGTAACTCACTTAACACCGCTCTTGCTTAGCAACCACAATGTTGGCTCAGGAACTCTGGCATTTGAAGCACGCAAGTCTTAAAACTGTCAAGTTAGAAGACCCTTCCACCCCTAACCCTTTAGAAAAAAACCCCAGGAGTGTTCAAACTTGACAGCTTTAAGGACTTGTGGACTTTCAACTCCAGAATTACTCCCTTCGCTCTTCATCTTGATGTTGTGCGGACGGGCGGGGGAAAGGATCTGGAACCGGTTCTAAACGGCACTGTAGATTTGTGGAACCACTTCTATAGAAGAGGTTAGAACTGGCAGGAACTCATCCCTGAAGTAGCATCACCTTTTCCATGGAACATAAACTAAAACTGCAACCATGAAACATATTGTGATCACCAAGATATGCATCTGTTCTAAGGACCTATCATAAATACAGTCAGGGGAAGATGAATTTTGGTAGGGAGGAGGGAATTGTGTCAGGAAACAAAATTAACACTTTCACAATATAGCCCATTCCATAAGTGAGGGAGTTATCACATGATAGGCTGTAATGCCTGTTGTGATTTTCCCAAGGACTAGGATGCAACTATGATGGTTTATAACACTACCCCTCTTCCTAAGCTCACCTATACTTGGATCTTTGTCCCTTGCCTCATTCTTACCAGAAAGCTATGATTACACATTCCACACTCTCTTTTACTAACAACCACCTAAATCGTGCCAGAATAGATGGAATCAAATAGACCCCTGAGACGGAGACCTTGATTGATAAGAAGATGAGAACTCCTTAGACACATGATTGATGACTCTTTCTGTCTCTTTCAGAGTTTGTCATGATGCTGTCATCTGGGTAACAAAAACCAGAGGAGAAAAATGGGGATGTCTTTTTGTTTCCGGAATTACCTCACTCAGTAATGAGAAGGAAATGAATTTCTGCTTCCAGCTTTTTTCAACTTCCTGGAGATAGGAACATCACAACAGGAAGTGAAATTATCTTTCCCCAAGTCTGTATCCAAGTATCTCAGGGAGCAGATGCTAACTGTGTGTGCAGGAAGATTTTGTGTTTGAGGCAAATGGCTGGGCTAAGCCTAGATAACTCACCTGGTACCATCTTTGCTTGTTAGGAATAGAAGCACTTCAGGACTCATACCTGGTAAGGTGGTAAGGCCTGGAAAATTTTGTCCAGGTATGGAGCTCTACCCAGGAGTACTTTGATTTTCCTCTGACCCCCCCCCCCAATCAGCTCAAAATTCCTGGAGACATAAAATAAATTGTTTGAAATTAATAGTTCATTCATCCAAAGATATTCTGTTGAGCTGAATGATTTTTTTTTAATTCCCTCAGAGCAAAATAAATAAATGAATGACCTCTTCCCAGATATTTTAAGATAAAGGGAAAGAGATTCATGGATCTCATTCATGAAGACCCCTCACAGGAACCTATAAGGATGTACGTCCTATTTCAGTATCCCAGTTAAACAACATAAAATCAGCTTTGGATTTGTAAACAAGGCTATCATAATTCCAAGAGAAATCCGTGAAATGCTTCTCAGGAATTACATGAATTCAATGTCAGCTTGAAATTGGAAAAAAAAGTTAAAGATCACTCTATGCAACCATAAATATATTTATTTTCTTTTGACAGTTGCATAAATATTAGTTATACACATGTTATGGATATGCAAAAACAGAGTTGATTGCTGCTGTGTTACTTTACAACTTCAATGTTACATATTGAAATTGTATGAAGCATAATTGGAAATATTGTATTTGTTTTTCTGAAGTTCATGTGTTAAGTCTAGATAGCTGGTGATAATTAAAATTCACAATGTTAGACCACAGATGAAATCAGAATGTAATAGTATGACACATCTGGCAGACAGAACAAAGTCTTAGTTAAAATCACTTCAGCCTGACAAATTAAAAGGTTGCTTCTTGCTTTAAAATTGAGAATGATGTTCTTCCGAATTTCATTTCCAAAACAGTGGTGTGTCTATAGACAATGTTCTTTGTCGAATCAATTGATCCTCCACCATGGATAGGAACATAGAAAGCCTCCTCAGCTTGGTCTTAATGGATAGTCAGACTGTATGACAAAAGCTTCTACTTGGGATCCTTGATTTAGCTAAGGCATTATAGGTAATCATCAAAAATTGTAATTATACTTATCATATTTAGCAACTAAAAAGATCTGTGTAGGATAGAAGTAATATGATGCCACAGGTAAGCAACCATAACTCTTTGCACCAGTTGAAGCTTCCAGTGATACCTCATGCTAAATGCTTTGTAGTAATCAAATCTAGCAATAATTGAGAGACATTGAGTCAGTTTTCCTCAGGAATGGCATAGCATTCCAGGCCACAGTTTCTTTGCTTACAGTTTCTTTGCTTCTTTGCTTCAAGAAACAATTTCCCAAAAACAAGTAGCATCCCTTATCATCTAATCAGTCTACCTGTCAAAGAAAACTCTGGGCAGAAACAAATGGAATGTGCAGCTTGGCTGTGGGTAGAAGACTAACCACAAATGTTGTTTATGTGGGAAGAAGTTTCCATGTCTGTTCTCCCTGTCACGCCACAGACAGGAACAGATAAAAACATCAAATACAACTCCAGAAAGGCAGAGCTTCCACAGTTACCCTCCCATTTCACCTCGCATGCCTCCTCTGCTTGTTATTGTCTCAGCATTTTGTTTAGATGAGTTTAGCATTTGTTTCTTTAAAAAACTCCATAGACCCATGTTCAGAAAAAGGCTCAGCTAGGTAGGTCTAGCGCCTCTGTGGTTTGAGAAATGTTAGTTGGGCCACTGAGAGACAGCCAAAACCTGTTATTCAAAACACCCTCCTATGCTTGCTCAACTCCCCACCACATCATGGGAGGGAGGGCATGTGATTGGTACTTATTTTTCCCACCAGTGGGGTCTATCAGTGGGAAGAGAAACCAAGCAGAAAGATAGAATTAAGATCATGTGAAGTGTTAATACCACTTTATAATGCCTTGATAAGACCACATTTGGAATATTGCATACAGTTTTGATCGCCATGATGTAAAAAAAGTGTTGAGACTCTAAAAAGAGTGCAGAGAAGAGCAACAAAGATGATTAGGGCAGTGTTTTTCAACCTTTTTTGTGCAAAGGCACACTTTTTTCATGAAAAAAATCACGAGGCACACCACCATTAGAAAATGTTAAAAAAATTAACTCTGTGCCTATATTCAATATAGAGGGTGTTTTTCCCACGGCACACCTTACACTATGTCACGGCACACTAGTGTGCCGTGGCACAGTGGTTGAAAAACACTGGATTAGGGGACTGGGGGCTAAACCATATAAAGAACTGGGAATTTGATATGTCTAGTTAATGAAAAGAAGGACTAGGGTGACATGATAACAGTGTTCCAATATTTCAGGGTTGCCACAAAGAAGAGGAATCAAACTATTCTCCAAAGCATCTGAAGGCCGGACAAGAATCAATGGACAGGACAAGAAGGCAGGACAAGAATCAAGGAGAGAAGCAACCTAGAACTAAAGAGAAATTTCCTGACAGAACAATTAACCAGAGGAACAATTTGCCTCCAGAAAAGGGTTTCCTGAGTTGGACTAGAAAACCTCCAAGGACCCTTCCAACTCTGTTATGTTCTTATGGGATTCCACCATTCACTTTACTCAACTTATTCCACATTGAAACTGCAAGGACTGACCCACATGTCAGGCTCATTATTGAAGCAGGATAAGGCTTGACCATTGGGGAAACAGGATCAGATAAATTAATTGTACGGTACTTTATTGTAAGGCTGCATTAACAGAATCTTGCAAAGCTCAAAGTACAAATTTCCCACCTACCACTTTTAACTGCTTGATCCATTAAGGCAGATCCTTTCTCAATTTCATTTTGTGACCATTAAGTGATTGCTGGCTCCTGCCCCTCTTGTCTGATTGTTTTCTAGGCAGCATTTCTCCTCTTTCCTCAAGATCATTAATGTATTCTCCATTACAATAGTCAGTGAATTATAGAAGGTAGATTATTCTTTGGGGGTATCTATAAAGCTCCACTCAAATCCCTAATCCTGAAAGTGAGGTGGCTAGTGGCAAGAAAGGATTATCAGGGTTCAATCATCAGCCACTTACAAGAATGGCCTGGAATTGTCTCTATCAGCTGTGTGTTGATACTGGTGTCATTTATCTATTATTGGTACTGTTATTTTTCATAGTACTACGGTATTATACAAATATTAAATTATTTCATATAATAACTATTGGGGGGGGCTCAGTGAACAAACTGAAATGTCATGAGGAGGTTAAGCAGCTGAAGAGTTTGGGATCTCCCTTATCTAGATGATTTAGATCTGAGAGACAATATTTTTTTCCTGGCTCATCCCAGTGGTGGGATTCATTTTTTTTTACTATCGGTTCTGTGGGCGTGGCTTTGTTGCTGTGGCTTTGTTGCTGTGGCTTTGTGGGCATGGCTTTGTGGGCATGGCAGGGGAAGGATACTGCAAAATCCCCATTCCCTCCCCACTCCACTAACCTGCTTTCCAGCTGCGTTCTCCTGTTCAGGGCAACAAGAAAAGATCAGATGGGAGGCAGGGAGCTAGTGGGGGTGGGGCCAGCCTATTTGCCAGTTCTCTGAACTACTCAAAATTTCCACTACTGGTTCTCCAGAAGCTGTCAGAACTGGCTGAATACAATCTCTGGGTCAGCCAGTATATCACGTTTGCTGCATGTGCATCAAAGATTATCTTAGAAATGAAATGGACTATCAAGCACCCAATCTTGCATAAATACTCAAATAAAACCTCAAGGACTATCAGGCCCAAACCGAGACTGAAACATAGTGATTCTTCCAAGCTTAGCTCTTTTTTTAAATAATTTTTTATTAGTTTTATTACAAAAAAAACACAAAAAGAAAAGCATCATCTTTCATTACATCTTGTAGAAGCATATCCATTGGTCACAAGTACATTTCGTGCGTTTTCTCCACAATCACATATATTCCATTCAGTTTAAATTGTATATGTTAAAAATTTATATATTTTACTATCACCATACCACAATTTCATTTGGTTAAGATTCAAAAACACAGCCACCTGCTGGCATTTTTCCCCCCTTCCCCCGGTTCCAGTGAATATGCCATATCTTTATATCTTTATAACATATTCTAAGAAAAAAAAAATAAAGTCAATTACTAGGACATCTAATATTTCCTCTCTCTAACATATCTTGTTATTGTTGTAGTTAACTAAGGGTTATTTACATTTTTCTCTCCTCTCCACAAACGCAAAAAGCAACAATCTCTAAACAATCTATTAATATGTGTTAACAAAATGACCATTTAAAATCTAAGACAATCTAGAGAGAAAAGAAAAAATATTGACATTTCTAATTAATAATCACCAAAGTATATGTTAACCTTCCCTTTTGTTTTTATAGTTGAAAGACAGGGGGGAAAAAACAATTGTTTGCCATTTCTAAAATTTCTGATTGAAAATCTCCAAGATATGCATTAACTATTAGCTAATGTAAAGCTTAGCTCTTTATTGGTTTCATACCTATAGACAGAATATTGCCAGACTAAGCATGCTACTATTTGCATCTGCCATATACTCTGGAACTGTGATGGCAAACCTATGGCACGTGTGCCACAGGTGGCACACGGAACCATTTGTTAGGGCACACAAGGCGTTGCCTTGTCAGCTCCAGCATGCATATGCGCAATGGCCCGGTGTCTTCGGCTTTCTTTTGAGGCGGTTTTTCGCTCTCCAGAGCCTTCAGGAGGCTTCCCTGAAGGATCCGGAGGGTGAAAAATGGCCCTACGGACAAACCGGAAGTCACCATTCCCAAATTTCCAGGTTGCCCATAGGGCTGTTTTTTGCCCTCCGAAGGCTTTCGGGAAGCTCCTGAAGCCTCCAGAGAGTCTTCAGGGGAGGGCGGGGAGGCTGTTTCTGCCCTCCCCAGGTTCCGAGAAAGCCTCTGGAGCCTGGGGAGGGTGAAAAAAGTGTACCAAAAGGGGGAGGTCACACTAGTTGTGTGCACATGCCTCTTGGGAATCCTCACTACAAGGGCACATCTTTGTTTTGCAGAAGTGCACACTATTTTGCCCTAGCATAAGAGATAATTGCATCAGACAATAAACTAGGAGTGATTATCATAATTTGTTGCTACATGGACTAAGCCATGCATAATTTATTTCATTATATGTCATCAATTTGGTGCTGATTCTTAGTGACCACATAATTTTCTCCAGTATCACTGATTCTTAGAATGTGCACAACACAGAAACTTCAATTGCCTTTGATTGTTAACCAACTCATCCTACTTAAAATGCCTTCTGCAGTGCTGGTCGGGCAAATGTTTCCTTTTTGGTCTTCCAAAAGGCTATTTTCTTCTCATAGTAGGCTGCTTCATTGATGAAGACTGGGAAGAAGGTATCATCATCATCATGTAGAATATCCTCTCCATCGAAAGTCTGGAAAACTGGGTCCCCAGGCTTCAGGGGCTGGAAATCTTTATCCTAAGGGAGAGGATTTGATACTATACCAAGAACAAAATAGCCGCAAAGTTTTCATAAAGCAAGCATCCCCCGCCCCCTCAATAGTCTAGTATCCTCTGATGAGCTGGAAACAATCCTTGCAGGAGATGAAACTGTTGTAATGAGCACTGTCACTGTTGGATGATTAATTGCAGACTGCCTTGGAGTCTGATATGTGATTATCCTACGCTCTCTATACTACTCAAGCAGACAACTCGGTGATCAGGGAAAGAACATTCTGACAAGTGAAATTTTCCTCTGTCTTGCAGTGCTATGGCACACTCACAAAATCTCACAGTTTCACATGCGCATTAAACTCCAGTGCCCTAGCACAATGTTTCCACTCCCTCACAATGCAGTTATTGGATGCAGCAATCCTCATTTTTTCTGCCCCTGAAACCTTGAGATCCTGCTGAAGCAACGGAGTGCTGTGCTGGCTCACTGACCAAAGAGAGATGCAAAAAAGAGTATTTCCCCAGCCCTCCCCTCCCCACTCCTCGGTATTCTAATGTTACAAACATCCCCATTCCACATAAAAAGAAAGCACAGGTATTTGCTGGAGGATCCCTGTTGCTATGGTTCTTAACTTTATACGTTGCTGTGGGTGTTTTGATTTTGATTCTGTTCTGTAGTGGATTTTATTGCTAATTGAAAGGGGGGAATTACATTCATTTTATTGCATTAAAAACCTTCTGAAGTTGTAAGGAATAGCTCTATGTATCAGGAAAAGAGAAGGAATCTGGAACTTATTCTACCAGTGGTTGGAAACAAGGGGTGGGGATTAGAAATGTAATCTGTACTGCTAAGCAAATAAATAACCCAGACAACACAATATTTATTAAGCACTAACAAATGTAAACAATAGAAAATTACTAAAACTTGAAAAGAAAAGAAAAAGGAGAAAGAATCTAGGAGGAGAGATGGACAAAAAGAAAATCCCTTCCCAAGTGGACTAGCCACAATACAAAGTGTTGCAAGGGTCAAAGTCAAATTGTCCTAATTTCAAATAAAATGCAGAGCTGCGCAGGAAAAAAAATAGACAGTTGTCAAAGCTACCAGATAAGGTGCAAAATGCTCCTTGCACAGATGTCCAAAGTTTTAGGCACTCAATGTTCTATTACGTTGCAAAGTGCAGCCAGAAAGCTGCAAATAGTGTGTGCACGCACACAAGCACTCACTCTTACACATACCCACACAAACATAGGCCCTCTCTTCTTTCCTTCTTCAGCCTTGTACTCACCTGTAGATTTGGATGTATTACAGCAGAAATCTCCCCATTGGGATAACGGGAGAAGTCCTTCCGTTCAACTGGCCTGTAGGCCTCAATTTCAAAGGCTGGGAACAAGGTGCCTAGCAAAAAGAAGCAGACCGACAGCCAGATCCACACAAAGTTTATTCTCAGTCTTCACAATCAGGACTCTGTGAGGCAGGAAGATGGACAAATTCATTCCCCACCACCCTTGGCAATTGATGATCCCTATTCAGATGTTTGTCAGTTTCTGCATCGGAAGGTACTGTATGTCTAGGCCAGTGTTTCTCAACCTTGGCAACTTGAAGATGTCCGGACTTCAACTCCCAGAATCCAGCATTCGCTGGCTGGGGGATTCTGGGAGTTGAAGTCCGGACATCTTCAAGTTGCCAAGGTTGAGAAACACTGGTCTAGGCTTTATTTTAAAATTCATGCCAGGCAAGAGCCTGATCAGCATAAATCTCATGTCAGATCACTAGTCTGCGGCACACGAGGGAAACAGGATTATATTTCCAGACATATTACTGAAAAATGCATGACAGTTGGTTGATAGCTCACCATTGGCTTTTTTCCCCAGTCTTATTTTGACAAAGGGAGGGCTTGTTGCTATAGCTTTCATTGCTTTATCAGTAAAACTATGGCATTCTGATCATCTCCAAAATTGAGCTCATTAACGCTAATATCGCTCACTCACGTTTATAGAGCTTCTCAGTCCCAAGAATCAAAATAGGTCACCTTTGTTAAAAAGCTCAATGAAGTCCAAAGCACAGGCCACAATTGTTCTCATCTTAGCAAGCTGGTCAGCTCGTGCCACTCCCTGGGGTTGTGGACCCAACTCTAATGCTGTAGGGGATTATAGGAAGAAAGGGAGGGGGAGTGTTAGAATACATCATGATGGAATTAGGTTGGAATGCCTTTGTTTACCTTACATATATCTTTCCTTCTTCTACATAGATCACATGTGGCAAAGCAAGAACTGCAATATTTCCCACTTTTTGCTTGGAGAATATGATATTGGAAAATACTAAAAACTAGTAATGTAGGGCCTAAAGGTGATTTTTCCAATAGGCAACTGGACTTTTACAAGAATACAATACAATACAATACAATACAATACAATACAATACAATACAATACAATACAATACAATACAATACAATACAATACCAGAGTTGGAAGGGACCTTGGAGGTCTTCTAGTCCCACCCACTGCCTAGGCAGGAAACCCTATACCGTTTCAGACAAAGGGCTATCCAACATCTTCTTAAAGACTTCCAGTGTTGGGGCATTCACAACTTCTGGAGGAAAACTGTTCCATTGATTAATTGTTCTAACTGTCAGGAAATTTCTCCTCAGTTCTAAGTTGCTTCTCTCCTTGATTAGTTTCCACCCATTGCTTCTTGTTCTACACTCAGGTGCCCTGGAGAATAGTTTGACTCCCTCTTCTTTGTGGTAACCCCTGAGATATTGGAACACTGCTATCATGTCTCCCCTAGTCCTTCTTTTCATTAAAGTAGACATACCCAGTTCCTGCAACCATTCTTCATATGTTTTAGTCTCCAGTCTTCTAATCATATTTGTTGCTTTTCTCTGCACTCTTTCTAGAGTCTCCACATCTTTTCTACATTGTGGCGACCAAAACTGAATGCAGTATTCCAAGTGTGGCCTTACCAAGGCATTATAAAGTGATATTAACACTTCACGTGATCTTGATTCTGTCCCTCTGTTTATGTAACCTAGAACTGTGTTGGCTTTTTTGGCAGCTGCTGCAAACTCCTTGCTCATATTTAAATGATTGTCCACTAGGATTCCAAGATTCCTCTCATAGTTACTACTATTGAGCAAGGTACCACCTATACTGTACCTGTGCATTTTGTTTTTCTTGCCTAAATGTAGAACCTTATTCTTTTCACCATTGAATTTCATTTTATTAGATAGTGCCCAATGTTCAAGTTTGTGAAGATCCTTCTGTATCTTAAGCCTATCTTCTGGAGTGTTGGCTATTCCTGCCACTTTGTGTCATCTGCAAATTTGATGAGTTCCCCATTTATTCCATCATCCAAATCATTGATGAAGATGTTGAAGAGTACTGGGCCTAAAACAGAGCCTTGGGGTACTCCACTGCATACTTCCCTCCATGTAGATGCAGTTCCATTGAGGACTACACATTGAGTACTGTTGGTCAGCCAGTTACGAATCCATCTGGTGGTGATGCTGTCTAACCCACATTCTTCTACTTTATCTAGTAGTAGGTTATGGAAAATCCAGCTGCCTTTTGAAAAAGCACCTTTGGGACAACCGTGGCCTGGATGATTGAGAATCTCCATAGACATTTACTAATGTGGAAATGGCCATTATCTCTCAGCCTGTTTCATAATATAATTATACTGTATGGGTAATGAATGGGGGAACCCATCTATCTTATTAACAACTGACTTCATATGCGTTCAAGAGAAACCCAAATAAGTTGTGCTAGAAGAAAAAAAAGATTTGACTAAAGTAAGAGTTTGGAAAACAGGTGGAAGAGATGTGAATTTTCATTAGTTTTTAGTTGTGTAAAACTAAATAATGTGAGAATACATCATTCCAATCTTATCTTGCTTAATTCAATATAATATTTTTAAATCTTCCACCATAGAAAAACAGCCCTTTTATACTGTCACTGTATTATATCTTGATAAAAAGATGTCAAAATAGAAATGGGATTCAGAAGACAATATCAGACAAGACCAATGTAGGTAAGAGTTGGTTTGATGTAGGTCAAAGTTGGCTTGAAACATCCGCTGCATCAAAAGATTAGACATTACATAAAGAATTGGTACAATATTTTGTGATGTTGCAACTGAAATTGATGAGCTATATGCATCTTTTGCAGACATTCTGTATATGTCTTTCCAGGACACTTCCAGGAACGGTCACCAAGCTGAGAACTATTCCTTACCTAGACCGTGTTTAGCCACTGACATCATGAAAGTAGCCTCCTCTCCAGGTGGTTGACAGATTAAGATGGGACAATGTCTCACTGTACAGTGCTTCTGCAAAGGCAGGAGAAAAGAAGATGAGGTTTGTTTGTTTTTAGAAATCTCAGCTTTCTTTTCTTGAAAAAAGGAGAAGAATTAGATTCTTAGGAAATTTCAGGAACATGACCTCACCTGGATGTAGTAACACATGTGTATGGACAACAGGCTAAATTCAGACTTCAGTAAGAGGCAGGAACCCATGTTGGCTGTGGTGTTGTGTAGGTCTAACATAAAGTCATAGGCTTCAGATGAGCCTTTGGGTCCAAAGATCTGGTTGATCTCCTGAGCACGTTGAATCTCATGAAGGTCTGAATCTGAAGCCTTGGTACTGAGAAAGAGATGTTCAAAACAATGGTAGTCTGGTAGATCTGATAGGGAGCAGAGGCTTCTTCTAATCTGGTACTATGCAGATATATTGGGCTCCAACTTCTACTGTTCTAGCCAGCATGGATAAAGCCACTTTGGTTGGAATTGGTTGGAGATAGAGATATGCTAGCAGTTTGCAAGGGCCTGATACTGAGTAAGGTGAGTTTAAAGTCTTATGGGAACAAACCTTAAGTGAAATCTTAGACATGTAAGCATCTTCAGATTTGACACAAAGAAATGTGAGCTTCAGTATGTTGCCTTCCCTAATAGTTCCTGTGAAGGGTGGTCTTTGTGTTCCCTACAAAACCTCTAGAGATTGGGGCAAAGCATAATACTTACTCTAGAAAAGCTGCAGCGAACGTACGATTAAGATCCCTCCCAGTGTAGCGGACACACTGCTCGACTGCACGTGGGTTTCCCACAAAAGGTGTGACCCGAAAGGTGCTGCGTTGCAACTCAGATGGATCCCGTAGCCAGTGCTTGACTAGATAAACACCTGACATTTCATTCCCATGAGTGCCCCCACATATTGCTACGCGTTCCAAGGGAGGAAGGTATTGTGGATGTGACATGATGGGGTTTCAGACTCTGTTGTGAGAAAGAAGACCACATGGGGTTATTATCAACAACCCCTTTAGCAATACTGGAGAATTCTCATCTGCAACCCACTGAGCCAAGACCCTAATCTTACCTTTAAATCTTCCCCAGTACCCAGTTCTGCAATGTTTTAATACAAGAGTGGAGACTCCATGGATCACTAGATCTTCAGCATTCAGTACAGGTAGTCCTTGACTTACAACCACAATTGAGCATAAAATTTATGTTGTTAAGTGAGACAGTTGCTAAGTGAGTCTTGTCCCATTCTTGCCATAGTTGTTAAGTGAATCACTGCAATTGTTGAGTTAACAACACAGTTGTTGTTTTTTAAAGAAACTTTTTTATTTTTAGACAAACAAACACAAACAAACATAAAACATAAAACCACCTTCTAGTCACAGAGTTGCAATAGGTCATCACATGAGCCTGGGACACCACAACTGTCATAATTTAGTCAGTTGCCAAGCATCTGAATTTTGATCATAAGACCATGAGGATGAAGCAATTGCCATAAGTGTAAAAAAAGTTCACAAGTCACTTTTTTCAGTGTCATTGTAACTTCGAACATCACTAAATGAACTGTTATAAGTTGGGGACTACCTGTACAATTTATTTGTTTGTTTGTTTGTTTGTTTGTTTATATTAAATTTATATGCTGCCAATCTCACCAATAAGGCAACTCTTAAGAGATACGTCTCTTATATTATATTGTTGTGTTAACAAATAATTTGCACAATGATATTATGAGGCACATGTCTCATGCACATATACGTGGACATTCCTGCTCCAAATACCTCTACCACTGTCACCCACTGACATGATGGGAGTGGGACATGAATTCCATATGAGGATTCTGAACATTTGTGAAAGCCCCTTTCAACCTCTGTGTGCTTACAGATTGAAAGAGATTGCAACCAGTTGTAAATATGAGCTGGTTGCCACAAGCATCTAAAATGCAATCATGTGACCACAGGAGTGGTGCAGCAGTTGAAACTCTGAAGACTGGTTGTAAATAACTTTTAATGAGTCTGTCATAACTTTAAATGGTCCTTAAGCAACAGTGGTAAGTTAAGGACTACCTGCATAAAGTCCACAGAGGTGAGGAATGTCACTGGTGAAATTGAGAGTCTAGGAAGTAAAATGTCAGCAGTTTATAAGTGCCAGTAGCCCAAGCACCTCTAGAAAAATCACATCTATCCATGATGTGAACAGTATCATTTCAATTCTTCTGCAAAATCTGTGGTGAGCTAATTCTCCTCTACTTTCGTTTCCCAGACTGTATCATGGGGTACATTCCTCCATCTTTGACTTGTCTGCTGCATGAGTTGTAATCAGAAATGCTATTTAAAGAGAATGTGGTAGAATGCCCCCTCGAGATTACCTGATTCCATATTCTGATTAGATTATTAAAAACAATTCCAATCATACTGGGTTATTAGTACACATGCTGAAATTACCAGTTACCCATTTTTTTTAATATAATTTTTTTTATTATTATTTTTTGTTACATAGACAAAATATACCCACAACAAGGAAAAGAAAACAAAAACAAAAAACAAAACAGGGGGGAAAAAAACCATCATCACATATAGCATGTTGTTTGGTTACAAGTGTTTTAGCATTTATCATTCTTATACATTTATTATTTCATTTAATAGGTTATAATATACAGTTTGGTTTGCTTTATTTACCATCCCTTCCTCCTGTTATAACACCACCTTATTTTCCCTTTCTTTTCTCCCTTCCTCCCTTCTCTACTTTCTTCCTTCCTGCTCTCCCTTCCCTTCCTTCTTCCTGTACCTTTCTCCTACTCCTGCTCTTCCTCATCCCCTTCCTACCCTCTCTCCTCCTCTTTCTCTCCTTTCCATCCTCCTCTCCTTACCTCTTTCTTTTCACCCTCTCTCCCTTCTCTACTTTCTTCCTTCCTCCTTTCCTTCCCCTTCCTTCTTCCCTTACCTCTCCTTTGCTCCTACTCTTCATCTTTCCCTTCCTACCCTCTCTCCTTCCTTTTCTCTCCCTTCCATCTTGCTTTCCTTTCCCTTTCCTTTATCCCTCCCTCCCTTCTCTACTTTCCTCCTTCCTCCTCTCCTTCCCCTTCCTTCTTCCCGTGTCTTTCTCTACTCCTACTCTTCCTCTTCCTCTTTCTACCCTCTCTCCTCCTCTTTCTCTCCTTTCCATCTTCCTCTCACCAGTTACCCATTTTCTTGAAAGAAAGTAGGAGAGAGGCAGAAGATGGTGCTTTTGGTATGAGCAAATTCTTGATGAAATAGCCATACACTGCTTAATGTGAGATATATTGGGACAATCCTAAAATAGGATATCCCTTGTAATTTAATCCTCAAAAATTTGGCATTTCGAATATGCACTGAATTGACACTAACAAAAGAAACTTGACAGTCCTTAATAAGTGGAGGGTAATAACCAATCAGAAAAAGAGTTCAACTACAGCCATTTTCCAAAATATCACAGAAGACAAAAGGAACCCAGGAATAGTATTTAGCACTATGCAATATTTGGTAGTGAGAACAGGGGGTTGTCTGTGGGAATCTGATAGTTAGCAAACAGAATAACCAGCATTTACCCTCTCCAATAAAAGTAGCTAGTAACCCATGCTACTAGTCTCCCTCTAAAGAGTCTTCCTGATCCTTTTTCTGCTTAAAACTGTATTGGTACTTATGAATGTTACAATGTGAGAACTTACCCAACTTGAAATTCTTGTCTACTTGCCTAACCCTGGCAAAAAGAATAGGAGACCTGTTAGTCTCTTATCATGTCTAGGAAATCTATTAAAGCAGCTTTGTGGTATGCATGTATGTATGTATGTATGTATGTATGTATGTATGTATGTATGTACGGTATGTGTCTCCAAGTCAATCTTGACTTCTGGGGATTGCTGAGCTAGTCTTTGCAGCTTTCTTTGTGTGTATATGTGTATATATTCAGAGGGAGGGGGAAGGAGAAATTTTATTGAGCATTGCAAGAACTAATACAAGAACTAATACAAACTAAACAAAAAATACAAAACAAACTAGAGCAGAAAAGAAAAAAGGGAAAAAAAGACTTCTTTCTTTATAACAGGTATAAATAATGTTAGTAACATCGCTTTCTCTTAAAATTCTACAACAAATGATCCCTCTTTCCCAGGCCTAAAATCTATAAACAAATATTTAAAGCCTTGTTGTTCTGTCCTGGTCATCAAAAGTCAATTAAGAATTACCAGATATAACAATATATCTATTTTAACCTTGATTAAATAAACCAACTTTGGTAGGAAAGAGGGAAGGAGAGGGAAGTGGAGAAGAAGAGAGAGAAGAAGGGAGAGGAGAAGAGGAAAGGGGAGGAGAAGAAAGTAGAAAGAGGAAAGGAGAGAGCTTAATACATAGAATGTTATGGTACAATTATGAAAATAGTGCTTACAACTATGATGTACAATATTATGTATTTAAAAGAGAGTATAAATGTATGATTAAGAGAATATTGGTTATAATCAGGGTGTATTAAACTATATACTCAAAAAGGACTGGATATAGCCAGTACACTGCGATTGCAACACTGGAAATGTGATGTATTATAAAGAAAAATGTACAATAAAAAATTACTTTTACTTTTAACAATCCTGTTCTTTTTATATTTCTCTTATTTTTAACCTAAAAATGTGTTGAACTTTAATCCCCTCTAAGTCTTGTAATATGATTTCTTTTCATCTTTTTCTTCACCCTTTCTTACAAAATTTTTCACAACTTTATCAGATCGCTTTTGAAGATCCAGTAAAACGAAGTTATCCAGGTCACTCTTTTAGTTTAGTAAAACGTTAGCTGGTTTGTATATTCAGTGTAGCATCTTCTTCTTACTCTTACTACTACTCCTGCTTATTTTTAGACCTACTTTAATCCTTGCATTTTTCCTGGCAACATTCAGAAATGGTTTCCAGGACTAAGAGAGAGAGGGTCTCTCCCAAACTGATTCTAACTACTATTCCATACTGGATCTCTGTTGACTTTTACACCCTATTTATAATTATACTTTACTACTCAGTTGAAGTGTAATCACTATCATTGAGATGAATATCCTTAATATACTTCCAAGCTTGCTGGGCTAACTCTAAGAACAAAAATATCCATGAAAGTACAGGGTATGCAAGCACAATTAAAAATAACAACAGCAAACAAACAGAATAGTAAGCATTTCCAAATTCAAAGGCAACTACTGTATAAGCTTTAGAACAAAAAGGACCCATTGGCTGAATGACACGCTCAACAAGAAAATTCACTACTTTATATTTGATGTAGATTACAGCTTTCAGGTTAAAGAATTCCCAGTGGCAATTGTTTAAATTTAGGATATTTGAAACCTGTTAAGAGCTGTGTAATGAGAGGCATAGTGTTCCTGCGTCTTTTTAAGAGCAGCTGCTTCTTTTTAATTTTGAGTCGTCTAAACTCTAATGACTTTATGGACAACATCACACAATTTTCTTGGCAAATACTACGTGAGGAATTTGTAATAGTCTTCATCCAGGATGTTTATCCAATTTTTTGGTCAGGTGTACACTTCTGATATTTTCTTCCTTCCAAATACCAACCATATGAACCCTGCTTAGGTAAAGGTAAAGGTTCCCCTGCACATGCATGCTAGTCGTTTCTGGCTCTAGGAGTGGTGCTCATCTTCGTTTCTAAGCCAATGAGCCAGCGCTGTCCGAAGACTTCTCCATGGTCATGTGGCCGGCATGACTAAACACCAAAGACACATGGAATGCTGTTACCTTCCCGCCAAAGTGGTCCCTATTTGTCTATTTGCATTTTTACATGCTTTTGAACTGTTAGGTTGGCATAAGCTGGGACAAGTAATGGGAGCTCACTCTGTTACGTGGTATTAGGGATTCGATCCGCTGAATCTCCAATCTTCTGATCGACAAATTCAGCAGCCACTGAGCCACTGCTTAGCCTTTTCTAAATTTGCCTAGGTCAGTCAGCATTGCCACTTAGTAGAGCAGATGGGAAGTTAAAATATTTCAAATAAACAGTGTTTATTCCATAGAGTACCTTTGAACTCCATATAGTTCTCAGAGGCATTCTTAGAAAATCAAAACAATGGTGGGCTTCATTGTTTCAAAGTTGGTCCCACTGTGCAGAAAAGAGACTGTTGTATGAAGAACATCCTGGAATGACAGAATGGGCTGGGAGAAATAACTTCAGCAATTTGCCTTCTGGAAACTGGGGTTATTGTGCTCAAGCAGGGAAATGCAGCCATCATTTTGTAAGAGTGCTGCTAACATGCTTTTTAAATTTCATGTACGCCCATGGACTCAAAAGAAGTTGGGGCTTCTGCAATAATACTGCTGTCCCATGATACAAAGGGATAGAAGGAGCAACTCTGCCCTCCACTCCTAGAGCAGTTTGCTGACTGGAAAATTGGCTCACATAACTTCAAGCTGCTATGATTGGGAAACACTAGCCTAAGTGGTGTGACATGAAACTAGAGGAAACTTCCTTCTTTTCCCTGATGCTTTGGAACTGTGGGGCATAAAGCCCATTTATACCCTTTTGGGAATAGGAAATGTATTTGCTGTTCTTGTCTGCTTCCAAAATGCCTCAGCTGAGGCCTGTTTTCAAACCAGTGACTTCCCCAAACTCTTCTCCTTTCTGGTGAGAGATTTCCCCCCTCCCTCTTTCTAATAGCACCAGCTCTTCACCCTCGTCCCTGATTTGTCTTTCCCTCTCCTCTTCTTGGCTGCCCATTTATCTCCTTCTGTCACCACCCATGGCAGCTCTAATATAACTGCTAGGCAGGTATTGAGCAGCGAGATGAGCAGGTGTGAGAAAGGACCAGGCGCAACTGTCACTAGCTTGGCAGGAGAAGATGGATGGTGAGAAAAGGAGGACCACGTCCAGGAGCCTGAAGGCTAAACAGGAGGCGGGGAAGAAAGACCAGACAGCTGCCCCTGCACTAGCTCACTTTTCCTCTTCAGTGGGCTTGATCTGAAAAGGCTATTGTGTATATGTTATTAATGTTATGTTATTAATCCATCCTGATTTTAAATATGCCTGGGGCCTACCCCAAATCTACCCCAAGGTACCTGGGCTAGGAAGGCCTCAGTGCGTGAGGTCCTGTTACTACAGTCCATATTGTCCATTCACTTGCCATCTCCCTTGCAATCCACTCCATGTCCTTGCCCAGGCAGCAATAGGGAGAGAGGAACAAGGTCCCCTGTTGGCACCTGGATGTGTCAATCATCCTCAGAGTTTGGCTGGTGATTGTTTCTCTCAAAATTGCATCTGGCTTTAGAGTACCTTTGCATCCTTCTCCAGATGTGGAATATGAAAGCCAAGTACAGTTCATAAATCTAAGTAAAATATGTCCAGGCTAGGAAAGTCCTGCTCCAGGGAACTGAGTTTTGAATTAAAATTTATGTATTTGAGGAGATAATGGAAGGTAAGAATAAAAATGTTTATGGACCCAGTAAAAGCATGATTCCAGAGAAATAGCAGTGTTTGCATCATCCTTGAACTATTTAGCATTGTCATACGAGATATCTGCCAATGTCATGGCTGGATTTTAAAATTGTACTAAGCCGTGATGTGAATGGTTTTGGCTTAGCACTATTGTAGTTTGCTCATCATACTAGGATTAAATAAACCCATTTAACAAAATAAAGAAACTCAATCATTGCAAAGCCACCTTCCTAGGTCAATTGTACATTAAAAGTTATAGCCAAAAGAACCAGCTTTATACCACTTAAGATTGAGGCCTTATCCTCTCCTGAATTAAGTTTTTAATATTTTTTTTAAATAAAAGATTTTTAAAAACTACAGAAACATAGAGGAAGAAACAGAAAAAAAACAATAGGTTACAAAAAGTGAATAACTAAAAGGAAGAAAAAAGAAAGATCTAAAGTGACTTCCAATCTTCTTTGCAGCAGTTATAAATGTAGCAAATACCATCTCTACCAGTGGTGGGATCAAGCAGTTCGTACCACTTTGGGAGAACCAGTTGTTAACTTTCTGAGCAGTTTGGTGCTCAGAATCATTAGGGCAGAGAACTGGTTGATAAATTATTTCAATCCCACCACTGATCTCTACTCTCCCATACTGTATATCACAATTCCTTTCTTCCCATAAAAATACTTTTTAATCAATAAATCCTGAAATCAGCATTCAAATTTACTCATTTTCAGAAAAAAAAGTCAATAAAAGGTTTCCAGTCTTTTTTATTAAAGTAGTTGTAGTTCTCTCTTAAATTCTCCTTTGAATTAACTAAGCTTTTAGGTCTGTGAATATCAATCAGACAGCATTCATAGCAGATATAATAATGTCTATGTGGCAGGTTTATGTATATCTTGCCCTGGCTTATCTCTCTCTATGATTCTAGCCATCTAAAAATCAAGGAAAAGCCATTTAATTACAAAGAATTGATGATGTTTTCTGATAGATCTTTGTGAGTATTAGTTGCCCAGCATGTTGCTAAATACCCTAGGCCAGTGGTTCCCAAACTTGGCAACTTTAAGACTTGTGGACTTCAACTCCCAGAATTCTCCAGCCAGCAGAGCTGGGAGTTGAAGTCCACAAGTCTTAAAGTTGCCAAGTTTGGGAACCACTGCCCTAGGCAGCCAAAATTACTGTTACTCTGAATTCCCTAATCCACAGATTCTCCAGATAACATTCCTGGGAAAAAAAAGAGTAGCTACCTGGCAGCTGGGACAATAGCATGCAATGAAAGTTTGGTTGGAAGACAGTTCCTATGCCTGTAATCATTTCCTATGTAGAAAAGAAAATGTGCAAAGGTGTTCCATCCCCTTATTAAACTGCCAGGGATGAGAAAAAACTGCATTTGTGAAACCTTCCTCTTTGATACAACATGGAAAGGCACTTGGGAGCTGGCCAGGAGCCCCCTGCTCACTTGACACTAGAAACAGACTTCAGCTCTTCCATCATGGCTTCTCTTTCTCTTTCTATGAGAAATGCTAACAACAATTAGAGCTGTCATGGCCACCATACCTCAGAGGAAGCTTTTTGCCCTCTGGCTTTAGCAATATTATTTCAGCCCAGGAGGTGGTCCCAGGACTGCTGCCCCTGGTCACCTGCTCATTGGGCTCATTAATCGATGGGTGTTGGCTGCATGGACGTGAACACCAGATGATTCTAGCATGTGCTGCTTTCACCCAACCAAGCCTTTATCTGATTCACTCTCCTCCCTGCTTTGCTGCTCATTGGAGGGAAGGGAAACCTCTCTTGCTACGCGTCCACCACTAGCCCCCCAGCCCTGCAGTGATGGAAAATAAAATCGCTCACACCATTCTGGAGATCCAACTCGGAGCATTGCAGAGCAGGAAATGGCAAGACTGAGAAGGGAATGAACTGAATGAGCCAGAGTCTTCCCACCGCCTTCCAGCTACGTACAATGTCAGGTAATTGGACCCAGCAATGTACTTCATCCATATTTTGGATCTTAGCGCTTTTTTCTTTGAGCATCTTGAATTCTTCTAGGGCACTAGGTTCCTCTAGTGCTAGGACAGGTAGAGATGTAGTTATTGGACTAATGCTGCTTCCCCAAACCAGTGCTATCGAGAAGAGTTGGACTACAACCCCCATCATCCCAAATTTAAAGGTTGGGAAAGGCTGCCTTAAAGATAGCTTACTCTTGTGTTGCATTGCTGTGCAGTGAAGCAGCATGTTTGATGCTTGAGTTGGGCCTTTTGTGTGATGATTCCACATGTGCCTGTTCAACAAAATCCTGGAGATAGTAAGGTAGCATTTTTTTTAATCTAGGTCAGTTGGGGATCCTAAAGAGTAGCAGCCTGGGTTATCTCAAGGAAATGTCCTGAGGGTGCAAGAGCCTGACTCAGTCCCCGGATCATCAGGTGGTGGAGCTACACCTCGAAAGCAATCAGGACATTAAGCTAAAGGGGTTGTGGTAGCAATGGGTGAAGCTCCTTGTGTACATCAGTATATGAGGGGCACACATGATTAAGCCACAAGAATGAATTCATCTAATTACATACTTGTGTGACTTTAAATACCATCCATGAAATGAAATGTGGCAAATGCCTAAAAAGGAAGTGGTGGGGTTGCCCTGACCACTTCAGTTGGAATCTGGAAGTAATGAGAAGGATAGCATCCTTAGAGGGGAAGGTAGGTACACATTGACTTCTAGCCAACAAGGCAGGTGAGATGGTTGGGTCTCTTGGCTAGGAAGCTTACTGTGCAGCTTCCAAACAGCCATTCCCCTATTGGCAATTCTACCCAGTGATTCTTCCTGTGGAGAACTTGTAGCACTGCAGGCATTGGGTGTAGCTGCTGGATGTTGCCTGGAGCATTTTTTTCCTCCTGGTTTTTTATTATTTACAGCTTAAGAGCAGTGATGGATGGATTCAATTTTAACAGCCATTTCAATTGGAGAGATGCTAAATGAAGTTGATAATTAAACTCCCTATATAATTGAGGAGCTTCGGTTTGTTCTGTTTTTCTTTAAAAGAAAACCGAACTGTGTTGCAAACCACTCCCATCCCTAGTTTTGCTATTGGATTTTGGCAATGAAATCCAGGAGGTTGCCAAACTGAGTTTGGGGGCCATACGTAGCCAATTAATCACGAGTTGATCATCCTTATTTTAAGGAAATTTTCTGGGATGGATGGCCCTGATGTCCTTAGATACAGGTAAAATGAAAGAAGGTTCTTTTTTAAATATAGAAAAATAGCAAGTAGACTTGAGCTGGTTAAATAATATAGTCACAATTTTTCAGGGTTTTGCACAAGTGTGTAGATTGATAGCTGGAGAGATTAAGTGCATATCTCCAGAAACCTTTGGATGGCTGTACAGGAGCAACACAACTGAACTTAGGTTACATTAGGTTACATTAGGTTACATTAACAGAATTTTGTGAGTTTGAAAGTACATTTCTCTCCTGTTGCCTTTATAGCTCAAGAAACTGGGGTGGTTCTCTTCTGAGATATTTACCATTCCCACATTCCTTCTACGGGTTAAACTGCCTCTTTATCCTACTGTTCCCCTGGCTGAGGCTCTTCTCCCTGCTTTCAAAGGTCATTCCCACATGCCATTACAAAACATTTCTTGCATTTTTGAGAACCTGCTTTAAAATATATATCATTCACATGTAATTTTTCTGAGGGCTCTAGAAAGGGATGAAGAGAACAAGGCAAGGTGTACAAAAAGAAGAGAATTGCATAAAAGGAACAGAACATTAATCTCCTCATTTCCAGATTGAGCTATACCAAGCTCATGTTCCATACCCATATTCCTGTGGGAATTATACATGGCTGAACATAGATTGCTAATCAAACAGTCCTGAGGTAAAGTTCACCTTGATTCAGGCTTGATTCGGGGACCTGTATGTTTTTTTTTAATTCCAATCCATCTTTAGCCCTCATATTTCTTGGTTGTCTCCCATCCAAACAATAAATATAACTTTGTTTAGCTTTTCAAGATCAAGTTAAATTGGTTAGGCTGCCACCTAGATGGTAGTTTCAAACAGATTTAGGAAATGAATGTTTGTTTCTTTATCCCAATGAAACTGCAGTCCTAATTAGATCTGGACAGAAAGCAATCATTTTGAATATTTTATTTAAAGCTGGAGCCAAAAAGTAGATATTTTAAGGCATATTAAAGGACAAAATAAGTAGTATGCATAAACAAACATTTTAGTGAAAATATAAAGCATCATGTATATAAAAAGGACAAAGGGAAATGGAGTAATGAAACCACAAGATGGAGTAGTTACAACATGCAAAAATTATTGTGGTTTCCCAGGCTCTACTGGAAAAAGCAAGGCGAAAATAAGCTGAATTAAAGCATTAATATAAGTAAGGCACAGTAACAATTAACTGATTAAAAAAACTGGTGATAATAATTGGTTTGTTATTGGACAGAACAATTTTAACTCCTCGTTTCCTAACTGGAATTGTATGGGACAACAGTCTTTCGCATCAGCTATAGGGAGCGTGCCCTGATGATCCAGATCATAGAAAACTCTTGGGTGGTTCCCATCAGCAATACAAATCTAAAGAAATGATAAAACCATGTTCAAGGTCCAAAACTGATCCTTTTCTCTGACAGATTTCTCATTGGTCCTCTCAGGCATGCCAGCTTGGAGTTCACAAAGCTAATCCCATTAATACTTCCAATGTAGGAAGTACTGGTACTGTAGGGGCTTCAGCTAAAAAGATCCACTGGGCTGAAAAGGCTTGCAAATATGTCATAGTTCTTGCTCTAACAATCACAAAGCACTAGGGGTTTGGCTTTAAACAGCAGTTTTTCTTGTTTGTCGCTTTCTGGTCCCACTTCATTGCACCTTAACTGGGTTCACCTAAACTTCCTCTAATTAAATTCAATTCTAGACTTTCCAGACATTTGGCAGAAAGAAAGAGAGAAAGAATTATAATTACCTGGTCCACAGCTGGGATTCAAGCAACAAACTCCTGTAGGCTCTAGTGAAAACTTTGAAGCTGTACTTGAAAGTCCAAAGTACAGACTTCAGAAATGTCCTGGTAGAAAAGTAATCCAAATGAAGTTGAAGGGAGGAAAAATAAATAAAGTTGTGGAACCTGAATCTCATCAAGAAGTGAATAAGATTACAATAATCTCTTTCTCAATTTCTCTCTCTCTCTCTGTATATAAATATATTCATAACATGGGGAAAAACCTTTCACAACTGGAAAGAAAACTGAATTACTGCCAAATTCTTCATGACCCAAATATCCAACCTCAGAAAGCTGGCTTAGGAAAACAGTCATGAATAGCCTTATAACACAAAAGAGAAGACATTTTCACAGCAGGAAAATCATTCTTCTACAACGAAAAAGCCTAAAGAAGTTTTCCCTTAGGAACTTTGAAAAAGCAAAACAATGAAACTATTCAAAGTAATAATAAATAAAGAAGAAAGGAGGAGCCCCAGTACAGATCTGAAATTTAATCTCCCAATGTTTTAGTTTTTCTTGCCAATGCAACCTTTCATTTTTTTTTTTCAATTAAAATTTAGTGATTTGGGTAGATGAATGGAGGACTAAAAAGTTAAGGCCATAAACAAACAAACAAACAAACAAACAGCTTTCCTTGTGAAAGAATGGAATGGCAATAATGTATTCCTATGATCTACTGTCAACAGTGTAACAAATTATTAAACTTTTCTCATACTATCTCTGTCATATAATTTGCAAGATATTTTGCCAGCATAGCTGCTTTTTCCCTGACTTAAGGGGCCTTTTCCCCCATTCTGGTGGGTTTCAAAAAGTTTTGGAACCTCTTCTGTAGGTGTGGCCTGCTTTCCGGGTCCACTGGTGGAACCTCTTCTAACCGGTTCGGTAGATTTGACGAACCGGTTCTACCGAATAGGTGCGAACTAGTAGGAACCCACCTCTGTTTCAGTCCATCTTTGTCACAGCAAAAATTACCAGCATAAAATCAATTTCTGTTAATTGATTTCCTGCATCTTATCTTCAAATCACTACAACCACCTGATTTCCTTGCAAGGAAACACAGGACAAAACTGATTTTACACACTATGAGGCTGGCCTTAGACAATGTCAAGATAATGGGAGAAAGCATACTGCAATGAATTAAGCCCCTCTCACTCATGGACTAGAACCCAAATGAAAGCAATGTCATGGGGACACAACCCAAAAAAGTGGCAGGAGATTTTGGTGGCTTAGCAACATGCAAACAGGGGAAGAACCTCTGAATCCAGGCAAAGAAAGAACATTATCCTTGAAACATCTGGCATATTTTGAGAATCAGATTTTGCTCCTGTTCCATCCTATGGCTCTGTTGCAATCCACCTGTCCCCTTATAAAAGCAACATCTCTGGTAGTGTTCAAGAGGTAGGAATAATGAAGAATTAGTCTAGAAGGATTATGTGTTATGTGTCCCTACACTCACTTTCCCTCTGTCAAAGCCTTTCTTGGCTGGTTTTACCCAATATGCTTTTCTAGTATTGTAGGAACTCAGCCATTGTCTTAGTTTGTTGCATGAACTAAGCCAGTGTTTCCCAACCTTGGCAACTTAAAGATGTCTGGACTTCAACTCTCAGAATTCCCCAGCCAGCAAATGCTGGCTGGGGAATTCTAGGAGTTGAAGTCCGGACATCTTCAAATTGCCAAGGTTGAGAAACACTGAACTAAGCCATCATGTTGATCTGTAATATTGTTGACTTGTTCAGACACAGTATGTTATGTGATCATACCAATTGTGTTTTGTTAACTCCAGTTTATTGTTCAATATGTTTTGTGACTCCTTGGCCAAGTGCCGTTAGCAGCTTCTAGAGAGGCAGTTCCTAGTACTGTCAATCAAAGGATCCCATGCATTTATTCCATCTTCTCTTCACTTAGGGAAACACTCTATTTCAGCTTATCCCTTTGGAATGTGATACATTAAAATGGTATGAGACTCCTATTCACACCTATTATACAGTGACAGAGTACATATCTTTACAACTACATCAGGATCAAATCTCAGCTAGCTCTTCCGAAGATGCTGGTACTGCCTTCTCCTTTTTGCACAGAAAAGGTTATGGAAAGCATACAGGACATAACTCAGCTTTCAAACTTATTTTCAAATTCATAATTTATGTCTGAAAACATATTCTGATATTTTAAGGCAAGCCTATTTCTGAGAAGACACAATCATATGCAATAAGGAGCCAAGATTTCCATATTAGGCAGATATTCATGTCTTGGCATTTTTTCCTTCTGAAATTAACAACAGCGTATGAGTTTAGCAATTACCAATTTGAATATGTGATTGTTCTTCTAATGGCGATGGAATTCAGAAAAAAGCACAAGCCATCTGCTACAAATACATTTATATTTATTTTAACATTTCCCCCCGTTTTTCAATTAAAGGACCCATAGGTGCATTGGAATAGAATGTCTAAAGAGATTCTCAGTCATCCAGGTCATGGTTGTCCCAAAGGTGCTTTTTTCAAAAGGCAACTGGACTTTCTAGTTTTTCTTTGAAGATGTTTTGCTTCTCATCCAAGAAGCTTCTTCAGCTCTGACTGGATGGCAGGGAAGATGGGAGAAGAATCTTTCCATTCCCCACCATCCAGTCAGAGTTGAAGAAGCTTCTTGGATGAGAAGCAAGACGTCTTCAAAGAAAAACTAGAAAGTCCAGTTGCCTCTTGAAAAAAGTAGCTTTGGGACATTGGAACAGAAGTTTATTTTTATAAGAAAAAGCTTCAGGCTTTTTGATGACAAGTATTTTTTTCAAAGCACACATTCAGCACTCAATGAGCTTGGGGGTGGAGGGTGGCTCATTGCTGAGATATATGTTTAAGGCTGCGCATCAGCATGGCTCAAGACTGAGTGTCAATGAGAGGCAGTTGCAAATCTTCCAAACTCACAAACTACAGTCTAAGATGAAGTCAAATAGTTTACATCTCACCCATGTAATTATTTCTGCTGTAACCACCTCTTATATATAATATAAAGTTTGGTTGAGTTATTCTTTAACTAAAAGGGTGACCTAGTACTTTCCTTTAATTTCCAATTGCATTTTTACAAACATGGGAGGCGGGGGATGAGTTAATATATTTGGGGAAAAATAATTGTGTACCTATAATTGGGGCATAGTATTAGTGAAGTCTGTTTTGTCCATAGGGATAAATTCCCACACCATTCTTCAAAGTTAATCCACCACTGTAAGAAAGCATTCTATCCTTAGAGGGATGCAATTATTCTTTCGATTGTCCCCATTAATCTGGGTCTGTACGCAGATGCATCAGGATTTCCCAAAAGTGCTTTTTCAAAAGAAGCAATTGGACTTTGTTTTTCCTTGAAGACATTTTGCTTCTCATTCAGAGAGCTTCTTCGGTTTTTGGATGAGGTAAAATGTCTTCAAGGAAAAATAAAGTCCAGCTGCCTTTTGGGGAAAAAAAAAACAGTTTTGGGACATTCAAAGCCTGGATGACTGAGAATTTCCATAGACATCAGAAATTATTCCAAAGATGTAGATGTTTCAAGGAAAGTCAACATTTATCCGGTGCAGACAATAACATGTTCACAATCTAACATTGATCTTTTCCATGGGCAGGGATTTTTTTTTAACCTAAATCTTGGTTCTGTCACTGAGCCTTATGGAAGTCTGGTCTCCCATGGTATCTGGAGTTGAAACTGTGGTTTTCTTTCTCTTCTTTCTCAGCATTCATTGCAGCAAGTTTGAGTGTATTGACCTCTGAGGGCTGCCCCTTCTCTCCTAGCCCTTTGACTGCATCATGTCTGCTGGGCACAGGAGCAGACTTTGAGCAATACGGAACCAACGGAGCAGGGAAGCAAAGTGGCAGCACCCAGTTAGCCAGGAAAAACCAATGTGTGTCTGGTGTCACTGTGCAACTGGAAATGAGGAGCCTTTGGGAGGAGTTCAACAGCCTTGGCACCGAGATGATTGTCACCAAGGCAGGACGGTAAGTGTGATGCTCTTTGGATCACGGGTGCAGACACCATCAGCAGCATTTCTCAGTCACAGAATCTCTAAACTGTGTAGACTTCAACTCCCCACAAACCAGATGTAAGGAAAGCACACCACTCAGCAAAGTTTCAGGAGGGAGGCTACAAAAACTGCAGCTCTACTACATTTATAAGAACAAAGTAAAGGATCATTAAGAGGTTTAAGGAGATTACACCACGCACCCGAGCTTCCCAAATGATTGCAGCTGTTTAATGCTTCAAAAATGTATGTAAAATATGGTTTAGTGTGTAAGCTAATTCTCTTTCAACTGTTTTGCTAGAGCTTGTTGTGTGCCATGGGATAAATTGCCTAGCTTGTCAATTTGAGAGAAGCCACTTGGTAAGTGGCTTGGGCCTTTAAGGCAAGACTTGTAATGGCTTTTCCTGTATATTGGGCACATGATATTTGCCCTTCCCTGACCCAGAGTATGCTATTTACTCAGCTCAGGAATATTTTCCCCACATTCTGTGATGGCCTTCAAAGCTCTGAAGGAGAAAGGAAGGAAGGAAGGAAGGGAGGGAGGGAGGGAGGGAGGGAGGGAGGGAGGGAAGAAAGAAAGAAAGAAAGAAGGAAGGAAGGAAGAAGGGAGAGAAAGAGAAAGGGAAAAAAGAAGGAAAAAGAAAGAAAAAAAGAAAGAGAGAAAGAAAGAAAGAAAGAAAGACAGACAGACAGACAGACAGACAGACAGACCTTACCTTAGGACATTTTCCATACTTTCACCCCAAAGCTACTGGCCCAGTGCAGCATACTCAGTTGTATCAATTATCCACAATAACCCATCTTTTTGTGGCCAGCAGATCCTGATCACCTAAGATCCTTGCAGTCTGCTGGCATTTCCAAAGCCACGATAAGCCCTTTCCTATTGCAACAAGGAAGCTAAACAAATGATCTTGCAAAGTCCTTTTTCTCTGTGGCAGGAGGATGTTTCCCACCTTCCAGGTGAAGATATCAGGCATGGACCCATTGGCGGACTATGTGCTTCTAATGGATTTTGTCCCTTTGGATGACAAGAGATATCGGTATGGGATCGTAAGTTTGGACCTATTGATGTCAATGGGAACCTCAATGAATGATTGCAGCCAATGGGATCTCAGCCAATTGTCTATAACCAAAGCTTTACTATCAACAGAGTTCAGGGGTTCTGGGATTTTTTTTTCTTTTTTAAAACTAAGCTTGAGAAGGTTTGAGACTTTCCGTTCTCTTCCATTCCTCCCTCCAAACCCTTCAAATATCAGCTGTCTCCTATTACCACTTCTGTCGGCTTTCGGGAAACCAAGGTTCGGTTTTGATTTTGAATCTTTCCCTTGAAAGCTGTTTTACTTTTGCAAAACCTGTGGTCCAGTTGAGTCAGCAGATGTGGTCCTCTTCTTGGGCCACTGTGGCTCAGAAGGATTGATTTTTGCTGACATTGGGAACACACAAATATATGATGGTGAACTGTGCTGCCCTAAAAATATTGGCATGTTTGCCAAAAACTTTTTTTTGTAACTTTAATGAAAGTCAACATTCTATACAAGAATTTAGTTTCAATTGTCAGACTTTAAAGATCAGGAATAGTAATACAGGTAGTCCCTAACTTACAACCACAATTGAGCCCAAAATTTATGTTGCTAAGTAAGAGATTTGTTGAGTTTTGCCGCATTTTTAACTTTTCCTTCTACATTTGTTAAGTGAATCACTATAGTTGTTAAATTAATAACATGGTTGTTAAGTGAATCTGGTTCCTACATTGACTTTGCTTGTCAGAAGGTCACCAAAGGGGATCACATGATCATGGGACTCTGCAACCGTCATAAATGTGAATCAGTTGTCAAGCATCCGAATGTAAATTATGTGATCATGGGGATGCTGCAAAGCTCATAAGTATGAGAAAAAGGTCATATGTCACTTTTTTCAATAACTTTGAATGGTCATTGAGTGAACTGTTGAAAGTTGAGAACTATCTGTATTGCTTGTGAAGGAAATGGCTTCTGTGAACTTACAGGGGTGGGTTCCTGCCATTCTAACCTCTTCTAAAGAAGAGGTTCCACAAATCTACAGTGCTGTTTAGAACCGGTTCCAGCTCCCTCCCCCCGCCCGTCTGCACATCATCAAGATGAAGAGTGAGAGGAGGAATTATGGGAGTTGAAGTCCACAAGTCTTAAAGCTGTCAAGTTTGAACACCTCTGGGGTTTTTTTTCTAAAGGGTTAGGAGTGCAAGGGTCTTGTAACTGGACAGCTTTAAGACTTGCGTGCTTCAATGCCAGAGTTCCTGAGCCAACATGACTGGAGGAGGAATTCTGGGAGTTGAAGTCCACAAGTCTTAAAGCTGTCAAGTTTGAACACCCCTGTTTTTTCCCCCTAAAGGATTAGGGGTGCAAGGATCTTGTAACTTGACAGCTTTAAGACTTGAGTGCTTCAAATGCCAGAATTTCTGAGCCAACATTTTGGTTGCTAAGCAAAAGCATTGTTAAGTGAGTTTCACCACATTTTACAAATTGGCCACGCCCACCCAGTCACATGACTGCAAAGTCACTCCCACCCAGTCACATGGCCGGCAAGCCACTCCCACCCAGTCACATGGCCAGCAAACCACTCCCACAAAGCAGGCCACACCTACAGAAAAGGTTCTAAAAAATTTTGAAACCCACCATTGGTCTATACCCCAGACAAACCATAATCTCTCTCCAGGGCCATTCCCCTGGAATTATTACCAAGAGCAAAAGGCTATAAAGAAATGCTTCCAGGCAGCTAACATTACTTTCTGTTCCAATTTAACATTATCCATGAAGGGGGAAAAACACACATTCTTTATCAGGTCTCTTTAGAAGAGAAGAGGGTTGCTGAATAATGAGATAAACTCTAAGGCATAATAACGCCACACTTTGATTCTCAAGATAAAAGCCACATAAATAATATGCAATTAAGTTGTATTAGGTTTCTATATTAGCATGCCGCAGACAGTCAGAAGCTATCAGTCTGTGATGCAAATCCTGCTGGGCAACAGTTGTCAACACCAATAAAGATCTGGAAGCCAAAGAGTTGGATTCATTATTATTGTTCATTTGTCTAGCATGTCTTCAGGGATGAAAATCACATCACCTTGATTCACCCCTCCTTTTCTTGTCCTTCTGGCTTTTGGTCAAAAATGGAAGTCATAGTCAAGTCTATGTCTGGTCCTTGAATGAAGCTGTTCATTAGAGATGCACAGATTTTAAGATGGCTGCTACGATGAGGAAAAACTGTTTACCAAAAGGCAATCTCTTGCCATTCCTTCTAGTACCTCAGGGTGCTGTTTGTCATCCTAAAGTAGATGACATATTTCAAAAGATCAACATGTTATAAGACAGCATGGGATGTCTACATGGGATCAAGGGGCATTCTTAAGTGATGCTAGAGACTGGTATTTTGCTTTGTAGCATCGCAGGAATCATTTATTCATTTTTAGAAAGTATTTAAATAAAAAGAAGATGGGGCATAGAACCTGATAGGAACCATAATACCTAATCCATCCATGTGATCATTTCTCTCTTTTGATGGCCTTGTTGATGAAACCCATTTCAGTTCAGAATTTCATTTACCCTTAGAAAAGGTCTTGATTTAGATTTGAATCAATCTATCTTAGTCATGATATTGTCAAATTTGTCTGAGCATCAATACAAATAAGTGTGTGTATGTGTGTGTTTATGTATTAAACAGTGTATGTTGCATCCTTTGGCCTTCTTCAAACCTAATGGATAGGGTCAGAATACTCATCCCTGAGATGTCCAGTTGTTGGATGGATAACTTTTTTGGTTTCGCCATAGGGAAGAAGATTCCTATAGCTAGGACTTCACAATTACATAGATAGAACTGGCCTGATCTAGCCTATTTTTTCCCTTGGGACTTCTTAGCAAGCCAAACATAATGGATAGATCCAGTACAAGCCAGGACTGTAACAACCTGGCCCAGCAGGATATCTCTTTCCTACAGGTATGCATTTCACAGTTCTGCTTGGCTGGTAGCTGGCAAGGCAGATCCTGCTACACCCGGCCGGGTTCACTTCCATCCTGACTCCCCTGCCAAAGGAGGCCAGTGGATGAGGCAAATTGTCTCTTTTGACAAGCTCAAGCTCACCAACAACTTGATGGATGACAACGGTCATGTGAGTTGCTCTGGACTGTTGCATGATTAATTACTATTTAGCTTCCTGACTGGGTTGTACTTGATTTAAGCAACTGCTTAATGTTTTTCTCCTGTTTTATTTTCAGAAAGGCAACTTATTCCTTAAATGCAATCATTATAATACTCAGATTTTTTTAAAATCCTAAATATAACACTGGCAGTACTCTATTAGCAAAAAAAGTAAATAAATGACATACATTTCTCCAAAATCCTTCGCAAACAAGATTTAACAACAACAACAAAAGAAGGGCTGTGGTACTAGTGGAGAAAAATCAGAAATACTGTTGGAGTAAAAGAAGAAACTTCTTTTTCATTTATAATAGTATCTCATATTTGGGCTGGCTCAAAAGAAATCTGAATAAGCAATTATGGCTAGATTGGCAACCTGACCCTGACCCAAGACCCAACCTAATAGCTATCGACCAGATTTATCCAACTTCCACCCTCAAGATGTGCAGTATTCCTGTTTCCACCATTGCCATTTCAACCACCCACAATCAGTGGGATAGGACAGCATATACACTATATTATTTCCCTTCCAAATATGCCATATTAGACAAAACTAAACAGAATTAGGTATAATACTGGAGGAAGTGCCTCTGCCCTCTATTAGTGGGGATGGAAAGATTCCCATTGCCATTGTGGTGCTGATATGCAAATTATAAAAAATATTTTGCAAAATTACCCACAATGTGAGTTCTCTGATTCCCTAGAAGATCTGCAGCTAGCAATGCCTAGATAGCTGAACTGGACATCCAGTTATGAGACTACCGCCCTTCCCCCATAGTGGTTTTGTATATATTTATGTGGATTGTCTGTATACGTTTAGTTCTCTTTTGTCATGTTTTCATCATATGAATAACAACAACAACAACAACAACAACAACAACGAACAAAGCATTGCATGGCCAATTTCTGGAAAAAATAAAAGATAAAGTGGACAGTGAATAAACTTGGTTATGGTTAACAGCAGGTACATTAAAGAAAGAAACAGAGTCACTAATCCTGGCTGCGCAAGAACAAGCTATCCGCACAAATGCCATTAAGGCCAAAATCGAAAAATCCTCTGATGATGCCAAATGCAGACTTTGCAAGGAAGCTGATGAAACTGATGATCACATACTCAGCTGCTGTAAAAAAAATTGCGCAGACTGATTATAAATTGTGGCACAATTCAGTAGCACAAATGATCCATTGGAATTTGTGCAAAAATTATAATATTAAAACAGCAACAAACTGGTGGGAACATAAGCCTGAAAAAGTCACCGAAAATCAGATGGTCAAGATCTTGTGGGATTTTCGCATACAAACGGACAAAATACTGGCGCATAATACACCAGACATCACACTGGTTGAGAAAAATAAGGTCACAATCATAGACATCGCAATACCAGGTGATAGCAGGGTCGCTGAGAAGGAACATGAAAAAATCGCAAAATACCAGGACTTAAAAATTGAAATTCAATGATTATGGCACAAACCAGCAGTGGTAATTCCAGTGGTAATTGGCACACTGGATGCTATTCCAAAAGCACTGGAATTACATTTAAAACAGTTAAAAATTGACAAAATCACCATCAGTCAAATGCAAAAAGCCGCACTGCTTGGACCTGCACGCATATTACGAAAATACGTTACAACGTCCTAGGCCCCTGGGTGGGGCCCGACTAGTAACCAATGTCAAATCCGGCGAAACAACTGGCCGCTGTGATACAATTGTATTATTATTATTATTATTATTATTATTGTTGTTGTTGTTGTTGTTGTTGTTGTTGTACAATTGTATCACAGCGGCCAGTTGTTTCACCGGATTTGGCATTGGTTACTAGTCGGGCCCCACCCAGGGGCCTAGGACGTCGTAACGTATTTTCGTAATATGTGTGCAGATCCAAGCAGTGCGGCTTTTTGCATTTGACTGATGGTGATTTTGTCAATTTTTAACTGTTTTAAATGTAATTCCAGTGCTTTTGGAATAGCACCCAGTGTGCCAATTACCACTGGAATTACCACTGCTGGTTTGTGCCATAGTCGTTGAATTTCGATTTTTAAGTCCTGGTATCTTGCGATTTTTTCATGTTCCTTCTCGGCGACCCTGCTATCACCTGGTATTGCGATGTCTATGATTGTGACCTTATTTTTCTCAACCAGTGTGATGTCTGGTGTATTATGCGCCAGTATTTTGTCGGTTTGTATACGGAAATCCCACAAGATCTTGACCATCTGATTTTCGGTGACTTTTTCAGGCTGATGTTCCCACCAGTTTGTTGCTGTTTTAATATTATAATTTTTGCACAAATTCCAATGGATCATTTGTGCTACTGAATTGTGCCGCAATTTATAATCAGTCTGCGCGATTTTTTTACAGCAGCTGAGTATGTGATCAACAGTTTCATCAGCTTCTTTGCAAAGTCTGCAATTGGCATCATCAGAGGATTTTTCGATTTTGGCCTTAATGGCATTTGTGCGGAGAGCTTGTTCTTGCGCAGCCAGGATTAGTGACTCTGTTTCTTTCTTTAATGTACCTGTTTTTAACCATAACCAAGTTTGTTCACTGTCCACTTTATCTTTTATTTTTTCCAGAAATTGACCATGCAGTGCTTTGTTCTGCCAACTCTCCATTCTTGATTTTATCACATCTTTTCTGTATTCTTGTTTTGTCTGTTGGGCCTTCAGTAGATTTTTGTTCTTTACTTCGATTAATAGATGTTCTTGGGTGTCTTTTAAATAATCAGCCAGTGCATGTTTTTCTTCTTCAACTGTTTGCTTCACTTGTAATAATCCTCTGCCACCTGATTTTCGGGGCAGATATAGTCTATCAGTATCACCACGTGGATGTAAACTGTAGTGCATTGTCATTAGTTTCCTGGTTTTTCGGTCCAAAAGGTCCAAATCAGCTTGTGTCCAGTTAACTATGCCAGCTGTGTATCTTATAACTGGTATTGCCCAGGTATTTATGGCCTTGATTGTATTTCCACCATTCAATTTGGATTTCAAAATTTTCCTAACTCTGTTGGTGTACTCTCGCCTGACAATAGTTTTTACTTCTCCATGCTTGATGTTATCCAACTGCAGAATGCCTAAGTATTTGTAGGCTTCATTTTCTTTGCATTTAATTAGTTGGCCATTGGGCATTTCAATTCCCTCAGATGCAGTGATTTTTCCCCTTTTTATGGATACAGTGGCGCATTTTTCCATGCCAAACTGCATTGAAATATCGGTGCTGAATACTCGGACTGTATTTGTCAATTATTATTATTATTATTATTATTATTATTATTATTATTATTATTATTATGGCATATTCATTTTTGGAAACCAATACATCTGGCCATTGCCAAATTGGGAAACTGAGGTACCTTTTTTTCATGGAGAATTTAGTCATGAAAGTGAAGAGAACCTGAGTGAAATATTTCTTCAGTATTTAATAAATAAAAACCACTTTTCGTGAAATGTAGCCCCTTGGTTGACAGCATATAACATTTCTGGCTAGGGTTTTCCCCAGGGGTACAATCCAGTAGGTTCTGACAGATTCTGAGGAACCGGTAGCGGAAATTTTGATTAGCTTGGAGAACAGGAAAATACCAACACTGCTAGCCCCGGGTGGGCGGGAATGGAGATTTTGCAGTATCCTTCCCCTGCCACTCCACCAAGCCATGCCCACCAAGCCACTCCACGCCCACCAAGCCACGCCCACCGAACCAGTAGTAAAAAAAATTGAATTTCACCACTGGTTTCCCCCCCATTATATTTCAAATTAGAAGAGATCTACTGACCTTTGGGAAAGTGAAAGAGAGTTGCCTGCTGCCACATGCAGCATTGGAAGACCTTAAAATGGGTGCCCTCACCTGAATTTAAATTGTTTGTACCCTCACCTGAAATCTTTATTTTCTTAATCGATCAGATCATTCTGAACTCCATGCACAGATATCAGCCCCGTTTCCATGTGGTGGTGGTGGACCCGCGTCCAGACAGTGAGCGCTATGCCCAGGAGAATTTCAAATCTTTCATCTTTACAGAGACGCAATTTATGGCAGTGACCGCCTATCAGAACCATCGGGTAAGACCAGAGTATATGGTGGTTTCTCCTCCAAGAGAACTGATTTATGGAAGAGGGTTGATGTGTGACAGAATACCACTGACTTCTTGTAGATAAATCAGGATGGGCTCCCTCTGCTGGATAAATACAAGTTGTACTCAACTTACGACCACGATTGAGCCCAAAATGTCTGTTGCTAAGTGAGAAATGTGTTGTTTTTCCCTGCTTTATGACTTTTCTTGCCACTTTTGTTAAGTGAATCATTCCAGTTGTTACATTAGTAACATGGTTGTTAAGTGAATCTGGTTTCCCCACTGACTTTGCTTGTCAGAAGATTGCAAAAGGCGATTGCATGACCCTGGGACACTGCAACGGTCATAAATATGAGTCAGTTGTCAAGCATCCAAATGTAAATTATGTGACCATATGGACGCTGCAATGGTCATTAAGTATGAAAAATGGTCATAAGTCACTTTTTTCAAGTGCCTTTGTAACTTTGAATGGTCACTAAGCAAACTGTTGTAAATCAAGGATTACCTGTATGCAATACAATACAATAGCAGAGTTGGAAGAGACCTTGGAGGTCTTCTAGTCCAACCCCTGCCTAGGCAGGAAACCCTATACCGTTCCAGACAGATGGCTATCCAACATATTCTTAAAGACTTGCAGTGTTAGGGCATTCACAACTTCTGGAGGCAAGCTGTTCCACTGATTAATTGTTCTAACTCTCAGGAAATTTCTCCTCAGTTCTAAGTTGCTTCTCTCCTTGATTAGTTTCCACCCATTGCTTCTACACTCAGGTGCTTTGGAGAATAGTTTGACTCCCTCTTCTTTGTGGCAACCCCTGAGATATTGGAACACTGCTATCATGTCTCCCCTAGTCCTTCTTTTCATTAAACTAGACATAACACATCGCTCATGATGCTAAACTGACAACCTAATTACAAATCCTAAACCAGCAATTTAAGAAGGCATCTGAGGGGATACAATCAATATGGATGAAAGGGATTAGCACCCAGCCTCAGTATACCACATAGTTCATTGGATAACTTGAAAATTTTCTCTCTCAACCTCTTTTTTGCTAGGCCACAATGGGATAGATAACCTTTTATAGATTGGTATATCAATGAAGCCACTAGAAGTCAAACTCAACTTGAAGGAGACCTTGCCTTTTTAAAATGCTATCCTACTGTTCTCAGAAAAAGGGTAGGCAGGATTATAAATCAAATGTTTATTGTCTCCCTTGGCCTTCTCCTAAACAGTTTTGTGAGGTGTGTGAAGGAACTTAGATCAGTATGCTATCTGACTGAAATTCCCTTCTCTGGGACTAGTGAAAGCTATCTGAAGGCTGCCAGGGAAGGTAGTAAATCACTGATAAAGCTATCCCTGTCTTGACAGATCACCCAGCTGAAAATTGCTAGTAACCCTTTTGCTAAAGGTTTCCGGGAGTGTGAGCCAGATGACTGGTAAGTCTCTTCCTAGATTACTATTCTACTAAGCCAGGGATATGCAACTGAATGAATGGAGCCATTTATTCAGTGGATTGAAGACCTTGTTGCACATGCACTTGCCTATAAAGTTAGATTTTGTTTAGGCAAGTATAATAAAATGTAGGACTCATTTACAGAGAGTACAGTAGGTCAGTGTTTTTCAACCTTTTTTGTGCAAAGGCACACTTTTTTCATGAAAAAAATCACGAGGCACACCACCATTAGAAAATGTTAAAAAAATTTAACTCTGTGCCTATATTGACTATATATAAAGTGTTTTCCCACGGCACACCTTACACTATGTCACGGCACACTAGTGTGCCGCGGAACAGTGGTTGAAAAACACTGCAGTAGGTTAATAAAATAATAGTTATATAAATATATTAAAAGTACACATATTGCTGGTGTGGAGGTGCTCTGCAGCTGTTATTTGGGTTCTTTCTGAACACAGGCCCATGATGGGTGACAGGTGATAGGTCAGGAGAGTGGGAGAGAGACGTGGGATGAGGAAGGGAGCAAAATTGAGAGAGCCCCCTTTTTAATTAAGTCCATCTGATTTCCACTCCATTCATCAATTGAATTACTAGTCTTCCCAAATACTGGTGGCTGGTAGGATCGTTTTATGGATTTGCTATCATTCAGGCTAGAAGAGGAAGCTGGGAGTAGTACCCCAAATTGAGAAGTGTTACAAGGGAATGGCAGTTCTGGCAGTAAATGCAGTCAGAAGCACACAGAAGTATTTCAAAGATGTCAATATGATGCCAAAATATGTAAAATGGTATCTCCACCCGCCCTAAAAAAAATCTAGTCTAGCAGAATCTTTTTCCGGCTAAAAGATAAAATCTTTAATGTTCTAATTTGGGACATCTCTTTTCCAGTTTAAATCAATTGGTTTCTTTTTTTAGTAGCCCAGCAAAATGACAATGAAGTTACAGGTAAGGAGGGATTACGCTCACAGTATTCTCAACTAGGCAACTTGTTAAATGCCAGGCCCTGACTATATCAATGCCTTATCAATACCTTTAAAAAGATCTACAATGCCTAATTCATGATCTTGGTAATGATGTGATCAGGGTCAAGAACAGCCAAGGGCAAATTAAGACTGCCTCCACAGTTGCAAAGGCATCAAAGGCTGAATTACGAGGCATACTCTCTCAAAAACAAAGCCCGAGACACAAGTCATGCTAGTTCTGTTACAATTCACTTTACTTCATGAGGCTTTTTCCTCATGCATGTCTAAAACTGCTATAGCCGTAGCCAGCTGCTCTTCTGGTTTCTAGCAGCTGGTCTTCGCAGGCACTGGAACGCCAGAAAACAGCCAAAAATGGCGTGAAAAACAGCCTGAAAAACAGCCCAAAACACAGGCCATTTTCCAGACCGTTTTCAGGCCAGGTTTTTTGGATGAAAACGGCCCAGAAATGCCCAAAAAACAGGCATGCGCATGCTGGCCAGCTGGTCTTTGGGTTTCCGGCATCCAGCACACACACATGCACACGTGTTCCAGTTTAGGCACTCGGTGCCAAAAAGGGTCGCCATCACTGTGCTATAGAATCATTCCACCAATGTTTGGGGGATGATTGATTGTATCAGCTATATCTGCATCAGTGGTGGGTTTCAAAACATTTTTGAACCTACTCTGTGGGTGTGGCCTCCTTTGTGGGAATGGCTTGCTGGCCATGTGACCTGGTGGGAGTGGCTTGTCGGCCATGTGTTTTCTTTCTTTCTCTCTCTCTCTTTCCTTCCTTTTGTGTCTCTGTGCCTTTTTCCTTTTATCTCACACTTTTTCTTTCTTTTTTCTTTTTTTCTTTATTTCTTCCTTCTTTCCTTCCTTTCTTTCTGTGTGTGTGTGTGTCTGTGTGTGTGTGTCAGTGGTGGGTTTCAAAAATGTTTGGAACCTCTTCTGTAGGTGTGGCCTGCTTTCTGGTGGAACCTCTTCTAACCGGTTTGGTAGATTTGACGAACCGGTTCTACCGAACTGGTGCGAACTGGTAAGGAACCCACCTCTGATCTGCATCATGCTGATAACCCAACAAAAGGGAAGAATTAAGACACCAGTGGTGGCTAAGGACATAGATAGAACTGGATCAAGTTGTACTCCAAAAAATGTCCTGTAGAGTAGTGCTTATGGGAAATTTCACATTTAAACCTTAACTGATTATGTTGTGTGCATATAGGCCAGGATCCTCAAGGCAACTACTGGGCTGTTTATCACGGAATGGGAATGCCTCTTCCTTAGGCCAACTTCAAGATATTCCAGAGAAAGGTAAGATGAAAAAATGTCAGTTTAGAATGGAAACAGCTACAGGAAAGCAGTCTTAAATCCAAGTGCATAATAGGAAAACCAATAATCCCATAAACATTGAAATTTTATGGTTTATGGGCTTAGGGTAACGAAGCTATACATCTTCCTATGGAACTGTTCAACAAAGTCTTGTGGATAAATGTTGCCTTCTTCCTCATTGTAGGTAGAAATTAGCATTTTTTTGTTCATTCCATTTAGCCTGCCTTCAGGTCAGCCATAATCACGTTGTATGTAATCCAAATTTTTGCCATTAAGTACAGAACTCAGAGGAAAAAGTGAACTTTGTTCTTTAAAGATCTGCATCATAATGGTATCAAAAATGTTTAAATGCCTAGGCACTATCTGGAAAACTACCAAAATTTGAAGATTATGGCTTCTGCAATCAGTAAATAGTTATCTTGATATCTTCTCATTTAGCAAGAGAAAGATCAACATCAACAAAGACCTGCATATATGTGGGGTTTTTTCTTGAGGCAGTTGTATTCTTGACATTAATCACTGCACCAATCTGTTTCTCCAAGTTTAGTAAGTTGAAATGTTAGCAACAGAATGCGCTGGACCAAACAATGAACTGGTATTTAAATTGCTAGTTTCAACAACATGAAAATAGTAAAATGCAAATCACCCTATTCTCTCCTGAGATCCTAGATCAGTGATAGTTAACCTTTTTGTTGTTGCGTGCCGAAAATGTGCACGTGCATGCACCCATAATGCAATGCACGCACAACCCCCCTCACAACCCCCTGTGCATGTACACATGAGCCCCCCCACATGCGCCCCACTCCCTGCACACGCACCCTGCCCATTTTTGGCTTCCAGGTTGGTGCAGGCTTTGCAGGCCCAAAACACGATGCGGGGGCGCTGCTTGAGAGCCCAATATGCGATGTGAGTGCCCCCTGCACATCTCCCTGCCCCCACGCATCCCCCACATGCTCCACCCCCGTGCATGTGCAGTAGAGACCTGAAGACCAGCTAGCTGGCGGGAGGTATGCACATGTATTGTGGAGCTGGGCTGGGGTGATGGCTGGTGTGCCTGCAGAGGGCTCTGCGTGCCACCTGTGGCATGTGTGCCATAGGTTTGCCATCATGGTCTTAGTGAAATCAGAGATACTTCTTGCATGTGGCTCCCTCAGTGGAAGTTTTGCCTTCTCCACTTCGATGAAAAACAGCCAAGGTATATTTCCAGAGCAACGCACTGCATAGAAAAGGATTAGGGTTTCTGGTAATAGCCTCTATTCTCTACAGTTACCTCTCTCTTTCTAGGGTTTTCCAGCAATCACCACCTCCCTCCTGCCCTCCTCAGAGAAGCCTCCCAATTCCAGCATCAACCTCTGGTGACATCAGCCAGCCTCCCAGATGTATGCATCGCACGACGACCCTTGAATGAAGCCTCCAGGGCCCTGCCCTACAAGCACCTCTCCTATCACAGCTTCTATGTGGGAGCTCGATCTGGGGCAGCACCTTATGCCCTACCTAGCAACCGGGCAACCAGCTTCCACACTCTCAACATTTACACAGCTGGCGGCTATGAGCAATGAGACAGCAGGAGCGGCCATTCCCCATCCCCTGTCTCAGTTCAGATCAAACGCTCCCAAAGAGCCTCTTTCATCTCCTGGTGTGTGCTTTTTATGATACTGCCTGCCAGGAAGTTTGCCCATTATACAACTTCCTCTTCGCTGAAGGCATTTTGGGGGTGGTATTTTTTATGCCCAACTGATACTTATATCTTATCCGCTGCTCTAGATAACAGAGTTTCCCACTGCATCAATTACATATTAAACAATCATATTATATACAGATAGGAGTATTGCAATACAAACCAACCTCTTTTAAAAGGTGTAAAGGAACTCAAAACAAGAACAGAAAGTGGATCTCACTGAGATCCTGGCCACCTGCTCATATCTGGGTCTGCTCCTTGCCTCTCTGAAACAGCCCGCAATTCTTTAACGATAGTTAAGGATTCCAGTTAAGGTGAAATTCATTTTTTATTTTACTACGGTTGTGGACGTGGCTTGGTGGGCGTGGCAGGGGAAGAATACTGCAAAATCCCCATTCCCTCCCCACTCTGGGGCCAGCCAGAGGTGGTATTTGCCGGTTCTCCAAACTATGCAAAATTTCCACTACCGGTTCTTCAGAACCTGCTGGGTTTCACCCGATTCCAACCCCATCTCCAAACACAACAACCCTGACTGGAACACACCCGTCCCATGTTCAAGCCTGCAAAGCAGAAATCCCAAGTAAATCTTGCAACTACAAAATGCCCTCCAGGCAGAGGTAAAAATGCAGCGAGTTTTATTTTTATTGCCGAGTTAGTGCCACAGGGATAAGGATTTCAATGTCTTTAGAATGCTACATGGCCTATTGAATGCACTGTCCTTCTCTTAATGGGAGGATGTGACAAGGTTTTGATGCATTTCTGAAGCCTCCCTGCCTTCAATGTGAAGGAAACTTGTCATGTACTCCAAGCCAAGAATCCCTCTTTTGTTTTTGGCAGAATTAAACTTAGTTGGCCTACATGGGAGAGGTGCCGTTTTTCATTTGCTCCACCTCTGGTCCATGTTTCCATTGGTGTGCTTTGCTAACAGCCAGTAAACTGAGTTCAAAAGATAGAAAGAACAACCACAGTCATCTAAATCCATTTTCCTGTATTAACCCCCAACATGTCAATTGTATTGCTTTAGATCAAGCCTGTCTTGACAGATTGGACTTCCCAGTGCCTCCAACTCATATTTTGGTAGATGCAGCATCAATCTGAGTTCTTTGTCATTTAAAAAAAAATTGAGGCTGACCTGGACATTAACACCCAATAAAATTCTAGTGCAAATCTGCAGAAGGTAATTTAAAAAGTGCCTAGGCCAGGTCTCGTCAACTAACCTTAAACAAGTAACTGATCCCTTTTTACATAGATGAGTGATACACATGGACAATGTCCTTGTAAGTCTTATTGGACCACATTTCAATATTTCCTATATTCTGATTTTCCTTACGGTCTTTTACTATTCTTTCCCACTAGAGCTCTCAGGTTACAGAGACATAGGTAAGAAAGTTATTGGAGCAACCTATCAAAAGATCTGGAAACAATGTGGCATGATTCAAAACACAGATCTGGAAGATTGTTCCTTCAGTTCCAAAATGTCAGCCTAAATACTGATATTTCATGTGTGAGTCAGCACAGGATCTTGGTTTAGTTGTAAAAGGCTAGTGCATGTTCCACCTGGACAGAGGTCACAACCAGTGGAGGGGAAGAAAGAATCAGTTTAAAAAAAGAAGAAGCAACATAAGCTGGTAGCTTTGCCCATTAGTTCAGGAACACACATCAATATTCCCTTTCTGGAAAGAAGCAGTCACTTTTCTTCTTAGATCCAAATGTCACTGGTGAAGGTGAAGGGGCTGAACTGGTACCCAGCACCTGAATAGAATTTGTTCTGGAATTCCACCCTGAAAAATACAGGACAGATCAGTTTAGGTTTTGCAAGATCAACTCTCTCCCCAGTTTTATCCAGTCCCAATACAGATGCGCTGTGTCACCCCAGGGTTCAACAACCTCTCTGGGAACTTAGACTTGATCTCTTTAAGAATCATTTATTGCCTGTATGATTCCTAAATGATAGCATAGAGGAATTTAGCAATCCAAGTCGAATAAGGCAGTAACATTTTCACAAAATGTTTTTGTGTTTGCCAGGAGAATTCCCTTTCCCATGTATCTGTAAGATGTGGTAGCACAGTGGTTAGAATGCAGTACTGCAGGCTAATTATGCTGAATGCCAGCTATCTGCAGATTGGCAATTCCATTTTCACCGGCTCAAGGTCGACTCAGCCTCTCATCCTTCCAAGGTCAGTAAAATGAGGACCCAAATGTTTGGGAGGGGGCAATACACTGACTCTGTAAACCTCTTAGAGAGGGCTGTAAAGCACTGTGAAGTGGTATATAGATCTATTGTTGCATATCTCACCAATGAAGACGTAGAGCGTGCAGGAAAGCTGAGAGTCCCTCCATCACCAGTAAAATTGCCACAGTCAATACTGCGAAGAAAGCAAAGACGGGAACAAGGATAACCCCGCCTTGGTAGCCCATCACAAAGCCATTCTTCATCACCATGCTCCAGAGGACCTCTGAGAGCTCTGTGAACAGAGATGAGTGCAAGAGTTAGCAAAAGGGGCAAATTCTCTTCCTACTGCATAGTAGAAAACTCTGCAGATAAGACATGCCCTATCTTAATCAGACGTAATTCTGATGCCAAATCACTGACTTTATATACACTGTGATATCGTCTATGGCATATTGGGTGTAAATAGTCAACCTTGTTGATTACTTTGTTGACCATGGTTAAGCAAATAATGGCTTAGTGTAATATGAAAACCCACACACAGTGATTACACATGATGCCTAGACTTAAAAGTTTGTTTAACCTTGTTGGTGAACAAGTCATGTTTGTCTGTGTTCACGTAACAAGCTACACCCTAAGCCATTCTATACAAAACCAAAACCGAACAAACCACATGATGATTTTCTGAAATAAATGAACCCAGTCATCATCACCTTTCCCAGGAATTTCCGGAAAAATTCCCACCAACCAAATAATCAGCGCAGCAAAGAAAGCCTCCTCTATTTCCCTCACTTCCCACCCCTAGGAACTTACGTGCGTGGGCCAAGCTGAGGGCCCAGAGACGCAGATAAGAGGCCGTGTTCGAGATGCAGCCCAGGCAAAACTCAATAGTGTGGATTGTTTGATGCATAAAGACGTCACCAAAGTCAAACTAGAAGGAAACAATTGGGGTGACGGTGAAGACTAGCCAGGTGCTCTCAAATAAGTCAAACCCCTCCCCTGGAGCTTTTTCCAAAATCCAGAAAAGAAATGAGAGGGAGAGAGACAGTAAATAAGAGATTGGTGAACAGAGCATTCAGATCAGAAGGTAGCTTTTAAATATAAATAATGTTGGGATGCTAATGATATGAGTACAGATAGTATTCGACTTACAACAGTTCATTTAGTAACCATTCAAAGTTGCCACAGCACTGAAAAAAAGTGACTTATGGCCGTTTTTCACACTTATGACCATTGCAGCATCCCCATGGTCACATGATCAACATTCAGATGCTGGGCAAGGGGTTCGTATTTATGAGTTACAGTATCCTGGGCAGGGGTGGGCTTCAAAAATTTTAGCAAGGGGTTCTCTGCCTGGTTGCTGGGTGGACGTGGCCATGGTGGTCGTGGCCTAGTCAGCCTCCTGCACCACGGCAGGGGAGGTGGGCGATTTTGCCCTCCCTAGGCTCCGGAGGCTTTCCTTGCGCCTCCAGGAAGGTGAAAACAGCCTCTCCAGGCTCCGGAGGCCCTCTGGACGCCGGAAACGGGCCTGTTTCTGGCCTTTCCAAACTTCCGGTAGGCCCATTTTTTGCCCTCCCTGAGCCTCCGTGCACTCCCTGCATTTATCTGCATCCAAAACGGGCCGCATGGGGACTCTTGGGAGGGGCAAGGTGGGCAGGGCCAGCCAGGAGTGGGATTTGGGGGTTCTCCGAACTGCACAGAATCTTAGCTAGAGGTTCTCCCGAACCCCTGCGAACTCCCAGCAGCCCACCCCTAGTCCTGGGATCATCTTTTGTGACCTTCTGTCAAGCAAAGTCAATGGGGAGCCCAGATTCACTTAACAACCATGTTACTAACTTAACAAATGCAACGATTCACTTAATAGCTGTGGCGAGAAAAAACATAAAATGGGGCAAACTCACTTAACACGTTCCACTTAGCAACATAAATTTTGGGCTCAATTGTGGTTGTAAAGGTAGAGGATTACCTGTAGCACGGCATATGTACTTATAAACTTAAGATCTTGGGACACAAATATTAAGTTGCTACTTTTATGTGATTCCATCACGACAAACATGTTTTCATTTTGACATAACTTCAGCTTTTCTAGTCTTTGCTACCTGCATCCCTCTGTTCAAAACATAAGTACTGATCTATCTCTCTATGCTGGTTGTTTGATCAATTTCAGTCTTTCTTCTATTCTCCTACCATGTCTAAAAAAAAATCACTTAAGTGAAAATAAAGTCTTCAAGTTATGGCAAATCAGCACAAAGTACTGGTCCAATAGCTGTAAGGGAGGACATGGAACAAAATTCTGGCCATCGTAACCACATGAAAGTAGAAGTATTACCTTCTCCTCCTCCTCCTCCTCTTGGCTGCTTTCCATGTGATTCATGTCACCTTCAGCAATGTTCACAGATCTCTTTCGATCCTCTGAGTTCAGCAGAGGTTGCCGCTCTCCTGCTGTGGAAGGATTGTGCTGCAAACATCCCAGAACACATCAACCAACAGAGAAGAGGCTGCTCAAATATTACCTGGCCTCATTCCACAGATTTAGCACCCAGATTATATAAGCAAAGGATTCCTTTCTCACTCCACCCAAATCCCAAACCTGGTATTTTCCTGAATGGCATGTACCTTACTTGAGGATGCTCTAGTGTTCATTAGAAAACAGAATCCACATAGCTTGCAACTGAACTAGGGAGCCAGTTTGGACAATAGTCTTACATTAATGCCAGGGAGTGATTCTTACCCGAGATTTAGGAACTTTCTGGCAATGTTTGTGCCAAAGATAAAAGGGCGTCCCCAGCAGCAGGATGGGCACAGAGAGCACAGCCACCACCATCAATACCAGCTGCACTGTTTTCTGTGGTGAGCAAGAGGACAGTTGTAGTTATTCCAGCCCCATCTCCAAGCATTCAAAACTAAAATAACATTAAGATAAAGATAAAGGTTCCCCAGCATATACATGCTAGTCGTTTCCAGCTCTAGGGACGGTGCTCATCTCTGTTTCAAAGCCAAAGAGCCAGCACTGTCCAAAGTCGTCTCCGTGGTCATGTGGCCGACATGACTAAACACTGAAGGTGCATGGAACGCTGTTAACCTTCCCTCCAAAAGTGGTTCCTATTTTTCTACTTGCATTTTTACCTGCTTTTGAACTGCTAGGTTGGCAGAAGCTGGGACAAGTAACGGGAGCTCACTCCGTTACGCAGTGCTAGGAATTCGAATTGCTGAACTGCCGATCTTCTAATCGACAAGCTCAGCATCTTAGCCACTGAGCCATGGTGTTCCTTACAAAATAACATTACAGGGATTTAAAAAATTTTTTTTCTGGGTTGGATTTTGGAATCAGAACAAGATACCAAAACAAAGATAAGTTCAGCATCCTCTTTCCCCTTCCTCTCTTTCTCACGGTTTATTTCAATTCTTATCCTGTTAAACTTCATTGAACCTTGGAAGGATGGGAGACTGAGTCAACCTTGAGCTTAGTGACCTTAGTGAGACTCGAACTGCCGAATTGCAGTCAGCCAGTAGCCAGCAGAAGTAGCCTGCAGTACTGCATTCTAACCCCTGCACTGCCACAACAAGTACCAAAGGCATTCTTTGGATAGCTCTCAATAACTAGAATTACATTTGTGTTCAGGTTCTCAATCTAGAATTATATTCAAAAAGTCTTATGGCTTTGTACCTCTTGTTGATGTATGCACATTATTCATTATTACAAAACCAGATGATGAACCACGATCATCATTTGAACAGAAAATTCATCTCAAATAACATTTCTCAAAAAAGCTGATCACAAATCCAGCATTAAAAAACAAATGCAAATGAATTATCAATGACTGAATAGGAAAAAGCCAACTTAATATGTAACAAGGCTACTTTCATTCATAATTTGATTGTGGATGTGATGGCCAAATTGGTACACATAATTATCAGACCCAGAGGGGGTTACCATTTGATGTTGTATACATCTGGAACAAATAAGTGTTATTTGTCCTATTCAATACAACAAATTCTGGAAAGAAGAAAAACAATCGAGAATTAAAGGGCGGGATACTTTTTAAATAGGTAATCAAAAGATAGGATATGATGCTAAAAGCAGTTACCTGATGCTTAAAGAGTGGAGCACTTCCAGGACTCTCTGAAAACAGGAACATGTTAATGAACTGGATGAGAATGCTAGGGGCGAACATGGAGTTAGAAGCATCATACATAAACCATTTGTAAAATATCAGGATTACAAGGTAGCCAAAAAGCAGCAAAAGGAAAGTGATTTCTGGAAGGAAAACCAATAGGATCTTGTATTTTTGCTTGAAGTGGCTGCAAACGAAACAGACAGGAGAAGTCATTAACAAAATGATCAGAGACGCATCCAGCACAATATCACTGATTACCCAGATGCCTCTTGAGAAGCAGCAGCTCAATCCCCATTATGTTCCTCAGCCTCTAAGGAAGAGGAGGTAGCATATAGCTGTCATTATCTCTACAGGCGAAACTCAAAAAATTAGAATATTGTGCAAAAGTTCATTTATTTCAGGAATGCAACTTAAAAGGTGAAACTAATAAATGAGATAGACTCATTACATGCAAAGCAAGATAGTTCAAGCCGTGATTTGTCATAATTGTGATGATTATGGCTTACAGCTCATGAAAATCCCAAATCCACCATCTCAGAAAATTAGAATATTACACACAATCAATAAAACAAGGATTGTACATAGAACAATATCAGACCTCTGAAAAGTATAAGCATGCATATGTACTCAGTACTTGGTTTGGGCCCCTTATGCAGCAATTACTGCCTCAATGCGGCGTGGCATGGAAGTTATCAGCCTGTGGCACTGCTGGGTGTTATGGAAGACCAGGATGCTTCAATAGCGGCCTTCATCTCTTCTGCATTGTTCAGTCTCATGTCTCTCATCTTTCTCTTGACAATGCCCCATAGATTCTCCAATCAAGCACAGTAATCCCATGGTCATTGAACCAGGTTTTGGTGCTTTTGCAGTGCGGGCAGGTGCCAAGTCCGGCTGTAAAATGAAGTCAGCATCCCCCATAAAGCTCGTCTACGGAAGGAAGCACAAAGTGCTCCAAAATCTCCTGGTAGACGGCTGTGTTGATCCTGGACTTAATGAAGCACAGTGGACCAACACCAGCAGATGACATGGCTCCCCAAATCAACACAGACTGTGGAAACTTCACACTGGACTTCAAGCATCTTGCAATGTGTGTCCATTCTTCTTCTATACTCTGGGTCCTTGGTTTCCAAATGAGATGCAAAAGTTGCTCTCATCAGAAAAGAGGACTTTGGACCACTGAACAACAGACCAGGTCTGTTTTTCTTTAGCCCAGGTAAGACGCTTCTGACATTGTTTGTTGTTCAGGAGCGCCTTGACAAGAGGAATACGACATTTGAAGCCCATGTCCAGCATCCATCTGTGTGTGGTGGCTCTTGATCACTGACTCCAGCCTCAGTCCACTCCTTGTGAAAGTCCTTAACACTTTTGAATGGCCTTCTCCTGACAATCCTCTCCAGGCTGCGGTTATCCCTGCTGCTTGTGCACCTTTTTCTTCCACACTTTTCCTTCCACATAACTTTCTATTAATGTACTTTGATACAGCACTTTGGGAATATCCAACTTCTTTTACAAGTACCTTTTGAGGCTTTCCCTCCTTATGGAAGGTGTCAATGATGGTTTTTTGCACAACTGTCAGGTCAGCAGTCTTTCCCATGATTGTGATTCCTACTGAACCAGACTGAGAGACCATTTAAAGGCTCAGGAACCCTTTGCAGGCGTTATGGGTTAATTAGCTGATTAGATTGGGACGCTGAGCCTAGAATATTGCACCTTTTCACAATATTCTAATTTTCTGAGATTTGGGGTTTTCATGAGCTGTAAGTCATAAACATCACAATTATGACAAATCACGGCTTGAACTATCTTGCTTTGGATATAATGAGTCTATCTCATATATTATTTTCACCTTTTAAGTTGCATTACTGAAATAAATGAACTTTTGCACGATATTCTAATTTTTCGAGTTTCATCTGTAGCTACTAGCAGTTTTACCCTCCATAAATATATCCAATTCCTTTTAAAATCCCCTCTTTCCAAGACCCCTTTGGCTGACCAAACAGAGGTACATCAACTGGATACTCACAAGTGGTTGAAGATGCCAACAAACACTCCAAAGCTCATGTGAAAAATGCCTAAGATTACAGACATCTTCATTTTGAAGGAGTTTAGAAAGGTGAGATGATTGATAGCCAGACTCCAGATCTGGTTCATAAGAGAAGAGGAAAATCCCAGTCATGGCAGTGACAAGAGCCAGTTCAGATTTGGGAAGGGGAAACAAATAAAAGGAAAGGAGAGAAAAATCCAATGAATTTTAATCCTGGTTTGGTCCTACTTACAGCTGGATATAAAAGTAAGATCTCTACATAAAAGAGCCAGGGGTGGAAAATTTGCTCTGCGCATGTGCAGAAACAAACAACAACAAAAAAGATGGAGGTGCTATGGCACCATCAGGAGAACCAGTTCAGGGGCATGGCAGGCCTGGGTCGCTGCCAGTTCCAGCAACCCAGGCCGCCAAGCTACTAGTGGTTCGGCCGAACCGGTCCAAACCAGTAGGAACTCACCACTGGAGCACACTACATATGCCACCTTAAGCTCCTGAAGGAAAGGCAGGATATAATTAAGGAAAATAGGCACATTGCATTGAGAATTCCCATTGAAATCCTCACAATCAGCTATTTTAGGTCAAGGACGTAAAAGGAATGACAATGGAAGCCTATCAACTTCAAATTTGTTCAGCATGGTTAAATACACCTAGTTCCTTTTCGTCCAGCACATATCAAGCGGCAGTAACCCAGAAGACTATTTGTTTCAAGTTGCCACTCACTCACCGGATCTATCCCAAAAGGGTAGGGACCATTAAACACGCCAGTGACATTGGGGTCCAGATTTAGAGAAAGGCTTTCTATGATATATTCCGAGCTGTAAGGAAAAGAAGAGTTTCAATTGATGACTACGGCCTCCTGCAAGGAGAAGGGGAGTTCTTGGCTTTAAGGAGATCCTTTGGTACCTCCAGTCCGAGTTGTTGGCCATAGCAGCGACACTCCAAGCAGAGGGGAAGATAGTCAGTGCCTTGCTGAAGCATTCGTTGTAGATGAAACCCGTGTAAATAGAAAAGGCACCCATTAAGAGGATGAGGTAGCGGCCCGCAAAGAACATCTGCCAGATCTGATAAGGGAAGGTAACATTAAGTACATACGATGTATGAAGGGAACATACTCAGCAGCCCATGTACAGTTATTATGTTAGTTTCTGAAAGTGTTCAGCTTCCCAACTAGTCAGAAAAACAAATTGGGGCCAAGGTATCTGCCAACCAAAACTAATTCACATTTGTTTTTTGAGGATTGAAGAAAGGGGTAGGACCATCTTTTGGTCCTTACGGGGGGGGGGGGGAACGGGGGGGTGAACTTATTCTAAAATTATTTCCAGATATCGGGCAGAAATAGATCATCTTTCTTCTCCATCTATCTAAAGTGCACATTCCATGGAAAGATCCACTTCGACCAAAGCTCACCTCATTTTCCGCCTTCTTCATTCCAGGTCGGTTCTCAAAAAGCACCATCCAAAGGGCAAAGAGGAACATCAGTAGTCCATGGCCAACATCCCCAAACATGACGGCAAAGAGGAAAGGGAAAGTGATGATGGTGTAAGGAGCTGCAAATGAGAGCTGACATTAGCTGAGAAGCCCAAGGAAAGCCCCATAGCTACTTGCCCTGTTGCTTTAGTCAGTTTAAACCAGTGGTTCCCAAAACCCTTTTTTTGGCCATGCCCCCTCTAAGCATCTTTAAAATCCTGCCCCCCCCCCCCCCCCCCCGTGACATATAATTACTCAAAAAGTGAACTCTACTCAGATGGAGAAAGCCTAAAAGACCATTAACTTGGTTTAAACAAGGTTCAATTTGCCCCCATTAAAAATCAAATTGCCTCCCTCTGAGATGTGGGCCCCATGTTGGGAACCACTGGAAATTGTTGTATACATCCCTGCACCTTGCTTGATTTTTGGAACCACAAAAGAATCGGGAGTAATCAACATGTCTCATCATCTCATATTCCATCCTGTTAGGCTTATGCAATCTCTAGAACCAACACGCGGTCCTGCTGGATTTCTTCTCCCTCTTACTCTCCACACGGTTTACCATTGTTTGAAAGTACTTGAGAGACCGCCTGCTGCCAATTACCTCCCAAAGACCCGTTAGATCTCACAGGGTCAGCCTCCTCCGGGTTCCGTCCACCAGCCAATGCCATCTGGCTACCACCCGGGGGAGGGCCTTCTCTGTAGCAGCTCCGGCCCTTTGGAATGAACTCCCCGCGGAGATACGGACCCTCACCTCTCTCCAGGCCTTCCGGAAAGCCGTCAAAACCTGGCTGTGCCGGCAGGCCTGGGGTTGATGAGTTCCCCTCCCCTCTCGACTGGTATGGCTGTGTGATTTTCGTGTATTTTAATTATGTGTACTGTTGTTTATGTTCCCTTTCCCCCCTGAGTTGTTCGCCGCCCTGAGTCCCTCCTGGAGAAGGGCGGCATACAAATAAACCAAATACAAATGCAAATACAAGTGAAGAGATGTCATAGCTGTTACTTTAACTGTCCCCCATCACTGGTAAGGAAATGAGTATCAAGCAATGGACCAAACCTCCAAGGGTGAAGAGATGTGGGAAAGAGCACATTTCCTCACCTGGGTTCATCTCTTGATAGCTAGCCACCCCATAGGCATCAATAATGTTCTGGAAGCCAGCAGTGAATTTATTGGTGCGAATGAGTGTTGGAGGGCTCTCAGTGCTGATAATCCGGTGGACAAAGGACTCCACTCCAGAACCACTGCGATGCTGTAGGAACAAAAGAGGATCCACCAGAGCAGTTTAGCCAACAGATGTACTTGGGCTTGGCCAGTTTTCCTCCTCCTTCTCTTTCTGACCTGGTTTGCAGTGGCTCAACCTCTAGAGTGCAAAGTAACAAGTCATCCAAGTACTGACCCAACGGCAAATTGCAACCCATCCTTAAAGCATCTGGAGCACTAAATCAAGTGCACCACGACAAGTGCAATTGTCTATTTGCAGAGGCCACTACTCAGCTATTGCTTTCAAAAAAAGAAAATTAAGTTTCCAGAGTCACAAACTCTGTGGACTAATTGGAAAGCTTGAAGCCCTATCTCAAAATAATCTAAATGTATGTCAAAAAGTCACAGCTTTGAAACCAGAATGTTACATGGAAACTACCTGCAACCTACAAGGAGCTATGAAAAATTTACATTTTTCAGCCACTGGAAATTTTCAGCCTTGTCTTTAGCTTTTGAGATTTTAAGTACACATTATTTACCTATTTCCAAGCATTTCTTTATAACCATGAGGATTAGAAACTTATTTTTTTATTTACTGCTCTATAGTGGAAATGGCAAAGCAAATTAATTATATATTAGTAACAATCTCAGTTCATTAGGTTCTGGTTGTTATGTAGCCAAAACATATAGGAAGTACTTGTATGCTTTAAGAATGCAAGGGTTGCCTTAAAGAATTATACTTTTTTGGGGGGTGGGGGGGACCACTTCAGAGGAGATACCTCCCTACTAAAACTCATCTTGAGTAAGGATGGTCAGAATGGTAAGTCCCAGAGGAAGGAAGGCTCCAGCTATCTGAGAATAGGGGCACCAATCCTGCAACATTTGGGGATGGAACAGCTCTTAATGGTTAACCCATAAGCCAAAGCAATTTCCTTTCAGCTACTAGTGCAAAGAGGAATGAATTAATCTTATTGAAAAAAGTCAATACCTTTCTCCTTGTGGTCCACAGCATCTCAGGCAGTGCAGAAGTAGGATGACAAACAAGAGGAAAAGAGACATCCCTACAGACATTTAGTGGCACTTACCGATCCTTCGCGCAGGGCCAGCTGCACAGCAGGAAGGTCACGAACAGGGCACCAGACCTCCCCAATGAGGCATTTATCAGTGATGCTGAAGCTGCACTGGTTGAGGATGAAGTAGATAGCTTTCATCTTCTGGATCTGGACTTGCCATGCAGGTAGAACTGAAAGTACTTTTTGAAGCACCTGGTCCAAGTACTGCTCTGTCTGGCCCAATACCTGTTTGCAAGAGTTTGGGGGCAACACAAAATCAAGTGAGTTCATAGCTTTCATTAGCAGAGTGATTTAAAGTTAATATTATTTAATTACCAATGGAAGAAGTTGCTCAGAGCAGTGAGTGTCAAAGCAATCTTTAAATCTAGAAAATACAGGAGCCTCATCCCATCACAGGCCTATTTATTCATTCATTCATTTGTGAATTCAGTCATCATTCATTCATTCATTCAATACATTTGTATGCCTACCTGTCTTAAAACAAAACTCTGGGTGGACCACAATCAAAGAATAAAACATCATATACTAATGATAAAAAATATTGGTGCCACAACCAAACTTCCTTGATATATCCCACAACATTGTCCTCCCATTCTGACTTTACTATATCTACACTTTTTAAACTGGTATCTTCTCCCAATGTTCTGATTATGTTTATAAATTGAAAGTGAAAGAAATGGAAACAACTTATTATAAGAAGTGAGGAGTAAAAATAAGAGAGCGGGGACAGAAAGGGGAAGGCACAATCCCTTCCAAATCAGACTTGGGTAAAACAGAAACACAGAAGAACAAAATATCTCTGAATTTCAAGAAATAAGAGAGGAATGCCTTTTATATACTTTGAAGGAAAAGTTAAGCATTTTACAGGAGTGGTGGACAAATATGATATCTAAAAAGCACTGCTGGCTTTCAAAAAATAACATTTTTAAGTTACACAAACTTGTAAGATTTGGTGAACTCATAGCTGAATGGCACCATTTTGCACGCTTCTGATCTAGAACAAAGGAATTTTCCAAAGCCAAAGCTTTTGCTTTTGAGACTGGACTTATTGTATTCAATCAATCAGCAATTGATAAGAGATAGTATAAACAATCAAACTTGAATATTTGATCCAGGACCAATTAAGGTTGGTTTTGGATGATTCGGGATTGAAGTCTTGATAAATTTCTGGAATTTTGTTTGGAACTTCAACTTTGTCTTTCTCCTATTACTGTTCACAATTTTTAATACTTTTATATTCTTACATAATATCTTCATCATCATTCTTTTTCAGTTAACTACTTTATTATTAATATAGTTTACAGATGACAGGTTAACAATTTGTAAGTAGATTTAGTAGTTTACCAGTTTAAAATTCTTTTGGCCTGTTTTGTATTATACCAATCAGGATTCAGCTAGGGAGGATGTTATGTGTATATATGTTGGTTTGGGTTTTTTAAAGACATTTTTTTGTTAATGTCTTTTTTGTTGTGTGTGCTTGGTTAAATGTTTTGGCATTTTGCATTTTAATCTTTTTTCAATAATCTAAAAATGTTCTGCAAAAAAAAAAAAAAAGAACAACAACAAAGGAATCTTCCAAATCCTTGTAGGATTGCAACTGGATATAACTTGTGCCCAGCGGTCAAGAAAGTTGAAAAACATTGGTGATAAATCTTACGGGGAAAAAATGAAGTGACAATATTTATGTAGGATTTGCCATTATTAGACTTCTCAATTTTCTTTCTTTCCCTGGGAGAAAAAGTACTGGACCCATCACAGCCTGCTGCATACTTCCTCTGCCCCAATCCTGCAGAGAATCCTTACTATGTTCAGGTCTTCCACTTGAGTTCGCAGCCCATGCAAGGTATCCATGCGCTCAGCTTCATTCTCAGGATATGGGTGCAGGTGGCAGTGAAAGCTGGGGAGAAACACAACGCATTATGAGTCACAGACAGCTTATGGGGAAGCCAGATGTGCATATGGGGAGGCAAGAGACAATATCTGAATAACGTCAGAGCACATTCGTGGAGGAAGGAGCACATCATGAAAACAACTTTGGAATGGAAGAACATGCCTCATTATTAAGTAAGTAAGCAATATTGGCTGTATTCACTTTACACACAATATCAATACCTAACCATAGGCATCCTTGTTTAGTAACCACAATTGGGATCAGCAACTGGATTGTTAAGTATAGTGGTCACTAACTGAAAATGCAATAGTGCTCACAATCTTACTTAAGCTTTCCTTTGCTTTAGAGCAGAGTTCCCCAACATCAGGTCCAAGGACCAGCATTGGTCCACAGCATGCCAGAAACCGGGCCGTGCAAACAAGTGAAGCCCCATCCGTGGGATGCCCAGGCAGCACACGAAACCACGGCACCTCCGGTCCATGGAACAACATCTCTCTATGCAATCGGTCCCTGGAGTCCAAAAGATTGGGGGAGCCTGCTTTAGAGGTAATCCTTTTTAGTAACTGCCTCATTTCACAATTGCAATTAATGCTGATGAAAAGTAATCTTACAATAAAGCCTTGCATTTATGACCTATACACACGTACCAATGCATGCCTGACATTGTGGTAGTAGACAGGTGCCAGAGGACAGTATTGGTAATAGATGTAGTGGTGCCAAGGGGGAATGACAAAATTTCCAATGTAATCAAACCACAGGGTAGGGTTGTTTTTAGTCCTCCGGAGCCCTCAGGGAAGCCCCCTGAAGGCTCTGGAGGACTAAAAATGGCCCTATGAGCAAACCAGAAGTCCATTCCTGAACTTCCAGTTTGCCCATAGGGCCGTTTTTTTTGCGCTCTGGAGGCTTCAGGGAAGCTCCTGAACCTCTGGAGGGCCTTGGGGGGGAAGGCTGTTTTCACCCTCCCCAGGCTCCTATAAAGCCTCTGGAGCCTGGGAAGGGCGAAAAAAGCATGCAAAACTGGGGGGTCACGCCTGTCAGGCGTGCATGCGCACTGGGGGGGTTGTGCATTGCATTATGGGTGCAGCACACACACGCACGACCCCCCTGCGCTCCCCCCGCTTACGGCACGCAAGCCAAAAAAGGTTCACCATCGCTGGTCTATACAGATAGTCCCCATTTAGTGACGCCTTCATTTAGCAACTGTTTGCAATTACGACAGTAGCAAAAGCTGAATGAATCAGAGATAAACAGATGTATGCGTATGTGTGTGTATCATACACATACACACACTTTACATGTATCTGTGTATCTCTGAATGATAGGCCTATTGGGTTGGACTGCACTAAAGTAGAAGCCCTGGTAAACAAGGGGAACGAAGAGACAACAGTCAAAAGTGAGAATAACCATCACCCATCATAGGCAACAGAGGGAGTACACAATATCCAGAGCACTCACCAGTTGGCGATTTTACGGATTTTCTGCCCAATCTGTTCACCCCAGTAGGAGATGAGGAAGATGACCCAGGTGATGCTTTCCCCCTACACAGGAAAAGACAGGTTGTTCGGGAGCCTTTGCAATAGGTAGGATAGGAGAATGTGATCTTCTGCTAAGGCAGGCCACAAAAGATATTGACATTCTGAATTGTATAGGTGGTCGTCAAGTTACGGCCACCACTGAGCCCAAAATTTTTGCTGCTAAGTGAAACATTTGTTAAGTGAGTTTTGCCCCATTTCTTTCTTGCCAGAGTTGTTACCTGAATCACTGCAGTTCTTAAGTTAGTAATTCAGTTGTTAAGTGAACCTGGCTTCCCCTTTGATTTTGCTTGTCAGAGGTTGGCAAAAGCTGATCACATGACCCCAGGACATTGCAACCGTCGTAAATGTGAACCAGCTGCCAAGCAGCTGAATTTTGTTCATGTGACCAAAACAGTCTTAGGTGTGAAAAACGGTCATGTCACTTTTTTCAGCACTGCTGTAAGTCACTAAATGAACCGTTGTAAGTTGAGGACTACCTGTATTTCTGCCTGCCCATCAATTGATTATTATGTATTATCAACTTTGGATCATTTAAAAAAAAATATTTTTATTTTTCCCTTTCAAATTAATTCATAGATAATTGCTATTTAACATTTATCTATTCATCATTAGTCTCTATACTCATTTTTACACACACACACACATATATATATATAATATAGTTTGGGTCACTTTCTTGCCACCCATGCCTCCATCTTATTTTGCAACAATCTTACTCCTTCCATTTTCTCAACCTCCTTTCTCTACCTTCTTTTCTCCTCTCCTTTCTTTCTTCTTCCCCTCCCCTCTTCCCTTCTCCTCTTTCTTACCCCCTCTCCTACTCTTAATTCCTCACCCTTACTTTGGATCAATTCTTAATGACTCCATTGGATCTATGTGATCTGTCCCTGACCTAGCCCTTCTGGCTTTCCAATGGTTCATGAATTGCTGTTGTAATCTAATCGTACCCATCTTGAAACTCACATGCAACTGTGAGTATTTACGAGCAGAGGTGGGTTCCTACTGGTTCTGACCATTTCAGCCAAGTAGGTAGTAACTTGGCCTGCCACGCCCCTGAACCGGAGCGGCGTAGGCGCATGCGCAGAAGCATTTTTTCAGCATTGTGCATGCACGCATATCACACATCAAGTGTGTAGTGCACGTGGGGCGCATAGCACACACACGTGTGTGGCGCCCCTCTAAGTGAACCGGCAGTGGCAGCAGCTGGAACCCATGCCTGGAGGGTGGGGAAGGAATTATGAAAGGACAGGCTTTGAGGACTTCACAAAAATGCATTGCCTCACTATGGTCACCCCTGTATGAAGCTAGATTTTATCTGGGTTGCCTGTAGCCATTTACTCTATAACCCAGCCAGAGGTATTCTTATTTTCAATTGCAGAGGGGAGCTGCAGTTCCAACATGTTTGGAAGACACAAGGTTAAGGAAAACTCCTGCAATCTTAAAGTGTTACCATTCCCAGCCAACCAGCCCAGTTTTTCCTCTTACTGTATTCCATCTTACCGTGGATGGATTCTCAATAGGCTCTGTCATCTCTGTGAAATGAGGAACAAGGTAGCCACGGCATGCACGCCACAACAGCCGTTCAAAGGAATTAACCCGCCATGGATGTATCACACCTGCCACAAAGCTTCAGGGGCAGGGTGAAAGGGAAAAAACCTAAATTAAATTTTGAAGGCTGATGTTCAGTCTCTCAAGGCAACATTGTGCACATCGTGTATTAAGTTACTACATTTTTCAGACTATAAGAGGCTCTAGAATATAAGACGCACCATGATTTTGAAGAGGTAAATTAAAAAAAAGGGTTTTGCACTCTGCAGGCCTCCGAAACCCGCTGCATGCCTTGTTTTTTGCAAAAAAGAAGAAGAGGGGGGGGGGCATCCAGAGCTTGGGGAGACTTGTAGTGCTCCTGGGGGCTGGGGCAAAAAAAAAAAGACCTGTTTTTTTGTTTAAAACAAAGGGCATGCACAACTTTGGGATGCTTTTAGAGTGCTCCTGGGGGCAGGGGAAACGGCCTGTTTTTTGCTTTGTTTTGCCCTCCTCAACTCTCAGGAGCACTTTGCAAGCCACCCAAACCCTCTGCATGTCCATTTTTGCAAAGGGGGCGGGTTTTCAGTAGGCGAAAATGTTGTATTCAATGTATAAGACATACCCAGATTTTCACTCTCTTTTTTAAGGGAAAAGGTGCGTCTTATACTCCGAAAAATACAGTACTTCAGAGTAAAAGAGTACTTCATCTCTTCCATGAAAGGAATCCGTCAAAACACCCTCAAACCAGTAAATGCAACCTCTTGAAAACCAGTAGATGAGGGAAGAGTTGGCAAGCTCCTCCACCAATAGTCCTTATTTGAGCAAGCAAACCTCACCCAGCTGCCACTCACTTGATTCTGAGGTCAGGGCGGTGTAGCACGGTGGGATCAAGCAGAGGATCTCTTTCAGAGAAAGCACGAGAAAGGACAGGCGAATCAAGGGGCACCTGCTGATAGATGTGACAACCCAGGATTAAGGCCTTGGAAGCTCTCCTTCCAGTCTCCTTTGGTTATTTGGTTGCAAAAGGTGTTTCACCCTCAGTTTTTTGCCCAACCCTTGGATGCAAGGCGTCAAACAACCCGCCTCAACAGCTCCCTCTTTTCCTTCCAACTCCCCAAATTTGCCTGGCCACCAGAGAAGTAGATTTCGAACAGGAAGAGGAAGGGATTACTTACCAATTGACCAGTGAAACGCTGGCCCTCCTGCAGCACCTGAATATGCTCCCGCAGTTCCTGTAGCTGACCAAGCAGGGCCTCCCGGTTGTGGCTCACTTCCCGCAGCTCCTTTGACAGGGTCTCAGACTGCTCCTGTATTTGCAGGGCCTCACGGGCCAAGGGGGCTGGCAGATTCTCCTCTGGAGGCTTCAATGACCGTCCAGCTTTCTGTGCTTCCTGGGCCAAAAAAGCTGGAGAGAAAAGGGAGATAAAAAGACACCCAGGATCTAGATTTGGTATCTTAGTTCAGATTTTCCCAAGCCCAGCTCAGAAAAGGGATTCAGCAGGATCAGTGCAGCTCACCCAAGTAGCACTGTAACTCAGAAGCAAGATTTGAGAAGTACAGAAGTGCAAAAGGGCCCAAGATGAATCCCTGCCAGGAGGGAAAATAACTCACCCAAAATCTGGAGAGCTGAGGGAAAGTGGAGCTGGCAATGTTAGGTTGAACCAGTGGTTTTCAAATTTGGCGATTTTTAGTTGCAACGACTTCAACTCCCAGAATTCATGCTGGCTGGGGAATTCAGAGGGTAGTCCACACATCTTATACTTGCCAAATTTGAAAAACACTAGGTTGAATATAAGTAGACTCGATATATTGCAAGTCCTGCTGACTGCAGAATTGGTGCCCAGGCTTAGCACCCAAAAAGTTATGCCAAACAGTTTGGTGGACTACATTCAGCCTGCTAGCTGATGTGTTGCACTGGCCTACCAAAGTTACAACCACAATCGTTCTCTCAATTTCACAATAAGATTTATGAAACTTAGGAGTTTCCTACATGTTTTTCACTTCCTAAAACTCTCTGCAGTTTAGATTTTTTTATGAAATTCTGAGCACTTTCTTTCAGAAAGATACAAGTTTTTATAATCTGAGGACAAAGAATGTGATACGACCCCAATTCTTTCTTCTGTCTACCTCTGAATTGGATCACCAGAGCCCTAGCAAGCCCTAGTGACTATAGAATGGAGACGGGATACAGAATGTTTTCCTAAAAGGAAATTGTTTTTTTATTATGTATTTTATGCTTTATTTTTTCAATTTTAAAAGTGGGTTATTTTCCCCAAATTAATCAGCAACATAATAAATGGATAAAGACTGCCAATTCCAAATAATAAACACAATAAATGGATAGGCTGACTATTTCAATTGTTTTTATGCCCCCATGCATAGATAGTTGTTATCAAGACTTGTTAACTTTAATATTTTTTCAACACATCTAAGTGAGCTATTAAAGAAAACTGCACGCTAATTGAATTGTAAAAAGCAGCCTGCGTGAGAAATTCTAAGTACCATTTGCCAAGGACCAGTGGTTATAATTTAATTTAGAAAAGTTTCTGCTGAAAGTGTCTCATGATGCACTAATCTAATGTGTCTCTAATTATAAAAAGAGAGTCTTATGATTTGCTTTATTTAATCATGGGCCGCCTCATATCATACATCCAAATTCTAGAAGCCTAACCCAATTTCTGCCAGCCCATAAATTAACAAAACAGTTTTCACAAATACAGCTGACCTGTTACTGGCCTTACTTCACCCCTACGTTTCAGGTTTCACTGTCAACCTTCTGAAAATTCCATCAGCAGAGGGAAAGCCCCACCAAGTCCCCTAAAGCAGGTGTCACTCACTGAAAGTTTTTTCCATTTCTTCACAACGCCGCAATTCTCCCACAAAGCGCCGCTGGAAGGCACTGACATGAGGATTCAGCTGAAAATAAAAGATGCTTATTTAGAACCTTATGAGACTCTGGTTAGAGCTGATGCTTTAGCCACCCCAAAACCTGGCACCAAAACTCTTAATTCATCACATCAAGATCCGTGCAATAAGAATGAAACACCCTCCTTTTAGCCCCAATTTAGTCTTGCCTTCAATCTCTTCTATTTATGTGCAAGGCTATTAACAAACATGCAATCACAAAACTTTTGCATAAATAAGGAGAGGTAGTAGATCATTTCTGCATAACCACTTCTCGAGTATCATTTATTCTTTCTGTTGCCTGCATATGACCATGTCCTTGTTTGACATCTAGGTACACACTATTTTTTGCTTTTATTGATGGCCCCATAAACTTTGTGTAAAAAAAAAAGTTGAAAAGGGAGCCTCTCCTTTTGTAAGAACAGCAACTTCCTTGCAAGGAAATCAACTACACCCATGGACTGATTGCTGTCTGTCTTGCAATCACCGAGCAGTGAAAATCCCCAACAGCTGTTACATCCTTAGTTTGATCTTCCCACCAAGCAGTCCCCAAAATCTACCAGCACATACATCACGGAACTCCACGAGGCCTTGCTCCCCTAATTCGCTAACACATGCGTAGGATGAAGCCGACTGCAAGAAGAGCTGGGCCAAGCACATCTCCTCGCTGCGAAACATGGTCTCCTGTTTCCAGAAGAGACTGTAAGACAAAATGGCTTCATTAGCAGGCATTAACTCCCCCAAACCGCTACTTATTCTTAATGGAGGCTGGATGGATGCGTGTGTGTCGGGAGTCTTTTTACAATAGCTGTTGTCCTAAGAACATGGGTGACCAAGGAATAAGACTAGGAAATAGTGACAAAAAGAGAGAGGTACAAAGACCGAGAAGGGGTGAGGAACAGAGAACCCACCAACGGGAGAAATAGGCAAAACCAAAATGTTGACTCCATCAATTAAGGAAAGCTAAGACAGATGTTTGGTCATGAATACTGAAGTATCTACTGGCCATTAGGACTGCACCCATCAGGATTCAGAGGCTGCAGTGGCCTAAAGGGAGTGGGAACTGCTTACCTCTGGATACTCCAAATGCAGGAAAGCAGAAAACGGGTTTCTCCTTCGGGGCTCCAGCCAGACACAGCCCTAAATTAAATCTCTGCCATCCTGATGGCTTGCTGAAACTTGCTTCTGAATCACGTGAGGCTTTTCTTCTGCTCTGGGATTGCAACACAGTTTCCAGGTCAGGCCACGACCACTCATTTCACAACACGCCTCTGACTCAGGCTTCTCTATTGCTCATAATGGGATTAAAATATCCTGAGACGGCAGTTCTGGCCTTAGACCTGGACTGGAGGAAACTGCAAAGAGATAATTTCAGCTGTTGGAGGAGACCCAGCATGATGCCCGTTTTGGAGAAGAGGGCGGGGGGTGGGGGGAGAGGAGGAGAAAAAGACACGGCACAATAATCAATGAAGAACAAAAATATATTTCTCTAAATTTCATTTCATCCCCAGGGATTGGCGTTTGCCCTCTGCAATGAGAAAGTGACCTGGGTAGAAGATGGCTTGCTCTGGGGACCGAGATAACAAAGAGGAGCCCACAAGTCTGGGAAAACCACATAGTTGCAACAGTTGCAGACATCACACCCGGACACTACAGGCTGGTTTGCCTGGAAGCAAGTGGGTTATAATTAGAACAATGAATGAATTAAGTCAGCCGAGTATGACTACAACATTACCTTTCTGCACAACATCGAATATTCTAGATTACTGTGTAGGCCATCTTTAGCCATTGTTCTCCAGCAAAAAATGGGCGTAAGAAGACCAGATATTGCCATTCTTTCAAAGTGTCATATCCAAGCCTGCAGGTCCACTACAAGCATAAACTTATTAGGAGAATTACCCTAATTTTAGAAAGATTCCTGGGCTACAGCTGAAGTGAATAGGGCTTCTATTAAGGGCTGCATCATTGTATTGGAGAAAGGGATTTTGCTCTGCGAAGGCACGAATGGGCACCTACTTTCATGCATTCATCAGTGCCAATCACCAACTGAAATTCCACCACCAAAATCTGCAATACTGCATCTATACAGAAAGGGATCTGAAAATCACTGTTCCATCCATGGTAGAATACTGTGATCCCCAGGGATGGGGGAAAAAACAAACCTGCATCCACACCCTCCCCCCCAAAAAGACTGCAGATTTGGCCATACAAAGCAATTGCTTTCTTTAAGAAAGTTGATGTTTCAGAGAGGTAGTTTTTCTACTCTAATCTGCAGCTACTACGGAGCATGGATCGGCTGTCAGATGTGATGCTCCCAATCTCATCATTCTATAACAGAATTAAAATATCCTGCTCCAGAAGGGATTTATTAATTGTATGGCAGAGCAGTGGATCACCCCTGGCCTTATGGCAAGTTTTGTACTGAGTCCCGAGAACAAACAAGGATTGCATATTCTATGCAATTTTGGGGATTTCATCTTGCACTAAAAATAATGCAAAGGATTTGTATCAATAAGGCATTATTGCAAGGAGCTTTGAAATAGGTTTTGTCTTGATAACCTCATCTTTATTACTTTTATAAATAACTCAAGGTGCGAAGATACCAAATACTCTTTCCTCCTTTTAATTTCCCCACAACAAACCTGTGAAGTGAATTGGGTTAAGAAAGAGTGACTTGCCCAAAGTCAGCCAGCCAGTTCTTATGCCTAAAGCAGGACTAGAACTCAGTCTCCTAGTTTCTAGGCCAGCATCTTCACCACTACACCAAACTAATTCTCATGAAACTCAAAGTTAAATGACTAAGTCATCATGCTAACATTATATTTAGCGTGCGTGTGCACAAACAACCCCCACACACACAATGGCATAGTTAAATGATACACATGGCAATTTTTTTTTAAGTATGGTGCAAATTTTTGATTACATCTGTCATTCTATGTTGAACCTCAGAATATAACTAGATTGAACTGTGTCTGAGCAGTATTGAGAGGTTTGTTTGTATCAGAACTATGCAAAACATTTGGAAGGTATTTTATTAACAGTATTGGTGGGAACAAAACACCCTTCTTGATGTGTGCAGTAAACCTCATCTCCTGGAGAGCATGCTTGTGCAATTTTTGCTAGCAGTCCCATATGCATGCCCAGATAACCTGCAAAAGTTTTCTTTACAGCAATAGTGATAGCTGCCTCACTTGAGAGAAAAATTTTACAAGATGTTTTATAGATGGCATTTAGATCCTAAAAAATTGGCTTCTATGTATCCGAACTTACAACCCAAATGCTGGCGATGTGATTCTCTGGACACTACATATTTTCATATATGGTGGTCTTGCAAAAAGGTTAAGGCATTTTGGATAAAAATATGGTGGATTATGCAAAATGTTCTTTTAAAAAGGATAAAGTTTACCCCTCAGTTATTTTTGTTAGGTATAATTACTGATTGTACAGCTGTAGAGATTAATTTGATTTTGCACTTAATAACTGCAGCTAGATTGTTGGTAGCGCAATACTGGAAGAAGGAAGATTTGCCTACAATTCAAGAATGGACATTGAAAGTCACAAATTTAGCCGAGATGGCTAAAATATCTGCATATCTTAAGGACTACTCAAATGAGAGATATAAACGAGACTGGAAAAAATGGATCGATTATATACAAAATAAATAGGGGACTAAGAAATTCCAGATAGCTTATGATTAAGATCAGGAATGATATAAATTGTTTAAAGTTAGCTTAGCAAGGAGGAGCTAAGTTCAATTTAAAGATGTTATCAATTTTCTATTCTTTTTTCAAATATATTTTAGACTGTTTTTGTTAAAGATTTATACCGTGTATGGGTTCTGGGAAGTCGGGGGAGGGAAGGCTGGGGGGTGGGGTGGGGGAGGGTGGGACGGAGGGATGTATATTAGGCTTGATGAGGGATGTTAGATTTTAAAGTAATATGATTGCACATGTATACTGTCTTCTCTTGTTTTTTATTTAAAACTAAGATATGTTAAGTATATTGATATGGAAGCATAAATACCATCAACATAGAATGAAGTTTGCTCAGAAGCTGAAATACACCAAGTGAATGAGAGGAAGAGTGGCAAACAGAGGAGAGAAGAAAGATAGGAAGAGAGGGATAGGAGAGAAGGTAAGGGGGGGGAGATGAGGAGGATAAGGAGGAGTGGAATGAAGAGAGAGGAGAAGGAGAAAGGAAGGGGAAGTAGGGTAGAAAAGGATGATGGAGGGAAGAAAGGAGGTAGGAGAGAGGTAGAAGGAAGAGGTGTATGGAGAGCAGAAAAGCTAATAATGGGTTTTTATGTTTCTGGGCGTTGATGGCAAGAGGAACTGATGTAATTACTACTTAATACAATAGGATATTGGCTATGTAATAGTATACATGTGATTATATGTTATGAAAATGGAAAATAAAAAAAGTATATTTAAAAAAAAATAGTGATAGCTGCCTCACTAATGCGAGTCTTTTTTCACATTGGCATGTTGTGTGAAAAAAACCCTTCAAGTATTTTGCGCAACCATTATGTGTTTTTAAAAACAACGGGTTTTTAAAGCGTTCCTCTACCTACATGGATGCCACTTAATGTCCTATTTTATGACTTTGCATCATTCATTGAACAAAAGACAAAAATAAGGCGGCCAGATAGAGTCAAACGGCATTTCATCCGGTTTGTCTACTTTGTGCTGCTGTTGTTGGCCAAATCCAGCCAGTGGAGAGCAAATAAATCCTAAATAAATCCACTTGTCACTTTAATACAGGAAATCTTTCCAGTTATAATATAGACAAGAAAATACTATTCCCAACATCTAAATTGAATAAATGAGAGGCCTTTTGAGAATCCCAGAACACCCTGAAAAAATGGAATGACAATCCATTTCTGTATTGCTGCCCAAAAATCTACATAGACATGCCTAGGACATTATCAGGATTTAGCAAAGACTGTTACTATACAGAGTTGGAAGGGGCATTGGAGGTCTTCTAGTCCAACATCATGCTTAATCAGGAAACTGTATTCCCTTTCACACAAATGGCCATCCAATCTCTTCTTAAAAACCTCCCGTGATGGAGGCTTCTGAAGACAAACTGTTCCATCGATTGTTTTCATTGTCATTAATTCCCCACCCCCCTATTTCTAGATTGGTTTTCTTCTTGATTAGTTTCCATCCATTGCTTCTTGTCCTACCTTCAGGTACTTTGGAGAATAAATTGACTCCCTCTTTTTTGTGGCAGCTCCTCAAATATTGTAACACTGCTATCACGTCACCCCTTGCCCTTCTTTTCATTAGACGAAATCAGGGGTGTCAAACTCACAGCCCGGATGCGTCATATGCTGGCCACCCCACCCCCATTTTAGCAAAGGGGAAAACAGTCATGATACATCACGTGATGACAACATGACGCTGCGAGTGTGACACCCCTGGACTAGATATTCCCAATTCCTGCAACAGTTCTTCATAATCATCTTTGTTGCTCTTCTCTGCATTCTTTCTAGAGTCTCAACATCTTTTTATATCATAGTGACCAAAACTGGATGCAATATTCAAAGTGTGGTCTTAGCAAGAGATTATAAAGCAATATTAACATCTCATGTGATCCTAATTCTATCCCTCTGCTAATGTAGTCTAAGACTGCATTGGCTTTTCTGGCAGTTGAAGCACACTACTGGCTCATATTTAAGTGATTGTCCACTAGACTCTTAGATCCCTCTCACAGTTACTGCTATTGTGGCAGATACCACCTATTCTATGCCTGTGCTCTTGGTTTTTCTTGCCTAATGTAAAACCTTGCTTTTCTCACCTTGAATTTCATTTTGTTACATAGGCCCAGTGTTCAAGTCTGTTGAGATCCTTCTTTTGGACTGTTGGCTATTCTGGACAGCAATATCCCATGCAAAGAAGACAATTAGAACAGGGGTTCACAAACCCCGGGCCACGGACCAATCTGTGGCCAGTTAGGAACTGTGCAGCACAACTGGAGATGAGCAAGTGAATGAGTGAGCAAAACTGAAACCACCACCATCCCATCAGTGCAAAAATTGTCTTCTGCAAAACTGTTCCCTGGTGCCAAAAAGGCTGGGGATTGCTGAATTAGAAGATAATATTGCAACCAAACATCTAACCACACCTTACAGAAGTATTTTTCATCCTTCCTCAAAATATGAGATCCTTTTAAAAAAATCTCAAGTTTCTTTTAGACAAATGTGGAATTGGAAGTATAGCTAGGAGCCAAAGAAAGAAACAGCAGCAATCTGTTTTTTTTTTTTTTTTTAATCAAGGCGGCTTTTGAGAAAGTCATCATCATCACATCTCAAAATGGAATGCTGGTATAGCTTTATATTAGTATAAATTAACTTATATTGCTTCTCTTAGGGATCTGAAGCAGTTACATCAGTGGAGGAAATTTTGCATTTGTCCTGAACAGCTGCATCTGAACCGAGTTGATCTAGAAGCATGCTGTTATTAATTATTTTCCTTGGGTCATCAAGTAAACTCTTGAAATAGAGGTGATTCTCTATTGCTCTACAGATGTCCTGCATTTCCATTCCCACAAACCCCAACCCACAGGACTATTATTCATTCTGGCAGAAGAAATCCAGTATCTCTGGAGCACATCACAGCTTGGAGAAGTGGGCAAAGGTCTCTTTAGCTACAAGGAAGTGGAAGGGGGTTTCCAGCTCTCACCTGAACTGTTCCAATTTTCCAAATATGGCACACGCACACATACACAAATCCCTCCCCAGGCGCCAAAAATGAGTGACCATTCCGTAGTCTAAACCGGAAGCATTTTTCTACAGTCCAGAGAAGATGCGAGGGCGATGGAGAAAGTGCAGTTCTCAAAAGGATCCTAATTTCTCCACCTCCCGCGGAGAGACTTGGAAAATGGGAGACACAGTGGCGGATCTCCTCTGATCTAATTCCCCAAAAGACACATCGGGGCCGAAAGATCGCTTTTGGCAGAAGCCGCTACCATTAAGTGGCTCGCCCCACGCCCCACAACAGCCACTAATCCAACCACGCTCACCCCTCCCGGCAAACAGGTGGCCGCCGCAACCCTGGAGTGTTGAAACGCACCGCGATTTGTTTGCATAGAAGGGTCAGGAAAGCGATTTTTCTTCCCCACCCCACAAACGATCTAAATGTAAATAAGTGAGGTTCGGCTAGTTTTTAAGCACATTGCAGCAAAGTTAGTTAGGTCTTGCAACAACTAAAAGAAAAGAAAGGCTGAACTCTCTAAACCCAAACGACAGATCTTCAAAAGAGAGAGAAGACAGTCCGGCTCAGAAACACAAGGGTTGATGGAGGGAGTCCCTGGCGAGAAGCCAAACAAACACTCACCTTCCGATGCCGCCGCCGGAACAGCAGCCGGGTATCTTAGTCTCCGTGGTCGCCAATTACTTCCTCTTTGCCATGAAGGCCTCAACTGAAAGGAAGCCTGATCTGTCCCGCCCTGTGAAATCTCCCAGTGCGCAGCTCGAACTTCCTGCTGGTTATCGGAACAGAAAATGATTTCGGAGAGCAAAGCGAATTTCGGTTCTCAAATGCCTTGGCAGAAAAACCAAAGAAAATCGAAATAATTTGTTTTCTTCTGCAGCTTAGACCTCTGTGCATCCCGAGAGATACACAATATTGTAGACCCTCCCGACTTTTCCTTTGTTGACATACTCTTAATATCGCGGAGGCACAGTTGCATCGTCAAAAACTGAGAAGGTATTATTGGGAATACTGAGATTTACATAGTTATTTAACAGGCCCTGATCATCAGGAGGGGATCGACTTTTATCGAGATCAGCTTTTTTGGTGATGGGGATGCCAGAGCAAATAAGCAATGTCGTGGTAAAATCTGCAGGGAATACTACATGTGGATCTCTCGCAATGCTTGCCAGCATCATGCTATTATCACATTGCATTGTATATGCCAAATGGCTGCCCAACACAAGTGTTGTGTAAGGGTCCCAGTCTTTTACTTGAAAACACCAGATTTTTCTGCAGATCTAACTAACACATAAGGTAGCCCCAATATGTTTGTTTTTAGGAGTTATTTCCTAGATTCTCTTGAGGAAGAGTACAATAATAATAATGTTGGGAAATATTAAAAAGGCAGAATATTATATTTCCCCCAAAGAAGAAATGGAGAAGCATGCTCTTAAATACAGAAAGCCGATCCAGTCTTTCTTAATACCCACCCACCCATCCCCATATTTTGTGCCCATTAATAAAGATTGGGCCAGCCTATCTAATCAAACAAAAGACCTTCAGCTCCAGGGTGATGGGATTAAGAAGAACAGGACGTGACCCTTCAGGACATAATAGGATTCACCCACTACCATTCAGCAGAAGACACAGAGCTCACTACATTGCACAATCTCCTAAGGGCATTTCAGACATTGCACAACCTCCCCTAACAGCATTTCTGAAACTTATAAAAATCCATGTGCTCATCATACCAATTGTTCAGCTGACCCAGGACTGCTGTTGGTTCTGTTCATCATTAAACTTTCTTTCCAATCAGCTTCCATGTTGTTTCCAGCTTCTTTCTCCCAGCTTGGAATGGAACCAGATGGGTTTTGCTTCCAACAAGATAAAGATAAGCTTTAGAAATAGTTGTGCCATTGATCCATTTGCCCTCCTATCATCTCCAAGCCTTTATGTGAATACAGTTTTCCAGTAGTTTTCTAGCTTAAAACCAGTGTGGTAATAAAGTACAAATCCAAGCTAGTTAATACTACATTGAAACAAATGCAATCATACACAATATGTTTAAAATGCTTAAAATATTTTTACAGGAAATTTAGGGTGCTGAACTGGAAACATACTATCTAGAAAAGATGAAGTCCTTTGGTTGATTTGCCAGTATAATTATGCGTGTGATTGCAAAATGAGAGCCTAATTTTCTTAGCAGTCTAGGATTTCTGAACCAATTAGGGAAGATCCCCTGGCCTTCTAAATTCTACATTCTAAATCTAGATAGTTCTAGAGAAGTAAACCTTTATTAGAACACAATGCCTTTTGCTGCAGAACTTTCAGTGAACTGTAATGGTGCAGATAAAGCATTACTAAACATTTTGTTTATTGTCTCCTTTATCGTGGATGTCCTTATTTATATAACTAAAAGGCATGTGAGTCTTAGAAATGCTTTAACTCAAACAGCTACATACTATATAGTCATTTCTAGATGCAAAGTGAAGGCAAAATAAAGTTTACTATGATTTGTGTTGTTCTGTAGGTTAAAGAGAGAATAATGAAAAATGAAAAATCAGAAGGGAAATATTCTTCCAATAAATTATCTTGAACTATGTTCATTATAAGCTGATTTTCTATTGGGGACATATTACCTTGCTTGTTACAAAAATGCCCAATAATATTTTGATCAAAAATTAAGTCCAAGATGCACCTGGAGAGTACTGTAGAAATATGACTGCAATTATCACTCCCTGGACTTCATGAATCTACAGTCCACCATCAATCTATGGATTATGTTCTTAAGTATTCTATTTGATATTGATCATAGAATTGACAAGAAAGAAAGTGATTCTGAACTTCAATTGCAAGCATTATCCTGGAATACTGTACTAAGTGGTATTTGGACCTGCTACAAGTTTTAAATTGTTAAACTACTTTCAAACAGAAGTTACCATGCTTCAAATTTAAGATACAGATGAATGATCTCATTTTAAAAAGTAATCTCATCCCTACTGATATCAAAAGATGAAACTTCTATAAAGTAAGGCAACTGATAATAAGAAAGTGAAATTCAACAAAGAAACATTTTTCTAGACATTTTTACCTAAGTCAAGAGAATACCATCATATTTAAAGAACGGTGTAAAACAACCCAACAATTCAAGCCAAGAGGATTGCCTGAAGAAAATGCTCATTCACATGTGAAGAGCTAACAAACAAACGAAGGTTACAAACTCTCGAAAATCACAAGGCCTTTAAGAAAAAATAAGAATCTATTGCAAGAGATCCTAATTAACTGCCCCTTCATGCCTGATATTCATATCAGTAATGACATCCAAGATCCTTCAGACAATATAATATTCAATATTTTTCTGCATATATTTTTCAATGCTTTTTTATTAGGGAATATTTGTGTAGATGCATATGGTAACTGAGCTAAATGTTGGAAATAACCATTTGATTGCAAATCTGACTCATCACCAATTACACAGAATACAAGTTACATTTTTTCCCCAGCCACTAAACATCTTTTGACTTCCTTTTTTCCATGTCTCATGACCTATTTTAGGAGATTTAATTATACGGATTCATTTCCATTAAAGCGTTTTGGCAAGGATGTTCTATAGATAATGATAGCAGCTAATGAAAAGATCTCTTATGTGTATGTGTGTGTGTGTGTGTCCCTCCCACCCTCACATACACACACATACACACACAAAAGGAAAACAGTAAATATTCAGAAAATGAAACTTGAGATATTGAGTGGAAATTTGAATAGATTCCCAACTAAGGAGGTAACATAATTTCTGCAGAAAACAAATAATTCAGAAATTTATAGATGCTTGAAACAATGTTTTTATTTGACTATGATCAATGCTTCAATATGACTGAAACTATCTCATACAGGTACTCCTCGACTTACAACCTATTGCTTAGTGACCATTCAAAGTCATGATGGATCTCGCAAAAGGTACTTACAATTCACTTCCACAGTTCCAATGGCTGGGCATTCCCCTAAAATGCGCTTGAAATGCATGACCCGACAATGGTTGGGGTCATGTCTTGACCATAATGTCTCCCCCTTCTTTTGATGTGGCATAATTATGTTGACAATATTTTATTTTACTATTTTATTTTTGTTCATCATGCGGTCAGCCAGATGTTCAGATTGGATTTGACATTTTTGTCCAGCTATAGAATCTTTCCCGAAGACCTGGGACAGGCAGATTTGGATGTTTGATGGTGTTACAGATATCATCGCAGGATGTAGCTGCCTTTTGCAATTGACCGATGGTGAATTTGTCAAAGCCAATAGTGTTCAAGAGGTGCTCCAAGTGTTTTGGCATTGCACCCAGGGAGCCTAAAGTACCGCTTGAACGCCAGTGTCATTGAGGCAACTACAACTATTTTAACTACTACTTTAAACAAACATCAGCATTCAATTGCTGAACTTAGGACTGAACTGGGAGGGGAAAATAATCTTGTGTTCTCTCAGACCCAGTGCAACCCCAAATGGTGTTCAGGTTTTGCACTCAATGGCGATTGTGTTCCAAGTGATGCTCCAAATGTCTTGGGTGCAACCCTAAAACAATTGGATCACCATTTGAACACCGTTGGCATTGTCAATTTTTATTTTTACAATGTAAGTACATGGCCAGTCTCAACTCAGAACAGTTTAGAATTTCTGCCAGCTTCTCTAGTGAGTTGTAGGAAACAGTGTTCAAAAATGGAAACATCTGACCTCCTGTGGGCTAGGGTCAGACCCATCTACCTTTTCCTCGGCAGCCAAAGGAAAGCTGGTCTATTCTCAGTTTCAGTGTAGGAAGTAGTTGAAAAATGAAAAAGAATGGGCAAGGATCCACAACTCGTGACTAATGCATCTAACACCAGAGAGATCCAATTGTTATGCCATCTGCAACTACAGCAGCTCATATAGTCACTTGCAGCACAACTTACTATAGAGGGTTGTTGAAGGAGGATGGAGCACTACGAATATAGTTGAGTTCCTGAACAAAGATGGGAGGTACACGCATGTGCCTGTTTGTGTGGATGGGAAGGAGCATGCAATGCAATAACAATATTGAGGCTTTTCTTCATGCATCTTAAATTTGTTGCTTCTTTAAGAGCCATATGATGAGTCAATTCCTTACTGCTGGGTGAGGGAGGAGGGAAGGCGAGACTGGCAGGAATCTGTCACTGTAATGTTCAAAATGACCATCAGATGACCACAGCTGCAGCCTGAAGCAACCACAGTTTCCCCAAATTTCATTCCCTCAAGAGTATTGGTTCCGGATTTGGGGCACATTGTAAGTTAGCCAATGTAAGGCACCTTGGTTCAAAAATTGTTGCCCTACGATGCACCATTTCACTTTGTTAATGGTATTGACAAAGTTTTAGTAGTATATAGATCGGGGGTCGGCAACAATGGCAACTTTATGACCTGTGGACTTCAACTCCCAGAATTCCTGAACCAGAAGCAGGGCTTGACTTGAGTATTAACATTGTCATCGTAGGTGATGTGCCTGTGAAGAGAACCATATTTTGGAATCCATTCCATGTTATGGCATCTCTATTGGAAGAGGCAAGAACAGCATTTTTTAATTATTTATTTATTTATATGGTTTCTGTAATCGCCCATCTCAGCAAATTACTCTGGCGGCTCACAATTCAGGATTTTCTCAAGATGCCAGAATGTGGACAACTCCTTGTAGGAATATACATCAGAATGTGTAAAAGCTTCAGATGAGTTGCTTTATATAAATTACCAATCTATAATAACTTGAATAAATGTAAAGCTATACTGATTTGAAAAGCTAAAATATTATCTAACTATGAAATGAGGTTATTTAAGTTGATAGGAGTAGTATTTATATTATGAGTAACCTGGCATTGGTTTTGAATACTTTACTCATATCTCAGACATAGCTTCCATCTAATTTAGTCCTTTTAACTTTTCAAACCATTTTTATGTTCTTTATTCCTTCTATAAATTTACATTTCTGAGAAGCTTTTTTGTCTTAAGCCAATGTGTGGTTTAGTTGTATTGTAATATCTTCCCCAATATTCTAGTTCCTGTGTCCCCCAAGCAAATGCAATCTGGATGGAGATACTGCTCCTGTAGAAGGCATATGTTATGACCAGAGGTGGTATTCAGCTAGTTCGCACCAGTTCACCTGAACCGGTGGCAGAAATTTTGCCCAGTTCAGCAAACTGATAGCAATAGCCAGCTGGCCATGCCCCCCGAACTGGTTTCACACCCTGCCCTCCCAGTCGCTGCTTGCTCACCCCGCCCAGTCGCTGCTCGCTCGCCCCTTGGACTTGCAAGGCAATGGCATGTGCATGCGCGAAGAACATGGCAGCGATGGAAGCAGCTTTTTCACTGACTGGAGGACTTTTCAGTGATCTGCTGCCAGCCATCACTTCTTTAACAGCCACTTTGCAAAGTGGCTCTCAAAGAGGTGGCAGCTGTGAGGCTTTTTTGTCAGCCAGCCACTTCCTAGCAGCAGCAGCAACTGGCTGGAGGCCACCAAAAATTCCAGTCAGCTTGCCTTCCAGACTCTGGACCAACTGCCACAGAAGATGAGCAACCAAAGAGGCGGTGGGGGGGGGGAGGAAGTGGGGCTAAGGCTGGGGCGCCAAAGGAGGGGAAACGGGGGCAACTGGCAAAGGGAGGGGGGTAGATAGGGAGAAATCCTAAAAAATTTCCTACCTTTTCCTGTGGGTGTGGCTTGGTGGGGGAATCATGTGACTGAGTGGGTGTGGGCTTGAGTGACATCAAGTTGGCCATGTCCACTTAGTCACATGCCCCTTCCCCTCCCACCTAGCAATGCCCACCGAACTGGTAACAAACATTTTTGAATCCCACCACTGGTTATGACTTCTTCATTCATTCTGTTAATGCAGTGTTTCTCAACCTCCTCAAGTGTAAACTAGGTGGACTTCAACTTCCAGAATTCCTCCAGCCAGCATGCTGACTAGAGGAATTTTTGGAGCTGAACTCTGCCCAGCTTAAACTTGCAGAGGTTGGAAACACTGTATTAATGTTTCCCAAAGAAGAGGATGCATCATTGTCAATCACTATTAATCAATGATTTGGTAATCTGTTACAGAGCATTCTATTACTCTCTGAAAATACTTTGTACCCATTCAAGAAACACAAGACTGGCTGACTGTGATTTAGCTGCCACTATTTTATTCCAGTGTGTACTCCCTAAAGTAATTACTTCCTTTAGAATGCCAAGATGCTCTTTATTTTTATTGTAGCAAATTGCTTATACATTCACTTCAGCATTTATGTACTTCTTTTTGTTGCTTTTGTTCACCAGTATCTATATTTCAATCAAAAGCTCCTGGTTTAGAAATTAATTGTTGATCAATGTTGTTAGATAACATACTATGTCAATTGATAGCATTATTAAATAATTAGACAGCTATTTGCAAGTTTTAATGCAAGATATTTATTGCAGAAGCAAAACATTTACATGAAAATGCAAGGTTGCAGGAAATCCCAGTAAATTTGCAATTAGCAGATTTACATCAAAACAAGTCTGAGTTTGATAGGACATACTATACTTCTAAAGTATTATGCTTTGTGCTGGATACTGTATAAATCACTGATGGAATAATGAATCTGAATTATAACTGTAGAGAAATATATTGAAAGAAATATAATTAAAGAGGGCATGTCTGGGCTTTAGTGCATCCAAATATACTGTAGGTAGAAAATGCATTGTTGACAGAATATATAGAACAATTAATTAATTGTATAATTAGTCCTTGCTGGAAATGAAGATATGTTTTATACCCAAAACTGTGCAAAGAGAATTGGAGCGTGTCCCTACGTTTTCTAACCACTATTAAATATTGAATTTATAGAAGCTGATACAGAATAAAGAAAAGTTATAAGATGCAAAGATGGTGAAAATAAGGTTTGCTAAACAGAGAGTGCTTTTCAAGGATATTTGGAGGCAAAATTCTAGGACAGGCTAATAAAGTGGGGGGGATCTCTCAACCACACCAAAATTCTTGATTGAAGTTCCATAAGAATGCAGGTGATGTGATTCAAGGCCTCACACCTAACCTGACAGCCAACTGCGCCTGATCTCCCAACTACAAACCATTGCTCTCAATTTCCTATTGTTGTATGGTGGGTAGCGCAATCTGTTCATCATCTCCATGCCCATGCTGCGCAAAAGACAGCCACGGAAGTGAGTAAATGTATCGAAAGTAAACTTTCCGTGGTATTTGCCAAAGCCACTCATTCCTGCAATATTAAAAAAGAAAAATTCAGATCAAATCTATTTATTCTTTTTCATCAGGCTAAACAATACCTGCCCTCAAAAAGGTTTTTCCCCATAGTACTTAACTATAAAAGGTTTAATATTCAAATTGATATTTTTAAAGAAGAGACTGAAGAAAAGAATTCAGTAGAGACAAGCAAAAAAACCCAAGATAATAATTTCCTAGTCTGCTAGGTTTCATGATCATTGAACTACCGCTGCCTTAAACCACAATAAAATAAAACTATTGCTTTTTTAAAAAAAAATCATGATATCTAAAAATTAAAGAGAAATTAAAGATGCACATCAGTTCAACCATGTTTTGTAACCAAAATGCAGTATTGGTTTACACAGAATGTTAACCTGTATTTAGTATAGTGTGTGACCAGACCTACTGAACCGGCGCTACTTATCCTGTTGAATATTTTTGATCTTGTTAGTAACACTTACAAAAACAAAAAATATTAAGCCCTCTCCTTTGACTCCTATTTACCAGTATAATGTAGACCACATTTCCAGCCCTCTCCTTTATTTATAAATAACCAGAGAGCTTATAGCACATTGGGATATTTATTATTTGATCACATTTGATTTAATCTGCAAATATGCTGGACATAGTAAAAAAAAAAGGACTCTTAATGTCTTTGTCTGAATGAAAAACATCAAGTGGAAAAACTTTTCATGTTGGAAGATAAGGATAAGGATGGGGGCAAGAAATGAAGACAGTATAGAAGATAAAAGTCTAATCGTACCAATGCCACCAAATGGTAGGGCAACCGATAGTGCTTGCAGCATGGTATCATTGCCGCAAAAGCTACCACTGCTAGTATTATCCAGTACATGGTTCACAACCTATAAAGAGAAAAAGAATAGAAGAGTATTAGGAGGCCTGTTCTTAATCAGGTGGATCAGCACAGAATGGGGTTGGCTAGGTTGGCATGGATGACTTGGTGCGGATGACTCATTTGGCCAGGTGGGCACAGATGGAGGGGCATGGCCAGGTGGGCATAGATGAGTGGCCACAACCCAGTTGGCACGGAACAAGTTGCCCCAGCTAACTGAATGTGGAGACAACTTGGTGCCCCATCAGAAGAAACATCAACCCATAATGTTCACTAAAGCCCTGCAGTGGTCAATTTGCTGCTCCTGAGAACAATTTTCCCATCACCCTCTTCTTCCTCCTATCTTCCTTTCTTCCTCTATCATCCAGACTGTATTACCAGTGTGCTACCATGTTGGTTCATCACAGCTTAGCACATAAACATATTTAAAAATAGTGCAAGTCTCCTTTCATCATGGATGTGGTTATGCAAAATACATAATCCAGATTCTCCCACATACAGTATGTTGTACCTAAACAGTATACCTTGGAGTCTGAGGAGAAGGCATATAAAGCTAGTGGGCGTTCTCTGCAATTGATGAAGTCTATGGCTTCCTCTACATCTCTCACAATGAATATCGGCAGGATGGGTGAAAAAATTTCCTCTTGCATGACTGGATCCCATTCTTTCACATTCACCAACACTGTGGGAGCTATAATGGGGGAAAAAATCACATCAAGATCTGTTCTGTTTATATACTATAACTTTACTGTCCAATTTAACTAGAGTTTTAGCTTTCCCCATGACTACATTTCCAATATGCGACCCCAAAAAACATGTCTGTTTTCTTGCTTTATTTAGTTTCTCACTTGCCAGCTCATTAAATTTCAAATTACATTAAAAAACCTTATTGTGTGGTCAATGACAAAGTCCAACTTGTGAACACCAACTTGAAAGGGTGATCTACAGCCCTATATCTACTGATAATGCACTTCTTAATAAGCTTGATTTTCTCCATTGTACATAGATAGTACAGCTAGTCCTTTACTTATGACAAAAACAGACCCCAGAGTTATAGTTGTAAACTGTACCTGTCATTAAGCAAGTCATAAATTGACTGACTCAATTTTACAGACTACTTTTTTTGCAATGATGATTAAGTGAACATAGTGATTGTTAAGCAAACTTAACAGTTGTTAAGCAAACACATTATTTGTGATTATGTTTTTTTGCCAGAAGTAAACGCTGGTTTCGGGGGTGGGGGGGTGGGAGGACATCATAGTGATTACATCAACACAGGGTACTGAAATATCTATAAAATGCAGGCTGGTTGCCAGGTGCTCAAAAGGCAATAATGTCACCACAGGTTGTAAGTATTTTTTTGAGGTCCTTTGTAATTTTGAATGATTGGTAAATTAGGACCTCTTATAACCACAAAATGTCTTCCTGTCTTTCCCAAACTCCAAATCTTTCTTCCTTACTCTTCCTCCAGTCCTAAATTGTATACTCACCAATATAAAGCTCACTCTCATCAGTCTCTCCACCAATGGCCACATGGCCAGATTCCAAGAAAGCTTGGGCACGCTTGAAATGCCTGTCATTGACCATGCGGGCATAATCAGGTGACTCCTTGGGGTCATGGCCAAAAAAATCACAGATAGCTTGGCGCAGGCAAGGCAACAACAACTCTTGTGCTTCAACTGTACAGATCACATAATCTGGTGCAATGCATGTCTGTCCAGAATTGAGGAATTTTCCCCATACAATTCGGTTGGCTACATTCTGGAAATTGCAGCACCTATCCACATAACAGGGAGTTTTACCCCCCAGCTCCAGAGTTAATGGTGTCAGATGTTTTGCTGCAGCGGTCATGATGATCTTTCCTACACGGCTGTTCCCTAAAAAGATATGGCAAAATTTGGGTCAAGAGAGATCTGCAGCATAGCTCCCATCCAGTATCAGAGTCCTCAATTCTGTGCTCAGAAATCATGTGTGTTTTTTCCCCTCTAACATTCTTCCATACAGATCTGCAAAACTCTATACATTTTTTAAAAAAAACCCACTAATTGTAAGTAACAGTTGGAAAAGCAACTGTTTTCAGTGTTTCCTATGATTTTTATTTCATCCAATCTTATTTCATCTATAGAAGCTATTCTTTCCACCTCCTCATTCAAGTTATTAAAAAGTATCAATTTAGAGCCGGAGTGTATTAGGGAGAGTCCATTAAAATCCCATGTGAAATTGCTGTCAAATTCCTGTTAAGCGTTGTTAAGATTATCCTGAGCTGTTCTGGCAATGAAAGAGAGAAGCAAATCTGAGAAAATTTATGTGACTTGAAATGAAATACCTTCATTGTGAGTGGAAAAAGCCCGAAACTGATCTTTTCATTATTTCCAACAGCTGACATTCTGCATCAAGCATAGGCTTTTTCCTACTTACAGTGTGACTACTCATCTTTTCTACCACTTGTGGGCAAGATCTATCTAGAAGCTGCTGAGGGGTGACCATAAAAATGCCACATGCATTTCCCTGGCTTAACTTGCCATTAACTCAGATAGACACGATAAAGCAAATTCCTCAATATGCAATGCCTTCTAGAAAGACAATTTATTAACTATAGAGATAAATTCTACTGCAGATGGAGGGGACAGGGTTCTAAAGCAGTGGCCACCAACTAGTGGTCTGTGGACCACTGGTGGGGCGTGAGAAAATTTTGATGGTCTGCAGAAAAATTATTTGCATTTTTTATATTGCACTAAATACTATTTATGTTTTTTTCTAATTCATACTATATCAAAATTCATATCACCCCTATGGTCCACGGGATTTAAAATTATGAATTTAGTGGTCTCTGAGGTCCGAAAGGTTGGTGACCCCTGTCCTAAAGAATTATTTTAGAGAAATTATCTGAAGCTTCAGTTTCAAGGATGCTGCAAACAACGGTAAATGCAGGGCAGTAGTAGAGGGCCCAATAAAGCAATGAATATTGCTTACCACACTGTTTTGTACAGACATTAATGAAAATATTTTAAATATTTAATAAAAGAATAACATGAAAAGGATATTTAAGAAGAGAAAATCACCTGTATAGAAGATATAATCAAACTTATTTTCCAGTAATTTTCCTGTTTCTTCAGGACCAGCTGGCACCACAGCAAAGGTTTGCTATAAAATAGAAAAGCAAGTTCACATCCAATCAAACTAGCCTTCACATTACACAAGTGGTCCTTGAAACACTGCAGGACAAAAAGCCACTTGGGGCCAATCTGGAACACAGAAATGATGCAGTAAATTTAAAGTAATTAAGATTTTTCTTAAACATTGTGATTTTAAAATGAGATTTCTGCTTTTGATGGAGTGAACATAGGGTAATACAGGTAGTCCTCAATTTATGACTGTTATTGAGCCTGGAATTACAGTTAGATGTTGTGCTGGTTGTTAAGTAGATCACCACATGATTATGTCTGATTTTATTTACAGCAATCATTAAGCAAATGCAGTGGTTCCTATGTGAATCCATTATCTGTGATGGGTGTTTTTTGACAGAAAACAAGTTTTCAGCAAAAAAACCATCATAAATTGCTACCATGCAACTGCAGGATGCTGTAAACATAACTGTAAATGCAGGCCACTTGTGGAGTGCCCAAAAATGCAATTATATAATCTCTGCGGGAGGGATGGGTGTCATCAGAACTTCAAATCTGGCTTGTAAATAGTCCTGGGATGACAGTTGCTAAGTGACGGGTAGGATTTTTTTTTTAGTCTAATCATCCTATGAGAGTGGAATTGTCTTACATTAACAATAATCTCCTAGCCTCAAATTTCAAATCTTCCTCAAATCTCCCCAAAATTGTTTTCCATGAAAATAAGTTAGTTTACCATCCTCAGAAGTATACCATCCATCACAATCCAAAAGAAAATACCTTTTGGGAGTGGGGGATTTCAAATGAATTGGGACAGTTGGAAATAATCTGACTCATCTTCCCAAAATAAATAACTAGAGGGTTTTTGTTTTTGTTTTAAAGGGGCCCAAAGAATTACAGTTAAAACATCTAGAAAACTAAGACAAATGGCAGAGGAAAAGGCAAATAAAAAACCCTCAGTTTCATTTTCATTTTTTAACCAGGTAAACTGGAAGTTAATGAACTCACCGGATCCATATAACAAGGCAATGCTTTTGCAAGGAGCGCTTCAGTGCAGCTGCTCACCTCTGAAGGCTTGAGAACCACACAATTCCCTAATATGGGGAGAAGATATTTTACCAAGGTTGCAATAGATAAACATCCATCACATGCCTGGATCTCTTGGGAGAACACCCATCAGATGAAATATCTAAAATGAATTGGAGATCACTTGTTACTCACCAGCTGCAATGGCACCCACAAGGGGCATCAAAGTAAGATGGATAGGATAGTTATAAGCTCCTATGATCAGCACCACACCATATGGCTCCTTGCGAATGAAGGCACAATCCATCAGTGTTGCCTATAAAAAGAAAAAAAATCCATGACAGCAATTGGGTGAAGTAGAAAAGGAAATTAATAGATGATTTTGTGGAAATACTTGATGAGCTACAAAATATAAACCCCTTCAAATTAACAGTTGCTCTAATGTACATGAGTTACCCTGAGTTTATCTTCTCCTTTGTCTTCTTTTTAACACCAAGGCTTTAATACCACAGACATTTGAAAACCTGGGCCAAATTGCTTTCATTTTCATATGCTTGATTTGTTTGGTTGGTACTTGGTTTAATGTCAAGTAAGATTCCATCTCAATATTTACGTCAAGTATTTCTGATATAAAAAAGATTTCCCAATGCTAACTGATTATGAGTATGTATTTCTGTTTCAGCTTGGGGAGCTGACACATACGCGTGAGAACACATAGTGTATACAGTTGCCCTCCAGGAAGCATGGTAGACTATATCATGGAAGGGAGGGTCCAAAATAGTGATCAATTTTAGAAATCTTAGGACTTCTTACATTTGGAGGAGAGGATTAAGGAATGGAAGGACTGCCTTAATGGAATGGAATGGCTTACTATTAGGCTTACAAGGCTTTAAACTTCCAACTTTCCCCAAATCCATCTAACAACTGCAACTCAACTACATCTAAATTAAATAACAAAATCAAGGGGAAAAGGCCAACAATGTTTGATCTTATCACACATTCCACAAGAGGCTCTGGGGGCATCAGGGAGGAATATCATTGACTTTATGTGAAATATGGGATTATAAACGTTCTGTTGAAGGTCAATCTCCTTGAAGGTTGTAAGGAACTTTATGTCAACTATAGGCCAGACCAAAGAAACCATTCAGGTTAGGGCAAATCCAAGCATAAATGGGATGATTCGTTCTGTTTACTTTTTTGTGACACCCCCTTTTCTCCCTCCCCTCCCCATGCAGTAGGTTTGGCAGCTACATTTATTCCTACTAAAAGCTTGAATCAACAGCTTGAAAAGAATTCTGAAATCAAGCCATAGGCTCTACATTCCTACATTTGCCTTATATGCATGTAAAACATAAGGATAATCATAATTTCACACATAACAGTTAAAACATTTTAATTTCTCTTGCACTTCACACTGATGAGATTATTGATCATACAGACTGGAAAGCAAACAATAGCTATAGGCAACTACGATTAACTGAATTATGAAGTCTATACTTTGATTTATTTGAACGGTAGTAGGTTGGAAACGTCTGTTTTAAAGCAATGCAACTTCAATTAATCTAAACTGGATTGCAGAAATTATCCTTAAAAAACAGCTGCAACTTGTTCCTCTGATGGCAGACAAAGTATGGCCCTACAGACCCTTATTTGGAAGCTATCCTAGAACATGAACATGTCAATAACCTGATATCAACCTATTACATTAAATTACAGATCTGGTAATTCCCAAATACCATGGGAAAGGTAATGGGTAGGGAAGATAGAAACATTAATACTCAAATAGTTAGAGATTTGTCTTCCAAGATGAGCATCCACCTGTTTTGAAAGGACACAGGTAGAAAGCCTATCTTCTGCTTGATGAAATAATACACCCTGTAGACTTTCATCCCTGTCCAACATAGAACCGTTCCTTTCCATTTGTTCTTCACCCATTCAGTTTAAGTTCTTACTAGATTCTTGTGCACACATTCATCCCTCATCCAATGGTTTAAGTTGTTCAAAGCATAGGCCAGTTCATTTCTGACTGGCAAAACCTCCGTGAGCTCAGTTTCAAAGCAGGGCTGTGGAGAAGAAAGACAAAATGAGATGCATCAGTGATGTCCATACTGAGAACAAAAGGTGAACTATGAAGCAATTCATTGAGTTGTGTCGCATTCAGCACATAGTACTGCTTTGTCATGCTGTCATCCCAATTGATTCAGGAAATTTAATGCTTGAGCTTTACACCAGGACATGGTACTAAGCAGTACTCTTTACAAGAGGTAGATATAGGTAGTCCTCGACTTACCATAGTTTATTTAGTGACCATTCAAAGTTACAACAGCACTGAAAAAAGTGACTTATGACCATTTTTCACACTTAACACCACCATTGCAGCATCCCCATGGTCACATGATCAAATTCCAGATTTGACATTTGCAGTGTCCTGAGGTCATGTGATCGGCTTTTGCAACTTTCTGACAAGCAAAGTCAATGAGGAAGCCCAATTCTCTTAACAACCGTGTTACCAACTTAACACCTTTAGTGATTCACTTAACAAATGGCATACAAGCTCATCTGCAATTCCTCTCTGAGCTGCTAGATGCTCTGGATGAGGGGCTCACTCACCTTGCGTAGGTCTGCACATAGGGCATGCTGGATATCTGCCTGCCTTTCATCCAGAAAGTGGCACAGGGCCTCCAGCTGACTGACTCGATACGCTTTTGGACGGGTCTTTCCTGTCAGCCATGTAGCACGTAAGCAATGCACTAGGTCAGAGTAGGCATTTGAGCTAGGATAAAGTAAAATAAACTCATAAAATCAAAAGATTAATGGAAGCATCCCACTCTTTTTTATCATCTATGTTAATCCTGATCCTGTAAGGCAGGTGCCCTGTAAGAACTGGCTGGATTGCATTGTCTTTCTTTACTGTAAAACAGAGTTTGCACATTTCTGCCATAACTCAATACCTTTTTGGCTTCCCAACACTTCATACAAAGACTTCTATTTCCAAGAAGACTCAAAAGAATATTTTCCCTTTTGACCCACACTTGTGTTGTTCTTTTTCTGAAGAATGTCAACATCTTGGGCCAAAAGCAGGAATAGCTGCTGCCATACTTTTCTCATAGTTTTCTTACAAACTCGGTCATTTCCCGATCATTTTCAAAGTCTTTTCTTTCATGTTTGGAACAAAAAATTAAAATGTTGATGTGGTGGAGCATAATCCAACTACTTAGGACAACTGTATCTGTGCTCGGACTTCCAGCCAGCCATACTCACTTCTAGGTTGAAGCAACTTTCTAGTGTCCTTTATAAGAGGTAGTTCACAATTCCCATCTTTTCCAACTACTCGTGGTTTTGACCCTTTGGTCAGTCTCTCTGCTGTTTTATATGCTAGGGAGTATCTGAATTATACGCCCTCAGTCGGGCATGGCCTTTTACACATACACTGTGCAAAAGATGTGCTCAACCTCAACCCTTCTTCCTTCTCCTCCCCCTATCCCTGATGAAGAAATAGCGTTCTAAAATATGAGGACTGAACTCTGTTGCACAGAGCAAATTTTTTTCATGTCTAAATTGGGAGGGGGGGAACGGAGTATACCATCTCTCCATCAGTTCTGATAAGGGACTAAATTAACACCATAAGTCCAGAAACAAAGAAGCCAGAGGACATTTCTTCAAGATTGAGGTTATTAATAAGGGACAGATAGCTAGTTTAGTTAGATATTGCATGAAGTTGTAAGTTCTTTCATTTGTGTTAGAACTTTTATTCTATGCTACTCTTATTTCATTACACAGACATGCATTCTGTGGGTTTTCAGACAGATTTACTTTATAAAATTGAGAGCTGATGTATAACTTGAAAGATACCTTTCTCTTAAAATCATTAATTACAGCAGATCAGCAACAACCTGTAATTTGCTATGAGCATATAGTGTATTTATGTAAATCAGGTTTATGGATCATATATTCTGAATTGTTTTTTTTTAAAAGTTTAATTTTCTTTTTTATGAGATTGACAACTGAGATGATCCATTCTGGTCCAGAATTCAGCTGTGTACACAGTATTGTGTGTTCCAAGGTTTGCTCAAGTTACATCTCTATAGCCCAAGCTGCACTAGCTTCCAGTTTCCTTCTGGGGCCAATTCAAAGTGCTGGTTACCACCATTAAAGCTGTACATGTCATGGGATCTGTTTATTTGCAGAACTGCCTCCCCCTAAGAGTTTCTGTTTGTCCTACCGTATCCTATATGTATTTTTTCCATCAAATCCTATCATCTTGCGGGACCCCAAAAGTGTGCCTTTTCTACAGCTGCCTCTACTTTATGGAATATTCCATTCTTTTAGCTTGATGACCTTTAGACGAGGTCATCACGACCCTTAAAAAAATCCAGGCACTAGAATAGAACAGAATAGAAGAGAATAGACAGAATGAAATTAGGTAATTGGAACTGGCTGCAAAGGATCCAAAGTGTAAGATGCAGGGTTATTGCTTTTGTTTGAAAATTTTATTGTTTTGTGATTATGTTTTATAGTTACTGCATTTTATTGCTATTGTGAACTGTCCAGAGTTGTTTAACACAGGTAGTCACACAAATCTTCTAAATAAATAAATGAATAAAATCCCTTTCTACATGAAAGTTTGATCTGCCACAATAAGTTCACTTATCTATGATGAACCAATTTAAGTTTTCCATAGCACTTTTTTTTTCTAATATGGATACTAAACAAAGCTACTTGTCTATTAAAGAAACAAGAGTCGCAGGAAAGCAGCAGAATATTATGGCCAAGGACCAGGAGACTGATGTACATAGAAACCAACGGATTCAGATCAGGTTGATGCAACTCAATTGCTACACTGAAATAATTACTACTTTCACAAGAGTTCCTATTGTGAAATTTGGTCTGTTGAATCCCATTGGGTGACAAGCAGTGACTTGGCAGGGACAAACTGCCAAGATGTTTGCAGAGCCTTCCTGAAAAAAACTACAATTCACATGCCTGAAGCTTGCTAGAGTTACAGGTGTCACCCTGCATTTCCCAAGCTTGAGGAAGAAGTCAATTGCTTTGTACCAGGGGAAGTAATTCATGCAGAGGAATAGTTCATAAAGACAGCCGTTACGATGGCCTTTTTAAATGCAAGATGCTTTTATCATTTATTACTCATTTTCTCAGTTACCCTGATTATTTTTATTTGCCTGACAAAAGCTTCTATGCATTCTGCACAATAGGCAGTCAGTCTATATTCCTTGCAGACAGATAGTCTTCTGCATCCTTTAAGAGGGTGCAGATAGAGGATGCAGATTACCAGCTGTCTGCAAGGAATATAAATCCTTCCATTCCCCACTATCCTGTCAGAGCTGAAGAAGTTTCTTGGATGAGAAAAGAAACGTCTTCAAAAGAAAAAATAAGAAAGTCCAATTGCCTCTAGAAAAAGCACTTTTGGGACTACCATGACCTGCATGACTGAGAATCTCTACATACTTTTGACTTATGGCCTATTTTCACACTTAACAACTGTTGCAGCACCCCCATGGTGACATGATCAAAATTTGGGTACTTGGCAACTGGCATATATTTATAGCAGTTGCACTCTCTCAAGGTCACATGATGACAATTTGTAGCCTTTCCAGCCAGCCTCCGACAAGCAAATTCAATGCGGGAAGCCAGATTCACTTAACAACTGCACAATTCACTTCACAATTGCAGTGATTCGCTTAACAAGTTTAGCTGCTTTTGCTCAGCGATGGAAATTTTGGGCTCAGTTGTGGTCATCGGTTAAGGACTATCTGTATCTTGTTATTACAGGTACAGAACTGTTTTTTATGTGGAGAGATTATATTATCCCAGGTCTAAATCTACCATGCTTCCCCGAAAATAAGACAGGATCTTATTTTCTTATGACCCCCAAAATAAGTGCTTGGTCTTATTTTCGGGGAGGTCTTATTATTTTTGAGGTGCAGGAGGAGGTGGGTGTGGTCACCTCATGGCTTCTACTGTCATGGAGGGCTTAATTTGAGGGGAAGGCTTATTTTAGCCCATGCACTCAAAAGCCCAATTGAGATTATTATCTGGGCAGGTATTATTTTCAGGTAAACATTATTTTGTAATGTAAAAAATGTGTCTTTCATCATCTCTGTTGCCCCCTTGTGAACACAATTCTAAACTCTAACTCTCTCTGGATTCACACATCATGTTAACCCATAATGTGATTTGTTCAATTTCGATGTAACATCTTGTGTGAACTCTGCCACAAGGATTTTAAGCAATACTTACATTTTAGCATGATGTGTGAACTTACTGTAGCCTCAGTAAATCCCTAGACTCAGGTGAATGTGCTTCTGATTCATCTCTGTATCTGATGTACTATCAGGCCATCTACTCACCTGACTCTGTTTCTTCTGTTTTAGCAATAGAATATCACACAAACTGATCCCAACAGAAAATACAGTCTAGTAATCTGGAGGGATCTCACCTAATCTGTTTTCCTCCATACCAACTTTTTACCTTTCTGAGTCTTGCCTCTCGCTGGAACTGTCCCTGGGTCTTTGGCTCTGTGGACTGAATCTCCCTGAGGAGTGACTCTGTCTGTTTCCAGATGGGTTTTCCCAAGGTTCTCTGTTTTCTTGTCTTCTTCTACCTTGCCATGAAGATCCCCTGGGAGAATCGTGGGTTTTTTTAAAATAAAATAAGTTACTTTTTATTAAAAAAAAGGCCTCATTTCCATCTTAGATTGGATTTTAAGACTATTTTATATATCTAATTGTAGTGTTTCAAATATCAAATTTCCTTACATCTGATAATGAAAGATTATCCTGTTATTCCTTTCAATATGTTTGTATATGAAAGACTTATTTTTCCAGGATAATCAAATAAGAGTTTACTCTCAGTATCGTTTTCCTCCATCCTCCCAACCTGTTTTACTTGGGCGATTGGTTAGTATAACTGAATCAACGTAACCAACCTGCAGTTTGCGCTGTACCCAGTGATAAATTTTTATGTGTGGCTCCTGCTGTTCCATCAGTGGGAACAAAGGACCAGAAGGAAATGCTTCTGGTCCCCCAATCAAAAACATTTTTCTCCTGGCCCTTTCTTCCCATTAGTAAATGTGTTTTTATTATCCATTTTCATTTTTGTATAGTCACATATATACTGTGCACATCCGGGGCCATATAACATTAAACAATAAACACAGCCATTCCTCTTGTCAATAATACCCCCAAAAATAGAAACCCAATGTACCTCTTCGACCCTCCATACAGTCTAGTAATCTGGAGGGATCTCACCTAATCTGTTTTCCTCCATACCAACTTTTTACCTTTCTGAGCCTTGCCTCTCGCTGGAACTCTCCCTGGGTCTTTGGCTCTGTGGACTGGATCTTCCTGAGGAGTGACTCTGTCTGTTTCCAGATGGGTTTTCCCAAGGTTCTCTGTATTCTTGTCTTCTTCTACCTTGCCCTGAAGATCCCCTGGGAGAATCATGGGGGTTTTGTTGTTGGTTCATATTGCGATATCCTGAGCTGCTACTATGCATGCCACCTTTTTGGCAGGTCCAGTCCTCGAGCTTGCACTGCTTTCTGATAGTCTGCCTCTCCAAACTTGCAGGGCTCTGGGTGCTTTCATCTTCAAAAGGAATTTCATGGACTTTGTGTTCATCCAAGGTAGCATCTTGCTGGTCTTCAGATTTCCTGTCTAGGTCCTCAATTTCTTGAACATCTAACTGTTCAAGAAATACACTTGACTCTATTTCTCCAGCTAGAAAAAGAGAATAAAATAATCAGACATGCTCTTTTGCTACTATTAAATCTTACAACTCTTCTGTGTATAACTGCTAATGTTTACTAAATCCATTTCAGGAAGATCTTAATTCCTTAACACTATTTTAGGTCCATGTATTCACCTCTATTATATTCTATATTGAAGAGAACAGGATTTGGCGATATAGTCACAAGTTGTGACATAGTTCAGGGCATTCCCTGCCAGTTAATAAAAAACTACATATATTTTAAATTATCACAAATATTTTTGAGTGCAAAGGGAGCCAGCCTGTTAGGAAGTGAAATAAGATGATAGAATCATCAATGTCATTTTAGTGTATTGAGAGAACCACGTTTTTAAATGGTACAGTAAATCGCCTGTAAATTTACTGAAATTTTAGTGAAAAGTGGCATTGTAAACCCCTGGGTAGAACAATTACATTTATGCTTTGTTTTTAAACTTGCACTTCAGCATTAAATGATTTCTATGGAATCCCCTATCCCTACCTCTCTCTGTCTCTCACACACACACACCTGGAGTTTGAAATGATACATATCATTCTGCTATTTTTGTAGCCCAATCTTCCACAACTGGTGGTTTCCAGTCCAATTATACTAGACTACAATTCCCTGAACTGGGAGCAAAAATGCTGCTGTAGAATTTTGGGAATTGTAACATCTACACATTTGGAAACTATTGATGTGAGAAAAGTTGGTGATTGTATTAATAGATCAAACCAGATATGGATTCAAATAGCAAATTATGCATGTGAAAGTATTCTTAAATTCAGTAGGAACTTTTACCATAGTTTTCTATGACTGCAGTTTGACAAAAGAGCTGACTAACAGATTCTACTTGCAATGGAAGAATGGTACCCAATTTTAGAAATATGTATACATTCTAATGCTAAATAAACTAAACTTAAGCCAACACTAACTGCACATTTGCCACTTGAATGGATTGAAATAATATCCAATAGTAACAGATTTTCAAAAATACAGTACAAGAGCTTTATAAGTAAAAAACAAAAGTATAATAGAAGCATAGTATAGTTCCTTAAATATGATGGTGTTTAAGCTTCTGAATAACATCATGCCTACCCATATCAGAGGTGGATTGCTCCTGGTTTGGCATCGGCGGAAGGCTCTGCCCACTTGCCCGGACGCTTCAGTTGCACACACGCGAGCACGAGTGAACCGATACTAAACCAGTTAGCAATCCACCACTGATCCATATGTATAATTGGATGGATGTTCTGCCTTTCTGTCAAGGAATTATTAAAACATTTACAGGCATTGTTCTCTTTTATCCTCATAGTAACTTTGAAGCATCCTGACTTACCCATAAGAATCCAATTAAAATACCAGACTAGAGTGGATATCTTTAGTCAAAAACCATTACTTACCTCTGGGTGAACAACACCATGACTGATTTTGCTTCTTTTGATTTCCATAACTAATATCTAGAATTTGGAAATGTTACATACAATATCCGGTCATGTTCAGAAAACAGATCCCATGCAAGGGGAGGGGTAATGAGATCATACCCCTGTCGTGGTCAGACCACTGCCTACTGAGGCTTGATTTCCGGAGGCCAAACCCCCACCGTAGGGAGGAGGAACCGACCAGGTGGTTCCGCCCCAGGCGACTTATGGACCCCTTGAGGTTCCAGACGGAGCTTGGGGTTATTCCTGATACTCTCGCCCACAGTTCGGCGGAGACTCTGGCTGCTGCCTTGCACTTGGCGGCATCAGAGTCCCTTGACCGGATTGCACCACTACGGCCCCTCCGGGTCGGCAGATCCCGGAGGCCTCCTTGGTTCACCGAGGAGCTCCGGGAGAAGAAGCGCCGGAGGAGACGCCTAGAGCACTTGTGGAGGTCCGATAAGTCCGAATCGAACCGAGCACTTCTGACAACATGCACCAAGGAATACATCAGGGCATTGAGGACAGCTAAAAGAACATATATTGCCACCTTGGTTGCGTCCGCTGAGTCCCGCCCAGCCGCTCTGTTTAGGATAACCCGCTCCCTCCTAAATAGGAGGGATGCGGGGGACCCCCTACAGGGTAAGGCTGAGGAGTATGTCCAGTTCTTAGCGGACAAGGTTGCTCGGTTTCGGTCGGACTTGGACTCCACCTCTGCAGATGCAGCCGAGAAACAGGGGGATAACTTGGCAGACCATCTCTGGGTTGAGTTCCAGGATGTTGCCTCAGGGGATGTGGACAAGGCCATACGAGCTGTGAGTGCCTCCACCTGCATACTGGACCCGTGTCCCTCCTGGCTGGTTGCCAACAGCAGTGAGGTGACACGAGGCTGGATCCAGGCGGTCGTTACCGCCTCTCTTCGGGAGGGGCACTTCCCCGCTGCACTTAAAGCGGCGGTGGTGAGACCCCTCCTGAAGAAACCATCCTTGGATCCAGCCGTTCTTAACAACTACCGTCCAGTCTCCAACCTCCCCTTTGTTGGGAAGGTTGTTGAGAAGGTGGTGGCCTTCCAGCTTCAACGGTCCTTGGAGGAAGCTAGTTACCTTGACCCCTTCCAGTCCGGCTTCAGACCTGGTTACAGCACAGAAACCGCTTTGGTCGCATTGACCGATGATCTCTGGAGAGCCAGGGATGGAGGCCATGCGTCCATCCTGGTTCTCCTTGACCTCTCAGCGGCTTTCGATACCATCGACCATGGTATCCTTCTGCGACGACTGCGGGAGGTGGGAGTGGGAGGCACTGTTTTACAGTGGTTCTCCTCCTACCTCTCGGACAGGTTGCAGTCGGTGTTGGTTGGGGGGCAGAGATCGTCCCCGAGGCCCCTAACTTATGGGGTGCCGCAGGGCTCGGTCTTATCCCCCCTACTATTTAACATATACATGAAACCGCTGGGCGAGATAATTCGGAGGCACGGGATAAAATACCATCAATACGCGGACGACACACAGTTGTATCTGTCCGCCCCGTGCCAACTCAATGAAGCGGTGGACGTGATGAATCGGGGCCTTGAGGCCGTTAAGAACTGGATGAGAGCTAACAAACTGGTACTCAACCCAGACAAGACCGAGTGGCTGTTGTGTTTCCCTCCCAATAATTTGGCCAACGTTCCATCACTCAGGCTGGGGGGTCAAATTTTACACCCCTCAGACAGGGTTCGCAACTTGGGAGTCCTCCTGGACCCACAGCTGACCTTCGACCATCATTTGTCAGCTGTGACCAGGGGGGCATTTGCCCAGGTTCGCCTGGTGCGCCAGTTGCGGCCCTACCTGAATCGGGAGGCCCTCAGAACAGTCACTCGAGCCCTTGTGATCTCTAGGCTGGAATACTGCAATGTGCTCTACATGGGGCTGCCCTTGAAGAGCATCCGGCGACTTCAGCTAGTCCAGAATGCGGCCGCGCGAGTGATCGTGGGCGCACCACGGTTCGCCCACATAACACCTATCCTCCGCGAGCTGCGCTGGCTACCTGTTGATCTCCGGGTGCGCTTCAAGGTGCTACTTATCACCCATAAAGCCCTCCATGGTAGTGGATCTGAGTACTTGAGAGACCGCCTTCTGCCGATTACCTCCCTCCGTCCCATCAGATCGCACAGATTGGGCCTCCTCCGAATTCCATCCGCCAGTCAGTGCCGACTGGTGACCACGCGGAGGAGAGCCTTCTCAGTAGCAGCTCCGACCCTTTGGAACGATCTCCCCATGGAGATTCGTACCCTCACCACCGTCCAGACCTTCCGCACAGCCCTTAAGATCTGGCTATCCCGTCAGGCCTGGGGATAAGATCCCAATCCGCCCCACCCGAATGCTGAATGAATGTTGTGTTTTACTGTTCTATTTTATTTTATTCACATATTTTATGTTTTGTCTTGCACTCCTTCCCACGAATTGTAAGCCGCCCTGAGTCCCCTCAGGGAAAAGGGCGGCCTATAAATGACAAATAAAACTAAAAAAAAAAAAACTAAAAAAACTAAAAATTCAGAGAGGCTACTGAATCAGGGAACAATAGTTGCAGCTCGAGCCCAAATACATCATAGTATACTTTTGAATCACCTGTTAGTCACCATTCTTCTGCACCTTCCTGGCAAGCCAGAAATAACCACTCAAAGCTATTATCAACTCAGGAACAACTGCCAACTTTATGCATTTAAAATTTGTCAAAGACCAAGGAATACTTAGCATTAACCTCTGCTGGTAGTTGAAACTATTGATGGATGAGCTTTACATTCAGGACCACACCCAAAATTTGCATGTGTTTGATTCAACAAATATACGCAAAGGTAAGAAAAACCAACTGTATATAGGTATAGAAAAGGTGAAACTTAGATTAATGTCAGTAACCGTAGGAGAGATCTTGGATTCCTAGTGGACAATCACTTATGAGCCAACAGTGTGTGGCAGTAGCCAAAAAAGCCAATGCAATCCTAGGCTGCATTAATAGAGGGATAGAATCAAGATCGCACACTTGAAATACTGCATCCCGTTCTGGTCACCACAATACAAAAAAGATGTTGAGATTCTGGAAAGAGTGTAGAGAAGAGCAACAAAGATTATTAGCAGACCAGAAGTAAAACATATGAAGAATGGTTACAGGAATTGGGTATGTCTAGTCTAATGGGGAAAAAAGGATTGGGGGGACATGATAGCACTGTTCCAATATTTGAGGGGCTCCTACAAAGACAAAGGGATCAAACTATTTTCCAAAGCACCAAAAGGCAAGACAAAAAACCATGGTTGGAAACAACCAAGCAGAGAAGCAATATAGAACTAAACAAAAATTTGCTAAAGGTGAGATCAATTAATCAGTGGAACAGCTTGCCTTCAGAAGTTGTGGGTGCTCTATCACTGAAGGCTTTCAAAAAAAGATTGGACCATCATTTGTCAACTCTATTCCAACTCTATTATTCTATGTTCTATTTTCTAACATCAAAAATTGGTGGTGTTTTCTGTAGTTTTAGGGCTGGAATGGCTTCAGACTCATGATATGCATATCATGTGATCTGATGGTACCATAATTTTTAAAGCATGTAGTTGCAAAAATCACATGAATTTATCTAGAGAGACTTTAGCAGCTAAACTTAGGAATTTTGTCCAGACTTTTCCGCCAAGTATGCTGAATCCCAAGGTGCAGTCAGAGAAAAGAAAGCAGATCAACTGCATTTCCATAGACCCTATGACTAGGGTGACCAGATGACCCGATTTCAGTGGGACAGTCCCGATTGTTTAACAATTTTTCCCCGCGTCCCTCCGCCTTTTAAAAAAGTCCCGATTTTTTTTCTGGCTTCATGTTGAAAGCCCAATGGATTTGCTTAAGAAATCCTAACCGGGGCAAGACACAAGACACCCTGTCTAACCTCTCTCTCTGTCTCAGTACTTTCACTGAAGATATTAAAACGTTAAAGCAACAAAACAGACCTCTCCCCTCCCCCCACGCCGATCGCGTTTACCTCATTTTATAAGGAAAAAAAATGATCCTAGTACCATAGAGCTGCAGGAAATGGCTAGAGGGGTCGCCAGTGTTACTTCCTGGATTTTCCGGAGGGGAGGGGCACAGAGGTTGGAGGACTGCTCAAAATGGTGGGAAAAGAAACTTTCTGGTAAGTGTGCTGGGTTTTTTCTTTTATTTTTTAATGCATTTAAAATAATGTAGGTTTTTAAAAAATGTGCAGCTACTGTTTTTTTATTCAAAACAATATGTGATGTGCCATGGAAAAATCATTAAAAAAAACCCCTGAAAGAACAAAAGGGTTTTTTTAGGGTATTTTCCTGACCAAAACTATAATTGTTTCTGCATGACACCCTTAATCAGTAATAGCCAACTACACTTCATTCTAAATAGTTTTATTTCCTTTATTGTATGTGATTACTCAAGTCCAAAAACTGAGTTAATTGGATAACCCAGCTCCACAATTTACTAAATATACAGTTACAGGAATTTCATGTATAGTATGCTGTCTCTTAGGGTTTATTGAACATAGGAGAATAATATGAGAGGGATTTGATGTAAAATAAGCTCTTTTAATGAATTCAAAATCAACGCAGCAGACAGACATGGGAGTGAACATAATACACACTTTAACAATATTTTTTTTTCTTTTAGTCATCAAATATTGCAGCAAGTGTGTCAGTAATAATAGCAAGACAGGCATAGGATTTTCCAGCCAGGTTAATTTTACTTTTTTATGGTTTTGATGTTGTATTAATTTTATCTGTATTAGAAACTTATGAAGGCTGTGCAACATTTTGAGGTGATATAGAGTATGTAAAGGCATGAATACAGTAGAACCTCTGGTCACAACCATAATTCGTTCCATAACTTTGGTCGCAAACTGATTTGGTCATGAATCAAACCTAATTTTGGAAATTTGGTGCTTACAAAAAAAAAATGGTGCAGAGGGGAAATCAGCAGCGGGGAGAATGTGAATATTTTGGTCAGAAGCGTTCGTGACCAGAGGTTCCTACTGTATAACATCTTCACTTAAGACTTAAGATTCACTTAAGATATAACATCTTCACTTAAGATTCACTTAAGAACTGTGGCAAGAAAGGTGGTATAGTGACCAAAGTTACAATGGCATTGAAAAAAGTGACTGATGACCATTTTCACACTTAGCGACCATTTTCACACTTAGCGACCGTTGCAGCATCCTCGTGGTCACGCGATCAAAATTTTGATGTTTGGCACAGATTCGTATTTATGATGGTTTCAGTGTCCTGAGGTCATATAATCACCTTTTGACAAAGTCAAATGGGGAAACCAGATTCACTTATGTTACTAATTTATCAGCTGCATTTATTCACTTAAGAACTGTGGCAAGAAAGGTGATATAGTGACCAAAGTTACAATGGCATTGAAAAAAGTGACTGATGAATCCCACAACTGGTTATGCTACTTCCTCAGCTGGCTTCACCATGATCCCAAATAAGTTAGAGGCAATTCTCTCCTGGCAGGCCCCACAAAAACGCAAGGATCTGGAACAGTGGCGAATATCTGTACTTGGGTGTAGGATGAGCAAATGAGCCTTTATCCTCATCTGGAACAGTTCCTGGGATTTGCAAATTATTATTGATCCTTCTTCCTAAACGTTGCTTTCTTCTCAGTACCTCTGGAGCATATTTTAACAAACCTTTAGCCATTAAAATAGCTTTTGAAACTTGGAATTATCATTTAGAGGCAGCCTACCACCCAATAGAAGTGTGCACTGACCATCAAAATCTGGAGTACCTGTAAATATCTCATAAAATCAACCAACAGCAAATCTGATGGCCTCTGCTTTTTTCCTGATACCAAGAAGTCATAATAAATGTGTCAGATCTGGAAGCCATCTTTGAGGCTTCAGGCTTGCCACGTTTTCTACTGTGTGAAAATGGGAGGGGGGATTATACAGAGTGTGGGTGATTATAGTCATAATAAAATTCTTTCTCAGAAAGTCAAGGCCATTGTGCCCTGCAACTGCGATGAGGTGACTGGGAGGCATCTCCAGGTTTGGATGGTGCCTGATTGGATCATGTGATGGGCATCTGGGTGCTGGGCAGGAACTTTCTTTTGGGTGGGGAAAACCTGGAAACTTTCAGATTCAGGTTTTCCCAGATGTGCCAATATGACATCTATAATAAAATGGAACTTTGAGGGAACTCAAGCCTCGGAGTCTCCTTTCATTAGGGGTGTTACTTGGAACCCTGACAAAATGAGTCAATGCTTTGTCCTAAAAACTTGAATATAGCCAAGTGATCATTCCACTTTCCTTTAAAGTGTTATCCCCTTTGGAAAGCTTTGCAATTATTTTAATTATTATAATTCCAGATGACTAGTTAAAGGACTCACAAGAACAATGGTGTAAGGATCCTCACGCCTAAGACTATATACAGAAAATTCAGAATTTGCCTCAGAATCAAATCAGTGATTTGATCAGGGCCAATTATGGGGAAATGTTCTATGTCACAAAGCTCCAACTGCTGAACACTTTGGACAATATAAGACTCTGCAACTACTCTTGAGCTATTTTTGATGGCCATAAGTTCATAATGAAGTCAATGTCTACATATCATCCTTTTCTATTTGAGGCAAGCATGTTGCTGGTTTATTATTATTATTATCTGTGCCTGTCTGAATCAGTTGTGGAGAACTGTATTTTTGGATTATCTTACAGATGTGCCACACTCAGAAAGTGCCACCACTATTATGGTTGTTGTAGATGAACTTGCGAAAATGGCACATTTCATTCCTTGTATTGGTTTGCCATATGCCGAAAGCACTCACAGCTGTTGTGTAAACTATATTTCATTTACATAGTTTACCTGACCACATTGATTGGGGTTGTCAATTTATTGCCAAATTCTGAAAGGAGGTCTCTGAGATTTGGGCATGCAGATATATGTGTTCTGCACACCATCCTTCCATTCCACCTCCACCTCCCATTTCAGTTGCTAGCAAGCCTGAATATGAAGTTGCTCACATCTAAGATTGCCTCCAGTATTTTATCAACTGGAAAGGCAATGGTTTTGAGGAATCGTCTTGGGAGGATTCATCCCAAGTACACGTTCCATATTTAGTTTAATGGTTTCATCGATGTAATCCTCCATAATCTCATTTTATGATAGGGTAAAGGGGGGCCCTGGAGGTGAGATAGAATTATGAAGATTCAGCATCAGATCTTGAATCTGTCAGTGTTGCTCCAGCTGAGCCTGTGCTTCAGGATTGTCAACCTCAGGAATCAGAATTAAATTGAGGCTGACCAGCCACAGGCATCTCCTGTAAACCTTTAGCAGTCAGATGATGAGGCACAACCCCCAAGCCCCAGGTCTAGTTGCTCATAGAGGCAAGCAGAGCAGCACTCTTCAATGTGGCTCCTTTCTAAGCAAAGGAAGAGGCATGAGTAATTGCAGAAAGAGAACACATATTTCCTGCGCAGAACTAGCAATCTTTTACAAAGGCATTAAATATGTGTTTGTAAGACCACATTAGCCCCGATAAGTGTCATGGAAAGCCCCCGTGAGGCATTTATGCAAGCAGATGCCTTTGCGGAAGGCAGGTGTATGATTTCTCCTGCAGTCCAAGCCAAAATGGCTCTAAGGGTAGCTCCCAGGGACCAGAGGGCAGGGGAATAGCCTAAAACAGGCAATGAGATCTCAACCTCTTGACCAAGTCAGTAACAAAACGCTCAGTAAAATATGCCAGATCATATCCTTACCCCACCCCACCCAAAAATAGAAGACATTACTTAAGAATCAAAACAATTACAGATGTCTTCCATTTGTCTGAATGGAGGGTAAGATGAAGGTGACATCATGAGACACAGAAAAAAGAAGTACTAACTGGGGCATATTTGTATCATAATTATGAGTACAAAGAAGTCCTTTCCCTCCACTTATGAGCAACTCAAAAGGCAGGATAGAAGTATTTGAAAATAAATAAATACAAAAGCAAACAACAAACAAATTGGAGTTTAATTTGCCAAGTCAAGTGTACCTGGAATCAGAGACTGAGCTAAAGAGCCTTGCTCTAAAACACTTTCTAAGCTTGTCAACTTCAAGGTGTGTGAAGTTCAAATCTCAGAATTTCTCAGCCAGGAGGGCCATTGCTGAGAATTCTAAGAGCGGAAATCCACACACTTTAAAACTAGAGGATTACCAAAACTGTGATCTTCAATTAAGATAACATAAGAGCCAGTTAATGAAGTGTTGATGCCTCTTTCTGAAATAAAAAACTTCTTTTTTTTCTAGATTAGCTTTCCTGGGTATATAATTTGCCTCAGGATGAAGTTTGAATCTCTGCTGAATTGTCTAGATTTCTAACAACTGCTATTATAAAATCATGGCAGTTTACTACACTCTTGATGAATGTATTTTACTCTCTTATGTACACTGAGAGCGTATTCACCAAAGACAAATTTCTTGTGTGTCCAATCACTCTTGGCTAATAAATAATTCTATTCTATTCTATTTTCTTCCTTGGGAAATAGATGTTTCTTTGCTTAATCTCAAAATAGGGCCAGGTTTCACTAAAGCTATTGCTTGTCTTTGACTCTGCTTTGTCTTGGTCCCGTTTAGTGGTGCAGATATTACTGTTCCTGTAAAAATTCAGTGTCTTAAACAGTTGAAAGAGGGATAAAGTGGTTGTTACTAAAATGGTGAAAACGATAGCATTTTCTGTTTCAATTCTGTTAAGCATCTGTTGTTCCATAAGTTTTGTTAGAGCATAAACTTTTTAAAGCAAAGTCTATTACTGTGTATTCAATTAGTTATAAACCAAAAGTATGTTTGCACCCAACAGATTTGAAAATCAAATGCAAGTTTATAAAGGAGCTGAAAAGAATGTTTAATATTGCATCTTTTATACTGACTTACTCTTCAGATTTCATTGAATCTTGTGCTCCTTTCTTTTATTTTCAAAAAGCAGGCTGGATTACTGAAAAACCACTATAAATACTCTAGACTAGAATTTAATATAAATTAATTTTCCTCATCTCCTTGGAAATATCATAGGAAAAAAACTTGGCAACAAACTGATTATTGGTAATCCAGATTGTTCTCTCTAGAAATTGCAGAACATGTTTTTAGATGGAACTTTGCTTGATCTTCCTAGAAAAAGATTTCTGCTCTGGTATTGCACCCTATTTTGTCATAATTTATTTCAGGGAGGTTCAAGTGCTTCCATGAAAAGTGTAACAGTGCAACAAAATAAATAAAGTCTTGTTATCTATCGTTGAAGAAGGAATGCCATTGTTGCCACTAGAAAAAGAAACAAGATAATGGCATTATGCCCTGGGCATGCTGGCTACTGCAGTCCTACCCATTCAGTGTACCAAGTGTGGGCTTCCAGAGGAGGTTATTCTCATTCAAGCACCTGTCTCATTTCATAGAGATTCCATTTTCTTGCTTTCTTTTTTATTTCACTGAAAAACCTCACATCTGAAGTCTCCTAAGAAAGCATCTTTCTTTTTTCATACTAGAGGTTGTTGTTGTTGTTTTATAAAATCCCACAATCAAAGATTGGACAATATGTGTCCAAAAGAACATGGAGGTCTTGATAAATGTCACTGTTAGCATAAACATATTTAGTATTCACTTAGGTCAACATCTTATGACCTAAATATACCTTTGTGGTGATATAGCCCCTGGTTGCCTCTTTACTAACACAACACAAGATTTAATTCTAACTCTTTTCTCTCCTTTCCAAGAAATTTTGCAACACCTGGGGCTGAACTCTCCAAATCAGTAGGTACATTATTTTGCATGCTGATATATGAACATGCTCCTCCCTAAGTTTTAAAAAAACAAGTTTAACCCACATCTTAATTGCACATTAATTCCTTCCCTTCACTTGACCAATATAGAAAACATCAGATAAATAAAGTTCCTTTTTTGGCTCAGCATACTTTCTTTGTACTTTGTTCCAGGAAACAGTAACTGGGAGAATTAATATATTCGTGTGTGTGTGTGTGTGTGTGTGTGTATGTGTGTGTGTGTGTGTGTGTATTCCAAAACATTCATGCAGTATTCAATTTTTACAATTATTTTATTACACACCCCTTATTTTCATTTTACAGAGAGAAACCTAAAATTGAGATATAGGAAGACTGATGGAACAATAACAAATTTCCATGATAGGGACCCGTGTCTTTCAAATATAGTACCAGAGTCCAAGTGAGCTAACCAATGAGTCTCTCTCTGACTGATTTCTACACCGCACTTCAAAAAGCTCCAATTATATCCATTCCCTTTCTTTCTAAACCTCTTATTACAGGAGAGAGAATCTATGATGCTCCAGAAGTTGCTGACTACCAGCTGTCAGTATCCCTCACTGTTTGCTATGCAGGCTGAGGTTTCTTTGAGAAATGGTTCATCAACGTATGGAGAACCATCATAACTTCCTCTCTGAGATCTGAACTATAAACTCTCGGAAGAGAATCCGATTAATGCTCCCTTAACTCCCTGGACCCATAGCTGAGTTGGCAATAGGTTCTTCTCCATCAGAGTGGGACAATCTGGTGTCCTCCAGATACTTCAGGCTAAAAAAAAATTCTGTTGCCACTGGCCATGCTGCCTGTGCAGCAGAGGTAGGTTCCTACTGGTTCGGCCCAGTTCAGCTGAATAGGTACTAACACAGACTGCGACGCCCCCGAACCGGTTCTATTGGCAGTGCTGCCATCTTGATTTTCAGTTCTGCGCATGCGCAGAATAAACTTCATTGCAAAAATGTAATTTCCCCCCTTTTCTGATGGACCTTTTTAGATGCAAATGCGCACCCGTGTGGAGCAAAATTATTTGCATGCCGAACTGGCAGTAATGCCAGCAGCAACCCACCCCTGCTATTCAGAAAGAGAGAAAAGATTCAAAAGATTTTAAAGTACACAGCTTGCTAGCTCAAGCTTAAGAGGAAAATATAGAATTTGCTTCCAGCCCCTTTTCTTCTTTGGTACCTGTTTCCATTGTTGTAGCTGTGTTCCTCAGCCTCTACTTCTACTTCTTTCTGCCTGGCTGGTTCTGGGTGCAACTGGTAAGTGGAAGTTTCTTCTCATTTATTTCTGGAGAACTGCTTTTTATTCAGCATGCTTATGTTGATTTGTTTTCACCTCAGGCCAAGCTGATTGGTTGTTATCCAAAGCCGTCTTATAATTCATTGGATGCTGAAGGTGCTGTGGGTGTGGCTCTGCAAAGCCACAAGAATGGGAAGGGAATATTCAGTGCAAAGGATATGACTGGAAGGGTGGAGATAATCCATATGGAGCATGTGAAGGCTGAACTGGTCTTTTGGAACTATGTGGGCAGAGACAAGGAAAACAGGGAACCTGGGTGGAGGGGAAGGGACAGGGGATTGAGAAAAGCAAACAAATGGTTCCTAATAGAATAATTTATGATATTTATATGCTATCCCGAGTTGTTGGGAGTCAGATAGAATATAAATTTAATATATCATCCTCATCTGGGGTCTGAACCAAATTATTTTCTGTGCCAAACCTATTTGACAAATGTGAGTAGAATCAATCAATCTAATTTTTATTAAGGTGAAAACTAGCATAAGGAGGCTGGGATACAGTCAGTTAAAATGCAAAGAAAATAAACCAGGGCCTAAAAATAATCATTATAATAAACATATAAAAAAATAAAACAGAAAATATATAGAAACAAATGTCTGAAAGAAATCTAAAAGGGGGAGAAGGAGCCGTAGGGGTATGTGGAGAAGTAAAAGGTTAATATGTGGCTGACTAAATCTATCACTGTACAGCACAAAGTAGCATGATGAACTGAATGCTCGAAGACTAGTTCATGGCACAGGTTCACCATTCTCTGATAGATTTTAAGTCAGTGTTTCTCAACCTTGGTGACTTTAAGTCCTGTGGACTTAAAGTCACCAAGGTTGAGAAACACTGACTTAAGTACTGCTGCACAGAACCTGAAAACATATGTTGAAACAGGGTCAGTATTTGAAAATAGCTGGAAAGTATAAAATTGTTCTGTGTCTCCTGGGTACAGGTAGTCCTTGACTTACAACATTTTGTTTAGTGCCTGTTCAAAGTTACAATGGCATGGAAAAAAGTGACATGACCATTTTTCACACAACTGTTACAGCATCCCCATGGTCATGTGATAAAAATTCAGACACTTGATAACTGACTCATATTTATGATGGTCGCACTGTCCTGGGGTCCTGTGATCACCTTTTGGAACCTTCTGACAAGCAAAGTCAAAAAGGATTCGCTTAACAGCCATGTTACTAATTTAACACCTAGAATGATTAACTCAACAACTGTGGCAAGAAAGGTTGTAAAACGAGGCTAAACTGGGGGTGAAATGCTCTGAAGTCTTATACCGGTTTGCTTTGTGTGCATGTACACTGGATTAAGAAGCCTTTTCTGTGTCTGCAAAGGTAAGTAGAACAGCGAGGGGGGGGACAGCTGTGCCGCCCGATTTAGATTCGTTAGAAAGCAGGATTTCCTGCTTTGTAGCGAATATAAATTGTGTGGCACAGCTGATTGTTGCACAGCTGATTATCGGAACTACTGGTTCACCCAAACCAGTAGTAAAAAAAATGCTTTAAAAAGTTTAAAAAAAAAGTTCCGATGATCAGCTGTGCCACATGATTTCTAGCAATTTTTTTACTACCAGTTTTGGGCAAACTGGTAGCATTTTTTACTACCAATTCAGGTGAACTGTGTTGAGATCCATTACCAGTTCTGTGTATAGGGCAGTTATGGCTGCCTGAAAACACAGGCCCAGAGATGGATGCTACCATGAGATGAACAAAAACATTTTTCTTAGGAATATGTAAAAGCTTTCCTATTAATTAGTATGCTCCTCTGTACCAGCCTCTAGTATCTAGCAGTTAGCCAGCACTTCACTTCAAAGGGATGCAGGAATGCGAGCTGTTTGCTTCTTCCCCCACTCCCCCTCCCTATTCCTCCACTTCCCTCCCCTCTCATTTATCTCTCCTCTCCTGCCCAGGGACGAAGCAGCCTCCCTTTTCATCCACCCCTTCTTTTCTGCCCAGAGACGAAGCCTCTTGCCACGCTGCAATATTATTATTGGATTATTTAATCATCTGCCTTTTGATGTAATTTGTATACACCTTCTCTTTGTTTGGAACTAATTAAAGCCCCCCCCCCGGGGCATCGCTCGGGGCCAAGCTTCATCCCAAGAAGGATTTGTCCGCTGTCTTTCTTCTCATTCGGCTACAAACATGAGCGGCCCATCAGGAGCGTGAAAAAGCCGCAACTGGTGACCCCGACGTGATCTTGCTGATCAAGCACGTTGCCTCAGCGGCCCATCAGAAGCGTGAAAAAGCCGCAGAACTGTCCCAAACCAGTAGCATTTCACCCCTGGGCTGAACTCATTTAACAAATCTTTCCTTTAACAACAGAAATTTTGGGTTTAGCTGTGGTCCTCTCAGAACCGGTAAAACTTCTTGGATAAGAAGCAAAACTTCTTCACTGAGGAAAAAACAATCCAGTTGCCTTTTGGAAAAGCACCATTGAGACAACTATGACTTGGATACAACAAGACACAAGTTCTGTTGTTTCTGTTTGCCCAGGATTACAGGGACATTGTCTCTCCCAGCAGGGAATTTTCCTTTATCAGCCAAGGACAGCTGAGTGAAGGGCATGACCAGGGGTGGGTTGCTGCCAGTTTTACTACTGGTTCACAACCTGCCTGTATACTTTGTCACACATGTGCTTCACTCGTGCGTGTACTGTTCAATGTAAATTGTTCTTTGCGCATGCGCAGAACAATTTACAGTGAACTGTGCACACGCAGACACTAAAAACCAAATGGCAGCGGCCCAGTGGCGGCGAGGGAAACGGTTTGGGGGCGTGGCAGGCCTGAGTCACTGCCAGTTCTGCCACCCAGACCTGAATTCTACTACTGGTTCGGCCAAACCGATCAGCCCACCTCTGGGTATGACATGATGCTACAATAAAGGCTCTCCAGTAGTCAGATAGTTTGAGTTTAGCTAAGTATTTCACAGGGGAGACAGAGTGCCTATTGGAACCATTGACAGTAAAAGTTGGGGACCTGGTTAGATGCCATTAGCACTCTGGTCTGCTCCATGCTGCTTAATGAGAATTTTGGCTGATTGTATCCCTTGCTGAGTGAAAGATCTGTAGAGAAGCGCAAGGAGGATGATATTTTTGTGGTCACTGCCTTTTTCCATGTGGTTTGAAATTTGTCCCTCATAGTTAATGGGACAGGGCCAAGGGAGAAAAAGAGTAGTCTGATCCAATAGTTGAGCATGGGACACCCACACTGTAGCCTATGCTTTCATGAGTTCTAGCTCTAGTCTCAGAGCTAGTCTAGTTTTATTTGAGACATATTTTGGATCTTGAAGGGCTGATCTTAGAACTTTGGATTGAACAAGTTCCAATGATGCAAAATTGGAGAATGGCCCCAGCTGAACTTTATAAAGAAGTTGCGCTATTGTTTGGCCGAATATGAGTAGAATTAAAGATGAAGAAAGATCTTCCCATTCCTAACACTTATGATTTTAAAATATTGATATATTTCATATTTAAAACAATGAGGAGTGAAATATTTTGGACTCTAGGCTCGTTCCTAACAGCGCAATAGTGCCATGGGAATCAATATTCTACTCTGACAGTCTGATGCTCACAATTCTGCTCTTCCTTCATCAGTCATGGTACCTCCTCGAATGTGGAGTCCTTGTTTTGTTTTTTCAGAAACTGGAGTGAGCCATAATCTTGACACACCAAGCTCCTATCATAATCCTCCAAATGACACAGGAATCCTGTCTGCCCAATTATCCTTTTGCATCTCTGAAAATAATTAGTTTAAACAAATATGTCATCTTTCAGGACATAATGAGAGTGTTTTAGAGTTAATATCTTTGAGCAGAACTCTTAACTGAGCATCCTGTGCTTTAGGGAACAAGTAACACTGGAAACCCTTTAATATATTTACTGTGGGGCAGCTACATGAGTAGCCAGAAATATCTGCCTTATGAGTCATTCAGCAACAAGGTCTTTGATTGAATATGACTTTACCATCCGAGACTATCTGTAAATTGCAGCATCATGGGCTTCTGCCATAAAGCAGACAATTAGACAACACAACAGGTAATGTTCTGCTGTAGGATATATTAGAATTACAATGTTTTGTTTTCATTTTTACAAAGGTCAATGTACCTGAAAATCTGATCAGTGGAAAGATGGTTAATATAGACTGCAAGATTTAGTTATTAATAAAACAAATATGAAATTTTGCAAGGCTCTTTATCTCAGAATGAACAAAACCATCTCAAGTTTCAATATCTTCAAATAACCAGCACAGTTCATAAAGTCTTTTCTTTAGAAGAATGGCAGGCCAACCTAAGGGAATATGCAACATTATAAACAATATTCAATCAGATACGGAATCTAAGTTAATGTAAAATCTGTGTATGGATTTTTCTGCATATGGAATTAGACAACATCCAAGGTTTGGATTCTCCTAAAATAAAGTTTTAAAACATTAGATCTTGTCTGATTTGTTATATTAAAGATTGACTTTCTTAGTTAGATACTAATTTACCCTGTTTCCCTGAAAATACAACATGTCCTGATAATAAGGCCATGCCACATTTTCTGGTGGGCAAAAATATAAGCCCTTTCCCGCAAATAAGCCCCCTGGACAACCCCCCACCTCCAGCCAGGCAGAGCGCCACTCACCAACCTAGCGGTATCCCGAAGGTGCCAAGCCGCGGGAACCGGGGGGCGGAGGTAAATGTGATCGCGTTGCTTGGCGCCTTCGGGATACCACTAGGTTGGTGAGCAGCGCTGTGCCCAGCTGAAGAAGGGAGTTGCTGGGCAGCTGCTCTCTTGCGAGCAGGCTCCCAAAGAGCCGGGCACAGCTCAGGGGCAAACGGCTGTGTTGCACTGTCGCAGCAGCGCCACATAACAGCCATAAAGTGACCACGCTCATGAGCAGCCACCTGGCAAACTCCCTTTCCAGCCGGGCACAGCACCATTCACTGACCTAGGGGTATTGCCAAGCTGCGTGAGCACCTGTTCGCCACCGCCCGGCTCCCACGGCTTGGCACTTTCGAAATGCCAGTGAAAGGCTCTCTGCACAGCTGGAGGGGGGATGCGTGAGAGGCTGTTCTGCTCCCGCTCACGCGACTCCCAACCTCACAATGCCCTGACCCAGCTCTCTCTGCAGAGGAAGAGCACTGCCGCCGCCATCCTAGCATGGCTTTTTCGGCGGCTTCCAAATCGAGTCTTCCAGCAGTGGCCACTCTGGGCGTACGCTCTATGGTTGTGGGCCAGCTGCCGGCCAAGCATACAACCATAGAGTGTATGCCCAGAGCAGCCACTGCTGGAAGACTCAGTTTGGATGCCGTCAAAAAAACCATGCTGGGATGGCGGTGGTGGTGGCAGCAGACGTGCTCTTCCTCTGCAGAGAGCTGGGTCAGGGCATTGTGAGGCTGAGAGGCACGGGAGCGGAATAGCTGCTCATGCAACTCCCCCTCTCCGACCGTGCAGAGCGCTATTCACTGGCATTTCGAAGGAGCCAAGCCGCAGGAACCGGGCGGTGGCGAACAGGCGCTCACACAGCTTGGTGAATGGTGCTGTGCCCGGCTGGAAAGGGGGTTTGCTGGGTGGCTGCTTGTGAGCGTGGTCGCTTCATGGCTGTTGTGTTGCACTGCTGCGACAGCGCAACACAGCTGTTCGCCCCTGAGGTTGTGCCTGGTTCTTTGGGAGCCCGCTTGCAAGAGAGCAGCCGCCCGGCAATCCAAAAACAATAAACCCTCCCCTCATAATAAGGCCCAAGCCATATTTTGTGGGTAAAAAGAAAATAAGGCTCTGTCTTATTTTGGGGGAAACACAGTAGTTAAATACTACTATAACCTTAAGGTTAAATATTTAAGAGGATAAAAGTCAGCCATATCAACCAGCTGATTAGTGAGTTTTAGTTGATATTAGACAACCCTGTGATCAGCTGGGTCACCATTTGATGGAAAGGTAGTGCTGCCTGATGTGATCAGAGTAATGTTTCTCTGATGTGACCAGAATAAACATTAAATTTTAGCCTAACCATATTTTTTACCCCAATGCTGGATCATCATATGATCGTCTAATAGGAGTATATAATATAATTAGAAAAATAATGATAATGGCAATTTACTTATCTAAACAGATAACAGAATGACCATGGGCAGGCAAAAAGCAATGGGAGCAGGAGTGACTTCCAATTTCCTGGTGGCTTCCCCAATGACTTTGCCAATGGAAAGCGGGCAGGGACTGTCAGAAATCATAATCATGTAACTGTGAGAATGCTACAACAGCTGCAACTTTGTGAATAAAACTAGTCCAAACATTATGGAAATTTTAACTCCACAGAAATAATGGTTCCTGGATTTTTATGCATTTTTAAGTTAGCTGATTCAAGCTGATACCTTGATTCAAAAAGTATTGTACTATAATGCACCAAGGCTAACTTGAGGATACTAAAGGACATGTAAACACAATGAGAGTTATAATACTATATAGATAGATTGAAGAATTGAAGGTAGTAGATAACTGATCTCCTGGATTCATAAATATATACAGACGAACAACAAGTTTGAGAATAAAGAGATGATTAAATCTAGGGAGGAAAAAGGTTGCACAGAAGATCACAGAAGTTGTTTTGATGACAGTTTCTTTCCTGTGGATTCATCTTTCTCAAGATTCAAATCTCTTTTCTCTAATTTCCTTTATAACTTCATAATTCTCTGAATCAGCCTGGTATCCCATCACAGGCTAGGCTCAATTTAAAAATACCTCGCTAACATGGCCCTCTTCACTATGTGCCTGACACAATTGCAAGGCATACTGGAGAAAAGGAGATTTTGATTTCCTAATAGTCAGATTAAGGAGAGGAATGCCCATGTCTTGGGTTTGGTGTAGGATGTCTAATAGCTATATTTTTCAGTATATAGGGCTGGTTTCAGATTTGACGGAACTAACTTACCTCTGGGTTATAAGAATTTGACACATTTTTACGTAATTCATCCACTATTTGCCATTGTTGAACACTGGGAGAACTAACTCCTGCAACTTCTACATTTTAATCAACATTAGGTGCCAAAGGTAAACTAAAAATAAGCACTCTGTGGAAAAAGGTGTATGTGAGACACTGTAGGTGTGTCCTCAACTGAGGAAATTCAGATGAATTCAAATCATTATGAACTCACCTAGGTCAGATTAAATTACAAATTTGTAACTTGGCCTGAAGGGATGTCTAGGCTCAATTGTAATGTAATGTTGCCAGCTGCATGGGCTCTCTGACAAAACATCTACAAAGAATAACAAATTTTATAGCACAGATTTTCCAGAAAGCAAACCAATGCTATATTGTTCTTTGGTATGCTCTGGAGGGAGTGGGGGGAACCATTCAAATTTAGAAATGGGTTTGAGGGAAATGGTTAAAAAAATGTTTCTCACTTGAACTTCAGTGGACTTGGTCCATTTTTTCTCCATCATTCCATGGTGTGGATAGGATACAATGGGTGGGGTTGAGGGGTGAGGAAGCAGAACATCCCAAAACCCAGATGCATGAAATTTCACTTATTTCTCGCACCTTACTTTTTTGGTGAAAAGTAAGATACCATATAGGATGTTTGTGGTATGGAATGAGTCTAGGAATTTAATACCCATAAACAACATCCTGTCTTGAGTCATGTTCCTTCAGAAGTATCCACTTCCCTGTAGCCATGAACCTTTCTGCTACATATCTGGTTCCCAAATGGAAGGGTACTACAGTGTAAAATCTTCCTTTCCGGATACCTGATCCCTAATTAAGGTACCATATTAATTTATATCATTCTGTTTATAGTATGCCTTTCCTCCAACTGAATAATGGTCTTTATTTTTTCCTCTTCCTCCTCATATCCTCACAATAGCCCAACCGGGTGAGATATATGGCTTAATAGCTGCAAAATAGAAGCAGAGGGCCCTGAAGGAAAATAAATGCTGAAGAAATTGAAATTTTAAAGGAAAACCAGGCTTTCCTCAATTTGGTAAAATGTCAATTGGAAATGTCAAGATACATCAGATATGGGAAAATTTCTATATCATGAAATCTTCTAGCCCATGAATCATTATTCTGGCAAACAAAACAAGAATTATGCCAGACCATAACCATGGAGGAAGGGACACAGGAAGGAAACAACTTTGGAATGGAAGAACTGGCCTCACGAGTAAGTAAATAGGCACATATTGGCTTTATTCACTTTACACACAGCAGCAATTCAGGAACTAACAGGTGGTCTTTGTTTAGCCACAACAATTGGGACCAACAATTTGGTCATTAAGTGAAATTGTGGTGGTGGTGGTCTTTATAATCTTAGCTTTGCTATGCTTTATAAGTACTCCTTGTTCAGATGTCTCACTTAGTTCATTTTGCAGTTACAATAGTGATAAAAATTGATTTCATAGCCAATCTTTACAGTTATGATCTTTGCAAGGTGTGAAAAGCCAAGGAAAGCAAGCAATAGAAAGCTGCAGTAAGATCATAAGCACAGCCAGTGATTCATTTAGCGACCAATATACTTAATGATCATAATGAAGCAGGGTTAAAATGTCTCTTCATGTTGATCACATTTCCAGCATAAATTCAAGATACATTAATACATTTCAGAAAATTTATCTGGTGACAAGGACCAATGATACATCATTTTATTAAAAAAAAAAACGCTTTAAGACTAGAATAAAACATTTTTCAACCTTTAACCACATATGTTTCCATTGATCCATTTGCATACAGGTTTTTAGTTCATTTTATTATACATTCTTTCTTTTTTTATTTACAAACATGTAAAATACACACACAAAACTTAGACATACACCACATTTACACAATACAATATGAACAGGAGCTTCCTGTTCTTTCTAATAGCAATTATCAATCGATACCGCTCACCTTATATTATTTCCCCTTCTATTTTATATTATACATTCTTTCATTTGTTCTTCCATTTCAAATGTCAACTGTTGCTTACACACAATAGCAGTAATATGACCATCACTTGTACATAATTGTTTTAAATTCAAATTCAAATTCAATCATAAGGTGTTTTTTTTTAAATCTATTTTAAACCTTTCTGAATTTAAACCTGACCAAACCATTAAAATGTATTTCACTCAAAACCAAAATATTGATCCCATTAATTAGGGAAAGCTCATCTTTAAGATAGATATTTGATCATGAATACCCAACCAAAGGGCTGGGAATACTGGCTGGCATGAAGACTGCATCAATATTCAGCACTTGCAGCGATCTAAGGCATGGGATGGGGGTGAAGGGATGTTTTCCATTTTAGGGAGGAGGCTGGGGAGAGAAAAAGAGAAATGAGGCACAATAATCAATGAAGAAAAAATATATTTCTCTCAATTTCATCCACAGGGATCAGTGTTTTCCCCTCTACAATGAGACAGTGGCCTGAGCAGAAAGAAGATGGCTTTCTATGGGGACAAAGAGATAACAGCCACATGAATCACACTCAAAACCTAAATGTTTTGTTTGGAAGCAAGTGTTTTAATTAGGGCAATGAATTAATGAATTAAATCAGTCAAGCGTGACTGCAGCATAATCCTTCTGCAGAACATCTAATGTTCTAGATTACTATTGGCCATCCCCAGCTATTTTCTCCAGCAAAAAATACACACAAGAAGACCAGATACTATCATTCTTTCAAAGTATCATGTTAAGGGTGCAAATCTACCACAAGGATGAGCCTATTGCGAGAATTACCTGACTTTAGAATAATTCATTGGCTGGCTGTTGCTAAGCTGTTTTTTCCCCCATTTGTGTGTTTTGCAACAAACCCCTTCAAACACTCTGCACAACCTACTTTGTGTTTTCAAAAACAACCCACAATGATTGAGGGTTCATCTACTTACATAGAGAGGATGCTACTTAATGACTTAATGCATCATAAAGACAGAGACAAAATAAAAAGGCTGCAGGATTTCAGCCTGTTTGGCTACTTTGGTTTTCTGTTGTTGGCCAAATCAAGCTAATGAAGAGTAAATACAGTACATCCTAAAGAAATCTACTCATCACTTTAATGCAGAAAATCTTTTTCCTTCCAATTCTCACATAGGCAAGAAAACATTATTTTCAATGCCTAAATCTGATAAATGAGAATTTCAGAACACCTGAAAGAATGGAATGAAAACCCTTTTTCTGTATTGCTTCCCAAAAATTACATGGGCATCATCAGGATTTAGTGAAGACTTTGCCTTAAAGTTTAGCAATATCCATGCAAAAAAAGACAAATAGATGTTCCATACAATCAAACATGTAACTGCATCCTGCAGAAGTATGTTGTTGGTCCCTCAAAAAAAATATAAGTCCCTTAAAAAAAAAACCTAATTTTTTATTAGGCAAAAGTGGAAGAGAAAGCATCTTTAGGAGCCAGAGAAAGAACAGCATTTTTTTCATAAACTCTGAGAAATTCTTTTTCATACATTCTTCATCCTGAGAAAATCATCATCACATCTAAAAATGGAATGCTAATATAGCTTTATGTTAGTATAAATTAACAAATAATATTGCTTCTCTTATGGATAGGAATCAGTTACAAAAGTGGGGGGAAATTTCTGTTTGGCCTAAACAGCTGCATCTGGATTAGGCTGATCTAGAAGTACCCTGTTATAATTACTTTCCTGGGTCAACCAATAAACTCTTGAAATAGAGAATAGAGGCAAGTCTGTATTATTCCTCAGGTGTCTTGCATTTCCATTCCCATAATCCCTAACCTGCGGATTTATGCTGGGTCAACATCTGATAGCTAAAGTCCAATATTTCTGGAGAACATCACAGATTGGTGAAGGTGGCAAAGATGCTTTAACTACAAGGAAGTGGGAAAGGGGTGGATGGCTCTCTCTCTCTCCCCTCTCAACTTTCCAGAGATGACACAGGCTTTAATTACAATGAAGTGGGAAAGGGGTGGATGGGGTCTCTGTCTCTGTCTCTCTCTCTCTCTCCCCCCCCCCCCGTCTCAACTTTCCAGAGATGACACACGAACACACACCAGCATCAAAAATGCATTTTTCTACACTCCAGAAAAGGCTCGAGGGTGGTGGAGAAAGTCCAGTTCTCAAATAGAGTCCTAACTTCCCCACCTCTCAGAGACACTGGAAAATGGGAGACACAGTGGCAGATCTCCTCTGATCTAATTCTCCAAAAGACACACCGAAGCCGAAAGATCGCTTCTGGCAGAAGCCGCTACCATTAAGTACCTCTCCATTCGCCCCACGCCCCACAACAGCTACTAATCCAACCCCGTCCCCCGTCCCCCGGCAAGCAGGTGGCCGCTGCAACCCTGGAGCTGTGCGCCTGAGGCGCTTAAAAGTTAACTGCATGTTGCAATAATTAAAGGAAAAGACGGAAAGGCTAAACTCTCCAAACACAAACGATAGATCTTCAGAATAGAGCCCGGAAATCGGGCCAGAAACACAACGGTTGATGACAGAGCAAGCCGGGAAGCAAAGACCCAAATGCGTGTCCGCTTCGCGTTGGTGTCAGAACAGCATACGGGCTGCCAATTGCTCTGCCAAAGCTCTCAACAGACAGCTCGAAGACCCGCCCAGCGAGTTGTAGGAATAGGGTGCAACGTTGGAGAACAGACCGAATCCTGCTTCTCAGCGGATGAGGCAGAAGATCCAAAGGAAATCTCAAGCTTTTGCTTTCTTCTGCACCTTAATCCTCTGCCCAGCCAGAGATGCAGGAAGCCTCCTCCCCTCCATTGAAAATGCTTGACTTTTCCTTTGTTCACTCACTGACTGTATATATGGAGGCTCAGTAACATCCCAAAGTGGGAAGGCATTATTAACATGCTGAGATTGTTATTTATTTCACAGGCCCTGATAATAAAAGTGACTTTTTGATGATGGGTACCAGAACATCTTTATAGAGAAGCAACAATGCCATTATGATAGCTGCAGAAAACGTGTGGCTGTCTTAATGCTTGCCAGCATCATACTGGTCTCTACACAGCATTTTAGCCATGCCATGTGGCTAATTCTAACCAGATTTTTCTGCACTTTTATCTCTTTCAAACTTGCAGCAGCCCTTTGTGTGATATATGAACTTATCAATTGTAGTTGTTTTAAGATAGTAAATCCGTAAGGAAAGGAAACTTTATCACTGAAATCATGGCTATAAGTCAGTAAAAAATCTGTGTTTGCATGCATCTTTCCACCTCTTCTCATTATGTCATTAAATGTTTCTACTTTAAAGGTGTCCAGACAGGAGAAAAAATAATTAGATTCCTCCTATTTCAAGATGAATACTAGCTTCCTTATTTTTGAGAAATCGGGAACTATTTGCAGTCAAAAAATTGAGGGCAAGCATTGATATTTCCAAGCTATTTCACATACAAAAACAATTCAACAATACTTTCAGACCTACCAAATATAGCATTATATCAAGTTTCACACATGCACTGTATGCTGAAGTACTTAACATGGAAAGCAGTGCCATAATACCTAAAACAATTTTGCACATTGTTTTTATTAGTTACTTCCTAGATTCCCTTCAGAAACCAGAAAAAAAGATTATAATATCTTAATAAAAGTCTCTACATGTTTGCACTAGAATAAAAATGAACTTTATAAATTGTTTCGTTGTTGATTCATTTACCCCATATCTTCAAGCCTTTATGTGAATAGACTTGTCCAATAATTTTCTAGTTTAAAAACAAAGTGGTAATAAAGTACAAATCCAAGCCAGTCAATATTACATTTAAACAAGTACAACCATAGGAAAGATATACAATATCCATTTGCTTGTGAAAGCTGATTCATCATCATACAAGTTAACATTTTTTCCAGGCATTAAACATCTTTTGACGTCCTTTACTGATCCTATTTCAGAAGAATTGATTATACTGATTCATTTGCATTAAAATATTTTAGTAAGGGATGTTATATGATGACAATAGCTAGGAAAAACACTTCTCTTTGCTAGCACATAGAAAATTAAATGGGACAATTTACTCTTCTCCAATCATATCCTTTTAAATCTTTGCTATATACACATCTTAGTAACTCTCTGCAACTGTCCAATTTCTTTCCAGTGAATAATGCTATTATACTATGGAAAACAATAAATGTTCAGAAAATTAAATTAAATTAAATGGGGATCAGGATTTAACTGATTTCTAATTCAGGTGATAATGCTATTTCTGCAGAAATACAAATGATTCAAATCCAACAGGACTGTGAATGTATTATTATGGTCTTATTGATAAAAACTTTACTTTTAAAAGATTGAAAATTAAAATACACTGCAATGTGTATTTCTTTGAACCAATATTACAGGTAGTCCTTGTTTCATATCCACTCCTTCAGTGACCATTTGAATTTATAGCAGCATTGAACAAGAGGCACTTGTGACAGGTCCTAATAATTGTTACAGGATTTGCGCCAGAACAGCAACTGGGATTGTTGGAACTACAATCCTAGGTTGGCATGATCCACATGACATCATGCCATAACCCCGTCACTTAGCAATGAAATAATTAAATTGTTTATAACTGAATATTAATGTTTTGAGCATTGAGCCTTTTGTAGGCACAGCCAACACAACAGTGTTAAGGGACACAGTGCTACAGAGCTGATGTACATGAATGTTGCCCCACTCCTTTACAGCTTTACAGGTTGGAGCAAGCATATAGCCATGCCCAACAGAGTCTCTCTTCAAAAATATTGGCTAAGCACCAATAATTTACACTGTGATTTTTCTTTGTGTTAAAGCAGCCCCTTCCATTCTATTTAAGGCTGTTTGGCATAGACTTCTCATAATGGCATCTATCAGAAAATTAATAATCATATGGCGAGAGCTACCTTTGTGAATCTTCATGTTAATAGCATGTTGAACACAGAAATATTTTGCCTACTCTCCACATGAGCTAGCATGTTTCCCACTTGATGGAGGTTTCCAAATACTGCGTCAAAAATATCATAATGGTGGGTTTGCTAATTATTCAAACTGACTTCTTAAAAGAAGTGATATCAGTTCTGTCACATTCCTTTCCAAAAGTTTATTGAGCAGAGAGGATACGAAGCAATGGAATATGTTGTCACCATCTCTGTCTCTCTCTCTCTCCTTCACCACCATTTTTTTCCACACACAAAATCTTAAATTTATTCCATGAGGTCAAGGATCAGAGGTCAACATTAAAAGAAGTTAGTCTTGCTTTTCAATCCCACCCAACCTTTCCACTTGCAAATAGGATGATGTATGCTACATTATCAACAGAAAGGTTGCCTGAAAATTCTACTGTTCTTCAAAACACAGGGAAACAAAGAGTGTGTGCATGCCTTTTATTATAGGTTTAACTTTGGATGAGCATGCTAAAATATGTGAAGGTTGAGGGAAATGTTCTATCATCGATATAAATAATCAGCTTCAATATTAGCAGCAATCTCAGCTTCCCACTTGTCTCCGTTGTTGAGCAGCTTCTCTTTGTTGTATAGGAGCTCTTCGTGTGTCTCAGTGGAGAATTCAAAATTGGGGCCCTGGGGAGACAGAGCAAAGAGATGTAGTAAAAGCAAATCCAGACTGACACCTTTGTTAACAAAATCCCCCACCCACTCCCTCATTCACCTCCACAATGGCATCAACAGGACAGGCTTCCTGGCAAAATCCACAGTAGATACTTTGGTCATGTCAATATCGTAGCGAGTGGTCCTGCGGCTACCATCAGCTCGAGTTTCGGCCTCAATAGTGATTGCCTGCGGAGAAAAAGGATTCTCAGAATCAGGAGAGCACCCTGAGATTATTCAAAGTTTAGCTGCACAATGGTAAAATCCTAACAGTGGGATTTCAGGCAAGGGAGTGTTGCCTCCCAGAGGCCTCCTACTCCCGCTCCTAGCTTAAAAATTCCCCACAAAAATGACTACTCTTTTTTCAGTAACAACACTGGATTTCCTGAAGGTGAGTTGCAAAGGCAACCCACGGAAATGATCAAATCCTACTTTAACTCCAGTTTTGAAGTCTAGAAAACCTAAGCTGAAATTTATCCATGTTATAATAAATTCATTTAGAATGAAATATTTCAGTCAAAGACATGCAACACTTAAGAAAACTAGAGTGGGATAGAGTTTTGTAAATACCACAGAAGGGATTCTTGAACACAAAATGCTTTCACTATAGCCAACAGAATTTTAGCATTGGAGGGAACATCCATTCCTAAATAATTCCATTCCTTTAGCACTAGAAGAAAATTTAGCATTAACTCTATAACTGTATGCATGAGTGAAGCAATCAGATGATGATATACTGTATTTTCGGAGTATAAGGTGCACCGGAGTATAAGACGCATCAAGATTTTGAATTTAAAAATTTTTTTTAACGTTTTTGCCCTCCCTGGAGTACTCTGCAGGCCTCCCAAACCCTCTGAAAACTGAGGCATGCAGAGTTTGGGAGGCCTGCAAAGTGCTCTGGGACCGGGAAGGGCAAACCTGATGTGTGGGGGCTCGATCATCCTTAAGGGTAAGGCTTTTATCGATCTCAAATCCGCTTTTCTCTACCCCTTCCCATGGCAGGCAGGACTAAACATATATCTGTGCGCTTTATTTTTTCCCCCCTTCCCTCTGACCGGCAACACGCAAAGCTGCTTGGCCCAAGGAGCGGCAGTCGGCTCGCTTCTTCTCTTCAGTAAGGAGAGAAAGACACATGGGGACTGCTGAGCGGCCACTGCTGCGCTCAACCAGGAACAGCCCATTGGGCGAGGAGGGGATCCTTCCACTTGGACTAACAGTTCCTCGTGGTGGTGCCTGAGTGGCAAAAGGGAAGCCCAAGGAATACAACCCGGCAAGGCTGCTCCTTGAAAAAACCGGGCTTGTTCACAGCCCTCTTCGCAACTCCGCTTCCTTAGTCTTGGTGCAAAAGCAGGTGCCAGGGTCCCAGCTACCACATCTCTTTGCTGCATGACAGATCCGGGCAGATTGGAGGTGGGGTGGAGGAAGAAAAGAGAGAGGAACAATTTCCTCTCCACAAACCTGGAATGGGATACAGTCAAGCTCCTGAGATCGCTTCGCTGCCACCCCAAAACACTGTTACTGCGATCTAGCCGCCTAGGAACTGCCCGTGAAGGTGCAGGTGAAGTGGGCTCTGCAGAGATCACTGTAACAGCATTTTGGGGTGGCAGCACAGCAATCCATTTTTAACTTCCCGATCTAGCATCCAGAGAAATCTAACATCTCTGAGGCACCTCTCATTTGCAGGAGGAGGAGGAGGGTGGCATATACAAAAGCCTCTGAGTAACTAGGAAAGAAAGGTGTGTTTTGGGCGGCAGTTTCAGTTTTCAGCAGGTTCCAAGCGTGGCTTTCTTTCCCAGTACTCAGAGGCTTTTGTATATGCCGCCCTCCTCCTCCTCCTGCAAATGAGAGGCGCCTCAGAGACGCTAGATTTCTCTGGATGCTAGATCGGGAAGTTAAAAACCTGGAATGGGGTACAATCAAGCTTGATTCAAAGCCTTCTGCCCTGTAGAAAAAGAGCTGATTAAAGCAGCACATATGGGAAAAGAAGGAAAAAGCTGAAAAAAAGAGGCCTCACTGAGCAGGGCATACAGCTTCACAACTTGCAAGCAATGCATCGCTCCTCTCCAGATGGGTATCTGCAGGGCATGCTCTCCACGGAATCGGGGACTCAATGGGCCTTTCTCAAAAGGATAGTTGATAGTGGCAGGCTCTCGAAATACATAACTCATGGTTGTAGCTAAACCTAATGTTCAAATGGAACAAAATCATATCCTTGATTTAAATAAGCCACGGAAAGGCAAAACTGGTGCTCTTAGAAGGCTGGGACTGCAATTTCATACTCTCAGTCATTTAACACATCAGATGAATGTGAATTGGAATCCAATTTATCGAAGAACACCAGGTTGCTCTGAAATGCAATATGTATCTCATCCTCAAGATTTAAATAAGTCAGGAATCAAATATATATAAAAATGTCACTAGGAACATTTTAGGATTTGAGTAGGTTTCTAGCTTCAAAGTAAGCAGGGTGAAGATCTGTTCTCTCTGTTCAGAAATACAATTGACCAAATAAGCTAAATTATAGGAAAGGAAATTCCAGCTGAATGATAGGAAAAATCTTAACAGTAAGAGAGGTTCAAAGTGGAGCCAGCTGCCCTCAGAAATGGAGACCTCCCTCTTAGTTGCAAAGGGAAGCTAGACAGGGATTGTCATGGTTGCTTTAATCTGGATTCCTACATGAAAGAGAGGGTTAGACTAAAATTGCAATGTCTCCTCCTCATACAGTTCTATAGTGTACAGATGTTTTCTATCTATTAGGAGTCTGTCTTCAAATGCCAATTCCAATTAAAAAAAAACAATCTACAGATTAGAACCCTTTTCTCAACCTCAGTTGAATTCTCAGCATTCTCAGGCCAGCAAGTAAGGCCTAGGAAAAGACAGTAAATTAAATATCCAACTTAGGCTGCAAAGGACAATAGAAAGCAAAATAAGGGGAATAGTTAACTTCCTGTGGGTACACCATTTTATGTCACATGAGCTAGCGCTCAGAAATAACAGCCATCACTTTTCTCATTACTTCTCACCTCGAATAAGTTCTGTCCACAAGAGAGTCTGTGCAGCTTTGTCAGTGACCGATTTCCAGTCTGTCTGTTCCTCCTTTGCATTCACATACTCTGCAACAAAACGAAGAGGAAGGAATTGTTGCCATTCGGACACCACAGAAGCATTTTATAGAAAGAAACAATAAAGAGACATGGTTAACCTAGCGAGATTGTTAAAACAAGAACATGGAGATAATAAGATGAAACCAAGCGAGCAGCTGGCTGCAGGTGGATTTAGCTTTCAATTGTTTTTATGTGCACAATTAAGAGAAAGATTGAATGTAGACAACAGGACATTTGGGACTGACCAACAGAAGACAAAATATGAAATTGAAATGCATAAATGACTATATTGCCAAATTCTTCAACTCTTGCTGAAATTTGAAATGGAAGACAAACAAGTGAATCTATCTTCTTCATATATATATATTATTATAAAGGACGTATGTATGTTTGTTTGTTCCAGCATAACTCTGGAACGCCTTGAACACTTTCAACCAAACTTTGTGCACAGATGACTTACCCTCCAGAGACAAACACTGTGGGGCTAAGACACCCCTGGTGGGGGTGGGATGGGGGTGTCTGTGGTGTGTGTGTTCCAGCATAACTCTGGAAAACCTGGGCCTTTAAAGAGAGCAAGTGCGGCATTCTAGAGCGGCAATTGTTCCTGATGTCATGAGAGTGGGAAGGGAGCCTGATTAGGCCATTACAGCAATAAGTCTATGAAGGGAGCCTGATTAGGCCACTACAGAGGCCTTTGATTGAGCGTGACATGGCCTAAGCAGATCGCCTACCCCCACCTCACTGCAGTGGCCCTATCTCTCAGGAAACAGCTTTGGCCTGTGTTCCCAGGATCATCCTTCGGCCCAACTCAGACCTAGGCTTCCCTCACACAGTAGGCCTATGAAGCAAGGGAGCTTGATTAGGCCAATACAGAGGCCTTTGATTGAGTGTGCTCCCTCACATAGTGGTCCTTTAAGGCCTAGGCCTCCCTCACATAGTAGGCCTATGAAGGGAGCCTGATTAGGCCCGTACAGCAGTACACTGTTGGCATATGACTCCAGAAAAATTATCCAGAATGCATAAAGATACTTCGAATTTATGTTAGAAATGTGGACGTACACAAAGAGCCATTTTTTTCATGCTTGGTGGACTTGTGAAAACAAAACAGTAAATATGGGGTTCAATACATATATTGATACAAAGAATTTTAAAGATAAAAGTTCAATTGAAACCATAACTATTTTTGTTGGGATTAATGGGCAATTATAAAAAATATTATTTTTACATATGAACACCGCTGAGGTGTGGCTGATAAAGATAATAGATCTAGTACAATGATAAAATTAACTTGTTTGTTTAGAAAAAGATCAACTACTATATTTACTAGCAACTGGAAACCCTTTATAAAGTTTTTGCTAAAAAAGGAAATAAAATGAAGTGATGACTTATGGATTTGATTATTAGAAAGGGTAATTATAGAAAAAAGCTTTTGATGTTACCTCAGAGAAGGTAAAATATAAATGTACATATAATTGCTATTAAGACATCCAAAAGCCTCTTTTTAATGTTTCTTATTTTCCTTTCCTTTTATTCTGACTTTGTTTTTTTTCCCATTTTATATTAACTTTCTCCCTTATCTTTAACTTAAAATTTGTATTTTTCTTAAACAATAAGAAAAAAATCTTGAATGAAATTTATAGATTACATACATAAAATAAATCATTCTATAAAGATGACCACATAATAAAATATTTACTATGGAAACTGCACAAATAGGAGGCTAGGTCTCAATATTCTTAGGAAAAGTAAAACTTGCAAAGCAACATTGTCCACACTGATAACTGCTTCCTTCCTGTCCTATTCCAAGAGTGGGCGGCATACAAAACTAATAATAATAAAAATAATAATAATAATAACTATTCCCAGCAGAATCCATGAATTATGTTAGGAATGATGACTTCACAAGTTGCACTAGCACAGTATGATTTTCTGGGCACTAGATCTCACTGAGAAAGACTGTCCAAATTAAATTCTATGTTCCCTTTTTTTAAAAAAAATTTATGAAAGGTTGTAAAAAGGCAAGGTTTACAAAATAAAAAAAGGAAATAGAACTCATTACATGTTTACAACGCAAATGGCAAAGGTTCATACATATATATACATTAAGGTGACCAGACGTCCCGCTTTTGGCGGGACACCCCCGCTTTTTGAAACATTTTCCCGCGTCCCGCCCGCTTTTTTAAAAGGCACGCTTTTTTTGGCGCTCGCAGCTCCGCCCATCAGCTGCTGGGCTGGCTCATCATTCTGTTCTATGCTACCTACAAATTTAAGCCAGCCCAGCCTGCCGCTCACTGATTTAATTGGCCTGGACTCCAGCCAATCAGTGAGCTGGCTAGGATGGAAAACTTTAAGCACGCACGAGGGTGCTTAAAATTTTCCATCCCAGCCAGCTCACTGATTGGCTGGAGTCCGCTTAAGCACGCCGCGCGAGTCGTGACTCTCACGAGTCTCTATTTTATTTCGCCTTCGCTGTTTGTTTTTGCTGCACTGCCCTGGTGAGTAACTCCGGTGCCGGTGGGAATCGGGAGGCTTCGCCGCTTCGGGTGGGCGGCGGCAGCCTTTAGCAAGGGAAGGGAAGGCCTTCCCTTGCGAGCTACTCATGAGGGAACTGGGGGGGGGAACCGGGCAACCTGAGAGAGGGGAAGAAGATCGTCCCTCCCCGCAACTCCCCGGATTTTGGAAGCCGGGGTGTGTGGAAGGCGGGGTTTTTGAGGAAAGCGCTTGGCCGTCCCTGTTAGCCGCAGCCCCAGACGGAGGAGTGAAGCCCGAGCTTTCATTGCCGTTCCCGCCAGTCGCAGCAGGGAAGCCGGCATCGGTGACTCCGAGGTGCGCTAACTGAAATGCGGTCTTCCTTCAGTCTCTGCTTGGAGCCTCTGGGATGATCGTTGGCGGGGGGGGAAGAGGGCGCAGCTGAGCCGGGGAGGCAGAGATGAGAAGTGAGGGCTAAAATGCAAAGCGCGCCGAAGAGAGCAAGCGAAGGATCCCCAAAGCGAAGGACGGGCGGGAAGCGCTTGACCAGCATGTGAGAAGGCAGGAAGTGGTCGCGGAAGGGAAAAGAGGTGGCCACGTGTATCGGTTCTCCTTGCGGAGGTTCGTAGCAAGGGTCCGCTGGCAGGTAGGTTTGGGCGGGGCGAAGGCCTCAGTCGAGGGAGCGAAAATGGGCGGGGAGGAAATGGAGCCGAGCCCGGGGAAAGCAGCGAGACTAGCCGCGAGGAAGCCACGGTGCCTGCCCTCCAGCTCAATGGATACCTGGCCGGTAAACTCATGGTACGGGCGAGGGTTGGCCGGCTGGGGGTGGGGGTGGCTGCTGCCGAGGCCTCCAGCCTTGCAATCCTGGGCGGGAAGGCGAAGGTTAGCTCCGGAGCTGCGGAAGACCGTTGCACCGGGAGGCCTCCGCCCTGGGGATCCCCTGCTCCACCCATTCAGATTAGCCCCAAACCCAAAGGAGCCTGGGCGCAGGGGTGCAGGCCAGGGAAGACGGGGTTTGGGGGCTCGGAGAAGGAAGGGGTGATCTCCCCCTCCATTCGTCTGTCCCGCTGCAGAGCTCCTCCCGGGGGAGGGGGAGGCGGGGAGTGCGCTGATCCCCGTTTGCAAGGGAAGCGCCGCTGCCCACCCGAAGCCTCCCGATTCCCACCGCCGGAGTTACTCACTCACGTGAAGCTGCCCGCCCTTCCCTTTTTCTTTAAACGAGCTTCAGTTTCCGAGGGGGGAAAAAAGCTTTATGTGCCAGCATTATTGAGTTCCTCATCAATTGAGATCCGCCCACGATCAACTGAGGCACCTGCAAAGGCGTCACATCGCCACCACCCATGTTCACGAGGCGCCAGGCATCGCAGGGCACAGAGGAACTCAGCAGACAGACGGGAGACCGGGGGGTGGGGGAGGAAGAGATCCCGTCCAGGGTAGGCTCTCCGCTTTTCCCTCTTTTTACCCTGGATGGGATCTCTTCCTTCCCCCCTCCCCCGGTCTCCCGTCTCTCTGCTGGGTTCCTCTGCGCCCCCCAACTGGCAACGATCAATTCCAGACCCTCTAACTGGTAAATAGACCTGAGGCCATAAGTGGAATTGGGGTCCGTGCAGGGAGGAGAAGAGAGATTCCTCCCAGCACGAACTCCACTGACTAAAGCGCTTTCACGTGGAGGGAGGAATCTCCTGTCCTCCCAGCTCCCTTTCGCCCGCAGCAGAGATCAGGCGGGCCAGAGGAAGCACTTTATTCAGTGGATGCGTGCAGGGAGGAGGGGATATATTCGTTCCTGCGCATAGCCCACTGATTAAAATACTTGCTTTTGCTCGCCCGAGCTCTGATGCCGGCAAAAGAAAAGTCCTTTCCTTCACCTGAATCCCGCCCGAGCTCTGATGCAGGCACCGTGGGGTCCGTGCAGGGAGGAGAAGAGATTCCTCCCAGCACCACACTAACTAAAGCGCTTTCACGTGCAGAAAGAATAAACTGACAGTTGGTCGGAGGGAAGGTGGGGGTGGAGGTGGCAGCTGAGTGTCCAAGGAAGCCAACCCAGACAGGCATCGCAGGGCGCAGAGGAATCCAGCAGACAGACGGAAGACCGGGGGGGGAGAGGGAGGAAGAGATCCCATCCAGGGTAGGCTCTCCGCTTTTCCCTCTTTTCACCCTGGACGGGATCTCTTCCTTCCCCCCTCCCCAAGTCTCCCGTCTGTCTGCTGGCTTCCTCTGCGCCCTGCAATGCCCGGCGCCTCGTGAACATGGGTAGCGGCGATGTGACGCCTTTGCATCCGTATTGAGGTTGGCATGTTTCGGTGGTGCTCTGGGAGGAGGGGGAATGATGGAGGGGAGGACGGCGGCGCGGTGGCCGGTGCCTAGAGCGGAGCTAAAAGAGGTCCGTGACGGTGGCTCGGAGCCGAACGGGAAGAAAAGGTGCTGCAGGCCTGGGGAGTGGGGGAGCGGGAGGAGCGCTGGTGGTTTGTTTTTGGGGTGGGGGGCGTGACGGGGAAGGGGGTGACTGCGTGGAGAGGCTCAGAGGCGGACCGTGCAAGCTCCCTTTCCCAGCGCACGCCCCTCTCAGCACCGTCCCCATCGACTGCCAGGCGTATCCGCCTCTGAGCCTCTCCGTTTTGTTCCGAGAACGGGCTGCTTGGTGAGAGGAAAGGGAGCTCCTGGGAAGCGAGAGCAGCGAAGAGGTGATGCAGTTGCAGAATTCCCCGACACTCGCTTTTTTTTAAAACCCAGCCTACCTCGTAGGGTTGTTGTTACGGGGCTAGACTAGGAAAGGCAGCCTCTCTCCCATTTTCGAGAAAAAGTAAGGATGTCCATCTGGTAGAACAACCACCTGTGCAATTTGGTGGCGATCCGCGAACGTTCAAGCCATGTAATGCGTGGGAAGGCATAGAATAAAGTTAGCATACTTGAAGTGAAATAGGCTTTGGTTATGTTTAGGTTGCATTAGCTAAAATGTGCCAATACCATCCTTGTTGGTAAGAATTGTTGTCATATTAGAAGAATGACTAAGGCTGACAGCCTAATCTACTCTGTATTAAATAAAAAATGGATGGAAGGAAATGAAAGAATACAGAAAAGGTTGGTGAGGCATTTAGTGGCCTATGGATGAGAATGGTGGCTGTTTAGTAAGAAAATCTGTTTGGAATGTGCATATATATTCATATGTGGCCATAGCAAATAATAAATAGAAATAAAAAAGCATGAGTGATTTTTACTGTTTTTGATGAAAGTGAGAGGATTAGTGAAGGCTTGGTGCAGCAAGGATCCCACTATCTTACTATTTTATTTTTCTTTATGTACACTGAGAGCATATTCACCAAAGACAAATTCCTTGTGTGTCCAATCACACTTGGCTAATAAACTATTCTATTCTTTTACTCTACTCTATTCATTTCTATTTCAATTCTAACAAGGAGTTTAGCTTCTCTCTCTTGAAAATGTAAGCTGGCATAAGGCATTATAATGCAAGTCTCAAACAGTTCATTTAGTGACCAAAGTTACAATGGCATTGAAAAAAGTGACTGATGACCATTTTTCACACTTAGTGACCATTTTCACACTTAGCGACCGTTGCAGCATCCTCATGGTCACGTGATCAAAATTTTGATGTTTGGCAACAGATTCGTATTTATGATGGTTTCAGTGTCCTGGGGTCATGTTTGACAAAATATAAAATTTTTAATCAAGCCCCCCCCCCCCCCCCCCCCAGTCAATGGTGTCCCTCTTTACCAATCTGAAAATCTGGTCACCTTAATATACATAGTTCATCTCACCTTGCCTATCTACATATCTACCTAAGGTAAGTAAGTAAAGGAAAGGGAAAAGAAAAGAGGGAAGAAAAAAAAAAGAAACAGTATGAAGGTAGATTACTAATTCTATGTAGATATTCATAACGGATTTTTCCTATCAGATCGTCAAAGTTTTTTCAACACTGTAGTCTATTGATATTACTTGTAGGTGAATTCTCACCTCTAATATATATCTTATCTCATTTGTTACTTAGTCTTTGTATATCATAATTTCTTTTAAATTGTTCCTTAAGTTATTTTATTTTTATTTTTTTTAAAAAGGAAAAATATAAATTCTATGTTCCCCAAGAGGAATGTAGTAACATTTATATCCTATGTAAAATATGACTTTCAAATGTTTTCACTCATCCTGTGTAAGTAATTGCTATTTTCCTATAATGACCCCTACTTAAAGTGTTGTGGATCAGATGATACACTTACTATAAGAAGCTCTGGAGGTTGTGCTGCTGAGAAGTCGGGTAATATTCAGGCACATTGGAATCCCTGAAGAGTAACAGCAATGTTATTTTGAAGCAAAAATAGAAATACTCATCCCAGAAACCCCAAAGCAGCAAGTTTCCAACCCAGGTCTCCTTTGATATTGTTTTTTTTAAAATTTTGAACAAACTCTTTCTAGAACACCCATATAGATAAGCAGTTGTCTGGCAGCTATAAGCAACAAGAACAACAAATAGCAGAAGAAATGCTGTTGAATAAACTGGCTAGACCAAGCAAAGAATTAATTGGGCTGTCAGAGGGAGAATGTTCCCTCTATTTCCAGGAGAAACTAAAGAGCTCTTCATCCTGCTTGTCATCCAAATCGCAGCTAATACAGGTCGTCCTCAACTTACACAAATATTTGTTGAGTGACATTTCAAAGTCACAACAGCAACAGCAATTTTGAACTCAGTTGTGATCGTAAGTCGAGGACTACCTGTATTATGACCAGGATTATCTGCAAACAAGCATAATATAATTAGACCACTAGACTTGTTGAAGAGAATAATATTTCGTGCTTGTGTTTACAGGTAACTTATAAGGCACTGGGATAAATGACAAATGACTAATACCATACTAAACACCAATTAAATCTGTGATTTACAGAACAAGCCACAACTGATCAGTTTTACACATTGAAATAGGTTATAAAGAATGGTTTACAACTTGCAATAGCTGTGGTCACAAGTTACATCAAATAAAAGAAACTGTATTATAGTTTAGCACAATCCAGTCATAGTCTGGAATGTCATACTTATACTACATCCTTATTATGTCTCTTTTATAATCTTCTTGTAAATACAGCTATAATATCTGAATTCAGAAATGCATTTTAAAATTAAAGTACAAAATTAAGTTTTGTGAAACTTCTGCTATAAGCTCTACATTCATAAAGCAAATGTCATAAAATTAGCAAAAGCACCTGGCAGAGAAAATATTCTAAGGTTGATGCTGGAAAACAATACGAACTAAATTCCCACTTCATCAATCAATGACTTCCACAATATATGCATACACAATTACACAACACTTTCTCTTTGCACTCTTATGTAACTGCACTTAACTTAAATATCAGTAAAGGAGTCATCTGTTATTTCAAGAGATACAAATTTCAAAGAAATTGTTCAAAATCCAACCACAATCTATTATCACATATTTCAAGACTTCTATTTAATTCCACAAGGATGATATAAAGTCAGCAATCATACCTGAATAATACTTATACCTTGTTAGATCCTGATTAATCAATATTTGAGGGGAAAAATTCAAGGGAAATAATTTCATCTTATTGGATGATATTGCTACCGCTGACTCAGATCCAGGTATTTTAATAACTTTCATAATGTTGTCTCCAAATGGTGACATGGTTTCCATTGTTCAAAGTAAAAACCGTATAGGACAACTCCATCCCCAAGATGTAATATAATTGAAAGAAATTCACCAACCCTGAAATAACTAGAAAATTCCCACCTATGTGATGGAATTCAACTATCTTTGCTTCATAGTGGTGGGGAAATAATAATCAAAGATGCAGGTCACTGTGGTCTCTCTTTCACAGATCTAATTGACTAGAAAATGTAATTAATTATATAAGTATGAATAAGGTTTTGTGAGTTTCTAGGTCAGGGATGTCAAACTCACATCACAGCGGTATCACATGACGTATCGGGACTTCCCCCCCCTTTGCTAAACTGGGCGTGGGCGTGGCCAGTGCATGACACATTCGGCCCATGGGCCAGGAGTTTGACAGCCCTGTTCTAGGTAAAAACCTGTGTAGCTGGATTAGAGGACCCAGGATCAAGTATGTACTTGACTATGGCCTTCACTTAATGACTTTGGGCCAGTCAGAATCATTCTCCCATTCATCTCGCAAGAGAATATCACTATAATTCCCAGATAGCTTTTAGCAAAAATAAGAGATAAATGCAATTATGCTGCATGTAGTTTCTTGCTGCAATCTACAAAGCATGTTCAGCATATAAATTGCACTTTCTGAAGAAACTCTTGCAACACTACTTACCTGTCTGGGAAACCTGACGCACCATCCACAGGACATGCATTTTCAGCTTGATTCTAGGACTCCTCTATAAAAATAGCAAGAAAAAAATGAAGTTAAAAAAACTTAAAGCAACCAGCTTCGCTGGTTAGTAAAGAAATCCATTTAATATCATAACATGTCCTAAATAACGAACACGCTTGCAAGTTCAACAAAACTCAGATGAGGTAGGTGCTAAACAATTACGGATGGGGGAGGATAGAAACCTAAATACATTCAAAAAATAACTTGAGCATCGAGGGACAATATTTCAAGTTCCCAAGGCAGGTTACTCGACTATAACCCGTGACCATTTATCTACGAACAACGCGGTCCTTGGATTTAAATCTTGACTTTTTCCTCTATGAAAGTGTGTTTGAGACAGCTTGTCAAAGGCTCCTGATTAAGTAGGATTTTACTGACTGTGGCTTTCTCAGCTGCTGGATGATGGTGGTCGTGTGAGAACGTGCACCAAAAATACCGAAACGGGACAGCCTGATCCCATTTTGAAAATGCAAAGAGTTGAAAACATGGAAATCACATCAGAAGTTATTCGGGATCCCCAGTCGCACGCCCGGGGCAACCCAACCACGCTGCAAACACGGGCCATGTTTTGTGCAGGGCGCTGCTTACATTCAGAGAACCAAGGAGGGAAGCGCAGGGGGCTTCAAAGCCACAAGACTCCGCAGAAAAGAACCGTCCCTTCTAATACTTCGGAAGATTTAACTCCATCGAATGTCAGAAAAACAATGGCGCGCGTGCGTAAATCGCTTCGCGGTGACCACTTGCGTCTGAAAATCTCGCCAGGAGCTTGCGCTATCGCCAGCCTAGGTAACGCATGCGCATTTCTACGTCCTCAGGGCAGTCTTGAGGTCCACAGACACCGACACTACTACGCTTCTCCCTCCCCCATTCCCCCCCTCTGACTCTTCTCTCAGCGGAAGAATTTCCGGCCGCCACGGAAAGCCAAGCAGACATAAAACATCAAGAACGCCAAAAACAGTTTTATCACTCACCGTTCTGCTCAGTGCCGCCGACAAGCGGCAAAAAATAACGGGGACCAATCACCACTTGGCTGAAAAGGCATTGGTTGAAAATGACCGCGAGAGGCGCTTTGTTGAACGCTTCTGAAACCTCCCAATATTTTTGGGCGGGGAAAAGATTAAGTGCCCCCAGTTGGGCGGAGACTAAGTATTTGATTGGCTGAATCATTGTATCATTGATCCCGATCTTGCGTGAATTGGTGGATGTAACTTATCGGGAAGATTCGTAGACTATTGGTTCAGGTTGGTGCTAGTAGTAGTCTTTATCTCTTTCATAATGCTTAGGTTGCTCAGTTTAGTTAAACATTTCCGTGTAAGCTCTTATTATTTGTATTTGTCACCGGCTTCATAATTCCCAGGGTACCCGGTAATCCTATTGTCTGGGTCGTTGTTTTGCCCCCATCCCAATATTTAAATTGTTTTGCGCTGCTTAAGTTTCTGCGAAAATAGTAGCTTTGGCTCGCTTTATCCGTCACAGGGTGAAATTTCCTACGCTTCATTTCTACCAAATCAAATGTATGTCACATGCCCTTTTGAGGATGAGAGCGTTATGTGTCTACGGATATTCTCAAGCACCGGTTGTCTCAAAGGTGTTTTTTAAAGATAATTGGACTTTCTTGGGTTTTTTCCTTGAAACGTTTGCTTCTCATCTAAGAAGCTTCAGCTTTGGGGAACGGGGGAATGGAAGGATGCATATTCTTTGCCAGTCATCGATTGTTAGCTCTGAGTGGTAGAAGATTGGGGGTTTATCTATCCTCAGGGTTACCTGAAAGAGTGCAAATGGGTGTGGAGCCTTCTTGGTACTGCTGAAAGGGCTGGTGTTGGTGAGAGATGGGTGCTGCTGTCATATTGAGAGAGGTTGCATGGTTTTAGCATAGCTGGCCTCTTTGACCTCTTTCAAACCATGTTGAAGTCCAAGTATGTGGACTTTGCTGCCTTCAAAGAGTGACTTTTGTCTTTCAGAGGCAGATGGCTGCTGAATCTTGTCCTGGTGAGTGGTTGTCTTTCCTGTGTGCGCCATTTGTTTTAACTTTTAACTTGTTTTCAATTCTACGTTCTCAGCAATTTTTCATTACAGGTAGTCCTCGAGTTATGAATGGAATGGAGCTGCCCATTCCACTCGTAACCCGAGGATCATGAGAGTGAATCCGTACATTGAAACAGGATCTCTCCCTCCTTTCGCCTCCCCCCCCCACACATTCACTAATCGGATGTGCGGTTCGTTTAAGTGCAACTTGAGGTATTTCAGGGTGGAGAAGGCCATGTGCGGGGGTGGGGGGGTAATAATGAAACAGGCCACCTGCTTAAGACCACCCAAGGCCTCCCGACCCACTGAAATACCTCATGCTCCCCCACGCACATACAACCTGCCATGCCAGGTCACTTACCGTGCGAAGATCTAGCAAGCTGTCTCCTCTCAGCCATACGTGCCCCTCTGCAGGTCTGTTTGGCTGGCATAGTGCAAGGCGAATGTTGCAGACCTTCTGAGGTTGTTCATCAGGGCGAACAACTGCCAGGATGCTGCAAGATTCATAGTTTCGGGACTTGTTCATAAACACTAGGGGGCATGATTGAGTAACTTCACATGTTGGCTAAGGGAACGCTTACCTGTAGTGGCACATGATATTTTACAATGTTCCAGTGAAAAACTTTGTTGAGTGTGATATGTCATTTCTCATAATCATTTTGTGAATCACCCTAAAGATATCTCTCCAAGTCAACAAGCACAGATAGCTCAACAAGAATTGCTCCATCTTAGAACACAGCATCTGGATGTCCCCCCTGTATTTTCTATGTGTGAATGCTCTGTTCATACATCCTATCAAGTTTGAAATCAGAGAGGCAGTTTGGTTTAGTAGTTAAGATAACAGACTAGAAACTGGGAGACCATGACTTCTAATCCCATCTTAGAGGAAAAGTAGGAGGAGGAAGGAGTATTAGGTATGTTCACTGCCTTGAATTATTATTAAAAACAATAAAGATGAGATAGACATAAATAAGATAACTGCTATTTATTTATCTATTTGTTTATTCAATTTCTGTAGCTCGTAGTGACTGGTAGTTTGAGCTTTGTTATAACAAGTTACCATAACATGTCTTGGTTACTCTGAGTGCTTTTGCCAAGGATCCAGATTGCAATCATGGACCATGGGAATGCGAGTGCAATATTTTGTGATTTCCAGAAGTACTTTACAGGCCCTTTCCGAAATTGTCATAATTCTGGACTCTTGTTACATGACAGTTGTAAGTTGAGAACATCATCTTGGTAATGTCACATATTTTGAGAGGAACCATATTTTGGAATGTATTCAAATTGCAACACCTCTGGTGGGAGAGGCAAGAGCAGCATTTTCTCAGGATGCCAGAATGTAGAAAACATGAAGAAATGTAATTGAAATTTATGTCGCAATGTATACAGCTTCAGATGTGTTTCTCTCTCTCTCTCTCTCTCTCCTCTCTCTCTCTCTCTCTCTCTCTCCTTTCTCTTTCTCCCTCCCTCTATCTCTTTGGCAAGCCACCCATCTCGCCAAGGTGACCCTTTATATAAATAAACGATCTAGAATAGCCCTATTAAGCTTGAATAAAAAGTGCTATCCTGATTTTTTAAAGCTAAAATATTATCCAGGTACAAAATGAGATTATCTAAATAGATATGAATAGTAGTATTATTAGGTATTACGTGGGGTTGGTTTTGCATACTTTGCTCATTGTCTTATATCCCAGGACATAGCTTTCATCTAATTTATCTTTTTATATTCTTTATTCTTATATATTTACATTTTGTCTTAAGCCAAGATGATTTAAGAATCTGTATGTGATCTGAGCAGTGCATTGTTAGATTTACCCCAACAAATTAACCAACTAATTAAATATGTATCTCTCAATAAGTGTTCATCAGTATTGATAAATGTATGAATGCCTCTAGTAAAATGTGGGTAGTTTCTGCAAAAACAAAAAACAAAAAGGGAATGCATTCTGAATGGAGATACTATACATGTAGAAGGCGCATGTTATGACATCATTCATTCTTCTAATGCAGTGTTTCACAACCTCCACGAATTTAAGCTGAGTGAATTTCAATTCCCACAGAATCCCAATCATATGCTGACTAGAGGAATTCTGGAAATTGAACTCTACCCAGCTTAAAAAATGCAAAGGTTGGAAATACTTTACTAATGTATTTCAAATGAAAGAATGCATCATTGTCAATCAATGTTAATAAATGATTCTATAATCATTGTTACAGAACATTTTGTTATTCCCTGAAAACTCTTTGTATCCATTCAAGAAACACAAGTCATTTTGATTTATTTGCTACTTTAAAATATGCTCTTTATTTTTATTGTAGCAGATTCACTATTTATTCTTTTAAAGGTTTGTTGTCTTTGGTTCCTGATATCTACATTTCAATCAAAGCTCCTGTTATAGGAATTAATTTTTGGCTAATTTTATTCGATTTTTCTTAATTTTATTAATAATTTTATTATATTAGATAATTCACTATGTCCATTGATAGCATTATAAATATTAGTCAACTATCTGCATGGTTGATTCAAGATCTTTATTACAGAAGGAAAACATTAGCTTGAAAATGCAAAGCTTCAGGAAATCTAAATAAGATTGCAATCTTCAGCAAACTTACATGGAAATAAGTCTCTGAAATTGATAGGACATACTGTATTTTCAATTATTATGATTGGGCTGGGTAGTGTAGAAATCACTAATGTCATAAGAATCTGATATCAGTCGTTCCATGTTGGAGAAAGGTTTACCTCTCTACCAAATACTTTTAGCTAAAACTGCCATGCATAAAAACTAGAGCCCCAAGTTTTTAGGCCATTCCCCATTGTGAGAACCCAATTACATTAACCCATTAACCCAATCACAGTGGAATTTAAACTTCTAGGGAAGGTGCACCCAGTTTTCCATAGTAACCTACTGAAGCTAGTGGTTAGGTTCTGAACTAAGGCGAGCAGCTTGGATAACCCAGGCCCCATAGTGATGGAAGGGGAGACCCATTATGAGGTAAAGCGAATCCTAGATTCCAGGGAAAGCTACAATACTTGGTTCAATGGAAGGGATACCTTCTATCATCTGACATCTGAATTATAACATCCTTGCAGGCAAGGATATTGAAAGAAATATAATTAAAGGTGGCATGTCTGAGCTTTAGAGCATCACAATATGGAAAATGCATTGTCAACAGAATATGTTTATGTGTAATAACATATATTGCGTAATAACATGTATTAGATCAGCTTTGAATTTCTTTAAGTTGTTTAATGAATCAAATATTAAATATCCACTAGGAAATAGTTGATCATTTTACAAAGACCATCCATGCTGCTACCCTTATTGTACAACTATATAAATCAGAATTGTCAGAGTAATGACAATTTAATAGTTGACCATAATTTAATAGCTTTGCAGTAAGGCTGTAAACCAATGATGACATGAGAATGAGTCAGCAGGGTTACTGCCCTTTAAGAAGCTGTATATATAAGGGAGGCCATATGAGGATGTATCTTTCTCCTCGTGTACTGTATTTTGCTCCTGAGTTGTCTCAAATTAGTACTCACACTGTGCACACTCTGACAAGAATGATTGCTCCACTGTAAACAGGAAATGTACTTGTCCTTTTTTAAAAAAGAATATGATGCTTCTAGATTTTTTAAGCAGAATTACTTATGTGTTAAAGGCAGAGATGAAAATTTATACATAACTGTTTAATTGTATAAATAGTCCTTGCTGGAATTGAGAATGTTGTATATCCAACAATGGTGCAAAAGAATTGAAGGGTCCCTAAGTTTTCTAACCACTACTAAATGTTGAATTTACTGAAGGTGGTATAGGATAAAGAAAAAAAATGTAAGAAGCAAGATGGCAAAAATAAGGTTTATCAGAACAGAGAGTGTTTTTCAAGAATCTTTGAACATGATGAGGCAAAATTCAAGGACCAGCTGATGAAGAAAAAAAAAAATCTCAACTCGACAACAAAATTGTTGATAGATATTCCTTAAATACACAGGTGATGTGATTTAATGCCTTACAACAAAGTGCACATTCCCCTACGCCTGACCTCCATAGAGGCAACCGCCAATCTCAAATTACTATCATTGTATGGTGGGTAGCGCATTCTGTTGATTGCTTCCAAGCCTATATAGCGCGAGAGACAGCCCACGGAAGTGAGTAAATGTGTCCGAAAGAAAATTGCCATGGTACTTGCCCAATCCACTGCATCCTGCAATATTAAAAAAAATTCAGATCAAATCTTGCACACTCATATTTTAGCTAACAACACAACTTGAGCAGCCCTTATAGTTATTCTTGTTCAAGCTAGATAATAGCTGCCTTTAAAAAGCTCTTTTCTCCTAATACTTACTGCAAAAGGTTTTATATTCAATGGATATTGAACAACTACTCTTAAAGAAGAAACTAAAGAAGAGAATCCCATACAGAGAAACAAAACTGTGTTAGATAACTTCCTGGCTGTTTGTTTCATGATTGGTGAACTACAACTGCCTTAATCTCCAATAAAATGGAATTATTGCTTTTTTAAAATTTATCATATCAAATGTTGATTTACACAGCGTGTTAAGATGTGTTTAGTGTAACATGTGACCCTATTGAACCAGAGCTGTTTATATTTTGATCTTGTTAGCACCACTTACAAAGTTAAAATAATGAGCCTCCTCTCCTTAATGCCTGCTTTCCAGTATAATGTATAATGTGGACTAGGAGGTTTCATGCTCTCTCGTTTTATTTATAGATCAGATAATCTGTCATCCTTTCAGTGATGTTTCTTAACAGATACCTCAATGTCTTCAACAGTTGGCACAGCTTCTAATAAACTGCCTTTACTGAAAAAAAGCTGGGATACATTCTGAGAAGTATCTGCCTTGAAAATAGCCCATGTCGAACTGTATAGCACAATCAAGCATCAGTACCAAACTGTTTTATGACATTTTGTGTTATGTCCTAAACTGTTTATAATAATCGTATGTCATAAAATGATTTTATTTATTTGCCAAATTTCAGTTTCACTGGAGTCCTGAGTTCCAGATTTTTGATGCATTCTGTAAGTTAGCCCATTTGAGGTACCTTGAGTCAAAAGGTATGTCCTATGATTGGTGCACTGTTTTGCCCAGTTAAATGTTACATGAATCAAGTTCTAGTAGTATATAGACAACCATCTAGTTTATAGCACAGAGGGAAATTTACTATTTGAGCAATTTGTTTTAAACCTGCAATAGTTTTAAAATTAACTTTTAACGTTTTTTGTCTTTAGTCTGATGAAAAACATCATCAAGAGGGAGAACTGTTGAGAGGAAAGGATAAGGATAGAGGTAAGAAATAAAGATAACATAGAAAATTAATCGTACCAACGCCACCAAATGGTAGGGTAATCAATGTTGCTTGCAACATGACATCATTACCGCAAAAGCCACCACTGTTAGTACGGTCCAGTACCTCGTTCACAACCTATAAGAGAAAAAAAATAGAGGAGTATTAGGAATCCCATCCTTAATCTTCCAAACATGAGTTTGTTCAGGTCGCAGCTCTATAATAATATGGGACATGATGCAAACAAGGGTCTTTAACCTTTGGGCCACTACGAACATTTGAAATGTTGAAAATGTGCCGCAGACATACTCACAAAATGGCTAACATTGTAGATGTAGTATATTAGCAATTGGAAGGCAGAAATAAAGATTTTCTATGAATCTTAGTAAAAAAAAGTTGAGAGATTGAAAATGCAAACAACCTTTTTTGGACTCACACATCCTGTTTTCTACTCCCATGCTCTATTCATACAGAGCCATGAAAGGACAAGTTTGGTTAATATCATCAATGTCCTCTCTCAAGCAAGAGCTTTACAGCATACAGGTAGTCCTCGATTACAATCATTCATTTAGTGACCGTTCAAAATTACAGTTGCACTGAAAACAGTGACAGACTGGTTTTCACTCCCATGGTTATGTATCAAAATTCAGGTAATTGGCATATAAAAGCTGTGGTGCAGTGGTTAGAATGGAGTATTGCAGGCTAATTCAGTTCACTGCCTGGAGTTTGATTCCCATCAGGCTCAAGGTTGATTCAGTTTTCCATCCTCCTGAGGTGGATAAAATGACAACCCAGATTATTGGGGGCAACATGCTGACTTTGTAAACAGCTTAGAGAGAGCTGTAAAGCATGAAGCGGTATATAAGTCCAAGTGCTATTGCTATTTATGACAGTTGCAGTGTCCCAAGGTCATGTGACCACCACTTGAAACCTTCCCAGCTGGCTTCCAACAAGCAAAATCAATGGGCAAACCAGATTCATTTAATGAATTCAGGATTAACAACTGCAGTGATTTGCTTAACAACTGTGGCAAACAAGGTCATAAAATATGGCAAAAACCCACTTAAAACTGCTTTGCTTAGCAACAGAAATTTGGGCTGTATTGTAGTCTTACATCCAGCAGTACTTGTACACTCAGGATTGTCTCAACTTCTCCTTCCAGATAAAGGTAAAGTTGTATTTTTAAAATGCAAATGCAGAATTCTGGGTTACAGAACAAGAAATGTCAGTGCCTGAATTGGGGGGGGGGGGGGGAATGGAGGATGCCATCACTCCACTACCTCTGATAAATAGCTGAAATTACTTTCAAGAAGTTGCAGGAGGCTCAAAGACAGAGAAAAAGATGACTTTTCTTCAGGATTCAGATTATTAGGAATAGGTGACTGCTATGGTTAGAGATTGTGCTCATTTTAACAACTTTTTTCTCTGTATTAGAAAACTTATTCTTTCTTATTCCTATTTCTTTGGAAAGTTACAGCATTCTGTATAATTTGGGAGTGAATATTTATTCTTCTCTTTGCTAATTTCCCGGACCTGATACAGAACTTGAAAACTGTCTTCTCCCAAGCTTACTAATTACAGCAGACAACCACAATCTTGTGGTCTGTCAAGAGCTTGGTGTACATTTTGTAAATTGGATGTTATATATCCTAGCTTTATGAAAAATAAATTTTGATTGTCACTTGCAAAATTGATTTGTCTTCAAAAGAAGAAGAAGAGGCTGAGCTAATTAGTCACATAACTTTATGCTACAAGGACAGGATGGCACATTACAGAAATCATTTCATTTTTTCCTGCTATTTATTTGCCTGAAGGACAATACATGTATGGGAGCCTCTCTCTTTCCCAGACCAAGGATGGAGTGAAACTCCTTGGAAAATAGTAAGGACACAAGCAATTATCAAACAGATGCAATCTTGGAAGGAAGGGAAGAACGTATAAACCTAGCAGGCTTCTGGGAGAGGACATTTGAAACGGGAGGAGGATATATAATATGTCTATCCACAATCTATAACCTGTACAACACCTCAAAAGCAAGCTTAGTAATATAGCTGCCCCCACACAGTATAACCTCCCGCCAGTTGCTCCTCATGAACTTGTGATGGGATGAAGTCAGAGTTGAAACTTTCATTTTATTTTTTGCTTAGTTTTGTCCTCTTTGGGACTGGATTTTCAATGTAGTTACATGGTTGTATTTAATTTAGCCCAGGGGTGGGTTCCAGATTCTTTTACTGCCAGTTCGCTCAGGGATGTGCTTCGGGTGTGTGTGGACTTCAGGGGTGTGCGCGCTTCATGCGCACTTCAGGCACGTGGGTGCTTTATGTGCACTACGAGCGTAGACGCAGTAGTGAAAAATGCTTCTGTGCATGCACAGAAGCAAAAAACAAGATGGTGGCAGTTATGGCACTGCCAATAGAACCAATTCGGGGGTGTAGGCGGCTGAGTTACTACCTACTCAGCCGAACCGGTAGGAATCCACCTCTGATTTAGCCACACCTCTTCTTCTGAGAGTTGGAAATCAATAACATATTTAGAAAAGTTCTGGTCAGAAGAAAAGTGACCTCTCAATAATTCTAGGTATCAAACTTTTTAAAACACCATATGATTTCAAAGAAGAGAAGTGCCTTAAGCACTTGTGCCCAGTGCAGGGAAGAGGCTGTCATGCACGTTGTACAAAGTCTTGCTTTTTTGGATGCCAATGGGAATATTGATCTAGAAAACCCACACTTGATCTACATCAAGACACAGAAGTCAGCAGTTACACAGGAAAGGGACATCTGGGCCAATTGGAATCCAGGAGACTGCCAACCTCCAGAGGATTCCATGTGCCTCAGAATGTCTACATAAGGGCTCTTGTGGTACAATAGAAGGGAAAACATTACTATCCATACCAGAACAACTTTATGGGTTATGGGAAATAATCCAGATTCTCCCAGATACAGTGTGCTGTAGCTTAAACAATATACCTTGGAATCACAGGAAAAGGCATACACAGCTAGTGGGCGATCTCTGCAATTGATGAACTGTATGGCCTCCTCCATATCTTTCACATTGAATATTGGCAGGATGGGCGCAAGAACTTCCTCTTGCATGATTGGCTCCCATTCCTTCACATCTGCCAACACTGTTGGAGCTGTAATGAGCAAAAGATCACATCAAGACTTATTCTATTTATATACCATAACTTTATTTGGAGAGCTTTCCCCAGGTCTTCTCTTCCAATATGCAAACCCAAGAAAACATGTCTGCCTTCTCGCTTTATCTTAAACAGACTTTCCCAGTCTGAGATTTGCAAGATCAGAGAATCATGAGGCTGGAAGGACAAATGGATGTCCAATGTTTTCTTGAAAACTTCCAGGGCTGAAACATGCATAATTCCAGGAGGGAAGCTGTTCCATTGGTTAATTGGTCTCATAGTCAGGAAATGTCTCCTTTAAATATCACTTTAACAAGCTTCCACCCATTGATTCTTCTCCATTTCCCTGCTTAGGTGCAGGATCTTTTCTCACTACTGAACTCCATCTTACTGGAAAGGGCCCATTGCTCTAGTCTGTCAAGATACTTCTGAATCTTCCAAATGAGCTCCCCTTCTATCCCCTTCATCTATTCTAGATAATTAATAAAGATGTTGAGCAATAGGCCCAAGACGAAGCCCTGAGGTACCCTATTGCATGTCTCTCCATTTATTTATTTATTTATTTATTTATTATCAAATTTATGTGCTTAGACATTGTTACATTGAAGGATACAGGCTGAATGTGGTGATCAGCCAATTGCAAATCTATCTGTTTTTGTTTGTCCCAGGTTGTCCTATCTTAAGAGCCAAGGTGGCGCAGTGGTTAAATGCAGCACTGCAGGCTACTGCTAGATCAGCAGTTCAGCGGTTCAAATCTCACCGGCTCAGGGTTGACTCAGCCTTCCATCCTTCCGAGGTGGGTAAAATGAGGACCCAGATTGGAAGAAGGCGGGGCTTAGCAGTGAGAAGATGGAGTTTCAGGCTACTCCTGAAATTCCTCTATACCAAAGGATTTTTGGACGGGTTCTTTGAACTCTAGCTGTCCCGTAGACGACAGTGAAGGTGGGGAGAGACCCAGGACTCCAGAGATATCCGCAAATCTCTGGGGGAGGGTATTAACTCCCCGTGCCAATTCCTTTTTGGATTAGCTGCGTGCTAACTGAAACTGCAGGTTGCCCCTAAGAATGGAAGAAGTGATGCCATCTGGTAAGCTGATTTTATTATCCAAGAGAGACTGTTCGTGTTAAAAATTAAGCTAATTGAAAACCAAACAACAAGAAGATTTAGCGGCGAATTGGCTTTTCTAATGGATTTATAACTGGTGGTTACTTTACTTCTTAAATGCTTCAAGAAACTCCGCGACATCCTCCCCCCTCTGAATCTCCCCAAGTGGATCGTAAAACTTATCTCCTTCTAATTAGCCCGTCACGATTCGACATTTTTACTACTTTACTACCTAGTTCTGTTTACAACTAGATAAGATTGACAGCCTGTAAGAGACAAAAAAAAAGTGCTTCGAAGCCTGTGGGGGGGAAAAAAAAAAAGAGAGCTTCTAATATTTAACTACGACACATCATGGCGTCCCAAAATACCTCCAAGATTTCATTTCAGGCTCTTTTCTCTGCGTGTAAAGGACTCTTTGATTCTTACCAAAAATTGGAAAGAACCCTGGATCAACTGATTCTAAAATCTGAAGCTAAAACTGAGATCGTTGAATGCTTAAATGTTCCTGAAACACAAATGGAAAATGTGAGAAATGGTGTCTGGTCTATCTCAGAGGAAGAAAGGGAGGGGGAAGCTATAAAGAAGATTCATTTAAAGAGACAAAGTGCAGGAGGAATGGAGAATCCACCCTTGCGAATTAAAGTTAATTTGGGAAATTTTATAAGCCTAAGACAACATTATTATTTCATCACCGACATTCAGAATCCAAAGGTGCCGAAATATTTTTGTTTGGATTTGCTTATGGAAACATTTGGTAAATCTATCCAACGAATGGCTACTGGGCTGAGGAAATCTCGTTGTTGGAGGGACACAGGCTGACAGATGGGACAATACATCCAAAAATTAGCTAAATCGGATTACTTCAATTTGTAATAGATATAGCTGAATAATGACTGATATGGATAGCAATATATATAATTTGGAACTGGCTGATAGATTGATGAATACAATTGAAAACTAGTTAAACCCAATTGCTCGCTCTTGTAACAGATATTGCTGAATATAATGGATACTGATAGTAATGTATATAATGTGGAGTTGATATGATAACTGACAATTGGATATGAAAAAACGCCTTTAGATTATACATAAAGAGTATTAACTATAATAATTAGCACTATTAAAAAAACTAAATAAATTCATACAATCAAATGTTAATCAATACTGGGAAAATGTTATGATATATGATATAACTGAATATTATGGAGGTTTAGCTAAAATAGGATATGAGGATTTGATGACAATAGAGGATTTTACAAATAAGTAAATGAATTGTCAGCATGTGCTATGGATTAATTCTTTAGCATAGCTAAGGATGAAGGATGTTTAAATAACCATAATAATTGAAACTGGAGGTATAATGATGTTGATATGGTAAATATTTGAGTTAAGATATCTGAATTAATATGAATTAATGGAAGAGAAGCACCAAAACATGTTGTAACCAGTTGATATACTTCTTTTTTTCTTTTCATAACAGACACCTGTGTTTTGTTTTGTTTTCCTGATTATCGTTTTGTCTTTTTTGTATTATCTACTATTTTTATCTTAATTTTTATTTTATATTTGTTCTTTTTTCTTTTCTTTTTTTTATTTCTCTCCCTTCCCATCGGTGTGGGTAGGCATTGTTCAAGATTATTACTCCTACCAATACTCCTAAATAATAATTACAGTTAAATGAAAATGGATATATAATAATGCTTGAGTTAATATGAGTTACGTTGGTTGACTGTGGAGGAGATGTACCAAAACTTATTTGTAATCGATTGATATATTAAGAAAGATGCTATACCTGTTTCAAACTAAAATTAAAAAACATTTAATTAAAAAAAAAAAAATGAGGACCCAGATTGTTGGGGGCAATATGCTGACTCTCTGTAAACCGCTTAGAGAGGGCTGAAAGCCCTATGAAGCGGTATATAAGTCTACTGCTATTGCTATCTTACCGAGAAATAGGCTATGGTCTACTTTGCCAAATGCCTTCCTGAAGTCTAAGCATGCTATATCCACAGCATTTCCTTGAGCCACTAATTTAGTCACTTTATCAAAGAAGGCAATAAGGTTTATTTGGCACAATCTGTTTTTAACAAATCCATGCTGGCTTCTCTTAATTGCTTTGTTCATTTCTTGGTGCTCACAAATGCTCTGCTTGATTATCTTTTCTTGGATTTTCCCACGTAATGATGTCAAGCTGATTGTTCAATTTTTTTCCTTTTTTTGGGGGGGGGGGGAATTGGAACCATATTAATTCTTTTCCAGTCCTCTGGTGCTTTTCCAATACTCCAGGAGCTCTGAAAGATTTTGTTCAGTAATTCTGAGATCTACCAGCTGTTTTGGGATCCTGGGATGTAAACCATTTGGTCCTTGCGATTTGAACTCAGCTAAAGTGGAGAAGTGTGCTTTTTTTTTTGCCTATTTTAACCGTTTTTTCTGTTTTGTCTTCCATAGTGCTATTTTTCCCCTTTTCATGAAGACATTACAAAGAAGGAATTACCATATTTTTCAGAGTATAAGACACACTTTTTCCATCAAAAAAGCGGCTGAAAATCTGGGTGCATCTTATACACTGAATACAGCATTTTATGCCTCCCGAAACCCCACCCCTTCACCAAAATGTTTGTGCATAGCTTTTAGGAGGCTTTCAGAGAGCTCCTGGGGGCTGGGGAGGGCAGAAATGAGCAAAAAACAGCCCGTTTTTTGCTCAATTTTGCACCCCCAGCTCCCAGGAGCACTCTATAAGCCTCTTAAAGGCTATCCATGCCCTTTTTAAATTGTCTCTTCAAAACCTTCTTATACTCCAGTGCGTCTTATACTCCAAAAAATACGTAAGTAGTTTCACTTTTTCTCTGCCGCCCAGCACCATCTTGCCATCTTCTCCAATTAGAGAACCTATACTTTCCTTGACTTTCTTCTTATTCCTTACATTTTGAAAAAAACTTTTTTGTTATATTTGACATTTATTGCAAGTCTTCATTCATTTGGAGTTTTAGCTTTCCTGAATCCATCCTTGCAGATTTGGGCTATTTGCTGATAGTCTGTTCTAGTTATGAGTCCCTCTTTCCAGTTACTTGTCCTTTTCATACCTCAGTTTGTCAGAGAGCTCTTTATGCAAACATGCTGGTTTTGACTGGGGTCTTTTTTCTTTCTTTCTCTAGTATTGTGTTTGATTGGACTTTAATAATCTCATTTTTCAGAGTTTGTTAGTTTGTTGAAAGTAGCTTTCTTGGACTTTAATTTTCAAAATGCCAAGCCTGTGTGGCCAATAATAGTCCTACATCTTTGGTAAGCATCAACTTGGGAGGTTGATCTAAATCAAAATCATGCATTCTTAATAAGCTTAATTAATTGATTGATTAACTTGTATAAAAGCAGACACAGCCCAAGCCAAGATCATAACACTATGTCTGATCTACTTTGGCCATGTTATGCCTGCAAATTCATTGGAGAAGGCAGTGGTGCTAGGAACAGTTAGTGGACAAAGGAAGCGGTAAACTAAGAATATGCTGGATAGATAACATCAAATCTGATGCAAAGTTGAACATACAATAATTGAACTAAATGGTGCTCGACAAGATCACATGGAAACCATTTGCCTATAAAGTCACCAAGAGTCGGACACGACTAATTGGTTAAAAACAACAACGATTGATTATGTACATAACAGGAGTCATTTTCGACTCCTATTGAATGCACAGATTTCTCTAAAAGCTTACTAGATAGTGTTCATGAAATGTCTTCCTGTCTTTCCCAAACTCCAAACCTTTCCTCTTGCTCTTCCTCCAGTTCTAAGTTATATACTCACCAATATAACGCTCACACTCATCAGTCTCTCCACCAATGGCCACCCGGCCACATTCCAGCAAAGCTTGGGCCCGCTTGAAATGCCTGTCATTGACCATGCGGCCAAAATCAGCTGACTCTTTGGGTTCATTTCCAAAGAATTCACAGATAGCGTGGCGCAGGCAAGGCATCAACCTCTCCTGTGTTTCAAGTGTACAAATGACATAATCTGGTGCAATGCATGTCTGTCCAGCATTGAGGAATTTTCCCCATACAATTCGGTTGGCTGCATTCTGGAAACAGCAGTTTTTATCCACATAACAGGGACTTTTACCCCCCAGCTCCAGAGTTAATGGTGTCACATGTTTTGCTGCAGCGGTCATGATGATCTTTCCTACACGGACACTCCCTATAAAGAAATGGCAAAAGTTGGGTCAAAAGGCATACTCAGCACAACTCCCATCCAGCACTGGGGGCTTAATTCCGTCTTCAAAAACCACCTATATTGTTTTTTCTCTCTCTAATACTCTTCCATAAAGATCAGCAAAACTTCACCAAAAGAGAACATCAGCTAAAGGTAAGTAGCGCCTGGCAGATCCCAGAGAGCACTGAGCCACAAGGGCAATGGTGCAGCTCCCCAAGGTTCGCAAGCCTTGGGAAACAGTGTGAGGCGGACTTTTTGAATGACAGCATTGGCACCAGGACTGAAGTCAAGGCCCCGGCCTCTGCTTCAGGTCCAACCTTGGCACTACCATCAAGAACTGCTATTCATGGTGACCTGGATGGGGGGGGGGGGGGGCGATAATGTTCCTCTGATTTTGGTGTGAGGTATGTGTTGTGGCCCAGCAGGAGCTGTTGGAGCTGCCACCAGATTCCAACAGCGAGGGGCCCTATGAGTCGGCCCTGGAGGATGTGGAGGACCCTGGACAGGGTTCCGACTCCGAGCAGGGCACAAAGAGACTGGTTGGCCACCAGGTGGCACCTGAGCCTTGGATCAGTGGGGAGGAGACAAGGGAGAGTGATCCAGAAACCAACTGTGAGTTGTTCCGGGATGCACGTCGTCGAAGGGCTACTTGGCGTCAAGAACAACTACATAATTACAGGAGGTAATTACGCCCAGCTGATGGTCATTAGGCTCCTCTGCAGACTATAAAAGAGACTGCTTGTGCCACGCCCTTCTTGCAGAAGTCAACACTTTGACTAAAGAGAAACAAACTTGGCAGGCTGGATTGCTGCCAGAGTTTGTCTGAATTGCTGCCAAAGTTTGTCGGCCTTGCTGCCAAGGTCCTTATCTGTTTGTTTACTTGGCTTCCAGCCACCGAGAGTCTGAACTTGTTATTAAAGGACATTCTCATTTAAGCTTGTCTCGGCATTCATTACTGGATGGAGGAGGGGGTCAGAACAGGTATGTGTGTGTCATGCAGGCAGTGTTAAGTTAGGCATTTTCCAAATTCTTGACACATCAGCCCCGCAAAGGTTGCCATCACTGCCCTGGGTCTAACCTGCCATTGGTTCAGCTGTATAGCGATAAACATGGTAAAGTTACTTAACTAAGACATATGGCAAATTGCAGCACACTATACAATTTGGTCTAGAGGTATTGTAATTAGCTACAGATAAATTTTACTGGTGTGTGTGTGTGTTTAAATAATGATCTTAAATAAACAGAACCTTAAAAGATTCAATAGTTGAACATTAGTTTATCACATAGATATTTGTATAGTCATTAATACTCTTTTTTTTAAGTTATACTTTTAAAAAGAATAACCTGAAAAGAATATTCAAGAAGGGAAAATCACCTGTATAGAAGATATAATCAAACTTATTTTCCAGTAATTTTCCTGTTTCTTCAGGACCAGCTGTCACCACAGCAAAGGTTTGCTATAAAATATATAAAATATTTGTTTTTGGATATTTAATTTAATTTCCTTTTTAACTTTTGTAATATGTTTTTTTTTAATGTTGTACGCCGCCCTGAGTCCTTTGAGAGAAGGGCGGCATATAAATCCAACAAACAACAACAACAACAACAACAAATAGAAAAGGAAGTTCACATCTAATCAAACTAGCCTCCACATCACACAGGTGGTGTTTTTTTGTCCTGAAACTTTGCAAGGCAAAAAGCCTTTTGAGAGCAATTTGGAGCAAGGAACTGATACATTAAATTGAAAGGAAATTAAGATTTTCTTTAAAAGGTTTTAATTTTAAAATGGGTGATCATTTTTTATTTAGAGAGAATATGGTAATAGGGACCTATGATTTTTTCCCCCTATCTAACCTTGGGAATGGAATTGTCCTGCCTTCATAGTACTCTTCTAAATTCATTCTTCCTTTACCTACCCAAAACAGTATTTTGTTAAAGTAACAATATATACTTAGTCTCCTACACTGCTCTTGGATTTTAAGAAAAACAGGAAGCACATAACCTACATCCCAAATAAACTGACATTGCATATCCAACTGTTAATTGTACATCACCCTTTTGCTGTGGCTGGCTGAGAGAGTGGACAGCCTTCTTCATTTTCATTGAAATCAAGAGGCTAGAAAAAGCGTTGTGCACTTTGATGCTTTTGTTGTAATCCTCAGAAGGTTTCCACCACCACCACAGTCTAAAGGAATGTATGTTTTTGGGAGGAACTGGAGTAGAAATAAACTCATCAAGCTTCCAAAAACAGATTTAAAAATGGAGATTAGTTCAGATCCAGAGTTTTTCCTCAATGGGCCCAAGGAATTGCCTTCTCATGATTAATTAAGACAAAGGCAAAAGAAAAGACAAATCAAAAATCCTCAGCTTCATTTTGATTTTTTAACAAGATAAACTGGCAGATGAGGAACTCACCGGATCCAGATAACAAGGCAACGCTTCTGCAAGGAGCCTTTCAGTGCAGGTGCTCACCTCCGAAGGCTTGAGAATCACACAATTCCCTAGAATGAGGAAAGAACGCTTTACCAAGGTTGCAACAGATAAACATCCACCAATACTTGGATCTCTGGAAGAACGCCCATAAGATCTAATGTCTGAAATGAATAAGGAAATAGCTTCTCACTCACCAGCTGCAATGGCTCCCACAAGGGGCAACAAAGTAAGCTGGAGGGGGAAGTTAAAGGCTCCAATGATTAGCACCACACCATATGGATCCTTGCGAATGAAGGCACAATCCAGCTGTGTCATCTACCGAAAAACCAGAATAATTTTTCAGATAAAAAGTCCACCTTCAGTTTGATGAGATAACATATCATTTTGACTTTCATCCCCATCCAACCTAAAAAACATTCCTTTTCATTTGTTCTCCCACCACTCAACTTCTCTCCTTACCAGGTTCTTGCTCACGCTTTCATCCTTCATCCAATGGTTTAAGTTATTCAAAGCATAGGCCAATTCATTTCTGACCAGCAAAACCTCTGTGACCTCAGTTTCAAAGCAGGGCTGTGGAGAAGAAAGACAAAATGAAATGCATCAGTGATGTCCATATTGAGTTCAGAGGCGAACTATTTAGCAGTTCTTCATTGAGTAAACTTGTGTCTCATTCATGGTAAAGTTTTATCATGCCTTCATCTCAAATGATTCTTGAAATGTGATATTTGGTTTTTACACCAGGATATGGCACTAGGCTTAGTACTCTAGGTTCTTAAAACTTAATCAGACAGAAGACTCACATACAAACTCAACTACAAACAAAATTATGTATAGTTAGATGGCTGACTGCAAAGAAATCAAAGCCTTGATAAGTTTAAACTTTTTCATCCCACTTTTCTGAGATAAAGTACTTGGCTGCACTCCTCATCATTTGTTGACTGCTCAACTTTGTTTACATAATGATTTTCTGTAGCCTGAGAGCCAGCTTGCCACCTTGGTAAATTCAGTTTTCATGGCACATATAGAAAACATTGCTTCCTTTTCATAATCTTTTTCATGGAAAATCTAACAAAGAAAGATAGAATAGCTGTGCTATGTTTATTAACTGGCAACAAGTGCTTCATCTGCAAGTCCCCTCTGAACTGTCAGATGCTCTAAATGGATAGCCCACTCACCTTGCGTAGGTCCTCACACAAGGCATGCTGGATATCGGCCTGTCTTTCCTCCAGAAAGTGACACAGGGCCTCCAGCTGTGTGACACGATACTCTCTTGGACGGGTCTTTCCTGACATCCAGGTAGCACGTAAGCAATCCACTAGGCCAGCATAGGGGTTTAAACTAGGAGAAAACAAACACTCATAGAATCAAAAGAGTTATGGAAGAGTCCCACTCTTTTTATCATTTACGTTCATCCTGATCCTGCAAGGCAGGATGCCCTGTAACAGTGGTGGGTTGCTCCTTACCTGTCTTTTAAGGCTTCTGCACACGAACATAGCACGTACAGCACCTGCATGATGCTCCACGGAGCAGCTGGAGCATCGCGGAGGAGCACGGAGGCGCTAAGATTCATGCATGCCATGTCCGCGCGTGGTGCGTGCGACACCGCCAGGCCCGTTCCAACCGGTACCCACCACTGCCCTGTAAGAACTGGATGGATAACCATGTTGTCTTTCTTTACTTTATTAACAGAGTCCAGGAATTTCTGCCTTGATTCAATACCTTTTTGGGCTTCCCAATATATATATATATACATAATGATTTTCACAATAATGCGTGAGAGGTATTTTGCTTTTATATATATATATAAAGCAAAATACCTCTCACGCATTATTGTGAAATCACCAGAACCGTAAAGCCTACAAACTTAAAATTTGGGATGTATGTTCCTCTTGGCTTCTAGGTGCTTGCTAAGAAAGGATTTTTCAAAATGACCATCAGGTCATTAGTATTTTTTGTATTATTACTAACACAAGAGTTAGACTGAGGGAGAGAAGGGGATAATAGCAATAGCAATAGCAATAGCAGTTAGACTTATATACCGCTTCATAGGGCTTTCAGCCCTCTCTAAGCGGTTTACAGAGTCAGCATATCGCCCCCACAATCTGGGTCCTCATTTCACCCACCTCGGAAGGATGGAAGGCTGAGTCAACCTTGAGCTGGTGAGATTAGAACCGCTGAACTGCAGATAACAGTCAGCTGAAGTGGCCTGCAGTACTGCACCCTAACCACTGCGCCACCTTGGCTCATATAAGAGGCCTCTGTGGGGCAAGCCTGAGAGAAGGGGATAGGAGAGGCCGATTGTAACTACTCATTAATTTTCAAGCTGTAAGTGTCGATTTATCAAGCCCAATCACATAGTTTTGTAGCGGAGCACGGGTATCCAGCTGATACTTAATACAAAGACTTATACTTCAGGCAAGACTCAAAATAATATTTTTCCTTTTGTGATTTTGCAGTTTTGATGTAACATGTTTTGTGAACTCTGCAACAAAGGTTTTAAGCAATGTTTATGGTTTAGCATGTGTGAACCTTCTCACTATACTCTCAGTAAATCCCTAGACCCAGGCGAACATGCTTCAGATTCTCCACTGTATATGACATAGTTTCATGCCATATATAGGTAGTCCTTGATTTACAAAGAGTTCATTTAGTGACTATTTGAGTTATAACACCACTGAAAAAAGTGACATATGGCCAGCGTTGGGCTGCCAATTTTTTTACTACCAATTTGGGCGCACACGCAACACTTCTGTGTATGCGCAGAAGCGTTCGGGCAGGTGGGCGGAGTCTCCCACTGCTGCTACTACCGGTTCGCCCAATCTGGGTCGAACCGGGAGCAGCCCACATCTGCTTATGACCATTTTTCCACATTTACAACCCTTGTAGCATCCCCAAGGTCGCAATCAAAATTCAGATGCTTAGTAACTGACTCATATTTATGATGGTTGCTGTGTCCTCATCATGTGATCACCTTCTGCAACCTTCTGACAAGCAAACTCAACAGGGAAGCCAGACTCACTTAACAACTGTTACTAATTTAACAAGTGCATTGATTCATTTAGCAACTGTGGCAAGAAAATTTTTAAATGGGACAAAACTCACTTAACAAATGTTTCACCTAGCAACAGAAATGTTGGGCTCAATTGTGGTCGTAAGTCGACCTGTACTTATTGGACTCTGATTCTTCCATTTTACCAACAGAATAACACACAAACGGAGCTCAACAGAAAATACAGTCTAGTAATTTGCAGAGATCTCACCTAACCCAAAACTGTACCAGTTTCTTACCTATCGGAGCCTTGGCATTGGCTGGAAGTGCCCTTTGAATGGGGTCTCCCTGCGGAGCCACTCCCACTTTGGTTTTCCTCGGGTTTTCTGTTTTCTTGTCCTCTGCAACTTTGCCCTGAAGAGCCACTTTGGTTGGAAGCATCTTGGGGTTTCTGGTGTTGTTGTTGCTTCATATGGCTGCTACTTTGCATGCCACCTTGTTGACTGGAACTTTCCGTGCGATTGCACTGGTTTCTGCTAGTCTGGTGCCCTGAACTCCCAGTGCAACTTCTGAAGGGAATGTCGTGGAATTTGTGTTGAACTTGAAATTTCCTGGATCCGTGCTGTCCTGAGCTGCTACTCTGCATTCCACCCCGTTGGTTAATACTTTCCGTGAGCTTGCACTGATGTATGATAGTCTGCCTCCCTGGACTCACAGAGCATTCTTCTTCCAGAGGAATTTCATGAAGTTTGTGTTCAGTGAAGGTAACACATTGCTGGTCTTCAGATTGTCTGGATATATCCTGAACTTTGCCCCAATTTCCTTGAAATACACTTTGCACTATTTCTCCAGCTAGAAAAAGAGAAGAAAAATAATCAGATGTGCTCTCTTGTGGCTATTAATGTCTATACATTTTCTGTGTATAATTATTAATGTTCACTACTAATAAAAGGGAAAATATATCTATATTAATTACTAACTCAGTTTCAGGAAGATCTTAATTTATTAGTCCTGTTCTAGGCCCAGGGATTCACATCTGTTGTATTCTATTTTGAAGAGAACAGGATTTGAGGATATGGTCACAAACCATTTCCTGCCAGTTCATAAAAATCCCAAATATTTTAAATTATCACAAGTATTTCTGAATGCAAAGATAACTAACCATATAAGCAGTGAAATGAAATGATAGAATCCATAATGTCATTTTAGTGTGTAGAGAAAATTACATTTTTAATGCTTTAACGAATTGCTGATAAATTTACCACCCATAAATTGAAACGTGGCATTGTAAAATATGGGTTAGAACAATTTTATTTTTACTTTGTTTTTAAATTTGCACTTTTAACCCTAAATGATTTATATGGAATCCCCTATCATTTATCTCTGTCTGTCTCTGTCTCCTGCAGTATGAAATTGAACATATCATTTGTGTTGTTTGTGTAGTCCAGTCTTTCATAACTGTGGCTTCCAGCCCAGTTATACTGGATTGCAATTACCAGAATGATAAGCAAAAATACTCTTACAGAATTCGGGGAATGGTAACATATACATGTTTGGAAATTACTAAAGTAAGAAGGCTGATGACATAGATAAAACCAGCTAAGGATTCAAATAGCAAATTGTGTTAAGTATCCATAATAGGTTAAGATACACCATGAGTTGTATAAATAACTTATCTGATGAATACATTCACCTAGAAAATTTCCCCAGGGCTAATTTTTCATGGAGAGAAATTCAAGCTCAGAAGTAATATTAATTGTCAGAAAGGAAAATGACAAGGAAGATACATCAGGGAAACCAGTATCCAGTTATTTTCACCATAGTTCCCATTCTTTTTTAGACATTTCGCATGACCTGTGAGATTTATGGTACTCTATGACCTGGCTAGGTGCTCTTTTCACCTTGAACCACTAGATGGACAGGACAGGCCTGAAGAAGATATAATTACGGCAAAGTCAGAAGAATTAAGAATCTATGGCTCTCTAATGTTGATTTATTGACAATTCTTATCAGCATTAGCTAAAACAATTAATGGGTTTGGTTTTGAGCAATGTAATAGTGCAATTATATATGGATAGTTACAGGTTGCCTATATCACACAAATATAGAAAAGCTGCTGAAAATAAATTCTTTCATATCACTCTTTCTTTCTTTTTATCATGTACTGTATAAAATCACCATGCTAACCTAGGGTCAAGTATTGAATACTGGAAGTAAAAAAATTATGTTAATTTTCTGATTTGGGCAATTTTGGAATATACGTATAGAGTACTATTTTGGGATTTAAGTATACTAAAATTCAACTTTAAAAATTGAGAGAAAGGCAGTGATATAGGAAAATTTGATGGAAGAGGGCACATTGACTTTGGACAAACTATAATGAAAATAAATAAAATAAATAATAATAATGAAATTAATGATAATGATAATGAAAATAATAAATAATGATAATGAAAATAAATGTTTTACATGCTTTGTGTTAACAGATAAATATCAACCACCAGATATAACTCACTGACAATACTTACAATTACAATTTTTTTAACAAGACTATTTAGACTAGCAGCATTTTAAGACACCTGAGATACTAGAACACTTATTAAATCCTTTGAAATTAAAATACCTATAATTAATTTTATAGATATTTGTTATCTAGAGGTGGGTTCTTACCGGTTCAGCCCAGTTTGGCTGAGTAGGTAGTAACTCTGCCTGCTACACCCCCGAACTGGTTATATCTTGTTTTTTGCTTCTGCGCAGAAGCATTTTTATAGTACTGCACATGCGCGCAAATTGTGCGCGTGTGCAATGTGTCCCTGAGCAAACCAGCAGTAGCAGCAGCCGGAACCCACCCCTGTTGTTATCACATTAAAAGTTGTATAATGTTGATATGCCATTGTTAAGAAATGAGTGAAATGAAGAATTAGAGGTTCCTATGTTATCTAAAGAATGGGAGAGTATGTTAATTTCTATAGCAAGGGTGTCAATGGATCTCAAATTACAATTTATACAACAAAAAGTAATACTTAAAATTAGTTGGATCCATTACATTTGTATATAAAATGACTGTCAAGAACAGCATTTTGTTGGAGATGTAATAAGGATAACGCTTCTTTAAAACAGGTTTCTACAATGTCCTAATTTGAGGTGTAAAGAATCGCACAGATTAGGCCTCCTCCGGATTCCATCTGCCGGTCAATGTCGGCTGGTGATTCCCCGGGGGAGGGCCTTCTCTGTTGCTGCTCCGGCCCTATGGAACGATCTCCTTGCGGAGATCCGGACCCTTACTACCCTTCCAGCCTTCCGCAAAGCGACCAAGACCTGGCTGTTCCAGCAGGCCTGGGGCTGTTGACTTTGTCCAGCCCCATCCTAAGTTCTGAATGTTGTAGATCTTTTAATGTTGTCTTGTTTTTGTATGTCCTTCCCTTTCCCTTTTTTTACTTGTAAGCCGCCCTGAGTCTCTTTGAGCGTGGACGGCATACAAATTAATTAAATAAATAAAATAAATAAATAGTAAACATTGTTGGGAGAAAGTGATGAACAATATAAATACAATTATGCAACAAAAGCTAAATTTTTCAAATTTTGAATTATATACCCATAGATTTGAATCTGATAATTGGACTACATAAAAGGATTCTGTCTGCCCTTTCAATGGCTAGAAGTCTGATATTTCAGCATTATAAAGATATGTGTCTGGCTCCATTTATTCAATGGTTTGAAGAGCTGATTGCCCTTGACACTTATCAGCATCATGTTGCCGATAGATCTAGACTTTGTATAGACAAATATGGGACTCATTTATGAGAATAAAGTAGGCTAAGATGGTTGTGTAAATGTATTAGAAATATGTATGCACTTAAATAATATTTGCATTAAGCAAGTATATATAGAATTGTAATTGTTTAGTTACAATTAGAAAAAATGTCATATTATTTTTATTGTTATATTTCTTTTACATTTCTGTTACATTTTGTTTTTACTTTTTGACTATGTATGTAACATCATCACTATCATTTTTGTGTTTTGCTCTCTATTGTTGTTATTAAAAAGTAATATAACAATTACTTAAATAAATAAAGTTCCTTTTTGACTCAGTATGTTTCCTCTACTCATCATCCCTGGGAACAATAACTGGATGTCATAACTTATTCTTAAATATGTAGTCCAAAGTATTTTATACAACATTCATTTTTACAATTATAACATGTTCGTTATTTCCATTTTATAGATAGGAACTTGAAATCGAGATATAGTAAGATTGAAGGCACAGCAACAAGTTTCCAATACAGAGACCCATGCTTTTCAAATCTACCACCAAAATTCATGCAGTATTCGTTTTTACAATAACTTTATAACACGTCAAGTAACGGTATCCTATTTTCTTCACTACCGGTTCAGTAGCGGGAGCGCTGGGCATGCACAGAAGGTCCGTGATGACGTCTGGCTGGGTGGGCGGAGCCTCTCACCGCCACCACTACCAGTTTGCCTGCACCGGTGCAAACCGGCAGAATACCACCTCTGAACACGTCCCTTATTTCCGTTTTACAGAGAGAAACCTAAAATTGAGATATAGTAAGACTGATGGAACAATAACAAATTTCCATGATAAGGACCCATGTCTTTCAAATACAGTACCAGAATCCAAGTAGGCTAACCAATGAGTCTCTCTCTGACTGATTTCTACACTGCGCTTCAAAAAGCTCCAATTATATCCATTACCTTTCTTTCTAAACCTCTTATCACAAGACAGAGAATCTATGATGCTTCAGAAGTTGCTGACTGCCAGCTGCCAACATCCCTCACAGTTTGCTATGCCAGCTAAGGTTTCTCTGAAAAATGGTTCATCAACATATGGAGAACCATCACGGCTTCTTCTCTGATATCTGAATTATAAAATCTTGGAAGAGAATCCGATTTATGTTCTCTTAACATCCTGGAACCATAGCTGAGCTGGCAATAGGTTTCCCTTTATCAGAGTGGCACAACATGGTGACCTCCAGATATTTGAGGCTAAAAAAATTTCTCTTGCCCCTGGCCATGGTGTCTGTAGGAAGAGAAAGAAAATTCAAAACTTCTGTAAGGCACCAGATTGCCATGTCAACCTTAGGAGGAAAATATGGTATTTGCTTCCAGCCTCTATGCTTCTTTGGTACCTCTTTCCATTGTTGTAGCTTGTATTCCTCAGCCTGCTTCTTTCTGCCTGGCTGGTTCTGGATGCAAGCGGTAAGTGGAAGTTTCCTCTTCACCCTGTTTATTTCTGGAGAACTGTTTTTTACTTAGGATGCTTATGTTGGTTTGTTTTCTTGCCACTTCATCTCTGGCCAAGCTGATTGGTTGTTAGCCAAAGCCCTCTTGTATTTCATTGGATGATGAAGGTGCTGTGGGTGTGGCTCTGCAAAGCCACAAGAATGGGAAGTGAATATTCAGTGCAAAGGATATGACTGGAAGGGTGGAGATAATCCATATGGAGCATGTGAAGGCTGAGCTGGTCTTTTGGAACTATGTGGGCAGAGACAAGGAAAACAGGGAACCTTGGAGGTGGGGGTGGGAAAAGCACAGGAATGGATCCTAATAGAATAGGAAAAATTATTAAATGTATATGTCCCCAAGAGTTGCTGGGAATCAGTCAGCACATCAATTTGGTATATTATCATCATCTAGGATCTAAAACAAATGATTCTCTGGGCAAAGCTTATTTGATGAAAGTAGGTACAATTGTAGAGCAAGAATCAGCTTCCACTCCTAGCATGCATGATTTTAAAATATTACAAAGTTTTAATATTTAAAAGATTGAGAAATTAAATATTTGCACTGTGAGGCAGGTAACCTCCCTAGCAGTGCAATAGTGCCATGGGAATCATTTTCTCCTTGCACCTTACTCTGATGCTCAAAATTCCACTTTTCTCCTTCATCAGCCACAGGATGGCTGGTATTCTGGAGAAGACACTCTCCCTTCATGTGTGGAGTTCTTGGTCCCCCCCCCCAAAAAAACCTGGAGTGAGCCATAATCTTGACACACCAGGCTCATATCCTAATCCTGCACATGACACAGGAATCCTGACTGTCCAATCACCACTATTATGTCTTCACACCTCTGAAAATAATTACATCAAAGAAAGATGTCATCTTTCAGGATATAATGAGAGTGCTTTAGAGTCCCTATCCTTCACCAGAGCTCTTAATTGAGTATCCTGCGCTAGAGAGAACAGGTAACACTGGAAAACCTTTGGCACATTTAGGGATGTAGGTATATGAGCAGCCAGAAGAATCTGCCTTATGAGTCATTCAGTAACAAGATCTTTGACTGCCCGTGACATTACCATCTAAGACCAGCCGTAAATTGCAGCATCATGAGTTTCTGCCACAGAATAGATGATTAGACAATTCAAATAGCCTTGTTCTGCTATAGGCTACATACAAATTTATTGTTTATTTATTTGTTAAATTTATATGTCTTTTCCATTACATTTTTATTTTTGTAGTGAATGGAACATAAAATCATGATCAGTGGAAAGATGATATATCTTAATGCAAGACTTAGATCTTAATATAACAAAGATGAAATCTTTCAAGGCCTTCACCTCATAGGTTTCAATATCTTCAGAGAAGCAGCAGAGTTGATATATAATCTTTTCTTTAGAACAGGGGTGTCAAACTCACAGCCCAGGGGACCAATGAGTCATTTGCTGGCCAAGCCCACCCTCAGTTTAGCGAAGGGGGGAAAAGGCACAATACATCACATGACAACAACTTGACATCGCAAGTTTGACACCCGTGCTTTAGAAGAATGACAGACTAACCTCTGGGACTATGCATCGTTATCAAAAATAATTCAATAGGATACAGAAACTAAGTTAATATAGATGAGTTTATGGATTATTCTTCTGCACATTAGCACATCCATTTGGACAATATCCGAGGTTTGAACATAATTTTTTAAAAACATTATGACTTGTCTGATTTTTACAATATACCTTTTTTGTTAGATAGAAGGTCTAATTATATCTAACTAAAATAACATAGAATAATCTAACTAAAATAATTTTTATCTTCTTTGGGACACAGGAATTGGTTCTCAGTGGTTCCTCATCATTTTGCAATGTGCTCATAAAAATAAATATGTGCTCTAATAAATATTTACACGGGTGGGATTCTACCAGTTCGGACCGGTTCAGGGGAACCGGTAGCTCCGACTATCAGCTGGAAGTGAACCGGTTCACTCCAACTTTCAGCTGAGTTCTCCCACCTGTCCCTGCGCTATACTCACCTATATTCCCTTTTCTAAAGCCCAACTGATAGGTGCGGCAGAGTGAATTGCTGCGCCTCTGCTGTTTTCCTCCCCAGCAGTAATGCGGAAGGTGATTTCTCTATAAACTCTGCACGCACACGCAGCGCACGCCAGGCACATGCTCGAGCAAAGCAAACCGGATGTTAAACCAGTAGGATCCCACCCCTGATTACAGGTAGTCCTCAACTTATGACCACAGTTGAGCCCACCATTTATGTTGCTAAGTGAGGAATTTGTTAAGAGAATCCCATTTTACAATTTATTAAGTAAATCACCACAGTTGTTAAATTAGTAACACATTTGTTAAGTGAATGTTTTCCCCATGGACTTTGCTTGTCAGAGGGTCATAAAAGGGGATCACATGATTCCGGGACACTGCAACCATCATAAATGTGAGTCAATTGTCAAGAACAGGAATGTAAATCATTAACCATGGGAATGCTGCAATGGCCTTAAGTGTGAAAAATGGTCATAAGTTACTTTTTTCAGTGCCATTGTAACTTTGAGCAGTCGCTAAATGAACTGTTGTAAGTCAGGGACTACCTGTATATATGAAGTACATGGTAAAGATTACAGATTCCTACTGCATATGGTGTGCATATCAAAATAAATGCGAATTAAAGTGAAACTTGCTAAGTATATAGGACTGAACCACATATTTTTTCTCTATAATCAACTAACATCTATGAATGATTCTTAAAGATAGCAAACAAGAACATTATTCCTGGTGTGTGATTCCTTCATATGTTTTGCATGCATGCAATAAATTATGTTCAGACCTCCAAATATACTGTAAGTCCCACTCCAGCTCTTCTACCTAATAGATCTGAGCCAATATTATCCTATTTAAATAAGATTCCCAGGTAGCTATCTATACTATATAGGATTCCAATCTCATGCTTGAAAGAAATTTTAAAATTACAACTTAGTGTCAAGGGACTCATTTTTGATGAATTGTTTTTGAAAATTTACCGGTATGTTTTAATAACAATCTAACTAAGGGTTGTAAAAAATATTCCCAGCCATTAGCTCTTCCCATACATTTGCTTTTTTAGGACATGGGTTGTTGTTGTTGTTGTTTTGTATATTCAAACTGAATAAATAAACTTTCTCCTCTTGTGTGAACTGCCTAAAAGGAAATAGTGAGTAGGGAAAGGCCTATGGATATTCACAAGGGTGAGCTGGAGTAAGAATCTCTAAGATGGCAGGCATTATGTTACAGTCTAAGTCTCTCCATACATCTTGATGTTATGCCTGCCACCTTTCAGATTTTGGCACATCTCTATGGAGGGTGTTGGGAAGGACTTTCTGATTTTAAAAAAGGACTATCAATACTTTAAGTAAAAAGTAAACCATAACAAATCTAAAAAGTAAAACTTTTCATCCTTTTTTTAAAGCAGAGAGCAGCTATAACACCAACCAGTATTTCGTGTATTTTAATTTTCTGACTGATCTTTAATAACAGTGTGCTTTGCATCCATTCAATACAGTTTTCTATTATTTCTTTTCTTTCTTTGAAGCATGTGCATTTGTATATTTGTATTTCATGTGATTGCAGGATAGGACTGTTCCACCTAGATGTGGTAGGCGATCTCAATCACTCCAGCGATCCTGAGAACAATATTATTGAAAGCAGAGGCTCACGTTTGCAGGAGAGGACCAGTGGGATTCAAAAATTTTTTACTACTGGTTCTGTAGGTGTGCTTGGTGGGCATGGCTTGGTGGCCGTGGCAGGGGAAGGATACTGCAAAATCTCAATTTCTTTCTCACTCCAGAGGAAGGACTGCAAAATCCCCATTTCTTCCCGATCAGCTGGGAGTCGGGAGGCAGAGAATAGATGGAAACGGGGCCAGTCAGAGGTGGTATTTACTGGTTCTCTGAACTACTCAAAATTTCCGCTACCAGTTCTCCAGAACTGGTCAGAACCTGCTGAATACCACATCTGGAGAGGACCCAACCCCAGGTGAGGGATGAAGATAAAAGCAACAGGACAGATGGAACTCTGCATGTATGAGGAAAACCAAGCTACCTAGGAATAGAACTTAGAACTTCAGGGTCCATTTTCTTCTCCATCAGTCCATGGTGTAGATAGGACACAGCAAAGTGGCAGGGAGGGGAGCAAAGCATCCCAGACCTTATGTAAATTCAACTGCATATCTTCACAGAGTTTATACAGGGAGAGCCTTTCCCTTGGGAACACTCAAGACTGTCTACAAGTCATACTAGGACAAATCAAGTAGTTCGGATACCTGTAACCATCATTTATTAGTAGGGTTTACCTGGTAGCTCTCCCACATAGGTATATGAACAAGAATAATGAGGTGCCATGTGTGATACACGTGGCATGGAATGAGTCCAGGACTTTAATATCGTAACCATAAACAACATCCTGTCTTCAGTCACACTCAATTAGGAATATCCATTTCCCTGTAGCCATGAACTTTTTTGCTATGTGTCTAGTCTCAAACAGAAAGATCCTAAATTAATGCACTATATTTATTTTTATCACTCTGTTTATATTCTGCCTTTTCTCCAACGAATAACGGTCTTTATTTTTTTCTCCTCTTTCTCCTCTTATCCTCAAAATAACTCAATCAAGTAAGCTTAGGTAAGACAGAATGGCTGGCCTAATGGCTGCAAAACAGAAGCAGGGGGCCCTGAAGGAAAAGTAATGCTCTTAAATTTGAAATTTTAAAGGTAAATCAGGCTTTCCCCAATTTGGCAAAATGTCAACTGAAAAATCAAAATACATCAGATTTCACCTATGGGAAAGTTTCTATATCATGAAATCTTCTAGTGCAGGGGTGTAAACTCAATTTCATTTAAGATCGTATCAGGGCTGTGGTTGACCTTGGGGAGACCAGAGGGCGTGGGTGACTGGTTGAGTGTGTCCACCTGGGTGGGCGTGGCCATCTTGACACCACTCACTGGGCACTACTGGCCTAATGTTTCCTCTTTGCATTGGGTAGACTAGGCTGAGGTGACGTGGGCAAACTGGCCCGAAGCAACACAGGCCGGCCCCTTACATTTTCCAGGCTGGCCCCGTGAACCAGATCCAACCACATCTCAGGCAGGATCCAGCCCCCGGGCCTTGTTTTGACACCCCTGTTCTAGTGCATGGACCATTCTTCCGGCAAAGAAAACAAGATACCTTTTGGGCTGTACCCCAGGCTTGAATACTATTCGGTTAGGTCTTACACTAGTCAGAGATCTTTGGAGGAGTAGCTGAGTTATGCTCATGACATAAATAATTTTTAAGCATTTTTTTCCCACTGTGGTTTTTGGCCAGTGACTCCAACTTCAAACTGTAGGTATGAACATTATATATGTTTTCTGGCTATCAATATACTCAATAAGGCATACAGGTGGACAATACAAATCAAGCAGTCTATACGAGACAAAGAGTGGTGGTAGTGATTGGACATGCAACATGGAATCACATGGGCACAATTGCATCTTACCCTGTTGAGCCACTCAGTCAGTTGAGATCAGCAATTCTAGCACATGATACAGTCAATCTTATACTTGAGCTATGATGTGGGACACAGTTTTGGGGAAACAATCCCAAAGTTTCCACCAGCAGTGTCCCGACTATAATGGGAACAAGAACAGCCATTCACAATGTAGAAACAGAACTGAATGCATATTTCTTTCAGATCTGATAAATGGGGACAATATTTCCTCTGCATCAACAGGCAGTGAAAAAGATCATCAAAAAAATTCTGTCATAATATATTGTCTGATAAATAGGGACTAAAAGCACGAGGCAGGTGTATTTTCTAAGAAAACCTTTTTTCCTTTGTGAGATTATTACATATTAAGATGTGGCTATATATGTTTGGGAAGTAAGTAAATTAATAAGTAAACCTGAAGAATGAGTTTGGAAATTTAGGTTTTTTTAGCTGTAGAAGGCTACTAGAGCTTTATGCCATTTCAGGTTGCTCATTACACCCTCCTAAAAACCAATGCACAAGTGCACTGCTACTATGCAGATGTGATAGCCTAATGGTAGATTGATTGCAATTAATTCCTGGTCTCTCTTACTTAGTCCATTAGGAAAGTAGGTGCTTAAGACATCTGCTTGCACAGAACTAGGATTGCTGTTGTGAGTTCATGAAGTTCCCGTGTCAAAGGTCAGACAGAAGTCTGTGCATCCAGGCCTGCCCAGGTTTTTGCTATGGGCAAAAGAAGGAACGACACTGTCACAATGCAGCAAACTTTTCTTTCCTTCGCAACATGTTAGCATTTCCTCTAGTTATTAGTTTTTTGGCACACAGTGCCCTGAAGCATGGCAATGGTTTGAAGGAGCATGTTTACTTCCCAAAATGGCAAATTTCTATCTCTCTGGCAGCCTTCTATGTAGAGTATTTTGTCACAGCTTGTGTACTATTATGTTAAGGTATGATGCTTCATGAACCACTAATCTGAATCCATGTAGTGCCAAGTGAGCAAGAGTGCTACCTTCATCCTCACTTGAAGGATCAGATGATCAAGCAAAACCGCCAGCCAGAACTGATGTGTTGGAACACAACACCCAAATTATTACACAATGGCCTTCTCAGCCTTTGGTAATTTTCCACTGACACAGCACTTTTGGGGTTTAGGTAATTAAAAGCAATCTCTGCCACATACCTGCACTGAAGACACAGTTACAGGTTGCTTCTCTAGAACTGAGCTGTACAAATAAAAATGGTTTCATTAGTCATCTCTGAAGAGGGTGTACATTGTCTTCAAGGATAACAGGTAGAATGGTACGTGTACACACACACACACACACACACACACACACACACACCACAGGAAGAAGGGAACACAAATTGACCAAATCCATTACAATGCAGAGAGTCGCATTCTGATATATAAATATGGATTTAACTGTAGACACAGGCAGAATCATCCAGAGTAATCTACCATACTTTGAAGCAACATTCAGTGGGAATTTTTCCTGCTGACATCCTTCTCCCATATGGATATATGACATCTGTCTATTTTTCCAACATCCATGGGGAATGCCATGCATGCAAGGCCAACCATCCAAAGCCATTTTGAAAGGTTGTGACATCACAGTGCTGCATGCTTCAAGGTACCAAAATGTTGTCCCATGATAATTCAAGGACAAGTACCCTTGCCTAAGTACTCCCACATGAGAGAATTAATAGGCACAGACCATGTTTCTGCTTGGGTTCCTCCTCCTGTTTTGGGAATGATGCCCTACCGTTTCAAGAAGCACTGGCTCATATTGCACGTGGTCTAAGTAGCTTGACCCTGAAAAATATCCCAGGAATGAAGACCCTAACTGAGATTCATGCAGATATACTATACCCAGATAGTGATCCAGTTAGATGCCTACTAGGTTATATTCATTCATCTCCTGACCAATGCCCCCTGTTTTGTTTTTTGCTTTTCCTTTTCCTATGATGTATGATGGATTGCATGTTTGACAAGTTATTCTCATTTCACTCATGAATAAATCTCACTGAAGATTGCTAAAGAATCACTTTTCTGGATATTATTTTCTGAAATGTCTAAATATAAAGTTGGCCATCGCAGCAGACATACACTCATAGCAGATGGCAGCTGCTGACTGAACTGTATTTCTACAACCACAGAAGGTGCAGGGCACAAGTCTTCCAAGTCTTTACCCCTTGGTCCAAACCACATATGGAGTTTATGGTAACTTAGCACATCTCAGATATCTCCTAGCATGCTTGTAGGTAGTCTTGTGCATCAACCTTCAGATGCTGATGAATGCTGGTGCCCACCCTTGCTTAGCAACCAGATTATACCAGACTATCCCACTGATTCTTATGGCAAGCTCTGGAATAGCATATGCTTTACAGAAAAACAGTAGGAAATGGATCCTAAACTGGAAGCATCATAAATGGGAGGTCAGGTGAGAATGCTGGCTTTTAAGGGAGAATCCAAGCACATATCTCAATGTGGTAAGTGACTGGTAAGGTGTATTAAGCCAGAGTCTGCCTCCCCAGAGTGGTAAAACAAAAGTAGACGTGGGTGGAATTACTTTTGTACTTCTGATTTGCTTGTAGGCTAGCAGGAATGGAGGATTATCTTTATATGATGATAGTCAAAAGCAGTCTGTCAGAGTTGTGTGCATTTCCTTTTATTCTGCTGTTGCTTATTTACCAACATACACTAGATTATATGTAGAATAGTGATGTTCACATTTTCCCATATTGTGTATCCACAATACAGAAGTTTGCTGGGGAACTAGACCTTGGCCTACTATGAAGTATGGGAAAGAGGAGAGAAGAAATATGCACAGGTATATATGGTTAATAATCCATTTGATCTCCAAGAGCATGGTCTTTCTTTCTTTGGCCATTGCTCTTTGCTGGTCTCCAGAGTTTGTTTTCCACCTCTTAATTCCTCACACTCTTTTCCTTTTCAAGCAATTATGGAGCACTAAAGTGAGGATGGCTGAAATATGTGGGAAGATCATCCTTGCAGGCTGGTTTTGCAACACAGGGCAAAACAGTTCAGTGGCAATGCAATGCAATGCATGTTCAAAACCTTTGTCTTGTAATAACGCAATCTCAGGAAGGGATGCCAGGAAAGAAATGGTTTATTTTTGACTCTTTCTCTGCTTACCATTTTTCCTCTGTGTTCCTAGATTGTAGCTGGAACTTAGTTTTCATAGTTGAAGGTAAAATAATAATCAACTCCTCAAGAAGGCTAAAATATCCATTGCCTACATAATAGTTCTTGCATATTGCTGTCAAAGCATCTTCCTTAATTTCTTTCAATGTCCCTTTCTCATGACAGAGTTTAACTATCTGTTAAAACTTAGTCTGTAGAGATTGATAGAGCAGAGACTAACTGGAGAGTTACACACTGTGTTCCCTCTTTACCTGCAGAAGTCTGATCACCTGAAATTGCCCATAGCATGAGCAGCACATCATGCTTTTAAATTTCCAATGGTTGTAGGCTTCAAGGGAAAACATGCCTTTAACACTAGAATAGTTAAAGACAATTTAAGGCTGCCTTAATGTAGATGAGATGAAAGCAACATCATGGAGATATTGTACAAAAACTGGACTGGCGGGACATGTTTGTCCTGTGTTTAGATGCAAGCAAGAATAGGGCCTCAAAGAGAAAGAGCTGCTGTATTTTGGAGAGTGAATAAACAGCCTTAATAAAGAAATGTGAGTGACAGAATATTCACTAGAAGAGAACTGTGTGAAAGGCATCAAACTGTTATTAACTTTAAAAAGAACTATTAAAAAAGAATCACAAAATGATAAGAAACTCACAAACAACAGTACAAATTTTAAGGGAATGAAACAGGTTGAGGGTGTTATTATTATTACTTTTTCAAAAAGGTGAGGTTTCAGATGGATTTAAGTGATTAAAAAAGAATTAAAGGGATGTTTGTGTTGTAATTTATGGTTCAATTAAAACAAACTGTGACTCTTAAAATCTTGATCTTGCATATGCCTTGGGAAAATCTCCACACCTTTTTGAGAGCTACAAAAGATGAAACTTTCCCCAATGCAATTCAAACATATCTGGCTGACAGCTATAATGATTTTATAAAAACAACAACAAACCACTTCACATGATGTCCTTAAACATTGCTTCAGATCTTTGCATCCATAAAAAGTAATGTCTTACCTAAAACTGAGTACACAATTGGTACAAGGTTTAAAAAAATCATAGAATCATAAATGGTTTAGATTAGATTAGATTAAACAATGTGCAGAACAAGATAGAATTAACAAAGTTGGATTGATTTTATTTTTAGTTATCCCATGAACTAAAAGTAAAGATGAAAGAGAGAGAACCATATATAGTACTCAGAACAGTGGAGATGATTAATCAATTCTATTGAACTGAGAAGCTATATTTCAGATTCACCAAAATTAAGGTAAATAAAATATATATTCAGTATTATCTGAAAGAGCTCTACTCAAAAAGAGAAAAGCCTTTTGATCTTAATAGAATTTTCTGAAGAAATAGTTTACAGAAAAAAATGTTTTAAATACAACAACAACAAATAACAATGTGAAGGCTAATTTTAGGAAACTAGTGGCTGGTTTAAAAAAAAAAACTCCCACCAAATAAAATCCCATAAAATACAAAACCAAAGATTTAATAGCATGATGTAATCCCTTTATCAAAACAGTGAAGCATTAAATGATAAATTAAGAGAACTTGGGGTTATTAGTACAAAAAACCTCTGATAATGGTGGACAAAGGGAACTCCCTAGGTGCTATAAATTCCAAACTGGTAGGGAAAAAAACTATGTCCATAAATTATATGTAATAATATTCTCTATTTATGCTCCAAGAACAAGTCACACAATTTAAAATACAGCCTATCATTCAATTAGATGATATGGTTTCCATTATTCATTGGCAGGACCAAACATTTTCTATAAACTATAGCTATAAATAAAAAGTTTGTGACAGTCTTTGAACCATCTGGGTTTATTAAGAATAACTCAATTCCCTAAAGATAATAATAGAAAAATTGAGAGACAAAAATCTTACAAACTTAGTAGAGAAAAGAGGAAAGAGAATGTTGTCTGAAACAAATCTGTTGGGACATCAATTTGTACCATTTATGATAGGAAGGTACATAGACTTTTTTCCTTACCACATAACAAATGCAACAAATAGATCTGGCTGAAAGAACTGTTACCCATTTGAACACAAGGACTGTAGCTGGGATAAAACTATATATTATGGAGAGGAGTAAGGCAAGCTGGGCATAATTGAAGCTCTAGATAGGATTCTTGGAGGAACAAAGCTAATAAAAAGTCTGGCCAAAGCAGCAAAGAAAGCAGAATGTGTACAGAGATGGCTGAGCAGACTACTACAAAACAAGGATATGAAAAAGAGAACAAAAGTGTTGTAACTTCAACCATCACAGCTGGGCAGCCAGCTGCTGAAGTTACAAGATCTTTCCTATGTTTAGAAAGAGAAGAGATGAGAATCTTGATTGTGGAAACACTGAAACTAAGAAATCTAAAAAAGAACCATTTAGTTTTGTAATTATTTTAAACTTGTCCTGGTGGTGGTGGTGGTGGTTGTTATTCATTAAACATGAAACTCAGTCAACTGGACATTTAAAATGTATCACAAATATCATTGACTGGCTCTGATGGTTGATACGGGTTGCTGCCAGCATCCTAGGTATCAACCAAGTATCTTCTTAAAATATACAATGTTCTAAGTATCACAGTTTTTTGCAGTTCCGCTGGTGTAATTGCAGGAAGCTGCAATTTCTTGATGTAGTTTATAAAATTCTTGGACATGGTCCCAAGTGCCCCGATGACAATGGGCATCACTGTTACATGTTTCATCCATAATTGCGTAGTTTTATGGCCAGGTCACAATATTTCATGACTTTTTCCAGTTCTTTTTCTTTGATTCTGGCATCGCCTGGTACAGCGATATCAATAAATTGTACGCTTAGGCTCTCGACAACCGTGATATCTGACGTGTTGTGTTCCAAATGAGGATCTGTCTATATTTGAAAGTCCCACAAGATCTTCACCATCTCATTTTCAATAACATTTTCCACTTTATGTTCCCATGACTTTTCGAATACAGGTAAGGCGTGTTTTTTACATAATGACCATAATGAACATCATCATCATCATCATCATCATCATCATCATCATCATCATCATCATTTTGTATTTTGCCATTTGTATGTTACTCTTATCAACGTGAGTTGCTCAATTAGAGGCTGGAGTGGGTGGCATCAAAACTGAATATATAAATAAATAAACAAATCTGGCAACAGTAGTAATGAGACAGCCCTGAGTAGAAATGACTTTGCACAGAATGGAAGAAGCTAAGGAAGAGAATGGGGGAAGAAAGCCGCTACAAAAGGAAAAGATTATTAATCTCTGGGAAAATATGATTGCTGATGCTTATGAAGAAAGAAATCTAGAAAAGAAATTACCATATGTATTCATTTTAAGGATATTACATTGGAAGGGGTGGTACATGGTACAAAGGCAGATTGCTACTCTGACAGAATACATGCAGGTAGTAGAAATGTTTCAACTGAAGAAGAGAAAACTGTAGGGTCACTGGGAAGTTCTCTTCCAGTATCTAAAGGATGAAGGACAACTGCTGTAGAATGTTGAGTTGAATTTCTCAGAGGTCTTTTAAATAAAAGAAGACAGGTCACAATACAATGACCCTACATTACAAAAAAAAAAGTAGATTTTGTTAGGAAATCAGGAGAAATGCCCTAAAAGGAAGTACAAGCTGTTCTGTAATGAAGCAAACTGCCTTGGGAAGAGTCTCACTTTTACTGGAAATGTTTACACAGAATCTGGATAGCCATATGTTAGGGATGCTGCAGTATTGGATTCTACTAGGGGGCAGGAAATCGATTTAGATGTTCTCTAAAATCTCTTACAATCCTTACATTCTCTGATTCTGTTGAATTATGCTGCTTTGACCCAAATATAGTAAACTAAATTATTATTGTTCCAAATACAGTGAACCTCTTTTCTTCAGATGCTCAGTGACAACTTAAGTTGACATCTTCAGAACATGAGTTCTGAAACCCAATCATCATCTGTCATGAAAACTTTGAGTTTGTCTGGAAAGGAAACATAATTTCTTTCCTTAGGTAGGGATTAAACAAAATGGGACAAACAGAATAGAAAGACCAATGTCACAAGGACATTCCAAAATACTGACTCTGAAACATGACTCAGGTAAGAAGGAAATTTTAGCAATTGTTGAGTATGATTCAGTCTGGAAGCTAGGAAACCCAGCTGCTTCCTTGTAATTAAAATGATCAAGCATTTTCAAAGTCCTTAATCGACCCAATTGTGTTTTCAACTCTTATCTCTTTCATCCACATAACAAGGACATTAATGTGCACCCTATGCAAAGAACCATACTTCAAGGATGAGCAGAGTTGATAGGATAACAATAACAATCATTTTTATGCTGCGCAACTTCCAGCAACTTGGGAGACAAGAGAATCTGCAACTTACTGAACAGTCTGATAAGAGGGAACTCAGGCCTCAACTGGGGGAGAAGCACAGGAAGTATTTTAGAAAATACTCCTCCTAGTTTTTCAGACACTAAAGAGAAAGGAGTGGGGGGGGGGATACAGTTTTGCAAGATTCTGTTTAATGTAACCTTATAGTAAAGATAGGATTGATACTCCTGATTCTGCTTCTTGTCTACCTCAAAGGACTAACCAATGAAGCAAAACCATTACAGAAGCAAGTACAGCAGAATAGGAAATTCTTCCAGTTAAATCAGGGGTACACAGGGGTGGGATTCAGCCGTTTCGGGTGAACTGGATGTTAATTTTACGTCCGATTTGGTGAACCAGTAATTCCAATGACCTGCTGGCCCCACCCTGTCCCTCCCAGGAGTCACCACGGGGCCTGTTTTGGATCCTGGGGAGCAGGTGGAGCCTAGGCAGGTGGAAATTAAGGAAAATAGAGCATTACAGAAAGAGCAAGTGTGGGGAAAGCCATAGAAAACAGATTAATCTCCCAGCAGAATGACTAGAAAATGGCCATGAGGAAAGAGGACATGGAAGCTTCTTGGAAAAGACTAGGCATAAATTATGTTGCAGAAATTTGTGTAAGTATGCTAATGGTAAGTATGAAAGGATTTTTAGTGAAGTGAAAGCATGGCTATAGGTAAAAATTCATATAAAAATAATTACTGTCAAAATGAGGATGAGAGAAAGAGCTATTCTATGATGTGCATACAGAGAAAAAATAATTGCAAAGAATTAGTCAAAAATATAGGCAAGGTTTTAAAAAACCAGTGAAAATGGTTTCCAGGGCAGCCCCTCTGGCCAGATCTAAGCACTATGTGGGCCAGATGTTGCCCGCAGGCCTTGAGTTTGACACTCCTGAACTAAACAATCTTCCTGTGGACATTTAAAACTGGAATTCATTGTTACTATTTACCTGGGAGCAAAAAAGGAGTAAATGATAGAGATATCCAGCAAATAACATACAACAATGTTTTACTTCACTCTAACAAAGGAGGCATTGGGCCAAACAAGCACAGATAGCTCAACAAGAATTGCTCCAGCTTAGAACACAGCATCTGGATGTGTCTCCCCCCCCCCCCCTGTATTTTCTATGTGTGAATGCTCAGTTCATACATCCTATCAAGTTTTAAATCAGAGAGCCAGTTTGGTCTAGTAGTTAAGATACCAGGCTAGAAACTGGGAGACCATGACTTCTAATCCCATCTTAGAAGAAAAAGTAGGAGGAGAAAGGAGTATTAGGTATATTCACTGCCTTGAATTATTTATTAAAAACAATAAAGATGAGATAGACATAAATAAGATAACTGCTATTTATTTATCTATTTGTTTATTCAATTTCTGTAGCTCATAGTGACTGGTAGTTTGAGCTTTGTTATAACAAGTTACCATAACATGTTTTGGTTACTCTGAGTGCTTTTAGGGATCTTTTTGATCAGGGATGGGTTCTTCCAGCATTACTGCCAGTTCGGTGCGCGCAAAAACTTTGCCCGTTTTCGCTGGCAGAAGCACCATGGGCCAGATCTAAGTACCCCACAGGCCAAATCTGGGCCCCGGGCTTTGAGTTTGACACCCCTGTGTTAGAACATTTATAAAATGAATATCTCAAAGCCCATAATCACACCTCTCCCTGCAACCATAAATGATTACTTAATATCAATGAGTGCACAACTTAAAATAATGCTGCCCCCCCTCCCAATGTTCTGAACACCATAAGATCTGTCTCTTCCAGGGAGACTTTAGGATTGAAACAGTGGGTGAAATACTTCCTTGAGGTAGTGTGCCATGGCAGTGGACATGGTATGGTTCAGGGGTAGTCAACCTTTTTATACCTACTGCCCACTTTTGTATCTCTGTTAGTAGTAAAATTTTCTAACCGCCCACAGTAATAGTGATTTATAAAGTAGGGAAGTAACTTTACTTTATAAAATTTATAAAGCAGAGTTACAGCAAACCCCTACCACCCACCATGAAAGCTGGAACGCCCACTAGTGGGTGGTAGGGACCAGGTTGACTACCACTGGTTTAGTTTTTCAATTTATACTTATTTTGTTTATGTAACACACTTGCAGTCCTGTAAGTTACTCACAAGTGTTCTGATTGGAGTGTCATAAAATGTCAGGTAATGAATAAACAAATGCATCAATAAATACCCACATCCATCATATGTATCCACATTATAGCTTAATGCAATTTATGAGCCAATTTGGTCTAGGGATTAAAGCACAAGGCTAGAAACCAGGAGACGGTGAGTTCTAGTCTTGCCTTAGGCATGAAAGCTGGCTGGGTGACCTTGGGCCAGTCATTGTCTCTCAGCCCTATCCACTTCTCAGGGTTGTTATTGTCAGGAAAATAGGAAGAGTATTAAATATGTTCTCCACCTTGAGTTAATTATAACAATAATAAAATGGAGATTTAATTTTTTTAAAAAAAAAACTCAGCCTTTCCTTTAGTCTAGTACTGAGCCAGCAGTGTGTTGCAGCTGCCAAAAGGGCCAATGGAGTCCTAGGCTGCATCAACAGAAGGATAGTATCAAGATTGTGAGACGTGATAATACTGCTTTATACTGCACTAGTAAGATCACATTTGGAATACTGTGTCTGATTCTGGTCATCACAATATAAAACAGATGCTGAGATTCTAGAAAGATTGCAGAGAAGGTAATAAAAGTTCTGGAGACTAAACCATACAATGAACGGAGAAGGGAATTAGATAATGTTTAGCCTAATGAAAAGAAGGTTTGGGGATGACATGATAACTACCTTGTGGTACTCGAGGGGCTGTCACAAAGAGCACAGGGTGGACTTATTCTCCAAAGAAAATAAATTTGTCCCCTGGAGATAGAACCAAAAGCAATGGGTGGAAGTATAGGAGAAGGGGTAGCAGAGTGAAAACAGGAATCAGCCGAGAACCTCTACAGAGCCACAAAGGGACTAACTCCAACCCCTTTTAAATTCAATTGATCCTTATCTAGTATCTAGAATAGTACTAACAGTTAGTTGAGTAAATTCTTGTGCATAGGTATGAGTAGTAATAGATCATTTTAATTGGAACTTAACATATGAACCTGGTCTTTTGTGCCTAACAGGAAGCTGATGAAAGAGCGATCCGACCTGGAAATATGAAGACATTTCCTTGTAGAGAGAACAATTAACCACAGCTTGCCCCAAGGGTAGTGGGTGCTCTGTCCTTGGAGATTTTCAAGAAAAGATTGGTCAAGCATATAGGTTCTTCTGTCTTCAGCAAGACTAGAAGACTCAAAAGGACTCATGGGAACATGAGCACATCTGGGCACATCTTGATATGCCTATATAATGCCTCTGCTCTGTTCCATGAACTGAACTAGCACCCTAAATCACTCTCCAGAAGCTATTACATTGTGAGTTGAGACGGAGGAATATGGAAGATTGGAGGGAGGGAGGAAGGAATTTTCTGATCTATGAATCTAAGAGAGAGGAACATGTAATAGATCTGAATGGTGGTCTGATTTTCTGGGGATACAGGTGGAAGCTGACTCATGAAAGAACTAAAATATGTCATAAATTATGACATGTGAAGTTGATATCATTTAGATTATTTGGATGCACGTGGATTCATAGTTGGTGACAGGGAGGGAGAGAGAGAGAGAATGCAGAATGGGGCTCATCACTTTTTTGCACGCAGCCTCCCACTGAACTCAGCACAAGAAAACCGCTAAGTCTTAACCACCCCTCCAAAAAGCTGATGCTGAAGGACTTATAAGGGATCACAGCAGCTGTCTGACCATATCAAGATATTACTCAGAAGACCTCCCAGAGCTATAGAACATAGTTAGGGCTGCAAACTGGGCCAAAGAGCTGGGCTTGAGGTACAGAGAACCACTTCCTCTGGGCAGGTTGGGATGGAAGACGATGGACGAAAAGCCAAGTCCTGAAGACCAATTGTGATGTTCTTGTCCATGTTGCTTTCCTGAACTGCAAAAAGTAGTTTAATGTTGCTTTTTTCAGCCTTTTTAACATTTTCCAATCCAGCCAAGACTCCTGGGATTTCCTAAGGATCTCTCATCAAGACATTCATTGGATCTGACCTGCTTAATCTTTTAAAAATCACCTGAGGTCACCTTAGGTGGTCATCCCACAAGCCACTTGGCTGCACAACCCAGCCTCCTGCTTGGTGGTGAGAACAATCTTGGATGTACTTAATTGTGGTTTGTTGGCAAAGCCATGGTGTAATGTGACTCGTTCAGATGAGGCTGGAGGCACCCAGATTCAAACCCATACAACCATGGAAAATAATGAGATAATTTTTCCAAGCAAATTCTGTCTCATACCCCAGCCTACCTCACAGGCTTGTTATTGTTGAGGTAAAATTGGAACACAGGATAATAAGTACATTGTCTTGAGTTCCAAGGGAAAAAATGCAGGATGTAATGCTACGAAATGAATAAGAAGATTAAGTTCTTGAGTTTATTCGTCACATGTAGACATACACCATAATTTACGAAGTATTATAGCTGGGTTCCTATTTTCCTGACTGTTTCTCCCCCCTACTATTTGGTATAATTAAAGTACAGAACAGTTCTAATCCAACATATGTATTCATACATAGAAAAACTGTTCTCTAATATTCTCATGCTCTACTTACATAATGAAAGTGTCACATAAATAAAAATAATTCATGTTCCTGGTTTGTTTGTTTTTTCTTTTTTTCTATTTTTCATTCTATTTTAGTATATTTATTCAGGGGTGGGATTGAAAAATGTTAGCAACCAGTTCTCTGCACGGTTGCTGGGTGGGCAAAGTGAAATGTAGTGAAATATAGGAAAGATCTTGGGAGACTGGGCAAAGAGAGAAAATAATCAGATAAAAGACATCATAGCTCATAGCTGGATAGAACAATTAATCAGTGAAATGACTTGCCTCTAGAAGTTGTGAGTGCTCCAGCACTGGAGGTTTTTAAGAAGAGATTGGACAACCATTTGTCTGAAATGGTATAAGGTGTCCTGCTTGAGCAGGGAGTTGAACTAGAACAGGGGTGTCAAACTTGCTGCATCACGTTGCCGTCATGTGATGTTTAATGTTGCTTTACCCCTTTGCAGAGCTGGGGTGGGTGTAGCCTGTTTGTGACACATCCTGCCCATGGGCTGCCAGTTTGGCTGGAAGATCTCTGGGGTCCCTTCCAACTCTGTTATTCTGTTAGTGGGCAAGGAAATAGATTCAGAAGAAATCCTCCCTTTCTGTCAGTAAAAGAGATGGGGATGGGGGAGGAGAATTGTATTTTCATGCTTACAAGATTCTGTCAATGCAGCATTACAATAAATTGGAATTAGCTCATCTGCTTGTACCCCACAAGGCCGACATAATACACAATCATTTATGCACATTATTAGGGAAAATTATTTTAATTATATTTAATGAGTTAAGACCAAGCCTCAATAGTTTATTTATTTTTTCATTATGTCTTATTTCTTTCATCTTCATAAATGTGATATTTATCCCCTGGTTCTTCTTTCTCCATTTGCTATTAAAATGAAAATGCTTTGGTTTCACGTTTAACATCATTTATTGATTGCACATATACATCACAAACAGATAAAATGTTGATGAATGTTTTATGGCACAACAACAATTCAGCTAGCAATGCTAACAAATGTTGCATAGGAGAGATAGATACTACTGGATAGTAGTTGCCATCTTGTAATATATGAATGTAGCCTCCATCAAAGGCAAAGAGGGAAGAAAAATATAGGTTTTTTATTATTACTATTTTTATTAATCTTTAATAAAAATTTAAATTTTATCCTGTTTTGGCTTTTAGACAACAGAAAAAGTTACATTAAAATGCAACAATTGAATTATATTCCTTTCCAATTCGTGGATGCTGTCAAACTTTGGCCAAGGAGTAGCATTGATTGTCCCCAAATGAAGGAGGTTTTGGCCACCTATACTTCCAAGGGGAGAGAATTCCATAAAATAGGACCGCCTAGAGAAACTCTGTTTTATTGACATTCCGTGTATCTTTCAAAGAAGGGAGATTCTCAACTGGGCCTTAGTGACTAAATCCGACAGGCATGTTATTTGGGCAAGGCACTACCTGATGTATTTCAATGCTGCTTCATGGAGGGCTTCAAAAGTAATAAATCTCTACCTTGAATTGTTCCTTGAAGCCCATTGGTAATTGATGCAATAGCTTTAAAAGAAAAAGTGAGGATATCCCACAAACAATCCAGTTCAGTGTTTCTCAACCTTGGCAACTTTAAAATGTGTGGACTTCAACTCCTACAATCCCCCAGTCTGCATATTGACTGGGGAATTCTGGGAATTGAAGTCCACACTTTGTGAAATTGCCACAGTTGAGGATCATTAATCTTCTAGTTACAATCATTTCTACCCAGCTATAGCTTTAGGGTTATCTCCAAAGCTTAGCTCATATAGAGTGTATTACAGAAGCCCATCCTTATAGGCCGAAGCATCCTGGTCTAAGCAAAGTTATAAATGGCATACCAGATGAAGCTGATTAAAGGTCACCTCAATACATCAGGCTTAAATCTTGGATGAAAATGGAACAAATGATCTGTAGAGGTTATACGAAGGTTATGTACAGACATGCACAGCAAACTGCCATATCTCAGGAACCAGTTACCTCAACATCTATGACCTCACCTAATTAGTGGAGCCAGGTACTACCAGGAATTGTTGTGTTATGTGAAGCCTTTACCCTGGCTGGGATGGTCTTAGAGATTGACAAGGAGAATAAGCCAATAAGATGCTGTTGCTACCTATGCTCTTGCTTTGCTTGTTAAAACTGTATAAAAGCCAAATGAACTCTGTGAAAGGCAGACAAACATTTTGGACACCACCTGCTGTGATGGATTTCTGAGACCAACAATGATCCATATCCTCTTAAGATTTTTTGAAGTTGATCTCCTAGATACAATATCTAGCCCAGGGGTGGGTTCTATAATGGTTGGTACTGATTTGCTGCGCGTATGCGCATTGTCCACACATTTCTGGCACATGTTCAGTTGACTAAATATTGTTCTGTGCATGCACAGAAAACATGCACAGTAACGGCATAAGAGATCAGGAAACTGGTTCAGGGCCGCAATTCCACTACTGGTTCGGTCGAACTAGGCCAAACCAGGAGCAACCCACCTCTGGTCTAGCCGTGCCCCTTTGCCAATCAAACATTTTCCAGCTACAGGTGAAACCAGTACTGAAGAGTCTTTTCATTCCCATTAATTTGTCTATGTGATACACTATTATATATGCGTGTACCCAAAAGGGCAAAGGATGATAAAGAACAGAAGGCCCTCTTCTCAATTTCAAAGATAATGGTTTTAAAAAATGTGTTTTCCTCTTGAAGAAATACAGAAACAAATTAAGCATATACGTATATGTATCCATCGTAATTCTCATGTAGGCTATTACTGGATAAGCAATTCCTGTGTAATTTCCCATTTAGTCACACTTGGAAACATTCTAGAGGAGGCGTTTCCAGCCCGTGGTACACAGCCTCATGCAGCCCTGGAAAGCTAGTTATGTGATCCCACAAGATTGTAAAAAATATAAAAAACAAAGGAATATACACTAACTATATTTTTTCTTTTATATGTGACCCAATTCCTCTTCCTGAATACAGCCCAGGCAGCCAAAGGGTTGGACAAGCTATGTTCTAGTCTAGGGGCATAGGAAATGCCTACCTTTTTCTTATCTGCCAATCCTGCAAACATCAACTAACTACTTGCGTACAAACAAAAACTTCCCATGTTCTAAAAAAAAATCATTCAATTAAAAAAATTTTAAGCAAGAGATGCTGTCCTCTTTGATGAACTGGCTCAAACTGGCAATAACCAGTACCTAAAACAGACTACATTCAACCCAAGCATCGTATATTCAAGTATAGGGACTCAATCAGACTCCCACTTGATAGCATAACATAGCAGAGAAAGAGCTTATTTTCTCTTTCGTGTGGTAGGTAAAAGGAGGAAATCTCAAATTATCTGTATGTTTAGCATGAAGGAAATATCCAGATTTATTTAGACAGATAAGATACATTAAGAGGATATATGAGATCTACTACCTAGGCTTCAAGATCTATGCAGAATGTGTTTAGTTATTCTCTGCCTCTTTGCTGCCATCTAGTGGATTCATATAGTCTAGAATAGATCAGGGTGTCAAACTCTATTTCATTGAGAGCTGCATTAGGCTTGTGTTTGATCTTGAGAGGCAGGATGGGCGTGGCCAGCTTGACACCACTCATGTCATGGGTGCCTATGGTGGCCCGTGTGCTCTGTCAGAAAAAACAGATTACCAAGCTCCATTTTTGGCTGTCATGGCCTCCTGCAACCCTCTGCCAGTGAAAACAGAGTTACGTTTTCTCTGGCAGAGGCACCACGGGCAGGTCCTTCACTGTTTCCAGGGAGGCCTCATGGGCGAGATCTAAGCACCCTACAGGCTGGTTCCAGCTTCCAGGCCTTGAGTTTGACACCCCTGGTCTAGATCTAATAGCCCTGTTACTATTTATATTGGTGAATTGTAATCAAATCACTGCAATAATATATAATGCAATAACACCTCTACAACAATAACAAAAACAAATCAAACTAAAACATAACACATAATTCACATTAGTACTAAACAAGTTAATGAAGTTCAGTCCAAATTCTGCTTGGATCTTATTGCGGTCTGTAGATAAAACCATAGGTAGCTAGATTTTGGTCCATTGGCGACTACTAGAGGTTATTCAGTTCAGCTATCAAGCCCACCAATTGGATTCTTGTATAGATTTTAAGAAGACATGTATATGAAGCGCCAGACTTTCTTCTCAGTGTGCTTGCATCGCTGGGAAAATAGGAATCTTTTCAAGTGCAATCCAAAATGAATAGCACCTTTATTTGCTGGGTTGAAAGGTGAGTCTGGAATGAGCAACAGAACTGCCAAATGTTAAGGGAAAAAGTTGCGTCCATTTTTTATACAGAACAGTGATGAGAAGCATGTCAAAACATTGAAGATGTAACAATTACAAACATAGGGAAATTAATTATTTTTGTTTGGCTGCTGCCTGCTAAGCATTACCTACAAAATGTGCCATAGCAGATAAGCATTAGTTGCCAGCACAGGTTTCTACAGGCTCATCTAGAAAATGTCACACCCAGAGAATCCCATTATATGGAAACAGTGACCACAGATTAACTCCAGTTTCCTCCAGCCTAACCGTTTAGGAAAGGCATGACTTCATAAAGTTTCAAAGCACTTAAGACCAAGAGACATGGGGTTTATTTTAAAACTTTTTTATTGTTTTTAAAATTCAGATATACATTTTTTCTGCAAAGGGCAATTAAATAGAAAAGCGAACAAAAGTAAAACTATCACATTAAAACTATGCTTAATGTTATTATGGTATTTTATTAGAAGATATGCTAAGAGGAAAAAGGAATAGGTTAATAATGTTCAATTGTTGAATATACTAATTATACTAATACATTATATAATATAATGTTAAGATTAGAGAATTAATATTAATGTGAATGATGTTGTAAATGTGAAGGCTTGTTGCACAGAGATATTTGTACTCAGACAACAGGAAAGATGGAATATTTATATGTTGAAAAATAAAAAATAAAAAACTTTTCATATTAAAAAAGTAAAACTATTGAAGTGTCAATACAATCCTAATCTAAAAATTAGTCCACATGTAAAAAAAAAAGTCTGGATATGTAAATAAAAAGAAGAAGAAGAAGAAGCCATACAATATAAACACTAAGAAAATACTACAATATAGAAATAGATAAAATACAAATAATACATATATACATATAATAAGTAGATGAATAATACTGTTGTATAAATAAGAATTACTTAAAATAGACTATGTTCTATAATTTCTCTAACAATCAATATTAGAGAATCAACTGTGGGAAGTTATCATCCAGAGAAATGAAATATCCTAGGAAATATTGAAAAGGCAGAATATTTCTCTGGATATGAAAAGAAAGAAACATGTTTTAAAAGACAGAATAGTTGCCTGTAGCTTCCTGCCAATCCCCACTGTTAATGGGCCACTAAGAAGGCCAAGCTAGTCCACTTTTACATAAAAGTGCATGGCCCCATGGGAGTCTGACAACCAATCAGAATACATTTCTTACACAGGAACAAGAAACAGAGAGGTGGGACTGAACAGGTTATAAGAAGCCTAGCAAGCCCCTCCCTCGGCCCTTCTCTTCTTCTCCACCAACATTGAAGCATGTGATCACCTTTTCTGTTCAGGGCTCAAGCCATGTGGCCCTGTCCAACAATAAACCATCTTTCCAAGCAGCCTCCATGTCTCCAGTGTCTTTTTCCCCACTTGGAGCCGAACCCAGAAGGACACTTCTTTCATCACAACAACAAGCATAAAATATTAATATGCTTTCAACTTTTCATCTCTTCCTCAGTGATCATTTAATAATGCTGTACTGTATTTCTTCTTTAAAATAAATGAAAAGAGGTTCTTTCAAAGATAATTCTGAAGACTGTTAAAATAAAATGAGAATTTTTCTGTGCACCTACAATAAGTAGGTCAACAGTACTGCCGTCTAACCACTGTGCCACTAAGGCTCAAATGGTTATAGGACAAGGACTACCTGTACAAAATGTCATAAATATTCCGTGCTGATATTTAACTGTGCTATACAGTTCAACATGGGCTACTTTCAAGGCAGATGACTGTATCCCAGTTTTTCCAGTGAAGGCAGTACATTAAAAGCTCTATCCTAGTTCAAGGCATTGAGGTATTTGATCAGGAAATATCTCTGAAATGATGATCCAACAGGCAAAGGCTGTGCTTAGTAGCAAAGGCCCACCAAAGCTGCATGTTGCAATAAAAAAGCAACATTATTTTACTTTACTCTTGTGTGTTTTATGTATCAAATGAGACATCTGATGTAAGATTGAACACGACTCCAGAATGATGTATAAGCTTCCCCTTCCAACACCAATCATTTCTCCCATTCACCCATTCTCTCTTCCCCCACTTGCTAAGAAGCAACTTTCACTAGCCAGAAGAAAAGTTTGCATCTGGATCACAAGAAACAGTAGCTGCATCCTTGTTCCCCTTTGCTGAACTGTCAAAGACTTGTCTCAACAAACTGTCTCACCACATCATCAGTCCCTTTGATGCTTGCACTTCTAGAATATGGGAAGGGTTGGATCATCTTTGCTTCAGACAGGCAATGAAGGCATTTCTAAACAAAACTGGCCTCTGAGGTTTGTGTGTGTTCCACAAATGAGTTTTGCAACAGCTTGTAGGAGGAAACCTTGCCCAACCTGGTCCTGAGACTACTTGCTAAATGAAGAGGGCGGAAATGTATTTCCATTAACTCCAACAACTCTGACACCAAAATTAATGGGGAAGGTGGTCAAAACCTTTGGGTCTGGTTGAGAGAATTTGAATATTTCTAGATGATATTCATGTATTCCTTTGTACTGCATATTCATTTTTACTTAGATTTTAGAGGTATTTCCTTTTTCTGACTTTTTAAAAAATAATCTGTAATCCTTCTGCAGCTGGGGGATAAAATGTTTCTCTAGAGCAGTGTTTCTCAACCTTGACAATTTTAAGATGTGTGGATTTCAACTCCCAGAATGCTGGCTGGGGAATTGGAGTCTACACATCTTAAAGTCAAGGCTGAAAAACACTGTTCTAGAGAATATCTTGAAATGTTTGGATGGTTGCAACTCAGTCTTTCAGAAAAGGATGTGCCATGTTCTACAATGTCATATTTGAAACCAATTATATGCCATAATGTAAAGGAAGAAATGGGTTAGATAAAGGTTTCAAGTGTTATTGAATGGCATCATAAATTTTAGATTTGTCATAATCAAATTTTTTATAGTATCATAATGTTGAATTGTGCACTTGTCATTTTGAATGCTTGGAAGCTGTCCTCGATGATCCAGGAGTTCTGTTATATATATGCATAAAGGCAAGAATAGAAGTTGATAGAAATTTATATATACCGTATATAAACACCCACCCACACACCCACACCCACACACCTCTTTTCCAGTGCAGTTTAACTTTTAATTTGACTCAAAATTTAAGTTGTCATGAGGATAGTCTTGTCTATTTTTTTCCTACTACTAATTTATCATTTGTATTTGTAGCTAGCTCTCTCTCTCTCTCTCTCTCTCTCTCTCTCTCTCTCTCTCTCTCTCTCTCTCTCTCCTTTTGATTATATGGCTTTTTATTATATACACTCTTGTCAATGAATATCTGGAAATGGAATAAATTCAAGGATTGTACCAAGCTTTGAAAGAATGCTTTGCTTCAACAGTACATCAAGCAAAATAACTTTTGAGGCTATTTTGTGAAGCCTCTGCATTGCTTTGTTTAAATAATCTCCTCTAGTGTTTCCAGAAGCCATGATCACAAATACAGAGACCTCTCTTTTCTGTAGATTAAGTAACTGAAAAGTTTCATTGATAGTTAGAGGACTAATGTTACCCAAGGACACGTTTTCCAGAGCAATTTATAATTGGGACAATCGAATAGATGACTGTAATAAAAAAATGCCCTGTTTAATTAAATGTTGACTCTATTGTAAATCTATCTATCTATCTATCTATCTATCTATCTATCTATCTATCTATCTATCTATCCATCCATCCATCCATCCATCCATCCATCCATCCATCCATCCATCCATCCATCTACTTAGCACATGACATTTGAAGCAATCCTGCATATAATTTTGGTTTCTTTTAATATCTTAATTGGTAAAGCTTGGTAATATGGCTAAGGCCTCTGTTTCAAGGGTGATTATGAACAACAAAGGATCTTGAAATACTACTTCAATTCATGACAGGAAATTATGTAAACAGTGTTGTGGAAAAAGGAAAATGCACTATTTGTGCTAAAGAATTCTTAACAACCCAATATTCTAAACAAGGTTTATACAAATTTTGTTTATGAAGTGTAAACCTTAATGCAAAGTGACAGCCCTCCTTCTGATGTACAGTATATTTGGCAAAAACAGTAACCTAGTTTCTTAGGGGAAAATGTTACTTTATAGCCGTTATTTTTCATAAACCTGGTTATTTTTCTGGGGTTCAAAATAAAAATCTGAAATGTGTCAATCAGTTAAATTCAAGGAAATCTCAATTGTGTCGCAGTAGAGCCATATTAAAATAATGAATCAGGCAATTAATATTGCCCTTTTCCATTAATGGATATTTTGGTGGACTAAAATCAGATAAAAGAAGTGGTGAAAAAATATAGGATACATAATAGAAGACAGGGTGAGGAAAGTGCTAATTAAAAAAAAACTACCCAGTTTTGAAAAGATCCAAATACATTTTGAGGCAATCAGAAGTAAATTCAGTTCAAAGTACAGGAAATATAAATATTCTTTCTTGAAATATAAGCTTTGGGGTAGTCACGTTCTCTCAGCCATAGGAAGGAGGCAACAGCAAACCATTTTTGAAAACCCATTTTTGAAAAGAAAATGTAGGGACTTGTTCAGGCAGTTTCTGAGAACTGGACATGATTAAATGGAGGGAAAAAATGTTATCTGGAAAAAGTCCCCATGTTTTGCATTAAGCCATGCCTGTAAACAGCATTCATAGCATTCCCAAAATTATCCCACAACAATCTGATCAGGTAGGTTGAATATTTACCTGGCAGGGGAAGGGGATACCTTGATCATAATTTCTTTAATTGTTGTGTGCCACCCAGAGTTTTTGAGAGCCAAGAGGCATGCAAGTTTAATAAATTATTGTTAAATTATTATTATTATTTTATTTAAAAGAATTTGTATAGATAAAGAATTCTGCAGCTTACCTATCCCCTCTAGTGGTGGCATTTCATACGTCTACTCACCTGAATTGTAGGCATTGTGGGAGGAGCCATATTAATTTGTAGCAGCAAAAACATAGGCGTGAGTAATTTTATTAAAAGGCATAATCTTTCACGAGCTGCCATGCAGTTCATCAGCTGCACAGATGTTTACTTTGCCCACGCTAACAGCACTACCACGGGCATCACATACACACGATTATAGGCACATTTATATGCTCTCCTTCTAATGTGATATATGCCATCATCTGCTAGCAATGCCCCAAATGGATTCTATATAGGACCCGGGGAGGGGGGGGGGATACATAAAAGAATTGATGGATACAATTTTGACATAACGACTCAAAAGAAAGATAAAATACTATCAAATCATTTCAACTTCCAGAACACTCTATGGCAGGTCTGGTCAGGAAATGATCAAAAAGTGGCTATTTTGAAAAATAAGACTTTAAGGATACTCCTTAAAGTCTTATTTTTCAAAATAGCCACTTTTTGATCATTTCCTGACCAGAATTAATGAATTAATGCTCTCTCTCTCTCTATCTCTCTCTCTCCCCCTCCCTCCCTCCTTCCCTCCCCCCCTCTGTAAAATGAATAACCATATTTCAAATGATTTCAGATTATCTCACAAACACAACGGATTTTAACACAGTATTGTTGTTAATTGATAATGTATTCACATATAACCTGCTTCTGTCTCCTCCCGCACACATCCCAACTGAAATCCCAGTTCAAAGAAGTGATGTTGCAACTCAGGAATACTTACGCCTTTTAATAAAATGTGTTTGTCAGAAGAGGTCCTACCAGACTCTTCCTGATGTTCAACTAAATTGTGTAATCTGTGAGGACTTCCTCTCAAATTGCCATTCATCAGCCAGCCTTTCTGCTTTCACATCAAAGTACAAGCTGAGATTGACTGAGCTGTTTTCCCTATTTCCATGTTTATTTAGTTATCACAATACTATCAGAACAAGTAGATTTTCATATTTGTGAGTCTATGGAATTCACAGGGAATCAGCAGCCCATCACCACTTATTCTTTGTGGCTAATAATTAATTATATCAAGTAATTAGCTAATCAGTGCTCAGTTTCTGAACAAGGGCCTCATACTACAAACCTCTGTTTCATACAAAAATAACCACCCCCTTTCCCTTTCTTAAAAAAATGAAGCAGATAATGAATAATCCTTACATTTCTATGGGAACAGTACTGCCACACCCTCTTATGCTAATTTGTACTTTTGAGCCATTTTACTGCTGGACATTGCTTCCAATCATAATATATCACCCAATAAAGGAAGGAATCATTAATGGAAAAACTTCCTTTTGGGGATATCACCAATTGAACTTCTCATGGAAATTCTACCCTGAAGCTACTGCTTCAGTTTGAGCCCTTGCTTCCTATCTTTAGTGATTCAAAATAGCATCCCTAAAATATAATATAATCCAGGTTAATGCTATAGTGGTTAATGCTAATAGCTGCAAGAGATTTAAGAGGAGGAATGGTTGTTGGTTGTTCAGCAAACCATTTGTCCACAATGGGCAGTTTTTGTCAGAAATCTGAAATAAATGCCAGTTTCTGGTAATTAAAAAAAAGGTCATTAAATTTGGTTACAAGACTGCAGAACATTGCAAATGACTCTAAATGTGGGCTTGTAGATGAGCATCCCAAAGGCAATCAAATGATCACAGGTTAGCCTCAAAAACTACCATCTGAAATGTGTCTAAAATAAGCATCTGAAAAGAAAATTGTCCCAACACTGAATCCAAACTGATCTGATTGACTGTATCAATCAAAAATATTTTTACAGATTGCAAATTATATCACAGTACACTGTCATATCTGGTCTCCAATCCAGAGAGAATTACAATTTTGGTTTCCTTGTTATTATTTCTACCTCTCTTTTAATTATTCTATTTGGCACACATTTTCTATAAAATATATAGAACTGAAAACGAAAGTTTCAAGATGACTGTGTTTAAAAGCAGAAGTTAGTATGGATGTCAAGCTGCAGAAATGAAACTTATAAAGCATGAAATGCATACCATCAATCTGCATTTATTTAATCTCTCATACAGGTGGCCTTGAGGCTGCAATATGCTAAATTCCAAAAATACGGAGGTGTCATTGTTAACTCCTCACAGACTAAGTTTCTTCAAATATCTGTGGGATGCCCATGGAAATGTATAGGTTTTATTATGATAAACCTTCTACAGGAGAAAAAAATATTTTTACCTTTAAAGTATATAATATTTGGGAATCATAGTTGAACTGTTTCCATTTAAGAATCATTGGTACAATTGCATATCATACAGATTAGTCTTTGGTATTCGCTCTACCAGCATTTCCAACACACAAGCACTTCACTCCTCACAGAAAACTTTAAAACTTGACCTGGTATCTTCATTTCTGCTGACCTTAAAAAATACAGAATATGTAGATATCACCACAAACCCATCAATACTCTTTTTTTTCCTGTCCAGTTGCATCAGTAAGAGGATACAACCAATTACCAGTACATACAACCAGAAATATGCCATTGGTATTTTTTGCAATAGCTATGACTTCAGTTGCAAATTACTAGAACAGATGGATTGCAGGCTGAATTCTACAGAAGCCGGAATTGGATCATTTCCAACCACCCAGTTGGCCCGTTAGGCCTGTTTTTCGCCCTCCCCAGGCTCAAGGCCTTCCTGGAGTTTGGGGAGAATGAAAATGGCTTCCCCTGCCCCTCCGAAGGAAATTCCAAGGTCACCTTGAAGGCGAGTAGTGTGGTGCACGTGGGGGGGGTTGTGCGCACATGCGCATGTGGGAGGCGCTTTGCATTATGGGTGCCGGCGCACGCGCATGCAAAAGCACACACACCCTCACATTTTTGGCACCCAACAACAAAAAGGTTAGCCATCACTGGTATAGGGTCAGGAGCAGGAGATTGGACTAGAGGACCCCAAGGTCCCTTCCAACTCAATTATTCAATGTTATCTATTTATAAGATGCGGAACCACCTTTGAGGAAAGAGAGGGAGAGTATAATAGGTGGTTTGAGACCAAACCAAACTGCCGATCACCTCCACACGACCCATTAGATCTCACCGTTTAGGCCTCCTCCGAGTTCCATCTGCTGGCCAATGCCGACTGGCCACCACGCGGAGGAGAGCCTTCTCGGTGGTAGCCCCGACCCAATGGAACGATCTCCCCGTGGAGCTTCATACCCTCACCACCCTCCAGACCTTCCGCACAGCCCTTAGAACCTGGCTATCCCATCAGGCCTGGGGCTAAAGATTGTAACCCACCCGAATGGTATGAATGTTGCGTTTTAATCATGTATTGTCTTATCTGTAAAAGTCTGTCTCCCCTTCCTTTTGATTGTGAGCCGCCCTGAGTCCCCCCAGGGAAAAGGGCGGCATACAAATAAACAAACAAACAAACAAACAGATTCAGAGCAGATTCTGAAATGGTCAATTTATATGGTTTTGTACTTACGGATGCAACATTTCCAAACGGTTACAATTACTGACCCCCCAGCATGATGGGAATCTATGCAGCCATTTCATATTCAAATCCCAATAATAATGTTCTATTATAGACCTGTGCACTACATTTGTCATCCTCCTAGCTGTCTCACCTTCCGACTACCATACTACAAGGGGGAATTTCTTGAGCTAAAAGCCCTATTACTCAATGAATCAAAAAGTTCAGAAACAGAGATAAGTTCTAGTCCCTCCTCAGGCCTGAATGGAGCTGAGTGACCCTGGGCTAGTCACTTTCTCTCAGCCCTAGAAGGAGGGAAGGGCAAGCCACTTATGAAAACGTTGCCAAGAAAACTATAGACATTACTGCAGGCAGCATCAGGAATCCAGACTGCCTTGAAGGCACATATTTAAATGCACTTCAGATGGGATTACCATAATGCTAAATCAAAATATGGTATAGTTTGGATCACACCTGTTGTGCGAGCCTAATTATTGTTTGTAAATCATGATTTATATGTTAACATGCTCTACCAGTTCAGTCAACTGTGACCCACTCCATTAGCAAAAAACAGTCGCTGGGACTCCTTCGCACCCCAGGGAGATAGAGCGCGCAACCCTCGAGCGCTAGGCTGTCCTATCCCTTTAAGAGAGCACTTCTATGCGCGTAGCTCCCAGCCCATCCCACCCGAGGCGGAAAAGCGAAGTGAATCTTGTGTGCTTCTGGTTCTGGAGGATCGTGTTTAAAAACCGACTTTATAATCTTGCTTCAGTCTGCGAGGACCGTCGCGCTTGCAGGAAGCTGGCCATAGAGCGGGATCGGACATGGAGGAAGGTACGTCCCCCACCCCAGCCCCTTCTGGGTTGGGGAATATGGAAGGGGATTAAGGGCAATCTCCCCAGTCATCGCGTCTCTTTCGGGGCTTCTGCTCTTGGTTTTGTCCTTAAAAAGTACAGAAACTCTATAGTGCACGCGATCTTGCCGTGCCCCACAGTTCAGAGCAACCTAGATCCCGAAGATAGCTCGCGTTTTAGCCCTTATCTGAATGGCGCATTTCTTTCCCTTGCTGCCCGCTGCTCAGTGGAAACGCAGCAGGTGTGGGAGCAAGGGGGGAGTACAGCAGGGAGCGTGCTTTGTGGAAGGGAGAAACGCTGCGCTCTCGGAATCCGAGGACAAGGCTTGCCGTCCTGTCGGAGGCAGAGAGCAGTTCCGACACAGCGGCGCGGACTTATTTGGACTTTCGTTTCCTCTGAATGTTTCCTACAGGCGGCAACATATACGAAGAGCCGCGGGAGGGCGGGGGACCTCCTGAAGGACGCGAAATTGATGACGTGATGAATGGACCTGTTCGGAATGGGGCAAATGTACAGGTAAGAAATGCCTTCCTTGCTCAATAACATCCAGGAGCTGGATGAGGTTGGCTTGCTCTTTACACCGTCGTCCTCCTAGCCAGCTGCGACTCCAGCTTCAGAAGCCAAGTGATATGACCTCTAGATTTATTTATTTATTTTAGTTTGTCAAATATGTAAAAGATAACAGGTATAAGTATAAACATAAATATGAACACAGTAAATGGGTACAAATAAATGGAGACAGTAGGACAGGGACTATAGACATCCTGGTCTGTTTAAGGCCCCTTAGAGACCTCTTAGGAATGGCATGAGGTCAACGTAGACAGTCTTATGTTAAAATTATGGGGGTTTGGGGATGTATCAACAGAGTCAGGTAGTGCATTCCAGGCATTGACCATTCTGTTGCTGAAGTATTTCTGCAATCGAGTTTGGAACAGTTTACCTTGAGTTTGTCTATATTGTTTGCTCGTGTATTATTGTGGTTGAAGCTGAAGTAGTCATTGACAGGTAGGACATTGTAGCTACGCTTAGGTCAGACTGTAGGCGGCGTAGTTCTAGGTTCTCCAAACCCAAAATTTCAAGCCTGGTGGCATAGGGTATTCTGTTGTGAGTAGAGGAGTGGAGTACTCTTCTCATGAAATACCTCTGGACTCTGTCGATTATATTAATATCTGATATACAGTGTGGATTCCAGGCAGACGAGCTGTATTTGAGAATTGGTCTAGCAAAGGTTTTGTATGTCCTAGTTTGCAGTACTATGTTGCCGGAGTAGAAGATTGGCAAGATTAGGTTGACAACTCTTAATGCCTTTTTGGTAATGCTGTTACATTCCCAGCTTCCCAGATAGCTCTGGCGCTATCTGGGAAGTCATAAAAGCATCCCAGAAAAAGACAGTGGAAAATCACTTATACATTATTGGGAGGAAAATCCACTCACAATATGGATATGGCTAGGAAATCACTGTGTGGCCAGCCTGGCTTAAGGGTATCTTAGCTTTTTGATAAATCTAAGGTAGCCTTTCCCAACTTGGTGCTCCTCAGAATATGAGTTTTCAGATTCCATCAGTTGCCTGACTAGAAAAAGTTATTCTGAGGAAATTTGTCTTATGTGGGATGTGCATTTGTCCGTATTCCATTTGTTGTAAATTGTTTACAGAGTTTAAGGAACATAGATTTTTGGAGGGGAGAAGAGGTAACGTGTAACAAGTGATTACCTTCTTCATTCTTATTCTTTCAGAACTAGTGCTGGAAAGATGGAGCCTGCCCAGTCTTACCATGTGTATGTACAGTATGTGTGTATGTATGTATATGAAGTAATAGTTTGCAGTGTGGCTTTAAACCAGATTTTCACCACATAAATATGCAGTTTCTTACAAGTTGGAACCTTTTTCCATGGCTTTTTCAGGGAAGTGTTTGTTTTAGAGCTGGAATACTCTGTGGCATTTTCCCAATGCATAAGCTGCAGTATTTTGTCAAGGCATTAGAAGCAACTTTTGTTACCTTTACATGTTTATGCCTTTATAAGTGCTGGGAGGATATTTCATCCTTCGTTGTAACTAGTACTTTCATGCACCTTCCAAATTTGCTCTGAACGTGATTGGATACAATCCTTGCATTTTTCTTTTCCATTTTCACCATTTTTACAGAATGATCATTTCTTGAACACAACATTTAAATAGCAGAATGTTTCACTTTAAAAGCGACAAGATGAGATAAAGCTAGCCTCATCCATAGACCTATTAACATGTTATCTAAACAATAAAAAACCTTTTGTTTAATGGAGTCATTTGCAACCATTAGGAAACAAATGTACATATATTAGATTTGATGGTAAAATGCCACCTAAGGACTTTTAATTCTCTTAAACGCAGTTTTCTCTGCAGCAATGCCATATGTATTCTATTTCATAGAAATGATAAGCAACATTTTTTAAAAAATTGAGTGAGACAGTGAATAAAATTCAATGAAGCAAAATAATAATTGGGTGTAGCAATTTTTTCGTCATCTGTTTCTGGAGAAGCCATCTGCATGTATTGTAATCATACTAAAAGTTTTACCTATACATACATATGTACATATGTGCTTGTGTATATGCTCCTCAACACTTAAAACTACCCGTATTTTTCTGAGTATAAGACATACCTTCCCCCCCTAAAAGAGGGTGAAATTTAGGTGTGTCATGCACCTAATGTAGCACCACCCACCCATCGGCCCCCACCCTTTGGTTTCTGCCGCCCAGCAATTTACCTCTTTGCAGCAAATGGAGAAAATGGAGCTTGCAGAACCGGCAATAGGCTGCGGCAATCCCTGCAGCCTGAAACAGCTGGTGATCGGGAGGCCAAATTGAAAGTGGAACTTGATGTTTAACAGCATCTGTACAAGTATAGTCTGAAATGTAACACCACAAATAGTGTATATCTTCTGTACTGTTTGCTGGAGAAAAATTGCTGGGAGGCAGGCAGATTCCCCCCCCCCCCCCCCGTTTTCCTCACCAAAAGCTAAGTGCGTCTTATACTTCAGAGCATCTTATATTTTGAAAAATACGTTACTTGCATTCCTTGCATGCCTTCCCCAGACTTACATCGGAGAATAGAATTTTTAAGAGCATTACTGACCATCTTGGCTGTAATCCTAGCTTTGATTACAGGTCACCTTCACGCTTTTGTGAAATATGTCTGTCTCCGTGTATCATAACCACTTCCCAGAGCATTTTTCCCTAACTCCTTACTGATGCTTCTGTCTTCAGCTGGAGGACTTTGTGGGGGCTCATGCAGAATACAATGAAGAAGAAGAAGAACGAAAGTATTTCCGCCGTAAGCGTCTTGGAGTTGTCAAGAACCTTTTGGCAGCCAGCATAGCAGGAATGCTGACCTATGGGGTTTTTCTAGGTAGGTATTGCAGGAGTTACCACTCTTTCCTTCTGCCATAGAATGATTTGTTTGTTAATTTATTGTTAGACAAATTTACAAGGCTGTCCATCTACCAGAAAAATTATGAGCGGCCAAAAAAAAAAAAAAAGCACAACGCAAATATCACAACCAGCTTAAAGAAACAAAAAGCATACAGTCAAGGCCCCAATAAAAATGTCATACACTCAGATCAAATGCAAGCATGCCAGAACTCCATTAAGTTCCTGGCCTCCTTATGGAGAAAAGCCAGTCTTTACTGCCTTCTCTTTTTTATTTTTGGGAGAGTTTTCAAATAATTAAACAAAAAAACCCAATATATAAATTAGAAAAAGAGACGCGTTAAAACAGTACAGATAAAGAAAAAGAGAAAAAGTTAAAGATGTATTTTCTGATCTTCTTTTCACAAATATAAATTTTTATCTTTCTACCCCTGTAGAATTATATAATTCCCTTGTTTACACAGTCAACCTTATTTATTTAAAAATTCAGATTAAATCATTAGTCAACAGGGTCATTAGTCAACCAGAAATCACTGGTTTATTTTGTCTGTTTTCAGCAAAAAAAAAATCCAATCTTTCGTAAGAGTACTTGTTCTTTTGTCCCTAGTCAAACAGGTCTTCACTGCCTTCTGGAAGGCCAATAGGGTCGCACCATTCTGTACTGCAGGGAGAGGGGGAGACTATTATGTAAGATAGCACTATGACAGAGAAGACCAGCTACATTTTAACTCTGCTTCCTGGGCCCTACCTACTACTTCAAAGGAACCCAGCTCATGACCATTTTGTTAGATTTGCATGAGATTCTATTTGCAGATTTTGCTATACTTCTAAGTTAAGCAGGGGAGATCTGCCGAGAATCAGTCTTGTGCCCAAATAAATTGCAGGGATGTTAGTTTAGACATTTACTTTTCTATTTTTCAGAAATAATAGAATGATTTGGAAGTGTTATTGCCTAGAACTTGGAGATGATGTGCAGCAGGGGTGGGTTCTAGTTGGCGTTACTGCCAGTTCGTTCATGGGCATGCTTCGTGGGCGCGCTATGCACGCATGCGCAGTTCGATTAAAATAGTTCTGTACATGCACAGAACTCAAAAACAAGATAGCAGTGGAGGCTGCGGCAACCGGGAACCGGTTTGGAGGCGTGGCCAGCCTGTGTCGCTGCCGGTTCTCCGACCCAGGCCAGCATGCCACTACCGGTTCGACTGAACTGGGCTGAACCGGTAGGAACCCACCACTGATGTGCAGAATCTGTAAGAATCTGTAGCTGGGTTTTGAACTATCAGGAATACATTCAGACAGATGTGTTATGCTTTCATTCTATTGATTCTGAGTTAACTCTGGAAAGATAGCTAAGTCTCAGATGCAATAAGCTTCTTGTTAATAGGATGAAGCAGATTAGGATTCTGAAGAAACAAGGTTTGTTTTTTGTTTTTTTTCTCAGCATCACTATACACTGAATACTATACATATCACCCAATCTGCTTATATCCACTAAGCATTCAAGTTTATACAGCTTGGAGGTGGAAAATATGCATACAAAGGATATGGTCAGAATACTCACTTGCCTAATAATTGTGCACACGGTGTAGTTCAGTTCCCACATCATGCAGAAACATAACTTGGCTTGCTTGGTTTGGGATTGATATGCTGTGAAAACTGAGTCTTTGTGATTTGTAAACCATAATTTGTGGTTTACTGCAATGGAGGAACACAGGTCTGAAGACAGCAGCTGAATGACAGACCAAGGTCAAAAAGGATTAATCCTTGAGTTTCCATGTTGTCTTCCACAGGCCTGCTTCAGATGCAGCTCATCTTACATTATGATGAGACCTACCGGGAGGTGAAATATAGCAACCTTGGGCTACAGAATATTGATAGCAAAATGCTGCTGGGCATCAGCGTCACACCCCTTGCCGCATTTCTCTATACTCCAATATTTATCAGGTAAAGCTCTGCACTGGATCAATTTTCTTTCTTCTCCCCCCCCCCCATGTATTCTTTGAACTGTGGTTTTAGAACTTTAAAAGCTCTAAAGCCAGACATTCACAATATGCAGAATCCAGGCCCCTCTCTTTTATCTTTCCAGATTTTTTGGCACTAAGTGGATGCTGTTCTTGGCAGTGGGCATCTACGCACTTTTTGTCTCCACTAACTACTGGGAGCGCTACTATACCTTGGTACCATCTGCGGTGGCAATTGGGGCTGCCATTGTACCTCTTTGGGCATCTCTGGGCAACTACATCCTCAGGTGAGCCAGATTGCAAAGATTGGTCTGGGCAGGAGCTACAAGGCTGGCTTTATCATATTTATTCAACTTTCTGCCAGCTTGATAGGTCTCCTCTGTGGTACTGTTTCCCAGACTGACCTAGGTATTCTATAAATGGTGGTAGGGGGAAATAAATTGCCAACTCTTTGGATCAGTGGTGGGATTCAACATTTTTTACTACCGGTTCTGTGAGCGTGGCTTGGCTTGGTGGGTGTGGTTGGCGGGCATGGCAGGGGAAGGATACTGTAAAATCTCCATTCCCTCCCGATCAGCTGGGACTCGAGAGGCAGCGAATGGATGGGGGCAGGACCAGTCAGAAGTGGTATTTACTGGTTCTCTGAACCAGTCAAAATTTTCCAGTACTGGTTCTCCATAACTGGTCAGAACCTGATGAATACCACCTCTACTTTGGCTGCTTCTGCTCTGTGTAAGCAATTCATGGCTACTCCCAAGTGAAGGAGCTGTATACAGTTTAGCTTAGGCTTTTTCAGCAGTCTCCTGGGAAAGGGAAACTACATTTGGTCCTACCAGGTAAACCCATAACCTCTTTTTCTGCACCTCTATTCCAACAGGATGGCACAGAAATACTATGAATATGTGAACTACAAGCTGGAACATGTCCAGGAGCAGAAACGAGCACCACGTGGGGCCTACAATTCCTACATCATTACCTTCGAGGCTGTCTTCTATGGCTTCTTCTTTGTAAGAACTCTGCCAAGACAACCTAGTGGGTTTGGGGAGGAAGAGATGGTAGATAGCACCCTATGCTATCTTGTCAACTGAGAAATGACAGCTCTATTGCTAAACTCAACATTTCGGAAAGGTCCTTTGTGTGGCTTTTAATTTTCTTTTCTCCCACCACTAATGAAGCTGACAGTTTCTTCCATTCCTGTTTTCCAGTTGAGCTTTGTCTCTGCCCAGTTTCCCATGTTTTTCTTCTTGAAGAACTATCTCTTCGAGCTGAACCACACACTTTCCAATGTCAAGACTTGTGGTGAGTAGCTAAGAGGGCTGCTATAATTTGGCCAGGCTGAAACATAATTGGCTTTTCCCTTGGGAAGTTTTAATCACTTGTAGCTCTATCTCATTCTCTTCTCCACTGCTTGTCTAACTGGGGCCTCCACTTACCGTAACCCAAGATCTCTCTCTTTTCTAGGGGCTGCAAGCCACGGGATTCTCGTTGGGTTCAACACCACAGTTCTCCATAAATTGCCTCGCAGCAGTGAGCTCATCATAGTGGAGAGTGTGCTGATGGGAGTAGCCTTCCTCTCCATGCTTATGGTATGTACTGCAAAGATTTATTTATTTAATAGATTTATATGGCCACCCAACTTCCACATGGTGACTTCAGGCGGTGTACAGCATTAAAAATCAATAATAGGGGTTTGCTAACTTTCTATTTTTAGATAGTGGAATTGCCTTCTATAAGATAGCCTCATTCCCATCTGGAATAATCAAAAGTGCTGGTTGAGCAACAGGTTGCTGTTTTGCATGGGTTAGCAACTTCTGATCCCCAAGGCATTACACACCTGTAGGAGGATATATATAAACATGGACACCTACACTAACATGCAGCTATGCTGCTGCACCATGACAAAAATAACTAGGTTGTAAATTGTCCAGTAATATATTAATCTATACGGGTGGTAGTCCTTGACTTATGACGGTTCAATTAGTGAGCATTCAAATTACAAGGGCACTGAAAAATGTGACGCATGACAGTTTTTCACACTTATGACCTTTGCAGCATACCCATGATCATATTGTCATTGACAACTGGTTCATACTTACAACCATTACTGTGCCCCAAGGTTAAGTGATCACCTTTTGCAACTTTCTGACAAGCAAAATCAATGCAGAAACCAGATTTACTTAACAGCCAGGTTACTAATTTGCCAACTGTGGCAATAAAGGTCTAAAATGGGGCAAAACTCACTTAACAAATGTCTCACTTAGCAACAGAAATTTTGGGCTCAATTGTAGTTGTAAGTCAAGGACTATCCGCATTACAGTTGTAAAGATGAGCAGAAATAATGTACTTCTCTTTTTTGCTTACAAAAGGATGGAGTTAAACCGGAGGATAGGTTTACCATTGAAAATACTGGCTCCATTTTGGGTGTGTTCATTCTGTGATCTCTACTATTTAGACAGATTTACTCAATATGAGCAACATGATCTAAAATATATTTCCCTGATCCAAAGCTTTTGCTTTCACTGATATGGGGAAAGTGGGAGAAAGTCAAGAGACCTACCTTCTTCCCTGTCCTTGCCATACCCAAATGGCCTTTTGTTTCCACAGGTGCTGTTTCTTTGTGGCTCTGCTTATCGCCCCACGGAGGAGATTGACCTGCGTAACATTGGATGGGGCAACATCTTCCAGCTTCCTTTCAAGCACATGCGAGATTATCGTCTGCGCTGCCTCCTCCTCTTCTTCATCTACAGTGGCTTTGAAGTGCTCTTCCTTTGCACTGGCTTTACTTTGGTAGGTGTAAGCTTCTCAGATAGGAGGGACTGAGCCCACAATGAGGTCTGTAAGCTGAAGCTTTCTTTCCTTATCTGTTACAGAACTATGGTGTCTGTTCTATCGGCCTGGAACACATGGCTTATATTCTCACTGCTTATGGACTCTCATCTGCTGTTGGCTCTACTCTGGTACTAACTATGCTGAGGCTGCCTCGTCAAGTCCCCCTCCTTACTGGAGCTTCTATTCATGCCATCATCTTGATTGCCCTCTTCTGCTGGGAGCCTCAAGCCAAAAATTTAGCTGAAGCACCCATAATCTACCTGGTGGCCGCTTTCTGGGGCCTTGGCAGTGCCCTCAACAAGACAGGGCTCAGCAGTAAGTAAATAAAATTGCTCCATGTCACGTGTTCCTCTCCTGGAACCAACAAATCTTTTTGAATTGTTTCTCACTCGAACAACCTCACTAGAACAGAACATAATAGAATAGAATAGAATTCTTTATTGGCCAAGTGTGATTGGACACACAAGGAATTTGTCTTTGGTGCATATACTCTGAGTGTACAAAAAGAAAAATAAAATAGCATACATTCATCAAGAATCATAAGATACAACATTTAGTGATAGTCATGTTACTAATAAGCAATCAAACTATACTAGGAAACAAATAAAACAATATAAATTTTAAAGATACAAGCAACACTAACAGAAAAAGATAGATTATTTATCAGTGGTTTCCACATTGGGGTGCTTTCTTGTTAGCCAGATCCCCCCACCCCCCAATCCTCTTAACTTTCCAGCCAGCTAGAGTTGGATTGCTGATGGGAATAAAAAGAGAGAGAGCGAAAGAAAAATCTAGTCTCACAATTATGATGATGTATCATTCCTTTCCTGTAGCACTTCTGGGAATGCTTTATGAAGACAAAGAACGGCAGGACTTCATCTTCACCATCTACCATTGGTGGCAAGCCTGTGCCATGTTTGTTGTTTATTGCTGGTCTGATATGCCCATGAAGGTGAGTGAGGGAGCCGGGCAAGAGAATTCTACAGGTCAAAGGATAGAGCAGATTATTTTATTCTTTGGTAAAATGTCAAAGAATAAGACATAAAGTGGGAAAGGAGAAGAATTTTTTCAGTCTAGTGTGAACCTGACCTGGGAAGGGTGAAATAATGAAACCATTAAGGCAAAACTGACAGAAAAGACTACTCTGCCTGAGAAAGAGAAAAGCATTAGAAAGAAACTCAACTTTGCCTTGATTATATTTGCATTCCTTCACACTTGGCAATAAAAGAGAAAAACTCGAAAGCAAGGCAAGGTATTTTGTGCAACTTTGAATCCTCTCTTCCTTCTGGACAAGGTTCAGGACAAAATACAGGAGCACCTGAATTTTGCTGTTTGGTAACTAACAGAGGCTCTTCCTTCCAGGCTAAATTATCCATCCTGCTTGTTACTTTGGTTGCTGCCGTGTTCTTCTACGTATGGATGGAACGTAAGATATCCCAGAGTGTTCCCCACCGTCTCCCTAAGATTCCCAAGCCTCGCCACAAAGTGCGAGGTTACCGCTACCTGGAGGAGGAGAACTCTGATGCAACTGATTCAGAGAAAGAAGAGGAAGAGGGCGAGCAGAGGGAGGCAGAGGCAGAAGGCAATGAACCTGATGGCTCACCATACTGCCCTCGGCGGAGGAGACAACATGCCTATGGGGAGGCCTTTGCGGAAGAAGTTGGGGATATCAGAGGGTAGTTCCTACTTTGCTTTCACTGTGACCCTTACAGTATGTGCCAAAGACTATGAATCTCAAGTGCCTTAGATTTCAACTTCCTGCTACATCACTAACATTTTCTTAGGATTGGTCCTGTAATGTTTTAACTTGGCCTTGGAAAGACTGTGTGAATTATGTCCTCGGATTGCTTTTCACGTTTAGTAAATGGGGGCCCATGTTTTAGTCTGAAGAATGGGTCATTTGAGTGCTTCTGAGCTTGATTGTTTCTTTGCAGATGTTCCATTATCCAAACCAGGTACATGATCAGTGTAGCAGGGAGTGAGATTTGCTCTCATTTTATATTCTAATGGCTTTCTCTGTCAGTGTTGGTGGGAGTAGGGTTTCCTGGGTCATCTGGTTTCAACTTCCCCCACCCACTGCCTCCTCCCTATCCCTATCGGGCCCCATTTGACCTTGACCATTTTCCTCCTAATCCTGATGAGGCAGTTGCTGGCCCTTTATGAGGCCTCGGCAATTCCTTGCATGGCATCAGGGAGGCCTTGCACAGTCTTGTGGAGGTCCAGTAGCTGCCTTGGCTAGGCATATTTCATCAGCAAGAGGAAGAAGATATGAAAAATCAGCTGGGATAGTGGGGAGGGGGCATGGGGAGGTGGCAGTGGCAGAGTCAGGGTAGAAAAAGGCTAGAGATTGGGAGGGAATAGAGAGTTGAGAATTGAATCATATGCAATGGTTGTAAATGCAGCAGCCTACCAAGCTCCCAAATTTTGAGTATGTGACTGCGGGGGCAGTACAAATGCTATAATATTGGGAGCCAATGGTAAGTATCATTTGTGCAGCACCACTATAACTTCAGTCACTGAACAAATGTTCATAAAGGAAAAACTATATGTTGGGGTTTCCTTTCCCTAGTGAAAAATATGACTGAGAAGATCTTTTTTAATACCTTATAAGGCAAAAATCAAGATAATTTAGAATTAGGATCATCTTTCTCCCTCCCAAAACTCCAAAATTTAATATGAAATACATGTCTGTATATGTCTGTGTAAAAACTCAAGAATCTCAGGATACTTATTGCAAAAACATGGGAAATATTATCATTTTTAATTTTTATAATTTTATGATATTTTGAATAAAGGCTATGCTGAATCAAAGATACTTGAATCAAAGATGCTGAAATCTATCTGTAATGGTGTACTAGTTCATTGCCAGAGGCTTAATTTCTCTGATATCCAATGTTCATCCAGTAAAACCATGTAGTAACATATGCTGGCAAGGTTGTATCCACACTAGAGAAAACAGAATAGCTTTTGTTGGTATGGCATATTCTTTGGAAGTATTTTCTAATAGCATCATTTCTAAATTATGAATGAAATTCCAATAGTCTTATGATGCTAGAGAGTTGTCCTTTTTCTATGAACAAAATATTTTATCCAGAACAGGAAGCGATGTCTTCTTCATACAGAGAAGGCCATTACCTTCACATTTATGCAAATTCTTTTTGGTCAAAACTAACACATATGGTTCCCATTGCACATATGTGCTAGTCATTCCCAACTCTAGGAGGCGGTTGTCCGAAGACGTTTCTGTGGTCATGTGGCTGGCATGACTAAATGCCAAAGGCACACAGAATGCTTCCCACCAAAGGTGGTTCCTATTTTTTCTACATACATTTTTACATACTTTCGAACTGCTAGGTGGCCAGAAGCTGAGACAAGTAATGGGAGCTCACTCCATTAGGCGGTGCTAGGGATTTGAATCACCAAACTGCCGATCTTTCTGATTGACAAGCTCAGCATCTTAGCCACTGAGCCACCACATATCCCAAAATAGTAGTTTTGTCAAAGCTACTATTCCACTAATAATCATTGCTAGTATCTGTAGAACAGAATCTATATATTCCTAAAATTCTTGTGCCTGTAATCTTTAACTGGGCGAAATGGTACATCATAGGGCAGAAGTTTTTCTACCAAGTACCTCAGATGGACTAGTTTACAAAGTACATCCAAAATTTGGGATCCATGACTCCCATGAAACTGAAATTTGGTGCAAATTTTATAAAATAAAGAAAGATAATAAAACATGATGTAATAAAAAATGTCATGAAACACTTTCTGCGGTCAACTCCTGATGTTTGACTGTTATACAGTTCAACATGGGCTACTTTCAAGGCAGAGATCTCTGAATATCTCCTGGAATTTTTAAGAAGTTTTTAACTAACTTTTCAATTGCATTAGAAACTCTACCAAAGTTGAAAGCATTGAGGAATCTGGTAAGAAAACATTTCTGAAATTATGACCCAACAAGTCACAGGTCATCTACTCTCACATCTACTCACAACCAAAAAACACACAATCTCTATACATAGCAGAAATATTAATTAGAGGCACACCACAAGCTGGGAAATTAATATAAGCCTGTACACTAATTATAACAAGCCATGTGGGGACAAAATTCTGATACACAGAAACATTACCTTGTCATATAGCAATGTTTTCTAAAGCTTAACCATACTGTTAACAATAAATACTATAGGACATGCTCAAAAACAATTGTTGCACTTTCAGTGTGCCCAGGTTAGAAAATGCACTTCCTTTCTCAGTAAAGAAAATGAATGCTTTTAAAAAAAGGTCAGATAAAAAAATATTTCCTTGATAATTATTTTTTTAAAAAAGAATAATTGTACTCTATTTGGTTGTCAGACTCCCATGGTGCCATGCAGGGGCAACTCTCTAGGCTGTGTTTTGAATCCAGGTTTGGTTGAGTTCTCAGATGCCATGTGGGGAGTGGGTAAAGGGCTAATCCTATCATGCCTTAATCCCATCACCCTGGAGCTGAAGAGGAGAACTCTTTATTATGTAAAAGGGACGGGCTTGGGCATCTTAAGGGCCCATTGAAAAGGGGGATGGGCAGGAAGCTGCAGGGAGCTACTCTGTCTTTGAAACATGTTTCTTCCTTTTCACATCCAGGGAAATGTAATATTCTGCCTTTTCAATATTTCCTAGGCTATTTCATTTTTCTAGGAGAGGGTTGGGTGGTAACTTCTTACAATGTGATAACCTCTTCTGTTCAGGACTCAAGCCATGTGGTCCTGTCCACCATTAAACCACTTTCCAAGCAGCCTCCATGTCTCCAGTGTCTTTTTTCACACTTGGAGCCAACCCAGAAGGACATTTCTCCCAACAGTACATAGAAATAGTTTAAAAGGGATACTGTTTGCACAATAAATGACAAACATTTTCAACTCAGTCAAGCAACTTTAGATTGGAATCTCCTTCTGAAATGTTTTCATTGGGTGTGGGACAACTTTCCTGCTTGTTACTGAATAGCAACAGGAAATGCTTCCTCTGCTGGTTTCTAAGTGTTACTATTCATCAAGTCTCGTTTTTTGTTTATTTTGTTTTTGTTGTTGTTATTGTTGTTGTTATTATTATTAAATCCGATTTAGTTTGTAGAAACAATTTTAAAGCACACCGTTTTTCTCCCTTCCAAACAACAACAACCGCTCTTTAAGTCACAAAATAGACCTAAACAAAACAAACTTAAACACATCTTGCTATCCGTCCTCTGATCCACGTGTCCCCTTCTCAGGTTGTCGGGAAACCGAGCCCTTCTTCCTGCCCAGAGACTTCATCTTCCGTCATGCACTGCGCGGACACTGCGCAGACTGTGACCTCAGAGGAGAAGCCGCTCCGTAAAGGCCTCTGGGGATCGGAGTCCCAGAACCCCGGCGCTCGCTGCTTATTCGGATCAGGAGCGGACTCCATTTCCCAGCAGGCTTCGCCGAGCCGAGCGGCAAGACGCGAGAGTGAGTGGACGGTGCGGGGCTCAAGCCGTCACGTGCAGTGCGAGGTGCGTGTGCCGTTGATGCTGGAGGAGGAGACGACGGAGACGCCGACGACGGAGAAGGAGGAGGCTAAAGCTGCTCCGCGCGCGGGGGCTTGTTGTTGCGGCAGCGGAGGCGGCTCTCCGCGGCTCGGCCCGCAACGCTTCCCTGGAAGACCCCCGAACGGCTCCGCCGGCCACAACGATGAGCGACAACGATGACATCGAGGTGGAGAGCGACGTGAGTGCCTCGCTGGTCTCCCGTATTCCCCCCCCCCCCCGCTTTCCCACGTCCGGGTTCTCTTCCCCTTCCTTCTCTCGGTCGCTCAGGCGGAGATTGTCAGGCAGCGGCGGGCGCGGCTTGGCTGAGCGGCGCTGACAGTAACGCCTGGATCTCTCTCCTCTCTGTCTCTCTCTCTTCTCTCATTGCAGGAAGAGCAGCCGAGCTTTCAGTCTGCGGTACGTTTCTCTCTGCCTTTCATTCGCTTAACTCCCCCCCCCCCCAAAAAAAACCCCGTCCTCTTGATTCCCTAACACCCCCCTCCCCCAGGCAGAGAGCGCGGCCCAGCAGTCAAAGCCTAGCCGGGGGTGGGAAGGGCATACAGGAACTGGCAGAAGGGAAGGGGAAGGGGATGGTAGTCTGGCTGTGTGTCCCCCTCGGAGCCTGGCGCATGCGAAGGGGCTATAGGGATAGAGAGGTCTGTGATGATGAACGGGGGAAGGCCTTGTTTTGGAGGAAAACTTTTTATAGGCCGGTCTGCCTAATGGTCAGTGGCAGAGGAAAAAGATTAGGAGGGCCGGGCCTGTCACTGTCAGCTGTCTTCTGAGCCGGATGAGTTGGGCTGGAGCAAAAGGCCTGAGCATGGAAAAGTGATGGTGTTTCCCTCCTGGAACTTTGCAGGACAGATTAAGAGCCTAATTCAGAACAGATCAGGTGGGGGTACTACAGGTAGTCCTCGACTTACCGTGGTTCGTTTAGTGCAGTGGTTCCCAACCTTTTTGGGGGGGGGCATAACCCACTTAAGCACTTTTAAAATCCTGATTGTCTCCCCTCCATGACATATAATTCTTACTTTACTCAAAAAGTGAACTCTACTCACACAGAGGAAGCCTAAAAGACAATTAACTTGGTTTAAAGAAGGTTCAAATTACCCCCATTAAAAATCAAATCCCCCCCCCCTTGTGGGGCTGTGGGCCCCATGTTGGGAACTACTGGTTTAGTGGCTGTTCCAAGTTAAGATGGCACTGAAAAAATGACTCAGGGACACTTTTTACTCTTATATGACTTCTACAGCATCCTCATAGTCATATGTTCAAAATTCAGGTGCTTGGCAACTGATTCATACTTCCAATGGTTGCAGCGTCCTGAGGTTCATGTGGTTGATTTTTGGTACCTTCTGACAAGCAAAGTCAATGGGAAATCCAAATTTGCTTAACAAACGTGTTACTGACTTAACAAGTGATTCGCTTAATGAGGTTTACTGCTTACCAACATCAGCAGAAAGCCAAGCTGGTTACTTTGAAAGGAAGAACTGAGGATACTATAGATTGTCTAGGAAGCAAGAGGGAGATTGGTGGAGTTAGTGCTATTGCAGGGAAATGGCACATGGAGAAATGATGAAGCATTATAACATTTTATACTGGTATTAAATGTCAGCTGAATGTGTTTCAGAGTGGCAATGCATACGCTCTAAATTACAGTGGCATCTACTTTGAGAGACTTTATATCTTAGTGTCTCACCAATTACCCCTGTAGGCTGTGGACTTTCTTCCTCATTGCTGTCAGAATTAATGAGTGAGAAAACGGGATTTCTCTTATATTGGGGATAAAATGTGCTAAGGTTATTTTTTAAAAGCTGTGCATCACAGAAAATTTCCTTAAATTAGCTCCTTGTATCTTCAGATGTTGGATAATATCTATAAAATATTCATGATCTACATGTAGAAAAAAATAATTGGTTGTCTAACAATGAATTGCAGAGTCAAAAGGTACTCTTTCTTGAAGTCTGCATTGTAATACACAATATCTTACGGCATATGGTTTGACTTGTGAATTACTTAGTGTTGATTGCAATTGAGGTGTAAAAAAATTAAAAACATAGTAATAGTAATAACAACAACCTTCTTTGTAACAGAGTAACATAGTAATACCATAACAAGTTTTCTTATCTTGCCAGTGGCTATAGTTGTAGTACAAGATGGTATGTGATTCCCAGAAAAAGTTCTTTCTGGTTACTTTCGTTTTGCTCATAGATGCAGTAATGTCAGCATGTTGCTGAGTTTTAAATGCTTTTAAATGGTGATATATTTACCTATGGTCTGGTTATTAATTTATGTATTTTTATTTCCTATAGATAAATAAAAATGAAGGTAGAGTGACTGAAGCATAGACTTTTAAAGCAAAGAGTAGACTGCTGTTAAGCCTAAATAGCTAATTAAATATAGCCAACTTTAATCAAATTTTGTATTTTGAAATCAAAATTTGTATTGAATGAGATTGCATACTAACTGGTTATTATAATAAAGACTGATCTGCCACTGGGTTGAGTTTTTGTACACATGAAACATAATTTAAATATTTTGTGCATCTTTCTATACATCTGAAATTTAAGGACATGTATGTTACTGTATATACTAGGGCTGTACAAGGTCTCAGATTTAAGGAAAAAAGATTCTCTGGAATGTGAGGGGGTGTATCCTTCTCTACAACACCTTAAACACAATAGGATTTCTCTGGAGATGGTGCTCCAGCTGCCTGGAGGAAACTTAGTGTTTCTGGGGAAAAATGAAACTACATGAAGAATTGTGACAGATGCTACAGAAATAGCCTTGCTTGTTCAGAATCACACTTTTCCTTCAAATCTGAAGCCCTGCAGAGCTATATAATTCATGCAACAGAACTAAGCAAGAATGTTCATTTAAGGACTGCAGTTGCACTCCAGCACACAGCAAACTGGAAGTTAAGGCCATTAATAACAGGAATAACTTCTGAGTAATATGATTAAGGGTGGGACGCAGTGGCTAAGACGCTGAGCATATCGATTGAAAGTTCGGCGTTCCGAATCTCTAGCGCCGCATAATGGGGTGAGCTCCTGTTACTTGTCCCAGCTTCTGCCAACTTAGCAGTTCGAAAGCATGTAAAAAATGCAAGTAGAAAAATAGGGACTACCTTTGGTGGGAATGTAACAGTGTTCCGTGTGGCTTCAGAGTTTAGTCATGCCAGCCACATGACTACGGAGACGTCTTCGAACAGCACTGGCTCTTTGGCTTTGAAATGGAGATGAGCACCATCCCCTAGAGTCAGAAACGATTAGCATATATGTGTGAGGGAAACCTTTACCTTAATATGAATAAGACTGTCATATAAGTGTTCAAAAATGTATAATCACTAAATATGAGTTTTTTTAAAAAAACAGGAGCTCCTCTGACTGGAATTCTTTCAGGAGCTTCAGTTGTCCAGGTTGATCAAATGAATTTGTCAACAATTCCTTGCCTCCCGAAAAATTATTCTAAGTAGTTGCAGATTTCCTCAAACAAAGTTTGGCAGGAGAAGAATTAAAAATTTGGGTTGGCTAAAAATATTTTACCTCTACATTTTTCATTAACAGGAAGATCTCCTGGATTACATTTCCTTCTGCAAGTAGAGCCCTTTATTCTGGACCCATAGCCCAGGTTTCTTTGGGAAGTCAACATTACATTGTATTATTCAGATCAAGTTTTTGCCACTGAATGTTTTTCTTTCAAGTTACATTTTTGTATTTGTCTTTGAGGTAGAAATATACCACATGAGTTAAGATGTGATATTTATATCAAATGTCAGTTTATTTTATTCATCTGAGTTAATTTTGAATGGACCTATGATGAAAAGCAGCTTGTCGTTTATTATTTAAGATATTCAGCTTAGTATTTGCTCAGTTTAACAAAGGAGTCAAGGCCTCTATTTCTTTAATAGGGAGTCACTAAGAAATAATAAAGTACTTTCTGTTTTCTTTATGATATATATTACTAGTTTCATAATAGATTTACAGTAGTAGAGATTTAAACTGCAACTACTTCCTTTTTAAACAATGTTTAAATGCTTGGGCAATATTAGTGTTAGTAGTGTCTGTAGCATCTCTCTTCCTTACTATATTACGGTAAATCCATTGAGTTGTAATGGAGTTAGATTTAAATCCTTCGCACCACACTAAGGTGGTTTCAGGCATCTTTAAAGTTTTTGCTAGACAAAACAAACAAAACTGACCTAAGTGGCTTCTGTGGTCTGGCTTGTAAGATTTAATTTTATCTGTTGAGAATCTTGGTGTACTGCATTTCCATCACTGAAAATGAACTTCCATTAATTAAAGAACAGATTTTAATATAATAACTCCTAGAAAACACTTTTAGATATAGGTCCTGATCAGGGCTGGGTTGCCATCGGTATTATTGCTGGTTCGGCATGCAAAAGACTTTGTGCGTGCGCGCTTTGCTCACTTTGCATTTGCATTTAAAAAATCAGGATGGCACCGCCATAGGACTACCCATTTTGGGGCATGGCAGGCCTGGGTCGCTGCCGATTCCAGCGACCCAGGCCACAAAACCACTACCATTTCAGCCGAACTGGGCCAAACCGGTAGGGACCCACCTCTGGTCCTGATTGACACAAAAAAAGAAAACCCATGGCATGTTAACAATAACAGAGTTGTTATAGAACATAATCTGTCATGTTTTTATTACTATGCTTTGAAAACAATGAAAGGGGAAAAATAATTGGATAGACAGTGTAAAGTAAACTGTATGTGTGAATATGCCTTGCTTCAACTTTTAAAATTACTTAAATATATATATGAGCATGGGAGATGTTCTGTCCTAGTATATTCATACCTCCAAATAATAGGGCATTCCAAGTGGTATAGAAATGGGTCATTCTATTTATTGGATCTCTTCCAGCGGATTTGTAAATTACTAGTTCTGAGGCTGAAGTGACCCATTTTAGTTGCATGTGTATGATTCCATGACATAATATATTTATATTGCCCTAAAGAAAAGTTGGATGGCATTTCTTAAGTATACTTTAAAAACAAGCAGGCCAGTTTTTGTATAATACTGAAAACAAACTACACAATCCCTTCCAGTTTTAAACTTAGGAGAATGAATATTTGAATTAGACACTATTAAGAATGTTGAGAACATCATTATTTTAAATAGTTGAAAGAATATTCATTCTTATGTGGAGATATAGAATTAACAGTGATTTTTTTCAGAACTTATTTAGCAGATTGAAAAAAATTATCTGAACTATTTCAAAATGGACAATTCCTGTGCTTGGTATATAATACTTAGTATTTCCAAATCATAATATAGCTGAATTGCATTTATTTTGTACCTGAACAAAATAATGTCATCCGTGATTATTAGATTATTCACCTATTTTCTGACCTCATTTAAATGCAGATATTCCCTGATTTAAGACCACAATTGAGCCCAAAATTTAGGTTGGTGAGAATTTGTTAAGTGAGTTTTGCCCCATTTTACGACCATCACTGCAGTTGATAAATTAGTAATTTCGTTGTTAAGTGAACCTGGCTTCCTCATTGACTTTGCTTGTCTGAAGGCTGCAAAAGTTGATCTTGTGACACAACAGTTATAAGAATGAATCAATTGTCATGATCATGGGGATGCTGAAAAGGTTGTAACTGAAAAATGGTCATAAGTCACTTTTTTCAGTGCCATTGTAACTTGGAACAGTCACTAAGTGAACTATTGTAAGTTGAAGACTGCCTTTATTTCGGTTCTGATTTGAACATACATAAAGCCTGTATAACATACAAGTTGTGATTATAAACAAATAGCTTCTGCTACACACACAAAAACAATGTTGATTCTTTCCTCACTCCCTTTTCATGCCAGGAACTAAGTTCCTGGACAAATTATTTGAAAATAGCTGATAAAGTAGTAATGGCACTAGGCCATCTTGCTCTGATGAATGGAAGCCAGTGTTTTTGTGCTCTCCTTATTCATCAGCATCTAGCGTGATTTCTGCCAACCAGAACTCATTGGATTAGATCTGGCAGCTTTTCTTAAATGCAATTTGCTTGCTCCCAATTCCTGCCAGTTAATTCATTACAGCAGAGTCAGGTACGATGTTCGACTATAGCTTTGTTTTACAAAGTAATTATAGAAACAGGACAATTTTGCACACTATAACCAGCATTACTTTTTCTGTTTTGATGGGGAATCAGACTGCTCTGAGGGGTAGGGGGAGGTCTTTTGTTGGGTTGACTTTATACACTTGTATAATTTGTTTAATTGTGCTCCAAAATTAACTTTGGAAGGAATGACAAGTGGTCTACTTCATGGTCAAAGTATTTTGAACTCGGAATAAGGGTACAATAAAAGCTTCTAATAACCTACCATGCCCTTTTGATTAATGAAGCTATCTAAATGAGTTGTCTGTGTATTTCATTTGCAGTATAATTACTGAAAATGCCAGCATTGTCAGGATTTGTAGATGAAATAATACAAGAATCGTGTAATGAGGAGGTTTTATGCAGTATAACCTTTTCATTTTCTTTTTAAGATTCCAGTTAAATGCTTTATTGTAATCTATTTCCAGCTAAATCACATATATTCAGTGGATCAATTATTATATATGAAGTTAGAAAATTGTGATTGCTATGGTCTGCAAAAGATTTCCTATGCTACAACATATACTTGTGAATACATTACATACATGCAATAGTAATCATTGCTCTCATTTTGCTCCTTTGGGGTGCAGATTAATCACCATTTTGCATTTATTTCCAGTTGATGGTACAGTACTCTATTTGATTTTTCCACTTAACGCCTGAAATAATTTTAAACTCTAGCCTGTAGTTTGGAAAGTGGAGTTGTCTTGCTATTTTTCCCCCAGCTAATTTGCTCTTTTAAAGCTATTTGGCCCAGCTATTAAATCATACCTTTAAAATGTTGTATTCACAGGTCTGCGACTAAAAAGCTGTTTGATTATTTTCATCTAATTTCCATATATTTGGTGTGCTGAAAACAAATAAAATATTGAAAAAACTCCTAGACATCATGATTTTGCCACAACATGCAAAATTGTCTTCAAATTTATCATTTTTTTTAATTGTTTGATATTTTTTATACTATGGGTTTTAACGAAATTTTAAAGTCCAAATTACTATTAATTAATTCACATGTGCATTTAAGATATGCCAAAAAAATCTTAAACGGTTTGTCCGAGTTATGTAAAAAAAATATAGCACTATAAATCTGATGGTCAGCAATATATACATAGCCAAGCAAGTTTTAAGTCTGTGCTTCTAATGGTAGAAGGGGTTAATCTTTCCTGAAGAATCCAGTGGGAGGGAGACACAGGGCAGATAGCAGCATCTCCGGTCAGTGCAGGGGGCGTAGCCAGCACTGTGAAGTCTCGTGTACAGGGACAGAGCTGCTCTCTCCTACATGCCACACTGTGCACGAATCATCATCAGTTCTTGGTTCTAGGCTGTTCACACTTTTCATCGCAATTCATGTTATTCTTCAACCGTTATGTTATGGCTCCGCGAAGTGTATTAATTCGCCAGACAGTTTCTGTTTCATCTGTGGTGAATATACAGTGTTGAAGCAACAGCAGAATATTACAGACTTTGTGAAAAAGTATACTTTGCATACTTGGACTAAAATTAGAAATCAAGATAAGTTTAGGCGCCTCATAAAGTGTGCAAACGGTGTGTTGAAACTGGTTCAAGGGTAAGAAAAAATCTTTCCATTTTGTGATTCCTATGGTATGGCGAGAGCAAAAGAACCATAGTGATGACTGTTACTTTTGTTCATGCAATGTGAAAGGGTTTAATTTCAAACCCATTAATTAATGGAATTAATTCCATTTCATACCCCAATCTTCACTCAGCAATCGTCACATCCCCCATGGCACAGATATACCAGTACCCAAGCCCCCTGCTACCTTGGAAGATACCTAGCTCGATGAAGGTGAAGTCATACCTGAACAGATGACGAATCAAGTTCTGATTTGAAGATGATACAAGACCAAAATTGTTTTCTCAGGAGAAGATAAATGATTTGATAAGAGACTTGAATCTTCCCAAAGATGCCACTGAGTTACTCGGATCAAGGCTGAAAATCAGGAATTTATTGTTGCCAGGAGTGTCATCTTCATGGTTCAGACATCGTGAAAAGGAGTTTGTTCCTTACTTCGCCTAGGAAGACAAATTGGTTTATTGCATCAATTCGAAGGTCTGATTGGGTCAATTTAAAATCCAATATTATTCAGAGCACTGGCGTCTTTTTATAGATTCTTCAAAAAGAAGTCTCAAAGCAGTTTTACCTCCACAACGGTTTTTACACTTCCATACCTGTAGGTCATTCCGTACACTTGAAGGAAACCTACGAGAACTTGGAATTGGTTCTTCATAAACTTAAATATGAAGACCATAGTTGGCAAGTGTGTGGGGACTTGAAGGTTTTGTGTATGCTGCTCGGGCAACAAGCTGGGTATACCAAATCCCCTTGTTTTCTATGTCTAGGGACAGTCGAGACTGACAAATCACTGGACCAAGAAGAGTTGGCAGCCGAGGGTGCTAACGGTCGGTGAAAAAAAATGTCCTCCGAGAAAGTTTTGGTACCTTCCCATAAAGTTCTTCGTTGATTGCATTTAAAGAAGTTGTACAGAAATTTTAAGCAATAAACAAAGATCCTCACTACAAAAAGATTGTCGGAAGAATGCTGAAAGCATTTCAAGCTTTAGGTTGCCTGATGAATTTGAAAGTGCATTTCCTCCAGTCCCACCTTTGACTACTTTCCTGAAAATTTGGGAGCTGTGAGTGAGGAACAAGGTGAATGATTCCACCAAGACATTAAGAGATGGAAAGGAGATACCAGGGAAAATGGAGCATTACAATGATGGCAGACTGCTGTTGGATGCTTCAGAGAGACATTCCAGATGCTACTCACAAGCGGTAAATGCACCAAGAGGAGCCTCACAAGGAAGAAGATAGGGTTTAGTGTTGTGTAGGTGAGGCTCATTTCAGTTCAAAAAAAGGATTTTCATGAAAATATTTTAATAAAACTTAATTTATAAGTCTATTTCCATTTATTTTGGAGGTATTGCCTTATTTAATATAGTTACCTAAATTGCCAGGAAACGTGATGTCCTATGACAAAATGGAGGTTATTTTGGATTCAGCGCACCAAAAAAACATAAAAGATTATGTGGAATAACCAAAACAAGCTCTTGAAAAAAATTTTTTTTGCAGACCTGTGATCTATATCATTTTCTATTTGTATTCAAATGAGAAAATTAGTGATTTTTAGTTTCAAATTATCAACAGTTTAACGCTAGTACACTTTTTTCTGCTATGGTCTTAATCCACACTTGTAGGAAATTTGTGAGTTTCAATCCGGATTCTTGTTCAGGGATATATTTAGTTCAAGGGATTGGCATTGCACCATTCTCCTTTTATGATATCTGCTGCATAATAGATTCTAGCTTTGAGTTATTGTGTGTGTCCACAGACAAATATTTTTTTCTTAGTGTACATAGTGAAATAAGACTAGTTGGGCCAGTAATGAGTGTCATTTACTTCACCTACCTTTTTGTCCTTGCCTTCCTTTGTTTTTTCTGCTTCTGAGCAGAAACAGTTTCAAGGAGCTGGAGTACTTTGTCTTTTCTGTCACAGTCTGGCCTTTGAGTAAGCATATGTGGAGAAGTAATTCAGAAGAGAACAAATGTTGCTTCTTAGTCTGGTTCCACCTATCAATTCCTGTCACGCTGAACTGAAGGAAACAGTTACAGAAAAATTGCTTGTACTTTGGATTTGGGGTCCAGACACACCCAGAGAGTCCTTTTACATCTGGGGACAGTTTCTGTGCTCAGAGTTGACTGTGGGATCATTGCCAGACCTTTGTAACTCAAGGCTACCTTGGTTTTTGGAAGCAAACCATCATAATTTGATTTCATGTTACCACCTGGATTCAAACAGCAGTGAGGATTAAAACAAAAACCAATAGTTGTGAGCAGAAACAGAGTGATGGAGATGTATTTGCTGCAGAAACTGAAAACTGGTTATTCTCAATTTGAGATTATTGATTAATTTTGAACTAATCTTAAAAAAGAAAATTTAAATAAGTTGAGATTCTTATCTATTCAACCGTTTTGCTCTACATCAACCTCTGCTAGAAGTATTAACTATTTTATAACATCCTTATAAAGGAAGACAAGTAATTGCTTAGATGGCTCTATGAAAATTGTCCTGATGAGAAATGGCTAGTGATGTGTTGAATTTATTTAGTAATTGTCAGCTACTTGGAACATGATGACTAAGATCTGGATTAATGTGTGACAATTGATAAACTGATAATTTTATTGCCCAGGAATTCCTTTAGCAAACTTTGAAACTTTACAATTATGGTCACATACTGTTCATAAACACAGGTCAAGGAAATTATTCTATTTGTATAGAATATATGCATAAAATAATTGGCAAAATATTTATGAAAAATGTAATTTCAAAATTAGACACCAAATCTTAAGAGTACAATTATGCATACTGCATCTAAAAATCAAGTAGTTCTAGTTGCTTTGTGATGCATAAATGAAATTTTTGAGTGTGAACCAGGTTATATAGCTATAACAGTTCTTAATCAAAAGTTTTCATTTATGCATTACATTTGAATTACTATATAAACAGAGAAAGAAGGAATTGCAACTATCCTCCAGCTCCTGATGCCACTGTATATATCACAAATTCTGCTAATCTAGAACTTTAGCATATAGAGAGTTATTTGGGAAGCTTTAATCTATAGATATGCCTATGGTGATTTCTGAATAGAGGTTATATTTGAACTAGTTAAGATTCTTTCAGGGTTTCCTGCTGTGTTTTGGGAATTTTCGATGAGACCTCTACTTGTTCATTTTTTACTGTGAGCCTTTTCTGTAGAATAATACCAAGAAAATAGATAGTACTACTTAGAATTAAAATAATTTATTCCAGGGAGGAGATACTTTTCTGAATAAATGTGACCGATAGAAAATGTTTGACAAAAGCCCTTCTTTATTAATAAACTTATTTTTCATGATTGCAGTTGTCCTGAATTGTTTGAGCGATAATTTTGTTGACCAATTTGTTTCTTCCACAGCCCTTCCTTTTTCCTTATATTCCAGGGATGCAGGGGAAGCCTCATGTTTTTATGCCTAGAGTAATACTTATTATTTGTTTTGTTTTTAATTTCCTAGGCTGACAAACGTGCTCACCACAATGCTCTAGAGCGCAAACGCAGGGATCACATCAAGGATAGTTTCCACAGCTTGCGGGATTCTGTACCTTCACTTCAGGGAGAGAAGGTGAGTTTATTGAGAGAAGTGATATGGTTTCTGTGCACTTCATTGAGCACAAGGAAGTTGTATGCCAATCCTGCTATTTTTAGTACTAAACAAGAAAGGGCTAGGACCAGGGCTAGGAGACACTTCTGCATGGGGTCCCAGGTAGTCTTCTGGAATAAATGTCCTTGCTTCTTTGGTTTCTTTAGTTTGGTTTTCTACTTTTTGTTATGCTTTGAAAAATAAAAATGAATTACATTGTAGTAGTACGGAGTTTGTTTACTTATCAACTGTTTTCAAATAACTGAACGTTTTCCTCTTTAAAGCTGAAGTGTTTTTCATGCAGCTATCTAGAACTGATAGGATGATACACTTCTCTACATATGGATAGCAAGATATTTTTACATTTTATGACTTGGTTAAAAGTTATTGCAGGTTATTCATTTTTTGCATTGGCAAACATTTATTCAGTTTAAAGTTTGAGGCTATAAAAATGAATTGCAAATGAAACAATTTATAGCATGGCTAAACAAAAAGAAGTAGAAGAGTGCCTTGCAATGAGTCCTCAGCTTTCCCCCCACCTTAAGGCAGGGAGTTCTATAACTCTCCTTTCTCCCTCTGATGGAGTTATCATTAGTGTGCACAGTCATTTCAAGTTCTGTCTTATCTAGGAACAATTGTGATTGTATAATTTGTTGTATTCTGTTCTTTACATTGTTTACTCTGAATGCAAGCTACAACATAACTATTAAAATAAATAAACAGCTTCATGGATCACCTTCCTGGTCCGACCTGGAAACGGCCAAAGGAGGTGTTCGTCTAACCACTCTGCGTCACTTCAAACGGAACAGTGGCGTCAAATTTCCATGGAAGTCGCCTATACCCACGATGGGTGAAGAGGCGTCAAGTACAAGTACAAGTACAAGTACAAGTACAAAATAAATAAAGTAGCATTTAAATTTGTAGCTTAGCAGCCTTCAACTTGAATAGGAGAGATAAATACTTAAATAAAGTCATTATTTGACTTAATCCCAAGATTTTAGAGAGTAAGTGCATTACATGTAATAGTGAGATTTTTTTTTTTTTAGACTTGTAAAGCACCTAGGATAAACACCAGACTGGTACATGTTGTTCAGTTCTTCATTTGGCAACTCCTTCCAGTAAGCACAGCTAAGAAATCTGGATGGCTTCTCTCTATGGATAGCTCCACTGGATGACCTGTAATCCAAGAATTTTATCTTGCTTCTCTTTGAAGTCAGAAGGCAGGAAGAAGCTATGGCTTTTGGCTATGATTTACTGAGAAAAGAGTAAAATTTACTTGCTTTCACATCATGGAGAGAATAGTAGTTGCTGAAAATTTTTGGCTTTCTAATGGGTGCAAACATGAGTGGTGTTTAAAACATAAGTTATTTTTCTTCCTGTTTGTTTGACATAATGTTAGTAAATAGCTTTTGCTATGGCTAAAGAAGCTGTTTCAAAAAGAACGAGGAAAAGGTATCATGTTAATCATCATAAATTAAAATCCCTTCTGAGTTGACTGCAGACGCTTATTATAAGATAGTTCACTTGGTAGTGAACTATGTGTAGTCACCTCTAATGACTCTGTCATTGTCAAGGCGCACCCATGTATTAATCATGCTGTACAGGAAAAGTTTTCAAGACTGAGATCTGATACCTACATAACTTGCTAGCTAAAATATGTGGGTAGACTTTCTGCTTTTTTATTCTTCTCCAAGATGAATGCAAGCTGCTATATGCTTAACACTGGAATTTTACAAGACACTGCTGAAAGGTTTATGACAATTTGGGTAAGAATGGATGAGTTTGACAATCATGTTACATAAATTGCTGGTAGCATTATATATAGGCTTCAGCCTTTTGCTCAATGAAGAAAAATATACACGTAAAATTGAACAGGAAAAATCCCTCCTGATCTGGCCTTTTCTGATACAGAACAGGACATTTGGATATAAAGAATTACTGTATGCTGGGCATTTTTTTGCTAGAAAGATTGAATTAGGAACTTGGGCAACCGAAGAATTGCTAATCTTGATGCACATATACATGGTTGGTCAACCTCAGCATATAGTTATATTTGTGTTTTTGTGTACTTCTATAACATGCATGCACATTAAACAAGATAATATTTCTAGTTTTATTGGTTGACCGCATATTCTAATGTAGTGATTCTCAACCTTTTCTTCACCCCAGACCCCCTTTAATACCTTTTGTGCCCCAGACCACCAAGGCTTAACTTAAGATTTAATCATAACATTACTTCAAGTCTCAGGGGTCCGTGGACCACAGGTTGAGAACCACTGTTCTAGTACAATGACTCATAAGAGATATGTGTGCTTAATTATAAGTAAAGTTGCTCAAGATTGTAATAGTGTCCTATGCTAATTGGGTTATGATTGAAATAATGATCACTTTAGCATTTAAATTAAAAAATAGCAACAAGGTTTTACTGTGACCTCAAATTGAAAGGGTCTGAAGAAATTCCATTCTAATGTATCTAAGTTCTGACATAACAAAATTCAAAAATATTTTAATATTTTGTCAGAGAGAAGAGTCAGGCATTTTGTTGTTCTTGTTTTGTCCTAGGTTTTGCTAAGTGCTGCCTGGTGGTTAAGTATGTTTTTTGCAGTTTGCATTATCTGTATAAACAGCCAAAGAACTGAACTCCATAAAGAAACAACAGTGGAGCCACACAACTTGTGAACAGCATAACAGCAAACAAAAACAAAAAAACCCCAAACTTCTCTTGATACTAACTTGAGTTTCTTAATACACAATTTATTTATTTATCTAATTTTCATAGGCACCCCATTCACAGGCAAGTAACTCTGGGCAGCATACAAGAAAACTGTACACACTTTTACATTGGAAAGACTGGCTTATTCTGCCATAAGAAACAATGATAATTCAAAATAAGACCTTTCCTCTGCTACTGACAGCTGAACTCATGGTCAAACATACATGAGTACAACTCCTAATTTCTCACGTGAACGTGTGAAGCTAGTGTGTCCCCTAACATACAGGGATAGATCATAGAATCATAGGGCTGGAAGGGATGTTGGAGTTTTCTAGTCCAACTCCCTCCCAAGGCAGTAGTCCTCATACCATTACAGACAAATGACTGCTCAATCTCTTCTAGAAAACTTCCAGCAATGGAGCACCCACAACTCCAGGAAATAAGTTGTTCCACTGCTTAATTGTATTCACTGTTAGGGAATTCCTCCTTATTCCAGATTGGATTTCCCTCTGATTGCTTTTGGTCCCACCCTCAGGTGCTGTGGAGCTATGGAGGTGCTGTGGAGAATAAATCAATGCCCTCTTCCCTGTGGCAGTCCTTCAAATATTGGGAGATCTCTATGTCTCCCCTCAGTCGTCTCTTCGTTAAACTAAACATACCTAGTGCCTTTAGTCATTCTTCATAGCCTCCATATCCCTTACCATCTTTGTTGTTCTTCTCTGCACTCTTTCTAGGTCTTCAGTATCTGTTTTGTTTTGCAACCAGAGCTACACGCAGCATTCTCAAAGGAGGCCTTACCAATGTAGTATAGGGGAGTACTACTTCCCTTTATTTTGATAGTATCCTCCTGTTGATACTGCCCAGGATTGTATTGTTTTTTTGTAGCTGCAGCATCCTGCTGACTCATACTTAAGTAATGGTCCATCAGGACACCTAGAGCCCTCTCACAGGCACTAGTGTTGAATCAAGTACTGTCTGTCTTGTACCTGTGCATCTGGTTTTTCCTGCCTAGTACAGGATCTTCCTTTTCACTACTGAACTGCATCTTGATGGATAATGCTGAAGCTGGTCAAGATCCTTCTGAATTTGAATCTGTCTTCCAAAGTGTTAGGATTTCCTCCAGATTTATGGCATCTGCAAATTTGATGAACAATCTATCTATTCAATCTCCTCTATATCTTATTTATGAAGATATGAAGAGCATTGGGCCCAAGACAGAACCTTGAGGAACCCCACTGCATTCTTCCCTCCACATAAGTATAGTTCCATTAAAGACTACGCGTGCCATTGGTCAGCTGAGTGCCGTTGGTCAGCGAACTGCAGCTCCATCTGGTATTGGTACTGTCTATCCCACATTGTTCTTATCTTAGCAAGAAATAGGCTCTGGTCTACTTTATGAATGCCTTATTGAAATCTAAGTGAACTATATCTACCACATTTCCTCAGTCTGCTAATTTAATCACTTTATCAAAGAAGGCAATAAGATTTTTTAAAAATATATTTTTATTCTTTTTAAACAAAACAACACAATACAAAACAAAGCAAGAAGGAAAAAAACAACTTTCCTCCATTTCATCAAGCATGTCGTCGGGTTACAAGTTTTTGTCATCAATTCTTAAGATTAAGAATAACATCACTGGTTTTGCATTAAACATAACTGAATATTTTGCTGTCATTGAACATTATGTATTCAAATTACCATTAATATTCTTTCATTTGTAATAATCCTTATTTCCTCAAATTCATAATTAGCTATCAAATAACAATAAGTCTTAAAGTATTATATATCACCTATCTCCAAGGAGAAAAGTGGAGATTAGAACAAAGAATTCCCATTAATTTATAATATACATTCATATTTTCAATTGATCATAATGTCACCAATCATCCAAAGTTCCAAAAATAGTTTTCCATTATTAATTATTAATCCTTATAATGGTTAAATATTTCAAATCATACGTACATCAATTGTTCATTACATCATCCAGAAGGCAATAAGATTTGATAGACATGATCTGTTCTTAACAAACCTTAGCCACACCTTCTATTTTATATCTAAGTGCGCTTTCCTTTTTACAACTTCCTTCCGCATGGTGAATCATGATTTTGGGCTTATGCTTTGGGATTATTCCTAGAAATCTGCTTCCTTCCTTCTCCAGATTTAGTTGAAATCCTTTGAATGACTCAAGCTGTTTTCCAAACACATTTTCCCCTGTCCTTGTGAGATAGAGCCTGTCTCTTGCCCAGAACCTATCTTGTAGGTGATATAGATTATGGTCCAGAAATCTAAAGTTTTCTTGGTGGAACCATCCCTTGAGCTATCAGTATACCACTGAAATCCTCCGCTCCCTCATTGGATGTTGACTTTCATTGCAAATATGGATGAAAACACCCCGTGCACTTAAGTCTTTTGCCTTCTTGAATAGTTTCTCATAGTCCCTTGATTTTTTTCAGGCTCTTTTTTGTTCTATCATTTGTCCCAGCATGAAAGAGGAGAAAAGGATAATTTATTACTTGGATAAACCTCCTCACATCCTTGATCTTTGAACCTGGTCTGCAGTTTGTTGATTCTATTCCTCTGAGAAGTGAGTGACTAATCAACCACATGTCTTTCCCCTTCAGGACACCTAGAGATTTCTCTTCCTTGTAACAATCTGAGCTACTTTTCTTCCTGTTACTGGAACAATGATGAAAATCCTTCTTCTATGTTGCGTCTTTTTCAAGGAGAGAAAATGAAATTGATTGTTAAATTCCAGTGACAAGGATAGTTTTCTCAGAGGGGGGCTACAAGTGACATGTTGCCATCCTTTTCGGCATTTCCATTTTTAGTGGTAGTTGTTTCTTCCTTACTGTGTTGAGTTTCTAGAAACTTCTGCTTTTTCCAGAAACTGCTCATTTTGATAGATGAGTCTTAGAATGGATATATGTTTCTTCTAGACCTGTGGACTTCAACTCCCAGAATCTTTAGCCACCATGGCTGGCTGGGGAATTCTGGAAGTCGAAGTCCACAAGTCATAAAGGACCATATTTCCCCACCTCTGCTCTAGACCCTCCACATTTGCCTCCAGCAATTTGATCAGTTGCCACTTGGTGCACATATCATTGAAGTTCTCAGGCAGGAATACAAACACAGTACACATCTTGCAGGGCCACCATAGCACCTTTTCCTCCATTACTTCATTACTTTTAATAATTGTGTGTATCCAAATAGATATTTTCCTTGTAGATTTAGATTAATTTAGATTCTTAGTTGTAAGATTTAGCATGTAGGCCACTAGTTTGATACAATGAGATGGTCCCCTTTATCTGTTATTCACAGTGAGCTTGTCACCACTCTCCCAGAATCCTCTTGTGGTATGCAATTGCTCCCAGTGAGCCAATTCCCAGGCCACTGGGTTGATCCATTGAGATGAATTCACACTTGACTATTGCTCACAGTGAGCTCCTCTCACTGTCTTAGAATCCTCCAATGGTATACAAATGCTCCCAGTGAAATAAATATGCAGAAGCATTTGCATTGTGAATATTTGAGGTTTCATTTATAACTGTCAAACGTATTCTAATTCTATAAAATAACATTTTAGTTAAAAATTACTATTATCTAAAATAATTACAATTGTGTTTCTTGATATTCATTCTCAGCTGAATTAGTCTAGAAAAATAACTTAACGGTTTAGATAGATGCATTTAGAAATCAGGAATAGATTGATCTCATTTGTGTATCAGAAACTAATATTCTATTAAAGACTATTTCTATGTAGTCACAATATCAGGGTTATATTTGCATCTGATTTGTGCTATTTATTTATTTATTTATAGCATTTATATCACCCATTCTATTCTAATATTACAAACTTAACTAAAAAAATATAGTGGCCAAAATATTCTCTGCTCATCTTGATCCAAAGACTATTTCCATTATTTATTATTATTTGTTTATTATTTAAATAACAGATACTTACACAATATAAAAGTAAGCAATGTTTCTAATACTCAGAATTTTAGCATTTTGGGATTTAGTTTAGTCTCAGTTTCCCAGTTGAAACTATGACTGAATCTGTCTATATGTGGAAGATTAGTGTTTTTTTGTGTCTTCCGACTACTAATTGATGTTCATAGATGCAATCTGCTAATCTTCTCCCTGACTCTCCTACATGGTGGCTGTTACAATCTTTTATGTTATGTGTGAATCCTGTTTCTTTCTTCTTGAACTACTGGGTTTTCTGATTTAGTTAGGGTGTTTTGGAGGACTTTATGTTCTTAAGTAAACCAAAAAAAACATTAACCAAAAAATAATCACCTGACAGTTGTGAGCATCCTAGATCATGCTAAACCTAAAAAACGTGCTAAAGAACTCACTGAAACGTGCCATTTCAGACAAATCAGTCATAGATACATAGAGATAAATCACATTCCACACTATTTAAAGAGACAGTAAAAAAAGCTAAGAAGGAAACCAAAAGACCAGAACACATTCTCTCTAGTAACCAACACCCAGATGAGTAGGGATTAACACCAGATAAACAATCCAGCAGGAAAACAATACTCTAATCAGCATACTACAAGGTAAAAACCACACCCCTACAAATACTGGTAGAGCAAGGTACAGTATATATACAAACGCAAACCTCACAATCAAATAGCACTGATGATGTTACCTAGTCAAAGAACATTTGCAAACCAAGCTCGGAGAGCACCAGGGATTCCGCCATAGTGATTTACTTCAGAGGAGTCCATTTTTGCTCTGCAGGAACCACTTGGGGAAAATGTTTTGTTTCCCTTACTTTCTATGGAATAAAGTATGCACTATTTCAACCAATTAAGTTATATTAAGCTATATGCTCTTGATTGATTGATTGATTGATTGATTTTGGCATTGATACTAAAGTTGTATAGACTATTTAAAATCTTTTTTGAAATACCTCATTTCCACTCCTCTTGCACAGGAAAATAAAAGTTTTGTGTGCTCAGTGAGCTGTCCCAAACACTTTGTCTTGTGCTCAAATACAATGAGAAACTCAGAACAGAATTTTGTCATTTGTTTACAAAAAAAGGAAAAATGGGAGCAAAATTATTCCAATTTGTCTTTTTCATAGTCAATAGGACAGATTTTCACTTTCCATATCACACTCCAAAACATAAATGTTCAGTACAACATGCAAGTACTATAATATATGAATGCCTAGATGCCAAGGACTGTAGGCTTGAAAGGCTATAGGTAAGATATTTTACAATCATGAGTGCATTACAAGAAGAGATGTCCAATTTGCAAACATATTGCTGCGGGGTTTATTGGCCAGGTTTGTTGGCTAGTTCCAGTTGTTGAATGAAGCTGTGACTGGCAACTTGATCTCTTGCAAGGAAGCTGTCGTACAACAGTTGAGAGCTTTTTTGCTTTGCTGCAGAAATTCTTTTGAATGCAAGAGGGCTCAACTTTAGAGTAGTTGGCAATACAGGGAATGATCGTTCTAGAATCTAGAGCACCCTTTAGAATAGTTTCTTAATGCTATAATAAGCAACTATTAACAGAGTTCCAAAATAAATAGGAAGTGAGTATGAAGTTGGAAAACAGATAATATCCTGATACCTAATTAAGAATTTTAATACTAAGTTTGTGATTTAATCAAATGTGGATTATTTTAATAATATATCTATTATCAAATATAATAATATATCTATGTAGCAGTCTGTCAGAATTATATTTTTTGTATCAGAACTAGGACTTTATTTGGTGTTTTTTTTCCACAACTATTGCAACAGGCATCCCGGGCCCAAATCCTAGATAAAGCCACAGAATACATCCAGTACATGCGCCGGAAAAACCACACACACCAGCAGGATATTGATGACTTAAGGCGCCAGAATGCCTTGCTGGAACAACAAGGTAAGTATACCTGTGCTGAGGTTTTCATATTCATAGTTCTAAAGGTACTTGTACTTGTACTTGACGCCTCTTCACCCATCGTGGGTATAGGCGACTTCCATGGAAATTTGACGCCACTGTTTTACGGCGATCCATGGAAGCTGTTTCGGCTGGATATACCCAAGGGGACGCCAGTCCCAAGGGTCGACAGAGCCCGATTGGTGGGAAAGGGGGGCACCACGTGAAGGCCGGGTTGTCGTTTGATAGTTGAGAGGCTTTGCAATAAGCGTTGCAATGTATATTTTGCGCATCAACTATCCTTGCCCCCCAAGGTTATGATATCCCACAACAAAGCCCTCTATAGGGGGTTTATGGATCAACATCTAATTACCTGTGTTGAATAAAACTGTGTTGGTGTTTTAAAAGCTTAAAGGTTTTAGGTGTTGGCAGCATGTATCAGTTTTCATGCAGCCACTTGGTCTTTCTTCCCTGGAAGGATCCTTTATACAAGATTGAAGCAGACCAATAAGTTACCACTAGACAGCTCCTGAGAGTCCAGTATGTGTCCAGTATAGTGCACATATATAAGTATTTCAGATCTAACTGTGCCTTGAAGTGGTTAATTTGAAGCACTTGTAATAACTTACAATTCAAATGTAAAAACATATAACAAAAACTATATGCATAACGGATACTTCAAACAAATTCAATGGATGGTAGAGTGCTTATATAGAAATATTGTGAGAGAAAACCCCAGGGATCATTCTGCATTCCACATGCCACTGCAGAAGCAGCTTCCATGTTTTCTCCATGCAGATTGTATTTGATGCTTTTAGCATCATTCTCAAATAGGCTGAGATTGTTTCAGTCCTCAAACAAAAACATTTTGTTAAAAAAAATAAAATGCAGAGACTTTCCCAGCATACTAATTTACCTATCTAAAGCTTGAGAATAGGCAGAGTAAAGTAACAACCATTACTGACTATTGTGTGCAATTATTTCTATTCCTATCATTTCTATTACTCTTGGCCTTCAGTAGAATTTGAAATTAATTATCCAGTGCTTATACCAAATTAACCCATTTCATATCCTCAGGATGAATCCATTAATGTAGAATTCCATATTCTCAATTGAATTGATATTTCCCATTCACACGCAAAGCTTCTGTTTCATTGCTTTCTGGAATACCTAAAACAGGGATTCCTAAAACTTTTGCCAACACACCTCACTTTAGTGTACACACCTTTCTTAAAAATACAAACACCAAAATGAACTAAAATGAACAATGAAAGCAATACAATGAAATTTTGGGAAAAACGGATTTATTGTAATAATGTACAAAAATTCTCCACACCACTCCTGAATTCTTTTTTCTACAAGAGAGACAAGCTATTTGAGAAACCCCGACTTAAGTTAATTTTTTCAAGTAGTTTGTAACAAGAGAAGATTATTTTTCTTTCAGGGCAAAACCAATATTTGAGGGAAACTAGAATAGATCTAATGGACTTTAAAAATTATGTTTTTATTTACTACTGTAATAGTATGACATACTAAGATCAACTTAGCATATGAAATTGTGGTATTTTATATAAGGAGTACAAATATATATAGTACTACATTTTTATTCAAGAAAGTAACATATATTTATTGTTAGAAATATAGTGGCAAGCTGCTGCTTTATGTTTAAAGTTCCCAAACGTCAACAACTTATGAGTGAGCAAATTGTTGAAATTAGTTAGGTCAGAAAATGTCAGTGGTATAGATTGGAAGAAAGAAGCATTGTTATTAAAATAATTCATAGTAGTAATAAATAAAACTTAAATTGACACAACAAAAATATGAGAGATGGTTTCTCAAATCAATCATAAGTAAAATTCATTCCGAGGAAAGAAGATTTCAGTTATATAGGATTTCAGAAGTTGGTGGAGGGAGAAATCTAAAGGAAGGGTCATAAGAAACAGTTTAAGAGAAAGCCTGCAACCCCCTGGAAATAAGACTTTATTGGGGGGGGGGGGTCCTATGACCTAAAAAGAAAAGACTACTGCACTGTATTCCAGGATTCATGATATTGATTGAGAATTCAACTAGACTCAAATTAGCACTCTTACCATATTGGAGGTAAGCTGCTTTGTGGAAATTGCTTGCTTTCAAAAACTGTTAAGTACCTAAATTAGTGGCAATAAAGAGGTCAAGTGATTGCCCCCATATCATTCACCTTGTACCCTTTGCTTGCCTTTCCCACATCCATTTCCATATTCTTGATCTTACCTTTCAGTTCGTGCACTGGAGAAGGCAAGGTCAAGTGCTCAGCTGCAAGCCAACTATTCCTCTTCAGACAACAGCCTCTACACCAATTCCAAAGGCGGCACCATCTCCGCCTTTGATGGTGGCTCTGACTCCAGTTCAGAGTCTGAGCTGGAAGAGCCGCAGAGCCGGAAGAAACTTCGTATGGAGGCCAGCTAGAAGAAGCCTTGGTTCCCGCTGCCATTAGACACTTGCTGGCTGCTTAAGGACTTTCCTTTTTCTTTAGTAGAGGCTCTCGGACTGCAACTTCCTCTATTCCTTATCCCTTTCTGGCCCTTTTAAAGTTAACACGACTCTGTGGCTTGGTAGATTACCGTCTGGATGACACCAGCCATAGCGTAGAGCAGAATGCAATTCTGCCCTGCGGCTGCTGGGTTCTAGTAACAGGAAAGCCCAGATCAGTTGATTAAACTGATGTCTCTGAGATTGCCTGGCATGTGTGGAGATAGTGTACTCTCCATGCTTCCACTAGAACTTCACCAGCCTCTGTTGCTTTTATCAAAATATTGCTATTTATGATAATAAATCAATATAGCCCCAGAAGAATCTTGGTAAGGAAAGAAGCATGCAGAAGCAGGTATGGATGTTCCTTCTTGCCTGAAGGGATGATGCAAGATTCACGGTGAGGCATAGAGATTCATTTCCTTTTTGTATTTTGGCAAATGATGAATTGGTATTTATTTCCTCCAAAGGAATCTCTGTCTGGCCAGATTCCTCCTCCTGCTACGGACATTGGTAATGTGAAGCTACAGATTCAAACCATGTTAAATTCTTCCTTTTTCTGTTTTGAATTTATCAGAAACAGAGCCAGCTTTTTTAATGTAAATATACACAAGCTTTGTTATTTGGTACTAATAAATGCATTTAAAGTGTGAATCTGCTCTCTGGCAAATGGGCCAGTTTCCCATGTGAATTAAAGAGGCCTAGGCGCTAAGCAAGCAAAAGCCTCTTTGTGCGAAGGTGTGCGTGTACACACATATGCATGGATATGCACATGCATGTGTGTGTGGTATGTGTGATATTTTTTTGTCTTCTTTCCACACTTGTTTGTGACGTTTTCTGAATTTAGCGTGTACAAATGTAGCTTGGTCTCTGTCCAGGTGTGAGTCTATTCCATGGAACTGAAGTATGTTGTACATACTGCCCAAGAATTGTCTTGCAAGTTAAGGCTTCCCTTTACTATAAAACTATAAATAAAAAATATTTTATCCTTTTGAGTGGTACCGGTGTCTTTATGGAATGGTTGCAGTTCTCTTGTGTTCTCCAGTATTAAGTTGGATAATACTTCACAGATTCCAAAACATAGAAGCTAAATCCAAAATGATTTTTTTGGAAAAATGGGTATTGGTTCTCATTTACTTAATATTTTTCTCACTTTTTAACTGGGCTATTTCTCAAAATGGTTCACAATATTCATCAAATAAATTCAATGCACATACAGTACAATTCAATAAATATAAATTTAGTTCAGTGTCACCAGAAGTAGGTGTCCAATAGTTTATAAAAACGGCTGGACACCAAATTTCATTGTCTTTGTCTATTTGGAGATTGCTTGGATTCATCAGTCCTTTTGCAGACACCCAGAAGATGCACAACATGGTTAGGATAAAAAAAATGATTTTGTGGATGAGGTTTAAGATGCAACATGTCTTAAGATTTAGTTTAGTTTGCAAAAAAAAAACAATCATTACCAAAAAGAAAGAGTGAAAAACAGAGAGATAATCCAGGCTTCATATATTTCATTTCTCCATAGGTAACTCACGAAGTCATTAGCAATATTCCCTGTTGTTTTCTTTACGCTAATTAAAGATATTTTGCTTTCTCCCTGTATTTCACTGGATTATTTGACATAAGATCAGATATAGGATAACTGAGAACTTAAAAAACATTTTTAAAAAAAAAAAAACCTTTAGGAGTTTGCAGATTTATGACTGGAATTTTACAAATTTATATTATTAGCCCTAGTGAGTTCTGCAAGACTTGATCCCCAAACAGATGTTGCTAGATTGCAACTCTAGATTGCTAGATTGCAACTCCAGAGTTTGGTCTAGAATTAGTTTGGTCTAGCAGTTAAGATACCAGGCTAGCCACCAGGAGACTGAGAGTCCTGGTCTTGCCAAAGGCATGAAAGCTGGCTGGGTGACTTTGGACCAGTTACAGTCTCAGCCCAGTTTGCCACACAGGGGTAATTGTTGTGGGGAAAATAGGAGAAGAAAGAGATATGATCACTGCCTTGAGTTTGTCTATAAAAATAATAAAGGTGGGATATGTGTACATACATGTGCGTGTGTGTATGTGTAAAATGTATTGCAAAACAGGTCAGGTTCATGTGATGCTGCTATTACTGTAGGTCAGATCAGTACAATGTCATCCTTAGAACTAATCAGTTTAGATTTTTTGAGGTTGTATCATAGGTCCTATAATGCTTTTACAATTATTTAGAAAACTAATCTCATTTCAGTTGCTACTCTTTTACTTTATTGCCACATTGCTCCTAAACATCCTATATTTATTATTTTGTGCCAGTATATCCCATTTGGTTAGTCCTGAAAGCAGAGTATATGGCTTTATTCATCTTAGCTTTTTATTAGAAACAAGGTAAAAGGCTACTGAAGCAATGGCCCCTCCTTTGTTGGGTACTACAGGGCTTGGTATTCTCTCTGCTCTTCTTTAACATCTACGAGAAACTGCTGCAAGATCATCTGTCACTATAGGACATATCACTAATATGCTGATGATACCCATCTATCTACATCTGTCCCAGATGAAGTGAGTGATGCGGTAGACATCCTTTCACAATGCCTGGAGGCTGTGGAGGTCACAATGGGGAACAGACTTCAACTGAACCTTAATAAACTGGAATGGCTGTGGGTGAGCCTCTCTGTCCAGGAGTTTTTCATCTTTGGTCTTGGATCACACTACCCCAGACAGACTCGGTGAATAACTTGGTCTTGGACTCACAGTTCCTACTTAAAGAGCAGGTGGCAGCCGTAGCCAGGAGGGTCTTTTCCCAACTTTATGTGCCAGTTACGCCCCTTCCTGGACAGGGACCCCCCTCCTCCTCTCAGTCACTTATGCCCTGATCATTGCCTGATAGGATTATTGCAATGCGCTTTACATGGGGCTACCCTTGAAAAATATCCAGAAGCTTCAGCTGGTGTAGAATGTGCCTGTGCGAGTCACACTGAGAGCTCAGAGAAGGGCACATATAACACCTCTGCTTCATGAACTGGACTGGGTGCCAGTTTGCCTCCGTACCCAATTCAAGGTGTTGGTTATTACTTATAATGCCCTCTATGGCATAGGACTAGGCTACCTATGGAACCAACTTCACCCCATCCCATCAGCCTATCCTACTTGTTCAGGCAGGGAAGGCATGCTACATAACCCATCAGTCAAAGAATTTCAACCAGCGGGGTCAAGGAAGACAGCCTTCTCTGCTGCTGCCCCTGCTTTGTAGGAATATCTTGCCCTCAAGAGTTAAGGAACACTCCCAATCTTTTGGCCTTCTGCAAAGGGGTCAATACCTGATTGCAACCTTGTGTGGAGGCCCACATAGCCACCCCCTGGCCTTGTATTATGAATTCCTAGTTTTTCCACCTTGGAACATTTTTGTATGTTTTTTTTTACATTTTAAAAAAAGTTTTTTATTCTTAAATTATTCAATTTTTAATGTTTTGTTATATTGACTAATTTGTATACTGCCCAGAGCCTCCCTCTGAATGAGATGGGCAGTGATATAAATAGTCTTCCACAAGAGCAGTTAAGGTGGCCCTAAATTAGGGGTATGGTCTCTAAGAAAGAGGGGTGTCCTTAAGGCCATTTTGCAAAGTTTGTTTCAATCAGACAGAATCCAACATCCTTGGAGCAACTGAGAGTTTATAAAACATACCAACACGCTTTTGGTTATAACAATGCTAAACATCTAGAGAAGTAGCCCCCATCCAGGGGTGGGTTCTAGCTGGCATTACTGCTGGTTCACTTGTGTGCATGCTTGTGCGTGTGTGCTGGATATGCCTTGTGCGCGCATGTGAAATTCAATGGAAATGGTTCTGCGCATGTGCAGAACTCCCCCAAAAGATGGTGATAGCAGCGACCGGAGAACTGGTTCAGGGGCATGGCCAGCCTGCGTCGCTGCCACTTCTGTGATCCAGGCTGGCATACCACTACCAGTTCAACCGAACCTGGCCGAACCGGTAGGAACCCACCTCTGGCCCCATCTGAGATTTTTACCTGATGTGAAGAAGAAATAGGTCTCACTTAGGAATGAAAAGTTGTGTTTTCACACATTACGCTATATTTCAGAGCATTCAAAAAGAAGGACGGGTGGCCGTAGCACTTCTCTTTTAGTTCAGGTTTCCCACCAGTCTGATTATAATTTTCAAAAATGGGCTCCATTGGCATCTTCAAAAATAAAAAAGTTGAGTGGTTGTAGCTGTGGTTTGTATAAGTATATTTCTTGGACCAAAAATTCTGTACAAACAAAAAGGGGATTGCATAAGAACTTGAGGGATGGTAGGAAGCCAGCATGATCATTGCCTTCTGGTAAACAATTATTTTGTTATAAATCTGGCCGATAATGGCAGCCATTTTGTTGGAGCATCTACAAAATGGCAATAATTCAGGTATGTTATCACCCCTCTCCAAATGTTTGTGCTTTAAATTATATTTCCAAGATTATAACATGGGATCATTATATGATCTTATATTAGCTCAAGAATTAGGTTGCCATTGCTTAGTTCTAAGTAGAGCATTTGCCAGTCCTAAAATCTGCACCATCCATTAATGTACTTTACATTTGGGAACAAAGCAGTTCTTAATGACAAGTCTTCACGTGTATTGCTCCAAAATGTTTTTTTTAATATTTACTTATTTAATTAATTTCCATAACTGCCCATGTCAAACAAATGGGATGGCAAATATAAAACATGTTTTTCCTGAATTGCTCTTAAAATATTATGTCTCTTCCCAAAACGGAATAAATAATTCAGCTGACAGTAGTATTTCTGGGATACTTGTGGTAATAAAGTAAAATAAACAATAAAATGGGTTGTGTGTCAAGGGATAGAATTTGTGTGTGTGTGTGGCATTCTTGGTTCTAGTGGAAATGAATTTCAAACAATTTGCTATTTGGACCAAAAAAAAGAAAAAAAACAACATGTAGAGAATCCAAAGTACATTCCTGGTTCAAGCATGTTGCAATCATGAAAAGATGGGCATTTTCTGTTCACCAAATTCTCCAGCTAAGCCAGCCAGATCTCTCTAGATTTACTGTACAGAAGAAATTAGATGAAAACGTTTGTATATGTTCAGAAATTGTTTAGACAGCTATTTGGGCAACTGCTTTAGTTACATGCCTGACGTGTACAACTAATACGTCCTGTAGGAACCACGTAGGTTGGCTTGGCTCCTAGTGCCATGAAAGCCCTTTTAGCAACTTCTCAGGAGGATGTAACAAAATATTGAAGCAAGCTAATGACTGCTGCCTCATATGTAACAGGAAATGGCATAGGTTCCCAATTTTAATGTTACAGATTATAGTTGTCCACAGCCTTCCTTTTTTCTATAATATTATGTTTGCAGATTTCCTGCAGATTCTAACCTCACAAGCACAGGAAAAAAGGGGGCATCTCCAGGATTGTGCTCAAATTTTGGTATATTTATACAATGTGTGGAAAGTACAAGAAGCAGCCTTTTAATAAGATCTAGTTATAAGATCTAGTTATAAGACAGAAGTCAACAATATGAAAATCCGTCAAGTTGTAACATTTGAGGTTTGTTTTTCACTTTTGCAGTTGAGTATATAGACTTATAGAGTTATTAACTATATTTCAATTCAGTGCTCTACCTACTATTGACTTAACATTCCTTGTGTTCTAAAGCTGTAGAAGCCATGCTAAATTTGTGAAAAGTAGACAATCAGGAATTTCAGTTTTAGTATAGTTCAGTGAAGCCCTGGAGAAGACAGTGACATCTCTCCTCTGTTGGGACAATTTATAAGCCTAAGGACTCAGCAATCATTTCCTCTCCCAACCTGATTGTCAGCAGATGGAAATTGCCTTCTCCTATAAGAATCCTGCACAGGAAATACAAGCAGAAATAGGGTATCAGAGTTGCTATGTTTTTAGGCATAAACTTTTATATTATAGGGATATTTCTACCCATCCCACCCCAATACCTTAAAAAACAGTATTGCTTTCCACAGAAACAACTGCTTAGCCTGGTGTTTTCAATAGGTCAATTCTTCCTATGCTTGTTAAGAATATCAATTTCAACAGGGAAGTTGCATTTTCTTTTTCAGATCACCATAAAGCTATAGTAATAGTAATGGTAATCTTCTCATCCTAAATGTATGTTAATTATGTTTCATATAAGCAACATCAAGTGACCTTAATAAAAAACATTTTGCAATTGGCTATGTGTGGTCCTTTGCATAACTTCAATTAAAAATACAGCCAAGCAGCAATACTGCAATATTAATCTGTTTTTCTCTTGGCGTGTAGCTCTGATAATACCTCAAGGGAATGGAGTTCCTCATGCACATATATCAAGGTCCCCACCCTTATTTTTTTAAGCAGCCTTTCAGTGATGAGTCTGAGTTATAGTTTAATAGCTCTGAACTCCATTTCAAAGGAAATGAACACTCCACTTGTCACTCTAAGTAAACTATCTACGCAATATATATTAACTTTCTAACGTGAACAATCAGTAAAATCACAACAACTGAACAGTAACCAGGACTTTGCAAAACACAGTGGCAACCTAATCAGAGGGCAATTGTTCCATCTCCTCCCCCTGCCCTGCACACACTTTTTTTAGCACTTCCTGAATCTAACATTTCTGACATTTTACATGAAAGACACCATTCATTGGCGGCCATTGTTTAATGGTTCTTTAATACAAAGCATAGCTTGCTACAGTATACGGTATGTGAATTAGCATCCTTGCAGCGCTTTACTCTCATAAGTGGTTAAAAAAATGCTTCCTGCCTTTTTTTTACAATCATCAGTTAAACAGCCTTTTCATGACTGCATGGGAGCTTCTATTGCTGTCCAAAATTTAAGTATCTTATGCTGCAGCATGGAAACCACTTAGAGTACTATAAATACTATTAAGCACACCTCCTTAAATTATAGCACTTTAAATTTATAGGATTTAAGCTTATAGGATTTACTGAGGGAGGTATACTCAAGACGATACATTGTATTGTAAACCATCAAAATTTAAATTGGTATCAAAAAAGCTGAATTCCTGCATCCTGGATTATACAAATAAAGAAAGCCTGCATGTATAGACATACAGCATGCAGTTGTTTAGAATCAATTACTTTTCCTAATTATGAAGATGGATATATTTACTGATGCTTCAAACTCGCCCTTTCTTGCTACCCAGAATTTGCTTACCTTTGGAGATTTCACCAAGGATATTCAAGCATATTCTTAGGTATAGGAGATAGTAACTTGAGAGATTTAAAAAGTCAACATTTTCACATTGTTAAATCTCCCCCCCCCTCCGCCATTATTTCATTAAATCAGTTTCTGTTAAATCAGAAATATGAGTGTTTGCATTTTTTCTACTTTATGCTTCTAATAAAGAGGTAAACAAATGATGCCTAAGATTTTTTCTCATTCCAGATCAACAATGTTTCCTGTCTTTCAAAGGCACCTACCATTTTTGCTTCAGTCTCCAGGGCAAAAGGGCTGTTAATACCCATGTGTGACTCCTCCCACGCCTCACTTCGGAAACTTTTCAAAATTCCTAGCATGTACATCCATTCCAAAGAATGCCATGAATTGACATGTACATGGCTGATGAGCACCCAAATGGAAAATGGTTTTATGTGGTTTCTACTGGTTGTTGCAGAATACAATTTTCCTGCTCCAGCTCCTTCACTTCAGTCTTCCATAGTGTTAAATTTATGAAAGTGTCTTGAGAAGCAGAATGGTATGCTGGTCTTGTTGTATTCAGATTGAGATTGTCTGGCAATGTTTCGGCGAGGTCTCACTCGCCATCTTCAGGCTGATGTTTTCGGCTTAAAGTGTGATCGGAGCTGCCATCTTTCTATAAATCTTGGTGGGGGGTTGTGGAGTGCTGGCGTTGTTTCAGTAAGTGGATTGATTGGATGTGTGGCTGTATCATGATTGATAGATTGGTGCTGATTGGTGCTGGCTGTGTGTCCGTTGTTGTTTTGTGTTGTAACGGCCTGGGTGGTAGGTGAGGCTCGTTTGTTGACTAGGGCTGGTTTCCAGATGTCAAAAAATAGCCAACATCTTAAGAAACTCCAAATACAAAATCCAACTAGAAAACCAAGGAGTCTACGAAATACCATGCAAAATCTGCCCTGCAACATACATAGGACAAATGAGCAGGAGAATAAATGCACACATCGCAGAACACAAGAACGCAGTAAGAAAAAAAGAAAAAACTTCCTCCCTTTTCCAGCACCTTAAAGCTACAGGACATGAAATTAATTTTGAAGGAACCAAATTAATCTCCAAAACTGAACACTTCAACAAGAGAATAATTACGGAACCTCTGGAAAGAGAGAAACACCCACACAACATGAATAAACATGACGATACCTCCCGCCTACCAGACATCTGGAAACCAGCCCTAGTCAACAACGAGCCCCACCCACCACCCAGGCCGTTACAACACAAAACAACAACGGACACACAGCCAGCACAAATCAGCACCAATCTACCAATCATGATACAACCACACAGCCTATCAATCCACTTACTGAAACAACGCCAGCACTCCACACACCCCCAACAAGATTTATAGAAATATGGCAGCTCCGATCACACTTTAAGCCGAAAACACCAAATGCAGGTAAGATGACTGAAAGTTCCAATGACATATGAGGTGATATTATTTTAATATAGGTGGAATATTCCCTGATGCCTCTTCTTACCATGCAGGAGAAAAATACAACCCCAAGAAGACTAAATATAATTATTTTTCTTAATGTGTAGCCCAGCACTAAAAGGATTTTCTAGCAGCCCTCTGAATTAAAACACATTTACTGTGAAGAATTTTATTAACAGTCACAACTGTACAAGTAATAAGAAAGGAATTAGTGTATATACAGTACATTCAGAAAGTATTCAGACCCCTTTCACTTTTGTCAATTTTGTTACGGTGCAGCCTGATTGTAGAGTTGTTGAAATCTATCTTTTTACTCATTAATCTACATTCAGTACCTCAGAATGACAGTGAAAACAGAATTTTAGAAATGTCTGTAAATTTATTAAAAAGAAAAAACCTGAAATATCACATTGACATAAGTATTCAGATCCTTCACTCAGTGTTTTGTTGAAGCACCTTTGGCAGAAATTACAGCCTTGAGTCTTTTTGGATATGACCCAACAGGCTTTGCACACCTGGATTGGGGGATTTTCTGCCATTTTTCCTTGCAAATCCTCTCAAGCTCAGTCAGGTTGGATGGCGACCGTCAGTGGACAGCCATTTTCAGGTCCCTCCAGAGATGTGTAATAGGGTTCACATCAGAGCTCTGATGGGCCACTCTAGAACATTCAGTTGTCCCTAAGTCACTCCTGTGTTGCCTTGACTGTGTGTTTAGGATCATTGTCATGTTGGAAAGTGAACCTTTGGGCCAGTCTGAGGTCCTGAGTGCGGTGGAACAGGTTTTTATTGAGAATATCCCTGCACTTTGCTCCATTCAATTTTGCTCCATTCCTTCAAGCCTGACCAGTCTCCCAGTCCCTGCTGCTGAAAAACATGCCCACAGCATGATGATGCTGACACCATGCTTCACTGTTGGGATGATATCAGGCAGGTGATAAGCAGTGCCTGGTTTCCTCCAGACATAACGTTTAGAATTGAGACTAAACAGTTCAATCTTGGTTTCATCATACCAGAGAACCTTGTTCCTCACAATCAGTGTATTCTTCAGGTGCTTTTTTACAAACTCGAAGTAGGCTTTCATGTTTTGCACTGAGAGGTTTCCATCTAGCCACTCCGCTATAAAGCTCAGATCAGTGGAGGACTGCAGTAATCGTTGTCCTGGAACTCTGTCCCATCTCTATAGAGGGTCTCTAGAGATCAATCAGAGTAACCATGAAGTTCTTGGTCATCTCTCTTACTAAGGCCCTTCTCCCCCAATTGCTCAGTTTGACCAGCAACCAACTCTTGGAAGCGTCCTGGTTGTGCCGCACTTTTTCCATTTGAGAATTATGGAGCCATTGTGTCTTAGGAACCTTCAGTGCAGCAGAAATGTTATGGTAGCCTTCCCCAGATCTGTGCCTAGCAATAATCCAGTCTGAGCTCTTCAGGCAGTTCCTTTGACCTCATGGCTTTTGCTCTGCTACAGGTATGCCAGCTATGAGGCCTTCTATAGAGAGGTGTGTCCCTTTCCAAATCATATCCGATCAATTTAATTTACCACATATAGATTCTAATCAAGATGTAGAAACATGTCAGCAATGATCAAGAGAAATAGGAGAAATTTCAAATGTTGTTGCAAAGGGTCTGAATATTTATGCCAATGCGATGTTTCAGTTTTTTTCTTTTTAATAAATTTACCGACATTTCTAAAATTCTGTTTTTACGTCAATATGGGGTACCAAGTGTAGATTAATGAGAAGAAAATGGATTTCAACAATTGTAGAATCAGACTGTAGCATAACAAAACTGACAAAAGTGAAGGAGGTCTGAATACTTTCTGAATGTACTGTATAGTTTTATTTATATATACTGTATATATCTTATAAAATGCATAAACATCATTGTATTATCAATCCCATCCCTGGACAAGCAATTTGCAAGGGAAATAAAATCTTGCAGAAGCATTCTTATCTCCCTTTTTTTGCTCTAGGCAAAAAGTACCAATGTTCAAGACCACACTTCCCCAGCGTGCTCCAACATGTGATGCAGAACTACGTACTCAGGATATGCATACACCATTTGGCTTGGTTTTCTTTCTCTTGATGTATCCAATAGCTGGGAAACTAATCTCCTGGCTAGAAATGTTTAGAATTCCTCAGGGAATGTAAATAGCCAAATAAAGAAACTGCCTTCCAGAGCAGGAGATCAATGTACCATCTCTGGCCAAGCCAGTATGCAGCTGATGATGAAGCTGCACCCCCACCCCACCTCACCCCCAATCCTCCCACCCCCATGATGCTTAGCATAGTGCAAATGAAACAACAGAGCTGCTTTGCCAGATGCTTACGATAGTAACATGCTGCATTGTTTCAAAAACAAAGCTGCTCCTTAATGAGAGAGCTTCCTGCCTAAGTGAGCACCCAGCATGACCAACCATACACCATCACAGAGCCAATCAGCTATTCCGTTCTTTTAAAAAACTGGTATATTTTTGGTATGGCTAGCAAAGCTCTCTCAAAAGACAGACACGCACGCACAAAGTAGAGCCTGAGGAAGTTAGCTTCATGGCTCAAGTCCCACATCATCCAAGACGATAGACAGCAGCATTATTGCGCTGAACATCAGGACAGTACACTGCAGAGTCTCTCTAAGGGCAGCGAAAAGGCTCAGTTAGTAAAAGTCTCTTCTCTAGTAGTTGGAATTGGCTTTTTCAGGAAGTGCATCACGGCTTGCATCACTTTGCCAGGGGAGATGTTGTAGACAGGATGCGTTGGCTGCTGTTTGGGAATGAAGGAAAGGGGAAAAAAGAATTAATTTCAATTCTGCTGGCTGTTTGGTTAAAAAGAAGAACAGGAAGAAGCAGCCAAATTTGGACATTTAAATGTTACATAAGGCATTCAGTCAGCAGATTCATTTCATTTTGCTTGATAAAAGCTTGACCACAGAGCTCCAGGGAGTCCTTGACTTACATCACAATTGAGTTCAGAACTTCTATCACTAAACGAGGGAGTCGTTAAGCGAGTCCAATCCAGTTTATGATCTTTTTTTGTTATTGTTTTTAAGTGAATCTGATTTCCATTATTTGGCTTTGTTTGTTGGGAACCTCCTGGGAAGTCAAAAATGGCAATTACGTCCACCCGGGATGCTGCAAACAGGTAAATGTGAGCCAGTTATTGTCAAGCACCTAGATCATGATCCTGTGACCATGGGCCACTGTAATAATAAGTATGAGGACCAACTGTAAATAGCTTTTTTCCGCACTGTTGTAACTTTGAATAATTGTTAAACAAATGGCTGTGTTCATCTCGGGTGGGGGTGGGGGTAATGAATCTGCCTACTGAGATGAGGTGAACTGGTTGCTTTCATGGTATGGAGACAATAACTTGGTCCTTAACATCAATAACACCAAGGCAGGGACGTGCAGTCAGGGGAGGCAGAGCCTCATCACTGTCATTATGAAAAGAAAAGAAAATGTAAAAGGAAACAGGCAAGAGCTGAGGTCAGGCTGAGCTAGTTGCTGCCAGAGTCACCATGGATGACTCTGCTTAGTGCTTAACTGTTTAAAAAAGCCTCTAAAAAAGTGCCCTCTACAGGAGGCGGCAGGAGAACGACATGCCTCATCTAGTCTGAGTTTTTATGATCACTCGAGCAGTGTTAACCAAAGGTTAAAAGCCAAAAAATTCCTGACGTAGATGAGGCACGTTGTTCTCCTGCCTCCTCCTGTAGAGGGTGCTTTTTTAGAGGCTTTTTTAAACAGTTAAGCAGAGTCATCCACGGTGACTCTGGCAGCAACTAGCTCAGCCTGACCTCAGCTCTTGCCTTTTTCCTTTTACATTGTTTTTCTTTTCATGATGACAGGCAAGAGCAGAGTTGAAATCCTCTCTGAAACAGCTGGAAAGGGTATGTATGGGTTGGAGGGAGGGGGAGGCATTCAAACTTCATCCTTCTGGTGCAACTTTGTGTGTGTGTGCGTGTGTCCGTGCGTGCGTATGTGTGTTTGAGAGAGGGGGGAGGGAGGGAGAGAGGGAGGAAGGAGGGGAAGGGAGAAGAAAAAGAAAAAAACTTATTTAACAAAGAAGAAAAAGAAATGCTGTTGCTTTAAATTGGAACTGAGCATGCCTGGCTGTGGAATTCTGGGAGTTGAAGTCCACAAGTCTAAAAAAATTGCTGCCTCACCAGCCATAAACCTCACCGCACGTCACTGCACCAAGGAGCTTATAGTGGACTATAGCAGGAATAGATAAGACATCCAGCCCTTGCTTATCAATGGACAACGAGTGGAGCAAGTGGCCAATTGTAAGGTTCTGGGTATTATCATAAAAGAGGACCTGATCTAGGGCGCTCACATTGCTGCACTGGTCAAAAGGGCCCAGCAGAGATTATACTACCTGAGGCTTCTCAGGAAACAACAACTGAATGAAAAACTGCTGGTAACCTTCTACCGCTGCACCATAGAGAGGATTTTAACTTACTGCACCTGTGTATGGTTTGCCAATTGCACAATGGCAGATAGGACAGCACCTCAGAAGGTTATGTGTTTGTGTTTTATTTTTATAGTTATAATGTACACTGAAGGTGGCATTTAATTTCATTGAAGTGCAATGACAATAAAATAAAATAAACTAACCAAATCTATGTGCCAAGTTCTGAAGCCTCAGTTCTGGACCACTAGAAAATTTTCCTCAACTTTGCTCTGAGCAATGTACTGTCAAGCTCAGTTTTATGTGCCTCAATATCCTTTAGCTGTTTTCAAGCGGCTGAAGAAAAGACACATTCCTGTAGCTATGTCAACAAAGTTTGCTTGCCTATCTCTACAGAACAAAATAGTAAGATTCTGCAAACTCCCCTGCTTGCCATCTGCCATTTTTCTAAGGCTGGGGAGATCTTTCCTTCTAGTTATGTGAAGATGAAGGGAAAGAAAAATATATGCAAGATTGCAGGTGGACTTTTAATCTCAGTAAAATTAAGGTCTCTCATTTATGGAACATTAATTTCTAACCTAATGAGTAAGAGGCAGGGACTCTGTTGACACAGGAAGAGTAGTACTTTCAATCTTCTTGATGCTAGAGCCAGCTGGGACTGTGGAAGGGAAATGAGGAGGCACTTGCCCCACACAACATACTAGTATTCCTATCCTGCCTCATCCCCATTGCTGTCTAAAAGTTACCTCACAAGAGTATCATTTTACATATTGTTACCTATTGGGTTCTTATTTCGCACCAACCATTTGTTTTCACATCACTAAGCCAGCATCCTGGTTTGTACACATAATACTAACTGTGGTTTACAAGGCACATTGCGGTTTAGTACATTGCAAGAGCCTGATTTTAACCCATTTCAAGGTACCCGTTATCCGCACGTGGTTATAATGAAGAAAGCTCTGCCAGAAGGCTTGACCTGTGGTAAAACAAACCATAAGCCATCCTGAGCAGCTACACACATAGAAATCAATTCCGGTTTAGATGAAACTTACCAAGCGATTCTCTGGCACTCCTAGCACAACTTCATGTAAAAGATCTCCACTGCCAAAATGCTGTGCTATTGACAACCCACTCAGGCAGTAGCATGTATGGTAAAAATCTCGAGACCTGGAGGGGAATCACACATAAGGTTGAGGTAACAGAAACGGGAGTGTTTTTATGCTAGATGTGCATGCTTTTATGTAGAGTTCCTTTTTGAAATTAGCAACAGCACTTAGTTATATACCACTTCACACTACTTTACAGCCCTCTCTAAGTGGTTTACAGAGTCACAATATCCCCCCAAAAAAACATTCTGGGTCCTCATTTTACCCACCTCAGAAGGATGGGTCAACTTTGAGCCTGGTGAGATTCAAACTGCCGAACTGCAGGCAGCCAGCAGTCAGCAAAAGTAGCCTGCAGTACTGCATTTGAACCACTGCGCCACCATGGTTCTTGAAATTAGGTTTAAAATATGTAGAAAATCAAGCCAACAGGCAAAATCTAGATTAAGACTCCAGCTGTGTACAGGCCCTTGGTCTCACCTTGAATATAGGTAATCCTTGACTTACAACCACAACTGAGCTTAACATTTCTGTTGTTAAGTGAGAAATGTGTTAAGTGAATTTTGCCCCATTTTACAACCTTTCTTGTCTCAGTTGTTAAGTGAATCACTGCAGTTGATGTTAGTAACCTAGTTGTTAAGTGAATCTGGGTTCCCAATTACTTTGCTTGTCAGAAAGGTGGCAAAAGGTGATCACGTGTTCTTGGGACACAGCAACAGTCATAAATATGAACCAGTTGCCAAGCATCTGAATTTTGATCACATGATCATGGGGATGTTTGAATGGTTGTACTGTGAAAAACAGTCATAAATCACGTTTTTCAATGCCATTGTAACTTTGAATGGTCACTAAATTCTAAGTTGAGGACTACCTGTACCTCACATTCAGTCCATGGGTATCCCAAAGGCAGGCAGAAAGATCTGGAGGGTGATGATCAAATTCCATCTCCTCAGAGTCTTTAGCTTTCATTTCTCAAGTTTTGTCTGGCCACCAGTGCATATATTAATCTGGCTACATTTATTTTCACAATGGAACACAAGGTAAGGAAGGGGCTTTAAAGTTTGGTTGAGTTAAATGGGGTTGCCAGTAAGTTTGGGATGAGCTGTTTCTCTTGTCAAGTTAAAGCAGAATTATGGCAACTTAAGCTAACTTAATTAAATGCATTGCTGAATTCTGTTGCTCTTGACAAAAAAGTGTGGAAATTGTATGTTTCCATGCAGATTAACCCAGATTCTCCAATTCAGATTCTGATGCTAGTTCCTCCCTAACTCTACCTCTCCAAAACACCTTCTCTGCCTATCATTTTAATGCATCTCTATTATGCAAAGGGATTTTAATTACCATCCGACCAAGATTTTTGATAATCCCAAATTTATCATTTCCAACTGCAAGGAAGATGCCTGTCAAGAATCACCCACTATTACTCACTTTCCTGGCTTATCCAAAAGACCTCCTGCAGGACATTGGCAACACAACAAGATATACTCTTGAAGAGCTTGTTGGTCAAACATCCAGTGTGTCATACTGAGAGCGGGATCACCTAAGAGAAACATCACATCAATAAATACTTAAGAAAAATTAGTTGAAAATACTTCCTGCACACCATGCTAATGGGAATATACAAAGGGAAACTACTTGATTCAAGTTTAGTCCTATAGCATGACCTTATTGGAAAACTATATTTCCTATCTTATTGTCTAGATTTACTCCTCCCAAACCTGGACATTATCCTAGATTTTTAAGTTCAGCTCTTAAGTTTTTTCCTATCTAACCTAGCTATTGCAGAGAATTTTGGGAGTCAAAGCTGTTTTGGAAGACAGGTTGGGTAAAGCTATTCAGATGGACTCCAATATTCATCGTGCCCAGCCAGGCTTGGAACTGTAGCCCAACACAAGGAATACACCAGATTGAGAATGTCCTGACTCATAAGGGTCAGTTGTAGCAAATGTGGCTCACTTAATCATGATCAAGATGGTGCCTCCTAGGTTTTCCTAGTTTACCCTACTGAACTTTTAAGGAGACTCGGCAGGCAAGAACTAAGTTTCTAGCAGTTGTTGGCAACTGCTGCTTTTGTCCTCTAGTCTTTCCAATTATAGGTACTCAATAGATCATCCACCAGTCGTATGCTGTGCTGCAAGACAAGTGGAGAATCCAGTTGCTAAGGAAATAATTAGACCCAAATGAGTATTGAGCAAGAGACAGGTTGGAAAAGAGACAGAACTAAAAATGTACTTTGCCTATCCTCAGACATAACATTTTTCTTGTGTTTCTAATCTTTTGCCTGTCAGCGGTCTGTTGCATTACATGCTTTCTAGCCTTATTACTAAGTTGAAAGAAGAATATTTCCCAGTTGCTACAAAAATCAGAATGCAAAAGCTAAGATTATTGTGTCTGCTTCGTCCTTGAGCTTTCATTGAACTCCAGCATACTTGTCTACTCCAAAGAGGAAATCAGTGTCAAAAAACTGTGCCCAGTGGGGAAAGCATGGCTAACATTTCGAAGTTCAGACTTACCTTTGGCATGCAAAGCTCGATGTAGGAGAGGCAGTAAACCAGCCTGCCAGAATGAGTAGCAGCCATCCACCAGCTTGTTACAACGACCCTGAAACCCTCCTTCAAAACGCATCTGACGGCTTGTAACCCAGTGCTGGCAGAGAAAGCAAAGCAATCACCACTCTTGTCCACAACAATCAGAGAAGCTGTTACACACAATAGACTCAACTTAAGAGAGTCAGACATTTGCATGTTTTTATTTCCCCCTTAGTTTAATACAGCCTTATTACAACAATGTAGCCACCCTTAGGTATAAAATTGAAAGAAGGAAACAAAAAAATCAGACTGCTCAATCGACATACTAAAAATAATTTTTTTAACACCATTATAACATATAACATGGTAGAGTTGCTATCCAGCAAAGTCATTGAGAAATGATGGTATAGCAAATAATCTCCACCAATAATGGATATGACTGGTTTTCCTCAGAGTGATAATGGGCAGGAACTTTCACTGTTACCATTTTTAACGCTGAGATATGTTTTGTTATTCTTTCCATTTTGTATTTTTAATAACACAATAATATTATCTATCTAGAATAATATTTAATAATTTTGGAAAGGTGCTCAGAGCCTTTATGAAACTGAGTGAAGTAAAATTGGCAGTACTAAATAAATACCAAAAGTTGTGTATACATTTTTTAATTGAAATGCTGACATGAAATTCACACATCATTGCTAAAGCAATCTTCTATGGTGGTATGCTGAATACAGATCCCATCATCACAGCCAGCACTCCTAGTGCTGGGCTGGGGATGATTGGATTGATCTGAAGCAATGAGATTGGGAATTAATTAAAACATTTTTACTTTTATGGATTAGACAGAGATTTGAGTCTTAAGAAATAATGCCAGACAGTTTATCCAGCAGAAATATTCACACAACGCAGAGCCCAATTATGCAATTTTGTAATCTGACAGAAATATCCAAGTACTAGATTTGGGGAGCAGTAAAAGAGGAACATCAACTATAAAGAAGATACAAGTAGGTTAGGGTTAAACGGGAAGCCTATTAGCAATGCATTAATCATGAATTAGGCCCATCATTTATTTCTGAAACTGTAATACAGGCTTGCACTAAAGATAAAGGTTCCCCTCGCACATATGTGCTAGTCATTCCTGACTCTAGGGGGCACTGCTCATCTCCGTTTCAAAGCCAAAGAGCCAGCACTGTCCAAAGATGTCTCCGTGGTCATGTGACCAGCATGACTAAAAGCCAAAGGCACATGGAATGCTGTTACCTTCCCACCAAAGGTGGTCCCTATTTTTCTACTTGCATTTTTTACATGCTTTCAAACTGCTAGATTGGCAGAAGCTGGGACAAGTAACGGGAGCTCACTCCGTTACGCAGCACTAGGGATTCAAACTGCTGAACTGCCAACTTTCTGATTGACAAGCTCAGTGTCTTAGCCACTGAGCCACCGCATATCTGCACAAGCTTGGACTATGGACAGCCAATTAGAAAATACCAATGGAAGACTGGTTTGGATATGTTGACTGTAGTAGGCTTAGTATATGCACAAAGATGAAAAACTGAGATACCCACAATGGAGAAATGGACAGTAAAGATGGAGAAAAAAATGAAATGATGATTTATGGATTTGCCATAATTTAAAAAGAGTTGAATATAGGGGAAATATGATGTAAGTGTGCAGATTTACTTGTAACTGCAAGTAAGAAATAGAGTCATTCCTTTATATATTTTTATTTATTTATTTCAGTTTCTTCTTTCAGTTCTTCTCACTTTTTCATTTTTTTCTTCTTTTCCTTAATTTTAGTTTAGATTATTTTCTCCCAAAGATACTTTTTCAAGAGGCAACTGGACTTTCTGGTTTTTCTTTGAAGACGTTTCGCTTCTCATCCAAGAAGCTCAGAGCTGAAGAAGTTTCTTGGATGAGAAGCAAAACATCTTCAAAGAAAAAAGCAGAAAGTCAAGAGTTGCCTCTTGAAAAAGAACCTTTTGGAGTTCTCCCAAAAAAGAAACCACAAAATAGTAAGGAAAAGAGGAGGACAGGGAAAACCCTGGGAAAGTTACTAGAATAATAAAAGTAAATACTCTGAAGAAAAGATACAACAATCACAAAAATAGGAAAAAGAAAAAGAAGTCAGAGGAAAAGGGGAGAAGAGAAGTAGGGAAGAATTAAAACTGGAATTTTTGAGAGCCCCAGAGAAAATGGTTTAAAAGAGGAAGAAAGGAAAAAGAGTACATTAGTAGACTAAAGAGTGTAGTAGTAAGATTGTTATTGTGAGGTAACTAATTAAAAAATAAAGAAATGGTAGTATATTGTTAATTGAAGAAAAATGCTTAAATTGAATTAGAGAATGTATGCTGTTTATAGCAAAATATACCAATGAGAAAATAAAAAAAAGGAAAATTTGGGTGTAAACTTTTGAAGGGCAATGGAAGATATTGTTTATGTATTAAGAAAAAATAATCATAAAGATGAAAAATAATGGAAGAGAATAATTTGGCAGAAAGTAAAAATGAAACTATGATGTAAAAAGGACTATGCAAATGAGAGCATGTAAAAGAAAAGACACGGACAACTCTTTGTTCCTATGATATGTATAATTTTATTAAAAATTAAAAACCTTGAATGGGGGGGGGAAGCACCTTTGGGACAACCGAGACCATGGATGACTAAGAATCTCCCAAGACATTATATTTACTTTGTTTTATATCTGAGAACGTTTTAATAAAAATTATGAAACTGTAATTTAGATGCATTGATTTCTCTTCTCTTCTTTGAATAGCATGAAATAGATAAGTGAATCCAACAAATGGTTACTTACTAATAAACTTTTTAAATTCAAAACTTGTTCACTTTTGAGAATGACCAAGGCTGCCAATCCACAAAATGTATATCCTCCATGGGCTTCCATGCCAGGGACACCACCGATACCGCCCTCCCAGTTTTGACATCTAATTCAAAATTAAAACACAAAAGCAGAGGCTGTATTCTTGTTTCAAGATAGAAAATAAGATTAGTGTTTGTTTTTCTGCTTTTCCTGCTCTGGATAACAGTCTAAGTCTGTTAAATTGCCAAGAGTTTCTTACCTTGCGACCATTCTGCAGTTTTTTCAAAGAGAGATGGTGAATAATGTTGTAAGGGAAGCTACGGATGCAGCACAATAGGCACTCCTGAGATTGAAATAAAAGAATATTTAAAGCTTTAGATGGAGAAGGAATATACATGGCTCTACTGTTGTTAAGTAAGAAATCCTATATTGCACTGTACTATCTTTACTATTACACTCAGGATGCTCTTGAAAAATAACATGCGTTATAAAAAGAAGAAAGCTATTAACTTTTAGTAATTCTTCCACTCTCAAAAAAGCCTACATGCAATGAAACAGCTTTGTGTAAAGGGAGGCAAGAGATGTAGATAAAGTTGGCAACTCTCTGCCAACAGAGGATTTACATCAGCAACACAAGGAAGGAGACAATTGCTGGCAGGTTCCCATCTGTGCTATGGGCAACCTCCCACTCTAAACCTGAAAAAGTTCCCTGATTCTCAGAATAGAGAGCTGGGGGGGAAATGTGTTGAAGGGGGCATCCTTAACAATTGGCTTCCTTCCTATTTCATTCCAACTGAATGAAAAAGGCTTCTGTCGCAAAGCAACAGCAATTGGGCGCATTTTTAAAGCACAACAGAATGGAAATTATACCAAAAGCTACATTTGGACGTTTACATTCACCCTTCAGTAACCAACTGGTAATTAATTTACATTTATAATTACAAAACATATTTTGTGACTATTGATATTAAGACAGAGAGAACCTCTCTTATATCTTTTCCTACAATCTCATGGAGGAGAGGGGAAGTTCCAAAGAAATTGTAGGTCTTACACAAATGTGAAATCATTTATTGATTCCCCACACTGAATAGTGTAAACTTCTGTTTTAAAAGTGTCTTCTTTCATCAATTTGCTATACCTAAACAAAACCTGAGCATGTGTGCTGTTTTTCCCCACAGTCACATGGAACTCCTCTGAATTACAGTCACGGCAAGACAACCTTGTTGACCCTTATTGAGGGTGTTTCCTCAGAGCAGTGGCCAAGACCTCAATCTCTTACTTTATGTCTAGCCATGTCATTACTAACTTGTGTAGAATGTTAAATGCACTTCAGGAGAAACCTCCTAGTAATCAATAGCTCCTGATTTGCTTTTTGAGAGAGTAATACATGGAAAGTTTTCAACATACCGGACATCAACTTCACCTCCTAGGTGCATGATAAAGGAGCCATCAGGCTGCTTCAGGGAATACAGGTATTCCAGAAGCTTCTCTCTGAAAATGAAAAGAAGCTGATAAGATGAGGAACTTCAGTAATATTTATCCCAATTAGGAGAAAATCAAAGTAGCACGAATGGTTCAGAATCTCTATAACTTTTTCATTTTTTTGATGGCAACCTCCCCATAACATGCTCTTTCTGAAGAATCTTGAGCCCTCATCATCAAAGGCAGAGTTTTCATTTCTACCAAAGCACCTGGATCCTTCACAACAGCTGCCTTCTTACCACCACCACCCCATATGCTGTAATACCATATCTTTGCATATACTCTTTGTTATATTATGTATCAAAAAAGACCAAGTCTGAGCACTGAATCAGGTCAGCTGTCAGATGAAACATCAGAAGGCCAAGCCAAGCCACATAACACTAAATTGACTCCTACTATTGGAATTCAAAGCAACTGGCCAGTGCAATAAGGGAGATGCTGTACCCAATCCCTGTAGTATTCCTGGAGGATGATCTTAGAACCCCGATTACATATTTAACTCCATACATATTCTCTCTCCTTACAACTTCCAGGCTAATTTATTTCAGGGCCCAACTGTGATATTAGGAATGGTTACAGGTAGTTCTCAACTTACCACCACTCATTTACTGATCGAAATTATAACAGCACATAAAAAATGACTTAGGACCATTTTTTATACTTATGACAATTACAACATACAATATAAGTCTAAGTGGTATTGCTATTGCTATCAATAGATCATTACTCCAAACTCCACAGTAGGGAGATTGTACAAACACAGTGGAAGAATCCAGTGAGGGATCAGCACCACATAAATACGGGGGTTCTGCTGTTATTTTTTAGGAGAAAAGTGAATCTACTATATTAGATAGTACATCCCTGGCAATTGGTGAAAAACATTTCTGACTCTCAACTAATATAGATTAAGCAACAGAATGATAGTTAAAAAGCAGGCCAGGCTATTGAATGTGCTGCATCTGCCTGCAGTAGGGTCTACACCAGTGTTTCTCAACCTTGTCAACTTGAAGATGTCTGGACTGAGGAGAAAACGAATGCTGGCTGGGGAATTCTGGGAGTTGAAGTCCAGACATCTTCAAGTTGACAAGGTTGAGAAACACTGGTCTACACTCACATAATTCTAAAACAATGTGAACAGGTACTGCTTTATGTTTGTTTCCCACTGTTCATCATAACCTATAAGTCACAAGAGCCAACTTGGGCTATGACTAGTCTAATACAAAAAAAGAGTGGGAAAGAATGTAAACAACAGTAATGAAAGCCAGAGGATGGACTCTAGTTGCCAAACAGCATCTGTTGGCAAGTCTGTAAGAGAAAATAGTTTCTTGCTCGCTTATCAGTTGTCATTTCCTCGCATAAGTGAAATAGGGAAGCTTGGAGAATAGTAGTACCTCCCCGGAATATTTTAGACATCCTACATCATGAATGGAACTAACAATCCCTTAGATCTCCTTCTGAGCTATGATTTACCTGTTAATAGCATTGTAGGCCTCTTCAGTGCCAATAATACAGAGGCATTCACAGCTGCATATGTTGGAGCAAGATGTGGGTGTTGGCCTGGTCCTCCTCCAAAGCCTCCGTTTGGGCTCTGACAGTGCTCAGGAATTGGCACACGCTACACACCAAGGAAAGGCAAAGGCAAAACTGTCTGTAACAAGCAGCAAATGCTAAGTTTCTCAATAGTTCAGTTTTTGCTAACACACTCTCTGGTACACCCATTTCTGAAAGCAGCTATTATTCAAGACTTTTTCAGATGTCTCCCTCCTGTCATGTATCTCCCTCATAAGGTAATGGGGGCGGGGGCGGTATCCAGAACTTTTATTGTAGCACAAATTTAACATCATTCCCATGCCACCACATTCCACTGACACAGAATTTATATCTTCAATTGATTGTACCAAATCTGAAAAAACACACCACTTAGGCAATGCAGCTTATGGTTGCTTTACGGTTGCTCCGGGGGGACATTTTTGTTTTTCTTCAAACTATAAAATGTTTGCCTTCTACAGGAGGGGAAAGATCTGCAGAAAGAGGCAAGCAGGGAAAAGGAGTGCAAAATAACCATCTTGCGCTCCTACAGGAGAAGTGTATAGTGGTTGAAGAACCAAAATATCTGCTCAAGGATTCTCTCTCATCAAGATTACTTAGCTAACTGCATGATTTCCACTATGGTTTTGTTCTGGTCAGATATGATTTCTGAACTCTCTCCCTTAATTATTCAGAGTAACCTTATCACTTGCTATGATCTAATCAGGTTTCAACAACTAATACTCCTATGAATTAAACTACCTTAATTATAGTTTGTCAAAATAGACCAATTTCTCAGATGAGTTCATGAAATTAAAATGAACTATAATTTAGGATTCAGACCACACAAGTTGCAGTTATTTTAAAATGGAGAGAGATGAGGCATATGCCCAATGCTCAAGGTGACTCATCCTCATCACATTAAACCAACTTAAATATTATCCAAAGGCAATTCACAGCCTTGATAGGCTGTAGTAGCTGGTCAAACATGGATGATCTAGGAAGCTGAGCAGGTTAATCTTGAATTGCACCCAGTTGGGGTGTGACTTCCCCCGTCCGTCAGGTTGTCTGACAGTTTTCTCCTCATAAACTGCAGAACTTTTCTCTTGTCAGAAATGTGGTATATTTGACAGTTGCTTATGGGGGGAAGTAGCATTTGTTGTGCATCTCCCCATACCTTGCAAATCTGCTCTCCCCTGAATCTTTCCTCTACATAACAGAGGTTTTGCCACCACTATTATCTAAGCCAGGGGTGTCAAACTCAAGGCCCAGGAGCTGGATCGAGCCCATGGAATGCTTAGATCGGACCTGCGGGGCTGCCCTGTAAACAGTGAAAGACTGGCTCATAGTGCCTCTGCCCTCCTGAACTACGTTATCACTGGCAGAGGGTTGCCGGAGGCCGTTGCAGCCAAAAATGGAGCTCAGGAATCTGTTTTCACTGGCAGAGTGCTCAGGCCTCCAAAGGCCCCCCCCTGACATGACTGACATTGAGCTGGATACACTCACTCCGGCCCCCCAAGGTCAAACACAACCCTGATGTGGCCCTCAATGAAATCAAGTTTGACACCCCTGATCTAAGCCCATCACAAAAAGTACTAAAAGCTTCTACTGAAGAACAAATTATTAAAACATCATTGGAGCAAAATGAGTGAGACAATGCACTGTTGTATTTTTAAAATAATCTGGACACGTGTTGCATGGACAATGGGATGTGAACTCAGCAAATCAGCTGCTCTGCATAGCTGATGAAGATTTCAGAATATCAATGTCTATAGTCATTTTTTGCTGCAGAAATGTTAAATGCAGTGGAAAAGAGCTCCACTTCACATTACACTTACCAGTTATTTCTCTTATGTGAACTCTGAGTTTTAACTTTAATACAATTATTTACTGATAATGTACTAGTAATCTGTCTCACCTGCATCCTGCTTCTGCATGATCACTCTTGTCTTTTCCACCCGAAACCTCATCCCAATTTAAAGGCTACATCTATGTAGCCGCTCTTTTCATTTAATGAACTGAACTGAAGCTCATGAAAGCTTGTGCCTTTTAATAAAATGAGTTAATCAGAAAAGGTACCACCAGACTCTTTCCAATTTCTAATTTTAATTTAGGTAACTTTATTAAGTAGCTTATTGGAAAAAAAAGAATTAAAGATGCATAGAATCCAAAACTCTGATTAAACTTTTCTTGATTTCTACAGCAGAGGTTAACTGCAGTATTTTTTTAAAAATCTTCAATGAGGACTAGAAACTTTTAAGGAAATCAATCTTCAAAATAGAAAGGGTTCCTATATTACATATTGTACATGGTGCAATTTCTGTGTAAATGCCCATAATGGTAAAGAAAAAGTACATCTGATGAAACCAAACTTACTCTGATGCTACTGAATCTGGGATTGGTTCCCCCAAGAGCTCCAGGCTATGCAGGATCCAATAGCACAGCCATGGACGGCTGGCATCCAGACACTACAAAAAGAAGAGAGCTACACCTGTTCAAATCTCATACAACAAGAAGTACTACATTTGCCTCAAACGAGGGACTATTTTGTGCAAGAGATTTATCAGAAGTACCATATTTTTCAGAGTATAAGACGCACCGAAGTATAAGACGCGCCAAGAGTTTGAAGAGGCAAATTTAAAAAAAGGTTTTTGCGCTCTGCAGACTACCAAAATCAGCCTGTTTTTGCAAAAAAGAGCATGAATAGCCTTTAGGAAGCATATAGAGTGCTCCGGGGGGGGAGGGGAGCAAAAAATAGCCCATTTTTTGCTCATTTCTGCCCTCCCCAGCCCCCAGGAGCACTCTACAAGCCTCTTAAAGGCTCTGCACAGCCATTTTGGTGAAAGGGGCAGGGTTTCAGGAGACAAAAAATGCTGTATTCTGTGTGTAAGACACACTCAGTTTTTCAGCCTCTTTTTTGAGGGGAAAAAGGTGCATCTTATACTCTGAAAAATATGGTACTGAAAAGCAAACAGCACAGCTAAGAGGCAAAAGAAATTAGCAAAGATGTTTAAAGACAAATCAGTGAAATTATCATATGATTATCATATGTGGTGGACATGTGCAGAAGCAAGGAAATATTGGACTAAGTTAAGAATATGGTTAAAGAAAATGTTACAAGAAGAAATAGAATTTAGACCAGAGATATTTTTACTAGATATTATCCCAGAGAAATTCAAGAAAGAGGATACTTATTGGATTATACATGTAATTACAGCAGCAAGAATTGTATTTGCCCCAAATTGGAAATTAAATAAGCTACCAAAAGATGAAGAGATAATTTAAAAAATTAGATTTTGCAGAGATGAATAGGTTGACAATGAGAATAAAGGATATAGAGGAATCGGAGCACTTCAGGACATGGGGAAGATTTTATGTTTGGCTAGAGAAAGGAAACTAGAAAAGAAAGTGGGGAGAAGACACAGAACCTAGATGATGCACTGTTAAATGGAAAAGGGGGGTAAGAAGGGGAATACAAAAAAAAATATTAAATATATAAGTATATATTCAAGAGCAAGATCTAAAGGGGAGGAAACATTGTTACAATAGATTAGCGAAGGTAAGGAAATAAGAAATGATACCAAATTTTATTTGAGCTTGCGGAAATACCATCCCAAGGAAATATCTGAAAGAGACACCTACAACACTAGAAAAGAAAGGGAGAGAGGAGAGAATGAAAGGAAGATGGGGGAAAGAAGAAAGAGGTAAGGAGAGGAGGATGGGAGAGGAAGAGAAGGAGAGAGGGTAGGTGGGGAAGAGGAAGAGTAGGAGAAAGGTAAGAGAAGAAGGAAGGGGAAGGAGAGGAGGAAGGAAGGAAGTAGAGAAGGGAGGGAGAAGAGAAAGAGAAAATAAGGTGGTATCACAACAGGAGGAAGGGATGGTAAATAAAGCAACCCAAACTGTATATTATGACCTATTACATGAAATAATAAATGTATAGAAGAATGACAAATGTAAGAATAATAATAATTATGTGACTGTATACTTAAATGGTATGTAAGAGAACAAAAATAAAAAATTCTATTAAGAGGCAAAAGAAATTGAACTTGGGAGCATTTCCAACAGCGCAAAAAAAATAATTATGATTTGTTCAGTAATAACCTCATGGTATCCTCTCTTTTTATTTATTACTATCCAGGCAAAGCAAAAACTACAAGTAACTAATCCAAGGAGCTTTTCCCTCCAAGTCTGGCACTCTACAAATGTGCTGAGACTGCAATTCACAGAATTGCTATCTCTCATGGTCTTTCTGCTTGCAACAACTTGGAATTTTAGAGAGGGTTGCTCCTCCATTGAAGGAGCTAACAGGGCCAGCCAAAAGAACTCAATTTTCTTCTTCTAGCCCATCTATATTCGAGTGTTCTGAAAATTGTAAGATAGAAGCAAAAGAAAAAGTATAGTCCATGGCCAAATCTATTATTAGAAACCAACAAACTGCAAACATAATAAGCAACACACACACACACACACACACACACACACACACACACACTTGGTTCAAATTGCAAAAAATTACCTCATAGGCATCAGTCAATTGCCTCAGTCCTCTCTTCAAGTAGTGAAAATGTTTCTCTTGTTGCAAAACATACCTAATGGATTGACCAAAACATATACAGTTTAGCAAAGTTATAGAGTACTATCTGAGTGATGAACAGACTTGCTTGTCATTCAGTTAATTAAAAGGACAAAGAATAACCTGCATTTTCCATAAATAAGTGTATATATGGAATGTGATGTGTTTGTATTTATGGATGTGTTCTTTGAGCAACTACCAGGCCTCCTCACCCAAAAGGAATTCTGGCTTACCAATATACAGGTACCTTTATCTTTCCACAAACAAGCAAAATGAGCTTGGATTTAAATCAGGAATCTGGTCTTATTCTTACTGGAATAAGTCTGGCCTGAGGCTCACGGATTACACTACACAAGCTGTGACAGTTATCCATATTTGTTAACTGTACTCTCTTGAAGAAGAAGCCAAGGGATCTAATCTGAACAGCATATACTATTACACTGTTCAGTCATTAGTTAGCCATATGGCTTCTCATTATGTGCAAATGCAGTCATAATACACTTAATGCTATGTTAGAGCAAACCAAGCCCATATAATGGACATTCTGGTCAGCATCCAAATGAACCTGCTCGAACAGAAGCAAGCAACCATTTCATGGTTATGAGGACCAGTGCACAAATTACAAGCATAATTTTGGTGCTTTTCAGAACCTTCATCATTATTTTAAATATTTTAACTTTGAAAAAGGTTTTGTAAGAAAAGCTAAATGTGATTAGTCTGCCTATAGTGGTCACAAAGTAAGATTGTAGAGAAAATAGGTGGTTAGATTTATTGCTTGCCCAGCCCAACCCCTAATAAAAGTCTTTTTTTAATGGAGGGGAGAGCAATCTAAGGAGTCTTGTAAAGTTTTGAGCATCCTGCCATAAATTAATAGTGCAATGAGGTGCATCAATAAAATAATTTGTGTCAAACTGTCAGTTGATATCTGTTGGATAAACCTGAAAGATAACAAAATAATTTCTACCTCTTGCCATTTTATTGCAATATTAATGATTACCAGTTGTTTTGATTGCTATTATTACCAAAACATCTAAATAATTACCAGTATACAGTTGTAAAGATTTTAAAACAACTTCACTAAGAAGAGTGTTCTCCAAAATCAAGAAACATCTGGGAGAAAAACACTATTAAAATGGAAAAATCAGTCAAGTGAACATATGCGATTGAAAAAGACACATGAATGTAATAGGCAAGTCACTGAAGGGTGAATCAAAGTAATATTGTGGATCAGGCCAGGATCTTCTAGAAAACAGATTCTTACAGAGAGAAGACTTCAAATAATAATATAAAGATGAAGAAAAGTACATACATGCATAAACCCAAGATGACAAAAAATAGTCAGTGAAGTGCTTGATTTCATAAGCTTTTTATCCTGTCTGTTTCATGCGGGAGGGATTTTTTTTGGCTAAGCCACAATTGCTAACTATGTAAAGTTTTAAAAAGAATAAGAAACAGAAGTGGAGAAGAGATAGAGATGAGGATGAGAAGGCTATAGGGTGGGGTTTTCTCCCCTCCCCTCTGTTGTTTGCACTGGAAGAAAAGCTCCTATTCAGAACAGCAGACTGTCGTCCAACACAAAAACAACAAGGGTGACTTCATGATGTTTCTCTAAGATTTAATGAATGGAACGCCATACAATATTCCACAAGTGTGTATTAGCCCTCCCCTCGCTCCTCGAGTCAGTAGCCGAGCTGGCAATTGAGTTCCCCAGGCTTATGGTTCTGGGGGACTTTAATTTGCCATCGCTCGGTGAACACTCTGATGGGGCGCAGGAGTTCATGGCTTCCATGACAGCCATGGGCTTGACCCAGGTAATTCGGGGCCCAACCCACTCAGCGGGTCACATGCTCGACCCGTATTTCTCATCGGAGCAGTGGATGTGTGATCTTGGTCTGAGGGGTAATGAGACCATACCCCTGTCGGGTTCAGACCACTGCCTACTGAGGCTGACTTCCGGAGGCCAAACCCCCACCGTAGGGAGGGAACCGACCAGGTGGTTCCGCCCAGGCGACTGATGGACCCTTTGAGGTTCCAGACGGAGCTTGGGGTTTATTTCTGATACCACTCGCCACAGTTCGGCGGAGACTCTGGCTGCTGCCTGGTACTCGGCGGCATCGGAGTCTCTCGACCGGATTGCGCCACTACGGCCCCTCCGGGTCAGCGGATCCCGGAGGCCTCCTTGGTTCACCGAGGAGCTCCGGGAGAAGAAGCGCCGGAGGAGATGCCTAGAGCACTTGTGGAGGTCCGATAAGTCCGAGTTGAACCGAGCACTCCTAACAACTTGCACCAAGGATTACATCAGGGCACTTAGGGCAGCAAAAAGATCTCATATTGACCACCTTGGTTTACGTCCGCTAAGTCCCGCCACAGCCACCCTGTTTAGGATAACCCGTTCCCTCCTAAATAGGAGGGATACGGGGGGAACCCTTGCAGGGTAGAGCTGAGGATTATGCCCAATTCTTAGCGGACAAAGTTGCTCGGTTTCGGTCGGACTTGGACTCCACCGCTGCAGATCCAGCCGGGACACAAGAGGATCACTTGGCAAACCATTTCTGGGTTGAGTTTCAGGATGTTGCCTCTGGGGATGTGGACAAGGCCATTCGAGCTGTGAGTGCCTCCACCTGTATTCTGGACCCGTGTCCCTCCTGGCTGGTTGCCAACAGCAGTGAGGTGACACGTGGCTGGATCCAGGCGGTCGTAACCGCCTCCCTTCAGGAGGGGCACTTCCCCGCCGCACTTAAAACGGCGGTGGTGAGACCCCTCCTGAAGAAACCATCCTTGGATCCAGCCATTTTAAATAACTACCGTCCTGTCTCCAACCTTCCCTTTGTTGGGAAGGTTGTTGAGAAGGTGGTGGCCTTCCAGCTTCAACGGGCCTTGGAGGAAGCTAGCTACCTTGACCCCTTCCAGTCCGGCTTCAGACCCGGTTACAGCACAGAAACCGCTTTGGTCGCATTGACCGATGATCTCTGGAGGGCCAGAGATGGAGGCCATGCGTCCATCCTGGTTCTCCTTGACCTCTCGGCGGCTTTCGATTACCATCGACCATGGTATCCTTCTGCGAACGACTGCGGGAGGTGGGGGTGGGAGGCAATTGTTTGCAGTGGTTCTCCTCACCTACCTCTCGGACAGGTCGCAGTCGGTGTTGGTCGGGGGGCAGACATCGTCCCTGAGGCCCCTAAATATGGGGTGCCGCAGGGTTCGGTCTTATCCCCCCTACTATTTAACATATACATGAAACCGCTGGGCGAGATCATTCGGAGGCACGGGATAAAATACCAATCAATACGTGGACGATACGCAATTGTATCTGTCCGCCCCGTGCCAACTCAATGAAGCGGTGGACGTGATGAGCCAGGGTCTTGAGGCCGTTAAGAACTGGATGAGCGCTAACAAACTGGTACTCAACCGGGACAAGACCGAGTGGCTGTTTGTGTTTCCCTCCCAACAATTTGGCTAATGTTCCATCTATCAGGCTGGTGGGTCAAATTTTATACCCCTCAGATAGGGTTCGTAACTTAGGAGTCCTCCTGGATCACAGCTGACCTCTCGACCATCATCTGTCGGCTAGTGACCAGGGGGGCATTTGCCCAGGTTCGCCTGGTCCGCCAGTTACGACCCTACCTGAATCAGGGAGGCTCTCACAACAGTCACTCGAGCCCTTGTGATCTCTAGGCTGGAATACTGCAATGTGCTCTACATGGGGCTGCCCTTGAAGTGCATCCGGCGGCTCTGCAGTAGTAGTTCAGAATGCGGCCCGCGCGAGTGATAGTGGGGCACCGCGGTTCGCCCACATAACACCCATCCTCCGCGAGCTGCACTGGCTACCTGTTGATCTCCGGGTGCGGCTCAGGGTCCTGTTGACCACCTTTAAAGCCTTCATGGTAGTGGATCTGAGTACTTGAGAGACCGCCTTCTGCCGATACCTCCCTCCGACGATCAGATCGCACAGACTGGGCCTCCTCCGAATCCCATCCGCCAGTCAATGTCGACTGGCGGACTACATGGAGGGAGAGCCTTTTCTGTTGCAGCTCCGACCCTGTGGAACGATCTCCCCGTCGAGATACGCACCCTCACCACCGTCCAGGCCTTCCGCGCAGCCCTTAAGACCTGGCTATCCCAACAGGCCTGGGGATAAGTCTCTAATTTGCCCCACCTGAGTGTTGAATGTTGAATGCAAGTTGTGTTTTTATTACTTTATTTATTTTGTTCACATATTGTTTGTTTTGAATTGCACCCCCTCCCTAATGATTGTAAGCCGCCCTGAGTCCCCTCAGGGAAAAGGGCGGCCTATAAATCCAAATAAAATACAAAAATACAAAATACAAAAAAAAATAAAGCTGCAGGCGGTTATATATGCTTGAATATTTAGATACGTAAACATAAACCTTTCCCCATCTGCCCCCATGATTGCCCCCAATTGCATCTTCTTCCATAAGGGTCTTTGTAGGATTAAGAGATAACCTGCAGGTATAAAAATAAGTGTAGGAGATTGCTGTAAAAAGAACACATTCCTCAAAAAAGATAAAACAGCAAAATTCAAGATCCAAAGTCCTTAACAGTTTTTGGTTTTTTTAACTGTATAATGTATATAGAAGAAAAGGAACATGAATACAATAACTTACTGGGTGTCGTGATGATTTCTTTTGTAAACATCAAAAACTTCTTGAACAATATCCTCCACTTTTGTCTGCATCAAGCCAAGGGGACAAAGAAGAGTCACAGAAAACATGGAAAAAGAAAGCACTAGAATTAGCACAATGATTGTTATGTAAGGAGGTCATCACATTGCAATACAATGATGTCATGGCATAACATGTCAGAAGTGTTTTAATGACTGTGAATGCACCCAGGTAGAGCCTTTTGTACCCCACTGGTGCAGAGGTTTCCATGCTGATACACTGCGCTGGTATCAACATGGCTTTCCACAATCTTAATACTTCTAGGATCAAACAATTTGAGGAACCCTATGATGTATCATTTCCAGTGGAACACAATAGCAAAAAAATGCTAGCAGTAAATTCTTTAGGAGCACTAAAATGTGTCATATAGCACTTATCGATATTTTACTTGAATATAATGGCAGAAAATAAAATATTAATAGAAACACTGGTAGCAGCAAGAAACATTAACTGAAAAATGCTCTCAAGTAGAACAAATGACTCTTCAAACTAAGAAAAAATATGCAGTCTATTGTTGCTATTGTTGGGGTAAAAAACCTCAATTTTCAGGGTTTCTATTATATTATTGGTTGTTCAAGAGAGCAAACTTACAAAGAAACACTTCCATGGCAAATTAAAGTGACTCCAGGGCAGCAATTTGCCAGAGTTTCCGTGCCTCTACTGAACAAGGCTGTTGCTTAGTTTGCTGCCATCCCCTCAACATGGTAGCTATTTTTTAAAATTTATTTATTTCTATTCCACCATTATTATTTTTATAAGTAATTCAAGGCAGTAAACATATCAACATACCTTCCTCCTCTTATTTTCCCTTCAGTAACCCTGCGAGTTAGGTTGGGTTGAGACAGAGTGACTGGCCCAAGGTCATGCAGCTGACTTTCATGGCTAAGAAAGGATTTGAACTCATGGTCTCTTGCTTTCTAGCTTGGTGCCTTAACCACTAGACCAGTGATAGAGAACCTTTTTCTTATGGTGTGCCAAAACTGTGTGTGCGCTATTGCGCACGCACGCATGCCCACACCAATTCAATCCTCCCTGCCCCACCTGTGCATGCATGCGTGACCTCTCCGTGCATGCATACAAGACCCCTCCCCAGGCTCCGGAGCTTTCCTGAAGCCTGGAGAGGGTGAAAACAGCCTCCCCAGCCCCCCAGAAGCTGGAAATGGATCGTTTCTGAACTTCCAGTTCATCTGGTTGCCCATGTTCTTACCTATGGCACTGACCGGACTGCAAATACTGGAAGGGTTGCCTGCTCCCACAGTTCCCTGTTTTTCACCTTCCCCAGCCTCAAGAGGCTTTCCTGAAGCCTGAGGATGAAGAAAACGGCCTCCCCTGGCCTTCCGGAAGGCAGAACATCAGCTGACGGCTGGCCAGCAAATATGGCTCAATGTGCCTCCTGTGGCATGCATGCCATAGGTTCGCCATCATGGTACTAGACCAAACTAGCTATAGCACACATTACAATACTACACATTACCGAATCAGATGCTGGCTGTTATGCTCGTGAAAAGCACTTTATGGTGATCACCAAAATTAAAATCTAGAGCCTAAAAGAGGAAATGAGATGAACAATCAAGGAGACAAGTTATTTATATTCTATTACAAGGCTCCAGAATTCTTCTAAAATTCTGTAATTCTAGTTCTCAGTGAATGGTAAAAACAAAAGACCCACCTATGAAGCTTCTATAAAAAAATTGTTGGCCATTGAGACCTAAGCTCTCTGAGATGCATAACAAGGGATAGAAAAACAGAGCAGGGGAAACTTGATGTCAGCCCTCCAAAATAAACCAAACTTAGAAACCAAAGACACAAGAGCTACAGTATTACTACTTTTACCATAAGATGATAGTAACAGAAACTTGCAAGTCTGAATGCATCCCATTCCTCCACCCTGCCCCCTTATCTTTGTGAGAATTTGGGAGGAACATATCTGAGACACTTTCTCAAACTACATTTCTGGCCTGGATACAGATTCCTTTTATCTGACCATTGTCTTAATTGCAGCTCTTCCTCCTGTTCCTCAAGTTGTTCCTTATTGCACTGACTGACCTGAGTATAGAAATGGTAAACGGACAGGAGAAAACATGTCATTCAAAACTTGGATGGTATATAGATAATGAAAGGCTTCACAATTAGGGGACTCAAAAGCCATAAAGGGATAGGTATATCCCAATTTTCATTGTTTAAAATAATAGCCAGTCTTGCTTTCCAAAACACAGGTTAGGCAAAAGCCAAAACCAACAAAGATATTTCTGAGAGTCTGTTGTTCAAGCAATACATATCTTCTGGGAAAGCTCAAATTGCATTCTACAACTAGTCTTAATTGTGTCCAATTAAAGAAAGAGTTCACATTTTTGTGCAGGTTGCCTTGTAGTATTTTCTTGTCTTAATTTTTTTTTTAAAAATATTATCTTCTTTCATGGAATGATCTCCTGGAATGATGACAGTGATTCTACCTCAGGGATATCTCAGGTTTCTAGCACCAAATTTCAAATCTAATTGTCATTTTGGCCTACGGTATAGAGAAGGGCAACAAGAGCAACTGAACTCAACTGTAGGCCGTAGAATCCAAACACACTGGATAATACAGAATTGTTTTGACAGCTATGTGTATCCTGACTTAAACATGCTTCTCTTCGGGGATTTAAGAAAGATGTTTGGCTCTTTCAAGTTTTTCTATGAATGCAGATTATAGGGTCGAGATTATGCATCTTTTAAATGACAGAATAACTTTAAAATTGCAGAAAGTACATTAACCAGACAATTTTTGCTCTCCAGTCTTTTTTTTTTTCATGGGGAGGGTTATCTTAAATTCATGGACTTCTGATTCCTTTGGGACAAATACAAAATAATACTAGGACTACTAACTCAGGTTTTTAACATAGTCTTAAAAAGCATGAGCCCTTTAACCTCAAATTAAACTATCTATCCAGCGTACCTTTGCTCTCAGCCTGGTGCTTCTTAGGTGTATAAAATGGCATTTCCCTGATTTGCAGTCCCAAAGAATTTGGTGGTGCTAGGATGGTGAGACTTAAGCTTACTAATCAGCACCAAAGAGCAGCCCTGTCCAGATGTTACAGGCTTTTCCTGCCCCTGCTTAATTCCACAAATAAATCAAAGCTGGTATATGCCAAGCATAAGTGCTCTACTTCAAACTCCCTTCATTGTCAAGCTTGAAAAGTCTTCAGGAACAAACTATTATAATATCACCACCAAATTAAGATTTTATTAACCAGAAGGTACTCTGAACATGGAATAATGTATATTTTACAAAAAAGAGAAAAGGATATTAATGTAGGTGAAAATAAACTAGAATCATCTGCCCACTCATTCTAAATTTTTCAGTTACAATACCTTTTAAAACAATATGTATAGTATGTACGCATGTCAGCAAAATTAAGTGTATTTGTATCAATGGTGATATTCAGCCAGTTTGATGAATCAGTAGTGGCGACCACCGCCCCGGCCCTTTGCCATCCTAGTTAGCCACATTTTCTAAGCTGTGTGCATGCGTGCAAACCACGCGCACGAGCAAAGCGCATGCACGGAAGGCTGTGTGTGTGAGCTCACATTTTCGATGTGCAGTGAACCAGTGGTAAAATTATGGGAAACCCACCTCTGATTTGTTTGCGAAACACTTCTTTCCCAGGATTATATTTCATATATCTAATGAGATAGTCTGTGACCTATTAAAACTTGTGATAATAAAGAGGTTCATTTGTAAGGTTTCACAAGACACTGTTGTTTAAGATGCTTTATTTATTTTCTGGAAAAGACTAATCCAGAATGACAGCTATGCTTGTCTGTTACAACAAGTGCACAAAGAATCTTGTAAGATCAATAGACTTATTGTGTTATAAAAGCTTTTGTGGGCTACAAAATATAATTTGGCTATAAAAGTACAGTATACAACACAATAAATCTTCTATGCTTAAAACACACTGAGAGGATTCTTTTTGCACTGATTTATTGATGTAACTGCTATAAAGCAGTTATGTTATCTTTAAGAAAAGGCAAGCAACAGAGAACCCTAATGTGGTAATAACTTTTAAAAGGATGTAACTCTTAGGAGTACCTTCCACTCTTGGAAAAAAGAATTACAGATGCAGATTAAATTTTGCCCATTACTTAAACAAACATATACAAAACATATGATTGAGTTCTTGCAATTTGAAAACCTAGAATAATTATAGAGCTAATAACTTACTGAACTCCAAAATTCATGATATTGTCTTCCTCTCAATGACATCTGATTGTCAGGTGCAATAAGTACGCTGAACTTTCACACTATGAATCTATTTCCTTTTAATCAATTACTACCTTTCCAATCCATTCACTCCAACTTAAAACTCTTAAGGCTGTGATGGTGAACCTATGGCATGTGTGCCACAGGTGGCATGCAGAGCCCTCTCGACGGGCACGCAAGCCGTCGCCCCAGCTTGACTCCACCGCACAGCCAGATGCACATCCCAATGGCCAGCTGGTTTTCGGGTCTCTGTTGAACATGCATGGGGCACATGCGGGAGACATGTGCACATGCGGGGGCACACAAGGGGAGTCACGCATGCATGCGCAGGGAGTGGGGGAGTGCAGGGGGTCACGCAAGCACAGGGGACTATGGGGTTGCACATGCATGTGCGGGGTGGGCACATATGAGGGGTTGTACACATATGTGCAGGGTCATGCCAGGTTGTTGTGCACACACTGCATTACGGTGTGTGCACGCATGCTGTTGTGGGTGCACATGCGCACTGTCGCACACGCACACTTCTGGCACGCGACTACAAAAAGGTTAGCCATCCCTGCTCTAAGGTATATTTCAACACATACACCAAGTAAAAAGAATGCCTTTGCATTAGCTACTATAGTCAAAATGTCACCCCTACAACCTTTATTAGCTTTAGCCATTGTTCAAAACTTATCTTCCCTGAATGTCCCCCAAAAGTTTCTAGCTAGGAATACAGAGAAAGATTGTTTCTGTTTAACTCTGGTATCAAATATCTTAAACTAAATTCATAGAAGTACTGTCAGCCATTCAGACCTATCACTTATCATGGGATGGATTGGAAAGACAGAAAGTGCAACAGTAGTTAGGTACTGGTAGAAATAGCTGCTTAACAAATAAGATGTTTTATAACCTGATGTGTAAAATTACATACTTTTCCTTCTTCTATCAAAATTGTTTTCTTTTGACAATTAAGAAATAGTTTGTGAAACTTATCGAAGACGTTAGTATTTAAACTCCAGGGATTTCCAAGCTTTGCAAATGTTCCTCTAGATTTAAAATGTCCTGTCTGTGTATGTGTGTGAATTTACAACATTCAAGCGTTAACCATTTAACTCCACCAAAATGTTTTCTGCAGTTTCTCAGCAAAGCAGTTCTCTCCTTTTATAAACTGATTTTCTAGGGAAGACGACAAGGAATTCAAATACAGGGGGATGTATTCACACAACACATTAACTGGTTTACTGAATTAACTGGGTTTTCAGAATCCACTGGACCATAACCACTATAGGCAAATTCGCAACATGATGAACCATAAATCAGCCCGCTATGTTTCAAGTGTCTGGTACGGCCCAGTTCCTCCCCAGGCAAGCACAGTCGGAGAAAACATTGGATATGGCACGCGGCATGAACTTCCCCGTGCAATAGGCTACCAGCAATGAACTCGCACGCTCAACGGAGGGTAAAACCCATTCACGCGCCCCATAGCCCGGATAGTTCCGAGACGCCGCGAGGAACGCGCCCCGCGGCACGCTCATCCAGCCCGGCAAAGCCAGCGGGTTCCCTGAAGCCGCGCCACAATGCACCCTGGGAGCTGTAGTCTCACTGCAAGAGAAGCGGGGGCGGTGTCCAGTCCCACCTGCTCCGCCGAAGTGAGGGTCCGAACTCCGTCGTCGTCCAGCCGCTCCCGATATGCGTCGCCGCTCCCACCACACTGATGGCGTCTTCTCTCTGTGCCGCCGTCATGGGTGGAAGCTACTGTTATCTCTGCCTCTGCCTCCGCCGCCGCCATGCTCTTAGAAAAGGGCTCAATCCGCACGAACAATTCCGGCTACCCGAATCCGACCGAGAGGCAATGGGCTTAAAATTCAGCTACGGCAGCTCGGAGAGGACAATGGTCTCAACGCGCAGCTATGGTTTAGTTTTGCTGACCTTGCTTTCAGGCGCTTGTGAATTAGCTGTGTGGCTCGCTATCGACCTCACGTGGTGTGTCGTTTGATCTCTCCGTTCAAGTGGGGACCAAATATTAAGCTAGACATAATAAACGACTCCATTGGGCTATGTGGAGTGAATTGAAATTCTTCTTTGAGCACACAGGTAGTGCTCAAATTACGACCATAATTGAGCTCAAAATTTATGTTGCGAAGTAAAACATTTGTTAAATGAGTTTGTCCCGCTTTTACGATTTTTCTTGTCACTGTTGTTAAGTGAATCATTGCATTTGTTAAGTTACTACCATGGGGTTGTTAAGTGAATGTGGCTTCCACATTGACTTTGCTTGTCAGAAGTTTGCAAAAGCTGATCACATGTCCCCAGGACACTGCAACCATCATAAGTATGAACCACTTTCCAAGCATCTGAATTTGATGAACTGTTTTAAGTCAAGGACTACTTCTACTGATTGGGGTTGTGATTTTTTTGCTAGATTAAAAAAAGGGATGTAGCTCTACATTGTAGAATATTGGATGGACTTCAATACCCAGCATACAGGGAAGAAGTCCAGAAGGTATCCGCATGGTGCTCAAGAAACAACTTACATCTAAATACTAGTAAGACAAAGGAGATGGTACTAGATTTCCGGAAGCACAGAGAGGACCCTGCCCCACTGTATATCGTGGGGGGCTGTGTGGAGAGGGCTTCCTCTTTTGAATTCTTGGCAGTGCCTATTAGTCAAGATCTCACCTGGAAAAACAATACGTCCCTGGTGATTGGAAAGGCCCAACAGAGACTTCATTTCCTTAGAGTCCTGCGAAAAAATCAGGTGGAACAACGGCTGATGACCTCTTTCTATCAGTCCACCACAGAAAGTGTCCTCACATATTGTATTACAGTATGGTATACTGGTTTAACAGCTGCGGACAGGAAGGCACTACAGAGAGTGATCAATTCAGCACAGAAACCATTGGTTGCCCTCTGACACTACTGGATGACATCGCCAGATCTCGCTGCTTTAGCAGAGTAAGGAAGATACTCAGAGATGATTCACACCCTGGTCAGTGTCTCTTTGCACTTCTACCATCAGGCAGAAGACATCAAGTATAGCCAGCCGAACAAACAGGTTTAAAGATAGTTTCTATCCTTGGGCTGTGAGACTTTTAAATACAACCACAATCGCTCCATGCACACACTAGTTTTTTTCTTTTTCTTTATTTTTTCGTTTCTGATATAATTTTGCACCAGTGAGGTTAAAACCAATTTTGTTGTATTTAAGTACAATGACGATAAAGATTATACTTATACTTGGTTTCCTGAGTAAGTCATACTGGCTTACATCACATAAACCATTATGGTATAGTATGCTTGATTTTACAAGTATCCTAAGCTTTACTATAGTTTATTTTATTTTGGTTTTGTGTGCTGAGGAAACCCAGCCAATTATACAAGTTAAATCTAATTGAGTATGATGCAAAATTCATAAATATACTTTATGCCAGCATGGTATATAACTTGTAACTTACAATTAGAACTGTAGCAGGAACCAAGAAAATATTTGTTTATCCATAACACCCTAGTCAAGCAAATTATGGTTAAGTTGTATAGTATAAATATAGAGTATGTCCATTTAATAGTTTATTAGAAAAATATTTCTCCCTTTCCACTGGCTGATTTATAAGAAGGAAGAAAAAAAATCAAATTACCAAGGATTTAATTGTTATTTAACATGCTTTTGCTCACATAGCTATTATGTTCAGTAGATTAGGCCTTCTATAAACCTTTAAGCAGGCTGCTTTGCAATGCATCTCCTTGCTAGACAGGTGGCATGTGGGAAGAAATCCATTTGTTCAAGTTGTAAAATTCCATTTTTATGGCTCTTTAAAGCTCACCTTATTCCCTGTTTTCAGGCAGGATGAGACCAGGAGAATGATTTCATAGAGATGTAAGATTTTTTTGGGGGGGAGAATAGGGTAATCTTGTTTGATACAGCTAAGAAAGCAGCAAAGTTCCAATGAAATGTCAAAACTGATAGAAATATAATTTTAGCAGAGTTATAACAACCGCATTTCATATTTCTGACTTTACAGGGTAAAATGTATTGATATTAAAATTATTATCCTTGATTGCTTCCCTCAACCTGGTATCTTCCAGATATGTTGGACTTTAATTCCCATTAATCCCACACATAAGGGAGGAAAGGAAACATAGTCCAACACACATGGATTGTGCTCTTGTATGCTATGGCAGACAACTGTTCGCCTAGACTGTTATTAAAAGGATGAGGAAGCTTGCTTATTTGATGAGTTTTAATGCTAACATTGCTCATTTTTATATGTTTGTTTTTCAAAATGTAATCAATAAGGGATACCAGAAGAAAAGATGGATGGACAGATGCTGGGGAGCATAGCACTAATAGCATTTAAAACCAACATAAAATGTATTTGGAGCTGGAAAGCAATTTATGGAGGAATTAAAACACAACACTACAACATGGGAATGCTAAATGAACAAGAGAACCAGAGCGAGAACGAGAGAGAGAGAGAGAGACAGACAGACAGACAGACAGACAAGACAAGACAAGACAAGACAATTCCAGAGAAGCCAAATAAATTATTTTCATTGAAGACATGGTAGATGCCAGACCCCGAACTGGTATCTTTAGAAATGAAATGTGGGAAGAAGGCGGGGCTTAGCAGTGAGAAGACGGACTTTCAGGCAGTTCCTGAATGACCATCTATACCGGGGTCTTTTTTGGACGATTCGTTTGAATCTAAGCTGTCCCGTAGAGACAGTGACGTGGGGGGAACTCCAGTGGTCCCAGAGATGTTCGCAAAATCTCTGGGAACCTAAGGAAAGCCTTCCTAATCCAGTGACTTCCGGATCGGCTCGATGCTGACTGCAACTGCAAAAGCCCAGAGAGAGAGCTGAATATGAACATGTTGTTTGGTGTGAGTTTTAAATCCTTTTTTCTTGTTGGAAAGAGAACACTCTAAATTTGGAAACTTAGTTTAAAATAAGGCTGATAAGTGAGAAAAGCGGCGGTGATAAATGTTTGCCATTTGGAAGTTTATTTTTCTGTTCCTTTTTTTTTTTAATTCTTGGAAGCCGGGCTGGACTTCCTGTAATTTAAATCGGCTTTTTGCGTTCCTTCTTTTGTTGTCGATACCTTTAACTTCGAATCTAATGGGGCACTAAATTTTAAACTTAAAGTGCTTTGAAGATCTGGTTTTTTTTGTTTGTTTTTCTTCGTTGCCTTTTAGCCCTTTTGATGTTTTTTTTTAACAATTAGTAATTAACAAACACCACGGAACGGACTAAAACAAGCTGTAAACTACAAATTACAAGCCAACACTGCCATCTTGTGGACTTGAACTTTGTTATTAAAATCCCCCCTGTAATGCATTTGATTTACGTATTTACGCAGCTGGGAACCTGTTAGATAAAACAGCAAAGCTGAGAGTGACCTTGGAGAGACTCTTATCTTAGGGGGGGGGGGGGGGGGGGAAGAGTCCGGAAAAAATCATTTGTTTTAGCTTGTTTGCATCCTTTCATCTCCCAACACCATTTTCATATTATCTGCTGTGGAGACATCGACATTGAGTTTTTCTTTTTTGATCATCACCATCGACCTTTTGATCTTTTACAATTTTTTTTCTTTTCTGTTTTGATTATTCTTTTTAACCTTTGGATCACCTCTTGACTATTTACATTTTTTCTGCTTTTTTCTTTTCTCACTTGTAGCTGAAGCACCTCTTCTTCCCTTTTTGGAGGGGGGGGTGTCTTCTTTTTCTTTTTTACTATTTCATATTCTCTTATTTATATATATATTTTCTATTGTACTCTTACTGCATTCCTTTCATCTTTGAAACAAAAAAAAGTTCCTTTTTCTTTCCTTCCTTTTCTCTCCCTTCTCCCTTTTCCTTCCCTTTCTCTTTTCCCCCCTTTTCTTACCTCCCCCCCCCTCTCCTCTGTGTACTTTACGTACTTAATCCACCATACTTATAACCCTCCACCCTCTAATACTAATTGGCTATGAGTAGAAAAGCAGCTGCCTCTGGCTTTACATCAACCCCTGCCCCCTCAAGATTAAATATTTGGGGATACATTTATCACCTAGATGTAGCACTCTTAAAGAGGATAATTATACCAGATTAAAACGACAAATAGCAATCGATTTGGAGAAATGGGAAAACTTGCATTTATCAATGATGGGAAGAATTTCCACAATTAAAATGAACATTTTACCTAGAATTCTATATCTGTTTTCAGACAATCCCAATCAGACTGGGTAAGGATTTTTTCTAGATTTAAATAAAATAGTTTTGAAATTTATTTGGCAAGGGAAAAAAGCTAGAATAAAACTTAAATTACTACAAGATGTTAGATCAAGAGGAGGTTTTGGGTTACCCGATTGGGAGCTATACTATCAGGCAGCAAACCTGATGTGGATTAAGGAGTGGATATCATTAAAAAACTCTAGATATTGAACGTAGAAGGTCACGATTTGCTGTTGGGATGGCATGCTTTCTTATGGTATAAGGGAACTAAACCACATGGTTATTTTAGAAGACATTATATAAGGGAGGCGTTGTTGTTAAATTGGGAAAAGATTAAAAAATTACATTATTTAAAAATTCCAGTCTGGACATCAACAATTGAAGCATTTTCGTATCCGATAATACGTAAAAAGGAACAAACAGTTAGATATACAGAATTATTGAATACAGAGGGTGAGCTCAAATCTAGTCAAGAGTTGAAGCAAGAAGGGATGGAAATGAACTGGTATTCATATGTACAGATACAATCTAGATATAATGAAGATAGAAAAACTAAAGGTCTCTATAATAAAATGACTGAGCTAGACAAAATTCTAACAGGTGCTGATGAAAAAGTAATTAAAAAACTATATGGATATTTATTGGAGTTTAAATTGCATGAAGAACAAGTTAAAGAAACTATGATTGCTTGGGGAAAAATTTTTAAGTATGGGATTGATTTAGAGAATTGGCAAAAATTGTGGTCTCAAAATTACAAAATGACAATGTCTACTGCATATAGAGAAAACTTGTATAAGATGTTTTACAGGTGGCACCTACCCCCGACCAGAATCGCAAGAATGTTCAAGAATAAATCAGAAAAGTGTTGGAAATGTCACCAGATACCTGGCTCATACTACCACATGTGGTGGACTTGCACTGAAGCCAAAAGATACTGGACTAAAATCCACATGTGGTTGGAGAAAATGATACACAAACAAATAGACTTTAAACCAGAGGTCTTTTTATTGGGAATTTTACCAGAAACCTACAACAAAGACTTAAAATATTTGATTGTAAATGTGTTAACAGCAGCCAGAATTGTATTTGCAAAAAACTGGAAAAATGAAACAATACCAAAAGAGGAAGAAATTATTCGAAAAATAATGGACTGTGCCGAAATGAGTAAACTGACATTTGAAATTAGAGAGCAAGAGGATGAACAATTTTATAAGATATGGGACTTGTTTTATCAATGGCTAAGGGAAAAAAAAACAAAATTTTGGAAATGAAAAATGATACACTTATGCCTTAATTGGAAAAAGTAAATGATGATATAATTATGCTGTGAAATAATTCAACAATGATATAAGGAAGTACTAATATAAGGTCTGGTGATATAATGTATAAGGTTAAGAACTTACTATAATGATATTTCGCTGCTGATAAGGCAATTCTAATAGGGGAACAAATGAAAACTGGTATATATAGGCAGCGATGCCTTGTTGAACAATGAAGGAATAAGATCTCTGTTTGAAGGTATGAAATGCAAGGTTAACAATGAATAGAAGTATATTCTCTGGGGGAAAACAATGCTAATGTTAACTGAATATATATTGTAGAAGGAAAATGAGGCCTTTAGTTATATTAGAGGAAATATCTGAGATGGTAAATATTATTTGAAGATGTAGATGTTAAAACAACCGTAACCAAACGACATGCTGCATGTGATGATGGTTTTTTTTTCTTTTGTTTTTTTTGTTTTTTCCTTTCCTTTTTGGACTTTTTTTTTTGTCCTTTTTGGCCTCCCCCCCTCCCCCCACCCTTTTTTCCCCTTGTTTTATTTTGTTGTTTTTTGTTTTTTAAACCCTAGCTTATTGTGGTGCTTATTAAATATACAACAGAGAGATACGGGATGTATAAACCTAGTAGGGATGCACCTGTGATTAAACGACATATTGTATGTGAAGATGGGTTTCCCCTCCCCCTCCCTTTTTTTCCCCATCTTCTCCCTTTCCCATTGTTGTCTGTGTAATAAAAAATAAAAAAAATTAAAAAAGAAAAGAAATGAAATGTGACCAGGCAGCATTACTACAAGACCTACCATTTTCACCACAATATTACAGAATGGTGTATTTGTTCATCCCCCTTTGTGCTCAAATGTCATTGCATTTGACATTTGACAAAATTGACATTTTTTATACAAATCAGACATCAGATAAACCAGTATCTTACAGGCAGTGAGTAAATATTTCACTTCCACAGGACACTGACTTTAATGTGCCTAAACTTGAAAAACCAATTACAAAGGTCAGTTGTATCAAGAAATATTTGAACTAAAATTAATCACTTTAACATTTATCAAATATTAAACAGAGATAAGCATTTTTATTACATATTGATACAGTAATATGTAGATGTGATTTTGTATCATGCCTAATTGCTACTTTTTAGTGATCAGTAAACATACTCCCTATGTAGTATAATGTTTACAAATTGCACTCAACTTCTGATCATTTCACGAATAATTCCAGTTGGTTTTCTTGGCAACTGAACAGAACAATGGCAATTAGACTTATATACCGCTTCATAGGGCTTTCAGCCCTCTCTAAGCGGTTTACAGAGTCAGCATATTGCCCCCAATAACAATCCGGGTCCTCATTTTACCCACCTCGGAAGGATGGAAGGCTGATCAACCCCGAGCCGGTGAGATTTGAACAGCCGAACTGCAGAACTGCAGTCAGCTGAAGTAGCCTGCAGTGGTGCATTTAACCACTGTGCCACCTCGGTTCTACAGCATTACCGCAGATGATTTCTGGGTTATTTTCACATTGAGTTTAGCCTACAGTGTTCTAGCCAAGTACTAGTATCCTAACCAAATACTAACCAGGCCCAACTCTTTTGAAAAAAAAAATTTTTTATTTATTATAAAATGTATATGCCATCTATCTTGCTAACCAAAGCGACTGGATTTTTTTAAAGTGTTTAATTTCTGAATCCAGAAAAGTCAATAAAATGCTGCCACAGTCACTGATTTCATGCTCACACCTGTGCAATTTTTTACAAACTTTGAATTGGGCAAATTGGGGGGCCTTAAATGGCAGAACCCTTTAAAACACTAGACTTCAAATGGGCTAACGTACAGAATTCATCCAAAAATCAGAGATCCATTAATATCTGTGAAATTGAAATTTGGCAAATTTTAATAAAACACATAACATAAAATTATCATAAAGTATTTAATGACATAATATAAATGTCATAAAATATTCCTGTGATCACTCGTGATGTTTTACTATTGTATACATAGATGGGCTATTTTCAAGGTAGATACATCTCTGAATATTTCTATGAATGCTTGAGAACTTTGCAAGAACATTAGAAACTCTGCCATTGTTGAAGACATTAAGGAAATATATTGAAATGATGACCCAAGGGATCAGAGGTATGTGGAGTGTGGTAATAAATTCATAAGACGTTAAGATATCACATAAGTCATTTTTGCTGCAGAAGACTCATGACTACCTGACTGTGACATATTGATAACTCTCAAAATTCTCCTTTATTCAATGTGAAAAAAGTTCCATCCATTATATGTGAATGGGATATACAAACCAATCATAGGATGATTTTTATCACATCTAAATTTAACTCTTACATCATTTGGCAAAATAGGATTGGTTTTTTTCAAAATCAAAGTAAGATATTTTCACCAATGCTAACCTCAGTATATTATGAGTGTTTTCATGTATAAATTTAAAATCTATAGGGATTTGGCAATATACAGTACTAAACCTATAGGCAGATGGTCTACAAACTGAGGAAATTATGTAGGAAGTAAATCAGAATTATGATTTATTTCAGTTAGTACATCTTGCGACAAAGATGACAATTCGACTAGGTCAGGTGTGTCAAACCTGATTGCATTGCAGGCCGTATCATGATGTATTGGGATTGTTTTTGCCTTTGGGGGGGGTCAGGGTGGGCGTGGCCTGCACAGGCCATATCTGGCCTGCAGCCATGTGTTTGACATGCCTGGACTAGGTAATGCGAGGTATTGACATTTGGAAAACAGTGAAAGCCATTTTAGGGTTTATGTGTGGATTTATTTAGCAGTGTCAGATGGGAGTCTTCAGATGTTAAATGTCACTTCTATACCCCTTTTCAACAAATAACTCAAATAATCTAGAATTTCCACATAAACAAGAAACGTAAGTTAAATTCAAGTTTCATGGCATCATATCAAATAGATCCTCTTAATACAGGTTGAGATTTCTTGCTATTCCAAAATGTAAACTATTTGTATTGTATATTTTAGCCACTCCGATTACTCTTTGTCTGCCTGACGTGTCATTCAGAAATAACAAAATAGCCTTGTAAGAATGGGATGTCTTGTTCAGCAGCCTATGAATCACAATGAACTGGTTCTCTCTAAATTTCCTCTGTCATGATGCAGAGACAATGTTAAATGATGATCCAGAAGATACATAAGGTCTATATATACTGAGCATCTCCTGTTTGCAATGGAAGTGAGATTGCTATCATAGAAATTTACCATAGCAACAACACAAGTTAGTTAGATTCAAAGGAGGAGCATACCTGTGTGTGATTAAGAAGTTTCCTATCCAGAATGGAAGTCCTTACACTGGTCCTGTTGTAATTATTGTGATTTACAGTATAAGCATGCTTAGTTACTGTATAAATAAGCACCATTTGAAAGGGGCTTATTTCACAATATAATTCCCCAGAATTATACTGTGCATACTGTAAACCCTAACTACATATTCAGAGTTACAGATCAGTCATTTATTCTTATTTAAGGATTGCGACAGTGTTTAGTCACTTGCATTGTACATTGCTAATATGTAGATTTACTTGTGTGGCATTTAACGTACAGCTCTTACGCTCATAAATTATATAATGAGAATTATATATACTGAAGTGAAACGTCTTCAAAGAAAAACAATGAAAATTCAGTTGCCTTTTGAAAAAAGCTGCCCTTGGAACTTTTGAAAAAAGCACACCTTTGGGACTGAAAAGTATGGGTCTATTGTTGAACTTGTTCTATGATAACAGAAACAAAATGTGTTACATTTGCTAAGTGTTACAGGGTCATAATTTTAAAAAAATACTAATGGAGAATATTTGTAGGTCAGAGTTGAGATGAGGGGTCCTTGGTGCTCTCTGGGCTTGTTTTCTTGCAGACGTTTCATTATCCAAACTAGGTAACATAATCAATGCCACAATCTTCCAATGTAGATTGTAGTATTCAGCACTTTCAGAACAAAACAATTACTAATTTAATTTATAAACACTGTGTAATAATTTGATTTGATTTTGATTTAGCATGTTGTATGAATCCATTCCTGAGATCAAGATAGAGAAAGTCATAATATATTTCTGAACCACCTTCAAGGACTGTTTTATTGTGGTTCACTTTTCGGAAGTATCAGTTCCGGTTGCAGAAGAAGAGGAGCAAAAAGAAGTCAAGACCAATCAAATTGATACGTTTTGGGCTCAAAAACCTTCTGATCTTTGGTTGTGGACAGGGGTTCCACCACAAAACCGCAGTAGACAAAAGCGCGCTCGACGAAAGTGCGTACATGACGTCATCACAGCGCAACGAAAACATCGCGCTGTGATCGATAAATGTAAAAATAAAGCGAAAACCTTACCCTACCCCCCCCCAAACCTAACCCTAAACCTAAACCTAACCCTAAACCTAAGCCTAAATCTAACCCTAAACCTAACCCTTAACCTAACGCTAAACCTAACGCTAACCTTTAACCTAACGCTAAACGTAACCCTAACGCTCTAAACCTAACCCTAACCCTTAACCTAACCCTAACCCTAACCCTAACCCTTACCTTTATGTGAATCGGCTTGCTTTAATTTTAATTTTATTTCAATTTTTAATTTTTTTCGTCGCGCTGTGATGACGTCAAATGCGCGCTTTCGTCGAGCACGCTTTTGTGGACCGCGGTTTTGACGGGTCACGGTGGACAGGATTGGCCTTCTCCACATAGAACTGATTTGGAGGTCCCTGTTTATTATCAGTCTAAGTTTGAAGCATAGTGGCAACAGAGGCTAGGAAATATCATGCATCCGTTACAGCCTTTGTGAGTTCAGAAGGTAATCCTCACTGTCACTCATGACTTGGTCACCTCTTTTTTGGACAATTGCAATGTGCTCTATTTGGAATGTCCCTTGAAGATCCAGAGGCTAAATATGGTAGAGATATCTGCAGCTGAAGTAGCTAGAGACACTATTTGTCCACTACAGGTAGTTCTTGACTTATAACAATTCATTTGTAAGTTACTGAACGACACTGAAAAAGATAACTTGTGATCATTTTCCACATTTGCAACCATTACAGCATTCCCATAGGTCAGACACTTAGCAACTGACTCATGCTTATGGTGTCCTAGGGTCCTATCATCATCTTCTGACAAGCAAAGTCAATGGGAAAAGCAGATTCACTGAACAACTATATTACTAATTTAAGAACTATAGTGATTCACATAAATAAATGTGACAAGAAAGATCATGAAATGGGTAAAACTGACGTAACAACCATCTCATTTAGCAACAGAAATTTTGGCCTCAATTGTGATCATAATTTGAGGATTACTTGTACTTTAATTGCTGCATTTAGCAATAACATTTAGACTTATGATAACATTTAGACTTCACAGTGCTTTACAGCCCCTTTAAGCGGTTTACAAAGTCAGCCTATTGTCCCCAACAATCTGGGTCCTCATTTTATCCACCTCGGAAGGCCTGGTGAGATTCAAACTGCCAAATTACAGGCAGCCAGCAGGCAGCAGAAGTAGCCTGCAATACTGCACTCTAACCACTGTGCCACCGCAACTCATCATCTGTTACTACTAGTAGATTTTCAGGTGTAATTCAAGGTGTTACTTTTGAAGACCTAAATGGTTCAGGACCTGGGTATCTGTGGAACCATTTACTCTTGAAGGAAAATCTCCCTGGCCTGTACCCAAGAAGCATCATCTGCAGGGACCACAAGGGTTGGTCAACCCCACCACTACTATTTTCTCTGGAACAACATTCTCTCCAAATTTAGGTTGGCCCCAAACCCTTTGGTCTTTCAAATAATGTTAAAATGTTGCTTTTAAGGGAGGTTTTAGATCTGCTTTGCTCTTTTCTTCTTGTAAGAAGATAATTATTTTTATTTGGATTATTATTTTGTTATTTGGGTGGGAATCAATTTGTTACACTGGTATTCCTCAATTTAACAATCATAGTTGAGCTCAAAATTGTGCTAAGCAATAAAATTGTTAAGTGAGTTTTGCCCCATTTTACAACCTTTAAGTGAATCACTGCAATTGTTAAGTTAGAAATATGGTTAAGTGAATCTGGCTTCCCCATTGGCATTGCTTGTCAGGTCGCAAAACATGATGCCAGGACACTGCAAAAGTAATAAATACATGGTAGTTAACGAGCATCTTTTTCATCACGTGGCCGCAGGAATGTTGCAATGGTTGCGACTGAAAAACGATCATAAGCCACTTTTTTCAGTGCCAACTTCAAATGGTCACTAAATGAATGGTTGTAAATTGGCAACTACCTGTACTATCTGATTGTATATCTGATTTCAAACTTGTTACTAGAATTAAGAATGTAATTGCTCCAAGTTTGTTGTAATGAGAGCAGGATATTGACCTCTCTATTTTATTTTAAAGAGGGGGGGGGAATAAATAAATCTGAAGGGAAGTAATTCAGGCTACTTTCTAGAAGGGGAGAGGCAAAAATCTATTAAATCTCAAGATGAAACTTCCTTAAGTACAGTACTGAATGCTGTAGTTCATTGACACTTAAAATGTAAATGCTCTCTACTCTGAAAAAATGCCTAAAGAAAGCTTAACATAGCAGATAGGTGGTTTTAGGTCATCACTTGAGATCTTATTCATCCTTAAATATATATTTTATATAGTTTACATCCTGCCAGTCTTCCAGAAGCTTAAGGCAGCAAGCTTGTCTCTCCCACTCATTTTTCCTTTTATAATTATTTCAGATAATCTGTTGAGGTAGGCTGAGGGATATTGGCTAAGTTCATATAGCAGGACAAGTAATAACATGGTTTGACTTTGCCTTAGCACAGTGGTTCCCAAACTTGGCAACTTTAAGACTTGTGGACTTCAACTCCCAGAATTCTCCAGCCAGCTCTGAAGTCCACAAGTCTTAAAGTTGCCAAGTTTGGGAACCACTGCCTTAGCATGTTGTATGAAGCTAACTAATTTTGGTTTATCCAGTCAACCATAGTTAAGCTGGTCATGAACCCAATCAATTTCCAGTTTTAGATCAGGGACAACAAATACCTGTTGACATTGATCGATGATCTCTGGAGAGCCAGGGATGGAGGTCATGCCTCCATCCTAGTACTCCTTGACCTCTCTGTGGCTTTCGATACCATCGACCATGGTATCCTTCTGCGACGACTGCGGGAGGTGGGGGTGGGAGGCACTGTCTTACGGTGGTTCTCCTCTTACCTCTCGGACAGGTCGCAGTCGGTGTTGGTCAGAGGGCAGAGATCGACCCCTAGGCCCCTAACGTATGGGGTGCCGCAGGGTTCGGTCCTGTCCCCCCTCCTCTTTAATATCTACATGAAACCGCTGGGTGAGATCATTCGACGGCACAGGATAAAATACCACCAGTATGCGGACGATACACAGCTGTATCTGTCCGCCCCGTGCCAACTCAATGAAGCGATGGACGTGATGTGCCAGGGCCTCGAGGCTGTTAGGGACTGGATGGGGGTTAACAAGCTTGTACTCAATCCAGATAAGACCGAGTGGCTGCTGTGCTTCCCTCCTACTAATTGGCCAAGTGTTCCACCTCTCAGGCTGGGGGGTCAAACATTACGCCCCTCAGATAGGGTCCGCAACTTGGGAGTCCTCCTGGACCCACAGCTGACTTTTGAACACCATTTGTCAGCTGTGACCAGGGGGGCATTTGCCCAGGTTCGCCTGGTGCACCAGTTGCGTCCCTACCTGAACCGGGAGGCTCTCACAACAGTCACTCATGCCCTTGTGACCTCTAGGTTGGAGTACTGCAATGTGCTCTACATGGGGCTGCCCTTGAAGAGTATTCGGCGACTTCAGCTTGTCCAGAATGCAGCCGCGCGAGCGATCGTGGGTGCGCCTCGGTTCACACACGTAACACCTATCCTCTGCGAGCTGCACTGGCTGTCTGTTGATCTCTGGGTACGCTTCAGGGTCCTAGTCGTCACCTACAAAGCCCTTCATGGTATTGGATCTGGGTACTTGAGAGACCGCCTACTGCCAATTACCTCCACTAGACCAATTAGATCCCACAGACCAGGCCTCCTCCGAATTCCATCAGCCGGCCAGTGTCGACTGGCGACTACCCGGAGGAGGGCCTTGTCTGTGGCTGCTCCGACCCTCTGGAACGACCTCCCCGTGGAGATTCGTACCCTCACCACCCTCCAGGCCTTCCGCATAGCCCTTAAAACCTGGCTGTTCCGACAGGCCTGGGGCTAAAGACTCGCTGCCCCACTTCAAATGGTATGATTGTTGTGCTTTTTAACTATGTATGGTTTTTTATGTTTTTGTAACTTTGTTTTTTCCCCCCCTCCCTTTGAGTTGTGAGCCGCCCTGAGTCCCCTTGGGGAAAAGGGCGGCATACAAATAAATCAAAATGAAATGAAATGAAATTATCTAAAATTAATACATATGTCTGAATATTAATATCAACCCCCAATGTTTTGAGCCACTGTTCATCAGCACTTACTGCATAGAAAATACGATCATAATCTATTGAATGGAATTGAATCTACCAAATATAGGTTTGTATTTCCAACAGTGGCCAAGTTAATGGATTTCAAGCAGTCTTAACCTTCTAGCAAAATTTTAAACCCCCACCATTGCCACAGTTTTAAGCACCGTGCTTAGCACTTTTCCTTTTTCTTGTGGGAAGTTATCATCCAGCCCTCTCCCAGAAAAATGAAATATCCTAGGAAATATTGAAAAAGCAGAATATTTCTCTGGATGTGAGGAGAAAGAGAAATGTTTTGAAAGACAGAATAGTTGCCTGTAGCTTCCTGCCCATCCCCACTGTTAATGGGCCATTAACACGCCGAGCTAGTTCACTTTACATAATAAAGACTTCATCAGCAGCTTTCCAGCTACAGGAAAGCATGATAATATTGGCCCTTTACTCAACTGGCCACATGGCATCTGAGAACTCATCCATACCTGGATTCAAAACACAGCCTAGAGAGTAGCCCCTGCATGGCCCCATAGGAGTCTGACAACCAATCAGAATACATTTCTTACACAGGAACAGGAAACAGAGAGGTGGGATAAACAGGTTATAAAAAGCCTAGCAAGCCCCTCCCTCAGCCCTTCTCTTCTTCTCCACCAACACTGAAGCATGTGCTCACCTTTTCTGTTCAGGGCTCAAGATATGTGGCCCTTTCCAACAATAAGCCATCTTTCCAAGCAGCCTCCATGTCTCCAGTGTTTTTTCCCCACTTGGAGCCGAACCCAGAAGGACATTTCTTTCATCATTCTAAAAAGTTGTTTTGCCCAAAAGGAGCAAACTTTGGCTTGACTACAACAGTATCTGTTGAGTGAGATAATAATGGCCGTTACATATAGTACTACTCTTGTTGGCACAGATAAATTCCGAAGTGGCTTCAATGGCTCTTAAGAGAACGTGTGTAACTACCAGATGATTGCAAAGACATATAATCCTTACAAACACCACCCCAAGATGTCAGAACTAATACAATTCCTTGACTCCCCTCCCCCATCCAGTTGCCTTTTGAAAGACCGCGCAACATCTTTGAGACACAGCCACCGTTACCCACGGTGGTCATTCTCAATTTGAGAACGAGAATCTCCAATTTGAGGCAGCCAGCGGCATAAAACTCCGCCCACTTAAAGGTTCTCGGCCTCCGCCTCCCTTCATTCCCCGCCTTTTTCGCCGGTCGTCAGCACGCGGGGCAAATCGGCGGAGCTCGAAGCCGGGTGCGCGGGAGGGGAGGCGAGCGGGAGGGGAGTCTCGGTTCCGCGCGCCCGAAGCGCTCCCTGCGTGGGTTCTTGTGTCACCTCCACTCTCCAATAGGAGCAGCAGCAGCTGCTGTAGCTGCCTTCCACTCCTCCCCGAGAGCATCGCTTAGAGGAGAGGTGGTTTTTCTGCTGGCGGCGGCGACACCACCACCCGCCTCCAATTTCCCCCCTATTCTTCGTATTTCCTCCTATCTGGTGGATCCCAAGTGATCGTAGAGGCGCTATTGCTCGTGCTCTCTCACCTCCTCTCCCCCCTCCCCCCTCTTCCTGCAGCGCCTGCTTTCCCGCTCGCCTCTGGGGCTACCGCCGCCCCAGACCAAGAGACGCCGGGAGCGGGAGGCGCTCGGCTGGGATGGCAGCCGGCGCAGCGCGGGGCTGAAGCCCGACCGGGCCCCACTCCCGCCCCGCCATGGCCAAGCAATACGACGTGCTCTTTCGCCTGCTGCTCATCGGGGACTCCGGCGTGGGCAAGACCTGCTTGTTGTGCCGCTTCACCGACAACGAGTTCCACCCTTCGCACATCTCCACCATCGGTACTGGGTGGCGCGGCGGGGGGGTGGGGTGGAGAAAGAAGGTGAGATCCTGGCTGGACGGGACTCGGTATAGCCTCTCCGCTACCTCCGTCCAGCTGGAAACAGCAGACAAAGGCATCCGGAGGGCTGAGCGGGAGGTTTCCTGGGCCGCTTATTCGTCGTGCAATATGCCTTCTCTAGATGACAGGCGGTGGTTGAGGCTGGATCTTATCCCTTCTTCTAGGGATCTCATAAGGGGCAACTCACGGCAAGCCACTGCGCCTTTGGCGAGGGTTAAGTCGCGAGTGTATCTGCACCGCCGCTTCTCATAATCTGGAACAGGGAAAGGCGGGGGGGGGGAGACTTTAACCTGGGAATCCGGCACCCGGGGCAGAGCCGCCCGCCACTTTTAGGAGAGTGAAAAAAACAAACAAACAAACCCGTCCCCCAGTCCTTTCCCGGTGCCTGAGGTTCCGATTATTATACCTGTTAGATGCCTCCATGCCGGGCCTTGCTAGGGGTGCTTTCAATTGCAGGGAGTCCGTTTTTTAAGTCAATCAGCGTCCTGGATCTTGAGTTTCGGGCGGCTGCTGGTACTGCTGCTCTTGGGTGCAGTAATGCCAGCTCACCTCTAAGGTGAAAATAAACGCGACGTCAGTGTTGTAAAAGCGTGAGGAAAGACATACATCCATGAGTCAGATGTGGAAGGCGGAGGTGGGAGGGGGGGAGGGAACCAAGCAACAGAAAATAGCTATTTGCTTATCGACTTTCATTGACATGGTTATGTTGAAAGGGGGAAAGAACCCCCCTTTTCAAGAGTTTTTGGGGTTGTTCTTTTGAAAAGACTGCTTATTTGAATCCTTACTGGGGGGCGGGCTGTTCTGTTGAAGACTGCATTTCTTCAGGGCTGTTTTGCTTGGGGGAGTGGGGTTGACATATATGAACCAAAAAGGAAGGAAACTGGATCCTGTGAGAGATACAAGTGATGGTATTTTCTGCCTTCTTTCTCTTTCTGAAGCAGAAAAGTTCCAGGAAAGGGACAGATAGCTTCTATCAGAGGTCTGAGTGCTGCTGGATGGCCTCTCACGGTGGTTGTTGAAAGTGTTCACAGGCATATTAGTAGAAGTCACTGTAAATTGTGAGGAATAATTATTTCTGTTGATTAGCCATCATTAGAAGTCCATGAGTAGAAGCTGGTTTGGTACCTGAGACTCCGGTACTTCCATCTTTTCTCAACATGATAACATAGTGACAGAGGTATGAAGTAATGGAAGGGTCTACTACCATATTTCCCCCAAAATAAGACAGGTCTTATTTTCTTTTGACCTCCAAAATAAGCGCTTGGCCTTATTTTTGAGGAGGTCTTATTATTTTTGCGGTGCAGAAGGCAGCGAGTGTGGTCACCTCATGGCTGCTGCTGTGTTGCAATATTTTCAGGGAGGTGTTATTTTAGCGGATGCAAAAGCCCTATTGGGTTTATTATCCGGGGAGGTCTTATTTTCAGGGAAACATTGTAGTAATCACATCTAAAGATAACAGTGATTGTAGCATTCCAGCTAAAACCTTCAGTCACTAGGTCGTTCATCTAGATCAGCATTCCCCAAACTTTCTCACTTGGCGGTCTGGCTTGGGGGGGAGGGGATGGTTCCATGCGAGCAGCAGATGCATGCACTAACAGCTATATTTGTGCAAGCAGCAGGCATGTGCGCCTGCCACTTGTACAAATGAAGGTTTTGGCACGCACACTTACCACTTGCACAGCCTAGTTTTGAATGGGCCATGGCCCAGGGGTTGGAGACCTCTGATCTAGATAGTTATGGTTTGTGAGACTTCTAATGGAGTTTGAACCAAAGGAAGCCAAGGAGCTTCCTTTGCATAAAACCTGGAGGGAAGGATTCCTGACAGAGTGTGAACAAGTCAATCAGAGGCATTGGCTCAATGAACAGTAGGTAAAACAGGCAACACTGTATGTAGAAAATGCTACTTTTAGCCCATTGCAGAAACAGATGGGAGAAGGTTGCCCTCCTGTGGGCAGGCAGAGGGCATTGTATTCCTGCTCTCAAGAAATAGTCAGTGGCACACATTAGGTAAACTGATTAAAATAATCAGTTCTAAAATATAAAGCCAAGAGAAACCCATATTACAGATCTGCACCTTACGAGGTATAATCCCTGAAAAGCGAGATCTGGCACCACCAAAGAACAATGGAGGAATTTAAAATGAGCTTGTTTTGACCTATCTGGACCTATAGGCACCAGGATTTCCATAGCAACCTTGGCCGTGAGATGTATCTGTATCATTCAGTATCATCAGGCTACTTAATGATACTTCATCCCAGAGTTATGAAGCACCAGAATTCCGTCAGCAAATTTATAAAGATGTGGAATAGTATGGATAGGGAAACCATTAGATCATCATTCTTCCTAATATACAGACTGAAATCACTCACTAAAGAAAGACTGGAGCCACCACAGAACAATTCCTCTAATCCTCACAGAAACACCAAGACGATACCATAATTTATGGTAACAGGTATATCACAGAGAGTTAGACTCCCTCCATCTTAAGAAAAGATCATCTTTCAGGATGACACTTGCTGTTTCCATCTTAGATTTGGGCTTAAAATTCATTAGAGAACAATCCAGAAATCCATGCCCTCCAGAACCCTATACACCTGAAATTGTAACAGGTTCTCTAACCCCCCCCCCCAAAAAAAATAGGTTGGAGATTTGTCTAAGGTGGCTAAATTGAGAAATGGGAGGACCAGCTCTTTGAAGGGCTGATTGATGGCTAATTCTTAGTTATCTCCCAATCCAGATATATATACTCTCAGTTGCACAAATCTGCCAGACAGAACATGAATCTGGCTTGTAGGAAAGGAGCTTGGAGGCACATTTTGTTTTCCCAGTTCAGCTAGACTCCTGGTGTGGGCAGAATCTCTTTTCTTTTCACCCTATATTGCGGGTGGATGGGTTGTCCAACTTCCCTACTGTGTGTTTTTCACCTATAAAATAGCCTTAAGTCTCTTTCTCTTGTCTTATGGCACAGAAAAAGATCAGCAGCAGAAACTTCCTGGCAGACCAACCAATTAAAGTGGGAGAGAAAGACAACCACCTCAGATATCAGTGGCCTCTTGAGTGTCCCTCTGCTCTTATGTGTCTACAGTTTAGAGCCTATTTATTTCCTTCTTTTGCTGGCCTGCATTCACCGATCCTACTGGTTCTCCTTTCACAGCAGATTGACACAGAAGCCTTCTAGCTTTTCATAATTTGACTCATCAAGCCCAATCTCTTGCTATTGACTTTCCATGAAACAACTACAGTTTCAAGATCTCACACTAGATGAGGTCATATCAATGCTGGAACTCTTCCTCTCCATTGGTCTTCACTTGTATTTTCAGTTTTCTGACACCATCTCACCGGCCAGTTCTTCCTTCCACTTCCTCTTCTCCCTTCCCATCTTTCAATGATGTTATTCTTCTGAGTGCTACCTCATTATTCTCCATTTATTTACAGGGCCACATTTCTGTGGCCATGATCATTCTTCACTCCTCACTTCATCTACTACCCATCCACTATTCATTGATGTGAAACCTAGCTCTATCAAATGCTAAATCAATCCCTCTTATCTTAATGGTGTGTTGTCCCAAGTGCCATCCAGAATCCCCAGTATATTCCACTTCCATCATCAGAAGTATCGATTTATATCTTAACTTACTGTATCTCTACTTCCTTTAGATATAATCCAGAATTACAATGAAAGAAGTATGAATTTAGAGAATAAAGTCACTGAAAGTCTTCTAATGAAAAACAAAGTTTTCATAATCACATTTTGCCTTGAATTGAGATAAATTACTAAAACTTAGCTGGTAGATTAGGACAAAAACTACATTTGAAAGAATTGGATTTGCAAACATTTTGGAAATGTCCTCATTCATGAGGCATATGTGACCCTGATCTAATGACTTTCTTGGAAAAAAGTGTACCATGAGGGTATATCGCAACCTGCATCTGTAGAGAAGAAAATTGATATTAATTAAATGCCAATCTTGTATTGAAAAAGCCAACTTTATTTGGTCATGCCAGTCGTAAATCAGAAAATTTTACAACTATGACAATAGTTTAGTTACCTGTTCTCCCCTCTTGCTTAGAAACAATTATGGCTACCTGGGCTTTCTTTATGTTTTATTTACTTGTATTGTAAGATTATTCCCCCCCCCAAGTCTTGCGTAGAAATAATAATATTTTGGAGAATCTTCTGTGCCATGGTAGATGTCATTCTAAATTCACCAAAGATTTTTCTAAGCTGCTATTGTAAATTTTTATAGTAAGAGCAGAATAAATGTGTCACTTCCCCTTATGATAAACTGTGGTCTGCAAAAAAATGATACCATAATAATTGTCTTTAAACTGCCATGAGACATTCTGATATGTATGTAGTCTTGACTCATTCATTATTCTTTCTTTTTTTAAAAACTATTTAACCAGGATAGAAAAATGTACTTTGATAGGCTTGCAGCAAAACAAACTCTTGCCAGATTGCTCATAATGCTATCCACATTTTTACATTGATATGTCTCTCCATCTAGTAGCATCGTAATGCTGATAACCTCTAGGTCTGGTAATAATGTGCTCCCTAATGCAGCAGTCCCCAACCTTTCCGGCTTTGCGGACCAAACCTGGGGGGGGGGGGAAGAGGGGATAGTTCTGCATAAGCAGTGGTTGTCCGTATGTGCCTGTACACTGCTCCATTTCCATGACCAGCAGTCAAGTATGACCATCGCATGCGCAAATGGAGCTGCATCAGGGGTGAAATCAACTTACCTTCACTACTGGTTCACAAATGTGAGTGCTTGCACACACTGGTCGCACTTGCGTGTGCCACCTCCACACATGCTTAAGACCTTCCATGCATGCACAGAGCATCAAAAATGGGACATTATGATGTCCAGGTGGGTGGGCAGAACCTCCCGCCACCGCCACTACCAGTTTGCCTAAACCTGATAGAACCGGCTGAATTGCACCACTGTGCTGTATGCATGCATGCGCTCACCTGCCACTTCCACGCCCTGGCTCCGAACAGATCGTGGCTCTGTTCTGAACAGGCTGTGGTCCAGGGGTTTGGGACCCCTGCCATAATGGAGCTAGAATAGTCCAATATAATTGGATCAGCTTTACAAGGGTTGAAGTCCATATGCAGGGCTCCAGCTCGGGAATGGGTGGGGAAAACACCATACATGGTGCAGAGTTTTTTTCAGCTGAAAAAGTAGAGAAGATTATTGCTTCGCTAGATTTTCAGGCCCCACTTTTCAATTTTCCTGAATTGCTGAGATGGAAGATTAGCAGAATCACAAGGGGTAAAATTGCAATCATGTTGCCTGTCTTGAAAAGCCTGTTCTGCTCCAAGGACCTGGTTGGAATGTAAAACTGATCACAGATGACTTTGGCCAGGTAGCTATAAGTATGGATACTTTTGCAATAAGAACTTTCCATTCATGCAGATACAATTTCTTCCCCAATGAGCCATTTACAAAATGGTCTTTTTGGTTTTTATTGATTTGTTCTTTTTAATTCTTTTATAGTTTTAGAATTACAATTAGAATTGTAAGCCACCCGGAGTCACTTGGATGAGATGGGTGGCTAAATAAATAAACGATAGTTACCAGAAGTGGCATCCAAGTGGCAGATCAGTCCTTATAACTTAATGCTGTAAAGGCACCCAGAGATTTAATTGGACATTTCATGATTGAAGTTGGCAAAGCACTCGTGACCCAGTGTCCTTCTCTACTTGGAATGCTAAAAGTCTTGCTGCATTACAGTCCTGTTTCTGGATTTTAACTTCTTTAGTTTCTTATGCTATAGCTAGCATGAAAGCTGCATAAATGAAGTTCCTTTCCTTCAGGATCCCTACACTTCTACATTTTGCACTACAAGCAAAAGAAGATGCAGGCCTGAAGAATGTTTGGAAACATGCCTGAAATAGCAACCTAGATATCCTTTCTCAACCTGTAGGGCAGTTTTGAGCAATCTGTAAAGGTTTATTGAGAATTTATCTTTTCCTGGGTTACTTTAGAAGCTGCCTGCCAGGTAAAAATTCAATAGGGGAGATTTATATCCTACTGGTTTATATTCTTAACAATTTAGAGACAGAGAGGGAGTACTGATTGAATTTCTACACTATCCATTATTATTTTCTTCATATTACTTGTTTGTATTTGTGAGTAGTCTCTTAGGAGAATGTTAAGGCACTTAACATTTTCATGCCTTTCTGTTACTTATGGGACCCAAGTTCTTTGACTGAGATTGATAAAATCAATGTCAAATGAAGCCCTTGAAACGTAACATAGGCTTCAATCTTTTAACAGCAAATATTACTTATGAGAATTTCATCTTTAGTTGACTGAAATGAATTATTGGCTCTGCTGCTGAGGGGTTATGGAATGCTCATCGATATTACAAGTACTAGGAAGACCAAGAATAGATTGGCCTGTGTGTTGTTAACTAGGAAGAATTTTAAAGGACAAAGGCTAGATTGCATCATCTCAATATTGACTTAAACTGTATGTCTGACTATAAATACAGCATGGAGTTAGTTTTATATACAGGTAGGTCAATTGCTCAAACAATGGGGGTTTGTGAAAAGAAAAAATATAGAGAAAAATACCAATTGTACTGGAATGTCTTACAGAACAGGAAATATGGAGAGTTATCCAAGTAATCTCTTGATTTATTATTTGTATATTTATTTATTTATATTTTATTTATTGCAATTTGTCAAACAAAAATGAGAATAAGAATAAAAATACAATGACAGGGACGATAGGCACGTCAGTGCACTTATGCATGGCCCTTCTACTGACCACTTAAGTATGAAGTAAGGTCCATGGAAGTGAATTTGTGACTCAAACTGTAAAAATTTATAGCTGAGACAACTGAATCAGGTATGGCATTCCAAACTTCGACAACTTGATTACAGAAATCATATTTTTTACAGTCAAGTTTAGAACGATTTCCATTGAGTTTAAAGCGGATGTTCATGCATGTATTATTGCGATTGAAACTGAAAAAGTCATTTACAGGTGAAATATTGCTCCACCCCAAAATATTCTGTTGCGAAGTATTGAAGTGAATCCAATATAGTGAAACTTGCCACTTTGAAGTTTCTTAATACTGTATAAGAAAAAAGAAAAACCTGTAACAAGCAATTTCCAGAAATGATTAAGGGAGTGTGTAAATCCAGTGTCCTTTTAAAAGTGCCAACTGCAGTTTGAGCAAAGATGGTGATATCTCAGCTCCCAGAGTCTAACCCACTGAAGACTGTTATCTTACAGTCTCCTCATGGGGAATTACTACCCGAGCACTTGTGGGTGATCACGAGGCCTCGCCTTGTCCAGAGAGGAATTCTGAGAAGCAAATTCATTTGCTGTCTCTTCATTCCACCATGGTCACCAGCACCACAGTGCTAAACCAGGCAGTTGTTTAAGTGAGTTTTACCCCATCTTTCTTGCCATGGTTGTTAAGTGAATCACTACAGTTGTTAAGTTAGTAACACAGTTGTTAAGTGAATCTGGCTTCCCCATTGGCTTTGCTTGTCAGAAGGTGATCACATGACCCCAAGACACTGCAACCATCATAAATACATGTCAGTTGCTAACTGTCTGAATTCTGATCACATGACCATGGGGATGCTGCAAGTCATAAATGTGAAAAATGGTTATAAGTCACTTTTTTACAGTGCCATTGTATTTTTGAGCAGTCACTAAATGAATGGTTGTAAGTTGAGGACTATCTGTTCTGGTGTAAGCAAAGGGCTTGACAAACTCACAGACTTGGCATATATCTCTGCTTTAACATTCTAAACATAATTTCATACAGCAATATATTGGATAATTGCTAGGATTACTATTTGCACTTCATGTGATTTCATTTTATTGTTCATAGGAGTTGATTTTAAAATGAAGACTATAGAAGTAGATGGAATTAAGGTCCGAATCCAGATCTGGTAAGTAATACATGTATTAAGTTTTCCTTTGTTATGGATTAAGTGAAAGATCTTAGTTACACATTTCTGTATATAAATTTACAGAGAATGTAATCTAATTTAAAGGGTAATTAGAAAGTAAACATAAACACACATATATAAACATATTTAAACACTTTGCAAATCACAAGCTTTTTAAATTAAGAGTAGCAGGAATTCCTATTCTATGTTGAACATCTTCAGGTAAAGAGGTTCAGTGAAGCTCAGATGTTGCTTGGAGTTAGGCATGGGTATCTGCAGCGGAGCAAGTGATATCACACACGTTGTGACATCATTGTGCAGCTGATAAGCTGCATGTCATGATGCAATGAACTTAAAACACATCATTCCCATTATTTCCACTTTGGCTTCATGACACATTTGATATCATCATGGTTTTACTGTGTGCTTGTGGTGTGAGCTCAGCAGTTCATTTGTGTAGGGTTGGGAGATCAATTCTTCAGCAGAGGATAGCAGAATACTGGGATTGAAAGCCTGTGTTTGGTTGGGCCAGAGCCAAAACTGATGAGACAGGCAGATCTTACTGCAGTTCTTCCCTGCCCAGTTCTCTCCCTTCATCTGGGCTGAGGATTCTCCTCAGCTTCCTTTCTACCTCTCTGAGGGATACAGAAGGAGATGATCTGACCATGGGATTGAGGAATTTCAATCCTTTGTTCACACGGCAGCACATTGCGACTTGGCTGTGCCTTTTTCCTAGTGCAAATTGCAGATATTGACAGCTTAAAGAGAAGATGCAATGAGTAACGGCCTGTTAAAATGGAACGCGGATGGCCTCATTGTTCATTTATGGCATGAAAGAGGATATTTATTTTATAGATTGTTTTTAAGAGGAGTATATTTAAATCTATCCAGCAGGGAGCAGCCAAGTCACATATGCTTCCCAAACTGAAACATGAAACATGAAACCTACTCTGCGTACAGTATGTTCTCAGATGCATTGACTGGGAAGTCACACCTTGTAAAAATATTAGTTGTGGCCAATTTTGGGCCAGAGTCCAGATCAGATATAAGAAAGGCTGTAAAAGCAAAAAGATAATCAGTACACAGCAGCTGCTTGGGCTCTTCCACTGCCCTTTACTGTCTTCATTCTGCAGTGCAAGTAAATGAGCTTGGCCTTGGATGAAGAACAAATACAGTTGGAAATCGTGCCTGATTTCTAATTTCACACAATTCAGAGAAACAGATGGGAGAACAAGCAGTCTGGTGGTTCACATTGCTGTTTGGTCCAGTTCTATTTAACCAATATCACTTAAGGGTCACTATTCTACCAATTGATTTTCCTCCCCTATCCCCATCTCTTCCTTTTTGTGTATATGCAATGTAGTCAAAGATTTCCATAATTACCGTAGATATGTTAAACATTTTTATGGATATTATGTCAATAAGTATACATTTATCCATGTGACCCCATTGGCAAAATTAGAATGGCTACTGGATATAATTTGCATCATATGACCCTCAGTCCTTTGTGCTGCACCTATCCATTGGCCTTTTTTCCCCATGGATGGGCAATACGTGGTAAATAGAAGGTATTTAAAAGATCCTAGTCTTACATTACAATTGGAAAGCATGTTTATCCAGAAAATTAAACCCCTTATTCCCTAAAAAGCATGCATAAAAGTGTCATCCTATTCTGAAATAATCACCAAATGTATCTGATACAATATGCAGAAGTTTGGCTTTGACTTGTTTTGTTTATTCGCTTCGTTGTGCTTCTCCATTGTCCTTGTGCTACCATTAAATCATCATGGTTTTGGAATTGGTTTTGTTTTTTACATTCTTTATAAATTGTGAGTCTCCCAGAGTCATATATTTGAGATGAGTAGCTATATAAATTTAAATAAATGAATAAAATTTCTGGCTATTAATATTTTAACATTAAAGCTAAGAAATAGATCACCAGCATTTCAAGCAGACTTAAATCAGGAGTGGTCAAACTAACTCCTCTTTGTGTGCCTTTTTCTTCAAGCTACTCTGGCAGTCTGCATATCCCTCCCCCTCCCTCTGTTTGGTGGCCTCCAAGTGTACACCAACCTTGTCCAACATTGACATCCAGGTTGACCCAGTCTTTGGGCCAACCCCATTGCCTATCTGCCACATGTACTTATAGATAACCTTCACTCTGCTTTTCAAGCCAGTTGCTTTCTCAGGGACATTTATCTTTCAGAATCTGAAAACAAAAAAGTTCTACAAAGCTGCACGCAAACAGATGTGCTACTTTTGAGAAGATTTTGAAGTGGATAAACAGGATGCATTCATAAAGCTTTGTCAAGATAACATGTTTTCCATCTGTTGCTTCCTTTCAGTTTTCTGTCTCTTTGTTCCCTGGTGTTTTAAAATATGCCATACAACGACATCTCTGAAATTAACCTTCTTCCACGACATTGCTTCCTTCAGATAGGGAACCAACCCCCATTATCTCAAGAGTTTCAGAAATTTCAGCATCTTTATAGTTTGGCCCCTACTAGGTGTATAAGCAATGCTTAAATATTTTAATGCTTTTATTGCTGTTATAAATCTTCTCCTTTTTAATTCTTCTTGAACAGTGGTTTGGAACAGCATATAAATGTCATAAATAAAACAACAGAAGAAATTATTCCTAACTTTGTTGAGCTGCTGTGCTTTTCTTCCTGAAATCTGTGGGAAGTTTTGAGAGTGAGCTTTCTATCAGTAGGATGCTGGAATTGACTTCATGCCATAAATCGTGCCACCCATGAAAAGTGAGGTTTCCACTCACGGTAATAGCATCTGCTTCTGTTCCAGGGACACTGCAGGCCAGGAACGGTACCAAACTATCACTAAGCAGTACTACAGACGTGCCCAGGTATGATATTTTTGGCTAAAAGTACAGATAAAATTGGTAGTCTATGGGAAAAAATTATAGTATCACATTATAATCAGTACACTGTAAATTGTAGTATAATTTCTCTGTTTATTATATTTCTTAACACAAATGCATGTTTAAAAATAATGTAAATACATGGAGAATAACCTGATTTGATGGACTGGGGATTAACTCATTTCCTTATGACAATAATCAGCTTTGCTGGAAACTCACTTCTGCCTGCCTTACAGTTCTATGACTTTTTCCTTCCCCTCCAGAGTGATGTCGCTGGAGTGCCATAGTAGTCTCACAAGAGGCTCTGGGCATTTCTGTAGCCAGCCTGATTAGTTTACATTTTTCCTTACCCTCAGCTAATATCATGTATAATTTTAGAATGTTAGGAGAAAGGCTGAGAGGCTCTGGGGAAGGTTTGGGAGATGGGCTTGAGAAATTCAGTATGTATCAATGACCATTTGGCTATCCTGTCCAGTCCCTAGATAAGTATTTTCCTGCAATTTATTCTAATAAGTGCATGTGTATGTGTGCACACGCATCTTTGAGTCAGTGTTGACTTCTGACAACTACCTGGGCTAGTCCCTGCAGTTTTCTTGGCACGATTTTCAGAAATGGTATGCTCTTGCTTTGTTCCTAGGACTAAGAGTGATTTCTCTAAGTTACCCAGCTGATTTCATGCCTAAAAAAGGATTAGAACTCCCAATCTTGGTTCCTAATCCACTGCCTCAAAAGGTCTATATTAATGTTATCATTCTCCAAATGCTTTCCTGTGCTCCTTTTCTAAGATAAATATTAGGGTGTGACCTAATAGTAAATTTATTTTCCTTTGAGTAAAGGCCCTTTTTCCTTTTCAATTTGTGTGATGCTCACATTTCTTTTGCTCCCTTACCCTGTTCTCTTTGCAGGGGATATTTTTGGTTTACGACATTAGCAGTGAGCGCTCATATCAGCACATAATGAAATGGGCCAGCGATGTGGACGAAGTAAGCAGAAACATTTCTTTGCTGTTTACTGGGGGAGGTGTGCTGGGGGATGTGGCCAAATGGCTATGCAGGTAATCCTCAAGTTACAACCTCAAGGAATCCTGCCACCATGGTTGTAACTCGTGATGATCATAAATCGGATCACCCCGAGGGGCTGATCTGATTTTATGAACTTTTCTGCAGCTGTTATCAAGCAAACATTGCAGTTGTAAAGCAGATGCCACAGTTGTAAAGCAAAAAGTGCAGTCATTAGCAAACCAGTGGCTCACTATGGGGCCGCTTTGCCGAAAACCATAAGTAAATGCTGGGTTTACTTAAAGCCATGGTAAAACATGGTCACATGACTGTGAGACATTGCAAATAGCTGTTACCGCAGTCTGGGTGTTGAAGCAACCTGAAATGTGGTCACGTGACCTTTTGGGAGGGAGGCCATCAGAACTTTGAATTCAGGTAATAAGTACTCCTAGAGAGATCCATTGTAAGTTCAAAAGCTAAGTGACCGGTGGTAAATAACCAGTTGTGTGACTGTTTCTGCACAGAAGGGTGTTTTCTGACATTTTATTGAAGAAATCTTTCTCAGAAGTGTATAAGCTGGTAATATATTTTCCATTTTGCCTCAGGATTGGCCACATTATTCTCAGCCTGTGTACCAAATCAGTGTAGTTTTAGATGACAACTTGGAAGACCTTATATGTTCTGCTCCCCCTTCACTGAAATAATTTTCTGCCTTCTGAGTGAACTTAAGGGGAAATTTAATCATCTTGGGAGGAAGGAAACGTTGTGTGATGCAATGCAGGGAATGAAATGTGGGATCTCATGCATTTGGTTAACTTTCTGGAGGCACTGTTATATTCTGGGTTTGTGATGCCTGTTGCTTCCCAGACGAGGAAGGTGCTTATGAGATAAAGAATATTATCAAATGGTGCTCTTTTAATCCCAAGAAATAAAAGTGATTTTTCTCCTCTATATGCAAAGCACAAGAATGGTAATAGATAAAAACGAGTAATACTTTTAAACTCAGTTCTTACTTAGCTATGCAGATACGAAAGGACTAAAGACTCTCATATCCTTTGCAGTATGCTCCAGACGGTGTCCAGAAGATCCTCATTGGGAATAAAGCAGATGAGGAGCAGAAGAGGCAGGTGGGCCGAGAGCAAGGCCTCCAGGTAAAAATCATAGGCGGCTCCAGTTATAGAAACCAGATATTTATTGGGGTGACGGACTAGCCTGTCAGCTGAGCTGCTTCAGTACAAGCAGCTCATGGCACTAAATGTCATTCTATATAAAAGAACTTCCCTCCTCATGGAAAGTTAGCATGTAAGGAATATTTTTCTCACAGTTTCTATGTGAAGCTGTTACAGATACATATATACATAGGTGGGTATATTTTGTGTGGGTGAGAACTATTGAATAAAAGCAATGGAAAACAATTTAACAGCATGATACCCATGTCTGTAGAGGTGAAGCTGGGAACCCGCTCTCTTTTCTATATAGCTCTCCTATAGATTTTGTTCTAAGTTGGGCAGATCATTGTTTTATTAAAAATGAATTGAGGTCAGTATCTGAGATCTTTGTCAACCAGTGCCCTAACCATACATAAATAACATTCAGTACAAGCTGTTGGACAATATTGTTCTTGTCTTCTATTAGAAGTTTTTTTAGATTTGGAGGTGAAATAGAGGAGGAAAGGTGGATTTGAAGATAATAGTAGAAAAATATACTAGCCCTCATTGGGTTTATACGTCAATTGTCTTTCAGCTAGCTAAGGAATATGGCATGGATTTCTATGAAACAAGTGCCTGTACCAACTTGAACATCAAAGAGGTAAGAATTTTGGGGATGGAATAGCTCAGATGAGGGGCTTCCAGGTGGTTGTCACCTTCCTTCCTTCCTTCCTTCCTTCCTTCCTTCCTTCCTTCCTTCCTTCCTTCCTCTTTTCTGTTGAGGAAGAAAAGAAAAATACATGTATAATATATTATGGTATATTAGAATTTAGAAAAACATTGTTGGAAGGGACCTTGGAGTTCTTCTAGTCCAACCCCCTGCCTAGGCAAGAAACCCTATACCATTTCAGACAAATGGTTGTCCAATACCTTCTTAAAAACTTCCAGTGTTGAAGCATTCACAACTTCTGGAGGCAAGTTGTTCCACTGATTAGTTGTTCTAACTGTCAGGAAATTTCTCCTTAGCTGTAGGTTATTTCTCTCCTTGACCAGTTTCCACCCATTGCTTCTTGTCCTGCCCTCAGGTGCTTTGGAGAATAGCTTGACACTCTCTTCTTTGTGGCATCCCCTGAGATATTGAAACACTGCTATCATGTCTCCTCTGGTCCTTCTTTTCATCAATTAATTTCATTAATATATACATTATGAAAAAGGTACTCTTAAGTATGTTTGAATTGTCTAAAATGGGTACTCAATAGGTAACTTAGTACTACCTAGCTTAAGTAGCCCATTCATTTATTTCTAAAAATCTAGAGTCACCCAGATTGCAAGGATCATAATTAAAACCATAACTGGAAGGTTCACTCAGTGATTACAGATGCTGAGCTTATCAGCTGGAAAGCTGACATTTGAGATCTGTGTGCCATGTGCGCCGCGTGACAGAATGAGCTCCCATTATCTGCCCAGCTCCTGCCCACCAGCAGTTTGAAAGCATGCAAATGGAAGTAGATAAATAGTACCACTTTGATAGGAAGGTAACAATTTTCTGTGCACCTCGGCATATAGTTATGCCAGCCACATGACCACAGAAATGTCTTCGGACAACGCTGGCTCCCTTGGCCAAGAAACAGAGATGAACACTGCTCCCTAGAGTTGACATGACTGGACAGGGGAAACCTTTACTTTTACCTTTATAACCATAATTATATGAGCCAGTTTAGTCTAGAAACCAGAAGACTATGAGTTCTAGTTTTACCGTAGTAATGAAAGCCAGCTGGCTGACTTTGGGCCAGTCACTCAATTCACAGGACTGATGTAGAAAAAAACAGGAGGAGAAAGGAATATTAAAGGCAGGATAAAAAGTGAATAATAAATAAACTTTTTTTTTTTAAGTTGGTTGCTCCTCTTTTTCAGTCTTTCACCCGTCTGACGGAGCTGGTCCTGCAGGCTCATAAGAAGGAGCTGGATGGACTCCGCACTTATGCAGCCGATGAACTGAATGTGGTCGAGCTGGAAGAAGAAGCAAGCAAGCCGGAGGGCTCAGAGCACTCTCCCAAAACCTGCTGGTGTTGAAAGCCTCCCAGCGTCCTTTCCCCCCACACCCCCAGTGCAGGTAGAAAAGTTGCCACTTAGAGAGGGCTGACTCGCTGTACTCTACCCCTCTTGTCTTTGGTTGCCAGTTTGCCCGCCATCTGCCCTGTGGGATCCTCTTTGCATTTCCTGGTGTTTTTCCTTGATCGGTGGTTTCTGTTGCCCTCAAACTCCCTGGATCCAAATATCTTCAGATGGCTCACAATAGGCAGAACATGATCCTGCTGCCTTCGTGGGAGAGCTGTGGTTAGCAGACACAGCCGAGGCTTGTCCAATAATTCATCAGACTCCAGATTCTCTGAAGTCTTGCCTATATCTGTGGGCAACCTGCTTGGGGCTAGGCCTGCTCCCTAAGAATGGGAGGAGGAGGAGCCTCTCTGTCCTCCAGCCACATCTTCTATAGCAAGCCTGTAGATGGCTTTTTTCCTCCACGTGCTTTGCCATCTCCTTTCTGGGTTTGTCCAAATGCTTGTGTAGCATTGCACACGGGCTCGGGGCTCGGGGCTTTCCAGCTGCTTTAGGTGCAGCTTTCTTATTTCTCCTACTGGGTTCCCTGAAATTAATCTCCGCACAAAACAAACAAAAGACCTCTTGTTCTGCTAGGTTGCAGCTTTGGGAATAAGAATCTCTCCCTAGAGAAAAGGGACCCTATGTGTAAATTTGCACCTTTTTAGCTGTTCATAAGGTTTGCCTCTTCCCAGGCTAGATTTCCATTCTAGACTACATTAGAGCCCACTGTTAAAGGGCAATCAGGAAGACCCTTTTCTGTGATTAACTCCAAAACTACAGGAAACTTTCCATTCTGTGTATTTTTGGAGGACCTCAGTTAATCAGGTATTATCGACTTAAATCTTAATATCTCCGGACCAGCAGAAATTCCACTCTCTGTGGCCTGTGTCCAGATGTGGCTTTGATTGCCTCCTTTGATTGATATCCCTGGAGCTCTGATCAAGGAACAAATTTTGTAATCTGTGCGTCAGAACTTTATCGTTTCTTGCTTTCAAGGTCTAACTTGTAGGAAGCTTGCTCTAAACTCATTTATGTCCTCTGTTTAGAATTTTCTCTGCAAGCTCTTGAAATTTAGTCTAGTACATTCAGAGGGCAAGGAGATTTTTGCCATGTGCCACTAACATGTTAAGTTACAACAGACTAAAACCAGCCTCTCTGCATGTTGCACCAGCATTGCCCTCTTGTCTTGGCATTTACTTGCTTGGTGGGGGGAAGCCTAACACATTCAGTGGCATGCCTGGTACTCTTATATGCCACCTGTTCCAGGGTAGCAGTTCTTTGCCAAATCCATGGAGCTGCTAAGATACCTCTCTTATATATGTACTAGCAATGGACCATAGCTGATATTCCACAAAGAGCAGTTGTTTACTGGAGGTTTTGGGTGAATGTGGAATGATAGTTTGGGAGTCCTTCTTTACTTGGCCTTCAGCATATGACTTTAGCCAAAGCCGTTCAGTCCATTCCAAATGGATATTTTGGCATTTGCTGCTAGATAAACTGTCCCTTTCTAACAAAAGTTGGATGAGAAATGGATCCATATTCCTTTGCTCTTTTCCTTCTTCTTTATGGGGGAAGCAGTATCAAATAGTGAAAGATAGGAACAGTGAGAATGGCATAGAGTGGAAATAATGTTAGTTGACATGACAAGTCAACAACAAGGAACCCGAGTTCTAGAGATTACTGAACAACAGTTTTAAGTATCCCTGTTTATGTCACCTGGGCAGGTTCCCGGAAGGTCATAAATCCCTCTCTCCAATGTCTCCTGAAAGGTAGAGGGTGTTGAAACTCTGAAAAGCTTTCACAAGTGTTATTTTGAAATAGCTTGTTTGACCTTTTTCCTTGGGTTGGATGGATTTGAACTGGTATCAAGCCATTACAATAAGTGGAAACACTGATATTCTACCCAACAGTGCCTGTTACTGGCACAAGGACTCTTGTGCTATAGATTGCTGAGGGAGACTACAAATTTTACAGTTGCTGGTTTCATAGGGGAAACTATACTTCTTGCCAGAACTAGTTTGATACTTGAGAAATTGTAGTCACAGACATACACATAGCTATTAATTTATTGTAGCTTTATTGGGACCCAAAGTATGTTGTAAAGGTCGGGTTGTAGTGAAGAGTCTGAGAACCTTTAAGTCTGTCATGGGGTAGGAAAAAGGAAAAGACCGAAGAAAATGGGACCGAAGAAGAAGCATTGGTTTTATTTAATTTATTTTGATGTATCTTTTTCAAAGCCCAAACATATTTGGGCTACTTCTTTGGAGCATTATTTGCTCTTGCTTGCTTTTGTCTGTATAATGAGTTTGAAAAGTTAAATGAAGGCTAAAGGCCAGTTCATATGTGCTCACTGCCCAAGGCCTGATGACTATCCTTCCCTTGCCCAATTCTTTCCTGCCTTGATGGTGAACAGGTTTATCCTTGGTGAGTACAATTGGCAGTTTTTAAAGACTGCTTCCAAATCTCTGCCATAGAACAGTTATGTGGCATGACATGTTTGAGATAGGAATAAAGCAAAGCAAAAACTACCTATCTGGTTACTAAAATATATGAAGCAGTCCCTGGTTCTTTAAAACTTGCAATGCATTACTTTCAAGAAAGCCTGAGTAAAATTATGAAGGAGAGGTATGTCATTGAAAGGATCAGGCAGCTCTTCAAATTGCCAAAGCTTTGAAGACGACCCAAATTCTTCGAGCCCATGTGGAAATAAAAGCATTGGTCCTTGGAGAGATCCATGGAATGGCCCTACTAGCCTGTTCTGCCTGTTGCAATTTAGCATCATGTTGATATGCTTGCTCTATTTAGGAACTGAGAGCATAGCTGCTGATGCTGCTACCAATGCACAAAATTGACCCATTAAATTCTACATGTTCAGAAAATGAAACAAGGAGGAGCACACAAAGCTTTTTGCTCATTGATGGGAGTAGATGAGTTCTCGTTATCTAAACCTACAAGAGCCAGCTTGGTTGCCAATCCTTGGTTTGGAAAACTGCAATCTGAATGGTTGACAACTTAATGAAAGCAGCTCCCACTCGATATGAATATTGGGGGGAGGGGGCTAATTAGAATGATGCTCTCTTGGGGTCACAAAAGTGAATTTCAGGCCAGTACCTGAGAAGGGAAATGGGCTGGTTTCTGAAAAAGGTAAATGCTATCCAGTATTTGAGGCTCCTTCTGTCCTGCAAATCATGGACCATAGCAATTTCTCTGTCTGTAGCAGAAAGAGTTGCACATAATTTGTTGTGGGATCCAACCAAAAGTACAACTTTCTGAATCCTCTGCTGTGTCTGTACTTTGTGAACTTGGCACTCTGACTGGGTTTCCTTGTATAACCTGTCATTGTAATTCATTACTTTAAACAACAAATTAACAAAACATTTACAAATAAAGGTCCTTAAAGTGGTTGGTGGCTCTTGCATTTCCTTACCAGCAAATTAATCTAATACTTGCTTATGAGAACTTTACTCAGAGCAGGGCTCTGTAATACTTTCTAGTTCACTTCATCTTTCAGTTGTGTTTCCTAATGTAGTGGGGAGAGTTGAACAAAGCCTAATTCACTCACAGCTACATTTAACTAAAAGTTAATTCCCCATTTTTGTTGCCTTAAAAACAAAACCATCTTCAGGAGGCCAGCAGGAGTAGAATTCAGCTCAGGGAGTTCTGACTTGAAGCACGGGGAGAGCAAATGGCAAACCCTCAGTGTATTTAGAATAACGATGCATAATACCTTTTTTTTTTTTAAATCATACCACAAATACGTCATTTGACATACAAAACTCCAAATAAAGTGAGGAAGCCAGGTTTAAGCATTAGTACAACCAAAAAAAATACAACAATCCTTGTTCAAGAACCCACAAGAATTAGGCTAATGCTCAAATGTGTGAGTACCAATCATTGAAAGTGTTTTGGATTAAGACAGCTGTTTCCAGCACCGCTGTTTAAAAATAATACATTGTAAAAAGAAATATATTCTCCCCATTTAAACTAAGACCGCCAGAAATTTGAATTACTGAAATCAGTGACATCCACCCTTCGATCTTGTTTGTACTTTGCATTTTGTAAATATGACTACCCTCTACACAGTAAGATTTATCACTTATAATCTTGGATGACTTAGCCTTCTCTTAGTTAAAATATGATCCAGATGGATTCACAGAAGTTAGGTATATGCAAGAGAAAGGAGAGCCGAGAAAGGGGAGAAAGGAAGAGGGACATGGTAGGTCAGTGGCTAAGACACTGAGCTTGTCAATTGAAAAGTTGGCAGTTCGGTGGTTCGAATCCCGTAACTGAGTGAGCTCCCGTTACTTGTCCCAGCTTCTGCCAACCTAGCAGTTCAAAAGCACGTAAAAATGCAAGTAGAAAAATAGGGACCACTTTAGTGGGAAGGTAACAATGTTCCATGCACTTTCGGCATTGAGTCATGCCGGCCACATGACCACGGAGACATCTTCCGACAGCACTGGCTCTTCAGCTTTGAAACAGAAATGAGCACTGCCCCCTAGAGTCAGGAACAACTAGCACATATGTGTGAGGGGAACCTTTACTTTTAGCCTTAGGAGAAGGGAAGGCTGCTGTGAATTGTTATGACATTTATTTCATATAAATAAATCTGGTTTATGGCTTCTACCTTAGTTTGGCAACAAGCAGGCCATTATGGTTTGTCAAATGAACTATTACTGAAGCAAACGCTTAGCACAATATGTGAACTCAACAACTATTGTGGACATAACTACTTGATGTTTGGACAAAATGGTCCTTTGTCCTCATGTTCTCAGAATGCTTTCCATTGGCACCGGTAGAACTTGCATTAATAAGAGTTTGCTTCTCTCCCTCTTTAGAAAATCATATCTGATTACTGGGCTCTGGTTACATGCCTTCCCTCTCCCTCCTAAGCTCTCCGGGAATCTGATCCAATAGTTAATAATTCAGTCCGTCTTCTTGTGCCAGGAGAAGCAGAAAGGCTCTAATTATCTGGCTAGAAAAGAGGATGTTTCATTTTTCTTTTCAGATGTGTTGCAGTTCTCAGAACAGGGCAAGTCTGCCCTCAAATTAAGGAAGCTCACCATCCATTTTCAGTTGATTTAAAATATATAAATAAGACCTGTACATGGAATATATGTAGAAATCTTTTTTTCATAAGAAGGTAAACAAATATTTTAATCTTTTTCACGAAAACACTTTCGTTATAGAATGCAAAATGAACAGATATCTGTCATAAATGGTGTATAGCTGTATCTACTGCATAGGGCTAGTAATTGTTGACACCTATCAAAATAAACTATCCGTCAAGTGGCTGGATGGTCCTGTAGAAGATTGATTGGTTGTCCATATCAAGAGCATATTTTGTCATAGAGAAGCTGCTTCGTTTTTCCTCTTAAATAATTTCAGTCATATGGGATGTGCAAGTTCTTTATTCCTACTTGTGCTGGAAGGCCGAGAAAAATGTGACTATTATGAAACACTTCATATTTTTCAGTTGTTTCCAATGTAGTGATTGCCTAGAACAACCTCCAGAATGGCTGCCACATACATTCATAAAAAGAGATGTTTTCACTAGGAAATAACCTTGCTCCAGAATCTGATTTCTTTGGCTACCCCCAAATATCCAGCGTTCTAGATTTCTTTCAACCAAAGTCTAAACAGTGCCCTCAGAAGCAATGCTCTCACACCACACCAGAGGTGGTATTCAGCAGGTTCTGGAAAACTGGTAGCAGAAATTTTGAGTAGTTCGGAGAACTGGTAAATACCACCTCTGACTGGCCACACCCCCATCTAATCTCTGCCTCCTGAATCCCAACTGATCGGGAGGAAATGGAGATTTTGCAGTATCCTTCCCCTGGAGTAGGGAGGGAATGGAGATTTTACAGTATCCTTCCTCTGCCACGTCCACCAAGCCATGCCCACCAAGCTACGCCCACAGAACTGATAGTAAAAAAGAAAAACGAAAGCCAAACAGAATGTTCAAAGGAATGTTTTTATCAGTCCCGGCTCTTGCTGGCTGTGAGCCCAAAATACAGATAAATGCTCTGGCAAAAGTCCTAACTCAGAAACTGCTACAAAACAGGATTATATAAACCAAGTCACTTATCCAAGCGCTTTTCTCGATGGTTGCACACGAACGGAGAACGTTGACTAGAACAGAAACGGAACATTGACTTCTGCAACCAGGGCATGGCACCATCAGTCTTTTATCTGCAGGAGGAGATCCTAACGAGCAACAGCTGCTCGTTATCATCTCCTGTGAGTCTTCAATTGTTCCTTACGTTGGTCATCCCTTCTCCTGCGTGCATCCCGAAACAACTCACAGGAGGTTTCTGTGTCAGCCTCTCTCACTGATCCAAGGCTCAGTCATTACCTGGGGACCAACTAGTCTCTCTGAGCCCTGCTCGGAGTCAGAACCCTGCCCAGGGGCCTCCGCCTCCTCCAGGCCTGACTCATAGGGCCCCTCGCTGTCAGAGTCTGATAGCAGCTCCAAAGGCTCCTGCCGAGCCACAACAGTAACTTATATGGCTTTTAAAAGTCAGCCAATATTTTCTTGACTTCCATTTTTCTTTGGAAAACTTAAAATGCCAGGCATGGCTTCAAAGCCTCTACAAAACCCTGAAATTCAAAGGGGAAAAAAGTTGTTGCATCTCTTGGGTTCCATTGATCTCTTAAGTAGGGTTTTTGTTGTAAGCAGCATGAATTATTGAGGATTGTCCAAAGTATCACAATGGCTTAGATTGCAGGCTTGCAATGGAACTCCTATCATCCTGACCTGCTGCTTTGTTCCCAATCAGGAAAGAGCTAGATGAGTAACAAGGAGAGGCTCCACCTTACCCTATGAAGAAAGGAGCCTTGGTGCAACTCAGCACATGACTACACAGAAGAGCACTTGAAGCAGATAACCATACCTGCAAGCATCTCGCCTTGTTCCCCTTTTAATCTACTCTACACAATAATGACTCCCATAGCCAAAACTTTCTATGATCTCAGTGCCACTGATCTCCAAGGGGAGAAAGTGGATTTCAACAATTTCAGGGGAAGAGTGGTTTTGATAGAGAACGTGGCATCTTTCTGAGCCACCACAGTGAGGGATTACACCCAGATGAATCAGCTGCAGAGCAAATACCCTCGACGGCTGGTTGTACTGGGTTTTCCTTGCAATCAGTTTGGCTACCAGGTAAGTCCCTTAATTCGATCTCTGTTTACAACTTTTTGTGACAATAGGTGGTTCTTTCTTCTGCAAGTGCAAAATCAGTTTCTGTTCCATTGGGAAATGGTGATTCTTTCTTCCTTACATTTTTAGAAATTGGGATTTTTATTCTGTACTCACTAATTTGGGAGCTGGGATGGGTGGGACCTAAATACAATAGGAAGATCAGGTAACACTTGTATTCTATAACTGACATATTTTTCATTTCCCCTTACTGGGATGTTACTCATCTGAAAAATTCAAAGTGGTGGACAGAGAACAATACATTGTTCAACCCTGCAAGATTCTTAAAAAAGAGTCCAGGAACACATTTCAATGTAAAGTTCATTAATCAAGCAGACATTGTGCTGCTTCTGCTACTTATGCTTCTGCTGCATAAACAGGGATAGAAACCAGATAATGTGAAGTGTTAATACCACTTTATAAGGCCTTGGTAAGGCCACATTTGGAATACTGCATTCAGTTTTGGTCGCCATGATGTAAAAAAGATGTGGAGACTCTAGAAAGAGTGCAGAGAAGAGCAACAAAGATTATTATGGGACTGGAAGCTAAAACATATGAGGAATGGTTGCAGGAACTGGGTATGTCTAGTTTAATGAAAACAAGGACTAAGAGAGACATCCCCTATCATAGCAGTGTTCCAATATCTTCCAATATGCCAAAAAGAAGAGGGGTCAAGCTATTCTCCAAAGCACCTGAGGGTAGAATAAGAAGCAATGGGTAGAAACTAATCAAGGAGAGAAGCAACTTAGAACTGAGGAGGAATTTCCTGACAGTTAGAACAATTAATCAATGGAACAACTTGCTTCCAGAAGTTATGAATGCTCCGACACTGGAAGTTTTTAAGAAGATGTTGGATAACCATTTGTCTGAATTCGTGTAGGGTTTCCTGTCTAAGCAGGGGGTTGGACTAGAAGACCTCCAAGGTCCCTTCCAACTATGTTATTCTATTCTATTTAGAAAAGAGCATGTTCTTTTACACAAATATGGGTTTATAAAAACATTTCCCTGTTTCTGAAAGAGTTTTGTTAACAACAAAGAAAGGGCTATTTAAAATGTGTATTACAATATTTAACTAAGGTCAAAATGTATATTTTTGGTTAACCTTACTCCTCTGAACATCACTCTTGAACCAAATGATCTTGGGCAACCTTTTCCAATTTTGTCTCCATGAAATATGGTTGATTTCAATTCTCATGCTGAGTTGAGCTTCAGGGAATCTTGCACTGTGGGGGATTTGCTGTTATAAGGAAAAGGATAGACAGAGAATACATGGATAAATATGGCCAACTTAAATAATGAGAAGATAAAGAGTTACTAGATATTTGATCATTGATGGGATAAGAGAAAAAAGGAAATATAATCTATATCAATAAGAAATCCTTCTGCTCTTGAAGCTATTCTCATTTCCACCAAACTCATACATCAATTTGATGCTATGTTTTATCCCTTAAACTTCTCACCCCTCTTCTTTTCTTTTGGATCTCACCAATTCCATCCAACCACAACATTCTTGGCCTTCCCATTTCTCTCAACCCATTCATGTTTCCTTCTTGTATTTGTTTTGCAACTTAGCCCTTATTTATTCTCTTTATATGGAAACCATGTTAAAATCTTTCATATTGGTCATTCATTTTTGTATTCAATCCTCATTCATTCATCACCTTATCCATTGTGTTGTAACACAAGCACTTCTTACACAACCTATTCCACTTCATTTAACTTTCATGATTGTTCTGACATCCCTAACTCTCATTTCCATAAAATAAAATAGGCAAAAGCATGGTCTTCTTTCAACATTCATCACAATAAAACATTAGCTACCCAGTACTTTTCTACAAGCATTTGCATATCTTAAAGTTTCTCCATTTCCCCAGCTTTACTATATGATCTATCAAGGTACCCAGATACACCTACTGTCTTTAGTTTTTCACTGTGTATAAACAGTGTATATACAGTATATAGAGCCAATATTCTATACAAGAATTTAGTTTCAATTGTCAGACTTTGAAGATCAGGAATAGGAATACAAGTAGTCCTCAATTTACAACCACAATTGAGCCCAAAATGTAAGTTGCTAAGTGAAACATTTAAATGAGCTTTGCCCCATTTTACAACCTTTCTTGCCACATTTGTTAAGTGAATCACTGCAGTAACACAGTTAAATGAAACTGGTTGCCCCACTGATGCTGCTTGTCAGAAGGTTGCAAAAGGGGATCACATGACCCTGGGATACGGCAACTGTCATAAGTATGAACCAGTTACCAAGTATCTGGATTTTGATCACGTGACCAGGGGAGGCTGCAATGGTTATTTAAGTGTGAAAAAGGGTCATAAGTCACTTTTTTCAGTGACGCACCTTTGGTCACTAAATGAACCACTGTAAGTCAAGGACTATCTGTATAGTTTTCGATGGTTCACTCAATTTTCTCTGACAAGCATAATTATCTTTTCTATGAGGCATCAGTTTTCAGATTAATTTTCCTTGTGTTAATCTATCTAGTATTGGTTGCAAATCATTAAAGTCCCAGCAGACCAGCAATGCATCCAAAAACACAAACATAGGACGTCCCATCTTAACTATTATTTGTTAATCTACTACTTGGAAGTTATGATAATGCTGAACAAATGGTAGCTATGGCTGGTCCTCAAAGTATGGCCATTGCAGTGCCCCCATGGTTACATGAGGAAAATTTGTGTGCTTGGCATCCCACCCGCAACTCTGACTGCAAAGGCACTTCGATTCCTACGTCTAACTGATCTATCCCCCCCCCTTCTCCCCATTTCTATCTTTTGGGTGCACTGCCTTTTGGGTGCCCCATGCAGCCCCTCCCCCTGCCCCCAGCTGACCTTCACTATCTTCTTTCTTCCATTGCTGATGAGATGCACCTGGCTGAGGCAAGTGCTGGCCCTTCTCAATTCCAGACAAGGCCTCCCTGTCACTGTGCAAGGGGTAGGCAGCAGCTTTGAGCACAGGGAGGCCAAAGGGGTAGAGATGGGGGGAAGAGGAGGGGAGAGTTGAAGCAGAGACATATGCAGTAGGGCAAAGGAGGCATGAGGTCCTTCCCTAATGATAGTACAGTCCTCGCCTAATGGTTGCAACCTGTACTATCAGAACTGCTGCTTGTTAAATGGTGCAATTGTGTGATTTTTCACCTGACTACTTTGGTCAGTGACAGAAATTTTGTCCCTATTGGGATTGTTAAGCAAGGGTGATCTATGTATTCATATCCCACAGTGTCACAAGCATTCCTTACGTACTTACTACGCTGTCCATTGTCCATAAATACATTAAAGAATCAAGAGTTTTCACATATCCTGGTCTGTTCAATATTGAACCATTCTCTAATCATTCCATTTATTCTCACACATTATCAGTGACGTGCAATGAGGTTTATGGCTGGTGAGGCAAGAGGGCAAAAGCCGTCTTATGTTGGACACAGCAGCAGGGCGTTCAGATGCCCCGGCGCTGTGTCCACCATAGAGGCGTCCCGCGGGATGCCTCTGTCAGACACAGTGGCGGGGCTTTCGGAAAGCCCCACCAAAGCCCCACCACGGCTTTCCGAAAGCCCCGCCAAAGCCCCACCGCTGTGTCCGCCCTTAGAGGCGTCCCGAAAGCCGGAAAGTCCCGGCACTGTGTCCGCCATAGAAGCAGGATGCCTCTATGTCGGACACAGCAGCAGGGCTTTCGGAAGGGCACTACCACACCAAGGGAGAACCCATCTTTCTCCCCTCTCCTACAAAACAGCATCAGAAAGGGCAGATTATATTAATGAAGACATCCCACACTTAAAGTGGTTCCCCTTAGACAGGAAACGGAAAATGATTATAAACATGCCTGCTGAATGGTCAGCCTCCTCGCTTTAACAGTTTTGGGTTGCCGAAACATTAAAAAAATGTGCCAGCCCGCACACCAGCAGAGGCGGATAAAACACACACACACACACACACACACACACACACACAAATTACTTACAATAATACAATTACGTACAAATTACATTAATTTTGAATTCCTCCCCCTCCCTCCGACCCACATACCTTTTCCAGCTGTTTCACAGAGGATTTCAACTCTGCTCTTGTCTGCCATGATGAAAATGTAAAAATGTAAAAGAAAAAAGGCAAGAGCTGCTGAGGTGAGGCTGGGTTAGCTGCTGCCAGAGTCCCCAATGGATGACTCTGATTAACTGTTTAAAAAAGCCTCTAAAAAAGTGCCCTCTACATGAGGAGGCAAGAGAACTACATGCCTCATCTACATAAGGAATTTTTTGGCTTTTAACCCTTGCTTAACTCTGCTCGAGTGATCATAAAGATAGACTAAATGAGGGATGTGGTTCTCCCGCATCCTCCTGTAGAGGGCACTTTTTTTAGAGGCTTTTTTAAACAGTTAAGCACTAAGCAGAGTCATCCACTGTGAGTCTGGCAGCAACTACCTCAGCCTTTTTCCTTTTACATTTTTTTTTCTTTTCATGATGACAGTGGTGAGGCCCTGCCTCCCCTGACTGCACGTCCCTGCACATGCTTTACTTTCATCATATGCTTAAGTTTGTGCAGAACACCTGACCAACACACAAAATGAAATTCTACAGGATTCAATTACGTAAGAAAATTCTTTATATACAATACCATACAGCAGAAGTCAGCATATAAAATCAGGAACACAAGCAATATTCATAGAAGCAAGTCATTACAGAGTAGATAGAGATAACGGAGGCCTACAGTATATATTGTGTAGAAGCTGCATGTTGTACAGAGGCCTAACCAACTCTTATATACAGTTCAAGTCTAAGCCACGCACAGATTCCAAACTGTTTCTTATGGCCAATTTCCAAACAGTCCCCATTGGCTGCCCTGTTGCCATGTCTATTTCAGTCTATGAACATTCATACTCTGACATATGCTGCTCTTGTTGCATTCAACAACATAAACTCAACTGCATTATGTATGCAAAATACTCCATAGTTCATGCCTATTAACTTTATCATATACAGGTAGTCCTTGGTTTAGGATCACAGTTGGGTCAATAATTCCTGTTGCTAAGCAAGGTGGTTGTTCAGTGAGTCACACCTGATTTTACAACTGTTTGGTCGCGATTCTTGAGCAAATCATTGTGGGGAAGTGAAGGACCAAGGAAATGTGTATTTGAGGGTAGAATCAATACAAAATGCACCTAACTCTACATGGATGCCCTCAAGACAACAAGGGAGAGGCCAACTTTGTCATCTATGCAAGGATAGTTCTCATACTGCTTTCTACTTCTCCCCCAAACAGGAAAACTGCACAAATGAAGAGATCCTTCCTAGCTTGAAATATGTGAGGCCCGGGTCTGGGTTTGAACCCAACTTTACTCTTTGTCAGAAGTGTGAAGTGAATGGCAACAACACCCACCCTGTATTTGCCTACCTGAAGGATAAACTCCCTTACCCAGATGACGATCCATCCTGCTTCATGTTGGAGCCAAAGTTCATCCTGTGGAGCCCCGTGCATCGCTACGACATCTCCTGGAACTTTGAGAAGTTCCTGGTGGGACCTGAAGGAGAACCTTTCAAGCGCTACAGCTCCAAGTTTGTCACTAGCAGCATTGAGCCCGAGATCCAGCGCCTCTTGAAGCTTGCCAAATAAGAAAAAAAGCAGAACCCCCCCCAACATTATTTAAGTAGCCTTTACATAAGTCAGAAAAATGACTAGGGATTCCTTGCCTTGTAATCAGACGTTTCTCTTCTCCTGATAGAACCACTCAAAGAAACAGGCATGCTTAATTTTCTCTCTCTCTCCCTCTTTTTTTCTGAGTGTTTGAGGTGCTTCATCCTGGCAGAGGCAACATCAGACTTCTACTGAATGACAGTCTCCTCTAAAAGCTTCAAGGAGGAGGCTTGAAAAGTGTAAAAGTATTGATTCCTTGGTTCTCTCATTTGCTGGGTACTGTTGATTTCACAAGTCAAATAAATGAGTTGAAGAACTTTCTGCTCTGGTTTTTTTTAAATGAAGTTGGCATTTATAACACCCATTCTGGAAAACTTTTTTTGGGGGGGGAAATCCACACCTCTACTTCTTATGCTTGCCTTCAGATACCCCAATTTCTTCTTGGTTCCTTAAATTACTCTAGGATCGGGGTGAAATTCAGCAGGTTCTGACATGTTCTGGAGAACCGGTAGCGGAAATTTTGAGTAGTTTGGAGAACCGGCAAATACCACCTCTGGCTGGCCCCAGAGTGGGGTGGGAATGGAGATTTTGCAATATCCTTCCCCAAGGAGTGGGGAGGGAATGGGGATTTTGCAATATCCTTCCCCCAGGAGTGGGGAGGGAATGGGGATTTTGCAATATCCTTCACCCAGGAGTGGGGAGGGAATGGGGATTTTGCAATATCCTTCCCCCAGGAGTGGGGAGGGAATGGGGATTTTGCAATATCCTTCACCCAGGAGTGGGGAGGGAATGGGGATTTTGCAATATCCTTTCCCTGCCACACCCACCAAGCCATGCCCACAGAACGGGTAGTAATTTTTTTAAAATTTCACCACTGTCTCAGATGGCATTTCTTTTAAGGACTTAATGATAGTCACTTAATATTCTTACCCTTTTGCAGCGTAAGGGTTGCAAGGAATAATAGGAGGGTTTAACCTACTGATGGAGGCATTCCTCCAAAGTTTTTGTGTGGGGTTAATCTTATAATAAGCTGCTACATGTCAGACTCAACTGGCTCAATCAACTACAAGTAATGCTCAGTTTATGACCCAATTGGAGCCAGAATTTTCATTGCTAAGCAAGGCAGTTATTAAGTGAGTCCGCCCAATTTTACAACCTTTTTTGCATGGTTGTTAAGAGAATCACTGCAGTTGTTAAGTGAATCACATGGTTGTTAAACAAATTCAGCTTCTCCATTGGCTTTCCTTGTCAGAAGCTGGCCAAGAACATCGCAAACAGCAATTATGTTACCCCCAACTATCATAAATACATACTAGGTTGCCAAATGCCCAAATTTTGATCAAGTGACCACGAGGATGCTGCAACAATCATGTGCTGTACGTCACTACAGAAACAGTGACTTACAGAGTCACTATTTTTAGTACTGTTGCAACTATGAACAGTCACTAATGGTTGTAGGTAAGGGATTACCTGTAGATTGTTCTTAGGCTGTTGTCAAAATCCCCTCAAGTTCAGCTCCTGGAATTACAGAAAGAGAAGGCCTGGATTTACAGTACTGTAAAATTCTGCCCAAATCCTAGAATTACAAACCATTAAGCAAAAACCCTGAATATCCAAGAGACTAGCAGACTTTCTAGTGTGATCAAACAAACTCTAATAAGAAATTCTCTTTCAAAATAATGAAGCCAAGTCTATGGTTTATTTATTTATTTTACAAATTTACCTACCACCAAATCTCTGAAATGTAAGGAACTTGCATTTAAAAAACCCAATAAAAATAACACAAGGATGAAGAGTTTTAATTGGAAAATGGGAAGAAGAGGGAGCAGCACAAGGATAGCAACAACCACAGAATTCCTATTAAATTCAATGGAGTATATCCAGCAATGCCTTGTAAATACATATTACATACTTAAACAATATCTTTGATCTCAGAGTATCTGCAAAGTTAATTGCAAAGAGGATGGTTTGAAAGACAGCCTCTCCTGATTAAAATTCATTACAAGGGACTCTTCTTTTTCTCTCCTTCCTAAATAATTAATCAGAGGTTGTATTGAAAGTAAAGGAAAAACCTAGCTTTTGCAGGAGACTGTTGTTCGATCCAATCAAACAATATGCTCCACCATTACTGATATGAGCAATCTAGCCAAGCACATCAAAATTTACCTTCTAGTTTCCCCCACTTTTGTCAATAACACTATGGTTGAATAATAAGGATACAAACTAATTTTTATCAGTGTCTTCAGGTGAATGTATTTTAAGAAATAGAAGCAGGTCACACTTTGAGATAGTTCTGGGACTCAAAATCTGCAAGGTATTCTCTTTCGTTACCCATCAAGTAATATCTTCATTTTTTATTCTCTTAATTTTTCCACAAAAAGGCCATGTTAATCTGTGTTTAAAAATGGGAGGAAATCATCATTTCAAGCTAATTTAATGGGATAGCATTATACATTACAAGCATATTTAGAAGTCCCACTAAATTCAATTAAACTTACTCCTGAAACCAAGTTTCAGTCTTACTGTGCCATGAATGTAACACAATTCACTTCATTGGTATTTTTAATGCATTCCAGAAAAGGTAACACCAAAATCATATGATAAAAGAATCTCCAATAAGGATGAAATAATGAATATTGAGAAGTCGGATCAATGTTATGAATTCCCTGAATAATGAATCTTTTGTTTACCACTGAACCATAGCTTTTCTATTCATTTAGAAAAGAAAATAACTATAGTGCAAATGTTGGAGAAATTGTTTTTAAGGAAAAGTTTAGGTTATACTAATATATTAATTGCAAGGCTCCTGTAGGGCATCTGGCTTTTCAAATATTATTTTATTCAATTTATCTGAAGATTAGCAAATATTTAAGTAGAAAAATGAAATAGGAAGCATTTTTCTTAAGATTCCAAGTAAAAATTCAATTCCGGAAAACTAAGGAAAGGAAACCAAATTCCACTGAAATTCTCTAATTTGTATCTCTTCTTGAATGTGCTTCCTGGCACATTTATAATACATCTGTAAAAATTATATTTTACTATGTGTCGAGCTCTCATGTTCCAGAACATGACAGATTTTAGATAGTGATAGGCTATTGTAAATTATATAATAAAATATATTTATATTACAAAATCTATTTATGTAATTGCTAAGAGTTGACATCAAAATGATGGCACATAATCAATAAACATCAATAATAAAATTTTATTTAATACAAATTACCATTTAAATCCCACAAAATTTAACAATAACCTCTTTGCAAACAATTTTGAGTAGCAAAGACTATCTGTATAATGTAACTCAGAATTACTTATAAATAAATGTTTGAAAGTACCTATTTCACATATTATTGGTGAAACTGAATTTTATTTTCTAGATTTTGAGGAAGGGCAAGCATGAAAATTCAAAGATAACAAGTAAATTCATGGTTAGATTTCCACCTTAAAAACATAATGATCTATAACATTTCCCATAATGATATATAACAATTCTTCTTTAAACAAATTTATCATCAAAAAGCACTAATTGGCCAGTTAGTAAAAAGAAAAAATTTACAAGAACTCGTAAGAGGTATTTTTGAGGCTTAAAAATTCATTAGCAATATGAGGGCCAAGTTCCCTTCCATCGCACTGTACTAATACTTTGCTCAAAGCATTATTGTTAAATTGTGGCAAACCATCAAGAAATACATATGGCAGACCATGGCCAAACTGTTGATATAAATAAAAAATCCAGCCATTAACTAGCTTACTTCTTCCAATAATACCAGCTACTTTTGGAGTAAAAGAATTTAGGATTTTTCCCAGTACAAAGATAGATTGAACTTGCAGTATACACAGCCAACATTTTGTGTTTTCTCTATGGGCATCCTACATCTCTATAATTTCTAATCTTCTTCAATAGCACACCTGGAGAGCATCATACTATAAAATCTAGCTGAGAATTGAAGCCACCTTCCACAGAAGAAAGAAATGTATTGTTGCTAGAATACAAGCAACTCAATTTCATTCCTGACAAACAAGCGAAGGCCCATCTGTGGGATACAGACAGCACGTGAAACCATGTCCCCTCCGGGCCACGGGAAAACTGCTCTCCATGGAACTGGTCCCTGGTGCCCAAATTGTTGGAGGCCAGTGATCTGTAAGGGCCAGAAGCTTCACATAATTCAAAGATTGTTGTAGATAACTAGATTTATAGGATTAATACTGCATCTTTCCTAAACTCTTAATTTGACAGGTTCTGGGAATGCTGAAGAAATAGCTTTATATCTTCAAAACCTATCTTTCTATGGGTTAATCTTAAAGGAAAATCTACACTTGGATTACTTCTGCTATTTCCATTCACATCTCTTTTTAAGCGTATTATACTTTTTGGAACACAGTCTAAACTTTTTGCAATCACACCTTCCTTCCTTTACAACAGTACAATTTTCATGTACCTCCCCTACAAATCAAAATACAAATACGAACCTGAAGACAAATGAACAATGAAAAGAATACAACGAAACTTGGAGAAAGGTGGATTTTACGGTAACAATGTTAACTAAAAGATTCGTCACACCTCTCTTTCACTCTGTCCCCACCTCCCCAAGGGATGTATCTTCACAGTTGAGGAAATCCTGGTCTATACCAATATCATCATCTATATAAAAGATAAACGGTTTGCAATACAGACAGGCAGAGGCACACACGCTCATGTAAGCATTCATAAGTCTTCACCATTTAATCAAAACATTATTTTACAGAGGATCCATTTTTAACTGAGTCTGGAGCTTCCTTGGATGGAGAAGTATGGCGAGTTGGCCATGGCGAATTGTCACAGATCCAAGAAACTGCCCCCATCCAAAATTTGGATTTGAGAAAAGCTTGCAGGTATAATAAATCTACAAGTGGATGTAACATCGGCAGTTATTGTCCTCTTACCATCTCACCTGTGGGTGCTGTAGCACAATCTGCTGGCGGCATTCTATCCAATCAGTATGCAAAGACATACATGTAAAATATTTGAATACACCGAGCACTCCCCAAGCAGGCAGGTAAACAAGGGACACCACAAGATGATGACAATGTTGTTTGGAAAATTTATATTGCCGTCTACTTGCTCGTGGCTTACAAATTGCTACACAAGTAGAAAGAGCCCTATTCTGATACTCCCCCCCCCCCCCACTTAGGGCATGTCAGTTGACAAACAGGAACTACGTTCAAAGTATTCTTGGACAAAGTTCTTTTGCAAGCACAATTGAAACAGAATTTCCATTACTAAGCAAGATGGTTAAACAGCGTGTGCCCAATTCTACGACCTTTTCTTTTGCCATGATTCACTTAACTGCAGTTCTTTGCTGAAGTTCTTCGTTCAGCAGTGAATCATGTAGTCGTTATGCAAAACCAGTTCCCCCTCATTTTCTTGTCCGAAGCCAGGTGGGAAAGTTGCAAACGGTGATCAGGTGAACATCCCCCCCGCCCAGATGCTGCAACAGTTGTTAAAATGTCAGTTAGTCTTACCTGAACTGCATGTTTTGAAGTTGGCATGGGAGTAGTCACACATGGCTATTAACACAGCCCTTTTGCCCTGGAGACTGAGGTAAATCTTGAGGCCACACCTCCATTCCTCCTTCTGACCTCCCAGATTAACCGATGGTTCGTAGCAGAGCACCTGGAAGGAAGGGAAAGAGAAAGCACACACACACATCCTTCCTGCCTGGCCCTGCCTGACCACTGAACTAGCTTAGGCCCCTGGCACGGTGCGCCCTAAAAACGGGGGGGAAGTGACTACTTCCATGCCAACTTCGAAACATGCAGTTCAGGTAAGACCAACTGACAGTTTCCAAAGTGGGGTGTGGGAGGAGTCACACATGGGACATACCAAAGCTAGATGTCCTTGGGAGGGATCAATGGGCCTGAGCCTCTCGAGAGTCTAAGACTCCCTGAAGAACCCTCCTCCCAAAGGCCGCTTCCGTGGAGACGCAAGTGTCTAGCTGGTAATGCCTGATGAAAGGCGAGGGAGAGGACCAGGCAGCAGCCCTGCAAATCTCCTCTATGGGAGCCTGGGTGGCCCAGGCCGCTGAGGTGGCCGCACTTCTGGTGGAGTGCACTGTGATGCCCTCTGGGACCTGAAGTCCCCGTGCCTCGTAGGCCGTTGAGATGGCCGCTCTAATCCATCTGCTAATGGTGGCCGGGGAAACCTTGGTTCCCCAGGTAGATGCCTGAAAGGAAACGAAGAGCGCCTCTGAATGCCTAAAGGGCGCCATGCGCTTCAGATAGATGCACAGGGCTCTTCTAACGTCCAGCCGGTGCCATGATCTTTCCCTATCCCTGGAAGGCTGCGGACAGAAGTTCGGCAGAACTCTCTCTAATGCCCTGTGGAAGGGAGAATTGACCTTGGGCATGAATGCAGGGTCCAGCCTGAGAACGACCCGGTTCTCCATAAAGGAGCAGAGATCCGCTCTGCTGGAAAAAGCGTTAAGCTCAGATACTCTCCTGGCTGAGGTGATGGCAACCAGGAAGATGACCTTAAGGGTCAGAAATTGTAGGGAAACTTTCCTCAAGGGTTCGAAAGGTGCCTCCGTCAATGCCTGGAGGAACGTGGGCAGGTCCCAGGTCGGGAATCGATGGACCACCGGGGGTTTCAAATTCGCTGCTCCCTTAAGGAAGCGCTTTAGGACCAGATGGTGAGACAAAGGTGGTGAATCCACCCCACCCCCCAGGACTTTGGAGAGGGCAGAGACTTGTCTCCTAAGGGTGCTGGGGGGCCAGACCTTTCTCCAGACCTTCCTGTAGGAAGTCCCGAACCTGGGGTACGGGGACCGAAGCTGGAACAATGTCCCTTGCCTGGCATCAGTCCGCGAAAGCAACCCAGGAGGCATTATAGATGCGATTGGTGGATTGCCTCCTGGATGCCTCGATAGTCTTCATGACCTTCGCAGAGAAATGGGCCCCTCTTAGCTGTTCCCACTCAATCGCCAGACGGTCAGATGGAGCCACTCCGGGTCCGGATGCTCCAGAGACTCCTGGTGCAGGGACACCCTCAGGGAATCCTCCAGTGAAGAGCTGAGCACAGCTCCACCAGGTCTGCTAGCCAGGGGCGACATGGCCAGAAGGGAGCCACTAGTATCATCTCTGCTCCCTCTGACACTAACTTCCTGAGAAACCCGGGGATGAGGGGAAGGGGAGGAAAGGCGTAGAGAAGACCTGGTGGCCATCTGCAGCGAAGGGCATCCGTGTCCATGGCTCCCCTGGACGGAACCTCGATACAAAGCTAGCAGCTGGGTGTTCGCTGGGGTTGCAAAGAGATCCATCGTCGGGCGCCTGAACCTCTCGCAGATCTGTAGGAAGACGCTGGGATGGAACTGCCACTCTCATTTGTTGACTGTCTCCCTGCTGAGCCAATCCGCTTGCTGGTTCTCTGTCCCGGAGATATGTTCTGCTCTGATGGACTGGAGATGCCTCTCTGCCCAGTTCCCCAACCAGAGGGCCTCATCGCGAAGGGGCTTGGAATGAGTGCCCCCTTGTCTGTTCACGTGGGCCTTGGCTGCCACGTTTTCCGTCAGGACCAGGCCATGGTGACCCGTTACAGTGGTCTTGAAATGACATAGCGCCAGATAGATGGCCCTGAGTTCCAACCAGTTTATGTTGTTGCACAGGTCTGTTGGAGTCCAGCGGCCCTGAGCTATCTGGGCTTCCAGGTGTGCTCCCCAACTGAACAGGCTGGCATCCGTCGTGAGTACCTTCCTCGCTGTTTCCTTGAAGAGTGATCACCTGTCTAATGCTGAGGTCAGCCACCAACGAAGCGAGAGTAGCACCTGGGGTGACACTCGAACCTTGAAGCTGGTGTTGCTCGTCCCAGTTCTCTGGTAAGGGAGCAGGAACCACTGGAGTTCCCTGGCATGTAGACGAGCCCAAGGCACAATTCCTATACAAGAAATGAATTTCCCAAAGAGCCTGGAAAGAAGAACTACAGGGACAGAATGTAATTTGCGTACCTCATGAACCAGCTATACAATGCTGTTCCTTCGTTCCTGGGAAAGGAAGACCTCCCCAGCCACCGAATCTATAATGGACCCTAGGTGCTGGAGGTGCTGGAGCCTGGTAGATGGGGCTAGGTGGCTCTTCTCGAGGTTGATCGAGAAGCCCAGGAACCTGAGAGTGTCGATGGTGAGCCCCAGGTCCTGCCTGGCAGTGTCTGGGGACCTGGCTAGGACAAGGATGTCATCCAGGTAGCAATGGAGTTGGACTGGGAAGGCATGGAGGTGACCCGCAGCCGCGGCCAGCACCTTGGTAAAGGTCCTGGGGACTGAGATCAGCCCAAAGGGGAAGGCTCTATATTGAAAATGACTGCCCTCATGGGAAAACCTAAGGAACCTGTGATGTTCAGGAGCGATTCTGATGTGAAGATAGGCCTCCGTAAGGTCGATGGAAGCCAAGAAATTGCCCTGTCGGATCTAAGATGGATCTCAGAGATGCCATTTTGAACCTACGGTAGACCACCCTGGAGTTGAGAAGCTTAAGATCCAGAATGGCTCTCCAGCCCCCTGAACTCTTGGGGATCAGGAATAGGTTCGAATAGAATCCAGAACCCTTCTCCCCCTCTGGGACCTTCTCTACAGCCCTGATATCTAACAGGTGTTTGATGGCCTTAGCCTTAAGGGCCCGTTTGGCCGGATTTGTAGAGGAGGCGAAGGTACAGAATCTATTCGGGACTGCGATTGGAACTCCAGCCGGAGCCTGAGTTTAACCGTCTGGAGGACCCATTCGTCCGAAGTGACGTGCTCCCAGGCATCCGCAAATAGGGAGAGGCGACCACCGATGGGGGTGATCCGCGATCGGATAATTTGAACCTGCGGATGGCTGCCCCCTCCTTGAAAGGGCCGCTTGCTTTGCTGCTGGCCTCTAAACCTGTCTCTTGGGAACTACCTATCCCTTTGTCTATGAAACCTGGGAAGCGGGTACCTCTGATTCTGGGTGTCGGTGTCAGGCGGGTGGTAAGATGTTCTCCTGGGGTAAGGAGCCTGTTGGTGATCTGACCATCTGGTCATAGTCAGGAAGACCTTCTGCTTATTCTTGTCCTCCACCAAGATAGGATCCAGCGAGGCACCGAAAAGCTTGTCCCTGGCGTAGTCAGCTCCTGCCAGGTGCCATTCAGCCCGAGACTCTGCCTGCTAGTGGCACAGCCCCAGCAGGCGCCTGGACGCTACAGAGGAGGACAAAGCTCGAGAAGCATACTTAACTGCATCCAGCGTGGCGTCTGCCGAAAACTGCATGGCTTCCAGCACCTTGGAGATGACCTGCAGGAGACGTACCTCTGTAGCCGGGGTCCTGTCTCTCAGCTGTTCCAGCCACAGCACTGCTGACCTATTAAAAAAGGATGCAGAAGCGGCCGCCCTAATAGCCGAGGTTATTGCCTGGAATGACTTACGCAAAATCATTTCCGCCTTCTTGTCTTCTGCCTTAAGACAGTTGGCGATGTCTCCAGTCACCACAGTCAAAGCTGAGGCCAGGGTGGCGACTGGGGTGTCCAACGAAGGAACCTGCAGAGCTTGGGCAAAGGTAGAATTGAGATTATAGAATCTACGCTCATTGCTCCCCGGACTTGGAAAAGACCCTGGCTTAACCCACTGGGATTTAAGCACTTCTAGGAACATCTCTGGAGTGAGAATCTCCTCTTTCTCCACCGGGGGTCTATGGAAGGGCCCTTTCTTGTTACCCCCACTAGTGCCTGGCATGGCAGTGGCAGGACTGGGTTCTGGAGGGGTGTCCAGGTCTGCTGTGGCCCTGGCCTTACGAAGTAAGGAGCTAAACAAGGAGGGGAGAAAGAGCCCGGTGATGTTGGGGGCCTCAGGGGCCTGGGCGTCCTCAGCTTCAGAAAACCCCACCTCCTTCAACTCCCCTTCCTCCAAATCCGAAGCCTCACTGGCAGTGGAGGGGGAGGGAGACCTGGGCCCTCTGGTAGCAGAGGCCCTGGATCAATCCAGGTGACCCCTGGACTAGTGCTGGGAAGACCTACTCCTGGAACCCTGGGACTGATATTTCATCCCTGAAGCAATCCCTTGGCCTATGGCCCTGACTAGCACCTTCTGGAAGCTTTCAGGAACCTCTGGCAGAGAGGGGTGCAGCTCTGGGGGTTGCATAAATTCCCTAAGTTCAGGGGATTGCAGTGCCAGTCAGTGTCTGGCAGGGCTGGGTGCCCTGCGCCCAAAGGAGTCTCCCCTAGCCTCAGATGGATGGGCCGGCGAAAGGTGGGGGGGCAATAGAGAGCTGTGCCCTCTGCCTGAGCCCCTTGGAGAACCTGGGGATGTCCCCCTGGTCTCTTCCAGAACAGGAAGCCTGTGGGGGGAGCGAGATCTGGAAGGGGAAGGGCTGATGGTGGCCCTGAACGTCCTTGCAGAGGCCCTGGTGACTTGAACCTCCTCCCCAGAGGTTCCCTTCCTATAGGGTCTGGGGGTGCCCTTCTTGGCGGGGGACCTCCCTCTGGAAACTGGGGGAACCCCCCTGGAGGTCCCCTCGCCTGGATCCAAATCCCCTGGGGACCTAGGCCTAGCACTCCCGCTCCTCACCTCCTCCGCCATAGTACTCATGGTTACTGTACTACCTCCTCTCTCCCTGCCGGCCTCTTCTCTCTGTGTGCCTTGATCTTCTAGGCACCATGCTTTCCCAACGATTGCTGCCACTCCGGGGCTCGATTGCCGGCTCACCACTGCTTCTGGGCCCTCACCGGATTGCCGGCAGAGTTGAGGCCTCTTCCTGTAGCCTCTTCCAGCTACTGTGGTGTCTTCTGAGCACTCTCAGCCTCCATAGCAGGGTCACACACTCTCCCACGTGCTCTAAGGTGGTGGGGAATCCAAAATGGCTGCCGATCTGCAACCCAATCTCCTCCGAGGCTCAGGAATGTTGGAGGAAGGCCCTGGCTGATTCCTCGATCGCTGGCGCCTTGCGAAGGTCTCCTGGAGGGCCGCAGCTGTCCCAGCGGGCGTCGTGGCGCAGCAGCTTTCTTTCCCTCTTACGCGGCTGTCCGGCCGCTTGGGAATCACGCTGAACCATGGCGAGGCTTGCCTGCCAGCAGCGCTGAGCACGGGTGGAGAGAGTAGATCCGAAGGTAAAGCAAAAAAAATGGAAAAATCCTAAAGGCTTAGAGAAAAAACTGGGAAAAACCTAGAAGTCTACGAAGTGAGGGAGAGTCAGGTAAAACACTCCTTCTGGGCCAGAGACTGAGGTTAATCTGGGAGGTCAGTGGAGGAATGGAGGTGTGGCCTCAAGATTTACCTCAGTCTCCAGGGCAAAAGGGCTGTGTTAATACCCATGTCTGACTCCTCCCACGCCCCACTTCGGAAACCATACAGGTTGCAAAGTGCATGAATTGTGATAATATGACTGTGCAGATCTAGCACCAAAATAGTGCTGCTGGTTGACAGGTTCCTGTGCAAAGGTCTGAGCAGCGAATAAGTTTAATTGGAACTTAAATGTTTGGCCCTGATTTTTGTGCCTGAGAAGAACAAAATCAAATAGAATATTTCCAAATATGGAAGAATGTTCTTATCCTGTAAATAATATTCTATATTTATATGCCATAAAGCAGCCCCCCCCCCCAAACCCCAGACCATGGCCCACTACTGGGTCATGGCCTATTTGGGACTGGGCTGTGCGAGAGGCAGGCCATTGCATACATGTAGTTTAGTTTAGTTTAGTTTAGTTTCACTTTATTTGTATGCCGCCCTTTTCCCTGGGGGGACTCAGGGCGGCTCACAGTTCAAAAGGGGGGAGGGAAGGACAAACAATTTACAACACAAAACATAAAAGCACTACACCATTTAAGAACTCAACAGTCATACAATTCGAGTAGGGGTTAGAGTCTTTAACCCCAGGCCAGTCGGGATAGCCAGATTTTAAGTGCGGCGCGGAAGGTCTGGAGGGTGGTGAGGGTCCGGATCTCCACGGGGAGTTCGTTCCAGAGGGTCGGAGCAGCCACCGAGAAGGCTCTCCTCCGGGTAGTTGCCAGTCTACACTGGCTGGCTGATGGAATTCGGAGGAGGCCTAATCTATGCGATCTTATCGGTCTAGTGGAGGTAATTGGCAGTAGGCGGTCTCTCATGTACATGTGCATATCCACTCATGCGAATGGTTCCCCAGCACACACATGCATGCGCATAAACCCGCTGTTCATGTAAGTGGAGTAGCACATGTACATGTGTGCTGGTCCACAGCTCACATGCCCAGTTCCTCTATTCCTCCCCCACTGGGCCACAAAGGTTGGGGACCATTGTCATAAAGAGCAAGTCCAGCTTTCGCAGGCTGGGTCAATTGTTCTCCATTAAAATCAGTAAATTCAGTAAATCTGCCACCATCACCTTGAGAGTATATAGTATAATACAATTTGAACACCATAAGCCATGTTTCCGACATGGAATACAGTGAATAGCTGCAAGCCTTAATTCTTGAATCAGTCCCTTTTAATGTTGAACCAAGAGATTTCAGGAGTCTTCACACACTCTGGAATACCAAGAGAGGAAAAGTAAGCCAAGTATCTTCACAGATTTTGATTTGCTGCCAGAAACATTTCTCTTAAGCACCAAGTGCAAAATGTAAGAACAAAAACAAATGTGTGCCTAATGGTTTTAAGCAAAAGGTCAGGTCCTAAAGGGCCTCCTTTTAAGTTAAAAAAATAAACCCATTTCTCTCATTAGCGATTCCACTTTCTCCAACCTTCCAGGAACTGAGATCAATACAGTTTTAAGATAAAATTATCACTAAGCAATATGAATGGCTAGGAAGTTTTGTCTGAAACAATCTGTGATCCTGCCTAAGAGCCTGCTAGTCTTCTAAGGCTCAGACACAGAGGACTCAGTTGGTTTAACTTACCTTCATTTTAGCACAAAAAAGCATATAGGGAATCCTTACTTAACAACCATTCATTTAATGATCAATTCACATGACGGAACCAAAAAAAGTTACTTACAACTCATCCTCAAAATTATGACTGCCACACCACGTAGTCACGATCAAATTTCAGATGCTTGACAAATGGCTCATATCAGGCAAGTGCAGTCAGGGGAGGCAGGGCCTCACCACTGTCATCATGAAAAGAAAAAATAAAATAAAAGGAAAAAGGCTGAGGTAGCTGCTGCCAGAGTCACAGTGGATGACTCTGTTTAGTGCTTAACTGTTTAAAAAAAAGCCTCTAAAAAAAGTGCCCTATGCAGGAGGAGGCGAGAGAACCACGTGCCTCATTTAGTCTATCTTTATGATCACTTGAGCAGAGTTAAGCAAGGGTTAAAAGCTGAAAAATTCCTTATGTAGAAGAGGCACTTGGTTCTCTCGCCTCCTCCTGTAGAGGGCACTTTTTTAGAGGCTTTTTTTAAACAGTTAAGCAGAGTCATCCATTGGGGACTCTGGCAGCAGCTAATCCAGCCTGGCTTCAGCAGCTCTTGCCTTTTTCTTTTTACATTTTCATCATGGCAGACAGAAGAGTTGAAATCCTGTGACACAGCTGGAAAAGGTATGTTGGTTGGAGGGAGGAATTCAAAATTATTGTAATTTGTAAATAATTTTTTATTGTAAGTAATTTGTGTGTGTGTTTGTTTCTTTACTTCACTCAAACAAACTCTCTCTCAATTTCAGAGAGAATTTGTTTGAGAAGAGAGGAAAGGGGGAGAGGCAGGGAGGGCAGCTTGTTTGAGAAGGGAAGGGCAGCCTGCCAGCAGAGGCGGGTCTTTTACCCACCTCTGCTGGCGGGCTGGCACTTTCTTTCTTTTGCCAGGCCCCTCGCACCCGCGTCCAGCCCACTGGAGCTCACCGCGCCAGGGGGAGGAATGGGCTGGCTGGGCTGGCTGGCTGGGGAGGGGGGATCATGGCCGCTCAGGTGGCCCCCGCTGCCGCCAGCAGCTTGGGTGTCCTGGCTCCGTCCGAGCTGAAGAAAGCAGATTGTTCGTCGGAAGAGGCGGTGGAGCGCGGCGGCGGTGAGAAGCTTCAGGGCTTTGCCAGGGCTTTCGGAAAGCCACGCCGGGGCTTTGGGGCTTCTCCAGGGCTTTCGGAAAATCATGCTGGGGCTTCGGGCAGGCAGCGGTTCAGCCTGCAGCTGTGGATTGACGCTGCAGGACAGCTGCAGCAGCCAAGGTGTGTGAGAAGGCCGGGTGGATCGGCATCGGCTCATAGATGGGAGTCTGGTAGGAAGCCACCAGGCTGGCGCCGGGGGTTTGGGGCTTCACCGTGGCTTTCGGAAAGCCGCACCAGGGCTTCAGGGGGGCTTTTGGAAAGCCCCCTCGAAGCCCCGCCGCTGGCAGACATAGGGCAGCTTTTGCCCGCTTGCCTCACCAGCCATAAACCTCACCGCAGGTCACAAGTTGCAGCATCCCAGTCATGTGAACACAATTTACAGAGGTTTTTTTTTGCTGGTTTCTGGTTTCTGGTTCTGGCAAAAAACACCCCCTTGCAAGAATGGATTTGCTAATTGACCATGATTGTAAAAACGATCATAAATGCAAGTCAGATCACGTGATGACTCCCTTAATGACCACAATGGTTTACAATCAAAATTCCAGGTTCAATTAAGGTCATTAAGAGAGGAAAATCTGTATGCTGAATGCTCTCTTGATAAAAATTTGAATCATCTTTGTTTAGAAATTATTACCCGTGCTCACTATCTTACCTAATAAAAAGGATAAAGAAATCTTAATTTCACAACAAACTTCTAAACACATTCAAATATTTTTGCACATTTCATTAATTTACATAGCAGATTAACACTACCAGTTTAGGTCAAATTGTAATTAAGTATGTAACCAGAATTGTGCTACAATATCTATTATCCTTCCTAAAGTGAGAGTCTTATAATTTATTTTCAGTGCCTGGCAATTATAGAGTTATTCCTTCCACTGACTTACCATGCCAACTGGCCTTGAGTGTCTGATATTCTATGCTCATAAATAGCTTGGCAAGATGACCAGTTTTAGTTTTAGTCTTGCGGTTAAAAATCAATATCTAGTTACTTCATTGGGCAGGCAAAGTAATCATGCATCATCATCAAAATCTTTGGCAAGAAGCAGTCATCTCAATGCACATCAGAGAAGTTTGCTAATGCAAGTTACAGTAAGGGCAGATACTACTATAGGATCAGTACAGTCTTTCTAAAAGGACCAGTTTCCATAGAGAGGAATGCTTCTAGAATCCATTAGTAGACACCAGGTCCCTTTCTAATTTTACATAGGAGAACTGAAGCTTACATTTACTGATAACAGTTTAAGGTAATTTGCATTCAAAAACGGTTCAGTGGCTAAAGATTTATGGCCCTTGACTAAGTTCCTTCAAGATGAAGCTTCAGTTTAATTAGTCTCAGATCCGCGCTCCCTACCTAATTTCACAGTGAAATCCTAATTGAAATAGGCCATATACCAAAGGCTGGCACCACCAACGAACCACAGAAGGCAGCCTTGCTGAATCAAATACAGTTCTGTGAAAAAGTTGCCCTTTTTTGATTTTCTGAATTGATGTGCATCTTTCCCAATGAAATTAATAAGACTCCTATTGATAAAAGTAATCCAAGCAAACAAGTAACATAAAGCCAACTTTTCTCACCTTTGTTTTTTTACTTTATAAACAATCACCCAATATCAATACAAAAGATAATTTCAGGAATCGCCTTTAGCATGTCAGTGGGCAAGTAACCCATGGCTTGGGAAGTTCACATCAGTGCAATTATTTAGATTCGAATCAGCAAGATTTCTTCATCTGTTCCTTTTCTAATGAGCGTGAAGCTACATGACTATCCTATGGGTCAACCGTATGTTCTGGAAAATTTGGAAGGGAAACTGAACCTTCTTTCATTTGGGGCACAGAAACAGCAGAAAAACCCTGACTAGTTCTATCCTTCTCTAAAGCTTTCTCTGAGATAATTAAATTTATTGGCTGCCCATCTTATAATAGGGTACCTCTGGGAGGCTTTCAGTTATATATATAGCTAAAACATAAAGAGTTAAAATCAGCCATTAAAACCAAGGACACAAGGGTAGCGTGGGGATGATATAGAAGACAGGTGTTATTACTCAACCAACTACCTCCATTGCACTGTTCTGCCTCATCTTTAGGCCTTTACAAAAGGATAGGAGGGTTGGGGCCAACCTCACATTGGGGGACAAGATATTCCAGAGGGCAGGAGCAACAGCAAAGAAGGCCCTCCTCCTGGACCCTGCCAGCCGGAATTGGGCTTAGAGGACCCACAGCATGCATTCTCTATCGGCACGAGTGGTATGGGCCACTCCCAGTGGGATGAGGCAGTCCCTCAAATAGCCTGGTCTTACCTCTTCCTCTATTTCTACATGGTGTGCTGGATGGATTTGGAAAAGTCCATTTCCCCCTGACATCTTTGCAATAACAATAAAGTTTCTCATATATATTTTTTGCATTTCCTGCAAATCAGAATTCTTTGCTTTTGGGGAGTCCACTTTCAAATAGGAAAACTGGGGGCACCGGTTGGTGTTGCAGTGGGGTAGAGAGTCACAAAAAGGTCCCCCTGTTTTGATCCTTTCCAAAACTTTCTACAAAACACAGCATTCCCTACGATGCCAATAACACTGACCACAGCATTCTGACTTGTAGAAAACATTTAAAAAGACCAAAAGCAGCAGGCAGCGGTTCTGCCTTTTCTATGAAGCTTTCAGCAAATGAAACTTTTTCTCCCTCTTCCTTTAGCTTGCAATCACTTCTGATGATGGTAAACTAAGATACCATTTTTTGACCCACTTGATACCACTTGACTTCCCACATGAATTGAGCAGTCAGCATTTGTGTTCTTTAAATGTCATGTTCCATAAGTTTCTGTCATTTAGTACACGATACAATGGCCGAGAAAAATCAAATCAAGGCACTTCAGAACAACGGCGTCATCAGATGAGGATCATCAGGCAAGATACTGATAGAATCTTCTGCCCTCCCACAGAGCATGCATAGCATGGTGTATTCCTGGAAAGAGAGACAAGATATATTTATACTGGATGATGGAAAATAGATGCTTGTTTCATTTGCTGCATAAATGTATTAATTTGTGTTAACCAAGGAATCGATGAGATGTAACAATAGTCATGGTTTAAGCAAACCTAGCTTAACAAGTTCAATCTTATAAGTGAATATTTTCATGTTATTAAGGTAGACAGCATGTGCTAAGAACTTCAGGAAGCTTATCCATTCTTTTCTTTAATGAGATGGAATAGTTAGCTTTCCTCAACCTGAGGCTTTACACCATAGCTCTCAGAAATTCCAATAACCACGTTTTAAATTACTAACTACCGTACTTGCCCACACCTTAAAAGATATGGTGGGTATAACATCAGATTGGTATCAAATATAAAAGCTCTTTATCTCCCCCTATTGTTCGCAAGGAACTGCTAAAACTACCACTTTGCAAAAACTGTGCCAAAATCTGATGCCATGATTTTGATTGTGTAAAGTCATTATTTATTTGGAAGCAATATAATTAAATATCACTTATTTTCATAAAATAAATCCTGCAACAATACCTTTAACACCATCAAATAGCAACATCTGTCTATCCCAGGTCCTTGGGAAGGACCCGATAGATGGATAAAAATGCCAAATCCAATTTAAACATCTGACTGTGTGAACCATAAATTAAATTGATATATTGCCTACTTCACAGCAATTCTGGGTGGGTTAGAAATTATTTAAAACATTAAAAAAGGTAAAGATTGCACAATGAGAAAACTGGATGGGAAGAAAGGAAAACTACTCAAATTAAAAGGAGGCTCAGTCATCCTTATTGAAAAAGTAAGTCTTCAACGCCCTTTGAAATACCAATAGGGTGATGGCTGTTCAGATCTGGGGAGAAACCTCATTCCAGAGGGCAAGCACTGCAGAGAAGGCATGCTTCTGGGATCCTGAGAAGATGACATCCAGACTGAATTGGCTGGGTTGATATGAAGGGAGGCAGAGGGTCCCTCAAGCTACTAAGCCATAAACCATCTAGATCTTGAATTGTACCCAGAAGCAATATGGCAGCAAGTGCAGCTCGTGAAGCAGAGGTATTACATGAAACTGCTGAGTGAGATCCTCAGCCAATTTGGGGTTTGGTATCAAAAGTATGCTGATAACACCCAATTATATTTATCAACCCTAGGCTGAGGCAGTTAAAGTCTAGTCCAAGTGCCTGGGGGATGTTCAGGTCTAGAAGGGGAGGACCTGACTTCAACTCAATTCTATTAAGGCCAAGTGACTCTTGATATTAGGGATTCCTGAGGATTTTCCATGTGTATTCTTGATGGAGTACCACTTCCTCCTTTAAGAATGGTGCACAGTCTGAAACTTCCCTTGGACTCACAGTTCTGGCTTGAAGATCATGTGGCAGCTGTGGCCAAGAGAACCTTTGTACAGCTCTGGTGTACCAGTGGTTTCTCTCTTTGGATGAAATGGTCCTTCAGACTATTATTCACTCCCTACCCATCTCAAGGTTTGACTCCTGCAATGTGTTCTACTTGAGGTTGCCTTTGAAAAACAAGGAACTGGCATGCCCGAGTGTGCCAATATAGCATCACTGCTTCAAGAGCTGCAGTGAATAACAATTCAAGGCATAGGGCTAGGTTATTTGAAGATCAAACATTTTGGAGAGAGAGAGGTTTCCTGAGAATGGGCTCCAGCATGAGTCCAAAAGCTTGGAAGAATAAACCTCTGAGCTCAGTCACTGACTCAGGTTGGATTCTGCAGCATTATCTTGGGACACATATATTTGTCTTCTTTTATGGTCTATTGCATTGTTATCTTCGCAGAGTCAGTTTGTATTTAGACAACACTCAAGCTGAATTATTAAATTAATAACAGTTTACATTACTAAACCATCTGGCTGAGTTTGTACAGCATAACTACTAAATAACTACATAGGCTGGATTCACACAACATACCACCAAATGTGGTCCATCCATTCACAACATCATAGAGTATGAAAGCATACTGAATTATATGTTGAAAATTAACAAGCTTCATGATTCTCAAGAAGATAAAAAGTTGAAGTAAATAAAAGGTAAACAAACTCAGTGGTTGATCAATGAAAGGCTCTTATACCTGGTAATCATCCACCACACCAAAAGTGTATTCATGCCTGGCTATCACATGGTGACAATTCTTACATACGTCTGAAAAGAAAACAAAGGGATTTAGGAAAACAAAATAGGCTTGAAACCTATGCTCTAAATTGTAAAAAAAAAATCAAATTGCTTAATACACAGGCACTTATGTAGGAATTGAAGGATAATATCTGCCAAAGCAGTCATACCAAAAAGGTATAGTCTTTGGAAAGCTTAACCTTTCCTCACTCCGCCCCACCCCCCAATTTCCATTCTTAGCCCTTTATTGATTATTCCTACTATTGTCACTTCTCTAATACATTTGTTGCTACTGCATCAATGGGGAAAAATGAGAGAATTGGCATGTTCTGGCATTGCACATTGGTTCACTAAAAAATAATACAGTAGAAGAAAAAGCAATAAAAGTAATAAAAAGTAATAAAAGTAGAAGAGAAGACATACAGGATTAATAATTCCTGGAAACTGAGCAGAAGTGGAAATATAGAGAAGCAGGAAGGAGTAGCAATACAAGTAGACACTTGTCTGCTCATTAAAACAACATGGTTAGGAGACATTCAGCCCTGGGATGCTATTGCAAAAGAACATTAATCTGTTTAAAATGTGTTTATGGCACTCTTTCAGGGCAACAAGCAATCATTACACAGAAAAATTGATGGTAGCATCTAGCTGATGTTAGCTGATTTCCAAAAGGCAAACAGAATAAAATAAAATTAATATTTTTACTGCGAGACCATTAAGCAATCCGAGGAATGTAGACCAGACTGGGAAACCAGAAGGCGGCAATGTACATTATTTTGTAGTGTTGCCCCCTATCCCCAACTTCTACATGGACATAACCAAATAGTTATCAGAAAAGATCAATTGATCTTTTTGGTCCTCTCTTTTGTAATTGCATGCAGTACTAAACTATATTCCCTAAATTCTGCTGAAGAACAGGAAGAATGCATTCATTTATTCCCTTATGCCTCAACTGTTAGCAGTCAGGTATTACTGGACATAGCCCAGAATCCTGAAGTGCATTATTTAGGTAATGGCTCTGACCCAGGCTTAACAGAATCCTGAAACAGACTTCATGTCCTGAAAAAAACCCTTTTTATTTGATTAATGTGAATTCCTGGCATTCACATCTAGAAAAGTCCCGGCAATAAGCCTTTCAAGGTTTAATTGCAAAAACAGACCTTATCAGTCCTTGCATAGTTGCCAGGCCAAGAGCTTCTAGTCTCAACGCTGTAAAATGAAATACCTAGCAAGGAGTCTCTGTGAAGCACGAACTCAGATAAGCAAATCTTCACAAAAATAAGCGAACTAATTGTCTCCTGCAAACACCACTCCCCTTTTGCTCCTATTAATTCCCTATGGGAGTGGCCATTCAGTGTCCACTTGTGCCATTACTTCTGAGTTGACCCCTGTGCCTTAGTTGTTCCCTTCTCTTGACAGCTCTGTGCATACGTGCAACTGGAAAAGGCTCCAGCTGTTCTTCTGCCTCACTTATCTCCGACTCCGAGGGCAGCTGATAAATGTCGGACAGCCCTGGCCCCATCTCTGCCTCCGACGCAGAACACCCATCAGAGCCTTTCCCAGACTCCAGGACTGGCCCCAGGTCCTCCCTAACCTCCTCACTGTCCAAGTCTTCTGCCAGCTCTGCTGGCAACTGACAGGCCACACCAATAACTGTGATAACAGTTCATTACCATTTTGTTTTTATAATGGGAATGAAATACATGCATACATATTTCACATACAGAAGCATGTCTAGACACATTTAACTTTCAACAGTAGATTTCTGGATACAGGTTCTTAATACCCATATAGACAACAGAAGAATCTGGCCATCTTACGATCGTAAGTGATAATTTCCTCTCCATCCTCTTCTTCTGTTGCTTTGTTCACAATCATCACAAAATCCCGTGTTTTGCATTCAATACAACCAACATAGTTCATTAAATAGGATCCATTCTCCAAGCAAGTAGTACCCTAAAAGATTCAAAGGTGGGAGAAATATGTTAACACAGTGATCTCTTTTTAAATTGATTTAAGAGCCAATTTTACAAATTATTTCAGAATTCTACATTCAGAACTTTCCATATTTTTTAAAAAGCAGTCAAGGGAGTAATTATGATTAAACACATAAAAGCTAACTAAGTACTCCATATTGGTTATTTTATTCTACATATGAGTAATTCTGGCAGATTTCCCCCAGACCTAATTTCTATCCATACATACCTTCTTCCCAGATATAATGCATTCAATCCAGCTTTCTAAACAATAATATAGTAATCTGTTAAAATACTTTAAAAAAGGAAAATCTCATTTAACAAGTTATATCAAAAACAACCAATCCATCTAACAACCCACCTGACCCTAGTTTTCAAATACTGTTTCTTCTGTGGTATATTCTTTTCCAATCCAGAGAGAGAAATCACAGTAAACAATGACTACAACAATAATGCCACCAAAGACTTTTCAGATTATAACATATACTCTGCAATCAATCTAACACTTAGAACAATCCTATATTTCAGTGAGGTCATTTTCTTGCATTTTTCAAATTTTCTAATCAGTTGGCACATCTCTGGCTTTAACTACTGATTTTCAATTTATTTCTCAATACAATGTGCAATGGTTCTGTTGGTTGATGTCAAGTCAGTAATTTCAACATTACATTGAAAAATATAGTTAAAATTAAAAAAAACACATACGAAACCTAATGTTAAAATATCTATTAAGCAGTTCAATTTTAGAAACTAGAAATAGAAAATATATTTCCCATCACAAATTATTAGCAGAGTTTCTTTAAAACACATAACTTTTACAGTAATTCTACATAACAGTTAAGACACCAGACTAGAAACTGGGACACTGTGAGTTCTAGTCTTGCCTCAGGCACAAAGTCAGTTGACCTTAGACCAGGGCTCCCTAAAGTTTTTTTGGCAAGATTAACCTCCCTCCCCCACCTAATAGTCACTAAGCAGTCAAAAAACTAACTTGTGTAGGAAGTTATCATCCAGCCCTCTCCCAGAAAAATGAAATATCCTAGGAAATATTGAAAAGGCAGAATATTTCTCTGGATGTGAAAAGAAACATGTTTTAAAAGACAATAGTTGCCTATAGCTTTCTGCCCATCCCCAGCTAATGGGCCATTAAGATGGCCAGGCCAGCCCACTTTACATAATAAAGACTTCTCCTCACTGCAGCTGTAGGGGGAAGGGATATTACTCAACTGACCACAAGGCAACTGAGAAAACTCATCACAGCCTAGAGAGTAGCCCCCTGCATGGCACCATGGGAGTCTGACAACCAGTCAGAATACATTTCTTACACAGGAACAGGAAACAGAGAGGTGGGACTGAACAGGGTATAAAAGCCTAGCAAGCCCCTTCCTCAGCCCTTCTCTCTTCTTCTCCATCAACATTGAAACATGTGATCACCTTTTCTGGTCAGGGCTCAAGCCATGTGGCCCTGTCCAACAATAAACCATCTTTCCAAGCAGCCTCCATGTCTCCAGTGTCTTCTTCCCCACTTGGAGCTGAACCCAGAAGGACATTTCTTTCAACAATTGGCGACCCACAGATGGGACTCCAAGTTAGCCTAACTAATGGATATGGCCCAGGTAAGCCTCCCATGCCGGCACAGACCCCATTGAGTCTGAGGGTGGACTTTATCTTGGCCTTAACCATTGGATCTAGGTTTTAAAGGGGTTTTGAGTTTGAGCTCAAAGGCTGCCTGGAAAGAAGGTGAGTACCTTTAAATTTTAATTCTCTAAAGTTTAATTTTAAAGCATGGCAAAGCATGGGAGATGTGTGTATGCGTGCGTGTGTGGGATCCTTCTCCTGAGCACAGCTGGATCCTGGTTCCTCTGTGTGTTTTACCAAGAGAGCCTGGAAAGTATTAGGGTCAGGCCAGAGCACAGGACCTTCTGTTAGGGAAAGGAGAGTGTGTGTGAAAATGGATGGAAAAATGAATGAAAATTTTGTTGTTGCTGTTGTTCTGTGAAAGCAAAAAGAAAAAGCAAAGGCTCGTTGTGTGTAAAGAGAAAGAGGTGCAGGTACTAACTGTTAAAGGGAACAGAGGTCCTCTGCAGATTACCTTTTTGATCTGTAAAACCCTAGCGGAAATTCCCTGGTAGGAAGGGACCGAATACTTCATTAGGGAATTTGAAGTCCTTCCCAGAATCTTTTTTTTTCTGAAAACTTACGGGGCGGTGGTCACCCGGCTAAGCCAAAGTGAGCCCTGCATGTAATGGGTCATGGGAAGCGTTAGCTCGAGGGTGACAGGAAAATCCCTTGGAGATTTCCTAGAAGCCTGGGACGCCAGGCACATGCCTATCTTGGCAGGCATGAAGGCAAGGAAATTGTGTGAGAAATGGGCTTTGCTGAAAGATAATACAGGAAAACTAATTTGGCTACATAAAGGTACTTAAAAGAAAAGGGAAAAATGTTGAGGTTTCTTTTTTTCTCCTGTCTGTTTGTCTCTTTGTCTTCTATGTAACCACGTGGTTCGTTTGTTAAGATTTGTGCCTTCCCTAATTTAACAGATTTGTAGCTAAGAATGTAGGATGTGAAAACCTAAGAGTTCTGTCTTTTTCCTTTCTTATTTTCTCCTTGTTCTTGTGTAAATGTGTGCTTAAGTCTTTGTGCACCTTCAAAGTAATTGTAACTAAGATGTCTCTGAACCAAAAGACAAGGATTTTAAAGTGTTCAATGAAAGAAAAGAGTAAACTGGCAGAAATTGCCTTCGTTCAGTTTGTTCCTTCCCCCCCAAAAAACCAGAGTACAGAGAAGTATTTTTTTCCTTCCTTCCTTCCCTTTGCCTTAAAGTAACAACCCAGGAAATGTTTTAAGTTCATTTACAGGAAAAGTTTCATCCTTGCTTCTATCCTGTGTTTAAATGATTTTACCTGTTTATTTCCTTCCTGAAGCATGTGAATCCAGACCCCATTTTGCATCTGTGATATCCCCATAATGTTACCAGTTTATCTGTTTAGTAACTGATGATTTTACCTTTTTTTTTAAAACTCTGCCTGCAAGCTTTCTACCCCCCCAAGCCCCTCCCTTACCCTTAATCCCCCAACAATGCCCTTTCTGTGGGGGAGGGAACCTTGTTTTCATGTTTTTCAGGCCTGGAAGATTTACCCTTCAGGTGAGTATAGATTTTTTTTTCCCTTTTGGGGGAAGGAGGAGAGTGTTGCCTTGTGTGTGCAAATATGAGATGAAGGAAATTCCTACTAAAGATTTGCTTTCACCCTGAGTAAAAACCTTCTGCACATCTGTCTGGCCAACCTACTCGAAACGTGGCCTCTAGAAGACAGTTTTAATTTAGATTTTGTAACAAGTTTGCTGATTTTCTGGCCACCATCAGATGAACTGAAGAGAAGTTGTACCTGAGTTTCTTCCCCAAAGTGACTAAGGAGTCCACAGGGATATGTTAGAAAGCTGTTAATAGTTGTCTTTTAAAAAAGAAAAGTAGAGCTCGAGCTCCACCCAGATGCAAATGATGTGTTAATAAAATATCTATATATCTTGCTCTTTAAAACTATGCCAGCGCTCTGCTGGGAGAGCTAAGAGTTTGGACCTTTAAAACTATGCCAGCGCTCAGCTGGGAGGACCAACCTGGAACCCTGGCCAATGCAAACAATGTGTGGACAAACATCTCTATACATTGTCTCTATAAATCTTGACCTTTAAAAATATGCCAGCGCTGCTGGGAGTTCAAGATATATAAGAGTTTGGATCTTTAAAAATTAGCCAGCGTGGGCTGGCAGATCCAATTTTAAAACGGAACACCCCAGGGCAGAGACAGTTATTAACAATCTAGTGCTTAAGGAGATAGAACAACGGGTGTAACTTTGAGCAAAAGTAAGAAAGTTAGCAGGTAATGAGGTAAAGCCTGACTGAATGGGAAGACCTAGGTAATTGGACTTGATTACTTTGATGTAATGTCTGTTAAAAAAATTCTTAGATGTGCATCTAACAACATGTAGAATTGAATTGAATTGATGTTGATATGTTTGACCAGCTAGCTAAATAAATAAATAAGCTTGGGCTTGAAGCTGTGGGGGATGGCAGAGTAGTTAGGATTTAAACTGCTCTCTGAGTTTCCCCACTGCTTGGAGAATGAGCCACATGTTCCCCAAGTAAAGGGAATTGAAGACTTAAAGGGACAGAACCTCCCCCAGGCCTGGAGGGAAATTGAGATCCCTTAATAATAGAAAATGGAGCTCATTGGCTTATGTACAGCTCCCTGAAGTAATTGTAATAATCGCTTTGTATGAAGAAAAAATGAAATGGGATATTTTTGTATGTGAAATTAATTTACACAAGCAGCCTGATTGCAGTGCAAATGTGAGTGTTGACGGTAAAAGTTGGTATGAATGTACTTTAATTCCTTTCATATAAAGAAACAGTAAGTTGCATGGTTGTTTAATGGTATGTGTGTGTATGTGTTTGAGTGAGCGAGGGATCCATTAAGGGAACTGTGCCTATTTAGGAAAGTAGGTAAATTATGAGGACAGGTTGGGCAGTAGAGAGTAAAGAGAAAGTGATGAAAGAGTGGGAGAGGGGAAGAAAGGAAAAGAGTGAAAGAGACAGAAAGAGACAAAGAGGAGAGAGAAAAAGAGTGGGAGAAGGGAGAAGGAGAAAGTGACAGAAGAATGGAAGAGAGGGAAAGAGAAAGTGAAAAGAGGGAAAGAGAGAGAAGAGAGGAAGAGGAAAGAGATATCCCACAGCCCTTATAACACCCCTGTGTTTGTTATAAAAAAGAAATCTGATAAATGGCATTTTTTGCATGATTTGTGGGCTGTTAATAAAATTCTCCAACCCATGGGAGCGCTGCAGTGCGGCCTCCCCAATCCAAATTTGATTCCCCAAGAATGTGATCTCATGACACTTGTCCACTATTTCTCAGACACCCGCCCTTTTTGCAGCCCTAATTACAAAAGCCCTTCCGCTCCAGTGGAAGCCTCCATCAACAGCTTTTCCCTATCAAAGACACTAACTGTCTTTGCCGATGGGAGCAAACATCGGGGAGCATGTGCCTGGCAGGAGGATGGTACATGGCACACCCAGCTCACAGAGCCACAAAAATCTGCTCACTTTAACCATTTTTTTTCCTCTCTCTTCTGAGAAATTTGGAGTAAATGGGTGACTTGCTCCTTCACCTTTACCTTTCACTGCTATCTTTTCATCTATAAAAGTTATGCAATTACATTTCCTTTTCTGCTCTGAATACAATTTTGATTTTTTTTTTCTCTTCTGGAAATTTTGAGGTATAAAAAGAAATAATTTTGAGATATTTTGCTTACATTTGTAAATGTTTTAACATACTTGATGAGAATTTGCTTCCATCTGAATGGAATCTAATATTTGGAGTGTTGACTCAAAGTACCTTTTTTTTAATTGCATTTTTTTAAACCTGTTTTTCTTCCCTTTCTCTTTTACACCTGAGTGCATTTTTAAAAACTTGTGAGTCAAGGTGCTCTACCCTATGATATTTTGTTTGTTTGTTTGCAACACAAGTTGTTGTCCTTTTTGAAAAATTTACTCATCTTACTGCAAAAGTGTTTCAATCATAGAAGCAGTGGGAATGTCATGTTCCATGAAATTTACATTGTCTGCCCTCTGGAATAATGTTTGGATTTCCACATTTGGACAGAAGATGGGTGAGATTCCACAACATGAGACTAAAGATATGTCTGTAAAGAACTGTATACTCTTTTCTTCACCTCAGAAACAAAGGACTGCTAGCTCAAACCATAACTCTTGAATTGGCTGCTGGTGATTGCAACCTGATAAAACCTGACATGAGGGGGGGAAAAAACTTACGGTAGGCAAGTCTGGAACTGACTACCAAGCCTGACTGACCACTCTTATCAGCAAGCTAAGCTTAATGCCACCCAGCAGATATGAAAGAATGGACCCTGAGATGGAGAAGTAAAGACCAATAGACTTTCTTCCATCCCCAGAAGACAGCTGTAAAGACTATTGGGGAGGGTGAAAATTGATCCTAAAGTTTTCTTTCTTTGCTTCCTTCACAGAAATTCATTGTAAGGTTTCTTTCTTGTCTCATTTATATTGTAATCAGTTTAATGTATTCATGTAAGAATTGTATTTAAGAATGGCTAGTACAGCAATTTTGAACACCTTAGATTTCTGTCTAGTGGGAGGGAAAGTTTGTCCAAAATGTCTGTATTTTCTGTATTGTAGAACCAGCTACACACACACACACACACACACACACACACACACACACACACACACAAAGAAAAGAGAGAGAGAGAGAAGAGCCTATTCAGAATTAGATTGAAACTATCTCCTCCACACACAGTTTTTTCCTAGCTTGATTTTTGCCCCAGGCACAAAAGCCTAAACAGGGATTTCTCCCTTTTAATCCCATTGGGGGAGGATCAATTCCCCTCAAGCAATTCCCCCAGTTGAAGAGCTGGCAGAGAGGATCTCCAAAAACCCCAAGCCCTCACTGTGACAAAAAAACAAACAAAAAACCCCACGCTGCCCAGTAAAACAGGATATGTTGCACTGGTGGTCTCATGAGTAGGGAGTCTCCAGGAGTCCCCAGGCTCATTCTGTGTAATTTTACAAATACTAGATAACCTGGATTGCACACCATCTGAACTCAATTTGGCCTCACTAAAATAAGAGCCAGGGCAGGTTGAAGAACCATCCCTTTTAAAATGGGCAGCCTGTAACTTAAAGGGAAAGCAAGGCTGTGAATAATTTTTGGGATTTCTGCTTTTTAAAAAAACCTGTCTGAAAGCTCACAGAAAATGATATCTGATACTAATTGGCATGGAAAATTGGATACTGTAAATTTCTTTCCAGAAATTTGTGCCCTGGTAGCTAGACCTTCATGGTTGAAAGCTATCTGGGAGCCACTGAAGAGATCCTTCTGCTGTCTCTCAATGCTTTTTCATCAGAAGAATTAAGTCTCCCTGATATGACCAATTGTAATCTTTTGTCAAAACATGTGCGTTCCACTCACATGTTTTGAAAAAAAAAAAAAGGAGGGATTGTAGGAAGTTATCATCCAGCCCTCTCCCAGAAAAATGAAATATCCTAGGAAATATTGAAAAGGCAGAATATTTCTCTGGATGTGAAAAGAAACATGTTTTAAAAGACAATAATTGCCTATAGCTTTCTGCCCATCCCCAGCTAATGGGCCATTAAGATGGCCAGGCCAGCCCACTTTACATAATAAAGACTTCTCCTCACTGCAGCTGTAGGGGGAAGGGATATTACTCAACTGACCACAAGGCAACTGAGAAAACTCATCACAGCCTAGAGAGTAGCCCCCTGCATGGCACCATGGGAGTCTGACAACCAGTCAGAATACATTTCTTACACAGGAACAGGAAACAGAGAGGTGGGACTGAACAGGGTATAAAAGCCTAGCAAGCCCCTTCCTCAGCCCTTCTCTCTTCTTCTCCATCAACATTGAAACATGTGATCACCTTTTCTGGTCAGGGCTCAAGCCATGTGGCCCTGTCCAACAATAAACCATCTTTCCAAGCAGCCTCCATGTCTCCAGTGTCTTCTTCCCCACTTGGAGCTGAACCCAGAAGGACATTTCTTTCAACACTTGAAAGCACATAGATATTGGGGGGGGGGGGAGTCTTCTCAAGAATGGTTTTGTTACTCAGTACATATTAGGAGAGAAACGTTGTCTATTTCTCCCTCTATAATTGGTGAACTACAATTCCCAGAATCCCATATAATAAACGATTCAATAGAAATGCTGGAAGCTGTGTAGTATATAACACCGTTGAAAGTGCTGGCAATTAAAGGCCTGCATCCTCTTGGCAGCAAATGAGAGCCCACCACATCTATAACATAGATATATAAGACTCCTTTTAAACCACAACAGGTTCAAATGAGGAAAAAAACTTAGCAAAAAAAAAAAAGGATTCTTAAGCTTATTTCGCCCTGGGGGAGAATTCCAAAGTGGGGAAAAAATCCGGGAATATATTTATTAGTATTGCACTTTGTCCACTCTTTAGTGTCATTTTGGCCGGTCTTTAATAAAGGCATCATAGAACGTGGGAGAAATTAATTCTGCCTGCAGACTGCCTGCTTTGGATCTCATCTACTCCCTGGTGGTGGTGGGGCAAACTTTGTAGGAAGTCAAGGGATAAGGAAGACAGCGACAAAGGGAAGGGAACGTGGTTGCGCCCCCTTCCCGTGCCCTATAAAAAGCCTGTTCCCTCCCCCTCTTACCCGAGGTGGGTACTCCGTCTTCACGCAGCCCCCGCACATGCTGACTTCAAACCTCCTTCCCGAATCTGTGCGTCCCTGTGACGTCACTCTCCGCGCGAGAGAGAAAGAAAGAAAGAAAAACAAACGAGATTTCTTTGATTCTGCCCCAAGTGACTCTCCGAATGGAGGCGGGTCGGCTAAGAATGGGAGGAGCCTGCGCCGAGGGCGTGGTTTATCGGACAGAGATTGAATTTGGACTAAGCCGTTTGCGGCTACGTAGAGTTGAATGGAGAAAAAGATCGATATTTTCCCGAGCTTTGTGCGTTGGAGCGGCGTGGCTGCAAATGCCCTTGGAAGATTTTTGTTCTCAAGCTTGCAGGGTTCCTACTGTTGATCGAAAGTGGAACCTATTTTTAATTTTTTTAATTTCATTCATTCATTAGATTTTTGAATGCTTAGGCACTTTTTTCTCCCGTTAAAAAAATGAGATGACTAACGTAGAGATTTATAGCGAAATCCAGGCATCGCTTTTGGTGATGTATTACCGGTACTTAAGTGCATCAGCTTTATATCACCAGAGGCTTCGGGAGGATGTTATGAATCACTAGTGGGAATCATCATCATCATCTATTATGGATAGGAATAAGCACCAAGGTCCGTTTCTCCTCCTTTCAGTAGAATGGGGAAACAAAGGAGCTTAATTCACAGGCTTCTGTAGTTGCATCTCTCTACAATATTGAAACATTTAGACAGAAACTTCAAATTGGAGAGGTAAAATTTATCATAAAAATTATAAGAAAAAGCAATGAATGGGCGGGTCTTTAAAGCCATTCGATCAGATTATAGTAAATATGAACCTTGAACTTTCCGAGGTGTATTAGCTCAGAAATTCAATCCGACTAAAAAGGGACTGCTTCGTGCTACAATCACGTATGTTTAACATAACCAAGACTTCTCCACTTTCCTTCTGCTGACACTGGGAAGAATAACAGTATTATAGCTGCTCTTCTGTTCTTCCAGAGGTTGAGTCAAGTGATGAAATAGAATAGCCAGTTTGCTGTAGTGAGATATGACTCCTAGTCCTGCTGTAGGCACAATGCCAGTTTGATGACCTTGGACCAGTCACTTTCTTTCAATCCTAGGAAGGAGGCCAAGGTAAAGCACTTCTGCAAATCTCCCCAAGGAAATCGCGGGGGCTAGTCCAGCCAGTTACCAGGAGTCAAAATTGACTGGAAGGCATCCCTCATACTCCCAAAGTGCTAAAAACAAACATTTCAAATGTATTAATTTTAGTACCCATGAAATACATGCTTAACAAAATTCACTCATTTATAAAATATTTTGAGATTATATAAAATCTTTCTTCCTGCAAGATTTCTTTTCTCTCTCTCTCTCATTTCCTGTTTTTAATCTGTTCACTACTACTCATTCTTTTTTTCTTTTTTTCATTGCTTTGCATAATGCTTACCCTTTTGGGAAGTTATCACCCAGCCCTCTCCCAGAAAAATGAAATATCCTAGGAAATATTGAAAAGGCAGAATATTTCTCTGGATATGAAAAGAAAGAAACATGTTTTAAAAGACAGAATAGTTGCCTGTAGCTTCCTGCCCATCCCCACTGTTAAGAAGTCCAAGCTAGTCCACTTACATAATAAAGACTTCTCCACTGCAGCCGCAGAGGGGATGGGATTAAAAGCATGATAATATTGGCCCTTTACTCAACTGACCACATGGCATCTGAGAACTCAATCAAACCTGGATTCAAAACACAGCCTAGAGAGTAGCCCCTGCATGGCCCCATGGGAGTCTGACAACCAATCAGAATACATTTCTTACACAGGAACAGGAAACAGAGAGGTGGGACTGAACAGATTATAAAAAGCTTCCCTCAGCCCTTCTCTCCTGCTCCACCAACATTGAAGCATGTGATCACCTTTTCTGTTCAGGGCTCAAGCCATGTGGCCCTGTCCACCAATAAACCATCTTTCCAAGCAGCTTCCATGTCTCCAGTGTCTCCCCACTTGGAGCCGAACCCAGAAGGACATTTCTTTCATCACCCCAAAAGGAAAAAGCATAATGGACAAAGATATATTGTCTATTAATGAGTTCTGGACAAATGCATTTTGCCCACATATTGTCAACATCTGAATTATTAATATTAATTTGGTTGCATAATTATATTTAAACCTATCTATTTAAATATAATTGTAAATCAAATATATTTATTATATTTATATTTAAATATAATTAAATTTAAATATATAGAGCATATGTACAATGGCAATGTTTATTTAAACAGGACTCCAGTTAATAAGGATTGTAAGAAAAAAAATCTGAAAACATATCACTTCTTTGACTGCAGGTAAAGTTTAATAATGAAAGAGGTTTAGTTAGCAGCAGCTGCCCACCCACTCCCTCCGCCTCTAGTCTATTGCTTCCTTTAGCTAAAACTTTCTCCTCTTTTATCTCTGTAAATTTAATTATGGTATTGGAGCTTAATGGGTGGAGTGGGGAAGCAGAGGGGAAAGAACTGGAACTTTCCATGGGCAAAGCTAGTGGATGGACAATGGCACCCGTACCCCACATGTTAAGGTGACTCCAGTATAGTACTATATATAGCCATGATGGCGAACCTGTGGCATGTGTGCTGGAAGTTGCATGCAGAACCATCTCTCCGGGGACGCCAGCCATTGCCTGTTGCTCTTCCGGGTTCCAGTATGCACATGTGCGCCTGCCAGCTGGTTTTTGCATGGATGGGAGCGCCGGAAACCGGAAGAACAGCTCTGTGGTGTGCATGTGCATGCCAGAAAGCTGATCTTCTGGTTTCCAGTTCACGCATGCGCGCGCGCCAGCTGGTCTTCATGCGTGCATGAGTGCCAGAAACTGGAAGACCAGGTCAAAAGACCAGCTGAGCTTCCAGTTTCCGGTGCTCCCTCATGTATGTGTGCTCCCGTTTCGGCAGTTGGTGCCGAAAAGTTTCACCAACACTGTTATATAACATTATTCCATCCTAAGACTGAATTTTTTCTGCATAATAATCAGTTAAAGTCAATACGTAATACTAAGCACAGCAGCTTGACTACATATAGAAGCAACAGACGATTTGTGTAAAGTTGCATTCTTGATTTTCACTAAATTATCAGCTATACATTAAACAAATTTTGTTTAGTTTAGTCTTTAGTAAAAAAATATAGGCCTATATATTTTTATTTAGAAACATAACTCATTTGTGTGAGCTTTCTTCCCACTTGAGATACCTAGACATGAAGAAAGATAATCTAGTTTTGCTTACTTGACGTAAGTCTTTTTGGTGTGTGTGTGTTTGTGTGTGTGTATGTGTTAGTAACCTAACTTTCATTATAGATAATATAATAAAAAAAATGAGCCTACCATCCACCTGTCCTTTCCTAATATGAAAATAACTGTCTCCCTAAGGCTGGGTATATTATTTGGAATACTACAGTCTTTAAATGTGATGTAGCTTCCACTCTCAACTTTGACAAGCCTAAAGACTAGCTATCCACACAGTTTTGAATTAAAGTACAGCAAAATGTAAATGTTGTAATTAAATATTGCAAATAATAATAATAATAATAATAATAATAATAATAAATACTAGCGCATAATACACCAGACATCACACTGGTTGAGAAAAATAAGGTCACAATCATAGACATCGCAATACCAGGTGATAGCAGGGTCGCCGAGAAGGAACATGAAAAAATCGCAAGATACCAGGACTTAAAAATCGAAATTAAACGACTATGGCACAAACCAGCAGTGATAATTCCAGTGGTAATTGGCACACTGGGTGCTATTCCAAAAGCACTGGAATTACATTTAAAACAGTTAAAAATTGACAAAATCACCATCAGTCAAATGCAAAAAGCCGCACTGCTTGGAACTGCACGCATATTACGAAAATACGTTACGACGTCCTAGGCCCCTGGGTGGGGCCCGACTAGTAACCAATGCCAAATCCGGCGAAACAACTGGCCGCTGTGATACAATTGTACAATAATAATAATAACAACTCATTGAATTCAACCATATGACATTTTTAGCCATAAACTATTAACAAAAAATATATTGGAGAGAAATTAAAAATATTCATTATAAGGAAAGCAAACCTACATTTCTGCTAGCAAAAATGGATCAGATGTCAGTATTTTTAATTAAAGTGGAATCCTGAGGAAAACCTTGCACAATTCCATATAATAATTATTTTTAATAACAATTCTGATCATTCATATATCACCAATCAACATCAGCCTTTTTTTAAAAATAAGAATCACAATTACATTGATAACAATGATTTGGCAAACAATATTTGGACTTTTACTTTTTTTTTTGACAAAGCCCTTGCAATAGGCTTTTGACAAATCTCTGAGCAAATCTGATAGATATTGTATAAGAAGATATGAACACTTACTCAAGAAAAGAGGAAAGTAGCAACAAATGAACAATTCTTTTAACAGAAACGTCTGCCAAACATACAGAATGGGATTAATTGATTTATTCATTCAATTTGTATAGCCACTCATTTCAAACCAGTAACTCTGGGTGGTGAATAATGACCACTTTTGGACAAATGGAGCGCTGCGCATGCACATGTACAACTACTACTCCCCAGAACAATCCCTGTCTGTCCATCCCACACCAGGTCACCAAGCTGGAAAAGTTGGGGACCACTCCTCCAGAGTGTGAATGTTGTAGAGGGCAATATGGTAGAGAAGAGACATCTCCTGATCTCTGCCAGCCCACATTCCTGAGACTGGATTGGATGGGGAGAAACTTCTGGAAGAGGACCATCCCTTAGGTAACCCAGTCCCTTGTCATGAAGTACCATTTTTTTGGAGTATAAGATGCACTGGAGTATATGATGAACCAAGATTTTGAAGAGGCAAATTTAAAAAAAAAAGTTTTGGGATTCTGCAGACCTCCCAAAAACAGCCCGTTTTTCACGAAAATGGGCCTGGTTTCCCCCCCCCCCAAAAAGGGCATGCATAACCTTTAGGAGACTTGTAGAGTGCTCCTGGGGGGGGGTCAGCAAAAAATGGCCTGTTTTTCGCTCATTTCTGCCCTCCCCAGCCCCAGGAGCACTCTGAAAGTCTCCTAAAGGCCATGCACAGCCATTTTGTTGAAAGGGCCGGGGCTTCAGGAGCAAAAAATGTTGTATTCAGTGTATAAGATGCACCCAGATTTCCCTCTTTTTTGAGGGAAAAAGGTGCGTCTTACACTCCGAAAAATACAGGTATTTTAAAAGTGACACCCAGGATCTTGAATTGCATCTGGAAATACACTGGCAACCATTTGACCCCTGAAGCAGTAATATTATATATGTCAAATAGACCAACGCTACAGATTGAAACAACTTGTTCAGCTGTGTTCTATACCCGCTGAAGCATCTGAATGCTCCCCAACTTGCATCCCCATTCCTCACCTCACAGCGAGGCTTATGTCCTGTGTTCTCCTCTTTGGACTACAAAGTCTACAAAGTCACTCAGTTTTGCCTGGATTGAACCACCGCCTCATGTAGGTATTTGATTTATTTTCAAATGCTTTGGAGTTGGCCCAGTTTGTTGATGCCGTAATTGTTTACATTAAAGCAATACAAAATAAATAGAGCTGCAAAAGGTCTCTTAAAATTGGGTCAATTAGTATTCAGATAGCAAATATAGTCCATACGGAATGCAATTCTACTTGCAAGCTTTCACCAACATTTTTTCTCCTGCATTTTAAACCTCACGCAGTTTTTGAAGGCTGTTCCAAATAGCCCCAAGAAGGGCATCCTGTAATAATCCAGTCTAGATGTACTAAGGAAGCATGCAGATCTGAGCCAACAGATAAAAAGCTGAATCCAGAAACACTTGCATTCTAAAAACTAGATTTACAGGAAAGTTGAAGAATGCCTTTAACCAAAACAGTCTGAAATTCTATTTCAAATCCATCTGCTTGCCAGACAGGCATACCTCTATCCTGTCTGGATAATTTTATTAATTCACATCCAATTCAGAGTGGAGTAACAGATTCCCTGTTGGTAGATGAAAAAGTAAAAGTGTGTCATCTATGTTTATTGATTTGATTGATAACATACAATAAATGTATGTTTATTTATTTGATTGATACTCATACTCAATATGAGTATATGAAAGACATAATATTTCAAACCTGATAAGGCTTCTGAGTGGTTTTTTTGGTATTGAATAACTTGAGAAGTGAAAAAAAATCTGAAAAACATTTTAAGTGTCCAAATAACATCTTGGAATAGAAAATAGTAATTCTGAGTCTGGTGAAGGTTTTTTTCCCATTATTATTTCTGCATATGAATCATCTCTCATTATTTTGGTACAAAATGATACAATCTAGAATACCATGGTATAATACCATGGAAATTTATTTTGGAGTTGTCCTTCTCCCAATAGTTATCCTGAGTGTGGATTTTTAAAAAATTGTATCTGAGCAAACACTGGTTATGCATAGAAATCCCTTTTTTATATCATCCATGAAGAGGTTTTAAGTTCAATTACATCATCCTAGGAATTGGCCTTAAAAATAAACCTAAGAGGAGATTGAAATTTCTACTGATTTTTAGCAATATCTTTTTGCAAGTGATAGCAGGTAAGCAACTTTCTTCAAATCCAGCTCAGGGGGAAAAAAAGAGTTATTGTAAACACTGGACCCTCTGCAGTCAGGATCAGGAAGCAAACTCATTTTCCCCCTTCCCGGAAAGCTGCCCATTTGCAGCAGTTTGCGTTGAATAACCCCCACTCCCCGTCTCCCTTCGCTGTGGAGAATTAGCCCTGTAATAGTCTCCAGTGTTCCTGTATTCCTCAGCAGAAAAGCTAGTACAGTAGGCCTGCAGCACTCGGTCTATATACTACCAATGAGGAGGACATCCTCTTCTTTGCTTTGCATTTTTAGACGTTTAAGCAGAATGGATTTTTAAACGAAGGTGATCCCCCCCCTTCAAATACGGGGGGGGGGCACTGTAGCAAATGAGAGCGCAGCTTCACCCTCCCTCCCTTGTCTAGGACGTCAAGGAAGGGGCGAAGTACAAGTTGGTGCCGGTGACGATGGGCGCCGCCGCGCGGTTTAAATCAAAAGAGGCGTCAAGCTATTCCCTTCGCGCGAGGAAAAAGCGGGAAATAAAAGAGCGAAATCCTTTCCCGTTGACGTCTAGCCCAGGACAGCGGGTGGGTGAAGCGGGGACAAGGGCAGTCATGTCACAGGCAGCTTATTTTTGAAGCGCGGGGCTATTTGCAGAGGTTTTTCTCACGAGCTGCCCGGAAGACGCGGGAACTCGAACCCCACCGCCAGCCCCTCACATTGCAGCCCCGAAGGTTGGCGGGCAGCTCAAGCGCGCGAGCTACGGGAAGGCGGACACCTTCCCGTCAGTCGCTAACGGAGCGGCGCTCCTCGGCGCGAGAGGCGGGTGCCAAGCTCTGCGTTCTCCCCACCCTCCCTCCCCTCCTCTAGTCCGGACAACAACCGTGTGGTAGAGCAGCCGTCGGCGTGGTTTCAAAATCCTCAAGTTGCCCTACCACGATCCTCCTCCTGCCGCCTCGGTGAACGAGGGAGCTCCGCGTTGCCCGTGAGGGGCCAGCCAGCGCGCCTTCCCCTTCGCCACCCAACCTCCCTCGCTGCCCTATTCCATTTAGGGCTGTGGCTCCCGCAGTTTAAACCGCGGTTTGTTTGTTTGTTTTCCTCCTCCCACCCCCCGGGGGGCATTTACTCGAGGCAGGAGCTCGAGAGATCAGGCGCCGCTTTAAACTGGGTGTGGCCCGGTTGTTGCCTCTCGACTGCCGGGCATCGTTTGCAGCAGGTAGCGGCGGCGATTGCTGCGCCGGGCATCGCCAGGTGCCGCTGCTGGCGCTGGCCTGGGGGGGCCGCTGTGCTGCATTGCAGGGCAGGCGCTTCCTCCTCCTCCTCCTCCTTTCCCTCCCCCGGAGGGATACGGCTATCTGGGCCGGGCAGCCGAGCTGTCCCCGAGCAGGAATGTCCCTGCTCGCCCAGATAATGTTATTTATACCACCGGCTGGAAGGGCGGGTCCACTCATCGCTCCCAGGACCACCCCGGCCCTCCTGGGGCTCAGTCTCGCCGCTGCTCTGCTATCCCTGCTGCCTCTCCTCTTGCTACTCTAGACAGGTAAGTTGGCAAAAGCTGACCCAGAAAAGGAGCGCTGCTGGACACCTGCGAGAGGGAGTCTTTCAGGTGGCAAGAAGCGCCTCGGCCGGGTGGAGAGTTGGCTTTTCTGAGACTCTTGTTTTGGTGATGGTGGTGGTGGTGGCGCAGGCATCCCTCTCGCCCCCCAGCAGGCTGGGGCAGCCTATTTATAGCAGCGCGCTTGCGTTAGAGGAGAAACACGGCGGGCTAGATAAGATTGTCCGTTCCGAATTCTCTCTCCGAAGAGAGGCAACCGTGGCATCGGCCCAGGAAGGAGGGGAAAAAAGAGTCGGAAGATTCTCGGCTGCTGATTACGTTTGAGGGAAAAGGGTAGAGAGTGAGACTGAGAAAGAGAGAGTTGAGAGATTGAAAAGAAGGCAAAGTTATGAGTTCGTGTGAATCTGCCTCTTGCGAGCTCGAGGGACCGACTGGGCGCATTGCTGGACTATCTGTAAGTTGAGTTCTCAGAAAAGAAACACAGTTAATTTGTATCTTAGTTAGCCTTTTCTAAACTCTTGCCTGCACCTTTGTCCAGATACTGCATTAGTGGACGGTAAGGTATATAAGGATCGATTATACTTGCAAGAGAGTTTGCCTGTTTAAATTCAACGTGTATTCTTGCTTTTTTTAAAAAGACAAAACTCAGCATCTTGGCCTTGTGTTATGTTTACCTGTAGGGGAATACATTCTGTCAGAAAGCTCTATTGTTTTTTTCCTACTATCTCTTGGATTTATCTTTTATACAATTGCTCCTGGAGTCTATGATCAGTTATGTCAGTGCATATCTGAAATATGGAAAGCAGGTATGTAGATGATGCAATCTCTCTTTTTCTTTTGCCTATTTGTAATATTTCATTCATGATCTTCAGCAGTGGAATGTCTCATATCTTTGGGCAATCTCTAGTTATTGTTAAGACCACACGAAAGAAATGTGTGGATAATATTTTGATCTGGTACAAGTGAATGATGAGAACTTTGTGTTATTCAGTTGATGCAAACACAGAGTTTTCTACTGTAACCATTAGTTTATTTGTCAGTTGCTTTCAGGAAAAGTACGTTTACACATGAGATAGGGCACAGAACATCCTGTATCGTTAAGTTAATAGTTACATAAAACATGTTAATATGAACCTGTTTCAATATTCCTGCTGGATTGTGTCTGACTGTGTCTATGTGTGCATACAGTCTGATTACTTTTGTCTACACAGTATATTGAAATTATTTATTGAATGTGTCAATTTTACGTTTTGTTTATTAGATTTCTGTTTCATTGTGTTAGTTTGTTTTTACAATATGAATATCTAAAATAAACAAACGAATATCACATTACTCCCTCTTTCCTTCTGAACACTGTTATTTAAAATAGATAGGATCTAAGCTAAATACAGTACAGTAATTATACTGTACTGTATTTCATGACTAATTCATTTTTTATATTTATTATTACCTGTCAGCATGATAATAAATGATGATTCTTTCAAAAGGTTTAAACTGAAATTTTCCTTTGGATCGAGTCAAACTAAACTGAAGGTATAAAGACCTGCCTAAAACATGTTTCTTCTCAATATATTGAGAAGACGACAGAAACATAGATATGAGGTGTGTTTTTAGAAATCTTGCTATGCCAATTATGTCATTTACCTTTAACAGGAGATTGCAATGAATATTTGTGCCTGTTAGGCTGTGTTTTTGTTGCTTTTCAGTTTTTCTTGATACAAGCCATCTATATATGATAGCCTTAAAAATCATATTCTCAGGGGTTGTTTTTCTTTGTTCTTTGATGTAGTATCTCAGCAACATCTTTAAAATTTACTGATGGTACCTAGACCATCTTACACTTCTAAGCTCTGTCTACACAATAAATTCCAAGATCTACTTTTAATTCCATCTGTCTTGCACAAGCTAGATGAAAAATTCGCTTTGTGTCTTTCATTCATGTTTCTGTTAATTGATCGATATGGAAAATTATTGTTCTTAATCAAAGATTCTGAAACACAATTACTGTACTCTGTGCAATAGGGGATACTATCTTATATAGAGTTAGATGGTTGGTTCAGATAACCCAGTTATTCCCAATATTGATAATGAGACTTGGAGGCTGTTTTCTAAACAGAATTGAGGTGCAAGCTGGTCTACCTTCTTAGATAGGACACAAAAATAATGAAGCTAACTTCTTTAAAATACTTACTTATAAGATTTACTTTTGAAAACAAGAGTGCATTGGGATTTTTCTGTATCACCTTAATCTTTTTCTTGCCCTTATTAATCAGAACATAGAATATCTGATTTAGTGAATGTTTGTTTCTAATCCCAATTAATATTTGAGAGTTTAGACACCAGATATAGAACCTGAGGCTTTCTACATCCAAAGGATGTATTCAGTCATTGATCTATCCTTATGTCATATTAACATATTTCATAATCCCAGTAAATTTGAGGCATATTAGGAGATGGGCAATTACAATGTGTTGTATCTTCCAATAATGTTGCTGTGACTGAGAACAGTTTTGGCAGATGTGCAAGATTCAATTTCATTCTTACTGACATTTTCAGTGGAAGGAGTTCTTGATTTTAAGAACTGAGATAGAACCAAGATGGTTTATACATGCCATACTACTTCTTCAAATAGGAGAAGATACCTTGTATTCTTAAATAAAAAAGTATAATTGGGTAGGATAAGTAAGAATCATGTTTGCTTAAAGTTCGTTTATTTTTTTCTCTTGCAGAATATAGGGAGTCACTTTGAACTAGGTACATAGAGTATACTATACATATTCATATATTACTCTGTGGTTTGCCAAAATTTCAGGCTAATTTGTAATCTAATAACTCTTAAGTAGTCATGTCAGGAAATGAACTCTGTGAGTTTCTACATGTAAACCATTTTCTGTCCATTATAATATTCTTCTTTCTGCATTTAAATTATTTAGGGCACATACAGGTAATTCTTGACTTACAACAGTTTATTTAGTGACCATTCAAAGTTACAATGGCACTGAGAAAAATGACTTGGCATTGCTTTTCACACTTATGACCATTGTAGCATCTTCATGGTTACATGATCAAAATTCAGACACTTGAAAACTGGCTCATATTTATGACATTTGCTGTGTCCCAGGGTCATGTGATTATCTTTTGCAACCTTCTGACAAAGTCAATGGGGAAGCCAGATTCACTTAACAACTACGTTTGTTACTAATTTAACAATTATGGCCAGAAAGGTTGTAAAATGGGGCAAAATTCACTTAGCATCTATTTCACTTAACAATAGAAAGTTTGGGCTCAATTGTGATTGTAAGTTGAGGACTACTTAGGTATTGAAATCAGATTAAAACCATATTTTGCATCTCTTATAGGTTGTGCTACAAAATATTTTAGCCTTAAACTCTCATACAAATTAAAGGACAATATTCTTTTCTGAGCATAGACTATAGTTAGCATGCAATCTGATGCAGTATACAGTATTTCAAACATAGTTGTGATTGAATTTATTCTATTTTATGTGAAAACATGAAGTTACATTTCTAAAACCAAGATATTTAAAGATATGCACTTGCTTTCCTTTGATTTTGTTATGGGTAAATTTGTGTTTTATTAATTGGGAAAATATGCATATTTCTTTGCATAATATAGTAGCTTTCAATAGCATGATATTTGAAATATTGTTTTTATAATTAGCATAGCAGATTCACTAATTAGAAAGTAAGTTTGTTGTATGGATGAATTTTGAAGATTTGGTAACTAGTGAATTCAACTCTAGGAACTAATACATATGTGATCTGGACCTTAATTTTACTGACAGTGCCATTGTTTTCACAGGTGGGCTTTTCCTTTTGTTTTTTTTTTTTAATTTTTACTACCATTTCATTTCGAAGGCATCACTTATGAAAATTAATAAAAGAACAGGCAGATCACTTTTTCAAAAGTTAATTCTAATACAGCATTCTTAATTCAATTGAGAATTATGAAAATTGCACTTTTCCAAGAATTTTGGAGAATATCAGGTTGAGGAAAGTAGTTTTACAATGGTGGGAAATGCAATCTTCTGTTGAAGAATCAGATGTAGAAAAATTAATCTGCTCAGGTTATCATTTTTTCTTCTAAAAATTGGATTACAGATGTGGCTCAGATATTTATTTTCCCCAACTAATCCAATATCTGAAATTTCTGTGCAATGTTTTGTGGACCATGAAGTGTGGGCTATATTTTACTGAAAATGTGATATCTATATTGGCTAAAATGAGAACAAGCAAATACAGTTCCTGTTTTTAAAGAAGAGTGTACAGGAATTGTTATATTGTTGCTTTGTTTAAAGATCAAATTCTTCACTGGATATAAGAACTGGCATTATAAAACAATGTGGAAGCTGACCACAGGAAGCAATAGCTAAAGTAGAGAGAGAATAAACAATAGTGGGGAGAAAGCATTGCAGAGGATTCATGCTTTAAGCTTAAGGTTCTAAAATCTTAACGCACCTACAAATCTTCACATTGGTGAACTCTGGCAATGACATGGATCACAGTGTTAGAGAAGATTTTCTGGTCTGATATAATATTAAGGTACTGGATTTGGACAGGGGGACTCAAATTTAAGTCCAAATTGACCTCACTAGATTACTTTGATTTAAATCTCTCCCATAAGGTTATTTCTAGGATAAAATAGAGGAGCTTTCAGAGGAAAAGTAGGATATAAATTAAACCAATTTTCAAAAGAAAATGAAAATACCCTGAAACTGTCTTGTGAAAAAACAAGAAGCTATTGTTTATTTACTGTTTTTAATTAATTGCCCAACTAGCTGCTGTCCCAATTAGCATATTAAATATTCTACTATAACTCATCTTCAAAAAGAAAGCATAGCAAGTATATTAACATAGAACATAATGAGTATTTTAACAAAATACAAAGGCTATTTCTAATTGATTTGATTTAATTGATTCTGTATTGCATAATTGTGGTACTGCGTTCTTACAATTTTATAGAAGGGCCTGATGATAGTTTTCCAACTGTACCCCTTCAATGTCTTTTTTCATTTTTTTCCTGTTTCTTGTTTTTATTTTGTGTGTATAATATTATTTCTTAAATAGTACAAATAATATAAGTAGATTAACTGTTGAGTTAAATATTGAGTTGAACTGAGTTAGGGATTGTAAGGACAAATGCTTGATTTCTTCATTTGTCTGAAGTAATTATTTGGAGCCAACATCACTTTAGTCACAAGCTATTCCCTTTATCTGTACAGGAAGTTCTTAGATTACAACTCATTCAACAACTATATAAAGTTATGACAGTGTTGAATGAATGATACTTAAGACTGACTTTGAATATATTTTAATTTTTGGCTCTTTGCACAATTAGAGTGCATAAAAATGGTTGCCCAATGTACTAAGCTTCCACCTTTTGCTAATCAAATATACTTTACTCTCCAAATGTGATTTGCCAAACACATGACAACAATTTCCCCCTCTTTCCTCTTCTCATTTTTCTATATGTTCAAACAAAAATAGATGGCAATTGTCTCTGGGAATAATTAATATAGTCTTGTGTTTGGCTTGATAATCATTAATCATGCATACCTGCAGATTTTATATGAGATTTGACAAAATAATTAGCATGAAAAAAATAATAGTTTTCTTCTGTAAGCAACAATAACATGCCAAAATTGAGACATCTCTGATCAAACTGCAAATTTTAATGAATTCCTAAACATGGCATCTTATACAAATTTGAATGCATATTTATTGTATGAGTGCATATTTATTATTTATATAACATAAATAATGAATATTAGAGGTGCAGAAGTTTGGATACTATTCCAATTATTACAGTGTTGTTTTGAAAACCTTAAAGGTGTTAGTAAGGCTCAAAAAGATAATTAAGTAGAGTTATTCACGAGAGAGGTTGGGAATTGCCCAACCAGGCATAGAGGATGGATCAGGTGGGAAATTAGCTTTGAGTCATTGTGTAGCCACAAGAAATCCAGCCATAAGAACGCCTCCCTGCTAACCTCCATGGAACTTTATCTCTCTGTTTCCAAGGGAAAGCAAGCAGCCTTGGAGTTTCTTGTACTATAAGCAGAGTACAATAAAGTAGTTAGCTTGAACTGTACCCATGTGGATTTGATCACTTATGTCTGACAAGAACACAATTTTTCCAGTGAACAACTATTCTAACCTTTCTAATTTCTTGAATTGTGATTGTTCAGTTTTGTTTCAAATAATCATACCAAATGACTGAACATTAGAAAATAGAAATACCGTCATTCATTATTTCAAAGTAGGAGAAGGCTATAAATGTTTCTAGTTAGCGGTTTCAATATGAAAAATAGTATGGAAGTTAGAGAGAAAGAGCTACTGCATGCCACCTCTGGCATGCGTGCCATAGGTTCGACATCACGGTCCTATATCATTTCAGACAAATCTCTTCTTAAAAACCTTCAGTGATGGAGCTGACACAACTTCTGAAGGCAAACTGTTACACTGATTCATTGTTCTAACAGGAAATTTCTTCTTATTTCTAGCTTGGTTTTCTCCTCAATTAGTTTCCATCCTTTACTTCTTGTTCTGCCATCATGTGCATTGGAGAACAGGTAGATCCCCTCTTCTTTGTGGTAGCCCCTTAGATAGTCAAACACTGTCATATTCTCACTCCCATTTCTTCTTTTCATTAAACTGTTGGGAGTCAAGGCAAGATCTGGAAAACCAAGAAAAATCTTTGTGAGTAGTGTTGTCCAAACTAATCAGATCTACAAAACAAAAATCCACAAATCACTGAAAATACTTTCAGAAAAGTTTAGCTGACACTGGGATAATGATCCACAAGCCCACAACAGAGTGTTGCATTGTTGCTTACACAACAATGTTGCACATATGAGAGTTGTGAAAAGGAAACCTTTTCTCCGATCTCATTGTAAAAGTTAGTCATCTATAGTTAAAATAATCCTAATTTAACATTCATTTATTTAGTGATCAAAGTTATAATGGTAATGAACAAACATATTTTGTTCATGTGAATAAAATTCATTCACTTGGCAACTAGCTTGCACTTATGACTGGTTGAAGCATGTCCCCTCCCCCAGACTTTTCTTGCTCACATATTCCTTCATGTCTCAGTCATGTCCTCCTTCCGCCTTCACCTCCATGCATCGCACCCTTCTTCCACCCTTGGTTTGCATGCACCATGTCTTCATTCCTCCCATCCTTCCTGTGCTCATGTTGTCCCACCATCCTGTGGTACCCCCATTCTCCTTACCTGGGACTCCCACTGTTTCTCACTGCCTGGACTGACATCGATAAGCAATAGTCCCATGATGTTGCAGTTTATGACTGCATTGCTTAGCTAAAGCAATCTTGGTTCCAATTGCCATCATTACTTGAGGACTATCTGCATGCAGAATTAGATCTGAAATATTTTGAAACAAAATGTTTTGGATTGATGAAAATTTGAATTGCTGGCCATTCTGTAGCCATACAAAATACATTTGGAGAAAAAAAAAGATGAAACATTTGAAGAAGAGAACCATTGCCAACCATTTTAGGATTGCTTGGCATCCAGGGCACAGGAAAGATAGAGGAAATGAATGTGCTAAAATCAGTGAAAAAATTAAAGCGGAGTGAGATTAGATATTTCAGCAAGGTAGCTATCTAAAATATTCACCCAAATCAAACATGTAGTACTTATGGTTAATAAAATGTTAAAAGGTTTTGGAATGGTTTTCACAGTTTCTGGATTTGATTATATTGAAATTATGTGAGGAAATCTCAAATAGTTCAACTCAGGGAAGAAGTTCTAAGAATATTTCTAAACTAGAAAGAGTCCTAGAAGGGAAAATGGGGGGGAAATCCAAAGCAAAAATAGAAAGACCGTTAGCTGGCTACAGGGAATATTTGGAAACTGTTATTTCTGGCAAAGGAGGTGTTACGAAGTACTGACTAAAAAGATGTATATATTTCTGCACCTGCTGTATTCACTGCTTTCTTATTTTGTATCCGTAAACAACTGTATCTTCTTGCAGTTTCTGTAACAATATTATCTGTTGCTGGCTTGCAGGACCTGTTGCAAATTCACCAGAGCCAGGCCACTTCAGGGTGACCCAGGATTTCCTTTATGGCTGCCCAAGTGGTCCTGTGGCACACAACCATACCATATTTTTTCCCAAACCTAGCAATCCCTTACTTTGTTCTGTTATTGTCTCTCAAGATGTGGACGTGGGGATGCAAATCCATCAGCATCAGATGGCTGCACAGAATCTTTAATGCTGTATGGACACAGCTAACAGCACCAAGTGATTGGCAACAAGTAACAATAATTCCACTGTGGAAAAACAAAGGAACAGATAACAATGCACAAGATATTGAGGCATCTCACTCTTGAGCCATATAGGGAAAATATATGACAAGATAATAGAAACAAAGTTAAGAACAGTTATAGAACCATAACTACCGGAAGAACAGATGGGTTTTAGAAAAAATAGAAACTGTACAGGTGCAATTTTTATGCTTAAGCAATAATAGAAAATAATATGGAGTACAATAAGAATCTCCTTGTAGCTTTCGTAGACTAAGAGACATTATTATTTGACAGAGTATACAGGAAAATATTATGGCAAACAATGGCTCAGTATGGGGTAAGTGAACATCTTACTGGATTATGAAAAAGTTTATATAATGATTGCAGAAGTTAGAACAAACCAAGAAAACATCAGAATCCTTTGCAGTAATATCTGGAGTAAACAGGGATGTGTACTATCATCACTATTATTTATCACCTATATTGACAGCATAAGCAAAGCAGCTAAGCCCAGAAATGGAACTAATATCAGTGAATTACTCTTTTCAGACGATCAGGCACTCATAGCACGTACAGCTGAGGAATTGCAACATCTTCTATCCATGAACCAAGAATTCAAGGTAAACAACATGAGTATCAACAAAACAGAAGTAATGGAAATCAGTAGAAAAAAGCACACTTTAAACCTAATAATAGAGGGGATAAGCATAAAACAAGTATTAGAGTTCAAATATCTAGGAACAACACTCACTGAAGATGGAAAAATGGATGATGAGATTAACATATGAAGCAGTAAGGCAAAGTATTGGACTAGCTAGTCCATTCCTACAACATAAGGAAGTTCAGCACAAAGAAGCATCTAATACAAAGCATATGAACCCAATGTTATCAGTGCCAAACATGGACACTTGCAAAAAACATAAACAAAAGTTAGTTTTGAAATGTTTGAGAAAAGCTGCTAGAGTGACCAGAAGGAATAAGATCAGAAATGAGATTATAAGAGAAATAATTGGAAAGAAACTACATATAATATTCTATGTAGGGATTCTATACCATACAAGGCATACAAATAGACAAGAAGACCAAAGAACAGGAGCCAACCCAGAAGATAGAGACATATCAAAGGCATGCTACAACAGCATTGATTAACAGTGATTGAGACTGCCAGAAGAGCAAGAATCAGAACTTTGCATCTCCTGGTCATCTGAAGTGGTAAATGAGGAGGAGGGGAGGGAGGAGGAGGAGGAGAAAGAAGGAGGGCAAGGAGAAGAAGCAGAAGAAATAACTGCTGTACACAATAGTAATATGCATTTAAATTTCCAGAACTTGTGTTTAACTTACCTTGTCCAGATTAGGTAGTATTCATTAAAATATTACATTTTATCGTGGTATGTAAACATTTGCATGCCTTTACAGAATATTTATCCTCATTACCCATTGCAACATTAGAAATATTAATAGAGAGCTAATGAAGTAACTTGACTCATATCACTTCTTCGCCTATTATTATTATTATTATTATTATTATTATTGTACAATTGTATCACAGCGGCCAGTTGTTTCGCCGGATTTGGCATTGGTTACTAGTCGGGCCCCACCCAGGGGCCTAGGACGTCATAACGTATTTTCGTAATATGCGTGCAGATCCAAGCAGTGCGGCTTTTTGCATTTGACTGATGGTGATTTTGTCAATTTTTAACTGTTTTAAATGTAATTCCAGTGCTTATGGAATAGCACCCAGTGTGCCAATTACCACTGGAATTACCACTGCTGGTTTGTGCCATAGTTGTTGAATTTCGATTTTTAAGTCCTGGTATCTTGCGATTTTTTCATGTTCCTTCTCGGCGACCCTGCTATCACCTGGTATTGCGATGTCTATGATTGTGACCTTATTTTTCTCAACCAGTGTGATGTCTGGTGTATTATGCGCCAGTATTTTGTCGGTTTGTATACGGAAATCCCACAAGATCTTGACCATCTGATTTTCGGTGACTTTTTCAGGCTGATGTTCCCACCAGTTTGTTGCTGTTTTAATATTATAATTTTTGCACAAATTCCAATGGATCATTTGTGCTACTGAATTGTGCCGCAATTTATAATCAGTCTGCGCGATTTTTTTACAGCAGCTGAGTATGTGATCAACAGTTTCATCAGCTTCTTTGCAAAGTCTGCATTTGGCATCATCAGAGGATTTTTCGATTTTGGCCTTAATGGCATTTGTGCGGATAGCTTGTTCTTGCGCAGCCAGGATTAGTGACTCTGTTTCTTTCTTTAATGTACCAGTTGTTGTTGTTGTTGTTATTATTATTATTATTATTTTGTGATTGTTGGTCTTCCAAAGATTGCATCACTGAAGCTTGCTAAAATTCATTCATTTAAAGGAACAAAAGTAAACATTGAAAAAAAATCTATTGAACCTCTGATGAATTTATATCCATTTTAAGCTAAAATAAAATCTCCCTGGAATAAAGAGTGAAAAATTCCAACCTCCTTTCTCCAGTGTCATTTCCTTGATACTCCTATTGAACTAATGTCATCCTAGTGAAAGAAAAGTATTGTGGTCTAACCTGAGACCAAATGTTCAAGTTCAACATTCAGTTTTTCCATGAGTAACCTTAGAACACTTGTGTAGAAGAATCAAATGTAATGCGGAAAAACCTTTGTAGCATTGGGATTCAAGTTTATTCATAAATATGAGCAATCAGGCTTCATATTTAGTGTTAACAAATAATTCTGCAGAATCAAAAATCAGGAGCCATATCACAAAATATTGAGTCCTATCCTTTAATCCATACTTTCCTATCCCTTTAAAGGTGTATGCAAGTGTGTGTATGTATGTATGTGAGTAAGCAGATATTTAAATTCAGTGATTTATATCAACAGATTATCATATTATAAACATTGTGTAGCGATATTGGTGTAGCAAATGGGGACCACATGTGCTGAATAAACAATCTCTGAAGTTTCCTCTTTGACACTATTAAAAGTGTAACAAGTCCAAGTTCTTTTTTCTAAAGAATCTGTTAATTAATTATCAATATGTAGCAGTACTTGCTAATATCTAGAAGTGAACAAAATAGTTTTATACTTAAGGTACAGGTTGCAGAGTAGAGAAAACCCATTCTAGATTCACTTAAATGGTAAACATAGATCACTGTATAATGTTTTCCAGAGGAGGGAGGGAGTGGTCACCTGTGGGTATTCTCAAAGCCTGATTGGTCCAAAGACTGAGAGCAAAGCCTTAAATACAGGTGCCTTCTAATCCTGGCCCAGTTTCTCTCAGTCATCTTCCCTCCCATGTTCCCCTGATCAAGCATTTTCTGAAGGGGGCGGCTAATCTCCGGCCTCCCCCCATCCACAGGTTCCCCACGTGGGATCTTCCCCTGATGCTCAGGGCCTTGATGGGGGCCCCATTCGAACCTCTCCTCTCTCGTTCATCTACAATTCTTGCACTGAAGGTGGCTTTCCTGGTGGTGATTACCTCTGCCCGACGTATTTCTGAACTGGGCGCCCTGTCTCCCAGGGACGACCTTTGCCATTTTCACCAGGACAGGGTGGTGCTTCGCCTTGATCCTACCTTCATCCCGAAGGTGAATACTCCCTTTCATAGGGCTCAGGAGATTGTCCTGCCCGACTTTTGCCTGGGTCCGTCCAATGATAGGGAGAGGCTCTGGCATCGGTTGGACGTCGGCCGCGCTCTGTGGATTTACCTCTGGCGGATCCGTAGGTCGGAGGCCTTGTTTGTTTCATTCCAGCCGGGGACGCTGGGTTCTAGGATGTCCTCGGCCACCATCGGCTGTTGGCTGCGTCAGGCCATTGCGGAGGCTTACGGGGCTTCGGGTCATCCGGTCCCGTTGGACATCACGGCCCATTCTACCAGGAGTGCCGCAACCACGGTGGCGTGGGCCACAAGGGCCCCATTTGAGGACATCTGTCGTGCAGCCACTTGGGCTTCTCCGCCGCCTTTCATCTGACATTATCGTCTGGATGCCTTCGCGTCTGTGGACGCGTTGTTTGGTCGGAGGGTCTTGCAGAGGGTGGCGGCTGATGCTCCCCTTGGGTCCTAGTGGTTTCTTGTTCTCCCTCCCTGGGACTATAGCTTGGGTATGTCCCACAGGTGACCACTTCCTCCCCTCCTCTGGAAAAATAACGTTGGTCTTACCTGAACGTGTCTTTTATGAGGACGGGAGGGAGTGGTCACGACCCGCTCTGAGTTGTGTTCCGTTGGGGCCAAGGGGAGGGCCCGGGTGGTCCCGGGGGTTTGGTTGTTTTTTTGTTGTTGTTTCAGTTATACCGTTTGACTTCGAGGAAACTGGGCCAGGATTGGAAGGCACCAGTATTTAAGGCTTTGCTCTCAGTCTTTGGACCAATCAGGCTTTGAGAATACCCACAGGTGACCACTCCTCCCCTCCTCTTAAAAGACACGTTCAGGTAAGACCAACGTTCTTTCTAATTGATATCTAATACTGAAAATGGGTAATTTTTTAATGTCCTATTTCATTTTTATTTCCTTGAATATATCATTGACTATATCATTGCATTGGAAAATCACATGTGGTTATTTGTGAACCATAAAATCAGTTTAAACAGCTAATTTTATGTACATTCTGTAGTGCGTCTTACTTTATTCTGTCTTCTTTTGTAGTCTGCTGTAATAACAACTCTGTAAATCCACCAGTCTTTTTTTTTTAGGGTGCACAAACATTTTCTCAAGGTCAAGATTGTTAACTCTACAAGTAGTTTTTCCAACATATTTGTATCAGAAACCCAGATTCATTGTAGCAGTGCAGTGCAAATCATATTTCTGGTAGCATCTAGATTTTCTCCTAGCCTTTTATCAGCATAAAATCTTTTAACAGTTAATACTTGCATGAATACTTTTAAGTTTTTAAAATTCATTTTATTGTTATTGCTATAATTTACAAAAAGGAAACTTATATGTAGATTGAAAACAACAAAAAGAAAGAACCCACTCACTCTCAAAAAGAGTTTGGGGTTACATAATATTTTTAAGCACAGAAGTTTAAATCCTTCCAAATGTTTAAAATAAAAATAAATAAGCAATAACAAACTTAAATTGAAGCATATATCCTTTGGGATATATGATTTTGGAGTATAATTTAATTAAATAATTTTAGTTATATTTAAAAATGGAAATTAATTATGAAACATTAAATTGTAGTATTTCTGCATTTCCATCTTTGTTGGAATATTTTTAATGCAGATGTGTGCCTTTAAATGCCTGGCAATGCTCCTACAAATCATAATGGAGTAGATTTTGTATAAGGATCTTTTTCTGTCAGACAAACCATCTACTTTCTCTGGGGAAAAGCTCATTTTGCTGGAGAAGCCACGTATAGGCAGTTGTAATGTAGTAGCTACTTGTTTGCCATCACAGAAAACCTTTGATTTTCTCCTTTTCACACCTCTATATTAGAGGAAAGTGCAATCCAGGGGTTATTTTGTCTTTCTATTTCTTATGATTTTTGCCTCTGGAAAACTGTTTGCAAAACTGCAAACATATTGTATGATGCAATTAATACAGGCAACATTAACCTTAAATACTTTGCTAGTTCACCAGAGGCCAACTTAGCATAGTTCAGTATAGGTGGTTCTTAAAGATAAATAAAATAAAAAATAAATTTTACTAGCTACTAGGTATCTTTCATGACCTTTTTCTCCACAAAGACTGCTCACCCAATAATAGGGTGTCTGAGTCTCCTATTCATTTCTAGGTGACACAAATGGGAGCATAGAAGGGAGCATCCTCTATTATGGCTCTGTTTGGTTGGAACAATTTGCCTACTGAGGGGAGGTTGGCACTTTCCCTGAGGATGTTCAGAAAAGATGTCAAATGAATGTGTTTTTTCCCCCACAGAGATTTTGGAGATTGAATAAGAGATACATTGATTTATGATGTTTTCCCCAGTAACTGACAGCAGGTGCTTAGAGTCATCTGATTGAGGTAACATATATTTCTGAGTAATAGATGAATAAAGATTTTGGATGTGAAATATGAAATAAGAAAAATGGAAGCTCTGAATTTTTTGAGTGGATTACGTATGAAAAGGAAGATTTCCAATCCCTGTTTTTGTGTGTGTGTGATATTTATTTTATGTAACTATAATCTGTTTCTAATATAAGATGTATATTGTGTGTGATATCTATTTTATGTAACTATAATCTATTTTTAGTATAAGATGTATGTGGAACAAGACACTGAAGTCTGTATGCCTTTTGGGGATTATTGAAAGTAGTTTAGAATTACAGTGTCCAATTTGGAATTGGTTTGTTCCTGATATTTTTTTAAATTAGTAATTACCAGATTCCAGTATTAGTTTTGTCCAGTTTTAATACATCCCATTGTCTGCTGAATTAGTATTCACCTTGGCTTTATTCTGTCATCAAGCTGTTCCTTTACATGATGAGTTTATACTGACACTTCCTCACATACATAGAGTGTAATATTTATATCATAATCTTAGCTGATGCTAAAACCAACCTTGTTTGAGCATAGATGGACAGAAGACCTCCAGGAAATGTTAAGAATATATTTAAAAAAGCAAGCAATAGCAAATATCTGTATTCCTGTTAAGGAAACTCCTGAATTACTTCATGCTGTTACCAGGATTTATGCTCAAATTGAAGGAAATTTATCTTAAAATGTCACTCAGTCAGTGTTGGAGAAATGTAAAGTCTGAGATAATATAAATAATTGGTAAGGATATGGTCATAATCAGTAAGAATGCTACATTTTTAGCAGCCCAGAAGAGAATTATTTAGGATAATGTAGAGACAATTTTTCTTCTTTAACTTTCGTCTGTATGGATTAATTAACTTTGCTATGCTGCTTCATGTCCATGTCTGTCTCTTAATTTTATATGTAGAGCAGCTTGTCCAAGGCCATCCAACAAGTTGTATGGTTGAACAGAGATTAAAACCACTGTATATTCTATCGACCTGATTGTTTTGTCTTGCCTGTAAAAGTAAGAAAAGAACACAGCGGGATGGTATATTCAAATTGATGGAGTATATGCAGAATGTGATTGTGATGCAAGACAATATACTGAGACAACAAGAAGAGATAGATTATTGACCCAAACAATGTTGCTAGCATTGCAATGGTCAAAAGTAAAGACATTTCTGAATAATAAAATCTTGAAGCTTGATAATTTTTTTTGTTCAGTAAAAAGCTAACTGGGAGCCAAACATGTCGTTCAGGTGTAAATATTGAAACTCAGCTTTGATTTCAGCAATGAAATTCAATAACAGTTGACAAAATATAGAAAATGAATGCTTGAAGGTCTAATGACAAAGTCATAATCCAATAATTTTGTTTGGTTTAATTAGTATTCTTTTTAATTGGTCTTTCTTCCAAGTAAATTGTACAGAATTTCTACCTTGGCTTATATATACATACAGTGTATCCTTTTATCTCATGAATATGCTTGCTTATGGACCAACTGTGTAATTGATTTAATTTGTATATGAAGACTGCATTTGTCTCTGGTAGTTGCAGTAATATCATTATATCTTTATTTTAAAAAAGTTAACAGAACCGAGCGCAAAAAGGGAAAGTTAATAAGAATGTTTACAAAAAATAGAGGAGCATTATTAATTGTGGTAGTAGGGTATTTGGCAGAATTCTACTTGAAAATTTATGGAAAATAAAATGAACAATATCTGGAAAATGCAGCTTGGCTTTATGGTGAGTAGGGGATGTGTAGATTTAAACTACTTTTCAGCAAAAATATTGTACAGAATAAGGAAGATAACTTCAACAGAAATACTTTATTTGGCCAAGTATGATTAGACTCACAAGTTATTTGTCTCAGTGTAACATGCAAGAGCCATTACATAGGCAAAAAGGCTATGCAAGAAATGTATGTCCAAGCAAAAATGACTGCATATAGCATTTCTTGCAATTTTGTCATGTGGAATTAAGGATTGGGTATGTTAACAGAAGCATAAAAATAAACTGATTCAGTGGGGATGATTACTGAAAAATTAAGTATGTATCAGTTGTGGGTTGCTAACCGGTTTACTACCGGTTCGCTTGTGCTTGCATGCACATTTGCGCACACTCACAATACTTCTGCACATGCACAGAAGCGTCTGGGCAAATGGGCAGAGCCTCCCACCACCACCACTACCAGTTCGGCCAAACGGGGGCAAACCGGCAGCAACCCATCTCTGGTATGTATGATAAAATAAGAGATAAGACAAAGAATGAATGATTGCAGAATGAATATGGATTGAATAGAAGATTGATCAGTATGAAAGAAGTACATTGAAGTTTGGCCATGACTGCATTAAGAAACAAATGTATGAAGGAAATTTGGATTGAAATGAAAAGGAAGACTGAGGAAGGCATGGTTGGATGGGATTGAGATCCTCAAGAAAAGCAGAAAAGTTAAGGATCAAAGTATATGAATTAGTATTGAAATGAATTAGGGTATAGTTAAAAAAAACAATTCTTTGCAAAAAAAATAGGGAAATATGAATGGGGATGGTGTAAACTAGATTTAGATTAGATTTCCTTTTCTTCCACATTCAATTTCTTTTACTACTAGCAAAAACTCAGAGTTGTTTGTATTGTTTGTCCCAGAAGGAAAAGGATGCCAGGTTTGTATTTGTGTTTAATTCAGTTTCCTTTTCTTAGAAAATGAATATGTGGCTATACAAATATGCTAAATAAATCCTTTCATGTGTACCAAAAATTGTAGAAATTGTAATATCAATGAGTAATTATAACACTTTGATTCCAAATTGAGAGAATCTGGAGAAAGAATTATACTGGTTGCCAATTATAGTGGCATACAATTATAATTATCAATATAATGGTAAATTGGATTAGCTATGATCAGTGCAAAACATGCTTGTATTTATTTAAATTTTCTATTTTAGTGAGTCAATGTTATGACCTCTATTAATAAAGCAATTGAATCTAGGACTCTCAGTCAAATTATTAGGAAGACTGATCTCACGTACAATGATTTAATATATCATTCTCCAGTAATAGACGAGGAGAATGATTTTTTTCCCTGGGATTTGATTCTTGTTGTGAATCTGGGATTGCTTCATCTGGATGGCTCTTTTAAAGCTACTCTTATTTTTTAAATGTGGAAAAGATAAGTTCTTTTTACATGACCATATCAAAAGGTATTTTTAAATAATATAATTTCTGAACAACTTATTTGATCATTTTGAAAAATAAACCATTAACTTGCAATCTAGATGTTAATAACTTACACACCTATAGCCTTCATAATTATAGCATTGTCTTGAATGGGTTTCATGCATTTTATAATTACTACTGTATTTCTTTAGACATTTTCCAAGGTGAATTATCTGAGGCCTCCCACGATCAACCATCTGGCATAGTTAAAAACAAGAAAGATCAAGCTTGTTTTTATATTTAATTGTCTTTCCCTCTGGACCTCTGTGGGGATTTACAACTGAATATTGGAGAAACATAAACTATACTTATTTAGTGAGAACTTTTCTGATGAGAGATTTTTCTAATAAAATGAGAAATAGAAATTATAGCTTTGTTTTTAACCTGAAAAGTAGAGGAGGGACTATGCTACAGACTTCAATTACAGCTCTGTACAAATTTAATCTCCCCATTTTTGTCGAGGGCCATACTAAAGATCACTGAGTCTTTCATGATCCTTGCTTAACCACCTCAGACCCTATTGAGAACTCTGGTTACTGATCTGTTCTCATGGAACAGATTTATATTTGCAGATTGTTTGCTTCATTAAATCTGTTCCCATGTTTTTATATCTTACTTGGATTGTAAAACCTAAAGAATGTTCACCGTAGCATATTCACTTGAATCTGGGATTGCTTGTTTCTTTCTAGATAGTTCTTATAAAGCTGCTATTATTTTTTTAAATGTTTAAAAGATGCTTTCTCTTTGAAGAATCACAAATGCTCCATTATTTATCTTTCTCATTGGCGATTTAAAAACACAGCTGCCTTGTAATAGGAAAGTTATATGTGTAGTTTCCAAGAAAAAGAATTCCTAGATTACAAATGGTTTGATGCCAAGTAACACAATACAAAATAGCATTTTGGTGAAAGTCTACTTTCCAAGAATTTATGAATTTTAGACACAACAAGCTGTTGTCCTGTTGCTGTCATTAACTTGCGGATTGTGCCAGTTATGATATAAAAGTTACGCTAATCTTAATGAACAATCATAGCAAAATCCACATGGATGCACAATAACCATAAGTTATCCAGCATCTTCGTCTTCTGTGATGTGTCTCCTAAAGATCTCCCTATCTTGGAATTGTCAAAAACAGTGAGAATATTTATAGAATAAGGTAGACTTCAGAATAAGGTAGACTTCAGTGAGAATATTTATAGAATAAGGTAGAAGTAACCCATTTAGTTTCTTAATTCCAAAGGTGCATGTTGGAGAGGTCTCCCCAAAGAGAGATAAGAAGAGGGAGAGTTAAGAGTACATTGTTTTTCAAGGCCCCCTCTGAATGGAGCACCTTGCCTGTGGAGAACCTGATGAATTCCTAAGTTTTCAAGAGAGGAGCAGTTGACAGAACACTTCACTTAAAGCTTTTGACTGTTGTTGAAGAATAGTGTGGCCTCTGTAACACCTAAGTTTGAGAACTGTTTTATTATGTTTGAATTTATATAATTTTTATTTAGGTAGTTTGTATATATTACTATCAGCCATATAGAAGTTCTTTAAATAAATAATATTTAAATCCAGACATAAATAGGCAGGATCCCCATGAGCATTCTTCATATCTAACTATATGTAGGTGAATAAACATCTTTGGAATAACATTGCATTAATTAATATTTTAAACCACAATCCAGGATATGAAAGAAAGAGAAACCAATATATAGTGGTCTCTTAAAGATCTAAAAATGAGGAAAGAAAAATATGGTAGATTTGCTGAATTAATCAACTGATAGAAACTGGCTATTAGAATCTCTGTACATAAAATTAAGGGATGTGGTGGCTCAGTGACTAAGACACTGAGTTTGTCGATCAGAAAGGTCAGTGGTTCAAATCCCTAGTGCCGCATAATGGAGTGAGCTCCTGTTACTTGCCCCAGCTTCTGCCAACCTACCAGTTCAAAAGCATGTAAAAATGCAAGTAGAAAAATAGGAACCACCTTTGGTGGGAAGGTAACAGCGTTCCATGCGCCTTTAGCGTTTAGTCATGCCGGCTACATGACCACGGAGACGTCTTCAGACAGTGCTGGCTCTTCGGTTTTGAAACGGAGCTGAGCACCACCCCGTAGTGTTGAGAACAACTAGCACATATATGCAAGGAAAACTTTTACCTTTACACAAAATTAAATTTAATAGTATATTTTGGAACATAAAAGGGGGAGAGAATGGATAAGATGGGTGGACAGGTACAAGTTGTAGTCCCTGTCCTTGAAAAAGAGACAATTTACTTCACATATAGGCCAGTCTGCAAATATGTCAATATTATCATAATTGATTTATATTTAATATTAAGTAATATTTAATATTCAAACTTTATGTTCATCAAGAAAATCTAATGAATTGAAAGATCTGCACTAATTAAACATTCCTGCGTCTTTTGTTGTTGGGTGTTTGCATTTTGTCTGTGCTACATAATATATTTCCTTTTGCTATGTGGTAAACATAAAAAAGTGGGGGCCCACAGTGGCCTAGTGGTTAAGGCTCTGGGTTTGTCAATTGGAAGTTTGGCAGTTCGAGATCCAAGTACCACGTGGTGGGTGAGCTCCTGTTCTTGCGCCAGCTGCTGCCAACCTAGCAGTTTGAAAGCATGCAAATGCAAATAGATAAATAGGTATGACTTCGGTGGGAACAGCGTTCCATGCCTTGACATGTAGCCATGCCAGCCACAAGAGCACAGAAGTGCTTTGGACAATGCTAGCTCCCTCAGCTAGGAATGGAGATGAGCATCACCCCTAGAGTCAGTCATGACAGGACAGGGAAAACCTTTACCTTTTTACCTTTAAACTTACGAACACTTCATGAATTGGTATAATAAATTTTTAGATATGTTCTGTCTCACATAACAAACTGATTTCCACACAGTGTTTGTTAAATATTATTTGAAATGTAATGATAACAACAATGCCAAAACATTTTCAAAGACACTTCTTAACCGAATTGTATTGTTTTGAAAAATATTTAAGAGACAAATCAGGTAGGTAAGATTCTATTAAGCATCCCAAATAGCATCGGTGATTTTTAATTTGTAATTAGCAAGTACAGAGGCCTCAATCTATATAAGAATCAGCATTCTGGCCTTTTGCAAATGCTGGTCTGTTTATACTTGCCTTATATATTGTTGTTCCAGGCAATCTATTAGTAACTGAGCAGATAATGAAAAACCAGGTCTGTTGAATATATGCAGAAGTGTTAGAAATGGGCAACCTGCCAAAACTCTGGCATAGCTCTAGAAATTACTAGACAATGTTCTGTGCATTCTTGGAATCAGTATGTTTGGAAGAAAATACACAAATGATTTCTCTAAAGAATTGGAGGTGAAGATAAACAATCTGGCTGTTTAAAAATGTACTTATCTTTAAATTGCACCCTTTTATGTATGGTATCTGAGAAAAATGGACAAGAACTTCTAAAATATTACGTCAGTGTCCTTGCCTTCACTCTGTTTCATGTGGAGCTGAAGGACATGATTAGGCTGGGACCAGTGGTGGGTTACTACCGGTACGCTCCGGTACGGGTGTAATCAGTGACGTGCGGTGAAGTTTATGGCTGGTGAGGCAGTCCTCTCTCCCGGCACCCCACTGATTACAGTGCTTTCTTTCGCCGTAGCAGAGCTCAGGCGGGCGAAAGGAAGCGCTTTACTCAGTGGGATGCCGGGGAAGAGGAGAGAATGCCTGAGCATTCTCTCCTCTCTCCCGGCACCCCACTGATTAAAGCACTTTCTTTCGCCCACAGCAGAGCTTTCAAGAGGCAAAAGCTGCCCTGACGCCCCGGCGCTATGTCCGACATAAAAAGCCCAAAAGCCCTGTCGCTGTGTCTGACATAAAAAGTGCCAGCCCGCGCTCCAGCAGAGGTGGGTAAAACACACACACACACGCACACAAATTACTTACAATAATACAATTACTTACAAATTACATTAATTTTGAATTCCTTCCCCTCCCTCCAACCCACATACCTTTTTCAGCTGTTTCACAGAGGATTTCAACTCTGCTCTTGTCTGCCATGATGAAAATGTAAAAATATGAAAGGAAAAAGGCAAGAGCTGCTGAGGTCAGGCTGGGTTAGCTGCTGCCAGAGTCCCCAATGGATGACTCTGTAGAGGGCACTTTTTTAGAGGCTTTTTTAAACAGTTAAGCACTAAGCAGAGTCATCCACTGTGACTCTGGCAGCAACTACCTCAGCCTTTTTCCTTTTACATTTTCTTTTCTTTTCATGATGACAGTGGTGAGACCCTGCCTCCCCTGACTGCACGTCACTGGGTGTAATGGTGCCTGCCAGGAGCACTGGGTACCATTCCGGTACGGTGTTCTGGAGGGCCCACCCGTCGTCCTTACCTGTATTTGAACTCTTTGGGGGTTCCGCACATTGAACGTAGGGCACCTGTGCAACGCTCCGCTGAGCAGCTGGAGCATCGCGGAGGTGTCATAGAGCATCGCAGGAGATAAAGACGCATACGCATGCTGCACGTATGTGTGCGCATGCTGCACGCGTTCATGTGGAGGACGCTGGGCCCCGTTGCACCGTACCAGTTGCACTGGGATCCAGAACCCCACCTGGCTGGGATATGTATACCTGCTAACCTGTCAGTAAGAGTTACAAGATTAAATTTATGAATACAGCACAGGGTTTTGAACATCTGTGGTTTATTTGAATTTCATTTCTCCGGATTAGAACTGCTTAAAAAACAAAGGAAAAATTTAACTCACTCACTCATTTACTTACGTCCTATGTTTTTTCTGTTTTTTTTTCTAAAAAACAACTGTACAGGGCGGGGCATAACCTTTTCCTAGGGGGTCACAGCAACACTTGTAATAACAACACAAATAATTCATACACCATTCGAAAGCCCATCAAAAACTGAGTTTATTGACACGATTTAATAGTCAGTATGACCACCATTAGCCCTTCGAACAGCATTCAAACGAGGTGGATAAGAACACAACAAATCTTCAAACAGTTCCATTCGATTTTCCAGATTTTTCAACACAGTTTCCAAATTCATTCTCAAAGTTTCAACCGAATATCGATTTTGACCTTGCTCCTGAATCATCAGAGCTTCCACTTCATCCTTAATTATGGCCCCAATGTTCTCTGCCGGATTGAGATCTGGCGAATTTCCCGGCCAGACGTCATTGCCCCAAAATTCGACATTGTTTTCCTTTAACAATTGCTGAGTCGCATTTGCACGCATGCAAGGAGCTTTGTCATGAAGAAAGACAGCCTCACCAACCACCAAGACATTGTCTGGATCACTGAGAAATGGAATGACATTCTCCAATAAAATTTTCTCACGGAAATAACTGCCATCCAGGATTCCCCTTTATCCTTCAAAACCCAATGCAGTTTCTTGGCTGTGAAAATGACGAAAATCCCGATGCAAGTCGGATTGCGAACGATTTGTCGATATCGTTCATGTTTGGCGATGTCGTCGACGTCTTTAGCCCAAATTCGATCGTTCTGGAAATTCGGTTTTCGAATGGCATAAACGAAGAATTCGTCAGATGGCGCCAAATGAAGAAAATCTTCCTCGGTCCATTCAGACAACCAATCGCACAACCAAAGCCGATCTTGAACGTGTGTTTGAGTTTTCAATGGTTTGCAAATGACGTGGAATGGCTTCAAACCTTCTCGTTCTCAATATCGGCCGATTGTCCTTTGATCAACTCGTTTTCCACGAATTTGAAGGATTTCTTGGGCCACTTTTCGGTTTCCTTTTCGTTGTTGCGACTGCCAGTTGCAATGATGGCTTTGCTTTCTTGGGACAGTTGCAGAGGACGCCCTTCTCCAAATTTTGTGAAACATCTTGGGCTGTTTTGTTCCAATTATCAGTAACCCAATCCGGATGACGTTTCAATTTGTTTGCAATCCATTTTCGATTGATAAACGTCGCTCCAGCATCGCGAGCCTCTCGAAAGGCAATGCATTTTATTCTGTCAATGATCCTTTGTTCTTCCGAATCGAATTTTCCAGCCATTCTTAAAGCAAATTTAACATTTAATAGCTCATTTCAATTCAGTTTTTTATGGGCTTTAAAATGAGGTGTCGCGGAAGTTGTAAACTGCTGTCGATCTTGCTGTGACCCCCTAGGAAAAGGTTATGCCCCGCCCTGTACTTGGATTTTGAATGCATGATGTTTTCTAAATAGTGGTGTTTGACTAGGATGACAGTGTAATCATTTTAACTCTTGCGATAACGTTATCCACTAACATGTACACAGACATGATAGCAGTACTTTCTAATATGCAGCATCTGCAAGAAAGCAAGCAAGCTCAGAGAGCACCAAAGACTCCTCATTTCAGCCCTGAGCTACAAATATTCTCCTTTATTGTTACAGTATAATATAACACTTACTTTTATACCTTTATATTATAGCATATTAATTAACAGAAGTAAAAGTATATACACAACAGGATTTAAAATGTAAATTAATTTCATCCTTTATGATCATAACGAAAAAGAAAGGAAAAGAGGCTCAAGAAATAATGTTAAAAACAGAACAATTCCAAAATTTACCACATTGCTTTAAAAGTCTTTTTCTTATCTCTTTTATTTAAAAAAAGTAATTCAAATACTGACAAACAACACCAGTGAACCATTAGTGCATATAAGATGCAAATCTCTTCTTCCACTATTCTTTTATAATTCTTTTGGCTAGCCCCCATGTCAAAAAAATCCACAAATCTCAATATCTTGATAGATTACATTAGGGATAATGCCAGGAAAAAAATACATGTGCATCTTTAACATATAATGTTTGTTTCAAGTTACATTAACATTGTTTTGGAGATTGTCACTTTCATAGAATTATTACAGTTCAAAATGTGGCAATCTTCAAAACAAAGTTGATTGCAACCAGGAGAAAATTTAGGAGCTAAATAAATCATATCAATTCAAAATATAAAACTTTGGGAAAGTAAAACAAAATCCATATGAGAAAGTTCTAACGAACCACATCACAGACTTTCTCAGTATTCAGATAAATTATAACTGCCAGGTGCTATCTATTTTGACTTAGTTCAAAAACATAATTAAAAATGTAATCTTGTCAGAAATTTAACAGTCCTTATAAATCAGTCTAAGCTGACAGAACAGAACTGGAAGAACAAGGTGAAATTTGCAGCTCAAAATAAGTTTAAAATCTCAGCATCAAAATTTGTTAAGGAAATAATCTATAAATAGACCACATACCATTTGTATCCTGTTATATAGTATATAATTACCTAATGCAATAATAAGAGTTATGTTCTGGAAGCATAAAACTTATTACGTTAACACTTTACAAAGATCTAAATTGATCAGGTGAATGAGTCTCATAAACAGTTAAGTCTTTACTGTCTCTATTGAGCATCTAAGTCTAGCCCTTTTTTAAAAATTGAGCATATATCGATATTTATCTTCAGACACTGTTTTAGTAGTGCAAGGTAGAGGGACTAAGTTACAGAGGCGATGAGGGCACTGTTAGGAGTTGTGCAAGAAAGGTTAGAGATAAATTATCCTGGAGAAAATCTATCTATATAATTGCTAAAAGGTGAAAATGACTTAATGGCACATAATCAGTCACGTCCAAATACAGGGAGCATATGATATATCTATGCCCACTTTAATACAGTAGAAAAGAAAATCTGCCATTAACTGTTTCATTTGCTCATTAAAATCTTTATATTTAAGAACCATTTAAAAGAAGTTCTATAATCCTATTTTCTACAGAACAGTGAAAAGGACTGTCAGTTCTAGAAGTATCAACAGAATAAGTGCAGTATCTCTCAAAAGGAAAAAGAGTGATGAGATCTGAGACGTACTGTTGTGAGAGATAGAAGCTGTTTCATCATGCATGAAGTAGAAACTGAGGCTTACTTAACTGATCAATTTCTGCTTGCCTATCTGGAAATGATAGAAAAGGTCAAAGATTAAAAAGAATAATAAGTGATTATAATATCCTATGTAAGGAAAAGGAGCTGGAAGCTTAAGTAAGGGTTTCATCTTTTCCATTTATGATCAAGTGACAAGAAGGGAAAGCAAGATTCTAGAAGTAAAGAATTATTTGAGAGTGGCTGTTAAAAAAGATCTGGATTCTTAGATCACATGGGCCGAATCTCTAGTATAAGGAATCTTTAGGCAAAGATGGGCAGGGAAAACAATGAGATTCAACATTGTCCTGAAGAATCTTAACAGCCTTAATAAACCAATTATAAATTTGCCCAGACTTTTTGCAATCTTTCAGGTGAAAAGTTCTGTTCTCAGACATAACCTGTCTGGTATTTATAGTGTTCACAGTTTAATGCCTTCATATCCTGCCTCATTCCAAGGATAATGGCTATCATCTTTCTAGCAAATTTGTAATGGAGGAAGATGGTGGCATATTATTATGTGCATCCAGACAAATAAAACTGTCTCCAATGCAAAAAACAAAAAAGCAATATCCTGTATAAAACAGTTATTTATTTTCTTAGTTACTTACTTAGCTTATATGAACCATGAATTGATTCTGAGTGGTTACCATTCCTACCATTTATAAACAGAGATAAAATAACAAAAATAACTAATAATGAACAGTGCAAATGATAAAATATTCCTATGCTAAGGGATCATAACTTTATATAAAAGTATATTCTTTAAACAAGTGGAAACCCCCTCATATTGTTTTCTTTTCAAAGGTCTATTGAAATAGGTTATAATTACTTTCCTAATAATGTTAAGGTAACTAGAGGAATTCTTTTCCAAAGGGGCCCCTACATTTGCTTAAATGGTTTTACTTGTCTGACAGAATGGAATTTATAACATTTTCATCAGATAACTGCTAATAACATTGCCAATTTTGCTTTTTTTGTAGGCTTCATTCCTTTTCTTTGAACAGGAAATCCCTATTCAGAGTCATTTCTTAAAATACTTTTGTAACCCTATTTCCAAAATAGTTTTTTGTAGAGACAGAATGTGATTCTGAACTTATGAATCTCCTTTAAGTTGTTAATGAATTGTCTAAATCAGTACAGATACGGTAGTTCTCACTTAACAACTGCCTTGTGCAGTGACCATTGGAAGTTGCAATGTTGGTAATCAATTTCATAGGGCAAGGGTCACGTAAACAAGTACAGGTAGTTTTTGACTTATAGCCATTCATTTAGCAACTATTCAAAGTTAACAACAGCATTGAAAAAAGTGACACAACCAGTCCTCACACTTACAACTATTGTAGCCTCCCCAGTAGTAACATGATCAAAATTTGGGCATGTGTTAACCAACATGTATTTACAACAGTTACAGTGTCCTGGGGTCATGTGATCACCATTTGTGACCTTCCCAGCTGGTTTCCAATAAGCAGTCAGTGGAGTAAAGCCAGATTCATTTAATGGCTATGTGATTCACTTAACAACAGTGGTAATTCGCTTAACAACCATGGCAAAAAGGTCATAAAGTCAGGCATAACTCACTCAACAACTGCCTTATTTGACAATGGAAAATGTAGTCCTAATTATATGTCAAGGACTACCTGTATATCATAATATTTCTTGTCCATTCTTAAGATTTTTAAACTGAAAAATTAAAATATCAGGACAAAGAGTTGCTGAGTTACCTACCTAAATAAGGGAATCAAAGTTGAGGTGAATCTAAATTGATTTGTCCCTCAAGAATGGTAAACGCTTATGGCCAACCACAAGCATTCAAGGCTTTGGACAATAAAGACCCTTGGTTAAACTTGGCTCTGAGTTGAAGTCCTAGCTGTCAAACTGAACTGAAGCACTGAAACAGGTTTCCTAAACAATTTTGTAAAATCTGTACAAAGCCTGATAAAACATTCTCTTTGCAAGTATTTTAAAATACTTTAAGCACTAATCTTTTTTCTGTTCAACTTGTTTGTCTGTCTTCATTAGAGATATAAAACAACTCTGAGTTTTATATTGGATATCTTAGAATTATGTATTTTATGGCTAACTGAAGGACAATAAATATGCAAACTGATTTTAACGAGCAAGCTCATGCTGGTAACATTTAATACTTCCTGTTTGCATTAAAATACATTGATAAAAGAGATCTCAGATGTTAACATTCTAACATGATTGTGTTGATAGTTATCTGAGATTAGAAGAGTTAACTTCCAAGAATGTATGCCAACTGTTTAAAATAACGTCTGCAGAATTCAATGCTTCAGGGATGTTGAACTAATGCAAATTTCGCTGAACATCTTTCAAAACAAAAGCAATGCTCAAAAGTGCATTGATGACTTGTGTTTTCCTGATGTTACTGGCAAGGTAACACAACGTACTTGATACCCATTCAAAATTTAAATGAAGTATCTACCAGTACCTTGAATTATTAGTAAATGTGTGCAGAATTGTGACCAAGAAAAAAAAGCAAACTTTTATATTCTATGCCTATTTTTCTGGGAGGCAGTTTTTTCCCTACCATACATGTGCATTTGCAAATAACTCTGAATTTTGGGCCTGGTTCAGTCAAGCAGAGATTCATTTGAAAGTGCTGGCAGAGCTGCAGTTTAAATATTATATTAACATTTGTTTAGTATATAAAAAGTTATTGATACATTAACATGTAACTGCAAAGTTATATACTGTAGCTAGAATTAGCTTGTATATATGGTATCGGGATTTTTAAAACATTATTTGCAATGTGTTACTTCTTGTTTTCTCATTCATCAGGAGATAAATTAAAGTTATTTCACTGTAGTTTTGTTCTCAGTTTCTTATTCTCTGTGCCAAGGGTCATTGAATTCTGGACTGAATACATTTTATATAAAAATTGTTTTCAATTGTTTTCATAAACCCTGTTTTCTTTCAAGATATTTATGAAACAGATATATTGCCTCCACTCTATTACTGTAGTAGAAGCAGTGAAGTTGATAGATGTGAGTCAAGAGATGTGTGTAAAGTGGAGGAGCCTATTAGCCAGGAGGGCAAATAGTATCACAGAAGACAGTGAATATAAGCATTCTTTCCCCCTTACTTACAATACAATAGCAGAGTTGGAAGGGACCTTGGAGGTCTTCTAGTCCAACCCCCTGCCTAGGCAGGAAACCCTATACTGTTTCAGACAAATGGCTATCTAACATCTTCTTAAAGGCTTCCAGTGTTGTGGCATTCACAACTTCTGGAGGCAAGCTGTTCCACTGATTAATTGTTCTAACTGTCAGGAAACTTCTCAGTTCTAAGTTGCTTCTCTCCTTGATTAGTTTCCACCCATTGCTTCTTGTTCTACTCTCAGGTGCCTTGGAGAATAGTTTGACTCCCTCTTCTTTGTGGCAACCCCCGAGATATTGGAACACTGCTATCATGTCTCCCCTAGTTCTTCTTTTCATTAATCTAGACATACCCGGTTCCTGCAACTTGAATGATCTGCCTGCCTTATCAATTATTTCCATTATTTTGGCACAGTTGTATATTGCCAATTTGTAAAAAAATTAATTGCGTGCATTGAAATTGTGCCACAGAGACAAAACAAGGCACTATAATGTCTTTTTTCTATAGCAGAGATTGGTAGTGAACTTGTTTGCTTAGTAAGAAAGATGGTCTTGAACTTTCCTTTAACAGAAATAATGAAATGGTCACTAGGATAACAATTATCAAACTTAATGGAATCTACAAATAAAAAGCAAAGAGGCACTACTGATTTTCCTATTCTGTATTGTAAAATAAATAAACTTAAATGGAACAAATTCAGACATTGGACTAAGATGCCCCAAAGGTGCTTTTTCCAAAGCACCTGGAAAATGCACCTTTGGGACCTGGATGATTGAGAATCTCCATAGATTTTGGACCAAGCTAGTGGTCACTGGGCTTCCTCACTTTTTTCAAAAAACTAAATAATTTACATGTTTTGCTTTTTACACTCCTTTGACATTTATCCTCAATTTTCAGTTAAATGGGGTGGGGTAGCAATCATGATGTTTCTGCAAAACTTCCTTCATCTCACTATAACTGGCTATTCTTTTTAATTGTTTGTCATAGCATAGGAATAAGATTGGAATCTTAGTGTAATGGACGATAGAAAGTTACTACTAAATCATGTGGTTTGTTAGGTGATTTAGGCAAGTTACATTCTGCCGTTTGAACTACCGTGCTGAATTGTTATCAGGGTACTATGAAAGGCATTACAGTTATTCAAGATTCTGCATGCTAAAAGGTGTTATGGAAACTGATAGTGACTCCCAGTTGCTGCCCATGTTCTACAGATATATGCCGGGGGTTCAAGAGAAAACCCGATCCTCTTAGAGCTGTTTTGAAATGACAGCTGTTTGTAGATAGTTTTAGCACACACTTGCTATCTATATCTTTGAAATGAATTGCATTGGCATGCACGTTTTCCCCACCCTCTCTATCATGCCAGCTTGTGGAAGGAGGGAGGGAGAGACCAAAGAGAAAGAGGCAGTTACCATTCATTGTTACTGCTTTAATGCAAGCATATAATTATGGAATTGCCTGCATGAAGATTATCATAAAATCTTATCTACTTGGGGCCAAGGAAATTTGCGGTAGGCACCTTTTATGGATAATGTTTGTATGTGTATGTGTGTGTGTGCTTGCATGCGTGCTTAGAAATATAGTTGGATAACAATACAGTAGCAGTTTTGAATACTAAAATACCACTCCTATTCAGTGAAAGTATTGGCATCAGACTTACAACTACTTTTGAAATGCTTTACTTGAGGCAGCATTTTTACTTTCAGCATAGTATCTGTATTTAAGGTTCTATCCTACTGAAAGAAAGAGTTCAATTAACCTGATGGGAGTGCATTTTTGTCTCACACACATATCTGGTCAAAAGACTATTCTTTTTAAAACAAGTTATAAGACTATTGCTGTTTAATTTGTCTCTAGCCCTGCAATGTTGTCAGAGAAGTCTGCAAACTGAAAACTGGTCGAACTGAATGAAGTATGGCTGGAATCTATCATAGGATTGTCTGTTTATATCTGTCCTTATTATAGGGTATTCAGTTCACAGTGGGAACAACAAATGCATTTCATGGTACTGTAGCACACATTCCATTAGAAAGATGGGCTTATAGCCATAAAAGCACATGGCATATGCACTCTCAAGAAATTAATAGATATCCAAAAGAAATATATTTTCCTTTTCATGGAAAGCTCCTCCCACCACAATGTGACTATCTGCTTTTATTTTATGCGGTGGGAAGTGAGAATTTAATAAGTAGCTATATGTTTATCATTTAGTGATCAACTAATTATTGCAATGAAGGATAAAAATAGAAGAAATAATATCTAAGCATGATAGAGGAGAGAAGTGTGTGTGTGTGTGTGTGTATGCATGCATTTATGTGCTAACTATTAAAAGGTAGGAAACCTGAAGCTCTCCAAATGAAGAACCAACACTTTTAGCAGCCAAGTTAGTACAGGTAGTCCTCAACTTACAACAGTTCATTTAGCGACCATTTGAAGTTACAGCAACATTAAAAAGGGGAGTTATGACCATTTTTTCCACTTAGGACCATTGCAGCTTGCCCATGGTCATATGATCAAAATTCAGGTGCTTGGCAACTATTTCATATTTATGCAATGTTCAGGATCATGTAGTCACTTTTGCAACTTTCTGACAAGCAATGTCAATGGGGAAGCCAGACTCACTTAACAACCATGTTACTAACTGAACCAGTGAATCACTTAACAACCATAGTGAGAAAGATTGTGAAATGGGGCAAAAAAATCACAACTCTCTTGCTTAGCAACAGAATTTTTGTGCTCAATTGTGGTCGTAAGTTGAGGACCATCTATAGAGTATGTCATTTTGTTTTTTATAATCAGCAGAATGAAAAACTAATTCTTCCACTGTCAAATGTGTTTCTAGGTAGAGACGTAAGTGATGCAGGGGGAAAAAGCATTTTGTCCTGAATACAGAAGTTCATCCTTCTTAAGGAAACAATTTTGGAAAAATGTGGTTTAACGAATCCCAAATGGGGCAAATCCATGTGGGTTGTGTAGTACTTCAATACTGTGCACATTGCAATGAATCAGCTAGTCAAGAAGCACTATCAATGCTTGCACATGGAAGTAGGTAGGTGGGTGGGGTTAGAGGAAAAGCCAAACCAGACACAACCCCCCCTGATAATTCAACTGCTAAATTGCAAAGGACTACGCCTTTCTTGGGTGTGGTTCAGTTCAGCAAGGGCATCTTCATCAAAGGATAAGAAAATCTCTCTCTCCCCACTTTCCCCCCCACAATTGAAAGTACTTGAAAACAGGAATCAATTATCACATCCAATTTGCCTCCTTTCATCTTTATTTCAAAAATTTTGCTGGGTTAGAATGGAGATAGAGATTATCTCTTAAGTTATGGAGCTTTCTTTAAAAACTGTCTTCAGCCTAAAAGTTTTTGTTCATATACTTAATATTTTAAGATTCCTAAAGGGGCCTACATTTTAGGCCTCCTAAATGTGTCTACGTACAAAAACAGAATTACAATATATGCTTGAAACCAGGCATGAAATCTCTTTGGATGAAACAGTCACATTTTAGTCACTATGGATCCTCATGGATCAATGTGTATGACCATAAATATATGTGTTTATATTTGTTCATAAGCAAATATTAATTTATATGGCTACTGAATGCACCAGACTGTTCTAATCATGTATCTCCTGGATGTTAACTTCAGCTTCTTAGTTACCAAGATTTTTAGTCGTCTTCAAGGTCAACTCATTTAAAAATGGCCAGATTGGGAAAGCCTTGTTAGGCTAATCTTTTGTTTCTTTCTCTCTAGAGTATTTTCAGATATACAGCCTACTCATGTACAGATCAATATCTATGCCCCCATATAATACTTAAGATTTTTTGTGTCTTTAACAAATGCTAGATATTCATGGAATTGAACCATCCTACTCTTGTGTCTATTAAAAACCCAGTTCCAACATTGCTTAAATAATTTTTACGATATAAAAATGAAAAGGAGTTACATCCTTGAAAAGTAAAAGTAAAGTATGAACAGAAAAAAATACGAAACAACTCCCTGTCTTAAACTTTGAGGAAAGTCAGTTTAATCATGTAATTATATGTCAGCGTTCCAAATATCATGCAGAATTAAATCAGAGTCCAAGGCAGAGCCATCCTTAAAGTTCCAATTTAATAAGACAGACATGTTGGCACAAACTGTGAAATCCCGAATTTGAAAGCTTCCTGGGTTACTACCCAGTTTAAAGTTCAATATCTTATCCCCACACCCACAAGTTCATCACATGGTCCAATCGTCTTCTGCCACGCTGGCATTTCCACCCATCTAGTTCTAGACAGGTGCAGAGGTGCAGAGACAAAGAATGACCTTGGGCTTCTAGAAAGGAATGACAACAACACATTCTATAATTCTACTCCTTACTATTCCCCCTCCCAATTACTACACTAATGAAACAGCATAGGAAAATAATAGAGTGTGTGGCAGGCCAAATATCCTAAAAGGAATATAACTGCAGGCCTGACAGGCGGTCTCTCCTCAGAAGAAAAACATTTCCTGAAAAGAGAATAACATAAAAGTTAACATTAAAAAATTAATCAACCCCCCCCCCCCAGGGGGACCCTTTGGCTTATCAGGAAACTTCTCATGGAATTGTTTTACTAACTTCTCCATTTTTAGATTCCAGCTTTTCACCCAAGTAACCCTTCCAATGCACTAAATACTGTAAACGATCCCTATTCAGCCTGGAGTCTATGATTTTTTCCACCTCAGATTGTGTTTCCCCTTCTATCACTACAGGAGAAGAGGAAACTTGGGTGGATAGTCTTATGATGGACCCAATTACTGGCTTCAACAAGCTACAATGAAATTCTGGGTCAATTTTCCCCAGACTTCTGGGTAGATTGAGTTGAACTATAACTGGGTTAACTATCTTTATTATTGGGAATGGAACTAGAAATTTTGGACCAAATTTCTGGCTAGGCATTCTTAATCTCATGTATTTGGTAGATACAAAAACTTTGTCCCCCACACGAAAGGGGTTTTGGAGTGAGCGGTGTTTATCAGCTTGCTTCTTGTAGGTTCCTACTGCATCTGCTAGAGCCTTCTTTGTATTTTCCCATCCTTTCTTTAGTGTGTCCATCCATTCATTCAGAGACATGAAGGAGGGAGGTTCTCTAGGCAACTCAGGCATGGCAACAAATTCCATGCCACTGGTAATCTGGAAAGCTGTTAATCCTTTGCTGCTGTGCACCGTGTTGTTGTACGCCACTTCAGTGAAGGGTAGCAAGTCCGACTAGTTGTCTTGCTGATAGTCCACATAACACCAGATGTATTGTTCCACCACCACATTGGCCCTATCTGCTGCGCAGTTCATGCTGGGATGAACCTCTGAGCTTAGTTCTTGTGTGGACCCAATGGACCTCAGAACCTCTCTCCAAAACTTGGCTGTGAACTTGACTCCACAGTCTGAAATGATCCTCTTGGGCACTCCATGCAGGCGATAAATGTGTTTCACAAAAATTTTCGCTAATTTCTTTGAGGATGGCAACCCTGAGCAAGCGATGAAGTGCGCCTGCTTGGAAACCAAATCAATAACTGTCCAGATTACTCTGTTCCCACTGCTGCCTGGGAGTTCCACAATGAAGTCCATTGCGTCCTCTTCCCATGGTCGGTTAGGACTGGCCACTCGTTGTAGTAGTCCAGGGGACTTCTCTGGCAGTGGTTTCATTGTTGCACAAGTAGCACAGCTTTTTACGTAATTTTCCACCTCTGATTTCATCTTTGGCCACCAAAATTGATCCCTGGCGAGGTGGAGCATTTTTAGGAATCCAAAGTGGCCTCCTAGTTCCGCCTCCTGGCTTCGCTGTAGAACTTCCAGCCTCAACTTCGCGGGGACGTACAGTTTTGACCCCTTCCAGGATAATCCATTTTCCATGGTTAGGATATCCTGGTTATTGTTGAGCTACTGGTCTGTTCGGAGCGCCAATTTCATAGTTGTCATCAGCTTATCTTGGCTTCGGTTAGTGACTTGGGCTGCCTTTTGATGGGAGGAAGAAATGATGGGGTGAACAACTTCTCCCTTCTTACTGTCGTCCTGCGGTTTTCTCGATAAAACATCCCCCAACAAAGTTTTTGGTACTTGTTGGACCCCTGGGGTTTTTGTCTCTGCTGCAGGTTCTGGGCTCTTGGGTTCAATTGTCCCTGGGTGGCCCTTTTCCTCCACCGGTGGTAGCGGCACAAATGCAATCATCAATTTCCTACTGCCGTCTTCCCACTTTATCGTAGGCTTCCACTTGTCAAACCATGCAAGCCCCAAGGTAATATTTTCTGGCATCTCTGGAGCCACAATGAATCTGAGAAGCTCATAGTGGTGGCCCACTTGTAACACTACCAGTTCAGTTATTAGCTTGGGTGGGGCCCCTCCAATTAGAGTTCCATCTACCTGCTCAACCCAAATGGGACAGGCTAGAGATCTTATGCGTATACCCAGTTGCTTTACAATCGACATGCTGATAAAGCATCAAGTGCAACTGGTGTCCACAACTGCTTCAACTTCCCCTTCCACTCCTGTCTTGGGTACTTGTAGGTTGGCTTGGAAGCGAAGGGGCGGATAGGTGGAGTTGGAGTGGAGTTTGGAGTTGGAGTTTATTCAATTTGTAGGCCGCCCCATTCCCCAAAGGGACTCAGGGCAGCTGAACAAAAGCCAAGGGAGGGAAAATTACAAAAGCAAGAGAAAACAATCAGACAATACGAACAATTTAAAAGCACAACAGACACAGCAAATTCGAGTAGGGGGGGGGGAACTCAACCCCAGGCTTGCTGGGACAGCCAGGTCTTCACGGCCATCCGGAAGGCCCGAAGGGTGGAGAGGGTCTGAATCTCCACGGGGAGCTCGTTCCAAAGGGCCGGAGCAGCCACAGAGAATGCCCTCCTCCGAGTAGTCGCCAGCCGACATTGGCCGGCAGATGGAATACGGAGGAGGCCTAATCTGTGGGATCGAATGGGTCTGTGGGAGGTAATCGGCAGAAGGCTGTCTCTCAAGTACCCAGGTCCAATACCATGTAGGGCTTTATAAGTAATAACTAGCACCCTGAAGCGTACTCACCATTGGGTCATCTTCAGCATTTTCCTCTTCCGAGGCCTCCCCATTGGTAGGACTCTTCGTCACCTTAGGTTGGGGATCCTCTTCCAGAGGTTGTTGGCCCTTTTCCTCCTCCGAGGTCTCCCCCTTGGTAGGACTTTTCATCACTTTAGGTTGGGGATCCTCTTCCAGAGGTTGTTGGCCCAGACGACTCCTTTCTGGTGGCATCTGGGGCCTTCTCTTTACCGCCGTGGCGGTTGGTGTGCACGTTTGTGGCATTGGGGCTGGAGCCCAACACTGTGACATTCTGTGGCCAAGTTGACAGCAACGGTGGCATTTTATTGGCCCCACGAGGGAAGGAACCTAGTTACATCTCTAAACTTAGGAACCGTCTCATCACATTGTTCCGCTATCCATCCTGCAGCTTTCCCCTCATTCATCCTTTCTTCCATTGTCAAAACTCTTCTTTGTAGGAAGATGGGGTAAGAACCTGTTGGGGCATTGCAGGTGACACTGGAGGGGGGGTGTCAATCCCTGAGTTGGCCACTGCCCAGTTCTCTACCATGGTGCCATCTGCTGAGGGAGGGCAGGTGCCCACTGGCATCGCTTCCATCCATGACCTGGGGTTAAGACCCATCCCAGGGTTGCCTGATTCACAGGTTGCAGTTCAACCAATGATGGCTGGCTAGGGGGGGTTATATGCCAAGGCCCCCTCTGCTGGCTTGGAGGATTTTCCCATGTTGATGGCCAAACAGGTGCCATTGGCATCTATTCCATCCATGACCTGGGAAGAAAGCCCAATTTGGTGGTGCTTGATTCACAAGCTGCAGCCCAATTTTCAGTGGCTGGCTAGTGAGAGATGTTGGCCAAAACCCTTCCTGCTGGTTGGTTTGAATTCCCCATTTTAACTGGGAATCTGTCTTCAACTCAGTTGCAGGGTAATGGGTTGTTTCATTTATTGCTGTTTGGAAGGAGTCAAAATCTCTACTCCAGTTTTTTTCCCCGAGCCTTGGTTGTGGAAGGAGGGGGAGAATCACTCACGTTTAGCTGCTCAAGTTGATCTGGGACTTTCATTTTCCAGCCGTGCAGTGAATTAGTTTTCCCAGTCCCCTCCGGATGCATCTTCCCAGACACTATTTATCTGAAAATTTCCTCTCCCACAAATTCCTTTGCTTCTTGGGAGAGATGTAGAGAAGCGTCTCATTTCAGCTTCTCTCAAAAGCTTTCTCTTAATTGTTTCCTGATATTTTACGCTGACCCGGTCAGTCAGCGTTGGGAGATCAGCACCCCTCACCAGCCCCCTGCAGGGGGGTTGCTGGTGATTTATTTTAAAAGGAGATTTGGGATAATGTCAGCATTCCAAATATCATGCAGAATTAAATCAGAGTCCAAGGCAGAGCTATCCTTAAAGTTCCAATTTAATAAGATAGACATGTTGGCACAAACTGTGGAATCCCGAATCTGAAAGCTTTCTGGGTTACCACCCAGTTTAAAGTTCAATATCTTGCCCCCACACCCACAAGTTCATCACATGGTCCAATCTTCCTCTGCCACGCTGGCATTTCCATCCATCTAGTTCCAGTCAGGTGCAGAGGTGCAGAGACAAAGAATGACCTTGGGCTTCTAGAAAGGAATGACAACAACACATTCTATAATTCTACTCCTTACTATTCCCCCTCCCAATTACTACACTAATGAAACAGCATAGGAAAATAATAGAGAGTGCGGCAGGCCAAATATCCTAAAAGGAATATAACTGCAGGCCTGGCAATTTGTGCTTCTTATCTTGTGCTGTAGCAGAAAAACAACTGTATATTGCAGGTTTGTATTCAGAAACCCTTTAAGATACATTGTTTCATTTCTATATTCAAATAGAGAATTAAGAATAACCATTTATTCAGGTTTAAGAGTATAAGAGTGATGGAGCATGATTTGTGCTCTCTTCCTTCATTGATCTTTATGTGAGTTCCTTTACTTAATCCTAGCTAACACAATCATACATTGCAGGGCTGCAAGGAATGTTATGTAGCCCAACATTTCAGGTTGTGGTATCTGCCAAAAGCTTATATAGCCCCTTCATTACCTAATGTTCCTACTTCGGCATCAGTGTAACTGATGTCCTAAGCATAATTTCTACCGGATACTAAGACATAACTGAGGAAATTGGATGAGATAGTACAGGTACCTGTTTTATCTACATTCCATCCTAGCTCACTTCCTGCTTAGAGCAGCGGTAACTCTGTGACAGGAAAGCAATTCCAATACACAAAAATATCCATAGATGACAGGAATGTTAGAGCTAGGGTAGTATTATTAGAACAGTGCTTGGCATGGTCTTTAGAGCAAACTATGCTTTCTAGAAAGCGTCATGCACAGACCAAACATACAGAAGAGGAGAAAGATATAGGGAATAAATATGGGGGGAGGGGGGAGGAATTGAGATGGAAGGAAAATAATATAATTAGGAAAGATATGTGCAGTTGGATGATAAAGATATCTACTATGATTAAAATAAGATGATATAATATCGTCAGCAATACATTTCTGAGTAGAATTATGCCATTTGGTGAAATAAATTTGTATTGTTTAAGACACATAGAAAACAGAGAGAAGTGGAAGACAGAACTGAACATTACAGAAAAACTGCCTATGTAATTGCTGGTCGATAGAGATAATGTTGCAAAAATGTCATGCCTTTCTAGACAATTTTTATGTATCACTTATTATTTCTGGGCTGTTTTCTAACATGGGAGGTAATAGAGAAGGTAAACGGCTGTTTAATTTATCATCTAGGGAAATAAAAGAAATATTTCCTTTCCTTTCCCATTATAAGGTATCCCAGGACACTAAAATAATTATTTTTCTAATACATGTAATTGGCATAGGAAGTCAGGGACTTGGGTTAAGTAGCTAAGATACTTTATTGCAGACACAAACAACCTTAGTTATGGCAAAGGTTAAGAGTGGGTTCAATATAATTGTACTCCCCCAGGTTTAAATCCTGTGGGTTTTTTTTCTCCCAGTCTCATGATGGATGATTAGTTGCACCTGGTCTGTGTTTACAAAATACTCCTCTGGTCCAAGGCTGCTTTCCAAGGCCAGCCCTAATACCAGCTCTATTCCAAAGCTATAATGCTTGAAACAATATGGTGTGTCTGGGTTAAAATAACCTTATGACATTAGTACCCATACCCCTTGATTCTTCCATATCTATTTGCATATTTACAACTCCAATGCCATGAGCTTAGTTGGAGGCGCTTAGCTTTTTTCAAGTGGTTTTTAACAATCAAGCAGTATCACATCAGATTGATTGACACGATTCTGAATAAAAGTCATAATAATTACACTTGAAGCAGCAATAATATTTTTATAGAATCAAAGGCTTCAAGTCCTCTTCCCCTTACCTGAAAAATAAACAAAATAGACAGGTTGGTTAATAAGCCAATTACCTAGCTACACTCCTATCTGGCCTTAGACCTGGACATAAGAGTGGAAGCAACCTTGCTTTCCCAGATTATATAGGCATGGCTTGACTTGTGACTCTTAAGATACTTGATCTCCCATACTCCATAATTAATTGACACCAAAAATTATCATGGTTAAATAAACACAAATTAGGAGAAGCCGTGTTTAGTATAGAATACAAGAATACATATCCTTTTGTGATAATAGACTTGTCATTGCTCTTTTCACATTTGGGAATGGGAAAGGATCTTTCACTGTGTTTACATAATGCTTTTGCCTGCTTTGACCTTATTTGCTTCTTGCTTTACCAACTTCAACTCTCATATCAGCTCTCCATTTTCTTCTTCCTCTCCTTTCTTGGACTTGGTTGTACCAGGAGTATCTCCTTAATTTCACCTACTAGACATTGGAAGGATGAACCTCTGTTTTTTACATTTCTACATTTTGAAAGCAGGAGCTGACAGACACACACACCTCTCCAGATTTCAAGGGGAGAATTTTCATTTATTTTTTTGGAAATCAGAGAAGTTTCTTTCCAGATTTTCTTCCCACCTTTTCCAAACACTATGAAAGTGAGGAAATTTCCTTCCTTTTGCAGGGGACAGTTCAGAAGCAGGAGGCAATTGTGGAAAGCTGTACATTTTGAGTATGGCTGGAAGCTGCAGATGAAAGGTGTCAGTACTGAACTGTGGAAATACTGGAGGAATTTGACATTGTACTTCTTAGATGCCAAATGGAGGGGATAAAACTGATGGTAAACTGGTTGTGATTTCCAAAATCCATATAAGACAATGGTAAAAGTGGAGATCTTGTAGAAGACCTTCGTATGAGCTAGTTCTTGCAGTTATTGGAGAACTGGAGGGTATGTGAAACAGGGAAAAGCTAAAAAAAATTTGGCAGGAGCCACGGATGGTAGGCAAGTGGCCTGAAATGGTGACATCTGAGTAGAGGCATGAACGGTGTTATTATAAGCAAACTCAGCCAGTTGTCGTATTAGTAGTTTACATAGCAACAAGGATATTACCCTAAGGTGGCATTTATCGTCTCCATTTCCACATCCGACTGTGGATGATGACCAGAGAACAGGTGGAGCTTAGCATCCAATAGTTGAAATACAGCCATCCAAAAATATGCCATGAACTATGTATCTCTGTCAGAAATTAAATGTTTTGATAAGCTGTGGTTCAGGAAAACTTGTCAAATAAATAGATGAGTTTTCTTAGGACGCCATAAAAGGAAATGAAATGAACCACCTTAAAAACAAAGGTCAGCTACCACCAGAGAGGCATCTCAAGCCTTAGTATATGAAATATCAATAATAAAATCCATGGATACTATGTCTGAAAGTCACCTTAAGGAGTAGGGAAATCAGGTATCTAGCTGACCTGGTGGTAGAAGTTTGGCCTGGTGACTAAATGACAGAAAGAAACACAACCATTGATAGCCATCCCAACATACTATCAAAAATCATGGTAGAATGAAATGATAGTTTTAAAAAGTTCAAAATGTCCTAGTGGATAAATGCTGCAACAGAGCTATAAAACCTTTTACCTCATAATGTTCTATAAATCAGGCAACAACCATCTCGAATAAAATTTGTGAGGTTACAGTGGTTATATTTGGCATAGAATTTGTCTTGATTTTTACTATAACACGTCTCAAAATTAGCCACTTATATTTTTAAATGAAGGGCCACGATGATTCTGTGGCTAAAGACACTGAGTTTGTCAGCTGAAAAGCTGACAGTCCGGCTTTCAGACCTGAGCACCGTTTGACAGAGTGAACTCCTTGCCCCAGTTCCAGCCAACCTAGCAGTTTGAAAGCATGCAAATGCAAGTTGATAAATAGGAACCACTTTGGTGGGAAGGCTCCATGTGCCTTGGTATATAGTCATGCTGGCCACAGGACTACAGAAATGTCTTCGAAAAACACTGTCTCTCTTGGCTAAGAAATGGAGATGAGCGTCGTTTCCTAGTGTTGGACATGACTGGACAGAGAAAACCTTTATTGTTACCTATTATTGTATCTATTCCAAGTCATAATAACAATTCCTATCATAAACTAGCAGGTTAAGAATGTTGTTCAAAAGAAACCACTGGGTGAAACCAAAAGAAACCACTGCTAAGTGAATATTGGCAAGTGGAAATCTCATGTTTTAATATAAAATTGTGTCTGTGCACATGCACTTATATGTACACACATACTTTCATAACTGCCTATAAACTAGATGAATAAAATGTGGCATAAGAAAATAGTTGTAGTACAGAACAAGAGGAAAAAGCAAAGAGAACAAGCTGGCCATGATTGGACTAATAAGCAACAAGAAGAAAGTTACTCAGTATTTTTAAATAAATAAATTACCAAAGGGTTTGTCATCTTTACCTATTCCCATTATTTTTATGCATCTGGTTAATATATAGATAAAATGGAAAAAAAAATAGGGCTACTAGATCTGGACTGGGTAGCAGCAATTGAATAAACTGTGTATGTTTTTTACCATCTAGTGGCTGTGTGGACTTTTGCACCTTGGAAGGAAAATTTCCTTAAGGAAATTAAACTTCAAAAGTTAATTAAAAACATAATCAATTTCTCCTACTTCCATTACAAGAAACACCTTGTCTGGGTACTCAAGAAGGAGCCTATAATTTCTTGGCCTGTCATTAATGATAATTGAACAGATCGGCACTTGCTGCATTGGATAAGATATAATCCCTTACAAGCAGACTCTTAAACTAGCACTTTCAGCTTTAATTACAAGTGGGACATTTCTGGTAGCATTTGTAACAAGCTGAGATGATATCATGATGATATTATGAAAACACTCCAATTATATACTTGCATTACATGTGAGTCATGGCAAGTGTGTAATCATTACACACATGATTTTTGTCCTTTGTGGCACCCATTATAAGATCAAATCCATTAAATGTGTTTTGCTACAAAGGCATCAGCTAGAAGGGTCTTAGAAGAAAAAGAAAGCATTCCACAGAACATGAAGCAAACAAATCTTACTGAAGTAAAACATTATTTTCCTTATGCTTAGATTATATTGATTTCTGCATGAATTAGATAAACTGAATTGGGTCATCTGATATTGGGTCATCTTGACAAAAATGATGAAAATGATATAATTTATGTGGTCTCCTTTATCTTAGTATACAGCTAATCCTTGTTTAACAAACCCGTGTTCAGTGACCATTCAAAGTTACAATGGTGCTGAATAAATGGTAATTAATGACTAGTCCTTGATGTTTTGGCTATCCCAGGACTCCTATGGTCATGTGATAGTGATCTTCTGGCACCCACACAGCTTCCCCTGCTCAGCAACAGCCTTGTCCTGTTGCACCTACACATCCTCCTGGCCAGGCAGCAGCCATTTACCTACCTGTCAGCCTGCTTGGAAGATGCTTGGGACTTTCTTAATGATCCATGATCCTCACATAGTGATGGCAAGAGGGAGTAACAGGATTGCCATTGCACTTCATAGCCTCATAATTTAGCAACAGAAATGCTGGCCCCAATGACTATCATCAACTGAAGACTCTAATGCATTTATAATTAACCTAGAATAAACATATAGAAGGGAACCAAACCATTATTATTAGCTGTGTTATTTTACTCTGCTATTTTTAAAGCCTTTATTGTAGAAAAAGCTTGGATATATGAAAGAATTTATGAAAGTGTTGGGAAGAGGAAACTAGGTACATTTTGGGTGTGAATGTTAGACATTCACCTACTGAAAGTATTGTGTAGATTATGATAGGAAAAAATCAGCTCATATGCAACTTTGTAAACTGTGGAGATTGATGAAGTGTTTTTGTGTTCCATTTAATAATAGTATCCACTGTGAGAGAGGCAATAATTGCCCTGTCAGGTACATGATATGAGAAAAACGGGGAAACACATTACCATCTAGCTATTTGTCTATCTTTCATCCATTGGTCCATCTGGGTCTGCAGGAGGTTTCATCACCTCCTGGAGAAATCATACACTGAAGTGTCAGTCATTGCACATGCCCCTTTGTGAAGTTTTAAAGTGGCCCTAAAGAACCATGCTATTATCTTATAAAGGAAAGAAACGGGGGCTCTAATCTGCTACTGTTATTGCTGCATAGTCTTATTAGCTCTGCCAGGGAGATGGGGAAAAATAAAGAATAGAGGGAGTAAATATTAAGATAATTGTTAGAGGGAGAATAGTGAGAAGCTGCAGTTGTTTTCCCACTTTCCTGGGCCTTGCAGGAAACGAAGAGCAGGTGTCCGGCTAGTTCTTGATACTTCTTTCCCTCCTTTCAAACCAATAAGTCAAGAGTGACAAAGAAGATAAGTGCTCTAACCTGAAAGTCCTTCTTTTTACTGTTCTCCGTTGCAAGTAAAGTCATGATGCAAAATGTAATCCTGGATGAAAGTACTGACCTGGCATGTATCATGAAAACGTTGAGAAAATAATATAACAGACTGGGATGGGAAGCTGGAGAGCTGGCATGGCGTGTCCCTAAGAATTCCATCTTAGCGATCCGAAGTTCCATCTGAAAATATGTCAATTTCAAGTGTTTGTTTATATTGCATGGATTTAGACTGCTGGGACAGTATAGTGTTAGTGTTAGTAGACAGTCTAGTCTGCTCTACAACCGTCTCTCTTATGGAATTATATAGGGTGATTTTTAGTATGGCAGTCCAATTCTTTAAGGGATTCTTATTCTGGGAGGTTCAGCACCTATGTAGAGGTTGTTCAGATATGTGTTGGTAAAGTCTTCCATAAATGGCATGATACTCATGAATCTGTCCCAGTTTGTTTTTGGTCCTGTGCCTACAGCAGAGCACATGTTAGAGTTGGTATTTTGTATAGCTTAGGGCTGGTGTTTTGAAGATGTAGGATCTCTCTCATGCTGTCCTACATTGATCATAAAGTGATCTTTTAGATATTGTTGTTTGTGTGTGTGTGTTACAAATCTGTGCAGTAGTTGAGAGGGTTAACTGATTTGACCTAGATGCCTCCTCAACCAATATGATTTCTCAAATATATTTTAGGAATTTCTGTTACTATTTCTCTTGAAGCCTTGGCCAGTATGTGGAATTCCAAAATGAATCAGACAATTGACTTTTTTGTTCCTAAGTGCCATCCTCCCTCTAACAGAGGAAAATCAGCACTTACTTTACCATGCAGCTTTTTGTTGTTGCTTTTTTATTTTAACTTCAAGGTTTTTAGAGATGATGTTTTTTACATTAAAAAGAAATGGTTTGAACCTTTAACTTCTTTTTAAATGTAACTTTTTTGTTACCTTTTAAAAAGATATTATTTGCATCTTGATTTCTTCACACTTGCAGTCACTTTAGTAACATGTTGGAAAATGTTGGGAGTGTGGTTTGACTCATTTTACCACCAGTTTATTTCATTTTGGGATACAGTACATTTTGTACACAATTTACATTTTTTAGCTTTCTGTTAGCTAGTGTTTCAAATAACAATAAAAGTAATACTATGATAAGCATAATCTTTCCATAACCAGACCTGTTGGTCACATTAATTCTGATGCATTCAAATATTCCGATGGAGGCTACGGCAATTCTCCAGGCAAGAGTTAGCATACATCAATGTGTAAGAGAGCATTTTTATAGGGCATTTTTATATTGGAGTAGTAACATTGGTTTATATCCCCTTTGATGATAGCTGAAATTAGAGAAACAGCAAAACTCCTAGAACATGACATCAGCAACTGATTTTGATCATTTGGAGATTCAGCCACAGTATAATCGAATCAATGCTCGATGGGAAGCCTCTGATGATGAGTTGGACAATGACAACAGTTCTGCCAGACTCTTTGAGAGATCCCGGATCAAAGCTCTAGCAGGTAAATGTACTGCATTTTACAAACTGGGGCATTTATTAATAAATTGATCCTAAACTTTCTTTCTGAGGCAAGAATACATGCAACTGTGACCCTTTCCTCCTTTTCTTCCCTTCCTTTTGCTGCCTCTCCTTTTTTTCTTTAACAGCAGTCTGAGAAATCCATTGACATAGAATCAGGTCATACAATGTGTGGCTTCTAAGCCTAGCAAAATACACCTGCCTTCTGTTGCAGGTTATAGCTACTGGAACACCCTTCCCTTTTTTCATCCTTCCAGATAGCCAAGAAAAATTAGAGGTTTTTTTTTAAAAACCTTGTTATCTATTCTTAGTATGGTTTACTGGGTAATATTGCATAGACCTATTTTGAAGTTTCAGTGTCTTATGGGGGGAGGGGGAAGAGTGTGTGAATGAATCCTTACTGCAGAACAGTTGCAGAACATCAGAGTACAGGTAGTCCTCGACTTATAACCACAATTGAACTCAACATTTCTGTTGCTAAGTGAGACATTTCTTAAGTGAGTTTTGCCCCATTTTAGGACCTTTCTTGCCACAGTTACTAAGTGAATCACCGCAGTTGTTAAATTAGTAACAGAGATGTTAAGTGAATCTGGGTTCCTTATTGATTTTGCTTGTCAGAAGCTCAGAAAAGTTGATCACGTGACATTTGGGCACAGCAACAGTCATAAATACGAACCAGTTGCAAAGCATCTGAATTTTGATCACACATCCATGGGGATGCTGCAAAGGTCATAACTGTAAAAGACGGTCATAAGTCACATTTTTCAGTGCTGCTGTAACTTTGAATGGTCACTAAATGGACAATTGTAAGTCGAGGACTCCTGTATTTACAATTCGGTACTAAGTCCATTTATCCTTCGTTCTAGACATTTATCAGTCTCCCCTTTCCTATTAATCCCTTTGCTAAACCGAGCCTGGGCGTGGCCAGCATGTGAAGAATCCCACCCATGGGCCAGGAGTTTGACAGCCCTGTAGTAAGGCTTGTATCTGGAGCAGATGGGAAGCTCCACTTTAATAAATCAGATGAGCTAAATGCAAAATTAGGTAAATTCATGTACTAGCAGAGGATGAGACAAAGTATCATGAGGAATAGACCTTAAAAGACAGCTAGCAAGGTATCTTTGTGTCTCTTTAAGGGGGAAATATGGATAGTGTGGTTTCAGATTTAGGATTCTTGGGTGCTCTGCCTCTGTGAAGTGATTGCGAAGATTTAATAAATTATTCTCAACAGCTTAACTTTCTATATTGCTTTGGTGACAATATAATTAAAATAGTATAATCATAAAACAATAGAATAGCAATTAATTAGAAAGTAAAACTTTAAAATCTGCTCTGCTTTACCTCACTTAGTGGAGACAGATGGAGAAGAGTAATTGAGAATGATCTAAATTCCTAATTAGATCCATATGGGGGAACTGATCCTTGATCTCAGGTCTTAGCCTATTAAAGTTATCCTGATAACAAGTCTTAGCCCGTTAAAGGTCAAAAACAGGATTTAAAATGGATTTAAACTGGAAGCCAATGCAGACAATAAAACACTTATATGTAGATTTAAATTGGCCAGTTTCACTTTAAAATCTAGCAACTATATTCTAAATCAAAGCTATATTTACATAATATGCATAACAAGACCTGGATTCTTAAATACTGTTTGGTACAGCCATAAACTGTTGGCTCAGATTGGTATTTCAGAGTCTATATGAACCTCCATGACCATAGGATAAACCCCATAGATAGTTATTGAGTAAAAGACTGGAATTTCCTGTATCTCCTAGTTCATAGCAAAGAGGATACTAGAAATTTCTTATGTCACAAATCTGTCACTTTTCAAATGCCGTATTTTTCACACTATAAGATGCACCAGACCATAAGATGCACATTAGCTTTAGAGGAGGAAACAAGGAAAAAAACCTGCCTCCCAGCATCCATCTGGTATTCATCTGGCTAGCGTCCTTGCAGCAAATAGCAAACAGCCTGGTCAGCTTCAGCATGTTATTGCAGCCCCAGCACATGGCTCATCAAGGATTCTGCTCTGTTGCATCCACCACAAGTCAACTGAGCTGAGCTGCTGCTGCCAGCGGAGAATGCTGGAGCCTTCGCTGCTGAGCAGCTGATTGGCAGTTAGATCGGCCTCCAGGAATACCACTGATCAGCTGTTCTAGGCGGCGGGGATCGCCGCTTGCCATCACCACTCGCTGCTGCTGCTCGCCACCACTGCCATTCGCCTAGAACAGCTGATTGGCGGTATTCTGGGAGGCCAATCCAACCGCCGATCAGCTACTTGGCAGTGAAGGCTCCAGCGTTCCCTAGTGGCAGCAGTGACAAGCAGCAGCAGTGAATGCCACCACATCACCAACCCCCCTTCCCCACCGCAATATTTGCTCTATAACATGCACAGACATTTCCACCTACTTTTTTTTGGGGGGGGGAGTGCATCTTATAGTGTGAAAAATACAGTAGTTTCAAACAGTGCTTTATCACTACTAACTCTTCTTTGCATCTATTATTGCTATTTTTACTTACTCTGAACATGACATGAGCATTTTATAAAGCTTGAGTGCTTGATAGACTGGCACATTGCAAGATGTTTCTCAGATGCAAGATGACTTTATTTTGACAGCTGCCTTCTCTTCAGATGGGAGAGCTAACAGGTTCATCTTCGTTTCTCTGTCTTTTATGCACGTTTCCTTCTTCTATTCCTTACTTTAAGTATAGAAGATTTTGGACTGAGTATGGATTACAATGCTTAACATGGAAATTACATGGAGGAAATGCTTCTCAAAACAGAAAAAAAATCATTTGAAAATTAAAGTAAAACATTATTTCTCTACAAGAGACTCACATCAGAAAAAAGATATAAAACATTTGGCCTATAAATCCTTGAGTGAAGAATTTATTTCAGCAGATGTCAAAAAGAGAAAAGGAGTTGTTATGTATATTAACCCTCAGCTAAATAGAAATTAATTTATAGGGGGTTAAAACTATGGTGCTGAGTGTTTATTCCCCAAATGAAGTGACTTTTTACAAACAACCAATGCATAGACTAGTAGATTTTTCTTATAAAAGATCGTGTTTGGGGGTGATTGGAAATGGATTGATCTCTCCCCAACTGGATAGGATTCAACAAAAAAATATTAAAATTACTCAAGGTAAATTACCAAAACTCCTTTTTGATTTGAAGAACAATTTAGGATTGGTTGATATATGGAGACAGAAAATGGAAGGTTCAAGAGTGTGTACAGTACTGATTTTATTCTTTTCAGGAATAGATATGTTTTGGCTACTAAAATTTCCAAAGTAGAAATTTTATTGTGGTGGAATCACCGGCAAAGGAGGAGGGGAAGTAAAAAAGGCATGCCTACATGGAATCGCTCTGTGGGAGGAAATGGCAGAGGTCAGAGAATTGAAGCCTAATCTGCTGATTCCTAAGGGAATGCAATCAGTCTAGCAAAGTTAATCTTAGGTGCAAGGAACCAGAACAACTTTGTGAATAGGCCCAAGCCTATTGTTGATCACCTCTTTTGCAAGAATCTTGTCAGCTTGACGGCATTCCCCTGGGAACCAGCCAATATGGGCTTCAGTTGTCTGTTCTTTGCTGTTTCCTCCCACGGAACAACTCACGCTGGAGTGCTCTTTTACTCCCTCCACTCCTTTAACTGGTGATTCCACCACATTTATCAAAGGCTTTTTCAGGCCAAAATCAAATGAGTCTGATTTAGGGGGAAAAGATCTAGTCCTTTTAAATGGGGAGTAAATACAATGTCAGTATGGAAGGAAAAAAAGAAAGTATTGAACATTATGAAAAGAAATTAAAAGAATTTTTAGAAAATAATTTAAATTAAGACTATTGATTTGAGAATGGTTTGGGATGCTATTGAAACCATTATTAAAAGTTACTAAATATAACAAAATATTGAACTTAAGAGGAAGAGGCTAGAGAAAACACAAAATACTTTGGATGAGATCAAAAGAAAAGAAAAATCAAAGAGGGAATATAAGTATTTTTCTACAAATTAGGATTTCAGAGCAACTGCTATCCATGTTAACAGTAAGAGAAATGGAAATAAAATTGAGTTATGTTAAACAAAGAAATTTTGAATTGGCAAATAAACCAGGTAAAGGGTTGGCTTATAAATTAAGAAGAAAAGAAAATGATATTGAAATTACAGAGGGAAATGTTGTATTAACCGATAACGAGGCCATATAAAACATTTTATCAATATTATTCTTATTTGTATAGAAGACATATTACAATGGAAAAAAATAGAGGAATATATCAGAAAATGAAATACACTAAGGATTACAGAACAACTAAGATAAATTATGAATGGACTTAAACAGTAATGGAAGTTTCAAAAGCTATTAAAAGATAGATTGGGGAAGATGCTTGGACTTATCAAGTCTGTATTATAAGTGTTTTGAGTATGAACTTTTATATCCTCTACAAAGCTTGATAAACTCTATTTTACAGAAAGAAAAGATGTAAGAAACTTGGAAAGACACTAATGTTTCATGAACATCCAAAGAGGGAGATTTCACTTTAGCAAGAAACCATAGACTAATATCACTATTGAATAATGATTATATTGTCTACAACAATTTTTGCTGAAAGTCTGAAAATAATTTTGCAAGAATTTATTCATGAAGATCAATGTTGGTTTTTAATCTAAAAAGATAGAGGGTAACGTTAGAACTGTGCTAGATATTTTGGTATGTTTGGAACAACATAATAAAAAACAAGCCATGTTGTCCTCATTACGACATGGGCAGATATGCTGAGCTACCAGGATTTTACTGCCTTGCAGAAGTACCAATGGAAAAAAGCTGAATCTAGTTTTAAAAAATGTGATTCTCAGTTTAGGGAAAGTGAAATTAACACATATCTTACTGGTTTCCATACTTCTGTATTCAAATTCTATCATGTTGGGACAACCTGTGGAATTCCATATCTCTTATGGAGATGATAATTGAATAATTAATTGCATAGCTTTATTGTAACCTAATGATATTAAGAATAGTGGAGAGAACCCATATGAAACCAGCTTATGCTCAATGGCTTGCTTCCAGGGCAAGGAAAAGTTTAGGAAGAACTGTATTTTGAGCCAATAAGTTATCTTCATCTTCCAAAGCCTCACTGAAGGGATGGTATTCCTGTCTTCAATTTGAGCTGAGTATTTGGTGTTGGTTATAGCTAGGGGAAAAAAACCATGGATCTCTATTTTATATATGACAACTGCATCAGGATTACTGCATGCTCAAAAGTTTAATACTACCCTCAATAGTGGAATGATTGGTGAAGATATTCGAACTTGCAGAGGTGGCTAAATTGATTTTCTTGATTAGAGAAAAGCCTCTTGTAGACATTTTACATCAAACAGAAAAAATGCACATTACTTCTGGTTTTGATTATGAGAAAAAAATAGATAATAGAAAACAGTAAGTTTTTGTAATTATAGAGTAAGAGATAATGTTATATTTGCTACAAAGGAAGTCAGAAAATTCTTTCTATTTTATCTTTTCGCTGTTACTTTTGTCTATTTTTTTCCTCTCTTCTTTCTTTTCTTTATTCTGTATTGTTTATATAATTTGTATAGTTTCTGTTAGTTTTTTTTTCTTTAAAACTTTAATAGATTTTATATTAAAGAATTCAGTTATTTTGCATCCCAACTTCTGCACACATGAGGAATATTAGCACCTATTCTGGCCATGTCTCATTGCTCATTAGACACACACAAATACATATAAAGGTCAATGATAGGACAGTAAACATCACATCTGTTCAAGTTCCATAAACTCTCTGTGTGTTCTATAACACCAGAAGGAGTAATGTGGGAATATTAAGTATAGAGTTTAACAAAATTATTTTATGGCTTTTGATATCTTTTTTGATACTGCCCACTTGGCTAATCTTTCTCTGATATCCTAGAAGTTGATTAGCATTTAAAAAATGCTAATATTTTTTATTTTCCACTACATTTTCCACTGTTTTCCTAGTTTTTCCACTAGGTAGTACACTAAAGCAGGAATTTTGCTGAATTCACACAATTCTGTAGTTTTCATATGAATTTTTTTTAATTTCAGATGAACGGGAAGGTGTGCAAAAGAAAACTTTTACAAAATGGGTGAACTCTCACCTGGCACGTGTAACCTGTCGCATTTCAGATCTTTATATGGATCTCAGAGATGGACGAATGCTAATTAAATTGCTGGAGGTGCTTCTGGAGAATTACTGGTAATGTTATTTTATTTCCCCACTTCTCTAGACTCTATAAGTCAAGTCAATTGTCATTCTAATTCTAAAAGGAAATAACTATTTGAAATATTATTACTGTCAATATTGGGGATATCCACCGATCTGTCTATCTGTTTGTGTGTTTGTGTATCATATGATTCCTATGTGCATATCATAGGGTACTTCCATAGAATGCTTTTTTCCAAAACCATATCCTGATCTATGGGTTTCAAACTCCAATTGATGTTTTCTGGCTCCACTGCAATCAGAGCAATGCTAGGGTGGGTTTTTTTTTTTGGTAGTACTGCTGCTGCTCTATGGATTCGAGATTTTTCCATTGATTAGAAATCTTGACCTTCATTGTTTTACAGCTCTTGAACAAATTGCCACTCCCTAAACCTTCAGGTACTGTGGCATCATTCCAAGGCAATATTTAAAATGCAACACCTTGGTAACTTTGCAGCTTCTCCTTAGCAACCACCTCATTTAAAAAAAAAATAGATAGGAGAGAGAAAAACAAAAAAAATGTATTTTCCCTTTTATATGGCTAGGGCAAGGGATCTTTGTGGCTTCAGGATGGTAATAGTTTTAGGGCATAGTATGTACCATACATATTTCTGCACTCTTCTATCAGTTAAATCAATGAATATTTGTTCTCAGTGCTTCAAACTGTTTTGAGGCCAACAGATGTAAAACAATATCATATCAGCTTCTCAGCAGCAGGGTAAATGCCAATAGGTAACAAAATTGTTGTTTCAGTATAGAGAATATGAATGTCTTCATAGTATGTGGCAGCATGGGAAGCCATTTTCAGTATCTCCAAAGTCATTCTAGGCCCCATAAGTACAGTATAGGTTTTGAGGGGATTGTTCACAATATTGTATCTTGATCCATAGATTCGGATAAGTAAACCTAGGCAGGTTACGTTTAGAACCAAAGGGTCCTAAGAAGAGTTTCTTTCAGTCAACTATATGTTGTAAACTTGGCTTAGTGAAAGTGTTCTTTTGGTACCTTTATTGCATTATTGATTTTCTTTTATTCTTCTTCTCACACATAACATGTTTTATTTTAACTAAGAGCACAGTGTGTTTTGGTTCTAAGAATAAAGTCAAATGAATCTGAAAAATATAGAAAAAATCCTGGTATTATTGCAAGAGTTAGAACCTCTTCTTCAAAAGAGAGTAGATTGGGTGTGTGCTCTGCCCTGACTTTAGAGTAGGGAGTAGCTAAACATATTGATATGTTTAGTGTACTAATATAAAGCTGCTTAACTTAATTCCTCAGCCCAAGCCTACTAAAGGTCGTATGCGAATCCACTGTTTGGAGAATGTGGACAAAGCCTGCAATTCCTCAAGGAGCAGCGTGTGCATTTGGAAAACATGGGGTCTCATGATATCGTTGATGGCAACCATCGCTTGGTGCTGGGCCTCATCTGGACAATTATTCTGCGCTTCCAGGTGAGTCTTGCCAGAATCATTAGCAGGAAACCAGAGGCAAGTCTACAATAAGGAATTGTCAGATACATGCACTTGCTTGTCTACTGTTGAGAGTTTACTCTTCTTCCCAGTCTCACCAAAGTTAAAGACTGATGAAGCTGGGGTTTCATTATGTGTTAAAATATATAGTCCTATGATTTTTTTTATGCAACTGAAGAAGGCAGTCCTCCCTCCCCCCCCAAAAAAGAATAGCAGCTTTTATGACCTTAGGATGGAAAATTCTGCTGTAAGCAGGGCAAGGGAAACACATATTCCTGAAATCTAAGCTCTCAATGCATAAAAGTATTTATTTTTGTCAAAATAAATAAAGCAGCAGTCCCCATTGTTGCTGAAAACCCTCTTTATGGATTTTTGAAATCCTAGAGAACGTTTGGTGAAACTGTCACCACAATTATTTCAGGTATGATCCTATACACAAACATATATATGTACACAATTATTGTTTGAGAAAAGCTCCTGTCATATTGGCCTTTTGCAACAGATAAAATCAATCAATTCCAACATTTGTAGACATAAAAAAATATATGTGCTACTTTTTTAAGAAAGGAAATCTATTTTACTAATCTGACTAATTGTGATATTAATGGACAGTGGTTTTCAAAGTAAGACAAACATAGAAGGAGAGCCAAGATAGCCTATGGTAGCAAAAAGGGGAAAAAATATTTCCCCCCAGAGAGCAGCACATGGTCTCTTGGAACAGCTTTCCTCATTATAGCCAATTTAAGGTTTCATCCTCACAGCCTGCTAGTTATAACACGAACATGTGCCAGTAACTGGTTTCAGAAGACCTCCATTTCCTTGTAACTGACTTCGCTTATCACCCAGGTCAGAGCTAAGAAAGCTAAAGTTGCTTCTAACTACTTTCAAAGCAGCATTTTCACAATTTGTGTGGATCTAGCACATTTAACTTACAATGTAATTGATGATACAGCTAGATCTACTGACTCTTGTTGCGGCAAACATATCTCTATCCCTGTGGTTGTGAAGTGCTGCCCTCCATGGTCACCCTTAGTACCTGCAGAGGTGTTTGCCTGAGTAAGTTTGGCCAGCATTTTCCTAAGTATGTCTTACACGGGCTTCCTGTATTCACAGGTTTTAATTGTCTTTAAAAGAGAACTAAACATATTTTAAAAAACAGGACTAGCACTTTCTTGAGTGTTGCACGGGAGATCCATTACTTTTTTTGCTGTTTCTGCTTATTAAAAAGGATTTTCTTGTGCTGTTTGTTATTTTTATTATGCTAAGAGAGGATGTTTTTCCTATTGCTACATCATTATGCCTATTACTCTATTTCTGAGAATAGCTAATTTTGCTGCTAGCGGTGCCATTCTATTCCAGCATTATTTAATCTGGAGCTGCTGTCATCGATAGCACCTTTCTCTGTTACTCTCTGCCCCTCCTCCCCACATTTAAAGCTGGTTGACAATTCATATGAAGTGAAGCAGGAAGTGTGCCTTCAGTGCTTCTCACTGCTCTTCCATACCCCTATGTGTTAAATTAGACAACTTGACATGCAGCTATACCTGTGTTCAAAACACCAGTGATTTTCTTGCTGGCGGATGATATTTGTTGGGAGGAGGAATTTGTTATTGGACATTTGTTAAGTTAGCTGCTCCATGGCTTCTCTCAGCTTGTTAGGAAAGATTGATGGATTAAATTTTCCTGCTGTACCTGTGCCCCAATAATTTTTTCTTATTTATTTTTAATGTTGCAAAGACAAAGGCAAGAAAAGTTTTCAAGAAGAGTATGCCTGTAAGTCTTATGATTGCTCAGAAGAAAATCCTTCTGAGCAATCATAAGGATTGCTTAAGAAACTCAAAAAGAATTGAGTTTGACTCTTCAGAATTGCAACTACAAATAACTGTTGGCTGATTTCCTTTCTTGTTGGTATCAGGCCAGTGGGTCCATTCTTTTAAATAGGCACACCACACCAATGTAGTAATCTTTCAGGCTTATTTGTGTCACATTTGCAATATTTCTGTAGCATTTGTTAATTGTAAATTAATATGAGAATTTATTGAGAAGTTAGAAAAAAAAAAGAAAGAGTGGCATAGTATTGTAAATTCCTGAATAAACTTGTTTTCATCAGAACTGGTAGACAGAATTAAAAAGCAACTTACAGTATATAATATTTTTAAAATAGCATGGAATAAGTGCTGTGGAGAATATTATATACAAAAAGAATTTTATTCAAGGCTACAAGGTGAGGAACATGGCCATTCTCCCACTTGATACTGTATTTAAACCAGTAATACTTTACACCTAATTAAAAGACTGAGATCCTTTATAAAACACTGAAACAAAAATTAAGAAAACAAGAGATAATTCCATGTTTAAACAATGTTGCAGATTATTTTTATATGATGTAGTTGCTTTAAGATAATCCCTATAAAATTTGTCTTTTCCAGTGGTTGAAGGAGAAACTGGGTTTTTGAGGGCAAAATTATTAGTTTAATTCTAAATAGCTGAATGGATTTGTAAAATAAATAAATTAAATTATCATATAGTTAATTTTGTCTTTATAGTATGATAATTATTTAAAAGATTCGGGACTTTATGGACCAAATTATAGTGAATTTCTTCCAGATTGTAATATTTGAGGATTACAGCCATATGTGACTTGTAAATAAATAATCTGTTTTGGGTAAAATACATCTCAAAACAGTTCAATAAAAGCAATCATAAAAATTTTACAAGCAATTTGGATTGGATATTTGGAAATGTAATAATGTGAAGGATAATTAAATAAGTAATTTTTACCTTGCTTCAACCCAACTTTCTACAAATCATTTGTGATAAGATCTCTATTAGGTTATAAGTGTGAAGATCAGAGCTATACAAATAAAATATGCACAAAATAAGCATCTGAAATGACAGTTGCTGTGGAATTTTTCCTTTTAATTTAGATCCAGGATATCATTGTTCAGACTCAAGAAGGCCGGGAAACCCGTTCAGCAAAGGATGCATTATTACTTTGGTGTCAAATGAAAACTACAGGGTATGATATTGCTATTATTATTTTTTCTCTAAACTCATTGTGACTTGTTCATTAAACCAATGGTATCAGCTAGGCAAATACTAAATATTAAGCAAATCTATACAGAGTCTGAAAATTGACAAGGTTTCCATCCCATTCATCCAGTGATAGTATAAAACCATTAAACTATCAAAATAATTCATAAGGACAGAGCTATCTAATGCAAAGACAGAAAGCTGTGCTAAAATGTTTCTTGTTGAAAATGTAAGTACTTTGTTTGGAGCCTTGTTTGATTTGCAATGTATTTAACAAAATTGGTTTTTGACCTTTTGTTTGAGATAGATTGAAAATACTTATGTACTCTGCCAATATTATAATCTTAATAAAAGTGTTAGTGATGGAGAAAAGAGAGCAAAGAATCAAGATAGCTAGCATCTATTCTTTTCCTGTCCATTTCCTGTGCATACTGACATTCTGTTTCAGGTGGAATGGATGGAATCAACAATGTGAAACGTGATAATATTTGTAGAACTCATAGTAGAGTTCAGCATTGTTTAAAAACATTGCCACAAGAGAGTACAAAAAACTATGCATCTTCAATATGATCTTCTTTGTACAAATGTAGCTTTAAAAAATCTGAAAATGAGACTTGGATGTTAGAGCAATCCTTTTCATCCTCATCTGGAGGAGAGGTTGTGTGCAACCCCTTCCCAAGGCAGGAGTCCTTCCTTCTCTTTGAGAGCTGTCAGTGGCAGACATGAGGGAAATGGTATGTGTGTGTGTATGAGAGAGAGAGAGAAAGAAAGAATGAGAAAGAAAGAAAGAAAGAAAGGAGAGAGAGATAAGAAAGAACAAAGGAAGGAAGGAAGGAAGGAAGGAAGGAAGGAAGGAAGGAAGGAAGGAAACTTATGATCACAATTGAGCCCAAAATTTTGATTGCTAAGCTACAGCATTGTTAAGTGAGTTTCACCACATTTTCCAACTTGGCCACACCCACCCAGTCACACTACCACCGAGCCACTACCACCCGGGTCACATGATAGCTGAGCCACTCCCACAAAACAGGCCACACCTACCGAATAGATTTTTAAAAAATTGAAACCCACCACTGATGTGATTTATACTGAAAGCAGTTTCTGAGAGGCTTATTTTATTTCAAACATCCGCTGAACATTCACATGTAATATATTTCTTTCAAGTCCCAAGCGTCTTCCTTTTCTTGTGCAACAGTGGAAATCAATTCAACTGTTTAATTGTTTTCAACATTGTGGGCAGGGTGTTACTTTATGGAACCATTTTTCTATTCTCTCAGTGGAGAAAAATATCCTGATATGAGCTGCTGTTTTCATTATTCTGTTGTAAAGTAGATAAAAGTTGGATTAGAATGGATAGAAATATCCTGTGTACTTTAGGTAACCCAACCTTGCCCTTCCTGAATAATTATTTATTCACCCAAGCTAATATCATTCTTCCAATGGCAGAAAATCTGTACTTCTAAATACCAATTGGAAGTGGCTTCAAAATGTAAGTTTAGCTGAAAGTGACTTTTCTGTCTAAGTAAAGTGCATCCTGTCAAGTTATACATGATTAGATTATGATTTTGTGGTTATCATTTTATTACTGATATTATCTTGTTTGTGTCCCCTTTCTTTATCTTTGTAATTAGCTATCCCCATGTTAATGTCACCAACTTCACCTCCAGCTGGAAGGATGGTTGGCTTTTAACGCTCTTATTCACAAGCACAGGTAAAGATAGCCTACAAAGATCTAAGCCATTTTAAGTGTTTGCTAATAAGTCTAGGTTTTACTAATCATTGGAGTGCATATCTGCACACTTGCTACAGAGGCCTATTAGCTACCATCTGTTCCATATGAACTTTGCCTCCTTACTTCCAAGTTCAGATGCAAAACTGATCAGTATCACCCTCTCAATTTCTGATGCTCAGAAATGAGTATGGCTTGTGTAGCCAAAATTGCACCATTCTCACCCAAAAATATTGGCGGACCCAAAGGTTTTGGACTATTGCACAAAACAGGGAATGGGGAAGGAGGGGCCCATAGTCTGTATGCTGTATGGTAACAGATTGACTGACTGCAGCAGAAGGCTACAGAAGATTTTGGATACAGTGGTATGCAGGCATGGCTGGAACATGGATCAAGGGGACACCATATTCAATACTTTCAAATTAATTTACCATAGCAGAATTGGTAGCATATTGTGTTGTTTAAAATACAGGGTTTTTTTTTCCCCTCCTTCATTTCTAGGCCTGACCTAATTGACTTTGAGAAATTGAAACACTCAAATGCCAGGCACAATTTGGAACATGCTTTCAGCGTAGCAGAGCGGCAACTTGGTATCACACAACTTCTTGATCCAGAAGGTGAGTGCACTTGGCTCAATGCCTGCCTTTTAAATTGAGAATTGAGCTGACAGGGCAGAGTTAAGAATTATATAGAATAATAGTTACAGAAGCTAAGCAATAGGTGCATAATATTTGCCTGTCAAAGTTCATGAAGCAGTTCAGTCTATAAACATGGATGGTTGTTTGTTTCTGCAATAATATATTCTTAAGCTGTCAGGAAAGTCTCCTATATAAGCCCTTTGAAAAGAAAAATAATGAGTCATGTCCCTTTGCCCACTTCAGAGCTCTTTTTCAAACAGGCATTTATTTTATTTACAAGGCTTAAAAGCCATTACAATCAAATTAACTCTGAGCAGGGTACAATTTCCCAAGTCTGTAACTTGGGTTAAAAAACAGACAAGATAAATAGAGAAATAAATATAACATCTTGTATATCTTGATAAAAAAAACCAAAACTGAAAACCATAAATCACAATACAACCAACACATTGTCTAAGGAATAGTCACAGCAACCCTGCTTCTGCACTTTTTGGTGTAGTATTATTAATACTTTTAATTATGATAGTTGTCAATTATTTTGTCAGAATTGCTTTTAATTTTGCTTGATCTATTTTTTTATTTATAAGCTGCCTTGAATTTTATCATAGAAAGGTGAGATTCAGTATGAATAAATATCTCTGCTGTGCATAGTCTCAAATTAACTACGTTGTATATGATATAGAATTTTTGTTGAGATAATTCATTCTTTCAGTTGCCTTCCATAAATGCCTTTCTGTAAAACATTCCATGTCATCCTCTTTTCCACTTCATTCTCTTCGCTTAACATGGAAAATACATTAATTTTTTAAAATACCCTGTCATAGTTATTTTATTTTTGAAAATGCTTAAAAGGAAATCTGGCCTACAGTATTATGAGAAGACTATCAGAGGATTGGCTCTGATTCCTTACTGTTGGGTGAGCAACATGATGCCTGCAGGCACAGCTGTATCCGCCGCCGACACTCCCACACTTCCTTTGGCACTCAGCAGGCCCCTCCCACCCCACCTGGTTTCTTTATCTCCGAAAGCTGGAAATCAGCGGAGTTCAGACTTCAAATCGTGCTCTCATTCACTCCCTACATATATTTAATCTCCACTTGGACCTAGGCCATTTTCTAAACAAAAAGAAAGAGCATGGAATAACTCAGACTTTGATCTTTTATTTCTGCTCAGTCTTCCATTTCTCTGAAACTAAAATAAAAGCAAAAAAAGTTACTGGCAGGTGAGGTAGTAGCATGGGAATCAGTTTGTTGGTGGGGTGGGGGTGAGGGAGGGAGGGAAGAAAAGAGAGATAGAAGGGACTGAAAAATCCACTCAGCTGAGGAGTGGAATAATAGAAAGGGAAGCTGAAACTAGGAAAACTACAGCAGGGAGAGAAACAAATGAAAAGCAACCTTTGAGAAGAGGACAAGTTGTGCTAGTAGCAGGAGTTTGTATAATAATTAAAGTTGCAGTTGTACAGTGTGTCTGAATGAAAGCATTGGAAAGAGAGATTGGGTTTGAAAAATGAAAAAGGTATGCTTCTGGGTGTTGACAATGAAGTATAGTGGTTTTTAAAAAATATATATATTGTGCAACATCAGAAAAGCTTTGTGTATTTGAGGAATAACTATTTTGGAGATCTTCCTTTCTGGGGAAATATTTAGTAATCTTGATTTTCAAATAATGTATTTAATTTTAATTTAGGCATAATTTATTTAGGCATAAAATTTTTTTTTTATGAAAGTTGTCCTGTCCTTAGCTTTGATGTGAGCTTTCTACTCATTAAGTCATTGTAGTTAACAACCATGCCTTATGGTTTAGTGTGTTGTGTGAACTTTGCTTATTGTAGTTTATTCAGAGCCTGTTCCTGCTCAAGCCTCCCGTTTACTGTCTCAGATCAATTGTTGCTGTGATGGTGGATCTACTTTCATGAACAGATTCTGTAACAGTTAACACTAATCTCTGATCCAGTTTTGATTATAATCCTGCTTCCAATATTGAAAGAACTTTTTGATCATGTGGCCAAGAGGATGCTGCAATGGTCCTAAGTGTGAAAAATGGTCATAAGTCACTTATTTTGGTGTTGTAACTTGAATGGTTGCTAAATGAACGATTATAAGTTGAGGACTACCTATATATAGCACTAGTACTTAGATTTATATACCACTTCACAGAACTTTACATCCCTCTCTAAGTGGTTTACAGAGTCAGCATATTGCTCCCAACAATCTGGGTCCTCATTTTATCGACTTTGGTAGATGGAAGGCTGAGTCAACCTTAAGCTGGTGAGAATCAAACTGTTGGCAATCCATAGTCTGGAGAAGTAGCCTGCAGTATTGCCTTCTAACCACTGCGTCACCACAGTTCTTAGCATAATCTAGTCAACATGTAATGCTTGTATTACGCAAATTTCACCTACCAAGTCTGTTTAAAAAAGTTCATGTCAGGGTATTCAATACCATGTTCAACACCATGTTTCTACTTTAACTCTGTTTTTTTTAAAAAAAACCATTGCCATAGATTCATTATAGTTAATAATGTAATGATTTGCACTTTTTTGTTTGTTTATCAGGAACTGGTCTCTATAGTATTCTCCAATAAATAAATAATGTTGATGCTAGAAAACAAGATTTTATTAGCCTAGCTGTACTCCCATGCCTTCTGCTGTTTTTGTACTTGAAATCAGCAAGGTGATCCCATGGTGAGCACTGTTCATTATGTAGCTCTCTCCAAAATGGGAAGCATAGTTCAGACTGAACTCTTATCTGCTGTCAGGTTCTGTTTTCAAACAAATAATTTTCTCTTGGAAATCTATTTGCTACTCAGATGTTTTTTACGGAGAACCCAGATGAGAAATCCATTATCACTTATGTGGTTGCTTTCTATCACTACTTTCGAAAATGAAGGTCCTTGCTGTAGAAGGGAAAAGAGTTGGAAAGGTAAGAACACGGTCATATAACTCTTGAGCAACATAATTTTTAATATTTTAGAATTGCTTCATGACCTTCGTTCAATCATCTAAACAAAGGTAGATGATAAGAAAACAGTAAGGCTGGAAATTTATGGCTCTTTTGTAGCCTATGTCTATTTTCATGATGCACTTCCAGAACTGCATTATTATTTTTTTTAAAAACAAACCTATATAATATTTTTAGAAGCCTGGTCATACAACTATTGTATTGCTGTGGTTATTATTGGTATAGCCCTTATTTGGAAATTAGCTGCCTTCTTCTACCATTTCAATCTCTACCAGGTTACATTATAGTGCTATGGACTTATGTTGTTTGTTTGTTATTTGTATCCATCTTTATTTTTACAAATAACTCAGGACTTCATTGGTTCAATCTCTAGAAGCCAGGTTACATTGTAGTGCTACGACTGTATGTATGTATGTATGTAGTATGTATGTATGTATGTATGTATGTATGTATGTAGGTATATATCTCAACTTTATTACTTTTACAACTAACATCAAGACTTCATTGGTTCCTATTCAGCAATATCTAGCAGGAGGCTGAAGCAATTGCATCTGCACAGGGTTAGAAGGTAGACGACCCATAATTTGGGGAATTATAGGAATATCTCGATTGAACTACAGAGATACCACATAAGGAAAGTCTGCCTTATGGAATGTGTGCATAGTTTGTATATAAATTATATAAAAAATGTATGAACTGGAGAAGGGAATATGGGCATGATCATTCTTGTTCAACCACTCAACATTTGATGCGATGCTGCCAGTATGAAAGCTGCCAAAGATTTCCTTTTAGAGCCTTACAGCCGGTGGTTCTTATTCTGGCTTGACACCCTTGCATGCCCTGCAGAATTTCTAATGTGATGAAGTCAGACTTGTTGACACTGTGGAAAATTTCCATCTGCAGGATCTGGAAGTTCATAAAGGTCTTACTTAACATATTTTCAGTAGCAGAAGCAGGTGCCAAGTGAGCTGCAGTATGAGTTGTTTGGTTTTTTCTTTCCTCCCCTCAGGTAATGGACCATGCAATAGAGACTGAGAAGATGATTGAAAAATACAGTGGATTGGCTTCAGACCTGCTGATGTGGATAGAACAGACCATTACCAATCTCAACAGCCGCAAGTTTGCTAATTCCTCTGGCAGGCGTGCAGCAGCAGCTCCAGTACTTCAGTACATATCGCACAGTAGAAAAACCACCCAAGTAAGCATCTTCACCTGGAAGAAAGTGGATTTTCTTTTTCTGAGAGACAGGGAAAAATACGTACATTTACCTATCTCATTGTGACTCATTTGGCTGTGATCTGAGGCTTTTAGAAGTGTTGAATATCAGCACATCACATTGATGATGATGTAATGAATAAGAGTGAGGGAGATGGCTTGAAGGAGAAAAGGATATCTTGCAGGCCTGCAGTTTTTTTCTCTTTTTTCAAATTAATGAATTTGGAGAATGTTGATATTAAATCAGATGCAATAAATCATCTGATTTAATATTTCAAGATAATAAATGGAAAAAGTCTGATCCATTCCCTCCAAAGATGTTAAAGTAACAATTTGGGGAACCAAATGAGACCAATGTTAGTTTCTTCCAGAAAGTAAATGTGTAGAAAGATATAGTTTTAGAAATAGAAACTTTACAATGTAGATACATTACACAGAGTAAAGTCTAATACATACTTACTGTATTTTGGGGGTGAAAGATGCATCTTTTTCCTCAAAAAAAGAGGCTGAAAAATCTGGGTGCGTCTTATACACCAAATTTTTTGCCTCCCATACCCCCGCCCCTTCACCAAAATGGCCATGCATACCCTTATGAAGGCTTTCAGAGAACTCCTGGGGGCTGGGGAGGGCAGAAATAAGCAAAAAATGGGCATTGCCAGTCCCCAGCAGCACTCTTTAAGTCTCCATAAGGCTATGCATGCAATTTTTTTGACAAAAAAACGGACCCGTTTTTGCGAAAAAGAGCTGTTTTTTTTTGCTCTTCTCCCCCCAGGAGCACTCGCAAGCCCCCCTCCCACAAAGCTATTCTGCCTTTTTTTTTTTAAACAAACCGGGCCTGTTTTCACAAAAAACGAGCCGTTTTGGGAGGTTTAAAGAGTGCAGAAACTTTTTTTTTCTTTTGGAAAGCTCTTTAACTGATTGATGAATTACAACTGAGCAAGTGCTGTGCCAGCAGAAATAAAGTCGTAGGTGCTGCAGATTGTCAGCGATTTCCTCTCCGCACATGGATAAATACACCTGGAAACATTCTACCTACCTACCCTTCATCTCTCTCTCTCTCTCCCTACCTACCTACTGTATTTCTCCCTCCCTCCCTCCCTCTATCTACCTACCTACTCTCTCTCCCCCTATCTATCTACTGTATTTCTCTCTCTCTATTCTCTCTCTCTATCCCTCCACCTACCAACCTACTTAGTCCCTCTCTCTCTCCCTACCTATTTACTGTATTTCTCTCTCTCTCTCTCTTTCTTTCTATTTCTCTCCCTCTATTCCTCTACCTACCTACCTACCTACCTACCTACCTACCTACCTACCTACCTACCTACCTACCTACACACTTTCTTTCTCCCTACCTACCTACTGTATTTCTCTCTCTCTCTATTTCTCTCTCTCTCTATCCCTTTATCTACCTACCTACCTACTTACCTACCTACTCTCTCTCCCTCCCTCCCTATCTATTGTATTTCTCTCTCTTTCTCATCCCTCTCTTTCCCTCTATCTACCTGCCTACTTTTAAAAAAATTTGCCTCTTCAAAACCTTGATGCGTTTTATACTCCGAAAAATATGGACATAATAATCAACTCTATTGAATATTTAAGAGCTAATTCTTAGTAAATATTAGTGGAATTGTCCCAAATATCCTGTATTTGTATTACCCCACCTGGATTAGTAGTAGTGAGAAATTCTCCAATGTTCAAGTGGAAGATCTTAGGCACACTAATACTTAAGGGCCGGTTACTGCTCCAGCCTCCCATTTGGTGTCTCAGATCAATTGTTGCTGTGATGGTGGATCTACTTTCCACAACAGGTTCTGTTAGTACTGCTTTTGGCAGTAACAGTGGCAATACTCTAATCTCTGCATTTCTTTACACTGAATGTCTACCATCTAATGTTTCCCCACATAACTGTATCCCCACAAGGGAGGAAGTAGTCCTTGACATGATCACAGTTGGGACCAGAATATCTGTTGCTAAGTTAGATGATTGTTAAGTGAATTGTGCTTGAATTTTACAACTTTTTATCATGGTGTTAAGTGAATCACTGCAGTTGTTAAATGAATCATGAGATTATTAAGCAAAACCCACTTCCCCCATTGACTGCTTGTTGGAAGCCAGCTAGAAAATCACAAATGGTGATCACATAACCCTGGAATGTTGCAATCATCATGCTGATTGCCAATCATCTGAATTTTGATCATGTGATGTGAGGTTGCTACAACAGTCTTGCGTTGCAAGCATCTGTTGTAAGTTTATTTTTTCAATGCCATTTTAACTTTGAATGGTTGTTAAATAAATGGTTGTAAGTTGAGGTCTACCTATATTTCTAACATAGCTGTTTGAAAAGTAGGTTCCCAAAAATGCTATTTGGGTTGCTAAAGCAAAGGAAAGCAAATGTATTTTCCTTTTGTGAAAGTAAGAAATTGCTGTGAAAAGAAGAATTGTGACAAATGCAGATTATTCTGAATACTTAATATGCTGTTTTTCTGAGATTCCTCCTTCTGCAAAATTATGAAACGTACAGTTAGAGACTTTCTGTGCTGCAGATTAACTATTTCAGTATGGAACAAGAAGTGTGATCTAATTACTGCTTATTCCCTTTCCTACTAAAGAATGATCAGAAATTCTGTCTGAGTTTCTGTAGGTTTGGATTTCAGCCAATGCCTCTGAAGGGATTGGATTTCAGAATTTTAAAGCTATTATACCATTATATAAGTTGCAATTAGCCCACTGAAAGGATATTCATGTACAGCATTACTTTTTAATTATTTTGTTGAGAACATGATTCAAAAAAATGTACTTCAGTGACATGGTTGCGTGCCTTACATCATCTTCTTTGAGATTTTCTAAACTCTAAAGATATTTTCTTATATTTGTCTGTTCTAGATTTCAAGAGAAGGGGAATTTAGAAGTTCTGCTTTTTACCATCCAGTCCAGAATGCGAGCAAACAATCAGAAAGTGTATACGCCTCATGAAGGAAAACTTGTGTCTGACATCAACAGGGTAACTAAAATACAGCCTTTTAATACATCCTTAATCAATTTCTCTCTCTCTCTTTCTTCATTTTTAGTTTGATGGTTGGAAAAGTGGGAAAACCATTTGTTTACATGTAAAAAAATGCAGGTTCAGTCTTGAATTTTATGTAGCAGGCCAAGAAAATTTCTGAAAGGAGTACAAATAGTACACTCTTAATCATGTTCTAATTTCATTCTGTATTATCATATGTCATTGTCGAAAAATGTAAATGGCAGATTGGGAAAGATATTGTGCAGTTATATAGCTAACATGGAAAAATAGACTTACACTTACCGTATTTTACGGAGTATAAGATACACCTTTTTTCCTCCAAAAGAGAGGATGAAAATTTGGTGCATCTTATACACCGAATACAGCATTTTTAGCCTCCTGAAACCCGCCCCTTCACCAAAATGGCCGTGCATACCCTTATGAAGGCTTTCAGAGAACTCCTGGGGGCTGGGGAGGGCAGAAATAAGCAAAGATGGGTCTTTTTCGCCCCCTCCCAGCCCCCAGCAGCATTCTATAAGCCTCCATAAGGCTATGCATGCAATTTTTTGACAAAAAACGGACCCATTTTTGCAAAGAAAAGGTAGTTTTTTGCTTGTTTTTAACACCCCCACCCCTCCAGGAGCACTCTGCAAGCCCACCCCCCAAGCTATTCAGGCCTTTAATTTGAAAAAACAACGGGCCCGTTTTTGTGAAAAATGGGCTGCTTTCAGAGGTTTGCAGAGTGCAGAAACTTTTTTTTCCTTTTGGAAAGCTCTTTAACTGAATTACATTGATCAAGTGCTGTTCCAACAGAAACAAAGTCTTAAGGTTTGTCAGCGATTTCCTTCTCCAGCACATGGATAAATATACCTGGAAACATCTACCTACTTGCATACTCTTCTCTCCCTACTTACTTATTGTATTTCTCTCTCTCTCTATCCCTCTATCTATCCATCCATCTATCTATCTATCTATCTATCTATCTATCTATCTATCTATCTATCTATCTATCTATCTATCTATCTACCTACCTACCTACCTACCTACCTACCTACCTACCTACCTACCTACCTACCTACTTCTCTCTCTCCCTACCTATCTACTGTATTTCTCTCCTCTCTCTATCCCTCTATCCAGAGGTGGGTTCCTACTGGTTCGCACCGGTTCGTAGAAACAGTTGGTCAAATCTACTGAACCGGTGAGAGGAGGTTCCACTGGTGGACCCGGAAGTAAGTTCCGGAACACCTGCCACGGCCCTCTTTTTTCTCCCTCTTTTGTTTTTTTTTTTTCCCCCTCCTGTTTTCACTCGCTCACTTGCCCTGCCCATCTGGAAGCTGCTCCATTGCTCGCTCCTCCCACCCGTCCGCACTATCCTAGCCCTGACCACCGGTCACTGATTGGCTACCTCACCAATCTCTGGCACGGTGGTGGGGACAGTGGCAGGAGTTTCTCGCAAGGCCTTTGCAAGGTCCCCGGACTTGCCTAAGATGCCTGGCCACCAGAAAGCACAGGCGTGGGGATGGGGACGGTGACAGGAGCTTACGCAGTGCAGCCGGCATCTTTGACAAGTTTGGGGACCTTGCAAGGCCTCAGCGTTTTTTGCATCGGGGCGTGCTGCAAGAGAGAGGGAGTAAAGACTTTTACTGGATTGTTGGTGGTGGAGGTGCGGGCCCGTGCTCACTAAAGCAAGTCTGGGGAAGTCCTTTGCGCCAGCCATAAAAGGTCTTCACTCCCACCTCTTGCAGCATGCCCCGATGCGAAAAATGGCAATATTGGCACACTTGGGGCTGCTGCTGCGATGTCCAGGAGGCTAAACCAAGAACCTTGGCGCTCTTCTCCGCGTTCTCCTCGGCTCCTCGCGATGGCAATAGACGTCCAGAAGCAGCGGGGGCTGGAAACCCAAGCCCCCATTAGCCCCAAAATCCGATTATGGACATCTATTGCAGTCGTGAGGAGCCGAGGAGAGCGCGGATAAGAGCACGAAGGTTAGGGTTACTGGGCAACGTGTGTGTATGTGGGGGAGGCTGGAGCAGTTCCGCTCTGAATGGAGGGAGAGGAAAAAAGTTGGCATTCTCCCTGCTGCAGCCTTTAAATGGCAGAGAGAAGCTGAACTCCGCCACCCCAATTCACAGAGGAACTGCCCCTTTATGTCTCCCCAATCCCCTCCCTCCCGGGGTCAAAGTGCCTGAAAGGGACAGGCAGGCTGCCACAGCTCCACTGAGAAGATATTTCTGAGAAGAGAAACTTCTCCGGTCCGGCTACACCCGAGCTGGTGGAGCACCCACAACCGTCGCCCCATCGCCAGGGAAACAGCCAGTGCAGGTGAGCTGCGTGGTTGCTCCGATCGCACAGGCGCTCCACCAGCTCAGGTGCAGCTGGACCCAAGAAGTTTCTCTTCTCAGAAATGTCTTCTGAGTAAAGCTGTGGCAGCCTGCCTGTCCCTTTCAAGTGCTTCGACTGCCAGGAGGGAGAGGGCCACGGGAGCATAAAGGGAGCCGCAGCTCCTCTGTAAATGGAGGGAGAGGAAAAAAGTTGGGATTCTCCCTGCTGCAACCTTTAAATGGCAGAGAGAAGCCGAACTCCACCCCCCTTCACAGAGGAGTTGCTGCTCCCTTTATGTGGATGTGTGATATTTTGAAAGGACTGGGAAATCTCCCATGCAGTCTCTGAACAAGAAAAATGTATTTGCATGTTAATGGGGAAACAGTGGGCTAATTATAATCTTAAACTATATTTGGCTTACTATACAGATAATTTAGTGCAAAGCTGTGCACAACAGTATTAGATTTCTGTGGTTTTATCTTCCTTAGTTGGTTTTGGGGAGAGCTATGGAAAGCTAAAACAAATGCTGTGTAACAAGCGTGAAGCATTCCTTTTGATTCATTGGAGAATTAAAACCAAACCTTATTTCAAAGGAGAGAAGTTTCATATCATGCAACTTTCATTAAAACTGTTTCACATGCCCTTAAATCTTGGTGGGGGGGAGACAATAGTGAACATTTAGGAAGTAGGGTAGTAGTGGCAAATATCTTACAATAATACTTTGATACAACTATTATAAATTGTTCAGCAATAATTTAACTAAAAGAATTGTGCATACTATATATAAATTGTTACTTCTTAGCAGGAAGTCCAATATTTTTTTCTTTGGATTTTCCCATTTGGCTGAGTTTTTCAGTACTCCAACATACTATTCTTTTTTATTGGGGATATGTTTATGAATTTTTTTTTTAAGCAACAGAACCTGTTCATATTAATAAGTAGGAAATCTGTTGGACATCAAACTTATTTTAAAAGTATCATTATGTAGAACTCATTTTAGTAGTCTGGATTATGAAAGAATTGCAGGAAAATATTAGATAAAACAGAAATAAGCTAAAATAGGGGTGGTGGTGGTGAATCAACTTCTTGTTTTTTGCCCATGTTTTGTTACAAACTACTCTAACTGTTGCCTGTTTTTTTAGCAATAATGATTACATTGAATATGATATTAATATATAAAGCATGTGATATGGTTCCAGGATCAGAGCTAGGCTATATTGAATGGCCTGAAGGTGTGTTAACATTCAAGGAAGCTAAAGCTGCAATATAGGAAAGGCAGTTCTGGGCCCTCTAAGTACTTGGAAAATAGACCACCTGTGAACTATTTGTAAAACTACTCTGATTGCCATATAGAAGAAAGTATGAAATGGGCTTGTATAAATCATTTGTGGGATTTTGGAACATCTGCTTCATTGACCAGATCTGGAGGAGTGCTCAGAACCCTGTAAAATAACTTGCCTAGCTTTAGTACAAATGCTAGGACTGCATGGTACTTTGGATTCTGTTCCAAACAAAGTACTGAAGAGAAAACAAGACTGTAAATATAGTACCCCACCCACAACTCTTTAAAGTAGATATTTCATGAATCCATGAAAAAGGTGCCGCTGCTTTAAAAAGTACCAGGTAGATGCTGTGGGCTTTACATTCCTATATATTCAAAAACAGTGCATAGCCCTAACAAACATTATTTAATGAATTTAAGTTGTTGCCACTGCTTTGAAGTTAAATTCAGGTGTATGGATGCCTCTTTCTTTTTTGTGTAATTTATACCTCTATCTTGACTGGGAATGTTGACATCATCTTGGCCACTCCCATACAGTCACATGGCCGGCAAGCCACTCCCACCCAATCACATGGCCAGCAAGCCACTCCTACCCAGTCACATGGCCGGCAAGCCACTCCCACAAAGCAGGCCACAGCCACAGAGTAGGTTCCAAAAATGTTTGAAACCCACCACTGCCTCTATTCCCCTACCTACCTACCTACCTACCTACCTACCTACCTACCTACCTACCTACCTACTACCTATACACTCTCTCTCCCTCCCTCCCTACTCTATCTATCTATCTATCTATCTATCTATCTATCTATCTATCTATCTATCTATCTATCTCTATTTCTCTCTCTCTATCCCTTTATCTACCTACCTACTCTACCTACCTACCTACTTACCTACCTATTGTATTTCTCTTTCTTTCTCCCCCTCTCTATCCCTCTATCTACCTACCTACTTTTTTTAAATTTGTCTCTTCAAAACCTTGGTGCGTCTTATACTCCAGTGCATCTTATACTCCGAAAAATATGGTATCTAATAGTTACAGAAATTTATGTAGTTTATTTAGAGTGTATTCTTATTTGCACAGGCCTGGGAGAAGTTGGAAAAGGCAGAGCATGAACGGGAACTAGCACTGAGAAATGAGCTTATAAGGCAGGAGAAGCTGGAGCAGCTTGCCCGACGTTTTGATCGCAAAGCTGCCATGCGAGAGACCTGGCTTAGTGAAAATCAACGCCTTGTGGCACAGGTAATAAAGAACTGTCTGGGACTTTGCAAGGTGTGTAATTGTGCTTTCTAAGAAAACCTAATGTACATAAAGCATTTAATCCGAACCCAGAAAGTACATTTGTAAATAATTATTTTAAGATTATTTTTTTCAAATAGAAACACAAAACATGAATGAAGCTTGTCCTCTTGGGGAATACTACTTCTTACATTCAGAACAGTTTGTGGCCTGAAGCATGTGGAATTTTATGTACATGTGAGCAAACATCTCCCACTGAATAATATGAACATGAATCAAGTATATACATTCACGGAATATCCCAAGTAGCCAATATCTAATATAAAGTAAAATTATTTTTCACAAGCTTTGAGTTTTTGCAAGATGTTTTCTGAATGAGGGGGAGAGTTTGGTGAATCCAGAAATAGGTGCAAAACTTAAAATTTTAGACAGTTATGCATGATAAGTTTTCTAGTCCCACTTTAGGCATGAAAAACCAACTGAGTGACATTGGTCCAGTCACATACTCTCTCAGCCCAGCCCACCTTACAAGGTTCTTGTGGGAAAAATAGGAGGAAGGATAATTTGGTTTGTTTGCTGCCTTGAGTTATTTATAAACAACAATAAAGGTGGGATAAAATCAAACAACTAATAAAATGTAACTCGATTTGATCAAATTACACCAGCAGTATATTCATGACTATGTGAGTTTCTCGTGAGATGTATTTACGATGGATTCTTCGAAATATCATGAATCCTTTGTTCTTTGAAAATGACTCGCTTTCCTGTTTTGTACTATTGTATACAAATAGTACAGTCCTACTTTGAATGTGCTATTTGTATACAGTATTGGAATTTTTTGGGGATCATGTGTTATCCTGAAAATTGAATGAATTACCAAATGTTTCATAAATTATAATGAACAGAATTTTATTGGATAAAAGTATTGACCTGCATATGATGCAATTTTGTGGTTCAGTACTTCTCCATACAGGAGCAGGAACATCACTTGTCCAAGGAGTTTAAAGGTCAGATTTTGGAGTTGTTTGCTTCAATGCAGTTTACAAAGTGTAGTGGTGCCCTGCTTCTTTTTTGCATTGCAGTACCGTTTCAATCCTACATTTGGAGTCAAGGTGGCTCTGCAATGCAGCATTTTGCCCACCCTTTCAGCCTACTATCATGGGTAATTAAAAACAAACAGGTCATTAAAAACCCCGTATTTGTCCCAAAACTGTGCTGTGTTATTTTATGGATGCATCCCATTTTGTGATGCTCAGTGTGAGAGATAACAGGCAGCGAAGATATTGTTGACAAAACTATCTTTGCTTGGGACAGGATAACTTTGGAAATGACTTGCCAGCTGTGGAGGCAGCAAAGAAGAAGCATGAAGCCATTGAGACGGACACAGCTGCCTATAAAGAACGGGTACAGACCATAGAGGAGGTGGCCAAGGAACTGGAGGTAGAGAATTACCATGACATCAAACGCATCAATGCTCGCAAGGACAGTATCCTGCGACTCTGGGAGTACCTCTTGGAACTGCTGCAAGCACGGCGCCAGAGACTGGAGATGAATCTGACACTGCAGCAGCTGTTTCAGGACATGCTGCATAGCATCGACTGGATAGAGGAAATGAAAGTAAGGAGGGGCCTGGATAAGACTTGGTGGATTGCTGGAGATAAATTGGAAAATGTGGATAAAGGCCCAAATGCTGCATTATAACACTGGTTTAAGTTATTGAATCTTGCCAGGCTCCTTAAAGTCTGATAGAAAACATATAATGAAAAACAACACCTCAGACTGATAAATGACCAACTTCATTAGCATTGATTATACTAGCCAGTTCTCTAAAAATATTTTACATTTTACAAGCTGTTTAGAAAGCTACTTTGAAATGCCTTTTGGTTAAGGCATCTTATCAAACTGGCACCTGCCAGCTGTTCTGAATTTACTGTACTTTACATTGTTCAGAAGCACCATCAGGTAGAGCATATTTTAATAATTTGACAGGATGTTGCAGTAGAGCAGAGTTGGGAGGGAATTTGGAGGTCTTTTAGTCCAACCCCTTGCTCAGTCAGGAAGCCCATTTCAGGCAAATGGTTATCCTATCTCCTCTTAGAAACCTCCAGTGTTGGAGCACCTACAACTTCTGGACGCAAGTCATTCTCCTGATTAATTGTTCTAACTGTCAGGAAATTAGTTCTAGGTTGGTTCTCTTCTTGATTAGTTTCTATCCATTGCTCCCTTCATGTGCTGTGGAGAACAGTTGACTCCCTCTTCTTTGTGGTAGCCTCTTAAATATTGGAACACTATTATCATGTCACCACTAGTTCTTTTTTTTCATTAACTGGATATATCGAATTCCTATAACTGTTCTTCATATGTTTTAGCCTCCAGTCCCCAAATCATTGTTGTTGCTCTTCTCTGCACTTTTTCTAGAGTCTGAAAATCTCTTCTATATCGTGGCAACCAAAACTGGATGCAATATTCGAAATGTGATCTTATCAAGGCATTATAAAGTGATATTAACACTTCATGTGATCTTGATTCTATCCCTCTGTTCTATCCCAACTGTGTTGGGGTTTTGTTTTGTTTTTTGGCAGCTGCAGCACACTGCTAGCTCATATTTAAGTGATTGTCCACTAAGATTTCAGGATTTGAGCCAGGTACTACCTATAATATATCTGTGCATTTGGTTTTTCTTGCCTAAATGTAGAACCTTACTTTTCTCTACATTGAATTTCATTTTGTTAAATAGTGTTCAAATCTGTCAGGATCCTTCTATATCTTAAGACTGTCTTCTGAAGTGTTGGCTATTCCTGCCAGCTTGATGTTGTTTACAAATTTGGTGAGTTCCCCTTCTATCCTCTCATCAAAATCATTGATGAAGATATTGAAGAGTGCTGGGCTCAAGATAGAGCCTTGGGGTACTACACTGCATACTTCCCTCTATGTAGATGCAGTTGCATTAAGGATTACACATTGAGAGTGGTTGATCAGCAGTTATGAATCCATCAGGTGATGAAGCTATCTGACCCACATTTTTCTATCTTATAAAGTAATAGTTCGTGGTCTTCTGAATCAAATGCCTTACTGAAATCCAAGTATATTATATCCATAGCATTTTGCTGGCCCACTAATTTTGTCACTTTATCAAAGAATGCAATAAGATTTGTCTGGAATCTTCTCAGGTATTCATGTCAGGCTGATAAGTCTGTAGTTTCCGGGATCCATTTTTTTCTTCCTTTTTTGAAGATGGGAACTACATACTCCCTTTTCCAATCATCTGGTAGTTCCCCAGTGCTGCAGGTTGTTTGAGAGATATGGTTCAGTGATTCTGAGATCATGTCTGCCAATTGCTTCAGAACCGTGGGGTGCAATCCCATGGGAGTACAATTTGGGAGTACGTGAGAGTACCATTTCCGTTGTTTCAAAAGAGTACGCCTCAGTTTCTCCGTTCAAATTTGTCTTCCCAAGTGTCTTCTCCAACAGGATTCAGAATGCCAGGTTACAAGTCCCATTGGAAGAGACAGCTGTGTGCCCATAAAAATAAATTTATCTTTCCCTGAATTGTTTTTCTTAAACATGGATTGTTTCTGCTTCTTTTCTCAGGTTCATACTAAACTGCTATTCCTTTAAAAAAGGTTGTGTGTGTGCGTGTGTGTGTGTGTGTGTGTGTGTGTGTGAAAGGTTCACTCCATACTTAGTTGTTTAAAAGAAAGGGAAATGCAGTTCCTTTTTACATTTTTTCAGGTAAAACTTTTATCTCCTGAAACTGGGAAGCATCTGTTGGAAGCAGAAGACTTGCTTCAGAAGCATAAGTTGATGGAGGCTGACATGGCTATTCAGGCGGAGAAGATTCATGCTGTCAATGCAGCTGCCCTTAAATTTGCCAATGGAGATGGTAAGTGTTTGCCAGATTGCTAAAATGAGCATATCATTGATGTTTGCATCTATAAAAAGAGAAAGGATGAAGAGGGACATCCTATATTTAGCCTCTGGAAAGCTTCTTTTCTTATTGGTTGTTTGGAATGAATGCTTGTATACACTTTGTCATATTTTTATTGATTGTTTGAATGAATTACATTCAACTAGAATCTCTCTTGATTGTAAACTTGAGAATCGTAGGTGATGGACGTGTGCTTTAGAATTATAGCTAGGTGTTTATGGATTTTTGGTTCCTTGAATGGTGAACACAAGGACTGAATGATGTAACTTGAATGATACTGGAAAGATTTCCGTAGTGTTGCTCAGTGTAGTAATTGCCAGTTTTTGCTCATTTCTTTCACAGTCTCAATTTTTCCTTCTGGAATGTCTTCCTATATAGAATGTGATATATTCATTATGACATTTATGAATAATAACATTCATCTAATGGGTTATTGTGGTTTGAACGCTGACTTTGCTAGTGTTCCTGGTTTCTGACTTTTAGAGTACTTGTGGCATTACTGATAAGCTTCTGCTGCTAGTTAGAAAGAAAGGAGGGAAGGAAGGAAGGAAAGAAAGAAGAAAGAAAGAAAGAAAGAAAGAAAGAAAGAAAGAGGGGAAAAACCTCAAACCTGTTTTGTTTCATTATTATATAATTATATCTTCTAATATAATTATTAAATGATTATATCCCTGGTATAATTCTATAATAAGACTTGCCATGTACTTTTAAATATTTATATTCAGTACAATTACCAGAAAAGGTGCCAGTCTTTTTAAACAAGCACACCACCATTCCTGAAATATTTCCTCTTTTATTCTTTGCTGGGTTTGCATTGTTTCTCTAACTGCAAGTCATAAATTCTCTGATTTTGAAACCAGAAAAATTATAATTTAATAATTATTAAATTATTTTTCACATTTATTGTATGAATTGTACCCAAAAATTTAAACCATAAGATGATTAATGTAAAGGAAAGTGTGTTCTGTATTAGACCTACTTGTAATTTTTGCCTCCGTACCATGTGCAGGTTATCAACCATGTGATCCCAAAATAATCTGTGATCGTGTGAACCTCCTGGAACTATACTACCAAGAGCTGATTGCTTTAGCTGCAAAGAGGAAAGCTCGCCTTCATCAATCCAAGCGCCAGTGGAAGTTCTTTTGGGAACTGGATGAAGCTGAAAGTTGGATCAGGGAGAAAGAGCAGATCTATTCTTCCCTGGACTATGGGAAAGACCTCACCAGTATTCTCATTTTACAGAGGAAACATAAAGCTTTCGAGGATGAGTTACGTGGCCTAGGGGCTCACCTGAAGCAGACCATCAAGGAGGGAGAAAACATGATTGCTGAGAAACATTTTGGAGCATCAAAAATCTGCAGCAGGATAGAAGAAGTGAAAGCTCTCTGGTCCCAGTTGCAGGAATTGGCAGCTTTCCGCAAGAAGAACCTACATGATGCAGAAAGCTTTTTCCAGTTCCAGGTAGACGCAGATGACTTGATGACCTGGCTCCAAGATGCTAATCGGCTAGTATCCAGTAATGATGTGGGGCATGATGAATATTCCACTCAAGCCTTGGTTAAAAAGCACAGAGATCTCTTGGATGAGGTAGCAAACAATAAGAAAATTATGGACAACCTGTATAGGCAAGCACAGAGCTTCCCTGCTGAATTCAGGGATGTTCCAGGATTTGATAACAGACTCAAGGCTATCCAGACAATGTATAATGAGGTGGTGTCTCTGGCAGATCTGCGCAGGCAGAAGCTACAGGATGCTTTGGATCTCTATACTATATTAAGTGAGACTGATGCATGTGAGCTTTGGATGAGCGAGAAAGAGAAATGGCTGGAGCATATGGAGATTCCTGATACCTTGGAAGATCTGGATGTTGTACAACATAGGTAAACAATATCATTTTTTAAAATTGGATTTTATTTTATCTACTTTTAGGATGTGTGGAAAACAGATCGTGCCTTAGATCATATTTATGCAGAAATATTGAACATTCAAAACAGTTCACAAGTGTGTGTAACCCCAATTTACATACACAAATACAGGCAGGAAAGGAGATAGGGCCGTGATGGTGAACCTATGGCACGGGTGCCACCGGTGGCACGCAGAGCCATTTGTCAGGGCACGTGAGGCGTTGCCCTGTCAGCTGGCCAGCATGCATGCACCTGCTGGCCAGCTGACTTCGGCCTTCCTTTGTGACCATTTTTTCCCTCCAGAGCACAAAAAACTAGCCCTACAGGCAAACTGGAAGTTTGGGAACATACTTTAGCCCTCTGGAGCATTTAGGAGCCTTCAAGAGGGTTCCCTGAAGGCTCTGGAGGGCAAAAAATGACTGTACTGAAAGTCCCTGAAGGCTCTGGGGCTAAAACCGGCCCTAAAACCAACCTTCCTGAACTTCAAGTTTGCTTGTAGGCCCGGTTTTTTGTGCTCCAGAGGCTTCAGGGAAGCTCCTGAAGCCTCCAGAGGGTCTCGGGGGGGAGGCTGTTTTCACCCTCCCCAGGCTCCTATAAAACCTCTGGAGCCTGGGGACAGCAAGAAAAGCATGCCAAAAATGGGGGGGGGAGTGCTGGTCGTGCATACATTTGTGCTGGGGTCGTGCACATAGCATTATGGGTGTGGCACGCTCGCGCACAACCAGCCTGCACTCCCCCCATTTTTGGCACGCAAGCCAAAAAGGTTCGCCATCACTGAGATAGGGGGATTGGTACCATAAACATTCAAAGTATGAATACCTGGCTTGATTCCTTAAGCATAAACACAGACCTTCTTTCACAAAATTATAAATAGAATCCTAAATTCAAAAATAATTAAATAGTGGTAAGAGATCTTCCCTAATTTTTTGAGTGTTCTGAATAGTGAATCAAGGTGAGAAGCAGTGAAACACAAGCTCTATTTGTTGATTCAGCATCCCCAAGAACTATGGTACTCTTTTTTGAATCCATCAATCTTAGCTGTAGAACCCTCATATCATGATCCAACACAATTATATGCTATTGGATATACCAAAGAATCCTTTTTAGGAACAGATTAACATATGATTTTCCCATTGTTGGTATGTATAAACACAATTTGCAGCTGAAATTGACAGAGAGAGTAACTTGTTTATGAATGAATGATCAAATCAATTACCGTATTTTTCAGAGTATAAGACACAGCGGAGTATAAGACACACCAAGGTTTTGAAGAGGCAAATTTAAAAAAAAAGTAGGTAGGTAGATAGAGGGAGAGAGAGAAAGAAAGAGAGAGAAATACAGTAGGTAGGTAGGTAGGGAGGAGAGTAGGTAGGTAGGTAGGTAGGTAAGTAGGTAGATAAAGCGATAGATAGAACTAGAGAGAAAGAGAAATAGAGAAATACAGTAGGGATGTAGGGAAAGAAAGAGAGGATGTAGGTAGAAGGATAGAGAGAAATAAACAGATAAATACAGTAAATAGGTAGGGAGAGAGAGTAAGGTAGATAGATAGGTAGAGGAATAGAGAGAGAAAGAGAGAAATACAGTAGATAGGTGGGGAGAGAGAGTAGGTAGGTAGGTAGAGGAGAGAGGGAGAGAGAGAGAGAGAGAGAGAGAGAGAGAGAGAGAGTAGGTGGGTAGGGAAAGAGAGAGGGTAGGTAGGTAAGTAGGTAGATGTTTCCAGGTGTATTTATCCATGTACTGGAGAAGGAAATCACTGACAATCTGCAGCACCTAAGACTTTATGCTGGCACAGCACTTGATCAATCTAATTCTCATCGATCACTTTAACTAAAGAGCTTTCTGAAAGGAAAAAAAACGTTTTTGCACTCTGCAAACCTCCCAAAAATGGTCTTTTTTTAAAAAAAAAGGCATGAATAGCCTGGGGGGGGGACTTGCAGAGTGCTCTGGGGGTGGGGGGGTAAAAAACGAGCAAAAACCGGCCCGTTTTTTGTCAAAAAAATTGCATGCATAGCCTTATGGAGGCTTATAGAGTGCTGCTGGGGGTTGGGGTGGCAAAAAGGCCCAGATTTTTGCTCCTTTCTGGCCTCCCCAGCCCCTGGAGTTCTCTGAAAGCCTCCATAAGGCTATGCATGGCCATTTTGGTGAAGGGGCGGGGCTTCAAGAGGCAAAAAATGTTGTATTCGATATATAAGACGCACCCAGATTTTCAGCCTCTTTTTGGAGGAAAAAAGGTGTATCTTATACTTTGAAAAATACGGTAATTCAGGGCAGGTACAGATTATTTTGATGTATTTCTGAGGGCTACTTTATGTACTATTAAACCCATATTGAGTAAATTATGTTATCTGAGATGAAAATAGTATGCATTTCGCAGTGGTAACCAGAGTGACTGATACGTTTATATGGCAAAAATCACACAAAATTTTCATCTGCATAGTGTTTCCCAATGCTGATTTCTTGATAGGAAATGTAAATGAAATTAAAAGGATAACAGTGAAGAACTGATAAACATTCAGAAGTCTGAACAGCTCAAAGTAACTGTTTTTTTACATATCCAGAAATTAAACTTGTATATACATTCATCAGAACATATCTCTGCAATCTGACAAGAAAGCAATTTTTTTCAGATGCTGCTTTTATGTTTAGATTCTCCTCTTCTAGACACAATCTAGCTACTGTGCATGAGACATCATCATTGTTGTCATTGTCATTTTACATATAGGATTTCTCATTTAACGATAATAATTGAGACCAGAATTTCCATCACTAAGTACCATAGTTGTAAAGTGCAACATCCCATGACTGCCCTGCTTAGCAATAGAAATTACGGCCCTACCAGTTGCTATCATTAGGTGAATCACCATGGATTGTTAAGTAAGCACTTAGACACCATTTGTGATCTCCTGCTGGCTTGCCCATTGACTTTGCTTGTAAGAAGCTTGCAAACAAACTTGCAAATTAGGATCACATGATCACAGGACGCTGCAAACTCATAACTGCAAGCCGGGCACCGATCAATTGGATTGTGATCACATGACCATGGGGATGCTGCAATAAATGTAAGTACAAAGACTGTTAATACGTATCACAGTAACCAACACCATTGTAAGTTTGGTCATTGAACGAGTGGTTGTTAATTTAGGGGCCTGTATATTATACATAACTGGGACCCTAGATGGCATTTCATACCAGGTTTTTATATAGTTGGTTTGGTTTCATTCATTCAAAGTTTTTTCTTGCAGGTTTGATATTTTGGAGCAGGAAATAAACAGCCTGGCTTCTCAGATTGAAGGGGTCAATAGAGCTGCTAGCACCCTAATAGAAAGTGGCCATCCACGCAGTGGGAAAGTGAGGCAGTGCCAAGAACATCTGAATGCCAGGTAATAGATTCTCTTATTTTTGTCCAACTGTTTTTTCACTGTTGTTTTCCAAATATTTCTATAAATATGCAAAGATAAATAGTCAGTTTAGCTATGGCTATAATTTGTCTAGGCAAACAAGATAGATTGTGGGAATGCCATTTGTTCATCCAACATCTAGTGATGACCGTTCCCTCTTCCCATTTCTCTTCCACCATATAATGCATTGCTCCCAAAGAAATCCAGAAAGATGGATTTCTGGAAAAGAGAAGGAAAGGGAGCAGGTAAAATATGTATCTTTATGGTGAAACAAGATTTTCCTCTATGCTTATTTTGGGATAAATAAATATACTTCAAAATATCATTGCTACTACCCTGAAATTATCTCCTCTCTTACTGGTTCTTCTCCTGCTTAGTATTTGGAGCCACTTTCCCAGCTTAGGAGTCACAGCCCCAAGTGGTCCTGCCACCACTGGGACCACTTTGGCCTTTACTTTCCACACCCTCTCCAGTTCTTCCTTCAGGCCCTGGTACTTCTCCAGTTACCATTACTCGTCTTCCTGATGTGGCTGTCACTTGGCACCAGTACATCTATTGTTATTACTGTCTTCTGGTCCTTGTCTACTACCATGATGTCTGGTTGATTGGCCAGTACTTGCCGGTTTGTCTAAAAGTTCCATAAGAGTGTAGCTTTCTCATTCTCCACAACCTTTAGTGGGATCTTCCATCTAGTCCTAGGTGGGTCTAGCCCATATTCTGTAGAGATTTTCCTGTACACAATGCCAGCTACTTGACTCTGCCATTCAGTGTATATTGTTTCTGCTGGCATCTTTCACCTTCCCACTATGTGTTGGATTGTCTCTGAAGCCTCTCTGCATAGTGTGCAACTTAGGTGCTGTTTAGGATGTGGTAGACTCTTATTTCTATGGCTCTGGTGCTTAGTACTTGTTCTTGTACTGTTATGATTAGTGCCTCAGTACTGTCCTTTCATCTAGCCCTTTCCATCCACTGGGAGGATTTCCTGATGTCTGCCACCTCAACTATCTGTCAGTGGCATATCTGCAAAGTCTTGTCTTGACATGGCACTTCCTCTGTTGGATCTTCCTCCCACATTTGCTGCTGCCCTGGCAGCTCATCTTTGGGTACCATCTTACTGATGTACTCCTGGATGCCCTGAGTTTCATCCATGATAGTGACTTTGACACTCATCAGACCCCTATCAATCTCCTGTCTGTCTGTCTGTCTGTCTGCCTGCCTACATACCTACCTACCTACCTAGCTTTCTACCTATCAGATGACATTAAAGAAGGGCATTTATTCAATCACAAAAATGCTTATTTTGTTTTTTCTCCTAGGTGGAAGGTCTTCCAGGAAATGGTGGCTCAAAGGCGAAAAGCTGTTGATTTTGCTCTTAGCCTCCACAATTATTGTGTTGATTGTGAGGAAACCAGGAAATGGATCCTGGAAAAAACCAAAGTCATTGAATCTACACAAGACCTTGGTAAAAATCTGGCAGGCATGATTGCCATGCAGAGGAAATTGTATGGCATTGAACGTGACCTAGCAGCCATTCAAGCCAGGCTTGCTGTCCTGCAGAAGGAGGCCCATCGCCTTGCTGAAGAGCAACCTGATCTAGCTGATGATATCTTTAGTCGACTAACAGCTGTCTCTGGAGTCTGGCTGGACCTCCAAAATACTTTACAATCCCAGGAAGCTTCCCTTGGAGAGGCCAGTAAGTTGCACAAGTTTTTGCAAGACTTAGATGACTTCCAAGCATGGCTCTTCAAGGCACAAAAAGCTGTTGCTTCAGAAGAGGTGCCCAACTCCTTGGTAGAAGCTGAGCATCTCTTGCAGCATCATGCTGCAATTAAGGAAGAGATTGATCAACACAAAGATGTTTACAGCAACGTTAAGAAGATAGGAGACAGAGTAACTCAGGGTCAGACAGATACAGAGTATCGGCAGCTGGAGCAGCGGCTAGAAGGCATGGAGACAGGCTGGAATGCTTTATGTAAAATGTGGGACAGTCGGGAGAAATTCCTCAACCAGTGTCTTGGCTTCCAAGAATTTCTTAAAGATGCAAAACAGGCGGAAATCATTCTTACCAATCAGGTAATGTGTTTTAACATTGTGTCACAAGGTTGTATCCTAGTCATTGAGTATTGTGAGTGGCATGTTGTTCAGTAATAAGATATCACATTTGCAGACTGGGTAATATACATGTTCAGGTAATCCTTGACTTATGACCATAACTGAACCCAAAATTTCTGTTGCCTAAGTGAAACATTTGTTAAGTGAGTTTTGCCCTATTTTATGACCTTTCTTGCCACAGTTGTTAGTAAAATGGTTAAGTAAATCTGGCTTCCCCATTGATTTTGTTTGTCAGAAGGTTGCAAAAAGTGATCATGTGACTCTGGGACACAGCAATGGTCATAAATATGAGTCAGCTTGCCAAACATCTGAATTTTGATCACGTGAGACCATGGGTATGCTGCAATGGTTGTAAGTGTGCAAAACAGTCATAAGCCACTTTTTTCAGTTCTGTTGTAACTTTGAATAGTCACTAAATGAACTGTTATAAGTTGAGCATTACTTGTATGTATATAGCCTATATAGCATGGGCTTTTATGTCATCTAGCATATCAAATGGCCCAAAAAGGTTTGCCTGACTATTCAGTGCCACTTACATTAATTATTTATTTATTTGAATATATTCAGAAACAGAAAAAGCTAAAAACTATGTTTAGCAGCTGGCACACTCAACCTTTTAATAAATCATAGCCTATATGATGTCTTTTCCTATAGCGATCATATATAATAGCATCATCAAATTAACTTTAATAGGCATGAACTGAAATCATTTTTATATCTGGTATAAGGCATCAGTATTTTTTAACTGCCTATGTTGTATTTTCGCTTTCTTTTTAAAAAAATATCTGGTTTAGGAATATACACTAGCCCACACTGAGCCACCAGACACCTTAGAAGCATCGGAAGCTGTTATACGGAAATTTGAAGATTTCCTCGGTAATATGGCAGCTAATGAAGAAAAAGTTACTGGCTTGATAGACACCGGGAGCAAACTTGCTGCTGATGGGAATATTTACTCTGACAAAATTATTGAAAAAGTTCAGCTGATTCAAAAAAGGTAATGTCAGTATGAAAGTTCAATTAATTCAGACCTATAGTTTGCATGTGCAAAAACTGAGTCTGAAATGGCAAGTCACTATTGTGGAGGAAGTAGGAAAACAGTAGGGAATGTTAATAATAATCTTTTTGTCATTTTTAGACACAGGACAAATGTCACAAAATCACAAGAGGCATTTGTATTACTAAAGGACAATAATGACTTGCAAAATTTCCTACAAAACTGCCAAGAGGTAAGTATTTTGAATTTTGAACTAGCTACTACTGCTAATCTAGGATGAGTTTGTGCTTATCCTTTTTCCCCCCCAAGAGAGGCCATAGTTTTGGTTGATGCCAGTGATAGATGATTTCATTGTTTGGGGGTAGGAATATATGGAGTGATTGTAGGGGTTGGGGATAGTGAGGACCTCAGGTGGCACTGGGAGCCACAGCTAAAATGCCACGGGAGTATTCTTCCACCTATTACCCAGTGAAGGTTGGTATGAGTTAGTATGACTAGTAGAATGGTGACAGTGGCGCAGGGTAAGGGATGTCAGGGCTGATAGAATGGAGACTGGAGTCTGGTATAATGGCAGAGACAGTGGCACAGGGAGAGGGAGGTCAGGGCAGGGGGTAGACATCCACCTCATGGGTGTAAGGCAGGACAACCCAATTCAAGTGGTGATGGGTAGGGGTAGGAATGGGGTCAAGAAAGCAGGCCATTACAGGGGAAGGCATCCTGATACTTAATACTGGTGATGTGTTCTTTTCCCTTCTAACTAATGCCAAGACCCTGGGCAACAGATCCTCAGATACCTTTTACTGCTGCTGCTGAAGACCACACTCATTTGTGATTTTCTTGGGGAAGAACAAGCTGACCTGCGTGCATTACTAAGACCCGGTTGACACCAGAAGATGATTTTCTCCTTTCAGAGATGTGTCCAATGGGATTTAGGATCTGGCACCAGTTAAGGCCTCAGGGACAGAGGAGGGGTAGCAGTTGTCATTCAGGAGTCTCATTTGGCCTTTGGGAGTTATGCTCCCCAAATTTCCAGATGTGACACTGTTCCTGAAGTTGAGCCTATGGAATCAGTTGGGAGTGTTATTGCTGCCATCATTCCTGACACTCCCCATGGTTCACAGAGGAGTTGAGGGTGTTGAAAAGAGCCAAGAGACAGCTAGAGCACACTGGAGGAAAACAAAGAACCGATCATAGGTCAGAGCCCCTATTAAGGCCTACCTCATGGAGGTAAGAGTGGAGAAATGTATTTCTCCACTCTTGTTACATCCACAGAGTGCTGCCATTTATAGGGCTATGCGGAGGAATTTGTCAAGCACTCGACAGATAAAATCACTCAAATTTGTTCTCAGTTGGAATCCAGGCATGGAACAGATTCATTGGAGATGCCCAGGGAGTGAACTCACCCAGTTATGTGGGAGTGGTTTCAGCCTGTTGAACTTGAGGAAATGGATAGCAATAGCAATAGCAGTTAGACTTATATACCGCTTCATAGGGCTTTCAGCCCTCTCTAAGCGGTTTACAGAGTCAGCATATTGCCCCCAACAATCCGGGTCCTCATTTTACCCACCTCGGAAGGATGGAAGGCTGAGTCAACCCTGAGCCGGTGAGATTTGAACAGCCGAACTGCAGAACTGCAGTCAGCTGACGTAGCCTGCAGTGCTGCATTTAACCACTGTGCCACCTCGGCTTGGGGCTGTTAGTGCAATGATTTGTTTATTAGATTTGCAGGTGGGTCCATGCATTCATTAATATATTGCTGCAGGAAGGGAATTTCCACGTCTGAACTTTCCCTGGACCCCACCTGCGTGAAAAATTTCCCTTTTAAGAGAAGATGGTGGAAAAAGTCATTGTGCTGCATCTTCAGAAGGTCTTAGATAAAAATGGATTATCTGGACCACTTTCAGTTATGGGTAGAAACAACATTGATCACACTTGTAGATCATCTCTGACGGGAGCAGGATTGGGGGTAGTGCATCCATCCTTGCCCTTCTTGATCTCTCAGCTGCTTTCAATACCATGAACCATGGTATAATTTTGGGCTCATATGAAACCCAGAAATTATCTGGAGAAAGAGAAATAAATAAATAGATTAGCTGGGTCTTGGATTTCCCTTTCTAGCAAAACCTACCATTGGCAAAGATATTTTTTTAAAAAAGCATCAACTGTAACAAGTTGGAAAAGACAATACTGTAAGGGAATGTCTGGGAATATCTGTGAAAGACCATAGGTTTTCTACTTTCAGCAAATGCTACAGGAGTCAAACATTTCCACTTTTCATACTTTATAAACATAATGCTATTTATTGATAGCTCACCATGTGGATTGAAGAAAAGATGCTTACTGCTCAAGATATGTCATATGATGAAGCGCGGAATTTGCATAGCAAATGGCTAAAGCATCAGGCTTTTATGGCAGAACTTGCTTCCACCAAGGGTGGCTAGAAAAGTTGGATTGAGGTATGTTGCTTTTATTCCCCCAGATTCACATTTTTGTGGCTCCTCTTGTTTATAGAATTTTTGAGATAGGATTGGAGATCACTATCCTTTTGTTTATTAATTTTTATTGTAACCATGTATGTATTTTACTGTTTTGTAATCTGTTCTGAAGTGCAAATGCAGATCCCGTATATAGCAGAGTGAAAAGAAAAACAAGGAATGATTACTAACTCTACCAAAATAGCTGTCATTAAACAATTATCTCTGGTTTAAAATGTAGGGGGAAATTATCAATGATGCTAAATGAGTTTAAAATCCTTGTAATTTTTGTCATCAAAATTGCCAAGCTGATTTTGCAACCAAGTGGAATATTACAATGTACATTAATTTTTTTTTCATGCCATGCTATTCCTTAAAATTCATTGTGGCAGTGTAATTACTAAGAACTATTATACATACCACTAAGTTCAGATAATGGCAAATTGTCAAATTAAAGAGCTGCTTCATGTCCGCACCTTTGTAGAGGAGTAGTGGTGAAGCCAAGTATATAACAAAATATACAGCGTGTCTCTTTTATATTTGAAAACCTACTTTATACTTCATACTTCATACTTTCATACTTTACGTTTTCTTTGCACAGCAAAAGGATAGTTTACAGGAATGTTGTGCATGTATGTTTTCAGACCAGACAAGATATGAGATTACTGTTACATTCATCCACTTTTTGTTTAAAACAAAACGTGGGTTTATTGTTTGAAACAGGAACAACAGGGAAGTAGAGACTTCCTTACATTGTTCAGTTACAGTATATAGTAGCTGCTAATAATAGGATTTTCCCCACTTCCCCCAAGTAAGGCAGCTCAAATGGAAAACCTTTTGCGAAGAATGGATTAAGCCACCTGTTTCTTTCCACAATCCTAAAAACTTGACAATTTCTCATAAAAGCAAGTGAAATATTTTGGATGCATTTAATAATATATAATTAATAATACCAGCAGCTATATTTATACGATTTAAAACGATGTTACATCGTTTTTGCATGCCCCTTCTCCTCAGTGAGGGGTAGCATAGAGATTAGTCATGATCGGAGATATCTCCACGGGCTTTTCTAGACACTGTATACCACTTTTAAGAAACCACTGCTCTATTTATAGGACAGACTACTTTAAAAAATCTTTTTTCATTGGCATCATTGCTGTGTTTACATTTTCTTTCAGTTATATGCAAAACCATTGAGTTTCAATCACTGGGTATAAGTGTTCACCAGCTTTAGCATTATCCAGTACACATTTGTTTTCTTCTCTAGTAGTCTATTACTATTTTAAATGCTTACTCAAATCAAAATACATGTGTCCAGTGCTAGTCAACTAAATAGGTCCGTCTGCCAAAAATGAGATCCTGCCAACAATGCATTCTTTTCTAATAGTCACAAATAACTATTTAATAATTTATACAGAATTTTGCCCACTATTGATATATCAAAGTAGATGACCTTAATTATCCAGATCCATCCTTCCCCCTTGCTGAAAATAAAAGCAATATTTGTCCCTCTACCATTCTTTGGCACTATGCCCATCTATTACAATTTCTCAAAGATCACAGAAAGAGCTCCAATATGACACTGTAAACTCTTTTTCTCAGATATAATTCATTGTTAGCCATTGTTTAACTTAGGGTTCCTGCTCCTTATTTTGTCAACTGTTTCCCTTTTAGGAGAATACCAAAGCAAGATCTGCTATCTCTCCACATATATTACTATCATACTATCTTTTCCCACATAGTTCCAGCCCTTCTTTTTTATACTGAAAAAAAAACCTTAAGAAGCTCTTTTGTGACTTTGGCTTACCTTAAGTCCCCTTTGCACATTAGCCCATATTTATTTCTGGTAATACTGGGTATTGGTAGTATTGTTTAAAAAGAATATACATAAATAGTGCTCTGCTGGATTGGAGTCCTCACTTATCTGGTCCAGCAGTCCTGTTCTTTAGCGGCCTACCAATTCAACAAGGAAACCCACTAGTCTCCCAGCATAAGGGCTTCAGAGGCAGTCACGCTGCCATCAATGCATGGATAATTAATCCCCATGGATCGCCATGGGAGTCCCTTCTGAAGATTGTACCCATCTTCCATTTGGTATACATATCTCTTTTGACTCAACAGTTCTGTTGAAAGCTCCCTATTAATCCAAATTGAGTTCATAAACTGCCCACTTTTTGCTTTTGATTGAAATCTTGTAAGATTGAACAATCTTTTAATTTTTTGGAACTTCTCCACAGTCTTGTTGCTTCTGGGCCTGAATATTTAATATTTACTGGACAGGATATTTCTCTACATTAAATTGAAGTTGGTTTTCTTGAATCTAGTATGCATATAGAAAATATATTCCAGTTATTTTTATAGGATCTTGAACTCAAAGATGACATGGATATTTCCTCCTAAAAATTTTTTTAACTCTTCACCACTTCTCCTCTATTAGTTAGAGCTGATCTAGGAGACCCAATCCCTTTGCTTCTTCTTCATTCTTATGGAAAATATTCTAGCACTGATTATGTTATCTAGTTTGGTAATGAAACATCTGCAAGAAAAACAACCAAGCTAGGGAGCATCAAGGACGCCTCATTTCAATCCTAACTTACAAACATTTTGCTTTATTGGAAAAATATTCGTTATGAATGCAGTGAAAGCTGCTGGGATCTGGTATCACTGGAAGGAATCTTCACCAAGTCTTCAATTTCACTGTCAGTAATAATTATGTTACCACATCACTGTAAATACAGCATTGTTAATTGTCTAGGAGCATGACTACTTGACTACTAGCTATATGTTCTTGTTAGATTGGGTAAAAGAGGCACAAAAGGCTTCAGTAAACAACAGCTCTTTATTGCAAGTCAAGTAAACATCTCGGCTGGAGAATGGTTGGGCAGCATCCCCTTTTAAAGGAATCGTCAGACCTCTTGACCAATGAGATTCAATCTCTGTTCCCGCCGGAACAGAGGACCTTGGTGGAAACCTCTTGCAGTCTGTCAGTGGGGGGGAAATATCTAACAGTTCTGTCCTATGAAAATGAAAGAGAAAATAAACTGTATTTCTCATCTTCTGTACACCTTTCTCCCAGGAAGGACAACAGTTGGCAAAGCAAAAGCCCAAGTATGCAGACATTGTGTCCCAGAAGCTAGAGGCACTTCATCAACGTTGGGATATGTTGCAGGCAACCACAGAGGAAAGGCACAGCAGCTGTTTGATGCTAACCGCTCTGACCTTTATGCACAGAGCTATGCTGACCTTAGCGCATGGATCAGTGAGATAGAGGAGAAGCTAAACTCTGATGTCCAAGGGAAAGATCTCACAAGTGTTAACATTCTTCTAAAGAACTTGAAAGTAAGTAAAAGTCCTCCAAAAGATGATGTCTATGTTGGAAAGCCTTATGGACTTTTTGCATAAAACAGAAAAAAGTGAACTTAAGGTCTATGGTTTTGACAATTAGATAGGATAATTTAGGGAAAGAAGAGAATGGCGATTTAACTTCAGAGAGAGAAGTAAATCTACTGTTGAATATATAATTGCTGTAAAGAAGGTCAGAAACTACTTCTTTATATTTTATTTCTTTTTTTCCATTTTACTTATATACTGTATATTTTCTTTTTGCAGCTTATCTTTCCTCTTTTACTTCTTCCATTTTCTTTTTTCCATATTACATTTTTGAGTTTGCTTTTAATATAAAACTTTCAATAAAATTATATTTAAAGCAAAAGTAACAGGCCTCCTAGAGAGTCTCCATCTCTCTTGAACTCAGTAGCATATAAGTCAGGCATTTGTAGGACATGTTTGACTTTTTCCTCCCAGAGAGGATTTATTTGAAGTGGTGAATAATAGTTACAGAGTAGATATCTCCTGTACTTTGGATCGAAGCTGTTGTGGAATCTAGAAAAAGATTAAGTCTTTTAAAGAAGACATTGATGGTGCACTATGTCTGCCCACACCCACTTTGAAGCACCTTTTTGGCTTCAGATCTGAAGTGCAGCAAGTCATCTTCAATCAGTCTCCTGTGGCATTCTAAATGATTGGAGTAAGGACATGGCCAAATGTTGTGGTCCACTTGACATGGGATTAAGGACAAGAATGGAAAAGGGAAATAACTTTCAGAGAAATACCTTTATTATTGAACAGATCCAACTGCTAGGAAATGTCTGAAATTTATCCACAGTTTACTGATCATTGTAGTAAATTGCTGTAATTCCCAGCCGCCTCTCAAATCACTTCTAAACAATTCACCCCTGAAAGCAACATTTGCAGTCTGTTGTTCAAATATTGCCTGGAAGGGAAGAGGGATGATATCTGTGTAATGTCTGAGTGATGGAGTTAAGCATATAGATCTCAACAAGACAACAAAATGTGAAGATATCTCATTTCAGCATCTGGATGAGCAAGTCAGCTTGCGGAAGAAAGAGATGGAAGGCTTGCTTTCTCAGGGCCCTCCAGTCAAGAGAGACATGGATGAAGTGGACAGCAAGCATGAGATCATTGAAAGGCGATTTCAGGACCTTGCAGAGCCATTGGATAGGAAGAGGAAAGAACTGGAGATGGCTAAGGCAGGATATCAATTGGACCGGGATTTGGCGGATGAATTGGTGAGTGTTGGCTAGATAGTTACTGGCTTTATTGGTGTCATTTAGAGACAAGATATCAGAAGATAGTTCACATGGATTAGTTGTTTCAGATATTAGGAAAATTGCATAAGAATCTGTCTTTCATCCTCTCTTGTATACACATTTGATATTTTGGCATGTTACTTTAGTCTTTCTTCTCTAATGCAGCTTTGGGTGCAAGAACGACTCCCTCTTGCTCAGTCCACTGACCATGGCACAAATCTTTTGTCAGTCCAGCTACTTACAAAGAAAAACCAGGTGAGCTTCCCCATCATAGTTGGAAGGTTTTTTTCTTCACCTAATTCTTCTTTATAACAAAGCAACCGAACTTTTATTATACTTATGAACATTCAAAAATATATTTCGTCTTTATGGTAATTGTTAACAAAATGAAGCCAACCTTTTCTCTAAAGACCTTTTTCCATACACAACTAATAGTGAACTAAACATCTCCTAGCATCTTTACTTTATGGTGCCCCATATTTATCTTCTTCTTTTTTCCAGTGCATGTATGAACATTCTTAAATTGTTCTTATATGTACTTATATGTATTGGAATTCTCTTAAGCGGACAAAATCCAAATAGCAGCTGCAAAGGATGTCATGTCTGAGGCGCATGCCCTCTAAGGCCTGGAACCTTGCTGCCTTTTTTCATTCTCCATTAGGAATACTGAGTACAGTTTAATAAAAATGACAACTCTATTCAATTTGTTTCTGATTTCACTCATTCATTTATTTAAACCTGCTCTATTCTTTGCCTAGACCCTGCAGAAAGAAATTATTGGTCATGCCCCACGAATTGAGGAAGTTGTTGATAGAGGGGAGAGCATGTTGGCTAAAGCTGAAGGGGATGGGGACTTCAGAGACACAGAAGAATGCCTCAATCAGTTAAAGGTTTCCTGGAGCACCTTGCAGGAGGAAACCTTGAAGAGGTTGCGGCGCCTAGAGGAAGCCAGTGAGGCTCAGCGATACTATTTAGATGCTGGAGAAGCAGAGGCCTGGATAAGTGAACAGGAACTTTATGTAGGGACAGATGAGAAGCCAAAGGTAAGAGCACCTCCCATGCCAATGAAATAGTATTTACCAGACAAAAGACCACTCCCAAAGTATGTTGCTTTCTAGGAAAAAGACACTCTAACAGTGTTGGTTGGGAAGTAGACCTGTTCATCCCTGGGGATAATTAAGACCTGCATATCTTATTCTATTGAGGCTGGTTTTTTTAATCTTCAAAAAGCCCTAAGAGAACAAAGATACAGTTTCATTAATTATCCTTTCTCTCTTCTTTTATCTCACTAATGGCAAAAGAAACATAACTGCAATCCAGTATGATATTGAATGTCTTTCTGTGTGCATCTGTGCATGTGTCTATATTGTATGATAATTTATAAGAAATTGTTTAACATCCTGCATAGCAGTTTTTTAAAAAAGCAATGTGTGAAAGAGAAAGAAAATTTGTTTCTCTCTTCTCTTGTCTCTCATGCACAAAGCATTGTAATTTACTTTCTCATGCAAAAGAAGATAGAGCACCATAACCTTGTTGTGACAGAAAAAGTTCCACTTCCTTCAGAATGGAGGTGATTTATTGTTTTCAACAGCACTGATTTCATTTTGCTGTGCTTAAGCTATCTTTTATTTAGGATAAGAACTACTTACCTTAGTGCCATTAGGAATATGTACAATTTGGGAGAAGAAGGGGTAATTTTTTCACAAATTATTAAACTTGATTCAGAAGCAAGTCCACTGGAGCTTACTCCCACTTAAATACATAACTTATACACTCTTTGGCTACTTTCCACATACCTCCTGACTTCATCTAGTACATCTTCTGCAGCAATTCTGCATTGTCCTGTTGATTCTTGAGCCGAGGTGGCGCAGTGGTTAGGATGCAGTACTGCAGCCACTTCAGCTGACTGTTATCTACAGTTCAGCGGTTCTAATCTCACTGGCTCAAGGTTGACTCAGCCTTCCATCCTTCTGAGGTGGGTGAAATGAGGACCCAGACTGTGGGGGCAATATGCTGACTCTGTAAACCGCTTAGAGAGGGCTGAAAGCCCTATCAAGCGGTATATAAGTCTAACTGCTATTGCTATTGATTCTTGCACAGCTGTGCCCCATGGACCTGAGCAGCATCCTTTCCAGCTGACCAATGAGAATAAAAATTTAGAGGGCCTTGGTTATAAGAAGCAGGGAGAAATCTTGTGAGCCAGGAGTTCTTTTCAATGAGAAAAGGAAGATTAAACTATACAACTGTACTAGTCTATGTAACCTAAGCCTGTTGAGGAGGACCATGTGGAAAGGGGGTTGATTCTCCTTGGCCTTGTTGTTGGGGAATGGACCTAGGGTTTCCTTCACTGCAAAAATCAATAGATCCAATTACTTAACCATCTCAGGATGAAGAGAGTGGCATTGTGATGCTGAAGAGACACCTTCGCCAGCAGCGATCCATAGAAGAATATGGAAAAAACATCAAACAGCTAGCCAGTCGTGCTCAGAAACTGCTATCTGCTGGCCACCCAGAAGGGTGAGTACTTTTTTTTTTTTTTTAGAGAACATGGTTTAATTAAAGCAAAGCTGAGTTCAGCAGCTGCAGGTCCCGCACAGACAGACGAAAACACAAAAAGAAGCTTACGACACAAACCAGGGTGAGTACTTTTGATAACAGTAACTCCAAAATCTTTGGAATATAATAACCAGGAGAATCACAATCTATTGCATATGATTGAGTTGAGCTGCCTTTCCTTTTAGGTGACTTGTCTCCAAACTTTGTCTTTGTGGTTTTTCAGAGAAGATATCATCCGATTGCAGGGGCAAGTAGATAAGCAGTATGCAGGATTGAAAGACCTGGCTGAGGAACGCAGACGTAAAGTAGAACTTGCATATCACCTGTTCAAACTGAAGCGAGAAGTTGATGATCTAGAGCAGTGGATTGCAGAGAGAGATGTAATCGCATCATCCCCAGAGATGGGTCAAGACCTCGACCATGCCACTGTGAGCAAGCACCATGAGAATGTCCATTGGGCAATCAATTGTGGCCATTTTATTTTGAGGTGTAGACCATAGGTTACAAGTGGTGCAGCTTGGCTCTACACAATGTCCTGCAATAGCTTGACAGAAAATTGCTGACAGGTGCATTACAATTAACTATATTTTAATAGTTAGAAATGTATATATTACTCATGGGAAAGGTAAAGCTCACAAGCTGTTTCTAGAAGGATTCATGTTTCTTGAAGCAAAAGCAAGAAAGACATCTGATGAAGGAAATTCTAGACAACAACGCCTTTTTGCCATAACAGTTTAACAGCTATTTAAGATATTATAGAACACTATCTCTAGTGTAGATAGTGTTCTAGAAAAAGTGTCTGTATAAATCCTACACAGAGTTAATTTATGGTATTAGATTCTGCTGAAACTCTGAAAACTATCAAAGAGTCACACCTGTAAACACCACCACTATTTCTTTCTAGTGTATGAGTCAAAAAGAATGCAGTTCCATTATAGGGCTAGAATTATTCTCCCAATGACTTCTCTTTCTTCTCAGTAGGGCCGATTTTAAAAGGCATTTATTGAGATCTCTCACTTCCCTTATTTTAAAAATGCTGTCTATAAGTGTAAACCTCCAATCCCTAGAGCAGTGGTTCCCAAACTTGGCAACTTTAAGACTTGTGGACTTCAATTCCCAGAAGACTTCCGGCACAAGTCTTAAAGTTGCCAAGTTTGGGAACCACTGTCCTAGAGGTACAATAATACGTGTCTATAGATGTAAACAACAAAGCCAAGCTAGGTGCTCACGAGCTTGTTAGATTGTTCCTAATTAATTCAGGACATATTAAATAATTGTCTGAGTCTTCCCTGATCGCAGTTAGATAATTAAACTTAGCAACCATTTCTTCAGGCCAAACCTCTATAAATTCTCTGTGGATTAACAAGATCTTTTTTGACTTGCATTATCATTGTGAAATTTCCTAAAATACCTCTCTCAAGTCTTATGAAATGGCTATTAATAAGGAATAGATCACTTTCAATGTGGCCCACTGTGATGCACCAAAAATATTCTTATTTCTTACTGCTTGCACAAAACTTCCCCAAGTATTATCATGGTGATACTGTTACACCTTTGAGAAATCTTTGAAGCTGCTTTTGCTTCAAAAGATTCTGTACTGACATTTGTCGTAGCTACCTATTGATTAAATGTTGTGGATTTGGTATTAAAGGATCAAAGAAAATAAAGAGAAGGATTGAAGTTAATTTGTGTTAAAATGTACATGCAGTACACTTGGTAACATTTTTGTTTATACACACACACACACACACACAAATTTGTACGCTACCCATCTTTTTCCAAGCAACTTTAGGCAGCCTATAATACCACAAATAATAGAATAAAACAATTACAGGATTAAAGCATTAGAATGCCAGACATTAAAAATTAAAACGTTAAAATTAATATTAAAATTGAAATGTTTATACTAAACCCTTGAAAAAATTGATTGTGCCAAAAGGACTCTGTAAAACCTTGGGCAGTACACTGCCTCATTTAGAATAATTCTGCCTGTGGTGGGCATGATTATATGTATACTATTTCAATGTTGCCTAATAAAGTTATGTACAAAGAAAATAGCCAACATTTAAGAGAAAGTGTGAAGCAGCATTTTAAGGTACTCCTATGTTTAAATTTGGGATGAAAGCAGATCTGATAGCTGAAAAAGCCAAAAAAAAATTTTTTAAGTCTGTATCACCAGGCAAAAGTTTTACCATTTTTGGCTGAAGGATAAAGGTATTGAACAATATTTTGTTTCTTCTGGTTTTGTTTCTTACTAGCTGCTACGGGAAAAGTTCCGTGACTTCGCTCGAGAAACAGGAACCCTGGGACAGGAGTGGTGAACAATGTCACTCACCGAACTGATCAGCTGATTGATATCCACCCAGAGCTGCCACGATTGCAGAGTGGAGGGATGGTTTGAACGAGAGCTGGGCTGACCTGCTTGAGTTGATTGACACCAGAATGCAGTTGTTGACAGCTTCCTATGATCTGCACAAGTTCTTTTATGATGGTAGTGAGATCCAGGTTCTTATTGAAGAGAAGCACAAGGAGCTGCCTGAGGAGTTAGGCCGGGATGTCAATACAGCTGAGTCCTTCCACAGGATGCACAAAGCCTTTGAGAGAGATATTCACCTGTTGGGAGTGCAGGTAACCTCTAGCTTCTTACAAACATGTAGAGCCATCTGGTGGCATCCTCTCTCATTTGATGGCTGGGGTGAGGTGGGCAATTTACTGAGAGTTTGTGAGATCTAACCAGAAGCCAATAAACTGTATGAATGTACTTAACCTTATTGAGACTACTTACCCTTGAAAGCTTTTAGTCTATGAAGTTAGATTTGCCAGAATCTTTTGAAACCAATACCAGAAGAAATATTCTCTGAAGAAGCAGAATTACAGTAATTATCCACATCAATTTATTTCAACATTTTCATTATCCAGTGAAAAGGACAGATGCATTCCCATTTTTAATGTTAGAAAGTGGGTTTGAGAACAGTTATATTCCCGGCCTTAGCTTGCTATGGAGCACATGGCCCTGTGATGCCTTGTCTCCATAAGAAGTGTTCTCTGCTCTGGCAGGTTCAGCATTTTCAGGAGGTGGCAGCACGCCTGCTGGCAGCCTATGCTGGAGAAAAGGCCATGGCCATCCAGAAGCAAGAACAGGAGGTGGTAAAAGCTTGGAAGGCCTTGCTGGAGGCTTGCGAGGGTCGGCGGGCTCAATTAGTTGATACAGCTGAGAAATTCCGCTTCTTCTGCATGGTGCGAGACCTCATGTCCTGGATGGAGAGTGTGATCCGGCAGATTGATACCCAGGAGAAGCCCAGGTGATCCCCTCCTTTTGTTCCTTTCTTTTGCCCAATCCCTGGAAAACATAATGAGTCAGTGGGACTCTCAGCAATGCTTCTCAGTTTATATTCAGAGATGTAAAATATTACCTCTAAAATCATCCTGATGTTTTGTTTCCTCGTTAAGAATTGTTTGTTCTTAATTTAAGGGATGTGTCATCTGTGGAATTGTTGATGAAATACCATCAGGACATAAAGTCTGAGATAGCCACTAGGGATAAAAGTTTCACTGCCTGCATTGATCTTGGGAAAACTTTACTGCAGCGCAAGCTCCATGATGCAGCTGAGGTGAGTGTTCTCCATAGCAGGTTTTACAACAGATTTAAGCATCTGCTTTGTTTAAAGCACAGTAAAGTGCTGTCCCATTTAAATTTTAAAGCCATAAGTAACTCCATCAGTTTCTGGAAATGAGATAATTCTTTCTCCATTCTTTATTCTCAGAATCTTGTAAGAACTTAGTCGTGAATGAAAAGAGAGACATATATTTATATGTTGAACTGCAAACTAGGGCTTACAAAATTTTTGCTAGACCAATTCTTGAATACAACTCATCTGTCTGGAACCCACACTGAATATCAGACATAAATACAATTGAACAAGTCCAGAGATATTTCACGAGAAGAGTCCTCCGCTCCTCTGCTCGCAAACAGATTACTTTATGCCACCAGATTGAAATTTTGGCGTAAACAACTTAGAACTTCGCTGTCTCCAATCTGAACCTAAGTGTAGTACATAAAATTATATGCTACAATGTCCTACCAGTCAATGAATATTTCAGCTTCAACCACAACAACACACAAGCTCACAATTGATACAAACATATGGTAAATCACTCCAAACAGAAAATATAACTTCAGTAACAGAGTTTTCAATGCCTGGAATGCACTACCTGACAATGTGGCTTCTTCCCCAAACCCCAAAACTTTAACCTTACTGTGACCTCACCCCATTCCTAAGAAGTCTTTAAAGGGCGTGCATAAGCACACCAGAGTGCCTACTGTCCCTGTCCTAATATTCCCTTGTATTCGTATTCATTTCAGTGATTCATAATCATGTTTATTACATATATTTTTATCTAATTTCATGCTTGATGAAATAAATAAATAAATAAAAATGTTGATTTGTTAGTGATAAACACTAAGAAAACTGGTTGAGCTCCAAATTCACCTTAAAGATTAAAAACAACAACACAAAGAAGAGTCTCCTTCAGTTACCAAAGGTAGCTCTCTTGTGCTTTTGCCTAGTACTCAAACTAATGAGGGAGCAAAATAACAAATCTACTTTTACACATCAGATTGCCCTCTCTGAAACTTATCATTTAAAGGACGCAAATAGGCAGGCTTCGCTTGTTATGTTATTCTCTCAAGCCATCCCTGAGAGTGGAGATAAGCCTGCTTAGTGAGAATGTATTTGAAGGCATTGAGGAAAGCCTGAACAGATGAAAAAGTTCAGTATTCTTACTTTGTTCTTGACCATTGAAGCTGCACTACTTAAAGAACATAACAAAACAGCACACTTTCCAAAAATAGGCTTGCTGCTATGATGCACAGCTTACATCTTAGTTTTTCACTTGTATGTTGTTTGTGATTTTGATTGTACTTATACTTCAATTAATTGAGAGTATCACATTAATTTAAAGTATAGTTGAAGCATCTCTGGGCACAAAGATTCTACACAATGGCTTCATTATATGACAATTGAATTTGTCTCTGATTTATTGCACACTATCTGGGCACATCCTCTGCAAAATAACCTACAGTGGTCTTAAAGTGTTTTTATAATATTGTCATGAATAAACCAAGTGGAGCTTCTTTTTCAATAGAAAAGCAAAATGAAATGGGAGCAAATAAGGCAAAAGATTAAAAAAAAAGGCTATTAATCCACAAAAAAAATGCATGCTTTTCCTCCTTTTCTTTTTAGATAAAAGAGAAGTTGCTACAACTGACAGAAAAGAGGAGGGAGATGATGGAAAAGTGGGGACAGACGTTGGGACTGGCTTCGCTTGTGTAAGTACTGCACAAAGTGGCTAATTCTTTGCACTGGCTATAAACTGTTCTGTGCAAATGTAATTATCTCTATAGAATGAATGTCCAGTTCTCCCAATAATTCTAAGTATATAGAATATATATAATGTTCCCTTTTGCTTGTTTGTTTGCATGTTGTTTTTCCTACAACAGTGCTAGAGGTGTGTCAGTTTTCCAGAGATGCTTCAGTGGCTGAGGCCTGGCTCGTTGCCCAGGAACCCTACCTGTTTAGTGGTGAGTATGGTCAAACTGTGGAAGGGTGTAGAGAAACTGTTGAAAAGGCATGAAGCGTTTGAGAAATCTACAGCAACATGGGAGGAACGTTTTGCTGCATTAGAACGTCTCACAACAGTAAGTCATCTATGAGAGGAAGTTCTCCCTCTATTTTTGGAAATTCTTTGCCTTTGGGATTGTAGGGTGGATCAGAAGAGTTCATGCAGCTGCTCTCATTATTCCAGCTTCCTGAAGTGGCAGAACCGAAAACTCTGGGATAGAATTTGGGGGATTAATATGAAACTTAACTTGCTTGATGGCACTGATGGGTGCAAAGATATTTTAACCTTAGGGTTAAAGGTAGGTAGGGAAAGTGAACTGATATATAAAAGCATGTATCATATTGGAAAGCCATGCCTGGAGTAGAAGGAACTGATAATAGCCCTCATGTCCTTATCATCTAATCATTGTGTGTTTACAGTATATAACACTTAAAATGATTTGAAAATAAAATAATACAGAAGCTGATATCCAAAAAGATTAATAAAGCATACAATGCATATTAAATATTCCCATAAGTGGTCTGCCAGCCATCCTAGCCCGTGTTTTAAAGACTTTTTGAAGGATGGATGGAATGGATAGATAGGCCAATTGATCTTTGAGCAAATGTCATTCATTTCATCCTCTCGTGAAGTGCTGGGGAGGTGATGGGGCTTAGATATGAATAAGTCAGAGATAACCTTGGAGAAACTAAGGAACAAAAAGTTATGAAAGTGTCTTTTGAATTCAGGAAACAAAATATTAGCAAGAAATTCAAACTGACCCTACCTTAATTCCTAGGGGCAAAAGCGAGAAAGAAAACACGACATTCAAGATCCTGTATGAATTCTTGTTGAATCTTTTTCTGACTGGGTTTGCCTCAAAGGGCTAACACAATGTTCCCTCAAATGGTATATCTTGCCCCTTAAAATGGGATCAGTTGCCTCCCTCCTTATCTTTTGGAAACCTGCAAAAGTTATTTGTTCCTTTATTAGTATGTTTAGGTGATTGGTATAGATGTATAGATACTTGTTTTGTATTGTAACTGTTATAACTCTGTTATAAATTATACTGGCTTTATTATTAGTTTCATAATGATGTTATATTAAAAAACTTGTTAGCAGCCTTGACTAGAGCTAGATAGAAGTAGAATAGAAACAAATGACCTTTATAGAAAACACATAATTGAAATAGTGGATTTAACAATAATAATAATAATTTTTAAAACATAATTTGTCCCTATTTAATAAAATTGATGATAGTCACTATGGAAAATATATAAATAAGGCTCTACAATACAAAGCAAGGAAGTTGATAGGGTCAGATTGAAGGTCAAATATACTATAGCAAAAGTAATAGCACTTAGACTTATATACTGCTTCACAGCCCACTCTAAGGCGGTTTACAGAGTCAGCATATTGCCCTCAACAATCTGGGTCCTCACATAGTAATTAAAAGAAAAAGAATGGGCAACAGAGGTGAACACTACATGAAAAATGCTGATTCTCTTAAAGCTGCTATAAGGAATCTGTATTTGTTTAACCCACTGAAGATAGTTTGTTTTGCACACAGCTTGAACTACTAAGGAAGAGAAAAATTTCAGAGGAGTCTTCACAGCACAAAATAGCTAAGACTACGGACCTGGAATTTGATTTTGAGTTAGAGGCCAGAATGTGAGATCAGGTGAGTTTCCTAGAGATGAGTTCAGAGTAATCAGCTGCATTTTCATAATTAGTAATAAGATTTAAATTATAGTACACAGTACATTTCTTACAATCCATGCAATATATTTGTTATCTCTCCCTAGCAAATGTAACCACTCAATACTGTACAGTTGGAGCCATTACTGTTCCCCAAAGTTAAAACATGCTTATAATATATAGATTTTGAAAATACAACAAAATAATTATTTTCAGTCTATCCTTGATTTTTTTTTTGTCTAGTCTTAGAAAACAAAACTACAATATGTTTTAAACCATGCTCTAGCCTGATATGCATTCCTTCTCCAAAAAAGTATGTTTTGGATAGATAGGAAATCTCTGATCATCTCTATGATAGTGACGGGTTTAAAATGGAAGAAAAGATTATCTCTTCTGTAATTATGAGGATTTTCTTTTCCTAGTGTCCTATAGTTTTTTTAAAAGTAATTATTTGGACAATTGCTCTCTTTTAAAACAAGTTCCACTGCTCATTGCAGAAAGATATTTTTATATAACTCCTTTTTTTCTTTCAGTAATTTTGCTCATGGTTTTGATTCAGTTCTAGATCTTACATGCAATTATAAATGTTTCTTACATAATTAAAGGTTTATACTCCATAAATCTATTTTACTATAGGTAGTCCTGACTTATTACCACAACTGAGTCCAAAACTTCCATACTAAACAAGACAGTTGTTAAGTGAGTTGTGACACTTTTTACAACCTTTTTTACTGCAGTTGTTAAGTGAATCACTGCAGTTGTTAAATGAGTCATGCTGTTAGGTGAACATTCAACTTCCCCAATTGAGTTTTCTTGTTGGAAGCCAGCTGGGAAGGTTACAAATGATGATCACGTGACCCTGGGACAGTGCAACTGTCATAAATACATGCTAGTTGCCAAGTGCTTGAATTTTGATCATGTGACCATGGTGTGTGTGCTGCAATAGATGTAAGTGCAAAAACTGGTCATAAGTCAATTTTTTTCATGCTGTTGTAACTTCAAATGATCACTAAATGAATGATTGTAAGTGGAGAACTACCTGTATGTTAGAATTACAGTATATGGATTTTTAATTATTTTTTATTTATAGCAGGCACCAACATTTTCAACATCAGATGTCATTATGAAAAAAGAAATTAAGTCAATTATACCGTTTCAGTTTTAACATTTACTTAGAATACACTTTTGTTTGCTATAGCCTGTTGAAAAGGATGGGAAGAAGGAACTAAGTTTAGAAGATGCCCTTTCCCATGCTGCAGAAGATTCATCACTGGTCAGTTACCAGTTTTAGTTTATCCTTCCTAGAAAATTCAGCAGTTTAATGAAGCCTTTCATATTTAGTTGTATTGTTTTACCATCTGCACTTTTCAAATGGTGAAATGCCAATGTGTTTCCTGTTTGAGCAAGAATTGATAACTTTAAATGTACTTCACAGTGATATTAATTTATTTGAGGGCAAGTACATATATGAGCAGAAAATCCAAAGAGGAGAAAAAAGGGACAGCAGAATAATCATTCCCCAGTGTTGTTAGGCTGTTCTTATGCTGATAAGGCACAAGGTATGGGAGGAACTCTTTTCTTCCATTTAGGGAGTAGAAGTTGTTCAGCTTTTAAAATAAGGTGTTTTTTTAAAGATTGCTCCCAGTGCAGTTTTTCTCCTCTTCCTGAGTATAAGTTAGGAAAATCGGAGGGCTGTGATTTTGAGTCTAGCCTTTAGTTTTGACTTCTGGACTAGATGCGAATGAGTTGTCAAAGCCAGGGAGAAGGTCACCTAGGAGCTGAAAGCCACCGAGGTCCTACTGTGTTTCCCCAAAAACAAGACAGGATCTTATTTTCTTTTGACCCCCGAAATAAGTGCTTGGCCTTATTTTCAGGGAGGTCTTATTATTTTTGAGGTGCAGGAGGCCCCTTAACCTTGGTCTGCGGCCCACGGTTCCGCTGATCCTGAGAGGGTGGAAGTTCTGTCTCTGTTTCTGGCACACTCTTGCCATTGCTGGGCCTGTTGCTATTTTGTGGCTGCCATTAAGAGAAGGGGCGCAGTAGCTAGGGTTTGCGGGAGCAGCCTCTGCAAGGGCATTTTGCATGGAAGGCAGATGCATATGGGGCACATGGAGCATGTTTCCCCCTCCCTCCCAGGAAATGGTGGGGACTGGTTATGCATGCAGTTAAATATTTTAGGGGAGGACTTCTTTCAGGGGAGAGCTTATTTTAGCGCATGCACTCAAAAGCCTGATTGGGCTTATTATCTGGGGAGGTCTTATTTTCAGGAAAACAGGGTACCACTCCATGCCTTGCACCTTCAACAAATGCAGGGTCCATCCAGCAGTAGCAGCGCTAGCTGTGTAGTACAGGGGAAGTCAAAGACAAAGAGGATGGGAAAGAAGGAACTACCGCTGTGCTTTGCAACTCCAAGGATGGCAGGTGCCTGCATTGGCACCTGCCAGCAGCCTTCTTTTCCTACTTTCAATTGTGAGCGAATTGAGCAGAGACCAGACCAGATGGTGCCTTCCAAGACCGTGGCATGTTCCCTAGCACCTGCTGCTGGTGGCACTCTTTATGAGCCTTTGTGGCAGGAAAGCAGAAGCTGTTGTATGGCCATTTTCTTTTTTTCCCCATTTACCCTCAGCTAGCAAAGCCCGAAAAGGCTCTACAGTACTTACACACTTCTTCTGCAGCACTGTACAGAAACAGATTCCAAGGTTGGAGATTCCTCTCTGCAAGCACTGCATTATGCTGCACTGCATTATGAGACCTTTCCTAGCTATAGCATTATACTAGACAGCTGCCTTTCCCAACTATTGAATGACAGAACTTTTTACTCATCTGAATTGGCAGAAAAGTCTACCAGCATCATATACAGCCTCCCACTGCCACTCTCTGTCCTAATTCTGCTGTTTAAATTTTCAAGTCCATCCAAGATACAAAAGCCTAACAGATTGTATACATCTTGAGGTGCTGCCTTTGGATAGTGACAAAGTGAGGACTAACATTTTATCACATATAGCTGAGAATGATTTAAGACTAGAGTGTCTGGCTGATAGATTGAGGAAAAGATTAAGACAATTACAAAGAACCCTGTTTATGCAATGGTTAATGGAAGTGGGGAAAGACCCATTGTGCCTGATATAGTCTAGGGACCATTGAATTTTGTTCCTTAGTCCAAAGGTGATGTGTATTATTATTTTAAAATCTACATATTGTTATCTTTTAAAATCTGAAATGTCATTTATTTAAAATTCTTTAATGTCTGCATTTGCTACCATCCTTTCTGGCTCTTGTGTTGGTACAGTTTTTATATCATTATCTCTTTTGTAATTAGAATCTTCAATAAGACATTGTGTTTTTTATAATAATCATAAGTTTTATCCTTTGGTCCTTTTCATAAGTTGGGAGGGAAAATTTCATTATTTTAAGAATTTTTGAGCCAGTGGAAGATTCTGTTAAAGGAAGAGAGAGAGAGATGTGATTCTTCTGTATACACTCATAGTAAACTTAGGGTATTATTATGGAGATTTCCCCAGGAACATTCCTTCTGGGGGTCCCAGGGAGCTGTTGGGAAGAAAATATAAATATAGTCTCTCCTTTCTTCTGTTATCCATAGGTTCAGTTGGAAAGGCACAACTGCATTTAACTGATGTTTGCTGAGAAGCAAACATTTTCTACTGTCCAAGTCAGAACATTTAACATCTACATAAAACCATAAATTACAATATGTATAGAATTAGAGTTCTTGACATATCTTTCAGACTCCTTTGCAGGGGTATTCTGGAGAGTCCTGTTGCATTATCAGCTTTGTATGTCAACATCCTTAACCAACAACTTCAAAGCTATCTGTCACATTTATCTACAGATGTAATATTTGATAGTTATTAGGAAACTTACTCTGGAATTCCTCAGTGTAACTGTCAAAAGAAGAATATATCCTTTCTTAAGTGAATCAGTGATCGCTTTCTTTAGAGTAATTCTCCACAGACTTTCCTCTTTGCAGGCCTGATCCTGAGGTGTATATGCAGCCCAAGAAGCCTTGGCTTCCAAGTAATTTCATTTAGCCCAGTTGTATCAAGTGAATGAATGCAGAGATATTCCTCACCTGATCTTCCTGCTGATCCTGTGAATTTTTCTTGTTTCTTTCCCACAGTTTTGAAGGTTTTATGGATCACAAATTGAAACTTTAACTGGAAAATCCCTTGCAACCAGAAGAAGGGGCTTTATTTTTTTATACATTTGGAAAATCATTTGTAAAAAGTCTGTAGTGTGTAAGGACTTTGAAACAAATCAAATACCCCATCAAAATATTTTATAATTATTTTTACTTGCTTAATTATTTTTTACTTGCTTTCTCTCCTTTCTAAATTTTATTTTAACAGTCAAGATAGGCTTTTGAGTTCTCAACATGGAAATCTTAAAATAAAAGATACTCAGGAGTTTATAACAAGAGGCATTGTTTTGGAGATACCCTGTTCTCTGAAAATAATAAGCCCAATCCAGCTTTTGAGCGCATGCGCTAAAATAAGCTCTCCGCCCAAAATAAGCCCTCCCATAAAATATTTAAGAGCAACAGGGCCCCATCATTTCCTGGGGGAGGAAAGGGAGGAACATGCTCCATGTGATCCACATGCACCTGCCATTCACGTGGAATGGCCTCACAGAGACCGCTCCCACAAACCCTAGCTACTGTGCCCTTTCTCTTAGTGGCGGCTGCAAAAAGAGCAGCAGGCCCAGCGACGCTAGGGCTTGCAAGAGTGTGCGAGAAACAGAGACATAACTTCCAGCCCTCTTGGGATCAGCTGATCTGTGAGCCGTGGGCTGAGGTTAAGGGGCCTCCTGCATGTAAAAAATAATAAGACTCCCTGAAAATAAATCCAAGGGCTTATTTTGGCGGTCAAAAGAAAATAAATCCTGTCTTATTTTCGGGGAAACATGGTAGTGACTTACTCTTAAGCCAATTCTCCAAGTCTGGTATCTTTTTAAAAATCATTTTCCCTAGAAGGCAAGCAGTGGAGATATGGGTCGCAAATATATATAAAGAGAAAGTATATATCCTCATTCTGGAAGTTAAATCTGAATAACCTTGTTACTCAACAAAGAGTGGGGCTATATTTCAGGGTTTTTGTACCATTGCTTTATTGCCCACCATTCTGTTCAGGCCTGTCCAAGATAGCCCAGTTCTGCTCAAGGCCAAACCAGATGTCTGACTATGAAGTGGAGAATGAAGATTAATTGAGATCATCAGAAAGAACAGGACGTCTGCAGACTTCACAGTTTTTTTGTCAAATGGAAAATTTGTTTCCCCAGCGACACATATTGGATCAGAGACTGAATGAAGAAAAAAATTATAGAGCACGGTGACATGGCCTGGGAAGTGGTAGTTTTATTTCTACCCTATCAGTTAATTATATATCTGATAGCTCCTTCCCTATTTCATACTGAACCATTACAACTAAGTCAGTGGTGGGTTTCAAAAATTTTTAGAACCTCTTCTGTAGGTGTGGCCTGCTTTGTGGGAGTGGCTTGCCACCAGGGGTGGGTTTCTCGCCCCGTTCCAACCGGTTCGGTTGGAACGGGGCCGGCGGCGTCCTCGTGCATGTGTGCAGCGCACGCATGCGTACTAGCATCTGTGTGATGCTCCAGCTGCTCCTGGAGGATCGCGCAGGCGCTGTATGCATCCTGCACATGCGTGGAAGTGCAGAACTCGTCAAAACCGGGTAAGGAGCGCGGGCGGGCGGGTGGGCCAGTCGCCGTTCCCGGAAGTTACTTACTTCCGGGTTCGCCGACCAACTGGTTCGCAGGGACCGCCGCAAGCCGGTTGAAACCCACCCCTGCTGGCCACCCATGGGACCAGGTGGCCATGGCTTGCCACCCATGTGACTGGATGGGCGTGGCCAACTTGTAAAATGTGGTGAAACTCACTTAATAACACTCTTGCTTAGCAACCAAAATGTTGGCTCAGAAACTCTGGCATTTGAAGCACACAAGTCTTAAAGCTGTCAAGTTACAAGACCTTTGCACCCCTAAACCTTTAGGAAAAAAAAAACCCAGGGGTGTTCAAACTTGACAGCTTTAAGACTTGTGGACTTCAGCTCCCAAAATTCCTCCTCCAGTCATGTTGGCTCAGGAACTCTGGCATTGAAGTGTGCAAGTCTTAAAGCTATCAAGTTACATGACCCTTGCACCCCTTTTAGAAAAAAAAACCAGGGGTGTTCAAACTTGACAGTTTTAAAATTTGTGGACTTCAACTCCCAGAATTCTTGCTCTTGCTCTTCATCTTGATGATGGGCCGGGGGAGGGAGCTGGAACCGGTTCTAAACGGCACTGTAGATTTGTGGAACCTCTTCTATAGAAGAGGTTAGAACTGGCAGGAACCCACTCCTGAACTAAGATGAGTGGGAGGTTGCCAGAATCCATCACAGCAAAACTTAAAGGATGTGTTCCTGGAAAGGGAAATATTAGATCATGCCAATACTCATCATGTCTGTTGCGTTGTTGCATGAAAAAAAAAGTAGCTGTTCTTGTGGGAAAGAAAAAATTAACAAATTCTGTGATTTCCCTTTCCTATAATAGTTTGTGCAACATAGTAGTAGACAAAGGTCAGCAACAGGTTAAATTGAAAAAATTAAGAGCATGATTGATCATTTCATCTTGTGGTCAGTGCTCCCATACATCTCAGTGAATTGTACAAATCTTATTTTGAGTGTTTAAAACAAAAAAATAACAAGTATGTTTGAAAAATACTTATTATTTGAAAGGAACTTTTATTTTAAATCAGAACCATCAAGAGGAAAATGATTTGGGCCAAAAATAATTGGAAAGAAACTATTATAACTGGCTTGGGAAGTTCTAGAGATGGTGCTCAAATTAGTTCAGTAATCTATTTGCATGATACACTATTTGGATTGTCCTCTGTGAAACCTACATTCCAAAAATTATTTATATATTTAAATATATGCATATAAAGGTGTCTATACAAACTTCACACAATTGTAAGTTTGTAGGACTACTGTGTCTCTTGAAAATACAGTGGAATAATTTGTTGGTAAGAATAGCATCCTTACATCTCCAGAAAAAAACAGAATTTATTCTGTAGATGGAAGAGGAAAAGAAATTCAGAGGATAGAATTCATAGCTAATGCCCTTTCCTCACTAAGGATGCGCATTAGCCAATTATCAATGAGGCCATATAAAATCTGTCTTCATTACTGTTGACACAAAGATGGTTGGGTGACACTTTAAGATGCTATTTAAGATACCCTTCAAGAGCAATCTCATATAGAACAGGTTATAATACTCCAGGAGGTGACTAGAACATGACTGTCAGCAGAACCCTCCAAGCCAAGAACCAGCACAATTGATGCACAACCTGAAGCTGTGCGAAGAAATTCCTAGTTTCCACTGCCACTGTAGGTGGTTAACGCACAACCCTGAGGACCTCGCCCACCTCCTTGAGTTCGACAAGTTCAAACATTCTCCAGATAACCAGGCAAGTCTTCCCCACCCCTCCACCAGGCATCTCCTTCGGACCTATAACAAGGCCATGTCCAACTCCCCAGTGAATCCAAGCAACTTTGACAGATGCTAAATAGATTCTTCCACATGCCTCTGTAAGAGGTTCTCTGAGCCCCCCACCCCACCCGAGAGGCCTCATGCTACTCTAAACAAGGACACAGGATTACTATCTGTTAATGAAATAAGGGCAGAGTTGTACAGATAATCCTCGACTTACAGCAGAGGTGGGTTCCTACCGGTTCGGACCGGTTCAAGAGAACCGGTAGTGCTTTGGCGGCCTGGTTGCTGGAGCCAGCAGCGACCCAGGCTTGCCATGATCCTGAACTGGTTCTCTGGGCAGTGCTGCAGCTGCTGCCATTTTGTTTTTTTGCTTCTGCTCATGCACAGAGCAATTTTTATTGCACTGTGCATGTGTGCGCCGCACGGCCACGAGCGAACCAGCAGTAGTGACTGCTGGAACCACCCCTGACTTACAACCACAATTGGGTCCCAAATTTCCGTTATTAAATGAGATATTTGTTAAGTGAGTTTTGCCCCACTTTCTTGCCACAGTTGTTAAGTGAATCCTTGCAGTTGATAAATTAGTGACCTGATTGTTAAGTGAATTTGGCTTCCCCATTGACTTTGATTATCAGAAGGTCGCAAAAAGGGATCACATGACCCTGAGGGCATTGCAACCGTCATAAATATGACGCAGTTGCCAAGCATCTGAATTTTGATCACATGATCATGGGGATGCTGCAAAGGTTGTAACTGTGAAAACTGGTTATAAGTCACATGCAATTGTAACGTTGAACGGTAACTAGATGAACTGTTCTAAGTCGAGGTCTACCCGTACTGGGGCTTTGCTGCCCTTAACTACCATGAGGTAGGCCTTTATAGTAGCTGTAACCCCCTTTGGTGGAGTTCATCCCTTGCTGAGTACCAGGAACACTCTAAATATCTCCTCTCATTTCATCTCCCTCAATTCATCATAAGCCATGGGAAGTGAAGGGTTCTATGAGAGGGGAGAGGTTGCGTGAGTGTGATTCGATCCAAAGCCTTTTTCGCTCCTTTATGTGGTGGCCAAGGCCCCAGATGGACTGTGCACTCATACACCTTGGCATTCACAGAACCCTTCCCCTTCTGCTCCCACCAACTGGAAGGGGGTTTCCTTCTCATTCACCGCCGCCCCAGTTCCTACTCTGGGTTCACACCGGAAGAAGAAAGCAATTCTCCATTCATAATGGGAAACTCAGTCTAGCACTTGGTACGTAGCCAACAGATTGCAGCCGAATCTTCATTCTTCCTCAAGGCTACCAGCAGGGAAGCAAAGGGCCTCCTCAGGGAAGGGGTTTCACTCAACCACAACCCCTATACACACCCAGCCACCACTCACAGATCTAATTGGTCTAGCACAGAGCAGATGATTCAGAAAGAAAGTAAAAAACAGACTACACCATGCAATCATGAAAATAACCTCAGTTGTCTCCCATTGTCTTCACCATCATGTTAAATATTGCATTCCTGACATGATCCAAAATTCCAGATACTTCTTCTGCTGCTTAGCCGCAAACACCATGGGGTCCAGGAGGCTCATTCATAGGAAAACCTAGCAAATCCTACCTTTGTCTTGATTGGCATATCCATTTGGCCTTCTACTGGAGATATCTCAAATCTCTGGAGTTCTTCTGTCTCAAATCTAAGACTCTGCACATGTATTTTGGGACTTCTCCTATTAGCAATCCTGACAATGTACTTTGTGTACTTGTCATAGATATAGTCAATGGAGGAGTTCTACAGCAGATAAATTTTTAGTATGAGGGGGACACCACAGCTCAGATGTCTCAAATAAGCAGAAATTTTCTGACATGGAGAGCAATCGACCAATGGAACTGCTTGCTTTTGGAAGTTGTGAGAACTCATCACTAGAGGCTTTCAAGGGGAGATTGGATGGGCATTTGTCGGGGATGGTGTAAGGTCTCCTTCTTGGGCAGGGGGTTGAACTAGATGACCAACAAGATCCCTTCCAACTCTGTTTATCTAAGTTCAAAATTATACTGGCAAAAATTCCACATGCACCACCAACAAAATGCAAGTAATAAATTTTACATTGTTTTCCAAGTCACAGTTCATACTTCTGAAGACATTATTTAGCCATGAAGATCTTCATCTTGTATTTATGAGGGCACACACTTCATCTACGTTCTATATTTCCTCTAAGACAATGGTGTGTCTGAGTATTTTATAACTCTTTGCATTCATATTTCCACTGAGAAGCACAGGTCATTTCTTTGTGAGGAATAACCTATTATACACTGGATACTCCCAGGCTGAAGGTTCCAAGTGCAATCAATCAAAAATAAAAAATCCAGCAATTTCATTTTTCCCCCTTTTTAATAGATTCCCTCTATCATGTTGAAAAGCATCAGCATCAGCAATGGACAAAAACTGGAGGTTTCCGAATAGAAGATGGTGACTGCATTGCTGTAAAATTCTGTGAATCTGACAAAGGATGAAAAAATAATCAAAGTTTCAGGGGTTGGCCTTACTTTCCCATAGCAGTGTGATCATTGATACATTTTCTTCATTATCTGTGCAAGATACACAACCATCAACTACGCCAGCAACTCACCCACAACAAGTTTTGTCGCCTTTTTCTGGACTTTGCTATCTTTTGATACCTTTGAAACATTCAACAAATTTCATAAACTTTAACAAAAGTTGTATGCCTTCTGTTAAGCCAAGGAGTGGTCTGCATGCATTTCCCATTGCTCCCATTGATGTCCTATCACCAATTTAAAAGGCAAATTATAAAACTTCATAAAAAATGGAATTAGAGTAAGACAAAACTAAAATAGGTTAAAGGCTTGGTTAAAAAAAAGATACATTTTTATTATTTTTCTAAACACCAGGACAGTGGAAACTAAGTGCACTTCTTTAGCTTGGGGTCACACAGAGAAGATATATTCCCATAAATTAGATGTGGGGCATCTTCAAAAAGGCCTGCTTGCTGATCTAATTAAGTGAAAAGGTTAATAGCAGGGGAAATAGTTCCTCTGAAAGTCAAGTCTACACCATTTATAGCTTTAAAGTTCAAACCAGGACCTAAATTATGTCTAATAAGCAATTGACAGCTACTGCAGATGTTTGAAAACAGGCATTATATGGCCCATACCCTGAACCCAGATGTCTACATTTTACACCAGTCCGATGTACAGTATGTTGCACTAGTGAAGAGGGCATGGATAAACAATGCAAAATGACAACTGGCTCTAGAATAAACACAGCTGGCATACACTAATCATTCTTGTGCAAATGTACTTCTTGCCATCACCTGCAAATCTAATGATGGCTGGGAATCAAGAAATACTCCCAAGCTCCACACCTGCTCTTTTGAAGAAATGACAACCTACCAAAAACAGATTCACCTCAGTCTCCAAGTCTAATTTCCTTTTCCCAGCCAACCACCAACCTGCCCTTGCTTACCTGCACTTCAACCAGTTGCAATCTCCCATCATGCCTCTCCACAACAGATTGTACTTTTATAATATTTGCTCCAAGAACATCTTCTATTCCCCATTGTCCCCATCTCATAATACCACGTAATAATTTAGTAAGTCCTGCAGACAGTACATCACAACTGATCCACCCTATTGGAATACCAGCTCTACCGCAATACTTGGATAAGAAAACAACAGACCAGAATGGGACAACTTGCTGCAGCCAGTTCGCCATAGACAACTCACCGTGGGGCAACTCACTGAGGGACAATTCAACAATTCAATTTAACTATTTAAAATAGTTAAAAATATTTTAATTTTTGTCATTCACATTTCATTTTGGCATTCTTTCTTTAATGATTCTATTACAGTATTTCTTCAATATTAGTGTAACTCTTGTTTCACAGCGAGTTGTCCTGTGGCAAGTTGGGTGTGGTGAGTTGTCGTAGACTTACAACAAAGTGGGACATCTCTTCACTCCTGGGCAGTATCCCTTTTACACTTGGGAAGCAAATTGTATCATCTTTAAGCAGAGGCATTCCACCTGGGCAAGCCTTTATCAGTCTGTTCCTGTAAAGGGCAGGGACAGCTTTTGTCTATGTAGCTCTTTGTTCAGTGGGTGCTGATGTAGCTTCTGGAAACTGGGAATGTTGCTTAATCCTCTGCAAGCTTTTATGCTTCTCACTGCTAATTCTGCTCACTGTTACTTTCCCTACTTATTTCTTCTTCCTTAGTCATTTTAATGCTCTTTTACATAACTTGCTTATGAAATCCTGGGATTTTTCTTTGCATTTCTTAAAATCTCCAGCTATATCTTGCTCTGCTCAGCCCTTCAGAGTAACATTTGTTTGTCCATTTTTCTTTTTTTACTTAGTTCACCAGAGTGTCTTTAACAGACATCTAGAAGGCTGTACTTCTATCCTCTCTTTATCCATGTATGAGTTCTTCCTGTCTATCTCCTCCTTTCTGCAGGATACTCTTAAGTTTCAAAAATCTTGAACCTTCTTCTAGTTCCATCTCGCTAGGTTTTTTTGGGCCTGTCTTGAACTTTTTTCTAAAAAAGCTAATCTTCTGTGTTGTCCATTTGAATGATTTCTTCTGTCCATTTGAATCACAGTTCTATCTCTTCTATAACATTTCTTATTCTGAGACATCTTAAATTACACCTATTTGTGAAATTACCAATCCCATCAAATACTTTCTGTGGTTTTTATCTCCCTCTGCTTCCAACCAGACAATGCTATCGTTGTTAACGTGGTTACCAGAAATGGCATTTGTAGAAATTACATTTCTTTTACCTACAGTTTTTACCTGCAGTACATTAGAATTTCTGCAAATCACAAAAAGAGCAACAAGTGTAAGCCATTTTCTACATGCTGTAAAGTTAATCACAAATATACATACATACATACAATACATAATGAAGTTTGGTCAAGCCATGATTTTCCTAGTTCATTGCTGTGCTCCCAAGATAACTAGTTGTAACAAGAAAATCAGAGGCGCAACTGAGTTAGCTAGAATGGTAAATATAAAGGTCTCCCTGTCCAGTAATGTTCAACTCTAGAGCATGGTGCTCATTTCCGTTTCTTAGCTGAGGGGGCCAGCGTTGTACGAAAACATTTTCTGTGGTCATGTGGCCAGCATGGTTATATGCCAAAGACACAAGGAAATGTGGTTATCTTCCCACCAAAGTGGTACCTGTTAATCACACATTTACATGCTTTCAAACTAATAGATGGGTAGGAGCTTGGGCAGGAACAGGAGCTCACCCCATTGTAATGAATTTCTCCCTGCACAATAAAAAGACACATCTATCTTGTTAAATGAGTCCAAAGCAAGATGTGATTTCCTTTAGGGGAATTCTCTGAGAGTCATGTTGATTGTGGCAGAATACAAATCCAATAAATAAATAAAACTGACCATTTTCTTTGGCACAACACAAAAGCCCATTTTGACTTGTGGAGTCTATTTGCTGGATCTGGAAGAGAAACTGTTGAGCACATTATCCTTGACCCTAATCTCTCTTAATGCACTACTTTGTTTGATGTTATCCTTAAATATTATTAGGCCCATATAATTCTTCCATGCCATAACATTAAAAGACAAATGAAATCCAGTCAGGACAGAAATTAAACAGTCACCTAAAAGCAGCTCAGACTGCCACAATGCCACAATGTTTTATAAGTATCACAAATATAATAAACATAGCAGCAGAAATATAAAGAAGATTAAAAACATCAGGCACTACCTATCTTTGACTACTGCTAGAAGAATAATGAGGACAGCATTAGGAGATGTTTCTAAGAGGATATTCCATAGCCAGGGTGGGCTATGTGGGGGAGACAGACAGCAATGGAAAGGATTGCTAAGCATTGATCTGCTGCATATTATATGTGCAATATAAATAGGCAAGTTCCATTGTCTTCAACTATAACTCTGTATAGTATGTGCCCACCTGAACACAAGTCCTATTGAATGTAATGAGGCATATTTTATATGAATATTATACTCGCAAATCAACAGTAAAAAGCAGGATCAAGATTGGCTCTGAGTCTTGTTGAGCACTTTTTCTTATGAAGATATGAAATCAGTGGTGGGATTCAAAAACTTTTACTACCACTTCTGTGGGCGTGGCTTGGTGGGCATGTCATGACTTGGTGGGCGTGGCTTGGTAGACATGGCAGGGGAAGGATACTGTAAAATCTGATCAGAACCTGCTGAATATCACCTCTGGATGAAATGCATGCCTTGATTTATAATCTCACTATGGCTTTGTACATAATGCGTGCATTGTGGGTTCAACAAACTGATTGCATGAAGATGCATTTCTCTTTCCTATTTTTCATTAAATAATTTCCAAATATGCATCTGAGATGATCCTATCCAAGCTTAGCAGAAGTGAGTTGCTCTCGGTTCTGCCCGAATCAGGTGAACCGGTAGTAGCGGTGGTGAGAGACTCCAGCAAGCGCATGCAGGAGCATGCCCAAACCAGTAGTAAAAAAATTGGCAACCCATCGCTAAAGCTTAGCCTCTTTGGGCATTATAGCAATGTAAGATTTACGTATATTAACTGCCCCTCTGCAATATCAGTCCTTCCTCTTCAATCTCTAATGTCCCAATTTTAATAATTTTTTAAAAAGTATTTAAAATATTACAATTACATTTTCTTGGGGGGAAATCCCATAGTGGTTAATAATGTTTTTGTATACTAATTATATATTATATGCAAAACTATATACTTTAAAAAAGAACATAGAACTACTGCATAATTACCAGCGATTATATGTTTTATAGTAGAAAAGCCTAATCTATATAAATAAAAATGTAATGGTTGTTTGTTCAAAATTGCTAATCTCCGAAAGTTCTTCACTGATTGCTTTGAAATTTTGACATAACGTTGCATTTGAATACGTGAATGTTTTTATATTCGTATATTACATAGATGTCACACCTGTGACAGGTAAAACATTATTTTCTGTAAAAACATGCTTTTTTGAAAACCAACGCCATCTGGTGGACATAAAAGCAACATACGCTATACTAAACATTTCATGATTCCATTTCAATGTTTCCAGCGCCATCTGATGGACGTAAAAGCAACACACGCTATACTAAATATTTCATGATTCCATTTCAATGTTTCCGATTGCATTGTTATATTGAATTTTCATAGATCTCAATTTCTTTTCATTTTGATTTAATTATTTCGTGTGACATTGTGTTGTGTCGTTTACCATAGCGTTCATTTAGTGAGTATAGTATATTCGGAACAGTTTGGCCTCTCTCCAGCTTTGTCCCGACAGTCCCTTTATATGTGTGGCTGGGCTGCGGCCGCACCCTTTCCCTGTTCCGCCCTCCAGAGGAGGTGGAAGCGGAATGTCTCCTCAGCCCAGCTGGCCACACGCGCTCTCCACTCCCCTTCACAGCGAGCCAGCTACAGCTTCACCAAGGCGGCTCCGATGGGGCGGCGGTGTCAGCCTGAGGTGCAGCGGGGCTGGGGCAGCCCCTGGGTGTCCCGTGAGGCGGCACACCGAGGACTTCTCCTCCTCCAAGATCCTGGACGTCTCACTCTCCCGGGCCACTGACTTGGGGGAGCCCGAGCGCAGCTCCTCCAAGGAGATGCTCAACAACTTCCATGAGGCTAACAGTCCCAGCGCCGTCTCCCCCAATCAGCCTCGCCGGGCCCAGCAGCCCCAAGTCCTGACCAGCGGCAGCACCCACCCGCCGCTCCCCTATGCCCAGACTGGGCCACAGCAATGCATGGCCGGGAACAGCTAGTTTAAAATAAAGGAAAATGGATCCAAAAAAGTAAACAAAATTAAGAAGGAAGAATAATAACAAAAATAGTAGATCTTTCAGTTATATTACTTTTTTCAGTATCATCCTAAATGATTCAGTTCTTAACAATGAACTGAAGCTAGACTATATGGAATTGTATTATTTGGTTTTCCTCTCTTTTAAGATAGAAATAATCCAAAGATGGAGTTGATCCATTTCATTAAGTTAGCTTTTAGCCTCTAGCACATTGTTCCAGGAATATACAGTACAATATAATTCATCCTTTTCCGAGCAGCCTGTTATATAAATTTGAATAAATAAACAAATATCTTAGAGTTCTTTACAAATTGAGACATTCCAAATTTGGGGAATATAATTTAACAAATCTAGAATGAGATTTCTGAATGGAGAAAGAAAAGATTGAACATTGTATCTGGGTGGCAAGTAGAAGAAATGTTGGCCCTGCTAGAGCTGCATTCTGTACTCTAGTGGGAAACTGTGCACCTCGAACTGTCAGTTATTCCCCATCTTTGACACAAAGATTTGATATATGTAGAATTCAGTGTTATAAGCGTCAATAGAAATTTCTTTTTTTAACTTGTCTATATCTATTTAAGAGATTTGTTTATTTTTTAATCTAGCATAATGCTCTCATAGTAGTTTCCAATACAATAAGTTTAAAGCAAACTATAACCCAAACACCCCACAACTTACACTAGATATCAGCACTAGAATTTGTATTTTGCATCAATGTAATTGTCATACTATCTGCAAATGATCCAGAAAATTGTTGGGTAAAGCTGGCATGAAAGTTTTTTTCATAAAGATCTTGCAATACTGCTATCCTAGTAGCATTTCTAGGGAAGGGGGAGACTATCAAATCAACATGTTGTAGACATGTTGACTGACATTGATCCAATGCTGCTTAATACATTTCCTGTTAATGTTTGATAGAAAGAAAGATAGGATATAAACATTTCCTTTGCACTTATTTTTAATTCATGCATTGTTACTTGTAGAGAAATACAAAACATGACATAATTCTTTTACCAACAAAAGATGAGATAGTGAAGGACATGGTTACAAGCTAGAAACAATTAATTGAACTATAGTAAACCATAATTTACCTATGCAGGTAGCCCTCAACTTACAATCATTCATTTAACTACTCTTCAGTTAGAACGCATTGAAAAAAAATACTTAAGACCAATCCTCACACTTAAGATCATTGCAACTTCCTCACAGTCATGTGATCAAAATTTGGGCATTTGGAAAGTGATGTGTTGGTGGTTATGATCGCTGCAACCTCTGGGGGTCATGTGATCGCCATTTGCAACCTTTCCAGATGGCTTCCAACAAGCAGAGTCAATGAGGGAAGCCAGATTCACATTGCAACCTCATGATTCACTTAATAACTGCAGTGATTCACATAAAAACCGTAGAAAAAAACATAAAATCAGGCACGACTTACTTAGCAATCAACTTACTGTACCAATGGAAATGCTGGCTCTATTTATAGTTATAAGTCAAGGACTACCTTTATTTAGATGCACATAATTCCTACCCGCTAGCTCATGGTTTAGTGCATTAATCCAGTTGCCTGGGCTTAACCAACATTGTGAATCATAATTCACCTATACTTGCCGGGTACATTGAACTTGAACTAGTTCACCATATTTTAGCTTGGTGATATGGATGTTCTCTACCATTGTCTTCACTAAAACATCTTAACTAATTGCATGTAGAGCACATTCTGGGCCATCTTGTTTCTAAACAAGAATTCTTTCTCTTTTTTTGCTAGATATGATACCTATTTTGTCCCAGCATTACCATGAGTTTAGGAAGCCAAATGTTTGAAATAGCCATTTCCACTGGTATTATATAAGCTTTGTAGAAGAGCTATCTTAGAACAAGTGCAATTTAGGATCAAAAGAGCTGCATTTCTGAGACCTATAATTAACCTCTAGTCAGAAAAAAAAATGTGTGGTACAGGTTACAATATAGGTAGTGCAATAACATGATGGCACCTTCAAAGTAACCAGTGTAGAGAATTAGCATTAGAAGGGCTCTCAACTAAATTTTATTCAGTTTTTATGTGCAGGATTTTTTCCCTTCACGCAAGAGATAGCAGTCTAGTGTTATTTAATAGAATGTTATCTTTCAGAATATAAACTGTATTTATCTGAGAGGAAAATGACCATGAATTTAAGATGATTTCTTCTGAAAAGGGAGGGCAGACAAAAGAAAAATATAAACACAGAAAGAAATTCTTGCAATGCCCAGTTTCCTCGTTTTGTCAATCTAGGGTTGCAAACTGTACATTAATCCACTACCGGAAATCCTCCTTTCTGAATGTGTGCATATTACATACCTATATGTACATAGATACAAACTGTGTGTGTGCGTACACCCTGGGAAAAATACCAGTCCAAGATTTATAAAAAGTATTAAATGTATTAGATTAATTGCCAATAAAATAAGGCACCACATTCACTGGTCAGCTAGCTGCACATAGGGCACTCTTTCATATAAACAAGCCACTTTTTGTTTTCACGCACAAACACTCAAATGTACAAAGATACGTCTCTACCCTTCCAGCAGAAGAAAACAAAAACCCCACAGAAAGCTGATGGAGACATGAGCAGCAGATCACCTGATTAGGCACCTCCTAGTTGGCAGCTAATCTTAAAGCTAATCTGCAAGGCTGCCACATTTAAGAGCAATTAATCTCTACATCCATGGCTCCAGAGGTGGGTTGCTGTCGGTTTGGTAGAACCAGTAGTGAAATTCAGGCCTGTGTCGCAGAACCGGAAGCGAGCCAAGCCTTCCACGCCCCTGAACTGATTCCCTTGCTGCTGCTTGGCTGCCGCCATTTTGGATTTTAGTGACTGCACGTGCGCAGTTTACTGGAAATTGTTCTGGGCATGCGCGCAGAACAATTTACATTGAATAGTGCATGTGCACGCAGCACGCATCTGGTGCGTGGGTTGTGAACCGGCAGTAACGCCGGCAATAACCCACCCCTGCATGGCTCCAATATAAAGATGCTATAACCCCCTCAAATTCATTGGAAACAGATTGGAATGAGGAAAAAAAAAGCATTCACAATCTTTTGTAACATTGCATGAAGCTACACTCCAGAAAAACTTACCAAAAAACTGGGGAGGGGGGTGGAGCACGGAGAATGAAGCCATTCTCTCAGTGTAGGTTTGTGTGAGCCGCAAAGGTCTACAGGAGATGGCTCTCCTGCTTTAGCATGCATGAGTTTGTTTCAGATGAGTTAATCATGAAGAAGGTCACCAAAAGTTGACTGCAGGGAGCTGCTATGAATATTTTCCTCTTTCCATAGGGGAAAAACACACACACAAAATGACAATAGAGCATTGTATCTTGGACACAAGAAGAAAAGATAGGCTGCACCAACCTGAAGTGACTAATAAGTACCAGTCATTCCCATCCTAGGGTATACCTGATTGATCCAATTTTATAAATCTTCAAGCTATTGGAGTTTACTGATGGCTTCTTTCACTCAGGAGCAAGAATGAGATGAAGACAGTGTCATGGGGATATAGGACTATAGCTAAGCAACCTCTTTCTTCTGCTATGGTATTTAAGATGCAAAAGGAGACTCAGTCACAGAGCAACAATGCTGCTATATAGTGGAACTACAAGCTTGTCTCCTCTCATATAGGAAGATTCCTCATGCTACTCAAGGGTTATCAGAAAGAATCAGGATGATTTCATAACATCTGAAAAAATGCTTTGGGAATGGAGTATATTTTAAATGCTTCTACCCTGATTTAAAATCCAGCATATTGCAAGCCAATATCCTAAGGAGAGAGTAATCCTGAACAATTATCATATTTGGAGTAGATGTAGATGTAGATAAATTTATTTATAGGCCGCCCTTTTCCCTGAGGGGACTCAGGGCGGCTGACAACGTATAGGGAAGGGAGTACACACAATGACATATAAAAACAGTACGTAATTAAAAATAGAAGCAACATTCATCATTCGGGAGGGGACGGATTATAATCTTTAACCCCAGGCCTGACGGGATAGCCAGATCTTGAGGGCTGTGCGGAAGGTCTGGAGGGTGGTGAGGGTACGAATCTCCACGGGGAGATCGTTCCAAAGGGTCGGAGCTACTACTGAAAAGGCTCTCCTCCGCGTAGTTGCCATATTCCATATGAGTCGATTTCAGGCAAAGGAGGGAATTTTCTGAAATATACTCATTGTTTGTTGTTTGAGATAAGTGTACAGTCATAACAGCCTATTTGGGATAATGTGAAGAGTTAGGTTCTTCAGGGGAATGGCATGGGCCATCCTTAACCCCTAATCCCAGCATTGCTCCTGGTTTTACTTCAGCTTTCTCTCATATTCATGTTTACAGCAGGCGCAAGACGATGAAACAGGTCATGATATAGCACCAGAAGAGCTGCCTGAAGACAAACTGCCTGAGACAGAGATCAATGTGGACACTGAAGAAATGTCCACAAAGGAATCTCTTTTTAAAGTGGCCCAGACCCCTGTGAGTGAAATTGATGAGACAGCAACCCTCCCAGCACAGATGGATAAATCTCACAGTGTACAACTTGAAGGTTACTTGGGGAGGAAGCATGACCTAGAGGCACCTAACAAGAGGGCTTCCAACAGGTACATACAATTGTTGTCCAGCTTCTGATCTGTTTTCAAGTCCCATGTTGGAAGAATTTCAACCAACCTCCCTCCCTCCCTCCCTCCCTCTCTCACTCACTCACTCACTCTCTGTTTTACAATGTAGCGAAAAGAGTAGGATATGCATGAGATTTTCCTCAGTATGAGTTTGTGGATAAAGGCAGCTGCACTAAAGAAGCTTAGGGATGCCACAATTCCTGAAGTCACAGTTGCCAACCAGAAAGGCAAGATATTGGCAGCTTTGCTTGGGGAAGCTGAGGTAGCTCCCACCAGTCTCCTAAACCCATGCAAACATTTAGACTTACCAAGTGAAAATGCTGCTGCGTTGTAGTTGAGAGATGACCATGAAGGATCAGAAAATGTCATTGCATTTTTGCTATGTCATCAGAAAGTAAAGACCAGGCTGTAATTTTTTTAAAAAAAATTAAAACCTGCTAAGCATATTAACCTCATCAAAATATTCTGAAAGCCAAATGCTACATGGCCACTTAGATTCAACTTCACCAGCCCCATTAACTGCCTTACAAAGGTTATTGATATTAGAGTATTGATCTACCTAAACCTCTAAATGAGGCAATTTATATCATGGAATCTTTCTATTGTTCTGTCATGGCTTTTGTTTTCCTTCTGCTCCACTATGCTTTTAAATCCCTTCTGCCAGGGTTTGTTTATTTTCCAACAGAGATATAGAATGTTTAACTACATATATTTATCTTCCTTTCTTCAAACTTAAATACTGTATGCAATAATGTGTTTTCTTTCCATAAGCATAGCATTTTAACAATAGATTGCTTTACTCTCACAATTATTTATAGTTAATTATTCAGTTTTTTCCCTCCTGAGAAATGTATCTTACCATTAGCACCAATAGAGAGACTCTTTATCATGTCCTTATTTATATTTTAAAAAATAAATTATTTAAATTTAAAAATTTAACAAGTTGTAAGAAATAATAGGGGCAATGATATACAACTTCCCTCCCCCGGATGAGAAATGCTGATTACCTATGATGCACATAAATATAGAGATAAATTATGAGCAAAACTATATTTCTATATCTGGCAGAAATCCATAGGTTTATATCAGAGTCTTAGAAAACATTATCTGCAGCTCTTCATCTGCCTCTCCAAGCTCTTCTCACAACTCAGAAACTTTATGCACCTTTCCCCACTTGCAACTATGGCCTAAACATGCTCCATCAGTGTTTATTTCTGACATGTCCCCAGAGATGGGGGGGGGGCATACCCAAATCATTACCGTGTTTGGTTTGACTAAGATATCCTTTTAGATTTCTTTCTTTTTTAAATTAAATTTTCATCAATATAATTGTTGTTTGGGTAGCTCTGCAATTTATCTTCTGCAACTTTGAATGCTTGCATTTTAATATGTAAAATGGCAAAAATATTTTTCATTTCACATAGTATAGTATAATCTTTATTGTACAAAATAAATACAACAAAATTGGTTGTAGAACTTGTTCTTTAAAAAAATAAAAATAAAAATTAATGTCATCACCAAGAGCCATAGTATATGAAATAGCCTGCAGATAAATTTCAGAAATAAATTTCATCTCTTTTGAGATTGATCTGTCTCCTAGCAGTGAGAAAAATGGCTGAATGCTCCAGTCACTACTCCCCTCTGCCATATGCCCAGGAGCTATATTATAGATAGTATTTCATCTTTTATCTATTGACCTTTTAATTGCCCAAAAGGCAGTTCAGTACAAGAAGGTTAGGCAGTTGATGCTTTTAGAAAATAATTGATGGCAGCAGGAACTATCAAGCCACTACCCAAAAGCAGGAAGTGCAGTTAAGGTCTGAATGCCCAGAAGGCTGTTTGGAAATGAGGTTTGAAACCTCCAGGCTTCTACCCTAATAGATTCAGCCATCATCTACAAAAAGCCATACATACTGTTTTGTTAAATTCATTGATCAGTCTTCATAAATTATCTTGAATATTGACCTAATAATAATCTATTTTATTTAATTAATAGCATTTTAAAATAATAAATAAGCAAACCTGGAAACTTCCCATAACATTTTTCTCAGAACTGCTATCCACAATAAGAGCAGCCCTACTGCCTTATTCCGGAAATCAGCTGGGAAAGAATAAAACAAATGTTATTTATTTAACTTCTGAATATGGAGAAGTGGGAATCATGTAGTGCAAGCCTGCCAATTTCGTCAGAAGTCAGTCCAATTGGAAGGAGTGTAGTTTATTTTCTACTATTGTTTAAAAAGTTTGTTTCCTTAACTTATTCTGATTTTCCCACGATAAGGCATATTTTTTTCCTTTGGGCTAGGTCCTGGAATACATTATACTGCGTGCTCAGGAATAGTGAACTGACCTTCTATAAGGATGCCAAGAGCTTGGCTTTAGGTGTGCCTTACCATGGAGAGGAGCCTTTCCGGCTGAAGAATGCCCTCTGTGAAGTCGCTGCAGATTACAAGAAGAAGAAACATGTCTTCAAGCTGAGGTAAGGCAGGCTGCCTCTAAGAATGTCCACTGTTTTGTAAGAGCAGGAACTGTCATGAAGGTAAACTCAGAGGAAGACTACCTTTTTCACCCTTAATTTAAAAGCATGCAAGGGATTGCTTTCTACAACTCAGTAAGACTAGGATTAACAGTAGATATGGCATCCTAAAATAGCTGATATAGATTAAATTGAGGGAAATTAAATTAATATAATTAATATAATTAATATAATTGATTAATTAATTAATTAATTAATTAAATTAATATAATTTCCCTTGTGTTTTATTTTTGTGACACACTATATTTGGTCAGCCAATTTTGGAGCGTGCACTCAAAGATTGGGGATGGAGTCATTTTGATCCTTGCAAATTAAAAAAAAAAGTTTTATCAGAGAGAAGATACCATTTACACTCTGCAGATACATGCTTTTAAACAAAAGTTATTCTGAGACTCCTGATTCCTGGATAATGTTTACTCATAAGCAATAAAACAAATGTGCTAAAAGAAATTTTAGGGGGAAAAAAGATGTCATTGGAACTGACCAAAGTTCTCTCTAATCCAAGGCTTTCTTTCCCACATGGACAGTGGATACAAGGATAATAATGCTTTTCCTGCTGATTTTTCTGCAAGCATTTCCTTCAGTCCTGGAAGCAGAATCTAACTAGCATCTAGACAATCTTAACCTTAAGTTGCACCCATATGTCAAATCCCATTTTAGAATCATTTAAATTAAGTATCATTCTTTATATGGCAGCAGCTGCCGTTCCCATAGCTTATATGACATATCAAGAACTTCCTCTGTCTTGGCTATCCTGTATCTTCCTCCATAGGCTTCACCAGATTATTTTTGTTATTATGAGAACCAAAAAAAAAAAAAAAATCCTGGTTCATCCTTTTTTTTAACAATGCATGCTTCCATTTTTAATTTAAAAACCTACCCAAATATTATAACCTTTCCTTGCAGAGTTGCAGACTAATTTTTACTGCCTTTTCCTGCACTTTTTTCAACTCATCAATATTCATTTTGGAGTACTATGATCAGAATTATATACAATTCTATACAATTTTTCAAATGTGATCACTCCATAGACGCATAAAAAGGAGTTAACGATAGACATTTTGCTTTTTAATCCCTTGCTCAAAGGTCCCAACATCTCCTTTTCACCCTGGGGGGTCAGTATCTTCCAAAGATCCTTTTTCCTCCCCCCTCAACAACCTTCATAACAAACGAAAACATTTTTACTCATTTTAGATCCTCTTATTTTTATATCTTTATCCCTTTACACTGAGCCACATTTGCTAGTTAAGTTCCTGCTCAGCCATTTTTGAAAGATTGTTCTGCAGCATTTTGCCCATGAAACACGACTGCTGCTCTTGCTGCTGCTCCTCATTGTAGATTCTATACAGCTTTGCCGGAAGCAGGAGGTTTCTTGAGGAAAAACAAAAAATGGCTGCTGACTTTACAACTGACGTGACTGAATCAGATATTTTGGTATCTTCCAAGTCCTTAAAGGTTTAATTGCTAAACTGTGTAATGTTCTATATTTATATTCTCCAGCTGAGTTTTTCACCATTGAAGCACAAATATCACATGACCTCCCCCCCCCAAAAAAGATGTAACCTGCAGTATTTTCAAATTGTTATCTTTTGCAGACTAGGCAATGGAAGCGAATGGCTCTTCCATGGCAAAGATGAGGTAAGTGTTTGCATATTTTTTCTCAGATATTGAAATATGGACTATATGATTAAGGGTCATTGGTTTTATTTTGCTATTCAAATGCTTTGGTGTGCCAAATCAATTAACATTGACAGCATCAAAGCCATTTGGACATGCCTACTTGAATAGGAGGGAGGCAAAATAGATTTAAACTTTCTTCTGAAAAGAAAAAAAAAGGAAACTTCTGAACAATTGGAGTTGATTATCCAGGAACAGCTCTGGAAAAGAGAACACTCAAATGAGTGGTGTTGCTCTTTTTGTTATTGATTCTCTGCCTGCTTTCTTCCCCCGGACTGCTTCTGTATTTTGGTAAATAAACAGATGATACCAAATATGGGCAGCTCTGTCGTGTTCTATTCTCTAAAGCTTTGGTAATAGAAAATGAGTATATTCATTTATTTCAAATATATTCAGCCCATTTTCCTGCTTGAAAAACATCAGGTGGCTTCTTCAACCTGCAAATTCTATGGATCTGCACCAGCAGAGGAAGAACATAAAATAAATTTATATAATTCCTATTCTGGGGCTTGATTTCAAATAAAAAGGAAGCAGAGAGAATGTCTCTCTTCAGGTTTTATTCTTTTCAGATTCAAAAGCAGGTTGGATAAGCAGATGGTTTCATATATAAGACAGTCAAAAGAAAGTCTTAGGAAGTAGGTTCCAGTGAGACCCACTGCTAGGTAAGTGTGCCTAGAATTGCTCTGTGTATTATATACTTCAGTCATTCTCATTGCAGCTAATTTCTTAGCTATTGTTCAATTTTAGTATTTTGCTTTCCTTCATTTCCCTCAATTTTCATTTGTATTCTAACCCCTTAGGGGGATGTTTACAACTTTACAGTGCTTTTGGAGTGTTTGTGAGGAAATTATTGGACTCGTGTATTAAATACAAACTCATTTCCTACTCTAATTACATTTTTTGATCAATCAGTGATAGCATTTTTGTTGGTGATAGTATCTTGCAACTGAAATGGGTAATCTGTTTTTTTGTTTATTTGCTTTGTTTTTTGTTTCCATTTTGTCCTGCTACACAGGATGAGATGCACACCTGGCTCCTGGGATTCAGCACAGCAATAATTGACTCCCAAAGCATTAAATCCAAGGCTCAGAGCCTCCCTCTGCCTCCCATCACCACTACAGATGTGAACCTGACCAAGAAAGATAAAGAGAAGAGATTCAGCTTCTTTCCCAAAAAGAAGTAGCCACGTGCTCCAGTCGGATGCCTGTGTACTAAGGTGCATAGTGAAAAACTGCATGCACGGGTCTCTTTGGACACCCCTGGTACCACCCAGCACTGTTCCCCACACAGATCTCACTTCCTCCTTTTCATTTTTCACCACATGTCCCCAGATGGCCCAAAGCCAATGTTTCAGGGAAGAAAGCAGCAACCTTGCTTCAGGACAAGCCGTCTTCTCCAAAACAGAGCTGGGAGAGGCATATTCTTGGATGTCTGACCAAATGGACATCACTCCAGAAAACTACTGTTTAAGAGAACAATGCTGTGTGGCTTTTCAGGAATGTTACAGAGAAAAGGAGTGGAACGGAGTTCTATCAGGCCAAAGATAATGAAAAAGAAAATGTGCAGTCTTGAAGCAGTTTCCTTTTCTTTGTATCGTCAGATCACTACCAAAGCTCAGGATTCTATAAGCCGATTTTCCCATCTCCAGTTGGCATAGAATCATCACATGGAATTTAGAAATAATAGTTGAATAATTCTCTCTCCCTCTCTCTGAAGATCAAAGGCAGCATGCCTTCATCCAGCTCCTGGCTTATTTCAGCATTCATGCTAGTTTGTCAGGATGGAGTTTCTGGAGGCCAAATGCTTCACGTTGTGGAGAGGTGCAATCTAACCACACACGTTGTTCATGTCATAAAGCACAGTATGTTTTCAACTCATTCAGTCTGCGCCCAATAAACTGCAGGCAAAATCCCCGATAATCATAGTAGGTTCAAAGTATAGCCAGAAAATTAAATTATCTATATTCAAACTTGCGCACTCAATTGTTTGGAATTGAGATGTTTGTAGATATTCGCACCCAGGAAATAAATCATATTCACTTTCTACAGAACACTACGAGCACAATCCAGCTAATATGACTTATGCATTTCTCCCACTAGCTAAATTGAGAGAGTTCCGTGGGCCTAACTTGCAACCAACCTGTCCTGGGTTTTGTTCCATGTTATTTAGTGAGATTCTTATCAATTCCATTCTTTATGGCAAAGTATGTAACACTTTGCAACTAGATTGCAGGTGCCACGCCTGCCTACAAGCTTTCTAAAAACATCTATCCTGTATTGGCTCAGCTTGCCAGAAGCAAATAGCTCTTCTGTTGTTCCTTTGTGGAACATGTTGTGCTGAGCATGCGCTTGCCTCAGCTTCTCTCTTCTGCAGCAATGTCTGTTGTGGTGTGTTTGTGAATGGCTCTTTAAAATAGATACTCCTCGCCCACCTTTATGAAGTGTCACAAGCCCCCAACCTAAAGTACGAATTCAGTGCAAAGGCAAAGAGCATCTCAGCTGAATTGCTTATTGGAAAACATTCTTTGAAATGCAGTTGGATTAAGAGTTTAAGGGGCCTGTGGGACTGATGTTCCTACAATGGCCTTTTGGCAAGTATGCCATTCTTGATGGGGATTTTCAGTTCCGGCCAAACTTTAATTCTCTCTTCAACATCCAACCCCTAGGGCTCATTAAACTTAATATTTTTGGTTTGGGATGATATTATACCATTCTAAAAGTGCCTTAACCTAGGGACATTTCATAAGTATTGCTTCCGGAGTGAGCAAATTCAATAAGCACCATGCACAGAAAGGTCTGGGTTTTTCTTACTTGAAAGGATGCTGTAAGTTGGGTTTTACAGCTAAAAAAGAACGCATGAGGGGGAACCATCTCTCTGCTTAATATAAATTGCAGTGAGTTTGGATATAGGTCCAAAGAACCAAGGTTTTAGAGTCTTCAGTTACTTTTTGTTGTATTTCAAAATGCTGTGCTCTTCCAAATTGCCTGGATTGTAATCGGTAGGCAATAAACTTATTAATGCAATGGGGAGATTGAAACTACATTTGATATGCTAGTGTAACTTATTTTTAAAAAATAGTAATATAATGGTCTGCATTGTGGATTTTCCCTTCCAAAATTATTCTGAAGCATCACTGCCAACATTCTCCCAGTGTATGTTTAGGAGGCACAGAAAGTTACTAATTTATAATATGAAGGCTACCTAACCTTATATAAGGCCTCGTAAAATACCAAATTAACTTTGGGTTTGTAGGTCAAATAAACAAGTCATTGTGAGCACATGGGCTCATTAAATTGAGCAGTGTTAGTTGTGGTTTAGCCCCCTCCAGTCAAGTAGAATTCAAGTCTGCTTATTCCCAGTCACTTCTAGATTAAGGGCACTTTTGATCTTAATCCATATCAGGGTACAGGAAGAAAGTGCTCTTCTCTGCTCTTCCAATCAATCCTTATAGAGAAAGAAGTTATTCTAATCAGCACACTTTTACTAGAGCACATATCAAGTTAAGCCAAAGAAAGTAAGCAAGGGGTTGTAATTTAACAAGGTTTTTTTTAACCTGATGTAAAGCTATTCTCAGGCAAGAGGAAAGGAGTAATACAGATACAGCAAATTTATGGGTTTTTTATGTTCCAAGTATTCTTTAAGATTGTCATGTGCTCAACTGATTCATTTGCCAAAGTCACCAAAAGAGATTTTATTGAACATTTTGCTTAAATGCATTTCACTTGTACATTTTAGCACTCAGAGGGAACATGTACAGCAAGAGAGAAGTGCCATCATCATCGCTTTCTTGGAGGATATTTTCACCTGTCACTCCTGAGTTTAAAATTGTAGTGCACTGCCCATTTTCAGATAACTGAAATAAAAACATGACTAAGATACTCTTTGAGGCTATTCCCGCTTTATGAGGACCACCACCCTGCACTGTACTACCTGCTTATAGAAAGCGGCTGTATTCCTTACGTGCATTTTCTTCCATCCTGTTTGTTTAATCTGTCATGAACTGGGCTTCTAAACCCATTACGAATTTCTCAGCTTGTAGGCATCGGGTAGAGTTGGCTGTGACTCACAGCAAGAGGCTCTTACCTATTAACAGACCAAAAGCATTGGCGTTATCCCATAGGATCCATTTCCTGCCTGGTGATTGGCAGCCTTATCTTATCTGGGCTTTTCCCTCTTTGTTCAACTGCTTTTCACAATCCCACTTATGCAAGTCAGCACATGTGAGAAGGGAATGTCATGTGACCAGGCCCAAAATACATATACTTCAGAGTGCCAATAGCTGAAGTAGCCAAAGGCCTCTCCTACAAGATCTGGGGGCTGGAGTTAATCCTCTTTTCACAGCTAGGCATCACGTTCTGCCTGCTTCCAATGTGCTTCCACTGTCCAGAGAAAAGAGCTAAAGCTTCAGAATGTGCTTCAGAAGCAATTTAACTTTTTTTTTCTAATAAATGAACCAATAAGCTTTTCCTGGCTCTGTGATTTTTGGGGTTTTTTTGTGTGCGTGTATGTGTGTAATTTATCTTCGTAAATTCCCACGATGAGACCAGTATGCTTAAATGATCCATTATCTCAATACAAAGGAAAGGGTGCTAACATACCTTACTAAGTGGTGGTGTTTTATGATACACATTAATGTCTTAGTGCTTTCTGTGATGAAGAAATGCTTCCGGTGCAAAGATTCATTGGGTGTTTTCTACAGGTGATATAAAATCCACCAACACAACACTCAGGATCATGTTATCCCCTTCAGAAGCTTTGGTGGTTTCATCAACTCAGGCTACAGTGCTTCACAGTTGGCATCAATTCCACATGCAACTACTTCTCAGGAGGCATTTATGCTTCGCCGAAGTAATATAACTGCACTTTAGATTCTTCTCATACTGGGAAGAGCACTCCAAAGCTACCAGACTGGTTAGATTTGGAAGGGCAGAGAACTCTGTGCTTCAAGAAAGAGAGAGATCTTGTTTCTACCATCAGGTTGCAAGAGATTCACAACCACTGGATCTCAAACGACAATGCTCCAATGACAGAGACAGAAAGTTGGTGTTCTGACAGAGGCTATGGATCCGTAAGATGTAAACTGTCAACCTGCCTTGGAAATAGAAAGAAAATATCTCTGACCTGGAATAGTTTATTTCCTCCATGTTGGAATAGGAAGAAAACTTTTTACTCCATAGGATTTCTTTGCTCAAAAGGTATTTTAATGCAAGACAAATTATACTAAGAAGATGGGCTAGAATGAAGTAATGCGACTTGAAATGGCTTAGAACCCCAATGGATTAATAGACCAGTGTCAGTCCTTGGTACTGCTCATTTTGGAGAGAGATCAGTGACTTCAAGAGTTGCCAATCAGCTTTGTAGCATTTTTTTGTGCATAGGAAATGTGGTACAAAAATCAGTTATTGCAATTTCCCCAATTATATCCCTCCCCCAACAGTGAAGAGGTCAAAGCTGTATTCGCAGGTCAAAAGTGGTTATTGCACAATGCATATAGATTCAAATATGTACATTAACAGTAATAGGTCGGGTGCTCCTAAGCTGAGAGTCCTGGAATTAACCAAAGCCATAGTAACATTACATTCTTAAAAAAAAAAGAATAATAACTTATTTTCCTAGGAGATGGAGCAATGTACATCTTGCTCTGGCTTCGTAAAGCAAAAATTTCCAAATACACCAACTCCTGAAGGGAGGAACATGTTCTGTATGATAATTGATCTGTATTGTTTCTGCTTTGACTGGAAGCTCCCTGATTTTTCTGAATGTATTAAGAGTTCTGCCCAATAATGCTGCCTGGTGCAGTGTCAGTGGCATGTCAGATCCATGTTCAAGTTCACAGACCTTTAAAGAGAGCATCTTTAAAAAAAAAAATCCTCAGTTTGAGGCAGTTGCAACTTCCCAGAAATTTCAAGCATGAGGTGGAACAGGCAAAGAAGGTTCTGAGTAGTAATCCAAGAAGAGATGGAGATTTGAGAACTCAATGGCACAGGAACAAGAGATGTGGGTGTTCAGCTGGTAGAATTAAGGGTCTGAAATTTCTCTCTCAAGTTTTTTACCAGGTTGTTTTGACTGCCGGTTTTCTCCCACCATGCTTCCTGAACATCACCCTCATGTCTTTGATGTTCTTCTGAGTCTTGATACGACTTGTACCGCTCCACCAACTCTTTGAGAGAAAGCTTCTCTTGGTCTGAAGAGGAGAGAATCTGTGGCTCTCTTTCATCGGCTTTAGCTTTATTAGTCCCTTCGGGCAACTTCTCTATCACAATCACGTGCCGGTTGTTCTCCAGTGATGCCTTTGCTGTGACACACAATTCCTTTGGAGTATCGCAAACAAGTTCCTTGGGGATGGAATCAAGAGAGGACTTTCTCCTGCAGCTCTGTTTGTCCCATTGCTGGCTTCTTACGTCTGTTTTTGCAATCCCCTTTGAGCACTGGAATCCTGCCTGCATCTTAGCATCATCTACCATTTTCTCAGGTGCTGAGCAACTTCTGTTGACTAGCGGGGGTCTGCATTTCTCAATCGTCACCTGACAGGAATACCTGGACCTCAGCTCCCGCACGTCGGGCCAGTCGAATTTCTCGGTCATGATGGGGCTGAGGGGACTGTGAGAGAAGGTGCAGGAGCTGGTGGGGGAAGATAGGCTGACAGAGCTGTTACTGGAAGAGAAGCGCTTAGGTGACTTCTGACATGTTGAGGAAGTGGAAAGAAGGCCCAGTGAGCCAGCCTCCTGAAGCACAATTTGTTCATAGTTGGGGAGACACAAGGTAGACTTCTTTTGGCCTAAGCAAAGAAAAAAAGTCAGAATAAGACAATGTTGGAGCAAATAGAGGGGGATTTATTGAACCAACCAACTCAGTGGGATTGGGAAGTCCATTTTTTCTCCTGCAACCTAACACTCTTGCCTAGTTAGCAGCAGCTCTGCACTCACAAATCACGTATTTATAGGAGGAACCAAAAATGAGAATCTGCATCTCTATAACCTTGGGTATTAAGAGTGGCAATGTGCTGGTTATAATATCCTAAACATTCAAGACAAAAAGTATCTCTTTCCTCACTCCTCTCATACCTCTCTTGATTCTATTTTTAAACCTAAATGGAACTCAGAAATTTAATCTTACTAGGTTACATCTGAAAAATCATATATTTGTTTCTATCCAAAGTAAGAACACTTAATACTATTCCAGTTATGTCAATTAAGGGAACAGGACATGATAAAAGAACGGATATTTTGTCGATGAAGAATGATTCAACCAAAACATCTAATTCAGTAGAATATTTGCAATTCAGGGTTGAGTTATGGAGTTCTTAATGGTCTTTGAGCTTGGTTGTTTTCTTGCAGAAATTTAATTACCCAACTGGGTAACAGGTGCTCTTTTTTATATACCGTGGCTTGCCCTTCATTGTTGGAAGTTGGGTAATGAAACGTCTGCAAGAGAGCACCAAGGACTCCACAATCTCTAATTCTCCTAAAAGGGATCTATTAGATGCTATTGAAAACAGACCGATAGTGTAAAATGGATTTCAAGTGGTTCTTTCTTCTTTCTTTGAAAGAAGATGTAGCCAATGTTAAACATGTTTTAGTCTATGAGTAAAAAAATCTTGTGCCTACAAAGATTTGGAGAACTTCCAATATTTATATACTTATTTTTATTTACTAAATGTTTATACCACCCATCTCACTACCCCAGGCTATAATAATATTTATTTCCAAGAACCAAGCTTGTCTGGGATTATGGAAGTTGATCCAAAATATCTAGAAGATACTAGATTATCTAATCCTGAATTAAACCCTTCTCAATTGGATGATATACAGGTAGTCCTTAACTTAAAACTTAAGTTAACAAAACCTTATGGTCACTTCTTGTATTTATGGCCATTGCAGCATTCTTAGGGTCATGTGATCAAAGTTCAGGTGCTTGGCAACTGGTGTGCATTTGCGATAGTTGCAGCATCCCAAAATCACGTGATCATCATTTATGAGTTTCCAAGCCAGTTTCTGATAGGCAAAGTCAATGGGGAAAGCCAGAGTCCCTTAACAACTGCAGTGATTCTTGTCAACCATGGCAAAAGAAGTCATAACATTGGGCATCAACAACTGCCTTGCTTAGCAATGGAAATTCTGGTCCCAATTGTGGTCATAAATCGAGGATGGCTTGAGATATATTCTTATGGGTGTTCTAAAACCATATTTAGAAGCTTCAATTGGCATACAAAATAGGAATCAAAGATGTTTCTAGAGTTCTGCTTTTCAGATCACTTTATTGCAGCTTTGTTTAACCACTAGCTAGAATTCCTTTCTGGTTCAGTTCAAGATGGTATATATTATGCACCAAACTTTAAATGAGCCATTCTAAACTCCTGTCCACTCAGTTAATTAAAGCTTCCAGTATTTTAAGCAAGCCGGGAGAAAGTTATTATCCTAAATGGCTCAAGACCAGCATATTGAAAGGTCTTCATATATCTATTCTCCTGCTCCATCATCAGAGATCCTGCTCCTCATATAGTGGCCAATAAAATGATGTCTCCATGCAGTGTTGAGTTTTCAGGACTTCCTGAAGTGTGGCATCTTAATTCATTAATTCTCAAAGTGGTAGGGCAGGGGTTTCCCTGATGACCTAGCTTATAAATATATCCCTATTTGTTTGACCTATTATGGGATACGGTAGTCCTTGACATACAACCTTTAATTTAGTCACCATTCAAAGTCACAACCACACTGAAAAAATGACTTATGACCAGTCCTCACACTTCCAATCATTGTGGCATCTCCAAGGTCACACAATCAAAATGTAAACACTTGGATTAGTGGCGTGTATTTATGCTGGTTGTAGCATCCTGGGTTCATGTGATCACCGTTTATGACCCTCCCAGCTACCTTCCAAAATGGAGGAAGATGAATTCATTTAATGACTGCATCATTTGCTTAGCAACTGCACTCATTCATTTAACAACCATGGCCAAAAAAAAGGTAATAAAAGTGGGCACAAACTTACTTAACCACCACTTGTTTAGCAATGGAAATTCTGATTCCAATTGTGGTTGTATGTTGAGGACTCCCTGTAACTCCTAGCTGAGCCTGGCTGATCTCAAAAAGCTAAACTGGGTTTGGTTTGGTTAGCATTTAATCAGGATTAATTAATGAAATCCCGGGGCTCTCAGCTAGACTGGAAAGACAAAAAGAAATCCCAATAGAAGGCAATGACAAAGCTCTACACTATTGCCAAGGGAATTTTTTTTGCTAACTGATATTGCTTATTATAATGTGCTAATGTTCCCCATGTTACATTTTTTACATTGTAGGATTTTAATACTGCAAGCCACCTTGGAATTCTACCAAAACAAAAAGATACGATAAAAGCAAATTTATAATATAGTACCCTAAGAGATCAATTGCCTGCAGTTTTTAGAGGCAAAGCATTTGTCTTTTCTTTTATTAAGGCAAGGAAAGGCAAGCCTGTGGAACAGACAAATAGTAATAATCTGTCTTTCTTTCCACAGCAACCTTACTTCTAGGTATTGCTGTAATTAAGATAATAGCAACAAATGTCTTCTTGGCCATACATACCTTTGTCTCTCTTAACCACTCCCTGTTGGCCAGTTGACGTGTTTCTCTGCATCTCCTCCTCTACTTCAGCAAGTCGCCTGCGCATGGGTGGTTTCTGGTTCTTAATCCGGAGGCTGTATTGGCGGGCCAACTGGTAGACTTTGTTCCTCACCTTCTCTGTCAGCTCAGCCTCAGTGAGATGAGCCAGCCGCATTATGTGAGGGGGCATCTGAGAGAAACTCTGATCTTGATCACAGCTCTCTAACTCTTCTGCTGCTTTCCAGGGTAATCTGGATGGCATGGTCTGCTCCACAGGAGCCTTGTCCGCAGGAGGGGACACCACTGGCTCCTCCTCTACTATGTCCCCAAGATCGTCATCCTCCAGTATAAGAAGTGGTTCATGAAAGTCAAAGCCATTCTCCTGATTTCCGAGCCTGTCTTTCAAATAAGACTCAGTCTGGCCCAGACTCCCATTTGTTTTGCGCTCCCTACAATCTTCTGTCTTCTTGTTCCAGTGCTTGCTCTTTGGTTGCTCCATTTCGTCCCAGAGTTTAATCATCTCATTAGGCGACCTGAACTCTGCTTCAGTGATAGGCATTGGATTCTCCTCCCTGGTTGTCTCCAAATGGGGAGACGGGAGTGTAGCACCAGGCCTATTTGAAAGCATCAAGGATACTGCCTTGCCTGCTACACTACTGTCCAAGGGGGGAGGTCTCTTCCTCTTCAGCATCTCCTGCCCAGGCTCTGGCTGGGGAAGACTGTTTATCCGAAAAACAGAATTTCTCACCAGCCCTTTGGGAATGAAGGAGAGGCTCTCCCTCCGTCTGACACTGAAGTTAGCATCCTGGTGTTCAGCATAATCATAGTAACTCTTGATCTTGTCCAGCAGCAGCCGGTCCTGGTGGGACAGCATTGATTCCTTCCGTCGACAAGAAGAATTGTCAGGCTCAAGCAGACCAGGCCGCACTGCACCATTAGAAGCACCGTTGCAAGGTTCAGCAGAGGGCTCTGGCAGGATGCTGCAACTCTGGGAGTCCACAGTAGTGCAGCCATTGTTGTAACACACAGCCTTCTCTCCCCCTTCCAAGCTCAGAATGCTGCTGCTCCGGCTGGCCATCTTTGGTGTGAGGTAGCCCTTCTCTTCCTCGAGGACCAAACTATTGCGACGGGAGAGGCTGCTGGCAAAGCGCTCTGCAATGATACTGGCCTGATCTAGCACAGAAAAGGGGAGGATGCTGCTGGACTGCGGTGCATGACCATCTTCTTCCTCCTCTTCCTCCTCACTGCTCAAAGGCTTCAGTTCTTCCACATTTTCAGCAGACTCCATGATATTTGAACTTTGATCCAGGAGTCCATGGTGATCTAGATCTGGATGCTGAGGGCTCTCTTGTAGACATTCTTCCCTACGTGAAGGAATGTCTAACACTTTGTCAAGCTCAATAGGCGATCGAACCTGGGAACACATCAAAGAGAAGAGATGAAGAGAGAAGGGATCTCAATGACAATGATTTGAGCCTTTACATCAGTGTTGACTCTATTAGTCCCTAAAGTTTTCTTGGCAAGATTTCCTAAATGGTTTGCCATTGCCTTTTTCCTAGGACTGAGAGAGTGTTATTGGGCCAAGATACACAGCTGGCTTTGTGCTTTAGGCAAGACTAGAACTCATAGTCTTCAGGTTTCTAGTCTGCCTTAATCACTATATCAAACTCTCTCACACTGATTCTTACCCAAATTAAATTACTGTAATGACAGTTGGATGGTTATGTATTATGAGCCGTGGTGGCGCAATGTTTAGAATGCAGTACTGCAGGCTACTTCTGCTGCCTGCCGGCTGCCTGTAATTCATCAGTTTGATTCTCACCGGTTCAAGGTTGACTCAGCTTTCCATCCTTCTCAGGTCAGTTTATCTGAATACAGTATATAAACATAAATCATTTTACATGCTGCATCTCTTCTGGGCAGCATAAATTGCCGACCAGATGGTGTTGTACATGATGCAAATAATAGAAATAATTAATAGGCTGAGCTTTGATCAGAGCTGCATTATCTGCCAGAATTCACCTACCTTTGGCACAGATGACACAATCTCCACAATCCTCTCTCTAATGCTAGAAGAGTGGTCTTGTTTGGGTCCTTCCTGTGTCTTGTGGCCCTTGCCCTGAACCAAAATAGCAATGATCTTGTTAGAGGGCTAAATGGTTGGTTCTGAGAACAAAACCATTGTGTTTATGCTGGACTATCAGACAAGAGCAGCCAAATATTTCTATTCACTCTCTATTATCATTCTGGTATAACTTAAGTCTTATTTGTGTCCCCGTGTATACAACTGGGGGGGGGGGAGGTAGTGTACGCCAGTTATTGAACTATATTCAAGAATGATCAAAAGTCTCTATGCAGGCCCAAGACTAATATTCCAGCTACTGGATACAGCAATAAGCTAAGCAAATGGAAGGAGAATATATGTCAGTGGGATGTCAGCTCACCTTCTGCCCAGGCACAAAATAGTTTGCAGCCAGCCATAACACCAACCTTTATTCTGTCCGGTAGCAGGTTTTATATCCTACAACATTTAGCTATTATACGTTCAATCTTTTTTAAAATATGCAGGCTGATCAATGCTTTTGAATATATGCCTCAGTCCCGGAGCCAAGGAAGGGTCCAAAAGAGCATGGAATGGAATTTGTCAAGGGGATGACTTAAAGATGAACATTATATCATTTACTGAATGATTAATTTAGCAGAGCTTTCCTTGCACATGAACAAATAGATTAAAAACTGATTTCAACAGAGACAAAGCAAATGGATCCAAGAATTGTCTGTTGTTATCAAGCGCAAATACAGTTAGGTTGTGTGGCGACAGCGTAAAGCGCAGGAGTCAGTTGGTAGTGCCACTTAATAATTAAGAGCCCTACATGCAATGCTTTTCTTTTAGAGATACCGTCTAGGGCTCTAGGTCCTAGTTGGTCTATACCAACCTTGGTCCAGTTCCAACTGAATTAGAAGATTTAAGGAGCGCAGCCTAAGCCATGCACTAAGCCAACATGCAGGAGGGAGGAGTGCAGCAGAGACTCAACAGGCACCTCACCGTGCTGCCCAGGAGAAAGCAAAGTATTGGCCCGATAGTGCCAGCAATGGAGGACTGCCATCAAGGAGCTTGGCAAAGTCTGACCCCTGCTCCGTTTCCTACCAGCCTGTCCTCCTCTCCTCTTCTTCTTCTTCCTCTTCCTCCTCTTCTTCTTCTTCCTCTTCCTCCTCCTCAGCTCCATTCTCTTCCTCGCAGCCCTGTCTCTTCTCACTGCCATCACTTTCAGCCAGCTCTTCAGAAGATTCCTGGGGAAGGGGCTGCTGATCCTCCTCTTGGGATAAGCTGTTGGGGATTTGTGGGGGTTCCCCAAACTCCAGAAGGGCTCCATCACTATCTGCATGCTATGTGAAGTCAGGGTAGTAAGGGGGTCCTTTAGAAAGGTCTTGGCAAGGGGATGCTATGACAACAGGACTTCTCAATGGTTCCATTTCTTCAAGAGCTACAGAATATGGCTTAGGGCAAAGGTGAGTGCCCTCCCACTGGCAGGTCGGATTAAGCCTTAAGAAGCATTTTAAGGGACTGAGGGCTCAACAAAAGGCACCCATTACTTTTAATTCCTTTAAGGGGGGGGGGCTGTTTTCCAACCTTTTCAAAAATTCTGAATCTTACCTTTAATCCTACTGAATATTTGCAGCACATAAAAGGAGAAGGAAGGAGACAGTTAGAGGACAAAAGGCAGAGTTTCATTTCCTTGCTCAGTTATGTATCTGGCATACTATTTGATCCCTAGGTCCCTTCTCCATTTGCCGGGGGGGGGGGGGGGGGCACATAGAATCAGAAGACCTGAACAATACGCAAGTGCTAAATATATACATATACATATACATATACATATACATATACATATACATATACATATACATATACATATACATACATACATACATACATACATACATACATACATACATCTTTTATGCAGTTTGAAAGGCATATCTCTGATCATTAGAGAGAGGCTTATAATTAGAAATAGAAAAAAAGGCAAATGGGTGAGTGCAGGCAGCCCACAAGCTGTGCCTGACTCCACCATCTGTTTACAGCTAATATAATACCCCCAGACAGTGTTGCCAAATATGGCAGCAAAACACTAATTGTGAACCATGCAATTCTCCTCTCCTTTGTGTAAATAAGGGTAAAACTCCCTTTGTGTCTTCAATCCTCCAAACCCTGGTTGAGAAATTCTGGGTGGAAATTCTAAAGAATCACCAAATTCATCACTTGCCTAATGATAGAGAATAGCTTATATTTACAAGTTAGTCCGTTTGGCTTCCTTACCTTTGTCACTCAGTTGCTTGAGGATCTGTTTTGTTGGCTCTGTGATAAAAACACAACAAACATTTCCAAGATCAGTGCCTGAAGGAAGCTGTATCAAGTACAGGAGCACCCAAGACATTTCAGAGGATGAAAGCACCAGCACCAGCTTTAGCCACAGCCTCAACCTGCCAAAAAGACCGCAACTTAAAGCACCCAAGTGGAGACCACACACACCAGCTTTTCCTGCAGATGGCAGGGAACATGCCTCTCAGACAGCACCATCAATTGCCTTCTCTAAGCCACCAGCACTAAGTAAACCAAAGCACAGGTGGTCAAAATGTTCTTGGATTTTAGAACTCTTAATGCAATGTAAGGCTATGTATCATGTGAGCATGTGCACACGCTCAAAAATAATAGCCTCAAGCATTCAGCCTATTCTGCAGTCAGAATACCTAATGCAAACAATGGTCTCTTCCCCCAAGCCCGGGTCCTGCCTGTGAGATGGAAGGAAATTGAAAACGACTGTCCTAACAGTGGCCTCTTTTCCGTATCCCAAAAATGAGGCTGCCAAAGTTGCTGTCCTCTATGAAGGCAGGGGTGGTGAGTTTTGTTGCTGTTGTGGGACAAGGAGGCCTCTTTCTCCCATGGCTGCAAGTGGGATCTCTCCCATCTTCACAAGGGTCTTCTCTGCCATGCCCCCTAGGAAAGCCCCACAGCTGCCTTTAGAGCTGGCAAGCATTTAAGTTATTGGTAGGAATACTGGTCTTGTGGACAACCCTTCACAAGATGAAGAGCCGAGGTGGCGCAGTGGTTAAATGCAGCATGCAGGCTACTTCAGCTGACTGCAGTTCTGCAGTTCTGCGGTTCAAATCTCCACTGGCTCAGGGTTGACTCAGCCTTCCATCCTTCCGAGGTGGGTTAAAATGAGGACCGGATTGTTGTTGGGGCAATATGCTGACTCTGTAAACCGCTTAGAGAGGGCTGAAAGCCCTATGAAGCGGTATATAAGTCTAACTGCTATAAGATAAGGGGGAGGGGAAGGGAGGGGAGAGGAGAGACCTTTGGTTCTGTTGTCTCTGGCAGCCCAAAGTGCAATGTTCCTAGAGATACAGAACCCCATGGCCAGGTGGGGAAAGATTACTGGGCAATGGGGCCATCAACTACAGTATCCATATATAGGAAAGCTTATTTCCAATGGGAAATACTATTTCCTGCCAGATTGCTTGGATGAAGGCTGATTCCAATGTGGAAAACTACATAACCACAAGGACACAGGCCATCCCAGGATCAGGGCAAAGGAGCTCGGTGGCTGATGCCATAGTAGGACTCTAATCATTTCCTTGTACTAAGGGATTCGTTCTGTTGGTTAAAAGACCCACAACTCTAAAAAGGATTTCATTTTGGGGGGGAACAAAAAGGCTAGAACTTTGTGCACAACAATATCAAGCTTTACATTCTTAACTGCTCAAGACCTGCTTGGCCTTTTTGGGCTCCTGATATATTAAGAACATTTCCTTTATATCTTTAAAAGTCAAAGAACTAGAACTGCTCATTAAAAAAAAAGGAAAAGAGCACAATTAGGTCCATTATTTCCATTGCTAAGCAAGGAGATTGTGAGATGAGTCAAGCCCGATTTTATGACCTTTTTGCCATGGCCATTAAGCAAATCACTGCCGTAAATGAACCATGTGGTTGTTAAATGAATCAGGCTTCCCTCTTTGACTTTGATTGTTGAAAGCCAGCTGGGAAAGTTGCAAATGGCCATCTCATATGAGCCAGGATGTTGCAACCGTCGTAAACACCCAAACTTTGATTACATGCCCGTGGGCAATGCTGCGGTGGTTAAAAGTGTGCGGACCAGTCACAAGCCATGTTTTTCAGTGCGGTTGTAAATTTAATCAGTAAATGAGTGGTGTAAGTCAAGGACTACCTGTATTAACCACTTCAATTGTGGTGAAGTGCTGGATGCATAACCCTCTGAGTAAGAACTACCTTAGCCTGCTGGTGGGGACTGAGAGGTATGTTCAGCCATGAATACTCATGCAAAACTACTCTAGAGATAATGCTGGACCCAATTCAGAAGCTTCCCAGCCCTTTGCTTTCCATTCCAGAACACCTGGCTGCAGACCCACAAACTAACGGAAGCTCGCACCCGATTTTCTGCGACTTTTAGGAGCTGCCGCAGCTGTGAAGTTGTGGAGTCCATCTAAGAGCTTCTCAGCACTGGTTTTGCCACAGAACGGTTCTATGAATAGGACATAAGACGTTAGCACCAGTGGCTTTAGCTGAACTGTTCACCAAATTAGGAGTCATTGTAAAGCTTGCCAAATAGTCAACAAAGGAATGACAGCCCAGCTATGCTTTCCTTCCTCTTGTGCAATGCTTGTTTTCTGTCAAGCGAAAGTTATAAAAAGGAGCTCCCATTGATAGGAAGCTCACCAGAGAACAGCATGGAAAAATAGAGTGCTCATATGTTTCTTTGCCAAACAGTTTGGGTTTAATTTTTATCTATTACTGTTTTTTTCACAGTAACAAAAAGGCTTCCTTTGTTGGCCATGTTTGTTGGCTTTGCAAAAAAACGGAATCCTGCTTAGTCTGCCATTCTACCCCGGAAGCCCATAGACCTTTTGAAACTCTCAGTCTGGGTAGATAATGTTGTGGCCCGCTAACGGCCAGCGAATCGGGCAGCAAATTCGGACAGTGAGGAGGTTGGGGAGGAGCATGGGCCAGTCCTGGAGTCTGGAGAAGGCTCTGATGAGGGCTATGTGTCGGAGGCAGAGAGGGGGTCAGAGCCATATGCCAGTTATCAGCTTCTTTCAGAATCAGACATCAGTGAGGCAGACGAACAGCTGGAGCCTGTTCCCAGTGTGCGCATGGACAGAGTTGCCAGATGAAGGGAACATCTAAATAATGGGTTGATTTGGGAGTAAGGCCACAGGTGGACAATGAATGGCCCCTCCCAGAGGAAATAAAAGAGAAGCAAAAGGAGAGAGGCGTTTGCAGGAGACAATTAGTTCGCTTAATTGGTTGGTGACTCTCCGAGACTCCTTGCCAGGTTTTGCAGATATCGGCCTGGCAGCTCTCCAGGCCAGATAAGGTCTGTGACTGTAAATCCTCCCTTGAAAGACTTTGCTGGATGTGAATGAGCAGAATTCACAGTCAATTAATAAAAGGGGTTTTTGTCGGGACAAGGAGTTTGCTTCATGCTCTTAGGAAGCCTAGGTCAGAACAGATAATCAAGATTTTAACAGTTCTATCCACACATGAGTTTCTCTTATGATTAGGCATGTGACAGAAAGAACGGAGCTGCATCTTCTGACTTCACCCCTGCCGGCTCTTGAACCCTGTCATCTATATATTTGAAGATGAGTTCTCATATGGGGAGCCTGGGGTGGATAGGTGGGTGTCCCACATGATTTACAAACCTTCATGCTCAGGATGGCATAGAACCAGAATCAACAGGAAGCATCTGCAACTGTTTCAATAAAAATTCAACAACTGCTGCTGCCTAAACATGGAGTCAAGGCAACTGGTTCCTTTGGACAAATAGGTTTCTAACTCTTAAAATAGTCTTTGTTAAGACCCCTTTAATATTCTAGAAATATGATGAATTCAAATTGGCTGGCCTAAATCACCTCATGATGGGAAAATTCTCCTCCCTCCCACACAGGCTGCTGAACCGCAAGGGCCAGCTTCCTTCACCGCTAGGCACACCCACCGAAGATTAAAATCTATACGTAAGACTTTTGCGCTCTTCATCAGAGCATTAAAGAACTAAACTTGACTCACACACATCTTTGGGTAAGGTAAAGAGGCTGAGTAGGCCCAAATGGAATTTAGATACTCATGCATATTGAAACAGAAATTACAATATCCAAATGTCATTCAGTAAAACAAGAACCAGCTTGGCCAGTCTTGTACTAACTTGCAGGCTTTCCACTACACCAAATTCTGGAGCAATTCAGAAAAAAAACCGGCCCAGCAACTTAACTTAGCAGCTGCTTCGGTCAAAGGGTGGGAGGCAAACATGCTCATTTCCTGTAAGGGCCCTGCAATGTTGCCTCAAAAATATGACAGTCAAAATACAACAACCACACTTATGTAGTAAATGCTATGTAACTATTCTGTTCCACTGAGTTTTGACAGAAACTTGGCCCAAATATTATGGACGAATGAAAAGTATCTCATAAAAGAGGGGATTTTATACCCCCACCCCAATGAATTGGATCAGATTAAAGGGCACTAGCCCAGCCCAAACATCCCATTTCCAAAAAATAAACATTACTTCTGAGGTAATTTATCTGCTGGATCGCTCCATTTCTGGCTAGCTCTGTTATGGATATAACCTGCAGCTTCCCAGGTCAATTCATCACTTCCTAACATTTTCTGAATCACCATTTTCCCAAGGAAATTAATCAGCCGTGATTCAAAAGTGTCCCCGAATGCTGGCTGGGGAATTCTGGGAGTTGAAGTCCGGACATCTTCAAGTTGCCAAGGTTGAGAAACACTGCTCTGGGTCTTTTCTTTGTTCTTTGGTCCCATATTTCACTTCACAACAACTCATTTTAGTAACCTCACTTCAACTGCTAAATCACCGTTCTTCAGAAACGGAGGTGATAAGAGCACTCTATCTTCAAGGGAAAATTCCCATAGAAGTGTCCAAAATACACGAATCTATACTCCTCACCTGCTGTGTATGTGAGATGTGCCAAAAAAAAAAATTCCCTGTCAGCTGTCCTGAGATCTAGAGCAAAATATAAAAAAGCCTAATAACATCCCAAACCAAAACAGGCTGGAGGATCCACCAACAGAAATAAAAAGTTCTAAATGTAATCCTTGACGTACGACTATAATGGAGCTTGCCCATTACAGTTGAATGTTGTAATGCTCGTAAAACAGTTGCGTGACTGACACAATTTAATAACATTTTTGCATCAGTCTTTAAGTAAACCAATGGTTTGCTATGGGCACAGTTTTGCCAAAACCCAGAAGTGATGGTTTTTCACAAAACCATAGTAAAATGCAGTTATGACCACAGGATGCTGCAAATGGTCACAAACATGGCTGTATTGCTGAGCACCCAAAGCTTGATCATGTGACCACAGAGGGGACCTGACCACCAGAACTTTGAATCCAGGCCATAAATCCCCTTTTCAGGTTGGTTGCAACTCAGTGGTGGGTTTCAAAAATTTTTCGAACCTACTCTGTGGGTGTGGCCTCCTTTGTGGGAGTGGCTTGCTGGCCATGTGACCTGGTGGGAGTGGCTTGCCAGCCATGTGTTTACTTTCTGTCCCTCTCCCTCCCTCCCTCCCTCCCTCCCTCTCTCTCTCTCTCTCTCTCTTTCCTTCCTTTTGTCTCTCTGTCCCTTTTTCCTTTTTTTCTTTCATCTCTCTCACTTTTTCTTTCTTTTTTCTTTTTTATTTCTTTCTTTCTTCCTTCCTTTCTCTTTCTCTCTCTGTGTGAGTCTGTGTGAGTCTGTGTGTGTGTGTGGGGGGGGTGTTTCAAAAAATTTTGGAACCTCTTCTGTAGGTGTGGCCTGCTTTCCAGGTCCACTGGTGGAACCTCTTCTAATCGGTTGGGTAGATTTGACGAACCAGTTCTACCGAACAGGTGCGAACTGGTAGGAACCCACCTCTGTTGCAACTTCAATGATCACTAAGTGATAAGTGGAGGACTACCTGTAATCTAAACCTTCCAGAGATCTTCTCACAATTGTCTTCTCATTCAATTGCTGCTGATCAGAGTTTGCATCAGCAGGGCCTGCAACATTCACTCCCTGGACATAGAAGCAACAATTTCTTTTTGACATACCCGACCCCGACCCCCCCCATACAATTTACCTGATTGTCGACGTCCAGACCGATTCCGTTTAAGGATGTCTTCAGGCTGTTGGCATGATAAGGATTTCAAATGCTCAGGACTGTATTTGAAGTGAGGAGGATCTGAAAGGAGTAGACACGTGTTTGTGAAAAAGACATCAATTATATCTGTTATGTCTGACCAGAATGTAGAATACATGAGGGAATGGAATTCTAATTGGGTCTGGGTCTTAAGAATACTGCAAGCCCATGTTACCTCCTGATTTACAAGAACAAGCGTCATTTTACTCTTAATCCCTTTAATATTGAATTGTACAAAGAAGCCAAGACAGTGACAAAGATATTAAAAATACAGGAGACAGAACTTGGAATAGCTATAAGGGATGATGAATCCACATTCTGTTTATTATTGCTTTTTCCATCCTGTAAAATTCCCCCAAGTTGATGAAATAATCTAATATAGAATTTAACCTCTCCAGATGGGGTGTTATAACATATTTATTGACTGCATGTACCAATGATGCAGTGGACAGAAAGAATGAAACAGGAAACAGACACCTGAGACAAGAAGAGGGGAAACTTACAGAACGAGTCCATTTCCAAGATGGCTTCTTTGGCCTGAAGAAAAGGTAGAATTGCTTTAGTGGTTGTGGTTCCACAAATAAAGAAACAAAGCTGTGATACTGAAATGAGTATATGCCAACCCCTTTGTCATTCCCAAAGAAGAGACAGAGGAATAGAGAGGAGATATTTCTCTCCACTTAATTTTCGTGTGCAAAAAATACAAGAACAAATTCCTCTGCTTCAGGCATTAACCTTTAATGCGGTTGGATACTAACTGCCAACCTAAGCATAAGCACCAACATCCACATAGATATTCCCCATCCCTTTTAGAAGAATTCTTATGTTTAAAAATTATCATTGGACTTTCAAAGATTTGTAAAGAGGGTGAATGTATACTAAAGGGATTCAGGGGAAAAAATACACAGGACGACCAAGATGTCTCCAGGTGGACTGGAAAGGCTCATTTTCAGCTCCCAACAGCTCCAGCCAGCATGGCCAATGATTTTACTAGGTGCTATTTTGTTTGTTTGTCAAATTTAGGTACCACCCTTCTCACTCATTATTTCCCTCCCCCATCCACAAATGCTGATAAAATCTGAGAATACGCATGGAGTCCTCCAGGCCATCAGACCATAAATCCCAAGGGCCAGGTAGACTAGGGACAATGGGAGCTCTAGTGTGAACACCTAGGGAACATGCTTTAGAGAATGGCCAAAGAACATTTCTGACATCTGAAAGACCATTAGGGCAAAGGGAGAACAATACCCACTCACTTTCTGAGGGATTATGGCATGGTGATTTTCTAAGATCAGGCGCTTGAGGTGGTGAGTCCAAACCCGCTTCTCGTCCCCTGATTTGGCCTGGTAACAAAAGTACACTCCATGAGTTTGAAAGGCAGTTGTGCACATGTGATCCTACCCCAGCTCAGCCTTCTGAATCTTCCTGTTCTTTGCTTAAAGTGTACATTCTTATATCTGCTCTTTATTTCCAACCCTAACTTCTCCTGCATTTAATCATTCAAATTTCATTCCTATGGATTGATTATCTTAATGTGCTCTTATCACATGATGCTGCACCTCAATCCTAAGCTGGTTTTATTGCTTACCTTACACCTCCTTCCTTCAAACACAGTCTGATCCCTGCATTTGCCACAAAGAAGTTTATAACTACTTAGTTTTCTCAGTCTTTCTGCTGGTTTTCCCTGTTCCCTCACTTCTGCCAACATTGCTACAAGCAGATGGTCCAACCTGAGCTTTGAACCCATCACCTTCACCAACTACTGTCAACACACTAATAATGTCAATGGGTCTTCATCTCACCTGAATGTTATATTGCTGCTTGTTATGCTTGTAGTGGGTGACAGTGAAGCAAAGTGAGTCCCGTGTGCTCTCAATCAGCATCAAAGACGAACACTGCAGGCCAGAGAAGAGATGTCACTGCAGCCACAGCAATTAATGGCCATCCTGTTATTCCCCCCCCACCCCCATGCCCCATATATCACTTGAGGAAAGAGAAGCTCTCCTCCACTGAATAACTCTTAAAAGTGACATGAAGGCCATCTTCATTTTATTGGGCCAAAAAAGTGCATGGCCAGATTTACTTTGTATGTTGTTTTTTTTAAAGTTGTTGTGGCTGTTATGTCCCTTTAGAATGGGATGGTATTGTTAGTGCAGAAAAAGAAAGGGAGGTCCTTTAGCTCAAAAGAGAGTTTGCACTGGGGCTGGGAACAGTCTCTGCACTACATTGAAGCAATTTGTATAGTACTGAAGTTAATACATAAGGCAAGGACACTCAAATAAGGGCTGGAGAGGGGTATCTTTGGCTAGGAGGAAATAACAATAACATACTTAACTAGTTTAATAATTAAATTAACAGTTTAACAATAATATTCATTTAGAACAGCTATTATCTTTAACTTTGCCTTCACCATATCTACAATAATGCAAATAAGACTGGAGGGGGACACACACAGACATATATGCATATGTATCTGCACTGTATATGTATATATACAAAGTGTGTATCTGTCTGTGTATACATGTACTCAGAGGTGGCTGCTGGATTGACCCACCTGCCCCCTCTTGTTCTCTGCTGTCTACCCATCCATCTTCCTTACATCGTTGCATTCTCGATGTGTTCTTTTTCATTGTTTATTTCATTGTTCTATTATCTTACTTTCGTTTACACTCTTTTTATTCCTTCCTTTTCATTATTGTATACTACCAAGAGCAGCCTCACAGGGAGATAGGCAGCAAATAAAAAATAAATATCATTTTTTTCAAGGATAATCAATTTATAAGAAATTCCTTTCAAGCTAGTATGAGTTTTGAAAAGTCTGATTTTTATGCTTCTGGCTTTTTAGATGGGGAAAGGGCTGCATGTGACAAAAAGGCGGCATTGGAGGGAGGAAATAAAAAACATCCAGGCAGAGGTGTTGGTCTTGTGGGCCTCTACAAGTCATTATAAATTCACATCAACTTCAGCTGTCACAAAGAAAAATTTTAGTCAACAAAGAATGGCAACCTTTTCATCTCTTCTTGCTTCTACCCCCTCATCTTGATGGCCAAGTTATCAAATTCTCAGTCTTATTTTAAAAGAACAGAACAAACAAAATAGCAAGCAAACACTTATTTCTAATGCAAAAAAGAAGCAGAAAGGATGCCCCACTTACTGGAATGTGATTCTTGAATATGTAGTGATCACCGCGTTTCTTAGTTATCAGCAAGATCTTGTCCAAAAGGAAGAATGTTCTCTCATTCCTAACACGATGTACCCGGAATGTGCCCTCTAGGACTAGCTCACCGTAAGTTGTCAGGTCTGGGCCCTTCCAGTTGATAAGTAAAGACTGGATTTCCTGCAAAGCCAAGGGAAAGATTAATGTTTTTATATCTGAGCCCTCCAGTACCCTGGTGATTTTCCAGATGTGCCGGGAAGAGCGGTCATAGGAATAAAAGTCCAGAACAACTGGAGGATAGCAGACTGGAAAAGCTTGCAAGTCTATCAAGATCCATTTGAAGGAATGCAAAGATAATATTTAAGGTTTTTTTTAATAAGTTGCTTGAATCTTATAGCAATTTGTTGAATAATGTTTTTGACACAATTAAAACCAATACACATTTTGAATTAAAGAAGAATAAAGAAAAGTAAATAAGAGAAAAAATATATGGAAAAAAGAAAAGGAAATGGAAAATACTAGAGAAATGACTTCTGATTTTCCTGACAGCAGTTATAAATGCATTTGTACTTTGCTTTTTCTCGCTAAAGTTACATCATTCTAAGGTTACATCATATCATAAATATTTGAGTTTCTTTAGAACTGTGTAAGGAAATATCACCTGAATTTTCAGAGGGATATACTTACTTGACCCTACTACACTGAAACTACTACAACTATCTATCATCTACGTTTCAGATTGAAAGCAGATCAGGCTCAAGATGCTTCTTTTTAATTACCTGCAGCCGCACGGCATGTTCATGCTTCCGCTTCATGTCATTGATATACCAAGCTACACAAGTCATAGTGGCAATTGCCTCTTCCACCACTTCGTAGCCATCTCCTTCTCTGTCAAAGTGCTTTGCTATCTCCTATGAGAAAAGCATACTCAAAAAGTTAGCATGGAGCATTATGGATTTCTGTGAAGAACTTTCAATAGATATTTATTAATTTTCTAGAAAACAAATCAACCCCAATTATCAGTGGAGTAATTGATGTTTCAACCAGATTGCCTTCACATCTGGAAAACAGGTAAGGAACTCTTACATTTGAATACATACCATTCTAAGTAGTTTCACATAAGTTTGATTCCAATAAGAAGTCAATCCTTTTTTAAAATATTCTTTCTACCACTATATCTTTATATAATCTCTCTCTCTCTCTTTTGGTGCTTTTGAGTCAGCATTGACTCCTGATGACTACCTGGACAAATCACTACAGTTTTCTTAGCAAGAAGTGATTCATCATTGCTTGCTTCCTAGGGCTCAGAGTGTGTGACTGGCCCAAGATGGCTTTGTGCCTATGGTGGAACTAGACTTCTTAGTTTTTCATTTCTAGCCTGGTGCTTTAATCACTATATCACACTGGCTCTCTTCAAGGTGATTTATAAGAATGTAAATAAGATAGGGTAGGCTAGGGTGATTACAAATCAACTTAAAAAGAATATTACAGGTCCTTCATTAGCACCAAAACTTCTTCGGTAGCTGATGATCATGACTGCTTTGCAACAGGTGGAGGCAGCATATTTCATAATACAGGCTGCTACCAAGAAGGTGCACCTCTGAGTGCCAGGATTTTAATTGCATGGGATCAGAAGCTTCAGCAGTCCTTCTCGAGATGAACTCACAAGGCCAGAGGAAAGAGTCAGCCCTGTAAATGGTGGCCTGTGCAGAGCTTTTTAGGTTAAAACTGAGTTCACAAAGTTACTAGTAGGCAGAAATGTCCTCAGAAGATTGCTATTACATGACTAAATCCATTTTTCTCTATAGCAGCTGGTCAAATGCAGTTTGGATTAAATGCATCTTTCAATTTTAAAGTCTCATGTAAAGCACGTTCCAGAATTCCAATCAGGAGGCAATGGGAGTATGAATCACAGTTCTCTATATTGTAGAAATTAATTCTTCATATCCCCATGTGCATACCACATCAACCAAGACTTCTTTAAGGGAGAAATGGCCTTTCCTAGAACAAGGTACTGTAGAGGTAGCTGTTACTATTTTAGGAAAAATGAGCAGACTGCATTTCACAATTTTTAAAAAAAAACTTAAAACATATTCCAAAGCTGCAGAATCAGATAACATAAGCAACCTGTTCTGGAAGACTGTGTTACCTGCAAAAGCAGATGATATTTGAGAATGCGCTGGACAGGCTTGAGAAGGTAGGAGCCAAGGGGCAAGGAGTGCCGGATTTGTTCCTGCCTCTCCCGAAAGAATTTGGCCAGTTGTTTGTTCCTCATACATTCAGTCAGAGCTGCCACAGAGCTGGAAAGTTAAAGCCGACACACAACGAATGGCATTAAAGAAGACAATTAATTGTATTCTCTGAAGGATGCAGTGACAGATCTGCTCAAAATAGCAAGTGCAGGACTGCAATAAGGGTCTAAAACTGTGATGGTGAATCTATGGCACGTGTGTCACAGGTGGCACGCAGAGCCCTCTCTGCGGACACACGAGCCATTGCCCAGCTCAGCTTCACTGTGCATGCGCGCATGCCTTCCAATGGCCAGCTGAATTTTGGATCTCTGCGGTAGACGGGCAGGGAAGAGCGGGGTGGTGGTGCCCCCCTGTGCCCCATTTTTGGTTCCAGGAGGCTTCCGGGAGGCCTGTTAGGCCCAAAATGGGACATGTGCATGTGAGCATGCGTGGGGGTGGGGAACGTGTGCTTGTGTAAGGGAGCGTCGCACATGATGGGGGTGTTGCACATGCATTGCATTATGGGTGGGGCTTGCATGCACAATCATGCATTTGGCACATGAGGACAAAAAAGTTAGCCATCACTGGGCTAAAACAATTAGCCAGAAGATGACCAGCGGCAGCAGAATTGTGACTTGTTGTCGTCCCCTTAATGTCTTCTTCTCTTCTATGTGTATTTGTCTGGGATCACACAGCTGCCACACAAGCCCACAAAAAGCACCACTTCTTGGATCAGCAGTGGCACATTGCTACAAATTTACAAAACCAACCATTCCTGCAAAGTTTTTACAGAAAGAATCTGGAACCACTTCTGGCCAGATCTAACAATTATTAACAAGTCCCTGTCATGTTCAGTGCCACCTAATTATTAGTCTTGGGGTAATCTTTTGTAACTGAGCAGAATTAGTTTCCAGCTCAGCTGCTGCTCAAGAGAAAACACTACAAAGACAGTATTCCCAGTGGAGCTGCAGGGTTCGCATTTTCCCACTGTGGGGAATTCCTATCTCAACTGGCTTTGCGTCACAACCCTCAAGTGCTATTTCCTTGTTCTTTCTAGTACAACTGGAAATGGGGCTGCTGTTTCCTTACTGAGTGGCTGTGTTAACCCTTCACCACAAAACAAGCATGGTAGGTCAAGGATGAGGACTGGGCTGTTGATGGAGTACCTAGTTTTGCACTCCCTCAGTGACCAGTCAAAATACGTGCTGGACAATTTGCAAGGTTTCTCAGCACTGAAATACTGCAATGATCCAAGTATGATTCTGAATATTTATGGGAAAGAGTGGTTATGTAGAAATGCCAAATGAATCAGCAGCTGAAGGATGAGGGCTGTACAGGTAATCCTTGACTTGCAAGTAGTTACTTAGCAGTTCTTACTTAGTCAGGCTCTGGGCACAATCATGTGATCTTGCCCAAAGATGTGGGTGCATTCCTTAACACAATTGCCCATAATCTCAGGAATTTAGGTAAAATAGTTGCACTTACTTAATTCTAATTTATCTAGAGGAGCAACCTGGGTGCCTGTTGACACTGCATGGCTGACCCTCAAAACAAGCTGGAAAATCTAGCTCTAAGTTTTGAGACATCTTGTCACTGAATATAAATTAAATATTCTTGCACAATATATCTTAGTCCTATATATGAATTATTCTTAGTATACACTGAGATGACCCAGAAGCATTTTACAACATTTGTAAAAAGATTCCAAGAATAAGCTGTCCTTATTATCATGAAATCACGTCCCCTTTTTGCATGACAAGGACACTCACTTTGGATAGTTATTGCAGTATTGAGTATAGATGTTGAAGTCTTGGCTCTGTTGGGGAAAGAGAAGAAAGATCCGTAAGACAAGTTCAATTCATCCTGTTCCCTAATGTTAATCATTCTGCAAATGTCTCTGCCAGATGTCCAGCACAGATACCAATACCAACCTCACTGGGTATGTTTGGGGGATAATTCCTGGACTGATGATGTTACTTACCATATTTTTCGGAGTATAAGACACACCTTTTCCCTCAAAAAAGAGGCTGAAAATCTGGGTGTGTCTTATAGACTGAATACAGCATTTTTGGCCTCCTGAAACCCCGTTCCCTTTGTAAAAATGGCCATGCATAGCCTTTAGGAGGCTTCCAGAGTGCTCCTGGGGGCTGGGGAGGGCAGAAATGAGCAAAAAACAGGCCGTTTTTTGCCCCCCAGCCCGCAGGAGCACTCTATAAGCTTCCTAAACGCTATGCATGGCCATTTTTGCAAAGGGGACGGGGTTTCAGGAGGCCAAAAATGCTGTATTCAGTCTATAAGACACACCCAGATTTTCTTTTTCTTTTTTTGACAAAAAGGGGCCCATTTTCTCAAAAAACAGGCTGTTTTGGGGAGGTCTTCAGAGTGCAAAAACTTTTTTAAAAAATTTGCCTCTTGAAAATCTTGGTGCGTGTTATGCTCCGCTGCGTCTTATACTACGAAAAATACAGTAGTTTGGGTAATGAAACATTTGCAAGAAAACAAGCAAGCTCAGAGAGCATCAAGGATCTCTAACCTCTGTTCTCTTTCATGCACAGCTAGGCAAAATTTTCAGCCCCCAGTCTGCCACTAATTCCCTCACCCAGCAGAGCAGAGTGGTCAATCTTGGCTTTTAGCTATTTTAAGAAAACCTCTTAAGAAAGAGACAGAAAGTGTTTAACTTCTGAAAGATTTGGTGCTCCCACCCCTATCCTTCCCTTCCTATTTCTTAGTCAAACATCTTCTTCCTGAAATGGAGCTGTGATGCCATCTCTTCCCAGTGGTATTATGTCATGCTGCTTTAGGACCTGTGGACTTCTGCGTTAATGGAAGCAACCCAGTGAAGGGTGACAAAGCACTCACTCAAAAGAAGGGCGTGCCGAACCACCCAATTATGCACCCAATTATGAACAATCAGAGATGAGCATAAAGCAACATCGGTTTTGTCTGCTTACCCTGTGTACAAAACACTGCGCCACGGCAACGGGATCATTATGGCAACTATCCAGTTCTTGCAGTAATTCACTGCATAGAAATTGAAACAGAAAAAATGATTTATCAGTCAACTCAAGATAAAAAAAATAACATGCGATAGAAACTTATACATACTTTCGCAGAGCAAACAGGGACATGCTGGAGACAAACTTCAAAACAACCTTTAATACACTGCAGTTTCAGAATTAAATGCAGAGCAGCAGGCCATGCAATGGGTTTGGGCCCAATACCCACCTGTACAGGGGAAACCTGTCCACCACTGTCAAAGGAACCAAAAACACAAGGCATATGTTATATAGAAAGAGGGGACACCCGCTAGCTGAACAACCAGCTGGTTCTCATTCAGTAGCCACCTATATAGTCATACCTGTTAAAATTAATACATTTGGGATCCTAAACTGAGAATACTGTATTTCTCCAATGTATAAGTTTTTCATGGACGCAAAGTAATGAGGCAATTTCTGCCCCAGGGACTTACAAGTTTAAGATGATAGATAAAACACAGGAGAGGAAGCAGATTTGCAAAGTTGGCACAGAACACCCAGTAGCAAATTGGACTCAACCTGCTTCTTGCTCCTTCGGTTCCTTATAGTTTACTCACACAAAGTGAACTGTTACTTCTCTGCTCTAGGAGTTTCTAGCCAATCATGGTAGGAAGATGCTGTTTGCTGCTAAACCATTCTCTTCACTATAGTAAGGCTGTTTGAACCAACCTTGGTTCACACATAATACCAAGCCATATTTTCAGGTTCACCATTACATGCAAATCATACCACGAGTACAAAACTGTGTAGTACCCTAACATACAAAAACAAAACAAACAGATTGATTCCTGGGTGTGGGAGGAACATCTAACTTGGCTTTTACTTCTAATAAGCCAAAGTAAAAGGAGACATCATCTTTCTTTGCATGGATTTATCACATTACTCTACAATATTTTACCCAGAATTGTAACAGCTTGATCATCCAAGAAAATTTAAGATCATAATAAGGGTAGAAGGGATAAGACAGTCTTTAAGCTAATCTGATTTCAAGACATTTAAGGCCTTAATTCATACTGGGAATAAAACATATTTTTAAAAGATCATAATAAAATTCATACTTATGTGAACAAAAAAAAAATAGGGAAGGGACAGCAAATATAAATACATCTCCTGTAGGAAAAGGACTTGGACATGTTCCCCATTAAAGAGGAAATCATTTGCCTTCCTAGGTCCTTGATTTTTTAAAAATCTGGTTGAAAGTGAGAAAGATAACTCAATGACAGCAAGGACTAGCTGAAGGCAATAACTGTTGCATCACCCAAGGCTGTCTTAGTTGGATGGGTTGAAGTGGGGGTACAGAGCTTTTTTCCTGCCATGCTTTCTATCTCAGAGAGAACTGAACCTTTATAGGGGAACTGTGTAACGTGAGCAACAATTGAAATGACAGGGAAGCTCTAAGGACTATGGGTTATTACTCACCTGTTCAGCTCGTAGATGTCTTCAATGTTCCCAAAGAGTGCGCTGACTTGTTCTGGCCGCAACAACAGCTCCTGAGTGTCTATGATGTTCCCCAAGTAATTCTGCCAAGTCACATTATGCCATGAGCATCACCATGAAGCAAGAAAACAGGGCAGACCACCACCATGAGTTCTAACCCAGTATTGTAGGAGTTGTGCCACAACCCTAGCAGGTACCCTAATCAGTGCTCTGAGGGGAGAATTTATCTTCCCTTGACTATAGCTCCCATTGGACAATTTATCATGCTTGCACTCTGCCCAGACTATCTGTCAAGAAGCCATTTCTTTTTTATATAGTATTCATGATAGCAGATTAGCAGAAAAATCACCGGGGCAATTTTAGGTCAATCATGAGGATCACCTTCACATAATCTGACATGACAGGCAAAAGGTCTTCCATGAAACTGTGTGGAGAAATGGCCAAGATACTATATTCCTATGTGGAAAGGGGTCAGTGAAATCCGTGGCTGATAGGAAGGCATAAAGGCACTACCCAGACACACAAAGGTGGGGGCACCTTTAAAATGAAATGAAAGCAGCTTTCAGATCTACAGCTTTTCCCAGCTTCCAGTCAGGTTCCCCCTTGGTTAGAGGAAGACTTCAGTGGCAAAATCAGATGAAGGGAGGGACCTTAAGGCATCTAAAGTGTAGCAGTGAAGGGATATAAAGAGTCCAACACATCAATCGCACTAACCTCTATGATGGTTCGTAAATCCTGCACGTACTTCCGCTCGGATTCCACAATCTCCAAGAGAACCCGCTCTAGATAGCTACGTTTGGAATGAGAGGCAGCAGCAGAAAGGGAAGGGCTCCTCAGGCCTCTCCAGGGCCCTGAGGAGGCATTGTTGTTGGCATTGTTCAGCACTCCAGTCTTCAGGAGCGAAGAAGCATCCGAAGGAGTTTGCGCCATGTTCTTCCAGTCATCCAAAATATGGGGAGCATTGATTAAAGTTTCAGGCAACTGCCTCATTGAATATTCTGAGACACTCATGCTCAGGACAGTAGAGATTGCGACTCCCTCATCTCTGCCAGGATATGGGGCATCCAAGAACCTGGAGTTTTCTGAGGAAAGAAAAAGCTTATTTTAAAACCGTGTAATGTTCCTCTGCATCTCAAGATGCAGTAGTTATACAAGTAGTCCTCGACTTACAACAGTTCATTTAGTGGCCATTCAAAGTTACGACCACACAGAAAAAAGTGACCTATGACTATTTTTCACACTTACAACCACTGCAGTGTCCTGGGGACAGGTGATCAGTTTTTGCAAACTTCTAACAACCAAAGTCAATGAGGAATCTAGATTCACTTAATAATCACGTTACTAACTTAACAAATCAATTATTTCCACTTAAAAACTGTGGCTAGAATAGTCGTAAAATGGGGCAAACTCACATAACGAATGTTTCACTTAGCAACATAAATTTTGGGCTCAATTGTGGTTGTAACTCAAGGACTACCTATATAACTAAGAAGCCTTTTTAATTTTTTGCAATCAATGGTCATTAATGACCTCTAGATTAGGTTTCTCTGTCTATATCAGAGGCATCAGTAAACACCAGGCTAATGGGGAAAAGGAGGTTTGGCTTCCTAAACAAACACAGACCCTAAGAGTGCCTGAAACTATTATTGTCACAGAAATACTAGAGTCTGATCCATCACACATAATTTAATGATCTAGTCTACTGTTAAAAGATGGCTGCACATGGAAAGATAAAAGTCTAATTTCTTCAGACCATTTATTAAATAATTATTTCCCTTATTTCCATCTGACACAGGACAAAAAAGTGATACAAATCTATCTGAACAAAACCCAGATGCATTAAAACATGTTTACCACCACAAATCACATACTGCCTTTGTTAAAATGAAAATTATTGAAATGGGTTGGTCTTTGATCATAAATCTCACATGAAGCAGCAGTGAGGGACAGAATTGTCAACACAGCCTCAGAACCAAAAAGTGAGCTGCTAATGAAACCTACTTGGAGTCTTTTCTGATCCCAATCCCGTGTTAATATTTCCTTCCCCAGCCCTCTGCTAGATTAACACTCCTCCATCTTCAGCCACTCTGGAAAAAGCTCACCATCTTAAATGGAAGTCAGCATTTCATAACCCAAATACATTTTCTCCACAGCACTAGTACATGTCCTGCCATGCCGCATGCTCTCCACCAAACCCTTAAGAAGTTTAGCAGGCAGGCAAACAAGTGGCAACAGGCCTGTGTGTGTAGGAATCATATACAATCAGCCGCAATTACTTTCATCTTCGTCTCTCTCCGTGTCTTTCTCCCTCCCTCCCTCCCTCCCTCCCTCCCTCCAGTTTTCTTCCCATTTCCGCAAGAGACTTTTTTCTGCCTCAAAATCTGGGCCTTTCTTTGAAAATTACCTTGCTTTTTTACAGAAAAACCCATCCCATCTTCACCAAACACTGGAAGGCTGTCCACAGTATTCGTCTCTTCCCAGATCAGCATCATTCATCATCTCAGCCAGGCACTGTAGATGGTAAATGAAGCATGGAGCAACCTGTGAATCCTGAATAGCCAATGAAAGTGTGGAGCCTTTTGATGTCACTTCTCCAAACCACTCCTCTAGATAAGCACCACACCTCAAAACTGGCATTCTATTCCCCACTAAGGATTTTGACCAAGACACGCTCACTTCCTCCTCCTTTCTCTACAAACATAGGAAGGAAAAAAAAGATGCTCGGCTGTTCTGACAAGAAAATACCCAGAAGTACTGTCATGTGTTGCCAAGACTTGGGACCATCTACGCTAATTATGGATTTCCTCCATCTCTCAAGTAGCCTAGGAGCCACGGGTATATGTGAATGAAGCCATTTACCACAAGCAAAATCCCAAGTGATTCCTCAGGAACTCTTTGAAGATGGTTGTTTTCAAAAGTCTCCTAAAATTGAATTGTATATTCTCCATGCTTATCTTAATTACTCATTTTGACAGCCAAAAATAGACTGCAAATATATCAAATATTTGCTATTAAACATCACAAGGTAAACAAAATAATCTGTTTTAATCTGTTTATGAAACATCATAAAAGCAAAATGAAACAGAGTGAAAGCTTTTGCTCATCACCACTGATAAGAAGAATGCCTAAAAAGTCTATTCATTTACTAACTAGAGACCCAACTGGAAAAGGATGCATTTCTCTAAACAGAAGACCATGTTATCTTGATTTTTTGTTTTGTTTAACAAGGGGATTTTGAATTGTCAAAGCTTGCTTGATTTCCAATCATTCCACAGTGTGCCAATCTACACAAAGATTGCAGAAATCTCTTGTCCTAATTACTGTGTCTGGAAAAATTCACACACAGGTTATTGGCAAGGAAAGAATTTCACACACAATTAGAACCAGCTAAGTTTCTTGTGCATATGTCTAAAGCAGGATTTCTATTATAGGATTATATATTATCCTTTGGACTGCCACACCCAGAATTACCAAGACTAATTGCAACAAACCTTAAAGATACCAAGGTAGGGAAAGTTGTTTCTGAAGTAAAGAGAAAAATTGGCAAACATGTTTGCATGCAGGTGTGACGTGTGGCACCACACTATTGTGGTGAACTTGAATTTGATGGAACTTCCTAACTTCCAAATTCAGTATTACACAATTTAATCATTAAGCCCAACTTCTTAGCCTAATATGCTCTCGGTGTCAAAAATGCTTCTTAGGTAAATCTGATTCACACTAAAATTTGGGCTTATACTGGTATTCATTAGAACTGGTTAGGAGTAATCGGGTCCTTCCTTCCAAAAAGCAAGCAAGAATTGGTCTAATGATTAAGACATCAGGCTAGAAAATGGGAACTCCTGAGTTCAAGTCCCACCTTCACCATAAAAGTCAGATGGGTGATTTTGGGCCAGCCACTCATTCTCAGCTCAACCTTCCATACATGTTTGTTGTTGTGGGGAAAACAGAAGGAGGAAGATGTGTTGGATATGCTTACCGCCTTGAATTATTTGTGAACAAAATAAGAGAGGAAAAAACAGATAGATAGATAGATAGATAGATAGATAGATAGATAGATAGATAGATAGATAGATAGATAGATAGATGCATGCATGCATGCATGCATGCATGCATGCATCTTGCTACAGAGAAGAAATGTGTATTCATATATGCAAGACATCAATACAACAAGATTGAACCTTACAGTACTGTACAAATTCTAGCACAATAGTCAGAAACCCCCAAACTTGCTGCTGCCAGGAAGAACAACAACCAGCCAAAACAACACAAGCCGGGATAGAAAAACTGATGAGATGGTGGTGCAGACTCTTGGTGGCAGCAAAAAAGGGGAATTGCTTCTGAACAAGTTTGGCAGAGCTTCCCCATTAAGGCTTTGTTTGCTGAGGAGCAATGGTGATTTGCCCTAAAGCTGGGTGTGAGCTAACTGAGGGAGGGAGTATCTAAGCAGAAACATGTAGCCACTACATAAGAAAAATAGAATTCAACACTCTATCAATCTATCATGGTTGCCGAAAGTGAAAGGATTGGGTGAAAGGAGCCTTGAGACAATTAGGGCATCAAAAGATATATAGGGGAGGAAGGGACTATCTTTCCTGAATGTAGGATTTACTTTTGCCAAGCTCTACCTTTGAAACATTGAATTACCTTGAACCTCTGTAAACTCTTTAACATGATCAAAGAAAGCAGAGGTTGCACATTTGTCTGCATATATCTTTTCAATATCACATGGATTACCAGTCACAATGTTAGGCAAGGTCAGGATAAACACTGGATACAATTTCATTAAATTCTAAGATTGAAATAAATTTAACTTGATAATTCACCATGTTTTAGTAATTTTCCCATTCAGTTAAACATTACAATTCAACAGGGTCAGAGTGCACTTCTTAAAGTAGCAATAGCTTCTTAAAACAGCAATACCTCCTCATTTCATCATCTTACATTGGCTGGTTAGCTTTAAATCATCATTACCCTGACAAACAGAAACTTTGAGAGGCATTCTAGAGCAAGCCCGTGGTTTTGATGGGCTGAATTTAGCTCTGGGCTTTAGATTGCGCATGCCACAACCAGGGCAAAATCAGCTGTAATAGACCCTGGTTTTAATACAATAGCAGAGTTGGAAGGGACCTTTGAGGTCTTCTAGTCCAACTCCTTGCCTAGGCAGGAAACCCTATACCGTTTCAGACAAATGGCTATCCAACATCTTCTTAAAGACTTCCAGTGTTGGGGCATTCACAACTTCTGGAGGAAAACTGTTCCATTGATTAATTGTTCTAACTGTCAGGAAATTTCTCCTCAGTTCTAAGTTGCTTCTCTCCTTGATTAGTTTCCACCCATTGCTTCTTGTTCTACACTCAGGTGCCCTGGAGAATAGTTTGACTCCCTCTTCTTTGTGGTAACCCCTGAGATATTGGAACACTGCTATCATGTCTCCCCTAGTCCTTCTTTTCATTAAAGTAGACATACCCAGTTCCTGCAACCATTCTTCATATGTTTTAGTCTCGTCTTCTAATCATCTTTGTTGCTCTTCTCTGCACTCTTTCTAGAGTCTCCACATCTTTTCTACATCTTGGTGACCAAAACTGAATGCAGTATTCCAAGTGTGGCCTTACCAAGGCATTATAAAGTGGTATTAACACGTCACATGATCTTGATTCTATCCCTCTGTTTATGCAGCCTAGAACTGTGTTGGCTTTTTTGGCAGCTGCTGCACACTGCTGGCTCATATTTAAATGATTGTCCACTAGGACTCCAAGATCCCTTTCACAGTTACTACTGTTGAGCAAGGTACCACCTATACTGTAGCTGTGCATTTCATTTTTGTTGCCTAAATGTAGAACCTTACTCCTTTCACCATTGAATTTCATTTTATTAGCTAGTGCCCAATGTTCAAGTTTGTCAAGATCCTTCTGTATCTTTAGCCTATCTTCTGGAGTGTTGGCTATTCCTGCCAGCTTGGTGTCATCTGCAAATTTGATGAGTTCCCCATTTATTCCCTTATCTAAATCATTAATGAAGATGTTGAAGAGTACTGGGCCTTGGGGTACTCCACTGCATACTTCCCTCCATGAAGATGAAGTTCCATTGAGGACTACACATTGAGGGCGGTTGGTCAGCCAGTTACAAATCCATCTGGTGGTGATGCTGTCTAACCCACATTCTTCTACTTTATCTAGTAGTAGGTTATGGTCTACCTTATCAAATGCCTTACTGAAGTCCAAGTAAATTATATCGACGGCATTCCTCTGCTCCACTAATTTTGTCACTTTGGTTGAGGGAGCAGAATTTAACCATCCAGAATTGCTCATTTTGGGCAGTTAAAGATGGCCAATATCTAAATCTGATAAATAAACAAACTTCCCAGGGGCATTTGAGTTCTAAGTTCAACTCATCAATTCTATGGATAAATTATCTTTAAAAAAAAAACCTCTGCTAAGTTTCTTTAGTTTTAACATACAACAGCCATGTTTTCTCTCCTTTTACAATCACATGGACCACAAATAGGCGTTCTGTTTTAAATCTAGTTTGCATTCAATAATGATGCAACTTCCACAGGATTAAGTAACCAGAATGAATTTCAAACTGCAATTCTTTTTCTAACAACTGGCACAGCCAGAATATTTCAGATATAACATGAAAAGAAAACCATGATTATAAAATTATGTATAGTTTTGGGTATTTCAACTGAAAAAGAACACCTTAAAACAAGGGTAGGGAACTATGGCCCTTTTATGGCTTTGTAGACTTCAACTCCCAGAATTCCTGAGCCAGCCCTGGGAGCTGAAGTTCACTAGTCATAAAGGGGCTGTAGTTCCCCATCTTTGCCTGAAAGCAGTGGTTTCAAATGGTGGTATATGGGACTCAAAGATAACCTAAGTGGGATGCAGGATAGTTACTGAAACTTCATATAAGTCTTCAGAACTTACATAAATGGTCACTGCACATCTATAAATAAATGGAAACCTCCGGAAAAAAATAAGCTTTTTATTCCTATTTTGACTTCACACACTTTTCCAGAAAATAAAATTCTCAATTCAAAGCAAAAAGGTTTCACTTTCTACCACACCCTGCCTGTGAACTTTCACTAACATCTGATTTGACAAGTTCATGAACTGAACTAAATGGTAAAAATTATTATGTTGCAAAAATTTTCACTTTGGGGTTTCCCTTTTACTAATGTGATAAGAAAAAACCCCACAGGAAGAAATCAGTTCATCTTTGTGGGCCTTTTGCTATCAAGTGAATTTGATACTTTCTGGAGAAGCACAAAACAATCCCTGCCTGTGGGAATCACCCCTGCAACCACAAATATCCTGTCTGCTTTTACTGATTAGGAACTGCATAAAAGAGAACTGAGTCCCAGCTGTCAGTCATCCTAATTCCACTCCACTAAGATCATGCCTACACAGCCACTGCCCTCACCCCTCTTTTTCTCAGCAGCAGTTTCACACCCCCATGTGAGCATTCCATATCCCATGCTCCATTCTGTTCTTCCATGGAACTGGTAACATTTTCTCCTGGTGGCCAACAGGAACGTGCTGAAACCAATTGTGTCCCATTCTCATGCTTACATTTGCTCTGTCTGCTTTTGGCCAGAAGGAAAAAAGGGAAAAATTCAACCAGTCAATAATTAACAGGTGGAGTGAAGACCCCTCAAAGCAACTGAGAGCCAGTCTGATCTATTGGTTAAAGCACCAGTCTAGAAACCAGGAGACTGTGAGTTCTGGTCTCATCTTCGGCATGAAAGCCAGCTGGGAGACTTCGGACTTTTGTCTCTCAATCCACCTGACAGTATTATTGTCAGTGGTTGGTTGCTGCCGATTCGGACCGGTTCGGGCGAACCGGTAATTCTGACGATCAGCTGGCCCTGCCCACCCAATGTCCAGTCCTATATTTCCTTCTTTTTGGCTCAGCTGATTCACGCAGCACAGCTGATTTCCAAGCCTCTGCTGTTCTACTTACTGGGGCTGCCTTAGAAGATAAGCAGCTGAGCTTCAAATTGCTTTATTTTGAATGCTGCATGCAAGTGCATTAGGCACCGAGAATCCTCACTTACCAAACCAGTTGTTAAACCAGTTGCAGCCCACCACTGGTTATTGTTGTAGGGAAAATAGGAGCAGGAAGAATATTAGACGTATTCATCACCTTGCGTTATTTCTAAAAATAATATGTGGGGAGAAATCTAAAAAACAACAACACAACAAACCTGGGAAATGTGGAGTGATGGTGGCAAGGAAAAAATTGGCTTCCCTTCCCAACCTCCATGCAGCACAGCCATGTGGAAGAAGGCCAACTTTGCAACTTTAATAGGATTTGTATGCTGCCCACTCCCTAGGGACTCTGGGCGGCTCACAACAAAAGTAAATACATAAAAATATTAAAAATACAATTATCTAAAATAAAATCATCCATTCAATCACGTGGGGCTGGATTTTAATCAACAGCCCCAGGCCTGCCGGAACAGCCAGGTCTTGGTCGCTTTATGGAAGGCCGGGAGAGTGGTAAGGGTCCGGATCTCTGCGGGCAGTATGTTCCATAAGGCCGGCGCAGCTACAGAGAAGGCCCTCCCTCGGGGGGCCGCCAGCCAGCATTGTCCGGTCTCTCTCCGGCGGTCTCTCAGGTAGCCAGGTCCAATACCATGTAGGGCTTTAAAAGTAACAACTAGCACCTTGAAGCGGGTCCGGAGACCAATGGGGAGCCAGTGCAGCTCGCGGAGGATAGGTGTAACATGGGTGTATCTAGGTACACCCATCATCGCTCGCGCGGCTGCATTCTGGACCAACTGCAGTCTTCGAACACTCTTCAGGGGCAGCCCCATGTAGAGTGCGTTACAGTAATCCAGTCAGGGGACACACCTGACACACCAAATAAAGGTGGTTGGGGCTAGAAGCAAGTTCTTCACTCTGAAATACTCTTGGCTACCCTCATTCCCCACCCTAAAAGAGATCTGCCCTATAAGGAAAGTGCTTGGGTTTGACAGTGGATCAAGCGAGGAAATCGGAGTCATTGCTCTACAGTAATGGAAATTTAGCAAGATGTAACTCAATAGGAAAAATTAGGAAATAGAGTATCTTAAGGAGGCTCCAAACTTGAAAGAGAAAAGAAAAGTAGGATTCAGAGGTGGTATTCAGCCACTTCTCTCCAGTTCAGACGAACCGGTAGTGGCGGTGTTGGGAGGCGCAGCCTACCAGCCCTGACATAATGTTTGAGCACTGCGGATGCACAGAAGGCGGTGCGCATGCGGAGAAACGTGGTGTGTGCAAGCGAAATGAGCAAGCGCACTCACATTTGCGAACCGGTACGAAAGGTAAGTGAATCCCACTACTGGTAGGATTGGATGTGGGTAGGTAAAAAAAGTGGAAAAGTGCGACTAGAGTGAATGGACCTTGGGTACTAAAATACTATGTCAGAAAGTCAATGTTTCAGAGTTGATCATGAGTGATAAGAGTTACAATGTTTGACACATTAACCACGCTTGTACTGCACCAGTCTGTTCCTAGGGTCTATGACTAGATGTACTCTACCCCCAGTAGCTGTTTTAGGATGGTGTTCCTGGTTACCTCTTTTAAAGAACCAGCCACTATTCCTTGCGTAAGATTGGAGGGGGGACGTTTTCCTCCCACCATTAAAAGCTTCTCCCCTATTTTCATGTGAAAATAATTCATGATCTTTATGTTTAGAAATGCATTCCAAAATAAAGGCAGCCAGGAGATTTTGGGCTTGAATAAGACTGTGGTTTCCAGAGAATACACTATGAATTCTAAATCCATTCTCTGGATTCATTTTGGCTGTCTGACTTTGAAGTGGCAGCAAAGATAAACTTTGCATGACTTTGGAATTCTGATTATGGAGGCCCTAATCTAAGGGGTCATTGGTGGTTGCCAGGGAAACTCCCCCCTCCTCTTCCCCTTCCAAAGCATGAATCTATCATTTCTACTACAATCCATTTTTTGTTCCAACATCTATTATCAGCAAGTGTTCTGTTTTTCAATTGACTTGTTCCAAGACTAAGAATAAACAAAAACTGTTAGCCAATACATAATTCTGCCTCCTAATAAATCTGCATAGCAATTCATTGTATGTGAAGTGGTATTTAGCTGCTTTCCATCAATTAATGTATAGAACTAAGGTTGGAAAGACATCAGCCTTGAAGCCGAGTGGGTGAGGTTGGCTGAGCTCACATCGTAGCCTAATTTACTTCACAAACTTTTTGTAAGAAATTTCAGAAGCACTGTGTATGTTATGTGGAGCTCCTGGGGAATAGGTAGAACTCAAACCAATCACTTCCATATAAAGTGAGCATGAGAATTGCTCCCTGACACTTTAGAATCCTTGAATAGTTATTTGTCCAACTTTGTGGAGGCTCAAAAGAGCACCAGCAAATCATTAGGTGGGAAAAAGAGTTGCTGGAATCGCATGCCTTTGTCAGAGAGCATTCTGGGCAAAAGGCCCAAGAGCAAAAGCCTATCACAAAGCGAAGACTTCTACACAACTAATTTAAAATACTACAGTGCAGTGGCCTGGTCCAATTCCATTGGCATCAGGAGGACTCACACAATACAGTGAGGAGGAGCACCCTGTGTCAGTCTGTATAAGATTGGAAAGGGGAAACCCAGGCATTATTTTTCAGGCTACTTAACACATTCAAGATACTCCTATCTTACTGCAGCCTAATAATATTTTTTTAAATTTATGGAGCTCATGCATTACATTATGTAGAACTCCAGAGTTAAACCAAGTCACATATACAGGTGGTCCTTGACTTACAACCATTCATTTAATGATTGTTCAAAGTTACAGTAGACCGAAAAAAGAGATTTACAACTGGTTTTCCCACAGCATCGTGATCATGATTTGGGCACTTGGCAACTGGTATGCATTTATGACAGTTGTGGTGTTCTTGGGGCACCTGATCACCATTTGTGACCTTCCCAATGGCTTACAACAAAGTCAACAAAGTCAGTGGGGGAAACTAGATTTGCTTAATAACCATGGCAAAAAAAGTTATAAAATTGGGCAAAACTCACTTAAGAAACACATTGCTCACCAAAGGAATTCCAATCCCAGGTGTGGTTCTACATCAAGGACTATCCCTTATATAATTATTCTGGCAATTAACACAGTGGCAGAAATGGCCAGCTTTTCATAGTAGTATAACAAAGAAAAATGAAGTGGTTGGGCAACAGGCAGCAAAAGAACAAATGAATGGTAATAAATGCTAATGCCAAAGACAGGAAAAATACTACTGTGATGTCAGGTCTCTAAAAGATGAGCTTATCTTTTTGGGAATAGTATAACTATTTTTTTATACAAATAGTTTAAAACAACATGAGTTATGCTAAAAGGAAATGAGGTTTGGTGCCAATATGTAATTCTCAATTACAATTCCCCCCCTGCACCAAGCCATCTAATGTATCACCAAAACCAAATAATGAAATTGCTTGCTAAAGTAATATTTCAGCTAATTATGCACCTTCCAATTTAAAACTCCACATCAGCCAATGTCAGTAATAGCAGTTATCACTAATTAAACAGTAAAGAAGGTTCTCTACGATTATCCACACGAGGAAGATAAAATATTTGTACCTTGTGACTCTGTCTCAAAACCCTTGAACACAACAGAAATACATAATAAAAACACTTGGTTCGCACTTAGTGCTAAGCTGTAATGTGGTTTGCTGATAACACTTTTCATCCATTCTAATTTAAGGCAGAGATTAGCAACCTTTTCAGGCCCAGAGTACCCTTGTGCAGTGATCTGCTTGCCCCTATTCCAAAAGCACCTGCAATTCTATAATACATACTCTTTAATACCTTCTTGTTCTCATTCAGACATCAAAAGTGATCAGTTCAGTTAAGGGAGTTACTCTGTGAGAGACAATGGTCTCCTAAGTTCCTTCACACATTTCTTTTCCAACATGCCAGTAGATTGGAAAAGTGAAAAGATAAATTACCTCACTTAATTTTCAAATCTAGCCAGGGCCAGTTTGCAGAGCTTACAAAATGTGTGTCCTTCCCCTCCACTTCTAGCTGAAGCAGCTTTGTGTAAAGATCTGAAACAGAAAATGATCACTTTATTTTTCCAAATCCAAGCCACTGCCACCATTTTGAATTTTCATTTTTAAAAGCAAATTAACCTGTGATGATCGTAAAACATGCTGTTTTACAATAGTTCAAACATATTGAAAAACTGCATGTTGAATATCTGTCAAAGAAATCAAACCAGCAGCAAAATAGGCATCCTAATAACCAGAATTTATTAGACAGTATTGCTAATACTAATAAGGATGACCAGAGCTATGGTTGATGGAGTAAAGTATCGAACTGGCAGCTTTAACGCTATCCTGCATTTTGGGAAACTGACACAGTGCTGCAAATATTGAAGCACATTTTTGTTAAAAAGGGAAAAAAAGGAAGTTGCATTTGAGATATTTAAGTTTGCAGTTGTTATGAAATTAAGAACTGTAAATATATGCTTAAACTCCCATGAGGAGGAATACTAGTATAAAAATAAAACTCCTTGTCTTTCTTATCTAGACATTAAGCAGTTGGCTGACCCTTACAAGATCACCATGCATCACAAGATTATTCCCATACCCATGTATTCACATCACTTGTCTGATGATTCTGTGACACTGATAAAACTAGAATACAATGAGGTATGAATCAAATAAACCCAGAAATCCTTGCTTTAAAGATACAGAGAAAAAGCCCTGTGAAGTGTATCTACTGGTAAGTCTAAGAGCTATTGCTATTGCTTTACTTAACTTTGTATGAAGATTGTAATCTTCTTAGTTTCACTATTCTGTAATATAAATACACTGATGCAGAGAAAGATGTTTTACGTGACATGTTTCTACTTTAATAACTTCAAAAGTTAGCATTAGCTTTAATAATCACATAATTCATTTTTGGTATATTGTTATTTTAGGAAACTTATTCTTTATTATGTTTGTTTTTAGCAAGGTTTCTAATAAGTAAAAAGTGTGTTCTGACCTAGTGAACCTATCAGGATCTTCACTGCCAAGAACAGAATATTTGGAATGGGAAACATTAATTGATAGTAGAATTCAGATGCAAAAGCAATCAAGAAATTCGTAAAAACATGACTGAACCATCAATACAGGATGAGTTTTATTTGATATTTCCACAAGATACATCCAATAGCTAATGATAACCCACAATGCCCATGACAGATAAAGCATCAAAAGAATAGTGACCACAAAGGGAAACAATTTTTGTAGAAACGCTAATAAAAACAAAAGCAAAGCAACTTTTTGGAACAAATGACTACATTCCTACATATTCTATGTCATTGGACTCTCTTTAGAGGTGCAAAACCATTCTCTTCTTTTCCTTAGCTAAAGGAAAGAAACCTACATTTTTATTACATTGTCAGTTTTTATTCTATTTCAATAATTATGAAATGTGGGAATCATTTTATGTTTCCACTATTTATCAAAGATTTGTCATCACGTTATGAGTCTTGAAATAAGAGCTTAAAAGGAAAACGAAACCTCAACATCCAAATAATAATTCTGTTAAGGATACTTTCTTACATGGAAGGTAGGTCCAAAACAAAATCTGGTTTCAGATCCATCATGTCTTTGCAACTACACCTTGGAAGAAGTGATAAACAGCTGGATATATTGGATGAGGCTATGAAATTGTTTCTATAGCATTTGCTGAACCCTAAGAAAAAACTGCACAGCCAATCCTTTAGTAATCCTCACCACAGCATAATCTCAACAACGGAAGAGCTATGCCCTATCACTTTCTGATACTGTTTTTTAAAAATCGAGGGTCACATTCTACGTTAAAGAGAACATCAATACAGATTATTTAAATGTTCAAATTTCTACTACATGTACTTATCCAACCCTGAGGGGCTATCTATGATCTAACCACAGCAATTCCAAAATAGTAATGTAAAAAGAAGTCCATTATCCACACATTTGTTAATAATGATTAGCAAAATTCCCATGGCCTTAAATTTGCAAGTATCTTTAATCAAGGGGGAACCTGCCAATATGTTCTCCAGGAATGTATTATTCCTTGGCCACCCTGTCCCCTGCAATGAAAGCTGAAAGCCAACACATCTGGAAAATAATTCATTGGAGAAAATTGATCCAGTTCCAATTCCTGTGAAGATGGCTAGAGAAGTCATAGTTGTAGCACCACCCTGTGGATAGAATGCCATCAGCAGGGCCTGAAGTGAATTCCAGCAAGCCTTGGCTGGTTAAGAATTGTGCGGAAAGTTATTATTTGGGAGCTTTACGGCAAAGCTTTTGTGGTTACTAGTGACACGACTGGCTGGTATTAGTAAGATGCCCGAAATACCATTGCAACTACTACAAGCATGCATATCTGGGTCACATTTGCATTAAAAGCTAGAGGTAATGAACTTGATTTGACCTTAGGACTACCCTTAGGTGGGTTGGGTTGAGAGAAAGAGACTGGCCCAAATTCACCTAGCCAGTTTTTATGCCTAAAACAGGACTAGAACTCACCAGCTCCTGGTTTTTAGTCTGGTGCCTTAACCACTAGATCAGAGGTGTCAAACTCAATTTCATTGAGGGTCGCATCAGGTTTATATTTGACCTTGGGGGGGCAGCAGAGTGGATGTGGTCAGGGTGGGTGTGGCCAGATCAACATCACTCGTGTCGAGGGCATCTATGGTGGCCTGAGCGCTCTGACAGAAAAGCAGGCCCCCGAGCTCCATTTTCAGCCTTCTGCAACCCTCTGCCAGCAAAAACAGGGCTTGGGAGGGTCGCATGCAGCCCTCACAAGCTCCGTTTTCACTGACAGAGGCACCACGGGCCAGTCCTTCACTGTTTCCAGGGTAGCCCCGCAGGCCAGATCTAAGCACCCCGCGGACTGAATCTAGCCCTGGGCCTTGAGCTTGACACCCCTGCACTAGATCAAACTAGTACAACAACATTACAAGTTCATGTACTTTCACTGATAACATTAATATATAAAAACAATCCAAAATTATTGCACCAGTTTTTACATCAAACTAAAGTCTAGTTTGTTCAAGCATCTTTTCTTCATTAAATCATGGTTGAGTTTACAACACAAAGTAAAAAATAAAGCTACAATGTTATTATAATCTATCAACCCAGCTTAATATGTTTTTTTTTCTTATCAAAGTTTCATTTTAGGTAATGGGGGAAGCTTTTAAAGATAATAGCATAAAGTTAACTTGGCACATTTTATTCCAGTTTTCTAAATGTAAAAGCTAAATCTAATCTTTGTTTTAAGACAAAATATTAGCTGTCTAAACAATTTCCTGATATTCTCTCTGCATATATTTCATTTTATCAATTTTGAAATTTGAAGCCAGGATCTGTGTGGGTTTTGTACAGTGAGGCACAAACTTTTTAATCCATAATGTAAGTAGAATAACAATTACTACAACCTTTCTTTTTATATAGCAAAGTTGTGTTTTATATTTTACTACTGTAATGTTAGCTCCACTCTGATTAAACACCAGTATAATCCCAGACACGTATTGCTGTAATTTAGGCAAGAAATCAGAAAGTAGGCATTGTAGAAAGAACTGCCTACAAGACGGCCACTGAAAATGTGTACAGAGCTGAAATACACAGAGTTCAATAATGACTCACAGGAAGAATGGACAAGTGTGAAACACCATGGAATGTACCTTAAATTCTCTCTTCCGTGAATTGAACTGGCACACCTTACTTTAGTTCTAAACATGGAAATTGCCTTCCAAACATCAATCAGCAGTAGAGTCATTATTTCAGGTAGCTTGGAAGTGACCACAGCCTTAGCAAACACACATTGGGGATAGGATTGGTTCATAACATACCTAGCAACCATTCTGCCAGAACAGTAATTTTCCATTAAGATGATTCTTGATGCAATCAGGATCAAAAATCAAGATTTATAAATCTTGGGCCAAAAGACTTTTTAATTATTTAGGAAATTATTCTGATGGGCTCCATCTTGAGATGGAAACCAGATTCCTTTGTTTTCCATTTTCTCCCTAAGGCAGAAAAACAAGCTTGGGGATACTCCAAGGCACGTTTCAGGGCCCAGAAATCACACACAGAAACTCCAGGAGCTCACTAGAAGAAAGTTTAAACTGAACAGAGCTCAGAAGGACACAGCCACTGCCCAGTCATCACCCAACGCCTATTTCAGCATTAAATGGGAACAAAAACAGATATGACTCCAATAAACAGGTGCGGCCAATCACAGCTCCTTTGCCTCCTCACTGAACCAATTATGTGAACTCTATAATGCCATGTAATTTTAATTAGAGCTTTTTTTTAATTAAAAACAATCCTGCCACAAAAGATGGGCGGTATGTGTAGATTGGACTGCAATTGTCCTTCAGATGATGTTTAACTGACATCTTTCTCAAAAGCTGCTCTGCACCCTACAAGGAGAACTATACAGGGACTGATAATGTGGGGTAACTACTGTATCTGAAACCAAAATTATGTGACTTCCAAGGGCCACATAATCTGTGGCAAAAGTTGAAGCCAACATTAGGGTGGAGATAGAGGCACATTAGGCAAAATGGGCTTCCCCAACAACCTCACGAGACAAGTACCGTAGCCTAATTTGAGTTTTGGTCAAATAAGGGCCTGTAGCATAAAGTATTGTACTGTATAGTTTTACTTGATTAAATGGTAAATTAAAAAACTCTTAGTCTCTCACTGATTATAAGTTATATGACCACTTACAGTACTATGGCTGTTTAAAAATCAACTTCTCACTGTGCAGATAAGTAGGTATTACTACATCTCTCCTGCTCTACCAGGTTGCAACATATGTTTTACTACCTAGCTGAATGTCACAGGCAATTTATTCTCTACCTTATTTAGACATCCTATGCAAATGTTATAAACATTCACAATTGAGTGCCTACATGTTAACATTACTGAATACCAATGAACCAGCCAATAACTCCCACAATATTACATTCCTCTAGAAAGGCTCCAGAAGTTGCTTTTTACCATAAAATCGCCCCTTTGCCTCCTTAAGGAGTTTTATAGGGAGTTAGACAACACTCCTTTTGTAACCTTGTGTTTCCTCGCTATTTCTTCCACTTTTCTTCCCCCCCCCCCACATAAAAGGAAGAATTATTCCGTGTTTCCCTTTCTTTCATGGGAAAAGAGAAAGTAGCTGCACAACAACTTCCAACAATAACTGATTTGTAGAACACCTACAAATCATTCATCTGGAAATACCCAAGGTAATACGAAAATCACAACTTCCCTTTTTTAACAACAAAGCAGAGAACAGTACAAGGCAGATTTTTTTTTTACACATTACAGTTTTATTAAACAGGGGCTCTCTTTCCCATAGTTTTCACCCCTTTAATATTTGCCATAAAGGTTGGGCTAATGCTCATAAAATCCCTGTCAGAACTGGTTGGATCCAACTCTATTTTAAAAAAGAGACATGTGAACTTGGTTTCCTAGGAGGCTCCTTGGCTAGCTTTGCTGCGGCTGATTCTATGGCGCAAAGGAAAGCTCTCACACCTGTTGTTGCCCTTTTCTGAACAAACACAGGCCAAACTCTCCAGTAAGCAAAAGTAAAGGTTCCTGAACCTCTTTCACATTCAAAAGGAGGTCAATGGCCTTCTTGAAGCTTGGTTTTTGGCAGCCTGTTTGGTGATAGGCAAACTTGATGCATGCAACTGGCATGCATTAAGTATTAATGCCAATTATGTCCCAAGTCTAATTTGAACTCACCAAAGACTCAGGCAGAAAGCAAGCGGGATATGGCTTGCTAGGATGGGATGGATAGATGTTAATGACAAAGGACTCTGCAATTTTATGGTAGTAGCAATATAATTTCAGCAGTTGCCACTTGCATGCCAAATTACCTGTCCCAATTTCCACCTCACTCTACTATTAAAGATGCAGGATTTTTTTCTTTACCTCTGATCCACTGAGGCCAAGAAGAAAAAAGAACAGCACTGGCAAACTATATAATAGAGTTTCCATGACTCAAGGGATGATATGAATGACCCATTTCCCATATGGTTGAGTGTACATTTTAGCACATTTTCCTTCTGTTTGCTGAAAACGTTAATACATATCAAAGATAGAAGGGACTATAAATAATTTTTATACACATACACACACACACACACACACACACAATCATGAACTATCTCCAACATTGGGATGTACTTGGGAATCAATTGCTTAATTTACACACAGTAAGCCATAATTTATAAAATAAACCACAACTGGATGGTTCATGTCGCTTGCTGAGTCATACAAACAACTGTTTGCAGACTAAAATGGCTGGGAAAATACATCCTCCTAAACCATTATAGGATTTGCACAATTTCAGTTATGTATTTTGCATGATCCAGAACAATATATTTAGTATTGCACTGGAAAACTGCAGTTTGAGATACAGTATGTTTATCTGGGATTAAATCCCATTAAATTTAACAGGGTTTACTTCAGAATAGACAAATACAGCTTCACACATTTTTAATCATTCATTTCACTCACATCCAGATTAACTAATTTAGCACTCTGTTCACAAAACCTATTCCAATGTTTTGTTTAAATTTCATATTAATAAACTTTTCTTTGTTTCCAATGCTCTTTCACCTTAAGTATTTTTTAAAAATCCAAATTCCTTGATGATTAAGATAGCTTTACATTTCCATAACCTCAGACAGCAGCAGCAACAGCAGCTCTTTCAAAGCATTGTTTATATTTGTTCTGGGATTCAAAGCAAGTATTTTTACTGATCCTTCAGTAGGCTGGGGCCTTGGGAAGACTACATACGGTATAGACCCACAGTCTTGGCCTCGTTTATTGCTATCTTTTGCAACTGCAAGCTGTGTCAAATAAATGATTTTCAAACAAATGATTTACTGTGGGGGCAATGTTTAATACAATGGGGCTTAAATTTAAGTCCTTAAAATACCTCTGTGCTGCATTAGAGAACAAACAGCCCAAGGGAATTTTTAGAATCATTTAAGCACCACCTCTAGCAGGACATCCCCTGAGCTCTTTCTGACCCACGGAAATTCACTGAGCAGATTAGCCACTCATCCACTATCACAATTAGCAGACACACTGGATTCCAGAAAGTTACTCAACTGCCCCCTTCCCAGCTATGCACAATCCCATACACACATTTTTTCCTTGGGGTTTGCCTCTAAATATATCAGGAAAGGATGCTTCACTTTTTTCATTCCAGTTGCTCTTTTATTTTTAGGCAGTCAAAATCCACAGATAGTCCCTCTCTCATTTTGGAAACAACAACAGGTAATCCACGATTTATGAACAAGCTTGAGCCCAAAATTTCTAAATAAGGCTAAATAAGGCAAGTTGTTAAATGAATCCCCCCCCCCCAATTTTATGACCTTTCTGGCCACAGTGAAGTGAATCACTGCAATTGTTAAGTTAGTGGCAGGTTTGTTAGGTGAATCTGCCTTTCCCATTGACACAAAATGGGTCGCAAAAGATGATCACATGACCCCAGACCATTGCAACCATATAAATGCATGCCAACTGCCAAGAGTCCAAATTTTGATCATGTGACCATGTCCATAAATGTTTTTTTCAGTACCATTGTAAGTTCGAATGGTCACTACATGAATGGTTCTACGTTGAGGTTACCTGTAATTAGATCTGTAGTTAGATTAGATCTCCTTTTACCTTAACAGCAGTCCTCAAACGTTAGATTATCACATGCATAGCCTGACTGTCCTAGGGAGCTCAATGCTGAATAAATTGGGGAAGGTGCCTAAAATGAGTGGAGAAGATTGTTTGATATATGAGAACATGGTTGGTGGTTTTGTTTTTGCCTGGATGTACTGCATGGATTGTATTATTTTAAATTTAGAATAGAATAGAATAGAATAGAATAGAATAGCAGAGTTGGAAGGGACCTTGGAGGTCTTCTAATCCAACCCCCTGCCTAGGCAGGAAACCCTATACCATTTTAGACAAAGGGTTATCCAACATCTTCTTAAAGACCTCCAGTGTTGGAGCATTCACAACTTCTGAAGGCAAGTTGTCCCACTGATTAATTGTTCTAACTGTCAGGAAATTTCTCCTCAGTTCTAAGTTGCTTCTCTCCTTGATTAGTTTCCACCCATTGCTTCATGTCCTACCCTCAGATGCTTTAGATAATAGTTTGACACCCTCTTCTTTGTGGCAACCTCTGAGATATTGGAACACTGCTATCAGTCCTTCTTTCTATTAAATTAGACATACCCAGTTCCTGCAACCGTTTCTCATATGTTTTAGTCTCCAGACCCCCATAATCATCTTTGTTGCTCCTCTCTGCAGTCTTTCTAGAGTCTCCACATCTTTTCTACATCGTGGCGACCAAAACTGAATGCAGTATTCCAAGTGTGGCCTTACCAAGGCATTATAAAATGGTATTAACACTTCAGATTTCATTCATTGTATGCCACCCAGAATTGCAGTGGAATAGAGCAGATTATAAATTGAATAAAAATAAAAAATAAAATAAAATTTAAAAAAATTTAAAAATAAAATAAAATTTAAAAAAATTAAAAAATAAAATAAAATACCATGTGAGGTAGACTGACCTGGCAGAAGTGGGTTATAAAAACACACTTTAAAAAAATAAAGCTGAACCTAGGCTACAAGAATTGTCCATCCATAAATCAATTAGCCTATGCAATTCAGAAGGACACAGAACCAAAAGCTCTGTAGGCAGGAACTATTTCAAAAGCCACCTATAGAATTAAGAATCTTTGCAGTAGAAACCCAAACTTCTGACATGCACAGAAACAAGCTATTCTGAAGGGTTTACTGATCACTCCTTCCACCAGCTACATCAATGTCACCATATCTAATGTTCTTTATACAATGTTATCCTAATATAACTCAAATAACTCATTCGGATGGCAAAGCTGCCTTTGCTAATATCTTTTCTAATAACCAGAATATTTCTAGTTTAACATTAAAAACTTTAAAATAAATATTATACCGATAAAAAAACGTATGTTGTTCTTTGCTTTTTAATGAGAAATCAAAACATGCTAGAAAACTGAGGGGAGGGGGGGGCAGAGGGAGGATTAGATATTTGAAATTCAAAGTATATGTCAAATAAATGAATATTTTCATTAGAAAGATTAATGCATCCATTTTGTGTCATTTGATTTTAAAAAGAGACATTTTTAAAAGTTGCTTTGACTGACATGGAAAGATATCAGCTGAGCAGAGAATCTTTGAAGTACCAGTTTCTTCATCAAGAGAAAATTATAAAAATATACAATCTCTTGAAACATCTAGAAATATCTTTAATTTGGTACTACCAGCCCAGTGGTGAGTTGCAGGCGGTACGCCCCGATACTGTTCCAGTACTGTGCTCCAAAGGGCTCACCCACCCACCCGAGCTACTTACTGGTCTTTTAAGTCTTCGGTGCTTCCGCGCATGGCGCCTGCGCAATGCTCCACTGAGCAGCTGGAGCATTGCGGAGGCTCGCGGAGGTGCTAAGATGCATGCGTCCATGGGGATGCTGCGAGGCCCTACCGGTTGAAACGGGATCCAGAACCCATCACTGTACCAGCCATTGCAATATGTTTCTTGATTCACTAATGTAGATTATTTTATTTTACACATCTTGTTTCTCTTGAACATTTGCATAATACCGGTATGTATAATTGTACACAGAATTAGAAATACTAATCCACAAGGAACAAATGAAGATTCCTGCCTTAAAGCAAAATGGGAAATTATAAACCAAACATACTCCATCTAACTTGGTTCTCCCCTTAATTCCTTCCCCCCCAAAATGGATCACAATGGTTAGAGTTGTCATCCCAAATCTCTAATAGCCCATTGGGTGGAAAATGCTAGTCTATCTATAACCCCATAAGATTCTAAAAGAACATAATGTAACTTCTTTTTTTGGGGGGGGGGACAAAACCTGAGGAGGAGGAAATAACTCCAAATTTCAAAAGCACAAAAATCCCTAATTATGAAAATGTAATTTAGTCTATAAAAATTAACCTGAAAGATACGGTAAGTAAGTCAAAGGTACAACCAACAGACAACTTCGGTCCAGCCTATTAAAAGGGATTGCTGCCAACATTTTTTAAAAGCCCACTTCAATATTTTGCTCACTTCCGTGGACTACACTTTTTAATATAGTTCCTAATAGGATTATTGTATTGAATCACATATTGGTACTAACAGCATAAGAAGGCTATGCGCATACTGGAAACCAGAGAAGGAATCTTCAGTGTATAACTTTCAATTACTCATTCTAAAATATAAGATAATTACCAAGAACATTCTCAGAGATGTTCTCCATGAGGAAATGCAAAATGGTATAGTACATAAATACCTACTGAGTTTTAATACTGTAGTAGAAAGACTTCGTAGTAGAAAGACGCATTAGGTATAGTAGAAAGACTCAGGTGTAGTAGAAAGACCCAGTATTTTGGCCACCTAATGAGGAGGAAGGACTCACCCGAGAAGAGCCTAATGCTGGGAAAGATTAAGGGCAAAAGAAGAAGGGGACGAGAGAGAATGAGGTGGCTGGATGGAGTCACCAAAGCAGTAGGTATGAGCTTAAATGGACTCCAGAGGATGGTAGAGGACAGGAGGGCCTGGAGGAATATTGTCCATGGGATCGTGATGGGTCAGACAAGGCTTCGCTACTAACAAAGAAAGACCAAAAGCTGCTTTTCCCAATCTAGGGTCCTTTAGCTATAAACTCTACCATCCATTTGTCCTAGCCAGCAAGAGGCTAGCTTGGCGAAGACTAGCCTGACACTAGGATTAAACTGAGTGTTTCCTCACCATTCATATCCAAGACAAGCTTGCCAATTCTAAGGAATACCTGAGCTGGGTTTGCCAAGGTTCCCTTGAGAGGCCCATAAACAACTCAAAATATGAGGTGTCCTTTATTAGTAACTCAGAATACCTCAACAATTTAACCCAATTATATTCCTATCACATCGAATCAAAACAGCGTATAGTGATTCATAAAATAAATAGTAAAACAGCAATAATAAAATTACAAATACTCTCCAAAAATATGGCCTGGAAATAAAAATTAAAGCCTCCATAAAGCATCCCAGACAATAGAAATCAATATCTCCAATTGTAAAATATTAACATATTCTTCAGGGATAAGAGGGTAGGATATAAAAACAACTATTTAATTTCTTAAACTATAATGGGGACAGTCTGCATTCTGAGTTATAGGGGAGTCCCTAAAATTGATCTAGGAAAGCCCAACTTCAAGCTGATTCTAAATGAACCTCCCTCAGGGTTGGCACCACCCCCCCCCCCAAAAAAAAATCAGTGGATGATCAAAGTTTCCAATTCACAACATACAGAAGGAAATGTTTCATTAGATGAAAAAAAAAGCAGATTGTTAGATTTAAATGCAAATCCATAGTTTGGACTATGAATGATTGAACACACTATTCTGTGTTCTGGATAGTGTACATATTATCCTGGTACAGCTGCCAAGGAAAATAAGTCATAATTCACAATTACAACCATTCATTCTATATAACTAAACATGTGGCTTATATCTGATGCTGTATAGCTCTATAATTGAAAATAGATGTTGGAACAGTCACATTCATTATTTACAGTTTGGCCAGTTCTTGTTTTGGACAAACTTGTTGCTCTGAGGTTTCCATTATAATATATGAGCTAAGTGAAGACATATCAGTAATTCCATATATGGTCTACAAAAATCTGGATGGCCACTAGGCAGCGGGAAAGAGATAAGGAAAATTCCATTTGTTAACTTTCTTAAGGTTGGCTGGATTTTTATAACTCAGAACTAGAAACCCTAATGGATATACATCACAGATGCTTCTGTGTGGCAGTGTTGTGCTAGAAGCATGCTCACGCTTGCAGACTGTTAATGCAGTGAGGCTTGTCTGTCAGGCAATTTTAAATGGCACAGCTGGTATTTTTGTGAGGCAGCTGCTTTCTAAAGCAAAATGAGCTCATCAGGAGTCACCCAACAATTCTGTGAAGAACAGATTCCCAGAGCAGTTTCACACTGAAGGCCCATCTGCAGATGATGAAAGCAAGTACAGATATAACAGATAGCATACTGATCATTATAACCCTAAGAAAATCAGGATCTCAATCCCCTAGCTAATGTTGGCTGGGTTAAACCGTCACATGATTTACTTTGTTTTGCCTTACAGTGCCCAGTTGTATTGCATATAAAACAAGCTAAAATTCAGACCAGGGGTGGATTCCTAAACCGGTTAGTACCGGTTTGCTGCGCCCGTGCTTTGCATTGCTTGCACATGCACATTTGACTAAAAATTGCTCTGCGCATGCACAGAACCATGCCGGCAATGGCAGAAGACACCAGAGAATCAGTTTGGGGGTGTGACAGGCTTGGATCGCAGCTGCTTCTGTGACCCAGGCCTGAATTCCACTACCAGTTCGGCTGAACCGGCAGCAATCCACTTCTGATTCATAGCCCTTCTCCAGAAATATAATTATTACACCATACTGAATTGTTCAGCTTTACTGAATTTTGTCTTAACTAAGATTCAGTGTAAGTTGTATATGTCCAAATGTGGGCTTTGGATTTGTTGCTCCAAAACCAATCCTGCTTCATCTGCTCAAAGCCAACCCAATTCTGGGTTCTTAAACCCAGAACTGCAATTTGTAATCCTGGCTTGGGATACAGCAAACTAAGATTCAAACAACTTGTTTGCTTAGCAGTCACATTAACAAAAAGGAGCAATGCGGGAATGAATGAACTGTGAAAGTGTCCTGCCAATATGGCCACTGGGCACTGAGCATAATGTCCATTTGTAAAGGGCAGCTGCAGTTCACTTTTTAATAAAATATTTCAGTATGAAAAGGTGCTACCAGACTCCTGATTTTTGGTCATCATAGATTAACATAGCCTTCCTCTATAATATGTGCTTCTGGTTTATTCGTGTATATATGGGTGTGTCAAGAACAAAATGGCTTCTGGATTGCTCATTTCCTTTTGCCTGTAATTTCCATCCTAACACATCCATTTCTTTCTCTTTGCCTTTTACTACACATCCTACACATCCTACAAAGGAGGAAAGAGTAAAAAGCAAGACTAGAATATCTTAGTTCAGTGTTTCCTAATCTCAGCTATTGTAAAATGAATGGATTTCAACTCCCAGAATTCTCCAGCCAGCACGCTGTCTGGAGAATTCTGGGAGTTGAAGTCCACTCACCTTAAAGTGGCTGAGGTTGAAAACACTGCCTTAGTTGAGGATGGGTATTGTGCTTTACTGAATGTGATAAGAAAAGGATGAAACCCCAAAGAATCGCACTCCTGCAGCTGAAGTACTGAAAATGCATTCAAGGTCCTTTCCTAAAGCAGCTCATCTCCCACTTCCAACCCAAGCTACTTAGCGCCCAAGGAGAAAAAAAATTGAACAAAAAAGTGTGATGGAGCAGCACAAATTTTAAATTAGAATGCAGCAGAGGTCAAAGTTTTATTCCCACAGCTGTAGCAGCAAGCACCCCAGCCTATTTGGAATTCCAGTGTCAGCTCCCCACGCACACCCACTCTACAAACCATTTGCATTAGCACTCTTATTTTTGCTGAGTTAACCTCCTTAAATCCAGTCCATTCCTGGATGTTCAGTGGAGACAGCTTGTGCTGTGAATACATGCTTGTATCAAGCCCAAGATTAAATCTTTAACCCATATAAGGGAGGCGGTTGTATAGCTGGACAAACATATTACACAAAGAGCTAAATGTGTGTCCTAGGAAGGGAAGATTAGCCTTTCTTGGAAGAGCAAAATTCTTTTTTGATACTTCTGTTAACATCTTGAGAAAACCGTTGGAGTACAGTATATCTATGGTAAGAGATCTACCTTTACAACCACATGTCAGAATGAACTATGACTCCTTATCTTCTTATGAGTCAACAGATGGAAGGGAAACATAACTTGCCTATTATAGTAATCGGCTGGATTTTTGCAACATAGGTTAGCTTTGAACACAGCTCACCTAGTTTTAATGCCATGTGGTCTCTAGGCAGCCTTAGGCAAACAACTCTTTTATAACTTAACTTACCCTGCAAGACTGATGCAAAGATAATAAAATCACAAAGTGGTTTCATATACTCAGAAAAAGGGGTAGAATCAAGTTTATTACTACCGTATTAAAGGACGTGCTTTAAAATGTAAAACAATTCTTTATAGTTTTACAACACAGTTGCTTTTTCCCTTGGATTTCCTACAATCAGGGATGCCTCATATCACATTTAAGATTTAGTTTTTTCTTTAAAAAATTGAACCTACACTATTGGGATATTTCTTTTGCATTTTAGACATGTTCAGCCCCAAGCTGACTGGCTGGTATTGGAAAAACCAAAGCGGGCTAACCCTACCCTGATTAATCCTCTGCTGGGAACTCACTCAAAAAAGGACAGCAGGCTGTAGGCTAAATTTGGAGAAGATGCTAATGATAAACCAGTTCCATATTGTTACTCATGTTCGTGTAATCACCAGAGAACAAGTTCAACACTTTTATCTTTCTCTGCATTTTAATACATATTTATTCTGCTTTGCCTTTTTTTCCCTTCCCAGTATCTTAAAGAACCCTTTCACCAGCTTGTATCAGTTTAATAACCAGCTTGGTCTAGTGCCATGATGGCAAACCTATGGCACGTGTGCCAGAAGTGGCACACAAAGCCATCTCTCCGGGAACGTGAGCTGCCACCCGCTGCTCTTCCGGGTTCTGGTGCACTGGCCAGCTGGTCTTCACATGCACAGGAGTGCTGGAAACTGGAAGAGCAGATGCCCAGTGCACATGCACACACTGGGAAGATGATATTCCAGTTTCCGGCACGTGCATGCACGTGCATGCCAGCTGGTCTTCATGCATGTTTGCAAACCAGAAATCGGAAAACCAGGTGGCCAGTGCGCATGCATGCACCAGAAACTAGAATATCATCTTCCCAGCACGTGCATGCGCAAAAGGCAGCTGCTCTTCTGGTTTCCGGCATACATGCCCGCTCCCATTTCGGTACTCAGTGCCGAAAAGGTTCGCCAACACTGGTCTAGTGGTTAAGGCACCAGGCTAGAAAGTGGGAGACTTGCGAGTTCAAGTCCCGCTTTAGCCAGGAAAACCAGCTTGGGTGATCTTGGGCCAATCACTCTCTCTCAGCCCAACTCACCTCACTGTTGAAAATAGGAAGGGGCATGTGGATTGTATGTTTGGTGCCTTGAATTGTTCGTAAAAATAAAGGTGGGATACAAATAAGTACATAAATAACCAGATAAAGCAAAAGGAATAGTTATACTCTTTTATGAGGTTGCTATGCTGAATGTTTTCAAAGCTGCATTTGATTTGAATTTTATTTAGCTGGTGCAACAGGAAGAAGACCTCTCACAAGGATAATGTTTCTAAAACAGCAGTTGAACTTTCTTTGATGCCAAATACAGTGTTGCTTCAAATGCCACTAACAATTAAGGCTTTCTTTTCTAACTGCTGTATTCAGCATTAATACAATCCAGAATAAAATTCAAACAATCAAATTAATGGTGTGTTTCAACATCAAAATATTGCATGGTTCCTCCTAATTACCGTAGCTACAGTACTGTGAATCAGATTTTTTCATTGTTCAGTTTGAGAAAATAAAAATAAACTTAAGTTGGAAAAAGCATACTACCACCAGATTTATGCATCATAATTAAGATGATGTCAGACCTTACCTTGCCCAGTTTAAGGAGGAAACGGGTCCAGAAAGCTCTATCACTATTTATTAGCACAGAAATAGTTTGGGACGTGACACGCATAAAATCAAACAATCCATATTATAGTTTGTTGCACTGTATGAATACAACCAATGGCTAATCTACGTATTATACTAACCCATGCTTTATATGATCGTACATGTCATGTCATAATTTGATATGCAAGCCAAAATACTCCATAAATATAAAACCACAATGATTAGATTCATACATTGTATTATACCAAAACAAATACATCACGTTACGGCTTGACGTGGGTCAACCCAGCAAATGTGTTCATAGCTCTCCTGAGATTTGTATTTAACATTTTCGGTTTTCATTGAAGCCTAAGACTTTTGCCATTGCATTATTCTAAACTAAAATGCTGAACTGGAGAAGCTTCTTGGATGAGCAGCAAAACATTTTCAAGGAAAACAAACAAACCAAGAAAACCTAGTTGCCTTTTGAAAAGCACTTTTGGGACGACCATGATCTGGATGATTGAGAATCTCCACAGATATACTAAACCAGAGGTGGTATTCAGCCGGTTCTCTACGGTTCGGACGAACCGGTAGTGGCAGATGTGGGAGGCTCCGCCCACCTGCTCCAACATAATGTGTGAGCACTGCCCATGCACAGAAGGCAGTGCGCATGCGCAGACACGGCACATATGCTCACATTTGTGAACCGGTAGGGAAGGTAAGTGAATTCTACCGCTGTTCTAAACTAACATTGCCATTCAACATTTATACACTCTGCAAGTCTGTCTATTGCCAAGTAACTATAACACATATTTCATTCATAATGTAATAGAGTAATGATGACACAAGAACACCTAGGTAAAAGTCCAGAGAGTTCTGTATATTCTCTCAGAAAGGTAGGGTGTGGCCAGCCATGAGGACAAAAGCTTGACAGTACCTACCCGACCTTGGCTGATCTCAGCAACTAAATAGGGTCAAATCAGGCCTCTACTTAGACACGATAGAAAATCCCTGGTTTGCAAAGTGTCCTGGGAAAACACCCCCCCCCCAACCCACAATATTCTCCCTCAAAAGCCATTTCCATACAGCTGCCAAGAAAACTGTGGACATGCTTGTGAAAACACCACTTAACCCAGAGGAGATTATCTTATTACAATAATTTAATTCAGCATTGTTTAGTTTGCAAGCATTTGATTGCTTGCAGAAATTACTGCCATGTCCCTGCATTTATATTCATCATTTTCAATTTGTTCCAATACAATTATTTTCCTTAAATTAGCATCTAAATGAGAACATCAACATTTACAGGACTGATTACATTTAATGAACAATGCTACATAACATAATAAATATACACCTATGCTCTGATAGAAGAGTTTGATTTGTACATGTTAAACTATGGTTTAATCACTATTAGCTAAATAAAGCTGCAATTGTCTGGGTTCACAAACAGTGTAACTTTGGTTTATAAACCCCAATCACTCATGTTAAGCCCCAACCGTGTTATATCTTAATTAGAAGTGCAAATCCATCTCTTCCTTACTTCCTTAAAATAAATCCTTGCATTAAGAGATGCTGGTCCCTGCCTTAAACAGAAGCAACCCAGACTGGCTGGTTCAAGATGGGAACTGGTTTCTGGGCAGGCAAAAGGTGATTTTCAGAGCCACTGATCAGGATGTTTCATAAAAGGGATTGCAAACACAGGTCTGCACGGATCTGACATAACAACATTCCTGAACAGCAGGAGACAGAAAAGTGCATTTTCAGTTCTCAGCACCCCCTCCCTCACTAACCAAACACAATCCCTCTCTCCAAAGTTCTTTATATTATTTTCAGGTTAACCAACTATCATCAAGTTTCCCCTCCGGACCATTTTTTTTTAGCCTCATCTATTTATTTTCTCTTGTTGTTGGAAACAGCCACTGCTTCTACCGTTACTACATAGCTTTAGTTCAAATTAATTGATCCACGACAATCGAGTGCCCTGGTGCCAATGCTCCTGATCACTCTGAAATTCTTTCCCCAACCCAAATGTATGGCAATCCTGCGAATTCTGGGAGTTGTAGTCCCAATTTAAACCGGAGGAAACCAATTTGGAAACGGAGAGGGGAGGATTTGAACGAAACTAGCCAGCGATCCTATAATAACTTTCAAGGGAAAAACCCTTCCTAATCCCACGAATCTACGGCTTGTCCAGATAATTTTGTTCATCGGATACCTTAAGCGATTGATCAACTTGAAATAACTTTTCTTTAAAGCGTTCCTTTTCGGCAGCTCCCAAAGATACGGATAAGCCTAAGTTTTCTAACTAAAAATCAGGAAATTCAATACTGTACTTTGACGTCCCTCTGTCTAAGGTTCCTCAACTCGGTGCGGATGTGGAAGCAACAGCTGTCTAAAGAATTCCGGACGCGCGGAAAGTAGCTTTGATTTCGAGACGACGAACCAAATACAAGAGAAGGAAAGAAAAAAAAAAGTTCACGCCTCCCCTAACGGGTCATCAAGCGCGCGTAAAGGTAACAGCACAAAGCGATTTCCGCGTGGGCTGCTAAAGGTACTGCAGAGACCAGCGACTTTGACCAATTCCTGGAAAAGGAGGTGTCCCCTAGGGCGCCAAGGACGCAGGGAAAACACCTGCCCATGCGGAGAAATGGGTTGGCCGGGGATGTAGCGATGCCAAAAGGAAGGGGCGGCAGGAAGAAAGATGGAAGAAAATCCTCTTAATCGCAATAAAGAACCTGCACTGACCCTCCTAATCCGGCTGGCACCGAAGAGGGAGCGGGAAACTTTGGCGGATCGGATCCGGACACAGCCGCGAAAAGGGCGGCTCTCCCGAATTCCTTCTGGGGACGAAGAGAAGGGAGGAAAACTCACCCGATTTCCCCAAATGCGGCAGAGCGACCAGGTCACCAGATCGCGCGCCGAAAGCCCGGGCTGAAGTTAGACCGATCCGCCAGGCAGGAAGCTCTCTCCACTGAAGATCGTTAGCTGGGAAGAAAGGAAGGGGAAAGGGGGGAAAAAGCAGGCGGGTCACCCAACGCTCCGAGGAGGTGGAGACTCCGAGCCGCAAGGAGGGGCTGCCAGAAGAGCAAAGCGAAGCAACTCCTGCCTGCGGGACAATGATTAACTCCGAGCTACCTGCGTCGCCGCGCGCAGTTCTTCCTCACCTTCGTGTGTGGGGCGGGGCGATCCTTCCCTGCCGTGCCCGTAGCTCCGGGCAATACCGTCGTGCCGCCCCGAAACTTTTCCTTTCCCTCTCGATTTCAGGAGAACGGCGAGACCAGAAGCTCCATCACCTGCTGGAGGTGCGATTTCCAAGTTGACACCCCGAATGTGTCAGATTATCAGAGTTGGAAGGGACCTTGGAGGTCATCTAGTCCAACTCTCCCACCCAAGCAGCAGACCCTACATCGGGTAACAAGGACACAAAATATTTTGCATTAGATTCCTTTTCACACCGGCGTGGGAAGAGTGCAGTTGCAGCTCCGACATTATGGAACAACCTCCCCGTGGAGATCCGTACCCTCACCACAGTCCAGGCCTTCCGCACAGCCCTCAAGACCTGGCTATCCCGTCAGGCCTGGGGATAGGATTACTCTCACCCCGCCCGAATGTTGAGTGAATGTTGTGTTTTTATGGATAATTTTCTTTTATTCACGATTTTTTTTTTTTCTTTTAAGTCTTGTCTTGCACCCCCTTCCCCTCATTATTGTAAGCCGCCCTGAGTCCCCTCAGGGAAAAGGGCGGCATATAAATCCTTAATAAAATCCTAAAATCCTATAAAAAAGAGTTCTTGGAGGTAGAAGTCCCTATGCTTTTCATCGTTTCCTTTTAAGGTCATTCTTCGGTAATAGTGTTTTGGGTTTTTTAAAATCCGTTTTGCCTTCACTCATTTGATTCAGGCGGAGAAACCACAGATATTCCGGATTAAGATTTAGTACAGGTTGAGCTCAATAATAAATCATTACCATCCTTCTCATCCTCCTGGTTTTGTCCGAAGTTTTACATTGGATAAATGGCAGCTTTGACTGTACCATCTTACCAGAGATGAGATATGTTGAGGAGTTGCTTTTCTTGCGTCCTGAAGTGCAAAAAAGGCTTTCCTAGATTACAACCCTTCTCTAAAGTAAAATACACATATAACCATCTTGGATCAGTGCAGGATTTTAAACGATGTTAAAAACTCTTCCCATTTGCTACATGGTACAAAGTAATGACTCACGCACACCTATCAACCCATAATGGATATAATGGTTCTGTGAATATATTTTAGCAATGCTGTGTCAGAATTTTGTATCAATTCTCTCATGAATACACTTGGCCTTAGGTGATATTGTCTGTTATAGGTAAAAGCTAACAATTTCATAATAGGATATCGTATATTGTACAACAATTGAGCAGAATTTCAAAAGCTTTCATGCATTCTCCACTCTAAAAAGTTAACAATGAATGATGGTGAGAGGTTCTTGAACTTGTCGTAGAAAAAATTGTCACAAAATTGAGATGAATCTTTGGTCATTTGTATATGTGAAGAGCTCAATGAAGTGGAAAATTTCCATTCAGTGGACTAAAATTTTGACCTAATTGCTTGAGAAAAAAGGGTCATTGTGCCAAGTGGTATCCTACTGTGAAGTTTCCATCTGGAGATGTTGTGCTTTAAGATTAAGGCACCCACCTGTGTCATGTTTCAAAGCCCACTATAAAGAAACCACAGAAGCCAAATATTCCAGCTTCACCTGTTCTGATACAATTATATTACCAGATACCATTCCTGTGGTCATTGGGGACATCATGTTTAAAATGCAGCTTGTGGCCCGTACGCTATGCTATAATAATATGTAGTTGGGTTTTGAGGGGAAGATCTTTATAAACAGTGGTTTATTTGGAGACAACAAACATTTTTTTATAATTCCTTGTTTACCACAAATTGTTGCTTATTTTAGTCATGGCTTCTGATTATAGCAGAACCAATGTAATGGCTTATGCTTGGCTTATTTTTGATGTGTTTCATACTTTGACTAAACCCAAGTTATAGAAATCCTGCATTATAAAATAATAAAAGAATGTGCATGACATGAACACACATGTTCACACAAAATGCTTGCAGTTGCTAAGAGTTGACAATTACATTATTATGTTGGTTGCATAGTCAGCCAGATGTTTAGACTGGATTTGGCATTTTTATCTACCTATTGAGTCTTTTCCAAGGATCTGCTATAGGCAAATCTTGTTTAATAATATCAAAGGTATCATCGCAAGATGTAAGCAGTTCCCAAAAAAGCTGCCTTTTGAAATTGACTGATGGTGATTTTGCCAATCCTAATGGTGTTCATGTGGTGCTTCACATGTTTTGGAATTGTACCCAAAGGAGCCTATCACTATTGGTACTATCTTTGCTTTCTTTTGCCAGTCATTCTACTTCTATTTGCAGGTCTTTATATTTTGTGATCCCCCCCTCCCAGTTCTTTCTCTTCTACTCTCTCCAGGTACTGTAATTTCCACTATTCAGATTTTTGTATCCTTTTTTATATATCACTCAAGGCAGTAAGTATACCTGTTCATTCTGCCTATTTTAGCACGTTATCTATCAATCAATCTATCTCGATATAGTCACTTGATTGACGTTATAGCCAAACTATGTGAGAGATTTTAATCTTGGGTTTTTGTTTGGAATTGCATCAAAGAGAATTACTCCAATGATTGAAATAATCAGAATATTATATAATATTCTGAAGTAATCAGCATATTATTACTTTAAAGGAGGGGAAGAACAAGGGTAGGGTAGGTGTGGATAGAGAGGAAGGGCAAGATTTAAAATTACAAAATCTCTTTAAAATAATTAACATTGATTAAAAAAAAGTTTCACTGAACAGAACTATCCAAACTCACAAGAGAAACAAAAGTTAGTATAGAAAGAATGTTATTTCCCTAAAATATTTGTGTATTTATATCACAGTAATTTAAAATACTGAGTTAACCTCTTCTGTAGAAAATCAAAATCTATATCACTTAATATATTTTTCTTGCTGCCAACTGTTATTTCTTTCACTTAGGTCTATAACTGTGTTTGGTTTTAAACTCAAGTAATGATCAATTTCAAAAATACAATTCCTTGACTATATAAAGTAAGCCTTATATAGCTGTACTTCCAAATATGCTATAGATTATTATTCTGTCAGTAGTATCTGTTATCACAATTTGATTCAGAGCATTTTGAATTAGGTGGCTATGATTCTATACTGCCTAGACCAGTGATGGCAAACCTTTTTGGCACCGTTCCCAAACTGGAATGTGCATGCCTGCGCATCAGAGCACCCAAAACCCAAAGACCAGCTGGCAGGTGCGCGTGCTGGCCAGCTGATCTTCAGATTTCCGGCACGCGCAATCACGCCAGCCAGCTGCTCTTCGCACGCACCAGAAACTAGCTGGCCGGCGCACACCAGAACACTGAAAACCAGCTGGCTAATGTGTGCATGCCTGTTTTGGGGCTGTTTTCAGCCCATTTTCCAGGCCGTTTTCTGGCCTGTTTTTGACCTGAAAACGGCCCAAAAATGGGCTGAAATAACCCAGAAAATGGTCAGAAAAGGGCCTGAAAAATGGCCTATTTGGGGGGCTGTTTTCAGGCCGATTTTGGCCCCAAAACAGACCCAAAAGTGGCCTGAAATTTACCTGGAAAATGGCCTGAAAACAGCCCCCCAAACAGCCTGAAACGGCCCGAAAAATGGCCTGAAAATGGCCGGAAAAACCTCCAGTTTTTCAGGCTATTTTCTGGTGCTCTGGTGCCCTTGAAGATCAGCTGGCAATGGGGTGCATGCCCAGAGAGAGAGCTCTGCATGCTACCTCTGGCACGTGTGCTATAGGTTCGCCATCACAGGCCTAGACATTGTAACAACTGTTGAGTTTAAATCTGGCTTGCGAAAAATCAACATCAGTCACTATTTCTATAACAGGTAGCGCAAAGCTAAATGTATGGGGTCAGCTCTGCATAACAATGAACTTGCTTGAACCTAGTTGTCATATGAGAAGAAAACAATTCCATCCATCCTTGCCCTCAGTAAGCTTTCTCCCATTCAATGTTTCTGTGGTAGCATATGCTAAAATAATGGCTCCTCAACCCTAACCCTGAGATCCAGATATAAACTTGTATTTTACATTAACAGTAAAGCAGACGTAAAGTGAGATTTGGACATTAAGTGTGAAACCTACTGGGTCAGACTGGACAGCCTCTTAGAGCCCCTTTACTTCTATATTAAAAGCCACATAGACAGAGTTGGAACTTGCAAAAGAAACAGGAAGCCTGTGCCTAACCACAATATGTCCCTATGTCAAAAAGCCTATGTCGAAAGTCCAAGGTTCAATTAAAGTTTGTTAATGACACGTACTCCATAAACAAAAGGAGAAGTAAGACCCCATTTCCTTATAAGGCTTTCTCCTCAAGGTAACCACTAAGAAATGTGTTAAATATTTCCGTGTTGCAATGCTTTTGAGAATGTATAAGAATGTGTGTTTCGATAATTAAGGTTGTTCAGAACTTGCAATGCTAAGCCATGGGCTAGCTTTCTGAACCTGGCTGCCAAATAAACTTTTCCTGTATCTTGAGAAGTCTAAGCCTGTCATTTTCTGCAACATATTGTGGCGACCGCGGCAGGACTTAGAGTGATATTTCACTGAGGACGGAATGGACCATCTTCAGGCGCCACAGAGACCTTTCTCTGGAAGAAGGCTGATGACCTCTCTTGTGCATTCGGAGGACACCACCAATCCAAGAATCTAACCAGGGACAGGACAAGTTAATAAAAAATTACGTCGGCTGAGAAAGAAGATGACTGCAGGAAAGTATCAAAAGAATTGTAGACCCACTCGGTTAGGAGTGGAAGAGGGGGGCCGATCACCTCCCTGGGCCCAGGATAGCGTCCCTTCCAAACGGAACCGGCGTATCCTAATGAGGCTCTAGGTTTGTGTGGGAGGTTAATCTGCTGTATTTCCTGTTCGTGGCTGTGAGCTCCGGGGCTGCAGGTCAGCAAAAAGTGTGTTAGAAATAGAACATGGGAGGGGTGGAGAGCGTTCCTCGAACGCCCCTCCAATATGTATTGAAAAAACCTTCAGAAAAGTTTTAGTAAAGTCTCTGGCAGAGAAATTATCCTCACCCCCATTGCACAAGCCTCAAGGAGGTTGTTTGCAGGGATCGGTAGTTAGAGACACATATGCTGGTGTTAATCAAGTTGCTGCAGCCTGTCTCAGTTGTGAAAAAACCCCCCAAAGACAGGATGGAAACTTCCTTTGGAAGTCCTTCTACAGGGCTCCCAGGTGCTGTGTGGCAAATAGATTTCCCCACAATATTCCCAGAAATTGGGATTTAGAGATCTCTTGGTTTTGTGTGTACTAAAAGACATTGTGCCAAGATTTGGGGTGCTTTTCTGTAGGGCATCAGATTCTGGCCACCATGAGATGAATCAAGAGCCCCACCCAGATGCAAATGATGTGTTAATGAAAGTCTCCATATATTTTGATCTTTTAAAATATGCCAGCGTGGACTGGGAGATCAAGAATTTGGACTTTTAAAAAATTAGCCAGCGCTGCTGGGAACTCCAAATTATGGAACACCCCAGGGCAGAGACAGGTATTAACAATCTAGTGCATAAGGAGATAGAACATCGGGCATAACTTCGAGCAAAAGTAAGGAATTTAGCAGGTAATAAAAAGGTAAAGCCTATTGAATGGGAAGACCTAGGTAATTGGACTTGATGAATTTGATGTACTGTCTGTTGAAATTCTTAGGTGTGTCTAAGTCTTTGTGCACCCTCAAGGTAATTGAAACTAAGATTGGTCTCCAATCCAAAAGGACATGAGAAAAGTTTCATCCTTGTAGTTATTGTGTGTTTAAATGATTTTACCTGTTAATTTTGTTCCTGAAGCATGTGAACCCATACTTCACAGCTCAGGTGGCACAAACTGTTTCCTAGGCTTTTGGAATTAAGTGGAAACTTCATGCTGTCTATTCCCCACAGAGTAGTGGTGTTGAAAAATTTAATGATTTGATTTAACAACAAAACAACTAATAGGAGACAATTATGAGGGTTTTTTGGTTGTAGCAGGGTATTGTAGAATATGGATACTGAATTTTGCCTTCTTAGTCAAACCACCGTATGAATCCACAAAAGAGACATAGATAAGAGATAAGAAACAAAAGAAAAAGGAGAGTCTCAATGTTTTAGCTTGCATGTTTGTCTTTGTTGATGTGTTTAAGTGTTTAAAAAGAGAAAGAAAGAGGACAGGATGCAAGGTAAAGCTGAATTGCTGACAGTTGCGTTGTCAAATAATTCCAAAGCAGAGGTCAATGTATTTGGTGAAAAGAAAAGAAAAAAGGCCACTGACTACAAAAATGTCCCAAGACATGCCTGAATGCCCAGTTCCTCTTTTGAGGTGTGATCCTATGCAAAATGGGAGTTACACTGTCCTTTGAGGAAGAAAAAATGGCCCTAAAATGAGGCACCCCCCCAGATGAGATATGGCGAGTAATGGTGGTTCAAGAATTTAATCCACCAGGCTATGCATCACATCATGTACCAATAATTATACAAGTAAAGCCTCTAGCCATGCCTGTCTGTCTACCACCTCAAATACATAGAGGCAGCCAAAAAAAAAAACTGTTTGCTTTTGGGGAAAACCTAGTAACAGGTCATAAGAGGCAGTTTGCTTGCCAAGGATTTGAAAAAATAAAAATAATAATTCACCTACCTTTTTGGCGAAGTAATGTGCTACTCCAATAAGACAATAGGAAATGAGTGAAAAGAAGCTGTGTGCCAAATTGCAGGATGAGGATTTGAAATTTTGTGCTTCTAGCCAAACCTCCTTACACATCTGCAAAGTGGGGTGAAAAAGAACCCTTTGTTTGGGGTTCAAAGCAGAAACGAGTGTAAAAAGCCCTGAAGTCAGAATTATCTCAGGCTCTGATAAGAAAAGGGAAGTTGGCAACAACCTGTGGCTTATCTATATAAACAACTGGACTGTGTTGCAAAAGGCTGGCCACATTGCCTAAAGATTCTAGTCACCACGGCTCTTGTGATAGAAAAAGCTAATAAATTAACTTTTGGACAGGCTACTTTTATCTACACAAGCCACACAATTCAAAGAATTTTAGAAATGAAGGGACATTTATGGTTAACAAACCCAAGTAGCAAAATTATGGGCTTTAATCCATGCATTAACAGAGGACAAAGAATGAATGAAGGGTGAACTTCTGAACTGACTCTATATGCCTTCCTTACTTTGCATATCAATACTGCTGATTATGGGGAAAGAGGTCTTTTAATGGCCTCAGGAAAGAAATTAAGCAAATGTGTGAATCGTACTGTTAAGGAAAAGATGAGATGTGTTGAAACCCATCTTAAATGGGTAGAAGCCTTACCCTTAGTTCTCTGGACTATAAGATTTACCCCACGTAAAGGACTCTAAATAGTTCCTTAATCTAAACTGGATGGTCGGATCCAGCAGAAAAGGGAAAAGCAGCTGACAGAGAAGCAAGGCTGTCAGCAACCCGAGGTGATCAGAGCCACCTTGACATGATAACTTATGCAGCATTGAAAAATGTGAAGGAGACTAAGCTCCAGATATTCCAAAGCAGAAGAACTCCATCTTACATTGACCGCTTACACACACTGTGTGCCCATGCAAGTGAAAGGTGTAGCATGTGTGCTCAAGTAAACCCAAGGCAAGGACCTAGACTCCCTCCTGGAAGTCAACCCAAAGGATATTATCCCATAGATTCATTAGCTATTGATTTCACAGTCATGCCCAAGTGTGGGCTATATAAGGCAATGCTAGTCACAAATGGGTGAATGCATTGCCAATGGCACTTTAGTCTATGTAATGCTCTACGCAAAAGGGAATTGGGTTATCTCCTTTTGAAGTGATGTTAGGGAGACCCCCAGTTATAAGTGGTAACTTGAAAAATCATATAGGGCACCTTATGGGTGAACCAAAATGATGAGAGAACTGAAAAGCAAATACAAGAAATCCAGCAATACTGTGTGTCCCTCAGTCCACCATGTCTGACCACCCCTAGTCATAATATTCAGGTGGGAGAAAAAGTATAGGTAAAACACTGGAAAGGAGAAGAATTTGAAACCTAGATGGAAGGACCCCGTATACTCTGGTCATGTTAGCAAAAGTGTTGGAATCCAAGTTTTGGATTCACTGGACTCAAGTTAAGCCAGCTGCTGATGAGTATTGGGAGGCAGACCAGGATGAAGCCCATCCTCTAGTGATATGCTTAAAGAAACACTCCCTATAAGCTTCCCTACCGGCAATGGGAAGCTCTTATGGTGCATAAGAAGCCCTACTGAAACCACAACCGGAAGCTGGTTTCTCAACGAACGGCTGAAGAATTGAAGGAAGGAAGACAACGTTCCATTTATTAGCTATAAGGTATTAGAAAGTTTGAGCACCTGTCAGGAAATGGCAAGCCAAGTATTCATAGTCATAACTACTTTATCTCTTGCTTTAGTGAATTACTTAATTGTGCGTTGCATATTCATCCCCAGGAATTGCCCCCTCCAGAGGAAGACAGTTGCTGAGGCTAAAATCATTGACTGTGACAAAGAGAAGTGTGAATCTTCTGTTGACACTTATGTTTGAGGAACCGTGGGAATGGGTTCTTTGCAGTATAATAGGAGTTTTTGGATTGTGGATAATATGTTTAGCAAATAAGATTTGGTTTTATAGATTGTCCAAAGCTGATATTGCCCTTCCTCAAACTATATATATCCCCTGCCTTCTCCCTGACGTGGTGATTCAGTAGGCTAAAAGAATTGTGTTAGGAGAAGTTTTGTGTGAGGGACAATTATTTGTGGCTCTGGCTGTTAGTGGCAAAGAGCTTGCTAAGTGATAATGTCTTGAATAGTAGTTCCCACTGTTGCAAAAATACCCGAGCAACCCCCTTGCTCCTTAAGAAAGATCCGAGGATGTCAAAAAATCCCGGAAAACACAGTGGAATCAAGTTACAGGATGTGGAATAGGTCCGCTCCCATCAAGGGTGCATTATTTATGCTTGGGAACGAACTGTAAGCCAATCCCAACACCTAAAGTCATGACAAACCCTGTAAGAAAAAGGGCAGAGCATAGGGAAAATGGGTCCCTGCAACAAATGAGATAAAGGAACTATATGTGTTAAGAGTGCTGGAGTTAAGTCAAAGCTTAATCAATCGGTCTGACCCTGACTTAGGCCAAAAATGCTGGATGTGCTTGTCTGCAACCGCTTAATCTTACAATGCTGTTCCAGTTGATCCAGATTTTGGGGAAATGACCAGAGCTATGATTGTCTTTGACAAGGGAGGTAAATGGGGAACTAAAACGGCAGAAGCCCAGCTACATGACAAAAAAGACTGGGGATGAGCCGTTTCCCCATCGTTGGCCCATAGCAGTTGGTGTAGAAATTATAGGGTCACCCTCCTTTTGCATCAAACGATATCAGGAGCCTGGCATTCCTGAGGGGTCACTATCAGAGGAACAATGCCCATCTAAAATGTATCTTGCCCCCAGGAAAATCCTTGTAGATGTAAAATTGATTCGCAGCATGTCTCCCTCTGCTCACAAGATCTTCCAACAGAAAGTCACCTCCACTTGTTTTTTTTAACCGAAGGGAGGGGAATCTGACCACTGGAAGCTGCCCAAGACCATTCCACCCACCCTGACTTCCCGTTTGGCTTTCAAAACAATCCAATATGGGAGTTTGTGTTTACTTTTGCAATATCTCTTTGAAGGACCAGGCCTCAGGAATAAGTTAATGGATCCTAATCAAGAAGTTCCATTACAACCCCTGAGTGGTAAGTTCCTAGCGGGAATCTTACAAGTCTGGACTAATGGAAGGAACCTCCATGCCTTCTCCATGAACATCAGCATATGTGTAGGAGAAAATGGAGTTTTCTTTCTATGTGGGAGAAATGCATATCTATGTTTACCCACTAATTGGACTGGCACATGCACTCTAATACACCTCCTCCCTAAAATGGGTGGTAAGTAGGGAACAGACCTTCCTTGTACCCCTCATGGGACATGTACAGAAAAGAGTGCTGCTCCTAATTCCGCTATTAGCGATCTTGAGAATAGGGACTGCAGTTGGAACGGGTGCAGGTGGAATGACCCACTCCATTACACAGTTCAGGCAGCTGTCGGAAGAATTCCAAGAAAGCCTGAACCAAATTGTGAACTGGCATACCATAGATCTTTTAACTGCTGAAAAAGGTGGGCATTGTGATTTCCCGGGAGAAGATTGCTGTTTCTATATGAATAAATCAGGAGCGGTCTGGGGAGGGGTAGTTAAAGAACTACGAAACCCAGCTTCCTCAATTGGTTAAAGACCACAAGATTCTGAATGGTTCTCTTGGCTACCAGAAACAGGTTGGATTAAACAAATGCTATTGCTTTTATTATGTGGAATTGCAAGATATTATCCCTTGCATAATACCCTTGCTTAAACAGCTCGTTATGAGGTCTGCAATAGAGATATGGGATGAAAAAGGAGTTAATGTTAATGGAAAGCCTAATCCCACATACCCTCATGGAAGATGAAGCTTCAGATACTAGTTCCTATATTCAAATTGCACTCTTAGAAGGGAAAGTGATTCCAGAAGATAAGGCCTAAGATGTATATTGATGTGCTATAAGATGTGCTTTACTTTGCTATTCTGTATTATGCATGCTTGTATTTTTTAATCTAACAGGCTAGACTCAATTGTGGGTATTAATAGAGTCTAGAAGGGGGGTATAAAGCAGACGTAAAGTGAGATTTGGACATTAAGTGTGAAACCTACTGGGTCAGGCTGGACAGCCTCTTAGAGCCCCTTTACTTCTATATTAAAAGCCACATAGACAGAGTTGGAACTTGCAAAAGAAACAGGAAGCCTGTGCCTAACCACAATATGTCCCTATGTCAAAAAGCCTATGTCGAAAGTCCAAGGTTCAATTAAAGTTCGTTAATGACACGTACTCCATAAACAAAAGGAGAAGTAAGACCCCATCTCCTTATAAGGTTTTCTCCTCAAAGTAACCACTAAGAAATGTGTTAAGTATTTCCGTGTTGCAATGCTTTTGAGAATGTATAAGAATGTGTGTTTCGATAATTAAGGTTGTTCAGAACTTGCAATGCTAAGCCATGGGCTAGCTTTCTGAACCTGGCTGCCAAATAAACTTTTCCTGTATCCTGAGAAGTCTAAGCCTGTCATTTTCTGCAACAACAGGAGATTCAGATTTTCCATTATTTGTTGTGCCTTTTTAAAGTTTGTTTACCCTACATACTTTGTGTATTAACTATTAATCATGATAGCTCTGCTTTCCAAATCTAATGTCCTCCAAAAGTTTTCAAACTGAAACTCTTCAGGATTTTCAGTCAGTATAAGTAGTTTTTGATGCTACCAACTATGGAAAATTATCACATTTGTGCTTTTTCAGTTTCCAGAGGTTTTTAACACTATAGGATAGGGACACAAAAGTTCCAATATAAACTTTTATTGGGTGGCCATTGATAGATGTATTATAGAACAAGAGACACCCTTCATCCATGCTTTGGATTTATTTTCAAAGGTGCCTGATTTAAAGATAAACATTCTTCATTTCTACCTGTTCCAAAAAAAAAATACATGAAAATTTCAGTGTGGGGAAAACTGGCCTCAGCACTTTTACTAAAGTAGAAGACCCACAGGGAGGTGAAATTATCTGATTTAGAAACATTATGATTTCAATCCACAGGTATTTCATTGTGTTGAAGTTTAGGACTTTTCTAATCAATATTTCATTGTAACAGCAATAAAAATACAAATTATCTCAATTTTAATTGCCTGGAAAACAGTGTAGAAAACAGAATGCTGAAATGATGTGAAACAGACTGAGAATAAAGCTCTCTGATAACAGAGTATAAAGTAAGTCTCTAGATTGAATCGAGGCTCTGTTTCTCAAAGTTGGTTAAGAATTGGAAGATACCTCTTGAATACAGACTGTAAGAACAGAGCAGCTGCAAATAATTCAAACCATGAGTCATTTTGATAGTTCAATCTATTAGCTCTAAAATGGAAAATACTTTCTGAAAAGCATGTAGTCAGAGAAAGCGATCAAGACCATAGAGTAAGTGAGAAACAACGGAAGCCCTGCCTTTATTCTTCCCAAAATATATGATATACAGGCAGGTTTGCTCAAAGTATGTGCCCTTAAACCATTATGATATCTCTGTGCCAGTACAGAGCCTGTTCTAGTTCGTGCCTACATATCCAGAAGCAGGCCTTAGCCAGCCACCTGACTGGTACAATAATGCAGCTATTCTGCACAGGAAGACAGGGTGCTTTGTATAGTCACAGCCGCCCAAGAACTGTTCATGCAACCCTTCTGCCTGAAAAGAAGTATTGTTCAGGATGAACCTCCCTTCAGCTTCTCTCCAACATCAGGGGGACAGAACTATTCCTAGCAGCCAGAACAGCTCCATTCAGAGTTCTCTGTATCCCCATCACACAGTAGCTGCCAATGGGCCTGCCCACTTTACCGTCCTGCAAGGGAAAACTTGACTCTGCAACGTCCAGTAAATTCCAGTGTAGCTTGTGATATATTGGAAAGCAGGTGGATGAAAGAATCTTTCTGATAATAGTAAATTATTTGAGGAATCACTGAAGTTCATGGAATATGTAGGACGGAACATGGAGATCACCCAGTAGTACTTCAGTTGAAAAAACTGAAATATCTCCAAAGCAAGAGAGAGATATCATAATGCCAGGATAACGTCCAAATCATTTAGGAATCATGTTGAATAATATAATGCGTGTGATTTGTTCTTTTTGAAACGCAACAAAATGAACCCAATAGTAGCATTATAGGACTGATGAATGCAGTCAGACAGCTCTCTGCTGTCACAATTTTTCTTGCTTTAACCATATTACTATAATCCATATTCTCAATCGTATTTTGTGTGTGTGTGTGTGTGTGTGTGTGTGCATGCACACTATAATATGCAGTGCTGAATTTGTATAACTGCTAAGAATAGAGTGGTCATATCCCAGAAATCTAAATAATCTATTATGATGACTAAACTCATGTTTGTCCTCCTAATGGATTAGGCAGATATGACATTCTCCAATTACAGCCTAGTCAGATTATCAAGTGTTTTGTTTAAAACGGTTTCCTGATGATTAAAGCCAATGTACCCTGGGGTTAGGATTATTGTGAAAAATCAGGACTGATTGTACTGATTACAATCAAAGCTTTGACCTACCAAAAGGGTAAAAGAAAAGTTCTAAAGCATGCTTTTGAAATTTAAATAATTTTAGGTGCAACAAATTTGCATCTTTACAAGGCATCATAATACTATGGAACAATACAGGGGATGTCAACTGACCAGATTCAAGATCAAACTGCAATTGTTCTGATTAGGGTCTTGAATAAATCAGAGAATAACTAAATCTGAATATATTATTGAAGTTTCTGTTCCAACAGAATTGACAGCAAACTTACCAAGATTTCAAGAATTTTAATTACAATGTTTCTGCAATGTTTCTCAACCTGCTGCCTTTAAGTTGGTCTATCACCCCCCACTATTATTACATCTACAAAGGATCAGATTAGATAACACTGATCTAAGGTATACTGTTTAGCAAGATTACATTTTTTTGGAATTTGTAAGATGTCTTTGAAAGGATGCCCATTGTCCCTTTGTGTGAAATATAACAGCAGACTACCATAAGGTATTGCAAACCCAAAGCTGAAATATAAATTTAACACAACATATAGAACTTGAGAAAAATGTAAATAATCTTTCAGGCATTTCAAAAATTTCTGAAACCAACTCCCAGATATGTGACATAGAAATTTGCCAGAGAGTTGCATGGGATTATTCAGATATTATTCTACTTTGAAGTTTGAAGTAAAATATGTAGTCCCATTAGGCACAAACCTTCAGTTTCAAGCAGTGATGCTTTCTTACATAGTTTTAATGTAATTACACACCAGTATATTTTGTGAAAACCCTTTTCTTTTAAAAGGCACTGAATTAAATAGGGTTCTTGGCTACAGGTCAAAAATATTGAAGTGCTAATGCCCCCTAGGGACGTAGCCTAGGATTATCCAACACTGCTTGAAAATCAGTAAGCTGCATTCATCAAAGATTCATTGCTTCTTGTACTGCCTTCGTCTTTGGAGAATAACTTGGCATCTTCTTTGTGGCAGCCCCTTAGATATTGGAACATTGCTATCATGTCACCCTTGATTCTTCTTTTCATTAAACTAAACATACCCAATTTCTGCAACCCTTCTTTATACGCTATAAGTCTAAAACAAAACAAACTCCATTAAATGGATGAAATTTCATATAAAAGACAAAGCACAGTCAAATGCAGGCTACAAATAAAAGCATACAAAACTTTGCTAGACCAATTCTCAAATACAGCTCATCTGTCTGGAACCTGCACTGTATATCGGACATTAAAACAATTGAGCGAGCCCAGAGATAGAAAAGAGTACTCCACTCCACTGTTTGGAACCAAATACCTTATGCCACCAGACTTTAAATGTTGGGCTTAGACAACTTAGAACTTCGCCGCCTTCAGTCTGACCAAATGTAATACATAAAATTATCTACTATAATGTTCTACCTGTCATTGACTACTTCAGCTTCAACAATACAGGAGCACACAAGATTCAAACTTAGTAAACGGTACCAAACTTGATTGCAGAAAATACGACTGGTCAATGCCTGGAATGCATTACCCGACAATGTGGTTTCTTCTCCAAACCCGCACAATTTTAACCTTAGGCTGTCTACCGTTGACCTCACCCCATTCCTAAGAGGTCTGTAAGGGGCATGCATAAGCACACCAAACTGCCTACCCTCCCTGTCCTAACTATCCCATTTATTCGTATCCATTTCATGTATTCATACTCTTGCATATAACTTATATCTATTATCTTATACACGCTTGACAAAATAAATACAAAATAAATAAATAAAAGCTACAGTGATTTCAATAGGCTTATCAATGAACAGCCTTTAATTGGGGGAGACGGGACTTTCCATTTCAACATTCGTTTAAAAAGGTTGCACATTTGCAACTTAAGGACGTTAGACCAAGTCGGAGACCACGTAGCATAGCCGTTCTTGAGATCCAAGCAGACCATAGGCAGCCACCGACTTCTGACTCGGCCGGGCAGAAACATTCCGCTCCACGCCTCCCGCGATGCACCGCGAAGGGCGCCTCCAACCGCCGCGCGCCCTCCCTCCCTCCCGTCCCGTGAGCCTTTGTGGCAGCGCGCGCGGGAAGAGAAGATGGCGGCGGCGGTGGGCCTGGCCGAGAGGGGCTATTTGGAGCTCGGTGGGGCGGAGCGGAGCGCGCGGCACGGCCTCCGCGAACTCGTATTCAGCCTCCCAGGTGGGGTCTGAGACCCCCGGCGGGGCCTAGACGGTGCGGGGGTTGCTTGCGTGGGCGATCCTTCGCGTGACATGCATGTTTACCGGAGCATCCATGCTGGCGCGCGGAGACTGATCCGCCTCCCTTGTCCGTCTTTTGCAGGTGGCGGCGCCTCCCCCTCAGCCGTGCGGTACCCGGACAGCGCTGGAGGGTTTTGGTACCAAGAGAACGCGCAGCTGGGCTCGGTGACTAGAAACCGCTTTATTCATTGGTGAGTGATCTGAGGTAGCTCACCTCCCGAGCGGTCAAGTGTATATAGAATCGTACAGCTGGAAGGGACCTTGGAGATCTTCTAGTCCAACCCACCTGCCCAAGACAGGAGTCCTTATTCCATCCCGAACAAATGATTGTCCAATCTTTTAATAAAAACTTCCAGCGGTGGTGCGTCCCGCAGCTCCATGAGGCAAACGGTTCTATTGACTAGCGGTCGGTTTACTCCCGCTTACGAGCCCTGAGCTAGAAAGATTCAGATCATCTGCATCCTGTTTGGGCTAAGCTTCCACTTTGACACTTGGTTCCTTTTGTTCTTAGTCTTAGTGGGAATGTGGATTGGCTAGACAAAGCTGATACTTGCTTTAAAAATAAAATCCTTCCTGGTTGCCGAAGCAAACTTATTACAAGGAGTTACCCAAATGTAAAGTTGGTATGTTTGGAGCAGGTACTGCTTTCTTTGGTTCTTACCTGCTTTCCACTAAAGTATGAGACTATGAAATATGAGATGATCACTCACATTTAAATGAATCTCAGCTCCCAGTTGGTGATCCCTGAATCTGGGAAAGCATAACAGAAATTGAAGTTAGGGATCTGGTGATGACATAAAACAATACATCTCGTGCATTTGGTTCCTATGCTGCTTATGCTTCCTACAACATCTGGGATGAGGAGGCATACATCAGGTGGCATGTCTTCTCTTTTGCTGCCTTAGTATGTCAAAATTCCTTGCCTCTGGAAGTTCAAGTTAGCAGCCCCTTCCCTCCTACCAGATTATAAACTATTAAAATAATACTTTCCTAACATGGTTTTAAATGGATACAATTATCTGATAGTCATTTGAGATGTGTGTTATATGTCTGCCTTTTGGCTTTTATTCTGTATTTATATACTGTTGTATTCTGCCTAGACTGCAGTTTGGAGAAGTTTAAAAGAGGGTTAAATAATTTGGAATTTATCATCTCCATTTTATTTGTGTAGAAAAAGAATTTTGAATAATTGGTTATAAAATGAAATAATGTTCATGAAGACATTGGTAGCATGAATGCTCCTTAGAAATCTGGACATTATACATTAGAGTTGACTTTTTAGAAAAACAACATTGAGCTGAATTTATAAGCATAATACATGTTTTTACGTGTTTAATGAAGTAAGCTATAACAGAATAAAGACTTCCCCGTATGTCCTCTTACTTTCTTGTGAAATTGGTCAATAGGTACAGAATTTAAATGTTATCACAAGCTATCACCATTCTGCTTTCTCTGATTTGTGAAATGGAAAAGAAGCAATAGCAATTTGAAGTGAGGAATAATTCAATTTGCTTCCATCATTTCCCCTTAGGTAATGCTGGATAAACACATTAAATGTTTCCAGACAATCTAAGTACATAAGTAATACAATCCCTTAAACATGCCAGTAAATTCACATCAGCCAATAAATTAGTTATAAATAAATATGTATTGAGAAGAAAATTAAAAAGAAATTGGAAAAGAAAAATAACTGAAAGTTATAAAAGTAAATAAGTAGTTGGTTTGGCTTGAACCATGTACGGAAATAAGAAAGAACAATCTAGTAGACTTATCCAGGACTTCAATTAGAAACTATTTCATGCATTGAAATTAACTGGGTTCAGGCAGGAATATAAAGTAAAAAGTAGAAATTAAACTGAAAAACATGTTTAATTGTATGCTATTCAATTTGGACAACTTTGGTTGGCAGTTGCTTTCTGGCCTGTGGGCAACATACAAATCAACAGAAGGGTTAGCAGTGGGCAATTAATTTAATTACCTTCTTAAGTAAAAGTAAACAGTCGAAAGAGTTGGTAGTTTTCCCTGTCACATGCATCTGTTTATTTGTAAAGGGATGCTAGCTGAGAAGTAGAAAAAGGAAGAATCACTCAACCAACTCAAAAACATAACAGTCAATCTGGACAGGCATTGCCACACAAGTCAAAGGGTCTTGGTGTCAGTGAGTTGATCATATTGGATCAGGGATGCCAGGCACAGTGGATATATGTTCCCAAACAGAAAATATTGGCATTGGTTGTTTGCTATTGCAGACTTGCTATATACATTTGTTTCTTTTTGCAGGGCAACTTCAGGCGGGACTTTAGAACTGGTAGAGGAGTCTCTTGACATAAACCTTTTGAACAATGCTGTTCAGCTCAGATTTCAAAACTGTAATCTCTTGCCACAAGGGGTACATATCTTTGAGACACAAAATCATGTTGTTATATTGGTTTCAACCAATCAGACAATACATAGATTGATGTTACCTCATCCAGCTCGGATGTATAGAAATGTAAGTAATCTATTTTAATATATCTTAAATTGTGATGTAAGAGGCGTGCCTAAACTACAGTTTGTATCTCTGTTTTATTTAATTTTACTGAATCCATCTATAGTTACATAGTTTGACTCTGGACTGTAAAATCAATATGTGATATTCTATCATTTGAAATACATATATAGAAACAGGAATACTTCCAAAATATAACAAGATATTTTTATAAAGAGAAAACAACATAAGTGATCTCAGCAGACTAATGCCTAAAGGTTGGTGAGATACTAAGAGGAGTCGAACAAGAATTATCAAAATATATCAGGTGTAATTTGATTTGCTGGAAAAAGGTTGCTAAATAAGCTACTTAAAATGGGGTAGATACTTTGAGACAATGCTTTTCTAATCTAATTTCAGTTTTTCAATTTTTAAAATACTTTACACAATAGGAATATTAATAGAAATATCATTTTACTATTTTTCTTTTTCAATTTTAAATTTTGTTGATAATTTTATCCCTGGTCTTTATCTTTTTTTAGGAGCGGATAACAGAAAGTCAAATGCAGTCAGTTTTCACAGATATTGGAAAACTTCATTTTAGAGATCCCTTGAACTACTGTGTGATCCCCACAGTTCCTGGGTTGTCACCTAATTCCACTGCTTCAGCAGCTTGGCTTACCAGTGATGGAGGATCCCTCTTTGCTCTGCCATCTGCTTCTGGTGGGATTTTTGTCCTTAACCTACCACCTTATGATGCTCATGGTAAGTATGCAATTATAAAAAGGCAGGTGATTCAAAGGATAAAGGGAAAAGGGCATCCGTTGGAAGGTTGTAGCTGGCTGTGCTCCCTGTAGCAGTTAAATTGCTGTCCTGCACACTATTATAAATATGATACAGGTAATCCTTGGGTTGTATGACACTCACTTGGCAGCTGACACCTATTTATGATAGTTGCAGTGTCTTGGGGTCATGAGCACTTTTTACTATCTTCTGACAAACAAAATCAATTGGGAAGCCAAATTCACTTAATAACCCTGTTACTAACTTAACAACTGCAGTGATTCACTTAACAACCGGGGCAAGAAAGGTCGAAAAATGGTGCAAAACTCACTTAACAATTATCTTGCTTAGCAATGGAAATTTTGAGCTCAAGTGTGATTGCAAGTTGAAGACTACCTATATAGACATTCTATTTCAAGTTACGGTTAGTCCTCAACTTACAACTGTTTATTTAGTGACTGTTCAAAATTACAACAGCACTGAAAAAAGTGACATAACTGTTTTTCACATGACCATTGCAGCATCCCCATCATTTGATCAACATTTGGATACTTGGCAACTGGTGTGAATTTTTGATGGTTGCAGTGTCCTGGGGTCCTCCAAAGCCAATAGGGAACCAGATTAATTTAACTATGTTACTAACCTAACAACTGCAGTGATTCACTTAACAACTGTGGCAAGAAAGGTCATTAAGTGGGTCAAAACTCAACTGTCTTGCTAGCAACAAAAGTTTGGGTTCAATTGTCTTATGTTGAGGACTATGCACATTTCTCTCATGAATTCAATTTTGTAGTGAACCTTACAGTAATTTTAAACATTTTACTATATGAAAGACAGAAATGGGTTCTAATATCAGCTGATTTTAAAAAGTAAGGTAGCAAAAGCAGTTCAGTTAAGAGAAGTAGAAGCATTCAGTTTGGAACTAATGCAGGTGCCACTTTGCAGGTGTAATTTCCTAAATGTCACTTTCATTCTCTTTTGACTTTCCCCTTATATTCTTTTAGATTTACACCATTTCAAGTACAAAACTTAATAAAATTTTGTTTTACCCATTTTGAGGGCAAAACAGGATCAAAATAAAACATTGCAATTAATGTTGATGTTAAATGAAAAGAGTTTTTAAAACTGATTTAAATTAAAATTTCATTCTGATTAATTATTTTATGAAATAATGACCTTGTCTTTGCTTAGACCACCAACAGAATCTTATATAAGTTCTAATTATCCACAATTAATAAATCAACTAAGTAATAAATTTGTTTTTAATGCCTTTTTATAGAATTCACTAAAGACTATCTGATTTAATTGCATCTTTTTTATATTGTCAGATTTAAACAAATTGCTAAAAATGTTTTCTTATTCTTTTAGAGATGCCTTCAACTTCATTTGTGGAGTTGAAACAGAGTTCAGTCATGCAGCGCCTGCTTACAGGTTGGATGCCAACTGCCATCAGGCTAGTATTATGATGATAAGCAGTTAAGGCTTATAATTAGAGTTTAATTAGAACTCTTAAAGCTTACACAGCAACAAATAAAGTAATTGGAATTGGCATTGGAATGAATCAAACATGGAAGGGAAATCAAGAACCTGGGTCTGGAGAGGGAAAGATTAGCAAATAACCGAAAAAAAGTTGAAAAAAACAAAGCGGAAGGAGCGATACTAAAGGCACCCAGTTGTACAGAAAAAGAGTACCTCTCACTTTTTGTAATTAGCTCTGTTCCCAATAGCAATGAATTCCTTGTGGTGCTGAAGACAGGTGTTCAAAAGAATGGAGATGGCTACCTTTGAATAACTTACACAAGAAAGTGGAGTTGTGAGAATAATAGGCTGTATTGAACAATGCGGCATGAAATTGTAATCAGGTCCTGCTTGATTATTTTGGAGTTTAAACTTCTGCAGGTTGTTCACTATAGTATTACACTTTATGATTATTTTGACGTTTAAGGTATGCCACTGTAGTAGTCTCCCCTTCATGATTAATTTGAAGTTTTATGCATGACAGATTATAATATTCTTTCTTCTGAAAGTACAGCAAAGAAAAGACAGGTGCTTTACTTTAAACAGGGCTTCTTCAGCTAAGTTCAACTTAAAATGCCCTGTTTCGTCAATACTCAATTCAGATGTCAATACTAGCTAAGTTGTTAATAATTATAATTATTATTAATTGTTAGTAATTATTGACATCTCAATAAAGATGTCATTTATATCTCACTAATGAAGTTCAATAGTGTTCCAGTTGGTCATTACTATGATAGAGCAATTGTAATGTTACATATGGAAAAAACTTGTCATGCAGAATCATTGATTTCTCTTTAGTGCTTGCTTCTGTATTTATTATTGTTATTGTTAATGTTTTTACAGAGGGGATCAAAATCCTTCAGATCTTCCTGTTAGCTTATCTGTCCACTGTCGTGAACATGATGCACTTCTTTTTGCACTCTACCAAGATCATAAACTTCGGATGTGGTCTTATAAAGTGAGTAATGTTTTATTTTTTGATTGTTAATTGTTAATTAATTCTTAATATACTAACCAATTGGTAATCATCAAAGTGGTTTGTATCATCTTGGCTCTTTCATCTACACCCCCAATGGACAAACTTGCTCACCTCAGTTTCATGAGTTTGGACAAATATAAGCTTTATGGTTCAGTTAGGCTTTAGGAATGAGCTGTTGGCTTTCAAGGACCAATGCTCTTACTTTTACGGATTTAAGAGTTCTACATTGAAATTATTTGATATAGAGTGCAGTCATATTCTTTTCTACATCTTCCTTTTACTGCGTTGTGAGAATCTTTGTTGTAAGCATTGTGAATGTGAATTGAGTTCAGAATCATGGTATATTTTCATTATCCAGCAGAACCTGTAGACCAACCAGGATAAAAATATTACTACTCTGTCTCATTGTACTCCAATCCTCTATGTCCTGAAAAATCTAATGAAAGATTTGAGGGATCTCTTAGAATAGTTGTGTAGATAATACTGGGATGAAAATGATGAAGATAAAATTGGAGGAGGAGGAGGAAGGGGAACAAAGAAGAGGAGGAGGAAGGAGAAAAAGAGAAAGTAGTAGTAGTAGCTGCCGCCGCCGCAGTAGTAATAGTAATTACAATAACTCAAAGAAATTATTGGCCCAAAATGTCTCTTCCCTCCCTTCTTTCTGCCAATTGTGTGTGCTCAGTAGTATTAATACTAACTTCAGAAAAATACCCCTAGACCTGTTATGTCAGCAAATGACATTTTTAAAGATAAACCTGAATGACAGCAGTTTTTAGCTTAGAACTGTTTTCTTAAAAACAGAAGCAGATAATATAAATCTGAGAATACACTGTAGTAAACTACTATCAAATCTGTGGAAAATTAAACAGAATGAATTGTCTCTCCACTGTCTCACAGTGCTGTGTTTATAATTGCATTTAAAGATGTTTGCTTTTTGTGTTTTACTCATCTAGCATCTTATCTTAACAGAGTCAAATGTGCTTGATGGTGGCTGATATGTTGGAATTTGTTCCTGTAAATAAAGATTTGAGACTTATTGGTGGAAGTGGACACAGATTACAGCTGGCATATTCTGAGTCATTGGGGCTTTATATTTGTGCATACTTGCATGCACCCAGACAAGGACAGGTAACAGAAATTTTGTATTTGGATAACACAAGACATATTTTATTGAAACTAAAATAAAATACTAAAATATTGTTTCTATGATAATTTATAATTTTAGATTATTTGGCAAAGGCAGTTCACAAGTATATACTGTATACTGAGATAAAAAGCAAAGCTTAAAATGCTGATCATTTCAACTGTTACTTCTTTTAAACATGGACAATTATGTGACATTGATGCACGTTAAAGATATAAAGATTACAGACATGAAATGTGTTTACAGCGGTGATTCTCAATCTTGGCACATTGAAGATGCCAGCATGCTGCCTGAGGAATCTGAGAGTTGAAGTAATAGCAATAGCAATAGCAGTTAGACTTATATACCGCTTCATAGGGCTTTCAGCCCTCTCTAAGCGGTTTACAGAGTCAGCATATTGCCCCCAACAACAATCCAGGTCCTCATTTTACCCACCTCGGAAGGATGGAAGGCTGAGTCAACCCTGAGCCGGTGAGATTTGAACAGCTGAACTGCAGAACTGCAGCCAGCTGAAGTAGCCTGCAGTGCTGCATTTAACCACTGCACCACTTCGGCTGTTCTACACATCTTCAAGCTGCTAGGGTTGAGAAACATCGCCTTAGATATGCATTGAGTACAGTGGTGGGTTCTGGATCCCGTTGCAACCGGTACGGTTGCAACGGGGCCTGGCATCCTCCACATGAACATGGCGGCGTGCACTCACACGTCCGTAGCATGTGCATTTTACCTTCCAACGACACCTCCGCAAGCCTCCGCGACGCTCCAGCTGCTGGGTAGAGCGTCGCGCAGGTGCTGTACGCACCATGCACATGTACCGAAACGCCAAAGGATAAGGAGCGCAGGTGGGCCCTCCGGAACACTGTACCGGGGCGTATCGCCTGCAACCCACCAATGATTGAGTAGTACAAATGTCTTCTCTCTAAAGTAAAATATTGTTCAACTAACGTTAGATACAGAATTGTTGTATTTTCTGAGGTTTCCCATTCATGGTTCATTCTTCAGCTACTTCAAGTCCTACCAATATGCCCATACAGAGAGCCAAATTCTCCTTTCTATCTACAGGGAAAAGTTGCATAATTGCTGAGAGTTGTTCTTCATTCTATAGCTACTAGAATATACATGCCATGTAATTATCTTGATTTTCTAGAATTAAAAAAGGGTAACTATATGGTAAGAATTCATTTCATTTTTATTTGTACTAATTGCAGACCTTTTTTCTCCCCCTGCAGTTTTGTGTCTTCCAGTTGGTCAGCACAGAGAGTCATCGCTATAGTCTTGATCACATATCATCATTGTTCACATCTCAGGTTGGAACTGGTAACATTCAGGTCAATGAAGTCAAATGGGTTTCAGATAAAAATAAATACATAGGTCATGGGTAATCCTCTTCAGCTGAAAAGGCTTAAAACAGCTATCTTACCTTCCCTCTTGCTTGAGCATGGTTAATACGATGAAAAATTATATATATATAATCCTTCTAGATTCAATCAGTAGATACTACATTGTTAACATAATATTGTTCTTATAATTAATTTGTTATTTTAATCTATTTACATTTTTATTTAGGAGACACTTATTGATTTTGCTTTAACTACTTCTGAGATCTGGGCACTTTGGCATGATGATGAAAATCAAACTACTGTGAAATACATAAATTTTGAACAGTAAGTTTTATCCTTTCAGCTGTTAATTTACTCAATATATTTCTTTAAAACAAGCTTTAGTGTTAACTATTCTATTGAAAAAATTTCAGTATAAATACATTTGGGTGCCAGAGTACTAGAAGATGATAACATTGAGCCAAAAGTTATTCTCCTCTGAACTTTTGAAGCTTTAGGATTAGATTACATAGCCCTGAGAGGTTGTTCTCTATTACCCGAGCTTATAATGGTCTTGTTAACTAGGCAGAAGAAAGCATTTCCAAATAAGGCTTTAGACTGAAGATACCCACTATTTCAATTTCTAACAATGTTTCTAAGGTGTAAGGGAAGCCCAGTAGCACTAATAGCAATAGACTTATAGACCACTTCACAGTGCTTTACTCTAAGCGGTTTACAGAGTCAGCATATTGCCCCCAACAATTTGGGTCCTCATTTTACCTACCTTGGAAAGATGGAAGGCTGAGTCAACCTTGAGCCTACTGAGATTTGAACTGCGAAATTACAGTCAGCCGGCAGTCAGCAGGAGTAGCTTACAGTACTGCACTCTAACCACTATGCCAACGTAACTCAATAATAATCGATTATAGGTAGTCCTTGACTTACAATTGTTTGTTTAGTGATAATTCAAACTTAGAACAGCACTAAAAAGTTACTTATGACAGTTTTTCACACTTCTGACCTTTGCAGCATCTCCATGGTCACATGATCAAAATTCGGAAACTTGACAACTGGCATGTATTTATAACAATTGCAGTGTCTGGGATCATGTGATCATCTTTTGCTTTCTGGCAAGCAAACTCAATCGGGAAGTCACATTCACTTAACAACCACATTACTAACTTAAAGCTGCAGCGATTCACTTAACAACTGGCAAGGAAAGTGATGAAATGAGGCAAAACGTATTTAACAACTGTCTTACCAACAGAAATTTTGGGCTCAATTATGGTCATAAGTCAAGGACTACCTTTGTGTTTCTGATTAGTGTTTTGCTTTGCAGCTAAACTGCCTCTTGAATTATTTCCTATTAAATGGTTCTTAAATCAGCAAGAAACCTAGTGGGCACCAAGGGAATTGTTGGCTAGTGTACCAATGCCAGGATGGAAAGCCAGAGGCTTGTGTGTACCACTGGATGAATAGAAAAACCTGACAATGTATGCACACAGGAGAAAATACTGTCATATCAGCATAGCAAAACATATACACTTGTTTTCTAGAATTTGCGAAATATGATGACTATCTGGAACATTTTTATTTGTGTGTATTTACATGACTGAAATAATCTAGTCTTGTTTTAGCAATGTTGCTGGTCAGTGGAACCAAGTTTCTGTTCAGCCCCTGCCAGCTGAAGAAGTGAATATACGAGATGACCAGGATCCCAGGGTAAATAAACTCCATGAATTAAGTATGAGTATAGTACAGTTGTATTTATCTTACTTGTACTAAAAATGTATGTGTAATATAACAGAAATCCTCCAGTTTGAACAATGAATTTGAATGCCAAAGGTGGTGCTGGAAACAAGACCAACGAATCAATCTGGTTTCCAGTATATTTTCTTTAGATATAGAGTAAACTATTGCTTTAATAGGCCTCAGGTAGTCCATGGTTTATGGCATGTGATACCAGAACTTCCATCAGTAAAAAGTACACCTGCATCACTTAGTGACAGTAATTCCAGTCCCAATTGCCAGCCGTTGGGGAATGCAACTTCCTGCTGCACTAACCAAGTTGGTGGGAAAACTGGCTGGAAGTTTCATGCCCCAGATTGGCAGGCAGATAAGTGGTTGTTGCTGGGTGGGAGAGCAGGAGTGTTCAGAGCTGTGGGGCAGGGAAGGATGAGAATGAGAGTTGGGAGGATGCATAAAAGGTGCAGGTCGGGAGAGGGGCACAAGGGTTATGTGGGGGGGAAATGTCAGGCAAGGTGCAAGAGGGTGCACAACAGGAATGGGTAGAGTGCAACTTGAATGATGACTGGGCAAGATGTGAAAGGTGTGGGATTAGGGATGAGTGGGTCAGGGTTGCAAGGATGTGCGAGTGCAAGCAGGAGGGTGTAGCAGGAGGTGTGTGATGGATTGGGGAAGGTATGTGGCAGTGCCCAAGCAGCTGGTGTGAGCACAGAAGGTATGGGGGAGGGTGTGGAGAACACTCCAGCAACTTATAACCTTCCCTGCTACCTTCCCCATTGATTTTCTGGGGAAGCCAGCAAAGAAAGTTGCAAATGGTGATCATGCAGTTGTAGGGCATTGCAGTGGGTCCAAAGTGCAATCCGGATGACAAGCACCCCAGTTGTAATCATGTGATTGCTGGGATACCAGAAATCTGAGGATGGTCAAAACCACAATTTCTTCAGCACTGTTGTAACTTTGAAAAGTCACTGAATAAAATAGATCAAGAACAATGTGTATTTGGAAAGATTGGGTATTTATTACCCCAAAATGTGTTAAGTATCAAACCATTAACTGTGATTTACATCATTTGAAAAAGGACATAATCATGCAAATTTAATATAATATAATTTAATGTAAATTTAAATGCTGTATCTATCTACTTCGGTAGATTTTATGTTATTTCAGGGGACAGTCATTGCACTGAAATTTTGCCAAATGAGGAAAATTTGCTTTAATGCCTGTTAAAATGAGATTTATTGTATTTGATATGGCTGTTGATATTCTAGTTGTCCCCACATTTGGGAGCCTGCGGAGCATCATGCCACTCACAATTTTAGTGCAAGAAAATAGCATCACACCTTAGTTTTTTTTTTAAAAAAATCATACAAATGTATTAAATTGATACCAATTATAATAATTCTTTACAGGAAACCTTTACAGAGGCTATTTTTCTGCCTGGTCAATTCACAAATGCAGCTTTGCTTAAAGCTTTACAGGTGAGTATGTCATTATTTGTTGGGGAATTTGTCCTAACTAAGTAAAATTTAAAAAGTCAATTAACATCTTTTTTGACACAAAATGGCAATGTTGGATTACAACCAAAGAACATAATAATTTTCTCAAGTTCATAATTCTTAATGATCTTCAGTGTCATCTGAAAAGAGCATTATCTTGGGTAGCAGTTGATAAGGCTAAATTTGAAACATAAACCACAGTATTAACTTACAGGATCCTATTATATTAAGCAACAAATAGGTAATAGTGGTAGGTAGAAGCATTTTTAAACCTTGCTTCCATTGTGCATTGAAGTGTAAAACAACTTGTTTCATAATTTTAGAAAATTAAAATATTAGCTAATATTTGATAATTGGGCATGGTTAAAACTTTTTTCCAAGTAATTTGCCCTATGCAAGTCAACATATTCTCTCTAACATTTAGTAGACATAAGTGGTAGGAATTCACTTCCATATTCAACAGTGTCTTAAAAAAATCATTCTTAAATACTTCATTCTTTGAAAAAAGTTAATATATATGAGAAAGCACTTGAATTAAAAATGAAAGATTATTGATCAGATGAATTATTTATATATTTCTAAAACAGCTTAATGTAGATAATATAGGGAAAGTATTGTAATGGAATAGGATTTGTTTGAAGAAAAGAAACTGCTTGATGATCTAACATTTTATGTTATGCAGGAAATTAAAACAAGTTCAGTACAGAGTTAAAGTATTAGTAGAAATACCATATGATAGCTACATCCAAATAGTTTTATAATTTAAGAAATAGCTTGATAATAATATGCAGTGTTTGGAGTGACAAGGAAAATATTAGTGTGTTAAAAATACCAAAAGAATGCACAAGGACAGAAAACCATATTATTAAGTTTCACACAAAGAAACTGGTGAAATCAAGTATAGATAATGCTCTGTTTGATTGGAAGTGAAGTCCTTGGTACTCTTTGAGCTTGCCTGGAAGTGAAATACATTTCATATTATGGATAATTTATATTTATAGTAATAAAGATTGGAAGCCACAAATGGTCTTGAGGGAAATGCCTCTAGTTAAAGGTATTTATTAAGACAACAGTATAATGATGGTTTGGTGACACTGGAAGAGTAAAATTGTTATTGCATCAGATTTTGGAAGAAAATTTGAAGCAAGAAAATGTGATCTGCTTATATGGCATTTTAATTAAATAAGATGGGTGTTAACTTAATAATGAATCAGCTCCAAAGTCTGGTATAATCAAAACTTGGTTCAATGCACTTCTAACCCTTTTTAAACTAATTATTTGCCCCCCTCCCTTTTCTCTTTTTTCTTTTTGGTGAAAGGAACATGTATGATATTGTGACACTTAAGATTAATCTCTCTCTCTCTCTCTCTCTCTCTCTCTCTCTCTCTCTCTCTCTCTCCCCCTCTTTCCCTCTCTCCCTCTCCCTCTCCCTCCCTCCCCCTCCCTCCCTCCATCCCTATCTATCTATCTATCTATCTATCTATCTATCTATCTATCTATCTATCTATCTATTTGTAGATTTTTTCTCAAGAAGCTGAGAGATACAAAGACCTGTCATGGGTTGAACTGAAAAAAGAAATTACTATTGCTCTAGAAGATGAGGTAAGATTAGGTTTATTTCTGTTTTAAAGAATCATTTCAGTTATTTTTAACTCTCGGCTGCTTATAGAATGGGATGGTAGGGGGGGTAGTTGCTCTTCATCCACATTTCTTCTCTAACCATTGTATGACTGTGATATGCAAACATTGTGTTATGTCACTTATGATGCTAAACCTATCTTTTTAACCATATAGACATTTTATAATAGTCTTGTCTACATATAATGCTAAAACTGAATGGATTATTTCATACATAATGCTAAACAAGATTTAAATCAGATTACGGTTTAGTGTTCTATTTGAACCAGCCAATTGTTTTGAAGCCTCATCCTTTTTGTTGTTCTTGCTTAGTATATGAAATAAGAAAAATAATGTTATTTTTTGGTTAAGAGCAGGGGTGAAATCCTCCCGGTTCAGCTGAACCGGTAAGGATGATTGTTCCTGATTCTGCGAATTGGTAATAAAAAGAAAGCTTCTGATAATCGCGGTGAGCTGTGCAATTGTGGGAAGCCTTTTCCCCTCGTTTTAAAGCATTTTTTTCCCTTCCAGTTCGGGCGAATAAGCAGGAAAAAAATGCTTTAAAAAGTGGAAAAAAAGTTGACCACGCCCACTCAGTCACATGATCCCACACCAAGCCACGCCCATAGAACTGGTGGACCAAAAGAATTAGATTTCACCACTGGTTAAGAGTAATTAGAACACTGTAGTGAAGTTTAATCTGGTTTGTGAAATGCTAGCTGTACCTATTAGTAGCAGTGACAATAATCTGGTTTACTGGTTTCTTCCATTAAAAGTCTTTTTAATGAGTATGAATTTAACATTAATTGGATAATGGTATTAAAGTGCCAAGTGTCATTTGATAAATGATAGGTAGCAAATTATTTTGTTTCTACCTCCTTCTCCCAGTTCCAGGGCAATGTGACAGAATATGAATTCTCACATGAAGAGTTCAGACAATTACAAATAGAATTCTGGTCAAAATTCTACGCCTACTGCCTTCAGTATCAGGAAGAACTTTCACGACCACTCGCACTTCTCTTGAATCAGTATACCAATATGGTGTGTCTACTAAAAAAGGTAAGAACCTGGCTATTTCATTGTAAAGCACTGATGCTTTATAGGCTTATAAAAGAACATAATGATCTCATACTTTATTGTGATATTGAAACTATGTTTCTATAAAATACTTTCAAACCTACATTTATTTAGTAAACATTCAGGTGATCTAAGAATAGAATTCCCTGATCATACTTTTTAGATATTTTTTTTCTTTATAGTCAACACAGTCGCCTTGCCTTTTTGTTTTTTTAAAATTTGTATTAAGCTTCTCCACTCCCCAAATAAATGGGACAAGCCATAGTTTTTAAAAGTCCCAGGAAATTATGAAAACCATTAAAAAGATTATTCGATTGTTTTCCTTATAGTTCAGTTGTTTACCCTTACTTGCTACTTAGATTTTCAAAACATACTTTAAGACTGAGAATATGGAGAGCCATCCTGACTGCAGATATTAGTTTTGCAGTTTGCACAGATACATTTGATATTTGTGGTAATATTTTAGTTATCTGCATAATTTGAAATTAGAACAAGTAGTTGTTTTCTGCTCTTTGAAACTAAGCAGAGGTTTTGCTTGTTTCCCACAGGGTTATTTTTCTTTTCTTGTGCCATGCTCCTTAATGGATCATCTTTATCTCTTGCCTGATGAACAACTGATTAATGAAGTTGAAAGTGCTGGCTTAGATGGTAATAGATATGGATCTTACTTTTTGTCTTACAATGTTATTTCAATTCTAACAAATTCTTAATTTTGTCAGGGTTCTGCTAATGGTTTCAGCATCTCTCCTTATTTACTATTGTGATTTTCAAATTTATAATATGAGTTTAGCTTTGCAGAAGACAAAAAAAACCCCACATTTATTCCATGAGATGATTTTCCATGTTAATTTTTATGCTTTATTATTTTTGTTCTAACAAAAGGAAGGCTGAATAAGATGTAATCAGCTTAGAAAAAATATTTTAACATAATAACTAGATAATATCTCTTCAAAAATTTTCTTCCAATACTCTAAATAAAAATATTTTTTTCCAGGAGCAGCAAAGTTGATCCCTGCACTTTACAAGCAGTAGCACTGTTATTTCTCTTGCCTTCCTACAAATAGTCCTTGTCTTACAATCACAATTGAATCCAGAATTTTGGTTGGAAGTCATTGTGATTGTTAAGCGGATAGCCAGATTCATTTAACAGCCATGTTCCTAACTTAACAACTGCCATGATTCACTTAACAAATGTGGCAAGAGAGGTTGTAAAATGGGACAAAATTCACTTAACAAATTCTCACTAACAGAAATTTTGGTCTCAATTGTGGTCGTAAGACAAGGACTACCTGTAATCTTTATTATAAAGGATGGAGTGTTTTTTTCAGACAGCTATCCTTCAGATTTATTATTTTTTATTTGCTTGGTTTTGTTCTTGAGTTTTTCTCTGTAAAGCAAAGTTATATATATATGTATCTTATCCTTATGAATGTCTTTAGGTTTGTTCTTTATATTTTCCAAGAGAATGTGGACACTATACTTGATATTCTACTTCTCTTATTTGTCCAGACAAGAAACCAAGAGAGGAGATGTTGTTGGAGTATCTTTCATTGCCTTCCAACATTTGTTTAATGTTTCCCTTTCCAGTGTTTCTGGAGTTCTGCTTGTTTTTGGAGCTCCTTTTTCCTCAACCTGCTGTCGTAATCATCTGTTTTTGGCTATTGTCAAATTTAAACCACATAGATAAAACTAGATTTTTCTCTCCGTTTTCAAGAGATTAAAATATACTGCACGAGCATTTAGAAGCAGTTACCTCAAATCTGCTTGAAAATGGATAATTGCAAGACAGTTGAATAGAATATTGAGAAACATATTTCATCTTATTTAGGGTTTTATTTGACTTATCAAATGAAAGGAACCTTAATATTTTATGCCTGTTTAGAATGAACTACAAAAAAAGCTGCTTTCTTTTTCGTAAATTCTGAACATAATCTCCTTGTTGCAGAATCTGATTTTTCTCATGATCTTCTGAGTCTTCTTCAGTGCCTTCGATTAATTGGAGAATCTGTTTCTGTGGAAATGGCACTCACAATGGAAATGGCTTGCTTCCGTCTCCAGTCTCCAGAGAGAGCTGCTGAACAGATCCTTAAAGACTTGATTGCTAATGACACGTAAGCCTGGATTTTGAGCTGCATGTGTATATAAATATTGATTTGCTGATTTCCTTTGCAGCATTGAACTGATTAGATGCATTTACACATCTCTTGAGAGTATTTATTTTGACCATGACTACCAATGGCTTAATTATGTCATACTTGAATTGTTGTAATATATTCTGAGTATTCAGAAACTTGACCTTGACCAGAATGCCATGGAGGCTATTGATCAGTCTGATTATAAAAGTAATTCAGTACCACTCTTCCAACAATTTTTTAGCTGCTGGTCTTTTCTCAGGGTGAACTCAAAATGTTGATTATGATCCACATATCTCTGCATATATTGGAACTTTGCCATTTGAAACATCTGTCCAAAACGAATCAAGACTTTTTGGAGATACCATATTTTGATTTGCTACTCTTAGGGGTATATTTATGGAGAAGCCAAAGAAGCGATCTTGAAGTCTACTCCTAGAATTGTTTAAGGAATGACAGGCTTAGTATTTTATTATTATTTTTCTCTAAAACAAGTTCGTTATTCAAACAAAGTAGTGTTTTTATATTTATTTGAATCTTGTTGTATTTTAAGTTATAGTTTGAAAGTTTATTTTGCACTTAAAGAAATCTTGAATGCTCTTTTTCATGGCAGTGCAGGATGTAATAATTCTCTCAAGTCCTTAGAACAAGGAATAATAATAATAATAATAATAAAATTTATCTGTTGTCTGACTTCCATCAACCTTGGGGGACAAAGGTAGTTGAGGCTTTAGCTGAACTTCCTGATTTTTTAGAGGAACACAGGAATATAACAATAGCATTCTAAGGGTGTGGCTGAAAACTGATAACCTTTTTTCTTTGAAGTTTCTAGTTGAATATGTGATAAAATAATAGAATAAATAGGTAATGAATAGATGTAATTGAATGCAAAAGTGAGTGACCAATATATTGAGTTTGATTAGGAATCAATGAAGATTAACCACAAAACCAATGTATGAAAAAAATGAATGGCTTTAGAAAGGTAGAAAGAGAAAATTCTGATTGAATAGTATTAATACATTCTCAAAGAGAAAAAAATAAGTTTACAATTGAAAAGAAATATTAACTGGTGTATGGATGTTTGCAAAGACGGAAAAGTATGAGGAGAGATAATGAATAACATTTCCCTTCCTGCCTTTAATTTCTTTGACTTGCTATTTCTTATTCTTTCTGCACTTTTGCTTGTCTTCAAAAGGAATAGTATAACTGACATGTATTTAAATTTTTATCATGTTTAAGGATAGGAATGGCGAGAAACCCCGAGAAGCAAACTATTCTATTCCACCATTAAATCTTGCTGAAATCCACCAAGTGACTTGAAATTGCATAGAGAAATTTCAGCCATTCTGCTGCTGAATTTCAGTGCCATGAGGGGCTTGGAAGCTGTAATAGATATCCTGTGAGAGGGAGAGTAGTTCAGTTTATGCCTTCATTGCAAATAACCATTCGTCATTATGCCTATTTACATCTTCCCAACATCTTATCCAGGCAGTTTTAACTCAGTTTTGTTCCTTTTCATGAAGAAAAAGGATTACAGAATAAATGATTATGAATGATGGATGATTATAGAAACCTACTACTGCACCTTTGGTTCACTTTCAATTACTGGTTATTTTCTAGTTGTGAAGGCAGACTGGAAAAAAGGAATGTATATTTCAGAATGTACAGCTAATGAAATGACATCTTATTTGGGCTTTTTCCCTTCAGAAAGCAGAGGCAGCTAAGTTGATGCCTCTTCCTGTAAAAAGCAATCTTCCAGTTTTAAGGTTTCACTTCTTTTGGCCTTAATCAGTTCTTGCCAAAAAACTGAAAGTTTTGAGTTTTGCTTTTAAAAAATTTGGGAAGTTTGCCTTAGGCTCACCTGTTTGGTCAGACATTGAATCACTAGGTTTCTAGGAGAATAGCATGGCAGTTTGTTGTGTATAGATTCACAATTGAACTATAGGCATGATGACTATTTTCTTGAAAAACTAAAGGACAAATTTGAAAAGGAGGCAAATTTGGAATAGGTTCATAAGAATAAAAATTGTTTTAGGTTTATAACTGCTTTACAAAAAAAAATTCAAGAGCAAAACCAAGAAAATAAATAAATCTAAAGGGCACTTTTCTGAAGTAAAGGATTGTCCTTTATAATAAAGAACACATGATCCCCCCGTAACTATATGTCCTATGTGAAATTAATAATCTGCACTTGATAAACAATATATGTCTTGACAATCACTATACAACGAATTAATTTCATAATAATGTGTTAAGCAAGTATCAACCTATGATATATCAAGTTAAGGATCATTGAGAGATAGTAATATGCCACAAAGTTTACTTCGCTTTCATAATCTATAATCTCTCAATTCAGCCTAATTAAATTATATTTATTTTTTGCAGAGAAAATATGATGGAAGATATTCACAGCAAACTACAAGAAATAAAAAATCCAGTTAATGCTATTGGGATGCTTATCCGGGAAATGGACTATGAAACAGATGTTGAGATGGATAGAGGATTCAGTCCTGGTGAGAGGAGAACAACATCCTCTCCTTCCCACCGCAACATTCTGATTAAGTAGCAGCAACTTAAGTTAATACATATTTTTTGTTTCTTTCTACAGTTCAGCCCATAAACGTGCGCATGCATCTGTCACAACTTTATGGTAGTAGCACAACAGTAAATATGGTATGTCGGTGTGTGTATAAGATGTCCATGACACGGTTTTTTATTTGCCGGGACCTGTTGATTTTACAGCAGCTCTTACTACGGCTCGGAGATGCTGTGAGTATATCTTCAAACACTAAAATCCTTCTGAATCCTAAAACACCCTATTTATAAAAAATATTAGGGGCATATTTTATAATAAAGGGCAAGGAATAGATCAGTAATGGGAAAGTCACCATTTTGCTGGCTAAATATTGTCATTTTGTAAATAAGGATCATAACATGCAGGAAGCTGCTAATAAATTGCTGTGTGGTGTCCCTGGCCTTGAGCTTGAGTTATCTCCACATTTATTATGTGACCACTGTCTCATTCTCAATGTTACCAAATTAACTACAGTTTATTGACTGTTTCAGATACTTTTGGGAGGAGATCAGCTATTCCACACTCAGCAGAATTTACTACATCGTACATCTATTTTGTTACTATCTTATTATGTGATAAGGTGGGCAAGTCAGCGATTGGCATCAGATGTTCCTGTTGATGAACTGTAAGTGTTTTATGTTTAGTGTATAAATATATAGGTATATAACAAAGTATATAAAAATGTATATAAAACATTTAATTATTTTCCTTTGTATATACAATAGGTGTTTTTTTTGCATTGCAAACAATTTACCCAAAGTCTGCTCATCACATATTAGCGTTTCCTTTTAGTGCTCTGTTCTCTTCATAATTTCCTTACTATACCATCCCTCCATCTATCTACCCTTTTCATATTCTTAGGGATTATCTTAGTCAAACCAACAATTTAAAATTACATTTTCATGGGATTTTGTGAGGAGATGGAGATTATGGTCTGTTTTTTAAACAGTGTAAAGATGAGTTACGTTATCCTGAATGTCATTTTCATGAATTTCAGTATATAAAATTCTCAAATTGATATAAGTATGAAGGTCCATCCATATTTGAATCTATAAGACTTCATAAAATCTTCATCGTATTATTTTTCAATGATGGGTTGTTATTTTAAAAAGAGGAAAAAACAAATTTGATGATATCCAAGAAAATATTTAATATTCTTGTAGAAGGTATTAAGCTATTTTTAAATATTGATAGTTTTTTCTTCCTATTAACCTATTTTTTAATGTTATTATTTTAAGACTTTATTCATCCTAGTTACAGTTACAATATAGAGTTAGAATTGTATAACTAAGTATGTTTAAATGAAAGTAATCAATCTTTTTGTAGGGAATCAAACCTACAGCATCTTTCGGTATTAAAGCTAACAGATTCCACAACAATAACACCACTGAAGCTGGGTAAGAAATGTTTATAGCTATTTATTTATTTATTTATTGTATTTCATAATCACCCATCTCCCTCAGAGAGGGGCTGTGGGCAGTGTACAATATAATCAATAAAATTAACATTAAAAACAATATTAATTTAAGATTAAAATGTTTTAAAATTGTAAAAAAATAACATAAATTTCAAGGACCATTTGCCTTTGTTTTAGTATCTATGTTAATTTTGTATTTAATTTTGAATATTAACATTAATATTAAAGATTTTTCCAATTGATCAATAGTGTTACTAGATTGCTTAATCAGATACATTAAGAGATCACAAAATATTGCTCAGCTGTTAAAACTGATGAGATCCTTTAAACAACACAGCTCCCAGTATGTCTTGTGTTTCCATGACACCCTCCTTTTTCTGGTCTTTTTTTCACTCACCAGCCTTCACTTCTCTAACATTTCTGTGCTCATGCTAACCAATGCACCCACTTGTGTGCCTGTGCATATGCTACAGCACCTCCTGTTTCCTGTTCTCCCCCAACTTGTGCATAGCTGTGCTGGACTTCCAAAGGCATTCCCTGGCTGCTTCTACTCCACTTGCGACATCCCCCCAATCCTTGCCTGGGACTTACACTGCTTTCTACTTAATGATCCACGTGTTTTCAGATTATGATGACAACTGGGATTGTCATTGTTGCAGTTATGTGATGTTATGCTTAGCAACAGCAACAACAGATTCCAATTGCTCTCATAACCCAAGGATTATCTGTATCTTAAAACAGAGTTCCCCACATGTTGGGGACCCCATCTTAAAATAAAAATCCTCCCCATATGGCTTTATTAAAAATAAAATATAGAAAGGAAAAATAATTTAAGTTGGAAGACTGTTTGGTGACTAATAATTGCTCTGTATTGTTTCTTACAATATGTTAAAATACTTTTTCTAGTGTCAAGCCCTCAAACAATTGTGGAGCTCTTCTTTCAGGAAGGAGCCCGGAAACACATAATATCTCAGCTCTTCCAGTCTAATGCAACCTTGGATGAAACATGTTTGAGTTGGCCTCAAATGTTTTCTGCAATTTCCAGTTATCTACTGCAGTTTTTGTATCCTTTCAGCATATCCTTGACCTGAATAATGGATCATGGCTATGCTTTTTTTTAAAAAAATGAACTAGTGTAATAGACATGAACTTTTCATTGTTTTGCACACATCTACATATAAACAAACCAACTTTATTTCAAGTTGCTTTATTGCAAAGCATATTTTGTAGAAATAGTAATGAATTCAGCTAGGAACCAGCCAGAAATAGATTAATTAGAATCAACTATCAGTTGTTTTCCCCAGAAAAGAATGAGATATAGTTAATCAAGATTGGCTATTTGTTTTCCTAGTTTCTTGCATGTTTTTGCTCCTTCCTTTTTGCATTTTAAATAGTATTATTTCATTATTAATATTTTTATTCATTTTTTGAATGAAAAAAATACTGGAAGTACGTAGGCTTGCTCTGAATTTATATGGAGGGCCATTGTCTTTTCATAAATTGAAGAAACCTATGTTCCTTATGCTGTTTTCAGGTGGCCAAGTAATCCTAACTTCCTCTTCCCAGAATGTTTAATGGGGGCTTGTCAGTATGCTCAGTTGCAGGTGAGATATTTTATATGGAATACCTTTGGAGTATTTTTTAAACCAAACATAAGCAACTTAACTGATGTAATTGGTTATTAATAAAATGCTGGGGTAGATATAATCAATGAAAACTTTCTTCTCTTTCTTTCAGCTGATACCAGTTGTATTTTGCTTACTAAAACTTGAATTTCAGAATGCATGATCCAATTTAGTTAGTTAGTAGCATTGGTAGCATGTTTAATTTTATTTTAGTGAGAGATAATTATTTAAATCCAATGAAAAGTAAGATTAACCTTTCTCTGTCTAATTGCTTTATTTGTTTATCAGGAATATATTCGTTTGCTGGAACCTTGGTGTCATGTGAATGTGGGATCATGCCGCTTTATGATGGGACATTGCTACCTTGTTACAGGAGAAGAACACAAGGTAAATGTATATTTTAAAATGTTCTTTTTTTAAAAAAAATACTAAGTTGCTAGGTAATATATTCAGATTGGTTTGTAATTAATCATCACATTAAAGAAAAGATTCTAAGATATTTTTGAAGGTTTTGATGAATGTAGGTCGATTTAATTTAAAAGAAATCATTCAAAAAAGAAAAGGATCGATTGCATAATTATCAACCTCCTCATATCATCTACATAGCTTAATTCTATATCACAACTATCCTAAAGAGATGCTTTTTAAAAAAAAAAGGACTATTGGTATACAGAAAGTTGAAACACTACATATGTCTGTGGTTTTATGGACTGTGTTCTACTCTAAGGAATAACTTTTGATAACAAACATATATGAGATTGACTAATTTTTACAGCTAATTTTGTAATAGTTGATAATACTTATTATGGCTTCTGTTTTTCCTCCAGGCACTGGACTGTTTCTGTCAAGCTGCCTCAGAAGTTGGAAAAGAAGAGTTTTTAGACAGACTAATTAGATCTGAAGAGGCAGAAATGGCTTCTACTCCACAGCTACAATACTACGATAAGGTATTTTTGTTACCCAGCAAAAGTAACACTATCCCATTTACCCTTGCAATTGCTGCATGTCTTTACAGTATAAACAAGGAGTGAAAGTAAAACATTAGTGGCCGAATACTCTCTCCCTAGGTTTTGCGCCTCTTAGACACTATGGGTCTTCCTGAATTGATCATTCAGCTGGCTACTTTGGCAATCACTGAAGCAGCAGATGATTGGAGAAGTCAGGTAGGAGGCTAAAATGCCTATTTGCCTCATGTAGGATTTGTTTGTACCACCCAACTTTTTTTTTAATTGAGTCTATCATCATAACTGCTGTATTTATATTGCAGGCTACCCTGAGGACTTGCATTTTCAAACATCATTTAGATTTAGGACATAATAGTCAAGCATATGAAGCTTTGACCCATAATCCAGATCCAAGCAGGTAATGAGATATATCTTCCTGTCACAGCTATTAATTATTTATGCATAATTTTATAAATTTGTAATAAAAGCGGCTTATAAAGCATGATCTTAAGGTTAGAGAGCTGTTGAATTTTCATTTTCTTTAGTTCTTATTATCAAAACAACTGGTTCTGTTTTGCAGAAAAAGTAAACGTTCAGTAATTAATGGAGAAACAAATTGATGTTCATCATTAGTCCATCATTTTTGCACTTCAGCATTAATCATGATTCATGAACAGATGCACAAATTCCTTTTCTTTCCTCGTTTTTAAGGGAAACAGAATTATTTAAAGGGTTGTTTAGATAGAAACGTGACTGTTTTATTCTAAGCCTTGATTGATGTTTTACATCTCTTTTTATGAAAGAACTAGCTGTGTGTAAATGAAAATGCTTCAATAGAAGGCATTTTTGTAATCAGAATTTTATTTTGTATGTGTATGTATGTGTAATGCAGCCTTCTTCATCTGTGCCTATATTAGACCTCTGTTGATTATAGAGAGGTTGGTTGTAAGATACATTAGCTTATGAACCTTTGTTTCATCTCAATGCTTAAAGGGAAAAAAAACACCCTTTTCTTTTCCAGGCAACTGGATTGTTTACGACAACTAGTAGTAGTTCTCTGTGAACGCTCCCAATTGCAGGATCTTGTGGAGTTTCCATATGTGAATCTTCATAATGAGGTATATTATCTATTCTCCTTAGTAGCAAGATAAAATTACACAAAATATTTGGCTATGTTTGATAAATATTATTTTCTTACAGGTTGTGGGAATAATTGAATATCGTGCTCGGGCAGTAGATCTGATGACACATAATTATTATGAATTGCTATATGCTTTCCATATTTATCGTCATAATTATCGGAAAGGTATGAAAGATATATAGAAATGTTGCCTCATTTATTCTTTTTTGCTACCTTTGGTTTAAAAAGTAATAACCTACCCAAAGGATAATCCTATTTAGTTATACCAAAACACAATAGAACAAACAATAACCTTTAAAAATTGTCATGTTAAATTTATATTAGTCACCTATATTATGTCTATGCTCTATTTAATACTTGTTAAAGTGTTGATTCATGTGACATTTGTTAGACACAGGTTTCCTAAATGCAGTTGTACAAAAGGACAGTTGTAGATCCTGTAGTTTGTAAGGGAGAGATGGCAAGTGTAGATGGTTGTTAGTAACTTCTTGTGAATTTCACCTGATCATCTCACTAGCTTTGGACACATTTTTCCCATTCATAAAGGAATACAGATAGTCCTCGACTTATGGCCACAACTGAGTCCAACATTTCCATTGTTAAGCAAGACAGTTAAGTGAATTGCACCCCACTTTATGAGCTTTTTGTTACAGTTGTTAAATTGGTGCAGTTAAGTGAATTATGCAGTTAAGAGAATCCAACTTCTCCCATTGACTTTTGCTTGCCGAAAACCAATTGAGAAGGTCACAAGTGGTGATCACATGACCTCAGGACAGTAAAACTCAAATACATGTAAATATTGATCATGTGACCAATACGAAAGCTGCAATGATGATGTAAAAACTGTTCATAAATCATTTTTTTCAATACCATTGTAATTTTGAGCAGTCACTAAAAATACGGTGGTAAGTTGAGGACTATCTGTAAGATTCACTCGATGAATGCTCACAAAAATGCTCTATGCCACTTAGCATTTGATTAAGAAGAAAGAGAAACGGGGAAAAGGCCAGCATCTCAAGTAATTAAAAACAGATTAAAAACAAATTTCCCTTGAGTTTTTATTCATTTTTAAATAGGAGGTGCATAGAATTCTGCAACCACCCCATTGACAAGGGAGAGGATATGATAATCTAAAAATATGAGAAGCACTTTATTATTTACCTCTAACAGAGAGGTAATGTGGTTAATGGTGCTGTTTGCCAGTAATAACAAACAGTGGGTTGATATTAAAAGATTTAAGACACCATGCTAGAACAGGGAGACAGTGAATTCTAGTCCCACCTTAGCCATGAAAACCAGCTGGGTGGGTGACCTTGGGGCAGTCACTTTCTCTCAGCCCAACTCATCTCACAGGGTTGTTGCTGCTGACACAATTGCAGGAAAAAGTATTAGATATGTTTGTTGTCTTTAGTTGTTTTACAAAAATAATAAAGGTGAAATATAAATGAAATAAATTTGCAGGTTTGTGGGTTATTTTCTTTTTTCTCTCTCTTTTCTATCACATATCAGTTCTTATATTTGAACTGGAAAAGCAGTTTGTGTTTGTCCTCTTTAGAATTAGAAACTCAGTTTTAAGGTGGTCAGCTCTTGCAGTAACATATCTCCTGTTTTAATTTTTATTATTTTAAGATGTGAAGGATTTAATTTGGGATAGATACACTTTTTGTCGTACAGTTTTCAAGGTAGTTCTATTCTTTGTTGTTGTCATATTTTTCTTTCTGATCTGAAAATGATAGATATCATGGATAGGAGAGCTCTTGTTCTGATGGATGGGTCTGTTTCCTTCCTCAGCTGGAACAGTAATGTTTGAATACGGAATGCGCCTTGGCAGGGAAGTTCGCACTCTTCCTGGATTACAGAAACAAGCAAACTGTTACCTTGCTGCTATTAACTGTTTACGGCTAATTCGTCCAGAGTATGCATGGATAGTGCAACCAGCTTCTGGTGCTGTGGTAAGATTTAATTTCACTAATTTCTCTCTCTGAATAGGTTCTTGTTGCTGTGTACAAGCATATTCTCCTGTGTGCTGCTTGGGGAATCCAAGCATGGGTTAACTTTGTCCATTAGCCTAGAGACTGAGTTATGTAAAGGTTGACCACGCCTCCTCTGACTGGATGGGTCAGTTTTTTAACTCAGTCCAGCCAGAAGAGACGTATACCAATTTTCTCCAGACTAATTGACAAAATTCTACTTCATTCTTGGATTCAACAAGTTGATGGAAGCGTTTTTAAAACGTTATTACAGGTTTAAAGGGAGAGGCGGCAGTTCGCTGCCAGCCCAGACCTTTCAAAGCCCTTGCAGAGTTCGGGCCAGGTAATTACAGGCTCTTGGGAGCTGTTGAGATCGGAGCTAAGCGGCTGTGGCTGCCGGCGTGGCATTGATTCGCTGCCGTTCTCGCCGCTCGCACCTGGGCTGTTGCCTGCTTTGGAAGCAACCTGCCCTTTGCAGCGCGATTTGTTCTGCTTTGATCGCCCGCCGCCTGTTTGTGGAGAGCGCTGGGGCCGCCGAAGGCATCCACATTGTGGAGAGCCTGAGAGCGGCTTGTTGGCTGCAGCCACATTTAAACTTGGTGCCTAAGTTGCGGTCGCCATTTTGGGACCGTTTATCCTTCCGTGTGCACCAAAGGCAGCCAGGAAGGGGGCGTTGCGAATCTTCATGCCCAAAGGAGCTGCTGAGTCACCGGCCCACCCACTTCCCTCACTTTGGTTTGGCTGACCTAGTGAGAGGATCGTTGTAGCATGGCTCCTGCTTGTCACGAGGCCTGCTTCCGTTGCCTTTATAAAACCTGTGATACTTTCGGCTTGAGTCTTTTCGATTCTGATAGTAGAATGGCTGACCAATCCACCTCAGGAGGTATCGTTGAGCCCTCTAATGACTCCCAACCCCCTGCTCCGACGCGGGTTAGCTCGAGGCCCGGCAGGGCCGCTACCAGAGCCCCCAGTCAAAGGCCCAGGGACACATCCGGAGCTCCGGATAGGGCCCATAGGCGGAAAGAGAAGCCCAAGACAGCAGCTAAGGCTGCTGGGGAGGCTAGCAATTCACCCCCGGTGTTGCTCCCTCAATGTAGTTCACCAGCCCCTCCGCTACGCCCAACAGGGAATCAGAGCTGGTCACCGGATCTTCCCCTGCCCCAGGTTTCTGATGCTGGGGAGGGAATGTTGGGGCCCCAACCCCCTCTGGTTTTTTCGGAGGCCAGCGCGGCTTCGGCCCACGCAATCCCACGTGCTGCTACCTTTACCCCTACTGCTGCAGGCCTGAGGCCTGCGGAAGGCCAGGATCTAGGCCTCCCCCCTGATCTCTATCAGATGATTTCTGCAGCAATTTCTAGGCGTGTGGATGCTGAACTGCATCACAGAGCTCAGGTCCCTGCGGCCCCCAGTGCCCTGAGTGGGCCTACTTCCCAGGCCCTGCAGATGGATCTCCCAGATCTCCAGGCAAGCCCCTCCTCACCTCCCCGCTCAATTTATAGTGAGGATTCGGCCTTGGTGGAAGAAGGGGAGGTGATAGACAGGGATTTCTCTGATGATGAAGGTTTGATCTTCGATCAACCTAATTCCTCTGGATTATTTCGCCCCACGCTGTTCAAATCTTTATTATATAAAGCTAAGACTACCATTCACATGGGGGAGGCAGCCTCTAAGGATAGCACTGCAGTTGGCCTGGATCCAACTGGACGCCTTTTTGCTGAGCCAATTTCTTTGCAGGAGGTTATTCCCTCCCCCAAGCTTTTTCTAGATCTTGTCCAAAAGCAGTGGGATCAACCGACTGCAGTTGCCCCACCCAGCATTGGGGACAGGAAATTGTACACTTCCACTCCGGAATTAGAGGGCATTCTGCAATTCCCGACTGTGGATCCACCCGTGGCTGCTCTAACTTCCCCAGCTCTAATCCCATCAGAGATTTCTGAAGGCCTGAAGGCTGAGGACCGTAAGGCCGAAACAGTCATTCGTAATACCCATCAGGCTGCAGCTAGCATGGCATGAAAATTGTTGACTTTGTAGCTGAAAGGAACATGAGTGCAATGGATAGGAAGATTTAATTCACTGAGTATAAGGTTGTGCAATGAAGCATATGCAATAATGGAGAAAATAAACTATTTTCATTATTCATACTGAAGATGCTATAGAGATTGAATGCTTATTCTGTTTGATTCCAGTATGAACGTCCAGGAGCATCCCCAAAAAGAAATCACGATGGAGAATGTGCTGCTGCTCCAAGTAAGTGATATGCTATTTTATTATGAGTAATTACAAATTTGTTTTTCCAAGCTAGCTAGGTTATGTAACCTTTATATGTGGGTTCTGTACCATACAATATTGATTCAGAAGCTTAAATTTCCTTGACTGGTTGTAGGAGAAGAACAGGCAGAAGCTTTGGAAATTTAAGAACTGGTCTAGGCAACTGAAGAGGCTTGAGATTTCAGGTTAAGAGTTTCCTGTGTTTTTCAGTATTACTATTTATGGATAATGGAAGCTATGCCAATGGCAGCCTTTTTTTTTTTTCAAGAAGAATAAAAAGATGGTGTGAACAACGTAACTTGTCAAATCAAAAGCTTTTTCTAAACTTTTTAGAAACAAATTAATGAAATCATGATTTGAATACTGAATTATATTATTCATGGTCAAATTTGTTTTCAATTTATTATAATGAAGTATTAATATATATTTGGCACAGCGGGCAGTCACATTGAAATCTTGGAGCTACAGGACTTAGAGAAAGAATGTATGTTGGCTCACATACGGTTAACTTTGGCACAACATGACCCAACATCTGCTGCTATTACAGGTAAAATTGGAATACATATATTGATAGCCCTCTAGCAATAATTAATTTAGTTTACAAGCTTAGATGTTAGTAGTTTGGCAAAAGTCCTATTGAAACCTTCTTTTATTGAGTCTCTGGATAGGTATTGTTTAATGTACACAACATTGTCCTTATGGTTTTGCTATGTATGCAACATAGTATTTTATTAAATGAATATCTGGCTCTTATGCAGTGTGGATTTATGGTGTGTTTAATTTTGTATCTGTAAGAGTTCAAATTTACAATAAATTCATTTCTGAAGCCATGCTATTAGAATTTATAGTTACATGTTGACACATATCACATTTGTTAATTGGCAGTTTTATTATCTTCCCAGGAAACTCATCCCCCAAGGAATTAGTTGCCCTATTGGTGCAGGCTGGACTCTTCGACACAGCTATTGCTCTCTGCCAGACTTACAAGCTTTCCTTAAGATCTGTGTTTGAGGGTCTTGCTTTCAAGTACGTGACAAATTATTGGGGTTGTCTATGGAGTATGAACGCTGCAATATGTTGAATATTTCTTAATTTTTAAATGTTTTGTAAATTTAAAACAGTTCCTTCTTTTTCAGTTATAAACCAACATTATAAATTTCCTTTGCCTGTAAATTGAGCTCTGCCAAGGGCTGGAAAGGAAGGAGGTTGTGAGATGGAGGAAGAGAATAGGATGTCATACTAAATTGCAATATGATTGGTATGGTTAGTTGATGTAGTGTATCTAGTTTGAATTCAGGGGATACACTTTATATCCATAGTTGTGGTCATTGTCATCTGATGAAAAGTTTATGGAAATCCAGAATGATTCATTACTGGGATCATTGTTTTAGTATCATGCTGACAATGGCCTAGAATTGATCTATAGGTGTTTTTTTTTGGGGGGGGAACCATTTGTGTCTATGAAAAGTTGAATGTATGATGATGAGATAAGATGTATTCAACTTATTAATGTTGGTAGATTTGATATTTACAGTAATTTTAAGGAAGAAAATGCTTTTTGCTTTCTGCCTAAGAGCAGTGGGGAAAAATGATTTGATGGACAAATAAGCTGATTCAGTCATCTGAGAAACTCATATCTCATCACTCACCAAAATAATAAATGAAAATGATTTAAAATAGAGAGCCCTATTGATGAAACCAGTATTAAGTTCATATTTGAGCATTAGAAAAAGTAGATTCCCTTAAGACCACTGGACTTGGATTTTGTTCTGTTTCTCAGGATAATTATCTTCATAAAATGGAATGATCAAGATCTATGTTCTTTTGGCCAACAAAAAAATAATTCAACAGTTTTTTAAATATTAGTTTTACATACTGTGCTTAATTATATATGTTCTAGGTGTATTAAACTTCAGTTTGGAGGGGAATCAGTTTTGGCAGAGGCATGGGATTGGCTTGCTGCAAATCAGCTGTCATCAGTCATTACAACCAAGAAGAACAGGTAAAGTGTAAATTGTGATCTCATAAATTAGCATGAAAGTAATAGTCTTACTAATAAAGTATTGTTCCATTTAAGATTGTTCCATATCACCCATAACTGAACAAATTTTGTGAAACTCTTGAGGAATGAAATGTTTTTATTTATTTTTTTACCAAATGTCTCTACTGCCAATCCCCTTTGCATGTATCTGGAGTCTGGATGGTTTAAGAGATAAAAGAGTAAAATGAAATAAAAGCTGTAGTTAAATACAAAAAAAAACAAGTTAAAAGGAACAATTGCAAAGGCAGAGGGAGCACATTCATACCACTTTTTTATTCTTTAAATCTTATAACATTAAGTGCAAACCTTACTAGAATTCGTTGTTGTGGTCCTTCGTTGCCAACATTTATGTAAAATACTGACAATAGTTTAGGGAAATATTGTTCATTCTAATGGAAATAGATAAATAAAGCAGAAAAGAAACTAAAAAGAAGGAAAGAAATAATAGCAGAAGAGCAAATATTTTAAATTAACTGGAGACGCTGTGCAAGACGTACCAAGATGGCCAAGTCAGGTTATGTGAATTTAAAACAAATCCAGTTTAAATGGCACCAATAGTAATATCTGCTATCTAAGGCAGAACAAAAAAAAAAGAGCACATGAATACATTGGGATTGGTAAAAAGTAAACCTAGGTGAGCCTTCCACCTATTATGACCAAAATTGCAGATGGAAGGAAAAGTTCTCATTGGAACTGGTGCATGTTGGGTAGACATTGGGGTTGTTTCCCTCTGTTCTTGCAACTATCCAGTCTTTCTGTGACTAATATTTAAAAATAGTTGGGCTTTATAACTGAATCATAACTGTTAAAGAACATTCACAGAAATGTTAATCACTTACAAAGACAAATCCACCTCAAAGTCATATTTAGTACCTTAAAAGTAAGCAAAGCAGTATGTGTTAAATTCTAGAAAAGTGCAGAAATTGTGTTAATTTGGAAACATATCATGATAGCAAAAAACTTTGAGGGAAAGTATGTGTGTATACACAGCCAGAAACATGAATAAGTGCATATTTAGGGGGGGTGGGGAAGATAGCATTGATAATACAATAAATATATTCCAATTGTTTATTGCAGTGCAACAGATGAAGCTTGGCGTCTCTTAGCCTCCTACCTGGACAAGTATAAGTCAGAGAATAGCCCATACCACCGTTGTGTAATCAATAAGTTGCTGTCTCATGGTGTTCCCTTACCTAACTGGCTTATCAACAGCTACAAAGTAAATAACTTCCATTTGTAGTAAATTAATTTGGGCTAGAGGATTCTAGTTAGCAATAAAAAAACCTGTCAAAAATTAGTAACAGATTAGAAAGTATGATATATTTGAAAGTAAATTACAGGTAGTCCTTGACTTACCACAGTTCATTTAGTGACCATTCAAAGTTACAACAGCACTGAAAAAAGTGACTTATGACTGTTTTTCATACTTGAGGCCACTGCAGCATCCCATAGTCATTTGATTAGAATTTGGATGCTTGGCGACTATGATGGTTGCAGTGTCCTGGGGTCATGTGATCATCTTTTGCTACATTTTGACAAGCAAAGTCAATGGGGAAGCCAGATTCACTTAACAGCCATGTTGCTAAGTTAACTGTAGTGATTCACTTAATAACCATGGCAAGAAAGATTTCAAAATGGATAGAATTCAAATGTTTTACTTAGCAAGATAAATTTTGGGCTTAATTGTGGTCATATATATTTTTCAGATCAGGGACTGTTTTTTTCCAGCTAGTATAATCTATTATGTAAATCTGTTAGATATCTTACTGTAGAAATGCAGGGAGAAAACCATTTTATGATTGTATTTTCAGAAATACAAGGAGAAATAATAACTTTTGATTTCATATTGGTGAATTAGACAAATGGGGATTCAGTTCTCATTAGAAGAATTAGGCAAAGTCATTTTAACCAGAATTGCCAACAGTTATCTAGGAATGGTCTTTTCCTACAAGTGTTCTTTTCCCAATTTAGGATCAGCTTGTCTGATTAGTAATCTTATATTCCCTGGATTTACTTTTAGTTTTAGTCTACTACTCAGATTAAATAATGCTTTAGGATTTTAACTGTTCAATCAATTAGATTTAAAAAAAGAGAAATAGGCACTCCAGCTTTCAATTCTTGAATGACTTTTTCTAACGATCCTTTATGAAGTTGCTAAGAGTAATCCTAAAACCATTGGACAGAATGAGAATCATAACAGTATAGAGCTTCTTAAATTCGTATTGCTCAATAGCCCAGAAGAATATCATTTGTATTAATAGCTATTAGGAGATGTGATAGAAATAATACATACAAATACCTCATAGCTTGTGTATGTGTAGGTGATTCATCCAAATGAAGTATTTTTTTAAAAAATTCCAGCATTTGTTAAATAAATAATTTGCAGATTTTTAAGATGGTGAAAATAGGAAGAAATATGCAAATCTCAGAAAAAATAAAGAGGGGAAGATAGGGGGTTGGGGTGGTGAGCAGGTTAGATGTGTTACACTTGAAGTCATGGATTTTTGTGGCAGCAGCTAAATAGGAAAGGCATTGGGATGATCAGGGTGATATGGAACACATTATAGCTGCTAGCGTCATTGGCTTTTTTTCTACTCTATCCCATCAATATCTTTACCAGAACACACATGTTCTGGTTCAAACTACATGGAATTATCTAGTTCCTTTTATGGCTCCTTAGGTAAGGAGGATATTACTTTAATTTAAAGCTATCAATGGTAGTTGATGTCTGATGATTTCTACTTGTTCCTCTACAGAAAGTAGATGCTGCTGAACTTCTCCGACTCTACTTGAATTATGATCTCCTAGAAGAAGCTGTGGATTTGGTGTTGGAGTATGTGGATGCCTTACTTGGGAAAGGACATGATTACTTTGGGATTGAGGTACATGAGATATGTCTTGTCATTCCTTCCCTTTAAGTAGACTAAAATGATTAAATATGATTAAATATTCCATAATGAAAGCATCTTATTGCAGTAGACACTTTAAAATTTTATATCTGCCTATTTGTTGGAATATGGCTGAATTGAAGTATAATTTAGACAAGCATGTGATCTTGATTAGGGAAAAGAGAAATTGGCAGGATTATTGGGGGGAGCCAAGTTTGCAGTCTGTATCAAACATTCATATCTAGGTAGCTGTCGGAGGTCTGATTTGGAAAGAAATGCATATACTGTGTATGCAGTCTGTCAATGGAAGCTATTTCTGCTGATGGATTAGGAGACAAATTCTCTTCACAATATCAAAATCAATAGAAGGCCTCCAGAAACAGTACATCAAAATAACATGAGATGGTTTATGAATTGAATATATTAAGTTATACATACACTCTTCTGTCTGTGAATCTCAGCGGGTAATTTAGCTTGTTTATAGAGATTGTTTCATGTTTTTCATGAAATCTGGCAAAAATCCACATACCTTACAAAGAGAAATAATGTAAAATAATCCATGATTTGTTTTAGATTTGTTTCTCTTCTTAGTGATAGATGACATGAGAATTATGAAACAAATTCTTTAAAGTCCTGGCACATACTAATGGTGAGCTATAAGAAGGATGGGTTTGGGGCTAGCAATGAGCCATAGTGAGCTGATTGTTGGAGTGCACTCATATTCCCTGTAAAGTCATACCAGATTTGTCTTGGCTATGTCCATCTACTTTAATGTGTTGGCATTGTAAATCATTGCTTTATTAATAATAGAAATATGCACTATAATTTTCTTTTTGTTTAATGTAGAATTCAGGGGGGATGTTTTATTCTTCTGTTTCAGGACAGAATTCAATCCCTTTAAACTATTACTCAGCATTGCTGAGTGGTAAATGCTGTGGTGTTTTTTTTTTTCCTTTTTTAATTGAAGTTAAAGAGCATTCCAAATCCTAGATTGTTGGCATTTGGAGCCCTTATACATTTAATTAAAACTAATAATATCACTTTCCTTATAGTTCCCATTATCAGCTACAACTCCAATTGTCTGGCTTCCCTATTCTGCAATTGACCAGCTTCTTCAGGTACTAGGAGAAAACACAACCAATCCTCATAATACAATGGTAAGTAAAGCTACAAAAAGTAGAATTGCTTATTGAATTAAAAAGACTCTTATTACATACTTAATTTGCTTTTGAAACAGAATTGATAAATTAAAGGATATACATTCAAATTTCAAAATACAGAGGCTTTATATGAGTAGATTTTAGAGGAGCACTCTAAAATGAGCAAGGAACTGATGCTTTTAAATTTGTTTAATATCCTCGCTTGTTCTAAAGCTAAATAAAATGGAGATTAATAATTACTTTTAATTTTAATTTTCCTACTTTAATCATGGTTCCCAAGTCAAAGGAACTAAATTCATGTGGTAAAGACTTGTGTATATTTCAAGATAAACATCTAAAAATCTAATAATACTCATTATATGTTGAATTATTGCTAATAGGTAGAATTCAACTGTAGTTAAATGTTTACAGATACATGTTAGAAGTATGTCCTTGCTGGATTTCAGTTATTATTGAAGCTCACACTTACCCAAATATGCTGCCAAATGTTAATAGAAAGTAAGAAAGAAAGGACAGAGAGGATTATACTTCAAATTGTTCTACTTTGGGAGAATCAATCAATATTGCTTCATAAAAATTAGTTCGCTTATAGTTTTTTTTTCTTGCCTCATGACCAAAGGGTTTTATAAAGTTTATATCTTTACAATTAGCTAGTTCCTGCATCTATATGCAGCTCCTTGGCCTTCTCCTTGTGAGGAAATTTTGCATTTTTAACTGCATTGTAAATTGCTGAGAATTAAAGAAAGATTCTCTGCTTTTTACTTAATACTTTTATAACAGGTTTTCATTGTTATAAGTAATTACAGGAGGCAGTAGTGTCTGAGGAAAATGAGTAGAAGTGTAATTCTATTAAAGTGCAATCCTTATTTTTTTTCACTCATCTTTCCAATGTTCCTAAAAGGATTATGCCGTTTTTCTCTTTCAGCTTTATCAGAAAGTGCATGACAAATTAGAAGTCTACCAAAAGCAGGTTGATAAGGCAACTCGGGTTCATCTTCTGTACTGTCGAAACTAGCAAACAATCTTGATCTGAGTGTGACCTCTCCAAATCACCTTGTGCCTGGAGGTCCTTGGGACAAAATTACAAAAACTGTGCTTTAAACCAGGATTTCTCAACCTGGGCAATTCTCAAGTGTGTGGACTTCAATTCCCAGAATTCTCATCAAAAGCCAGATTGACTATGAATTCTGGGATTTAAAGTCCACACATCTGGAAATTGCCATGGCTGGAAAATGCTGCTTTAAATTATTCTGTGTAACTGGCATGAAGTATGTGTAAAGCATTTGCTTTGCGTGGACTGACTAGGACAGTGATGGTGAACCTTTTCGGCAGAGAGTGCCTAAACCGGAACATATGTGCCTGTGCCAGAGTGCCAGAAACCCAAAGATCACCTGGCCAGCCCATGTCCGCCTGTTTTTGGACATTTTCCAGACTGTTTTTAGACTGGTTTTTGGCCCGAAAAACAGCATGAAAATGGCCCGAAAAACAGCCCAGAAAATGGCTGGGAAAACTGCCTGCTTTTTGGGCATTTTTATGCCATTTTCTGGCGCTCCGGCACCTGCAAAGACCAGCTGGCGCCAGAAACCAGAAGACCAGCTGGTGATAGGGTGCATGCCCACAGAGAGGGCTCTCTGTCACCTCTGGCACGCATGCTATAGGTTCGCCATCATGGGACTAGGATCATGGGGTGTCCTATGCGCTGCTGGTGGTGCTATTATAAATTCTATTTTTTCATAATACTTAAAACATTCCCTATCAGGGAATGGTGAACTTTTTTTAGTATGGGGATGCTAAATTAATTTAAGCTTCAGTCTGTACTAAACTGGATGCCAGTAATTTACCTGTAATGAAAAATTGTTTGTATATTGCATGTTCCTACAATTTTTCTACTGAAATATTTTGTATGATCTCCTTTGTTCTGTACCATGTATGGGCACTAACAATGGTTTTATTTATTGTAGCAATTTTTGAATTGCCGTTAATAAAATGTTTTGTTTTAAATTTCAGATTAATTTTAACAACAAAATATTAAAGTATTAAAATTTTATATTGTTAAAGAAGAAAAAAGTTTGTTTTAAAAAAGCAAATAAAAATTATGAACCAATATTGCCAAGAAAGAATAGAAAACAACTATTTAATTCAGTGCATTTTCTTCAATATCCTTCAGATATTTTTTCAATACACTTCTTTCTTCCTCAACTATCTGATGTATTTGCCACATTCTACGCTCCACGCACACATTTTCCTTGGTAAGCAGAGTATGTCAAATTGCTGCACGGATGAAGGGCATGGCAATCTATTTGTACTTATATCTATAGAGATTCTCCAGTGCACTGCTCAGAGAGCCCAAATGCTGGGTTAACACAGCCTATCTGCCCTTGGACTGAGTGATGTTTTTCTTGACCACGCCTCCCTTTGCCTGCACATGCCCAATTCGAAAACTCAGTCCGCCCGAGTTAGGGCTGTTTTGGGAGAGCTCCAGTCTAAGAGCAGAAAGGCTGGAAAAAGTTTCCCAATTTGGACCACGTTTAAATTCTCAGATAGAGGAAATCATGCTTCTACATCAGGTCTGTCTATTTGCCTCCAGTGAGGCTTCCGTCGCTTTAAGAGAAGGGCTGCCGGGTTTTCCCTGCTGTTGCTAATTGCAAGCACTGCAGGGGGTTGAAAAGGCTTGCACAGCGGGGGCTGGCTAGCAAGGGAGCAATTAGTGGGATAAACCAAGTTCCCTGTTGGAACAGGGGCGTCCCAGGGGGAGGAAAAGTCCAGCAAGGCTCTGAGAAGGCTCTAAAGCAGGTGAGCCGGATTGCTAGGATTCCCTCGCCTGCTCCATTTTGCCCGGCAACAGCAGCGACGGCTGGAGCCTTCGCGCGCCTTTCAGGGCTGGAAAGAGCAGGAAGCGGCTGCGTGCGCACCCCCCGCCATTTTGGATCGCTCCGACTCACTGGGCAGAGCGGCAGAGCTCAGAGCGTGCGAGGAACAAGGCAGCAAGAAGAGCCCAGCCAGCCAACGGAGCCTCAGCGAGCCCTCAATGACTGCAGAACGCCGCGGGGAGGCTGGGGGCTAGTCTGGGAAGCCAGCTAGTCTCTCCCTCCGGAAAATAAGCTAAGTCTCGGGGAACCGAGGGCGGTGGGAGGAAGGAAATCCGACCCCAAGGCGGCCCTTCCCTCCTGGAGATTCTGCCAGTGCTTTTGGACTGCAAAGGCCAGCGCGTGCCCATCCCAACTCCAGCTATCTTCCAGGCCTCGTGGGGACCTGAAATGGCTGAGGAATGCAGGGAGGCCCTAGGGGATCAGGTGGGGCCCTCCAGCAAGCGCTGCAAGCTGGATCCCTCTGTAAATAAAGGCAAAGGGCACAAAGGCTCACTTGAAAGGTCTTCTCCAAGAGCCACAGTGGATCCCAGGGAGGTTTCAAGGCCCCTTCAGCCAGAACCTAGCCCAGACCGTCGCAGCAGGGAGTCAGCTTCCCCTGATCGTGAGGCCCAATCCCCCGGGGACAGTGAATTATTGTCTGGGGATAACTATGCATCCAGGGATCCATCTCCTGAAGCATCTTGGGGGTACCCCGACTCCCCTAGCTCCTCCATCGGAGAGGAACGAGATTCTGTCCAGAATTCCCCCTTTGGGAAGGGTGGATCCAGCTCAGGCAGGCCTAGCCAGCGCAGGCCCAGTAAGCAAAAGAAAAAAAGGGGAAAAAGTCCTGCTCTTTCAGATGAAATGAGGGAGGTAATTGCCTTAGCCATCTCTCAAGGGATAGCTGAAGGCATTAAGCGCAAGGGCTCTCGCAAGGGCAAGGCCCCAAAGGAGAAACGCAAACCTAGGGCCTCCACCTCTAAGGAGCCTGTATCCTCTCCATCTTCAAGCCCCTCTCACTCTGGGTTATCAAGTTCTGAGCAGGAAGAAGGGGAGATTTTCGCCCTTTCCGAAGACGAAAACCCCACCCCTGACAAGCCAAAATTCTCTGGCCTGTTTCAACCGTCATTATTCAAGTCTATCTTGCACAAAGCCATGACGGCCACAGAGTTAGGCCCCACTTCCAGACCTGAGGCCTCTCAGGCTTCCACTTCCAAGGATCTTAAGCATGGGTTGTTCAAAGAGACAGTAGAAACTCCCGAGGTTATTCCTGTGCCAGACCTATTTATGGACGCGGTACAGCGCCAGTGGCTACAGCCGGGCACCCTGACCAACCCCAGTGGGGGGGATAGAACTCTATATGCAGTAGAAGATAAAATGGAGGAAATCCTCAAATTCCCAGAAGTAGATGCCCCAGTCGTGTCTCTGACTTCCAATTCCAACCTGCCAGCTGAGCTCCTAGAGGGACTTAAGGCAGAAGATAAGAGGTCGGAAAAGGCATGTCAGAAAACACATGGCGTCTGCCTGGGCCATCAAGGCATCCACCTCTGCCTCCTTTTTTATTAGGGCCACCCTATTCTGGCTGCGCCAACTCAGGTCCAGACCCCCGCCCAGGAAATCTAGGTGGCGCCATGAGCTAACCAAGATTATTACCGCTGTCGAGTATTCGGCGGATGCCACCTTGACAGCAGCAAAATTCTCTTCCAGAGCTCTAGCTTCCAATATCACCTCCCGCCGCCTCCTATGGCTCAGGCACTGGCAGGCCGAAATGAAGGCTAAATGGAAGCTGGCATCGGCCCCATTTAAAGGGGGCTTTCTGTTTGGAGAGGCCCTGGACAAGTTTGTCACCGAAACCAAGGACAAACGCAAGATCCTTCCGGCAACCTTTAAAAGGAGTGACCGGAAAGGGGCGGGGTCCTTTCGTAAGAGACCCTACAGGAGCCAGGAAACAGGGCAATCTTCTCACCCTTCCTCCTATCAGAGGCCCTTTCAGGCAGGGGGGGATAGGCACCAAGACAGATCCTTCGGGGCTCGTGCCAACCAATCCCAGTCTTCCTTTCGGAGACCATTCCGAGGAGGAGGAAACAACAGTGGTGGATCCCGGCCCTTTTGTAAGGGAAAGTGACGGTCACAGGGATCCCCCCATCGGGGGTCGGCTACGGCTGTATGCCGACAGGTGGGAGGAGATAACATCGGACAAGTGGGTCCTCAACACCATTCGCAAGGGCCTTCTCCTGGACTTCCTATCCTTTCCCCAAAGAAAGTTTATCCACTGCCCTACCCCCAGGAACCCAGAAAAGAGGGAACGCATGAGGGCAGAAATCTGCCATCTCCTAGAGATAGAGGTGATAGAGCCAGTCCCCAGGGATCAGCAGGGGAGGGGCTTCTATTCGATCCTCTTCCTAGTGCCCAAAAGTTCAGGGGGGTGGAGGGCCATCTTGGACCTCAAGAGCCTAAATCAGCATCTGGCTTACAAGAGGTTCAAGATGCAGTCACTCCACTCCATCCTGGGCTGTGTGAGGGAGGGGGACCTATTGACATCAATAGATCTCAAAGAGGCCTACCTGCATGTCCCCATCCATGTGGCCCACAGGCGGTTCCTGAGGTTCTACGCGGAAGGGAAGCATTTCCAGTACAGGGCTCTTCCCTTCGGGCTATCATCTGCGCCCAGAACATTCACCAAAATTCTGGCAGTGCTAGCGGCTCATCTCCGCAACCATCCGGTTCGTCTGGAATGTTATTTAGACGACATAATCATTCACTCTCTCACCACCAAGCAGGCACACCGCGATGTTTCTCTAACTGTGCAGACCCTGCAGTACCATGGCTTCTCTGTCAACATGGAGAAGAGCCAGTTCCGACCATCCACCTGTATACAGCACCTGGGTGCGGTCATCAACTCCACCTCCTGCCAGGTATTTCTTTCGCCAGACCGGCTGTCGAACCTGAGACGCAGAGTGAAGCACTGCAGCCTTGCCAGGTCGGTACCCATCATTCAGCTGTCCCAGCTCCTAGGGATAATGATCTCGTGCCTGGGGGTGGTTCCCTGGGCTCGCCTTCACGCCAGGGAGCTGCAGTGGTTTCTGCTGCCAGTGCAGAGGGCCAGGAACAGCAACTCACTCAGGCGGGTTCGGCTCCCACGAAAGGTGATCCGGTCTCTGGCATGGTGGAGGTCCAAGGCAGTCAGGAAGGGCTGCCTGTTCAAGGAGCCGGAGAGACTAGTTGTCACCACGGATGCCAGCCTCCCGGGGTGGGGCGCCCACTGTCAGGGCCACCTAGCCCAAGGCCGATGGACTCAGAGGGAGGCCGCCCACAGCATCAATTGGCTGGAACTGAGGGCAGCTCGCCTAGCGCTGAGAAAGTTCGCATCTCTAGTAAGAGGGGCTCATGTACTGTTGATGACAGACAATGTGGCGACAAAAGCGCACATAAACCGGCAAGGGGGCACTCGATCAAAGGCCCTCATGCTCGAGGCAGAAGCGCTGGGCAGGTGGGCGGAACGTCATCTGGCTTCTCTCAGTGCAGATCACATCTCCGGCATAAGCAACCGGGAAGCAGACTGGCTGAGCCGCCAACGCATCGACCACTCGGAGTGGCGCCTGCACCCGGACCTGTTCCAGCAGATCGTGAGGAGGTTCGGCAAGCCACAGGTAGACCTGTTTGCCACACACAACAACACACAGCTCCCACGCTTCTTCAGTCGCTACCACTCGCCCCAGGCGGAGGGAACAAATGCTCTGAGGTCAGCGTGGCCTCAGGGACTTCTGTATGCCTTCCCTCCACTTCCGCTCATCCCTCAAGTGGTGAACAAGCTCCTGACCGAAAAGGCAGACCTCATTCTGGTGGCTCCCTTCTGGCCCAGAAGGCCCTGGTACGCAGACCTGGTCAGCCTCTCAGTTCAAAGACCTTGGAGAATCCCCCGGGACAAGATTGCCCTCAGCCAGGGGGCCATCATCCATCCGGAGCCCCAGTGGCTGCAGCTAGCCGTTTGGCACTTGAAGGGGAGCTCCTGAGAAAGCAAAAATTCTCTGACCAGGTCATTCGAACAATCCAAGCGTCCAGGAAGCCCTCTACGACTAGAATCTACGATGCCACCTGGGCCGCCTTCTCACGGTGGTGCAAGACTAGGAACATAGAGGCCTCCTCAGCCTCGATCCCCCAGACCCTAGACTTTTTGCAAGAGGGTCTGGATAAGGGCCTTGCAGTCAGCACCCTCAGACGCCAGGTTGCAGCGTTGTCTACCATCCTGGCAAAGGGCTCCTCTCGCTCGCTGAGTCAGCTCCCCCAGATCAAGAGCTTTCTCAAGGGAGCAGCGAACATCAGCCCTCCAACTGTTCACCGGTATCCGTCATGGGATCTTCCATTTGTGCGTAAGGCCCTGACCAAAGCCCCATTTGAGCCTTTAAAAAAGACCAGTCTGCGCTACCTCACCATCAAAACCGCTTTCCTGGTGGCCATTACATCCGCTCGCAGGGTAGCCGAGCTTGCTGCGCTCTCTGTCAGGGAGGATTTGTGCGTAGTTCACCCGGACAGAGTAATATTGAGACTTGATCCGTCATTTGCTCCGAAAATTAACTCCCTGTTTCACAGGACTCAAGAACTTATTTTGCCCAACTTCTGTCCCCATCCTTCTCACCCTAAGGAGTGTGAGTGGCACAAGCTGGACGTGAGACGGGCCGTGCGCACGTATGTAAAGAGAACAAAGGACTACCGCCGGTCAGAGGCTTTCTTTGTCTCCTTCCTCCCTGCGTCCCTGGGCCGCAAGGTCTCCTCTCACACTGTGGGACGTTGGCTACGTGCTTGCATCAAACTGGCATAGGAGCACCAGGGCAAGACGGCTCCGAGACGAATCACCGCTCACTCCACCAGGAGTGCTGCAACGTCTGCAGCCTGGGCAACCCAGGCCTCTATCCTAGACATTTGTAGAGCGGCCACCTGGGCTTCCCCCACGGCCTTTATTAGAAACTATAAGATTGACACCTTTGCCTCAGCCGAAGCCTCCTTTGGCAGAAGAGTATTACAAAGAGTGGCTGAAATGCCAGAGGCTTCAGCGCTTCCCCACCCTGGGACTCAATAGCTTGGGCATGTCCCAGCATTTGGGCTCTCTGAGCAGTGCACTGGAGAAAGACCGTTGGCTTACCTGAACGGTCGTTCTCGGGGCACTGCGAAGAGAGCCCAAACCCACCCGGGTGTTAGTATTGAACGATGTGGCTGTATTGACTGTAATTGATTACAGGACGGTTCCTTCGTTTTCGAATTGAGCATGTGCAGGCAAAGGGAGGCGTGGTCAAGAAAAACATCACTCAGTCCAAGGGCAGATAGGCTGTGTTAACCCAGCATTTGGGCTCTCTTCGCAGTGCCCCGAGAACGACCGTTCAGGTAAGCCAACGGTCTTTCTCAATCATCCCGGTCATGGTTGTCCCAAAGGTGCTTTTTCAAGAGGCAACTAGACTTTCTGATCTTTCTTTGAAGACGTTTCACTTCTCATCCAAGAAGCTTCTTCAGCTCAGAGGTTGGATGAGAAGCAAAACATCTTAAAAGAAAAACCAAAAGTCTGGTTGCCTCTTGAAAAAGCACCTTTGGGGACAATATTTGCACTTATATTCAGCTGCCAAGTGCTCCACAATCATGCGATTGCCATATGTAGGCTTCCCCAGAAAGTCCATGGGGAAATAGGGAGGGAAGGTTGTAAGCTGCTGCTACTACTACCTGCCAAAGTATTTTCCCTCTCCTCCATCAGAGGTAGGTTGTTCCTGGTTTGGCCGAACTGGTAGTGGCATTTTGGCTTGGATTGCAGAAGTGGCAGCAACCCAGGCTGGCCACACCCCTAAACCAGTTCCCCGGTTGCCACTGTTGGCATGTTGTTTAGTAATGTACGTGCAAATTGTTCTGCGCATGCATGAAGAACAATTTACATTGAATTGCGCATGCGCAAAGCGACAGGTAGTAAAACCCACCTCTGTCCTCCATGCAAGGTGAAAAAAACAGGAGGTGGAAATCTGTTACCAAGCTGCAATAAAGGTTAAATCTTTGGTGTGCCTGTTTCATCTTTTTAGCCCAGAGCAGAAGTTCCCTTCTACACAGCTCAGCGCCCAAACCTTTTTCTGCACTTGGAAGGATTTCACTCCATCTATTTTACAACCACAATTAGGAAAGCCAGGATTGCAGTCATTGACCAAAGCAGTTGTGCCATGTTGGTTAAGAGATACTTTGCTCAGTAAACCAGATTGTGTTATCAAGTGTGGTCTTAAGGCAAAGCTCACTTATATTCTTAACCACTTTTCTCTGCAAATAAATTATTGGTGCTAACAGTTATCTGATTTTAGTAAAATATTGACCAATCCAACATGTTGTAGGAAGAAAAATCCATCTGGTTCAGTCCCGAGCTGGGAGAATGGCGCTGGAAACAAAATGGGAGGCTGATTGGAAAGAAAGTTGATTTATTGAAGAACAGAACCATAGTGTGCAGGTCTGGGGCAGCTCACAAAATGGAGTTGAGAATTCTATGGGGTCATGACTGGCTCTACAGGTGAAACTCAAAAAATTAGAATATGCAAAAGTTCATTTATTTCAGGAATGCAACTCAAAAGGTGAAACTAATATATGAGATAGACTCATTACATGGAAAGCAAGATAGTTGAAGCCGTGATTTGTCATAATTGTGATGATTATGGCTTACAGCTCATGAAAACCCCAAATCCACAATCTCAGAAAATTAGAATATTACATGCAATCAATAAAACAAGGATTGTACATAGAACAATATTGGATCTCTGAAAAGTATAAGCATGCATATGTACTCAGTACTTGGTTTGGGCCCCTTTTGCAGCAATTACTGCCTCAATGCGGCGTGGCATGGAAGCTATCAGCCTGTGGCACTACTGAGGTGTTATGGAAGACCAGGATGCTTCAATAGCAGCCTTCAGCTCTTCTGCATTGTTCAGTCTTATGTCTCATCTTTTGGCAATGCCCCATAGATTCTCTATGGGGTTCAGGTCAGGTGAGTTTGCTGGTCAATCAAGCACAGTAATCCCACAGTCATTGAACCAGGTTTTGGTGCTTTTGGCAGTGTGGGCAGGTGCCAAGTCCGGCTGGAAAATGAAGTCAGCATCCCCATAAAGCTCGTCTGCAGAAGGAAGCATGAAGTGCTCCAAAATCTCCTGATAGACGGCTGCGTTGACTCTGGACTTAATGAAGCACAGTGGACCAACACCAGCAGATGACATGGCTCCCCAAATCAACAAAGAATGCAGAAACTTCACACTGGACTTTAAGCATCTTTCAGTGTGCCTCTCCATTCTTCCTCCATGCTCTGGGTCCTTGGTTTCCAAATGAGATGCAAAAGTTGCTCTCATCAGAAAAGAGGACTTTGGACCACTGAGCAACAGACCAGGTCTGTTTTTCTTTAGCCCAAGTAAGAGGCTTCTGACGTTGTTTGTTGTTCAGGAGTGGCTTGACAAGAAGAATACGACATTTGAAGCCCATGTTCAGGATCCGTCTGTGTGCGGTGGCTCTTGATGCACTGACTCCAGCCTCAGTCCACTCCTTGTGAAAGTCCCCAACACTTTTGAATGGCCTTTCTCCAAAGTTGGTGGAGACAGCGGTCATGCATGGGTTAACTCAGTCAGTAACCAATAGAACTGAGTCTACCAAAGTGATGTCATCACCTCTGAGGAGCATGCTCCCGCTTTTTTAGACTCAGTTTGATTGGAACTGGCTGTGCTAATCTCTTTCTCCTCAACTAATACTTTATAATTGATTACTTTAATTGGATTTAATTGGATTTCACTCAAACAAAGATCTTTCTTTTCTAAATTACTAGATTACTTTTCTAAATTGGTCTCTGTATTGGGCTCCTGTTAGGACTCTCAATAGCCTCTGGGCTGGAGAGTGTTTGCCGCGTCCCGTCAGAGGCATGCCTTTGAATTGCCTTCGGGCTTCTGAGGTTTCCTATTTCAGCAGCGCTAGCTGAAATAGCCGTGGGAGGCTCTGCTCACCGCTTCTGCCTCAGCGGGGGATTTCTCTGCCTTGCCGCCTGCGCCGCTGACTGCCACCTCCGCCTCCAGGAGCCTCCGAACGTTGCAGGGAGTTTTAAAAATAGCTGTGAAGAGCCGCTGGGGAATGCCGCTGCAGCCGTCCCATCACACCACCGTCCTTTCAATGCTCCAGCTACCACTGCATGTCCGTGGCTTCGCCCTTGGCTCCACAGCCTTGCCGCAGGGCCTATACCACCCAAGCTCAACGCGCAGCCTCAGCTACCCCATAGGCTCTGTAGCCTCAGCGGCCATTTGGTTTGGGCGTGAAAGTCATCTGGCAGCCATTTTGAGCATTCAAGGAACTGTGAGTATGGCCTCCTCTCCTCCTCCGGAGCCTCAACTGCCTCCAACTTCCTTGGCTCCTGCCCCTACCACCAAACCCTCTGCTCCTTGGAGCCGCAGGCGCAGGCCTGCTCCGGTTGATAACATCGAGCCCCCTTCAAGGGATCCAAGGCCTAATCAGGGTCCATCCCCTCGGGAGGATGACAGAGCCCCTCAGGCCCCGGCTAAGAAGGCCAGGTCCAAGACCAAACACACTGAGCCTCGCATGTTCCAGGCCCAGAGGTCTGTTCATTCCAGCCCCCCTCCTGACTTATCTTCGGATTCGGAGGATGATCCCTCCCCTGCTGCATCAATCCTGCAGCCCGAGGATGCCAGGGGCACAGATGTTTTGTCCAACAGTGGGGATGATTCAGATTGTGGCAGGAGCGTTACTCCTGATGAGGATCCCCTCTACCAGGAAGTTATTTCTCCCTCTCCCTGCAGACGCCGTTCTTACCGGGCATGGCTGATATGATCTCTGAGGCCAGAGAACGTGGTATTGCAGCCGGCCTTAAACACAGGTCTTCTAATTGTTCTGCTTCTTGCAGGTCTGCTTCTTCCTCTAGTTCCAGGCGCAGGGATGGTGATCTCTCGGCTTCTTCATTGCACGAGCTACCTGGCACTTCCAATCAACCGTCGGTCTTCAGAGAAGAGGAATACCCTGCAAGAGACTCAGATCTCTCTGAGGATGAGTGTCTTCCTCCCGATCCGCCTCCCTTTGTCGGTTTATTTAAACCTGCTGTTTTTTGCTCTCTCCTTTTTAAGGCCAAGAAGGTTTCAGGTATTCCTTCTCCTAAGACGACTCAGAATTCAGAAGCAGACAAAACTGACACCACTGATCCACTCCTCATCCAGCCTACGGTAGAAAAGGAAGTGATCCCATCACCATGGTTCTTCATATACATTGTCCAAAATCAATGGGCTTCTCCAGGTACCAGAACCCTCCCCAATACCTCGGAGAAGCGCCTGTATAATGTCGCTCCTGACCTCGCCAAGGCTTTGGAGCTACCTTCTATTGATTTGCCTATAATTGTCCTTTCTTCTCTCAACGCGGCCTCAGCCGCTCCGGAGGAAGGTTTGCGACCTGAAGACAAGAGAATAGAACAAACTCTGGTCAAGGGTCACCAGGCCTCAGCTTGGGCCGTTAGAGCGGGCACCTCCGCTTCCTTCTTTAATCGCTCCACTCTTTTGTGGATGAGACAACTTCAAGCTCGCCTTCCAGCCAGGGATTCTAGGTCTCGTAGGGACATTAACAAAATTAAGCCGGACCTAGAATACACAGCAGACGCCTCCTTGGATGTGGCCCGTTTTGCGTCCAAAGCCATTGCATCTTCCATCTCCACCCGCTGGCTTCTCTGGCTAAAACAGTGGCAGGCAGAAGTGTGGGCCAAGTGGAGACTTGCCTCCTTTCCCTACTCTACATCCCTTCTCTTTGGTCCTCCATTAGAGCCCCTTCTGGTAGAGTCCAAGGATAAGAGGAAGGTTCTACAACCAACCACTAAAAAGCAGGAAGGTCGGAACCAATCCTTTTACCGTAGGCAGCCCTTTCGTGGCCAGGATAGGAGTGCTTTCAACTCCCATCCCCAACGACAGGCCCCCTCCTTTTCCAATAGATCAGGCAGGAACAACTAGAGATTCCAGCCCAGAAAGCCTTTCAGGGACAATTCCAATTGTGCCTTTAAGAGGCAGAAGTGACTGCCTGGAGAATCTCCCAATTGGGGGGGGGGCATCTGGCGGCCTTCACAGATCGTTGGGACGACATCACCAACGCCGCGTGGGTCAGGTCCACAATCAGATTCGTCCTTCTGGATTTGCGCTCCAGCCCTCCGAACCACTTTGTCACATGTCCAATCGCCAGGGACCCTCAAAAGAGGTTCTTGGTAGAGCAGGTAGTTCACCATCTACTCCAAATTCGGGCTATTCAACCTGTGCCTCCAGGCCAGGAAGGATCAGGGTTTTATTCTCGTCTTTTTATCGTACCAAAGTTTTCGGGGGTTGGAGGGCAATCTTCGATCTAAAATTTTTAAATCAATTCATCAGATACAGGAGATTCAAGATGCACTCTCTCCTATCAATTCTGGAGACTGTTTGCAGACCCGATCTCCTCACATCAGTGGACCTTACCAAGGCTTACCTCCATGTGCCAATTCACAGACGGCACAGGCGGTTTTTCCGCTTTGTACATGCGGGCCTCCACTTCCGCTTTGTACATGCGGGCCTCCACTTCCAATATCGGGCCCTTCCCTTCGGGCTGTCCTCAGCCCTGAGGGTTTTCACGAAGCTTCTGTCGGTCGTAGCAGCCCATCTGCGGGCCAGGCCCATCTGGATCTTCTGCTACCTGGACGACATCCTGTTGTTGTCCAGGTCACGCATCCAGGCCCTCAGGGACCTCCAGGACAACCTTCAGATGTTAGGGGAAGTGGGGTTCTCCATCAATCGGGAGAAAAGTCACTTTGTCCCACTTCTCGCCTGGTGCACCTGGGAGCCCTCATAGATTCCTCCCAGGGGAAAGTCTTTCTGTCTCAGGACCACCAGAGCAGTCTCAGGGAGTTAGCCAAGGAGGTAAGGGGGAGACAGCGGGTCCCTCTTCTTCAGCTGTCTCAACTGCTGGGGAAGATGGTCTCCTGCTTCTCCATCGTCCCTTGGGCACGGCTTCACAGCCTCTGCCTCCAGTGGTTTCTTCTGCCATTCCAGAAGACCAACAGCAGCTGTTCCCTAGTGAAGGTCAGCCTGACCCCAGAGGTCCGGCTATCCCTGGACTGGTGGATCTCCCCAGCCACAGCTCAGGGCTCTCTTTTCAGGGAACCTCTGCATCTCATAGTAACAACGGACGCGAATCTGACGGGTTGGGGAGCTTACCTGGAGGATCAGGTAGTTCAGGGGCTTTAGTCCGACTCCGACCAATCCCACAGTATGAATTGGCTAGATCTGAGGGCCATCCATCTGGCTCTCCTTCATTTCCAGTCCTCTCTTCAAAACACACATGTGCTAATCCGGACGGACAACACTATGGCCAAGGAGCATGTCAGCCGCCAGGGGGGGACGAGAGCGGTGTCTCTCATGGAGTCTGCCTTTCGCCTAGGAACTTGGGCGGAAGCCAACCTTTTCTCCCTACACGCCGAACACATCTCGGGATCAGACAACGCCAGAGCAGACTGGTTAAGCCGCACAATGATCGACCCTGCAGAGTGGAGTCTGAATCGTCACATATTTCATCAGCTGTCGTCCAGGTACGGGACTCCAATCCTGGATCTTTTCGCAACATCATCCAACAACCAGCTGCCAAGGTACCTGTCTCGATACATAACACCAGACACAGAAGGGACGGACGCTCTTAAGGTGCTGGTGGCCTCGCGGTCTCCTGTACGCCTTCCCTTCCCCCTAATACAGAGGGTGATTCGGAAAGTGATAGAGGAAGAGGCCGAGCTCATCCTAATTGTCCCCCATTGGCCGCGCTGACCATGGTACGTGAACCTGATCAATCTTTTTGTGGAACCTCAGTGGCTTCTACCAATGATTCCGTCCCTCCTTCATCAAAGCTCCATTCACCACCTCGACCTGCACTGGCTATGCCTAACCGCTTGTAGGCTGAGCAGGCAGTCCTGAGGGCGGATAACCTTTCCGAGAACTGTAATCCATACCATTCAGGCCTCCCACCGCTCAGCTACCAACAGGATATATGAATCTAAGGTGGCAGACCTTTGTAGCTTGGTGCCTGGCTCGAGGGGAGGATCCTCTGAAGGCTGTGGCATCCCAGCTTCTAGACTTTTTACAACAGGGGCTTGATAAGAGACTATCTCCAAATACCTTGCGGCTCTCTCATTAGTTCTCTCTCTTCACCAAGATGAGCCCCTCTCATTGCACCCCCACATCCGCAGATTCCTTAAGGGGGCATCCAATCTCTGCCCTCTTGTCATGCACCGATTCCCTTCCTGGGATCTAACCAAGGTCCTCGACTTTCTTACTGAACCGCCCTTTGAACCCCTCAGGTCGGCAACCCTGTATCACCTCACGCTCAAGACTGCCTTTCTGGTGGCCATAACATCTGTGCGTAGGGTTTCAGAGCTGGCGGCCCTTTCCATCCGGTCTGACCTGTGTGTGTTCCACCCAGACCGGATGGTCCTTCACATTGACCCCACCTTTGTCCCAAAGGTGAATTCAGCATTCCATCGCTCTATGGATCTCTCTCTTCCAAATTTCTGTACTGCTCCATTTCACAGTCTGGAGCGCAAATGGCACAAGCTAGACGTCAGGCGTACTCTTAAAATCTATATCGCCAAGACGGTAGTCTTCAGACACAGTGAAGCCCTCTTCGTCTCTTTCCACCCTACCAACAAGAGGCTGAAAGCTTCTCCATCCATGATTGGATGATGGATCAGGTCTGCCATTGCTCAAACTTACGTCACGTATCATCTCACTCCACCCAACATTACGGCTCATTCCATGCGCAGCGCAGCTACGTCAGCGGCGTGGGCACAACAGGCCTCGGTGGAAGAGATCTGCAAGGCAGCGACCTGGTCTACTCCTAATTCGTTTATGCAACATTACAAGGTGGATCGATATGCATCGGCAGATGCAGCTTTTGGACGGCGAGTGCTCCAACAGGTTCTCCCTTCTTCCAGCTCCTAGGCCAGTCTCATGCCCTCCCAGGGACACGCCAGCTTTGGTACGTCCCATGCATGACCACTGTCTCTACCAACTTTGGAGAATGGGGCGTTGGTTCAGCGGTCATCCCCACCCTTGGGATCCTGACCTACCTCGCAGGGGTGATCTGGGAGCATGTTGTGTAGTCACTGGACGGAAAGTGATTGTTCACCGCACAGCAATCTACTTATCTCCTTCATCATCAAAAGCGGGAGCATGCTCCTCAGAGGCGATGACATCACTTTGGTAGACTCAGTTCTATTGGTTACTGACTGAGTTAACCCATGCATGACCGCTGTCTCCACCTGCCCAGAAAAGGGGCCTATCAGGTAAGAACCAACGCCCCATTTCCTGACAATCCTCTCCAGGCTGCGCTGCTGCTTGTGCACTTTTCCTTTCCACATAACTTTCTATTAATGTGCTTTGATACAGCACTTTGGGAACATCCAACTTCTTTTGCAATTACCTTTTGAGGCTTTCCCTCCTTATGGAGGGTGTCAATGATGGTTTTCTGCACAACTGTCAGGTCAACAGTCTTTCCCATGATTGTGATTCCTACTGAACCAGACTGAAAGACCATTTAAAGGCTCAGGAACCCTTTGCAGGTGTTATGACTTAATTAGCTGATTAGAGTGGGACACTTTGAGCCTAGAATATTGCACCTTTTCACAATATTCTAATTTTCTGAGATTGTGGATTTGTGGTTTTCATGAGCTGTAAGCCATAATCTTCACAATTAAGACAAATCACGGCTTGAACTATCTTGCTTTGGATATAATGAGTCTATCTCATATATTAGTTTCACCTTTTAAGTTGCATTACTGAAATAAATGAACTTTTGCACGATATTCTAATTTTTCGAATTTCACCTGTATAGGCAAAAGGGGAAATGCAAATCCTAGGTGTTGTCTGAGCAAATCTTTTCTTGCCTAATTAGTTATGTGGAGTTTCTGCCTGACCCAGTCTTTCTGAATGGACTACCAAATCTACATTTCTAAAAGCTGACCTCGAGTTTCTGCTTGGAATAGGGAGACTGGTGCTGGTTTCTGCCTCCCTTAAGATTCCCCCCCCCCATTTCTCCTTTAGGGGAAATATTCTATCTTGCCTTTTTAATATTCGCCAAAATAGTTCATTCTCTAGGAGGGTATTTATTCTTTATACTATTTATGTAGTTTGTATTTGAATTGCACCAGTGGGCTAAAACAATTTCGTTGTATTTATTATGTACAATGACAATAAAGGCTTACACTATTATAGGGTGGGTGGGCGCTGAGTTTCTACAGTGTTTAGTTACAAGATCATTGCTGTGACGTCCATTTGTCAATAGAATTTGCGGGGGGGGGGGGAACCAACTAGATGGAAAAACATCAGCCAATTAAGTGTTTTACGAGGAGCAGGATTTAAACGCGCCCACTTTGAAGCTATGAAACTTAGCGGGAGGCTTTGGGCCAATCGCACACGTCTATTCCCCCCTTATTGGTAAGATTATTAGGTCAACAGGGAGAACAATAACTTATGCAATTAATCGCCCTACGTGTCCCTTTTGTTTACGTGGACATTTTCACTCAACTTGGCAGACGGGACCGGAAGCCTTCAATCCTACGCACCATGCGCGCCCTGCTTGGACAGGCGGAGAATGCAAGCGCAGCAGCGCCGTCCCTGAAGCTCTGGCCTCTCGCCGCGCAAGGCCTTCAGCCACACCCAGCCCTCTCCGGCGCCCGGCGGGCGGCGCAGGCTCCGCCTCATCGTCCCGACTCTCCTTGCGCCCTACTGCGGCCCCGCCTCCACTGGTAGGCCCAGGCTGCGCTCGCTTCGCCCCATCTCAGGCCTCTGCTCTGTCGAGAGCGGCGCACTCCGCTGCCTCCGATGGGGAAAAAATCGAGGGCGGCGCCGGCGGGACGCCGTCCGATCCTGCAGCTCTCGCCGCCGGGGCCTCGTGGAGGACGGGAAGAAGCGGCGCCGGGGGACGGGGACTCGGCGTCAGAAGCGGGTGAGGGCGTCGGCGGAGTCGTCTGCCACCGCGCAGTGCGGCCTACAGGCTTTAGGGGAGGCGGGGAGAGCGCTTCACCGGCTGCCCTTAATGAAAGGAGTTGGGGGTTAGGGCTTTCCCCGGCCTTTTCTTTTTGTGTGTGAGCGCAGAGCTGCGTCCTGCCTTTTGCCGCGTGTGTTAACGCTTGCCCGTCAGACGACAACAATGGGCGCCTCGCTCGCTTTTTTGCCGAGGAGCTTCAGGAAGCCCAAGGAAGGCGTTTTCCGCCTTCCTTAGCTTAGCCTACCTACCCTGGCGGCTGGCTTTGCGGGTGGGAAACGTCCTTTGGGGAGAAGGTAACTTCTTCCAGGCTTTCCAGTAAGGCTGTCAAACTTCTGAACAAGACAAGGACCCCTCCTCCCCGAGGGGATGATGTGGAAATAACGTGCCGCCTGGAGATGGTGGATGGCCTTGGAGTGATATTGGACCGGAATTACCCCTGTCAAATAATGATGGGGGCAGTTGATGGCGGTATCTTTCCGCAAATATGTTTTGGCGCATTATTTAAAACGTCGGGGTTGGGATTATAACTTGCTTTTCCAGGCTTTGCACTGTTGGTTCTGAGGGAAATCCTGAAGCACTTACAATTAAAGATGGGGAGGGTGATTCCAAGATACTGTGCTAAAATCATACTAAACATTATATAAGTGGATTGATTGACAGGCAGCTTCAGTCAACCAGGACTGAGCATTAAAAAAATAAGGATAAAAATAACCTCAATAATTAAAACCATGAGTTTCACTATCAAAAATATGGTTAGTCAGTCTTTTATCTTTAAGGAAAAGGCAAGTGATTGACTATTGATGCCCAGTGTGAAAAGTCTATATATATTTAAGCACAGTAGATATGATCTGTAGCCAGAGTTAAAAGTATATTATTACTAGCCGTGTACATTTTTCACATTTTAGCATCTGTAGTTGAAAGAAGCCAACTGAAATAGTTGAGCAATAAAATAAACAATATCTGTTTTGCAATTTAAAAAACATTAAATCTAGATAAATTACTCTTCCTGTGATTTTTGCAGTAGCAAAATCATTGAAAACAATCATTTGGATTTGAAATGGACTTTATTTATTTCCATTGGTGGACAGAACTAAGATATACCTGAAAGTTGCTTGAAGGAAAGCAACTGAATATTTTGTTAATGGTTTTTCCTTGTTATAAATTTAAATTCCTTTTCCTGCAGTCCCCATTACTACCTTTCATACAATTCTGGAGATTTTTTGAAGAGAGTGTGTGTGTGTGTGTGTGTGTGTGTGTTTGTTTGTTTACCGGTATATGTTGTGTGTGTGTGTTACAAAAATGAACAGCCAGCAACTGAAAGTAGCTATGCTTGACAAGATAGCATGGAGAACCCTTGCTTATAAAGTTGCCAAGAGTCTGATATGACTGAAGGGTTATAACTATTACTATATTGTTAATAAGTTCCTTTGCTTTCATGCCTTTAATTGCTACTTTTCTTGAGAGATCTAGGCAGAAAACCTGTTTCCCTTCCTGACACCACTAATGCATGTTTTTAATTATTTTTTATAGTGAGTATATTATTTTGAAGTGTTCATGGTTTATGTTTACTTTTTCCAGATGAATTTGAAGTAACTGAAGAGGTCCCAAAAATAGCCTCAAACCCTCCTCAGGCTAACATGCCGGTTGGTCCTGTACCAGTCAAACCAACAGGTACAATATTTCTCAATTCCATTTATAATAGTTCCTAAAGCTATAGTCACACTGTTGGCATACAACACATTTTTAAATGTTACTTATTTAACTTTTTGACTTACATTTTTTTCCATTAGAATCATACAGGTAGTCCTCGATTTATGACCACTCATTCAGCGACAATTGAAAATTATAAATGAAGAGGACTAACAACAGGTCTGCAAAATTGCAGTCTTTGCAATATCTCCACAGTCTCCTGATTGTGATGACTAGCTCGTAATTACAACATTTCAGCCAACTGTGATTGCCATGTGCAACTTTCCTTGCCGGTATTCCAGAAGAAAAGTCAGTAGGGAAGCTGGCAGGAAAAGTCACAAATTGTTCCCATTTATTTTTCTCCAGAGGAGTCAACTACAGAGCTCCTTGGCCACCAGTGCTCATCTGTTGCCCTCATTGGTTCACCCACACTCCCTAATGCCTGCCTTGCTAGTCTGCCTGCTCTCCCCCTTGCTAGTCTGCCTGCACTCCCCAGTGCTGCTAATGGCCCTCACCAGCACATCCATAACTTTCACCAGACTTACCACACTCCACACACTTCTCCTTGTCTAGGACTCCTGTCTCTACTCACTAAACCCACGCGGTAATGATAGTACGTGGGATTGCTGTCACTAAGCAATGCAAGGTTACCTGGCATTGCACTTTACAACCATGTTATTTAATGACAACAATCCCAGCAATCTAGTTGCAATCAGTCCAAACTGTAAACTGTTTTTAAACCCGTGATTTGTGTAAATCAAGTTGGATACAGGAGGTTTACAGATTAAATATTGGAGTTATTTTTCTGAATTGATTAAAATAAAAACTATTTTGCTTTAAAATAAATGAGAAAAGGATTATTTGTAATTTGTTATATAGTAACAATTTTAAAAGATATATCTTCCATCAGATTTTTGAAACCAGAATATTAATGTTCATAGTATAATTTGTCATACATATTTTATTTTTTAAAATTTGTACCAATTCCAAAGGATTCATGATACTGTACAGCAATAAAGAAAAGCATAATACCTATATCTCAATCAAAAGAAATTTTAAGCATGAAAGAAAAGAAAAGATAAAACCCATGAGAAGCACCTACAGTATTTCGACTAGGAATAAAATATTTAACACTGAAAAAGTTCCCAAAATTTATTTCACACAATTTTATCACAATATCAGTTCATTATTTGGGTGACAGCAACATTATTTAAAATCCAATTCAAACCATCAACCCATAGTTTCTTTGGAAGGAGCTAAAATTTGTATCAGCGGCATTAATTCAAGAACCTGCAAAATTCTAATTTCCTGATGTGATTCTTGGCATTCCCCAATCATATCCTAAATTTGATTTTGCTGCTGTAACATATTTCATATGACTTAGATGAAAAGATTGCATTTTCACTCTTTTGACATGAGGGCAAACATAAATGAAGTCATAAACAGCATTACTCTCTACACATTATTTTATTTATGTATTAGATTTATGTATAAACTTTTCTCTAGGAGTCAATGTGGTTTTACATAGGGATCTCCTTTCATTTTACTTTCACAATAATTGCCTTTTAAAGTAGTTTGGGCTGAGTGAAGATGATTGTCTCAAATCACCCAGTAAGTTTCCATGACCCAATAGTGATCTCCCCACTATTACATGAATATTAACAGCTACACTGCACTGGTATCTAAAGTCTTAATGTAATCTGCATTGTTTCAGTTTAGAATGTTGGGTAAGCTCCATTGTTATTTGTAAATTAGGCTTAGATGTGCATACATTTTTACAATTAACAAAGGTTAAATAAATCATGGTTGAATGGGGGTATGGATTATTCTTTTATAGGCAAGCTATACTTTCCATTTTTTCTCTCTTTAAAAGGGAAAGAAGGCTTCTTTTTAAAAACACATGGTTGGTAATATAGTATTACTTTTGCAACAGGGATAAACTTGTTTTACCCTTTTTTGGAGTCAAGGATTTAAAAGTTCATTTTCAAATTTTTGCTTAAGCATACAAAAACTCATGCTATGGGTTTTCAGCTAATTTTTTATGATGCTATTTGGAAAAAATTACTGGTACTACAAAATTGAGTCTGGAAAGGCTGTGTGTAGTCCACACCTGGCCTGGTATGATTCATGCTTAAAAATTAAAAATATATTCGGGATTCAGGTTTGGTGGCAAAAGTGTTTGCTCTATAGTAGTAAGCACTATTAAATCTATTTTGGGTATTTTGTAGGTCAGTTATAAAATTGTTGCCGGGGAGTTTTTAATAAGTTGTCTGGCTAAATATAAGGACCTGTAAAAAAATTCAGACATTGAATTTTGGTTTGGATAATTGTTATTTGTTGCTGTCGTGGAATGCCAGATATGATAATGTTGATTTTTCTTTTAGGTGGTTTGTGTTTGCTTGGTACATATGCAGACAGTGATGAAGAGGACACTGAAATGACCGAAAAAGCAGCCCAATCTGCAGATGCAAATGGAAATAATTCAACAGACATCGATAGTACTTTGGCTAATTTTCTAGCGGTTAGTAGAAATGTTATTTTGGTTCATTAATTGACTTAGTCCTTGACCTAGTATAAAAGATTTTTTAAAAATCACAGTAGTACTTTACAACAGACAAGAAAAGAGAGAAAGCATCTGAGGGATAATGTTTTTAGGAGCTATTCAAACATTTTGTATAATGAAGTTTTTCTTTTCTAGATTGACATTAAATAAAAGTTCTTAAAATATGACATCTTCTACTTTTTCAAGGAAATAGATGCAATTACTGCTCCTTCCCAACCTCATGAGGCCACTGTACCAACTACGGCTCCACCGCCAACTCCTCCGCGGCCAGAACCAAAGGAGTCTGCTGCCAGTCAGGTTTTGGTAACTGCAAATGGAACAGACCAAGTAGCTGCATGGCAATATGACACTCAGTGCTCATTGGCAGGAGGTGAGCTCATTATAGCTAGTTTATTCATAGATGATAATATTGTGAGGATCACTTAAGCTCATTGCACTTCCCTATGATTTAAGGGTATTAATCTGTATCCTGCACTCTTGGACTACAAAGAAGTCTTGGGCTTTATTGTGTGTATTACTTGAAGACTACTATCAACCTCCTGTCAACTCCTGTCACTTTTTCTAAGAGCATTATATATTCAAGTCTCTCTACTTTGCCTTGCAAGATTTAGTTACCAGTCCCCCTAATAAACACTGCTACTCTCTGTACACTTCCATCAATTTGTTTGAATCCTTTTAAAGTGTGCTCATTGCTGGACCCAGTACTTGAGGTGGGATCAAACTAATTTACTTACCAAGAGTTGGTAACTGTAATTCTATTGATGCAGCTTAAAATTGCATCTACATTTTTAGCAGCTGTGTTAATATGCATATTCAGCTTGTGATCAATTATAATTTCTAGATCATTTTCAGATCTACTATTGCCAAATCAGATATCCCCTCCATCCTTTGTTTGTTACTTTGCTTTATTTTTTCCTAAAGAAGAACTTTGTATTTTTCTTTATTCAATTTCCAATCTTACTTTTCTAATTTATTATTTTGGATTTTGTTTCTGTCTTCTGGATTATTAACCCATCTCTTCATCCAAGTCAAAGATTATTCAGATATATAAAGACTGATTGAAGTCCTTTGTTCTCTTTAACTAAGAATATTTGGTGTTTTTATGAGGCTGAATGCAAAGAGTTTTACAAGATTGAGCTTTGAAACTGAAAGATTATTAAAAGCAATTTATGAATTTTGTCTTGTTTAACAATTTGGGATTTACTCAAGAGACGGGAGTGGGGGAAATAGGGAGCAAATTCAATTGCAATCCCTGTTTAATGTGCGTGTATAGAGAAATATGGAGATGCTCAATAGCATAGTCTAATTATTTGTTGATTAATAAAGAAGGGCAAAGTTGCTCATTAATATTTGGTTTTTCCCACAGTGGGAGTAGAAATGGGAGACTGGCAGGAAGTTTGGGATGAAAACACAGGCTGCTATTATTACTGGAACATTCAAACAAATGAAGTTACTTGGGAACTACCTCAGTATCTTGCAACGCAAGTCCAGAGCCTCCAACCTTACCAACACAGGTAAAATTAAAGAACTGAACAATTTCAGAAGTTAAATTGGATTTGTTTTTTTAACCTAAACCTTTACTAAAACTGCTCTTTCATTAGTTCTGCAACAGAGGCTAATGAAAGCTACCAGGTGGCTGCAGATACCAGTTCTCAGGGGAAAGGTGGAGGTGGTACTAGTAGTACCATTGCTGTTCCTGCTGCTGGTAGTATTGGACGTAGGACAATTCTTTCAAAACGTGAGCTGAGAAAGGTCAGTATCAATTTGAATGAAACATTTCCATAAACAGTGTCTGCTCTTTTATCGTTCTTTCCTCAAAATTGTATATACCTTTCTTTTTTCAAATCAAGAGTGGCTAGTTCACACTTTGGAGTACTTGATGTTGTAGAAAATCAACTTGTATAAATTAGGTTGCTAAGAGTTCGTATCTAAATATTATGTATCAGGATTCTCAAACTCTATGATGCCATGACCCTAAAATGTTAACATGAATTTCTGTGACACCCCCCCCCCCAACAGAAAATATTTCATTGGGGTAAGAGTTAAGCAATAAATGAGTATAACATTTTAAATAATAGTATTTAAAGTATATCTTTACATGAAACTCTGATAGAACTTTACAACCATAAAAAAATATAATTTGGGAATCTTCCCCAATCTTCTTTTTAACAGGAGGCCTGTGCTGCTTACTTCAGCATTCATTTCTGAATTCTGGTTTTAATTTTGAAGCAGCCACTTTCCTTCATTAAAATTGGGGGGGGGGGGGGAGACTTCATCTTAAATCAACTTCTCTTAAACTGTTCTTTAAGTATTGCAACGTGCAAAAGATTGGTAGGCCAATACAGGCCTACCGAAATAATAGTCATTAACTTGATATATTCAAACATTTCAAAGAAACTGTTGGTGGAGCTGGGATTCTTAGGTTGCTTTGCATTCTACATATTTTTTTATTAAGCTGGTAAACTTCTTTATAAAGGCCTGCGGCAAACAGGCCAGATGAATGGATGCTGGGAGACAGAGGCAGATTTTTTCCCCCTTGTTTTCATCCCCAAAAACTAGGTGTGTCTTATAGTCCAAAAAATACGGTATATATTTATTTATTAAATTTATATGCCATCCATCTCACTGTCCGAAGTAACTGGAGAGAGTCTAGAGAGCAGCGTTCCAGAGCTAAATGCTGCAAGTGCAGTTTATGAACTTTTGAAATACTTGATTGGCTCTTTACTGTCAAGTATTCTAGTAATTCCTAGAACTACTAATGTTCTAATCACTAATGTGATTTTTGAATGTTTTGTCTGACATAGTTGAAGAAGTTAACATTTTGATGGAAAAAAATCTCCTTAACTTTACAGGAGGTGAATGAAGGCATCCAGGCACTATCAAGCAGTGAAGAAGAGAAAAAGGGAGTGGCTGCATCTCTGCTGGCTCCTTTGCTTCCTGAGGTAGTGAAGGAGGAAGAGGAGCGCTGGAGGCGGAAGGTTATATGTAAAGAGGAAGTGGAGCCATTGATGGAAGAAGATGTGACGGCAGAACAAACAACAGCCATTTCTGATCAGCAGTTGGAAGGTGTTCATGATATTGGGGAAGACCCCTCTCAGGAAGACCTGTGTAGTGTGGTGCAATCAGGAGAAAGTGCAGAGGAAGAAGAAGAGCAAGACACTCTGGAACTGGAAATGGTATTGGAGAGGAAGAAGGTAGGTTATATATTATGTAGGAATTATTTTATTAAGGTTGTAGCTAACTAAGAAGAAAAGGATGTACTTGCAGATACTGCATTGAAGGAAAAGCAATAACATCTTTCCATGATTCTACAAAGGGAAATCCCATTTTGGATTAACTTGCTGTTGTGTTCTTCAGCATCTAAAAGAAATGTGTGTTAGATTTGCCTTCTAGGAGAAAACCGTTATCAGTTCTATCTTTTAAGATACAGATCCTTGGCAATAAAATGCCAAAAACACATTTAGACCATCAGTATGCGGACGATACACAGTTGTATCTGTCCGCCCCGTGCCAACTCAGTGAAGCGGTTGACGTGATGTGCCAGTGCCTCGAGGCTGTTAGGGTCTGGATGGGGGTTAACAAGCTTGTACTCAACCCGGATAAGACCGAGTGGCTGGTGTGTTTCCCTCCTACTAACTGGCCAAGTTTGCCATCTCTCAGGCTGGGGGGTCAAACAGTACGCCCCTCAGACAGGGTCCGCAATTTGGGAGTGCTCCTGGACCCACAGCTGACTTTTGAACACCACTTGTCGGCTGTGACCAGGGGGGCATTTGCCCAGGTTCGCCTGGTGCACCAGTTGCGTCCCTACCTGAACCGGGAGGCCCTCACAACAGTCACTCGTGCCCTTGTGACCTCTAGACTGGACTACTGCAACGTGCTCTACATGGGGCAGCCCTTGAAGAGCATTCGGAGACTTCAGCTTGTCCAGAATGCAGCCGCGCGAGCGATCGTGGGTGCACCTCGGTTCACCCACGTAACACCTATCCTCCGCGAGCTGCACTGGCTGCCTATTGGTCTTCGGATACGCTTCAAGGTGCTAGTCGTCACTTATAAAGCCCTTCATGGTATTGGACCTGGGTACTTGAGAGACCGCCTGCTGCCAATTACCTCCAATAGACCGATTAGATCCCACAGATTAGGCCGCCTCCGAATTCCATCCGCCGGCCAATGCCGGCTGGCGACTACCCGGAGGAGAGCCTTCTCTGTGGCTGCTCCAACCCTCTGGAACGAGCTCCCCGTGGAGATTCGAACCCTCACCACCCTCCAGGCCTTCCGCAAAGCCCTTAAAACCTGGCTGTTTTGACAGGCCTGGGGCTAAAGAGCTTTTGCCCCCCCCCCCTCGAATGGTATGGTTGTTGTGTGCTTTTAAATTGTGTATTGTTTTGTTCGTCTTTTTTATCCCTTATCTGTATCCCCTTCCCTGACTTGGATTGTGAGCCGCCCTGAGTCCCAGGGTGGCATATAAGTGCAATCAATTCAATTCAATTCACCTGTTTCTCCAAATCAAAGATGATATGTATTTTTGTGGAGGCTATATATGTATAATATGCTTTCTTCGTTCTCCTGTGCGCTACTTGGGGAATCCAAGCATGGGTTAACTTTGTCCATTAGCCTAGAGACTGAGTTATGTAATTATTGACCACGCCTCCTCTGACTGGGATAGTTCAATTTTTTAACTCAGTCCAGCCTTAAAGAGACGCAAAAAATGTTCCTCCAGGATAATAGACAAAATTAACTCATTGGACTCGGATTCTTCATGCTACATATTTATCGTGGAACACAGTTTGATTGTGGATTGTCAGAATTCGTTCGCGTTTGAATTTAAAGACCTTATGGTTCCTTGCGGCTCTAGCGGCCGAAGGAACACTCACCAGGAGGATTGCTTATCGGGCGCTTGAACGGGCCTAATCAGAAGAGAGTCGGTTCGCCACTCAATCCTGATCAGTGGCTCATGTGTCCTGTGCCAAAATGCCAGGCAAAAAGACACCCCATGGACTCAGAAATCGAACATCTCATTTCCATCAACGCTAAGGAAGGGTGTTCTGACCCCCCCACCCCCCTGGCCTGTGAATCACCCAGACACAGGCTTGGCTGTTTGCCACTCTTTAATCATGGAGTTATCGATTCCTTTGGTTGAAGGCCCAGACAAGACTCACATGTAAGAATAGTTGGCAGCAACCCAAAATCCAACAGGCATAGATACAAGACAGACAGAGTTTTCCAATACTGTTTCAAACGGTTGTGTCCTGCAAATGACCCCTCCCAACTTCTCCACTTATATATTCTCTTGGAAGGGGCCAAGCCATAACCAACTGGGCTTAATTATCGTCTCTGAGTTTGCCTCCGGAGCTGCTGCTTCCGTTTCTCCGCCCTTCTTAATCTTGTGTCAGGGACAAATTGCCTTGAATCTTCCCCACTGCTCCATGCCTCAGGCACCTCCTGGTGGCCAACCAGCCTCTCTGGTCCCTGCTCTGAGTCTGAACCCTGCCCAGGGTTCTCCATATCTTCTTCCCTGGCAGACTCATATGGTTCCTCGCTATCTGAGTCCATCAGCAGCTCAACCAGATCCTGCTGGGCCATAATAGAAGGGGTACCTCAGGGGCAAGAAAGGCTAGGCTTTTACTCTATCGTCTTCTTAGTCCCCAAAAGCTCGGGAGGATGGCGAGCTAGCCTAGACTTTCAGTCTCTGTCTGAAATACCAGAGGTCCAAAATGCAATCGTTCAAAAGCATCCTAGCCTGCATTCGACAGGGCGATCTACTGACCTCTGTAGATATCAAGGAGGCATACCTCTATGTGCTGATACACCCATCGCATCGAAGGTTCTTGCAATTCCAGTTTGCGGGGTGCCATTTTCAATACCGGGCCCTCCCATTCGACCTTCCACGAACCTTCACGAAGTTGTTGGGGGTGATAGCGGTATCCCTTCGGTCAATTCCTGTAAGGGTCAACTGTAATTTAGACGACATCTTGATACTGTAGTCTTCCCCAGATCAGGCAAGGCGGGATTTGCAGACCACGATCGACGCCTTGCAACATCACAGCTTTGTTTTGAACTTTCCAAAGTCACTTGCACCCGACCATGTCCCTCCTCCATCTCGGGACCATCATCGACTCCGAACGGTGCATGGTGTCACTTTCCCAGGAGAGACGCCGAAGTCTTCAGACCCTGGTGAGTCAGGTGCAAACGCAGCAACCTCTTCTCGCAGTCCTCTCCCAACTTCTGGGAAAGATGATCTCATGTTTAGACATTGTCCTGTGGTCGAGGTTTCACGCACGACCTCTCCAGTGGTTTCTACTCCCATTTCAGAGGGCTCACACCAGCCACTCACAAACCAACGTCTGGTTGCCTCCCAAGATGTTGTGATCGCTCCGCTGGTGGACATCCTCCAAGATCCTCAAAAGGAGTCTCTTCAAGGAGCTGGACCGCATTGTAGTAATAACAGACATGAGTCTATTCGGATGGGGAGCCCATGCCTTGGACCGAGTGACGCAGGGTCGCTGGAGCACCCAGGAGTTGCGGAACAGCATCAACTGGCTAGAGCTTTGAGCAATCCGCCTAGCCCTCCACGACTTTCAAGACCTGGTGACAGCCAACCACGTGTTGGTTCTCATGGACAATGTTGCTTCCAAGGAGCATGTCAACCACCAGGGAGGCAACAAGTCTCAGGTCTTGATGCTGGAAACGGAACGTCTTCACCACTGGGCAGAGACTCACCTGTTATCACTTTGGGCAGAGCACATATCGGGCACAGCCAATGTATAGGCGGATTGGTTGAGCAGGACCACAGTAGACCAGACGGAGTGGCAACTCCATCCAACTCTATTTCAGGAACTGTCTCGCCGCTTCGGCCGTCCCCAAGTGGATCTTTTTGCTCAACCACACAATACACACCTGTCGAGATTCTTCACCAGGTTCTACGTACCGGAAGCAGAGGCACCGACGCCCTTTGCAGACCCTGGCCAGAGGGTCTTCTATACGCCTTCCTGCCTCTCCCACTTGTGCCGCTAGTCAGCCAGAAGATTCTGTTGGAACAGGTGGAAGTCCTCCTGGTCGCACCAATGTGGCCCAGACGCTCATGGTACGCCGACCTTGTCCATCTTTCAATATCCCGACCGTGGAGAATTCCAGACAACCAGATAACTCTTTCCCAAGGGGCTCTCATCCATCCGAACCCCCAGCTACTACAATTAGCCATGTGGCATGTGAGTGGGCTATCCTAATTTGTCAGCACTTCTCTGACAATATAGCAATAGCAATAGCAGTAGACTTATATACCGCTTCATAGGCCTTTCAGGCCTCTCTAAGCGGTTTACAGAGAGTCAGCATATTGCCCCCAACAATCTGGGTCCTCATTTTACCCACCTCGGAAGGATGGAAGGCTGAGTCAACCCTGAGCCGGTGAGATTTGAACCGCTGACCTGCTGATCTAGCAGTAGCCTGCAGTGCTGCATTTAACCACTGCGCCACCTTGGCTCTTATACAAGGTCATCGCCACAATCCAGGCAGCTTGGCGTCCATCCATGACACAGATTTATGAGGCTACCTGGCAGGCCTTCTGCAGGTGGTGCCGGTCAGTCTCTGTGGACCCGATTACGGCATCCATTTCACAGGTACTAGACTTCTTACAATTGGGCATGGACAAAGGGCTAAAGCCCAGCACTCTCCAACAGCAAATTGCAGCATTGTCGACTGTGATTGGAGGTGGCCAGGGCCGTTCCCTCGCTCACCATCTGAGGGTCCGGTCCTTCCTGAAGGGCGCATCCAACCTCAAACCGCCGGTGGTCCATCGTTATCCTACATGGGATTTACCGCTAATGCTTAGAGCTCTCACAGCTGAGCCTTTCGAGCCCATTCGTACCATCAGTCTCAGATTGTTGACCCTCAAAACCGTTTTCTTAGTAGTGATTACCTCCGCTAGAAGGGTCTCAGAGCTGGCAATACTATCAGTACGTGAGGATCTCTGTACATTCCATTCAAACAGAGTCATCCTATGATTGGATCCGGCATTCCTGCCAAAAATTAACTCTTTGTTTCACAGGGCACAAGAACTTATTCTTCCAGACTTTTGGCCTCAACTGTCACACCCTCAGCAACGAAGGTGGCACCACCTCGATGTTCGCAGGGCGCTCTTGTCGCTATGTGAAACGCACGCCGTCATTCAGGAGATTGGAGGCTACATTGTTTTTCGTATCTTTCCAGCCAGCATCCATGGGACAGAAGGTGTCCTCAAACACCACTGGGTGCTGATTGAAAGCGTGCATTGCCCTCGCATATGAATCCCAATCCCGACCTGCACCCAGGCGCATCACTCTCCATTCCACCAGGAGTGCGGCCACCACGGCAGCCTGGACAACGCAGGCTTCGGCGGAGGACATATGTAGGGTGGCGACCTGGTCATCACCATCGCCCTTCATCCGACATTATAAAGTGGACATGTATGCCTCAGTAGAGGCGTCCTTTGGGCGGCATGTCTTACAGAGGGCTGTATCATCATCCATGGCCCCTGACCAGCCTACATCCCGTCCTTGAAACTCATTGCTTTGCCATGTCCCATGCTTGGATTCCCCAAGCAGCGCACAGGAGAACGACCGTTGACTTACCTGAACGGTCTGCTATGTACGCTGTGAGGGGAATCCAAACTCGGCTTCGGCTGGTCTGGACATTGGCATTGACTTCACACTCACACGCATGCAATGTATCTACTTATCTACTTACCTTCTTGTATGCTGATTCATTTGCTTCTCTTGGATCGGCTGAGCCTTCATACAAAACTGATCTATCCCAGTCAGAGGAGGCGTGGTCAACAATTGCATAACTCAGTCTCTAGGCTAATGGACAAAGTTAACCCATACTTAGATTCCCCTCGCAGAGCACATAGAAGGACCGTTCAGGTAAGTCAGTAGTCGTTCTATTGAGAATTTGTGTACTACATTATTACAGAGTTATTATCCATAGTGTTTAATTATTTTAGAATTCAACTTGACATTTTTTATATTTTCTGTTCTATAGAAAATCAAATGCCTGGTTGGAAAAAAAAATATACTGATCAAATTCACTGTCTGTGGGGCGGGGGAAGTAATTATAGATTTACAAACAAGTAGTGGATATGGCCAATTAGACAGCAGTTAACACAAAAAGTAAAGTGAGGCTTAGAGAAAAAGGTCTTAAAAGTAATGAGGAAAATGATTATATAATAGTGTTATAAACATACAGTCTTTTATTATTTAAGGCAGATAGGAGCAATGAATGAATGAATGAATTCTCCAATACTGAAATAATGTTTCATTTTTATAGGCAGAATTACGAGCTTTGGAAGAAGGTGATGGGAGTGTTTCAGGCTCCAGTCCACTTTCTGATGCAAGTCAATCAGATCTAACACGGCGGTTGTTACCAAAGCAAGGGAAATGGAAGCTATTTGGAGTTGCTAGTCCTGAATCTACAAGCCGAGGGTCTAGCAAGACAGGCCAAGATAGTCCTGAGCCTGGAGAAACTGGTAGGATTCTTTTCAGATCTTTGATTAATCTTAGTTGCTTATATCTTTCTGTCTATTGTGCCAAATTATTCTGAAAGAAAGATGTTTAAGGAAAGATGGGGAATTGTTAAATTGGGCAGAGGAAATGCTTGGGGAAGGATAACAGCAGTAAGAATCTTCCCAAAAGATACAGGAATATCCAGCAGAGAAATGGCAGAGTCTCTCAACTCTTTCTCTTAACTCAGTGGTTCCAACCTTTTTTTGGCATTGCCCCACCTAAACATCTCTAAAATCCTGATGCCCCCTCCGTGACATATAATTCTTACTTTACTCAGAAAGTGAACTCTACTCACACAGAGGAAGCCTAAAAGGCCATTAACTTGGTTTAAACAAGATTCAAATTGCCCCCATTAAATATCAAGTTGCCCTCCTATGGGGCATGAGCCCAACGTTGGAAACCATTGTCTTAACTCTTTTTCCCAAGGAAATCTGTTTAAAGGGGCCCAAGTACAGTCAAGACAGCTAATAACCTCAAGGGAACTTGCAAATGTTATTTTTGTGTGTATGTGATCTTTGAGGAATCATGGAGAACAGGCTACCAACGTTCCAGATGAGTAGAAAATATTTTGTGCATACATTTTAAAAAAAGGAGGGGAAACATAGTTATTTACATGGTACCAGGCAAACTCTGGGACAGATTACTGAAATATATAGTTTGTAAACATTTATTAAAACATGTATAGTTTGGCAAGAGCTAACTTTGGTACTAATTTCCTTTCCCCAACAAGTTAGTTGACCAGGGGAATGCAATGGACAGAGTCTTGACTTCAGCAAAAGATTTGACAAATTCTCCCAGGAGATTCTGGTAGAGAAAATAACAAAATATGGGCAGGATTATACTACTTTTAGATGGATATACAGATGGTTGAACAGTAATATCCCATGAGCATGTATCAAGCTGGACTCCATTCTAGGTCCTGTGCTCTTCAGGATTAAATAAGCAATCATCACATTTGCAGACAACATAAGGTTGAGGGAATAACAGTCACCTTGGAGAATACAGTCAAGATTTTGATAGGCTGGAATAATAAGCAAATGTCAACAAGCTTCAGGGAAACCAAATGTTGTAGTTGTTTTCAAATATCAAGAGTTGTTTGTGAACCAGGATTTAGTCATTTCAGAAGAGAGGACAAGAAAGAACTGGTTTAAATTACAAGGAAGTAATTTGCATTTTTTGGTTCTGTGAGCCTTACATTCTGTGACTGTAGAGAATGAAAGTAGAGAGTAATATATATAGTCACTACTCTTGTTTTCTGTTCAGCTGTGAAGGAAGAACCAGAAACGGCTGATGACAACTTGGGCCATGGACCAGACGTGGAAGAATTTCAAGACAAAGTGAAAACACAAGGGGTTTTCAAAGTAGAAGATGAAGAGCAGGACTTAAAGGTGTGTGAGTTAAAAAAGGCTTTATAGTCAGAAGAGAATCATGTATTTAGGTATATCATTTGCAAATCTTGTTTTCCTGACACACAATGATCATTCATTTTCATATAATTAAGAGTGATATGACCTGAAACGATACAAGTATGATCATTTACAAGCTCAAATTTAAACACAGAATGAATAGCCCTAGTGTTTGTAGTGCAGTCTAGCTTATAGACTGAACTTTTTTCTCTGTCTTTTTGTGTTTGCATGTGAATTTGTCCTTAAGTCGTTGTTTGTACTTAATGTAGTGTAGGTTATTTTATCATAGAATACCTCTGAACCTTTTTAAGTTTTAATTATTTTTAAATGCTTCTAGTAAAACTTCTAGACATATTCTGTGCTGAATCCAAAAAAGTTATAGAATTTAAAAACAAATAGCATTTGATATGTAAAGGTATAATGCAAGTTCTAACAAGAAGTAGGCAGTCTTACTAATAACAGAAAGTATTTATTAGTAATGAGAAGCATACTGACTTATCTTTTTATGTAAGCATTTTAGCTTTTATGACTGTCAGTACTGAATAATGAAATAACAGCATTTTTGTGCAAAGTAGGTAAAAAAGTCTGCATTGGACATAATGATTACTGATTTATACATATTTAAAATTAGATAAGATCTTAAATTATCCCATCAGGATAAAATAAAAGTACATGGGCAATAAGATTCAGGACAATACATTTTTGAAAATATTTAGCTAAGATTGATTGGCTCAACTCTGGTCCTCATTAGTCACAAATTTTTTCAGCTGAGATTTACTATTCAGATCATGGATCTTTGTACAGTTCAGAATCCGCATTGCAATAGTCTTTTATGGTATGACTAACAAACCAAAACTTGACCTCTTGCTTGCTTTACTTTTGGCAGTTTCAGATTGGAGAGCTGGCCAATATGTTGATAAGCAAGCTGGAGTTCTTGGGCATCAGTAGACAGTCGATCTCTAACTTCCACATGCTACTGTTGCAGACTGAGGTAACCAGGGTTTACCTTTTATTAAAAAGAAACAATGGAATATAGGAAGCCATATACATGAAAGGATTGGGTTGTGACAAGAATTTAGGAAGTTCAAGTCCCATGGCATGAATAGCAGTCTCTATTTCTTTTCCCTTGTCCCTTCCTCCCACCAGCTTCTGGCTTTATTTAAGACAATATTTTATTTGCAGACATAATGGATGTTATGTAATCTTTATAATTAATTACAAGCTTTATCTTTACTGCTGCTTCCTATTCTAAGGGTTTAGCACTGTATAAAATTCTAGAGTTAAGTAGAATATGGCATGCATGTGGGCAGTTGTCTGCAAATTTTTCATTATTCTGTGTTTTTATCTCTCTCTGACAGACTCGAATTGCAGATTGGCGGGAAGGTGCTCTCCAAGGAAATTACCTCAAACGCAAATTACAAGATGCAGCTGAACAGCTAAAACAATATGAAATAAACGCCGCCCCTAAAGGCTGGTCCTGCCACTGGGACAGGTACGCACTCTTCTCCCCTTTTCACCTTTCACCTTTGACATCTCAGACATGATTTGTGATCATCACCACCTACCGACCTGCCGTCATCTGTCTGGAGACTGAGAGCAGCTGCACTTAGCGGTGCTGAGCGGGCAGAGAGCCTCTGGCACATACAGATTTTGAGCCAGCCACAAAAATTGGAGAAATATAAAGTCTATGTTAAGTGTATTGAAATGGATTTGATTCCGCGATTGGACAGAGCTGGTGTTTACTCTCGAATGTAAATGCGCTAAGGAGGGCGGGCTTGGGGGGTCGCGCATGCGAGAGCTCTGTGCACATTGCAGGATCTCAGGAACTACGCTCCCAAGTAACGTCTGTGTCCTTATGGAAAGCTCACTGCCTGAGGATCTCAACGAAGAACAAGATAACTATCTCCTGCCAGCAGGTCAGACCAAACTATTTCTTCTTATTTTTGGCTTTCTTGATTATTTTTGTTTATTTGAAATCTTTGCTCTTTTGTTTTTCAGCTCCCAGATCCTCTCCCTCTCAGTAGCCATTCACTATGTCTGACACCAAGAGTATCATACATGTGACTGCAGCAGTCCATGGGAGCAGCCATCTTTCATAAATTGGGCTGTTTCTCTTTTGCTATTCTGGAAGGAAATGAATCCTGAGACTACCTTTAAAGTCTATTTCCTCACACAGCCTTTAATTTCTTATCAGCCGCAAGCGAGTTGTTTCGCTCGCCCCCTACTCTTGGAGTAAGGGGGTCAAGGCTGTGATCACAGAGCCAGCACCACAAACAGTTTGGAGCAAGCTCACCTTGCCAATTCTTCCTCAAAGCTGTTTGTTGCCTTTGTGAACAGCAGTCCTTTTATAAGAGGTTCTTCCTGTGAAAGTATTCCACTGTCGCAGGATAGGACCACATTTTTGTGTCAGTGTGGGGGGTGAAGAGAGTAAAGCTTTGTTTTCTTTCTTGTGATTTAGGGATCATAGACGCTATTTCTATGTTAACGAGCAATCAGGCGAATCCCAGTGGGAGTTCCCAGATGGGGAGGAGGAGGAGGAAGGACAAATCCTAGAGAATAAAGCAGAAGCTCTTCCCAAACAAGCATTGAAGGAGAAAACTGAGTCTGGTGAGGAATCTACTGATAATGCTACAGGTACACACTTGGATGTTTTGCTAAAAGAAAACTAATGGGGGGAGGGACATTTTTAAAAGGGATTGACCATATTTAACACAGAAGAGTAGTTGCTACGCAAGCGTGCCTAAGTATCCACCTGTAAACTGAAATGAGAGTGTGTTATCTATATAATATATATTTTTGTATATAAATGAGGATATTCTTTTCATCATTGTGTGCTGTTCATGCATCATAGATATATGTTCTGACCCCCTCCTCCGTCCAGTAACGAAAGCCGAGATAAGCTTAAATGGAATCTCGGGACCAGAATCTTGGTGGCTGAAAGCCAAACAAACAAACAGATAAGGATCTTGGCAGCACGTCCGACAAACCTTGGCAGCAACTCAGACAAACCTTGGCAGCAATCCAGCCTGCCAAATTAGTTTCTCTTTAGTCAAAGCGTTGACTTCTGCAAGAAGGGCGTGGCACAAGCAGTCTTTTTTATAGTGTGGAGAGGAACCTAATGACCACCAGCCAAGCGTAATTACCTCCTGTAATTGCATAATTGTTCCTGACACCGAGTAGCTCTTCGATGGCGTGCATCCAGGAACAACTCACTGCTGGCTTCTGGATCACTTTCCCTTGTCTCCTCCCCACTGGTCCAAAGCTCAGGCGCCACCTGGTGGCCAATCAGTCTCTCTGCACCCTGCTCGGAGTCAGAACCCTGTCCAGGGTCCTCCACATCCTCCAGGGCCGACTCATAGGGCCCCTTGCTGTCGGAGTGTGGTGGCAGCTCCAATGGCACCTGCTGGAATTTATGACACTATCATTTGGGAGATAAGCAAAGCATGAATTAGCAACTAAGCCAAAAAGAGAACAGACAGAACAACTGGATGCCAAAATAAGAGAATTAGAACAAATGCATAAAACTCCAAAACACATAAGCCAAAAGAAAAACTGCTGATGAAAGAATTGCAGCAATTAAGTTCATTGGAAATGGGAAAACTACAAAAGAAGATTAAAAAAAGAATTTCAAGCATGTGAATAAATTAAGGAAATTTGTATCAGGTTAGAAAAAAGATTATCAGCAAAAATTTTTGCTGCAGACAGAAATTATAGAAGAATTGGTAGGTTTTTCCAAGGGACTATATTCAACAGTTAAGATTGAAGTTGCTATGAATAAATACATTGAATACTCTGTCCTTAAGAAATTTAATGGCCAACATAGACAAATATTAAGTAAGCCTATAGCTATCCAAGAAATAAAAGCAGCAATTTATTTTTTATTTATTTCAGTTTTATCCCACTGTTATTATTTTATAAATAACTCAAGGTGGCATAACTTAGGAAAGAATCAGATCCAGATGAGGTAATAGCTCAGTATTATGAAAAACTCGAAGGAATTGTTGCAACCACTGACAAACACAATGAATGATTTTTTTTAAAAGTGGTACCACAAAAATGAGAAGTAACATATTGCACATAACTTGGATTTACAGAGACAATGACATGGAGAAACTACAATAATACAAACCAATCTTTCTGTTGAATATAGATGTTAACTTTTAGAATACTAGTGAGTGTATTTGAGATATTATACATAAGGACAACAGGTTTATAATCAATTTAAGTAGAATACATCAGCAATAAATATGAATCAGTTGCCAAATATCTTAATTTTGATCTGAGCATCAGGATGCAGCTGTGGTAACTTTGAAATATAGTCATAACTCTCTTCATTGCCATTGTAATGAACAATCACTAAATGAACTGTTGTAAGGTGAGTATGTCAGTCAGAAAACAACAAAGAAGTTACAGATTAAATATTTATGATGTTTTAGTCATCCCTCTCCTTTTTTAATGGCATCTTTAACAAAATAGTGGAAACTGGCAGAGACTCAGAGGGTCTTTAAAATTCTTTTTCTAATTGTCAAAAATAGCTTAATGTATTTTGTCTTTCTGGTTAATTTTTCATCAATGATATATGGTGCATTAACTAGAGAACTTTAGTAACTTGTTTGTTCACTTATCAATATTTTATCTCAGCATAAGCTATTTTTCATTTTCTCTTTCTTTAAAAAATAATTAAAGAAAAAGAAGTAGGTTTGCCTTTGACAAAAAAGCCCCATATAATGATAGAAGCAATAAAATGTCCAAGCAAACTATCATATTTTTCGGAGTATAAGATGCACCTTTTTTCCTTAAAAAAGAGACTGAAAATCTGGGTGCATCTTATACACTGAATACATAATTTTTGCTTCCCGAAACCCCACCCCTTCACTAAAGTGGCCGTGCAGAGCCTTTAGGAGGCTTATAGAGTGCTCCTGGGGGCTGAGGAGTGCAGAAGTGAGCAAAAAATAGGCCGTTTTTTGCTCAATTTTGCCCAGCCCCCAGGAGCACTCTATAACCCTCCTAAATGCTATGCATGCCCTTTTTTGACAAAAACAGGGCTGTTTTTTGGCGGGGCACCCTCTAGGAGCACTCTACAAGCCTAAAGGCTATTCATACCCTTTTTTGACAAAAAATGGGACTGTTTTTACAAAAAATGGGCCATTTTGGGGAGCTCTGCAGAATGCAAAAACTTTTTTTAAAATGTGCTCTTCAAAATCTTGGTCTTATATGCCTGTGCGTCTTATATTCCGAAAAATATGGTAGTTAAAACTTTTTTTTATATGACTTTTTTCTTTCAGGTACTGTTTCTAAAGAATCTCTTTCTAGTCAAGCCGGAGCTACTTCTCTGGTGCCTCTCAGTCCATTTTGGACTGTTCTTCAGCCCTCTGTCCCAGTACTGCAACCCCCTTTACCTTTAGAAATGCCACCACCCCCACCACCCCCACCAGAATCACCCCCTCCCCCTCCTCCCCCTCCCCCACCTCCTGGAGAAGATGGAGAAATACAGGAAGTAGAAATGGAAGATGAGGGAGATGAAGAGCCACCAGCACCAGGAACAGAGGAAGATGCTGTTCTAAAACCTCTCCTTCGACCAGCTGTTGCCAACAGCCAGGTGAATTAATAGTCCTTGGAGTATTAATTGTATCTGTTCTCCACTGTGAAACCAATTTGACCTCTGTTGTTTGTAATGTATAGTCTTCCCAAAGCCATATCAGGAAGTAAACACAATTTTCATCACCTATGTATGCAAAATGAATTATGTAAATTATGTTTCTGTATTGGGCAAGAATTTTCAATCGGTATATACTTTGTTGTGAAAAATATATTTTTTTTACAAGAAATGATATGAAAGTTGGTGTAAGAGCTTGGGTTATGCTATTCAGGACTTAGGGTATCATTTGTGTGTAAGGAAATGAACTCAAATTTAAATTTTGTTTTCAGTTGAGTGCATTTATTTGTTTAGTTTGTATCTCACACATTATTAAAAACAATTCTAAAGTAGGTTGTTTAAAATTAATTTACAAAATGTTAAAACAATTAAAATGTTTTAATAAGAGTGACAAAAATTTGTCCCCTCTATATTTAAAATAAATAAAACAGTTAAAAAAATAGTAGTACAGAGCATAAATGGTATCTAACAAATCACTGGTACAAGTAACACTCTCAAGGGATATTTCCACTAAAACTTAATTGATGAGCAAGTACAAAACAGGTATGGAACAGTTGTTCCCTAAAATATCTATGTATTACCGTATTTTTCAGAGTATAAGAGGCACCTTCCCCCCCCCCCCCCGGGTGAAAATCTGGATGTATCTTATACAAAGAATACAGCACTTTTGGCCTTCCGAAACCCCGCCCCCTTTGCAAAAATGGCCACGCATAGCCTTTAGGAGACTTCCAGAGTGCTTCTGGAGGCTGGGGAGGGAAAAAATGAGAGAAAAACAGTCTATTTTTTGCTCGTTTTTGCCCCCACCCCCGCAGAAGCACTCTAAGCCTTTTAAAGATTATGCATGCCGTTTTTTTTGGCAAAAAACAGGCCCATTTTTGCTTGCTCCCCCCCCCCCAAAAGCCCACAGGAGCATTCTACAAACCACCTAAAGGCTATGCATGCCCTTTTTTTTTTTTTTTTTTACAAAAAATGGGCCCGTTTTCAGGAGGTCTGCAGAATGCAAAACTTTTTTTTTAATTTGCCTCTTCAAAATCTTGGTGTGTCTTATACCCCAGTGCGTCTTATGCTCTGAAAAATATGGCAACTCATGATATTTTTTATGTTAATATAAGTATCTTGAACGCAGCAGAATAGCAAATTGGCAGCAGTTACAATGCCTTCAGAACTATAGTTAGCAATTGAGCTTTGGTATTTTGTTCTGGTTAGGATAGTCCTGTAGACAATAGTACAGTAATCCAGTCATAATACAGACATTTCTGTTTGTCTGTAGAGATTCTCAATCATCCAGCCCACTGTTGTCTCAAAGGTGCTTTTTCAAAAGGCAGCTGGACTATATTTATGTTTGTAGTAGTTGAAAGTGTCATGGTGATATTGTTGCAGGTAGTAGTAGCTGCTTTTCACAATTGTATTAAACAGTATACAGGAATGATGGTAATTGCTTGTTAAAGGTTTGTATGATTCACAAGCCTCAAACTGACTTCCTTCTGTCTGCTTATAGACCAACTCTGAGACCAGCACATCCACAACTTCCGCTAAACCTTTAAAAAGAAAAGCTTCTGAAATGAATGCTGGACAGGTGCAACGAGCAGCAACTATTGGAAGTTGTCCAGTGCTTTATGGCCAGTCAGTAGTAGGTGGAAGTAAGTTTCATTCCTTAGGTGCTGTTTTAGTTTGATAACTGTGGGGGAGATGTTAGGACATTTCTCATTCTTTATGCTATTGTGTATTCAGGCCAACAAGGGGTGAGTTTACAATCAAGTTACCTTGGAGTACCACAGCCAGCTCTCGTAGGCTATTCAGACTGCAGTGCCTCAGGGGGACTTCCTGCCAGCACGACACAGTCAGTTCCTTCACCAGGAGCTCCACCTGCCACTGCAGAACTTCTGCCACTGCCGCCACCACCGCCACCACCTCCTCCTCCTCCTCAGTCACCACCTCCACATGTTCCAAAGTCATTACCTCTGGATAAATCAAAAAAGCTTAGAAGAGGTAGCAAGGTTAGTGCTTGAATTTTCTGTCATTGAATGTATCAAAATGGAATGAGTTGCATGTAAATAGAAATGGATGTTATTTTACTAAGCTGATCTGATTACTTGTTCATTGGGTAGCATTTCATACAGGTATCTTTGTTGTTTGTTTTAGGATATTGGTTTATAGAAATGTACTGAAAAAATGGTGTCTTGGCATGAGAGCTAACATCCTGGGGAAGGGTCTGATCTCAGTCATCTTGGAGATACTAGCCTGATTCTCAGAATTTCTGAACTCTAACATATTTGGATTTGAAAGAAAAAAACATTTTCTTTTTTGTGTCTGTGAATCAGCAATATAGAATTAATTAGCTGGCTATTGGGTAATTTATTGTTTATTTTGACTGGATCAATTTTCCTTTTTTGATATCAAAGGTAAATAGGCTGTGTTATCCAATATTTAAAATGTTCCACCACTTTTCCTCTTGATCCTTGTCCAGAATGGCTTGTAACTTTTAGCAGAAAGTTATTAAAAATATCTTCGTCATGAACATAACACGACCTTCTGAAGTCATGATGACTCTTTGTTTATAGGGGGCATCATCAGCCTTTTCTGAAGAGACTATCATTGCTACTCTTGGACATAAGCCGGTGTCCTGGCTGAGGTGACAGATAGCTCTTCATTATGGGCTATCCTTGAGGAAGTTAATTATCTTGTTCCAGTCCCTCCCAAACAGGAGGTCTCATCATTTCATTTCAACATCTCCCTGTTCTGGGGAAATTGAATAGAGACACAATACACACCTATCCTGAATGCATTGTACAGGCTACAATTTATTTATAGATGAGAAATCAAGGGCTGATTATTTTCTTAAAAGCCGGCTGTGCAGAAAACAATCTTTCGTTATTTTGGTTATCAGTATTTTCATGATACAAATTTTCCAAAGCAGATTAGAATTAGGTAACATCTAAGAGGAAATAGTTTTGATGTTTGTGAATATTTTGTTACAGAGGAAAAAAACCAAGACAAAGATGCCATCTCTGGTAAAAAAGTGGCAGAGTATTCAACGGGAATTGGATGAGGAGGAAAACTCCAGCTCTAGTGATGATGATCGGGAAGTGATGTCACAGAAACGAATAGAAGAATGGAAACAGCAGCAATTAATCAGGCATGTAGAAGCTTGCATGATGCATCTGCCATCTAACTGCATGCACCTAAAATATTGTGATTCAGTTCAATTTTTCCTAATTTGAGGGCAGCATCTGTTTTTTCATGTGGTATTATCAACAAAAATGGAGGATTGGTTTGTGTTTAAATTGCTTTTCAACATAACTGTGGTATTTAACAAGACAATATGTACTGTATGCAAGAAATGTTCATTACTTAGAATATGTTTTTTATAAATTGGTGCACATTTAGAAAAATGTTCTTCTGATTTTAGATCTTATATTATGTAGTTTCTTTTTCTTTTATTGTAATGTTCCTTTCTATTCTTTTTTACAGTGGTATGGCAGAAAGAAATGCCAATTTTGAGGCTTTGCCTGAAGACTGGAGAGCTCGACTCAAGAGGCGGAAAGCCACTTCAAACACATGAGCTTTTTTTAACCATACCTGTACAGTTAGAACCTTTTACTGTTGGATCTGTTGTAACTTTGAAGATACTTATTTCAGTTCAATTACCTGAGAGGGAATTTTGTTGGACTTGGGAATCTTTTGGAGATATACTTTGGCAAATAGGTCTGTGAAATGATGGTTAGGCTTGATACTTTTATGTTAAGCAGCTCCCATTTCAGACAGCTGACATACCATTCTGTCCAGTTCCCTGGTGGAATGGATAACAATAACTGATTGGTGCACTTTGGCTGGTTCCATTTCTTACTCCACATTTTTACTCTTGCTTTCTCAAGTACTGTAATGTGTCTAGCTGTAATTTGCCACTTAGATCAAACATAGCATTTCAGGATTTGAATCCCTTGTTTCATTCCTGGTTTTGCCAACACTTTGGGTTTGGCAAAATTATTCGGTTTTCTCCCCTGGGCATTTTCATTAATTGTATTAAAAATAATCTTCCCTTTCTATTTTTGCTGCTCTGACATCCTAGTAGTTTCACTGGTGTGGCTAAAGCAAGATGGAAAATCTCTTATATGTAGCTGCCATATTGAGCACTCTTTGAATTGAAGGTGACTCCTATGCTTTTACTCTTGGATATTCAGGGTAGGAGCCAAGTGACTCATTTGTATAAAAAGCTGCTGGCTTGCTATTCTGTTGCTGGCCAAGCAATAGCTGAGTGGCCTGCATAGTCCCGGAACAGATGCAATACAGACCCCTCTCATAAAGACCTGCATTTGTATGCTACTTTGTGTTTAAGCCCTATTTAATTGGCTGCCAGTCGATAGATATCTGCTAGAGGAGTGGGGAAAAAATTCTCAGTATTTAATTCTTAAGTCCATGTCATTGAATTCCAGCAGAAATTTTGTGTTTAAAGCCAGGCTGGATATTTATTCAACCTATGAATGTCTAAGTTAATTTGAGTTTGCTTTTTAAAAATCTAAATCAAGTGATAATGATTTTCTGTAAAATGAAAGAAAGGACGGTTTATGGTTGGATGCCATTTGTATTTCTCCAGTTTATGGCTATGTAAATTTGTACATACACATTAATAAAATCTTTTTTTATACTTCAGAACTGTTTTATGCTAGCTTGAGCCTATTGTCAATAAAAATGATAGTTACCTAGCAAGTATACCTTATATGAAAAAACTGAAAAATTACCTTTCTGCAAATATGCGTACCTCAAGACAACAATGGATAGTATGTATATATCAGCATAGATAGATCTTTCACTAATTTTCAGATCTGAAATAAATAGCACCACTGAACACGTAAGTGTTTTGTGAAAAGTTGGAACAAATAACTTCCCTGATTTGTGAAATTTAAAATAACCAGGATACAGTTCTTTTTGCTTTTGTGGTTTAGAAAAAAATTATATATGTGCACTGCATATGGGCTGTGTCTAAAATTATATGGCGGGATGAACGTGAAATCATTGATTCCAGAAGAATTTTACAAAGGGTATTTTAATTTGACCCCTTAATAGACTGTTCCCTACCACTAAGAAAAAAAAGATCTTAATAGCTTGCTGAATTATTATGATAAATAATCATTAGCATTTTACATTTCATTTTAAAGGTATAAAAGATTTATATTATTTTGATTATGTGCTATCAAATCAGTGTTGATGCTGAGTCACTCCATGGACAGATTGTTCTCCGTGACCATTTGTTCCTCACGTAGCCCAATAGTTCTTTCAATTATGCATCCATTGCCACTGTAACTGAGTCCATTCACCTTCCTGTTGATTGTCCTCTTCTTTTTCTTTCATTTTCCCCAGTATTCAGAGTTCTTCAGAGAGCTAGGTCTTTGCACAATGTGTTCAATGTAAGATAATTTGACAAGGGTAATTTATGCCTTGAGTTAAAATTCTGGGTTGATGAGCCATGTGTTTTCTTGGCTGTCAATGGTATTCTAAGGAGTCTTCAATACCAAAGTTCAAAAGTGCCAGTATTCTTTATAATATTCTGCTTCTTCACAGTCTTTCACTTCCATAGACTATCATAAAGAATACCATGATTTGCACTAGTCTGATCTTTATAAGTAAAGAGACACAAAAAAAGAGAATATCTTTTTCAGTGCCTTCATCCTGTTACATGCTAGTCTTTGGTATACTTCTTGACTGCTAGTAGATCCCAAAAGGCAGAAGAATCCTTGGGTCTTTAATAGCACATGGATTACTATCCAACCTGAGGGACCCATTCTCTAGCACTGAAGCATCAATCATTTCATATTTTCTATCCATCTGTTTTGTTGGTTAAATAACTGGAGTTTACCGTTCTGCACTGTATAAATGGATGTTTTTGCTTTTGTCACTAAAATGATGATCTACCTCCAGCATCTGCTTGTATTGCTGTTGCCCAATATAGGCAGCCTCTGCTTGCTTGCTTTAGCTGAGCAGCTGCGACCTTCATGCCTTGCATGATCCTGCTGGGATTACATACTTTTGGTACATACCTCTGGCATTCTTTGCTCATCCTTCCCAAGAAACCCAATTCTCACCTCCCGCCCAGGTGAAACAGCACAACAGGAGTTAAGAGGAAATGCTTAAAACAAGTTGATATGTAAATAACATAATATGTTCTTTTTTTCTCTTATAATTTACTAGTCCTATTTGTTAAATTTGTGTCTTAACATTTCCTCTGGAGCTCACATACATAGTGTTCTCACTTTTAAGTTTCCCCCAGAATAGCAGTCCTTGAGGTAGTTTTAACTGAGTTAGTTAAAACTCACTGGGAGGGGAAGTGGGGCCTACGGGTGCGGGGATGGGCCGGTGCATCCCGGTCATAGTTGGCAGAGGCAGGTTTGACGGGAGTTATAGGGCTAGCCATTACCGGGGAAGGAGGGTTTGCTATGTCACAGCGATCCCCCCCTCCGGCCCTGTTAGCTCCACTCCAGGACCAGATGGCGAGAGTTGTCGGGGCCCTGGTCTCAGGCTGCTGTTGCTAAATGCCAGGTCTGTGGTTCACAAAGCTCCCCTCGTCCGGGACCTAATATTAGACGAGGGGGCAGACCTGGCATGTATTACTGAGACCTGGCTGGGCCATGAGGGAGGAGTCCCCCTCACTGAAATGTGCCCAGAAGGGTTTCAGGTGCTACATCAGCCGCGACACCAGAGAAGGGGTGGGGGAGTGGCAGTCATTATCCGAGAGTCCCTAGCTCCTCGTAGGATCCCTGCTCCGGAGATTGTCGGGTGTGAGTCCCTTCTGGTGAAGTTGGACCTTGGGGGTCAAATGTGTTTGTTGCTAACGTACCTACCTCCCAACAGCGTTACAACAGCCCTGCCTGTGCTCCTCGAGTCAGTAGCCGAGCTGGCGGTTGAGTTCCCCAGGCTTATAGTGCTGGGGGATTTCAACCTGCCATCGCTCGGTGAACGCTCTGATGGAGCACAGGAGTTCATGGCTTCCATGACAGCCATGGATTTGACCCAGGTAATTCAGGGTCTGACTCATACAGCGGAGCACACGCTCGACCTTGTGTTTCTCTCGGAGCAGTGGAGACGTGATCTAGATTTGAAGGGCATTAAGATCTTGCCCTTGTCATGGTCAAATCACTTCCTACTGAGGCTCGACTTTCGGAAACCAATCCCCCACTGTAGGGAGGGGGAACCGATTAGGTGGTTCCGCCCCAGGTGCCTGATGGACCCTATGGGATTTCAGACAGCACTTGGTGAGATACCTGACTCTCTGGTCCACAGTCCGGAGGAGTCCTTGGTCGCTGCTTGGAATATAGCGGCGGCGGAGACTCTAAATCGGATTGCGCCTTTACGGCCTCTCCGCAGCAGTGGATCCAGGAGGGCTCCTTGGTTTACCGAGGAATTCCGGGAGATAAAGCGCCAAAAGAGACACCTAGAGCGACGCTGGAGGGCTAGTAACTCCGAATCCGACCGAACACAATTAAGAGCCTTTATTAGGACTTAGCTATTGGCAATACGGGTGGCAAAATGTGCGCATTTTTCCGCTCTTATTGCATCCGCAGAATCTCGCCCAGCCACCCTTTTTAGGATAGCCCGCTCCCTCTTGAAAGGGAGGGATGCGGACGAACCCTTGCAGGGTAGAGCTGAGGAATTTGTTCAGTTTCTGTCGGATAAAATCGCTCGGATCCGGACGGACCTGGACTCCACTTGGACGGTAACAGCCGAGGTGCCGGGGGAAGGTCCTGATCGGATTTTATGGAGCGAGTTTCAACTTGACGCTCCTGAGGAAGTGGACAAGGCCATGGGAGCAGTGAGTGCCTCCACCTGTTTACTGGACCCGTGTCCCTCCTGGCTGGTCTCGACCAGCAGGGAGGTGACACGTGGCTGGCTCCAGAGGATTGTTAACACCTCTCTTCTGGAGGGATCCTTCCCGCATCCTCTAAAGGACGCGGTGGTGAGACCCCTCCTTAAGAAACCATCCCTGGATCCAGCCATTTTAAACAACTATCGCCCAGTCTCCAACCTCCCCTTTGTAGGGAAGGTTGTTGAGAAGGTGGTGGCCTTTCAACTCCGGCGGACCTTGGATGAAGCAGATTATCTGGATCCCTTTCAGTCAGGTTTCAGGCCTGGTTACGGCACAGAAACTGCTTTGGTCGCGCTGATCAATGATCTCTGGTGGGCCAGGGATAGAGGACATTCCTCTATCCTAGTGTTCCTTGACCTCTCAGCGGCCTTCGATACCATCGACCATGGTATCCTTCTGTGACGGTTATGGGAGGTGGGAGTGGGAGGCACCGGCTTAAGGTGGTTCTCCTACCTCTCGGACAGGTCGCAGTCGGTGTTGGTTGGAGGACAGAGGTCGACCCCTAGGCCGCTCAAATATGGCGTGCCGCAGGGTTCGGTCCTGTCCCCCCTCCTATTTAACATCTACATGAAGCCGCTGGGTGAGATCATACGCCGGCACGGGATCAAATATCATCAATATGCGGACGATACTCAATTGTATCTGTCCGCCCCGTGCCAACTCAGCGAAGTAGTGGAAGTGATGTGCCAGTGCCTGGAGGCTGTCAGGGTCTGGATGGGAGCAAACAAGCTTGAACTCAATCCAGACAAGACCGAGTGGCTATTGATGTTGCCTCCCAAGGTTAGTCCAGATATTCCACCTCTTAGCCTGGGGGGTGAAATTATACACCCCTCAGAGAGGGCCCGCAATTTGGGTGTTCTCCTGGACCCACAGCTGAGGTTAGAGCTCTATCTGTCGGCTGTGACCAGGGGGGCTTTCGCCCAGGTTCGCCTGGTGCACCAGTTGCGGCCCTACCTGGACCGGGAGGCACTTCAAATAGTCACTCATGCCCTCGTCACCTCAAGACTGAATTACTGTAACACGCTCTACATGGGGCTGCCCCTGAAGAATGTTCGAAAACTACAATTGGTCCAGAATGCAGCCGCGCGAGCAATATGGAGTGTATCTAGATACACCCATGTTACACCTATCCTCCGCGAGCTGCACTGGCTCCCCATTGGTCTCCGGATGCGCTTCAAGGTGCTAGTCGTTACTTTTAAAGCCCTACATGGTTTAGGACCGGGCTACCTGAGAGACCACCTCCTGCCACTTACCTCCCAATGACCAACAAGATCGCACAGGAAGGGCCTCCTCCAGGTGCCGTCAACCGGACAATGCCGGCTGGCGGCCCCCCAGGGCAGGGCCTTCTCTGTTGCTGCACCGGCCCTGTGGAACGATCTACCCATAGAGATCCGGACCCTTACCACTCTCCCGGCCTTCCGTAAAACCATCAAGACCTGGCTGTTCTGGCAGGCCTGGGGCTGTTGATTGATATCCAGCCCCGCTTAGATGGAATGGATGATGTGGACTTTTAATTGTATTTTTTATTCTTAAATTTTAAATGTTTCTTTTGTCTTGTTGTGAGCCACCCAGAGTCCCAATGGGAGTGGGCAGCATACAAATTTTATTAAACTTGAAACTCGAGTGATTGGCTCTGAATCATGCATTACATGAAGAACCAGTGCTGAAGAAAAGGAAAACCTGGGTTATTAGAATAGAATAGAATTCTTTATTGGCCAAGTGTGATTGAACACCCAAGGAATTTGACTTTGGTGCATATGCTCTCAGTGTACATAAAAAAAAAGATACATTCGTCAAGAAAAACAAGGTACAACACTTAATGATAATCATAGGGTACAAATAAGCAATGGAGAAACAATAGCCCTGCTTTTGATACATAATCAACTGATTGAGTTAGGCTAGCTTTTTTATTAAAAGTTATAGTACTTTGATGCAGTTAAGGGTACTGAGCTGCTCAGTGGGAGAGTATGAATTATATCTGAAGCATGAGCTCAACTAATGATTCTTGGTGCTAGGAAGGAGGTGATAGCAAACCACTCCTGAAAATCTTGCCAAGAAAACCTGCAGAAACTTGTCCCGGCAATCACCAGGAGTCAACAGACAGCAGCAGCAAAAGTTTCCAAGCTGAGGACAAAATTGAACCTGAGTCACCCCAATCCAACTCCTTAATCACTACATCATATTGTTATATAGCAATAGCACTTAGATTTATATACCACTTCACATTCCTAAGCGGTTTACAGAATCAGCATATTGCCCCTAATAATCTGGGTCCTCATTTTACTGACCTCAGAAGGATGGAAGGCTGAGTCAATCTTGAGCTGATGAGAATCGAACTGCCAAATTGCAGGCAGCTGGCAGTTGCAAAAGTAGCCTGAAGTACTGCATTCTAATCATAGCACCACCACAGCTCTTATATAGTAAGACTTCTTAGTAATCCCCAAAGATAGCTTTAACTGCAGTCATTAATTTTTAAAAAAATACTTTTGTATGAGCCCAATAACAATAATTTTATACATCCAATTAATTGCTGTTAACTAAATCCAAGATAGAATAATAGGCCATCAAATTCCCGTGTGCTAGTTCCTATTAACTTATTACAGGATTTTAAAATTTATATGTAAAAAGGTTTCATTAAAACGTGTTTTATCCTGCAAGATATTATACTGGATAATTGTATATCAAATTGTTACAAAAATGACTCTTTAAAATAGATTATATATTTGGATCTTGATGCTTAGGTGAATGAATGTTTAATGTAATATACACATTAATACTGTATCCAATCATGTCCAAATAAGATTATTACAAGTAAACGTCATTTTTTCCTAGAAAGTATTAAAGGACCCACTGTTTTATAAAACCGTTGCAACAAGAGTTTGAAGAGTATTTTCTTATAAGTAGACATTCTGGGAATTCCAAGAAATAATCCCCTTATGATAGTATTGACTGTTCACACTTTACACACACAAACACACACACACGAAAAATTCAGAAGTTAAAAAAAACGGGGGGAAAGAGCTATGGGATTTTTATTTGTATTTTTAATCATAATTTTCCTAGTATTTTATCTCTTAATATATATATATAACCTACTTTGCTACATCATTTGTTTTCTTTGTATGTAGACCAGGAAAAAACTAAAAAGCCGGGGCTGAAACCCGATTATAGAGTCCCTTTCTCCGCCCAATTTTTATTCATTCAACTCGCTATTTCGTCTGAAAGGGGAATAGGTAAACCACATCTGGGTTGATTGAGACCCACCCCATCACAATATTCCTATCAATATAAATAGTGTGCCGATTGATATCAATAACGTTTAATACACACCCGCAAGCACTGAAACTAAAGCCCTCACCCTTACTAGACGGCAACACCAACGCGCCCAAGAAAACTCAAACCACGTGGTCGCTTCCTCGGTTTTGTTCAAAGCCACTGCGGGCTTGAGGGCGTCGCCGCCAGTCCGCCTCGGACGACCAATGAACAGTCACCTTCCCGCCACGCCCTTTCCCCCCCGGGGGGGGGCCGCTTGGCGTGACTGGTCGCTAGGATACCAAGTTCTCTTCCAGAGGGAATGAGGGGAACAAGAGAGAAAGGCCGTGGGTGTCACTGTCGGAGATGCCCGAAGGCCGGGAGAGGCGGGCCTGCGTTATCCTGAATGGAGCAAAGCCTTGCGGCAGTTACCCGAAGCTCCGGCGGAATACTCCTTCCTCACTCCTCACTCCCTCGCTCCTGAGACAGTTGCGACTGTTGTAGGTTAAGGGTAGGGCAAGAGCAACTCCCGCTGGAGGGGCTATGGGAGGCAGGGCGCGCACACACCCTTGATCCCCGGAAGGAGCTTGTGTGGTTGTGAGAATCCGTGTGGTCACAGAGGCAGTGGTGTCTGGATCTTGGCGGGAAATATTGCTTTTAAAAACCTTTTTAAGACAAAACCTCTTTCTGGCTTCTTCCCCTCCTGCCCTTTCTCCTCCTTCCCCTTCATCCTCTGTGCTTTACTTAGTCCTGTCATTTTCACAACTCCACATCACCTTGTGCTTGATTTAATTTGTAGTACAGCAGAGATTTGCAGAATAACCGGTCATTCTTTTTAAGCAAAAAATAATAATGTTGTAAACCTTCAGGTATCTCCTCCCCCCAGCCCCTATTCTCTTTAGGTATCATCAGATAACATCACTGCATTCAATATGTGTTCACTAGACCCTGAGGTTCAGGTTAGTACAAAAATTGAGTTCATATGTTTTAAGAAACTAGGCTTAAAGTCTCTTCTTTTTAATTTCTGAGAGTGGTTGTTGAATGGGTGGGTGGGTAAATCAAAAACCAGGTTCTCTGGGAGAGGGGCAATCTTTTAAATTTTTAGGATAAATTAGACAACCTGTGATCCATTGATCATCATTTTATAGCTATTTCCTTATCAGATTCCTTGATGTCTTCAACAATGACAGAGCTGCTAATACTGAAAAATTACTAAAAGTTCAGCAAGATATTTGGAGATGTATCTGCCTTGAAAATAGCCCATGGTGAACTGCATAAGCACAGTCAAACAGCAGGAGCTGAGCACAGGAAATGTTTTATGACATTTATTATGTCATAAAATGATTTATAATATTTTATGTCAAAATATTTTATATAATTTGCCAAATTTCAATTCCACTGGAATAAGGGTTCCAGATTTTGGACACTTTCTGTAAGTTAGTCCATTTGAGGTATCTCGGTTCAAAATGTGTTGCCCTACAATGCACTGTTTCACCCAGTTAAAGGTTACAGACATGAGAGTTTTAGTAATATACTTGACAAACCTGTGACCCTTTAAGTCATTCTTTCCGCATACAATGTAGGCTTGCACTCTTTCCCCTCCACCATGATCCTCAGGCGACAGCAGTATTGTCTGCACTTTGCTGGAGGAAGGGGGAACCAAGTGACTTGCAGACCACAAGTAAAACTGCATCCCTGCTCCCCATTTTGGTACGTCTCCCAACCACCAATAGTTCCCAGCCAGCACTACCTCATCAGCTGGCATCTCAAACACACTCTTGTTCTTCCTCTTTCCATAGATAATATATGTTTGCTCAATTTCTGCTCCTCTATGACCCTCAGCAGAGCCCCAGTAAAGCAGCTGCCACTGCCTCTTCTCCTCCTTCCCCCCTCCCAGAGCTGCCTATCACTTTGATTGGAGAGGAGGAATAAAGGCAGCAGCAAACCTCTGCTCCCCTATTCAACAATGGTGCCTCCCATTAGGAAGGAAGAAGGCTCACCTGTCAACTACCAGCACTCCCTAGCTAACTCTACATTGCCAGCAAGCATCCCAGTTGCTCCTTCCCCCTTTCCTCACCAGTCATTACCATTAGGAGATTTCAGATTTTTTGGTCTTGGTTCCAAAGCAGCCAATGGGCATTTGCCCATTCGGCCTTGTTGCTAGCCCTCAGGGATTAGAGGGAGACAGGAAGGAAGATGGAAATATGCCTCTCCCATCTTTTCTTGTGCCCTGCAACCTACAGGTTTCTGGGAAGTATAATTGAAGGCATGATGGTGGGAAGTGGCCACAACTTTCCCAATTTTCATTCCCATTAGAGTCATTGGTCTCAGAATTCTATAAGCCCATTTCAGTTACCTTGGTTCAAGGCTACAAACAAACAGATCCAACAGTTTTGGTAGTGTGTGTGTATGTGTGTGTGTGTATTTTGGGTGTGATCAGCAAGTAGTTCTTTCAAGAGCATACTTAAAATGCAGCATATTCCGATATTTTATTTTGGCCTCAGCATTGCTACACAATGGTAAATGAGTTTCAAGAATACATGCTGGCTTTTAGAATGATCAGAAATCTAACTGTTTCCACAGCAGTTTAAAGACCCATATGAACAGTTTATATATCATCATCTCCAGTACTATGGTTATTTCAGAGGTAAGATGTCTGTTCTCAATTTGATGTTTCCATTTTTATTGCATCTGTAACATCCTGCAATAAGAGATACTGCCTTTGTCACTAGCTAAGGATTGCTTTTCACTGCTTGTTTTTATTGTTTGAACATTATGAAATCCTTAGTGTTTACTGTTACTTAACATGCAATAATTGCTTCCTTCATATAATTCTCTATGGAGACCAGATGGCATTAAGCACTTTTAGAGTTAGATTTCCTATCACGCTGGATATAACATGAGGCAAAGCTGCAATTCCTGAACCTCCTTTTTTATGACCTTGGAACCTCCCCAGCTTCTAAGAATTGACAGCAAATGAAAATATAAAGTAGCAGTAAAAGAAACATATTGTAGCTAAAAATCAGCTTGCCCTTGTCCATTTTCCGCAGTTCAAAGGTGAGACAAGCTTAAGTTGTCCTTAGCTGTGCTAATGTTAAAATAATAATTTCCCCTTTATTCTGACACCATCCAGGGATGGCTTCAAGATGTATAAAATCTATTAAGCTTTGCCACATATTAATATGGAGAGAAGTCAACTGACTTACAGTAATTGAAGACAGGATGAAGGCAAGACAGATAAGCAATGGGCACAACAAATTTTGTGCTATTGTAGTTTTCTGCCAGCTTGTCAGAAGTGGTATTCAGTTAGTTCTGACTAATTCAGATGAACCGGTAGCAGAAATTTTGAGTCGTTCAGAGAACTGGTAAATACCACCTCTGACTGCCCCTGCCCCCATCTATTCGCTGCCTCCCGAGTCCCAGATGATCAGATTCCCAGCTGATTGGCTGGGTCTTCTTCTGTTGCCCTGCACAGGAGAACGGAGCTGGAAAGCAGGTTAGTGTGGAGGAAATGGGGATTTTACAAGTATCTTTCCCCTGGAGTGTGGTGGTGATGGAGATTTTACAGCATCCTTCCCCCAGGAGTGGGGAGGGAATAGGGATTTTGCAGTATTCTCCTGCCTGCCATGCCCACCAAGCCAAGCCAAGCACAGAACCAGTAGTAAAAAATTTTGAATCCCACCACTGCAGCTTGCGAATAGGTGGATAACACTTTAGGTGATAGGTTCTAATATGAAAAAATTGTCTTTTAGTCAAAAAAACTGTTGCACTTATAAAATGAGGAAATATTTAAAAAATATTTAATGGTTAAAGACACTGGATTATAAATTTGCAGATTATATGAGTTTTTATCTTTCAGCTCTTTTATCTTTCAGACACTGGCAAACTTCTTCTGAAAATTTTGTGGAGAAAACTGACTGGACTTGTCCAAGCAGTTGCCAGGAGTCAAGACTGACTTATAGGAACACACAGATACTACACAATATAAGACACTGTTCTTTTACTTCTGTCTCAGTCGTAATCATCTGAAACAGATAATCCTTCCTCAATTGAGTTTAGGGACATAGGGGGAATAATGGACTTTTCATTCTCCCTTGGCTATCCCTAGAATGATACCAGTGGAATTTAATAAAACATAGTTGATATTTGATATCAAAAGTTCTTGCATTTTTTCTAATATAAAGATTGAAATTGATGATTAAACCTCCTCCTTCTGTCTCAATTCTCATCTGCCAAAAAACAAAATAGGTCAGAAATGTTCATCCTTACTTACTGTGACAGCACCGCATTAGCAAACCTTCAGTGACCATTGGAGGCCAGCTGTCGATGGAGATTCTCAATCATCCAGGTCATAGTTGTCCCAAAGGTGCTTTTCAAAAAGCAGCTGGACAATCTTCAAGGAACAAACAAAGGAAGTCCAGTTGCCTTTTGAAAAGCACTTTTGGGACTTAAAGGCAACATTGTTTTTGGTTTATTTAGTGCAGCCTTCAGCTGAAAAAATTGTCTGCTCTTGAAATTGATAATGCACATCACATTAGACAGCAGTTAAAACTGTTCCTATGTATAGTATATACCAATTTCAAGGATTAGCAGTATGATATTGGACTACAATATCACCTATTTGAAACAAACAGACTTCTGGGAATCTGGGATTCCCAAATCCTTCAGAATAGATTTGAGAAATATTTATTCATTTTTATTTATTTTAGGAAATTTATATTGTTGCCTAGTCACATATGGCGATTTTAGGTGGCTTATAGGAATATAAAAATCATATATAAAACAATAAAACTAATAAAAGAGAATAATCACATAATAAATTAATAAAATAGTATAATAGCCCCCCACCCTGGCGGCAACACATCACACAAGCCCTTTAATTGGCTCTATCCCGCTCTGGGTTCCCCAAGCCCGCTGGCAGAACATGGTCTTCAGTGCCTTCCAGAAGAGTGTTAGAGTGGGGGTCATTCTAATCTCTGGGGAAATGATGTTCCAGAGAGAGGGTGCCACCATGGAGAAGGGCATTCTTCTGGGTCCCACCAGGTGTATCTCCATAGGGGATGGGACCCACAACATTCCTTGCTCTGGTGGGTAGATGTATGAGTGTAGAGTAGTGCAAGGCAATGTGGAATCTGCAGACAGTTGCAGTTGAATAGAACATGTTGGCAACTATTCCTATGAGCCTTGCATATAAATATGGTCTGGGTAATCCACGTAATTTCTCAATGTATTTGCTTGTAATTATAAGATTAATTATAAATAACTAACTTTGCGAAATAATATTACAAAATTTTACTTCTTAGATGAGGAAAATTTCCCTCACAAATTTAGTTTTCCTTTTGAAAGCTGGGAGAGCTCATGCCATTTATTGACAGCAGGCAACTTCTGCAAAAAAGATAGAAGTGAACATGATTCAGACAAGACCCTACTCTGTAAGTAAACTGAATTATTAACCTGTTGTGGATTAAATATTGAAAATGAAATAAAATCTTCACTGAATGCCTGAAAAGAAAGTAGTACCATATATGTCTTTTCTTTGGCAGGTTCACTAGTGATGGAAACTGCACTTCTTAAAAGTAAACAGCGCATGCTTGATCAACTAGAAAGCCCTAGTATCTTGCGCTTACGGGAACCTCGGAATCTTTTTTCTCTTCCTAGAGGTAGAAATTCAAAATTGACCCCACTCTGGCCAATCGAGTGTGAAGTAATTGAGGATCATATCTATCACACTGGTAACCTGAATCTTATATTGGGAATAATGTATTCGTTGTAATGTAATGTATTTACTGCACAAATAGAATTTTGCTCATATGACTGCAAATCATTCCAGAAATAACCTATACATTTAAGAGAAAAGAAGAACATGGGAATTGTTAAGCTGGGCCAGACCAAGGTCTATCTAAATCCAGCATCTCACAATGGCCAACTGGATGTTTCAGGAAATCAAAGTAGGAGATACAGGACCTGTCCCATCATTGTTCCCCTACAGCTAGTACTTAGAATTATGCTATTAATCTGGAGGTATTCCAGGTTGAATATTAATTATTGATTATTATGTCTTGAGTAATTAATTTCAGAATTTAATGATGTGCTGTGGGAGGAAATGTTTTCTGCTTGTAACCAAATGCATAAGAGAACAGGTCCACTTTTCCTATGACTGCTAAATCAGCAACTTTTGATGAGAATTGTTTTTTTTTAAATCCAAATATATGCTATCAACAGAGTCAGATCCAAATATACCATGTTGACAATCACTTTTATTCAAACGCCTGATGAAAATTTCAAAGAACTTAAGAAGGATAGCAAAATAAGAATAACTGTTTGGAAATAATGCTGAATTTATTTTTGCAAGGCTCTTTTGTTTGTGTTTAATTAGCTTTTTAAATAGGTATTTGCATTTCCAATCATTATTCAGAATACTTTTAAATTTAAATTTAAAACATAATGTTAAACCTTTAGTTTAATTACAGCAGGAGTTGGTAATTTAAGATTTCCTCAAAACTCCCAAAGCATCATCTTAATTTGGTATTGAATTTGTAGTTAAAATTTGTCTATCCTGTTTAGCGTTGAAATTTGGGACAAATTATATATTGGATTTCAATAACAAACTGTTTTAAAATAGCCTCTTAAATATTAAGTTTTTAAAAAATTGATAAATGAAAAATATCCAGGACAGTACAGGTAGTCCTCAACCTACGACCACAATTGAGCCCAAAATTTCTGTTGCTAAGCAAGATAGTTGCTAAGTCAATTATGCCCAATTTTATGACTTTTTTTGCCACAGTTGTTAAGTGAATTACTACAGTTGTTAAGTTATTATTATCATGGTTGTTAAGTGAATCTCGCTCCCCCATTGACTTTACTTGTCAGAAGTTTGCAAAAGGTGATCACGTGACAACAGGTCACTGCAACCATCATAATTATGAGTCAATTGCCAGGCATCCTAATTTTGATCACATGATCATGGGGATGTTCCTACAGTTGTAAGTGTGAAAAATGGTCATGTCACTTTTTTCAGTACCGTTGTAACTTTGAATAGCCACTAAACAAACTGTTGTAAGTTGAGAACTACCTGTATTATTTTACACCCTTTTAGATTTTTTAAATACCTAGTTGGTGACAAAATGGTTCAATAAGTACATAAGTATTTTACTGTATTTAGGTAGTTGACTCAGAACATTCATTGATGTTCATTGAAAGAAGAATATACTGTATATATATTAACATGTTTTCTGCATGCTGGCATATACTGTGAATGGATCTGAGAGGAAACTCAAATTGGAAGAAGGAATCAACCAGAATAAACAGGAACTATTCAATTTTTAAATTAGGAATTCAAAATCATGGTGAAATAAATATGTGCCATTATTTTCTTCTTTATTAGAATGGGTTCCTCCTGAACCAGAACCTTTTTATCAACCAACTGGAAATGAATTTGCACCGGAAATAGTTGGAGAGAGTTCTGGAACTGTTGTCTTTTGCATAGAACCAGGTATTGGTATACATGGGGTGATAGTACATTGCTAAAAAGATGCCTTACTATAGGGAGTCAGTGGCTGAGAACAGTACAGACTATCTATTGTAAAGGTTGAAAAATATCTTAATTTTGAAATCATCCATGTACATCTGTCTGAGGGTATATATATCTACATCTACAAACATTAGCTTTGCATGTTTTAGAGCCTAACTGCTTGGTAGTTCAGTGTAATCAATTACAACTTTTTATTAATTTTGACATATACATGACTTTGTTCACCTGTAAACAAATCAGTTATGTAAACCCTACATTAAATTGAGAGTATAAATAATCTATGTCTTATTTTATATGTATTGTAATATTTTAAAAATTATCATATTTTGGCTTTTCCATAGTGGTGCTCGGCTTCACAATATCTAGCATAATACATACCTATAAGTCAAATAATGTATCAGATAAAAGTTATGCTCCATAGGCATTGGTCTCTCTTATACTTAAGAAAGATTATTTTATTTTAAAAACAACATATACAGATACTTTAAATGCATTTTATTAATCCTAATAAAGAATAAGTGGAGAAACTGGCAACCAGAGAGAATGGTGGAAAACTAAGAGAATTCAACAGAATAGAATGAATTTGTTGATAAAATCAGAAGAGAAACTTGGAAATGGAGAATTAGAAAATAAAGACAAGAATCAGCTGTGAATTAGAATACAGAAGAGAAAAAAAGTAGTGTAGGTAAACAGACCACAGGGAGAAAGGGAAAAAATGGGATGAGTGGGACTTAAACTGCTTAAATTTAACTCCCTGCCCTATCTCAGGTTCTTTAGTGAAGATGCCAAAGTACTTATTTCAAAAAAGGGCACAAGGTAGAAAACTATAAAAAAAATGTTTGTTGAAGAGTTATGAGCTTTTCAACTATTCTGCTGCTCCACCATAGCCTCTATAACATTGAGGATTGTTACACATACTGCCTTGATTTGATTTGATTTGATTTATTGCATTTATATGCCGCCCTATTCCCAGAGGGACTCAGGGCGGCTCACAAACCAAAGTAAGGGGGGGGGGATACAAACAGGAGGAAAACAACAGACAAACAACTACAACAATTTAAAAACAATCAACAAGCACACAATTCGAGCGGGGACGGGAACTCGTCAGCCCCAGGCCTGTCGGAACAGCCAGGTTTTAAGGGCTTTGCGGAAAGCCTGAAGGGTGGTGAGGGTCCGAATCTCCACGGGGAGCTTGTTCCAGAGGGCCGGAGCAGCCACAGAGATACCTTGCATGTATTATCTAACTTAGTTCTTATTCATCATTGAGGAAAGTTAGAGAAGTACTGTACAATGTTTTTAATTTTGCCCAGGTTTTAGAAAGTAGAAAAACTGAAGTCACATTACTTATCTGTAGTCAACTTTAATTGCTATTTATCCATGGGAGATTCGTGTTTGTCAGTAACTTTAACAACAGATTTTGCAGAGTTAGTTCACAGATCTAGTTTCTGAGACCAAGATCTATGATGCCTCATTGACAGATATTCCTCTTCTTCTGCAGCAATCACAGGTACCTATTTTATCGCTTCACGAGTTGGAGGGTCAAGGCAACCTCTCAAGTCAGCTGCCGTCAGCTTAAAAGATCCAGAAGACACCGTACTGTTATTTGAATCACGCTTTGAAAGTGGGAATCTCCAGAAAGCAGTCAGGGTGTGAGTAAGAAGGGTTGGGAATCATACAGGGCAGGAAACTGTCTGGGACCAGAAAAGGAGAACATTTTTTTTTAAATGAAGGACTAGGATAATCAGTTGGTGGACATTTATTATGCTACTGAATGAACATTCACAGTGCTAAAATTTATTACAAATCCAGTGCTTATAAGAAATGCCTCATATTTCAGATGTATGTTATTTTATCATCAGTTTTAATGTACCAAAGGGGCTTTTTTTTCAGGAGGCAACTGGACTTCCTTGTTTTTTCTTTGAAGACGTTTCTCATCCAAGAAGCTTTAAAGGATAGTGTGGAATGGAAATCAGAGCTGAAGATTCTTGGATGAGAAACGTCTTCAAAGAAAAAATAAGAAAGTCTAGTTGTCTCCTGAAAAAAAGCATCTTTGGGACAACCATGACCCAGATGACTGAGAATCTCTATAGAGCATCAGTTTTAATGTAAATTGCTATACAGGTGGTCCTCGACTTATGACTACATTTGAGCCCAAAGTTTCTGTGACTAACAAAGCAGTTTTTAAGGGGTTTGCCACATTTTTATAATCTTCTTTTGGCCACAATTGTTAAGCAAACCGCTGCAATTGTTGAGTGAACCATGCAGTAGTTAAGCTTCCCTCTTTGACTTTGCTTGTCAGAAGCCAACTGGGAAGGTTACAGATGGTGATCACATGACCCTGGGACAGTGGTGGGTTCCTATGGTTTGGACCAGTTGGGCCGAACTGGTAGTGCTTTGGCAGCCTGAGTCGCTGGAACCGACAGTGATCCAGACCTGCTATGCCCTCGAACCGGTTCTCCGGGCGACACCATAGGTGGCACCATCTTGTTTTTCAGTTCTGCGCATGCACAATTTAAATTGCATTGTGCATGCACGCGCAGTGTCCACATGAGCAAACCGGCAGTAGTGACTGCCGGAACCCACCTCTTCCCTGGGACAGTGCATCTGTCATAAATACGTACATGCCAGTTTCCAAGTGCCCAAATTTTGATCATGTGACCATGGGGAAGTTGTAACGGTTATAAGTGTGAAAAATGGTCCTAAATCACTTTTTTCAATGCCGTTGCAACTTTGAACGGTGACTAAACAAATGGTTGTAAGGATTACCTGAATAATAAATTATTCCAGATATTTTAATTTATGTAATTCTCTGCATAAATGTGAAACACCTGATTAACTCTTTGTAACACTTTAAAACAATTCTTACAGCATCTTAAAAGCTAAATATGTTGCTAGGGAAATGTTTATCATGAAGTAATCTTGTTTCTCAAAGCTCATTTTCCATTTACCAACCTTTCTGTGCTTTCTATCAAAACATCTATTAAAGAGGGAAAAGTGAAAAAACCTCCATAGTAAACAAGCTCCATAATAATATGATTATACTTGGAGCTTATCTAGTCTGAATGCGTCTTAACAACTTTCTATGACACAACACGGTCCTTAAGGTTCACAATATTCCTTATTTTGCAAATTTTGCAAATGATTTATTATGCCTTTCAAAGGAAACTATTATCTTAGGTAAATAGGGCTTTTTTCATATAAAGCACATTACCTAAATACTACAGACCAGCAAGACTTAAGGCACTCAGTTTATCTCTTAAAACTCCCATTTCCTCAAAATGGTATCAGGCCAAGGCCTCATAGGCCACACAAATAACAAATTATATACCACATTAACATGTTGTGTATCCTTGAACTCTCTATTCACAGAGAAGAAGACCATAATAAAACAAATCATTCCATTTAATCTTTAAATAAGATTGTAGGACATGTTATTATGTATATCTTCCTAGAGGAAGAGGCTGCTGCTGCCCTTTAATGCGTCTTTCTTCACCCTGTTTCATTTCAGAGGGGAATATGAATATGAACTCACTTTGCGGACGGATCTTTATACCAGCAAGCACACCCAGTGGTACTACTTCAGAGTACAAAATACTAGAAAAGATGTCAAGTACCGCTTCACAATTGTTAATCTGATGAAAGCCAAAAGCCTCTACAATATGGGAATGAAGCCTCTTATGTATTCTCAGAAGGATGCGGAGTCTCAGGGTATTGGCTGGAGGAGAGTGGGGAATGATATCAAGTATTATAAATACAACACAGAAGAAGGTCAAACCCTCTATTGCCTCACATGGACAGTGTGTTTTCCTAACAGCTATGACACATGTTACTTTGCTCAATTCTATCCTTATACCTATTCAGACCTACAAAATTATCTTTTGACATTGGTAGGGAATCCACTCTATTCTCAGTATTGCAAACTCCGCCCTCTGTGCAACAGTCTAGCTGGAAACATAGTATACCTTCTCACCATTACCAATCCATCCAAAGGTGTCATTGCTGCAGCAGCAAAAAAAGCGATTATCCTAAGTGCCAGAGTCCATCCTGGGGAAACAAACAGCTCGTGGGTGATGAGAGGTTTTTTAGATTTTATTGTGAGTGATGCTCCTGATGCTCATCTCCTTCGAGATCTCTTCATATTCAAAGTTGTGCCCATGCTGAACCCAGATGGAGTTATTGTGGGGAACTATCGCTGTTCGTTGGCAGGAAGAGACTTGAACAGAAACTATAGGACAGAACTAAAGGAATCTTTCCCCTGCATTTGGTATACTCGGGCCATGATCAAGAGGTAAATGACAGAGATTTATATGAAATTTTTAAAGGCAGCATACATTAAGAACTCTGTCTGTCTGTCAGTGTATTTGTGTGAATGTGTCTATACAGAGTTGCTGCATGTGAGTTGAGCAGCTATACATTGAAGTAAATAAACACATACATATACACTGTGAATATATGTATATATACCTAAAACAGTTCCTGAAAAAAATTGCAATAAAACAAATATCATACTTAGTTTGCATATAGGAGGCAGGCTGTTGGGATTCATAAAGGAAAAGAAACCATTAATGGAATAAGTGGTAGATTATATGCCATATGTTGAAATATTATGGGATGGGTTTGAGAAAGTGTTATGGGTATATAGAAAACTGCCCACAGAATTTCACTTTGGAACAATTTTCCAAGGTTATCTTATATGATGATATCACTGTAATGATCTTGGATGTTGACACCAGATTCTCAAATATGCCAGGGCTATTTGGTGAAATTACTGGCTTGTACAATATATGTTCTGCAAAAAGGAGGAAGGTATAATGTAAACAGAAGATACAGAAAAGTGCACATGCTCTTAAGCATCTCTGGAAATATTGTTTAGTTGTTAGTCAGGGACAGCATCTAGCAAGCATTCATATAAGCTATGTGCATTGATGTTGTTATTCAATTATTCTTCATTTCTAATCCCATGTCCTGATGAACACCATTTTCCCAGGATTTCTCAGTGAATGCTTCTTTCAGTTTTATAAGCTCATGCTTGTATTATCAATGATTGTATCTAGCTATCTTTTCTTCTGCCAGCCTTTTTTGCCTGCCTTTTGATTTTTTTCCCAAGCCTCAGGATTTCCAGTGCCTCTTGCATTCTCATCATACTATCCAAAATGTTTTAAGCTTTCGCTTCATTATTAGTACTTCCAGTGAGCAAACTGATTTTATTACATCTAATATTGAATTGTTTGTTCTTTTTGTACTCTATGTTTGTTTCAACAATTTCTCCAACACCACAATTCCAAAACATCTGTTTTCCTTCAGCTTTTCTAATGGTCCAGCTTTCACAGCCATATATTATAATGGGGAAAAGCATAGCCTTGGCAATAGGCAAATTAGTTAGAAGTGTGTTGTCTCTTTACATTAATATTCTGTTAGAGTTAGCATACTTCTCCCAGTAGTAGATATCTTTTTTTATAGTTTCAGTCAGCATTTTTTATCTGAGCCTAGAAAAATGATGTTACTTCCTAGACAACTTCTCTACTATTATCACATTGGGATGGCACTGTTTATTGACATAATCTTAACAGCAAGACCGGCTTTTGCATTCTCTTTTTATCTTCAGTAAGATAATTCTTTGAGGCTTTCTCACTTGTGCCATTAAAGTGATATCATCAAAATATTGATACCAGTAATTTTAGCATTTCTTATAATTTAGACTTAGAATAACTTTATTCTCACTTTGAATATACACTAATTGGCATACGTTAAAATGAAATTTTGTTGCATATGTCTATGAAGGTAAGAATATACAATCTTGGAACACTCCCAATTTAGAACCGTATAGCTGGTCTACATTTTTCTGTTTTAATTGTTGCTTCCTGGATATCGTACATATTTTTCAATAAGCAGGTAAAATGATCTAATTACCCATTATTTTTAAGGGCTATCCCCAGTTTGGTAAGTTTTGAGAAAAGTGCCAGAGAATCAGTGTTGTTGGTTTTTCCTTTTCTTTATTGTTTCTAGAATTCTTGTGCTTTCATTTTCTTGTTTTTATTCTCTTATTTTTTATAAATAACTCAAGGCATATCCAACAAACTTCCTCTACCTATTTTCCCCTGTGTGGCCCAAGATCACCCAGTCAATTGTCATGGCTAAAGCAGGACTAAAACTCATGGTCTCCTGCTTTCCAGCCTGATACCTTAACCATTAGGCTAAATTGACTTTTTTTCTGCCAGAAGTATACTGGATTACAGCTATTCTGTCAGTTTCACAAGACAAGAATCAATCAGTTATTTACTTTAGGTAACTACTAAATCTAGTTAAAGATGCATCAATCAGGAATTTTCAAATTCCTAACTGATATTGCCATACGTGGGAGGGCGGGGGGGGACGACAATACCATACTGTTGTTTACATCTTGATCTGTATGAAATCAGACAATCACAGGTTTCTTTGGATCTCACTTTCTTTATCTGTGTCTTGTGTCCCATTTCTGAAAGAGTCCTTGAGGAACGTGAAGTTCTGCTCTATTGTGATATCCATGGGCATAGTCGAAAGAATAATATCTTCATGTATGGCTGTAACAACAAGCATGCACAAAATCAGTTACTTCATGAGCGAATCTTTCCTCTTATGATGAGCAAGAATATTCCTGATAAGGTGGGGCCTAGATGTATTGTATATGCAGATTCTAATTCAGTACATGCATTAATTCAGTATAAATTCTCTAAATTTCACAGATATCATATTATTCAGACTTCTTTTCATTATTGGGAAATACCTTTTCTTTCAAAAAAAAATTATTACAATAATCAAAATTTTCCTCCCTTAAATAAACTATATATTCTGATGTGCCATTTTTAGTTAATAGATGTAGAAGCATGTTCTTTTAATTTGGTGATGAAACTTGAGTTAATTTGGAACAGAAATGCAATTCATCTACTGTTTCAATATTCTTGAAAGATGATATTGATTTTTCTTACATTTTACAAATATAGTAAATTATTCAGTATGAGCAGATAACAAAAATGTAATACAAATTCATAAAAGTAAATCTTTTTTATTTTCAAGAAACCAGGTCTATTAATGCAGTTCTTAAAAATCAAATTGAAATTATATCTCTAATTTTAAAAAGCCATGCATGTCACTGTTGTCAACATAGAAAATGCTTTTGAAGCAGTTATCTGTTCATTATATGTTCCCCTATGAAATCAATTTGGAAAACGTTTACGGAAAATAATTGTAGCTGAAGATCAGGCAGAATCCAAGGATAAGGTGGTGAGGAAGGGAAATGTGCACTTTATCAGAAGCTGGAGAATGAGATACTACATCTCAGAATACAACTATTTCAAGGCTATGTGTAAATATTGGCTGTAGATTTTTTTTAAAAGATTGTGTATCTACCATATATGCCCACTGCCAAATTTCATGTAGCCAATCAGAAGCAATGATAGAACATAACAACTAACATTCTGAAACGCTGATTTGCTAGCTCGTACTTTCTATCTAGAATTGTATTTTATTTGACATTAAGCTAATCCAAGCACATCACAAGATGTTTAACATTGTGAGCCAACAATCCCTAGAAGATACACAGTTTTTAATCTGAGAAATGGTTTTATTATTAATTTTTATATCACTTTTTATATATTCATAGTGGTGAAAATCTCTAATATTCCTGTCTCCTATTTTTCCCGCCACAATAACCTCTGAGGTGGGTTGGAATGAGAGAGAGCGACTGGCCCAAAGTTAATCCAGACAGCTTTCATGCCTGAAACAGGCATAAAACTCACTGTCTCCTGATTTCTAGGTCAGCACGTTCACCAAATACACCAAACTGGCTCCCAATCAACTGCATTCCAGAGTATTCTTTTAAATATATCTAATGAACTACTGAGTGTTAGTTAGTTATTTGGCCTGATCCAACAATGCTTTAAGAAAGAAATATCTCTAATAATGTAATAATTCTAATTTGGACAATTTGGATGTTCAGTTTTGTTTCAACAGCTGTAAATTTCAAGTTCAGAAGTGTAAAGAAGGAACTGGACGAGTTGTGATGTGGAGAATGGGAATACTAAACAGTTATACTATGGAATCTACATTTAGTGGGTCAACACTTGGTGAGTGTACACCTTTTTTCTATTCAAGGCAGTACAGTATATGTTAAAAATGGCTAGAGAAGGTCTAAATTCAGATAATAGGAAAACAACCAAGCTCAGAGAGCACCAAGGGCCCCATAGTGGTCAACCCTGAACTACACATATTCTCTTGTTTTTAATGGTCTGGCAACTTTTAATTGGTTTTGGTTTAGCAGCTGTGCACTCAATATATAGGATGCAAGGATTTGCACCTTAGGCCTACATTTAAATTCATAGCCATCCCAGCTTTATTTCATTACTTGGGCTGATTGCTTCATGTTGTGCGAAAATAAAGGTATCTCGTTGTGAAACAGAGAGTGTATGGTAAGAGTGCGGCGTTGTCACCACACTTGAGGGCCGCTCATTTGTCCTTGGCCGAATTGAAAGGAAAACACCAGGCAGAAATCCTCGGGATGAGCGAACTTCGAGTGAACATCGAAGGTCTCTTTTATTAGAAAAGTTAGTTACAGCGTCATCAAAAAGGAACGTATCAAAAGGCATATATAATCACACATGGTACAAGTAAACTAATGAAAAATCACAGCATTCTACAAATAAACCAATAGAAAATCACATCATGGCAAAGGGTGGGCAAAGGGGGAATAGAAAGTTACAAGCTGCATGGCATTGGGAGGGGGAGAGGGGGAATAGAAAGTTACAGCACAGCATAGGGGGGAGAAAGGGCAGGTGTGGGAGTAGCTGGCTCACATAGTTCATGTTACATGAGGCTGCATAGTGAGTCCTGACCGTTAGGCCGGAAAGATGTTTCTGATGCGATGTTTTTGCATCCCTGTGTATGTGTGTTTCAGACAGCAGAAACTGCCCTGCACACACACACACGGAATGGATTCCAACATCTCCTCTGTTTTTGTTTTTAAAAGGCAGCGTCTCCCTCTTCGTCGCTGGGCATGCGGAAGGGATCTTTCCCCATGAAAGGGGTTGACTGTTCATGTAACTCCATGTGGTTGACAATGTGAATATTCTTCTGTGGAGCCAAGCTAGAGAGTATATTCTTACACATTGCAAATAAAGAGGATACACATTGAATACAGCAGCACAACAGTATCAGCAAAGCAACAAGGATTATAATGGTCTTGACAGTATTTCCCAACCAGCTAAAATTAGGTAGCCAAGAGGTCAGCCAATCCCACAAGGAGTCCGAGGCCTTATATGTTTGTCTAACTGTTTGAACAATATCATGTAATTTTTCCACGCTGGTTTCAATTTCTCAGGACTGGTTCAAATAATGACAACAGGTAGCATTCAACCAAACACTAGGCCTCCTTCCTTGCTTAACAAGTAATCCAGAGCCAATCTATGTTGAGTTAAAATTCCAGCTAAAGAGTCAACTTCTGCCTGCAGGGCTTGTAGCCCAAATATCGTGGTGTTAGCTAGGGTTTCTAGTTGGGCAGATAAAATACGCAGTTGTTTAACATTCCATGCGACACCTAAAAGTGGTAGGGTGGAGGGTGCTCTGCCTCTTTTCCAGGTCAGAGACAGAGACCGTGGCACGACAAAACCGCGGTCCACTAAAGCACGCCCGATTAAAGCGCGTCGCTGACATCAGCAGCGCGACAACAACGACCGCGGAGAAAAAAGGGCGCTTTAAAAAGCGCTTTTAAAGCAAGCCGATTCACGTAAAGGTAAGGGTTAGGGTTAGGGTTAGGGTTAGGTTAAGGGTTAGGGTTAGGGTTACGTTAAGCGTTAGGGTTAGGTTAAGGGTTAGCGTTAGGTTTAGCGTTAGGTTTAGGGTTAGGTTTAGGATTAGGTTAAGGGTTAGGTTTAGGGTTAGGTTGGGGGGGGTTAGGTTTAGGTTTACCGCGTTAATTTTAGCTTTACCGCTCACAGTGTGCTTTTTTCGTCGCGCTGTGATGACGTCAGGTACGCGGTTTCGTCGAGCGCGCTTTAGTCGACCACGGTTTTGTGGTGGAACCACAGAGACAGCCTCAAGCTGTGGTTCTTGTTGGTTGGTCATGGTCAGACTGCTTCTGCGCTTGTGTAGGTGATTTGGGCAAATATGGTCTTACGTGCCGTCCTGGGATCCAAAGAACCTTGTCTTTTAGTTGGATTGCAGCATAGCCCCTTCCCCAGGTAATCAAGTCAGCAGGTCCTCGCCACATCAGGTCAGGGCAGCAACGATAGTAGACAGGTGGACGGGGGGTGTCTGCAGTAGGCGGAGCTGCAAAATGACGAGTTGCTGCTGAGGAAGGCGGCTGACCGTCGGGGTCACCAGTTGCGGTGTTGTCGCCACACTGGAGGGCCGCTCATGTGTCCTTGGCTGAATTGAAAGGAAAACACCAGGCAGAAATCCTCAGGATGAGCGAACTTCGAGTGAACATCGAAGGTCTCTTTTATTAGAAAAGTTAGTTACAGCGTCATCAAAAAGGAACGTATCAAAAGGCATATATAATCACACATGGTACAAGTAAACTAATGAAAAATCACAGCATTCTACAAATAAACCAATAGAAAATCACATCATGGCAAAGGGTGGGCAAAGGGGGAATAGAAAGTTACAAGCTGCATGGCATTGGGAGGGGGAGAGGGGGAATAGAAAGTTACAGCACAGCATAGGGGGGAGAAAGGGCAGGTGTGGGAGTAGCTGGCTCACATAGTTCATGTTACATGAGGCTGCATAGTGAGTCCTGACCGTTAGGCCGGAAAGATGTTTCTGATGCGATGTTTTTGCATCCCTGTGTATGTGTGTTTCAGACAGCAGAAACTGCCCTGCACACACACACACGGAATGGATTCCAACATCTCCTCTGTTTTTGTTTTTAAAAGGCAGCGTCTCCCTCTTCGTCGCTGGGCATGCGGAAGGGATCTTTCCCCATGAAAGGGGTTGACTGTTCATGTAACTCCATGTGGTTGACAATGTGAATATTCTTCTGTGGAGCCAAGCTAGAGAGTATATTCTTACACATTGCAAATAAAGAGGATACACATTGAATACAGCAGCACAACAGTATCAGCAAAGCAACAAGGATTATAATGGTCTTGACAGTATTTCCCAACCAGCTAAAATTAGGTAGCCAAGAGGTCAGCCAATCCCACAAGGAGTCCGAGGCCTTATATGTTTGTCTAACTGTTTGAACAATATCATGTAATTTTTCCACACTGGTTTCAATTTCTCAGGACTGGTTCAAATAATGACAACAGGTAGCATTCAACCAAACACTAGGCCTCCTTCCTTGCTTAACAAGTAATCCAGAGCCAATCTATGTTGAGTTAAAATTCCAGCTAAAGAGTCAACTTCTGCCTGCAGGGCTTGTAGCCCAAATATCGTGGTGTTAGCTAGGGTTTCTAGTTGGGCAGATAAAATACGCAGTTGTTTAACATTCCATGCGACACCTAAAAGTGGTAGGGTGGAGGGTGCTCTGCCTCTTTTCCAGGTCAGAGACAGAGACCGTGGCACGACAAAACCGCGGTCCACTAAAGCACGCCCGATTAAAGCGCGTCGCTGACATCAGCAGCGCGACAACAACGACCGCGGAGAAAAAAGGGCGCTTTAAAAAGCGCTTTTAAAGCAAGCCGATTCACGTAAAGGTAAGGGTTAGGGTTAGGGTTAGGGTTAGGTTAAGGGTTAGGGTTAGGGTTACGTTAAGCGTTAGGGTTAGGTTAAGGGTTAGCGTTAGGTTTAGCGTTAGGTTTAGGGTTAGGTTTAGGATTAGGTTAAGGGTTAGGTTTAGGGTTAGGTTGGGGGGGGTTAGGTTTAGGTTTACGCGTTAATTTTAGCTTTACCGCTCACAGTGTGCTTTTTTCGTCGCGCTGTGATGACGTCAGGTACGCGGTTTCGTCGAGCGCGCTTTAGTCGACCACGGTTTTGTGGTGGAACCACAGAGACAGCCTCAAGCTGTGGTTCTTGTTGGTTGGTCATGGTCAGACTGCTTCTGCGCTTGTGTAGGTGATTTGGGCAAATATGGTCTTACGTGCCGTCCTGGGATCCAAAGAACCTTGTCTTTTAGTTGGATTGCAGCATAGCCCCTTCCCCAGGTAATCAAGTCAGCAGGTCCTCGCCACATCAGGTCAGGGCAGCAACGATAGTAGACAGGTGGACGGGGGGTGTCTGCAGTAGGCGGAGCTGCAAAATGACGAGTTGCTGCTGAGGAAGGCGGCTGACCGTCGGGGTCACCAGTTGCGGTGTTGTCGCCACACTGGAGGGCCGCTCATGTGTCCTTGGCTGAATTGAAAGGAAAACACCAGGCAGAAATCCTCAGGATGAGCGAACTTCGAGTGAACATCGAAGGTCTCTTTTATTAGAAAAGTTAGTTACAGCGTCATCAAAAAGGAGCGTATCAAAAGGCATATATAATCACACAGGGTAGAAGTAAATTAATGAAAAATCACAGCATTCTACAAATAAACCAATAGAAAATCACATCATGGCAAAGGGTGGGCAAAGGGGGAATAGAAAGTTACAAGCTGCATGGCATTGGGAGGGGAAGAGGGGGAATAGAAAGTTACAGCACAGCATAGGGGGGAGAAAGGGCAGGTGTGGGAGTAGCTGGCTCACATAGTTCATGTTACATGAGGCTGCATAGTGAGTCCTGACCGTTAGGCCGGAAAGATGTTTCTGGTGCGATGTTTTTGCATCCCTGTGTATGTGTGTTTCAGACAGCAGAAACTGCCCTGCACACACACACACGGAATGGATTCCAACATAAGAGTATTTCAATTCAAATGCTGTAAAGTGGGCAGCACTGGAAAAAGAAGGAACAAGCTTATTGGCTATGAAATCCTAACATCATCAAGGAACTAGAAATTTTAAAATTCTGTCAAATGCTAAATGCTAGAGTTTGGTAGCATTAGCAGCATGAGTGAGGACATCTAAAACTATATCTCCTTTTGAATTTTTAAGGAGCTAAGGAAAGTGTGGGAGGTAGATCTTAGCTAATTCTGATTAGCACTGCATGGAAAAAATATGACATAATTGTAGAAAGCAAGAGATCAGAAAAACAGTACAACTAGAAGAGTAAATTCTCACTCTACAGGAGCATTAAGCAAAAGAACAAGGAGCAAAAGAAAGAAAAAAGTTTATAATGGATGCTCTGCCCTTTATTGAATAATAATAGGTATAATGGGTTCTGATGGCAAAAGAAAAGACTGTGCAAAGAATGCTGGTTAAGTAATAAATTATACAATATGATGAATAAAGGAAAGACTTTCAGAACTTTTTCTCTTGATTGCATATCAAGGTATTTACTGTACTAAAGACTAAAGAGCCACATGTTTATTTGTCTTTCTCAGGTGCTAAAAGTAGCTGTCATTTTACTTTTGAAGATCTCAAATCTCTAGGTTATCATGTCTGTGATACTTTATTAGACTTTTGTGATCCAGACCGCTCCAAGGTGAGAGCTTCCTGTTGTAGTTTAACAGAACTAGAAGATATTGTTGGATTGTTCAGTGTCTTTAAATAGCAATAGCAATAGTACTTAGGCTAACACACAGCTCCATAGTGCTTTATATCACTCTCTGAAATACCAACATATTGCCCCCAACAATCTCAGTCCTCATTTTACTGACCTCGGAAGGATGGAAGGCTGAGTCAATCTTGAGCTGGTCATGATTGAACTCCTGGAAGAGGACAGAGTCAGAATTAGCCTCAATACTGCATTCTAGCCATTGTGTCACCACGGCTCCCATATTTCTGAGGCATGCTTTAATATTGCCATTATTATTTCTCACATTTTTAAAATATGTAATCTGGAAATAGCCATAGTCCCTGCAGTTCAAAATCAAAATGTCCAAATACCAATAGAAGACATGTATGTAGTCCGTTCCTCTACTGTATATACCGTTTCTTTGAGAGTCTGAAATGTGAAATAATAAATAAAGCTTCAACCAAGTAGCAGATATTAATTTTTCAGAATACATATGATTTTTGTTAAGTAGAAACTTGTCTGACTGCAGTTGCCCCTTGGGTTATGAACGTATTATGAAATGCAAATTAGTTGATGTAGGAAATTTGATAATCAAAGAAAAGGCTATATAATTATTTTTTAAAAAATTCATACTGATATTGGTACATCCTAAAGGAAATTCAGCTGCCTTTGTATATGTATGTGTGCTCATGTACGCACATGCGTGTGCACATGCTGGTTGAAGAGATTTTTAATGATGTCATTTGGATTTATTTTTTTATCTTTTAAGTGTATGGTATATAAAGATTGATATATTGTACATTTTTCAAATTGTTTTATATTTTGCTTGTTAATATTTATGTTACTCCTTACTTAAATGGTTAGAATGGTTGGAGCATTTTAAAGCATATAACCAAACAATATTTTCCACTTGGTGTAAGAATTCTCTGTTTTTTTCTTAGTTTCAGCAATGCTTGCTAGAGCTTACAGAATTACTGAAACAAAAAATTCAGACTAAGCTCTCAGAGATGGGTAAAAACATGGAAAGTACTTGGAGTGACATCTCTCTATCTGATGTTGAATCCAGGTAATCCAAGCCTGCCGGCCTTTAGTAATAAGGGATTTTAGAAAAGTGAGATGCCTTGTGGATTTTTCTATCCTCCAAGATATAGAATAATCAAGCCAGGAGATGCCATATTGTTAATCATTTTAGCATTTTTATTCAGGAGAAGGAAGATTAAAACAAGAGCTACATCTCTGAAGGCTCTTTTTCTTATCCGGTTCCTCATACTTTTGTAGGTTGTTCATGTATCCAGCTATCTGAGAACATCGACGCAACCTCACTCACTAACAGCTTGATGTTAGAGATGTTGCAATGTCACATACTGTACATCCATTTCACTTTTAGTTTTGTAGGAACTGTTAATGTATGTGTTATGTTACATTGAAGGAATATGTAGTGGGCATTAGAGAAACAGATAGACGTGGTAATTTTTTTTAAAAAAAACCATTCCTCTCTAGGTTGCCTTCAGTCTTTCCAATTTCATTACCAGACACCTGTGCAGCTTGAATCAGAAATAACTTTCACAACACAAAAGCATGAGAAGCAACTCAAGGGAAGGGATATTCACCATATAATTAGTTTTAAGGCCTTCTGGGTTACATTTGATGATGAAGATAGGTTGAATAGTTTAAAGTTTTAGGCATAGCCAATGAGCGAGTTTAAACTTTCTTAGCAAAATTAGGCTGCTAGAAGCAATGACAATGTTTGTTATTGTTCATCACGTGAATAGTTTTTCTCTTTTCTCTTAATTAGCACAAGTGGGTCTGACAGCTCCCAATCAGATGGTCCTCCTGCCCATTTGCTCAAGATGGTAGAAAAGGTGAGAGCTATGCATTTTCAAAGAATAATTCCAAATGGAAAAACTGGAAAATATAAAATACAAAAGTCAATAATTTTATTACCCAGTGTCTGCTATTATTGTTATTTATTCAAATTTATTATATTTGTTATTTGTTTTTGCTACCTACCATAAGGTGAAAGGAAATGGTGATTTCACTTTGTGTAAAATTTCCAATGCACCAGTGGTGGGATACAACCAGTACACCCCGGTATGGGCTTACCGGTGCCTGCTGGGAGCACCAGGTACCATTCCACCCACCCTCCTTACCTGTATTTGAGCTGATCGGGGCTTTTGTGCATGGCCACGGAGCATGTGGCGCTTGCGCGATGCTCCGCTGAGCAGCTGGAGCATCGCAGAACGTCATGGGCGGTAAGTATGCATGCAAGTTCTACGTGCCTACATGTGGTGGACACCCAGCCAGTTGCACCGTGCTGGTTGCAACGGGATCCGGAACACACCACTGCAATGCACCTTGCACTTTGCGCCATGAAGCACTGATTAGCTAGCATCCATTTGATTTATGTTTCTGATTTTTTCCTCCTCTAGTGATCTCAGCATTGCAGGCATTTGCTGTCTCATTTTCCTGGGGAGGAGTGGAAGGGGGGGGCAGACAGGAAACCAGCAGACACTGATTGTGTTGATTAAATAGATAACTGTTTCCTAGTCGTCTGTTGGATGAACACTCAACAACCTTCTGAGCCTTGCAAATGTAATTGTGCCACTGGCAGTCAGCAGCTCTTGGTTGTATTGTGGAACAGATACCTTCAAAAATAATATTGGCAAAGCCTTGGCCAAGATCCCATAAAACAGAATTTCCTGTAACTTCCTTCTGATCTTTGTTCGGAGTTGCAGTTCTTGTATTACCTTTGCATAGAGGATTTTGAAAATGTTGGCTTCTCAGCATCTTTAGCCCTGTGTAATAACCATGATAAACGGGATGCAGTGGCTCAGTGGCTAAGATACTCGGCTTGTCGATAAGAAAGGTTGGCGGTTCAACGGTTCAAATCCCTAGTGCCACATAACGAAGTGAGCTCCCATTGCTTGCCCCAGCTTCTACCAATTTAGCAGTTCGAAAACATATAAAAATGTAAGTAGAAAAATAGGAACCACCGACAGCGTTTAATCATGCCGGCCACATAACCATGGAGATGTCTTCGGACAGCACTGGCTATTCGGCTTTGAAACAGAGATGAGCACTGCCCCCTAGAGTCAGAAATGACTAGCACATATGTGCGAGGGGAACCTTTACCTTTACCTTATTAACCATGATAGCCAAAAAGTTGTAGCTGAATGGATCCACCTCAAAGATTTAGTTTGATTTATCCAGAACAAACGAGTTATCCAAAATGAGTTCTTCCTTTAGTGGTGGTGAAATGAGGACATGACTGTTTTAGACTAAGATGGACAATTTGGATCGCTCAGAAGCTTGGTGGTTATCTCAGGAATTTCCAAATGTTGATATCTGTTTTCAATGGAACAGGAAAAAGTGTGACTAAATAAGCTATTGAAAAATAAAATTATTCATTCTTTTTTATTTTAATGTCATGTTAAACCAAATGGAATCAGCTTTAGTTTTTGCCCTTTTTTTACTCACTAAGCCACTCAAAACCTTGGATAGCATGTGATATCTCTCATTCTAAGCAACACACATCCCATAATTGGATATTTTATTATTTCTGCAGGATCAGATAGAGTCAAATTCTGTTGCAGAGTTTGTGGTTGCATTAATCTAGGAAGATTTTGACCCAACATGAGGAATCCATGAATCATGTGGTCTCTTCTGAAAACTTGGTTGCATTCTTAGTATTGCTTAAAGTTTCACCCTGGAATTTGTTCCTGGAATTCAGTAGTTTGATTCATGATGAGATGGAATGATCCACAGCAGAAATATAAAGTAGAATTTATTTTTTTGATGCTATATTTTCTGATGGTTACAAGCTGTCATAGAGTCTCTCCAACAGTATGGTAAAGGTTCCCTTCGCACATACATGCTAGTCGTTCCCAACTCTAGGGGGCAGTACTCATTTCCAACAGACGGTCATCTAAATCTGTGTGAAGACCTCAAATGAAGGAGAACTTAACAGTTCATGTATCAGCCTCTTCCATTGGCTTATAGCTCCTAATATCCTTTTGTTGCCAAGCCTGTACATCATTATAGTTTTGGACTTGCCTCTGGAGAAATAGACAATGCATCCAGTTCGGGTCACCATGATCCAAAACAGATGTTGAGACTCTAGAAAGAGTGTAGAGTGTATGGAAGAGCAACAGAGATACTAAGAGGTCTGGAGGCTAAATCATATGATCATTGGCTAAGGGAACTAGGTATGTTTATCCTGATAAAAAGAAGGCTCAGGGAGACATGATAGCAGTCTTCCCATACTAGAAGGGCTATCGCAGAGAGCAGGGGCTCAATTTATTCTCCATAGCACCCAAAGGCAGAATAAAAATCAATGGATAGAAGCTCATCAAAGAGAGATCCAGCCTGGAACCTAAGAGGAATTTCCTGTCAGTGAGAACAATTAACAAAGAAAGAAACAGCAGTCTGTAATCTTTTCTGAAGTTGCATTCTATAATTTGTTGTGTTCATGCTGGAAATGCAAATGATAAACAAGTGTTAATTTTTTAAAAAACTCTACCTACTTTGTGAGAATATTGCATGCACTTCCAAAGCAAAAAGTTCTTGTGGTTAAATATTGTGAAAATAAGAGGATTACTAAATAGTTCATACTGAAGAAGTGAAACAAATGAGACAATATAATGACTAAATATAATATAATGACTAAATGACTATAATATAATGACTTGAACTAGGTAGATTCAGATTCATGTTGTTTTGACTATAGAACATCCTGGGGGATTTAGGGCTAATTATTTTCTCTTAGCCAGAGTATCTCAAACAATTGGTATAAGGAGAAAAATACTACTCTCAGATTCAGGATATAAATTCAGTCAATAATTTTAAAATTGATGGTTAAATAGTTTGTTCAAAATCTAAGTAGCCAATGTCCATAACTCAGGATAAACTACTGTAGAAGTTCAAGAACTCTATTTTTAAATGAGAAATTGCAGCTTTATATAATAATAAAATTTCACAAACTGACTACCTACAACGCCATGACCGCATTGCTAAGATTATTCACTGGAAATTGTGCCAAAAATTTGGATTTGAGTACAGCAAAAACCACTGGGACCATCAGGTTGAGAAGGTTTTTAGAGAATGAGAAAGTCAAGATCTTGTGGGACTTCAGAATCCAGACTGACAGGCACTTGGCCTACAACACAATTGCCATAACAATAATTGAAAAGAAAAAAGTATGGTTCGTTGACATTGCAATACCTGGTGATACACGAATTAAAGATAAACAGCAAGAAAAAACCACAAAATACCGGGACTTGCAAATTGAGGTTGAACGACTGTGGAAAAAGAAATCATGTGTTGTCCCAATTGTAATTGGAGCCCTTGGAGCAATACCTAAAGAGCTACCTCTCTATTTGAAAATTCTAAATTTACCTGACTTGAACATTCTGACTCTACAAAAAACCACCCTACTTGGAACAGCTTATATCCTCCGACGTTACCTTAACAGTTCCTAGGTCCTTGGTTAGGATTCGAGCTGTTGAGCTACCAACCAGCCCCAAAGGCTGTGAATCTCACCAAAGATTAACATAATAATAATAATAATAATAATAATAATAATAATAACAACAACAACAACAACAACAACAACTGTGCACCCTAATGCATGTCGAATCAGAAATATTCTAGTATTCAACAGGGTTTACTTTATGATTATGGCCAATTGCAATCCAAAAATAGCTATAATATTTAGGAATATGTAAAGCTGGTAAAAATATAGCTTGATTTGAACAGTGGCTGGTAACACTTTGACAATTTTATATTTCAGAATAGGGGGACCAATAATTAATTGCCTGTTACTTTATTGCAGCAAGATTTGGAAAAGCTAACACCATCTTTACACAGCATAGGAACCAATTTGTATGCCTTTAGAATACTTCCATATTCCTGCCTGGAGATACATGGCTAAAACTTAATTATCTTTTTCTTATTCCACCTCATAGCATATTTTAACCACTTCAATGCATTCAAAAATTTATTTATGACTTTTGTAACGATCAAGCTGATTTGACATATGTTAACATATTACAATTTGATCATTGATATCGGATTATTTCTTTTTGGAGGACTGTAATGAGAAGAAGAAAAAGAAGAAGAAGAAACTTCTGCGAACCAGGAAAGAAAGAAATGATTTGCATCAGAAATTGGATGTGAGCCACGCATTAAAGCACAAGGAAAAAGTTCTAGTAAGAAGGAAATAAAATTGGGTCAAACCAGGGGTGGGTTGCTCCTGGTTCGCAACAGTATGCCAGAAGGGGTTCGTCAAATTTACCATATCTTTTAGAACCCGTTCATCCGGTGGGACAGTACTGGAACACTCTCTCCCTCCTGCCCTCCCTTGCTCACTTGCCCCGCCCATCCAGTCACCGCTCACTCACCCCGCCCGTCCGCACTATGCTTTCCCTGCCTGCCTCACACTGATTGGCTAGCTCACCAATCGCCCCGCCTTTGAGAGGCAGTGAGGGGGGGCTATCTCGCACGCCTTCTTTCTCTGAAGGCGTGCAAGAAAGCCCCACCCATTGCCCGAATGAACTGTGAACTGTGAAGGAAGGAGGCTGCAGTGCAGGGTCATTTGCCTTGGCTACACAATCTTCTTTCGTTCTCCGTCTGCCTCATTCACTTGTTCGGACAGCAGAGAAGGAAAAGAGGTCGCATAGCCAGGGGCAACTGAGCCTGCAGCCTTCTTCATTCCTTCCTTCCCTCAGTGCCCATCAAAGTGCTGCTGCCGCTCGGCTGCTGTCACTCGGCTGTTGTCGCTGCTGCCATGCCCCCTCTGCGTGCCTAGCCTCTGGCATGGGGTGGCTGGCGGCGGCAGCGGTGGCTACTGCTCCTGGGCTAGCTATGGGTCATGCTGCTTGGCGAGCAGTGCCCCAAATCCCCCGCCGCCACCGCTGTGCCATCTCAGCAGCAGCACCTCTCGCCCGCAGAACCGAGGCGAAGAAGAAGATCGAGAGACATGGAGCCACCGACTCCGCCCTTTCCCCCGCCCCACAGCTCGCCTCCTTGGGTGGGACCAGGACGCGCGCAGGGTGAGTGGAGTTTGCAACCAACTTTAAAGTGAATGCGGCTGTTTGTGTCTAAATGGGACAGAGAACATAGAGGAATGCAAGGGAACATGGAGGTAATCTAGTCCAACCCTTTCCAAAGGCAGGAGTCCTTCCTTCTCTTTGAGAGCTGTCAGTGGCAGACATGAGGGAAATGGTGTGTGTGTGTATGAGAAAGAGGGAGAGGGAGAGGGAGGGAGAGGGAGAGAGAGAATGAAAGAAAGTTGGAGAGACAGAGATAAGAAAGAAGGAAGGATGGGAGAGAAAGAAAGAAAATAAGTGGGGGAGAGAGACACAGGAAGGAAGGAAGGAAGGAAGGAAGGAAGGAAGGAAGGAAGGAAGGAAACATGATCACAATTGAGCCCAAAATTCTGGTTGCTAAGTAAGAGCGTTGTTAAGTGAGTTTCACCACATTTTCCAACGGCCACACCCACCTGGTCACATGACTGCCAAGCCACACCCACCCAGTCACATGACCGCTGAGCCACTCCCACAAAACAGGCCACACCTACAGAATAGGTTCTAAAAAAATTTGAAACCCACCACTGGGTCAAACATAGCTTTATTGGTTAGAAGTAGTCAACTAGAAAAGTTTTCCATTAGAATGCAAAATTAATAAATTTGAATCTATGTAAGGCATATAAATATTTTTGTATCTTTGAATATAGATGTCTAAAACTTTATTTCCAATTTTAACATTGCAAATACTATTTCAAACCTGCCATTATTTCTACAGTAAAGAACTTCAAAAAAGGCAATTAATGTTAATTAATCATTATCAGCAAATATATTTGTAACATAAGAAAAGTAGAGACTTAAGACATACATTTGTCTGATACAAGGCCATCTGGGTAATTCAGACTCTATTTTTGCAGGGAGAAAACACAAGTAATTGTCAAAAGTGTCAAGGTAAGATATTTATCTTGGTATACTGTTAGGTATGCTGGGAATGCACTATCCCAGCTACTAACACCCTACATCAGTGGTTCCCAAACTTGGCAACTTTAAGACTTGTGGACTTCAACTCCCAGAATTCTCCATGCAGCTCTGCTGGCTGGAGAATTCTGGGAGTTGAAGTCCACAAGTCTTAAAGTTGCCAAGTTTGGGAACCACTGCCCTACATGTATAATGAAAAATTCATCTTGTTTATATGAAACTCCTATCAAAATTGTCGCTACACATTTCAAGATGAAGTGACTATTATTGTTCAAGAGCATTTAGTAGCAATAGTAATACCACTTAGACTTATGTACTACTTCATAGTGCTTTACAGCTCTCTCTAAGCCAGGACTGTCAAACTCCCGGCCTGTGGGTCAGATGCATCACGCACTGGCCATGCCCACGCCCGGTTTAGTGAAGTGGAAAAAAGTCCTGATATGTCACATGACACCACTGTGACCCTGCTCTAGGCAGTTTACAGACTCAGCATATTGCTGCAACAATCTGGGTCCTCATTTCACTGACCTCAGAAAGGTGGAAGGCTGAATCATCTGAGTCAAATGTGAGCCGGTGAAAATCGAACTGCCGAACTGCTGGCAGTCATCAGAATTAGCCTGCAATACTGCATTCTAACCAATGCCCCACCACGGCTCGTGGTTTAACATGCTGGCAGTAGTACAAATCCTGCCTTGAAGCTTTTTTCCACTGGTTCAAAATAGAGATTCTATAAAAATCTTGGGAATAATGTGACCTCAAACCTCAATTATAATAATCCAGTGAGAGTGCCATGGTATGATTTATAGATTTGAGTTTAGAAATTATGGTTTTTGTGTTTGAAAACAATTGTAGATATGAAATATTCCTTCTAAACCTTGGGCATGAGATAATGTTTAATATGTTCAGTACTAAATATCACATTTTCCTGTGACAAAGCAGGGCAAAAAAAGGTAAAATATTATCCTTTCAACACTGCCAATTGTGTAACATTGTTCAGATCTCACAAAAAAGACTGCTGTATTCTGTTGAGCCACTAAATATCTATGCAAATGTATTTCATTTGGAACATATTAAAGTGAATAGGTAATAGTTGTTCCGATTCCAGAAAAGTATATTTTAAAGAATTTTGAGATCCTTTCACTTGATATGTGCTTTCTACAAAATATCTGCTATATAGAGATTCCTAAAGGAAAACAGATTGTTCCCCTGACTGAATGTGAGTTCAGGATCAAGAATCCTAGCCCCCTCCTGATATCCACGATTCCTCTATCACCAATACAGCGAAACAGCTTCACAACAACAACCATCAAACAGCTTCCTGCTCCATTTTATGAGCATTCCAATGGAGAACTTAATGGGAAACAGGATGCAGGTATGAAAAGCTGCATATGCCAAAAGACTAGCAAATTCTGTGGAACATGTAAGAATTACTGGAAGTATGGCTAACGCAGTGGTGAAATTCAAAACTGTGGGAGTGGCTTGGTGGGTGTGGCAGGGGAAGGATACTGTAAACTCCCCATTCCCTCCCCACTCCTGGGGAACAATATTGCAAACTCCCCACCCAGAGGTGGTATTTGCCAGTTTTCCAAACTACTCAAAATTTCTGCTACCGGTTCTCCAGAACCTGTCAGAACCTGCTGAATTTCACCCCTGGGCTAATTCTAATTAAAGATTTCAATAGATTAAAAAAAATACAAAGTTTGGAGTAAAGCATGACCTTTTAATTAAAATTCCACTCAGACACCAATTCTGTACCATGGGCTATGTACCGGTAAGTGCAGAAACTGGTCTATTATAAACATTGCACCCTTGTCATCTACATAGAGAAAAAGCTCTTAGGAAAAAAAAATCTGCTATTACTTTATTATTTTGCGGATGTTTTTCCAAAACATATTTTTGTTTCTCTACAGGTACCTCTCTTCCATCATCCTGCCCTGGAGTCAAACGGTACAGGTATTCCAATTTCCCAACTCTTGGAGATTACAATGAGTGTTTAGTGAAATGGCAGTGGTGTGTGCCCCAGACACTAATCCTCAAATAGTTAAAACACTTTTTAAAATGAATATTGTCTTGATATAATGCTCCATGTTTGATGTGTGTCTTTGAAGTTAGGTATTTAGCTTTGAATAGAAATGCTGTTGATGTACAGTAACCACTGCTGTTCATCAGATTCTTTTGTCCTTTCCTCACTTACACTTAAGCATGAAACAAATGTGCCTGTTCAACATGTACCCATCACACTCCTCCATCACCATAAAATTCTTCTTCTTCCTTGCAGAGCTGCTGCTGTGTTGAACAGGCTTGCAGACTTTTGGAAAATGGTGGTGAACAAGCTCTTATGTTCTAAGAGGATAATATGTATATTCTCTCTATATAGATACTCAGGGATGGAAGTCATGCAGAGAATATCCATTAGGTTAATGTCCCTATATATAGCCCTAAACAAGAGAAAGCAATTCCCTATTATTTGGGTGGAAAATGCAAGTTATGTCAGTTGGCATCCCACAATATTATCCCACAGGCAATTTAAGAATATGTGATGCCTCTGACATTTGGCCAAGACCAATTGAAAATTAAATAGGTTTATTAATAAAATCCCATGATGATTTATAAAATCTATTGAGTTCAATAATAACTTTCTGAAAACTGCTGATTTTAGATCAGCAAAGGCTAGTTTTATAATTCAATATTTTTCTTGCTATATGTGTAATAAACTTGAAGTGCTTTGAACTAAACTGTTCCAGGTTTCTTGCACTTGGCAATTTGCAACATGTTTTGCATTTTAAGCTTAAATGGTAGATGCCATCCTACAACCCTAAATATTTTTTTTAAGGGAGATTATTTATGAAAGAGTACATCATCATTCACCAATTACAGTTATGTTTCAGTTCTTAGAATTCAGACATGGTGAACAGAATATTTACTGCATACATTGTTGTGTGCTTATATAGACATCACACTATTCAGCACCTGAAGAAATACATTAAACATTACATCCATTTTTAATTCCTAAGCATCAAGTTCACATCCATTCTATGATACTGTTGTGCTTCTGAGTTTCTGTTTTTTTAAATAATATATTTACCCAGTAGTTGTGATAGGAAATGTATTTCTTCTTTCCATCATTCTTTCACTACTGTATTTTCTTTTTCAAAATCCTACTCCCCAGAAGAAAAAGTGATTAACTATATTTCTCCCTAAGGACAAACCATAATTAGTGAAAGGTATTGTGAATCATTAAACAGTCTAATCACCAATACCATAGTTTCTGTGAGGAAACTGGAATCCCTTTGAGACTCTACTTCAAAAAGGTGGAGGAAATGCTCCCAGCATTTGTTCTACCCTTTAAAAATATCCATTGACGAGGAAGATGGAACAACTGTAAAGTGTACTGGATTGGTGGAACTACACGCCATCTATTCGAAAACATTGTTATGTATTGTTTTTTTATGATCATAAACTTATTTAACACTCCCCCCCCTCCCGATTCCTGTTTAGGTCCTTGTGGTGGCACCCTGAAGTACCTTCTGTGACTTCAATGCTACGTCGAAGTCTCTCCTTGAAATCTCAGGTTCTATTAAGCAATAGACCTAGGTGGCACTTGAGTCAAAGCAGGTCACAGGTTCTTCCTCATCGAGAATTCATATGGAAGCCTTTCCAAATTGACCCCATACTTCTGAAGACCGAGAATGAATACGGTGCCAATACCAAGGGACTACCAAAAGCAATCGGTCATAAATATTCCTCACAAGATAGCAGAGAAACTATTCAAGGCTTTAGGTTTGTCTACCAGGAACCATGAAACCATGAATTTTTAATAAGCTACACTGAGTTTACCGCTGGTCAATAGGAAAACAGGCAGTCAATAGGCAGTCTCCTGTTCTGATTATTTCTCACAAGACTTTAGTGCAAAGACATCTTTAGTGAATGAGAACTTGGAGCCTTAAGTATGAAAGAAGAATTCTCTTCTTTCCACAGATTAATTGCAAACTGTTATGAAGGACAAGGGTTTTCCTCCTCCATTAATATCTTAAGAGAAGTTGCATACAGATTTCCCATCTATTTGTTTTGCTGAAAAGAAATAAAGAGGGCTATGTGTGGAGGGAGATTTGTGCAACCAAGAATTGTCAGCAGGAAGCTTCATGAACCTATTGGAAGTTTTTCATCTCCTCTTGATTATATTAAGTTTGCTCCCTAGTGAGATTCAAAATCAGCTCAAAGAAAAATAAGTGTCCTTCCTTCTTGATTCTTCTTACAAATACCTCCTCCACCACTGAACTCATATTACTTTGGCAAATGTTGCTTTAGAAAACTTCCTCATCTGCAACAGAATGTCACTCAATTCTTTTCTAGTAGGAAAAATATTATGCCTAAGTAATGTATGCACAGGGTTTTCCTTTTTATGATGAAGGATAAATTGCAAATTCTAGAAACTCAGTTTTATTGTTCATTTATTGCTACAATGCACAAAAAGCAATTGAGACTGTTACTGCATTTTTATCCTTTGAGTGAATGTATCACTCCCCTATTTCTTAGGAGTACACTGATAGATTTGAACTCTCATTATTGCTTTAGCTCATAATTAAAAAAGAAAACACGTGCATACATTAGAATTCAGAAAAATGTGCAGAGGGTGCAGAGATCATAAAATAATGTTTATGTTCTTAAAGTTGAGCGAAATTAATTAAATCTCTGTTAAAGTATATTTACTGAAGCCATGTATCGGAACTTGTATTTTGTTACGGATTTTGTGTAACATTAATGAAGTTTGTATGTGACTTACAAAGGTTAAAAGATTTTGAAACTTATTCAGCCTAGGTTTTGTTCTGTTATTAAAAAAACTAAACAACGTAAATGACAAATTATAGGTACACTGCTGAAAAATACACGATTGTATCAGAAATATTATTTTACTTCTGTATTGTTCATGTTACAGATTAAGGAACTTTACATAATAAGCCTTGTCTAACAGTCATTTATATGTTTCACTGAAAAACAGTATAATAGCAACTAAAAGACACAAACGTTTATGAGCCAAATTTAAGTTAATTTACACAAAGAACCTAAATATCTGATTACATTTGGCATCCTTGGGTATTTTTTCCTATTGACAAAATGAACATTCTTGAAAATATTTTCTAGAATTTTTTTCCAAAAGCAAAGTTTTCAATCATATCTTAATTAAATACCAATTTATGTTCTTTAAAAAAAGTTGCCTTATTTTTGTTGTTTGTCTTTATAATTAGACCATTACTAGTCCTTAATAATAAATAGTACTACTGTAAAATTATAAATTTGATTAATAAGGAAAACACAGAACTTGAAAAAGATTAATGAACAAAATATTCATAAAGTATAGAAATTCTGTGTCTCACTTTCACATGGGCTGAGTAGAATGAAACACTGCAACAAAGCCACTTCATTGGTTTTTGTAGAAATGTATGGCTAGAGTTTTTTCTATTGAAGCCAAGTAGCTTGTCAAAGTGAAACAGTCCTCCTTGATACTAATTGGAGATGTCAGAGTAAAGTCCCTTACTTTTTCCATGTTGTAACACCACTTTATTCCAGTGATGAGACTGCGAAGCAGTAGTTTGTGCAGAATGTCGTCATGTAATGCCTAGAATGCTGTAACTGTTTTTGTTTTCATGAACTTAACATTGATAAAATTTACTGAACACCCCTTAAGTATAGCTTGCTGTTTTATGAATGTTTAATCAATTATTTTTACGAATTAGTGTAGATTTTCCTATGCTAGTCAATATGTATTCATTGTCCTTAGCAAAAAGCAACTCTGCTGGCCTCTTTTGATGCACATTTTAGAACATTCCACTTCCATTTTAGTATTTTATCTGAATTGGGGGGGGGGGGAGAGGATGTTTCACTCAGTTTCCTCTATTATCTGTGATGAACACCCCCAATAATTAATAAAATCCAGGAAACTACTGTATATTATTGAACACTTTTATTTATTTTAAAATGGATACTATTCATTGATGTAAAATAAAAAACTCCACTGCCATGGTATATAGCTCTTGAAATCACTTGTCAGTTACAGATGTCCTCATTTACAGATAATGAAAAGAATTCAGTCTATTTTCTGTACATTGAAGCCTGCCTCTTAATAGGGTGCATGTAGAGAAGAGAGCCATATATCTAATATGAACTAAATGGATCACCATGCAAAAGACCATGCATAGCAATCGTTCAATTTTCTTACGGGTTTTTTTTTGTGTCAGCGTGTATTTTTTGCCAAATGAAGTATTTGTCAACCATCCATTTTTTTCTGCAAAGTTGCACATCTTTGATAATGGCTTTTTAATATGTTTTGTATCCCATATAGAAACCTATTTGACACACAACATTGCAATTTTCATTATTGTCATCTTGTTGGGAAGAGAGTTTTTCAGATTGAGTGATGTAGAGCAGAGGTGTCAATCCGACAGCGTCACATCACATATCACAACTTTTCCCCCCTTTGCTAAACCAGGGGTGGGTGTGGCCAGTGTGTGACGCATTTGGCCCATGGGCCGCAGGTTTGACACCTGATGTAGAAAGAATTGTTCTGCTACTATACTGAAGACAGCATATTTTTCGTGAAGTGTTAGGCATGATGTAATTAAAGAACAATGATTTTCTTACTGGGTTACTCTTCAGAGCAGAAAGGGGAGAGAAATAAAATGAAAATGAATGTTGAGTAAAAGGATCTAATATTTACTGCAGATAGAGCCATAATTGCACAAGAAATCCAGATTAAAAGGCGGGGATTTTTCCAACTAGTTTGGATTGTATAGTGAAATATGCCAGAAACATATGGAGAGGGCAGGAAAGTCTGAATGACAAACTATCAAAACCTATATGTATTGTGAATTTAAAGCAACAATATTCTACTGACTTAAAGCTGCTTGAATTCAACAATATTTTTGACTGCAAGTATACAGCTGGCCTCTAAAGCCATTTAATACAGTAATCTTTAGAAAACCGAAAATACTATTGAAAGCCGCACAGAACATCAACAGTAAATGTTGTTAAATTAGGTTTAGGTCACTCCCATTGTAATCTTGCGCACATTTACTTTAAATACCATAATCTTGACTGAACTAAATGCTAATGAGGGATTTCCTAATACGTAAACCAGATTTACATAAACAAGAATGGTAACAGTCAAAAAAGAAGGCATTTCTGTTGCCTTCTCTAACTACCAAATAGTCATTTCACATACATCAAGATGTACAGAAAGCAATCCGTTCTGTTTCCTTAAACTGCGGCAGGGCAATCGTCACAAGGCATTTTTTTATTTGGATTTAAAGTGGCCCGTAAACCTCAGAGGAGCACCGCTCGAAACTGGAAGGAGAGCACGGGAGAGACACGGTCCTCTTGATCCCCCCAAAAAGCCCTGCTTTTCATTGGCCGATGGAGACTTTTTTCAAGTGCGAGTTGCGCAACTCAAAAGGCGAGGCCAGGTCGATAAGAAACGCCAACTTCGCCCAGCCGACCGCCATCGTCGTCCCCGAGCCACCTTTCAACGCGGATTTATAATTCGATCCTGGGAATCTTGGGCCAAGGACGATTTGCCACATTTTTTTAATCGGAAGATCTGATTTTATAGGCGGCGGCGACTCTTCTTCTTCTTCGGGCCTAACTTGCTCCTCAGGTGGCGGAAACCGGAACCCTTTAGACCCGGAACTGATCGAAAGAGGGAACGCAGAAGAAGCGGCGGCAGGAGCCCTTTTTTCCCCTTTTTGTCCTCCGCCGCAGGTCACGTGGTCGTACCACTCCTCCTTCCGCTGTACCCCCTTCCTCCTCTCTTTGCCTCACCCCCACCCCCACCCGTGGCGGAGAGCCCGGTGCGGCTGCAGCATGGCGGACACGACCTCCCAGGTGCTGCTGGGCTCCGGCCTCACGGTGCTCTCGCAGCCGCTCATGTACGTGAAGGTGCTAGTGCAGGTGAGACCTTTGGCCCCTCCTCGTGCGAGAGCGAGAGAAGGAGGGAGGGGAGGGGGGGACGGGGACGCCCGGGGAGGACTCCGGTCAGATCTCACGACCAACCCTCGCAATCTCCGCGGTGGTTCCTCTCCGGCGACAGCTCTTCTCTCTGGGTCGTTGTCGACCCTCGCCGTAGCAGGACCACCTCCCCCCCCCAAGTCTCCGGGCCTTTTATTTGCCTTCCGCTTGGAACGATCACGCTTCTCTTGTTCCCGTGTGAATATATATATATATAGTCGCCGACCTGCAAGTAGTAAAGAAGCCGCCGCTTGGTGAAGGACGCAGATCCAGCTCTTCCCCATCGTCTCAACCCCACCTCTTCTATTCGGAGCCCCCTCCCCCATCTCTTCCTCTTGCCTAGAAACACAAATATTGTCCGAGATGGGGGGAAACGAGCCACAGCTACGTTTTTTTTCTCAGAGCTTAAATTTTTCCAAGAACCTTTGCTTTGCGATCAGGTAACTTGTGGCCCAAGGGCTCATCAACAAAGTAAAGGAACTAGCAGGAACTTAACTTAGTGCAGGGTTCTAGTCCAGTTATGGTGCATGATGGGACAGGTGCTGCCCTTAGACCCTTGGCAGAGTTGTCGCTTGTAGAAAGAATGCTTCCGCTGAGGTTTCGCTGACGTGAGACATTCGGCCAGTTGCTTGTCACACTCGCACGCCGTTCTGCCACAGATGCTTTTGGACCGGCACTCCGTCTCGGATGTTTTACACAGCAGTTTGTAGCGCTGCCATTTTACTCTGTTGTGACATTTCAGAGAGAGCCTGGTGTGGCGATAGCAGCAGTCGTGCAAGAAACAGCAGCGGTCCACCGCATCCAGAGGCTTTCCAAAGCCGCCTGTTCCACAGTGGCAGCCATATAGGTTGAGTGCTAGCAGTGGGATTCGCAGACGATCCCCATAACACAACAAAGTCGAAATCATATCCAGGACGCTGCGCTTTTCTCGTTTGCTGCCCACGCTTGGTTTAATTTCTTGCAGGAATAAAAGTCCCACTGTAAGCCACAGGACAGCCTTCATTGCAGAAGCCAGTTTCAAATTTGTTTGTCCCACTCGGGTACCTTGCAAGTGAGCTTATTTTCAAAATTCCAATCACTTTTCTAGTGTTATATGAACCTCATATTTAAGTCTGTCTTATTTTTATTGGCCTTGTCAAGGACACTCCCAGACAAACTCAGTAATTTCAGACTTCTTTATTTAGTAACATTGGTGGTTGTTTCTGGCTGGTGGTGTCCTTATACTTATTTCATTCTTGGCTGAAAACCATAGTTTTGTAAAAACAACAGTCTTCCTGTACAATGTGCTTTCAGAAAAAGAACTTCTAATTATAAAACTACTAGTTATAAAAGAGTATCTGCATTTTCAGGATATGAATACATGAATCCCTGCAATTTAACCTTTAACTTTTGAACCTTAACATTTGTAAAGAGCAATGAGACTTGTTAATTATATAACTGCCCAACAAGGGCCACTCAGAGCCAGGCGAATATCTGGCTTTTTTTGTATGGAAAACATCCTCTGTATGAGGAGTACACTTATACTATGAGAAATCAGAAAACTTGATATTTGCTTGCCAATAATACTTTCTGCTAAACTGAAGATCTAAATAATTTATGTTGTGAATTGAATGTGTGTGTTTGCCATGCTCCTAGCAAATCAATCAATGAATCACCAAAACAGTTTCAGTTAAGAATTAACTACCTAATTTTTTGATAAATTAACCATCCTAGTCGGCATAATTTGAGGTAGCAGGATATGTTAAGGGAAATTTTCTGTTTTAAGTAATTAAATCTTAATAGCAAAATACTGCAAAAGAGTGATAAGTGGTTAGATTTTGTTTGAAATTAAGGAAGATAAAGATTGCTGGGGGGAATGACATATATTTGCACTATAGTTCTAAATTTATTATATAGTAAAAAACAATGTCATTATCCAATATATTGAATTGCAGATTATCTCAGTACCGGTCATTTATTCCAAAAATCAAAACCAACTAATCAAAATCGTGCTTTTGGTATTGATACTTCTAGCACTGATATAAGAAGGAACTTCTTGTTAATGAAATAATTGTGTTAATGCTGTGAAATGCATGTTGTCTGTATCTTTCAGAGGGTGTTCAAATTGTAGGCTATAAAGTTCATTGTGGATTGTCTATTTCAGGTGGGATATGAACCCCTCCCGCCAACTCTGGGAACAAATATTTTTGGTCGGAAAGTCTATCAACTGCCTGGTCTCTTTGCTTATGGTGAGTATATAACATACATATTTTGCAAATAAAAAGCCTAAAACACAGTGGGATGTGAGAAATGCATGCCTTTTAACTAGACTTTTATCAGATATGTTAGATTTTGCAAAAGACAACTTTTGAAGAAAAAAATAGTTATGTAACTGAATTTGATGCCTATCTAAACTGGATATTTAAAAAAGGATGTCAAAACTATGTCACTTTTGAATTCCAGCTACTAAGCAGTATTTTGTTAGTAAATGTTTTGTCAACATTTCTTCCTGTGCTTATAATCTTTTCAAGGATCATATTTTAATTTTTTAAGAAATACATATGCCCATTATAGCAATGTCACACACCCACCCCCAGTGTGCAGCTTATACAGTAACTTTTTAAAAATTCCTGTTTAATGTGAAGATAGAATATCTCTTTTGAACTGTAGGTTTCTAGCCTTGGGTTATTTTGGGGCTCACTTGGTTGCCTGTTCACGATTTGATTTTTTTCATGCATTTCTCTAATGAATTTCCATCAGGTTCCTAATTTGTTATTTCTTTCTATGTTTATTCAGAGCAACCAATTATTTTTAACTTTAGTGCATACTTGTATGTAACCATTGAGTAGGGAGAACAAGATGATGAGGCACCAGATGTTTGGAGGTTACAATTCTTGTTACTCCTTAACGCTGGTCAGATTAATAAGAGTTGAGACTTGATAGAGAGCTCCAGACTGCTCATCCTTGCTATAGTGGATAATAGAGTCTGGTAAGGACTAGTACATAACATGATTTTGTTGCCTGCAGATGTAATATGCAGCCAATGCATACTTGAATGACATGAATGTGGTTAATTTCAAATTTTCTAACCTGGCATTAAACAGAATTAAACTAGCATTTTCTAAGATAGATGAGATAGATTCAGATATGTGGCACTTGGGGGAGAAGGGTGAATAATTGGACAGATGCTTACCTCTGTTTCTGTTTTCAGCTAAACACATTATGAAAATTGATGGGAGGGCTGGACTCTTCAAAGGTTTGGCTCCTAGACTCTGGTCAGGAGCCATTGGCACTGTAGTACACAGTAAAGTTTTACAGGTACTTTATAATTTTGTTGTGTATTGTTTTAATATACAAAATATTTCAGATTTCAAATACTTTATAATGTAGACCATTTTTGCTTGAATTTTGTAAAGAATACGAAGTGATAATTTCTTATTGCAGAAATTATCATTGAAAACCCAAAGTCCTCCTTTAACAACCATTCATTGAGTGACCATTAGAAGTTACCACAGTGCTGATCAAATGGTACTTATGCCCAGTCTCTGAAGTTACAGCTGTTGCAGTGCTCCTAGGGTCATTGTGATTAAAATATAGGTGTTTGGTGACTCACCTGCACTTAAGACCTTAGGGGTGCCTCAACAGCCTACTTTTCCTCAGACACTGAACTGTTATGTCAGATTTACATTTTGACAGAGTTTGTGTGTTTCCATTCTCCATTGACTGGGTAAGCTATGTGTTGAATTTAGAATTCTTGTTTATGGTGCCTTTGGTGCTTTAGTGATATGTACCGTATTTTTCGGAGTATAAGACACACCTTTTTCCCTCAAAAAAGAGGCTGAAAATCTGGGTGCGTTTTATACACCAGATGCAGCATTTTTTGCCTTTTGAAGCCCCGCCCCTTCACCAAATGGCCATGCATACCCTTATGGAGGCTTTCAGAGAGCTCCTGGGAGCTGGGGAGAGCAGAAAAGGGGGTCCCCCCCCCCCAGCAGCACTGTATAAGCCTCCATAAGACTATGCATGCAATTTTTTTTTTGACAAAAAATGGGACGTTATTTGCTCGTTTTTGCCCTCCACCCCGCCAGGAGCACTCTGCAAGCCCCCCCGCCCAAAAGCTATTCATGCCTTTTTTTGAAGAAAAAAAGGGGGCTGTTTTCATGAAAAACAGGCCGTTTTTGGGAGGTTTGCAGAGTGCAAAAACATTTTGTTTTCCTTTTGGAAATCTCTTTAACTGATTGATGAGAATTACATTAAATGCTGTGCCAGCAGAAACATCTACCTATCTACTGTATTTCTCCCCCTCCCTCTCTCTCTCTCTCTCTCTCCCCCTTTATCTACCTAATTACTCTCTCTCTCTCCCTACCTACTGTATTTCTCTCTTTCTCTCCCTCTCTATCCCTCTATCTACCTACCTACTTTTTTTAAAAAATTGCCTTTTCAAAACCTTGCATATAGATGGATATATATAGTATACAGAATGTATAGGCCAGTGTAATCTGATTTACAGATCTTGCCACTGAAATAAATAACCTCAGGAGGAGGGTGGGAAAGAATGTAAGTGCAATTATGTACATTTAATGGTAATAAAAGATTGAGAAGATGAGCTTATATTTATATACTTTCTTTCTGTCTAGCAATGCCAGAACTCTGACCAAAGTGAGGTATGTCATGAAGTCCCTTCATAAATAACTTCCCAATAAAACTCATTTTTGAAATTAAAGTTTTTGGAGCATGTCTATGTTTTATACTTCAGTCTATGGGAGTGGAAGGCTCCACAGAATTTGTAAATAAAATTGATATTATACTTGGGATTAAGGATCCCGTAGCAGGTGGTTTTTGAGACTGGCTTTTTTCTCCTTTTTCTCTTTAGGAAGTAGGGAATACTCACAAAGAATCTGGATCTTCTTTCGATCAAGTTATCAAGGAGGTAAGATATGGGATTCATTTATCAGGAGATTGGCTGGCTGTGTATCATGTAGAAGAGCATTCCTGGCCTGACACTTGCCAAATGTGTTGGCTGGTGGATAATTGGAATGGTAATCTGTTGTTTTTGAAAGCAGGAGATGTGAGGCAACAGTCTGCTTGCCTACACTATAGATTGTATCATAACGAACTTGAGAAGCACGAATATCTTGTTAACATAGGAAAGTATAGAAGTGAGCTGTTCCTTTGCTGTCATAACATTCTAGCTCCAGTCAGAGCTATTTAAAAGCTATATAAAAACTGGAAGCAAGGAAAATGACAGCATGGGGATGAGATCTGCTTACCCTGTCAATCCCCCCCAGGGGTGACTATCCCCTCGGAGCCCTGGCCAACCAGCAAAACTAAGTTTTGATACCTTTCTGGGAAGGTCAGAGGGCGGGAGCAGTTCTCATCTTAAGTAGTAGAGTGTTTCTCAGGGCGGGGATCCCTAGCAGAAAAGGCTCTTCTCCTTGATCCTGCTCACTGAAATTCCTTATATGGGACGTACTGGGACATATTTGAGGTACATAGCATATTGGGATGTGTCTAAGGTGTTAGCAGGGCAATAACTTTTTTCTTAAGTAACTGAAAAGGTGGTTGAAATAGGTTGATCTGTAGAGCAATGACAACTGATGAAAACGTTTAATCTTACTACTTTAAATTATATTATGAAGCAATTATTTAATCCTTTACTGGAATTTGGGTAGATGGGACATCTTGCCCTTTTTTTGGCTAACCTTTCTTCTGATATGTCTCCAACTGTTTTTCATCTTAGACTTCTCAAGAGATGATTGCACGTTCTGCTGCTACGCTAGTCACCCACCCATTTCATGGTATGTATAGATTCATCTTTCAGTCAGTTTCAATCATGCCATTGTAACTCCTAGATACAGAAGAAACTCTCTCCCCTTTTGGTTTTTTTTTTTTTTTTTTGGCTGTGCATTAAGGCAGGAGATGGCTGTGTCCTAACCCTTCCCTGTTATGTTTTTACCACTTCACTGCTTTTAATTTGCAAACAGTTGGTAGTGATTGATAATGAACTATTTGGAAACATTTCTACCTTACCTTCCTTCATGAGCCTAACTAACAAAGTGAAGTGTTAAAAACCACCATGCAATCAAATACACTGGGACCATCACCAAGTTAAATTACTGTGAACACACAAATGTAACCATAACAGTCAAACCCATAACAATCAAATCAAGACTCTGGCCATGCTTGAGGACCTCCTTTGAAGAAAGGCAACAAGAGGAACCCAACTGGGGAGGATGAACCAGGAGTGCAGCTGATGGAAAGGCCCTTTTTTCCCCTCAGCCTCAGTGAAATGGGTTTCTAGTGTGTGCCAATATGCAAGTGGGTCTTCAAAAGATAGGCAGGACGTATTGGGTAGTTCTTTTGAGCATGGTAGTCCTAATCTCAAGTTTTTTCTCATAGAAAGAGACTTCTTCTCATGGCACTTTGAACTTTGAGCCAGAGTAGCTGATTCTGTAAGAGTTTTGTATCCTCCCACATGCAGCACTTCAGAAGACCTTGGCTACGGGATTTTATCCAATCTTTATTTCCTAAGAATTGTGAAATGCTACTGCAGTAAACCTCATACAGTTTAATTCAGGAAGATATCATTGTGGCCAGATGAGCTATCTGCAGGAATGGCTGTAATTGACATTCCAGCCTCAGCTGAGCAAAAACAATCTTGGCCATAATCAAACTCGATTATTTCAGATCCAAAAGAATCCTAGATGCTGAGCCTGACATTTTCAAAAGCAGCTCTATTTCAATCCAAATATTGCATGCATTTACCAGATTGGTTGTACCATTCAGGGGCATAGCCATTTTACTTGGGTTCATCTTGAGTTAAGAATCTTGGGATTATACACTGCCATATAAGTGGGTAGAAGAGTACAGGTGAGGTCTTCCTTAACAATAGTTTTTTTTTCCTTTTGACTCTCCTTGTTCTTTAGTGATCACCTTGAGGTGTATGGTGCAGTTCATTGGCAGAGAGACCAAATACAGGTACACACATATTTACAGTGAGGTTGGCTTCATTGGGTTTTAACCCACACAAGGGAAGGAACTGAGGGCTGGGAGATAAATTAATGTATGATGTCAGAAGTGTTCTGTTGTTGAGATTAATAATAGACTGAGGGAAAGGAAATAACATATTATGGTATTTTTAGAATCTTGATGGATCGTTTTTCCCCTTCAATTTTCAGCGGGGTATTTAGCTCTTTCGTCACCATATACCGGGAAGAGGGAATCTGTGGATTTTTCGCGTGAGTACTTTTTAAAGATGGTTTTTTATTATTTTTTGTTGCCATGAAAGCTAGTGCAAGGATCAGGTAGGATTTTCTAAGGATGAGCACAATATGCCACTGCATATTGTATTAGTTACTGGAGAAGGGCTATTCTTTGCTTGCTTTCAGAAGGCATCTGATTGGATGTTGTGGGAGATTGGATTAGGATGCTGGATTAGGTGAGGCAGAATTGTTAAGCAATGCACCACATATGCATCAAAGTGGGTGGCAGAAATGGGTAATTTTTTTTCTGGGTGTTACTCAGCCTAGTCTTGCACATGGTTGACCAATTTCCTGTCATGTGAGCAGTTAGTGGTAACTGTCGTCATGTCAGTGTTGAAGTTATCCAACCTTATTACTAGTCAGCTGTTTTCATTTCAGGGGCCTGATTCCCCGCCTTCTTGGAGACATCCTATCCTTGTGGCTCTGTAATATGCTGGCCTACCTCATCAATAACTATGTACTGGACAATGGGGTAAGCCTTCTTCTTGTAGAGTCCTATGCCTGTAGTTAGGAAGCAGCAATGACTGCTGAGGCTCCTTTTGGTTGCAATTTTCTAGTATTGGCTACTCCAAGGTTTGTTCTGGGCTCTAGCAAAAATAAATTTGAGGTAATCTTGCAGGGCAAGAAGGCAAGATTGATACACCTTATCTTTCCCCTATTTCTCATATGGTTCACTTGTCTACCCCTGCAGCTTCCCACAACTTCTGTACCTCCATTTAGCTGCTGCTATGTCACTGCTGATGTCCAGATGCCTAATACCTCACATGGAGCACAGTTACCTTAGGGTGATTTCCAAACCAAACACAATTCTCAATTCTGTGTCAGGATGAAAAACCTGGATTATGGCGCAGACACAGATCACCAACATTAAGTATTGGTTTCAGGCATCGGATGATCTGTGCAAAGAATGCTTTATGTACCCCAGGTCATAAGTATTATCTAAGCCAAATATTTTTTTTCTGTTCTCAACCTATACATATGGCTGTTCACAACTATACATAATACTAATACATATTACCCTGTTTCCCTGAAAATAAGACCTCCCTGGATAATAAGCCCTCCCCCAAAAATATTGCCTCACAGCAGCAGCCATGAGGTGACCACGCTTGCCGCCTCCTGCACCTCAAAAATAATAAGACCTCCCCGAAAATAAGGCCAAGTGCTTATTTTAGGGGTCAAAAGAAAATGAGTCCCTGTCTTATTTTCGGAGAAACACGATAGTACTTTTTTTTAAAATTAAAAAGTTTTTTATTAAACATAAATTAAAATGTTGGACACAGTGTAGACTGTCCTGGCAGAATCTATGCCATACATGCTAAGATATTCAGTTATACATTGTAGCCACCCTATTTTTTTAACATTTGATCCATACCCTATTTACAAAAAGAAAAAAAGTAACCTATTTCCAGCCATGTTGGTTTGTGTTTATCTTGTACATTCTCGCATTTTATCATTTCATACATGATTCTAGTCTCCATTCTATTTTAGGCTTTCCCTTTTATATTCCAATCATTGATAAAATTAATCCCAGATCATTCGGATTCATCTTTATTCTTCAATTCCCACATCAATTTGTCCATTTCAGCGCAGATCAAAATTTTCCTAATTATTTCCCCTTCATGTGGAGTTTCCTTGTTTTTCCAATTTTGGGCAAAGACCATTCTTGCTGCCATGAATAGTTAAAAAGATAAGCCCCTTGTTGTATTTCTTGTTTATAATGCCCAAGAGAAATAGTTCCGGTGTGAATTCTATTTCCTTTTCGGTTATCTCTTATCAACCACTTTTGGATATTCTGCCAGTATATTTTGGCTTTTTGGCACGACCATCACATATGGTAGATGATAGTACATCTTGTGAAGATAAATTAGCTTTCTCAGGCAACACCTTTTGATTACAAAAGCAAAAAGTCGTTTTTGAAGCACACAAGCGGCTAAATAAATGAACTTTCTTAAAAGAACCTGATTTCCTTCAGTGACTGCTGTGTGACCCTAAGAAAACACTCCTTGGGATTTTAAGAAGTTGTGGGCAGGGCTGTAGTTAGGCTGTTGCATGCACTGAAGGATCTTCTTGCCTTGAGCCCGAAGCCTTCCTGGGAGGCATTGTATTTACTTTTTGGTCAAAAGTTGGGAATGACTTTTGTCATTGAGGAATCTGTGTTTTATTGATGAATCTTCTTTCTAGGTCTCTACCATGACTGAGATGAAGGGTTACTCTCAGGCTGTCACTGGAGTGAGTGTATAATTTAATGTCTATTTTCTTTGGTGTCGACAAAAGGGAAAAGGTTCTGAGAGGACCACAAGCCTCATAACTCATTGTTAAACCTTTGGTCCTGGTACTCTTGAGAGGGATGCTAGAGAATGGTATTTAACTAATGGTGTTAAAAACACCGTTCAATTTTCAGCCTTTAGAATCTGTCCAGCATTGGAATTTACTATTTCTTCACTAGAGATGTATTGAATGCTGTTGCTAGCTACAGATTACTTTTGAGGCTTAGCTCAGTAATTGCCAGTCTTTTCTTTCCTTTGATTTGTTATCAGTATTAAGATTTTACCCTTCTGTTAAGCCCATCAAGTTGCTGTTGCTCTGTATGGGGCATAGTTAGTGGTAATTCTGACATTACCTAGTCCTCAGCCTGATGGATGAGGAAAGAGTGTTGGCATACTTTTTCCACTGATACATCATGCTGTTTTGTACTTTCAGTTCTTCAGCAGTATGCTGACCTACCCCTTTGTACTTGTTTCAAACCTAATGGCCATTAATAGCTGCGGGTAAGTGCACACTTTTTTTTCTCTCACTTGGTTTTAATTTGAAAGCACACAAAGCTCAGTTTTATTTTTCAGGTCTTTCTTTCAATAATTATTGAGAATTTTAGCAGTGTGCTGCACCTTACCACAAATGTTCATGTTTTCAGTAATTGCTCTTGAGAAACTTCATACCATAGCCAACCGAGCTAAAAAAAAGTTTGTGATTTTTTTTATAGGAGGCTGTTTGGATGAGTAAAAGAACTCAAAGGTTTTAATTTAAAAGTACAGTGGCCAAAATCCCATCATTTTATAGAGCCCTGCCTAAAACCAAAATATTTGTGGCCTTGAGAAACAGCTAAGAGTTTCAAAAAATTTGAAGACTTGTGGGTAGCAGCAAATCCAATACATTTGTAGAAATTCATTATATTATATAAAGTATTGAAAGAAGTCTGGATTCTTTCCTTTAGTATTATTCAATCATACGAAATAGGAATCTACATTTACATTTTTAGGAATAACTCTGGAGCCAGAAAATGCCTGCATTCTGTGTCTTTCCTGTGATACATTATTCTGTGACAATAGCTTTGCTGATAAAAAGATAAATTTCAAATTTGCGGGATCAGTTCTTTTTGGTTTTGTATTCAGTTTTGGCCAGTGAGATCCTTGCAGTAAAATTAGCGCTAGGTTATGAAAATGGCAGTCCTCTCATTTGTGCCAAATAGCCTCTGTACAGAGCTTTCACCTGTGTGCGGATTCCATTTAACTCTTGTCTGTACTTTGGTGGCTGTTCATAAGTAAATGCAGGTTAGCTTAGTATAACGTACTATAAGGCGAGTATGCGCATCCTAAGTCAATAACAATATGCTAAGAAATATTTCCATTTGTTAATTCTTATGATAAAGAATTCAATCAGTTTCATGGTGGCATTCTAAATACTCTTATGGAATGGGGATGACTATGTTTAGTTTGTGGTTGCTAATTTGCTAAATTATAATTTCTGTCCCTGTTCTTGTAAATAGTGTGTTGATTATTAGATTGCTCTGTCATATAGAAGCCAGTTGCAGGCCAGTTTCCTGTCAGACTACCTGTTGAGTTTTGTCTCAACCACCTTAGCTCCTGCTTGATCCCCTTTCCTTGTGCAGCAAGAAAGGATTGGTCTGGAAATGGCCTCTAGGGCTGTGATCTTCAAACAGGCGCCTGGCACTGAAACCTGGTGGGGAGTGAATTCTGTAAGCCTTGCCTTCTATTTTCTAGGCTCGCTGCTGGCCTCCCACCTTATGCACCAGCGTACACATCCTGGTTACATTGCTGGAGCCAGCTGCATGGGGAGGTATGTCTGAAATGTCTTGTCCTTCTTTACAGGATCCTCATGTTTTGCTTAGAGATGGGTATAGAATTGATAAGGCAGAGCCCCTCCTTTGGGCATACCTACCGCCTAAGGAAAAATTCCAGACAAAGCTGTCCTACTGTAGCAATAGCAATAGTTAGACTTATATACCGCTTCATAGGGCTTTCAGCCCTCTCTAAGCGGTTTACAGAGTCAGCATATTGCCCCCAACAACAATCCGGGTCCTCATTTTACCCACCTCGGAAGGATGGAAGGCTGAGTCAACCTTGAGCCTGGTGGGATTTGAACAGCCGAACTAAGAGCCAAGGTGGCGCAGTGGTTAAATGCAGCACTGCAGGCTACTGCTAGATCAGCAGTTCAGCGGTTCAAATCTCACCGGCTCAGGGTTGACTCAGCCTTCCATCCTTCCGAGGTGGGTAAAATGAGGACCCAGATTGTTGGCGGCAATATGCTGACTCTCTGTAAACCGCTTAGAGAGGGCTGAAAGGCCTATGAAGCGGTATATAAGTCTACTGCTATTGCTATTGCTATAACTACTGAACTGCAGTCAGCTGAAGTAGCCTGCAGTGCTGCATTTAACCACTGCACCACCTCGGCTCAGTAGCTTACAGATACACCCTGCTACACACACACACGCACACACACGCACATAAACACACACACTGCCTACTATCTGGCCCTCAAACCTCAGCTATTGTATAGTGTGTGAATTTCAATGGGCCGCGATGCTCTGTCTATAGGACTCTCACCTGCTTCATTTTCTTCTCATTTAGGGCAACATGAGCCGAGGCAACAGCCTGTTTTTCCGGAAGGTGCCTGCAGGAAAACGATATGTGTGGGAAGAGAAGAGATTTCAATGAGTCCACAGCCTTTTGTGGCTGCTTCAGAAACACAGAATGATGGCAGTGTGTTGATTTCTTACACAGTTCTTTTTTTTAAAAAAAATAATCATTTAACCTTGGGAAATGGACTTGATTGTGAGCATGACTTAATGACAAAAGTAAAAGGAAATCCTGTTCCTCCCTCTGAAACATTGGGGTAATTGCCAAAAAGCTGCCACACTTAGGTTGGGGTGGAGGATGGAATGGAGGTTTACTGTTTTGTGAACGGGGATATTTTTTTAACTTTCTCCAGGGAAAACCATCTATGTTGGAAATACTCTTGCCCCTCATGTTCTTGCTATACTACCCAGGTATTACTGCAACTTGGTTGCAAAGCCGGGGAAATAAGCTGCTCCTGGAAGAAGATGGATTCCGTTTGGCCTTGTGCATTTTATTTGCAGCTGCTAGATCAAGTTGGGGAATGTGGACCAATTTTTTTTCCCCTTGCCCAGGGAGAAAGTCATTTCTCAGTCTTCATTCTTTCAAACATATTGTTAAACATTGTTTTAGTTAAGGCCAAAAGATGAGTCTGCTTGTCTATACAGAAGGTTAAGCGTTACTAGGAAGCGCCTAGAGCCTGTGTTCTGCCACTGAGCAGATTCAGAAGTCATCTCTTCACTGTTTCTACAAAATGCTTGAGGGAGCTTTACTCTTGATGGCCATTGAAAGCAGGTGCCATTTTTAATAGATCACAGTATGGATTAAGAAATGCTCTTCCAAAGTCAACACAAGTGTTTAAAAAGGAAGATTTTGTTGTTATGGAGAGAAAGCCATCTAACTGTTTTTCTCCCACTCTGCCCACAAAGAATCCCACATAGGGATAGCTTTAATCTAAATTAAATGCTGTGCAATATTTCAATCGAAAGCTGAGCATTGAAGCTTTTGGGCACAAAAGATTTTCACCTGGCATTCTTGTGGAACTTCTAAACAATAACCATTTTTTGAAGATGGCTATTCTGCCCCAGGAAGGAAGGGTATGAAGTAGGGTCCTTTGGGTACAAGAGATTCCAAAAGAGGTTAGGTTACCCTTGTAGTTGTGCCTGGAAAAAATATGCTTTTCAAAAATGTGATCATGAAACTTACTGGCAGTGCAGAATGTTATGGGGTTAATTCAATATGCTCTTAAAATTCTATTAGAATTTTATAATGCCAATAAAGCTGTAAGTGTAAATGGAGGACATGATATACATTTGTAATATGGTCCTACCAGCTACCCAATGTGATAGACTGTAAGACATTGATCCCATGCCTTCCTCTTGTATTATCTATGTCACTATCTGGTAGAACAAGACCTTTTTCTGACCGTTTTTTAAATTTTTAACAACAGATTATCCTTATTTAATCATGTCACAGTCCCCAAAGAAATTGTAAGTAGGTGGGGAATTTAGATTGTGAGCTATCTGATTCTAAAGTTTGTTGCTTCCATATAGAGTTATAATTATAACTATGACCAGCAATTTAGCAAGGGTTACATTTCCACACACCTACTCCTTACAACACCTCTAAATGGCATTTAAGATGGGGTGGGGTTTTTTAGGGGGATTAGAAAAGACCAGCTGGTTTTGGCATTATGGATAGAATAAGTATATGAACAAATAGAGATAATTAACAACCACCCATGGTATGTTACATTGTGAAATGAGGAATGCAGAAACAGTAAATACTTTTAAATTCTACTAGTGACTGCTGCATGCTAAGATGCAATTAGGCAAATTGTTTAGAATTTAAAGGGGCTAAGTTAGCTTCAAGAATTAAGCTAGTGTCTTAAAGCCCTACTCAGGAATATATCTTTCTGGTAAGCTCTTGACAACTGAATGTATTCTCCAGACCTTGTGGTATGATAGACCTTTACTCCTATAAAAGTCTGGGGCCCTATGGCTTTGTTTAAATAGCCTAAAACCCATGTACTGGTGCTTAAAACTAGTGACTTTATTCTTTTCACTGATAAAATGAGAAATGGTTCTTCAGTTATTCTTAAAATATCTTGTCAGAAGTATGTTTTTTAAGGGGAGAGGAGTGGTTCAGGCTAGTGGAAGCTATGTCTTCACATTCATTGGGCTTCAAAACAATGCATTTTACAAATGCAGGCATCAATTGGAATGTTATGATCAGAAATTAAATTTTATACAGTGTTTATCTTATTCATTATTTGGGATTCACATTTTGGATCTCCAAAACTCTACTTTTAGCATTTTACTGAGCCACTACGACTGTGCCAAAGGGGTGTTGACATGTCAGAACATAGTGAAGAAACTACATTTTTGTATGGTTGAGCTGTTCAGCCTGCTGGAAGATCTCATTCAATGACTGCTGTCTGTCAATGGAAAGTTTGGGAAGCCCAGTTTGTGATTTGATAGCCAAAGTACTGATTAAATTCTAATATAAAGGCATCAGATATCAAAAGGAAAAGTGGATGGCATCATCGTTTGCAATGGTATAAGGTACTTCACAGTCTAATTTTATGTTGAATTTGCCTCTGTGACATAAGCAGTGCACATACTATAGATTCTCCAAAACATCATCCTTTCATGAGTAATCCATATAATTTCTTGGCTAATTCTGATACTGCCATCTAAATACAGCTTTTGCCATGGCATGAGTTCAAAAACTAATTCGGCACTACCCCAGAACATCACCAATGTTCACAAGAAAATTGATAGGGAACCAGCATGGGCACGTAAAACTTGCTGAATATAACATTTGGTTCTAAATTTCAAGTCTATCTGGTAATGAGATTATGATTTTATGTCCACTTAAAGTTAAAAAGAACCAAAAAACATGTAAGAATTTTCTGGAGTTTTTCTAGATCCAAGTACAATGTCCTTTTCCATTGTATTGTTTGGTAGATATGCATTCAGCTCTCTTGCAAATGAATGGCCCTCAATTCCTCATTTTGCTGAGTGTTTAGCTAGTGAAATGTAGCTATATCTGTCTTTCATAAAGCCCATAATTAAGATGGGAATACGGCTTGGCTCATGAGCTAGCCATTATGTGGTTACCTTCATCTTACTTAGAAGAGGGCCTCGGGCATGTGGGAGCGGGGGAATGGGACAGAATCATTTCTTAATTGTGCAAGACATGGAAAAGATAGAACAGTGGTCCCTCCTGTTCAAAAGGATTTCTTACCTGAAAAATATGAGATGCCAACGGGCTATTGGACTTGTGAGGATTGCTACAAGTCTTTTTCTGATGTACAAATTCCAGCTGACACATATGCAGAAAAAACATGCAGTACTTGGCTCTTGGCCTGCTCTGAAAATATAACACACCCATTCTAAAACTCTTGCTTAGAATATGTTGTCCTGATTCAAGACTGTAGTCAATGAAAATCAGTATTTTATGTTTCTAATCTATTGCTAGGTGTCTCCTATGTTTTAACGTGACCTGGAATTTGATCTACCTGCATATGGCAGGTTTTCATATGAAATAATTGAGATTTGAGCAATCAAAAAAAATTGCTTAGAAGCAGCTAAGCATTATTTTATAGCAGCTGCACATTAGTATGTCAAATGTCCTAAAAAAACTCACTACTATACAGTGAGCTACGTTTGAGATGAATTTTTGGGGGTATATTTTTGTAAACAATTATACAGTTGCCTTCTCACAACAGTGTCTGATGCACAGATGTTTAAAAATAACAAAGCACACTACTCCTCTAAATTAGTAATAATACCTGACGTAGCATAACCCTAGTCTTAATTTTGCATATACAATCTATACAAAACACCAAACTAATCCACCAAAGAAGCTAATTCAGCTTCCAAACTCAAGTGTCTCAGGGAACATTAATGCCTTATGAAAGGCTGAAAAGGTTGGGGCCATCCTGACCTCTGAATAGATGCTATTCCATGTATGTAGTGTAGCTACAATAGTTTAAAAAGCTAATTTAAAAATGAATCAAGAGTAATGTTCAGATCAGCAGACGTCTGGTGCCATTTTATTCTGCTTTCAAGTACTGCAGCTTAATGGTAGTTATGCATCGAGAATACTTTTGGAGGAGGAGGAGAACTACAAATCAAATCTAGCAAAAAAGAATATTTAATCATTGTTATATGCTATTATTGATGTCTCCCTTTATGGATTGTTATGATACCAATTGAATAGATGGAAGTGACGAAGGCTTAATGTCTTGAAGGTAAAACGGACTAATGCATAAGCATTAAAAAATCATATTAACTGCTAGTGTCAATCCAATATTCATAGGTAGTGAAAAAGCTGAAGAACTAATTGACTTCATGGATTAAAAAAATACAGAAACAGGATTTTTCCCATGTTAAGTCTTGAAAATCATTTGATGAAAGATGGTGTTTCATCTTTGGTGTAAACATTGGGAGTGAAGTTACTTTCCCTGTACAAACAAGTGTCTCCACATCTTTTTTTTTATAGTGTGGTGACCATGTAAAAACACTACTCTACGTTGTCCCAAGTGGAAACACTATTCTATGTTATTTAGTATCGAATAATATTAACACATCCCAACTTCCTGCTTACTAGAGATTTCCGGAGGTCCGCTCGTCATTCGGAAACTACCACTTTAGTTCGATCAATCGCTCCGCCCAAGTCTTTCCGAAAATTTCCGATAGCTAACGGACGTGTCCGAGAACCGGATACGGAAAAAGACGAGCGCATCCGGAAGAAGACGAGAGAAGTTCGGCCATCCCAATCCCACGAAGACTTCGAAGCCGAATCGGGCGAGAAGCCATCATGGCGGACAGGATTGCGCAGCTCCGGGCGGATGGGATCCAGAAGCGGTTGGTGCAGGAAGGCCGGGGACCGACGCCTGATTACCAAGACGGTACCAAGGTGAAAAAGATCGTGAGCGACTATCGGGAGATAACGGAACCGAAAACGCGCATGCGCTATCAGAAAGGAACATTTGTGTTGAAGTGCGCATGCGCGGTGGGCTGTAGACCTGGGCGAGTGGAGACGGGAGGTCGCGTGAGCGAAATGGAACGCCGCTCATTTGTCTCCATTCATTCCTTTGCTCCTGCTCTAGTTTATGTCTCCGTCAATAGGTTGCTCTCGTTCCCGCTTTGTACACTGAAAAATCTGATCAGCTATCAGTGTCATTAAGCGAGAATAGCTAGTGCTTAGCAAGAATAGTAATTCACCCTATTGAGAGGATACCCAATTGGGGAAATCTGGGTTTAGCAAGGGGGAGTTCACCTACTCCAGCTAGAATTGGAGAGTCGGCAGTCTCCTCGATATTGCTGGACAATTCCAGCATCCCTGACCAATGGGCCCTGCCGGCTGGAGCTGGCGAATTTTAAAAAATTAGAAAGGTCACAGGTGGCTCTGCACTAGAAGGCTGCTACTGCTGATTTTAGAAGAGATTTTCACAGGAGATGACATTTGGCGGATCTTGACTGGTTTGGTTGCTAAGCTTCATTGAGCTTGGTATGGATTGAGAATGGTATGACTGTTGTGTGTTTTAAATTATGCATTGTTTTGTGTCGTTTTAATTTTTGTTTGTATCCCCCTTCCCTGGTTTGAGTTGTGAGCCGCCCTGAGTCCCCTTCGGGGGGGGAAAGGGCGGCATATAAATAAAATAAACATTCAAACATTCATTCAGCTTGGTTAGTGTTATAAAAAAAAGATCCAGAGAGAGGATCAGAGCTCTAGACCACTAGTTCTCAACTTTGGTAGCTTGAAGATGTGTGGACTTCACCTCCCAGAATTCTTCAGCCACCTTTGCTTGGGTGGGGAGTTCTGGGAGTTGAAGTTCACATCTTCAAGACGCCAGGGTTGAAAAATATTCCCCTAGATCAAATTGGTAAAAAGAAAAAAAAACTAACAGCCACCCAGTTTTGTCACAGGGCCAAGAAAATGATAGATGTAGCCACCAAGGATGAGCCTCAGTTCAAAGGCACCTTTACTTTGGAGGAGTCTGTTGTTGTTAATCTTAAAATGCACATTAGCTTCCATGTAGTTTCTTCTTCGCATGCACATCTAAGTAACTGAAATCCAGGCTGACTGTCTCCAAACTCTAATCCAAAGATTACAATCCGCTTGGGGAAAAGTGTGTGTGGAGCTGTCCCCTTACATACCGATTTGAACTCTTTCTACCACATAGTGGCTTATGTTTGCCCCAATGTTGGGATTTTGAGAGGATAGGAATCAATGACATTTATTTATTTATTTATTTATTAGACTTATATACCACTTCATAGGGCTTTCAGCCCTCTCTAAGTGATTTACAAATTTTTTAGCAAATTGAGTCAGCAACTTGCCCCCACAGCCCGGGTCCTCATTTCACCCACCTCGGAAGGACGGAAGGCTGAGTCGACCTTGAGCCGGTGAGATTTGAACCGCTGAACTGCAGATCACAGTCAGCTAAAGTGGCCTGCAGTACTGCACCCTAACCACTGCGCCACCTCAGCTCACATCGGCATTGGCTGTTGGGATGGTGACTCCCACTGAATTTTTTTCCACTTCATTCAAGATAAGAGTTTTTCAACTCGAGAGGTGCAAGTAGGCAGCTCAGTCAGCCAACTGGGCTTCTTTCCATTTGACACATATGCTTGTGTGCCACTTGCGCTCAGCCACTTCAATCCAGTTCTTCATAGCGCTACATCAGTCCTTTTTAAAATCACTGTTAGTTGCTTTTCAGGAAATGCTGTCTTATGGTTCCAAAGTTGGAACAGATGTGGGTATGCATGCCATGCTTGTTGCCACTTCCTTAAAGAAGCTACCTCTTTTCCAAGGTTAGTACAGTAGCCAAGTGATCAAAGAAAACTGCACATTTGAGTTAAACAGGTTATAATGGTGCTTCAGAGTGGGCATGGATATGCTGCCTCAATAACTTTCCAGTGTGTATATACCATATTTTTCGGAGTATAAGCTGCACCTTTTTCCCTAAAAAAGGAGGCTGAAAATCTGGGTGTGTCTTATATGCTGAAACCCCGCCCCTTCACAAAAATGGCCATGCATACTTGTAGGAGGCTTTCAGAGAGTTCCTGGGGGCTGGGGAGGACAGAAATGACCAAAAAACGGGCTGTCTTTTCTCAGTTTTGCTCCCCCAGCCCCCAGGAGCACTCTATAAGCTTATTAATGCTATTTTTTTGACGAAAAACAGGCCATTTTTTGCTCGTTTTTGGCGCCCCCCCCCAGGAGCACTCTACAAGCCGCCTAAGGTCTATTCATGCCCCTTTAAAAAAAAATTGCCTCTTCAAAACCTTGGTGCGTCTTGGTGCGTCTTCTACTCCGATGTGTCTTATACTCCGAAAAATACGGTGTGTGTGTGTGTGTGTATGTATATATATATATATCCCAGTAAGGGTATGGCTAGCTGATGAGAGCTAAATAGCTTGAAATAGATCTATATTAGTCTATACTAGTCTCCCTTTATTTATTTATCAGCACAAATATAACATATATATATATATATGTATGTATGTATGTATGTATGTATGTATGTATGTATGTATGTATATGTATATGTATATGTATATGTGTGTATATATATATATATATATATATATATATATATATATATATATATATATATATCCTTGAAGACTATCAGGAGAATTCAGGAGACATGAAAGATTCTTTAAAAAGGTATTGGCTGAAAGATATTGCAAAATTATGCGTGCTCTGAAATATTTTTTCAGCTTTGGAGCTAAAGCATTGCACAATCCCACTTTCACTAAATGATCTGTGTCTTTCTGATGTGGACAATGTTATATTGAGACGACATCATTGAACATCGTACTGCAAATGAGTTAAAATATCTGACATGCTGGTAGTCCTTGACTTAATGACTCTTATTGAGCCTGGAATTACGGTTGTAAATCAAGGCATGTGATTAGATTTGAATTTTTTTTTTTTGATAGTTGTTAAGTGACTGCCAGGGTCATTAAGCAAGCACTGTGGTCCATTTTCCCCAATGGGCATTTTTTGCTAGAAACAAAAAATAAATGCCAGAAACCAGGAAAAAAAAGTTGCAATCTGTTGGTAAAGCCAAATGTCAAGTACCCAAAATGCGATCACATGACCACCATAATTTAGAAAATGGTTTGTAAATTGCTGGGCAGGTCCATCATAACTTCAAATGGTTGTTATGCAAATGATCATAAGTCAAGGACTACCTGCAGTCTGTTCTGGTAGATTGGTGAGGTGACCTACTCACTTGCTCTGCTTCTGGTTCTCTTCAGGTTACCTTCCACTACCGCACCATGCTTTGCAGTTCAGATCAGAAAGTACTAGATGACAGTCGTACCCGGGACAAGCCTATGGAGCTGATCTTCGGCAAGAAATTCAAGCTGCCTGTCTGGGAAACCATCTTGCACAGCATGCAGGAGGGCGAGGTGGCTGAATTCTTGTGTGACACAAAGGTATTTCTCATGCCTGTTTGGGGGGAGGATTCATACAATCCTACAATGTTAGGTTGGAGTTAAAAACAACAACAACCCTGGAAGATCATTTCAATCAGAGGTGGGTTGCTGCTGGTTCGGCCTGGATCGGCCAAACCGGTAGTAGGGGCAGCGGGAGGCTCTGCCCACCTGCCCAGACGCTTCTGCACATGCGCAGAAGTGTCGCGTGCGTGGGACTGTGCCCAAACCAGTAATAAAAAATTGACAACGCACCACTGTTTTCAATATAAAATCACAGCAGTGAGATTACTGTATTCAGAGATAGAAGGATTTGACACTACCTAATAGGGAGGAATGGTTGGTGAAGTTAACAGATTTTGCCGAACTGGTTAGTTGGCTTTGATGAGAGAAAAGACGTATCTACTTTTATTACTGACGAAAAGCCTGTTACGCACTTTGCATAAAAATGGACTTGCGACATGATGGTGATTAAGAGTAGATTATAGAAAGAAAAGTCACATGATGTAACTTCAGAGAAAGGTCAAAATATATTTGTACTTATAACCGCTGTGAAGAATATGGAAAGCCATTCCATTATATCTTCCCCTCCCCCACCCCTTTTCTGGCTCCCCCCCCCCTTCTTATTTTTTGGTCTTTTCTTATTCTTCATTTGGTTGCATTGGCTTTGACCTTCCTGTTTAAGTTTTAATTTAAAAGAATATACTTACAATATAAGGTTGAGAGAGTCTTGGAGATCTTTTAGCCTAACCCCCTGCCTATTGCCAGAATCTATGCTTCAGCATCCCAGACAAATGGTCGTCTCAACACTCCAGAGAAAGAAATTCTATTGTGCCCCTGACAATCTCTGCCACTATTAAACTGTGCTGTTAAAAACATTTTCTTAATGCTCAACTGAAATCATCCTTATAATTTAAATATAATCTTTTCTTATTCTGGAACAACTTTGCCCTATTTTCTGCAGGAGGATCCTTTAGACATTTGGAGACAGATATCAGGTTTCCCCACTATTTCCTCTGAGCTAAACATGTCTATCACCACAAACGGTTCCTCATAAGTTTCTTCTGGTAGGCCATTTTTCATCTTGGCTTTCTTTCTTATGGATACCCTTGTTTGCCAGGGACCTTTCTAAAACCCACTGCCCAAGAATTGATTCACTATATTAGGTTTGGTCTGATTAAGACAGAATTAAAAGTAGCAAGGACTTTTGTGTTATACCTAGAGTGTACGCCAAATGATGTAAAGTGTATATATGCAACTTTGCCACTTACCAATTAAACTCGTACAAAAGAAAGCAACAAGTTCTTCAGCCTGAATGGTGTGCGTGGAATTACAGTTTTGCAATGTGGAACATTAGTAAGCGTGAGAAGTAGGAAAAAGGCCCTACCCAAATTCTTCTATTGTGGCTCACATATAAAGACCTTGATCTAGTATTGATTGATTCTGGAATGAGTAAAAGAATACTTGGTTTCCTTCTTTTATAACTGTGCCCAATACATTTATTCCCTCTTGCCTGTGCCATTTTTCTCCCCCTCTCTTGATTTTCCAGCATGTGGTCTTATATCCGATGGTGTCCAAGAGCCTGAGGAACATTGCAGCTGGGAAAGATCCTCTGGAGGGACAACGACATTGCTGTGGCATTGCCCAGATGCACGAACATCATTCGCTGGGTTATTCAGACCTTGATGAGCTCCAGCAGAACCCACAGCCCCTCATCTTTGCCTTTGAAGTGCTCAAGGTGAGGGGGAAGGAAAGGTGAGGTCCTCTGGGCTAGGCAGACTCAAGAAGGGCAATTGGGCTTCACCTGTTTGGAGTCTCTTACTTACTTGAGTATATGGCTCCCCAAAGCAAGGAGAAGAGAGATGCCTTCAGATAAAAGTTGGGAATGGGTCCCCCCCCCCCCCCACTGCACAGATGCCTGAGATAACCCCACCATCGTTTTAACGGGTCTTATTTTCAGGGGAAAGGCAGCATGCTTTTTGCTATCCCAATGAGGGAGAGAAACTGTTTGAAGTAATGCAAGTCCTTCTTTTCCCTCTTACCCTGCCTCCACTTTTTCAGCTTTGAGACACCTTTTAAATTATTGTATTCATTTGTTAGATACATATATATCTCGCCTTGAGCTCAAGGCAGCATGCACAGCACTGCCACGTCCCGTTTTTCCTTCCAATAAGTTTCCTTGTGAGATAGATTGGGAAGGTCAAAGGTCACCCAGGGAGCTTCTGTGGCTGAAACGAGCCTTAAATCGAGGTTTCCCCGGTGCCTTTCCCAATCCATTGCATTAGTTCTCTTCCAACACCTTAGAGCCGTGATGGTGAACCTCTGGCACGCATGCAAGAGTTGGCACGCAGCACCCTCTCGGATGGCACACGAGCCATCACCCCAGTTCAGCTCTGCCGCGCATGCGTGCACGCCTCCCACCACCCAGATGGTCTTCGGGTCTCTGCCGCGCATCTGCTGGGGGTGGGGTGCATGTGCAGGGGGCGCATGCACATGTGTCGGAGGGCTTGGAGGTGTGCAGGAGATGCGTATGCATGCATGGGCAGGGCGCATGGGAAGGGGATGCATACGCATTGCGTTTCGGGAGGCGCACATGCCTTCAGGGTGTGTGTGTGCTTATGTGCTTTGGGCACCTGCTCCGAAAAAGGTTTGCCATCACTACCTTAAAGCCTGGGTTGACCAAAGCAGGCTGGTTCTTAAGGGCCCTGCTTTCTCTAGCACTGTGATGTAACCATGCTTGTTGCCTTGTGCCACACCAGGTGGAAAGGCCTGGCATGTACCGGCAGGATCCATGGGCTATGTCAGATGAGGAGAAGTTGAAGGCTGTGCCCCTGATCCACCAGGAGGGCAATGAGCTCTACAAGGAAGGCAAAGTGCAAGAAGCGGCTGCCAAGTACTACGATGCAATCGCTTGCCTGAAGAACCTGCAAATGAAGGTGACTGATGGTGTGGCTCCCTGGGGGTTGGAGGTCCAGTTAGGGGTTTCACTTGCATAACATTCAGGGCAGCAAATGCCCAATCAGGGAAGGGTTTCCACCCTAACTCATTTCATTGCCCAGGTACAAATGTCATCAGGTCATTTTCATAAAGCCTGGCCTGGTCAGAACAATCTTTGCCCTTGATTGGACAGTCTGTGAATGAGATTTCTTCTCTTTGGTCTATGGGTTCCTAGTTATTCAACATTGGTTTTACTGTGCCTAAAACAGGGGTAGGAGTAGTGCTATGCCTTCAGGTGTATCATTTGGGTTTCACCAAGTTCTCTTTCTTACCTAGGTTTATAAAGATTAGTCAGTTTTTAAAATACGCAAAAGAAACCGGTATTCTGCAAAGTTAAATTTCATATTGTTGTCAGGCAACAAGACCTTTGGATCCACGCAAAGACTTCTCGGGGTTGTAGCTCATTTGTTAATTCCTGGATACCTAAATAGATTTGCTACCAGGAAATTTTCTCCTGGCTGCCTTGTGAATGCATGTACTTACCACCTACAGTATTCTCCAAATTCCAGGTGTGCCCTCATCTGAAAAACATGTCCCTACATGCTATCCCACTTTGCACATGCTCACCCAGTAAGGAAGATCCCTACTAAACCATTGGAACCATTTTTGCTCAGCTACTCTGGGGCACTCCTGGCCCAGTTCCAATTGGAGAGAAGGATTGTATCCTCCAAGTAATCCTATCAAAGCAATAGCGTTCTTTCTCACTCATGCAGCACCAGGACAGGGTCTGACAAGCAGCCAGAATGCCTTCTATAACATAATTTGTCAAGAAGGCACAATTTCTCTCTTCATCAGAACACATGCATGAAAAGGCTCCTGAGTCAGCATTAACATGATGCTAGCAGACGGGTGTGCAACATGAAATCTGCAGTGTCTTTTTTCCACCTCCCTGGCCTACATTTTCCAGGTAGAAATTGGCATTTGAAATTTTCTTCCATCATTCAATCACAGGATGTGATGGGGTCCTTGTTAAAAAAAAAAAAAGAGACAGGCTGTTTTGTGTGGGAAAGGTTCAAGTTCTTTCCCATCTTTTACACTTTCCTAAGGGCTTGGCTACAGGGTCTAGGACAACTTGTCATGGCCAACTCTCTCCAGGACAACTCACCATACGACAAGATTTACACTAATATTGAAGGAATAGCAGAATAGACTCCTGATGCCGAGGGAAGGGCAAAATGGTCTGCGAATGAAAATAAATAAATAAAATATTTTAAAAATTATTGTAAATATAATTAAATTGAATTGCTGAATTCTCCTGCGTTGAGTTGGCTCATGGGGAGTTGGCCATGGTGAATTGGACATGGCAAGTTGGCTACGGCTTGTTGCCTGCCGCAAGTTGTCCCTTCTGCTGGCTGCATGTGGATTTGACCTTGCTGCCACCCCAAGAGATTCTGTCCCAGGCCAACTCACAAGGGTTCTGGCCTGTGGGCAGATGTTGCTACAACTGACCCATGCTTTGTCCCCTTTCTCTCGTTCCCTGCCATAGGAGCAGCCAGGATCTCCTGACTGGATCCAGCTGGACCAACAGATTACTCCTTTATTGTTGAATTACTGCCAGTGTAAACTGCTGACTGAGGAGTACTATGAGGTGCTGGATCACTGCTCCTCCATTCTCAACAAGTATGAAGGTAAGGAGGCTTGTGAGCTACCAAAGAGCCACGGTGGGTTTGAAAGGTAGAGGAGTCTAAAGGGTGGCTGTCTTAATGGGGAGGGGAAATGTCAAGGCTGAAACTAGAGCAGGCCTTCAGAGGTCGTCAGAGGCCATGGATCCATCCTGGCTTACTGAAATGGCCACTTCCCCCACAGATAACGTCAAAGCCTACTTCAAGAGAGCCAAGGCTCATGCAGCCGTCTGGAATGCAACTGAGGCTCAGGCCGATTTTGCCAAGGTTTTGCAGCTGGATCCATCGCTGACCCCAGTGGTAACCCGGGAACTTCGCAACTTGGAGACCCGCCTGCGTGCGAAAGAGGACGAGGATAAGATCCGTTTCAAAGGCATCTTCTCCCAGTAGTCCTTGGACCGGCTGCTGATGCTCTTGCTCAGGACAGCTCTGGCTTTATATATCAGCCTGTCTAGGGAGAAGTTGTATAAATGTGGTGTGTGGCTCCTTGTCAGGCTTATCCCCACCCTCCACACTAACCTTGGAGGGAGCCAGCTTTTCTTGCCAACAGAGTTTGTACTCTCATGCCAATAGCACTATTTGCTACTGCCAGGGTTAGGTATGGCAAGAAAGGCATTTCAGATTCTCAAAGCCAAAGCAGGGTGGAAAGCATGTCCAGAAATGCATCTGCCACTTAGGTGGGAGCCTATCGTTCTCCTGTAATTGATTTTATTCTCCTGTCTCGCCACACATGGTGCCTTTTGGTCATCTGAGCACAAGGAAGGAAAGTTACTTTCTTGGGCTGGTGTCTTAAGAAAGGGCTGGCAGAAGCTCTGGCTGAAGGGTTTGCTTTGAATCGAGGCTTCTTTTCCATCTCCAAATCTTCTTTCAGCTGCCAGAGAAAAGGCCGGGCATAGGAGCATCCGATCTCTATAAACAGCAATGGCTTCCATGTCTGTGGATGTGGGCAAGAGAAAAGGGGATGCCAAGAACGACAAGGTCTGAGAGGTGATGGGCTCTTGAATATCATCCCTGCTCCCTCTCTTTGAGAGTCACGCAAAGCTCATACACAATCTCAGTTAGGTGCCCTTTGCTGCTACTTGAATATATAGGATTATACCCCGTAATCCCCCAGCCACAACTTTCCTGCCTAAAAGAAGCATAGCAAGCGTCTCTGTTGCAAGTTAAGAAGGGAAAAGCAAAGCATATCTTGAAAGGCAGGAGCTCATGTCTGCTGTAGTGAGGTGGCTGTGCTGGCAAACTCCTCAGTCCAGCCTTGGAGAAGGAATCTCATGCTGGTGGAATCCGAGTTGAAGAGATCTGTATTGTCATTTCCCAGCCTCGGATTGGTGGAGCTGCTGTAATTTTCCTGCCAAGAGACTTTTGAATTCCCACCCAACTCTATTTAGATTTGATATATGAGAGAGAGAGACAGAGAGAGAAAAACAGAAAGAGAGACCTGGTGGGTGTGGCTTCCTAATTAAAATAAGATGAAATATTTCCTTCTCTCTTGTAGAAGCTATAGGAGTAAAGGTGATGCTAGCTGGCCTATCTCATCTACGTATTGGAGTAGTGTGTTGTACTCCACCCTCAATAGCTTTCGGCTGCTTTAGAAGTCTCTGCCATAAAATCCTCATTTCTTGAATGCCAACTTTCCTCCATTAGTAGTAATTACTGGCAAAGCAGTCCCCAGACTCAGGTTCTGCAGTCACTCCTTGTTCAAAATGTGCCCATTCGAAGTTTTGTATGGGGATTACCTTGCTGGATTGGACAAGAAAATCCTCACCACTACAAACTGGAGCCTCACTATTGACTGTCTTGCTTATGATGGTGCAGAATAGTGGCTGAGAGCAAAGGCCCCACCTAGGAACTAGGCTTCCCTATCCATTCCCCATTCCCAAGTAATGAAGAATAGTAGTCATTTGCTGTTGCTGCTGTGTGTGGGACTGGGGTATATTTCGACCCCTCTCCCAAATTTTCTTGGCAGCTTTCCGGTCTAGGATCAAGGACCTGCTTAGTGTGTTTGTATCCATGTGTCTCTGTGTGCGTCTTGGCAATTGATTGCAGCCAGGAAACAGAGGGAAAATTGTTCCTTAATAAGACAAGAAAAAAGGGAGACCTCTGCTGAATGCAGCTTTCTATAATTGGGAACTCTAGCTGAGTTTGGGCTGCCTTTGGGAAGCACAAGGACCTAAATGAAGAAGCTATGTAGAGCAGGAGAATATTTCCTTTTTTTTCTTTCCTGTGGTGGAGGAGACTGAGAATTGTTTCCTATTGGAGACAGGATAGGGATGTTTCCTTCCATCCTGCCTCCTCAAAATTTCTATTGCCAAAGTTGCCTGTGAACCTCTCCAGATTCAGCTATAGTCCTGTAGCTGACAGTCCACCAATTTTACTGCTAAAATTGTTCTTCACCTTCTTTTAATGGCCATGAATTAGATCTAGTCTGTGTGTATTTCTCTCACTAAATTGCAGGGGATTTCATGATTTAGTTTTTATTTCAAGGGACAACTCCTCCCCACCCCCAAGGTCAAATAAACTAATGTAGATCCAATCCATGACTCCTCGGAAGAAAATACGGCTGGTCTCCCTGTGTATTTCCCAAACGTTGGTAAAGCTGTGCATTTTTATAGCTAGAGCTGCTCTCCAGATGTTAGTTCTTGGCTGCTATTTGCTGTGCCTTCTTTTGTGAGCTCTCATAGAATAAAAATGTGCTTCTAGACCAGAGTTGTCTGGTGATGACTACGACAGTGAAATTTATCGGTGCGTCTTCAGCACCCAAAATGGATGGCCAGTGATGGAAATGAGAACCCATCGCTGAAGTGTTTTGTGCTGACAAGAAGGCAACATGTGACAGAGTTCAAATAAAAAAAAAGTATTTTCCTCTCAGATACTATCTGTGTGGCTTCTTTAAAGTGTGGCTTTAACAGCCCAGCACAGCTTTTCCCTAATTTTTGTTGCTTGATAGTGTTGCCATTAGCGAAGGCACCTTCCTCTTCCACGGGCCTGTCTTTCTGCCTGCATATCCCTGAATCGATAGCTGTCCTTAAGGGAAAATGAGAGGTGACCAAATTAGGAGTATAATACGGGGGCTTACATCTATAGCAGGGGTCTCCAACCTTGGCAACTTTAAGACTTGTGGACTTCAACTCCCAGCAAAGCTGGCTGTTTTCTTGTGCCTTGCATGGCTTGTCAACTTGTTCCCTTTGTTTAGCCTGGCCCGTGTCTCCAAGATCAGAATTAGAGCAGAGAAAGTGGGAAAGTCCATCATGAGGTGCACGCCCCTCATTCTTATTGGAGTCTTCTGTCATTCATTACTGTGATTTAACAGATTACAGTTTAGAGTTCTGTACAAAAAATGTTAGCTTGAAATTTTGCTCATCTTAGGGCCCGTTTTATCTATTTTGCTTTTTGAGCTGCTACTGAGAAGAAGGTTCATAATGTTCTAAGAACTTATGAAAAGGTATTTTAAAAAAGTTGAGCTAGAAATAGAGTACTTAAATAGGGTTAAGCAAGTCTATGGAAATCAACAAAATTATAACATTTTAAGGAAGCATGTGCAAATTCTTTTTCCCAGGAAGTGATTTTTTTTTTAATGCAAAAAGATAGCCCTGGGAGAGCTTCTTTAATATCCTCAGTCAAAACCTGATCACAAAGCATTTTTTTTCTTACCAAATTAGAAATAGGTGTAATAAATGTTTTGGAGTTTCTAAAAAGCAATGTTGATTATGATGAGAGTGGGTGGAATCTCAAGAAACAAGGTATTTCATTGCTTCAAACCAAGTCTTAAAAAAAACCTAAAGGAAAATAATTATGCAATCAATAATTTATTAAACCTCCATTTTGTAAAGCCAGTTACAAATTAAACAAAGAAGTGCAGAAATAAATCTGCAATACAATTAAAGTCTGTTACATTCCCAATTGGGTTTCAGCTGCCTGCAGCAACCCGTGAGCCAGGATATAGCAGTACAGTAGTATTACAGCTTCAAGGGAGCAGAGGAATATATCATGGAGACTGAAGTCCAGGTTTCCTGCAAGTGGTGCCCTCCTCCATGTGTGAAAACCTAATTGGCACACTCCAATATACAACATGCCAGCTGCAGTGACTGGAAATTCTTGCTCCATGAGGGCCCTCGGTTGAGAGGAAGCCTGTCTTTGTCAACGTACTGAACCAAAAAAAACCGGGGTCACATGTCCTCTTCCACCAGTCTCCCCGGTTCCATGTTCATAAACGGAAAAGATGCAAGAAAGGGCAACTGAATGGGACTCAGCCTGGCATATTAAGGCAATGTCTATACAGGTGAAACTTGAAAAATTAGAATATTGTGCAAAAGTTCATTTATTTCAGGAATGCAACTTAAAAGGTGAAACTATAAGACTCATTACATGCAAAGCAAGATAGTTGAAGCCGTGATTTGTCATAATTGGGATGATTATGGCTTACAGCTCATGAAAACCCCAAATCCACCATCTCAGAAAATTAGATTATTACATGCAATCAATAAAACAAGGATTGTACATAGAACAATATCGGACCTCTGAAAAGTATAAGCATGCATATGTACTCAGTACTTGGTTTGGGCCCCTTTTGCAGCAATGCGACGTGGCATGAAAGCTATCAGCCTGTGGCACTGCTGAGGTGTTATGGAAGACCAGGATGCTTCAAAAGCGGCCTTCAGCTCTTCTGCATTGTTCGGTCTCATGTCTCTCATCTTGGCAATGCCCCATAGATTCTCTATGGGGTTCAGGTCAGGCGAGTTTGCTGGCCAATCAAGCACAGTAATCCCATGGTCATTAAACCAGGTTTTGGTGCTTTTGGCAGTGCGGACAGGTGCCAGGTCCTGCTGGAAAATGAAGTCAGCATCCCCCATAAAGCTCGTCTACGGAAGGAAGCATGAAGTGCTCCAAAATCTCCTGGTAGACGGCTGCGTTGACCCTGGACTTAATGAAGCACAGTGGACCAACACCAGCAGATGACATGGCTCCCCAAATCAACAGAGAATGCGGAAACTTCACACTGGACTTCAAGCATCTTGCAGTGTGTGCCTCTTCCTCCATACTCTGGGTCCTTGGTTTCCAAATGAGATGCAAAAGTTGCTCTCATCAGAAAAGAGGACTTTGGACCAGGTCTGTTTTTCTTTAGCCCAGGTAAGACGCTTCTGACGTTTGTTATTCAAAAGCGGCTTGACAAGAGGAATACGACATTTGAAGCCCATGTTCAAGATCCATCTGTGTGTGGTGGCTCTTGATGCACTGGCTCCAGCCTCAGTCCACTCCTTGTGAAAGTCCCCAATACTTTTGAATGGCCTTTTCCTGACAATACTCTCCAGGCTGCAGTCATTCCTGCTGCTTGTGCACCTTTTTCTTCCACACAACTTTCTATTAATATGCTTTGATACAGCATTTTGGGAACATCCAACGTCTTTTGCAGTTACCTTTTGAGGCTTTCCCTCCTTATGGAGGGTGTCAATGATGGTTTTCTGCACAACTGTCAGGTCAGCAGTCTTTCCCATGATTGTGATTCCTACTGAACCAGACTGAGAGACCATTTAAAGGCTCATGAACCCTTTGCAGGTATTATGGCTTAATTAGCTGATTAGAGTGGGACACTTTGAGCCTAGAATATTGCACCTTTTCACAATAGTCTTAATTTTCTGAGATTGTGGATTTGGGGTTTTCATGAGCTGTAAACCATAATCATCCCAATTTTGACAAATCACGGCTTTAACTATCTTGCTTTGCCTGTAATGAGTCTATCTCATATATTAGTTTCACCTTTTAAGTTGCATTACTGAAATAAATGAACTTTTGCACGATATTCTAATTTTTCGAGTTTCACCTGTAGATGAGTTGTGAAGTTTAGATCCCAGCCTGACAGATATAAATCACAATTCATGCACCAAATATTTGGGGGAGTCTCTTAATTATTCCTTCATTGTGGCAGAGAATGAAAAGATGGCAATTGTGGTCTTCTGAAATTCTGTTCATCTGGCCATGTTCCTCATTTGCAATCCCAGAGACAGGGAATGGAAGGTCATTGCTTGGGAAATCTTTAGCAGAGGTCTATTTTCTATGGGTTCTGGGAGGGCTGGACATTCTGCAGCACACATAAAATGTAATCTTATCCTCTGGATGAACCACGGATAAATGTTTTTCTGTCGTGGCACTTCCCCAAATATGCAGCATTAAAAATTCCCAGAAGGTAGTAGATGGAGTCTCTAGTTCAGCATTCCTTAGCCTGGAGAACTCCAAGAGCTGAATGTCTATGGAGCTGAAGAAGCTTCTTGGATAAGAAACGAAATGTCTTCAAAGAAAAATCACCAGTCCAGTTGTCTCTTGGAGAAAAAACAAAGTCCCTTTGGGACATCCAAGAGCTGAAGTTCATGCATCAGGAGAAAGCCCAGTCTGGGAAATGTTGCTTAGCTGTATTAGGAGTGGCAAACATTCTTACTATGACTGAAAGTAATATAAATTCAGGATTGGGCGCACAATTCAAGAGCCTGGATGTCTCAATTATAAACTCTGAAATAATACTTACATTGGGACAGAGGCTAGATAACATTGTGCTCTGATATTTTGATTCTTTTTAGTCTCAGCTGCCATAGACACAAGAAAGGGGCTGGGAGAGTTTTAATCCAAAGCCTCTGCACAGCACCAAGAGAGCGGCAGATATTCATATTTTGAGACGGGCTTCATCATGTCCCTAATTTCTTTGATTTCTTGTTGCTATCAAACCCAGGTAAATTAGATCTGAAGATAAACCTGTTTATTTTGCAGAAACAATATTGAGGGCTCAGAGCCTCTATTTTCTTAGCAAGGAATTCAGAGCATCTTATCACAGTATTTTGTGAAAAGGTTTTCAAAAATATTTTCAGTGCAAGTGAGCCAATGTGTTATTTTCTACACAAATCACATTTAACCTTAGGCTCAGAGTATCTGTCTCCAGCCTGGCACCCTTTAGTTATATTCAGTTACAATTTCATCAACATATCTAGGAGGCATCAGACCAGAGGAGAATGCACTCAGGCTATTTCTGCCACCAATTCTTCCCATTGCTTAGATATGATGGCAGTGCAGAAAAAAGAACATTAAAAAAAATACTACAAAGTCCAAACTCCTTGCCAAGGAAGAAAAGAGAATTCACAGCATACAGATGAATATAAAATTTGACTTTATCCTCTGAATGAATCAGATAAATATTTTTCTACTAAGTGGCACTTCCCCAAACATGCAGCATGAAAAATTACGAAGGACTTCCAGAAGGAACAATGCCATGTCTTTACAATTATGCAGTCTTGTGACAAGCTGATCTCCCATGTAGCAGGAGTCCCAAGCCTACAGACGTAGTACTGAAAACTGATTTGGAAGTTGAAGACATTGCTTGAAGCCACTGGAGATAGTAACAGTCTTGGGAAGATGAAGTCTGTTGAGATGTAGCAGCTCATTCCTGAGAAATCACACATGCTCCACCCAAGGAGAAGAGCTAACAAAATCTCTTTCGGATGTGGAATTCTTGCTGATATTAACTTAGCAACTCTCCTGCTGCTTTTATTGCAGAAAAGGTTTTCACATGATGATCTTTCAAGCAAAAAATGGCTCTTGTGTTGTCCTTGCAGTAAGATCTGACCCACAAGAGTGGGCTCAGGAACAACCCACATAAAACTGTCTCAGGATCTAGCCTGTGATGTTCTGATTTTAATTATGAAAGGTCTGGATGTTCAACCCTGACCCTTCATTTGTCTGTCAGGCAGATACTGGAAGGAGAATTCTGGAGTAACGGTTTCTTACGAAAACGAATCTGCTACAAATTTAGCTGAGTCACACCACAGATCCTTCTCAGCAGCATAATTCACTCTGCAAATCCAATCACCTCATCCAGATACTCCCATGGCTGTCCAAGCTGGTGGCCGATCTGATGCTACAGCATTTCTTCACAATCATGTTGATGTAGGCCTTCATGATTTTAATTATTTCTCCCACCTAATGAAATAAAGAGAATTATCAGACATCTTTAGTAAACTATGAAATCACTGTGGATTCTCACAGGGTCCAAGACAAGTTGAAGGCATATTTTACAAACCAACCATGCTGGAAATAGAAATAGCACTTAGACTTATATACTGCTCCACAGCCGTCTCTTAAGCTGTCTGCAGAGTCAGCATATTGCCTCCATCGATCTGGGTCCTCATCAACCTTGGAAGGAAGGTTGGAAGTCTGAGTCAATCTTTAGCCAAACTGCCAAACTGCAGGCAGTCAGCAGAAGTAGCCTGCAGTACTCTCACCACTGCGCCCCCAGGACTCATGCTAGATTGTGATTGAAATGTAAGCCTTCAATATGAAATTTAGGGTTCCTCAGATGTGCAGTGATATGTAGCATCTATAATTTCCAATAAGCATAAATAACAATTACACTGGCTGGAAGTAACAGAAGACGAAACAAACACACATGGAAAGTATTCAAGCTAAATCAAGTAATCAATTAAAGCTTTATGGCCTGATATTGTCCTTGCTAAACAGTTTTTAGGTCATTAATTTTATTAAAATTCTACCTTTCTTCAATGTTTTAGTAAGTGCTCAAAACGCCCATTTTACAGCTTGAGATACGAGGCATAAATAGATTTAAAAAATTTGTACTGCTATCATCATCTTAGAAAAGAAGTTCCCTTCTTTTCCACTAAAAAGAATTTGGAGAAAGCTAACTATGGCAGTTTTAAAAAATTATTTGTCTCCGAAGTGGGGCGTGGGACAAGACACCAATGGGTATTAATACAGCCATTAGCTCAGAGACTGAGGTAGAATTTGAGGCCACTCCCTCTACTCCTCCTCTTGACTCTCCAGATTAACCTCAGTCTTTGGCCCAGAAGGAGTACTTTTTGTTGGCTCTCCATTTGGTTCGAGACAATCACCTTTCCTAATTTGTTCCTTCCTAATTCTTGATTCCTTCCACCTCGCTCATCTGAGCCTCTGTGAATTGCCTTTATTGCACAAGCTCTTCGCTATGCAAGGTTAAAGCCACGGCTGATCTGGACTCCCCAGACTCCAACCAGGCAGCTGCCACTCATAGCACCAGTGGTGAGAAGGGGCCTTTTCATGGGCCTCATGTGGAAAAGGAGGAGATTTCTACCCCAGATCTCTTCCTGGAAGTGCTAAAGTCTCAGTGGGCTAAGCCTGGTACCTTCCCCACCCCAGGGAGCAATGATCGCAGGTTTTACAACCTTAACACTACCTTCGCCCAAGCCCTACAGATTCCTTCCATTGATGCTCCAGTGGCACGCCTGGCCTCTTCCTCTGCGGTGGTGATGGGGGACATCTCCAACTGTCTGAAGTCGGAGGATAAGAGAGTGGAGTTGGTCATGCTCAAGACCTTCCAGGCCGTGACGTGGGCGATCAGGGTGGCAGCTGCAGCTTCCTTCTTCAACAGGTCCACCCTGCTATGGCTGGAACAACTCCGGGACAGGATGCCAGCGTCGGACATGCGACTGCTGCAGGACATTACAAAGTTGATGGCAGCTACCCAGTTTTCGGCGGATGCCAAGATTGTTGCAGTTAAGTATTCCTCCAGAGCGCTGTCCTCCTCGGTGGCCTCCAGACGCTTGCTGTGGCTGTGCAACTGGCAGGCTGAGTCCCGGGCGAAATGGCATTTGGCAGGGGTGGAGTACACGGGCAACAAATTATATGGCCCTTCCCTGGACCCCATACTCATTGAGGACAGGAACAAGTTCAAGGTCTTCCTTTCTACGTCCAAGCGTTTAGACCACCACTCAGCACCCTATTCCAGGAGGTCCTCCAGGAGGTCCTCCTATTGTAACCCTGAGCAAGAATTCCAGCAGCTGAGGTATTCTGCCCCCAGATTCCCCAGGCAGGGGGATAGACAATTCTCCAGGGATAGATTCAGATTCCAACAGTCCAGCAAACATCCCTTTTGAGGAGGGGGCGGCCTCCCCTTCAGCAGGCAGAAGTGATTTGAGCTCGGATCACCCGATTGACGGCCGCCCCTCCTTGTTTGCGGATCGCTGGGATCGCATCACCACGGATGCATGGGTACTCCAAACTGTTAAATCCAGATTGTGGCTGGAGCTCCGCTCCCATCCCCCAAATAGATTCCAGATCTTCCCCTCCTCCAAGAACCCGATCAAGCGCTTCCTCATGCGCAAGGCCATCCGGCACCTACTGGACATCAAGGCAGTGGAGCTGGTTCCAGAGGGGGAGAAGGGGGTCAGGATTCTATTCAAACTTGTTTGTCGTCCCCAAGAGCTCAGGGGGGTGGAGGGCTATCTTGGATCTCAAGCTGCTAAACTCCAGGCTTGTCTACCATAACCTTAAGATGGCTTCCCTCAAGTCTATGCTGGAAGGGATCAGGCAGGGGGACTTCCTAGCCTCAATTGATCTCACAGAAGCCTATCTACACATCATGATTGCCCCAGAGCACCAGAGGTTCCTTAGATTCTCATATGGGGGCACCCATTACCAATACAGGGCCCTCCCCTTCAGGTTGGCCTCTGCCCCCAGGACCTTCACCAAGGTACTGGCTGTGGCAGCAGCTCACCTTTAAGCCCATCCGGTCCAGTTACATTGCTACCTTGATGACATCCTCGTGCTAGTCACGTCGGCTGACCGGGCCGAGAGGGATCTGGGTCTCACTATCACCACCTTACAGTCCCTGGGGTTCTCGATCAATCTCGAGAAAAGCCACCTGGTTCCCACCACCAGGCTCCAACATTTGGGGACCATCATTGACTCGGTGGAGTATGAGGTGTTCCTGTTTCAGGAACGCAGGGACAGTATTGTAGAGCTGATTCAAGAAATTCGCAAGTCTCTCTCTGTTTCCGTAGCTCTTCTTTCCAGGCGCCTTGGCAAGCTCATCTCATGCATTGGGATAGTGCTCTGGGCCCATCTCCACGCCAGAGAACTGCAATGGTTCCTGCTTCCACATCAGCGGGACGGGATGAGCGACACAAGCTTCAAGGTCCTCATGACACCCCAGGTGCTGCATTCCCTCCGTTGGTGGATATCTCAGGCTCTGGCAGACCTGGTGGTGATGTCGACTCTTCCCCATTGGAGGATCCCGCGGGAGGAGGTGGCCCTGCGCCAGGGGAGCCTGGAACACCCGGACTCAGAATGGCTCCACCTAACCATTTGGCGCTTGAGCGGGAGCAGCTAAGGGAGGCCCAATTCTCTGCCAGGGTCATCAAAACCATCGAGGCGGCTAGAAGGAACTCTACTATCTGCATCTATGATGCTATCTGGGCTTCCTTTGTGGCCCGGTGTCGGTCTGCGCAGGTAGAACCGACATCGCCTCAGTCCCTCAAGTGCTGGACTTCCTCCAGGATGGCTTGGAGAAAGGGCTGGCCCACAGTACCCTCAGGAGGCAGAAAGTAGCCTTAGCCACAGTCCTTGGAGGGGTGGGGTCCCAATCCTTATCCCAGCACCCGGTCTTAAAGAGGTTCCTCAGGGGGGCAGCAAATCTTTGGCCTCCAGTGGTCCACCGCTTCCCCACCTGGGACCTTCCCATGGCCCTCCAGGCTCTGATGGAGGTGAGCTTGCAGTTTCTGACACTCAGGGTAGTCTTCCTCGTAGCGATTACCTCGGCGAAGAAGGCGTCCGAGCTCAATGCTCTGTCCACCAGGACAGATCCCTGTACCTTCCACGACAACAGAGTCGTGCTCAGACTTGATCCTGCCTTCCTTTCTAAAGTCAACTCCCCCTTTCATAGGGCTCAGGAGGAAGTTCTACTGGACTTCTGCCCAGCTCCTTCCAGAGGATTGGACATAAGAAGGGCACTGCATATTTACCTGAAGCGCACAGCTGCCCTTAGATGGTCGAAGGCGCTTTTTGTCTCCTTCCAGCACTTGACACAAGGAGCAAAGGTATCTCCAGCCACCATCAGAAGATGGATTAAGCTATCCATCTCCAAGGCCTATGAGGTGCGAGGGCTCCCGGTGCCAGAGGGCATCACCGCACACTCCACCAGGAGCACGGCTACCTCTAAGGCCTGGCCCACCCAGGCACCCATCACGGATATTTGTAGAGCATCCGTCTGGTCTTCGCCCTCGCCCTTCATTAGGCACTACCGGCTGGATGCCTCTGCCTCCGCGGAGGCATCCTTTGATTGGAGGGTTCTTCAGGAAGTGCTGGACACTTGGTGGGCTCAGGCCCAATGATCCCTCCCATGGACATCTAGCTTTGGTATGTCCCATTGTTGATTCCTCCCATGCCCCACTCTGGAGACTGTCAGTTGGTCTTACCTGAACTGCATGTCTTGAAGGTGGCGTGGGAGTAGTCACTTCCCAACTGTTCAGTGCGCCTCTGCACATGAGGGGCCTGAGCTGGTTAGTTACTGGTCAGTCAGGGACCAGTGAAGGAATTGGTGTGTTTTCCTGTTCCCTTCTTTCCCAGGTTCAGCCTCGACTAGACCATCAGTTAATCTGGAGAGTCAAGAGGAGGAGTAGAGGAAGTGGCCTCAAATTCTCCCTCAGTCTCCGGGCAAATGGGCTGTGTTAATACCCATTGGTGACTACTCCCACGTCACCTTCGAGACATGCAGTTCAGGTAAGACCAACTGACATTCTCACTATTGCTCAAAAACTCAGAAGCCCTTGCTGATCTATCCACGATTATCCAAAGATATATTAAAAATTTATAGCTTGTTCCTGCTCTGAACGTGGAACAAATAACAGAAGACATGGTCTATGAAGGGATTGCCTGATATTCTTACCAGCCACCTAACTTTCCAATTGAAGTTATATAATTAACTGCTCTGCCGTATCCTTTTTCTAGCCTGGTGGATCTTAAACTCTGGTCTGGGAACTCCTGGAAGTCATTGAGACCCTTTCAGGGGGCCTGCAAAGTCAAATATTCTAAGCTTTCTCAGTTTTAATACCTAGTACAGTGCATATAGGGATGCGGTGGCTCAGTGGCTAAGATGCTGAGCTTGTCGATCAGAAAGGCTGGCAGTTTGGCAGTTCAAATCCCTAGTGGCGCGTAACAGAGTGAGCTCCCGTTACTGGTCCCAGCTTCTGCCAACATAGCAATTCAAAAACATGTAAAAATGCAAGTAGAATAATTGGAACCACCTTTGGTGGGAAGGTAATAGCATTCCATGTGTCTTTGGTGTTTAGTCATGACCACGGAGACGTCTTCAGACACTGCTGGCTCTTCGGGTTTGAAACGGAGATGAGCACCGCCCCCTAGAGTTGGGAACGACTAGCACATATGTGCGAGGGGAACCTTTACCTTACAGTGCATATATTGATAGGTTTACTGTACTAGAATCCTTTTTCAATCCTTTTTAAGAATGTCAAGTGGTCCTGTGATCAAAATGTTTGAGAACCATTGGTCTAACCCATCCTGCCTTAGAAGAGTCATTTTTGAGCAGTTTAAATTCTTGAGACAAGAATGTCCTAAAATGTACCTGAGGGGTTTCAAAGTACATCTCTCTTTCATCCACAGTCAGCTTGAAGGTGTTGGGCTGAGGAGCTCCAAAGAAGATAATCTGCTCATACTGGAAAGTTTCCAGAGGCTTTGGCTCTCCCCGTTTGTACAGTGACACATTCTCCGTATTGACGCTGAGCCAAAGGTCATTTGGAAAGCCCCCTTCTTTGCACTATATGAAAAGAACCAAGAAGTGTTAGCAAACAGGGAAGGTATAACTGAGGAAACTGCTTTTGTCCAAAATTGACAGGAAGTACGTGATGTATAAACAGATCTTTTTCCTGCTCCAGCCTCAGCCTCTTTCAACCCTTGTCTTTTACCACTAGTACTTTTTAAAAAAATATTTCTCAAAACAACAGGTGAAAAGTATTACATTAAAATGGCTTCTTTCTTACTCAGAAATTTTCTATGCAATCTTTTAATACAAGGACTTTTCCAACTACAAAAGTCTCCATAGGAATGAGGGAGGGAGGGAGGGAGGAAGTAAGTTTTGGGAGATGAAATTATCCAGGCCTTAGCTTGTTCTATACTTTCTGCTGAGGGTTTTTAGCCACTAATGTCACTTTAAGAGTTATTACATGTGTGGGATCAATTGGAAAAGGAGCAATGGGAACTTTGGAAAGGGAAGAAAATTGGAACTTTTTTTTTAAAGTACAAATATATCATTTAATGATGTCTTTCAGAGTGCCCCCCCCCCCAGCAAGTTACTAGCTCAGATGTGTATGCTCGGTATACCATCTAATGCCAAACTCTAGCAATTGGACTCCACCCACTTTCGTAGTCCTTTATCCAGACAGGACATCAGAATATACCATATTAAGAGCCACTATTGTAATTGAAGCAATGAATTTTGAAAGAAACCACCCCTGTTAAAATCCCAGCTTAAGTGTTGAATATTTCTGCAGCCAAGTGATAATTTGAATCTGGAACTCTCCAGTTCTGCTGCTGAACTTCTTCATACAAGTTCTTCAGCAAGTTATTGAACAACAGGTACCGTTCCTAACAGGGATAACACAACCATGTAAGATTTTTTTTGAAAAAAATAAAGATGCCAAAATAACATGCATAAAAGGTACTTTAGAAACTGTTAACTTAGGTGTGAGAGAATTATCTACAGACAATTTGAGCAAAGGGGCATAGTAGGAATTTTTAGAAAAATATCCTGGGCACATGACCAAAAAAACCCCCCAGCAATGTGGGAATGCTAGATCACAAAGTGACTTTCATAGTGGGCACATCCAGTCACAAAATAAAAGACGAGCAGGTGATCCCAGCAACCAAGTAACTTTCCTATGATCCTGAATACAAAAGGTGTCATCTGAATCTCACACAATACAACACAAAACTGGAATCAACAACATGCAATACCGCATGTTCACCCCCAGCTTCCTTCTTTTCCTTATTGCCATCCCAGTTTTCCTCTTTACCTTGTGAGCCCTCCTTTCCTTCCTTCCTTGGCAGCTGGGAATACTGAAAAGGCAAAACCTTTTGTTTCGTGCTATGTTTCCTTCCTTGGATTGTTTGTCCAAATGGAACACAGAACTAGAAGATGTCAGGTGGACAGAGAGGCCAGTATTTCACACACGCACCAAAACCAATTACGAGATTGTGGGGGGGAAACACAAAACATCAGGACGACACTTGGGCTATGGGTGGAAGCATGCAGAGGTAGTTCTGCTGCTGAGCATCACAGGGCTTTACCCCACACATGCTTCCATACCTGCTCTTACCTCAACATCAAAGAGGGTGGAGCCATAACCTGACCATTCTTTCATGATTGCCATGTAAGCCACCATGGCCTGTTGCTGTAGCAACCCCTGCAGTTTGTTCCATTTTTCTGTGATGCTGGCCCGAGCTGCTGACAGTTCTTCTTTCACCCACATCTCTACCATTTGCTCCTCTTCCACTTTTTGCTTCTTCACCGAGCCTGTCTTGAAGCCACGCTTCAGAGTGCCCTCCAGGAAGCTAGTCCGCCTTCTCTCCAGAACTTGGCTGCTGGAGCCGCTACTCTTCATCGACTGCAGAATTTTTGACTTCAGACGGTTCACTGGATAGACGCTGTCAAGGGACCAGGAGATTTTGAAATAGTCCCCATAAAGATACTGCAGTCTCAGTGATGCCAAGTGTTGCAGGGTCTCCTCTGGGCCGGGGAAGTGACCATCAATGAGACTTTCATGCGCCTGGTAAAAAGTCAGAAGTAACCATTATTCCCAGCCTTTTATATTTATTTACTAGCTGATAAGCCAATGCTGCCTGGGTATTTATTTATCCCAGCCCTGCTTCCATGAACATTGCCGCAATTTGTTGTAATGTTGGATTTTCCACCTTACGAGAGGGAGCCGCCTTGTGGAGTACTGTGAAGCCGTTACCATGGCAACTCCACAGCATTGTACAGTAGACACCATTTTAAGGCAGTACGGTAGAAGCCATTTTAAGGCACAACAGGCTCTTAACATACCCCCAAGGGGTGTTAGGGGTGTCTTACCCCCACAGTATTTGTTTCCAGAGGATAAATAATCTGTGTACCAAGTCTGGTTGAAATTGCTCAAGGCATTCCAGAGTTATGCTGGAAGATGCACAAATACACACAGCCATTTTTATATAGATAAGGTAGTGGAGTGCAGTATCGTAAATACTATCACATTTCAGGATACACCTCACAGGTGATACTAGTACTGAAATGTGCAAAATGTGAGCTTGCAGCTATTATGATTAAAACCTGTAAGATATTCAATAGCATAGACTCTCCTGACTTTGGAATTTCATTCGTAATTACAATATTATGATTCGTGTCTTGTTTTCTCAGGTAATGTAAATCAATCTGGCTTGTTCGCAGCAATGTGCCAAAGCAGGCTAATTCTTTTCATCTCATTCTGATCCATCTAAACACCAACTACCTGAGGTGTTGACGTAAAATCCTTGGCCCAGTCAGCTCCTAACCCAGTCCTGATCAATGTTCCTGGCAGGATATACTCTCACTAACTGCATCAAAAACTCCCATTTTAGGGAATATAGAATTCCCACCTATTTTTCCCAATTCTCTTTGGTTTTTTAATAAGCTTCCTATCTATGGAATGCAAGCAAGGCTTCATCACTTCATTGCCCACCTTTCCAACTGGCTGCATTCTGGTACTGAATTCTGAAATAGACATGTTTTTCAGCCTCCCAATATCTCCAATTTTTTGTCAAGGACTAACTAGGTGAGCTTTAAAAAATTGCCCATTGTTGATTGAGTTTGGACGTTTGCTTGGCATTGCTGACAAACGGAGGGTAGTTTCACCTAAAACAGGCTCCTTGGGCTAAAAGGAAACCTCTCCAACCCCACTGCTAGTTAAGTTCTGTCATTTACTAACATGCTACATCCATCTTTGACCCAATGAAGTTGTATGAATCTAGCTGCTTAGTCAGTCTCATGGAAGGGTTACCTGCTCAAACATAAAGGCAAATTCCACTCCCTCCTTGGGAACATTTTCAACATCAAGAAAGCAATAGAGTTTAAAATACAGCTGCCAATGGCCGTCCACATCCTCTTCCATGGATCCAGAAAGTCTAAACACATAGGAGGAGAGTTTGGTGATCATTTGGATTACAGATCAAGAAGATGACTGAGATATCACAGGTATGTTACTGAACTTCTTGCCACTCCTTCCACAACATTTAGAAAAGCTCAGCACATGGTGCACCACCAAGATTTTTGTATCACTGCAAATAGCAGCATGAGTGGGACAAGGCAAGTTATGAGATGTTGATACTGCTTGTGGCAAGTGACTTTAGGCATAATAGCTAGGTAATATATGGCCCACATCGGGGGGACGGGACACGGGGGGGACAGAAGAGGCTTAAAATCACTTCATCCTCCATTTTCCAAGATTCATTTGTAACTTTGTGAGTACAAATGTAGATATATGAAGCATGGTATTGAAAATGAGCCATAGCCTTCTTAGCAAGAAACACATACTAAATTCTTAGCAAAAAACTAAGTCTAAACTTAAATAGAGGGGCTGAGGCCTAAATAATTTGTGTGGTTATTTTCACATGATGGACACTCAACTTTACAGATATGTCTCACACACCTGAAGTCCCAAGTATAGTGATTTTTCCTACCTCTCAAACTTGGCCAAAACATCTGCTACAATCACCCGGCTCTCAATGGCTTTATCCACATGTTTATTACGCTCAAAGAGGGCAAACATATTCCGACTGTCTTCCATGGCCAGCCCCCGGATCAGCTTCTCTACCACCTGAAAGTAGAGAGAGAAAGTAGGAAAATTGAGCCCAACCAAGTTATTCTATCATTGTTCAACAACGGAATTGGGCAATAAGACGTGATTGGGAAAAGCTACAAACAGATTGGAGAAAGGACTTACATTTTGAGGCAGAGTTTCTAAGGAACTGGACTACAGATCAGAAGGGAAGAGAGAGCTTCCATTTCCAATATTTTAATTCTTTCTTGGATCAATCAGTGGAGACAGCAATTATAGGGTTCCTAGGCAGCCCAACTTTAAAAAAAAACTTCTATTCTTACCTCCCCTGCACTGGTGTGAGAATTGATAGTGATCTGACAGGAACCTCCTCCGTGGCAATAGACAGTAGTGGTCATTTCCTCCCGTGCGATAAGTGCTTGTATTTCCTCCTGGGAGGGGACAAATTCTCTGCTCTTGGTTCTCTTCAGGGAATCAGTGATGAACTGAGAATACTGGTCTACTTCCGTGCCCAGAAAGAAATCTTTTACTCTGGGATGGGAAAAGAAGAGATACAGTGTCCTGTAACATGTTTTGAGATTCGGAACCCTTCATCATTTGTACATGGCAGAAAAGAAGCCAAACTCATTCAAAGGCCATAAATTACTTAAGAGTTTTCTGACTACAGGGCTAGTATTCTGTTTTCATTTTTACGGCATCAGGGAATAAAGAGCACAACTGTGTAATAAAGTAGAGTTCCCTAATCTTTCTAGGTTGGTGACCCGGAAGTGGGAGGGGCATGTGCAAGTGCATGTGCGAACAAGGCTGTGAGCATGCATGTGACGCTCATGACGATGCTTGAACATGTGCAAGGCTCGTGGCAACACTACTGCCCGCACAACACTTGTGGCAATACTAGTGCGAGTAGGAGGGTGCAGATGGGTGCATGGTGACCAGCCACTCACATAGCCCGATGGTCAACAGGCCACGGCCCATAGGTTGGGGACCCCTTTAATTAAGTGTTAGGAGAGGCAATGCAAACATATCTCATGGGGGGGGGGGGTGTCTTACAATATACAGGACATAAAGCATGGATCAGAATCTCTCCCAGCAACTGGTGTAGTTTTAACTTTCAACTGTGATCTACACCCAAGGGCAACGGGTATAAGCACGAGTGTGCATAGAATACCTCTTACCTCCTGAGATGAAACTTGAGGTAACGGAGGATTCCCCGGCTGGGAAGGAAGGTACAGCTCATACAGGTCATGAGCTGCCAGTGGTGAAGGTTACCAGGGCTGTTGGGCTGTGGCACATGATTGGTTTGCTTGATCAGCTGACAATAGACTTCATCGCGGAGGCCCCTGAGATCATGGCAGGTCTGAAGGATGCCCTGGATAATGGGGATAGGGTCAGACACGGACTCAATCTCCTGAAGGGAGTTGAAGATCTTCATGGCTTCATCCTGAAGACTGCTATAGCCCTTCTCTTGCTGCACTGTAAGAGAAAAAGGGGCACAACAACAAGGCAAGGGAGACGACAATCAGTACAGTACCTCTTTGAGAAATATTTGTTTGTCAGGCAGTTTCACATTTAAATATAATAATCTTATGAAAATTACATATATGCCCCTCAGGGGTTTGCAATACAGTTATTCATGTCCATTCTAGCCTTCTCTGAATTGATATCCACCAGATGTCTAAAATTTGTCTCATTTAAAATTGAAGAGCCGAGGTGGTGCAGTGATTAAATGCAGCACTGCAGGCTACTTCAGCTGACTGCAGTTCTGCAGTTTGGCTGTTCAAATCTCACGGGCTCAAGGTTGACTCAGCCTTCCATCCTCCCGAGGTGGGTAAAATGAGGACCGGGATTGTTGGGGGCAATATGCTGACTCTGTGAACTGCTTAGAGAGGGCTGAAAGCCCTATGAAGTGGTATATAAGTCTAACTGCTATTGCTATTGCTATTGTAAGGGATTTTGATAGATGAAATTGATCACATCTGGACAGTGCCAGATTAGGGGAGATTCACTGCAGTCCCGCAGAATAGTGAGTGCATAATCGCTCTCCTAGATCAATGTAGAATTCTCCCCCACTTTTCCATCTGGAAAGGCACTAGATTCTACACTGCTCTGAAAGGCAGAAAAAAGACAATCTGAGCTAAGGAGATAACTGATGCAATAAGAAATAGAATAAAATTGATTTAATTCAAGTTAGAAAAGGGAAGCAAATTACCAGCATAATTCTTGAGAGCTGTCTGGGTAAGATATATTTTAAATAATATTGCTATTATTAATTGCATAGTAATGATTTCTAACATTGTGAATAGAAGTGTGCCCCCTCCTGTTTACAGAATAATCTCAGTTTTGAATGCTTAATCTAAAGGCAACAGCACTAAAAACACTGGTTTTTTTTTCCCTTATGTACACTTATGAATTTGTCTCATTTAAAATAATAGATCTTTTGCTTTTTAATCAAACATCTATAGGATTGCACTGTTCATTTTTACAGTCTTTTAGATATGAGACTTGATACTCCAGAACTTTGCCCTCTCGCCAGCTACGTTTTGACAATTATTTCCCCCTTCCCCCCACTTTCTGACTTGGTTCCTCAAATGTCAAAACCATAGTTGCTTACTGTTGATCCCGACATCTCCATAAGGCAGAGGCAGCAGTGGTGAGTGCAAGGGATGCTGGGTGTATCTCAGGATGGGATTCCTTCGGTAGATTTGTTCTACCACTTCAGAATTAGCATTATTTTCCTGAAGTAAACAGAGGGGCGCAGGGAGAGAGAAGGTGAGTGACAGAGATGTTTCCAGTCGCTTTGCCTTTTTTCCTCCCAATATACAGGGTGTACGTACCAAAAACCAGGCAATAAGTTTTATTTTTTTCCAAAGAAAATATTACTGTTAATGTTGAAAGGTCATTACTTTTAATTATTTAATTATTACAGTAGTTGAACCAGCAATCTTTTACGTGTGACATGTATGATGTACTAATGATCTAAGCCGCTGATGCAACATAATAGGCAGCCTTTATATTATGCTGTACATATATGTATCAAACACACCATGAAGGATCTACTACTGTAATTAAAGTCTGTGCTGAAAAATGCATATGCAGCTGTATAATATTATCAAATGTCCCTGATTGAGTGATGGGGATAGAATAAAGAGGGTTTCACACATTAAAAAGTGCATTTGTGATTTAAAAAAAAGAAAGGCTGGTCAGGACTCTGGAGTTATGTTCATATCCAGAAGGAGATTAAACTATGGCTTCTGTGTACAGCTCAATTAAGATTTTGTGGAACTCACCCTAATGTCACAAATAAGTTGCTGTGTGGGAGTTTCGATGGGAACTTTGCTGTCAATGACTCCTTGGATGGCAGAGGCCCAGCGCATGGCTTCATTCAACAACTTCGTGTAGAGGTGGTATGAATGCTTTCTGCCATGCACAGTGATGTTCCAGTAACCTGCTGGCACAAACACAACCAAGATGAGTGTGTCACTATTTCAGACCAGTAAATAACAAGCAAGGCAATGGAGAAGACAGGAAGAGGTGCTACTCAGCCAAGACATGGAGGCAATTTGTTGTATTCAACTCCAGTGTGATGTAATGTTAACTGTGCAGCCCAAAGGCTCTGAAAGCTATTGGTTCTGCTATCAAAATGCTAGTTAAAACCTCTTTGATGAGGACTGCTCCATCCTTCATTGAATATGGAAACCTATTTTGCTCCAAGAAACCAATGAATGAAGTATTAAGATCTGCCAGTTGTACAATTTTGGTTCAAGAAGCATCTGGGCTTCTCAAGTATGAATGCAGAGCTAAGATCTAATTATTTTTTCTGGATTTTTTTTTCTAGCCAAGCATGGAAGGTAATCAAGTTGTTAGAGGGGAAGCGGAGCAAATCGTTTCTCCTAGCAACCTTAATTTCCTCTGGATGGGAAGAGACTTCATTCTACTAATCCAGCATTCAAGGTAAGTGTAAAAGTCGGTTCTGTTTTTCTAAATGTGAATGAATATATAAAAGAAAGACCAACTGTATGCCTGAACCTAGTCAAATAATGATATGATATGTGAGAATATGGATGTGTAAGAACTCACCCACCCACTGTTCTGATATAACCCGTTAATTTAGCTAGCGCTACGTGTCTCCCAGGTTTCATTTTCCTAGTCTGATATTATTGGCATGTACCTCTTAGCTGAGCTGAAGTCGTCCTCATGGTTATCAGTATATATAAGTCTTTGACTTCCAAGAGTTTGTTTAGTGACCATTCAAATTTGTAATGGCACTGAAAAAAGTGCCTTATGATCATTTTTCAGTTTCAACCTTTGCAGCATCCCCATGATCATGTGATCAAAATTCAACTGCTTGGCAACTGGTACATATTTATGATGGCTGTGATCCCCTTTTGCAACCTTCTGAAGGCAAAGTCAATGGGAAAGCTGGATTCACTTTACAACCGGGTTACTAATTTGTTAACTGCAGTGATATTAACAATTGAGGCAAGAAAGGTTGTAAAATGGGGCAAAACTGACTTAACAACAGAAATGTTGGGCTCAATTGTGGTCGCAGGTCGAGGACTACCTGCATTTAACAAACTGATTTAGTCTATTTCTAGAGTCTGGGCGTATCTACAACATAGTTATACTTTTTCTACAATAACTGTATCCAGAGTAAAAGGTATTTTTGGGTGATGTTATGGCTAAAGGCTACATTGGACTCATTGTTGCTTTTATGGAATTCCACGTTCACATCAAGCTGCTTTACAAAGTAGATGCTTTTAAGTTTTAATTTTGCCATGTTTCTTTGTATCATAAATATCTGTGAAATATGTTGATTATATGGGCACCTTCTGACATTCTGCCATTCAAGGATTTTTTTAGTATCATTTTTTCATTTTTGTTTTTCATAGGTTCATGTGCACTTAATGATTTACAACTATTTCCAAAGATGAGTTTAATTTCATATATTTAATTGATCAGTTAATCGACCTTAAATATTATAACAATTGTAAATTTTCTATTTACTAATATTATTTTTCACACACTATGTTCTTTCTCACCTTTTTTCCTTTTCATGTAGCCATTTATTTTATTTAAATATTTTAAAATAAATGAAATAAAATTTTGCCATTTCTGCTTTACATGCAGCATAAAAGCATTTTCCCACAACGTGTTGATTATGCCCATGTCCAATGGCAAATGCAGACACATTTCCACCTATTTATAATTGTACATAATGAATGCAATAAAACCCTCCAATTTCCTTATAGATAGCTCTTACCAGTTTCTTTGAAGATTCTTTCATTGGGCTGGATCACTGAGCAGAGGCTATTGAGAACAAGTGTCCCGAGCTTGGTGGCGGTGCGTTCAGAAGACTTGTAGTAGTCAAGGGCAGTGCTGGTCAGTACAAACCAGCGTTTCTTCAGCTTCAGGGACAATATCTTGTTGTTGCTCTGGACCTCCTTATGTAGCCACCCTGACAGGAAATACAAGATCCATGAACTCAACAAAACTTGTGCTCCTTTAGTACATCTATGCTTCTGGCTGGAGAGGGGGCTGTAGTGAAGCATCGGATCTTCCTTTTTTTAATTTCTAGCTTCACCTTCTGACTTTCTACGTAAAGTAATTGCACTAAGATTGTACTATATGATGCTGCAGGTGGCTTCCAACAATTTGGGGTGTGGTGTCTTCTAAAAATTGCCACCAAGTAATCATTCTTAATTTGACAAAAGAGGAAAATTATTAATCCACGAGGAATAATTATATTTCATATATTTTAAGTACATGAATCGACTGTTGACTTACCTGAACGGTCCTTCTATGTGCACTGCGAGGGGAATCAAAGCATGGGTTAATTTTGTCCATTAGCCCAAAGACTGAGTTATGCAAATTGATGGACTGGTTCAGTTTTGCACGAAGGTTCAGACGGTTTGAGAGATGCAAAAGAATTCTAGAAGTCAAGGGTAAGTCAGGATGTAATCGGAGAAAGGTAAGTCCAAGCCCAGAACAACCGAAGCCGAGGGCGGGTTTCGATTCCCCTCGCAGCGCACATAGAAGGACTGCTCAGGTAAGTCAATGGTCGTTCTCCTGTGAGCTGCTTGGGGAATCCAAGCATGGGACATTCCCAAGCAATAAACTTCAGGGGCGGGAACGAGGCTGGTCTGGTGTCATAGCTGAAGAAGCCACCCTTTATAGCACACGCCGTCCAAAGGATGCCTCAGCCGAGGCATAAACGTCCACTTTCTAATGCCGGATAAAGGGCGATGGTGATGACCAGGTCGCTGCCCTGCATATGTCCTCCACCAAGGCTTGCTTTGCCCAGGCCGCCGTTGTGGCAGCAATCCTGGTAGAATGGGGAGTGATGGAACTGGGAACCAGTCGGGACTGACAGTCATACGCGAGGGCAATGCACGCTTTCAACCAGCGGCCGATAGTATGACAGGATGCCTTCTGGCCCATGGTGGCTGGTTGGAAGGATACGAACAGGGCCTCCATCCTTCTGAACGATGCAGTGCATTGCACATAGCGGCAAAGTGAACAACGGACGTCAAGATGATGGCAACGCCGTTCTTGGGGGTGAGACGTATGTGGGCAGAAATCCAGGAGAGTGATCTCTTGTGATCTGTGGAACCACAAGTTGACTTTTGGAAGGAACATTGGGTCCAAAAGGTAATACAACCTTGCTCGGATGGAAGATGCATAGGTCGTCCAGGACGGAGACCGCTGCTAACTCGGACACCCATCTGCCCGATGTGTTGGCTACTAAAAAGATAGTCTTAAGAGTCAGTAACCTGAGGGAGATGGTCCAAATAGGCTCGAATGGAGCAGCTGTCAGGGCTTTGAGCACCAGGGAAAGGTCCCTGGTGGGATAGCGATGAATGATGAGTGGACTAAGATTCGATGCCCCCTTCAGGAAGGCCCGCACCCTGGGTGTTGAGATAGGGGGTGGCCCCGCCACAATTTGATGGCGGAGGGTGTTAGGTGTTAGCACCTTGTCCATGCCAATCTGTAGGAAGTCTAATACCTGCGGTATGGCTGCCTCGGTTGGGTCTGCACCTGTAGCTTGACAGCATCTGCAGAAGGTGTGCCAGGTAGCCTCGTAGATGCAGATTGTTGACGGGCAGTGAGCCACCTGGATTGTGGAGATGACCTTGTCAAAGAAATGCTGTTGACTCAGAATCGCCAGCTCACGTGCTACATGGCTAACTGTAATAGCTTGGATTTGGATGGATGAGGGCTCCTTGCGAGAGGGCTATCCGGTCATCCGGAATTCTCCATGGGCACAAGATGGACAGATGGACGAGGTCGGCATACCAGGGACGCCGTGGCCACATCGGTGCAACTAGTAGTACCTCGCCCGTTCCGCTAGAACCTTCTGGATGACCAGCAGTACAATTGGCAGGGGCGGGAAGGCATAAAGGAGGCCCTCTGGCCAAGGGCTGCGAAGGGCGTCGATGCCTTCCGCCCCTGGTACCTGAAACCTGGTGTAGAATCGCGGCAAGTGTGTGTTGTCGGGTTGAGCGAACAGGTCCACATGCTGTTGACCGAAGCGACGGGACAGCTCTTGGAACAGGGCTGGGTGTAATCGCCACTCCGCCTGATCCACCGTGGCCCTGCTTAACCAATCCGCTTGGACATTCACAGTGCCCGATATGTGTTCCGCTCGGACTGACAACAGATGGTTCTCTGCCCAGTGGTGCAGACGTTCTGCTTCCATCATCAGATTTGGACCTCGTGCTCTCCTGGCAGTTGACATGCGCTTTGGAGGCCACGTTGTTGGTGAGTATCAGCACATGGTTAGATGTCACCAGGTCTCAAAACCGCGGAAGGCTAGGCAGATAGCCCGTAGCTCCAGCCATTTGATGCTGTTCCTCAGCTCCTGGGCGATCCAACGACCTTGCGCCACTTGATCCAGGGCGTGGGCTCCCCACCCGAATTGGCTCGCATCTGTTGTAACTATGATCCGCTCCGGTTCTTTGAAGAGGCATCCCTTGAAGATGCGGGCTGACATCCACCAACGGAGCGACAGGAACACCTTGGTCGGTAAGTGAGCCCTGGCCTGAGAGTGACTGGTGTGAGCCCTTTGAAAGGGGAGGAGAAACCACTGGAGTGGTCGTGTGTGGAACCTAAGGGACATCTATGCAAGATAACTTCCTTAGAAGTTGGGACAATACTGAAGGAAGGTGATCTCTGATTGAGATCGAGAGAGAGGGACACCATACATGTTTCCGAATTGATGACTGTGGAATCGGAGGACAATTGAGGGGAGGTGGAAGCCCCAGCGCTGCTCCCGGTTGTAGAACAATCCGCCATGCTAAATTAGGTTGAAAGGGCTCAAGCTCACATTCAATGAAAGACCAAATGCCGATGACAATCGAAGCAGGAGGCCGGAAGAGATCAAGCTCGTGCTCCGGTAGAATGGTGGTGAACCAACCTCCGTGGAGCAATGAATCTGGTGATTTTACGTCATTGTGGGCGGGAAAATGAAACCGCGCCCAGACAGACTGTTTTTCGATGCGAAATGGACCCTAAAATGGCTGCTGCAACTAACAGCGGCCGCAGGAAATTCAAATTGGCGAGGAAAATGGCGGCCGCCAGAATGGAGAAACCCAGGCTCGTAACTTGCCAGCAACCGCAGCTTTTTGAGGCACTCGATGGTCGAGGTAAAGACAGGGAACCCAGCTATATGGTGATGGGGCGTCCAGGCTCCGTGCGTCGCAAGGCAACCTCGGGGAAACAGCGGGTAGAGCGGCCGGCGCGGCGAACTGATCCCCAACTGCGGCAAGACAAACGAAGGTGGTGAACTGACCTTCCAACAAATATCACCGAAGCAACGTCGCTTCCAAGGAAGAGTTCCCTGGCCCCGAAGGCTCCCGGAATGCTAACATCCAATTGCTACCTTAAACAAAAAGGAAACGAACCTATATGCAGAGATATCTAATGCTCCATGGAAGGAGCTCAAGCTGTTGCACAGAGTTGTAGGGAATCCAAGTTGAATAATAATAATGATGAATTTGCCTAATAACCTAGAGAGAATGTTTTTACGTCTCTTTAGGCTGGACTGAGTTAAAAAACTGAACCAGTCCAGTTAGAGGAGGCATGGCCATCAATTTGCATAACAGTCTCTGGGCTAATGGACAAAGTTAACCCATGTTTGGATTCCCCAAGCAGCGCACAGGAGAATTGTATTAATATAATTGCACCCCACAAAGTTGCATTTTCTTAAACTAAGGAACTATTTATTTATTTATTAGAATTTTTATGCAACTTTCCAATCCAGCTTGATACATTTGTTCAATAAAAAGTTCAAAATAGCAGAGCAATTTCACAGATTATTAAATAACTATCAATAATAAATAAAATTTCAACAACAAAATGCCCATGACCCATGAGAAACAATAACAACCCAAACACAACCAAGGGAGGGAGCTTTATATTAAGTTTATCATGTTTTGTTCAATATTATTTATACAAAGATATATACAGCTGCCATGTATCTTTATAGCAATCCTCACAATCCCCCTGTAGAGCCTTTCAGCAGGTTGCCGGATGACCACCTAATGAATTCCTGGCTCAGAATTTAATAGCTTGTTCTTCTAGTCAAGATATTGTCTCAATTCTCCTGGCCATGGACCGCTTTGTGCCCAGCTGCTGACAGGGCTACTCTTTCTGTATGTGAGAAGATTGAACTGTTGTTATTATTCTAGTGAGTGGCTGAAAACGGCACTGTAAATAATCCTTTTACTAGCCGAACGTTTCATCTTCCCACTTTGCCGGGCATAAAAAGAGCAAAATCCTGATAATTTCTCAATTGATAATTGGCATTTTCAGCTTCTCCTATGTTTGATGACTCTCCAGAAGAGAACTATAGCTCCAGCACCTACATTGGCTGGGAATTCTGAACATGAAGTTCAACATTTCACACTAAGAAATGATTTAACTGATTGTCTATGGAGATTCTCAATCATCCAGGTCATGGTTGTCCAAAAGGTGCTTTTCCAAAAGGCAACTGGATTTTCTTGTTTGTTTGTTTTTCCATTTAAAATGTTGTGCTTCTCACCCAAGAAGTTTCTTCAGTTCTGGAGAAACTGAAGAAGCTTCTTGGATGAGAGGTGAAATATTTTCAAGGAAAAAAACGAAGAAAGTCCTGTTGCTTCTTGGAAAAGCACCTTTAGGGTTTAGCTGATTATTTCTGCCTTGGTCATCTCTGCAACTTCATTTTTTTTTTTTTACCTCTCACAATAAATTCCTGCCCATCAACCCTGGATTCGCCTTTGGGCTTCTGTAGGAGAGAGATCCAGTGGTGCATCTCTTCAGGGATGTCACTGTTGCAATGAATGACTCTATTTGCCGTGATGATGACAAAGGAATTTGGCCTGCAAAGTAGAAGGAAGGTACGTCATCTCATCCTTGCCATGGAAAGCTTTAACATTTACAGAATTTACTCCCTGGGAAAAGAAATGAATAGCTCTCCTTCCCAAGTCTGAGAGTAGAGATTATGATTATTATGATCGCAACTTTTTTCCCTTCACTAAACCAGGTGTGGGCGTGGCCAGTGCATGACGCATCTGGCCCGCGGGCCGCGAGTTTTGACAGTCCTGGACTAAACAATTAGGAAGAAAACATACAAATTTCCATCTTGTGATTTGAAAAAAAAGTATATTTAATATTGTGTCCATTATTGGGGGAAATATATATTGTAAATGCCAGAAACTGCAAAAGATAAGATGTGAATTTAATATTAATATTGAGCTCATGCCTTGCTACTAGGCTTACCACAATGACTGAACAAACCTGGAAGTTGAGATAGTCCAATCATCTGATCCAGCCCATTAGTTTTTATGTTCTTAACATAGCAATCACTCTTTAACACAGGTTTCTTCCTTTTTAGACATTCTTCTCAGAGAATCAAATAAAATGGATTGTCTTGACCAAAACACATGGCCAGGATCATTTGCATTGACTCTCCCTTGCCCATACAGTTTTACTGTGGGCTAAACATAGAACTATATTATAAAAAGTATGCCTCTACCATCAAAACATCTGTTTATTTAGTTGCATCATTATAATCAACACTATTATTTAAAATAACATTTTTCTGAAATCCAAATCTAAGCTGATTTTTATTGATCTTGAGTTTATGCTTTTTTCAAAGATGTAAAAAAATCAGGAGCACCTTTTGTATCAAATTTTGTTTTTCAAAAGATGCTACCAATATTTGCCATTCAGACCAACATGGACCTCCTCCTCCTCCTCCTCCTCCACCTCCTCCTCCTCCTCCACAGCCTCCTCTCCACGTGCCTATGATGAAGGATTCAAAATTCACTCCATCTAGAAAAGCCACTCATCACTATGGGATGATTGTAGAAGTACGAGCCTTAGCTTCCTGCTGTGTGTAACATTTTATTATTTATTTTATTTATTAAGAAAATCTTTATGACCTCCCAACTCGCAGTGACTCTTTTATTTCTGTAAGAGGCTTACAGAAATAAAACTCCAACACAAACCCAATAACACCACCACCCCCGACAACCATCAAACCAACCACCTGATGGGCTCTGTATCCTCTGGGGGTTCCCACGGCCATTGGCAAAGTTTTTAAAGGATGTCAAACTATAGACCAATGTTATTTTGCTCTGCAGAAGAGGGAAGCCACCTCTAGCAGTGGTAGGTTGCAGGCGGTACACCCCGGTACGGGCGTACTGGAGCCTGCCCGGAGCACCGGGTACCGTTCCGGAGGGCCCACCCGAGCTCCTTACCTGTCCTTTAAGCCTTTGGTGCTTCCGCGCACGCACATGGAGTCTATGGCTCCTGCGCGACGCTCCACTGAGCAGCTGGAGCATTGCGGAGGCTTGCGAAGGCATTGCAGATAGGTATGATGCATGCGCACACCGCGCGTGTCCATGTAGGTGACGCCGGCCAGTTCCAATGGTTGGAACGGGATCCGGAACCCACCACTGCACCCCAGGGTGGGAAATTGTGCAAATATGCTTCTCAACCACGCATATTGGAGGGGTTACTCACTATACAAATTGTTCAAAATAATCCGCTGAGAAATAAAACAGTCTAATAGCAGAACTGTAACCTTATAGCTACCAAACATTACTAAGAGGAGAACAGTAGGTTTTGGCATCAATGACTACACATAAAAAAACACCAATGCCCTTAGAAAGGTAGTAAAAATGGGTGAAGTCACTTTAAGCAGCTCTTTGTTGCAATTATAGTTTATATAAATATGTGGTTCATGAATTTAAATATTTAAATATATTTCCCTATAGCAATGCTGCCAGTAATGTTAAAATTATAGAAGGGAAAAAAAAAACAATGAGAAAACAATCACAATCTAATTAAATACAAAGCTTACCTGTCAGGATTATCAGATGCACAGACAGAATCAATAAGACCAACATCAAGGGTTCCCTTTAAAATAACAACATGAAGTTATAATAGTAAATATAGAAGTGGTATACTTATAAAACTTCATATTTTCTTTCCTGCCTTTTTTCCTCAAATTTGTTTTAGATTAACCAATAATGACCAAGGTGGTTAGGAGTTAGTTGGCTTCTTAAATGACTGAAATTTAAGCACTCTGTGCCCTGCCTCTGTCTCAGCTCAAAATGGGATATTAGGAACCCCACATATCCTCTTCATCCATACATAGTAGCAGACTGACCATACAAACACAGTTCTGTTCCAAGTGCAGAGGATGCACAAAAGAACCTATCATCAATTTCCAGAGAATCTATATTACACTATTTGTGGTGGCCTAGAGCAAGGATTCCCAACTCCTGGTCTACAGCCTGCCAAAAAAACAGATCACGCAAATAAGCAAAGCCCCATCCGTGGGATACATGCGAAACCACGCCCCTTCCAGTCCACAGAAAAACCTCTCTCCATGGAATCAGTCCCTGACCAAAAGATTGGGCGGGGGGGGGGGGGCAGCGTTGGACTATAGTACCTATTGTTGCGATTAATGGCATCAACTAATGAGGGCTTTTAGTTTACAGTTTTGGACTGGATCTTCTATAGTGATTCTATGAGATGCCAATTAGACCATTTTGATCAGCAGCAACCATATCATTAAGACATATCCAACTATTGAATTCATAAGACAACATAATCTTTCCAGTATCATGTTCTCCTAATTGTTGCTCACCACTGCATTCTTTGGATTGGCTTGTTCATCTTGCATTTCTCTCAGCTGTTGCTCTGTGGCACTATGCACATGACTTAGGACATTAAACCAGTCACTGTCAAAATAAAATAATAAATAATCAGAATCCATTTTAGATGGCCAGCAATACCAGGCTTATGTAATTTACTAGGCAGATGGATCATTACTTAAATCATGTGGAATTATTCCCCCTGAATGTTTCCTACAAAGTTAATGAATTACCGTATTTTCACCCATATAACCCACGGGTTATATGCGTTTTTACATACACAGCACGCCCCCGCGGGGTATATAAGTGGGCGGGGTATACAGAAAATATTTTACACAGATTAACTAAAGGGAGAGCTTGGGAGTTCGAGGAATTGGGAGGCAGCTTTACCTCGGCTCCCCGTTCTCCATCGGGGGCACGTGCAACCAGACTGGAAAGGGTTGGGGAGACTTGGCTCGGCGGCTCGAGCTGGGGAAGGGTTGGAGGAACGGAGGAGAAGGAAACTGCTGAGATCGGGGGAAGGAACGGAGGAGGAAGCCGGGGCGAGCTGGGGAAGGGGGAAGGAACGGAGGAGAAGGAAACTGCTGAGATCGGGGGAAGGAACGGAGGAGGAAGCTGGGGCGAGCTGGGGAAGGGGGAAGGAACGGAGGAGAAGGAAACTGCTGAGATCGGGGGAAGGAACGGAGGAGGAAGCCTGGGCAAGCTGGGGAAGGGGGAAGGAACGGAGGAGAAGGAAACTGCTGAGATCGGGGGAAGGAACGGAGGAGGAAGCCTGGGCAAGCTGGGGAAGGGGGAAGGAACGGAGGAGAAGGAAACTGCTGAGATCGGGGGAAGGAACGGAGGAGGAAGCCGGGGCGAGCTGGGGAAGGGGGAAGGAACGGAGGAGAAGGAAACTGCTGAGATCGGGAGAAGGAACGGAGGAGGAAGCCTGGGCGAGCTGGGGAAGGAACGGAGAAGGAAACTGCTGAGATCGGGGGAAGGAACGGAGGAGGAAGCCTGGGCAAGCTGGGGAAGGGGGAAGGAACGGAGGAGAAGGAAACTGCTGAGATCGGGGGAAGGAACGGAGGAGGAAGCCTGGGCAAGCTGGGGAAGGGGGAAGGAACGGAGGAGAAGGAAACTGCTGAGATCGGGGAAAGGAACGGAGGAGGAAGCCGGGGCGAGCTGGGGAAGGGGGAAGGAACGGAGGAGAAGGAAACTGCTGAGATCGGGGGAAGGAACGGAGGAGGAAGCCTGGGCGAGCTGGGGAAGGAACGGAGGAGAAGGAAACTGCTGAGATCGGGGGAAGGAACGGAGGAGGAAGCCTGGGCAAGCTGGGGAAGGGGGAAGGAACGGAGGAGAAGGAAACTGCTGAGATCGGGGGAAGGAACGGAGGAGGAAGCCTGGGCAAGCTGGGAAAGGGGGAAGGAACGGAGGAGAAGGAAACTGCTGAGATCGGGGGAAGGAACGGAGGAGGAAGCCGGGGCGAGCTGGGGAAGGGGGAAGGAACGGAGGAGAAGGAAACTGCTGAGATCGAGGGAAGGAACGGAGGAGGAAGCCTGGGCAAGCTGGGGAAGGGGGAAGGAACGGAGGAGAAGGAAACTGCTGAGATCGGGGGAAGGAACGGAGGAGGAAGCCGGAGTGAGCTGGGGAAGGAACGGAGGAGAAGGAAACTGCTGAGATCGGGGGAAGGAACGGAGGAGGAAGCCAGGGCGAGCTGGGGAAGGGGGAAGGAACGGAGGAGAAGGAAACTGCTGAGATCGGGGGAAGGAACGGAGGAGGAAGCCTGGGCAAGCTGGGGAAGGGGGAAGGAACGGAGGAGAAGGAAACTGCTGAGATCGGGGGAAGGAACGGAGGAGGAAGCCGGGGCGAGCTGGGGAAGGGGGAAGGAACGGAGGAGAAGGAAACTGCTGAGATCGGGGGAAGGAACGGAGGAGGAAGCCTGGGCAAGCTGGGGAAGGGGGAAGGAACGGAGGAGAAGGAAACTGCTGAGATCGGGGAAAGGAACGGAGGAGGAAGCCGGGGCGAGCTGGGGAAGGGGGAAGGAACGGAGGAGAAGGAAACTGCTGAGATCGGGGGAAGGAACGGAGGAGGAAGCCGGGGCGAGCTGGGGAAGGAACGGAGGAGAAGGAAACTGCTGAGATCGGGGGAAGGAACGGAGGAGGAAGCCTGGGCAAGCTGGGGAAGGAACGGAGGAGAAGGAAACTGCTGAGATCGGGGGAAGGAACGGAGGAGGAAGCCGGAGTGAGCTGGGGAAGGAATGGAGGAGAAGGAAACTGCTGAGATCGGGGGAAGGAACGGAGGAGGAAGCCTGGGCAAGCTGGGGAAGGGGGAAGGAACGGAGGAGAAGGAAACTGCTGAGATCGGGGGAAGGAACGGAGGAGGAAGCCGGGGCGAGCTGGGGAAGGAACGGAGGAGAAGGAAACTGCTGAGATCGGGGGAAGGAACGGAGGAGGAAGCCGGGGCGAGCTGGGGAAGGGGGAAGGAACGGAGGAGAAGGAAACTGCTGAGATCGGGGGAAGGAACGGAGGAGGAAGCCTGGGCGAGCTGGGGAAGGGGGAAGGAACGGAGGAGAAGGAAACTGCTGAGATCAGGGGAAGGAACGGAGGAGGAAGCCGGAGTGAGCTGGGGAAGGAACGGAGGAGAAGGAAACTGCTGAGATCGGGGGAAGGAACGGAGGAGGAAGCCAGGGCGAGCTGGGGAAGGGGGAAGGAACGGAGGAGAAGGAAACTGCTGAGATCGGGGGAAGGAACGGAGGAGGAAGCCAGGGCGAGCTGGGGAAGGGGGAAGGAACGGAGGAGAAGGAAACTGCTGATATCGGGGGAAGGAACGGAGGAGGAAGCCAGGGCGAGCTGGGGAAGGGGAAGGAACGGAGGAGAAGGAAACTGCTGATATCGGGGGAAGGAACGGAGGAGGAAGCCAGGGCGAGCTGGGGAAGGGGTAAGGAACGGAGGAGAAGGAAACTGCTGAGATCGGGGGAAGGAACGGAGGAGGAAGCCGGGGCGAGCTGGGGAAGGGGGAAGGAACGGAGGAGAAGGAAACTGCTGAGATCGGGGGAAGGAACGGAGGAGGAAGCCGGGGCGAGCTGGGGAAGGGGGAAGGAACGGAGGAGAAGGAAACTGCTGAGATCGGGGGAAGGAACGGAGGAGGAAGCCTGGGCAAGCTGGGGAAGGGGGAAGGAACGGAGGAGAAGGAAACTGCTGAGATCGGGGAAAGGAACGGAGGAGGAAGCCGGGGCGAGCTGGGGAAGGGGGAAGGAACGGAGGAGAAGGAAACTGCTGAGATCGGGGGAAGGAACGGAGGAGGAAGCCGGGGCGAGCTGGGGAAGGAACGGAGGAGAAGGAAACTGCTGAGATCGGGGGAAGGAACGGAGGAGGAAGCCTGGGCAAGCTGGGGAAGGAACGGAGGAGAAGGAAACTGCTGAGATCGGGGGAAGGAACGGAGGAGGAAGCCGGAGTGAGCTGGGGAAGGAATGGAGGAGAAGGAAACTGCTGAGATCGGGGGAAGGAACGGAGGAGGAAGCCTGGGCAAGCTGGGGAAGGGGGAAGGAACGGAGGAGAAGGAAACTGCTGAGATCGGGGGAAGGAACGGAGGAGGAAGCCGGGGCGAGCTGGGGAAGGAACGGAGGAGAAGGAAACTGCTGAGATCGGGGGAAGGAACGGAGGAGGAAGCCGGGGCGAGCTGGGGAAGGGGGAAGGAACGGAGGAGAAGGAAACTGCTGAGATCGGGGGAAGGAACGGAGGAGGAAGCCTGGGCGAGCTGGGGAAGGGGGAAGGAACGGAGGAGAAGGAAACTGCTGAGATCAGGGGAAGGAACGGAGGAGGAAGCCGGAGTGAGCTGGGGAAGGAACGGAGGAGAAGGAAACTGCTGAGATCGGGGGAAGGAACGGAGGAGGAAGCCAGGGCGAGCTGGGGAAGGGGAAGGAACGGAGGAGAAGGAAACTGCTGAGATCGGGGGAAGGAACGGAGGAGGAAGCCAGGGCGAGCTGGGGAAGGGGGAAGGAACGGAGGAGAAGGAAACTGCTGATATCGGGGGAAGGAACGGAGGAGGAAGCCAGGGCGAGCTGGGGAAGGGGGAAGGAACGGAGGAGAAGGAAACTGCTGATATCGGGGGAAGGAACGGAGGAGGAAGCCAGGGCGAGCTGGGGAAGGGGTAAGGAACGGAGGAGAAGGAAACTGCTGAGATCGGGGGAAGGAACGGAGGAGGAAGCCGGGGCGAGCTGGGGAAGGGGGAAGGAACGGAGGAGAAGGAAACTGCTGAGATCGGGGGAAGGAACGGAGGAGGAAGCCTGGGCGAGCTGGGGAAGGGTTGGAGGAAGGGGAATATCTTCCCAATTCCCCCATCTCCTCGCCCGTAGAACTGAAACAAGAGCTGCCCAAATATCTCCCGGCCCTTCAGGGCTGCCGTAGCGTGGAAGAATATACTCCTTCACTTCAGAGCGGGGCTAGGAGAGCTTTTCCTCCCACGGAGTTCAATAAAGTAGATGGAAGGGAGGGAGGAAGGGTCCCTCCCTCTTACTTTCCGCCCATTGAGATGAACCAGAGCCCTTCTTGAACCAGAGCCGCTTGCTGTGATATACTGTCCATCTATCCGTCCATCCATCCACCCTTCCTAAATAACACCGAAACCTTTTACAAGAAAATCCGCTCAAATCCTCTTACAAATATCTGGGGGTATGGATTTTTTCTTCTTTGGGGAAAAATATTTCCTTCCACTCCCCTCCAGAAGAATGGAGCTGATCTCGGAGTTTGGATTCTTAGGACTTGGGAGTCCCAGGGGGGTTTTCTCTCCCCATAAAATCCCCCTTTTCTCCCACGATCCTTGCAGGCAAAGCGTTGAATTCCCTGGCAAAGAACAAACGGCAGGAAGGGAAATCGTCTTTCGAAGAGAAACGCCGTTTCCAAATAAATGCAGCTTTCCCCGCCTTTCCAGATCTCTGCCTTGATTTGAAACGAACCTTTAAGCTCCATAAACCTCAGAAACGTTTCCTACGATGAAGGAGCCAGATTCTCCATTCCTGCCGTTTGTTCTTTGCTAGGGAATTCAACGATCTTCCCCCGATCTCAGCAGTTTCCTTCTCCTCCGTTCCTTCCCCCTTCCCCAGCTCGCCCCGGCTTCCTCCTCCGTTCCTTCCCCCGATCTCAGCAGTTTCCTTCTCCTCCGTTCCTTCCCCCTTCCTCAGCTCGCCCCGGCTTCCTCCTCCGTTCCTTCCTCCGATCTCAGCAGTTTCCTTCTCCTCCGTTCCTTCCCCCTTCCCCAGCTCGCCCCGGCTTCCTCCTCCGTTCCTTCCCCCGATCTCAGCAGTTTCCTTCTCCTCCGTTCCTTCCCCCTTCCCCAGCTCGCCCAGGCTTCCTCCTCCGTTCCTTCCCCCGATCTCAGCAGTTTCCTTCTCCTCCGTTCCTTCCCCCTTCCCCAGCTTGCCCCGGCTTCCTCCTCTGTTCCTTCCCCCGATCTCAGCAGTTTCCTTCTCCTCCGTTCCTTCCCCCTTCCCCAGCTTGCCCCGGCTTCCTCCTCTGTTCCTTCCCCCGATCTCAGCAGTTTCCTTCTCCTCAGTTCCTTCCCCCTTCCCCAGCTCGCCCAGGCTTTCTCCTCCGTTCCTTCCCCCGATCTCAGCAGTTTCCCTTCTCCCTTACTCGTCGCGGGTTATATAAGTGGGCGGGGTATACGGAAAATATTTTGCACGATCTTGGAAACCTGCGGGTTATTCGCGTGTGCGGGTTATTTGCGTGGGCGGGTTATATGGGTGAAAATACGGTATTAAATGCTAGCTGTATGTTTTCTATGGAACCTTTGTAAGGTACTAGCTTATTCTAAGTTCAACCATTACATTTATCAGATTTTGCTTTCTATTAAGGCTAATGAATGCGATCATGCATAATAAATCACAAACTATTAATCAGGGTTTGTTGGATATAGCCAATTGTGATTTAACCAACAAACTGCCTGGATTTAGATGATACAATAAGTCAAAAGAAAAAAAAAAGAAAATGTGATACTTGTTGTGATATTTGTTACTGACAGATGGTGATTTTCCAAGATATTAGGTACAAGCCTTTCTCAGTTCTGCTATGTAACAACTTTTAGAAGGACCTAATGTAATTCTTTCAATGCAGATTGTATCATATGTTGTTCTCATAATCTGACACAAGATAAGGAGGATAAATTATTACTTTAGACTGGAACACAGCTTACGAAAAGCCAATAGTAAGGGCCAGTTTGAATACAGTCTAAAGCTGTGGCATGGAATATACAATTCACAAAGACTAAAAAGGCCATTAATGTATTGATTTCATTAAATAAATCATCCAATTTAAACTATAATATGGCACAAACAGATACAATACAGTTAAGTACCTTCAGATGATGAAAGCTTTACATAGTAAGCATACATTACTACTATTTTTCACTGTCAGGTATTAAGTCTTCCGAGTAATGTTCTGACTCTTGAATCATAATATAGCAACAGATAGAATGTGCTACTTTGGCAGAGATTACACATTTTCTATGCCAGTTCAATGGAGCTTGTGAATTGGTTGCAAGGAGGATCTTATCGCTTCACAAAGGAAAACAATTTGTATTTCTAGGAGTTGGATCTGCAGAGGAAAAGTCTCAAAGACAGATACAACTTTTGTTTTACCCCATACCTGGCATCCTCTGGTGACTCCGCCACTATATGGTAAACCCGATCACCTGTCACAATATCGAGGGCATTCTCTTTCTCATGAATATCCACAATTTCCCTACAAAAGATCATGCATTAAGAGTCAGACATTAAGAGTCAAGCTATCCAATAAACTTTAGCCTTTCTCTCTTTGGCATGTTTGGCCTTAAGGAAGTTTGGAGCTCCTCTTGTCTTATAGAAGCAGCTCAGATCATCCTTCCTGGCAAGGCCAAAGATACAAGGAAGAACAACAGAGGAGATTTTAGTGTGGGTTAAGCAAACATTTCATAGCCAGGGATCAAAAAGCGCTTCTTGCTACAGCAGCCACCAGCAAATCCAACAACTGAAGATCAAGGAGCTTCCTAAGACCGGGAAGACAGTCACATCCAAATCAGGCTGAACCTCAATCCCCAAGTGGGGTTTCATATTTCCCCAAAGCGCCAGTGTCTTGCCTGGATTTAACTTCAACCTCTTCTAATTCATCTAACGGTTATTAAATGCAGGTAATATTGAAGTATGCTAAGCGCTTCCTTGGATTAGGAGTAGAAATTAGTTTCATCAAAATACTAATAATACCCCACTCTAAAACGTCTGATGTCTCCCAGCAATTTCATATAGCTATTGAGCAGCATGGGAAATAAGACACAACGTGGGAGGTAAGTGAACAGCTATATCCCAGCAGCATTTATGAATATACACCGCTGGAAAAAATTATATTCCCAAGGACCAATGCGACTAGATAATTCAGAAGGATATCATAGTTAGTGGTATCAATAGTTTAGCACTTCCTCCATATGGCCATGTATGTTTTCCACCTCAAAATGACTAACGATAATGCATTGGTTTTTTATAATAATAGGTTTAGGGTGTAGTTAACAGCTCCTTACATTTAGATACAGTTTGGGGATCTAGAGTAGCTCTCAAGGCTGATTTTTTTTTCCAGGCAAAGCAGTTAGAAAAATCCAAATAGGAGTAGGAAAGTAGCCTAACATTAAAGATGGAGCTAATGGAAAGTTAGAAGGAACAGGAGGGTAAAAAGCTCTCTATATAAGTAATGTCTATCATAGAGACAAATAGAAGTCAAACTGAATAGAGCAGTGTTTCTCAACCTTGGCAACTTGAAGATGTCCAGACTTCAACTCCCAGAATTCCCCAGCCAGCCAATGAGAAACACTGGACTAGAGAGTTTTCAGACAAGAACAATTTTGTTTTCCTTGAAAGGAGAGACATAACAGCATTGCCCGTACTTTGCTTTCCTGATATCAATTGTTCCTTTCAGCTTTTCTTCACTGTCATTCTCAAAATACATCAGTTTGGCCTCTCTCAGGACAAACCAGCGCCGTTTCCAATTCCGTCGAGATAATGTGGACATGCCTCCTCCTTTCTTATAAAGCCAGCCCGACTTTAAGGCTTCCTGTTTGGCTCGGAACCACATAAAGGCCTCATTTTTTAGGACACACCAACGCCGCCTCCAGGGGTTCATCAACCCCCCTGCAAGGAAAAGAAACCAAGTTGGAAAAATCTGACAATATAACGATAGATTCCTATTCCTGTCCACGACTGTAAGATTACCCTAAAAAATGAAATACTTCCTCTAAGTACAATTAATGTCTACTTATTATTTAAACAATTCGTATGGCTGCTCAACTCTCTACTGTGCCTTTGGAGGCTGACAATGAATTGTGATAAAAAAATAAATACTAAGCCCATAAAAGGAAAAAGTTACAAAAATCAATATGCACATGGGTCTGATAGGCTCTATTGGGCAATCAGAATAGCAGTTACTTCCTGCGGTGAGAGACAGGCATGGAGAACTCCAAGGCCAAGAGGGAGCGATCCAGAGGTGGTATTCAGCCGGTTCTCTCTGGTTTGGGTGAACCGGTAGTGGTGGGTGCGGGAGACTCAGCCTACCCACCCCGATGTAATGCGCGAGCACTGTGCATGCATAGAAGGCGGTGCACATGCACAGATGAGGTTCGTGCGCTCACATTTGCGAAGCGGTAGGGAAGATAAGTGAATCCCGGCGCTGGAGTGATCCATCCATAAAAATAAACCAATAGGAATAGCTTCCAAATCACTCTGACATAACTGGGAACATATAAAAATAAAAACTTACATCCCACAATTTACTTACCGTATTTTTTGGAGTATAAGATGCACCTTTTTACTCCAAAAAAGAGGGTGAAAATCTGGCTGCGTCTTATACTCCAAATGTAGCCACCTGGGTAATCTGAAAAAGGGGTAGGCGAAGCGGGCCCTACAGTGATTGTGATGGCTGGAAAGGAGAAAGGTTTCGCTTTCAGAGCTCCCGCTTGGCTGGGCTCCATGGAGGATTTTGGCAATGGCGGCAGCGGCAGCAGCTTCTCACATTGCTGGGGAGTGAAGTCATTGTGGCCATTGTCTCCCCTGAGCTGCCTGCTGAATCTCTGAAGTACCTTTCGCTTGCAGGAGGAGGAAGGCAAGGCCGGAGTATACCAAAGCCTCTGAGTAACTGGAAAAGAAAGCCATGCTTGGAACCTGCCAAAAACTACCGCCCGAAGACCACGGTTTTCTTTCCCAGTTACTCAGAGGCTTTGGTTTAAGGAGGCGCTGCTTTAAGTTGCCCTTCTCCTCCTCCTGCAAACAAAAGGTGCCTCAAGGATGGTAGATTTCTCAGAACACTAGATTGGGAAGTTAAAAACCTGAAATGGGGTACAATCAAGCTTGATTCAAAGGCTTTGGCTTCTGAGAATCAGGAGAGATGGGGGGGGGAGGAAGGGAAGGGGAACAATCTACTTTTTACGAATGCTTTTCTCAGAACACTAGATTGGGAAGTTAAAAACCTAGAATGGGACGTAATCAAGCTTGATTCAAAGGCTTTGGCTCCTGAGACCAGTGCACTACCATCCAAAACGCTGGTACTACAATCTCTGCAGTGCCCACTTTACCTGCCCCTTCTCGGGCGGTTCCAGGCGGCAATAGCATTTCCGGGTGGCAGCTACCGTAACTCTTTGCTGCATGACAGATCTGGGTGGATTTTGGGGGGGGGGGTGTTGGAGGAAGGGAAGGGAAACAATCTACTCATCACGAAGTCTTTTCTCAAGATGTTAGATCTTCACTTTCTCTCCTGGAAAAGCTATTGGCATCGTTGGCTAGTGGAAGAAGTGCAGGATGGAAAGGAAACTTTGGAATGCAGGAGTGCCAGGTCAGGAGTCTCCCTGCAGCCTGGGACCTACTTTTGCCCCGAGACTAAGGAAGCGGAGTTGCCAAGAGGGTTGTGAACAAATCTGGTTGTTCAAGGAGGCAGCCTTGCCGGGTTGTTTTCTTTGGGCTTCCCTTTTGCCGCTCCGGTGCCACCACAAGGAACCATTAATCCAAATGGAAGGGATTCCCCCCCCCCCCTTCTCGCCCAATGGGCCATTCCTGGTCGAGCAGCCGTTCAGCAGCCCCCATGTCTCTTTCCTTCCTCACTGAAGAGAGGAAGCGAGCCAACTGCCGCTCCTTGGGCCAAGCGGCTCCGCGTCACCGGTCAGAGGAACAAAATAAAGCGCAGAGAGATATGTTTAATCCTGCCCTGCCATGGGAGGGGTTTTTGCCCTCCCCCCAAAAAACCAGAGTGCAGAGTGCTCCTGGGGGCCCGGGAGGGCAAAACCTTTTTTTTAAAATTTACCCCTTCAAAATCTTGGTGCGTCTTATACTCTGAAAAATACGGTACACCTGTACTATTTATGATTTTATTGAAAAGGAAAATAGGGGTATTTTTTAAAGAAAGAAAAGAAAAAAAACATAAACCACTATACACGTTTCCTGTTCTTTTTTTTTCTCTACAACACAACGGACTCATAAATTTGATTGCTGTGAAGCATTACTATACAGTTATTATAGAAGCAGCTTGCTACAGTTGGGCAAATGTGGTTCACAAAAAAACAATGTGCCAAGAGTACAGTATCCCCCCTCCTACAAAGCTCAACATATACTCTTTTAAGAAATCCTGAAGGTCTAGGGTTCTGAAAATAACTTATCTCTAAAATGGGAGGAGTGTCTTAGATTTACTGAGAATATAGTAATGAAGACAAATTATTTTGTTCCTCTCTGCTTTACCCTTCAACACAGAGTTCATCTTAAGTTCAGGGCTGTCTTCCTTTCAGGAATTATGTAGTTTTCACTTTAGCCCCAGCCACAGAAATAAGATAGCCTCCCTGTATACTATCTTTGAAGTTGTTTGGGAAAGGGATGGAGAAAGCACTCAAATAAATTATAAACCTCGATTGGGAGTAGGAAGCATTATCTTGGTGTCAGAACATTATCTCATCGAGTGCCAATACCTATTGGCCAAGTAATTTGATAATTTTAGAGCTAGCTACGAAGGGTTTTTAAACTTTAAGAAAAGCCAATGGATAGTCCTGAAAAAATAGGAGTGGGGGAAAAATAGGAGAGGAGAGTAAGAAAATACCTGTGGGCATTTATAGAATACCTGGAGGGGCAGTACGTGTATGCAAAAGAAATATCTAGACCTTCTTCATTCTAATATGAAACACAGTTTATCTATTCATAAAGGTGATCTAGAAACTTGATCTAGAAACAACAATCAAAAAATCCTTTGAAACCCCTTCTCTAAAAAGATATATTTTATACTGGAACGAATACAGGACCAAGTAGCAAAAAGAGAAAAGAAAGAATGTACCAACTTAAGATGACTGATTGCAGAAGCAGACAACCTGCTAAATTCATGGAACTGAGAAAACTCCTTACCCTTCATGTAGAGATAGCTGTGAAAATATGCGGGCCCAGATCCATTGAACAGAGTGACCCGGCCACTACAGAATTCTTCATCTGTGTCCATATAAGTATCCCCTTCTTCATCTTTGGTATCTAAAAACTAGGAGAGAAATGAATTGTTGTTATTTGGTAACTATCTAACTTCTATTACATGTTAGATAAATTGACTTCCTGGGTATAATCACAACTGTACAGAATCAGTTGCATCAAAACCCCTCATTCAAGAATTCATTTAAAAAATGAATGAGAAAAAAGTATGACTAGTAGCAAGTTGGATGGATTCAATGCAGTGAAGGGCCAGGTTAGGAAAAGAAATGGATCACCCTGGAGAAAGTCTATTTATGTGGTCATCAAGAATCAAAACTGACTTAATGCACATAATCAATCAATCAATCAATCAATTATAGCAGCCATATATAAACAACAGCATGGAGGAAAATACCAGAGGGTGATATTTAAACATATAACAATGTTGTCTAGAGTTGTCTAATTGAATTATATGCCTTGAGAGATCTTTTTTAATAATACGGTTAAGAAAAATTAATTTGCTAAGGAAAATTTGCATGAAGTAATTTAGCACGTTCTTGATGGGCAAAATATTTCTTCAATCAATTTGCCCCATAAGAATATTAAATCAGATTTGGATCCAGCAAGAAGGAAGCAAAAATATATTGAGATTGGTGAAGGAAAACTATTGAGAATGACTTCAGGATTACTTAGATAGAAGATTTAGAATATTAATGCTAACCTAATATGTAAAAACTTAACACAGAGGCTGGTCTTTGGCTCAGGCAACAGAACAATTTAGAAGCAACCATTGAACACTATTTCAAAAGAAGTATGTCTACTTTGATATCAACTTTCTCCTATCATTTTTATAATGGAAAGCATTCTCTACTATTAATGGTCCTTATCTGAATATACACTCACATAAGCAGTCTCAAGGAGAAATATGAAGCTGTAATAGCAGGAAGAGTCTAGTGACTGAATATATAAAAACTGGAATGGATTGCATGTAGATGATCTAAGTATTCCCAGGAGATATATATATATATATATGTATGTGTATGTATGTATGTATGTATGTATGTATGTATGTATGTGTGTGTGTGTATATATATATATATATATATATATATATATATATATATATATATATATATATATATATATATGTATACACACACACACACACATACATACATACATACATACACACACACACACACAATAGTGCTGCAAACAGTTCATTAGGTTTGCATAATAAGTAAACCATAAACAAATGCATTGTCACAACAGATTAACCAACAGAGTAAAAGACATGTTACAATGGACTGAACAAATTAGCATATGTGTCTCTGAGGGCATGTGAAAATAATAGCTTTATTCTGCCTTTCCTCCATTATGGAACTCAAGCCAATGTTACTCTTTGGAATTCATGGATTAAATTTGACAATGATATCAATTAAAGAAATATTAATGATATTATCGCTTATGCAAGATGAAACAGGTTAACAGGACTATTCAACTGCCATGGTTATGAACATTTCTCACCGAGTCCAAGCTGCCACGATTGGAATCCACACCATTGCTAAGAGAATTGCGCAGGACCTCCTCCCTGTTCAGTGGCTCAATTGATGTGCTGCTGATATCTACAATGCCATCATATTCCTCGTGGTCATAATCTGATTCCACATCTGGAGGCAAGCTGTAAATGGGATCTTCCATCTCTACCATGTCGTTCTGCGTTACTTCTGAGCCTATCCAGTATATGCTTTTCAGATGTTCTTTCTGAGGGCTTCCAGCTCCCTCAGTAGAAGGAAGCAGAGCGTTGCCTTCTCTGTTCTCTTCCTCCCCAGACACTGGCATATTTGGAGATGTGTCTTCCTCTGAATAATAGTTATCACTGGTCCTGGTGCTACTGTCCTGGTTCAACAGACTTGGGCTGGGGACTGGCGGCCCTTCTTCATCCGCAGGAAAACCTTCATCTTCTTCTTCCTCAGCTAGCGGAGCAACAAGGCTACATTCAATATTGAGAGTTCCTTCACTAGACAAGGAGCGTTCTAAGTTTTGCACACTTTCATCCAGGTTCCCAAAATCTAAAAGTTCTAAGAACTCCTGTGCAACCCTAGATGCTTCTTTCTCCAGCCTCTGTATTTCTTCTTCCCGCTGCCGCTTCATCTCATTCTTGGTATTCTCACATGTAATGGACACATGATCTGCCTTCTGTTGCCACTGCAGCTTCTCAATTTCCCTTTCCAAACGCAGAATCTCCTCCATTTGACGCTGTTCCTCTTCCCGCAGTGGATGGTTCTCCTTCTGAGTTTTTAGTACCTCCATCTGATTCAAAAATGCAAAAAAATAACTAACTTTCATAAATCGCTCTGAAAATTCAGGTGCTATCATAACAACCAAGTGGTGCTTCATTGCTCCCCAGTTCGCAAGATTTTTTTAATTCTAACTTCTCAAAGATACAATATGGAATATTTACTAAATTCCCTGAAGCTGAATGTAATTCAAAAGAAGATCGTCATGGGTAGTGTATCTCCTTTGATACACTAGAATTTGTATGGTATTTACTACAACAACCACCCCCAACCTCAAAGACAACTGTTTGATGCATGTTCTATCCATGATTGAACCAATGTTTTCTTAATGCTTTTCAAACAGCCCCATATTAATAAACTGAATTCACTGGAACTCTTCTGTGAATATCTGTGATTCTAATCCAATTTAGAGTCCCGCTCAAAATGAAAACATTGATTATTTTAGAAAAATAGTCAAAATCTTATTAAATTTTTAAGTTTTGTAAGATTTTAGCACTATCAAATTCTGAAAATAGTTTTAGAGATGAAAGCAAAAAGTTTCCCTAGGCATGCCACCAAGATGTTGGATTGATTTAGACTTCTGTATGAATGCACAGAACCCAGTTCCTAAAATATTGATTCCATTTTTGATATTTCCCTGAAATCTTCTGCATGACGTGCAAAAAAAAAAATCATCCTTCTGTTGCTGGTTAGCTCAAAAAGAAAGCATCAATTATCAATACAGTTTCAGAAGTTTCTTTCTCAAGTCAGTAGCAGCTTTGGGCATGGTGTATGTAGATTTGAGACAATGAAGGGCATTAAGAGGACAATGTTAAAATTCCCTATATTTTGATTTAAAAATGATGCACTGTAGAATCAAATGTGCCCCAGAATCATTTCAGAGAAATGCACACAGCTAATAGTGCACTAAGAAAAAGACAAGGCCCGGGTAGGTTAGGGTTCTTAAGATATTTAAATTTAGTAGCTGGAGCTGTGGGGTTGTTTAGTATGCCAGAACACAGAGTTATGGTTGATTGTGGCTCCTTGTGTGAGGCAATCTGCACTGTGATTGGTTGCTGTGGGTGTGGAAGGGGAGTTTCCCTTTTTCCCCTGCCTTTTTTCTTCTGTGTGCCTTGTATGTTCTGTGATTTGCCTGATGATGCTCCAGTTTTCCTGACTATCTAGTTTGCTGTGTATATAGATGTGAAATATATTTATTTACAAAAAGCAACAAGTTCGTGTCAAAGTCTCTGACTCCATTCAAACATCAGCTGTTCAATTCCCCGACAGTTCTGCTGGGTATTCTGAAGAAGAGGTGGAAGATTAGAGAAAGAAGAAGACGTACCTGAGCTACCTGCAGTGCTGCTTCCAACTGTTCCTTTTTCCTGTTCAAAATAAAAAAGCAGTTATCCAATAAAATACACAGCCTAGTTTGCCAGAAATTTCATAAAGAAGTAACAGATAATCACACACTCTTTCAATTTCTCGTACAGAAAAATCAATATAATTTTAAAAGGTATACCTGCCTTTGTTATTTATGTCTTAGTGAAAAGCTTCCTTCAAAACCATATAATTTATTACAGTACATTTAATTAAAAGCTTGGGTTTTCTGAAGATTGAATTTTCTTAAAAAGTGTTAGAGCAGAAACTGATTGCTACTTGATATATATGGACCATTCACAATACGGACTGCCTGTGGCTAATGAAAAGAAATTAAAGTTTGCCTTATGATGAATAAGAAGTCATCATCATAAAAAACATTATTTAATTAAATTTGAAGAAGCACTAAGTTTAAGACAGGAGGACACCTGGACTTACATAGAACAGAAAGACTCTCTTACGCTTATTTCCCAATTCTGTAATTAATCTGGGAAACTGGAGGGGAAAGGAAGATGTGTGCAAGCAAAGACGCTGAGCCTTTGGAAAAAGTTGGCATTTTTTTGAGAACCAAATATATTTCATTTTTTATAGATCCCAGGACAGAGAAAGAGGTTCAAAAAAGAGCGGTGGCTGCTTTGCAATCTCTGATTTATCTTCGCCTTCAGGATCACCAGCCTTAAGTTGCTTTGGAGCTGGGAACATAATCTATTCATTTCACATACTATATTATTAGTTTCATATAACAATATACAATTGATTTAATGTATGTATGTATGTATGTATGTATGTATGTATGTATGTATGTATGTATATTTGTATGAAGTTCCCTCTCTCCAACAGTCTAAAATGTTTTTTTTTAATCACTTTGGCTGAATCCTGGCAAGATCAAAAAGGTTTTGGGTTTAAGGAAACTCAAGAGCCAGGACTTTGACCTCCTTTGTTCCAGATGGGGTGGCATTACCCCAGACAGACTTAGTGGGCAGGTGGCAGTCATGGCTAGGAGATTTTTCAACTTTGCGTTGTGTGCCAATTGAGCCCTTTCCAGGATCAGGAGTCCTGTGCATATTCATTCAAGCCCTGGTCATCTCACATTTGCAATGCACTCAACATAGAGTTATCCTTGAAGAGCATTTGAGAGTTACAGCGAGTGCAGAATGCATGCAGTCCTTGCAGCCCCTAAAGTGGCCCTTGTTCTACTACTGCTCTGCAAGCTGCATTGGCTGCCAGTTTCCTTCTGGGTGCAATTCAAAGTGTTGGTTATTTTAAAGCCCTGCATGGCATGGATCCAGATTATTTCCCATCGCAGCCCAATGGGATTGGCTCACCCCAACTAGGCTGGCAAAGAAGGCATGCTGCAGACCCCGTTGTTCAAGAAATTTTGGCTGGTGGAGTCCAGGTGAAGAGCTGCGACTCCTGCCCACTGGTGTATTAACCATTAAGCAAACTAAGCACGTGCTTAGGGCACCAGGCCCAAAGGGGCACCACAAAATTGAGAAAGAAAAAAACCCCAATGAAGATTTGTACAGGAGGGAGGCACCAAGATTTCTTAGTGCAGAGGGCACCAGTGAGCCTTAATCCGCCACTGCTCCTGCCTTTTGGAACATCTTGGCCCCCCCACCCCCATCCTCCTGACCTTCTGTAAAAGAGTCTGAAGGCCCAGCTCTGCCAGAAGGTCTTGGGGCCCCAATGGGGGTACATCATGCTGAAGGTGGTTGATAGACTAATAGCAGATCCCACCTCCCCCATTGCATCCCACTCCCCCAATCTTTTAATTATAAATTGTATTTGTATTGTTCTTAGACTGTATGTTATGGTTTTATTGCTTTTAACATTGTGACCTTGCAGCAAGATGGGCAACAAATAAATTTAATAAGAGACAGACTGACAGACAAAATGATATATATAGAAAGACAGACATACACAGGTAGATAAGTAGACAGACAGACATACACAGGTAGGTAAGTAGACAGACCTCAGAAATATGGCCATTGTACCTTTTCTTTTCTTTCTCTTCTTGTTTCCTTCTACACTCCTGCTCTTCTTGCCATTGCCTTTCTTCTTCCTCCTTTCTAATCTTCTCTTCTTCTCGCCTCTGCTCCTCAGCTTCCTCTTTCTGCCTCTGTTTTTCCTCCAGCAGGTCTTGATAGAGATTGCGAGCTAGGCATCCACGCCAGTGCTTTTGCAGGACAATAGCAGAGGCTTTCAGGCGCAAGAGGGACTTCTTCCAGAAGTGAGCGCGATAATTTTTTTGAATGGTAACAATACTGGCTAGCACTCTTCGATACTTCTTCCTAGTCAAAAGGCCCATAAATATGGAGGTCACACACCAATATAATCACCCTTCTTCCTAAATTCTCCCTAGGTGCTGTTTTGCCCTGTTACATTTGATCTGAATACTCAGCACAATCAAGTTTCCATATAGACAATGCTCCAAGAAGCTATTTTGCCATTCTCCCAAACTTTGCTCCATGGAGAAACTCCATGGAGTTTCTGCATCTTGAGACTGCCATTCATTTTCTACATGTGATCTTCTGCTAAGCACAACAAATGGAATAATTCTCTCCCCCAAAGAGGCTTATTATCCTCAAAGATATAAGATTTTAAAACCTGCTGAAACCTGAGGACTTGATCAGGTACTTAAAGCATGGAGCTAGAAACCAGACCATGCATTCAAGTTCTGCCTTGGCCACGAAAGCCTGCTGAGTGACCTTGAGCCAGTCACTCTCTCTCAGGCCAACTCACCTCACAAGGTGGTTGTGGGGAAAATAGGAGGAGGGAGGTGTGTTGAATATGTTTGCCACTTCGACTTACTTATCAAGTAAAAAAAGTGGGATAAAAATAGAATAAATAAGTATCAGTAGGAGGCCCATACTCAGGCTAGCATCAAACTGATGGACTGAGGAATGGAAGGGCTTGGTTTCATGCACTGGAGGAAGATGGAAGGAATATTGAACTTTCCTTGTTCATTCTCTCTCTCTCCCTCCCTCCAACACTCCACTTTAAGTTTAGTTTTCTTGGCAAAAACTTAAAAAGTATTCCTTATAGATTTTTTTAACAGTACATTTCCTATAGAATGTAAGCAACAATACACTAACCAAAGGTATTTTTTTAAAAAGCTAAAAAGACTTGTTTCTATTTTGTTTTTGACTGTTGTGGGGGGGTGGAGAGAGCCAGCCTTAAAAGTTCTATGCAGTTTCTCTCTCTCCTACTTGGGTTTTGGGATTCCAGCAAGCATTGCTCATAGGTGTTCGTATTTCTTCCCAACCTTAAGGTGGTCTAAAACTATTTTTAAGACAAACCTATACAAATCACACTGAATTAGTCCCAACTTCTATGTGCAATGGTGCAATGTAAGACATACCATCTATTTCTTATAGTAACACTGCTGTACCTATGAAATGCAAGCGGCTGTCCCAATGGGCACACAGTACATTGCAATTTGCCTGAACAAGCTGAGACAAAGCCCAGCTCACTATGGAAGAAGAGATGGTAGTAAGTTAAAAATAGAGACATAGGTAAGGAGACACAAAGCAGGGATGAAACACAACCCTGCTGCTTACAACTCTGCCAAGAGACCCCGGAGTGAAACAGGAAAGGGGGGGGGGGCAGAGCTGTTATCGCCTAGATACTGAGCTGTTCCAAATCAAATCAGAGACTGTGCTTGGAACCTTGAATGAATGGCAAAGGGAAGGGAGCCAGGGATCTAGATAAGGGAGGACGAAAAATGCAACAGGGAAAAAGTCAAGAGCGTGTGGCTTAACTTTGCCTCTTAGAAACATTTGGAGGCTTGGGAGCAGGAATGGGGAGGCCAGGAAAGAAAAAGGGGGTGGGGTGTGGTAGAGGGAAATCCAGTACATGCAGCAGGCAGGCAGGCAGCAATGCAACCAAGCACAGCAAGAAATTTAGGCACTGACCTTGCCATGTAGCCCAGGACGTGGGCTCGGATGACGGTGGCCGCCTTCTTCAGCTCCTCTTCCCGGGCCTTTTCCAGCTTTTGTTCCAGAACCTCCTTCAGGAAAACCTAGTACCCCGGGGAGGAGTTTCGTCAGACACAAAGAGAGGAAACAGCGAGTCCCCAGCAGATCCCATGCCTGCCTGCCAGCCAGCCCAGAGTAACCAGACACGGAGGGCTTCTTTTACGCTCCCGCAGCGGAGCCGTCCCTCCTGCTCTGCCAGCCCTTCCCTTTCGGAAATCAGCGCCGACAGACAAGGGAAAAGTTGAGCAGGGAGTGTCAGCCCAGCCCCCGCACTGTGCTCAAGGATTGGGGTGTGGGGGGGGGGGTGGAAGGGGAGGAGAGGGAAGGAGGCGGCTGCACCGTTTTTACAACTCTTGTTTAACCCTTTTCCCGACACAGCTTTATCTTTTTTCTGAGGTAATTGGAGCCTTCCATTTAAAATCCCTAAAGCAGTTTTATACCGGCGTATAAAGACGGAGAGAAGTCCACGGTGAGAGGAATGCACAGGAAGCTGGTTAAATTATGTGAAGGGTCTCATTTTTTTAAAAAAGGCTTCCAAATCGAATTTCTGCACTACAACTAAATCATCCTCTTCTCGCTGCTAATTAGCATTTCTCCTCCATGCCAGTCTTTCCGTCGTTTTCTTACCTGCCAAAAAGAGCTGGAGTATTCCTTTGTATTTGGTTTTTCCCCCTCCTACAATTATCCATCCCTGCAAGAGCCGGGCTTAATTTGACATTTGCACATTAACAGATGGCGGTTGCAATGTTTTATATGTAAATTTTCACACCAGATTTATAAATGGACGTCATTGAAAAGAATTACATTGCATAAATCCTAGTGGATATTCTAAAGATGAGGTATTAAGATTCCAACTGCAGGGCCTGGAAATAATTTTAATAATTTGTTTTGAAAGTGTATGTGTGTGGTGGTGGGTAGGTCTTGGTATTTAAACACCAATATATTTTTATGCATACTGAAGCAATGCACTATCTGCATTGTCACAAAGGGTGCAAAAGCATCTTAGATTTAATATGTGACAGAAGTGAGACAATAAAAGATGGCTTTGGGCCATGTTCAATGGAGCCATAACGGTTTCTTCACCCACTCTGCTTTTGGTGACTAAGTTGACTCACTGATACCTGCTCCTTATAATGGACCTTAATGTACTCAACCAGGTATATTAAGCAATAAACTCATAAGAGATAAAGATAGATAGGCCTTGATAGTTTGAATGTAGCATTCTTCTGGGACTAAGGAAGTATGAAATAATTTAATGGCATATCCCCAGAACTTTACTTTGGTTACTTCCATGGCTTATCATTCACACTCACTTAAGGTAAAGGCTCCAGAACTCAATCTTATAAATCCAATTGTGTTTCACATTTGCTTCTTCCAGAAACAATTAAAAAGGCATCTCAATGGCATCTCAGCAACACAGCTGAGAGATAATCTTTATGGGGCTCCATTCCTCAGGCTGTTTATTGAGACCTTATTTCTGTGCACTTGGCTTTCCAACTCTCTTAAAACCCTGGGTGGATCTTCTGACAATGCTCTAAACAGGAAGAGTAGTATGGCCAGAGTAATCTACCACTATGTTCCATCTCCTCTTTAAAAGAATTCTGCGTTTCCCATTTTGTCTCAAAAGCGGTGGTAATGTTGGGAACCTCACAGTAACCTATATGTTGTTCCAAAAGCTGTATTGCGAGTTGAGGAGAAATCAATATCAGTGCCACATTACTGAATTGCATAGATGAGTTAGATAAACTGAATTAAAATATTAAAATATTCCAGAGACGGGGGTGAGGGGGGGAGAGAACTTTGAATGCAAACAATGTATATATAGCAAAGCATAATTGTTGGATATATTATTTTGCTTACGCACCGATGTAGCAGCATTTCTTTTAGAAGCAAAAAAATAAATAAATTGCAGATATATCTACCAAGGAAGAAAACCCAGAAGTCCAGAATGGCAAAGCTGGCATTGAAACAGAACAGAGCTTCTCTGATTAGTTGTACTTTCGTTTGTTTCCTGAAAAAACTCAACCCTCCACAATTCACAACTGGCAGCTGCTCTGCTCCTAATGAGAAATACAAAGACTGTCTTGCCTTCCTCTTCCTTTCCTGTGCTCCACAATTCTTTACACTAATCCCTTTCCTTCCTCCCCCAAACAATTGCTCAGTATAGAAATACCCATTGAATACATGCCGCAGGAAGCATTTCCTACTCCTTTCCCCATCCTGCTCAGCACATGTTGAAGCCAACACCCATACTCACATAGGATCCTAACTCCCAGGGCCCCCTGCTGCCCCGTAGGAAGGAACCAGAACATGGCACACCTGGAAGGCTCACTGGGCAGGAACCTGGTACCTGCAATCTCACAATGCCTCAAGACATGAAGGGGATTGCTACGGTATGCTTTCCTGGCGTTTCATGCTGAGGAAATTACAGCCCATTCCTTAGGCCAAAACAAAGGGACCACTTTCATAAACTCAGGACTGTTTTAAGACCCATTCATTTTTTTTTTCCAAAAACTTGATGAAAAGAAAGCCTGAGCTGCCCTGGGCTACAATTGCCAACTGCTTCTTTTCCCCACTCCTATGTTGTAAGCAGCCTGCAGAAATGCAGCCAGATTTAAGTTTTTACTTCTATTTAAGGAAATGTTTAATTCCGTTGGATCAAGTCGTTATCAAAAAGCACAAAGTAAGCTTTTACAAGACACACCAAAGAGACAAATAGGATTTTTTTTTAAAAAAAGAGTATATGTAAAGAAATAATATACGAATAACCCAACCATGTGGGCATATATATTATGTAGGCATTCTTACCAGAGATTTGATGAGAAAAACAACCTGCTGTGCTTATAGAGTGAATCTTGGTTTCCTCCCTTGTAAGGTGTGCAGTACAAAGGGATGAAAAATGTTTCTATCTAGAACGCATCCCCCTAAAAAGTTTAGGGCCGTCTTACTGACTACAGATGGCCACGTTGTCTGTTAATTCTGGGAACTTGGTGGTTAGTTTTGGAAGGTGCTCTAGTTGGGCAAAGCTATTAGATGGAGCAATCTGATGTATCTACGGGTCAAAGCTGCAGCCAGCTACATTTAAGAAGCAAACCCCACAAAACTCATGTTACTTCCCCTCATCTACTCCCTGCTCAAGCCTTACAAGTGCTTTTCCCTAATGAAAGGAGTTACGAGAGGCAGCCCAGTATTAATCACGTGGGTTTAAAAAAAATGTTCCAGGCTTCCTGAATCCTCCAGGGTATCACAGTCACATCCCATTGAACTGACATCAAATATGTTTCTATACCATTAGCACAACAGTAAATAGTACACATGTGCTGTTCCAATCCAAATTGATTGGAAAGATTATTTTGGTGCAAAAAAGAGCTTGCATTTAAGTTTAATTTACCTGTTTTTTTTTCAACCAAAAGCTTTTTTTTTACTTTGTCATCTCTATGTTAGAAGAATGCTGTTTTTGTCTATTTTTGTGTAATCACTGAGCATTATTGAGTAAACTGTCATTGTCTGGTCATGAATATGGCTGTCTTATCTACCTGCCAATATCTTTCTTAAAATTGCCCTTAGTTGCTTCTATCTTATTCCTGCAGATAATGGAACAAAGCATTCAATGGAAAGAAAAGCATCTTTCATCCATGCTATGGCTCCTCCTCATGTTCATTCTGCAAAGAGAAGCCTATAAAGAACTGCCAAAAAGGACTTAGTTTGTTTTGTACTAATGCAGGACACTGAAACAGCCAGTCCTTTTCAGATGGTCCAGCAACATGAAGAGGGAACACATGTACAGGAGAGAAAATCTTATTGTTCTCGTGGAGATCAAAGGCTAGTTGTTCACGCATCAGTCACTTAAAGCCTGGTCTTTTAATGCTCTAAGGTTGATTTATTAACTTCAAGTGTTCAGCAGGCAGAAAGATGCCCATTTCCTTTTTACTTTACTTTGCCTAGGGTTTCTCCACTCCCCAGTTTGCTCCAGGCAGTCCCATCTGCAGAACATGCCATAATTCTGCCTACTCCCAAGAAAAACATAATCTAATGCTAAAAGGAAAAGGACAGAAAAAACACAGAAACAAATTACAATAGCCTTAAATGTCCTTGATTATGCTGATTAGGTCCAATTGCTTTATAATTTCTTCTTGGATCACACTAGAAGCTCTTTAATGAAGAGCTCTCTGCCCAATGGACCACAAGCTATTGCTGAGCTGCTTCTTTAATTAGTGCCCTACAGAACTCGGTTCCCCAGTGGTTTTATTGATTTAGATGTTAGAACATCTAAAATAGTCTTAAAGAAAATGTTAGGGCAAACCTGGCACAGGGCTTTTGTAGGTAGGAGAGGCCTTAGTTAGGTGAAATAAAGAAAGTGATGCTAGTAGCAGCAGGAAATCTTAATTGCATTTAATTGGCCTTTGTCCTAATTTTAGTAGTCTATATTCTATTTCTCCTGAGCACTGGTAGAGATGCAGCATAGAGGTATGCATAAAATGGGGGAAGTGTCCCTTGTTCCATATGTTCCAAATATGACATACAACTGTGACTGGTGTTTAGCCACAAAAGATTTTTAGTCCATCTAAACCAAAACCAGGAACTTTGTGTTCTGGGTTTTAACCAAGACAAGCTCTGGGCAGATTTGTGGGACAATAAGTCAAAGCTCCTTTCCCCTCCATCCTCCTCACAATGACTTGTGTACCATCCCACAAAACAATTTCCCCAATGTCTCCCTTTCTTCTCACCTACAATGGATTCCAAATGCAGCAGACTCCAACCTGCCACCAATTAGTCCCTCTACCAAACCATTCCATTCCCTTGGCTACACTTCATGTCATGTACAGTACAATCCAACCATTCACCTGCTCCTGCTCCCAATCTCCTCATAGCCTGTTTTTCCCTGCCTATCACTGCCAGTTTTGCCTTTTCAGAACCCTCAATATTTAGACCTGAAACACCCATGTCTGGATGTGAGTCTGGACCAAACATACATGTTCCATATCTGATTGTGGTTGTGAGTGCTTCATCACTGCAGATTTTTAGGGAAAGACTGGACAGTTCCTTGTCTGAAATGTAGTATAGGGTCTCCTGCTTGAGAAGAGGGCTGGACTAGAAGAGGACCTCCAAGGTCCCTACCAGCTCTATTCTGATTGAAGATAAAACATGCAACAAATGTATGTTGGCCCAGTCATGCACCACCTGAACTTGAGTGTACTAGGCCCAGAATGATCTATACACTGAAGGTTTTGCATATCCTTAATACAGATGAAGTTCTGTATAATGAACCTGAAAAATAGCATATTATTCTTTATTTCCATTCAACACTAGTGTATTACTCCAAATAACAATGAACATACTGAAACTCAGCAGGCATTGCTCATTAAATTTCAAGGTTATTTATTCAGTCTGATTTTTTTTAAAGACAGAATAAAAAAATGCACTTTACCAATGCCCAGTTTTACAGTTGCCCATCATTCTATAGCTGCTACAACTGGAACACCTCCAAATTTTAATTTTGATTGTATTTATTTATTAAACAAATAAAGCCAAGGGTTTCTATATTCATTCCTAATACAAAGCATTTTTTCTTTGTTTTAACTGGGCTGAAACCAATTTACAATTCATATAAGGCAGATTTCCAATCCTCCTCTTAGATTAAGAAATCCAAGCATTTCCCTAACTGTTCATTAAGACTCTTTTCTAGAGTGATACAGTTGCAAAAGAGAAGCAGGATCTTATCAATATGAACTTTATCTTGGGATAAAACTAATACAGTTCATGGACGTCTTCCATTGGAAGCTCTTAGTTTCCCATGGAAGGCTTGCTTGTCTTCCACGAACTGAATTGATTTTGTATGATTTTTTTTAAAAAAGTCTTATGATTATGGGTATTCTATTCCCATCTTTCCAGAGTTCTGCTCCAAACAGAACACTATTCCTACTGCGTCTACTAATCTACATCCTTTTAGTAAAAATTTCCTAATTGACCCCATTGTTTTAGTTGTACTGTATCACTGTATTTTGTGTCAGCTCTCCAAATAATGTTTTATTAAACACGTTCCAGTCGTTCCACAACTCTTTAAAAATGTGGCTTTGCTCCAAGACCTGAGGTTTGGGAAATTTATGAGCCCCTGGTGGTTCTTTTTGTCAGATTTGGGTAGTGTTGTGTTTTTCCTGGACATACACGGATCTGTTCTCTAGTTTATTATTTCTTGTTTTTGAGATGCCAGCTGCCTGGGCTTGTCTGGAAGTCAGGCGGCTCCAAATTGAATGAGTGAATGAATAAAATACTATTTCTAGATATTTATACTGTGCAATAAAGGCTGAAATATTTGCGGTCATTTCCCCAGACTTCTCTTTTCTGCATTTTTTTCTTTTTTTAAATTTGCATTTAACTTTTTTAATTGTAACATTTAATAATCCTGCTGTAAGGTCACAATGTTAAAAGCAATAAAACCATAACAGATACAGTCTAAGAACAATAAAAATACAATTTATAATTAAAAGATGGGGGGGTGCAATGGGGGAGGTGGGATCTGCTATTAGTCTATGAACCACCTTCAGCATGATGTACCCCCATTGGGGCCCCAAGACCTTCTGGCAGAGCTTGGCCTTCAGGCTCCCTTACAGAAGGTCAGGAGGATGGGGGGGGGGGGCAAGATGTTCCAAAAGGCAGGAGCAGTGGGGGATTAAGGCTCACTGTTGCCCTAAGCAGTAACAAATCTTGGTACCTCCCTCCTGTACAAATCTTTATTGGGGTTTTTTTCTTTTTCATTTTTGTGGTGCCCCCTTGGGCCTGGTGCTCTAAGCACGTGCTTAGTCTGCTTAATGGTTAATACACCACTGGGCAGGAGTCACAGCTCTTCACCTGGATTCCACCAGCCAAAATTTCTTGAACAACGGGGTCTGCAGCATGCCTCCTTTGCCAGCCTAGTTGGGATGAGCCCAACTTATTTTAAAAATCTTTTTGGACTTAAATGAAGTATCGATATAAATACAAACATAGGCACTTCCTGACCTTAATCAACATTCAACAGAGAATAAATTTCAAGAGTGAAACAGGAGAGAATGATGAACAGCTCTGCTACTGGTTTTGAAAAGGACAAAATCTGGGGGGAAATGGAGCTCCAATGCACTGTTGGACCCATTGCGTTCATTCTCTGTGTATGTTTAATAAACCTGCTGACCTATGTGACAGGATGGTAGGAACAAGATAGGAAAAGAACAGATGACAATCAAGAAGCTATAACATGCAGGACTAGAGGAGTAATGGGTCAGAGCAGCCTCCATGCTGTCCCTGAACTAATGATTTTCACTGATTTTTTAAAAATATAATATTTTATGCTCTGTAAGGTCTTGTCAGCTAAGCAATCGTATCCAGAGACCCCATGGCAATGAACTCTTGAGAAGACCAGCAGGGTTTCATGTTATGCTTCTCAAGAGGCTTGCTGGGAGAAAGAAATGAAGATATATTCAGATTTCTGTGATACAAAATATGTGCAGGTCCACAGCCCAGCTAGGTCAAAGTTCTAAAACTAATAATGATCATACATGTAGGTAACTGTGGACAATATTTTTTTACAGCATTTCCCAATTTACTTCTTTGGGGAAATAGGTTTTACCTTGGTTTTCCCCAGCTTCCATTCTCTCTGGGTGTTGTCATATATCTGCAAAAAGCTTGAACACGTGGTTCTCCCACTGTCTGGGTTGGTCCAATTCTTCAAAAGCATTTTGTATCTGTAATAACCAAACAAATGCTCTTAATTAGAAACAGGCGTGAATCAACAAATTCTAGCATTAGATGCAATTACTAGTCTAGTTCTCTTTTTGCTTCTAAGCTGTGGTAGAGCCAAAGGTTTTTTAACTGGCTCCATTAACTTTTCCGAACAATACAAGTGGCATCTGGGAAGAGAAACCTCAACAATTCTTAATGCTGCAAATCATCACACATGTAAAATGAAATTTAATCTGATTGCAGAACAATACATTCAAGTATGTTTTTCAGGGAGGCGGGGGAGGAAAGGGTGTTTCATTATTTTCCATTCAATTAAAGATAGATATTACAAATAAATGCCTCTGAACAGGTAAGAAGAGTATAATAGTACATGTGATGATTAACTGGTTTTAGAAAAGAAAAAAGAGATAGTTTGTTCAAACCCAGAAGAAACTGCAGAAGCAGTTTTCTTAAGCTTCCTTGTCCTTAGAAGCCAGTCACTCTAAACAGGGGTCACCAACCTTTCGGACCTCGGGGATCACTGAATTCATAATTTTAAATCCCGCAGACCACTAATATGATCTGCCTAATGACTGTTTGAGTGGGCGCAGCTAGGTGGTCATGTGACTGGGTGGGTGTGGCCAATTCCATGTCACTCATGCCAAGAGGCACTTCGCCAGCTTCTACTCGCCCCTCACTTCTCAGTCACTCTTCACTTCCCTGCCTGGGCTCTTTAGGGTGCCAACAGGAAGCAGTTGTTGGAGCTAAGCAGTCATAACAACAAAGAGTTGGCAAAACAACTGGCTCAGTTCAAATTGGATCTGACCAAGAAGGAAACTCAGCAGAAGCATTTCACTGAGGACTACGGGCATAGTCTTTCCAAGCAGAGGGAAGACCTGCAGGAGTGCCAGTGTCTGGCCAGGCTCAATGGGCTGAGATGGGCAGCCAGTTCCAAGCCATGATGTAGTCCCACTGGAACAAGGTTCTCCAGCTCTTCACCACCACTTCCCTCCAGCCTTCGCCCAAAGCCCTGCACCAGGAGGCCGAAGCAGACCCCAAATTGGAATTTCTGCCCCCCTACAAAAAGACCCTGAAGGGGGAGAATCTCTGCAGCAACGCAAATGTTCATTCCACGTATCCGTCCCAGGGGGCGTAGCTTGTGGACCCCTGATTTAGTGGAATATAAAAAATGCAAATAATTTTTCTGTGGACCACCAACATTTTCTTGCGGACAACCTGTGGACCAAGGATCAACAGTTGGTGACCACTGCTCTAAACAATTATATTTGATTTCTCTGCAACCCCCATTCCTAGGAAATGCGCTGTCTCTCGTTTACCTGCAGAGGAAATCTTGACAAAGACGCCGCACGGGAAAGCCAGCTCTCCGAATCTTCACTGTCTCCAGCATCCCTGAGTATCGCAGCTGTTTCAACACAACATCTGGACTGAACAGATTTGGAGCCTAAAGAACAACCCAAAATAGAGACCAACCAAATGTGAGGGAGGGCAATTTAAAAGAGATTTTACTTGTATGACAGGTGAATTGCAAAAGTCATTCCTGGCATCTCAATTAATTAGTTCTGCATGCACATACATGTACAATGCACACACAAGCGCACACAGAGATGAATTAGATATACAAAACAGTCACTAGGCTTAAGGAAAATTTTTAAATGCAAGATTTATCTCCCAATGTATTAAAGGAAAGGCATTAAAAGAGTATTTATGTTGCATACAGCAGCCCTTTTAGAAAAGGGCCCTTCCTTCTGTATCTGTTGTGCTAACCCTGGACACAAACTTTTTCTCCTAGGAATCCAGAATCCCTCAGAAAAGGAGAAAGACCCTTTCCGGTCAGCAAAGCTTCAACTCAGCTGCCACTGAAAATCGTGGTGAATCTCCCTCCTCCCTTCTTCCCTGTTCATCTGGCATTCCCCACCTCCAGAGCATCACCTTTTCCAGGTTTGGTTTGATGCAGCGAATGAAGAGTGGATTGCAAGTGCTGAGAGTAGCCATTAAGGAATGTAAGGAGTCCTGGAAAAGAGCAGCAGATGTTATTTCTCTGGAGAAATTCATTCTCAGGACCAGATTTACTATCATTCTCCAGTGCCTTGGACGCAGTTATAATTCTGATGTTTAAATAAAATATATGAGAGGATGAAAAAGAATCTACTGAGCATGAGCTGTCACATGGTCCAACATTTCCTACAGCTGATGCTCAGCCATGAAAAGCGTGATGAAACTGTTAAGGAAGCACAATTGCAAGATACTGAAACATCTTTTATGACATCGACAGAAGAAGAATTGCATGGCATTCATTGGCTTATCCCGTCTCCTTTCCCAATCCTTGTTAGGTTTTGCAGCTTAAAAAACATGAAAGAGCGGAGCCTGAAACATTGAAGATGCAGGACGTACAATCTGAATCCCCATCTACCTTGGTGGTACTTCTCTCTGATTTACTGGATTTAAAGAAACAAAGACACGTCTATGGAGATGTTTCTACAGGCGTTTTCACATGCACTTTCATGGGCCTCCTGATCCTACCCTAAACTGGGAGCTGACAGTTGGCCTGCGTCTCTGAGTTCCCAACTTCAGAGTGTCTTCACTATTGCAGCTAGCAACTCTTTCAAAGAGGTCATAGATGAAGTCCAGCCTGTATGGAAAGAGAAATATAAGAGAAAGAAAGAGATGCCATGGGAAACACTGCTGCTTCTGCTGTCTTAAACCAGGAAATGGATCCTTCTTCCCTAGTCATAATACGTGAATCAAGAATGTCTTTGTGAAGTGCTAGAACAGGGATGGTGAACCTTTTTGGTGCCAAATGCCCAACGCACGTGTGCATGCGCAAACCCCAAAATGCAATGCAAGCGCCCCCCCATGCATGCGCCCTGCCTCCCCACACATGCACACATGCATCCCATGCACCCTGCCCCCACGCATATGCGGCAGAGACCCGAAGATCAGCTTGTCAGCAGGACTCCGCTGCGCAGTGGAGCTGGCTGGGGCAACAGCTGGCGTGCCCACAGAGAGGGCTCTGCGTGCCATCTGTGGCACACCTGCCATAGGTTTGCCATCACGGTGCTAGAACTTAAGGACAGATAAGCACCAAGAGAAGCAGAGACATCTGACCAGCCATAGGAGAGCTAGCCCTCCAGCAGCTATGAAGAGATTCTGGAGGTCCAAAGTACCTAGCCTACTAAATGGCCCAAGGGACTGCTAGAAACCTGTGCCCACATCCCATCTTTGGTGCTACATTACTGAGCACTCAAGGAGTGGCTCTACCTATGGAAAATAATAATCATAACAATTTTTTTTACTCCCCCTCCTTAGCATTAGCTACCTAATTCTGCTTCCCTGGGAATGGCTCTAGCGTCTTTACCTGCTGTCCTTCAGCATGTTTAAAATGTCATCTCGAAAGGTATCTCTGTTTTTTTCCAGAAAGCCCCTCACGTCATAGAGGACCTATAAGTAACAATTTTAGAGACAAATAACCAGGTTTGCTATGCATGGACTCCTCCCCCCTTCCTTTTTTTTTTTGAGCAGATACACATGGCAAGAAAAAAATTGCTAAACAATTTGTGTAGCTGTTCAAAAGACTATCCAGCCAAATGGAGATTTTTTAAAAAGTCTCATTCGGCTGCAATAGCCAAACCAACAGTGTTGTGAACAAAGTGCTGGATTGGGACTCAGGAGACCCAGATTCAAATCCTAGCTCAGCCATTAGGTTCACCATTGGAACTCTGAACCACTTGTTACTTCTTAGTCCAGCCCACCTCAATCAGTTGTTCTAAGGGGAAAATAAATGTGGGGGCAGGTAGGGAAGAAGACGTGTGCCACCATGCTTCCTCAAAGGAAAGGCAAAACAAAACATTTGCAGATAAATCAGTTCCATAGCTCAACAATTGTTTGATAAACTGCCCTATATTGACCCTGTCCTATTTTCAGCCATTAATGACCTCATCACAGATCCTGCCCAGTTTTGCAATGCCCCAAAACCTCTTCTCCCAGAAACAAAGAACCTGTGGCTTAAAGTACACATTACGGCTACGTTCCCCAACCTGGTGCCATCCAGATATATTGGACTTTGAGTCCCATGATCCTCTAGTTCAGCACAGGCGCCAGATCAGGAAGGGCTGCCCAGATTACACAGTCTCAAAGCAGGGAGCTTGCACATTGCTGGACTGTATGTCACCTTCAACAGTTAATGAGGATATAAAGGATAGTCATATAAGCCCCGAACTCGATAGTGTGTAAGAGCTTCTAAGCCACAGAAACTCTAATATGCACTTTAGCCCTCAATAAGCCTATTATTTGTTCAAATTAAAGAAATCCGAGACACTCTGGCCTTTTGCCCGCTGCAATCATAAAAATGCCTACTTTGAATTGCAGATTGCAGGCTAAGGCCTTATTGCTCAAAAGCTCTTGAATCCTGCCAGCTTCCTCTCAGCTATAAAGCTAAAATGTACCTACTTCTCCAGCATAATGCTGGATCCCGAAATGGAAATCTGTCACTCGAGGCTTCATGTAATACTGGTTGTTCTGAAACAAAAGTGAGGGAAGTAACATTTGTTATCACAGATGCACCTGAAGTAACATTTTCTAACCAGAAACTTCGCAATACCACAACCTGCAAACAGCAGCATACATATGTAGAAATGTTGCCAGGCCACTTGTCTAGGCACAGGATATGCCATTTAACTTAAGGAGGTTGCCTCTAGTTACCATGACAATTTAGCCAAAAATAGATCATTGAAAGAAGGAACATGGCAAAGGTCTCTGTGAGCAGAATTCACATTCTCAGGAGCCAGGATGGATCTTTCTGGATTAGTGTTCCTCAACCTTGCGATTTTAAGATAAGCAGATTTCAATTCCCAGAATTCCCTAGCCAGCATGCTCTAGATCAGTGTTTCTCAACCTTGGCAACTTGAAGATGTCTGGACATCTTCGCTGGCTGGGGAATTCTGGGAGTTGAAGTCCAGTCATCTTCAAGTTGCCAAGGTTGAGAAACACTATTCTAGATAAATGCTTGTTTCCCTATAAACTGTTCATCCATTTTCCATCTAACTGGACAAGCATTCCCTCCTGGATTCCTCATAATATGTTCCCCATAAAGTCCACTTCATTTCTTTTAGGTTTTACCTTTAATAAAATAAACTGAACAAGGGAATCTATCCTTGCCTGAATTATTAACCTCAGTTTAACTTCCACCCACTGCATCTTAGCTGCTTTTCGTTTCTCAGGGTCATTTGCTTAAGAGAGAAGTCTGTTTGCTTTGCTCTGAAGAGAGCTAATTGAGCTTTATCGCCTGAGCAACCTTTTTATCATATCATAGAGCTAGTGTAGAATTCCAGCCAAGGAAAACAGAAAAGATTAAATGTGAATTTCAGGTTCTGCTTGATTTCTTCCCCTAAACCCTGTTAAAAAAATCCACATAGTTCTGGTGATGAATGAAGCCAAAAGAAGCCAAGTTGAAAGGGAAGAAAGTTTAAAATGTTGGAATTAAGTATTTTATATACCTGGAGGGTTTCTCTTTCCATGAATAACAGTATGAGTGGTATTTTCTGAACTTTGAGACTATACGTTTCAGAATACTCTTATCACCTCCCTGGCAAGTGCTCTGAAGTGGAGCTTTTTGCCTGACTTTCATTTTTTCTAATGAAACAAGCATGATCAGTGAAAGTCTGCAGATCCACATGTTATCAGTGGGAGCCTTTGCGGAGGAAAAGCAACTGGGGCCCAAGCACGAAAGATCAAGTGTCTCTTCAGAAGGTGTCAGCCAATGAGCCAAAATAGCTTTCCTAGCCTGCCTTGATCTTCCTATCTCTTCTTTGTTCAGCAGACACATAGAATGAAGACACAGAACTGGTTCCCTTTCTATATACATTATAACATCAAAGTTATATTAGTGCAGGGCCCTCTAAGTTTGTAGCTATTTATAAGAGTAAGCTGCTCCAAAATGCAGAGGACATGCTACTTGCTGATGCCAGTCATAGAGATAATTCTAGTGACAAGTTTTTCCCAAGGTGAATTCCAGATCTGGGTTTGAAGTTTTATAGCTCTGAATGAGTCCAATGCAATTAAATAAATGTTTCCTCCTTAATATTTATCTTTTTTTTTCATCTCATTGGAAGCTTGACAGATGGCCAAGAGAATTTGGGTTGCCTTTCTATCAAACCTTATCTTTCAAGAAACTGTGGTCTGATCCTTCCTTCCTTCCTTCCTTCCTTCCTTCCTTCCTTCCATCCATCCATCCATCCATCCATCCATCCATCCATCCATCCATCCAGTATTTATCTCAATTCTTAAAATGGCCGAGTCCAAATTAAGGAACTGAAATGCAGTAGTGTGTGTATGCACGCCTACTTACCCCATGCTGGTTGTGCAGTTTTTCCAAGAGGGTGCTGTCAGTGCCTTTGGGAAATCTACTCTCCTCGTTAACTAATGCCAACAAGCCAAGTTTCTGCAATTGTAGTACAAAGAGAAAGGTAGACTCCTTGCCACAAACAGCACAATGGGTTTCTAAGCCAAAGGGGAACTAGAGCTTTAGAAGAGCAGGGTAGATACACTAAAATGGATTATTCTGGGTACTGTAGTCAAATCTTAATTCTAGAAAAGTTTAGAATTGGCTAAAAACCATATTTTCACAGTTGTATTCCACTTGACCAAGCATTCTTACCATGTTGGGAGTAAGGAGTAGGCATAAGAATATAACAATCCAAGGTTTATCCAGGTTGGCTCAAATACTTTTTTTTCTTTTTTTAAATGAAATTTCATTATAAGAATTTATTTAATTTTTAAAAATAACTATAGAAACAGAAAACAAAAGGCAGGAAAATAAAATAAAAAGTGAAAGGTAGCAAAAGAGGAAAAATACCTAAAGAAATTACTTCCAAATTTCTTTGTGGAAGTTACAAATAGAATGATTACCATCTTTACCCTTCTAAGTAAAGAGATCATTATTCTCTTCTTCCATAAAAAGGTATTTTGAATCAATAAATCCTGAAATCACCAGTTCATTTTTATACATTTTCAGCAAAAAGTCTATAAAGAGTTTCCAAGATTTGATTGATGCTTCAATGTACAAAGCTCATTATGGTTATTTAATGCAACATTCAGACAACCTCATAATCCTTCTGTCATCAATTTGTGCTTTATTTTCTCTTTATTTGTGTTTTCTCTTAATGGGGATGTTTCACTTTGGCAGAAATACCCAAAAGAAGAATAACAAATCCTAAAATGTAACTTCCATTTTATAGATTTGAGCACTCAGCTGACATAAGCATTTGAGACTTATCTCTTGTTCCACTCCCTCTCCTAAACACTCAGTCGTGAACATTCGCACTTCATTTCACCAATGTTGGAAGTTCCAAAAAGATGATATCCCAAAGCACCATTTTGAAACCAGCTCCATGCTTCTCCTCTGCTTAGTTTTTTACTTTTCTTTTTCAAAAGAGAAATATTTTTGCTACCTTTTTGAGAGGTAGGAAAGCTGCCTGCAAATGAAAGTTCTTTATGCAAAATATGCCCAAATGATCATTCCAAATCGGAAGGACAAAAGTGGTTAAGCAAAGGGTTTTTGCAAACCTTTTTTTTACTAATGATTTTCAAGCTGCTGTTATCTAAAGGCAATCCTTTTGCATGCTCATCTCTCTTAGTAACTCGGGAAACCTGTTACTAAAAATGTCATTGTGAAGATCAGCTTCTAAATTTAATTTGGCTAGTTTAGGCCTCCTCCTCCTCCTCCTTCTCCTCTTCCTCCTCCTCCTCCTTCTTCTTCTCCACATATATATAACTCAAGTCAGTGAACATGCTTAATATTACTGCCTATTTTCAGCTCCACAGCAACTCTCCACAGCAACTCCTTGAGGGTTGGGCTAAGAGAGTCACTGGCACAAAGTCAACCAACCAGTTTTCATGTTAAGGAAGGCTTAGAACTCAAACTCTAGGTCTTTGGATCCCTACCAAACCTCTAACCTGAGCTACAAATATTCTCTACAATCTCTAACTGAAATTCTAGCCTAGCATCTTAAGCACTGCACCAAACTTGTTCTCTTTTTTTTTTTTGGCCTATGGCATGCCACTCAAAGGCCAAGTAAGCCTTTGGAATATACTTATCACTTAGGCTCTTAGCCAAGATGCCCCCAATCTCCTGGGTCTTATATGAGGGTGTGTTTGTGTGTGTGAAGGAGAAAGGGGGGGGGGGAGAGGGAATATGTGAGAGCTTTATTGTTTACTGCTGTTTTGCCATAAATATACAAATGCAACTTAATTGCTTTGTGTATTGATATTTCTAATCCTTTGAATTGAATTTAAATATTTCGTTGTGGTGCTTGTTCCATTTTAAGAACAAGAGGAAAAAGGGGAAAAGCAGTACAACTAAAAAAAACCACAGAAAAAGACGGAAAAAAAATCTGGAATTACAAATATATTTCACATTCACCTAATTTTATAAATATTTGACAAGGGAAATTACATTTTCAATGTTCACCAAATCATTTTCTCCCAAAAGAAGAGAAAATATGATTTTTTTTAAAAAAAAATAGGGAATATAGCACTAACCCATAACTGCTCACACAAGTGCATTCTGGATCAATTGTAGCTTACAATACAATAAAATAGCAGAGTTGGAAGGGACCTTGGAGGTCTTCTGGTCCAACCCTCTGCCTAGGCAGGAAACCCTATACTATTTCAGACAAAGGGCTATCCAACATCTTCTTAAAGACTTCCAGTGTTGGGGCATTCACAACTTCTGGAGGCAAGCTGTTCCACTGATTAATTGTTCTAACTGTCAGGAAATTTGTCCTCAGTTCTAAGTTGCTTCTCTCCTTGATTAGTTTCCATCCATTGCTTCTTGTTCTACCCTCAGGTACCTTGGAGAACAATTTGACTCCCTCTTCTTTGTGGCAACCCCTGAGATATTGGAACACTGCTATCATGTCTTCCTTAGTCCTTCTTTCTATTAAACTAGACATACCCAGTTCCTGCAACCGTTCTTCATATGTTTTAGTCTCCAGTCCCCTAATCATCTTTGTTGCTCTTCTCTGCACTCTTTCTAGAGTCTCCACATCTTTTCTACATCGTGGTGACCAAAACTGAATGCAGTATTCCAAGTGTGGCCTTACCAAGGCATTATAAAGTGGGTTTTTTTTCATAAAGCTTCATTATAAAGCTTCCAGGATTAGCCCCATGTACAGCATGTTGCAGTAGGCAAAGCAGGAGATGATTAGTGCATGAATCATTTAACCTCCCAGATTTTGTTTTTATTTGGCAAGCATTATCTTCTTACAAGGCTTAGTATTACTTGCTATTTTAGTTTCACCAAGAAATTTAAATAATTGTAGCAATAGCAATAGCACTTAGACTACCGTTTATACCCCTTCATGGTGCTTTACAGCCCTCTCTAAGCATTTTAGAGTCAGCATATTGCCGCAAACAATCTGGGTCCTAATTTTACTGACCTCAAAAGGATGGAAGGTTGAGTCAACCTTCAGTCTGTCAGGATTGAACTCCTGGCAGTGAGCAGAGTTAGCCTGTAAATACTACATTCTAGCCACTGTGCTACTATTGGGTTGACCTCTTTTTTTAAAAAAAACAAATAGTGAAGTGGTTCAAGTTGATTTGGTCAACTCCCAACTAGTCTCAGTTGAAGTGGACCATCTTATAAATTATGAATTTGGAATCTGAACCAAATCTTGTGACCTGTGGATATCTTTAACAGAAATGTGTTCTTTTATTCCAGTTCAAGGGTCTAGCATAATTTAGACATAAAGGAGTAAAGGTCCTTCCATCCCTACTTCCCCCAGTCCCTTCAGCGTGAGGGACCTACCTTCTCAATAAGATCTAAGCATTCTGCATTATCCATCCAATCAATGGCTTCCCAGATGATTCCCTCTCTGCCAAAGAAAAATACAAAGCCAATTAAGCACTCATTTGCAGAGAACAATTAAAAAGCACAAATCATTGCAGTTGCAGAAGAAAGAGAAAAATGAAGAAATGAATAAATGTCCCAGTCTTAAACTAAAAAGAAGCATTGGTGTTTGTAAAACTTCCAGCCAGTGGAGGAAAGGGTAATACTGTACCGTTTCCTTAATACTCTTTCACATGGTAGAATGTATGTGACCAAACACTCTTCCTCCTTTAAACAGCTTTCTCATCCTTTAACCAAAAGCAAGGCTTTTGCCTAATAGCCAGAACAAAAAAAATGAAAATATGAGATATCCCCACTGTTTGATAGTCTAATTTTTCTACCTATTGTACTCAAGCTGCTCCAGGGAGAAGATGTGCTTGTTGAAGTACTCTTGGAGCTTCTCATTTGCATAGTTAATGTTAAACTGCTCAAAACGATTTACCTGTCCATGACAAAAGAAACCAATAGTTAATTCCTTTCATCTTGATCTGGGGAAAATCCTATTTCTCTCAAATCTCCGAAGAACTGGGGAAACAAGGATGGGCTGGCGGATGTGCATCAGCCTATGCCCTAGAATATCAATTGATGCAAGGGTTGGCACAAAACTTCAAAACTTACATAGAATGTGAGATAGAAAACAAAAGATGTAGTACGTCTTGAGCAGGGGTGTCAAACTCAAAACCCAAGGGCCAGATCTGACCCAAGGAGGTGTCCCTCAGTCCTTCTTCCAGTGAAAATGGAGCTCAGGAGGCCTGCAGGTGGCCATCCCGAGCTCTGTTTTTACTGGCAGAGGGTTGCAGGAAGCTGTCGCAGCCGAAAACAGAGCGCTCGGGCCATCACAGGCGCCCCTGACACGATTGACGTTGAGTTAGCCACACCCACCCAGGTCACACCCACCCTGGCCACCCAAGGTCATCCACAATCCTGATGTGGTCCTCAATGAAATCGAGTCTTGAGGGGAGAAAAAAAATCAAATTCCTATGTCTGTTAGGTAACATGTGCATATATCCAAGCAGAGACTTCTATTATAACAGACTATCATAACCTTCTGTCTTTCAGATTTATTGGGATTTCAACACCTATTAAGTGCAAGCCATCATGTAACTATGGCTATATTAGTGACAACTAACATTTGTACCGTGTTTCCCAGAAAATACGGCCTGTCCTGAAACTAAGGCCTTGCCACATTATTCTGGTGGGCAAAAATATAAGCCTTCCCCCGCAAATAAGCCCCCTGAACAATCCCCCACCTCTGGCCAGGCAGAGCACCATTCACCAACCCAGCGGTATCCCAACGGTGCCAAGCAGTGGGAACTGGGGGGAGGGGCAAAGGTGATCACGTTGCTTGGCGCCTTTGGGTTACCCTAGGTTGGTGAGTGGTGCTGTGCCCAGCTGAAGAGGGGGAGGGTTGCTGGCTGGCTGTTCTCTTGCGAACAGGCTCCCAAAGAGCTGGGCACAGCCTCATGGGCGAATGGCTGTGTTGTGCTGTCTAGCAGCGCAGCACAGCAGCCATGAAGCGACCACGGTCACGAGCAGCCACCCAGCAAACCCCTTTTTCCAGCCGGGCACAGTGCCATTCACTGACCTAGGGGTATCACTAAGCCGCGTGAATGTCTGTTTGCTGCCGCCTGGCTCTCGCAGCTTGGCGCCTTCAAAATGCCAGTGAAAGGCGCTCTGCACGACTGGAGGGGGGGTTATGCAAGCAGCTGTTCCCCTCATGCTCATGCATCTCCGAGCTTCACGATGCCCTGGCCCAGCTCTCCCTGCAGAGCCAAGGCACCTCCGCAGCCGCCGCCGCCATCCCAGCATGGCTTTTTCGGCAGCTTCCAAACTGAGTTTTCCCACAGTGGCTGCTCTGGGCATACCCTTTATGGTTGTACGCCCAAGCCATATTTTGTATGTAAAAAGAAAATAAAACCCTGTCTTATTTTTGGGGAAACACGGTAGTCCTGAGATATCTATAGGAAGGCTGTAATAAATATTCATGCCCTTATGAATCATATCCCATAATACATCCCACGATTTATACAGTCATAGACCAAAACAACTTCCTTATTACCCAAGTTTTGGAACTTTCTTGAGGACCTTATCTTGCTGATCATCCTCTCTGTGCCACTACCACCATCCCATCCCATCCATCTTCAGATAGTACATTTTTTTACATGCATCACTACTATCTTTGTCCATGCTATGATCTACAACAGCTTAATTTCTGACCTGGAAATTCTCAAAACCAAATATATCCAAGATTCCCACAGATTTAAAATTTTCTTTCCCTTTGATCTTTGAGTTAATTTTTCCAATGATCCATGAGAAGCACCGTGAATAAAGGGCCATGGCAAGAGAGTCTCTGGAATCAGTAGCCTAAGAGCAAATAGGGAGGAAGACATTTTATCACTTATCATGGTCATGTATGACGGGAAATAAATTACATCATTTGGAAAAGAAAGGAAAAAAATAGTGATGTTTTAAAAGAACCAAGCTGATATATCCATAAAATTGTCTTGGCAAAATACAGAAGCAATTTGTCATGGCTTTCTTCTAAGACATTTCTTCAATTTCAACTTCCCAGTCTTGTCTACAGCCCTACTAATTCCTGCTGGGAATTAGTGGGGCTAATTCAGCTTTTGAGACAACTATATTAGATGCCTCATAGCCCGAAAAACTTCAGCATCTGAACATGTTTACTGGGAAATGAATTGTTAAGAGGAAAGTCGGGAAAACCTAGTGCCTGCACTGCCCAAATAAATTACTTCTCACCAACCAAGCCTTTTTCATTCCAACGAAGACCAGTTAGATTAAAGTACTACAAAATGGAGTCTTTTGGTACGTATTTTTAATTGAAAAATCTCTACATTTAGAAGACTAGGTTAGTTTTCTCCCTAATACACAAAGTTTTCATGAACAGAACCTTTTCCTAGTATGCAACTCTGTTGCTCACCCCCTCAATTGCTATTTGTTCATATAAGATTTCACAATCAGTTCTTAAGCAATTATTTCTGAGAACTGAGTTCTAGATAGCTCAAACATCTCATTACTATTGTCTATGTGTCTGAAAGAGGCTGAAAATATCCATATTTTTCCCAGAAACCTAAAGGATCCCACCTTTTCATAGGAAGCCATAATCAAGAAACACATCAGAACTATTCTGAGGTTAAATGTCACACCAGAAGCAATGTATACTTACCATACATTATAGAATGTTAAAATGTTAATTTTTAAAAAATGGAACAAAAGAAGCATGATGCCTTTAAGAGCTTCCCTCTACTCCTTCCAATTCATTGGTTGCAATATATGAAAGTAAAGGTAGGGAAGAATTGGGCAAAAGTATTTGACATGTTTCTAACTAAATATTATTGAAGATATATGGGGTACCAGATCAGGACAGCTATATATTCCTCCTAACATATATTTAAGACCTCTGTCAATTCCCTTATTGAAAACAAAGACAAGGGGAACCCTAGTGGTCAGAGTCTGCATAGTCATCCAACATCTCAGTTACCTGTATTTTTCGGAGCATAAGACACACCTTTTTCCCTCGAAAGAGGCTGAAAATCTTGGTGCGCTTTATACATTGAATACAGCATTTTTTGCTTCCCCATATCCTGGCCACTTCACCGAAATGGCCATGCATAGCTTTTAGGAGGCTTCCAGAGTGCTCCTGAGGGCTGGGGAGGGCAAAAATGAGTGAAAAATGGGCCGTTTTTTTCTCAATTTTGCCTCCCCAGCCCGCAGGGGCACTCTACAAGCCTCCTAAAGGCCATGCATGCCCTTTGGGGGGGGGGGAAACAAGCCCGTTTTTGCAAAAAACAGCTTGTTTTCACAAGGTCTGCAGAGCGCAAAAACTTTTTTTTTTAAATCTGCCTCTTCAAAATCTTGGTGCGTCTTATACTCCGGTGCGACTTATACACTGAAAAATATGGTACATCTTTTCAGATTAGTGCCTGTCTTTCAGTGGTGGGTTCCGGATTCCGTTGCAACCATACCGGCATCTACATACACAGGCACGGCATCTTCCACATGAACGTGTGCAACACGCATGTGCATCTTACCCTCCAGCGACGCCTTCACAAACCTCCGCGATGCTCCAGCTGCTCAGTGGAGAGTTGCACAAGCGCTATACGTGCTGTGAGCATGCGTGAAAGCGACGAAGAGTTTAAAGACAGGTAAGGAGCTCGGGTGGGTAGGTGGGCCCTCCGAAGCACTATACTGGAACAGAACTCGGTGCTCCAGGCAGGCACCGTTACGCCCGTACCAGGGCATACCGCCTGCAACCCACCACTGCTGTCTTTCCATATCCAGCAGTGGGACGCAAGTAGGGGCAGAAGAGACATACAGCCATAGGCATTCTGTCAAAGCCTTCATTGACTGTATTTAGCTCCTTCTGCTTAACATACTCCAAATGTCAAAGTTTGGAATGGTAATGAGCTTCGAGTACAATGCAAGCTGACTAAGATCGCCAGCCTTCTCAACCAAAATGGAATTTGACAACAGCTGACTGCTGTCCCTGGAGGGAGAAAAGGGGCATTTAGAAGCAGGAAGCCTAATTAGCAATGAAAGGTTACTCTTACTGCTATGAACCTTAGCTATTTTTGCACCAGTCAATGATGGGAAGAGTTATGCATGATACCCTCTTGCTCATATTAATGTTCCATACAAGCACCAACTCTAGACTTTGGCATTTTTGGAGTCTTAGCTTTTCAATGCAATTAGTCCATTTTAGGAGCTAAGTAGAGTATGAGTAGGAATTATCTGGACTGTGACTAAATGGGAAAAATGAAAAAATACCCCAGAAGGAGGCAATGATTGAAGAAAACTTCATGAATGTGTCTAAAAATCCATCAGAAGACAAACTTGACTCAAGGAGCTCTTGATTTCCATTCTCAGGTAAAGACCTAGAGCTCCTTCAAATCTTACAAGAATCCTCTGACTTCCTAATGAAGTATTTTGGACTTTTTTCTTTGTTTCGAACAGAGATGGCGAACATTTTTGGCTCGCGTGCCATAAATGGGGGGAGCGCAGGGGGGTTGTGCGTGGGCGTGAACATTAGCAGAACTCTTCTATTTACATGTTTTTATATTTTCTAGTATAAATAGGCTTCATCTTCTAAAAAGAGTTTTTACAAGTATAGTTTGCAGGAGTGAGTTCTCTAAAATCCGTCCATTATTTCTTTTCATAAATATTGTTCCACATGCCCTTGCTTACATTGTAGAACATCCATAGCAATGGTTATGTTAACAAAGCTGATCCACCCATTCTCTCTTCCATTCCAATACCTGCCTTTATTACCCAGGCTTATTCTTAAGCCCTGAAGCACTAAGAATACTCCAGGAATCCTTCTCTTCTGGGAAAAAGTAATATATCATCAACTCAAGGCCTCCCTCAAGTGATGTTTCCCTTTAATACTCATGGGAATGATACCATCCAGGGACAATGTCCCTTCATAGCAAATATGAACTGCAAAGCAGCTAATGACTAACTCACCTGCTCCACAGTGAGGGGAGAGCTAATTTCTTCCCCACGTAGAAACATGGACCTTTGAGTAAGTACCTCAGACAGCTGGAAGGTGTCCAAGCCAAGCAGTTCACTGACATTATGCAGCACTAGGAGACAAAACAATTGAGAACTGAGAATAAAGATGTGACTTCCCTTTCTGATAGGAAGCATACGTTATGCAAACTTCTTCACAAAGTGGAAACTAAGCAGCAACAGTGAAGATCTTATGCCAAGAACATTTTATTAGTATGTGACAACAGCTCTGAGATATTTATTCTCCCAAAATTTCATTGAGAGTTCCTTGGTCCTCAAGGTGGAAAACCCAAAGTAACGTTACTTGGCACTTCAAAAGGGAAAAACAGTTGCTCCCTATAATATATACACTTAAAGAAAAAACCCTTCTTTTCCACTTTGGTGCTAAAATACTTTATTCATTTGTTAAGCAACGAAATGAAAATAAAACATTGATCTACTGAGACAGAGAAGCACATTTAACATCAGATTGGTTAGGCAACACCACAAAGGCAAGATACATACATAAACCTTTTCATAAACCAACTTGGAATTTGTTTTTTAAATTGTGTTGCACTGGAAAATAGTTGTATTCCTGGGAATCTATTTACCTGTCAGCAATGCAGAAAAATATAAAAAGGCCACAATAACCTACTTGCTTAATTATTGGCATGCACCACAACCATGAGGGAACAGCAGATTCCAGGTAAGCATCACGTACCAGTTTTTGTGGTAATCTGAGCTCCTCCAGCAGTCATGAACTCAATGTTTCCAAGTTGTAGAATGCCAGATATAAGTTTGAAGATGTCTCTGATCTCTTCAGAACTGAATCCCATGACTTCAAATGCAGTCTGTTCAAAACACATTCAGAATCATTATGATACTTTCAAGAAGCCAGGTGTTTCTGTACAGATAGATAACTAGTGCTTCCAGTTACTCGACACTATTGTGTTTTAAAAAGATTATGCAAAGTAGCACTGGAAAAACAAATTCCATGAAGGAGGAATCAGGATAAAAGTTTTGCTTGGAATAATGGCTCTTATTCTGGTCTCAAGATGATAATTCAAAAGCTATGCTAATACATTCATCTTTTCCATAATGTGTTAAGGAAGTTCTCTGTACATCCTCTGTAACGATGTTCTCTGTACATTCACTGTAATGATGTTATAAATTAAAGTTAGATACCCAAACCCACTTAGTAGGATGGAGCACTACAGTATGTAGTGAAATTTACTTCCAAGTGGTTTAAGGAAAATGCTGTGTAATGTGGAATGGAACCTTAATATTTCAATAATTACAAAAAGAATCATAGTTCTCATTCACATGTTCCTAAATGCTTATTGCAACTTTCATGTTTCTTGCAAAGAGCAAAGATAAGTTATAATATGATCCTGGAATTAGCAGCTCATGATACATAGGGTTACTGATTGATTTCCAAGTATTATGGCCAAATAGTAATTAATGCAGTAATGGTCAACATACAACTTGCTTCCTTTGATAATACTTTAATTCTTGTCAACAAACTGCCAGAATAATACATTTGAAATTATCCATAGAAAAAGGAGGAAAAATATCTGTCAAAACTTTATCCCGTTATTCCCCCTTTTTTCTTAAACGGAAACTTATTCTCAACGTTTTAGAGTTACACAGGCAGCAGACAGTCAATCAATATTTGTCAGGCTGCAGCATACCATAAATATTATAATCTGATCTCAATTTATTCAGCTAATGTTTTCTTTTTTTAACAAAAGCACCATGCTAGCAATGGTGCTTCACGTTTTGGGATTCCAGTATTCCTGATTTTTTTTCTGGACATAATAAATACTTGAGCTTCTACAGATTTACTAAATCACATACAGGAATAATAACTACAATAGAAACTGATCATAACTGTATTTTATTAAGTGGAGGATTCAGACTTAATGGTTTTTAGATCTGCAAAGGAATTGTAATAAGATCCACTTATTTTCTGAGGCACTTGATTAGGATAATTCCCTCCTAATCCCTCCCTTTGTATGCCTGTTTCTTGTCCTACTCCATTGCCCACTTTTGTTATTTAGCTTCTGTGCAGGACTTTGCTTTTAAAAAACTCTATAAATAATAAATGCCTTATTATTTTATCTCTTACTTTCTCCATCTTGAAAAATAGTATAAAGATTTTTGCAGACTAAATGATTCCCTCAGATATTTCCTCCAAGTAAAAAGAACAGGCATGATAAAGCAGGCATTCAAGGAACAGAAAGACAAAATACTGGTGGGAAGATGAGATTTTGTCTTCAAATTACATTACTTCAGTCTAAATAGACTCTAATTGTCATTAAACAATGCATGCCATTATCAGGCACAACATTCAAGAGTGCAAAACCCTCTTGGCCTGTGGGCATTTTGCTCCCCCCCAAACAATCTGCCTTCATGCAAAGAAGCAACTGGCACATTTTTCTTTTAAGCAAGCAGGGGTTGGGGGGAGCAGAGAAATCCATCCATCAAATTTTGCCCAGATTCAAGGAAGAAACTCACCATAACTTTGCTGAACATCTCTCGGTCATCCAGGTCCTCGTTGATTATACAGCCAGACTGGTTGAGGTAACGATAGTTCTTGGGTTCCAGCAAGTGGAGTCCTTCTATAAAAAAGCAGCTCCCAGAAGGAGAAATAAAACAGTTAAGGACCAGAACAGAAGGACAGAGAAAAGAAACAAATGCAATGAATATAGAGAAAGGAGACCAGCGAATGTGAGCCAAAGGCACACATTAAGCAGCCTTTTTTTCATGTTCTGATCCCAAAAGTGGCACATATAAACATGCCCAGTTTAATTCTGCAGGATGAAACAAAACATGCAAAACAGTAGACTGGTTAACCCTGCATGGCCAGCACTGCCAAAATAAATATCTTGTCTGCAGGGAAATAAAACTAATGTACAGAGTAGAGGGTGCTCAGGTGTTCCACTCCTGGGGATAATCCACTCATATGGTCCCTAAAAGTCAACACGGATTTAATGGCACAAAATCAGTCCATCAGTTAAAGTGTTCCTCTGAGCAAAAGAATTGACAGGATTCTGCTTATGGGGAAAGCATTGTTACATATAAATGCAGAAAAGTGAGACAAATAGTTTTCTTTGGTTTCTTTTAATGAATAGCAGCCTTGGGAGAACAGCATCTTCAGTACATTTTTTTTCCTGGGCTGGTAAATTCAGTTGAAAAAAGGATGAATTTTGAGTGAAAAATATTTGTAGTAAATAAAGGATTTATGCGTCTATTCTGGCTGCATTTGCTCAATTCAACATGTGATTCAGTGAAGCTGCTTTCATTTAAAAATGGCTGCTTTGCCTTCAGAATGAGAATACTGCCTGAACCTCTATCTCATAGGCTACAAAATTCTCCAGGCACTTAATTGGAAAACATCTCTAAACCTACTTATTGGCATGCTAGAAAATACAGCTGGAAATCTGCAATAACTCCTGATTTTTGTGTCAATAGCATCTCTATCAGAGACTGACCAGAGGAAGAATCAGATGTGTTCCCAATGCTATTTTCCCATCAATATTTATTACAATAATAATTTCAGCCTGATTTCCACAGTACTCTACATTTGACATGTGTTTGAGGCATATCCACAAAAAATGCTGGGACATGAGACTTGGTCATGAAGTTTGAGATCTATCAACCTAACTGGGAAATTTCATCCATTACATGAATTCTAATGTAAGCCCACAAATAATTCTAGTATTTTCCTCTTCCTGAAGCAACACTGTTGTTTTTCCTGTAAATCTACAGCTAAGCCTAATGTAGCATATTAAGATAGAAACAGGCTTTCCAATACATTTATCTGAACGTATTTATAAAAATGGAGCAAAGCAATAGGAGAAAAAGGTAACAGAGAAGATATAGCAGATTACTGTAATTTACAGACCCATTCCATCTTTTTCAGAAAAAGAAGGAAATTCTGGGGAGGAGGGGAATCACTCTGCAAGATAGCCAGTTTACAGAAATTCAAAGCAAGAAGTAATGAACTGCAAGTGACTAGAAGGCCAGGGTACATAAATTAAGTTTCATTTTCTCTATTTTTCTAATTCCGCTTAAAAACCCAGCAAGGATTGATCTTGGTTGCTATATTTGCTGACATCAAGATGCTATAATCAGACCTGATTATACATTGGTGAGTCTATAGGATTCACAGAGAACTGGCCAATCAGTTCTGCCTTTCCTAGCCAATAGCAGAATGCAGAAAAAATTCAGCCAGTCTGTGACGTTTTCTGAGTAGTAACAGTATCTTGTCTGGTCCCTTGATTTGCATACCTAAACATATTATCTCTAGTAACAGCTGCTTAAAATGGCACGTCCTAGTCAATGGACAGAATATGACTGACATGGGGATATTTTGAGAACTTTGGTCACTGCTCAATTTTGATATACTAATGCAATTGGTGGAGGACCAATGCTGTAAGCCCTACACTGGTTACAGTGGTGGGTTGCAGGTGGTATGCCCTGATACGGGTGTACTGGTGCCTGCCCGGAGCACCGGGTACCGTTCCGGTACAGTGCTCCGGAGGGCCTGCCCACCCTGCCCGAGCTCCTTACCTGTATTTGAGTTCTTCGGCGCTTCCGCACATGTACACGGAGTGCACAGCACCTGCGCAACGCTCCACTGAGCAGCTGGAGCGCCGCGGAAGCTTGCGGAGGCGTCACAAGAGGTAAGGGCACATCATGCACTGCCCGTGTGCACGCGCCCACTGCTTGCATTCATGTGGTGGACACCGGGCCCCGTAACCCACCACTGGCTGGTTACCAATAGAGATAATGGCCCCAAAGCCCTAAAAAGCCTCTCAGTTTTGAAATACTTCCGGAAGGCAATTAGGGTGGGTGCCAACTGGGTAGCCCCTGGGAAGCTGTTCTAAAAGACCAGTACTGTCATTCAAAAGCAGCAGCACTGAACCCCCTCCCCAATAGTTTCTTCCAAATAGAATTCAACTGGTTCCAGTGGGAGAATGCGGACCTGTAGATCATTTGCACCAAGTTGTATAGGGCTTTATAGGTTAGCACTTCCACTTTAAATTGCATCCACTGCATAGCAATGAGGACCTTTGGGAAGTACTATTACCTCTTTGTTCCCCGCTGACACCAGCTAATAATGCATAGAAGATATGATAATTACGTTCTCCTGGGTTCTGGTGAACCACCCTGTTCTGTAAAAGGAAAACAGAAAGAGATTAAGATAAACTCAATACACATGAGCAACACTCCCAATATTTATATGCACCATGTGTGTGCTTTAAGGAAAAGGAAGCACCTTGGCTTCACAACTTTTTCTCTTTACCACCAATATACAAAAAATCCTGAATGGTGTCCACATTTTTTTTTCATTTAAATGGGCAGATATCCATGCAGGAAGGAGTAAATGACATATCACAATCATGGTCTATTACTCTTAATACCCATTCCTTCCCTGGCGTGTATTGAACTATGTGCTTCATTAAAAGTAAGTGAATGTTTGCTTCATTTGTCAAAATGCACTACTTTTCATTAAAAGTTTCCTACGGTTGCATCTACACAACAGGGATTGTAAAGCAAGTTTATCTGTTTTGCTGAATGTGTTCATGCTGCCTCTTCGCTTGTTTCATCTAGATCAGCATTTTTCAACCTTAGCAACTTTAATAAGTATGGCTTCAACTCCTTAAATTCCCCAGCCAATATACTTGCTGGAGAATTCTGGGAGATAGTCACATATCTTAAAGTTGTTGAGGTTGAGAAACACTGGTCCGGTTATTAGTCTAACCTGCCTGCCTGATTGCAAGTAGAAGTATTTTAGACTCTCCTATTCTTGTTTCCAGAAAACTTTTCTTTGACTTTTTCAGTCCAAAAATAAAATGCACTGGAAGTGAGGTATGTCTGAATCAATGCAGGGTGTAGCCGTACACACTGAGCAAGATTACTACAACAGAGAAATTAAATATACTATCCTGGAAAAGAGAAGCATGGGAAGCTTATTTCCAGTGACGTGCGGTGAGGTTTATGGCTGGTGAGGCAAGCGGGCAAAAGCCGCCCTGCACCCCAGCACTCAAATTACTTACAATAATACATTAATTTTGAATTCCTCCCCCTCCCTCCGACCCACATAGCTTTTCCAGATGTTTCACAGAGGTTTTCAACTCTACTCTTGTCGGCCATGATGAAAATGTAAAAATGTAAAAAGAAAAAGACAAGAGCTGCTGAGGTCAGGCTGGGTTAGCTGCTGCCAGAGTCCCCAATGGAGTGCCTCATCTACATAAGGAATTTTTCGCCTTTAACCCTTGCTTAACTCTGCTCGAGTGATCGTAAAGATAGACTAAATGAGGTACGTGGTTCTCCCGCTTTCTCCTGTAGAGGGCACTTTTTTAGAGGCTTTTTTAAATAGTTAAGCACTAAGCAGAGTCATCCACTGTGACTCTGGCAGCAACTACCTCAGCCTTTTTCCTTTTAATTTTTTTTCTTTTCATGATTGACAGTGGTGAGGCCCTGCCTCCCCTGCCTCCCCTGACTGCACGTCACTGCTTATTTCTGAGATGCTAAAGAACTAATTAGAAATGAATCTAAATAAAACATTTGCCAATTGCTAGGGACATAGTCTAATTTTGCTGAGAATACTCAGTGGTCCTATGTTCAATATCATTCCCTGGTTGCTTTTATACCACTCTTATCAAAAGGAATGTTGAGCAACAAAACAAAACAAATGAGAACAAACTTCACTCACCTTTTCCAATAAATCTGAACAACAAGTTAAGGAATAAATATCATTATGACTCTCTTATAAACATATTCTCTGATAGCTGGCAAAAAAAGAACTTGGAAATGAATTCAAATATTGCTGTACATAAATTATAAGCAATGTTTTGTTTCCTAAATCTAATGAATTAAAGAGTTACCATTTTTTCGCTGAACTTTGAAAGAGAAAAATGCAATTGATGGAGAGCTGGGAGAGTACCTGATTTATGGAATTTTCAGAAAGCTGCTTCATCATTGCCATCTATAAATTAACTGTACGGATGGTTTATTGGTTCCATTCTTTCTTAATCTAGAGGTGAACAATATCTGAAGAGCTGCCATTCAAATAAAGGATACAGTCTGTGACCCTCCCTCCCTGGATATGCCCGTGCTGAGAAAAATGTAGCTGGATGAATTTGCCAAAGCGGCTAGAATTGTTGTTATAGACTGTCTTGGCATTTCCAAAAGCTTCCAGGACTGGGCTTTAATTAAAAAAAATAGATTTGTTTGGCAGGAACATTAGACAAATTTACACAGAATACATTTTTTCAACAATACAAGTCTGGTTATATGATATAGAACCATTTAGAGGTTGACTGTCAGGCCTGGAAGTCATCTTTTGCATTGGACCTTCCGGCCTGCCACATATACTGCTGTGGGAAAATGGGAGAGGGGATTATATTGAGCATGGGGGATATATAGTCATTATAACATTCCTTTCTCAAAGAGTCTCAGAGAGTCAAGGACATCTTGCCCTACACCTGGAAGGGTGTGACTAGAAGGTATCTCCAGTTGGGATGATGACTGATTGAGCCATGTGGTGGACATATGGGTGTTGGGCAGGGACTTGGACTTTGGGTGGGGAAAACCTGGAGACTTTCCGATTCGGGTTTTCCCAGATGTGCCAATATGACATCTCCTAATAAAATGGAACTTTGAGGAACTTCAAGCCTCAGAGTCTTCTTTTGTTGGGGGTGTTACGTGGAACCCTGACATTTACAAAGCTTTTCCTAAAAGAAAGTTTGTAGCCTTGAAAACTGTAAGAATAACCTCAAAAATGTATAACATTTGTGTGCCATGATGATCCTTACTGGCCCTATAACTAACAGAAGCAGAAAGAATATGCAAATATTCTTAACTTTACATATTGTACATCCTCTCAGTGCAGAAAAGTTCTTGTTTTAAGGAAACTGGTTTGGTGTTTCAAGTCCCTGGGGGAATTCAATGAGGCTTGCACAATTTCCCCAAAAGATTCTCCGTACTGGTTACAACAATATTCCAAGGAATAAGAAATCTGCCTTTTCTCAGAGCTCCTGTGCAACAGAGCATCACAAAAGGCTGCAACCTAGGACTGTATGCCCCTGACATTGAGGATGTCAAATGTCATTATTCTCATGATGTGGCTCTTGAGAAACAACCTCCCCATTTCCTGCCTATACACAGGAACCCCTTTTACCTGCTCTCGAGGATAGCTTCCTCCACGTGGGTGGTCTTCTCCAAAGCAGAGCTACCCAAGGAGAACTGGCTCATGGCTGACAGAAACTTTAACAGCAACTTGGTACTCTCCGTCTTTCCTGCTCCACTTTCTCCACTGTTAATAGACAGCCCAAGAGGAGGAAATCAAGGAATTCATAATGGCAATGATTCTGAGGTTTCCACCCATCTTTCAATACCAGAAGTGGGATAAAGTGGGAAGCTTGTGGCCTCACTGCTTCTCTCACCTGATCAGAATGCATTGGCTGTCATGACGCCTCCAGAGGCAGCTGTAGCACTCACTGGCCGTGGCAAAAATGTGAGGGGGCAGCTCTCCCAGGCAGTGCTGTCGGTACAAGTCAATGGCGGATGCATCGTACAGCCCAGTAATGGGCTTGTAGGGATTCACCGAAACCAAGATAGAACCGATGCTTGTCTGCAAGGGAAGGGAAGGAAGGGCAAAGCATTTCAGGAGTTAATTTGGAAGGAAAGGTGGTTTTGAAATTAACAAGGTAGCTGAATGCTAGTTCCAAAGAACATAGAAGCATTGGAAGGAAAGGAAGACATTAAAGTTCATGCCTTCATTTGCTCTGGGAAAAGAGATCTTCAGTCAGTCTGCTGCAAGGAAACTGAGGTAAATGGGAGACCTCACTTGCATTTTCCATTCCACTTCCATATAGAAAAGAACAATCTGGGCAAATTGTGTGTTTATGTATACACATACATGTATAGGTGTGAATAGGCTTGCCACCCAACAATCAACTCACCCAAATGTATTATAATGTGACCTCCAATTAATTCTTCACAAACCCATAGAAACTAGCAACCATGCTACTATATCAACTTTCCACATTTTTAATTTTTTTTTTAATCTATTGAAGTAGCGGTCCTACCTTAGATTACAAAAATCCCCATGTTCTGTTACCACTTTTCTTAATATAGTTGGCAGAACTGTGGGTAATTATAGAGATCCTAGGTTTCCTCTTTCATGTTATATAAAGAATAGTGAAGTATCCAGAAGTCAGGCACCCCAATCAGAAAGAAGAATGAAGGAAGATTTGGATTATTAAGAAAAAAAAGAAAAGCCATAAAAAATAAATAGGAGGCCTTCTTCAGACCTACAGAATACCAAGTAATCAAAAGAACGATCTCTTGGTGTGTTTTTTTATTGTATTAAAGACGTAACTGCAACAAAGCAGAAGGAAAACCTGCTGGTAGGTATTATAAGTTTATTTTAATTTTTCTCTGTACAACCCTTCTTATTATACTATACTCAAAATACATGTGACTGCTACTTTCGTCATCCCCCAACAAGCATGGCACTACTCTTCACCACTTGAAAAGATATTCTCATGTTATTCAGCACACTCTTTCCATTGAAGTATAATTTTAAATTAAAGATATCAATAGGGAGCAGAGCAGCACATGAAAGGAACACAGTCCATAATCAGCCTCATTCATTCATCCTACAGCAAAGTCATGCGTGGCAATTTCCCCTCTTACACTAAGCTATCTTTGGACTCCATATTTATGATCCATGATATTTGTCTTTAAGTTATGCTAACGCAGTGGTGGGTTACGACCGGTACGCCCTTGTACAGATGTACCGGTGCTTACTGGGAGCACTGGGTACCCGCTCGTCAATACTCCTTACCCGTATTTGAGCTCTTCGGGGCTTCTGCACATGCACACGGAGCATATGGTAACTGCGCGATGCTCCGCCGAGCAGCTGGAGCGTCGCAGGCGGTAAGTACGCATGACTGCGCTATGCGTGTGTACGCACGTGCTGCGTGCATTCATGTGGTGGACATCGGGCCCTGTTGCCCCGTACCGGTTGCACCAGGATCCAGAACCCACCACTGTACTACCAGTACCAAATCTGAAGGAGTTAAACGTGTTCTTCTACAGCTCTGGGATTCCAGAACAGGATATGCACAATAAATCAGAATAACGTCTCTCTTACTCAATTAGCAGTTTTAAGAAAAAGTCTGCTTGTGCATAACAGTTGCAACAGGGCATTCCCCGTGCTACAAATACCCTTCTCAGTTGTTTTGCAGAGGCAAATGAACAGTGTTTTGAACAAGATCAGAATCCTCAATTAAGCTCTCCCATAGATGCAAAACTACTATGACAAATTTTAGATGCTCCCCTGGCCTTCATCTTCTTGCAATGGTTCTATGGGGGGGTCATAATAATGAACATATTTCATAATTTCTCCTAGGCAATTTTTAATATGGAAATTACCACTTCTGCTCAGCTATGCCCCAAAATTCTGAGGAGAATTGAGCAGTGACCATCTTCTGCATAATATGTAGAACCAGAATAGATTGAGCTTTTGACCAGGAAGTATTTTTTAAAAATGCAACAAAAACTATTATCTGAGAATGGAGATTCCATTATTAAGAGGGGAGAAATCAATGGGTGTAAGTGGAAACAATATCTTAAGTAAAATGTTAACGGATGAAGCCTTGTCAGCTCATTTTTAAAAAAAGGAATGTAAGAGGGTACATTAAAGGTTTCTAAAAATACATTGTTGGAGGAAACTATTAGAGTCTGCACAATCTGAGGCGGTAGATAAATCTAAAGTACCTGATGATCAGAATACAATATGAACTCATTAGCCAAATTCAGGATGAAGACCAAAATATCCTTTAATAGATAGAAATATAGTTTGTACAAATCTGCAGAATAAACCTTTTAGAAGCCAAAAATTTGAATTACTTTTCAAACTTGGATCTTCTTAAGGACTACTGCTCTAATACATTCTTTATTGAATGTTTCATGAAAGGTGGAACAGAACACATCTTCTATTTTTAGGATTTCATCCTATTTCATCAGAAGCAGAAACCACTGCAATTGAAAATGGGGCATTACATAGAAAATCTTAAGTGGAAAAGTGTGTGTGTGTGTGTGTGTGTGTGTGTGAGTGTGTGTGTTTCTGTCTGTCCCCATAGTCTCAGAGGTGTGGTGACCTAGCAGTTAAGACGCTGGTTTTGTCAACCAGAAGGTTGACAGTTTGAGACCCAAGCACCGCATGATAGAGTAAGCTCCCATTCTTGCCCTGGCTCCTAACCACCTATCAGTTCAAAAGCATGCAAATGCAAGTAGATAAATAGGTACCACATTGGTGGGAAAGTAACAGCATTCCATGTGCCTCAGCATATAGGCATGCTGACCACATTACCATGGAAGCGTCTTCGGACAACACTGGCTTCCTTAGCTAGGAAATGGAAATAAGCACCATCTCTAGAGTCAGGCACAATTGAGCAGAGGAAACCTTTACTCTTTACCTCTATAGGTAAAGCCTCATGCCTATAAATGTTTAAGAAACAGGCAGTGAATTCTAATACCCCATTACTTTATTTTCTTGATCTATATGATACTAATTAAGGGATGACAACCTAATAGTGCAGTTGCTTTATTTGGAATGTTGAGAACATGTTAAGGATGCCTTCAGAATGTTTATTTGCTGTAACAAATATGGATATGATTAAACTCCAATGTAATTACATAAAACTCTTACATAACTGATGTAGTTGTTCCCTATTCCTCAGTCCAGGGCTACCAGATGCTCTCTTCTATTCTGAATTATCCTTGTATTTTTTTCAATGGTCAAGAAAACGAAATAGTGGGCTGCCAACTACACATATTTTTGTTTTTAAAGAAAGCTTATAGAGATCTAGGAAAGCTCAAATGCAGGGCTCTCCAACCTTGGCAACTTTAAGACTTGTGACTTCAACTCCCAGAGTAAAGCTGGCTGAGGAATTCTGGGAGTTGAAGTCCACAAGTCTTAAAGTTGCCAAAGTTGGAGACCCTTGCTCAAAAGTATTGTGAAAAGTAAGAAGATGACAAAAGCTATGACTCTGCTTTGTTTGCCCAATTTCTTTTTTTTTTTTTAAAGGATATCCCTCTTCCTCAACAAAAAAGACAGAGGGAATGGCATGCAGTGCTGGGTAACATTTTTTTTAATAAGGCATGCCAACCATTGCAAAAACTAAATGAAAGTGGAATTATTTAATTCCAAACCTGCTCAGTAGTGTACAGAAATTGAATACTTCTGAGTTATCAATAAACATGAGAAGATTCAGCCCCCAAGATCTTTGTTTTTTTTAAATAAGAACTGTAACATTTATCATTTTGCTAATTTTATCAAACACTTAGAAAGCTTGTTCTTTTTAATGCCATCCACAGGTGTCATGCATTATTATTCTAGTCATTTCTTATCCCCAAGATAACTAAACGCCAGGGGTTAAAGCAAGACTGACTGATCACCAATGATTTTGCACTACAGTAATGGTTTTTTTGAAGTAATAAGCTGTTCCACCTTAGAAAACACAAGTCCAATATATTCAGGAAGCATACGGTTACACGGTTTTTCATGCAGCTTGACTAATAGCTAATAAAAACTATTTTTTAAATCAAAAAAAGGCTGTTAAATTTTCTACGATCTCTTTCCTCTAAGAATAAAGAGAAGATTTTGAACCAACACACACACATCCAACAATGTTTCCTCTGATTCTTTTAAAACAAAAAAATATTTTGCATAAACATTCTCTCTGGCTGAACCCAAGAATTACAGGATTGCCTTATGTTATTTTTTAAGACAACTAGAATTGCTGCTGTCTTTCTTCCTACTAACACAAGCAATACATCGTGCAGTGTCCTGCTCCCACCCACCCCCTTCCTCTTTTGTAGCACTGCCTGGCAGGGGAAATGAACAGTGTAGTGATGTCACCTCATTATGTAGAGAGCAGCTGGCATCAGATATTACACACACCCAAAATGCAATACACAAAAAGTGGATGCAGATTCACCTCTGTAATTCTATCTGGCCCTTAGACAATGCATGTGGAGCTTCTGAAACAGGAAAGAGCATGCTTTAAATGTTGTTATTCTCATTCCCTTTCTGACAAAAGGAGAGGAGAGGGAAAGAGAGGGGAGGGGGAAGGAAAAGCAATCTGATGTAAAAGAGCAACAGACAAAATGAAAGCTGGTGGATTATGAGCTCTTGGTTATAAAGAACTTTTGCTGAGAGGTGAGTGCAATTGTAAGCCGGGTGTAGATGGTAAAAAAACAAAAAACAAATAGGTTATCGCTAGACAGCATAATGCATTATTTGCAAGTCCCTTGCTCACTCCAAAAGAAGACGCTTCCCAGAAAACAGGTCATTTAATTGATCATTTTCTGGAATATAAAATGCCTTCAATCCTTGTTGCCTTGGTAACCGTTGCGATGCAACAGACTTAAGATCCACATTTCAATACCAGAATTTAAGGACACTTGTGCACAGGTAAGAAGATAAGGGAATATGCCTCATCCCTTTCCTTGGGCTCTCAAATTATCTTGCAGTAATCTTGCTTGATACAGAATTACCTGCTCTTCCTCATCTCCCATCCATATTACAGAAGCAGCTAGAAATTGGATGTTTAATGCCAAAAGAAGGAATTAGATGGCAGAAACTTTGGATTGCACTATGGATACTAACTCTCCCTTGGAATACAGGAAAGGGGTAAATTATGTAAAAAAACGAAGGCTGAAATCTGGCATGCAGATGAACATTTATGTTTGTGTTTCAACTCATATACAGGCTGCATTTTCAAAAACTTGGGTGGTTATTCAAAGGTGTGAGGAATATGCCACCAATACATTCTGCTATAAATAGAATCAATTTGATGACACATTAGCATTTCCCTAGTTTTACTAAGAAGCTGTCCAAATATTCTCAGGGGTCTCTAACCCAAGCTGCTCATGACCCAAAGACACGAAAAGCATCAAAGCACACTTCAGAGAGCCATGGCTCCTGCATACCTGGATGTCAAATCTACCTCTCATAGGATGAGGATACAGTCATGCAGGTAACTTCTCTTTTGAGGATGCTGTTTAGCATTTTGTTGGAAAGATTAAGCAGGGCACCATCTAATTTGTTCACTCACATAGATGTGGTTCTGCTTGTAGCGCTGGTGCAGGTTGAGCAAGATGGCAGCCTCATGTAAGTCTCCCAGCATGGACATGTCCTCCACACCGTCTACACTTGACTGATGCATTGGCAGAATTTTTTCTTTTGGCAGAGAGCCTTGTGGATAGCAGAACACCTAGGGAAAGGGAAAGATTGCACTGAGAGATGCAACACTGCAAAATGACCATATGTCCTGGGTGACTCTCATCCGCTGAACTAGATGTGATAATAAAGAACCTGTATTAGATCTGGACATCAAGTCAGCTAGTAATCATATGCGTGCTTGTTTCATGAATTTCTTATATTTCCACATCTTTTAAGTAAACCTTTCAGGATCATATGGTAGCCCTAAAACAAACTTAGCAATAGCAATAGCAGTTAGACTTATATAACGCTTCATAGGGCTTTCAGCCCTCTCTAAGCGCTTTACAGAATCAGCATATTGCCCCCAACAACAATCTGGGTCCTCATTTTACCCACCTCAGAAGGATGGAAGGCTGAGTCAACCCTGAGCCGGTGAGATTTGAACAGCCGAACTGCAGAACTGCAGTCAGCTGAAGTAGCCTGCAGTACTGCATTTAACCACTGCGCCACCTCGGCTCTCAAAACTTCCAAGCAATCAAAATTAATAAAATCATTACAGCAATATTAAAAAAGAATCACGTTCAGATTTAGAAGTCAGAAAGAATGAGGAATGCAAACATTAGTGCACGACCATTAAAGATAAAAAACCTATAACACTAACTACTAAAAATCATCAGGGATGAAGAAAGTACAATTTCTTTGGTACTAACTCCTTAAGCCAGATGCTGCTGCAGTTAAAATCCTGTCTCATATTCCTATCTTTTATAAGTGATGGAATAGGAAATGGACGTTGAACACTGATGCAAACTCTGCAAAAGAATCCTGCTAGTCCATTTTGTGTCAGTTGCAGTTTTCAAGAATAGCTCCATATGCAACATTTTACAACGATCTAATTTAATAACAACGAGCAAGAATTAATCTGGTTGATCCACTGCGAATCCAGGACACTTTCTTAGGTGCAGCAACACATGACTTTGTCTGCTACCCACACCTAGGCCACTGGAAAAGGCCCATTATTTTCTCCTATACACCAAAGGTATTTTTTTAACTTCTGCTAATTTAGTTCTCCTATTGTGCCCCACTTTCACTGGAACTGGCTATCATATACTTGGTAGAATCACTCTCTCTGTTCCAATCACTGGTTACTGTCTTCTGGCCATTTAAAAAAAAATTCACCAGTGAAACAATGGAAAGCTGGGGTTTTTTTAAAAGGTGAAATTGATAAGTTTCTGCCACTTTTACTTTCTGGGCCTCAAGACAGGAAAATAGCCCTACTCCTTAGCCTTTACACTTATATACTGCTCCATACTACTTTACAGCACTGTACAGTATTTACAGTGATTTACAATGTCAACATATTATCCCCAACAATCTGGCTCCTCATTTTACTAACCTTGGAAGAATGGAAGGCTGATTCAACCTTGAGCTGGTCAGGATCAAACTCCTGGCAGTGGGCAGAGTTAGCCTACAATATTGCGCTCTAATCACTGTGCTACCACAGCTCCTGGTAAAATAGTAAATTATAGGGTTTCTCTCTCTCTCTCTCTTTTTATCAGCTCATGAATGGTAAAGAAGTGGAGGATTTCAGCAATCAGGGGTCATGGCAAATGTAATCCAGACAAAACACTAGCCGGTGTGCGTGATGGAAATAGAGGAAAGAGTTGAAATGTGGAAAGTGATTTTTAAACTGGCTTCCTTATCACTGGTTTACACACAGGGAGACAAGCAGCTGAAGAGTCCAAGTATTAAGATTTGGATCACTGCAGACTGCTCTGTTATGGGTTCATGCTTCAAACATGTAAATGTTGTAATGGGTTGTCAGTTGCCACAGGGACAACATATTAAACTCCTGCATCTCCATCTTTTATTCCATACTAGTAATTGCTAATATATAAAGAACACACGTTGAAAGGATATCCATCTTTCTATTGCTCTTTTAGCAAGCCTCATTGAGATGCTGTAATGGCACTTAGGTCATATTAAAAGATAACTGATCTACATTAGGTCATCTTATCTATATATGCAGGGGAGGAATGCAGGCCTCCCTCCCTAATACACCAGAGAGATTCAGAAGGGCGGGGATTTGCCTAGAGAAAATGGAAGATGACCGATTCAAGGTATTAATACAGGATTATCTCCAATTTCAAACCTGGCCAGCAGCACAACTACTGATGTGTGAATTGCTTGGAAGCTTCAAGAGCCTGCCCCAGTCTGCTGAGGTGTGTTGCTGTCTTTTCTGAGAACTTGTGTGCCTTGTTTCAGGGTCAATGAGTTTTACAGCAATTCAGAAAAACCAATTTGCAAGCTAGAATGGGGGAGCAAAGTCTTAAGAAAAATATACCAGTTCAGGCAAGATGACATTAACTTAACACTTGGCCATCTTAGGTGGTACATATTAGGTATCAGTTGAGTCTCCCAATATATTTTTAAAAAAAAATGTTCAAAAAGCAAGGGGATTATCCAAGAGTCCTTTCTTCAGTGGTTCATTACAGTCTTAAATTTCACTTACCTCCCCATAGTCTGAAGTGAAGAGCATGGAGCCATTAGCACAGGATCCAAGAGTGCAGGGCCGCATATAATCAGGTTCCTGCAGCCACACGCGTGTTCCCTGTAACCAATCACAGGAGAGTTCAACCATATAGTCTTTATCTGTTTATATTTGTACATCTGAGGGAGATGGGTGGTTAAGAAATATGACACATACATATGTGCTACTGTACGTACATACACACACACACATTTAGTGATCACACTTGCTATTATTTCCTTTCTTTGCCGATCAACTACAAAAATATGTCATATCCAGAAACAATTTAAACGTGCATATTCAGCAGTAAAATGCATGAATAAAACATGTAGATGGCCACCACAAAGGGGCAGTCTTCTCTTCATCTTCCCAATAAGGTAGTATCTATACTATAAGAATTAGTATCAAGATAAACAATTATAAATGATTAATCCTTTCACTTTTGTCTTTTTTATTTAAACTTTTTTTCTTAGGAATATAGGGAAGATGGCTGGACTGACACCCAGGATGACATTCATTACAGTCCCTCTCAGAACACCACATATTGTACATGACAGTTAAACAGTGTTGCCTATCAGGGCTAAAATATACCCAATTTCTATAGTCTGCATGGATCCCCAACATATCCTGGAATGTTACATAAACTATTCAATCTGCCTGATGCAATTTAGACTGGGACAAATAGAAAAGGATCAACTTTTTTCATTCTTAAATTTCTTTTTAAGTAGTTACATTGCAAACACTGTGGATGGCAAAAAAAAAAAATCACTTTGCCATTATTTCAATGCAGTAGTTAACGTTTTCCCATTCATCCCAGGCAAATATGGGACTTCGTCTCCCAGCCTTGCCCCACATTCAAAGGCCTTACTGAATTGTGCCAAAAGCTGTCACTAGGCTATTAGAATAAACCAAGCAAAAGCAGCCTTTGTGTAAACGTCACACCACCTTGGTATGTAGTATGGAATTGGGTTTAGACAATAATTTTCACTCCTTTTCAACACTCCAGGATTTAATTCTGCCCAGTTTTTGGTCATTTGTCTTAGACCCAGATGTGAGATTCCCAGGATCAAGTTTCAATCAATTTGGAAACTGTTTCCCATTTCCCTCTAACTCAGTTCACCAAGCCTTATCAGTTTAAAAATTCTACTTTATGCTACCTAACACAAGGGGAGTTGAAATATTGCTTTCAGTTCCTTAGAGGAAAGTATGATAGAAAAGCAATTAATTTTAACTGTTTTACATACAATCCTGATTCTTCTTACATACCTTACATCAGTGGTTCCCAAACTTGGCAACTTTAAGACTTGTGGACTTCAACTCCCAGAATTCTAGGAGTTGAAGTCCACAAGTCTTAAAGTTGCCAAGTTTGGGAACCACTGCCTTACATAGAGGTAAAGTACCATGAAAATTGGCAATGTGTAGGGACTAGATTTTTTTTTTTTTTTTTTGCGATAATCATTTAAATTACTGCTGAACCCATCTCGGCACCCTCAACTTACAATAATTCCTCACACAAATAAAGGGTCTAACTTGTCTAGGATAAACATTCAAACTGGTCAACTGGAGGCGGACAAAAGGACAGAACAGTCAATTCATACTTAAAAGATACCACAGAGAGAAAAGGTCTGTTGTCATCTGAATAGGAAGAAACTGAGAGGAACTCGGGTACTTCTAAAAAGTGCCTGAAATAAACAGGCAAATGAAGGGCTGCAAGTCTTTGTTTCTATAAAAAGGGGCATGTACTGGAATCTCTTTCTTACTGCTGAGGAAAATAAATCTTTTTCAGTCAACCTATACCATGACACTCTCTCTCTCTCTCTCTCTCTCTTTCTCTCTCTCTCTCTTTCCATCTCTTCTCTCTTCTCTCCTCTCTCTCGTGTGTGTGTGTACAACGCATGTAGATTCTACTCTTTGGGGGGAGGAGGCATATCTAGAGCCACAGTAGCTGTAAATGTTTATTTTACCCAAGGGCTAAACTAAACCACTTTTAAGAAAATGAATTGGACAGTTGAATGCTTAGTAGTTTTAATAGTTTGCAATAACAAGCCTGGAATGGAGAATGGCATTGGGAAAAGCGTTAGCAGCTTCTCCCTGCCACTATCCATTTTTTTACGCACAAGGACCCAGCTTTTGTTATCAGAAAAGCCTGATCTAATAGGAGGTTTTTGTGGAAATATTTCAAACAGAGGCCTCAAGGCAGACCATTCCTTGCCCTCTGTGGTCCATATCAATGTTAAATCATGGCTAGCTCTGTTCCATTGCTAAAAGAGATTTTGATAAGATTTCCCCCCCAATTTCATGGGAAATCAACAGAGGAAAGATTGATAGCAAAAACTACAGCAGGGGAGAAGAGGGACTGGTTGAGAGTCAGGATACCACTAAGTAATCATAGCCATGGCCCCTGCCTGCTTTAGTGCCTCTGCATAGTGATTGATACTGTCACACCGAAGAGCTGCTGACAAGATGCAACAAAAGGCAATTCCTATGAAGTCATCTCATGGTCTTGCTAAATGCTGAAGGATCACGGAATACTGACTCAGAACTAAAATGTAACTTTTGTTGTTATGGCTTATCCCTGTCTTCTCTGAGTCCTTTGTGTACATGGAAAGTTTAAAAAAATCACTAGATAAAAGGATGATGAACATTAGGTTTTTCCCAGTGAATGATAAACTATAGGACTTTTTGAAGTATGCCATCTTTGAACTAATCTTTCGATGGTGAAAAAATTTATTAGCCATATCAGCCAGTATCAGGCACTAGATTATATCAAGAACAACTTTGCATCCCTACTTGATCAGTCTTAACTCTGCTGCTTTAGATAGTCTTTTTATGAGGTAAATCCTCCTCCTCCTCCTCCTCCTCCTCCTCCTCCTCCTCCCTTTCACTCTCTTGTATTATGTGCCCCCAAGTGATCAAGAATCAAGGCTACATTGCAAAATTTATAGTGATTCAGGTAACTTACTTATTGCGTAGCTTACTGTTGTTATTATAGTATTAGTTACATTAAGTAGCTAAAATATGAGAGGCGGTGAGAGAAGCCATAACTTACAGATAAGGGTTGAATCAAATTTCATCAAATGCATCTTTTGATTGATCCAGAGGACCATAAATAGTAATATATACATCTAAACAGAAATTAGCTAATGGAAGCAGATGTGAGATGCAGCAGGTGGAAGAACATCTACTCAATCCACAAGAGAGAAGAGGTTATCTGATCTCAAGAAAGAGGCAGAATGGGGGAGGGGGAATCAATAATAGTTTTTATGAAAGGGGGATCAAATAGAACATGGGTATGGACTATCATTGATACTTCTTGAGCAATAATGTCCTTTTTTCTGCCAGAGGCTGATCTCACATTAACAACTATTTGCTTTCGGGTCAGTCTAGTTTAGTGAAAAGATGGACCAGGGGTGTTCCAATATCTAAGAGGTTGCCACAAAGGTTCAAACCGATTAATAACATAATCTAGTAGCTATGCAACTCTTATTCATTTGTTCTGCAGACAGTTTTTATGAATTAGTGAGGTACAAGTATTATGTTTTATTAACAAAGTAGAAAGTGTTACTTTTTGAAAAATTGTTCATGATCGTCTCAAGCGCTTTCCCCAATTTTAGAGTTATAAATGAGCATAGCAGATTAATTTATATTGCTCACTGGATAGTATTCAAACAAAATACTGTAATAACTGCTGAGAATTCTAGCATGTAGGAAGTACCAGACTTCTCAATTGTTTCTGCTTAGTTTTTCCATGTATAAGAGTGGCAGGAATTTAGAAGCCACAGGGTGTTTAGTTTTAAATTTAAACCTGGCTTCTGACTTAGTGCTTCTAAGAAGCCAGAGTCCAAAAGTCAGCTGCAAAAGCTGGTTTCTAATATTGACATTAAAAGAATAGGTGGAGGTCTTAGGCTAGATATATAAGCCTTTCTGGATATGGATTTGTGGTTGCTTTCATTTCAGGGGGAATCAAGCAGATGCAGCTGGTCAGTATGTACCAGTAAGATTTGAAATACTAACAAACCAGCATTTTAAATAAATCTGGCCCACCATTTAAATAAAGATACCATCACTATCAGGGACTGCAGTGAGTTTGGGGATGAAATGTATTTGTTTTTAGAGAACAGTACTACAAATAATGCTTACAGTAAAGTAGGTACCAGATCTGTTTCTTGTTATAGAAGCAGGAACAGGTAATTCTTAAGAGGTTATAAATACATGATTAGGACAGAGCTTACCCATCACTGTGTTTGTGACTGTTATCACATTCACATTCCTGGTTTGTAAAAAAAAAAAAAGACATTAAGAAATCAGCTTTTTCCCACCTAATGCTCCTAGTATACCAGTTAAGAGATGATAAGTGAGGGATCCAATAAATCTAATAATCAACAAATTAATTTTTCTCTCTATGTACATGTATACAATCCAAACTAGACTGTGTTGTTTCTCTGTGTCATATAATATATGTAGGTATATACTAATTTGTATTTGTTTGTTTATTTATTTATTTGTCATGTTTATATAATGTATATTGAGATGGTGACCTTTTGAAAGCTGTATGCAATGAAATTTCATTTTAAAATATGCCAATTAGGGTACATTCAAAGTGACAATAAGTTATTCTAAGTCTCAATCTAAGTCTAAGAGGAGAAGGGGAATTGATTTGTACTTTTACAGAGTGCCTTCTAAAGTTTGCATTCTTTTCTCATTGTTTTTCTTTTCTAAAATTCATATTTATTTTAAAAAAATCATATAACAGGCAAATCAAAAGAAAATGTACACATACATGAAAAGAAAAGAAAACCAAAACCAATAAATATGGAGAAATGATTTCGACTTCCCTTTCAACTAATAATGACAATCTTGTTGTCTATCATCTCTCTTAAATATTTCCCAGATCTCCTCATCCCCTCCTTTAATTGATATCTTTTTAAATCTTTGAATCCATAAATCATTTCATTTCTTCTTCTTCTTCTAGCAAGAAATCCATTTACGATTTCCAGTGTTTCAAAACAACAATACCCCAACATTTTGCTATTCATTTTCTCGATCAATCATGAATCTTTTCTAATTCATGGTCCTTCCATTTCCCCACTGTAGACAATAAACAGGCACTGGAACATTCAAAGGTGGGTGGGGGATGTTAGAAAGCAAAGCAACGCTGAAGGTGTGAAACCGAGACAGTAGTCTTGTCTCTTTCCAACTGAAACAAATGATTTCCCACTCACTGGTGGTTTGTTTAGTTGCAGAGTTGCTAGTCCCAACCAGGGTCATTAAGTGGGAACTACCTTTATCTCACTTGCACCTGACTGTTGCCATGTTAGAAACATGACACATTCTTCAGCATAAAATCAGAGTAAATCAGTCATTAAGTTTATATGACATTTTTAAGCACAAATTTCCCACTGTAACAGAAATAACAGGATGACTTCAGAATAAAATTAGGAATAAGATACCAGGCTTACAGTAAAGAGCTGATAATATGAAACAGAGGTGCTGCCCTGTCTGTCAAGTAGCACAGAAATTACATATAAATGAAAAAGTCAGCTGTAATGAAAGGCTGCATTTCAAAGTGGACCAGCTGTCATGGCCCTTCCTATGTTGGGAAGTCTCCTCTGCAGCACAGAGATCTATTCCTCTCACTTATGCTGATCTTGCAAATTCTGACAAGGTCATACGGTAAGAATTTGTCTGGAGACAGGCTATCCTCAGGAACAGAAGTCAAGCAATGCCTTCAGTTGAATGTACCATATTGTTCGGAGTATAAGACGCAGCTTTTTCTCCAAAAAAGGAGGGTGAAAATCTGGGTGCGTCTTATTGTCTGAAAAATAGAGTAATTTCTAGTGTCCTGCTTCACTAAGTTAGAAGAGCTTCAGCCACAGCAGCTTCATCTCCACCTCTCAAAAGAAAGACGGAGTTCTGCAGACTACAGTTTTGCAAAGACATGTATCACAAAGTTAACCTACATACTGCATAGTTACGCATAGTCAGCAGTGTTTAACAAGATCCCACTCAATGCATCGAGCAATGAGATCAGATGGAGCAAAAATATCTTAGGAGATCTCTTTCCATATGTCTTCATTTAATCTCTTACACAGAGGCTCTCTGTTGATCTCATTGTTTTCTATATAAACCCAGCTTATTCAGTAGCTTAATAGTAGTTAATGTACTAATGCTGCCTGCTGTTATGTGGAGCATTGCTGTAATTACAGTATATTGCATGGGGTTGGTGCCCATAAATCTAAACTAAAACTATGGTCCATAAATTTACACACAAGTACCACATGGATGGGGTAGCTCCTGTTCTTGTCCCAGCTCCTGCCCACCTAGCAGTTGAAAACATGCAAATGATAAATAGCTATTTAACCAATAGCCCATCTCCCTCAATATTATCAAATTGGCACGTTTTCCAAGTTTTCAAGCAGGGAGACTTTTAGCCTAAGCTAAAAAGTTTGAAGGATCCTGATCCTCTGACATTCAAAGCATTGTGCTATCCTACTAAGCTAAAATAAAAGACAGCCATATTTATCACAGGTACAGTGGTGAAAAGATACTGAATAATTGCACGGCAAATTGCAAGAGATGCTAAACTCAACATCTAGAAGAACATTGTAGTACCAATGAGCTGGTACTCACTGGAGGAAAAGACATTGGAGAAATGGAGTAAAGCAGGAAACATTTTGCTCACTGCTAGTGTCTCCTTCAAGCAACATAAACACAATTATACAACTGGACATTATTGAATGACCAATATACGAATCAAATTGACTATTTGGTAGGAAATTGTAAAAAATCAATCCAGTCGGAATAACTTCTGATGCAAAAAGTTAAATGAAGATGGAAAGGCTATTGTGAGACTTATTACAAATGTGTTTATAGGATGATAGAAGCATGTGTAGGCAACACGTACAGTAGTATTCAACAAAATAGGCATACCAACTATTAGCCAGGAAAATGTAAGGTCCATGTATATAAAATGTCTACAGAAATGTTTAAACAGAAAGATAAAGACAGCAATAACATCTTTATGCCAACAAATGTCTGAGTCAGTGTGATGTGGTCATCAAGACATTGGACCAGATGTTGAGGTTTGATGTTAATGCCTTATTCTACTGCACCAAAGGGAGTCAGACATCATCCCTTTTTCTTTCCTTTTCCCCCTTTTCTTTCCCCCACTTTCCCTTCCCTTTCCCTTTCCTATTTTCCCCCTATTTACTTTTGTATTTTCTGTTTGTGTTTTATATTATAAACTAATAAAAACTGTTTACATCATGCTAGACTAGAACTACCCGTGTGATTTTGGACCAGTCACTCATTTTCACCCAGTATACCTCACAGTTATTGCTGTGGAGGAAATGGGAGGAGTATATATATACCATCTTCACTGGATGAAGGTAGAATATGAATCTAACTACCAAATATGAAACAAAAATATGTGAACCGAAAAATTGGTGTACATTAATATCATGAAAGAAAAATATATTCTAGAGAAACGTGCAAGTATCCACCAGCTCCTCAAGCAAACAAAATTTTATTTAACATCTAAGAATAGAGGACATCATGGAAATGAGAAGACAGATTTCAGAAAAAGACAGAGATGGCAAGATGAGATAGTTAACATATGATGGATAAATGAGCAGAGCAAGATAATAAGAGGGTGGTTTGCTTGTCTGTACAGCCAGACCTTGATTGTAGAGACCAAGGTAACAATGTGGAATATATCATAGCTAATAGTTTGCCAAAAATATCTAATTACTCTTCTCAGGAGTCATATAATGAGGAAGCAATTGTAAGAGCTGAATTTGGAGAAACAGTCCTTGAGAATAGGAAAATGGAATGAGTCAAGTGCATCTACATACCCATGTAAACTGCACAGTGAATGGCCAGGACCCGGAGAATTGATTGCTGAAAGTCAAAAAACACTAACATATTCAGGTCATACTACTGTGTCATCTGAAAGTAAATATCATTATTCTGGCACTCCTGCAATCAACTTATATATGCAAAGCACGTTTAAAATAGTCATCATCTTTTAAATATGTCGTTTTGACCTCATCCAAATGCATTTACTAAAAGTACCATGGACTGTAATAAGAATAAATCAATCAGTCATAGATGAAATGAAATCTGGATTATTAATAATTAGAATGCATAGAGTTTGGGCATGTTATACAATGGGCAAAATTTTAATGACCATGCAAAAGCAGAAGGAATAGAAAAAAGAATGACTAAGAAATATTGACACAATCAAGGTACTTGCCAGAAAGTCCTTGAAAGGATTACTGATTGCCATTGAGATATATTTGTCAACCAATTATCAGGAGTCAGACCTGACTTAATGGCAATTAACTCATTAAGCTTAAATTAGATAACAAATAGTTTCCCCCTTAACCATAATCTGTTTTCAATCAAACACCCAAATACCAGATCTGAGCTGTAGGTTCAGACTGTACATGAGATGGTTCAGAAATCCATACTGTTTAATTTACCTCAATTTACACTGCCCCATAACTAATCTAGATACAGTGAGTGTTGATGAGGTAAAGAAAGCAGGGGTAACAGTTCAAGTTCTTCTACAGAAATAAACATTCAACTGGTTTGCTTTTCTAAGGTTGCTACTCATGTTAAGCCTACTTGAGTACAATTTATATACACATATATGATCTATTAATTACAGGTAGTCCTTGATTTAAACCATTTGTTTAGTGACCATTCATAGTTACAACCGCACTGTAAAAAGTGACTTATGACAATTTTTTCACACTTACAACCGTTGCACATTCCCAGGTCATGTGATCAAAATTAAAATCCTTGGCAACTGACTCATATTTACAATGTTGCAGTGTCCTGGGAACATGTGATCACCTTTTGCAAACTTCTGACAAGCAAAGTCAATGGAGAAGCCAGGATTCATTTAACAATCCATGTTACTATAGTAACTTAACAACTGCAGTGATTCATTTACCAACTGTGCAAGAAAAATATTTTTAAATTGGGCAAAATTCACTTAACTGCTTCACTTAGCAATGGAATTTTTGGGTCGATTATGTTTGTAAATCGCGTGATACCTGTAACACCATTCCAATTACCGTAGTAATGAAAACAGTACCCCATCATCTCGTTTAAAATACTTAAATCATGGCATTCTGCTATTTAATGATTTATTTTACCTACCAAACTGTTATGTTCTGTCTCCCTAAACTTATTCAGCTGGGCCAATTATTTCATCATGAGTTTTTCAAAAAAAATTTGCTATATACACCTGCGTTCCGTATCAGAAGAATTCAATGATTCACATGGAACATTTGCAAAATGTTTTTTTTTTTATCAAAGATTCTTTTATGTACATTTTCATTTCCTTTATACAATCACTTAAATACTGTGCAGTTAAAAAAAAAAAAAAGAAGCAATAAACAACTCATACACTTCTATCCTACATACACCCTTCCTTCTACCCCTCCAACTTTCATTTCTCCCTTCCAACAATCCCCCTTCTACTTCCCCTCCCCCTCAGCCATTCCTTCTCCCCTTCCACCCATCTCACCCTCCTTACATTCCCTTCTCACTCCCTCTTAATTCCCCCCTCTTCTTTCCCTCTACACCTCGCTTCGGTGTATTCTAGTATCATTGGTCTATTTGTTTTGTACTAAAACAAAGAAAAATAAAAGGAAAAGAAAGAAGAAAAGAAAAAAAGAAAAAAGCAACAGTATCCAAGTGCATTCATTGTTCTGAAAATTGAGTCTATACTTCCACCCTCCCCCCACACACCCCCCGGAACCCCCCTCCCTGACCCCTTCGACTTCCCAGGTCCCATTCCCGGCATCGTTCTTTATCAAGCAAAGTCTGAGTATATTGCAACCAAATAGATTAGAAGTTACAAAATAATAAAAATAATAAAAATAAAGAACAAAAAGAAAAGAATATAAAAAGAAAAAAAAAGGAGGGGGGATCCCCCCAAGAAAGAGACGTCAATATACTCTCTAACATTAAACTCAGCTTCTCATTATTTTTAAGATTTTATAACAATGTCTTTACCTGCTTCGCATATAAATTCTATACCTCCCATCCTGCCTTTACCCGTGTCCGCATATATATTTTATCCTCATCCATTGCTCCTCTCATATTTACTCCACCCTCGTGTAGACTCTCCAGATAATCTTTCTTAACCTTGTATTCAAATAACAATTTATACAAAAATCAGCTTACATTCTGGATCAAGATAAAATTGATCTTTCACTACCCTTCCATCTACCCCACGCACCCGACTCCATTCATCCCAAACCACAATCCAAGAAAACGATGATCTCCGCTCTCCTCGCCCCAAAGAATAGATCATGCGCAGTTTAAATTAAGATTCAAACAAGTCTTATATAAGTCCCATATAAATATGTCCAAATTCAGCACCGCTTCTTTCAGTCTCAATATCTCTTCATCGGTATACAGCTTTGTCATTTTATACCAGACAGGAGTCCTGAAATTTATTCAAATTAAAAATTTAAGAAGTATTTTAAAGGCATAGCTGGATCTTTATTCTTTACTCTTCTGCCCTTCCGGAAAGGGCTTCCTGGGAGGAGCTTGCTGGTGGTGGCAGCAAAAAATCAGCTGCCTCCGAATTCCTGGCTACGTACCTGTTTAGAGGATCTTCCATCTGACGTCTTATCAGGTTTTCTTATCCTTCAGGCAAGAAGGAAAGAAGAAACTGTTTTGCTGGCAAATGCTCTTCGATTTTTGCAGCTTTTGTGCTTGCAAGGAAAGGGGGGCTAGCCCAAGGCAGAACGGCTGTCCGTGCTGGGAACTTCAAACTGCCTTGTGCAGGACAAAGTAAGACTCCCCCACTCTGCTCAAAGTTTTGTTTGATTTAATCTTATCACGAGCTGAATCCATTTCCGTGCACAATAATTGTTTATCAACATTTTAGCTTCTTTTCTTTTCTCCTCCGAAAAATTATTTACTTAGAGGCTTTTAAAATGGCGCCGAGCAGGCTGGTTTCTCCGGTAATAATGAACACTTTTTGTTAATCCTCACAAGAATTCACAAGAATCCAAAACAAAAGAGATTGCTTATCACATGTTTTGGTTTCACAATAGGCCAGCAGAAGCTTTTTAATTAGCTTTATTTCTACAAGAATGTTACTTCTTCATTAACTTTGCTTATCTGGAAGTTAAATGGTGATGAATCTGCTGAACGGTCTTGTTACAATGTTTACTCACTGAAAGTTTTGCCAAGCCTTAACTTCAAAATAAAAGGGGAATTCAGTCTCTCCACTTAAAGCTGCATATTCAGGCAATAGAGTTTTATTAACTGCAGGCAGATAAATTTTGAAATGGCTTCAAAACCAAATATTAACTTGAAGTTGTAAATTTTTTTTTCTTATTACTATTCAAAATACCAGCTTCAATTTTGTAAAAGGCTTTCTTATCCAGCTGCGTTACAAGATGGCGATTTTATAGCTTCTGCGTTTGATATATGACACACTCAATCAGCTCTATTCTCCTGAAGACTTCTCCTTATTAACTGTTAAAAATCTATAAATAGTATCCCATTTAAAACCGAGGGGAGCAGAGACTTTGTTTGTTTGTGCGTTTTTTATAATGGCTCCCAAATCGCAGTCTAAGCGTTTCCTTAATAATACATCTCAAGAAATTGTTACAAAATCGCTGCCCTTGCCTCCCACGCCCTCCACTGGAGATCTCTTAACGCAAGAATTTCTTTTTGAAACCCTTAAAGAGTTCAGACAGGAAATTAAACAACTTTTATCGGACTTATATGATAAACTGGACGCCAAGATTGCTCAAACAAGGGAAGATACGATCAGAGTTATGACTGTTATGACAGGCTATGTTTCTGAAATGGAGGACAAATTGGAACTTTTGGAAAAAACTAATTCTAATTTGACATCTAAAATTCAAACGTTACAACAGGAAGTTGAAAATGCTCAAAAACAACTCGTTATGATAAATTACAATAGCGTTTGCAATAAGAGTCAGAGGATTGCGTGAGAAGGAACAGGAGAATTTGAAACAGACCTTTTTTGAAGCTTTCAGACGTTCGGTGGGAAGTCCGGGATTTAACTTTGATTGGCAGATTCAAAAAATTTATCGCCAGAACTGTGTGTAGCAAAACAACGACAGCTTCCGAGGGATATAATTATATATTTCACCACAAGAGAATCCAGAAATGCGATAATACAGAAGTTTTACAATAACAGGCTGCGAATCGATGGACAGGACTTGATTGTTTTTAAAGAAATACCATCTCAAATATTAAGAGCAAGGAGAGACTACACTTTCTTAACTGAAAAACTCAGAGATTCCCAGATACAATATAAATGGGAAGTGCCATCTGGTATCACAGTCACATTTGAGAACCAAAAATATCGTCTCAATTCTGTTTGCGAAGCCCGAGATTTTTACTACAAAACCCTGAAGGCGGGACTTCCTGATTCATCCGGACTTGGAGAAAGACAAGGAGAAGGAGAAGATAAGCAGCGGGACACGTGGCTACAAGGCGGCGGGTGTTGCTTTCCCTTTCCGGAAGAACATTTGCAAAATGTTGAATGCAAAAATGTTGGGAGGTTCTAAATGTGAGAAAAACCAATTTTTATAGCATTAACAGTGGATCTTGCTAAATGATGGACAAAGAAGTCCCCTCTCTCTAAGGAAGTCCATCTAGCAGGACCAAGAAGGGTCTTCTCTGTAATGCAAGTCTTCCCTCCCTGTGGAACATCATCACTCAGAGATAAGATTGGCCTCCACTCTGACAATCCTTTGCAAGGCCTTGGTTCTGCCAATGGGGACCCCAGAGTGATATGGAGTTCATTTGATTGTTGTCACCAAAGTGTGGGGGATTATTGCTTTTTGTATTGCACTTTTATCCTTATCAGCTGCCCAGAATCACTGAAAGTGAGTCAGGCAACCATAGTTTTTCTAAATAAATAATTTAAAAAACTAGAGTGAAAGAATGGCTGCAGGAAGAGACTACCCAAGTCAAAGGATGTAACAATGATGAGAGTGGGATAGACCATTTGAATGAATGTGGAATAGACCATTTCTGGTTCCAGGGAAAGGGGGAGATGGACATGGAAAAAAAGGAAAAATGTAAAAAGTAGAGATGCTACAGGAAGAGACTAATCTAACTATACAAAAATGTATTGGAAGACAGAAAGGCTACAGGAAGAGAATATCCCAATTCCACACAAAAAAGTATGGAAAAACAGATTAATCTGTCAAGCAGTGGAGGGAAATTAGACATAACTAATTAGTGAAGAGGGTGTGAAGGCTGATTGGAAGAGGATAGAAAGTCATTCCACAGAAGTGCGTGACATTCTGGTAAAGATAATATGAAAAATTGATGTGTATGAATGTAAAAGGCTATGGGTAAAGAAAAATGCACATCAGAGAATGGTTGCTGCAAAACAATGAAGATGAAGTATATTTATAGAGAAAAAAAGAGACTTCAAAAATAACATCAAAGAGAATAAGGCATGGTTAATACTGCAAAAGGTAAAGTAAATCCAGAACAATGCTGATGGGAATATAAAAAAAATTAGAAATCCATGCAGAACTAGCCTCCAACAGAATAAATGGGATTAAAAGGTAGAAATGACTAAAATGTTTGGGATGAAACTGATAAGGAAAGAATGCAAGAATGAGCTTTTCAGAGATTTATAGGCGGATGTTAGAAATATGTTGAAGGATGGAATTCCTTATTCCTGGTAATTCATATGGTGCCCTCCTTTGTCATAGGAAGGTGACAAATGTTGAGCTCTTTCGTAAGGCTTTTAACTCATATAAAGCTGCTATTAATGGATAGTGGGGAGTATGGGTTTCATTTACTGATGGTGATGTGTTGCTTTTATTGTTTTAATGGAAATGCTGTAAGCCACGAGAGTCTTTTGCTTTACTGTAGGAACAGTAAAATAAACAGATGAATGAGGTATACCTGAAGGCTATATCTGTGCTGACAACTGCACATTGTTATTGCTTCCTTTCACAAAGGGAAAGATAGCAGTGGTGTGAATACAACTAGTACAGTGGGATTAATTTGTTGAAATTACTTGGAAAGGTATCGGCAGAGCATAACAGATAATGAGCAAATTTGAAAAATGCATTTATGTTGGGCAGGGCATGTGCAAGACCAGATTTTCACTGAAAAAATACATAAATGAAAAGAAAGAATGTTTGTAGCATGTTTACTGGTTGAGATAAAGTATACGTTAAAATGAATGGAATGTTTCACAAGCATAACTGAGTTGTGATGGCGCAGTGCTTAGAATGCAGTATTGCAGGCTAATTCTGCTGAGTGCCAGGGATTCGATTCCCCTGGCTCAAAATTGACTCAGCTTTCCATCCTTCCAAGGTTGGTAAAATGAGGACCCAGATTGTTGGGGGCAATATGCTGGCACTGTAAACCACTTAGAGAGGGCTGTAAAACACTGTGAAGCAGTATATAAGTCTAAGTGCTATTGCTATTGCTATAGACATGAAGGTCCGCTGCTGGCTGTATTAAGGACAGAATGCGAATACAACAGAAGTGCGGGAGGACAAATGGGATGTTTAGCAAATGGTTCAACACTGAGGGTAAAACAAGGAAGTCTCACGCTCCGCTTCTAGGTTTGATTTGATGAATGGTAAAAGATCAGAAAATTCCTGTAACCGGGACTTTTCATTGCAATCATTTCATCCAAATAAACATGTTAATACACCTGTGAGGTTCCAAACACCTTTGTTCAGGTAAGTATATTCAACCCATATCTGTGCCTAGAAAACTGTACCTTCTTACAATTTTCTTTCCTGTCCTAGAATGTATCTTAAGTTTGATCTTGCACTGTCTTCTATCTTAAATCAGTTTTTCTAATATTACTTATATTATTCCCTCTCATCCTGCCTTCAGAGTTTAGCCCGAGGGCACTTGTATACATAGCTGGTCTTCTTTCTATTAGAATAAAGGTATTCCAACCCTTTAATTTCTTGGGCACTTGTTTTTGGGACTGCTCTGGGGTAGAAATATTGGACGTCTTGGCAGCTTTTTTCCCCTCGATTGCTTCTTCACATCTGGTGCTGCACCCCTTCCATCTCTTTCAATTAGATTCAGTGCCATGAGCTTCACTGACAGTCTTATGAGTCTCAAATACCTTGTAAATATGTTGTGCATTGATGAAGCCTGGGGATACCAGGCATCAGAACCACAGGCCTTCTTCCAATAGATTATTTCTTCCCAAGGTCTCCTTAAATAGCTGTGAGTCATGGTCTTTATTATATTTAGTGTGCTTTCTGCAACTTGCTACTGCTGGCACCTCAGCTACACCAATGCCTCTGCAACACACATAGCTGCAATGGGCTTATCTTCAATGTCTGCTGATACCACTGTGTGGCCAGCTAGGGTGTCCTGGCTTAGCCTCTAATGTTCTCCACAACAATCCTTCCATCTCCAATTCCGACATTCCAGTTACACCACTGATTTTCTCTGCCCAGTTCTTACAATCAGCACTACCATGCTTGAGCTGCTCAAGCCAGTATGTACCTCTTCTACCAGTGCTACGCTTGAGATGTTCCTGCTGATACTACCACAGTTTACAATACTGCACACCCATGCTACCTTCTGCCAGATACCCTGCCATTCATCACCATTCTCTCTCAGAATCCTCAAACCAAGCTGCCTTTTAAACACCCAGGGAATGGCAATTTGCAGGGAGGGCCTGACAAAAAGGGATGGGCACAGAAGAGGTCAAAACAGAGGTAGTATTTTTACAACAGTTTATTTAGTGATTATTCAAAGTTACAACAGCATCAAAAAAAAGGGACGTATGACTATTTTTCACACTTGCAACCACTACTGTATCCCCATGATCATATGATCAAAATTCAGACGCTTGGCAATTGACTCATTTATGACAGTTGTGGTGTCCTGGAGTCACATGATCCCCTTTGCAACTTTCTGACAAGCAAAGTCAATGGGGAAGCTAAATTCACTTAAAAGTCATGTTACTAACTTAACAGCTGATGTGAATCACTTGACAACTGTGGCAAGAAAGGTTGTAAAATGGGGCAAAACTTAACTGTCTTGCTTACCAATGGAAATTTGGGGCTTCATTGTGGTCATAAATCAAGGACTACCTGTATATAGAATACTTGCAGTGATTGTGGAGATGTGCTGTTTGCATTTATGAATGGTTGCCAATTTCCCTGTGATCATGTGATTGCCATTTACAATCTTCTCTTCCAGATGTTACTTCTTTGATGGGAAGCTAATAGTGCTCCATATTTTGCTGCATGCTCTATGCTATGATGTGATGTCATGCTGACTATCTGACCCTCAAGAGCGCTGACTCAACAGTCTAGAAACAGAAATGAGCACACACACACACACACACACACACCCCAAAGTCAGCTATGACTAGCAGAGTAAAATCCAGTGACTCCTTTACCTTTGCCTTATAGACTGTAATTTCGAGAACCAGGGTTTTGGTCGTTGAACAAGTGAGCATATGGTGTCTTGCCTAAGGACCATCTTGTTCAACAACTGAGATTCCAAGACTAATTGTGGTTGTAAGTGAAGGACTATTTGTAGTTTTAGCCTTCCTGGGGAATTGAGTCCCTGGTCTGGTCTACTTTACAGGTGCTGACAGTTACGAACATGAATATTTATATGTATTTTGCATGAAGACAATGCCATATTATGAGAGTCTGAATAATTTGCATTGACTACTGCAGAGATTATATGAGGTAATAAACAATATGGATCTTAATATTATGTTAAATACCAATATCATTATGTTTGACAGGGAATATGAAGATAATTGCAAGTTGCACATAAATGATGAGAAACTAGATTAAGTTGGGTATCTTGGTAGAATGTTTATGGATGATGGGAAAACAGATGGAGATATTTTAAGATATGCAAATGCTAATGTCAAAGAGTGGTTATATATAGTCTGTGATGAAGAATCCTGTTGTAAAAAGCAAAAGTGGTTGTGTATGAAAGTGTGCTTCAATTATCTTGTCATAAGGAAGTGAGAGGTTAGTAGATCAAGAGAAATATAAAAGTTAATTGAATGCAGTGACAATACTAATTCCGTGTTGTACAACAAGTAGGGCCAAGAATCAATGGGTGATATAGATTGAATTCAAAAGAGACTGAATAGTATGAAAGAAGCATATTGTGTTGGTTTTGTCATATAAAGAATATGGATCCAGACTGAATTATAAAACAAATAAATAAAGGATGAGTGAATGGGTCATGATGAAGGAAAAGGCAGAAAAATTTGGGTGTGTGGAGTTGATGCAATCCTCAAAGGGAGATGGAAAGTCTAAAGATAACAATAACTAACTAGATGCAGTGGAAACCAGGATAGTTTACAACAATATGAAATATGAAAAGGTATAGTAAATGTTATTGATGTTGCCTAGATGTAGCTGTATTTCCTTTTCTTATCTCTTGCATTTAATTTCTTTGGCTTACTATTTTTCAGCCTTTGCCTTGCTTTACAATGTTGTTCAATTCCCCACCTTCAAAAAAATTGTCTGATCGGTATGTGTATATCTCTATATTTACTTATCACTAGCATGGTATATTCTACTATTAGCAGGCAAGCAAAGAAGTGTTAATTGGGTTTCAATCAGATCTTCTGAGGATTACTTCTGCCCATTTCAGATGGTTGATTCCTTGGCTTAAAACATTATACTTGTATCTGGATTAGAATAGAAATAGTTATTGTACTTCAGGAGTGTGGTACTAATGTCGGAAAAAAGTGACATTAATGTTGCATAAAAATTGCTACATTAAAGTTTTTCCCAAGCTCATGGTTTCTACAAGCATTTAAGTACAATTTTAAAGAATCACGGGGATCATTTTAAGCTATCAAACCCAACCATCTGTGTAGTTTCAGAAGCCATTTTCCCCCCTTTTGCAGCTTCCTGACTGCCAGTAAGAAGACAAATTAAGGAATCTTAACCAATGAATAGAAGCCCATTACATCTCTGGGTAATTGGTCTACTTGGTCTACATTACATCTCTGGGTAATTGGTGAACTTTCAGGATTTTTTATTTTTCTGAAATTCAATTGGAATCTGCCTTCCTATAATGAGTCCTGTAATTAATTCGATATCCTGCACTCTAGGGTGATAGAAAATAGGTCATGGCCTTCTTCTGTGTGACTTTCTTTTAGATTTTGGCAGTATTCTATCAAATTCTTTGTTTCTAATCCCTTGGTCATCTCTCCTCCTCTTCCTGCAAGCTTGTCTAAATCCTTTTTAGGTGTGGTGGCCAGAATCGAACTTGCTATTCAAGGCAGAATAAGCAAAGAAATATGTAAAATGAACTATTCTTTTCTATAATTTTCTATAACAAACTATACCTTTGTTGATGCAATTTTCTGGCTCATGTTCATATTTAATTAACTACTATTCCAAATTCTTTTTCACAAGTACTATTGCAAGCTAGCTATCTTTTGTCTTATACCTACCCGAGCATTTAATTTCTGTCTCTAAAGGAAGAACTTTTCATTCCATCCTGTTATTATCATGTCATTTTGAATTTTATTCCTGTCTTCAGTTGGTATCAGCAGTCCCATTAAGACATTGTTATCCAAAACATTCAACTCTGAATATCTTCCATTCCTTGCCAAAGTCAATCAAATTACTGTTGCTGCAGACCCTTGCAAGTTCTCAGCTGCCTTGAAGCCTTCTTACTTTCTATGTAACCTTGATAATGTAGAATCCTGACCCAAATAGAAAGCAAAAAAATGTACAGCTGTAAATATGAACGTTTGATTGCTCTAAATATTCATAAGCTATGAATGTAGCAGGTGGCATTAAAGTAAATATGGCATCAGGATTTGGGGAACTACCAGAATGCTCAATTCTTAATACTCCAAAAAGTATTAGGGAAGATTCTCAAATAGATTATTAAGTGATTAAGCAAATATTGCCACACTATTTTATTACTTTTATTCTAGGGGACTAGTTGTCTTGTAGAACAAGGGTCCCCAACCCCCAGTCCATGGACTGGCACCATACCACAGCATGCCAGAATCCACGCAAAAAAGCGAAGCCCCATCCGCGGGATGCAGGCAGCACATAAAACCATGCCCCTTCCAGTCCACGGAAAAACCTCTCTCTGGTCCCTGGTGCCCAAAAGGTTGGAGGCCACTGTTGTAAAACATGGGAACACCTTGGCATATTATATCTTGATTCTAATAAAGAATTGGTGCCTGTATTTTTGGATAAATCAGCAGCTGGTAGTCATTTTCAACAAATGCTCTATCATGACCGGGCGGAAAGACTCAAGTGGATGCTGCAGGACTCTGTCTTGTGTCCTGTACTATTCCGTGGTTTTAAAATATAACTTAGTAAGGTTATAAAGAGACTACTTATTAAACCATCAGGTGACACAAAAAATGCAGGCTTCCTAAGTCAAATCAAGTTTCAAAAGAAAACAACTTTGAACATCATGCTCAAACCAGTGCTCCGGAATGTAAACTAGTATTAAAAGAAGTTTTTTTAAAAATGATACATAAGATAGAATATGGGGTAATATCACTGGAAAATAGGACATACAGAAAGGTTCTAAGTATTTTAATGGATCACAAACTCAGCAAAAACAAGCTGACACAATGTTGGATGGAATTAAAATAACTTATGTCCAGTAATTGGAACTAAAACTCTATTCTGATTTGTCAGGCCATTTTTGGAGTAGTGCACTAAATCATATTTTCAGAAGAAAATGTACATACAGTATGTTGTTCGATAGAACATGAAGCAGAATGTATCTCTATTATTCCAAATGGCAAGTTTAGAAACAATAGGTAGAAATAACAGGAAAGCAGATCAGGAAAAAAAATTCTAATGTTGATTCATATTTCATCATGAATCATATTTCTTCAAGACCTGGTGAACTCTCCTTCAATGAAGGAGCAAACAGATGTTAGCCATTATGTGTTAAGAAAACTGTATCAGAATTATGAAGTACAGTTCATGCAAGTAGTTTGAATAGATCAGGTGAAGACAACCTAGTATCCTCCATATGTTGCATATACTTTTCAGTCCAGCTAATAACAAGGAATTGTGGAATCTGTAGTCTGAAACATCCGGAGGGCACCAACATCCCAACCCTAGATTTGAATACACCCTACATACCTTCCAATTCTTGATAAATCTAAATGGAACAAATTATTTTCTGGGATCATTTTGAGTACTTTCTTGTGTATTTGTTATTTTCAGTCACTAAATCGTGTCTGACTCTTTGTAACCCATGGACCATAGCATACCAGGCTACACCCGTCCTCCACTGTCTCCTAGAGTTTCCCATTCAATTGCAAAAAAAAGATTAAAGTTATCAGTTAACTCCATGAAAGCATGCCAGTTTACGACTGATCAGGGGGTTAAAATCATTGGTGTTTCTTAAATCCTACACAGTGTAATTTCTCTTTAATACTGTGATAATAATTTCTTTAGACATTTTTCACTTACTGCAATCAGAAGCTAGCATTTAAACTTTGATTCCAAGTGGCATTCATAACTTGAGAGGTATCTTGTCTGTTGTCTCATATAAAAATCATCTTGGGCAAAGGTCATCTGTATTCAACTTTTCATGAAAACACAAAGACAATCTCAGATGCTTTACAGCCAATAAAATAAAATGTATGTTATTGTACTATTTAGCTGTTATTTTTATAACCTAACCATTCATTAATACATATTAGCAAGGTGCAATTTGGCAAGGAAATGTAGGTTCAGAAAAATTGCCATAAGGAGTAACATGTTTTTGAGCTACTGTGTGAGCTCATAGTATGGAGATTTGCCAATATGGCCCATTGAAGATTAAGTACATTCTAAACATCCCTTTTTCATCCCATAGCATAGATCAAAACAGACATGTTATCAAAAGTGATGGAACATGTTTGGATGGTGTAAAGATCTGTTGTCAGGTTTGTGCTGGCTATTTTAACACCACACTATCCTTTCTGTTATTCCATCCCTCAACTGAGAATTATGATTTGTTCAGGCAAATGGTTAAAAATCAAGCCGGCTTAATTTGGTCCTGATTTGGTCTCTCACCTGGAAAAAAAAAGTTAATTCTTCTTTCAATCCCAGGGATTGTCAAACACTAGAACAGGACATGACTGTAATTCAAAAAGAACCCTGATCAAATCCAATACAGTGATTCTTATAAAATTTAAAAAAAAGGATTGTGTGGGGTTAAGGTGTTGGGCTAGGGAACTTAAACTCTAGCCCATACTAAACCAGAGAAACTCACTGAGTGACTTTCCCTCTTAATCCAACTTCCCTCATTAAGTTGTTATTGTGGGACAGATAAAAATAGTAGGAGGAAGCAGTATGTACCTTCTGAATAAAAGGCAGGATATAAATATAATAAGGTAAGAAAGATGGAAAAGGCTAATATTGGGGTGGGGATGGAACTGGAAAGATGGGATTAGATTTGAGGTTGACCACTAATTTGAATAAGGACCTGGGGCAAAGGTTGCCCTTTGGTTTTGTGTCTTTTAGTGGCTAAATTTCTGGATTAGGAGCAGGGAAACTAGAGTTCTAATCCTGCCTTAGGCACAAAGCCAACTGGGTGACTTTGGGCCAGGATTTATCAGCCCTATGAAGGAGACAACATCAAACCACTTTTGAAAATGTGGCTAGGAATGCTTAAGTTGCCAATCCCAATATCCATCACTACATAAGGACTACCTATCATTTCCAGTTATTAATTAATTACTCTCTAAACTAAACTGCCGTTTGTGTATATCTAAACTGTGATACACCAGAATTTCTAAGTCTGTGTTAAAATGGGATGCTTTGGCTTTTATCCTATGATACTAGCAGCACCAGGGTGCTCTGCCATGGGCAAGTCTAAACTATGCCACATTTGTCTTTAGAGCTGCTGTACCCCAAAATCAGTGCATGTAATACACTTCACTTATATACTTCAAATAGACAATTTCCCAGACTTTTACATTGTATTTTTTAAATGATTCTTTTTTATTTGTTAGAAATCTACGGTATTTCCAAATAGTTAAGTGTGTTTATAATTGCTCATGGTTCACACAAGTAGAAAAGAAAAGAAAAGAAAAAGGATGGTTTCTAGGATGGTTGATTTACTTTATCAGCTGTATGCTCACCATTGAACACATTAACTGACTCAGATGAAGGCAATTGGTACATGAGGTGATGTCTAATTATCTTTCTATATTTGGTGAGATAAGACATAACATTGCAGATGAACAATACCTTTCTATATGTGACTGCATCCAAAAACTGTAATAAAGGACATCAACGCTTAGAAGCATCTGCAGTTACATGAGCAATTTTTATCCCTGAAGTGTATTTCAAATTCAAGTTATTTCTCCCAGGGTGTGATTGGATCACATCACTCTAAGCCAGGCTGTTTAAAGAAGATTAATAAATGAATCTTAATAGACTGGGTTTTCATGCCTCACTAACTCCAGTATCTTTCTGGAATAAATATCTAAGCTTTTAAATATCATTAAAGGTACAAAATCATAAACATTTGGAGTTGATAGTTTCTGTTGGATTAAGATTGGAAGTTCCTAGCTTTATCAAGTTCAACTGGTAAATCTTTGATTCTTCAGAGTTATCAGTAAAGGTTTCAGACTCCAGGCATCTATGAGAAAAACCCCAACCCCACCACCCAAAATAGGGTATAGCTCAAAAATGGGGGCTGGGGGAGAGAGTGGGCTAGATATGTAATATTTAGGCAGACTGTTGAGATACTGATTACAAATTTTTCCATCAGAAATTTCTCTTGCGCCTTCATTTTTAGTGAATGCTTCCCTCCATTAGTGTCTTTCAGGTAGCTGAAATTCTTTCTAATTTATCCACATAGCTCTCACTTGAAAAGTTACCTGGAGAACCGGGACCAGTCACTCTCTTTTCTCTTAATGAAGACTATCTTAAACAATGCAATAGTTAAATGGGATGAAAGAACCAGGTCTCATTGTGAAACAGTGGTGTACAACTGCAGACACAACGGGTACAGGCCAATGTCTTATCTGAGTCAATTGTTAGAAAAAACAACCTATTTATTAACATTTGGATTCACCAGCTAAGTCACTCAAATCTTCTTTATAGAATCCAGAGATATGGTAACAATAGACTTTCATATAGACCATAATCACTTCCATGTCTGGCAAGGCAATAATTTACCTGACCGATTATGGACCATTTCTAAACATAGCAATAGCAATAGCAATAGGAATATAGCAATAGCAATAGCAATAGCAGTAGACTTATATACCACTTCATAGGCCTTTCAGGCCTCTCTAAGCGGTTTACAGAGAGTCAGCATATTGCCCCCAACAATCTGGGTCCTCATTTTACCCACCTTGGAAGGATGGAAGGCTGAGTCAACCCTGAGCCGGTGAGATTTGAACCGCTGACCTGCTGATCTAGCAGTAGCCTGCAGTGCTGCATTTAACCACTGCGCCACCTTGGCTCTAAACATCATCTTCCAGCTCTTTACGTGGAACTTTACAGGTTACCCTAGAGTGGCAGCATTATGAACTAAATGAGTCAACAGTAGGATGCCTGAGACTCCATTGTCTTCCCACCCAAAACCAAATCTCTGAAAATAGGCCACCATTCATTCTTCAGACTGCACACTAAGGCAGTCAGCCCAGCAAGGTTCAAACCACTGGAAGAGCAGACAAATCCAAGTACAGTAAACCTATTCATACTCAAAACCTGGTTCCAAAAGATGACAGCAATCTTCCATTTGGTTTGACTGAGACTCTGCTCCTGCTAGGGCCACACCTAGAGATATACATACTATGTACTATTATCAAAGCACTGGTCCTCACTTGCTCGGTTTCCTCAAAGCTATCAGGCAATGAGCCACAATGTGCAATCCATATGTAGGGAGGCTTGCTTGAAGTTTAAGAAGCCATGGAAAAGATTCTGCTTGCCAGAGCAATCATCAGCCACAGGGTTACCCACTGGAAAGGAAACTAGGAGTCTGCTGTTCAGTTCAGGCCAGATGCAACTAGTCTAGAGAAAGACATTTCTCAGAATCTGACTCAAATATCCCTGTTCATCCCAAAACCCATGGACATAAAAAGACTGAGAGTCTTGTTTCACTCATTTCTTGCCTACAGGCAGGCAGGCAAAGAACAATCAGTTCCCTTGGTCTTCCTATTTACTATTCCTTCTTGCCTCTTTCTCTCTTCAGAAGTGATTGTTGTTAATATAAGCAAATGTTTGCCTTCCCTAGAATTAAAACTCCCTTCCTCCCACACTCCACTCTCCGGTTGAGTAGGATTTGGCTACGTCTGGCAAGGAGCTAAAGCTCAGTTTCATCCCTTGGTCCCTGCAGACACTGTAGCTTCTTAAGAAGAGAGCTAAAAAAAAGCAAGTAAAACAAAAGAGCTCCCTAAAATTTGCTCTCAATTTCAACCTGGAATTGCCCAAGACCGCTGGCAAGAGTCCCTCGATAGCAGGGCAGCCAGCCTGCAGCATATGCTGAGGTAGTCAAGAAGCTGGCACAATGGGCACAGTGCCACAATCCCCCATCGGGATGCTCTTTCAAATGAATGAGCTTGTTTTTAAGCAATGTTTTTAAACACAGCAATGATCTACTACTTGAAGCCAAGATGCAAACAATAACTATCACCGTCACCACCAACAATGCCAAGGAATAAGAGGAAAATAAACTAACAGGGGAGTAACTAGAACAGCTCCCTGTCCAGAGGGCGAGTGGCCCAAGGTCATCCACTTGGCTTTGTCCTAAGGTGAACCGAACTCATGGTCTCCTGATTTCTAGCCTGATATCTAGCTATTACACCAAACTGTTTCTCTGATTAGTGCATTATATTTGTTTTAGTTATCACATTCCTTTCCTAACTTGATTCTGAGAGTTTAAGGATACCCGCATGGGCTGGGGGTTATTCTCCTCTAATGTTATTTTCATATCAATGACTCTGTGAGAAACCTTGGGTTGTTAGAAAATAAACGTAAAACGTGAAGATTATTTCAAGTCAAACTCCATTCAAAGTGATTTTTTTTAACAATATGAAAGTAGCTTACCATTCCTGGATGCTTTTTGACTTTCTTGTCTAGCCTTCAGCCTCTCCTCCAAATATTAACCAGATTCAACCTCCTTTGCTTTTTGATGTTAAAGCATAGTTGGATAGATGCTGCTACCTGCTGTACCCAATAGATCATAAGTGGCCTGAAGTCACTCACTGAGTTCTATAGTCAGATAGGGGCTTAAATCCGGTCTTATCAATGCCAGTCCAATTTTAATCAAAACACAACCATCATTAAGTCTATTCTGCCCATTCATTGCAACCTGCTTATCTAACCATCCTATAAATATTCTCATTGGAATTTGTATTATCATTAGCCCCAACCTTCTCTTTTGAATTTGTCTGTTCTCTGAAAGCTGAGGCTTAGCTGCAAGGGAAGACATGGAATGGGCTCTTTTCAGCCATTGAACACGAAAGAATTTGAAACCTCCATCCCTAAGAAGGTTTGCCATTTCATTCCTTGCCCTTCAGCACTGCAGTAAATGCTACAAATTAAAGAACATTTGTTAACAGTTGGCCATATCCATTTTATAAAATACAATTGGTTTTAGACAGTGATTTTTTTGTCTCTTCTACTTTGCTTCTTATTAGACTTAGTTTTTCTTTTGTTTAAATTTTCCATTTTTATTTTTGTTATATGAGGTTTTTTAATAAGTATTCCTGTTGGACAATTTGGGCTTTTTAGTCAAATAAAGTGCAATTTATTTAAAACATACAAACTTAAGTTAATGGTTTCCTGTCTGATTTGTGCTAAGATTTAGTCCTAGAATATGTTGTACACTAACAACAAAACTAAGTTAAGAAATATAAAATAATAAAGGTTTAACAATGCAAAATCATAATGCCCAGGATGTCTTTCTACACTCAAAAAGCAACCAGGTACTTCATACATTAATATCCTGGATTCAATGCATTTGCCCCTCCCTTTTTAAAAGGTATAAATTGGTGGCCATCATCATGCTTTATTATGAGATAAAAGACATGGCAAAATGATATACAGTATAGCCTCGCATACAACAGTCTGGCACTCCAGGGACCAGCTGAGGCAGAGAACAGGGAAGATCAGAGTAGAGAAATGAAATCTACTGTTCTTTGGCATGACAAAATGCAGCAGGCTAAAAGATCTGCAGCAGATACTCTTGCCAATTTGACCTAAATTGCTGGTCCCATTCAGATATTCCACCTATTAGGCCCCACACTTCTCAATCAGGAGTTAATCCAAAGAAAGAAGCTGTCAGAAAAATCAAGTGTGTAGGTTACAATAAAGTCCCAGTTAGGTCACTGACTGTATAAAGTAATTAGGCTCTGTTCCACATAGGCAAAGAAAGAAGGAAAATTATATATTCATAAACTATCAAGATTAAAATAAACTTATTATGGAGATAAAATAGTAGAAGCCAAATGTGAGGCTGGGATGCTGCTGCTATTACCAATTCATATCCCCAACCTTTTTTCCAGTGGCTATGGTACAGTAGCTATTGAAAAAGGAACCAGGATGAAGATGGTCTCGTGCAAATCAAGACCTCCTACAATTACAGCCAGACACCAGATGATCTGCACAGATTAGATTAATCAGTTAAAGAATATAGCAGCTCCTAATTACATTTTGCAGAAAGAGAATTGGAAGAGGCAACAACAGACACAGTTTGTTGGGTGAGGATGGCAGGTAGACTCCATAAAATCAAGCAGATGTTTGGATAAAGTAGATCAAGAAGTAACCTCTTAAACTCATTATCTGTTCCTGTTCCACTAATGCTCATACACTTAGCTTAATGGCTGAGAAAGGAACCAAGATGGGAACCCCTCAGGACTAATCAAGGGGGACCAAAGACTGAAGAGCCTCTAAACCCATCAGTCCTTCCCTAGAAAGTCATCTGGCTTGGATAAAGCAGCTGGTCCTTTCCTTTCCGCAGAAGAAGACAGAACTACATTTATACATTATTATATTGCCCAGGGACCTGCTATTGTTCCATGGAAGGGAAACGGCAATAAACAAAGAGTGCAGGATCCTACCTCATAATCACAACAAGGTTACTACCAACTCTTGGCTCACTGTGGACAGATTCTGGGCTAGGATCAAGAGACACAAAGAAGTCCTACAGATAGGCTTTGTTGTATATGTTAAGCACTTGGTTGCAGCTTTGGACTATGTAGACTGAATTAATCAACCAAGTCAAAGCTTTGGAAAAAATGGCTTCAGGCAGATCACAAAAGTTAAATGTGCATCAGGATACATAGAGCATGAAGCCAATTAAGCAGCTGCACAGCAGAAGCGTCTAGCTTTTCCCAGTCATGGTAACCCTTGTTTCCCCAAATCTGAGGTTACTACGCTATTTCCATCAGAACTAAAATCATTTACATTGAAGAAGGCAAATTTATCCTGTACTCAAGGGTACCTGGCCAATTCAGAAGTCACAGAAATAAGAATCAAAAGCACAAAACAGTGCATAGCATGGTTTTCCTAATAAGGTAAAAAGAGCAAGGATGCTGTAGAACAACAGCATTTAAAGATGTATGGCCTTCCACATGCTGGCTGGGGAATTCTGGGATTTGAAGTCCACACAACTTTAAAATGGGTAATGTTGAGAAATATTGTTCTAGAATAATAGCACCACCTTTCCGCACTTCTGGATTTCTTAAACAAAAGACAGTTTCATATAGAAATCATCACAACCTGGAAATTAAAAGAAGACTCCAATCCTAAACCTGTGTATTGGGAAATTAATTCCATCTGTACTAAACTTACCTATAAGTGCATAATAAATAAAACCGGTAGTAATCCAACTGTTAAAACCCATATGAAGCATTTCAGGGAGTACACTTAGAATGGGAAACTATTGTCATCTTTTTTCTACCCTCAGGAATTTAATAGGCAAGACAAATCGACTCGCATGTACTTTATTTGCTTTGCATCTATCATAGTTCTTTCTCTCCACTATGCACATTCTCAGAATATAGGCATGCATGCCTACATCTATGCATATCTGCTACTGTTCAAAGTCTCTGCTGCTATAATGATGGAAATTTCTCTGGCATACAAGTTGAAAGTCGCTAATTGTGGAAGAAGGAAAGATGAGTGCGCAACAGTCACTTTGAATCAAGGAACTACTCTTGCTGGTTCTTTTTTGCCTCCTTCATACAGAGAAGTAGATGCAGTTTATATATACCTAACAAAAGGCAAAAAGCTGCACAGTAAAATTACCCAATATGTACAGATGCAGGAAAGAGTTGTGAAGTCTCCAGGAAGTAAGGAGCAACTCAAGGTTCAAAGCCATCTTTGTCATAACCAGAGAGGCATGCGCCTGTTAAAAGCAGGCAGAAGGGAGAAAGACTGTAGCCCGAAGCAATTTGTATACTGATACAAATCTGTGGCAATAAAATGCCCTTCACTCCCTCCTAAGAGTTAAGCCCTAGGCTGAAGCTGTTATTTCCTTGGCTAAAATGATTCACACATAGGATTCACACATTATACAAGTCAACTCTTTAGGCCTAAGCCTCCTAGCATAGAATTTCATTACTCTCTTCAACCAGAGCCAGCAGTTTTCTGCTATAGTCCTGGCAAATAAATATAGATAGATAGATAGATAGATAGATAGAGATAGAGAGATAGAGAGAGAGAGAGAGAGAGAGAGAGATATTATATTATATATATATATATATATATATATATATATATATATAATCTTATATATAATATCTCCTATATATATATCTCCTATATATATATCTCTCATATATATATATATATATATATATATTATATATATATATATATATATATATATATATATATATATATTATATATATATAACCAGACATCATTCGTAATCCAGGCAGCAGCCTTTCCCAACCCTGATCTATCAGCCTCAATTGGTCATGCTATCAGGGATGTTTGGCAATTATAATCCAAGCTATTTAGATTGCTTCTGGAAGGGAAGGTCCCTTTAGTCTCTCCTTTAAGGGTTGACAGCACAACCCAGCTATACTCTCAGCTCCTGAATTTAATGGAATGGCCACTGGACTACAGCGTTGTTCTTCCTCTTTAAGGGCAGTTCTGCAATGGGGCTCCAGGCAGATTCAACCCTTCTCTTCCCAAAGGCAGACTTACGTCTCCTTCTGCCTAGGATGCAAAGGAACCGGGACACGTTGGCAAAGAAGGGAGGTGAAAGCAAGGCGCATCTTCCGCATCTTCCGCATCTCCGATAGACAAAGTCGGATGCCCCCCTGGCAATGTCAACTGGTGGACCTACGTCTCAAATAGAAGAAGCTACTCCAACCTCGACGCCCTTGCTCAGCCTTTTAGCTGCAATCGAGTCCAGCAGGCTATCCGGGTGGGAGGGCATCAAAGTCCGGCAGGAGAACGGCCCTCTCCTTGGCTAGCAAGCCACCTCTGCCCGGGTCAAAAGAGAATCCCCAGGCGTTTTCTTGCCCGCCCGCCCCCTCTTTCCGGGGGAAAAAAGGGGGGGGACGATGAGAGGAAAATCTCACCGCCGAGGGACGAAGGGCTCGGAGATGGCGAGATAGCAGTCAAGACACCACCCCCCCTCCCCGGTGCGCTCTTACCTCCTGCAGCTGAGGGTCCATCTGCTTGGGAGGCGCTTGCCGGGCAGAGGAGAGGCTTTCCCGCCGAGCCAAAAGATTCTAGCGCATGGGCGTCCGCTTGGCAGGGCTTCGGCTGGTCTGGAGCACCAACGACAAAAACCTTCTAGCGCCGACCGGGCGCGCTCCGAAGCAGCTCCAACATCCCGCAAGCGGGGCGAAGCGAGTGGCCGGTCCCAGTTCCTGACTCCGCCTTAGCCGCGTCTGATTGGAGCGCGGGAGAGCCTTGGGTGGCGTCTTTCCATAGCGAGAACTCCGGCCTGCGGTCCCTTCGTCGCCTTTGCCTTTTTCCACCTCGAGGCGTGGCTGAGGGAGCGCTCGGAGATCACTGAAGAAGACCCCAGCTCCAGGCTCATAGAGAATTTAGAGTGGACGGGAAAATCAAAACAAAAAAAACCAGCCCTTCTAATCCTAAGCACTCTGTACATGCTCAGAAGCGCTGTTTCCAGGCCCTGTACTGTATACGTTCCAGGACGTTCAGATCAGAAGGCTGAGGACCTTGCAACTTTTGAACTTTTTGATCCCTCGATGTTTGGCGGGTGCAAATAGAAGTTATAGTAATTATATATTTTTTAAAAAAATACGCAATCTCTTCGAGAAGCTTTCACTAAAGGCGCTTCTCTGCGGCTGCGTGTTGTATTGATTTAAATACACAATCGCTCCTCTTCCAATGATTTTGTTTTTAAAAAAGATGTTGTTTTGGTTAAAATACAGACGCGACTGAAGGCGGGGAAACACACTAATTGTGTTTTGGTTTGAATACCCACCTGCAGCTGTTGTGTCTGTTGTTCATTATATGCTGTCTTAGGGTTGGCGTATTTACACATCAGCTTTAATAAAAAAAGATACACCCAACTATAAATTTACAGAGATTTATTGTCGCTAGACACCTTAGGGCAGTGGTCCCCAACCTTTTATCGCCGCGGACCAGTCAGCCTTGATAATTTTACCGTGGCCCACTGAGCGTGCGCAGGAGTGGGGAGGCGTTGTTCGCGACGACACATTGATTGTGTTATATATCACGTGCGTACAGCGCGGGGCTCTCTTCCCTGGAGCCTTGCGCACGGCCCAGGAGCTTTTGTGCATGGCCCAGGAGCCTTTGCGCTGCAGCGATCATGTCCCCCGGCCGCTGCAGCGATCATGGCCCCTGGCCGCTGCAGCGATCATGGCACCGGCCGCTGCGCGGCCCGGTGCCAGGTACTCCCGGCCCGGCACCGGTCCGCGGGACCGGGGGTTGGGGACCACTGCCTTAGGGAAGTAATGAAAGCCCCAGGAACAGACAATGTTATTAACTCACATATCATTTATACAGAAAGGATCCCCGAATAAGATAGAATAGAACCAATGATTAATTAGAGGCAGTGGAAATGCATCCGTGTATAGATGTTTGATACGTGCCTATATAATGCTGCTCTTTCCAATTTAAAAATTAATACTTTTAAAAAGAGTTTTAAATAATGCATTATGCTTAGGTTTTCGTAAGAGAGGAGAGGCATTAAAAGCAAAAAAAGTATTTGGAGTGGCCACAGAAAGCATTGTCAAGTGTTTCCTTTTTTTCTCTCCAGCAACAATGAAATAACCTCAGTTAGCTTCTTCCAACTGCAATTTAGGTTAAAATTACTGCTATTAAAATGAAAGGTTTCAAAATCTGGAGAGCAGCTTTAATCATTACAGTATTTAAAATATATTTAGGTATCCTATTGCTGTCAGATTCCAGTAATGAGGAAACTATTTGGGCTTTTTTTAATAGTCTGGCAAAAGAATGGAACCACAAATTTCATCATCCAATGTATAGGCCCATCGATTGAAGCTGTATAGATTATGAGAGTTAATGTCCATTACTTACCGATTAAAGTTGCATTATGCCATCAAGAATCAAGTTATTGCCATTGCAATAAATTGCAAGATAAGTGCAATTTTCTTCCAATAGGCAAGTGAATAAGTGGCATTTCTCTAAAACTGGCATCTAATTGATTAGTATTGTAATGGAGCTTACTCCTGGTAACTGTTATAACATTACAGACTAAATATCCTGGAATCTTTGGTGTGGTGCATTTATATCTGAAGTGGAGATCATTAGGTACCTCCCAGATTTTGTTTTAGTCTGCGAAAAAGTATGCCAACCTCACAATAAATATGTGCCACATAATTTAATTTTTGTTTTAGCAAATGAAAGGACTACCCCATATAAAATAATTGACTTTGAGGAACACGAGTAGAGCATTAATAGTTCTAAGATGACAATTGATAAAAAGTGCAAATTGTCACGATAATACTATATGTAGAAGTATTAAATGACTCAACCCCACTTTGGCAACAAGTGAAGACTACCATATTGTCAAATATTTGTAATTCTTTGCAACTTTGCAACTTTAATAAGATTTGTATGCGCCCACGCCCCAGGGACTCTGGGCGGCTAATATCTGTACAGGTGCTGGAAAACTGTTCAGCCACAAGATAACAACTAGAAATGTGATAGAGGAAAAGGACTGACAATATGATTTTATGTATTTCTTAAATGTCTACATTACCTTTATTTTTGGTCAGCTAAAGCAGCTTGTGTAGCTAATGTTCCTTCTTCCTACCTTCCTACAGTTACAACCCTGTGAGGTAAATTAGGCTAAGAGCTACAGGCCCAAAATCATCTGACCAGTATTCATATTGTCTAAGGAAGAACTTGAAACTCATGGTGTCCCAGTTTTAACCCAGCATTCTTGTCACATCACCAAGCTGACTTTCTTGATGCTTACCTATCCAATTTCAATCCACCTTCATGTGATGTTTTATGCACAGAACGGTCCATGTTTACTATAAGTACGTATCCTTTATTTAGTGATACAAATAGTCCTCGATGTATGACTATAATTGGAACCAGAATTTATGTTGCTAAGCGAGGTAGTTGTTAAGTGAATCATTCCCATTTTTCTATCCTTTTTTGCCATGTTTGTTGAGGAATCACTGCAGTTGCTAAGTTAATCATATGGCTGTTAAGCAAATCTAGCTTCCTCCATTGACTTGCTTGTGGAAGCTGGCTGGGAAGGTTGCAAACAGAGGTGGTATTCTGCCAGTTCGCCCTGGTTTGGGTGAACCGATAGCGGTGGCAGCGGGAGGCTCCACCCACCACCCAGATGTCGCTCTGCACATAGCAAAAGGTTTCTGCGCATGCGCTGAAGCACCACATGTGAGCACTCCCAGTTCCGAACCGGTAGCGAAGGTAAGAGAATTTCATGTTGCAAATGGCAATCACATGACCCAGGATGCGCAATTGACATAAGTACCGTATATTCCGCCATATAAGGCGACTGGTGTATAAGATGACCCACTACTTTCAGGCGCCCGCAAGCCGGCTGACTGAGGCCTCCGTGCTGCCGGGCTTTCGTAGTTTGAGCTCAGCGCCTTCCTCCTCTAGACCGCCAGCCAGACCGTTGCTAAGCCATCCCAGTGCTCATCCATCCACGTGCCCAGGCGAGGAGCACCAAGGTATCAATTGAAAGGCCGGCGTCTGTGCTGGTGGCGGAGAGGCTTTTTGCTTGCCGGCATTGCTTTTCTTTTGTTTTGGTTTTTTGGTATGCCCTTCTTATACCTGGCGTATAAGACAACCCCAAATTTTTGAAATATTTTTGGGGGGTTAAAAAGTCATCTTATACCCTGGAAAATACGGTAATGAACTTTATCTCATGGCTGGAGATGCTGTGACATTGTGAGGACTGTAAGTCATAGGTCATAGGTTACTTTTTTCAGTACTCTTGTAACTTTAACTGTTGCTGAACAAATGGTTGTAAATTGTGAACTACTTGTATTTACTTGCAAACTATGTGGAAAGGTCAATAAAACTGAAATCGTGAATTGGAGAAAGTCAGTAGCTATCTCTACTTTAGTCAAAAAGATTACCATGAATGGTATATTATGGAAATCAACCCAGAAATTGGAAAAAGTTTCCTCTTTGTAAATTAAAACCACTACTCCTTCACTTACAACTTCTCCCCCCTTCCTTACCTTCATGTTGTACAAACGTTAGCCAGACTCTTGTAAAATATTGTATTATAAAATGCAAAAGTTCTAATGTTTTTATAATTACATACTGCTAAGCTGATGAAATGTTTATAGCCAATGAGTACAGTAGTTTCTTGAGGTGTTCTGAGGTAACCTCAAAGATTATAGACAAAATGATCATATATGAGGGCCCCCAAATTAACTTGTCTCATGACAATAGAATCTCTGCTTTGACTGAAATGGGTTACTGTATAAGCATCCAAAATTAAATGAAAGAACTAAAAAACTTGCAGGATAGCTCAAAGAAGCACTAACTCTTTCACAAAGGAAGAACTGAAGAGCAGCTCCTGTCAAAAAGTCTTGACTATTTGTGCTGTTTGAAAGAGGTTTATGGTCCTCAAGAGACTGGGGAAGATAACATCAGCTGGAACATCTAAAGTGCATGTAGAAGACAAACATATATTATCAAGAAGCCAGAATATATACAAGGAGTTATTAAGGCAAGACATTACATAAGAGGACAGGGATATTTAAATGCTCTGCAAAATAGAACAATGATCCAATATTTATATTTGGTATACTTCCAAATCAGGGTATATAATATGCTGTATAAATCATAATGTATCTCAATAAAAATTAAAGCAAGCAAAAATCCCCAAAGCATTAAAACAACTGCAGAATGAAGCTAGTTCTTAAGGTTAATAACAGTGGGAGATCTGAAAACCCTTTGTTTAAAAACCCAACCATATTCTGCTGAGCAAGCTGTGTGAGCCAATGGAATGTCTTTCCCTAGTTATATTTAATGTTGTGCTGAATAACTGTTTATATGCCAGTGGGGGGGGGGGGGATGAAAAAAAAATACAGAAGAAAACCTCTATGGGAAATATTAGTTACCAGCAATAGCACTTAGACTTATATACTGCTTCACAGTGCTTTACAGCCCTCTCTAAGGGGCTCTAATAGGTGCAGATACAAATTTTAAAATAATTTATTGATATTTATTTATATAATATCTAATACAGTGGAAGGTTGTGATTTAGTTAAGTGCATTTGCTTCATTGCTTCATATTCATAGTTAATTCCAAGGTGGTTTTTTTTCATGTTTGCCCCTTACATAAATTAGACATAGAACAAGCAGGCTGTTGAACAAAGGCTAGCTTTCCTAAACACAAGGCCATTCTAGACTCCGTAGTAAACAGGTATCAACTCTTTCATTAAAACAAGACTATTTGGCCATGCTCAAACTAGGTTTGCTTTGATTTTGGGAAGGTTCAAAGGCAGCTAATTCTGGAAGCAATATGTCCCAACAGTTCTCCAGCTACATACCATAAAAAGAAACAAAATACAATATTTGAAGTACAGAGTGGTACTCATACCCTAAACAGTAGAGATGCTGCCTTGGGATTTGGTTCTCCTTTAAAAGAAAACATGGTGCAGTTGCACAAGTCAGGAATAATTCTGGGAGGCCCTACAGCTCTGGAGAGGTTCCCCCCCCCCAAAGTAGAGAAATGGCATTGATGAGATACTGGAGGAACCTTGGTGCTCTCTGAATTTGGTTGCTTGCTTGCTTGCAGATGCTCATTGGTGATATCATCTAGGTACCATCATTAGCGCACTGATCATACCACCTATTATCTATTAACCTCTAAAAGCAAAAAAACTCAGAGATCATCAAGGATTCTACATTCCAACCCTGAGCTACATACAGTTTCTTGGATATTAGATTAAAAAATGTCTTGCATCTTCTTTTCTCCCTTCCTTTGAGCCAACTTCTTTTGCTTCCGCTGCTTCTGCTCAAAACCTAGACACATTGTGATTGCAGACAGGTTAGTTCACGATCTCTCAACCTTGACAATTTTAAGTGGGTAGACTTCAACTCCCAGAATTCCCAGCCAGGTTGAGAAATATTGGGCTAGTTACAGTGGTGGGATTCAGCCAGTTCGCACCACTTCAGGAGAATCGGTGGTTACATTTCTGAGCAGTTGGTGAACTGGTTGTTGGAAGAATCATTAGGGCAGAGGACCGGTTGTTAATTATTTGAATCCCACCATTGGCTAGTTATAACAGAATATGCTACAGATCAGAAAAAGAAATAGAATCCCCCTTCTCTCTTTTTTCAATCAATCCCTTAGCCAGGACATGTGAGTGGTAACCCAAAGACAATCTGACAGGGGGACTAAAATACCATTGGAAGAGAAGCTTTCAGTATAATTGGAGGTTTTGGATATTGTTGATGAGGCAATTCCATTTCCTTCAGGAAAGGCAGCCACAAAGCCACAGAAATGAGGCAGCAGTGAAGATTCATTTTGGCTGTAATAGCCAAGCAACAGCTTCCAGCCAGGGGCATGGACAAGTTGACCTGAAACAGTTAAACTCTTCAGTTTAATCCACTTTTTAACCATCCTTTAGAACAGGATGAGATCTTTTAATTCATATACACAATAAATATATGGTACCAAAGAAACATTCAGGGATTTACAAGCAACATTAATAACTGGTAATTGTAAATCATCCTTTCATTGTAAAATCAACACAGAAAATATTACTATTGTTGCTAAGGTTATGGTCATTGTTATTGAATGATTAGTCTTATTAATGCTTCACAGACAATATGCCCCATGTGGCTCATGGTTTAAAGTCTGACACAGAGAAAGAATGGAAGAATGGAAAGGGAGCAAGGATTTCATGAGTAAAAACTTCCTTTCTTCCAAAGTTATGAATATCAGAAACTATTCCACAGAAATAAAGGTAGTCCTTGATGTATGACAACTGAGCCCAAAACCTCTGTAGCTAAGCAAAACAGTTGTTAAGTGAGTTTTGCCCCATTTTAGAAACTTTCTTGCCATGTTTGTTATCTTAACCACTGCAGTTGTTAAATTAAACACACGAATGTTAAGTGAATCTGACTTTTCCATTGATCTTGCTTATCAGAAGGTCACAAAGGTGGACATGGCCCAGGGACATCGCAACCATCATAAATATTGCCATGTGTCCGATTTTGATCATGTGACTATGGGGATGCTGCAATGCTCATAGGTGTGAAAAATGGTTATATGTCATTTTTTTCAGTGCCATGGTAACTTCAAGTGGTCACTAAACAAATGGTTGTAAGTCAGGGACTACCTGTACTGGAAGGCAGTTTTGCACACATAGGGAGCTGTTAGATACTATAGGACAGGGGTGTCAAACACACATCATCACAGCAGCATCAAATGACGTATTGGGACTTTCCCCCCCTTCATTAAATCAGGCATGGGCGTGGCCAGTGCATGATGCATCTGGCCTGTGGACCGGGAGTTTGACAGCCCTGCCATAGGACTACTGAGGGTAGAAAACCTGTATTTCAACTTAGATATGATATTGAGCATATTGAAGCAATTGAGTAACTGGCAGTCTTGGAAGGAATTAAAAGATAGATTTACAGTGGGACCCAGACAGTGGTGGGATTCACTTACCTTCCCTACAGATTCATAAGATGTGAGTGGACACACCACGTTTGCACATGTGCACCACCTTCTGCGCATGCCCAGTGCTCACACATTACATCGGGGTGAGTGGGCAGAGCTACTGATTCACCCAAACCAGAGAGAACCAGCTAAATCCCACCTCTGAACCCAGAGCTAAGTCTGTTAGAACAAGAAGCCTTCTTCCTTGGTTCTTCTCTTTCTAGAATTATTCTTATCATGTGTTCTGAATGATAAATAGGCGATTGGTATCTAGGACACTCTTTCTTGGCTGGAAGGGAGCCATCCTGTCTGCCTGGAACTGGCAGCTGGCTGGAGATGCCTGGTCACTGACACAAACCTATCAGCACATCAAAGGGCCCTGTGAGCATCTATTTCCTGCTTTCCTGTTGCAACCCTTTAGAATTAGATGATGTCAGAGAAGTGGGGGAAGGGAAAGAAGGGAACGGGATTAGTCTAGGGCACTTCCGAGGCATTTGTGGGCTTTGCAGTCCAAATGTAATTTTCTGATCACAGGACTGTACCGATATTTTCCTCCTATCTGGCTGTTTCCAATTTCTACTGAAGGATTCAGAAAGCACAGGATATATATACAGAGGCCAGCCCAGGTGTTTAGGCTTTCCAGTTGAGGAGGACCACATGAGTCAGATGCCAATTTTCAAAATACAAGTGGAAACAATTTCTGTGGGTGACTTCTGTGTTACTCATGATCTATTTGAATTCCATATTTGGAAGGGCATAACCCCAGAATGTTTGCGCTGGGTCCTTTGTTTATTCCACTCCTTAGGCATGCACTGATTGGGCAACACAATGATCAAATTTCTGCTTGCTTCTCCTTATCATTTTTGATTTAAAAAAAAAGGATTAGTATAAGAATATAGGAAGTGTCTTTCACTGAGTCACAGAACTCTGGTTTCTTTAGTTCAGTTTTCTCTGTGGTTCCAGGCAGAAATCTTTCCAGCCCTTCCCAGAGAGATGTAATACTAGGTTTTGCTTCTAATTAGATTGTATTATGATCCTAAGAATGTTAACTCAGCTTTACCGTGTTTAATGATGAGAATTGTGGCAAAATATATATTTCTCTTTTTTATCGGTTATTTTTCTTTGTATATTGTTGATTATATATTTGATTTCATATGTGGTTAGACATATATGAACTTGTGGGATTGTTGTTTTGTTTCCTGCATTTATATTTACCTTTTCTTCAACATTTCATATCCTTTCCCATTTTATCTTCAAAAGACTCTGTGGTCAAACTATTAGTGCAAGTTTATACCCAACAATATCCATGGTTTTGAAATCATACTTCGATTTATTATGACCATGATGCTCCCATAGAATACAATGAGAGTCATACTGATCCCATCAGAGAAAAAAAATATTGAAAATTCACAGCTGGATAAAATTTATATTAGGACTGGTCAAACTGTCAGCAAATCATTAACAAGAATTCCACAACCTCTCCTCTCACTGGTTTGTGATATTTTGTTTGAAGCCACTGAATATATTGCTTAGTGCAGTGAATTTTGGAGATATTTCTTCCTGTTTATCCTATAGTTTCTTAGTAGTTTCCATTTCCTCAAAATTCACACCTATGAATTCTATGTCAGTACTTTGATATAAGAATCAATTACCTGTCCTCTTAAACAGGATCAGATTGTGCATGGGTTGAGCCCACTATGCCATTATGTAAATGGTAATGAAGTAGCTTTAGACATTCTACTTCTGCTAATTTGTGTTTTCCTTTGGTGATATATTTTCCTCCATCCCCCTCAGCTAATCAGGAGATTGTCTAGCCTACATGTTAATGATGCATAAGAGTGGATTGCATTTCCTTTGGGTTTAGGTTTTGATCTTACCAGGCCTAGCAATGCGTGGAATTGTGGTTCTCCAGCATTAAACGTTTTCTTCTGTGTGGTTAATATCTGTGACAAATGCCTTTCGTTCTGCCCTCTAGTTGATATAGCAGAGCAGTGGGCAAATAAAGTTACCGGTACCTCTTTGCATGCAGAGTTGTAAGCAAAGAATTTATTATACACATCAAAATATCACAGAGTAGTCATATTTTTAGGGCTAAAATGTATTTTATTAACTTGACTATGCTGTAGAATTGGAGCCATATTGAGTTGGCAGCATGTTCAATGCCAGAAAATATTTTTATACATACTATTACTTATACATATTTAGCTACCTATAATGTGCCATATTGAGTACCTGTTTTTAAACATGTATTTAAACTGGCAATGATTGTGGATTTTATCCAACTGGTACTGAACATTTTGTTCTGAGGCATAACAATATCCAGCAGATACGAGAACTTCTCTGTGGTATCTCTGTTCCGTGATGTTGTGCATGTGTCGCCATGCTCAGCCAGAGATCTAGGATGGCATGTGCATGTGTGAGAGAAGCCCTCAACTCATTTTTTGCTATTCCCCATGTGACCTTTTCTGGAGTCATCCCCACTGCTTCCTTCTATCCTTTTCATTGTTGCTTTTATAAAAATTACATCTTCTTCCCTTGGGAGAAGACCTTGTTCCTGTGCCATTGCTCCAGAGGAATGAGATTTTGGGGTGGGAGAGCTTTTACGGGATTAGGGAAAGGTAGCACCTGCTCTCACAAAAAGGGAGGGAAGGATATTTCTATCCTAGGCAAAGCTAACAGATGGTGCCATCCTGATTTCAAAAAATGATAGCCACAAGTTGAAAACAAATAAGGACAATGCAAAACATGGGGATTATTAGAGGAACCGTTGATTCTGGGTATAATTTCAGTAGGTATTTGGGGCTTCTGGAACCTCTAAATCCAAAATTATTCCACAGGTAGTCCTCGGCTTACGACCACAACTAAGTTCAAAATTTGATTGCTAAGCAAAACATTTGCTAAGTGAGTTTTGTCCCATTTTACGGCCTTTCCTGGCACAGTTGTTAAATGAATTATTGCAGCTGCTAAGTTAGTAATACAGTTGTTAAGTGAATCTGGCTTCCCCATTGACTTTGCGTGTCAGAAGGTTGCAAAAATCACATGATCCCGGGACATTTCAACTGTCATAAATATGAGTCAGATGCCAAGTGTCTGAATTTTGAACATGTGACCATGGGGATGCTGCAACAGTCATAAGTGTGAAAAATGGTTGTAAGTCACTTTTTTCAGTGCTGTTGTAACTTCGAATGGTCATTAAATGGCCTGTTGTAAGTCGAGGATTAGCTGTAGTTTCTATGGAAAAGATATAATTAAGGCTGTAAAAACAACACAGGTATTAACATTGGCAGAATAAATTGAATGTAGCTAATATTATTACCTCCATGAGAGATGAGCATGGCCCATCCAAAAATGGTATTAATTAAAGCAAACGTTATTTGCTTAATTCAGTTTATCCTCGGTTGACAACTGTTTCATAGAATTATCTATGGTCCATAACCTCTCTTCAGTTTTCCTAGACTGGGAATGACTTCACCAGCCATTTTGGGGTGCAGAGGAGTCTTGCTTCATATAAGTACATTAGAGGAAGTACAGTATTTTGCGTGGTTTTCTTCCATTCTTTGAAATGACACTGTACAAGAAAGTCATTTGCTGTGGAGGAAAGAAGTATCTGTCAGCCTCTGCTTCGCTGCTGCTTTTCGGCTGCCATTGAAATGGGGAGGGGGGCATGGTATTGGGAGGGGAATCATTATGTACTGGAGGATTGTTATTAGAGCTGTCCTGGACCATCTATCTGCGCCATTGGAAGAAGGGAGTTCCCGCCAAGACCAACTGTCCGCATTCCAGCCTGATGATGTTTTTGAAGACATCTCCCACCTGACGGTTGGGTGAATTATTATTGGATTATGAAATGGGGTGCCAAGGGGAGGGGATTGAATTATACATATATCTATTGCTTTCGCGCCTTTTTTTACTCAGACTCAGCTTTGCTTTGCTTCTCATCGTTTGTAATTATTAAAGTACACTTAATTCTAAAGCATGGAGTTGAGTGGGTTCTTTCTTGGATTATTAAACGAAGGAGCACCTGACAGTATCTTTGCTTTAATGAATGTTTTTTTAAATAAAATTTTTTATTTTCAAACAAACACAAACATACAAAACATATAACATAGAAACCTCTTCAACTGCATACAGTGTGTCGATGGTTACAAGGTTCTTTCTGCGTCCTTTCCATAGTCATCACTTGAGCTTTATCAAAATTCACATATTGTCAATCAAATATCTTTGTATAATTATTATTATACTTCATTTGTTTGATTATCACTATTGTTTCTCCATTTTAAACAAGGTATTCTAATATGTATCCATTTATATTATAATGATTCATTATATCATCTTCAATATATCCAATAATAAAGAATTTTTATTCCTATTCTAAATCATTCTATTATTTTAGCATTGATAACATTATCTAATAATTTTCAGTTCCATGGTTTTTTCATTATTAGTATCATCAATAATATACATGTATACAAATTGTTATAATTGTTAAACATCCATTAAGCATAGCTATTATACATCCTTTTTATATGAAACATATTAAATTTGAAGTAAATTTATATTATGGCATGTCATTACATCATCCTGAAATCATCCAATGATAGTACATCTTTATATTCTATTCTATATAATTATTTATCTTTTATAAAAAGGTTATTCAATATCATCTCCATCATCCTCACTTACAGTTTGTATAAAATTTCATATTATCAATCTAGTATATATAATGCTTTATTATCATTATTAATCATTTATTTGACTATAGCTATTATTACTTTGGCTTATACATAGTACTCAAAATTTAACTACATTTAACTAAATTTTATTGTGACATTTCATTTCATCATCCTGTATCCTTCCAGAAATAGTGCAGTCCAATATCTCTTGCCATTTGTAGAATTTGTATTCTAAGTGTTTTCTTGATAAGTCTTATGTGGACTTCTCTTGACACTTGTTATTCATTGCATATCTTATAAAGATTCGAAACCCTCCATCTGTTCCTTTCATCAGCTTTACTTTTGTTATCGCTGGTGCTTCTGCCGAATTACACTCATTGTTTCTACCAAATTTTCTCCCCTTTCTTCATCTATATTTTGACATCTGAAATAGAGTTCCAGTTCATCGATCTCTCCTTTCCGTATTTTACACTTATCATTTCCCTCCACTCTCGATTTGCTGACAGTGTCGACAATTTTCTTATCACTTTCATATATCTCTGTGATTTTTGAACTCTGTCCTCAAATTTCATCGTTGTTTTATAAGTATTCTCAACTCTTCCCTCCGTACTTTCTGTTTTTGATCTATAATTTCATGTCTCCTTTCAATTCTCTCTGTGATTATTAAGACTTTTTGAATTTCTAGCATAATTCTTTGCAATGTTACTCCCTATTTTTTCTTCATATTGGGCCATTTTTCCAGGTTATAAACACTGCCACTAACACATCCAAGGTTTTTTGCTAGGTTTCAAACAAATTCAGTAAAGTTTTTCAGGTCAAAGCTTTCTCTTTCCTTCAAAGAAACACCTGTATAACAAGACGTTTTCTGCTGACCCTTTCAGTAACCAAAGCCAATAGCTTTGTATTATCAGATATTGCCAAGCGTTTAGCCTCTAGATGGCAGTGTTACATCCTTTCTCTCTGTTTTTGCCTTTCATTCTAAGTTCCAACTTCAGAAGAGAAGAAAAAAATGTTTAAAGTTACAATCCAGCCGAGCCTTGCGAGGAAAAGAAACTTTTAATCCACAAATACAAAAAATGGAAAAAGTATAGAGGAAGAAGGGAAAAAAAAAGACCAGTCCAATTTAAAAGTAAGAGGCATTTGTAAAAAGTCCATCCATAGAAAACAAACAAAATTAAAGTGAAAAGATAACACGATAGTTTCTAAACTAGGGTTAATTCGCCGCTTATTTCCTTCTGTCTTCAATTTTATTTTAACTCTAAGTCTTTTGGGTTTTCTCTTCTCTAATAATAAGGATTTTTTCTCACCATTTTGACACACTGTCTCTCCTGTTCTGCTTCCATTTCAGGGGACTGTCCCAACCTTCTGCAGCCATTTTGGCTGCTTCTCTTGTAACCGGCAAAAAGAGCTTTCTCCTGGATCAATCAGGGACTTTGCAATGTCCCTGAGATCAACAGGACATGCTCTTCCAAAAGGACCATCCAGCAACAGATATCGACAGCAATCCTGGAGCCCCAAGATTGTATGTCGTGTCATTGTGACGTCAAGAACCACCTCGCTTTAATGAATGTTAACCTCTCTCCCGTTCTTGGTATAGAGTATGGGATGGGTGATAGGTTTTTGTGCCCTGCAGTTTTCATTCCTAACATAGTTTAGTTTTGAAAGGGATGGTACCATTCAACATTATTTATATTGCCAGTGTTTAAACCCTATTTCATTGCATACTCAATGAATGGATGTGGTTTGGGTGATGTAGTGGTTCAGCTGGTTTCTAAAATGCATAATATTTGTCAGAATTTGTCCATGTGAAATATTTTTAACCTAAACTGTGATTCAATACACAATGAAACAGTGCGATGGAAAATTAGAGCAAGTTGAGTTGGCAGAGAAAAGGTTTGAGTTCAGTTCCTCATTTTGTTGTGTGCAATTTTGGATAAATGCTAACTGAAAGGTCCTTCCATTTGCACAGGCAAGATATCCAAAGAACATTGATTCCAGGTTAAGCTGTCTCAGCTTCTCCTTGTTAGGGAATGGCTATGAAATGTTGTGTAGCCACCTTTAGACACAAGCTTGGCTGCTACTGGAATGAGACTTTAGGACATTTTTTACATTTGCAAATTATTTTTATTCTTTCTCAGAGCAAATGAACTATATACAGTGGTATGTCAGATATTTAGGGTATACTGGTGGGATTTCTGTCTTCTTATCTCATCAACTTCCTGTCTGATTCTGCTTTGGGTGCATCAGTTGCTTTATCTTATGTAGTCCATCAAGATTTCAAGCATTTTTATGGACCTGACCTGGCTTAACTTGGACTACATGTCCAAGTGTACAAGTGGATTACATCTTTGGTGTTTCTCTGACTTTACCACTTCAGTCCTTATCTGGGTTTTTCCCCCTAAGCTGTGTATTAAGATCCTATTACTAGGCCTAGAGTCTAGGGACTTATTGGCTATCTTGTGCCAGAAAACCCCAATCTTTTTGAATTACACAGAGTATTTTGAGACCATATTGTGGGCACAGTCACAAAATGGCTTTCATTTGGTTATGACCAGTTACAAAACATATAAAGAAAACTCTGGATTACAGCTCTCTATAATTTCATTTTCTAAGAATACCTCAAAAGAACTTGAAAGGCCTGGAGGCATTCCGGAATTAAGGTTATGCTTGTGGCTAGTTCTTTGCTTGATAACATTCTAGCTTCCCAATTAGCTTTTCAAATTAAAAATGCTCGTGAATCAGGAGAGATATTGAACGTTTTGAGAGATTGTCCTCCAGAGGTTGATGCCCAGACCCAAGCACTGTCCTGATCAAGGTTATTGATATTGAAGACTATCAAGGTTTCTATGGCTTTCAGACTTCTTTGCCGATTGATAGTCTTTATATAGTGATTCCCGACATAGAAGCTGCTGTGATAGAAATTCTCTGTTACAAAGCTCTTAAGGCAGGGCACAATGGTGGGGGTGGGTAGTAATTGTGGTAACAATCAATATGCCCACTCAGGTAATCGACAAAGAGCTATTTGAAGTTCCTCATTGGTGCGTCTTGAAATCACATCTTGGAAATCACACTTTGGAAACTGCCTGTTTCTATCCTAGGTATACCCTTCCCTCTATTCTCTTTTGAGTTAAGAAACTTTATGCAGAATTTTTAAAAAAGAGCAGAGAAGGGGGGGGGGAATAGCAAACACGAATAGCTTAGAAATAGCAAGAATGGAGAAATTAAAAGCATGAGTTAAAAAAAGGAAGAGAAATACAGTACATAAATATCTATTTTATACAACACTATTAATTGTATCTATCCATAAACTGACCCATGGATTACTTTTTGTTTTTAAACTTCTTTCTTCTCTTTTTTCAGCATCTTCCCAACTCCATTCAATCAGTTTCGTAGTTTTCTCCTTCGCTCAGCTCATTCATCCTTCCTTCCTATATTTGTTTTGAATTCAATCCTCATTCATGCTATATGAGGAAAGCCCTTTTGTGTTCAGGTCATGTTCATCACTCACTTACTCTTGAATCTTTTTGCTTTATTATGCTTCTGAAGTACCCTATTCTCATTGCATTCAATTTGTTTTTATATTCCTTCTAACATAGCCGGCTTTCACCACAGCAGAGGTACGGACTTACATACAGCCATTTTTTCCTTTCCACAATAGACCAGAAAACTATTTACTACCTTTCTCTCAGCTTTCCGTCTGCACACTTCAAAATTTCCCATCTGTTTTTTTCATTTTTAGTAAACATTCTTCCAAGAATATTCTTCAGTCACCTGCTCTAATTTTTCACCATTTGCTATACGCATAATTTGCCATTGTTCACTCCATCTTCTCTGTCAAGCACCATTCCCTTGCTCTTTGTCACATGATTCTCCAGTGGCAAAATTCCGCATTCCACATACTCTACAGTATATCTAATATTTGCTGTACATTATTTTGCTTCTCCAACACCGCAAGCTATCATCTGCATAAAAAAAATCATCCTTTCACATCCTCATCCTACACATCATTATGGTTACTACAACCATTACTTATGTGTTATCCATAAATATATTAATCAAGCAAGAGGACACCATGCATTAGTTCAGTCTCTGTTCAGTGTTAAAATGCTTGATAATAGATTGTAAACGTATCATATGTTCTTGTGTATGGTTTGTTTCTATCATATCCTTTTTTCCCTGTATTCTTAGAACATTAGAACTTCCTTGTCATCATTCCTCCCGAGTAATAACATGTACAACATTGCCTATGATTCCCCTCTTCAACTTATAAATGCCATTTTCAAATTCTGTTAGCAGATCTACACTTCAATTTCATCTTAAATAAATTCATAATGTACATTTTTAATTCCTTGGGCCTGCCTCCTTGTTCGGCCCTCTTCATACCCACCCTCAAACTCATGTCTTGCATTCTCATCAGACTTTGCACTTTCTCAGGCCTCTTTAATTTTAACCAGTCCTTGGTCTCTTTTAACATTCTGCAACTATTCATCTCTCTTTATGTACATATTATACAGTGGCTTTCTTTTATCATGTTTGCAACTATTATTCTCTTATATGCATTACTTCTCATCCTCTTTTCATTATTCATTCAAGCATCCTCTTTCACTGTTCCCATTACATTAGTATAACTACACATATTTCTTTTCACTTTATTTCATGTCCTCTTTCTTTAATGGCTCTTTTCCTTTCCTTCTGTTGGGAGGAAAATAATTATACCTTCTGATTTTTTTCCCATACAGAATGCAGTCATTTTACTTTCATTCTAGTTTTTTTAATTCCTTTCCTTTTCTTCCATTTCATTCCCCTCAATATTCCCTACTAGACATGCTTATTGCAAATAACCATATTCAAAACTAATATCTTTTTCTATGTAGATAACTACCAGATACCATTCTAATTAAGTAACTAATAGCATAATATTTTTCCCTAGGACACATTCATTTACAATATTCACAATTTTTCACAATTCATTTCTGCTTTGGCTATTATGATAATTTACTAAGTCATAACATGCAGTAATAACCAACTTATGGAGGCATCCTATCATACTCCCTTATAACAACAAAGATAGCACTAATTATTTCTGACCTAAATTTTAGCCCTATCATTCATAATGTAACCCTTCGTTTCCTTGCATGTATTCTACAACTTTATTTCACAAGATCAGATTATTTCCTTAACTTTCGAAGCCTCACAACTCCTTAACAAATCTAAGTGGCTCACAAATAAAATAATAATAATTTATATAAAAAGAACACCATTGAACAGAAGAACAAACACCTAATCTTAAATTAGGAAGAATTAATTTCTTTCTTCCATTTTATTCATGAATTCATGCTCTATACCATTTGTCCTCTTACTTCCCAACTTTCAGTCTTCCATATGTCTGTCATCAGCAGTATAGATATTGACTTCTACTGCCCATCATAGCTTTAGTCAGTGAAGGCTTTCACATAATTCTTTTTGGTGAAATAGAGAAAGTGTAAACTAGGTCACCGGTCCTAAAGTTATCTGTGCCACTTGCATCATTTCCTACTCAGGAAGGGCACTACATGTCAGTTTTGGCTCATGAAGCACAATTCTGTCCCCACACAATTATATGCAAGCTAGGTTTTCTACTAGAGAAGCCAAAATGCTGTTGCTCACATCCTACAAACTAGGAGATATTCTCACACATATGCAGGATGCACACTGTCTTAGAGAGAGAGAATTTTGGATAAATATGGGGATTCATCAATTTTAAATGTAAGAGAATATATGACAAACACCATTAAGAAAAATCAGTCCAATGAGCATTAAATTAAAGGAGAATTATCTCTATTCCCTTTCTTCTTTTTTGCTATGCCCCCTTCTGAGCTTTTAATGCCCTGTCTAGCTCTTTGCTGCTCTCTGGAGGGAAGCACAGGATGTTGTGTTTGTACAATAAAATGCAACAAGAAGCAACAGCATCCATACATTGCACTACAGCATAATGTATATTTTGTTTAATTTCAGTTCAATGTGTTGTGCGTATTCAGTCACTTTGATTTGTCATCCTGGTTTATGTTTAGTTGCTGGGCCAATTGTGGCTCACTAAATAAGCCATGTTTAATCAAACCATAGCTTAATGCAATGTGTGAGCCCAGCTTTCCTTCCTCAATCCTAGCCAACCCCAAAACTGCAAAAAGACACATTTCTCAAATTATCCAGGTTCAAAGAAAGAAAGAAACATCCTATTTATTTAAGGAGAGCAGAGACAGATTCAGCATCACAGAGTAGCATTTCTTACATCCCTTATTTTCTTTGTTCTTGATATTCTTATCCACTTCTTTGTCAGAGCTGAGGCTCGCAGAGGGAACTCACAACTTAGCCCCAATAGATCAGCACAAAGAATAGTACCAACTACCTGACAGCATCAACAATCAGCTCTATTTTTGTACTCAAGCATGTTGCAAGCCCTTTCTGTTTATAACTCACCCCCTCTCCTGTGTTTTTAAAGGCAAGAAGAGAAATAACAAATCTTCCCTCCAGAGTCCATGAATTTGTTACCATATATTTGAGAGCATTTATTGATCTGCAAAGAATTCCATATTCTTTGTCTCCTGAGTATTTTATAATTTAGAAAGTTCAGTATTGATGGCCATCCAATCAGAGGGCAGATGGTTTTGCAGCAAGTATCTTGTCTATATCCCCAACTGAACAATAACTCAAATGGATCCTACAAAATATAGGCAGACAACACCTCACTTACTTTGAGTACTTTGATCATTGTATTTGTATGAATGTATTCACTATCCAAAGTGACAATGCCAACAGATAGGAATGCTCCTCCAATAACACTGTCCCCAGACTCCTTTGGCTCACTCTTTAGAGGCATTCTATTGGTTGTTTCTAGTCATTAAGTAGGTGGTTGTCTTGCTAGGCCTGGATGACATACAGATATGAAGAGTCCAGCTTTCAGACTATTTCCTGCTCATGTTTAAATCGTTGTGGTGCTAATGGCCATTTAGCTTTCCTCAAGCTAAATGGCCATTAGCACCACAAAAGTTTCAGCATAGACCCTCTACCATAAAGGATAGGCAAAACATGAGCAGGAAATGGTCTGAAAGCTGGACTCTTATATCTGTATTTCATTCTCATGAGGCAACCACCCACTTAATGGCTAGAAACAACCAATAGAGGGTTTAAATGGGGTATTTCCCGCTCCTTCGGTTGGGAGGAATCAGTATTAATGGCTGTCCCTTGGACACTTAGCTCAGACTCCTTTGAAATCTGCCTTTAGGTCTTCATAGACAAATAATTTTATAATTGAAATGTTGAACAAATTTGTCACATAGCAGACTGATAAAAACTTGGGTGTTTCAAGTAGGGAAGAGTAGTTTGCAACCCTTAAGCTAAAATGCATTGTAATTTGCAAATATGTTTTCCCTCCATGCTGCTAAGCTATAGGCATAGCCGTGTTTCCTAATGTGCATTCACTCATGTTTGTGATAAGTTCTCCATCATTAATTCTTCAGCCAGTTGTATCATCACCCACAATGATGAAAAGTAGAGTGCAGTACATAATATGCAAAGCTGTAGAAGATTCTTAAGGGTGATTGTCTTAGCAGCCATCTCATCATACCTTTTCGGTTAATAGCTAAGGTATCAAAAAGATCACCAGTTTTAACCATGCAAAAAAAAAAAATCCATTAGATTCCATAAGACTCCAGGCAGACTTCCCCAAGTGATTCTCCATTCTTGAAGTGAAAGACTCTTTGAATGTTATGAGCCCAATTCCCACAATAAATTCATCTGACTATGATTATTTTTATCATGACTAAAAAAAACATGGCAACAGCCATTATTTGCTTTGTGTTCAGATGGATAACAAATCAGTACAACCTCAATTTTTTTTAAACTTCTACTCAATCATGTCTGGTTCTTCAAAACTACCTGGACAAGTCCCTGTAGTTGTCTTGGCAAGGTTTTTCAGAAGTGGTTTGCCATTGCTGCCTTCCAAGGGCAGAGATAAAGTGACTGACCTATGGCCACCTAGCTGGCTTTGTACCTAAAACAGGATTAGACCTCACAATCTCCCAGTTTCTAGCCTGATGCCTTAACCAAAATACTAAACTAGCTCTCTCCGTGTTGTTGTAGATGCCATGAATTCCTGAGCTGATCCAATATAATCTTAGCATGGAGGTCGACTTCCCCCAGGACGCATTGTTCTGGATTCTGCAACAATACTACTAAAAGTATCTCAGCCAATAGATTTGTGCAGAATAGTTCTTACTTTAAAAACGTCTTGTTCCAGAGCATCAGAGTACCTCTAAGCTCCTTAAATTGAGGGTATCCAGGAGCAATTATGTATCCAGGCCCCATATGCTTCCTGTGAGTTAATCTTTTCAGAAGAGTGCAGTACATTTTTCCTGTATTTACCTCATTTAACAACATCCATATCCTTCATTGATTTGTGGTTTTTAAATATTTTCCAAACTAGTATCATTTGATGTAGCCAGTTTGTCAAGAGAAGATCAAACCCAAACCCTTTCCAAGTTTGCTTTTCTAGTCCCGTCTCCTGTTCTAAAAGTTGACTTTAGGCTTTCTAATTCAATTCCAAATGCCAGCATGTAAGAAATAAACTTTTTCTATAATTGTACTCCAAACCAAATGATGAAGAGATGGAGTAAGTGTTTTTTTCTCCACCTAGAGTCAGGTATACTATTAGGTATAATAAAACAGATACTCCAGAGATGCATGGTTTAACTTAGTATGTTATGTGGGCTCAGTTGAAATTTTATCAGGTTCAGTTTGAGTTGCAACTCCTTCTTGTGTCCAAATGTGAGGTCTAAAGGAGTCTTGTCTTCCTTGATCTCTAGTACAGTTAGTATTTCTAACCATCCTAATTCTTTCTTGTTAGTGAGATTGCATTTCTGTCCATTGGAAGGTTAGAATTGAATTGAATTGAATTGAATTCTTTATTGGCCAAGTGTGATTGGGCACACAAGGAATTTGTGTTTGATACATATGCTCTCAGTGTACATAAAAGAAAAGATACATTTGTCAGGAATCATAAGGTACAGCACTTAATGATAGTCGTAGGGTACAAATAAGTTGTTCTCCATTGCTGATGACTCATAACACAAGGACCAAGTTTCTCTCCTGGCAGTGAGCCCTGAGAACAAGTTCCAACATGCTGTGTCCATGGCAAACATTGTTTGTCTCTCTCCCTCTGCTCAATAAAATGTAACCAGGTTCTGTTTCCAATAGATGGGCACTACATCCTGAGGTGATAAGGTGTGAACTTCAGAGAATAAAGTGAAATATACAAAAAAGTAAGTGTACTTTTCATACAAATGCAAGGGTCAGAGGACAGACTCTTATTGGCACCCCTCAAAAAGCTTTCCTTTACATCATGAGGTGTATTACAGTTGTGTGTTCCAGCTTGTAGATGACAATGTATAGAGAAATAATTTGGTTAAGTTATTCCTGTAAAAATTAAAATTGTAGTACTTAGAAAATAGATGTATTTATTTCAGCATAGGTTTTTTAAGCCAAAGGCCACTTTATCAGATGTATGCAATACTGAATTCAGTTGTTCATACGTGCATGTATGAAGAATAGTGGAAAATATGCAAAATGTTAGTATAGAGAAAAATATTGAGCAGTGATTTTCACAAAAAACACTTCTGGTATCTTTGCCTTTTGTCAAAATATATTTCCATTTTTTGGATAATATTTTATCTATATAGTTTATGAAAATATAATCCAGTCATGTAAACATTGAATGATTTTTAAACAGGTGTAAGATTTTTTGTTATTTTGTTTTGAGGAGGATTTTTTATGTGGGGGGGAGCTATCCCAATTATTCAAAAGAAAAAAATGTGGTTTTGTGGGTATATACAATAAAGCTTGTTTAATTATTATTTTTTCCCTCAACAATTTTCCTTTCTCCTTTCTAAGGTTATCTATGGCACCTGTGGAAGCCCTGTATACCATTCTTCAAGATGAGATTCAGGCCTTTGAAAAGCACATAAGATGTTGCCAGAAGGCTTTCGATATTCACACTCTTTACAATGTATTGTTGCTACTGCTCCATGAAGATGATGATGTAGTAGAGATTCACAGTCTCCAGCAGTTGGAAAAACTGGTGGAGTCCAAGGAATGTAACAGAGAGGACATTGTGAGAATTACAATTAGTGAAAATAAATCTGACATTGCCAGCTACATTTCTTGGTTTGTCTCTTATGTGAGCTACCTAAGTTCTTTGAAAGAAGAGTTTGATGCCAAAGTTGTGTTTCCTTTGTGTGAGAACCTATATGTTAATGATGACTCACTGGATGGGCTGCCTTTAGGATTCATGAAAGGATGCAGGCCTCACGCCACAGTATCAATAGCACGTACAGCTAGGCAGTTGTTTGCCCTCAGAAGGAAATGGGCCTTGCTCCTGAAAAAGGACTCGATCTGTGAGCAAACCTTTCATCCCCAGAGCCGCCTTGATCTGCAGGGTTTTGCTTACACCCGTCCCTTTGTGAAGATCTTGAGGCTAGTCCCTGATCTTTTTCATAAAAGTTTAGCAGCTGCTGAGCTTACTAAGCAGTGGGTGAAATACCATGCCAGCAGGCATAGCTCCCACCCAGAACATTCACATGCAGTCCTAATCCAGAGGTGTGATGACATAAGAGTGATGAAAGGCAGTCTGGCCCATCCCTGGCATGATGCATCCCTTTACCAGTCTGAACTACCTCTAAACCATCATGACTGTATGAAGACCTCACGACCATCCAAAGCTGACAACAATAAAAATAATATGGACATGTATAAGACGACAATTATCCAAGAAAGAAATCAGCTTCAGGAGACCTATGGAGAGCTCATGTCCCTGCTCTGGCGGGAGGAACGTTCTTGGACACTGGAAGGAGAGATTCATGAGGTAAACCAGAGGATTTCGGTTCTGCATCTGCAGCAGGAGGCCAAGGAAAGTGAACTTGAGCAACAACTCAAGGAAGGCAACTGGAACGTGTCTAGAGCACAGCACCAAAGAAATCTCTGTGAGCTGAATAGACATCTTAGGCTGGAAAAGTATCGCAAGAACATCTTGCAGGGAGATTGGCTACTAGAGTTGGAGGTCAGGCCAATCCTTATACGACCAATTTATACAGTAAGAGTCTAGGTTAATAAGTTGTGGATAATCAAGGATGGTCACAATTCTACCAGCTGTGGAACAAAATGCAGGTCTTCCAATAGCTGTGGAGAATTGGATCCTGAATAAATGAAAAAGGCAGTGTACTATATTTGGAGGGAATAATGTACAGTAGTGGCCAAAATTGTGGAAATCGTTTGGGAAAAGTGTACAGTATTTTTGTGGTTTCATGGCTAATAACACCACTTTTTTTACTAGTACCATAAAATTATATATCAATGGAGAGATAATTTAATCAAGAATGTAATGCAACAAAGTTTGTTCAATTATTTGTATTCTATGAAAGGTTATAGCCAAGTAACCAGAAAAAGGAAGCACAACTTGCTTTGTTTGATATCAGTTAGCTTTCTTTCATCTAATTGTAGCCAATGAGCATGAGTGTTTAGAGAGCCAATCAGGTGTCATCTTGTTTTGATAGTGAGCCAATCAGATCACAGTACGATTCAGATATTGATATCATGTATTGAAGCTGAGAGGAGGACATTTGTCAGATATAATTTTTGTATATCTCATTTTTTCTACTTTTTTCACTTTTCTTCTTTATAACTGCTATTCTAATAAAAAATCCTTCATAAAAGTTATTGCATTAATTTTTTGATTAAATTACCTTTCCATTGATATATACTTTTATGGTACTACTCCCCCCAAAAAGTGGTGTTATTAGTCATCAGACCTCAAAAATACACTTTTCCTAAAAGGTTTCCACAATTTTGGCCATTACTGTATTAATGATCTTGTGTCAAAGAATGGAGGAAATGAATCCTTTTTGTTAGGTGTGGCTGTTAGGCAAAAGGGGTTCTTCTGGATTACTTAATTCTGCTATCATGTGAATGATTCATGTCATTTCTGTTTGCCTTCCAGTTGCAGGAACGCTGCCAGAAACTTATGAGGCTTTTGCAGGTCGAGGAAGAGATTCAACATGATCTCCTGCCAGCTGAGAGAATTGATTCACCCGCTTCCTGCAACTCAGTGGGCCTGAACATATTGAGTTCTTGTCCTTGAGAATGAAGAGTGCTCTAGCCTACAGTGATACCGTTAATGTAAATTTGGTTTCAGAGGAAATTCCCCATCTCCCTTTCCCCCACCTTTATATTACATAATATAATCACCTCAGTCCTAGCTTCGTAAGCTGTACTGTAATGTGTTTTACTAAGGGCTGCCATTGATGATTGTCTGGAAGCTGCAGCTGATGCAGACTTAGTAATGCATCCCTTATCATGGATGTATATAATGTAATGCTAGACTATATCTATAAAAGTCCAGTCAATAAGGTGAATAGTGAAAGATGCTAGGAATTACAATTCAATAACAGCTCATGTTTCTCACCCCTGATAAAATAATTTAATTCATTGTTGGTATCCTTGATACTTTGGAATAGGGGAAAGTGTATATGATTACTGACCAAAATATCTCATCATAGAGTCTTGCTTATTGGAAAGTGAACTCGGAAAAAAAAATACTGTTTCAGCTATTTCAGCTCACCACAACTAAACCCAAAATTTCTGTTGCTAAGCAAGGCAGTTGTTAAGGGAATTTTGCCCCATTTTACGACCTTTCTTGCCACAGTTATTAAGTGAATCACTGCAGTTCTTGTTAGCATTATGGTTGTTAAGTGTTGCTTCCCCTTTGATTATGCCTGTCAGAAGGTCACAAAAGGTGATCACATGATCCTGGGACATTGCATCCATCATAAATATATGCCCATTGCCGAGTGTATGAAGTTTGATCACCTGACCATGGGGATGCTGCATAGTTGTAAGGGTGGAAAATGGTCACAAGCCAACTTTGAACAGTCACTAAATGAATGGTTGTAAGTCAAGACTATCTGTAATTCAAATTTGCAAACAGTTCATGCGGTACAGAATAGTTGCACAATTGTAAGACCCTTTTTTGTGGTAAGGGCAAGATGAACAAGTAGGACTGCTTTGCTGTGGTTAGACAAGTCATTTTTTTCCTCCTGGAATTCTACAATAGTGAGTTTATCAAGGGGAATCACATTCTTGGTTTGGGAGTGCACTGTATGAGTTGAAATGACCCCTTCCTTGGTATTAAGGAAGTATTTTCTCAGGGCAGAATTTCATCCACCAAAAGGCTCTTTGGTTGAGCAAAGGAATGGAAAACAGGAACCAGAAACTTTGTTCTGGAAATAACCAAATCTCAAACAAGAAGCACGGGTATTGATGAAATCAGTCATGACTTAAAGTCATGGCAGTCAAAAAATTCCTGAACTAGCTGAAACAGAGACACACATTGCTGACAAAGTTCAACTCTTTGTCTAGCCTATTTTGGATCTGGAGCATTAGGGTATTCTGGGATTTTCTCCTACATCTGCTGTCAGCCCTCAGGCTGCCATCCAGGGGGAACCTGTCCATCACTATGCCCACCACTAACGCTGCCACGTTGATGTTGCCTCTCTGATGTCATTGAGCCTGTAGCTGCATGTGGCTCTTCTACTCGGTGACGGTGGGTGGGTGTCATCTGGGTGGAGTTGTGGGTGGAGCTGGGTGGGATAATGGTGTGTGTGTATATACATACATACATACATACATACATACATACATACATACATATATGTTGTATTTCTGCTGATAAATAATATATTCATATATATTATATATATGGGTGATGGTGTTAACTTGGTTAGAACTGACTTGGATTTGATTACCTTTGTATCATTGTCATTTAGTGCTGGTTATCACGTAGTTTCTTAGATAGAGATAAAAGTTTTTCACCAAACAAATGAATCTCTGTTTGTATGCAATGTGAATGCCGGACCATGACATCTGCAATGACTAGAAATACTCACTTGTCTTATTCAAGCAGGTTGCTGCCGTTTCCAATTTGTTGAACCTCGCAGTCATCATAAATGCAAGCTGTTGTTGCACCTTGTAGAAAGGGTGACCCAGTAAGTTCTCCTAGCTCAGGGGAGAGCAAATCATGGGTTGCATACTGTCCTGGAGCACTCCAGAGTTTGCATTCTTCACATCCTTGAGTCAGTAGAAAAATAGGTTGACCTAAATGGTGTTATCCCCATTGGATTTATGGATTTAATACAGGGAAGTTTCAAGCAGCAATTTCTTTTCATCCTTTATTCAACATCACTTGCTAAGCAGGAATCCTCCTTCACATCCAGACAGTGGAACCATACAGTAAAGTGGGGTGGAATTGGCAGGATTTCGCCTTAGTTCAAATTTCATCTTAGTAAATAGCATAATCAAATTATCTTCAATATAGTTGTAGTCTTACCAGCTCTGTTGTCTATAATATGGAATTAATAATATTGGCCAATATTATTAGCCAATAATATTGGCTAACTTTGCAGGATTGAATTCAACAGGTAAGTTTAATACTATGTGTTTTGAACTTATAAACTCCCATATGTTGCCTCAATTGGGAGGCAAGGGAGGGGGAAATGATGAAACAGGCATTGTGATATCGCAGTATAAACTCTTCTCCTAAAGAATACAGAAAAACAGAATTGGAGGTCTTCTAGTTCAACCCCATGCTGAGGCAGGCAAACTATACAATTTAAGACAAATTGTTGTCCAATTTCTTGTTAAAAACTTCCAGTGTTGGAGCATTCACAACTTCTGAAGGCAAGTTGTTCCATTGATTAATTGTTCTAGCTGTCAGGAAATTTCTCTTTAGTTCTAGGTTGCTTCTCTTCTTGATTTGTTTCCATTCATTGGTTCTTGTCCTGTTCTCATGTGTTTTGGAGAATAGCTTGACTCTCTCTTCTTTGTGGCAACCCCTGAGATATTGGAACACTGCTATCATGTCACCCTTTTCCTTCTTTTCATTAGACTAGATAGTCCCAATTCCAGCAACCGTTCTTTATATGTTTTAGCTTCCAGTCCCCTAATCATCTTTGTTGCTCTTCTGTGTACTATTTCCAGAGTCTCAACATCTTTTTTATAATATGGTGACCAAAACTGGATGTGGGGGTCTATGACAATTCACCACAGCCAGGTCACTGTGGGACAACTCACTGTGGGACAAGAGTTACACTAATATCAAAGCAATGGTAGAATAGAATAATTAAAGAAGGAATGCAAAACGAGGGACAAAATGAAATGTGAATGATAAAAATTAAAATATTTTTATTTATTTTAAATAGTTAAATTAAATTGTTAAATTGTTCCATGACAACTCGTCCCACGGCGAGTTGGCCATGGTGAATTGTCCCGTGGTGACTTGACTACAGCGAGTTGGCTGCAGCGAATTGTCCCATTCTGTTCCAAGGGTCATCTTATCAAAACATTATAGATTGGTATTAACTCCTTCTATACTTGCATTGTAACATTGCACACAAGTAAGGGGCACAGCATGCCTTGTGATTGCATTTTTTTTCTGATGAAATATTAGCTTGCTGTAGGTTTCCTCCTGTTACGAATGCTGGTATAGTGGTTAAGGTGCTGGCCTAGAAACCAGAAGAGGGTGAGTTCTAGTCACCCTCTTCTGGTTGCAGCTCCGACCCTGTGGAACGATCTCCCCGTTGAGATCCGTACCCTCACCACCATCCAGACCTTCCGCGCAGCCCTCAAGATCTGGCTCTCCCAGCAGGCCTGGGGATAGGTTCCCAATTCACCCGCCCGAGTGTTGATTGCTGAACGAAAGTTGTGTTTTATTATTTTTCTTTGTTCACATTTTGTTTTGTTTTTTGATACTGCACCCCCCTCCCTCGTGATTGTAAGCCGCCCTGAGTCCCCTCAGGGAAAAGGGCGGCCTATAAATTTTAATAAATGACAAATGACAAATGCATAAAAGGTGGTCAGTCACTCTCAGTCCAACCCTCCTCACAGGGTTGTTGTTGGGAAAATAGGAGAAGGGAGCATTAGAAATGTGTGCTGCCTTGAATTCTTTGTCAAAAATAATAAAGGCAGGATAAAAATAAAATAAATAAATAGAAAGCTGATAATCAGCTGATGATGCTCTTAATAATTTAGAAATTATTTCACAACTGTTCGCGGCTTTTCCTAAAATTTGCCAAGGAAAAGAGAAATAGGGGCTTTGGGATATACACTGAAGTTTGAATAAACTTGTCTATAAAACTTGGGCCTAAATGTATTTAATTAAGAAGTATGTTTTTTATTTCAGGTGGAACTGTTTTCTGTAATAAAATTAAGACAGGGGCCTGAAAAACCCTTTTAGAAGGATCATGTGGAGTACTGAAATGCAGGAACAATATTTTACCATTTTTTCTAGTTTGTTTCTTTTCACAAAGTCCCAATGAATTTTTCTTTCTTTCTGGTTCCTCATCTGGAGCAACCTTGTAAATTTTGCTTACATTATAAGCATTTACATAGTATGTACAGTTGGCAGTTTTTGCACCCATACTATACCTATCTTGAGAAGATAGACAGATAGAGATGATAGATGGATGGCTAGATGGATGGATGGATTGATTGATTGATAGATATGTTACTATTTTATATGGAGTTGTGCATTTGTCTTTTCTTTGATCCTAAACTGGAGTACATTTAAATGAAATTTTGAGTACAGTCTAATGAACAGAAAAAAATGGACAGGCATAGCTTCTTTGGTGTGGGAAGCAGAACCCATGCGATGCCTGCATAAAAATCAAGCAACTGAATTCGGTGTTTCTAATTACGAGATTTTTGCTGGCAAGCCAAGGACAGGTGTCTGGCTGAAATGTCTGAAAGGCAACAACAGTCAGAGTAGATTATTTGGATCTGCTGTCAGAAACAGGAACATCTTTCATTTATTTATAACCTGGACTGAGGCTTAAGGAATGCCAGAACAGCCTTGCTAATAATCATCTAAAGAAAAGGCAACTCAGAATGCATATACATGTGTGACAGTGGGAAGGGACAACTTTAATTGAATCCTTTTCTTTGATTCTACTTGAATAGAGGTGTTGTTGTTTTTTGCTGGATTTTCCATTTCAGGAGCATATAAAAGGAACCAGGCACAACGTACCAGTGAAAGGTTTATTGGTGCAGCCATATCCTTCCTATTACATTCAGAAGAGTTGTATTGGGGTCTTTGCCCCGACAGTTCAGATTTGCTACACAGGGCACAATGGAGGTCACTGTCTGTGGGTGGGGTAGACTGGCAGCCAGCTGGGAATGATTAGAGGAATATATATACATATATGGCCTCATGACAATCCAGCCCTCAACAGGTAACCCCTGAGGTAGGTGGGTAGGGACAGCCTCCATTTTACTAACAGAGAGAGGCAGTGGAGCAGAGTGGTGCCATGAACCAAAAACCTATGCCATATGGTTTGCTGCCTCACTAGAGGCAAGAGTCAGGCTTGGCCTTTTGTGTATATCTTTTATTCCACGTACATAGAACAGATTTATGGAACAGGACTTCACAGTTCATAAGAGTCCCTGCATATTGACCCAATAGGATAGCACTTCCGGAATCTTGCTCTGAACGTTTGCTGCATGGTGTTTGTGCATATGTTTGGCCTATGAATCAAGCACAAATGCAATGTACATGACTGAATGAATGCAACTGAAAAGGGAGCAGGCTTTTCAGATGCTAAAAGTTCAAATTTAGTGAACAAAGCCAATGCATCTTTTGTGCAATTTAGCTTTGTCACAAAATCTGATCTTTATATGGCAACTGTAGAAGAAAGTAGCAGGACTAAATTGAAAGAGAACTAGGCAGTTGTCAGCGGGAGATACAAGGGTGATATGGGCCTGAGAAAAAGGCAGAAGGTTTTAGGGTCAGGTAAAATCCAGGAGCTAGAAACTATTGCTTTGACATATCAAAAGGCAAATGAAGACAATCCTTTATCCCTGTAGAAAGCTTGTACAATACAATGTATATTTTGCATTCTACAAATGCAGAATATTTTAGCTCTCAGAGCCATCATTCTTATTCATTAATTATCAGGGCCAAACCATCAGTAGCTTTTCTGGAGAAGTGACTCTGTTGGCTCAGCTAGGGTTGCTTAAAGAAATACTAAAATGAGTAATGCAATGACCACGGATAGACTAAAGAACAAAGCACGAGGAGCAATGAAGGTAAAACATGGAAGAATACTAAGTGGAAAGGAGGTGACTGAGTACAACAAGAAGGCTTGGTGGATCAGATAATTAACCAGATTAGGTTTCAGACTTAGCTTCTGTGATTCCAAATTGTCTGGTTGCATGTTTGACTCTCTTTGCAAGAGGGGAGAAAAACAGCATGAGAATACTGTAAAATCTTTTTGGATGATCTCACTTAGAACCATATCCATCATTCAATTTTTACTCCATCATTAGTCAATTTGTTCCTGATATCCAGCCTGTGTCATCAAATTTTACCTGCACTTCTTCCTTCCCTGTGTGAATGGATTTGCTTCCTAGATCACCCCAACACTTTGGACAACCAAGGAAACAGCAAACATAGGCACAGTACTTGCCAAACTGATGCAGGTGCCCACGAATATTGCACAAATACCACATTCCACTTGTTGAACACATCATGGTACTGAAATCCTTGCTGGCAGGCATTACAGTTTGTGGTCTCCAACAGTCCTTATTGCCTTTCCTCAAAAGGAAAGGATCAAAAGTTCCCATAAACATGAAATCCCAGGCAAGGATATCATGCAGAAGAGCAGATGAAGCACACTCTCTTAAACAATCATGAGACTAAGTGGCTAAATTTCAATAAGGAAACATCAGCTATTCTTCCACTTCCTGCTACCACACCAGAAAACTGTTAATTCTGAAAAAAAAAGTATTGCCCTCAACATTCCAAAAGGTTTACTTGCCTCTTCCTTTGTTAACCTGCTGCTATTTTTCCCACTGCAAAATAGTTTAATCTGCTTGACCTCTCTAGACAGGAGACTAATAACAACTGGCTAAGGTGTCTACGTATTCAGATCAATATATGGCACAGCACTACAACAAGGTCTGTTCAGAAGGAGCATGGGTGATAGTGACTGGAATTATATTCTGTTTCTGTCCATAAGAAGGCAGCAATTCCTCTTGCTCTGCCTTGCCCAAGTTCTCTTCTGATCTGGAGCTTCTGGGAGGGTTATGACTCAGCTGCCAATTGGACTAGACCTATGATCAGTTCAAAAGCCACTGCAGGAACAGCATGAGGAGAACAGCTTATCCCATAATGCCAGGAAAGAACTAGTAGACATATAGCAGCCTGCTCATACTGGCATGTGAAGTTCATTGTATTCATCTCGCCCATCTTCATCAAAGTTTGGCTCTGCATCTTCCGAGTCTAGCTGCAAGTGAGAGGGAAGAAAGGAATAAGTATCCATTCAATTACAGTGGGTATCTCTGTTACAAGTCAAAAGCGTTGGGGATGTTGGAGGATGGTCGAGAGCTATCTGGGAAAATGTGTATCTGCTATTCTAATGCAGTAAGGAAGACAAATATTAAATTGCTTGTTCTTCCTCTTCAAGTGGTATCTGCATGGCATACTTTATAGCAATAGGACTTAGACATATATACCACTTCACAGTGCTTTTACAGCCCTCTCTAAGCGATTTACAGAGTCAACCTATTGCCCCCAAACAATCTGGGTCTTTATTTTACCGACCTCAGAAGGATGGAAGACTGAGTCAACTTTGCGCTGGTGAGATTTGAATTGTTTAACTGCAGCTAGCAGTCAGCTGACGTAGCCTGCAGTACTGCACTCTAACCACTGCGCTACCTCACCACCTTATAGAGCATGCTATCCATTTGGCGAAAGTAAATGTGCATAATGATCAAATAAAGATTAGTTCTCTTAATATCTTACCGCTTTCAGTTCTCTTTCGTGAAAGAAACGTGGCAACAGGTATCGCCGTAGAGGAACTGTCATGATCAGGACAAACGGGAAAGCCAGTGATGCCACTGTGGATTTTACCACCCATAGCAATACAAGGCAGGCTAGTTGGATGCATGTGAAGAGATTCATTCGCCAAGTCTTCACCTGAAGGAGAAAAACGTGTTAAGAAATCTTGTGCACAGAAGCAACAACCTGCTTGCAAGACAAAGATTGATAACCAAAAAAAAAAAACGGAACTTGAAAATAATAACAACATTATGAAACATCAACATCTGCCTATCCCATGTCCTTGGGAAGGACTCGATGGGAGGACAAAAATGCCAAATCCAGTCTGAAATCTGGTTGACTGTGCGGTGAACAACAACAACAATAATAAAAAAATTGTATGTTTGAGCCCCAGTGACTCTCAGTGAAGAAAACTATAGGAAAAAAACAACAGGAATAGAAACATTAGACAATAACTATTATTAAAACACACAGTCTCTATATTCTTAATAGCAATAGCAGTAGACTTATATACCGCTTCATAGGCCTTTCAGGCCTCTCTAAGCGGTTTACAGAGAGTCAGCATATTGCCCCCAACAATCTGGGTCCTCATTTTACCCACCTTGGAAGGATGGAAGGCTGAGTCAACCCTGAGCCGGTGAGATTTGAACCGCTGACCTGCTGATCTAGCAGTAGCCTGCAGTGCTGCATTTAACCACTGCGCCACCTTGGCGCAGTGGTTAAAAAATTGTTTTGATGATGCCATCCCAATCTCCATTTACTACTTCTACCTGCAGACATTCTTCTCTTGCCATCCAATGGATTCATTGTTTACCTTCTCAATTCCCCTGAAAATATACTACAGTACCTTGATAACATAAACGTGATCAGGGTGATGCTTGGATGGCATGAAGATCAGGAGGAGCCTTTCATATAACTGAATGCCAGTCAAAGATGTCACGCCCATATACAGGAAAACCCCAAACAGCACAGCCAATGGAATCTGACGTAGTATACTTCCCATGGCAATGGAAAGACCTGCAAATAGCACAGAATGTTCCATTTTCTTTCAAAAAATACCTATATAACTATAGTGAGAATATAAGACAATGCCTAAAATGGCACATGTAAATTTTCAAGGAATTCAGAAGAATGGCGCTGGCAGAGAGATACAAATATAGTGGTACCTCAGTACTCAACTACTTCAAAACATATCAAATTTGGTATTCAACACATTTTGATGTTAAAATGTTGTCCTGGTACTCAGCATTTGTTTGCTATTCAACACATTGCAATAGAAAGTAGGGGACAGCTGCAGAAGACAGACGGAAAGTCGTCTATGCTGGGAAGATTGCTGACACAGGAAAAATAGGAAATCCTTCCCGGCTGAAACAGTGTCATGTCACATGGTTAGTTTGGTACTTTGAGTACTTGTCATGCCTCCTGGAAACACATAAGGGTGAGTACAGATAGTCCTTGAGTTATTATCATAATTGAGCCCAAAATTTCTGTTGCTAAGTGAGACATTTCATAAATGAATTTTGCCCCATTTTATGACATTTGTTGCCATAGTTGTTAAGTGAATCATTGCAGTTGTTAAGTTAGTATCATGGTTGTTAAGTGAATCTGGCTTTCCCATTGATTTTGCCTGTCAGAAGGTCACAAAAGGTGATCACATGACCCTGGAACACTGCAACCGTCATAAAGATGAGTCAGCTGCCAAGCGTTTGAATTTCAATCGCATGACCAGTGGGATGCTGCAACAGTCATAAATGTGAAAAATGGTCATGTCACTTATTTCAGTGCTGTTGTTAACTTCGAAGTCACTAAATGAACTGTTGTAAGTCAAGGACTACCTGTACCGAGGTACCACTGTATACAGATTCATAGTTTGGAAGGCAGAAGAAGATCTGCTGATTTTATTGTTTCTATGATTCTGAGAAAATCATCTGCTCAAACCTCCAACCCAACTAAAATATATATTAAACAGAAGATGGTGGCTCAGCAGATTAATCTAACTTCATCAAGTGAACATAATCACAGAGAACATATTCCTCTGAGAGGAACTCACCAACAAGACCAGCAATGAGCACTCCTGTCACACGTTGTTCTTTCACTTCCTTGATCTTTGGCTTCTCACCAGGTGCTATGGCCTTGCTCATTACAGTAAGGGCATTGACATGAGTGATAGAACGGACAGTGGCAGCCGTGAGCCAAGGCAATCCCAAAAGGGCACAAAGTCCTCCCATTGTCCCAATAAGCAGCAAATCAAGATGGAAGCCTGACCCCTTCAAAAGCTTCCGTTCCTTCTTGCTGACAATCAGACTACAAAAAATGGCAACAGAACATACGTGAGTTTCAAAAACACTCTAACACTGCTTTGCTTTACTAAGGGAAATATAAAAAAGCCATGGTCTTAAATGTTTTGCAACAACTTGTTTGTTTTTTTAGTTAGTAAAGAGATGGGGCACATTGGCAATAAATGAAAAAGCAGAGCCAGCAATTAAATTCTATACTGCAGATAAAGCTTCCTGTGTTACATGCTCATAATAGTTACTGGAAGCAATGAGAACATTCTTGTGCAATGTGGACAGAAATAATTTTTAAAATCCTCATTGCTGTGTGTGTGTGTGTGTGTGCGCACCCGTGTGTGTGTGTGCGCGTGCGCCCATGCTGGTCTTATTGTATTCGGGTCTTATCCCATGTAAGATTGAGATTGTCTTGGCAACGTTTCAGCAAGGTCCCACTTGCCATCTCCAGGCTAGTGTTTTTGGCTTCGTGCTTAACACCAGCCTGAAGATGGCGAGTGGGACCTCGCTGAAATGTTGCCAAGACAATCTCAATCTTACATGGGAAAAGACCTGAATACAACAAGACCAGCATACCTATACCTGTGAAAATCTAGGATGGTAAATATGAGTAACCCAATCTATAGCATAATGGTCTGGCACTTACGTGGTGATCTGGGTTTCCATAAAGATAAGGATGAAGACGAGTAGTGCAGGAATGGCAGAAGCAAACATCATCCACAGGGGAAAAGGCTGCTGGCTTCCTAAGGGATGGATGAACCAGCCCCGTTTATCTGGGGCTGTAACTGACAGTACTGAGGGCACATTCAACTTCTGTAAGGAGAATATAACATATCAAGACACCAAATGTAAAAATAGGCATGAGATAATGGCACATATGTATCCACACAGCTTTTTAATTCTTAATAAACCCTAGCCCTACCAGTGTTGCTATGCATGTACAGAACTCCCAGCAGCCCACCCCTTATATTTGTACACCATTTAATCCAGGGATTAACTGTTTATCTTTATAACAGAAGCCAACTAGGAAGAAAAACAATCTTATATGGCTCAATTCAAAATATTTCCTAAATAATCTCAATAGTTAATATGTCTGTGTGTATAGTTTTTAGCCTTAAATTGGTTTCTCTATGAAATCTAGATGGGAATTTTAGCTTTTAACTACACTAAAGACATGCCTGCTTCTATCATCACAATTATCCTAACTCTCCAGATTCACACCACAACATAACATTTGGTCCTATTTGGAAGACCAGACAAACAAGTAATTGTCCTTAGATGACTCCACATTTAACAAAACCTCCCACTGAAGCAGAGGTCAGCTGATCAATACATCATACAACATGACTAGGACACCCTTTATTTTCTGCATGGCAGCCTTCTGAACTCCTGAATGTTAAAAGGCATAAATTCAGAGTTCTGCATGCACAAGGTTAACTCCAATTTGATGGAGTTAGCAGAGATGGCCAAACTGATTGAAGAAAAAAATACAATTACTTTTGTTTCTTGGAAACTTGGAAATTACTTGGAAACCGCTTCTGATTTTGGGCTTGAGGAGGAAAAAAATGACACTTTGATTTTGGGTTTGATCGATTAATGGGTTTATTGTTATACAAGTGACTAGTTTGTAATATTATTATGTAAAAGTAAAAAGTTGAGGTTTGATGTTACTATCTTATTATTCTACTGCAATGAAGGGAATTGGAAGTCAATGCCTTTTCTTTCTTTTTTTCCCTTTGCCATACACTTTTCCCTTTCCCTTTTTCTGCTCTATTTTCCAACTATTTCCTTTTGTATTTTGTATTATATATTATACACTAATAAAAAATTAAAAAGCAAAAAGATTAACTCCAAATGCCTAGAAAAATCAATGTATTTTAGTTCCCATGAGATGGTGAATACTTTGGACAAGCAACACCAACCTGTGTATATGTATCGGTAATAGTATAGTCTACCAGAACCATGACAAGTATGGAAATAGGGATTCCAAAATCTCCAATGATTCTCCGGACCTATAGAACAAACATGGGAGATAACAATGAACATAAGATAAGTTGGAGATATTACTGGGGGATCAAATCTACCTTCTTAACCCAATTTTTCCCAACTTCTGAAGAAATGTCCCTTATGACATAGAAGGGCAATTCTAAGTAAAAATACATTAATAGGGTAATAATACACCTTTTGAAGGATAATAACTACATCTTTAATACTCTATGTCTCTTTATCTCTCCATTGCCAGTTCCATTGAACCTACCTGGCCAGGTTCAAGATGATTTATTTTGAACACTCTCCAGGTTTAAAACAACTCAGGGGCATTTTCACTTTTAAATATAGTGGAAACTGAGTATTTGCAGGGAGAAGAGGGAATATCTTTTGATTCCATAGCTATGATTTTGGCCAAGCTATCTATTAAGAAATTCACAAAGAAAGACTACTTCATTTATTATTTTTGGGGATCCTAATTTTATTGTGAATTAGAATGAAAAAGACAGATAAATCAGCTGAAATAGTTGCATGGGAGAAAAGCCACAATACATTTTTACTCAGAACCAGATCTTAGGTTTACCTTTCCTCCCAAAAAACGGCTGTTCTTAAACTTGCGCATAAAAAAGGCAATGAAAAATGTCCCCAACATGAGGATGAGGGATAGAAGTGCTGTGTTGGGTTGCATTCGGATATCAAGGGCTGTAGAATCGGCAGATAATATGCTAGTATTCAAATTTCTTTGAAGATTTGGTGGATAGAATCGCAGCAAAGGATGTTCTGCAAATATCTGGGAACACAGTATAGGGAAGAAAAGCATTTACTACTGTATCACTCCTTTCAGCCACAGAAATTGTAGCTGTTAAAACCTTTTATTTAGAGCCAGAATGACAGCGGGTAGTTTTAAAAAAGATCAAAACTAGTAAAGAGTCACATGCCTATCGGTTATTTTAAACTGAATCTGACAGCTGATATAAGCAGCTAATCACAAATTCTTTGGAGATAGGCTTACCTTGTACAGTTTGTAGAATGTTTCATAAATGAAGATGAGGGAGATGAGGAAGGCAAAAATCTCCTGGGTGAAGGGTGTAATGTAGCGCACTAAGAAGCTGCCTTCAGCAGCTACAATAATGATAATGAAGACAATGAGCCAGAAGCCAATCCACACCCGACCTGTCAAATACTCGATGTTCTGGCTCTGACAAAACTGGCAAAATAAAAATAAAAATGGGAGTTTAGAGACATCACCTAAGTCTGCCTTCTAACCTTGCATAGTTTCCTAGCCTGTCCTCGAAAACACCCCATAATATGATCTCCTAAGTGTCCGTTTTTTCAAGAAGACAACACTAATTGAAGTTTATCAAAAACTGCATAAGATTGCAGTAGAGATAATATAAACTCTAATTTGTATATGGAGGAAGTTTCAAAGAACCCACAGTGGGTTCCACATAGCCTATTTCCCAACATCCACTGTCTTGTTCTATTAAGCCTTACTAGGCTACTTTGAGATAGAATTGCAATTTATTTACCCAACCTTTCTTCCAGTTTAATACACTATAGAATACTAGCCACATGATTGCCAAACCTGCAGAAGTTACAGAGAGACCCTCTGGGTGCACAGTTCTTGCAGGCAAAGATAAAAAACATTCAAAGCAGCAGCAAAATCAGCCATGTTGGTCATTGATTAAGATACGGCTATAAAAATTGAATAAATATATAAATTTTTGCTGTATACTATTATAAAGCAACACATTACCATCTTAGCTAAGGCAATGAATTTATTTTAAGTTATTAAATTGAGACCAATGCTCTTATCCTAGGTACAATTTGCTGAAGTATGAATGCACAACAATTGACAACTATTGGATCTATTTGTGGAGATTAGAAAACTGTTTTTTTTAAAATAATATGAACCATCACTAGCTTTAAACAGGCCAAATCTAGATGTTACTTGAGCAGCATAATGGCTTCATAAATACATGCTACCAAAAAGATCAAGTCTTTGTGTAGTATGGCTCCTATATGTTATGACGTAAAAACACCCATATTGGTAGCCAACTTTAATGAGATAGTAAAAATAGTTTCAGCATAGCTGAGAAACACTTCATACAAATCATTTCTCACATGTCTTATCTGTTCAGTATTTTGACAGCAACTGTAATACCCAAATAATGTGTGAATTAGACTATAAATGAGCTTTACAGGGATATTATATGTATGTATGTATGTATGTATGTATGTATGCATGCATGCATGCATGCATGCATGCATGTATATGTATATGTATATTTGTTTGTTTTCTGAGGTTTTTCAGATGGTGGGTTTCCTCCCCGTAGAGGTACGATATTTGTTTATAATATTATATATATATATATATATATATATATATATATATATATATATATATATATATATATATATATATATATATATTATAATATATATAATTAGAGATTGTTAAAGTAATAAGCAAGGATTTTTTAATACCTTGTAAAAAGCTTCTTCAAAGACCAGCAGGGGCCCTGAGAAACCAATGATAAGGAGTGGCTGTGCACTCAAAAGTGAAAAGAGCATGCCCAATACTGATGTGGAAATAATCAATTCTGAAACACCCATGAGACCATCTGTCTTCTCACCTGTAAAGAGAAAGCAATGCCTTTAGGATACATTGCAATTTTGCAGTTATAAATAACAATGCTGTTTCTTTTCATATCTGGGGTTTGCTCAGATCCGGACAGGCTTGGACTCTGACTGGGTAGATTCGGGCGAGTTGACGGGGATGAATCTTGTGGAGACCATCTGGGATGAGTTTGATCCTGTGACCCCCAAGGGCATGGACAGGATTATGGGGAGACTCAGTGCTACCACTTGTGTGCTGGACCCGTGTCCCTCTTGGTTAGTCTCGGCTTCCCGGGAGGTGACATGAGGCTGGCTCCAGGCGATTACCAACGCTTTGTTGAGAGAGGGGTTCTTTCCCACCGCCTTGAAGGAGGCGGTGGTGAGGCCCCTCCTTAAGAAGCCTTCCCTGGACCCAGCTTCTTTAGCCAACTATTGTCCGGTCTCCAACCTTCGCTTTGTAGCGAAGGTTGTTGAGAATGCGGCAGCACGTCAGCTTCCCCAGTCCCTGGATGAAGCTGTCTACCTGGATCCATTTCAGTTGGGTTTCAGGCCTGGATACAGCACGGAGACGGCATTGGTCGCATTGGTCGATGATCTCTGGCGGGCCCGGGACAGGGGCTGCTCCTCTGACCTGGTCCTATTAGACCTCTCAGCGGCTTTCGATACCATCGACCATGATATCCTACTGCGACGACTCGAGGGGTTTGGAGTGGGGGGGCACCGTTTTTACGGTGGTTCTCCTCCTACCTGTCGAATTGGTCGCAGTTTGTGTTGACTGAAGGGCAGGGATCGACCTCGAGGCGCGTCACTTGTAGGGTGCCCCAGGGGTCGGTTCTCTCACCCCTCCTGTTCAACATATATATGAAACCACTGGGTAAGATCATCCGTGGTTTTGGGGTATGGTATCATCAATATGCTGATGATACCAACTTTTCATCTCTCCCCCAAACCACCCAAACAATGCCCTTGACGTGATGTCCCGATGCCTGGAGGCTGTGCAGATCTGGATGGGGAGGAACAGGCTCAAGCTCAATCCCTCCAAGACGGAGTGGCTGTGGTTTCCGTCATCCTGATTTGTGCATCTTGTTCCATCTTTGATGATAGGGGGAGAAATTTTAGCCCCCTCAGAGAGGGCCCGCAATCTGGGCATCCTTCTGGATACGAGGCTTAGTTTAGAAGAACACCTGACGGCCGTGACCAGGGGGGCCTTTTACCAAGTTCGCCTGGTATGTCAATTGCACCCTTCCTGGATCGGGATGCTCTGTGCACAGTCACTCATGCCCTTGTCCTTTCTCGCCTGGACTACTGTAACACTCTTTACATGGGGCTGCCCTTGAAGAGCACCTGGAAGCTTCAACTGGTCCAGAATGTGGCTGCATGGGTTATCATGGGGGCACCTAGGTACTCCCATGTTACACCCCTTTTAGGCGGCCTGCACTGGTTGCCGGTTGTCTTCCGGGTGCGATTCAAGGTAGTAATTATGACCTTTAAAGTGCTCCATGGCTTAGGCCCAGAGTACCTGCGAGACCACCTACTGCCACCGGTAGCCTCCCATCATCCAGTGCGATCCCACAGAGTTGGCCTCCTCAGGGTGCCGTCGGCCAGACAGTGTCGGCTAGTGATCCCCAGGGGGAGAGCCTTCTCTGTGGGAGCGCCTTCCCTCTGGAATGAGCTGCCCCTGCAGCTTCGTATAATCCCCGACCTCTGGTCCTTCCGACGCACCCTAAAAAGTTGGCTTTTCCAGCAAACCAGCCTGGCTGAACAAAACAAAATTAATTATTGATCACTGTTAATTTTAATTTGATTTTTTAAAAAAAATATCATTGTCAATTTTAATTGGGTTTGGGATATTCTATTTAATTTTTTTTAAACTTTTGTATTATGTGTTTCTTTTAATGTTGTACGCTCCCCTGAGTCCTTGGGAGAAGGGCGGCATATAAATCTAATAAACATAAACCTAAACCTGGGGTTTAGAGAGACAAAAACACTTTTTTTCTCAATAGCCCCTGCTAATGAGTCCTTCCATACATATCTATTCTATTATTACACCTGGATTCTGGAATAGATTAAATATGGCCCACAATTGCATCTGTAAGAGACATACACAGAGAAATACCCCACCTCACACATATCCCAACCCTCCAGCTAGGTTCTTATATCACACTAAATTTGATTTATTTAAGCACAACATGTTGAATAATCTATTATTGCCTGAGTCTATATACTGTGTTATGATTCATGGCTAATAAACCACAATGGCTAGACTCATTTAAAGTAAAACTAAATAAACAACATTATGGCTTAATGCAATGTATGAAGCTATCCTATGCACATAATTCTTAGGGCCAAACAACTGATGTTCAATCTGTTCCATCTCTATTGGCTCTGAAGAGGACTGACAATAACTAGTTACTTATGAGCAACTGTGATTTTACAGTGGTCATCTGTGAATTCACACATTATAGGTTCTATATCTGTTCAATATGCTGTCAGGAACGCTTCAGAACTATTTTTTTTGGCAACCTGTGTTAATCATTAGATAGAATATAGATCAATCTTCCACTGAAATCCTTAGCTCTGCTTTTTCAAGAGGCAACTGGACTTTTTGGCTTTTCTTTGAGCTCAGAGCTGAAGAAGCTTCTTGGATGAGATGCGAAATGTCTTCAAAGAAAAAACAGAAAGTCCAGTTGCCTCTTGAAAAAGCACTTTTGGGACAACCATGACTTGGATGATTGAGAATCCCCTTAGACACTTAGCTCTGGAACATTCCAAGGTATAGGGAATAGCCATATATGTGAATTAGACAAACCCTCTTGAAAAAATATAAATTAGAGTAGAATTTAACTGACAGATTTTGAACTGATTCATTCAGCAAAATCATATGGTGAACAAACAATGTCAATTGCCTATCTGCTTCCAAGTGAACTCACTGCAGTGGTACCTACCTTTAAATTCTTTAATCAGAGCTGGATAACCTTTTTTTTCCTTTCAACAACCCCATTCTTTTGGGAATAATCTGTAGGTATGTGCATGTCCATGGAGGGACTTAAGCAGGGGAAGATGGTTAAAGCCAGTACGCTAAAGGGTTACACATAACTCTGTTTTCCATTTTGTTGCCTTTTTTAATCTCTTCCCCATTCTCCAATCCAACAAAAATGTTCTCGCTAGAAGTCTGAATAATTTGATTATGGAAATTTTATGCTTGAAATGTATTTGTTTGTTTGTTTATAGAATTTATAGGCTATCCATCTTACCTCAGGGTAAGTAAATATGTATTCATTGGCCTCTAGCACCTATTCCAATTCTCCTTCATTTGTCTATAAGAAGAGATTAAAATTGACTTCTCTCATTTGCTGCCCTTATCCTTCCCCAGTTTGGACTCCTAGGTTGCTTGCTAATGGAAGTCCCATTTTAGCAACATAAGGGATGATAGAGTTTTTGTGGTTGCCATAGAAGATGAGACATGCAGTAGACTAGAAAGCCCTAAAGCCAGACAGGAATGAAACAGATCAAAGCCAAGCTCATCTGAATGCAGCAAGAGCCATATGGAGCCTGTCCACTAGACCAGCACAGATACAGGCGCATGAACTAACTCCAGTCACTCAGCTAGTAGAAGCAAAATGTTAACCTCCTGCTCAACATCTTGGGCAGCATAGAAAGACAGGAACCAGCTTGAGTAGAAAATGTGTGGGGAAGTGGGAGATGAGGAAAAAGGAGGGCGGACTTGTTACCTAGCAGTCCCCCAAAGGTGATGGCAGGAGAGAGAGCAGCGAAGTAGATGAATAGCACGGCTGCGAGGCACTGGCTGTGCAGGGCATCTCTGAGGTCACTCAGATACTTGGGGTACCTGCGCTTTATGTCTCGCACCAAACCACCAAAGAAAATGCCGGTGCGCTTCAGAGGGTCATCCTCCTCCTCTTCACCCTCTTCTTCTTCTTCTTCAGCTTTGACCTCACATAGCTCTGGAAAGGCATAAATAGACGAGCAGGGAAATGGTAGGAGAAGCTTAAACAAGACACCTTTCCACACTAATACCCTACTATATGTAATCAGATAGGTGCTCGGATCAAATTTTCCCTTATTTGCTTGTACCGTGTTTCCCTGAAAATAAGACAGGGTCTTATTTTCTTTGGCTCCCTGAAATAAGCGCTGGCCTTATTTTCGGGGAGATCTTATTATTTTGGAGAAGATAGGAAGTATGGTCACCTCATGGCTGCTGCTGTGTTGCAATATTTTCAGAGAGGGCTTATTTTGGGGGGAGGGCATATTTTAGCGCATGCGCTCAAAAACCCAATTGGGCTTATTATCTGGGGAGGGCTTATTTCCGGGGAAACAGGATACTAATTGCCACAAAGTCTGCCTTCAAAATCTACTTTGTTATTGCATCAATTTTTAATAGCATTACTGACATGTCAAATCATATTTCACTCATTCTATTATAGCCACAGTATGAATCAGAGGAATTAGATACAATAGGCAAAGACAGAAGAGACCTTTGGATTCCTGAAAGTTTGTTTCTTTGAGGGACTTCTTCTGGTCCCGCTCTCTTCTCTTCTTCAGCAGCACTTTCTGGAAGGTGGCAATTGATCTGAGCAAATCTTTCCCTTCTACTTCTGATGGAGGAATGACAATGCTGCAGTCTAGGAACTCATTGATGGCATTAAGGAGATCTTGGCGGTCATCCGCCATGTAAGCGGCTTCATGGAAATGCTATAAACCAATGGGGAAACATGGTGAGACACAGATAGCATCTTTATACCTGGCCCTGCCCACCCTAATATTACGGCTTGGTGGTGTAGTCCCCATATCAACATAAATCCCTCAGTTCATTTCCAGTGAAACAGTATAGCTGGCTTTAATTACCATTTTGTTCCCATTTTGCCTTTTGGGGAAAGTGTGTGTGTGTGTGTGTGTGTGTGTGTATGTACATACACATGCATTTCTTTAAAATATTATTACTTCTGAAGTCTTTAATGTCAGCACACAAGCAATTAAATATAATCTTGATTCCAGTAAGTGGATAATTCATGTATTGATACTAAAACATTATTTAGTGCTGAGGTAAAACACATGATCTCCCAGTTGTTGCTGAACTCCAGCCTACAGCAGCCCCAGTCAATTTATCAATAACATGTTAGGAATATTAGGAATTACAGCTCCACAGTGTCTATGATGATACTGATTTCCCATCTCTGTTTTAACAGTCCTTTCTATACAGTGTAACTTAAGGAGTTTCATATTCAATTGTTAAGCATGATCTTGTTATGTGATAATTTAATTTTTCTGGTTTATCTTACATTTTTAAAATGCTGTTTTAAATCAAGGGGTGGGAGAGGGAGGCCGTAATTTTTTTCTTTGTTTTAAAACAGAAAATATATTATCTCATAAACATTGTGCGATTTGATATAAAATTAAACATTTAGAAAAACTATTAAATGGTTCTGGTCAGTTTGGTAGTACATTTACAACAAATAAAATAGGCTACTTCAGAATGAATAAGCAAAATTTTGAGCAGATAGAAAAACACTTTTAGAAATTTTAATACTAGCAGGAGAGAACTCAGATAGTGATCCTGGAATTTAAGAATTACTCCCTTTTCACTTCTATACTTCAATTACATTAAAAAAGAAGTGTGGATAAATTATTACTAAAAGATTCATCCACATGAAAAATATTGCTGAAGGCAAATAGGAGGACAGAGTTCACTCAGAGCACATGCTATAAAAATGCTGGATCAATTGGTCAACAGAGCTGGCCAGACAGGAAATGGGGGGAAATATACTTCTTGTCACGATAGTTGACTTCTCAACTTCTGTTAAACTCTTGTGAATATTTGGAAGGACAAATATTTCACACAAAACTTACAATTGAATAGGAAAGTAGAAACTAAAACATAGCTGCAGCTCTTAAGCCAGCTTTTTTAAAAAATAAATTTCATCAAAAATTAAGGCCATCAAAAATCAACTTCAAGGGATGTAAGCTTGGAAAAGGTAGGGGAGTTAATATAGAATGCATCATTGTTGTCTTCTGAAATCTAACATGTAGGACTTTTTCCCCCTTCCATACATTGCCCTTGACATGTAGAATAGAATAGAACCTATTCTATTCTATTCTATTCTATTCTACTCTATTCTATTTCTTTCATGTGACCAGCATCTCTATTTATGCTTGAGCTGAACCAATAGTCAGGTCTTTACCTTGTCTGACATGAGAGTAGAGATTGAACGTCCAATCTCATGGTAATCCACATTGGACTGACTTGGCCCTAGCAAAACAAAGATGAAGCGAACAGGAATCGGAACTTCCAGAACTGATTCCAGAAACACAGCTTCATTTAAACGGACAAAAGCCATTGACGGTTGTTCGAGAAATTCAACACAACCTATTAGGAGAGGAAGAATAAAACCAGAGTTATTGGATCAGGGTAGAACTTACAAGTAACAAGAAGTATGTCCCAGATAGAGAAGTCCAGGCAGAAAGCACACAGCAAAGTCAGATTCATATTACATATTACATGTAGTGGTATCTTACTACTTCAATTGCTCTTAACACAATGTCTGTTACTAATAGAAGTAGCTCAAATTAAAAGTTGGCAGTTACTGTCCTATTTTTTTTGAAAGATATACAAAGATTAAATTTAAAAATAATAATCTTCATCTGTGTGCACTATATTCTGATCCAAAAACAAATGCAACAAAGCCAATTCAGAAATTTCACCCCCCTCCCCACTCCATAAATGAAGATAACCAAGGAACAGAAGCTATGTCAATCTTAATTTTTCCCAGTTAAGAATTTCTGAATTTCCGGTTGAGGAACTAAGATGTCAGAATGATCTCATAGTTAATAGGTTTCTGGCAGAAGCCTTACTATATCAATGGAACACAAGCTGAGCCACAGCAGTTAAGCAAATATGCACACACAGAGATTGATAATGCTTGTATTCTGGTTCTAACATGATGCTTTTGGTCAAATTATCTTATGCAATAAGCCAATGATAATGCTGCTACTACTGCCAATAAATGATTATGAGTTTTTTTATGTGCTCTCTTTCTCTCCTTTTGTCTAGTTACTTTGATATGACCAGTTTGTGCTACTTATTGGCTTCTGTATTGATAAGCGTGTTCTATTTTATTTTATTAGTTTATATTTATATAGTGTTCCAATCATCCCTGGATCAGGTTATACACATTCCAGAATACAATAAACAAAAATATGACAGCATAAACATAATTGGAAATACCATAACTACACTAATTGCATGAATCCTACTCAAGGTATTTTGTACTGCACTTTGACTTAGAATTCCTTACCAACAAGCACTACGGTGGCCTCAGCATCATCAGGAATCTTCTCCATCAATTTGATGTATTTGCCACGATGACCCTCAGAGCTGTGAATGTGCATGTTTTTCTGTCCCAACAAGAAATATCTGAATTAGCTTGAATTACCCTGTGATGACTTTCATATATCATATGGCTAGAACAGCCCCTGATTTTGTGAAATGTATAACCTACACTCTAGTTACTAAGGTCCTACAAGGTACAGACTTTAACCTCTTACTTTTCTACATGTTTATTTAAAGTAAGACTAAAGACTGTTACATTATGTCCCCCTTACACATTCATGGATTTTTTAATTAATTCATTAATACAGCAATTCAATTTATTCTCAGGGCCATTATATTATACTAATTACTTTCTTTAATTTAATTTAATGACCTACTTTCTCCATATACTCATATTATTGATTAAGTCACTTCTTAAAATTCTTCTTATTCCTTCTCCATGACTAGTAGAAGCAGTAAAAACTGTAGAAGGTCCTGAAATATGTACAATTTCATACTAATGGTAAAATCCAGATTTTATTTGATACAAACTTTTTTAAAAATTGTTTTGTTTGTTTGCTTTCAGTGCGCTCATATCAGTTCATAATTCATTTACTTACTTTTCTTGAACTTACACATCACTTTAAATTAGTTTTACAGATAAATTCAATCTGATCCTCTAATGAGCAGAAGGAATAATCTGAGGAACAGGAGGAAGAGCCACTACCAAGATACTGTCAGATAAAAGAAATCTGAGTGCAAGTAAGAATTGTAAGCTGAGAAAATGTTTCATGTAAGATCCCTTTTAGTTCTCAAAAAAATAAAGGGATGAACAGGGGAAGTGCATTCAGACTTGCAAGATTCATGCAAAGATAATCTTTGCAATGAATTTACTACTTGTAATAAAAAATAGTATTAGCCTCTATGACTTAGGTTTCCTAGCCTAGTCTACCTTGAAGGGCTGACATATCCTTTTTTAAACTCACCTCTCTGTACTCTGGGTCATGAATTCGTGGTTCTGTCATCTCAATCCTTTCTTCTCCCATCAATGGCATGCAAGTGTCAATTGTGTGATTGTGATTGAGATGATGATTTCCCACTATAGAATTCAGGCTGGAATTGGAATGGTTCCGGGGGAAGAATGCTTCCTTCTCATCATTGGGATGGCTGAGGAAATAATATGGATGTCAAAGATGCTAAACAACCTGGGCCTAATTTCTCTGGCTAAACAGTTGCTCTTCAAATATCTGTCCTAAAACCTGACTGAAGTGGGGGGGAAAAACATTGTTCATTCTTGCTGAACAATTGCTTTTCAGCAAAAACAATGGTTTTTTAAGAAGCAAATTTCTGCTCATCTACCTTCCAGCTCCCCTATATATTATAAAATTCTGATTTTCCTGCTTGTATGTAGATTTGCTGGAACTTCATACAGTATATGTGATGTTTTTCCTGTTTCAAGCTAGCCAGTATATTCGTACATTCTTTCTTCAATAACTTCTTCAAGGAATCACCAAAACGTTATCTTGTTCTCTTCAACTGCCTCTTATCATCTCAAGGACCTTGATTAATCTTTAGGATATAAATTTTTGTACTATGTCATAATTAGTTATAATTTAGTAGTTCTTCCTCTTCTATTATACCTTTATCCACAATTCCAATTAACTGTGTTTCTAGGTTCACCATTTTACACTACACCACCTACCTATGCTTGAGCAGTAGGGCCCTCAGGACATTGGCTCTGTCTTCAGCCTTGATTTGATCTGAGATTATCATTGTTTCAACCACCAGATGAGCAATGCCTGGTAATGTTGTTTGTTCCAGGTCCAACAAAACAGCTCCTGAGATAATAAGAGAAATAATAACAGGAATTATTTCACAGTCAAAAATTTTCTCAAGCAGATGGTCTCCTATTCTTACTTCTACTTTTCTTTTCTTTGAGCAAAAATGTAGTCATAGATTCTTATGTTAGCAGCATATCTGCAAAATAGGCTGGTAAAGGCTTTGAGAAGCATTTTACATTCATACAAATGTATATGTCTTGTGAAAAAGATAAATAAAAGCAAAGCTGGACTTCCTGTGGTGACGTCATCGTGCTTGGAGCTAAGGAACGGGAGTTCTCGTAACCTCTAACTCTAACTTCTTCGTTTGAGCTCATTTCTGAGCGCTGTGGATCCTGAAGGGACCGGCAGATTAAGGGGGAAACTCTGAAAACGCTGGGGTGATAAGGCAAATCCCCCAGCGGGTAGGAGAAACCCACTAAATGGACGAGGATCTATCCTGCCACTTGGTCAGGACTGCAGCGATGGTGACCACATAAGAAGGAAGCAGAGAGAGAAAGCAGTTGAAATCGAAACATCTGTTATTATTATTGGCAACCCAAAGAAAAGGAGGATAACACGAAATTGGCAGAGAGGGTGAGCTGGAAAGAAAGAGGCTCTGGGACGGAGACTGTTTTTGCAGTCCAGATTTTTGCCGAAAAGTAGTGAGAGCTGAGACGCTGAGTTGGAATTGACAGCGTGAATAACTTGAACGAAAGTGGCCACAGTGAGAACGAAAACCCGGCGTGGACATAGTAACTGCTGAGAAGACTTGGAAAGCACATAAAGGATGGTTTAACAGTTGGGTTGGTTGTTGATTTTTTTTTCTTTTTGCTATTCCTTCTACTCTTTTGTCTTTTCAAAAAATAGCTGAACTTTGAGCTTTGAACAGTTTCAACCATGAACAATAAACTCAGGTAATGAAAGGAGCAAGCACTCTTTTTCTTTTTGGAGGGGACACCTCACAAATATACGGTATTTATTCTCCTCGGAACTTGGAACGGTACCGGAGACAGTAGAGAGAGAATTGTTTCAGAACGATTAGTGGGCTTCTTTAACCCCCCCCCCCATTATTTTGTCTTTGCCACTGGAGTTGTTGTACTAACTGACTGCCACTAACAGTGATACTGAGGAGAGGGTGACACCTAGTGGATTATAAATTTGAACCATGAAGTCTGATGCAAGAAAATCAACGGTGACATAAGCTGGAGTATATATCTCTATCTCTATATCTATATCTATATCATCATATCTATCTATCTATCTATCTATCTATCTATCTATCTATCTATCTATCATCTATCTATCATCTATCTAAACTAATTACTAGAATTGAGTACCTGTATAACTGACACAATTGAGAGACATCTATTTGTATAAGAAAACAATGTGATATATAACTCTATGATATATAATAATTAACGATCAAAAACAGAATAGAATAATATATAGGAATGTTTAGATATTGAAACGTGATATTAAGGAAGATTAATTATTGTTAAATATTGAGATATATAATTATTGATACCACTGATATTGCTGATAAAGTAGAAGTAAAATAGAATCAGTACGCAATTGTGGGCAAGGATAAATAGAGGGATAAATATGGCAACTTCAGTAAAGTCAAGGAAAAAAACAACATCCAACCCTGCTTCAGCAACATCCTCCCCCTCAAATCAAAGATCAATTGAGAGCAAAATTGTGGCTGGAGAAAAGCGGAACGATGGCAGGAACAACGGGACCAGCACAAACAATGCACGGTATGCAATTGATGCTCCAGATGATACAAGAGATATTGACGAAAAATCCAGAAGTGATGGCTACAAATCATGAAGAGACAAGGAGGAATCATGAAGAAATGAAAAATGAAATGGGAGAATTGAAAGGAAATATCAAAAACATGGATGACAAAATTGAAAGAATACAGAATGCCTTAGCAATCAACGAACAAAAAATCCACAAAAATAGAACAAACAGATCAGAAGATGGAAAAAATGGAGCTGAAATATAGACACGTCAATAAAGAATTGATTTTGATTTGATTTTACTTTATTTGTATGCCGCCCTTTTCCCTGGGGGGACTCAGGGCGGCTCACAATTCAAGGGAAGGGAGGACTAGACAAGTTACAAACATGAAGACAATACACCGTTAAAAAGCACAACAGTCATACCATTCGAGTGGGGTTGAAGTCTTTAGCCCCAGGCCTGTCGGAACAGCCAGGTTTTAAGGGCTATGCGGAAGGTCTGGAGGGTGGTGAGGGTACGAATCTCCATGGGGAGTTCGTTCCAGAGGGTCGGAGCAGCCACCGAGAAGGCTCTCCTCCGGGTAGTTGCCAGTCAACATTGGCCGGCTGATGGAATTCGGAGGAGGCCTAATCTATGGGATCTTATTGGTCTAGTGGTTGTAATTGGCAGTAGGCGGTCTCTCAAGTACCCAGATCCAATACCATGAAGGGCTTTGTAGGTGACAACTAGCACCTTGAAGCGCACCCGGAGATCAACAGGCAGCCAGTGCAGCTCGCGGAGGATAGGTGTTACGTGGGTGAAACGAGGTGCACCCACGATCGCTCGCGCGGCTGCATTCTGGACAAACTGAAGTCGCCGAATACTCTTCAAGGGCAGCCCCATGTAGAGCACATTGCAGTACTCCAGCCTTGAGGTCACAAGGGCACGAGTGACTGTTGTTGGAGCCTCCCAGTTCAGGTAGGGACGCAACTGGTGCGGCTGGGCGCGACTCAGCGGAAGCAATCAGAGAGGCAATGTGTGTTCTTTTTGACATCCTAATTGCCCGGATGTAAGCTCTGATGCAAGATGTTAAAAGTGCTCGGTTCGATTCGGATTTACTGGATCTCCATCGGTGCTCTAGGCGTCTCTTTCGGCGCTTCATCTCCCGGAGTTCCTCAGTAAACCAAGGGGCCCTCCTGGATCCACTGCCTCAGAGCGGCCATAGAGGCGCAATCCGGTTAAGAGACTCCGTCGCTGCCGAGTTCCAAGCAGCAACCAGAGTCTCCGCCGGACTGCGGGCGAGAGTATCAGGAATAACCCCAACCTCCGTCTGGAAACCCGAAGGGTCCATAAGTCGCCTGGGGCGGAACCACCTGGTCGGTTCCTTAGAGTTATCAATAATCTGACTTGAAAATGAAAGAGCTTAATTTTATCTAAGATTCCAAAACATACCGGAAGGGAAGAAGGAAGACCTGAAAGGCAAAATTATCGAAATCTTCACCAAAATTCTACAGAGAAAAGAACAAGAGTTGAGAGGGGACATCAATGAAGCTTACCGTGTGTATACTAATTATGCCAGAAGACATAGGCTCCCGAGAGAAGTGCACGTAAGATTTGCCAAAAATACAACTAGAGAGGAAGTGTACAAAAAACCCAGAGAAGGGACGATTACATTCCAGGGAAAAGCATTGATCACGCTTAAACAGATTCCACAGAGAATTTTTGAACAATGTAGACAATACCAATTTTTAACAAATCAGTTAAATAAAAACAGAATAATGTACAGATGGTTGGTACCAGAAGGGGTACTGGTATCTTGGCAAGGAAAAAGATATAAGATAGAGAATATAGAAGAAGCGCAGGAATTCTATGACAAATACTGCACATGGGAAGAAGAACAAGGAAGAAAAGAGGACCTAGAAAGTAGAAGTCAAGAGGAAGAAACATCAGAAAACAAGGAAAGAAACAGGAAAGAAGAACAGAGGCAAGAAAGAGAGAACAGAAAGGGAAGCCATGAGAGGGAAAAGTCAGATACAAACCAGAAGCAACAAAAAACACCCCATCTAAAGATGGACCAGGAAATAACAATTATCTCGATAAACTTGAATGGACCAAAAAAAGAGCACAGATGTTTAATAAACTTAAGAAACTGAAGGCGGATATAACCTGTACACAGGAAGTGCATATTAAAAGAGAACATAGGAATTTACTGGAAAACAAAAAATTAGGGAAATTATATACAGCACTGGCAGATAAAAAAAAAGAGGGATAGCAACCAATATAAAGGAAAAAATAAATTCCAAAGCAGTCTACTCTGATGAAGAAGGCAGGATGCTAATGATTAAATTAGAGACAACATAAAAAACGATATTATTAATAGTCATATATGCACCAAATCAGAAACAAGAGGAATTCTATAGGAAATTACACAACAAAATAAACGAATTAGAATATGAAAATATTTGCTTAATTGGGTATTTTAATGCAATAGTGGATATAAAAATGGACTGTGAAAGCAAAAAGAAAAATAAAATAAAATAAATGTTACCCAAATAAATCCTTTTTTGAGATGGCAATGGAATATAAACTACATGATATTTGGAGAGAAAGGCACAAAACAAGAAAGCAATATACCTTTTATTTGAACCCCCCCCCCACTCCCTATCAAGAATTGACATGGCCTGGATTTCATCTGGTCTATGTAATCAATTAGACAAAATTGAAATAGAAGCAAATGAGTGGGCAGATCATAATCCAATAAAATTAAGATGGAAAGGTCAAAGAAGAAGAAAAAGATGGATGATGAACTCAAATATTGTAAATGAAATAGAATACACGCAAATGCTGGAGAAAAAATTAAAACTATTTTTTAGAATAAATAAAAAAGAATTCAAAATCTCTGGGACACTATGAAAGCATACACAAGACGCCTCACAATTGCCTACATTGCGAGAAAAACTAGAAAACAAAAAGAGCAACAAGAATGCATGCAAAAACTTACGGAAGCTGAATCTGAACTACAGAAAGACCCAAAGAATAAAATTAAAAAAGAAAAAAGAGAGATGATAAAACATAAGATCAACTTAATAACTCAAAAGGAATTAGCACAGAAAATTAAAGCAGCCAGACAAAATTATTTTGAACAAGCCAACAAACCTGGACGATGGCTGGCATACAGATTGAAGAATGAAAGAGAAAAATGGATGATATACTAATTAAAAAATGATGAAGGAAGAATTCAAAACAAAGCAGAAGAAAAGAAGCATATTATTCATAAATACATCGCAAAACTATACGTGCAAGATAGTATGGAGGAAATCAAGATAAAACATTATTTAAACACAGAAAAGATAACACCAATTACAAAAGAACAGAGGGAGGCGATAAACAGGCCAATAATGTTAGCCGAAGTGAAATTAGTCCTGAAAAACCAGAAAAATAATAAAATCCCAGGACTAGACAGAATACCGATGGAGCTATACAAATACAATAAAATAATATTGGAAGAACTAGGAGTGGAAATGTTTAACAAAGTTTTAGGAAAAGCCAAGATGCCTGAATCATGGACGGAAGCAATAATATCGCTAATCCTGAAAGAAGAAACCATCTACAAGAATCCAAAACTACAGACCAATTTCATTACTAAATTCTGATTATAAAATATTTGCAGCAATTATGGCAGGAAGAATTAAACAAGTTTTAAATGAACGAATACACCCGGACCAAAATGGATTTTTACCTCACAGACACATTAAAAATAATACGAGAGTCATCATAGACATAATAGAATATTACGAGACACATCCAGAAAAACAAATGGTACTGGTTTTCCTTGATGCACAAAAAGCATTCGACAATGTAATTTGGAAATTTATAATAACACTATTAGACAGGATGAAATTCGGAGAAACATTTACCAAAATGATAGAAAAACTTTATAACAGTCAGGCAGCCAAGGTTCTGATGAAGGGAGAACTAACAGAGAAGATTGAAATAAAAAAGGGAGTCAGATAGGGATGCCCCCTCTCTCCTTTGCTGTTTATATTAACCCTGGAAATTTTATTAAATGAAATTAGGAAGGACCAAGGAATAAAAGGTTTGAGACTCAAAAACGAAGAATATAAGGCCCAAGCCTATGCCGATGATTTAGTATTTGTTCTAGAGGATCCATTAGAATCCAGTCTGAAATTAATTAAAAAATTAGAAGAATATGGCGAAATGGCAAGATTAAAAATCAATAAAGGCAAAACAAAAATGATAACCAAGAATATGACAAAAAGCAAGAGGAACTGGAATTAGCAACTGGAATGCAAATAACTAAGAAAGTGAAATACTTGGGGATCTGGGTGTCGGCAAAATGTTCCACAATTAAGGACGATAATTGTAATAAGCTAGTGACACAAATAAAGAAAGATTTATAAAGCTGGAAAAATATCCAGCTATCACTAATGGGACGTATAGCCACAGTCAAAATGAATATTTTACCAAGAATCTTATTCTTGTTGCAAGCGCACCTATTAACCCGGGTAAAACTTTCTTTCAAGAATTAAACAAAATAACCGGTAGGTTCATTTAGCAAGGACGCAAAGCGAGGATTAAACTAAAGTCAATGCAAGATAGCAAGGAGAGGGGAGGTTTAGTATTACCAAATTGGGAATTATACACATTAGTACTAACAATAAGATGGGTAAAAGATTGGATAGAGCTAAAGAATAAAAGAATTTTGACCTTAGAAGGCCATGATTTGCAAGCAGGTTGGCATACATTCCTATGGGATAAAAATAAAATGCACAAATACTTTCAAAAACATTTAATTAGAAGAGTGCAAAACTGGTTCAAAATCAAAAAAATCTACTATGTGAAAATCCCGAATTGGCTATCACTGACAGAAAGGACGATCCATCCAAATTTTATAGATATGAATAAAATGCTAAGATACAGAGACATAATTGACAGACAGGGAAATTTAAAAACAATTGAAGAATTGGCAGAACAAAACATGAACGTTGACTGGCTAACCTACTTGCAAATCAAAACTAAACACAATAATGATACTAAAATATATGACATCAAAACAAAACCACAAAAATTGGATAAAATAATTCATAGCTCAGAAAGATGATAGGGAGAATATATAAATTTCTCCTGCAGCATAAAATGGAAGAGGAAATCGTGAAAGAACAAATGATAAAATGGGCACAGAACTTTGGCTATAATATTGAATTGGATAAATGGGAAAAATTTGGAGGAACAAACTTAAAAATGACACTGTCAGTTGCATACAAGGAAAATTAGTACAAAATGTTTTACAGATGGCACCTGGCACAAACAAGGTTAGCTAAAATCTCAACAAATACCTCCCCAAAATGCTGGAAATGTGAATCAATACATGGAACATACTACCACTTATGGTGGACCTGTGAGGAGGCTAAAAATTTTTGGAAAAGGATCAAAAAGTGGCTAGAGGTAATAACAGGTGTTAAAATAGAATGTAAACCTGAAGGTTTTTTTAATTAGGAATAATGACTGTGAAATATAAAAAAAAGAAATTCAGTATTTAATATTACATATAATTACAGCGGCGAGGATTGACTTTGCCCAGAAATGGAAAACGAATTAGTTCCAAGCAAAGATGAAATAATAAGAAAGGTTATGGACTGTGCTGAAATGGACAAATTAACTAAAGAAATCCAGGGAAAAGAAGAAAGAGAATACTACCAGATATGGGATAAATGGTATAGGTGGATGGAGGAAAGAAACAAGGATCAATGAAGGAAGACAACAAACCCCAAAAATAGTAGTTAAGGAGAATTAACACATATATATGTATCCAAGTGGGTTACATTTACTAGAAGTAATCAGCCAATATAGCAAACAGATGAGTAAGATAAGAGGGTTAAGAATGGTGAAATGCAAATGAAATATAATAGAAGGGGAAACAATATAAGGTGAGCGATATTGATTGGCAATTGCTATTAGAAAGAACAGGAAGCTCCTGTTCATATTGTATTGTGTAAATGTGATGTAAGTCTAAGTTTTGTGTGTGTGTATTTTACATGTTTGTAAATAAAATTTAAAAAGAAAAAAAAGCAAAGCCAACATTTAATGGTTTAATTATGTTCTTTTCTTGTTCTATTTTTACACTTTATGTTATATTCTGCCACAGGGCTAGGTTGATAATGACTACAACCATTGATCATTTTCTCTTTTTTGATGAATAAGTTTATTTCAATGCTAAAAATTCTTCCTTCAGCTTAAAAAAAGTGTCTTCCTTTAAGTGACAAGGCAGCTGGAATGTCAATACATGTTTCCAGCCAAAGCCTAACCTCATCAGGATTACTCACCATGGGCAATAGTCTTCCTAAGCTCCAAAAGGCTGCGAAAAGAAAGTGAGGCAACATGAGGCTTTCCCCAGCGTGCTGTATCCTCTTCCACATCCTCCTCAAATTTGATCCAGCGTGCTGTCTCCTTCCAATGCATGTCCTGGTTTTTGTCCACTACTAATTCATTTAACTCCACAAAAACCTAAGAAAAAGCAAGACAGTTAAATTCCAGTCCATTATCCTGTTTTCTGCTATTAGTTTACAAGAATAGCTTCCTTATCTGCCTTATTATAACATTGCTGCAAGAAAGAGATAGTACCCTTTAGCCCTGCCCTTAGAGTACCAGAGATTCTGTAGATGACACATGCTTAACAGCATCCAAAGTATAGTTCAAGAGGAAATTAGGGCCATTGCTTATGTCCTCATGCCAATTCACTCACTCAGGTCTTAGCCACCCACTGAATTGATAACTGCAATGCACTCTATGTGGGACCAGGCTACCTTTTAAGAGTATTTAGAAGCTTCAACTGCCTTAAAATGTGCCAATATGGGCAATAATGGGTATTTGTCCTTCAGTCCATGTGACATCTCTGCTTTGCAAGCTGCACAGGATGCTTTTGGATGCAATGCAAGGTGCTAGTAGGTAGCTAAGTTAATTATAGGAGCTACTGTCCCCAGTGGAGTCTACCTATTCTATAAGATCTGGCAGAAGAGGCATCTCCAGGTCCCAACCATAAGACAGTGGTATCTGGCAGGAGACAGGAAGAGGATATTTTTGCCATGGCACTTGTCCTTTGGAATATCTTCCTCCCCAAAATAGGCTTGCCCTGATTCTTCTGGCCATTTTCAAGCCTAGGGCCCTGATGGTGTGAGTTAGCTGGTTTCTTGACTATATTGTCTATGGGATATTGTCCTTGTTCTTTGCTAATTATAGCATTTGTTTATAATTATTGGTTGTGTTTTTATTGTTTTTATTTTGTTTTAATTGTTAGCCACCTAGAATCATGTGTGAGATGACTGGCCATATACATACATATAAATGTATTAAATATATAAATAAGTAATATGCACTGAGAATATGCATAATGTAAGAGAAAGTAGCCTAGATTCATATTCTAAATAGTCTGTAACCGGACTATAAAAGTATAATCTCTTCTAATAGTGTGTTAGAGAGTTGCGATAAGGCTAGAATAAAAATCTATTTTTGATTCTAAAGTAAGTATATCTATTGCTAATTAAAATTAAGTAAAGCTGATACTGTGTTATAATTCACTAATTATGAATTTCATGATTCTCTCTTATTTCACATGAAATATTGCAATTTTCAGATCACTCTGAGGGATACTTTCAGGATCATACTTGCCTCTTGGACTCCCAGGTTGTACATTTCTAATTTATAACTGTAATTTTCCCTTTTCTTCCCTGAAGATGGTCTTATTTTATTACTGGAGAACCAGATAGCAAAAATTAGACTGGGACTATCTGTCTATATCCTAAAGCAATAGCCTTGGTTACTAGGCTTATGCTAATTCCTATAGTCCAATCTTATCATTTCTATTGTCCCTGAGCCATTTACCAGTAAGCAATAAACTGAACAATGCATAAAGGTGCTGGTCTGGTGCCATACATTGTGAGATTCAAAAGGAAAGGCCATGATGGTACCTCATGGGGTTTTCGGTCAAGTTTCTTCTTTTTCTTCTTTTTCTTGAAAGATTGTGAGGACAAAGATGTTTTGCTGGACCTGTTGATTTGGCTCCGGGATGGCTTCTTAACCAAATGTCTCCTTACTCCTGGATTATCTTCAAAACGATGGCCTGGAATAAAGGCAGGATAGGCCATGAGTACATATAACAGAAAGGTCCTTCTATAACAGAGCTACACGAATGTCATAAGTGCTCCATAGAAACAGAGACCTTTGTTAATTACTACAGAACTCAGGACTCATGAAATGTAGCTTTTATTTTAAATGTCCTATTTCCCAGGAATACATATACAAGTAGGTAGCTTTTGTAATGTTTGATAAAACTTAGAAGAAACATGCCGGAACATTGGAACAGAATAAAAATCAAATGCAGAATAAATTATAAAAATATGCAAACATATATTATTTATTTTGTTTTTATGAATCATAAAATACCATTTTTTTCCAGAACTAAATCTGAGAAATCCATCAGTTCACTTTACCCAGCACTCCTACACTGATTAGCAATACTTGCAGTAGAATCTTCCTACCCAGACTAATTTTGTTGAGAGATGACTTTGGAGAGTTTCCATATACAAAACGTTATGATGAGCATTTGATTTTCATTTAAAGAAATTGATATAGCAATACAGGAATTGGGCAAAAACTCATTTTTAAAATTATTTCCCAATGCGAACAAGTGTTTGGCAAAGCCCTATTTAAAAAGTGCTATGTATAAGAATTGCCATGTGTTCCATGAAGCATAACAGAACCTCTACTCCCTTGCTATTTTGCTGAGTGCTACAAAGACAACAGGAAAATCTAAAGCTGAAGCATTATGTTGTCAAGCATTACCTTGGAGCCTCATCTATAGGACTGAGAGAAAGAGTTTTTATAATGTATGTATCACCATAATAAGATTTTTATGGCAGTTATATCTTAAATCAGTAATATTAAAGCATAGATAAACATTGTGTAAAATTAAAATATCTGGCTAAATAAGAACTTTTTGTTTTGCAGATGATCATGTAACACAGATAGGAGTGGGCTCTTTGGGCAAGGTATTTCTCAGATGGACCTCTGGTTCTTTAAGTAAGAAATCTAATAAAGCAGACATCTGTCTGGTATACCCTCAAGTTATTTATAGTATAAAACTCACTGTACTAGATGCACTTTATTATATTCATCAATTTTCTACTTTACCCCTCTTTTGGTTTCTGTAATCCTAATGCAACACTCTTAATTATGTTACATTACATAACAACTCAGTAGTTCTCCTCAGAGCATATACTTTGACCACTACTGGTTGTTAATGCAATGTAATTTCTCTATTGAACATTACTTACAGAGAAATGGAGAAAAATCTTTGAAGAGTCAGTCATATAAATTAATGAGTGGCCTTTTAAATATAGGACTCATTAGATCACATAAGCATTTACTGTATGTAACTAACTAATTTTAGGTCCCTTCTTTTTTGCACTCTTTCCATTATGAATATAAACTGTCAAAGACATCTTATAAGGGCTATTTTTTGTTTGGGACCCCATCAAAAGTTAATGTGTTTCATAATGGCAAAAGCAACCTTTAAGTACACAAGTACTGGCTATAAATGCTGTGATACAGTGTAGGAGAGTTGTTACCTCCGGCATAAAATGAGAATAACAACTACTGAGAAAGGTAAATTAAATCAGTGGTACAGACCAAAGAACATTCTTTCTCCTCAAGACATTAGAAATCCCAGATGGCTTGCATCCTACTGATCCACCAATTTGAGGTTGTTGAAAGTTAAATCCCAATTTCCCATTTTCTTTTCCATTTTCCCATTTTTTGCTACACACGATCAAAAACAAAGATATAACTGATTTTTAACAGGAAAGATGCAGATTGTTTTGTATTTCTTATGTTTTTCAGTTGGGCTAATAATTGCTTTTGAGACATTGGATTAAATTCGGCTCCAAATTAACTAGAACTCTGTGAACTGTGTATAACTTTCCTCATGTACTTTGTTATATATATTCAGAAAGATCAAAATGAAACATTTTAGGTAAGGGAGATTTTTTTGACAAATCTAAGCAGTCTCCATTCCCATGCTCAGCATATTTAACCAGTAAACATGCCCAATGCTGATAGTAGCAACTTCTGATAGTCTTTCAACATATGAATGTATGTTTATGAATGAGCTCATCCAACTTCAATAAGAAAAGCATGTCACATCACATAATGTACAATATCTGTGTATGGAGTGGGTGGGTGAGCAGATGGTGGATGTTGATGGGGAAAAAAATTATAGGCATCAAATGGAGAAATAAAGAGTTGCTAATTTGTTCATGGATGTGCATGTCTGAGACATGAGTGAGGAAATAGGTTATAGTTAAATGTCTTCAGCTTCACATTTCAAAATATTTGAACAAGATATAAAGATATTTGAACAGAACAATAGAGAAGTACACTTTTGGGATAGGATAAAGTTAAGCAAATAAAAATTAACTTTTCCCTTATTATTTCCCCTTAAATAAAGTAGTAGAGAAAATAATTTTGAAATATACAATTGCCAGATGGTGATAAGATATATTGCATATAGTGATAAAATATATTTAGAGTAAATGAAGTTTGTTATATTTAAAATCTGATTATCTAATGGAAAAAAATAAGTCTTAATGAAGTTGAATGTGTGGAAGGACGCACATACAGTATATATAGCCTGTACATTTGAATCCTAGCACAACTGCAGTACTTACGAATTGGCTCCAGACCAGGACAACCCAAGTGGTTCTGAATGGCCTCCCATAAATCATAGTCTTCAAAGTTGAGAGCAAACTCCTCAAAGTCATCATAATCTAAGGAATTATAGGCACAGACAGCTATCTCTATTTCTGGTCTGTCTCCTATTCCAGTGCCCTTTATTATCTCCTTTCCATTTGGAATCGCCATTGCTATGTTTGTTGGAAGATGAAAATTCTTGAATATGTCGCAAAGAGTAGGATTTAGGTAAGAGATGAGTTCCTCTTCTCTGAAATTTTTCAGGTAGCACAACATCCAATGGCCAGGAATTTTTGGATAGAATTTGATTAAGAACGTTACTATTGACCATTTAGTGAAACAGTTAGCAGCAAAATTGTGACTGCTTGTTTAGAATCCAAGTGGGAATGTATCCTTGCATAGTGCCAAAGCCAGCAATGAAATTCTGTAGGAAATCCAGTATATGATGTGTTGTGCTGTTTTTCCTTTGTGGCACAGCCTACTGTGCCCCTTCATATGCTTTTAGTTATCTCTAGCTACTGAAGCTTAGAAACTAGTCTATTGACCTCTTCATATCCTGAGGCTCAAAACTGCATTTCCATGACGTCCCTTCTATGTTTTTGCATTGAGAGAATGGGAAAACTCAGCTTTTGGGGAGGGGAAGGAAAGATGTAGAACATAGCAGTAATTAGATGTAATCTCAGTTCCAGACACTGTGAAACTTTGTAGGATTTAAGATCATGACAGATCCTGCATTTTATACAGATTCCTACTCAAATTTGGCTGCTCCCTCCAGAAATTGAAAAACATAATTCTCTGAGAGCAAAATGGTGAAGATAATTTTAGGTTAAGAAGGAGAAAGCAAAATCCTAATGGATCAGCAAGGAAGATACTAGGTTAGCCTTAGCCTATGAGAGTTGACTATCATCCAGTAAACTATGGATGAGTAGGAGCACAGAACATAGAGAATACAATTGTGCTCTAAGGTAACTATATTGGATTGCAGATTGTCAGCTAAATTTGGAAAGCAGGTTGTGTATTTCAGGATTTTCTGTCAAGTAAAGAAAGGCCTAGAGAATCATCTTTAAGCAGAATGATTTATAACATCTTGTAGAATTTATAACATTTTGGAAGCTCTTCAGTGAGGATTAAATAAATTAAATTAAATTAAATAATTTGTCAATATATTTCACCAGTCTTGCTGTCCTTCCTTCCTATACCCTTCTTCCTTCCTCCCCCGTTCCCTCGCTCCCTAACTATCTATATATCACATGTGAGATTGCTAATATAACAAAAAAATCTCTTGTATATTCATAAAAAGCAGTTTTTAGGCATAACTATTGAAAGCCTCACAGATCAAAATATGTTATAAGTTAAAATAATGTATCTACATCTCATTATAGACTCCTGTACATTATAGCTAGCCTAGTACTAAAATAACATTATATTATGTTGCATGGCCATTAAAAGAATGGTTTATTATATTATATATAATATTATATGTTGTTATACCCAAAACTGCAATCTCTTTCAGACTACAAATATACCAAAGTATATTAAACGAATATCCTGAGAATTAAACATCTACATACATCATTTTGTCATTATTAAAATTATTACACAATCCAGTTGCTTATTTTTAACAGAGAAGTATAGTTACACTTATGTTTTTATGGGCCTCCCATATTCACCCAGTGCTGCACTCAAGGTAAATCCCAGCATATAGGTGCTGCCACCATCACCATTACTAGAGACAAAATCAAGGGTCAAAGTTGAATCTCACTTTTCATATCATCAAGGTCAGCAGAAGCCAACATTTGAGCTTCAGCTTCATCAGTGGGGATTCGTTGATATGTGGCATTCTCTATTGCAGTCATGCTGCCAATGCACACCCTCTCCTTCAGGTCATAGTTTGACCGCTGCCCACTTGGCACCTGACTCCATGGTTTGCGCTTATCCCATCCCCGAGATACATTATCTCTGTATTCAGGAAAGCTGTGGAGGCAAAAAAGAGAACAATAATGACAGAGAAATAATAACTGAAAGTGAGAACTTATTCCTAGAAGATAGAATGTATGGTAATTCCAGAGTTCGGATATTTGAACAAGATTAAAGAATTGCTTTGGGTTTTCTTTTAACCTGCATTCACTCAAGTTGCATTTGGAAAACAACAATTCCACTTGAAATAAAGCAAGTGGTAAATAGTGCCAGAAACCAAATTGGGTGATCCAACCTACTTCCTCTTTCTGATAACTTTTTTCTCTTTCCTGCCCACCTTCTCTTTTCAACACCCTCTTTTTTCTCTTTCTGAAGTAGCAGACTCCGAGGAAAACAATAGATTAGTTCAGTCCATAGGTGTAAACTAAATGTCTGCAGAGGGTGCCTGAAATAGGATTGAGGACTAAAAAAATCTTAGGTTGTGAATATCGATTACACCATTACACCAAACTGGCACTCTACAGACAACTTACCTTAAACTAATTTCGTTCACCTATATTAAGAGAGCCTAAAGAGCTAAGTGGCTAAATCCCTGAGAAAAACATGAGTTTCCTTGAAGTTAAATACCCATGGAAGAATTTGCCAGAGCTTGTTTTATAATCTCCCCAGGAGAAGCAACTAACTATTGGGAAGGAAAGGATGGAATTTAAACACATTTCGGGTTGCACAATTGTATCTTCCAGGGCCCCAGAAACAATATCACATAACCCATGCTTTTAGAGGTAGAAGTAATCAGACTTATATTAGGATTGATTTTGAAGGTTTGAAGGTTTGAAAGTTTTATTCGACTTGTATGCCTCCCTATTCCCGAGGGACTCAGGGCGGCTAAAAAAACCAAGGGAGGGTTTTATTTTGCATGTGCTCAAAGCAAGTTCCCTAGTCTCCGCCCTGAAAGGCTTCATTTTCTTTTTTGATGGGCCTACCCATTGTTCCTTTATTTACGTCTGTTTTGTTGTATCCTAATTCTTTTTTTGAAGACTAATACTTGCAATATATGATTGTAAGCTGTGTAACTTAATATACTCTCAATGCTATTTTAAACAAATATAGTAGTATTTGTTTATGTCATGGAGTGCTGGATCTAATAACATGCTTTGAAAGGTAGAGATTTTTGCAGATGAACTACCAAGATACCAGAACTTAAGATGCCTTTGCTTTTTTTTCAAATTAAGAAGGAGGATGGCATTTTCCTTCTTTTGGCGTTCTTTCTATCATGAAAAAAATATGCATTCTTCTTTTCACATTCTAGAATGGGAGATACATATTAAAATTAAATCTGGATGAGCTCTGTTTGAAATTAAGTTTATCCCATTTATACTCCCAAAGTAAACTCCTGAACCTGAATTGGAAAGGCAACTTACTACTTTAACCTGAATGTCTCCAACCTATCTGAATTCCAAAACATAGAAAATATCACCCCTTCTTACCTATTAGAAAAAGTAGGGCCTTTCTCTGGCAGCAGGCTGGAGAAACATGGGATTGGGGAAAGATGACTGTGTTCCTCAGCCATATGAAATGACAAAGTGCATTGGGTGCTATGAGCCTCCTCCTCTTCTTCCTCAGGCTCCTCAGGTCCAATGGTAAACTAAAAAAAGCAGTACAAAGTGCAAAATGACACAACATCCAGAAAAGTAACATTGCTATTGCGTTGGTTAAAACTGAGAAAAAAATAAGGGACGATGAATTTTTAACACCAGGGGAAAAAAACAGAGATGATCCCATTTTTTCTGCTTTGTATCAGTCAACAGTTTCATACTAACATTGTGCTATAGATGTCTATGGAGATTCTCAATCATCCAGGTCATGGTTGTTCAAAAGGTCTCATAGCACAATGTCCCAAAGGTGCTTTTCTCAAATGGCAATTGGGCATTCTGGGGTTTTTTTCCTTGAAAGCATTTTGTTTCTCATCCAAGGAACTTCTTTAGAACATTTTCAAGAAAAAAACCCAAAAGGCTACTTGCCTTTTGAAAAGCATATTTGGGACATTGTGCTACCTTTGACAAATGGCACACACACACATACCAAACACACAATATATGTTCTTGTACATGGGATTTGGGGATCCTTTCAATCTTCTTTCCACTATACCTAATTGTTGTGCATGAACTGCCAAGCCCAAAACTCCTCTTGCAGTGTGGATTGGAAGTCTCTCACCTCAACACTCCTTTCAGTCAGTCCTGCTGTTAAAGTGCTCAAAGACCTCTCTTTGGGAGAGGATTCAACATCAGACTCTGCTGAGATTTCCTTCTCAAGAATTTCTTCCCCCTCAGATTCTGCTTCTTCTTCTTCCTCCTCCTCCTCCTCTTCTTCCTCCTGGATGGTTGGAGTGACGTTGGAGGGAGGCATAGACATTTTCCTTGCCTTTTTCTTTTTTTTCTTTTTCCTATTAGAATGGAGACGTCTCTTTTGGGTCTTGGGGGGCGGAGGCAGGTGAGTTGACAGGGGGTGATGGATGTGGTGGGATGTTTGGCGATGGACTGTGGAAGAAAAATAGTGGAAGGAATTGTATTCTGGAGAGAGAAGAAAACACTTTCTACAAAGCTTAAAAAACAAAGAAAAAAGTAGAAAAAAGAGACAGGAAATATATCCATCTAATTAGAATTTACATTCTTCTTGTCTCTCCTGGGATTTAAATAGTAGAAAAATATGTACTGATTACAGCAGGGGTGTCAAACTCAAAGTCCGGGGACTGGATATGGCCCACAGAGTTGTTAGATCTGGCCTGTGGGGCTGCCCTAGAAACAGTGAAGGACCAGCCCGCAGTGCCTCTGAAAGCAAAAACGGAGCTAGGGGGGCTGCATAGGGCCCTCACAAACTCCATTTTTGTTGCCGAGGGTTGCAGGAGGCCATCGCAGTCAAAAACTAGTTCAGTAGTCCATTTTTGCTGGCAGAGCGCTTGTGCCATCATAGGAGCCCTTGACACGAGTGACATTGAGCTAGCCATGCTTACCATGCCCATGCCCACCCCAGCCCCCCAAAGTCAAACATAACCCTGATATGGTGCTCAATGAAATCGAGTTTGACACCCCTGGTTTACAGTATGCCAGAATAATATATATTTATTTATATTGTATTTTTCAGGCAGTAAGACTCAGAGAGTAGTTCATAGATAGATAGATAGATTGACTAATTGATCAGTAATAAAAAGACATTTGCTGTTCTCAGACTTGTATAAAAATACATTCTCTTGCAATATTAATGTACTAAAAAATCAAACTGGTTTTAAGCTTTTTGAAATAAGTTTACCAGATCAAAATATCACAAAGCTGCACATTGTATTGGGTATTTGCCTAAAATCCAAACTTCATCTGGAAGATATTGAAAGATAAAAATGTCTAAATTGAGCCTCGGTGACGCAGTAGTTAGAGTGCAGTACTGCTGGCTTCTTCTGCTGACTGTTTGATGCCTGTAATTTGGCAGAGCGAATCTCACCAGGCTCAAGGTTGACTTAGGCTTCCATCCTTCTGAGGTGGATAAAATGAGGATCCAGATTGTTGGGGGCTGTTAAGTATATCTCCTTTTGGAGACTAGAGTTGAGCAGCAGAAGGTAGCAAGGAATGTGCCGCTGAATAGTCACATTATCAATCACAGCCGCCGAAGTTAAAACAAGGATAACTTTACTTGTTTTAACAAAAATAAAGTAGAATAAACATTCTCCAAAACAAGCGATAAGTAGTCTTGAATTATATACACAGTCTATGATACAACACGTTGGTTTACAGATGCTCAACTCACGATTCACCATGTAGACAGGTAACTAACATACAGAGTAGCCACCAATCAATATACAGTATTCAATTCCAATAACAAGCATGGAGAACATACAGGAACAACCAGGAACAACCAGGAACAACCAGCAACAGCATCCAATCGCATCTCACTTGAGCATTTAAAGTGACAGATACATTATTTCAATCATGGCTTATATATATCAATTGTTAATTTTTTTTATTTAGTATTTGAATGAAATAATAGCAATAGCAATAGCAGTTAGACTTATATACTGCTTCATAGGGCTTTCAGCCCTCTCTAAGCGGTTTACAGAGTCAGCATATTGCCCCCACAGTCTGGGTCCTCATTTCACCCACCTCGGAAGGATGGAAGGCTGAGTCAACCTTGAGCCGGTGAGATTAGAACCGCTGAACTGCAGTCAGCTGAAGTGGCCTGCAGTACTGCACCCTAACCGCTGCGCCACCTCGGCTCTTAACTCTTTGAGTTTAGTCTTTCCCATGCTAATAAGTTTTCACATGTAAATATAAAGAACTGATAATCTTACTAAGGTAACATATTAGCTGGAAATAATATAGTCCTATAATCTATAATCCCCATTGCATTGGAAAGCTTGTGTCTTTCACATATGTCAACCATTAAATTCTCCTAAATCTATTTTTCATTTTAAGATTTAAGTTATATCATTCAAAAAAGCCAACACAGTTCTAGGATGCATCAACAGAGATAGTTATCAAAATCATGGGATGTGATAGCACCACTCTATGACTTCACTAGTGTGGCCATGTTTAGAAGACTGTGTCCAATTCTGGTCACTATGATACAAAAAACAAACAAACCCTGAAGCCCTAGAAAGGGTTCAAAAAGAAAAATAGATGATAACGGTCTGGAGGCTTAATGAAGAAAAGGCTCGGGGAGACACGATAGCAACTGGAAGATTGTCATATGGAAGATGGCATTGATTTATTCTCCATAACTTCTGAGGGCAAGAAAAGAAGCAATGGATGAAGCTTATCAAAGGGAGATTTAAAGTGGAAATAAGGAGGAATTTGTTGATAGAACAATGGAACACCTTGCTTCTTAGAGCTGTGGGTGCTCCATAGCTGGACGTTTTCAAGAAAGGATTGGACAACCATTTGTCTGAGATGTTTATAAGGACTCCTGCTTTGGACAGGGGATTGGATCAGAACACCTCCAAGGTCCCTTATACCCCTATCTTTCTATGTTTAGAACTCTATGATAATTCAAGAGTTTGGGATAGAAAACATGGACAGCCTTACCGCTATATGACTCTAGATGGCAGCCTACATTTTTGTTAAAGTAAAGATGAATAGGTAGAAAATATGTAACAACAAATATATAAAGATATATTTGTTTTATCTATAAATAGATACAATAAATAATTCTAGGAGCAGCAATAGAGTTTTCAGACAGAATTATTTTGGTGTTATTAATAAAAAGGTACTGTGCAGCTTTTCATCCTAGCACATAATTATGAACCCTGTATTAAAAAAGCAACAGGGAGTGAACAGGGAAGGAGCTATAGGTGAAAGTGTTATCTGAAATCTCTGAAGAATTCCATGAATGGGACAAGAATTTGGAAGTTGCTTGGCATACAAAAAAGATTATAGAGAACATTTCATTTGGAAACCTTAATTCTATGAGCAGCAGCTAATGTAAGTATTAAAGTACTGAGGAGGTGAAGTGGTTTGGGTACGGCTTCTCACATAGTTTCACCCTACTACTCAAAGGTCTCCCTTCCTAAGCTAGGTAAGAAGAATAAAGGCAGGGGTCCTCACAGCTTATTGTGAAGATTTTCAATGTAAATGGGGGTGGTTTGAAAAGAAACTTTCTACTGATTTATTTATTTATTTATTAGACTTATATACCGCTTCATAGGGCTTTCAGCCCCCTCTAAGCAGTTTACAGATTTTTTAGCAAATTGAGTCAGCAACTTGCCCCCACAGTCTGGGTCCTCATTTCACCCACCTCGGAAGGATGGAAGGCTGATGGCTCAGTCGGTGAGATTTGAACCGCTGAACTGCAGATCACAGTCAGTTGAAGTGGCCTGCAGTACTGCACCCTAACCACTACGCCACCTCGGCTCTGATTTGCTATCATCGACACATCAGTACCTGACAAATATCTGCAGGCATGAGGAAATGAACAATCCTGCCTACCCTGATAAAGTGATATTCAATTGGACTGGCTCTATTTTTTTTAGCCAATGCCCCTCTTATCATTGCTCAGTTTGTTTCATTGCCATACTCTCTTGAAAACCAAGGGCACAGATGATCATATCCAGCACATAAGAAAAGATGCTGCCTGGGGAATAATCAGACAAGGACAGCATAGCAGGCAGCAAGATAGTGAGCAGGACGAGAGAGCAGGACAAGAATTAGGGAACCTCCCTAATTTCTCCAGAAATAAAAGAGATGGTAGAAGAATGGTACTTTCAGACTTGCAAAGTTCTATTAATGCAATAGAATGAGCACATCTGGCTGTGAATCCTGTCTGGTCTACTTGGTAAGGCTGACATCAATCTTGCAAGAAGATGGTTTCTACATTTCAAATGCACTCTTAAACATAAATATATAAACCTATTTATATATTGTAAAGGAATGTGTACATAACAACCATAACCAATGCAATTATGAGGGCAGACTGAGAGAATTTGTGAGGAATACAAAGATGGTAAATGTGAATATGGACCTGACTATTTTTGGTAGTGTTAATTTGTGGAGGGAAATGGAAATGGGAAAAAAGAAAAGTGAAAGAAACTATGATAAAAATAAAATAACTGCCAGTAGAAAAAGTCTGATTCTAATATGGAAAAATACTGAATGACAGTTCAATAGCCCTACAGAATTAACGAATATAAGGAAAAAGGATAGGAAAAACAGGGTAAAAATGCTATGTCAGGCCACTACAGTATTATGCTATGCAAAAAGACAATTGATATAATGATGAAGTGAAAAAAACTGTAGGAGGGAAAATATGCAAATAATATGATTACTGCAAAAGCTACTACCTAATGTAGAGTGAAATGTTGATTTAGCAGACCTTGATATAACAACTTTGGAGGCAAATGGATTAAATTTCTGTGATGATTAATTATCATATACATCAAGACATTATGCAAATAATATCAACTGTCACAATGATGTAATTTCATATTTAATAGACATTTGTAGATAACAGAGACATTGCCAATCAATAAACGTGCAGAAAAGGAGATTTTATAGTACAGTGGTACCTTGCTTTGAAACTCATTGAATTTGGTACTCAACACATTTTGATATGAAAATTTTGTCCCGATAATCTCATTTGTTTGGTATTCAATGCACAAGTTAACATTTGTCAGTATCGGCTGTATTGTGACTCTCTAATTCTTTATGAGAAAAATTTGTTTGGTACTCATCGTTTTTAGTATTCCTTATGCCTCCTGGACTCAAGGTACCAAGGTCCCACTGTATTTGCAAGGAATGCACTGAATAACAGCATTGAAGAATTAAAATTAAATAAGGAAGAGAAAGTACAAAGTGATTTTTGCTGAAAATTATAAAAATATTTTGGAATTATGTAGAGAGCTATAACGAATAGAATTAAAAATAAACATGATCTAATTATTTGGGAGGAAACAGAAGTGCTAGAACAAGTATTCTAGAGAACTGCATTGTAATGCTAATAATATGTCAAGGATTGGAACTGAAACAGATGCCGTAAATGTTACAGTCTTTCAATGTTTCATACTAAGAATGCTGTGGCAATTTTGAAACATGTTAAACGTGTAGATGGTATAACTGGAGAAGTATTAAATATGGATGTGCTTTGCTTATAGAATAGCTGAGTGACTAATGTGTATGAAAAATGTATTTGTGTCTTTGGATGGAAGAATGACATTATTGTTCCTCTATATAAACAGAAAGATAGTAAGAGGGAAAGCTTAAACTATAAGGGATTCATTTGTTTTGTGAGCTTTGGAAAGTATTTACGTGGAATTCTGACTGAAGGGCATAAAAAAGTGTTAATGAGCAAAATTTGAGAAATAATATGTGACTTTATGTTAGAGACAGAGAATGAAGACAAGATATTTGCACTTCAGTAAGACTCTGGGAAATATATTAATAAAAGAAAAAATGTTTAAGTATGTTGTTTGGTTTACAGGAAGTGCATATTGGACTGGAAAATGTTAATCCAAGTCACATATCATTCTGAGATTAGATCAGCAAAGTCTATTAGAAAAAATGATAAAATAAAAACACAAGAATTCCAGTGAAGTTCTATTAAACCTCTAAATAGGCAACTGAGAGCAGTTAGCTCTCAACAGAAACCTCTATATAGGACATTCAGGGTAGACAGCTTCTTCCTTGCAAAGTTTTTGAGAAAGAGGGGAAGCAACACCTAGAGACAAGTTCTGGAAACAGCTGCTAGTGTCCTTATCATGGAAATCAGCTTTCTCAAAACGAAGTGCTTAGAGAATGCATAATAAGTGAGTAAGGAGAATGGAAAGGATGCATGTCCCTTGATTTTAATGTATTCATGGATAAATGAACAAGGAATGCTTGCAGTGGCTTAATTATGGATATGAATTTATGTGGTCATTTGTAGCTGATGTCTATGGAGATTCTTAATCGTCCAGGCCATGGTGCTTCCAACTGACAAGCTCAGTGTCTTACCTACTGAGCCACTGTGCTACCCTGAGAAAGTGTATGTTTGATAAAATGCTTATTAAAGATGGAAATTCAGAATGAAATGGTAAGATATGCAAATGAAAAGGTAGTTGATAGTGATGAATGAATGTTAAAAGAAGGAAAAATGGCTTTTTGTAATACCAATAGCAAGTTTTTGTCAAACTTCTTAGACAAGTTTAGACAAACTTCTTCTATTTTTCTTTTATTGGAAATGAAAGTTGGTCAGTTGAAACATCAGTTAAGCAAAACAGTGGGAGTTAAATATTTTAAAAAGAAACTGCAGTAAAAAATAGAAGAGATTGTCAAGAATAAATGAGTGATGAATGTGGATTAAATACAAAGAGTGAGTAATTTTTACATAAGTATGTTGAGGTGGTTTGGACATAGAGAATGAATGAGGATCAAATTATATGCAAGAAAGTCAATGAGTTGAAAGGGGCATAAAGATGAAAAAAATGTGGTTGGGGGGAGTTGATTAAATCCTCAAAAATGGAGAGATGTTTAAATGCAAAGTATAAAGCAACCTGTAGGAGTTTCTTCTTCCACTAGCTGGAATGGCTACTATCAAAACAGGGAACAGATGTAGATGTCCAACGTTCACAAAAAAAACAGTTCATAGAAAAACCAGAAGGAAACTAACAAGAGTCTTGCTGTCCTAATTATTATTTGAAAGCAGGAAACTTGCTGGAATTGTATTATTAATCTTTTTTTTTAAAAAATGCTATTAACCAGGTTCTAATAAAAGCTATTAATGAGGTATGGAAAATATACTAAACTGTATTGGTGTAAAAGCTTTTTCTTATTTCACTACAGTATGTAATTGCTTTGTCTTAATATTTCTTATTCCTCTTCTGCAGTCTATACAATACTACTCATGTTAAAAGGGAAAACACGATAGTATGTATGTGATTATATAAAGTTAGATTTTGTTGATACACATTTAGTGGATCTCTTCTTCCCCATTTATAATTAAACAATATATAGCAGTTATAATTTGTATATTTAAAAATGAGGCTGTATTCTTGGAAAGATTGTACACACCATATGTGGGCTTGGCTCTTCCACATCTTGCCTTATAAAAGCAGATGAGGGCTAAGTAGATATGAATGATGATCACTGCATTACTGTGGCAACGTTTTTTCATATCTAAAACTGTTGGTGGTGAGAATTTTGTTTTAAAAAGATACATAAACTCCATAGCTTTATAAAGATTTTTAAACATAAAAAATTAAATCAGCCTTCAGGAGCTAAAATGTATATGCCAATTCTCTAATACAGAAGGAAATCATAAGGACAAAATAAACAATATCAAGCAGATTCTGCTCAAACAGGTGAAATATGACAAGCTTTAGTTAAAATATTCAGTTATTTGAAATTCTGCATGGGTAGTTGGTACTTTCCTTTCTGTTTTGTCCTTTCCAAAACACAGTTCTCTTTTTAAAATCCAGAGTTGGTTATATGGTTTTAAGTGAAAACTCTTATTAAAACTTACAGTTTCCAAAGTGAGGCGTGGGAGGAGTAACCCATGGGTATTAACCCAGCCCTTTTGCCCTGGAGACTGAGGTAATCTTTGAGGCCACACCTCCGTTCCTCCTTCTCACCTCCCAGATTAACCTCAGTCTACAGACCAGAAGGAGTGTTTTTCCTGACTCTCCCTCACTTTGAAGACTTTTTTTCTTCCAGGTTTTTTGCAAGAACTTACAGCCCTTTTACGAATCCTTCAGGATTCTACAGGCTTCAAGGCTTTTTTTACAGAGTTTTTTTAAAGAAGGTTTTCTGAAGATCAACTCACCCCTCCGACTGTGCTCAGAGCGCTAGCCAGCCGTGCCGCTGGCTAGCGTGATCCCCAGCGACCGGACGGTCGTGTAAGCGGGCAAAAAGGGCCGCGCGGGGGCATTTGGAGGCTCCACGCACCCAGGAGCCCATCTGAGGACCGGGGAGCAGACGGACTCTTCCCCCAATGCTGCCATCTTGTTCCTCCGCCATGGGCCTCCTCTAGAAGGTTCAGGACCACCATCAGCCCATTCTCTTCCAGGTCTCATTCCCCCCGCAGGCTGCCCACGTTGGTAGAGAACCAGGCGACCTTTTAGCCAGGGCCATAGCTTAAGGGATTGCCTCTGGGATGAAGCATCAGCCCCAGGGGTCTAAACATAGGTCTTCCCGGGACCAGCACAGGGAGCACCAGAGCCTCTCCAGAGCCCCTGTTGCCAGAGAGCCCAGGTCTTCCTCCCCTTCTACTGCCAGTGAAGTCTCAGATTTAGAAGAAGGGAAGCTGAAGGAGGTGGGGTTTTCTGAGGATGAGGAGGCCCAGGATCCTGAGGCCCCCAACATCACTGGCCTTCCCCCTCCTTGTTTAGTTCCTTACTCCGTAAGGCTAGGGCCATAGCAGACCTGGATGCTCCTCCAGATCCCAGGTTGGCAACTGCCATGCCTAGCACCAGCAGGAGTAGCAAGAAGGGTCCCTTCCATAGACCCCCGGTAGAGAAGGAGGAGATTCCCACTCCAGAGATGTTCCTGGAATCCTTAAATCCCAGTGGGATAAGACAGGATCGTTTTCCAATCTGGGGGGCAATGAGCGGAGGTTCTACAATCTCAATCCTACCTTTGCCCAAGCACTCCAGCTCTGAGGTGGACACCCTGGTTGTCACTCTAACCTCAGCCTCAACCGTGGTGACGGGAGACATTGCCAACTGCCTTAAAGCAGAGGATAAGAAGGCGGAGACCATTTTACGTAAGACATTCCAGGCCATTAGGGCGGCCGCTTCTGCATCCTGTTTCAACAGATCTACCATGCTGTGGCTGGAACAGCTGAGAGACAGGACCCCGGCTACTGCGGGTACGACTGCTGCAGGACATCTCAAAGATACTGGCAGCCACGCAATTCTCAGCTGACGCCACCCTGGATGCAGTTAAGTATGCGTCGCGAGCCTTACCATCCTCTGTAGCGTCCAGGCGCCTGCTGTGGTTACGCCACTGGCAGGCAGAGTCCCGGGCTAAGTGGCACCTAGCAGGAGCAGATTACACCGGGGACAAACACTTCGGTGCCTCGCTGGATCCTATCCTGGTGGAGGACAAAAACAAATGGAAGGTTTTCCCAGCCACGACCAGGCGGTCGGACTACCGACATGCCCCTTACCCCAGGAGAACATCTTACCGCCCACCTGAATCGGACGCCCAGAATCACAGGTACCAGACCCCCAGGTTTTACAGACAAGGGGATAGACAGTTTCCTAGGGACAGATTCAGGGGCCAACAGCAGAGCAAGCGGCCCTTTCGAGGAGGGGGCAGTCGTCCATTCCGCAGGTTCAAGTGACCCGTTCACGGATCACCCCATTGGCAGCCGCCTCTCCCTTTTCACGGATGCCTGGGAGCGCGTCACTTCAGACGAGTGGGTCCTCCAGACTGTTAAGCTCGGGTTACAGCTGGAGTTCCGCTCGCAACCCCCTAATAGGTTCCGCACCTTCGCCTCCTCTGCTGATCCGGCCAAACGGGCCCTTAAGGCTAAGGCCATCAAACACCTGTTAGATATCAGGGCCATAGAGAGGGTCCCAGAGGGGGAGAGAGGTTCCGGATTCTATTCAAACCTGTTTCTGGTCCCCAAGAGTTTAGGGGGTGGAGAGCCATCCTGGATCTTAAACTACTCAATTCCAGGGTGGTCTACTGTAGGTTCAAGATGGCCTCTCTGAAATCCATTTTAGAGGGCATCAGACAGGGCGACTTCTTGGCCTCCATCAACCTCACGGAGGCCTACCTTCACATCAGAATCGCTCCGGAACATCGCAGGTTCCTTAGGTTTTCCCATGAGGGCAATCACTTTCAATATAGGGCCCTACCCTTTGGGCTGGCCTCAGCTCCCAGGACCTTTACCAAGGTGCTGGCTGCGGCCGCAGGTCACCTGCGCTCCTTCCCAGACTGACTGTTTTGTTACCTAGATCCTCGTCCTAGCCAGGTCCCCAGTCATGGCCAGGTAGGACCTGGGGACCACCATCGACACTTTCAGGTCCTTGGGGTTCTCTATCAACTTAGAGAAGAGTCACCTGGTCCCATCTACTAGGCTCCAGCACCTCAGATCTATTATAGATTCGGTGTTGGGGGAGGTTTTCCTTCCCCAGGATCGGAAGGACAGCATTGTGCAGCTGATTCATGAGGTTCGCAAATTACGCTCTGTTCCTATAGTTCTTCTTTCCAGGCTCCTCGGGAAATTCATTTCTTGTATAGGGATCGTGCCTTGGGCGCGCCTACATGCCAGGGAGCTTCAGTGGTTCCTGCTTCCATACCAGAAGGCGGGGACGAGTGACGCCAGATTCAAGGTTCGAGTGTCGCTCCAAGTGCTGCTCTCGCTGCGTTGGTGGCTGACCCCAGCATTGGGCAAAGGATCCCTCTTCAAGGAACCAGCAAGGAAGGTACTCACGACGGACGCGAGCCTGTTCGGCTGGGGAGCACACCTGGAGGCTCAGATAGCCGAGGGCCGCTGGACCCCAACAGATCTGTGCAACAACATAAACTGGTTGGAACTCAGGGCCATTCACCTGGCCCTTCGTCACTTCAAGACCACGGTGACCAGTCATGTCCTGGTCCTGACGGACAACGTGGCAGCCAACGCCCACGTGAACAGACAAGGGGGCACCCACTCCAAGGCCCTTTGCGACGAGGCTCTCCGATTAGGAAACTGGGCAGAGAGGCATCTCCAGTCCATCAGAGCGAAACACATCTCCGGGACAGAGAACCAGCAAGCGGATTGGCTCAGCAGGGAGACAGTCGACAATGGAGAGTGGCAGCTGTTTATGTTTATTTATGTTGTTTATGTTTATTTAATTTGTATGCCGCCCACTCCCAAGGGACTCGGGGCGGCTAACAACCAAAGGAAGGGGGGGATACAAATAGGACAAAAGACAGACAGAGTAAAAACAACAACAGTCATAACGATTCAAGGGGGGGCTGGAAATTCATCAGCCCCAGGCCTGCCGGAACAACCAGGTCTTCGTGGCTTTGCGGAAAGCCTGGAGGGTGGTGAGGGTCCGGATCTCCATGAGGAGATCGTTCCAGAGGACTGGAGCAGCCTCAGAGAAGGCCCTCCCCGGGGGATTTGCCAGTCGGCATTGGCTGGTGGATGGAATTCGGAGGAGGCCTAATCTGTGGGATCTGATCAGTCGTAGGGAGGTAATTGGCAGGAGGTCAACAGGGACGTGCAGTCACTAGAGGCAAGGGAGGCGGGGCCTCACCAGTCTCCTCAGGGAAAGGAAAGGATTTTAAATAATTTTCTTAAAATAATTAAAGCCAGGGTAGTTGCTACCAGATTTCAAGTCACAGTGGCTTGGTGTCTGCTCTCAGTATCAACTAGGAGGAGGCCAGAGAACTAGGGGCCTCTTTTGCATAAGGATTTTTTCGCCTTTTAAGAGTTAAGCAAGGGTTAACAAGCGAAGAATTTATTATGCAAATGTGGCAAGTATTCTCTCGCCTCATGTAGAGGGCATTTTTAGAGGCTTTTTAGAGTTTTCTGGGAGCGACTAGCTCAGTCTGACTTCAGAGCTCTGGCTTTTCAAGAGGAAAGGGTGGGGCAGGGAAAAGCAGAGTTGAAATCGTCTCTGAAACAGCTGGAAAAGGTGCATGTGTGGGGAAGGGGGAGGAATTCAAAAAGTTTGATTGGAAGGCAACAGGGAAAGGGGGGGTATGGCAGAGGAGCTGCTTTCAAGCCTTTGGAAAATATATCCAATCCAACTTCTGTGTGTTTGAGAGTGAGTGAATGGGAGAAGGATCGAAGTTCTCTGTGTGCGTGTCTGTTTGAGAGAGGGGGAGGGAGGGAGAGAGGGAGGAAGGAGGGGGAGGGAGAAGAAAAAGAACGGGAAAACTTATTTTGCAAGGGGGAAAAATGCTGTCGCTTTAAATCGGAACTGAGCATGCCTGGCTGTGGAATTCTGGGAGTTGAAGTCCACAAGTCTAAAAACAGCCTCACCGGGGCTAAAGCTGAGCGCACGTCACTGTCTCTCAAGTACCCAGGTCCGATACCATATAGGGCTTTAAAAGTAACAGCTCCATCTCAGCGTCTTCCTGCAGATCTGTGAGAGGTTCGGGCACCCGGCAGTGGATCTCTTCGCAACCCCAGCGAATGCCCAGCTGCCGAACTTCGTATCGAGGTTCCCATCCAGAGGAGCCATGGACACGGATGCCCTTCGCTGCAGATGGCCACCAGGTCTACTCTACGCCTTTCCCCCCCTTCCCCTCATCCCCGGGGTTCTGAGGAGGCTGGTGTCAGAGGGAGCAGAGATGATTCTAGTGGCTCCCTTCTGGCCACGCCGCCCCTGGCTAGCAGACTTGGTGGAGCTGTCCTCAGCTCCTCACTGGAGGATCACCCCGGGGGAGGTGTCCCTACACCAGGGGTCTCTGGAGCATCCGGATCCGGAGTGGCTCCATCTGACCGTCTGGCGATTGAGTGGGAACAGCTGAGAGGGGCCCATTTTTCCACAAAGGTCATTAGGACTGTCGAGGCGTCCAGGAGGCAGTCCACCACCCACATCTACAATGCCTCCTGGGTTGCCTTTGCTGACTGGTGTAAGGCAAAGGACATAGTACCAGCCTTGGCTTCTGTACCCCAGGTTCTGGACTTCCCACAAGAAGGCCTGGAGAAGGGTCTGGCCCCCAGCACCCTTAGGAGACAGGTCTCTGCCCTCTCCACCATCCTGGGGGGTGGACATGAACGCACCACCTTTGTCTCAACATCTGGTCCTCAGGCGCTTCCTTAAGGGAGCGGCGAACCTGAAACCCCCAGTGCTCCATTGATTCCCCACCTGGGACCTACCCACAGTCCTCCAGGCATTGACGGAGGCACCATTCGAACCCTTGAGGGAAGTTTCCCTACAATTCCTGACCCTTAAGGTCGTTTTCCTGGTTGTCATCACCTCAGCCAGGAGAATATCAGAGATCAATGCTCTTTCCAGCAGAGCGGACCTTTGCACCTTTCTAGAGAACCGGGTCATCCTCAGACTGGACCCCGCGTTCATGCCCAAGGTCAATTCTCCCTTCCAGAGGGCTCTAGAGATAATTCTGCCGGACTTCTGTCCTCAGCCCTCCAGGGATAGGGAAAGATCCTGGCACAGGTTGGACGTCAGAAGAGCCTTGCGCATCTACCTGAAGCGCACGGCACCCTTTAGGCGTTCAGAAGCCCTCTTCGTATCATATCAACCATCCACCAGAGGTGCCAAGGTTTCCCCGGCCACCATTAGCAGGTGGATCAGGGTGGCCATCTCACAGGCCTATGAGGCACAGGGACTTCAGGTCCCAGAGGGCATCACAGCGCACTCCACCAGAAGTGCGGCCACCTCAGCAGCCTGGGCCACCCAGGCCCCCATAGAGGAGATCTGCTGGGCTGCTGCCTGGTCTTCTCCTTCGCCTTTCATTAGGCATTACCGGCTAGATACTTACGCCTCCGCGGAGGCAGCCTTTGGCAGGCAGGTTCTACAGGAAGCCCTAGACTCTCGAGGGGCTCAGGCCCATTGATCCCTCCCTAGGACATCTAGCTTTGGTATGTCCCATGTGTTACTCCTCCCACGCCTCACTTTGGAAACTGGCAGTTGGTCTTACCTGAACTGCATGTTTCAAAGAAGGCGTGGGAGGAGTCACTTCCCCCCCTTTTAGGGCACACCGCGCCAGGGGCCTGGGTCAGTTCAGTGGTCAGTCAGGGCCAGGCTGGAAGGATATGTGCTTGCACTGTCTTTGTTCCTTCCTTCCAGGTGCTCTGCTACGATCCATCGGTTAATCTGGGAGGTCAGAAGGAGGAACAGAGGTGTAGCCTCAAATATTACCTCAGTCTCCAGGGCAAAAGGGCTGGGTTAATACCCATGTGTTACTCCTCCCACACCTTCTTTGAAACATGCAGTTCAGATAAGACCAACTGCCATTTTGTGTAAGACTACAGAACTGAATATCTATAACTTTAGTTCACAGGATCTTCCCAAGGTTAAGTGTTGTATTTCTGGGCTTTGGTTAAGAAGATCCAAAGACCTTCTCTTCTATTATTTCTGGAGTTTGACTTAAAATATAGCTCCTGGCAGAAAGCTAAAAATTTCCCATTTGAGCTGATTTAGCTGTATCAGAAGATTGAATTTGATTAATGGCAGACTACTGAAATTATTTCTGGAGACTCCCTGGAAGAAGAAGTATTATGCACATACTTTGAGGAGCTCCTGGGGGGAAAGGCAGAATATAAATGTTTTTTTTAAAAGAAGAAATCTCCTTAGGGATTCAAATCTTAAAATTATTGCCATTCTTAATACAGTATATCACAATCATCTTGAAGAGATTAAAAATGTCAGTCAAAAAATGAATGCAAAATAAGTCTGTCACTGTAACTGCTATTTCTTCTAATTTCTTTAGCAAAGGGATCAGATATAATTTAGAAATCATGAATGCCTGCTCATCAGATTTCAAGGACTCTTATGTGCAGCTTAATAGCAATGAATATATCACATCAGCTCTAGAACCTGACAATATAAGTAACATACTAGCATGGATAAGGGCTGTATTTTTTTAAATAAATAAAAGTCACAGGTAAAATTTTCATTTGGAAATATAGAATTTTGACATGCAATAATCAGCATTATGATATAAGTAAAATTACTGTGTAATGATGCCGAGATTCAAAATAATTTAACTGGAAGAAGGATAAAAGCACAGTAAGTGCAACAATGTGACAATGTTCAGAACTATGTATTGCTTCCCTATCTGATGCTTCCAGAATTTCCAGTCAACCCAGACAGCATAATCCTTTCCAGGATAAGCAATATGGAGAGCATCAAATTAAAGCAAGTTGGCCACATCACAAAGAATAATGTGATTAATTAAGTAAGGAGGATTTTGATAGGACAAATACATGCCCATCTCCCATGAATATATATATTTAAAATTATTTTTCCCTATTAGCAGTCATTTGTGCTTGGAACTATGGTCAATTCCAGATGGCAAGTTAATGTATTCCTGCATGGCAGCTTAACCTGCTATTGTTACGGTTGACCATTCTGGATTGAAGTGGCTTGGCAATGAAACCACATTAACTCTCAGTCTGAATGATAGCCATTGCATATCCTGACTGATCATTCCTCTCCTTCCTGCCTTCCTATCCATGCAGGGAAACTTTCCCAGTTCCTACATTTTCCTTTTAGGGATTGTTCCTTCACTATTGAACTTTTTCTTTATTTTCAGATATTGCACATATGGATGCCTTCATTTCTTCTTTGCGGGTCTTTTTTTCTTGACAATTTATTTAAAAAACATTGTGTCATTGCTTGTCTTAATACTATAAAAATTAAATGAAATGGACTATTTCCTGATTTTGATGATCCATGGGAACACTGTAGTAAGGAAGAAATTCTGAGGCAGCTTATAGCAGCAAAAGTAGAAATCAATAGTTTTATTCCAATATATCCATGTTGCAAGATTTAGGAGAGAGAAATGAGTTTTGTGGTAAATAGTTTAAATAATTGCAAGTTTTGTTCTAATCAAACTCTGTGAGATTCAGTTTGGTGAGGTTACACAGCTAAATGCTAACCGTCAATAGATCTGGAGTTCTGTGTGCATTAGCAGCCTACGCACATGCCTATGTCTGTAGCAATAAGAAACAGGATGGAAATGAAAATAGATCTTCCCTTTTTCTAGCATGAACATTTCTAGAATCAAATGTGTTCCATATTAATGGTTTTTTACATAATTATCAAACTAATTTAAAATCAACCTTGGGATCAGGATAAAGCTAAACATAAGGTAAAAAACCCCAAACTCACAGTATTTTTCAGCTTTTATGGCCAGTCTAGTTGTTCCAAGGTCATGTCTCCTATAAATATAATTATAGATATGCTTGTCTGTCTCTCAGTAAGACAGAAAAAATGCTGATTGTAAGATAGGAAGGTCTAAAATACAGAGCAAATCCACAAAAATATTTTGTACCATTATTGTCTAATAAAATATAATAGTAGCTTAAATGCCAAATAAAACTTGCATTCTCAAACAGTTCTTTTTTTTGAGATCCGATTTCATTGCCAATATTTAAGATTTACCACATAACTTTTAGGGCTAAAACATGTACAGATCTGCATCATAATCAAAGTTCCACAATCTCAGATTCTTAACACCAGCTTCTTATAGCTTCAAAGTTTAACATTTGTTTAAATGTTAAATGTTTTAGTTTTAATCAGGATGGGTACACTGTATGCTACATTCCTTTATACATTGTTTAGAAGAATATAGTGGGGTAACCTAATCATTAATCTGCTTTAAAGCATACAGGTTGTATTTGGGCACAAGCCTTCATATTACTAAGTACTGTTCCATTCTGAAGGTTATGGTCAGATTGTAAGGTAGGACTAGCGTACAAGATTTACCTACATTCAAAGTCGGTCTCAGAGTAGCTGCGGCCTTGCTTTTCCTGGTCTCGTAATGCAGACTTGCTGATCAGGTCTCCAAACCGTTCAACACCCAAGGTCTTGTCCAATTCATCATCCTCCTCCGTGCCAGGAAAGGCTGCCTCATCATCCCCGCCATCCTGCACATCAGTCAATAATATCATCAGCAAAACAAAGAAATGTCTCAATACCATACAATCCCCTCTCTTTGCCTGCTTTCCTCAAATAGCGCCCTCAATCATATTTCCCTACTGTTCAACCTCAAAACAGTAGAACTAAGAGGACAGTGAAGGATTGTTGATCCCAATCCCAATTTCAAACTTGAACCCTTCGTTTGACTGTTCTAACCTTGTTTTCCTTCATCCCCAGAGTAGGACTCTAGCACAGCTGGCTGCTCAGACGTCTGTCCAAATATCCCCAAACTGTAAAAGTGAGTAGACAGCGCCTGGATTTATCAGTTCCAGACCTTTCTTCACCATAGTCATTCTCCACTCTCTTCAGGGTGAGTAGAAGTAAATCTAGTATTTAAACTGTCAAGTTCCTTTCCATCCCCCTCCAGAAAGAGGGAGACCCTGGCATCTTCCACCTCTGTCAGGGAAGCAAGTAGGGATAGCACATGTGGATTGACCCCGGAATATACAACTGGAAGAGGAATATATACAATGTACGTAGTTCACTGTACTCCACATTACATCAACTGGGGGCATCCCAATAGCTGCCTACAGAGCCTTTCTAAGACCTGAAGGTTTTTTTCTCCATCTTGTCCAATTCCTTTCCAAGTCTTTACCACCGGGCCTAGATATTAAAGCTTATCTTCTGCTCTAGCCCAAATTCTCCCTTTTTTTTTTTGGTTTTGTTTCTATAATTTCCTCACACCCCCGGCCACAAGGATATAAACTGAAAAGAGGACAGGAAGTAACAATCATGAAAGTTTAATCCTGGGAGCTCTCTCAGTTTGGGCTCTTTCAGATCTTTAGCTCCAGCCACTGGTAAAAAAAAAAATCCTGTCAATTTAGCCTGAAATGCTGGTGCCAAGCTGTTGTGGACTCCTCGGTTGCTATGGAAACACAGTAGGCCCAGCGATGGCAGATCTTTGCTGAATCAGAGAAAGCAAAACAGGTCTTAGCTAGAAACATTTAGCTTCAGAGAAAGACCTTCATAGGACTCTGCCCTTCTGTTTTCTGAACAGGTGAGTTTCTGCATCACTGCCACAAAAGAAAAGCAATTGCTGCACATTTTAGAGATAATTTCCACGGATGAAGCCTGGTTAATTTCTTGCCATAAAAGTAAACACAGAGTTCTGTGCCATTTCAAAGAGTGACACTTTTATTAAGGCATAATTTTGGGTGACATCAAAGAACTGAAGTGTTGTTTGTGAAAGTTTACTAGATGCTGTTATAGATTTGTTTGTGTTTACAATACCAGGAATTCTCTGATAATTGAAATTAAATTCCAGTTTCAGCCTGGAATACATTTTTCGTGACAAAACTAATTCCTATTATGTATAAATTATGATGGGATGTAAAGGATATTTTAGAGCAAACTGAGTAGTTATATCCTTAGAAATAACATGATTGTAAGTAAGGACATACAGATTTCAACCCCTCGGCCCATTATTTTAGACATTCAACACTGCTCTGTAATAGTATATCTGATGGCTTTTGAAGCAGCCTATCAGTAAATAGTCAATTTGCTTTTGGTGTACGGCACAGGGCTAATACAGCATCAAATTTCTTTTTTATGGAAAATTACAGAAAGCCCATAGAACTAGAGATTCCAAATGTCATAAATTATGTCTTAATGTTTCATTTAGAGGATTTCATTTGGGGACTAAAAGTGAAGCAAAGGTCAACTATTTCTTATAGAAGTATATTTTTCAAATTCAAAATTTATATGTCAAAAATATGTAAGATCCATTTTTGAATTATATATCACAAAATACATTCCATTACCTGTTCACTTGGGGAAATTTTGTAAGCATAGCAAGAGGGTAACATAGTTGCAGATTGACCTATCCTTCAAAGAAGTTAGCTGTTACTGACTTGAATTAAACTGTAGATTAATAGTTGACCTATTAGTAACAGATCAACATTATATAGCGTGATAACCACTTTCCCCCAACTGTTTTGTATGTAATAGCACTATTTTATTATAAAATAATAGTAATGAGACAGACAGTGTAGAATTCTATACAATGCAGCTAATTATATGAAATTATCTGTTCACAGAAGGTTAATCTTTGTGGTCTTTGAAATGCCACACCAATGTAAATTTAGAATTAGAAAGAAGTGTCCTCCTCTTTCCTGCAGTTATCTGTAGCGTCTGAAAAATCTCTCTGATGGTCAAGTGTACCTCCTAAACAATGTAGAATGAGAAGAATCACCAAAAACCAGACTGAGGTCCACTCTATTAGACTACTATTTATTAGATTTGTATTCCATAATTCCTTACCATACTTTAAAGCAGTACACATATCACTCTGTCCCCAGTTTTATCCTTTCCATAACCCTGCCATGTCAAGTGGGCGGAGACAGCAACTGGCCCAAAGTTATCTAGTGAACTTTTTTTATTATGAATGTAGATTTCCACTACCTTAATTGCACCTTAAATATTATACTGCACATTTCTCTCCCCAAAATCTCCTCAGCACACTGTTTAAGGGAATCCTCTACTCTCTAAGGAAGGCTTTCGGGGAATGCAGATGATTGCAGGCTAGAAGATGATAAAGCCTTTTCCTGTTTATTTTCAATATCTCTCTTCTGAATATGAAAAAGACAAAACGTTGGTACTGACTTCCAGAGAGTAAATTGTTAATCTGTTGCAAGAAAAATCAATTTAAAGTCTTATGGCATTATAAAGACTCAACAACTCTGTACTAAGCTACAGTAATTGCTCAAGATATCTGGTTAGGCTTTAAAGTGCCACAATATTTTCAAGACTTCCAAATCTTTAAAGTGCCATAGGACAGAAAAAACATTGAGTGGCATTTTTTAATTATGGGAGTAATGAACTATTAGTCTAACATAGTGCTTGGACTGGGAAGAATAAGAATGATTTCTAGCTAAAATGCTTGTATTTCAACAACTTTTCTAATTTCCAGTTTTCATAGTTTTCCATTTTTGCAATGATTGAAAACCAACCTTTTCAGTATTTTTTTTAATTACCTGCTGTACATTAGTGAAGATGCCTCCCAAAGGAGCAGTATCCCCAGCTGCCATCTTGGTTTACAATCTATGGACCGTCATGCAATGTTTGGGCAAGTATCAACCCTTCTCTTTCATTAACAGGCATCCAATAAGTCTGAGTCGTGGCATAACCTGTGGAGAAAGGACATAAAGCCTTGGCAAGGGGGATCAGAGAAATGGCAGGAAACTATAGCTACAGCTGTGAGGATTAAGAACTAATGGAAAATAAGAGCCACTATTCAAAATAATGTGACACCCTTATGCATGACATTGAGTTCTAAATTAATTATAAGCACTCAGAAAAGAAACCTGGATATTGCTCCACAGTTCAGCAACTTACTTGGTTTAGATTGCATACGGGTTAACTATTAGGATGTACAAAGAATGCATAGCACAACAATAATTTAATAATTCAGAAAGCCATGTGCCACCATAGTCACCAATTTCATGAAGTAGTGAGGGGAATGGAAGGGAAAGTCCACTGGATGATCCTGAGAGTTAATGAAACAGACTAGGGAGTGAAACAAAGTGAGATCGCACAACAGATGTTTGCAAAGAATAAACAACAAACAGAACAAATAATACAACAATTAAATAGCAGCCATTTTCGTTGTATTTAAATACAATGACAATATAGCTAATCAGAGGCACAGTTGAGTAATCTCTCTATTTGTGTAATCCTTATGTAGCCACTGGATCTCATAGAGCAGCAACTAGTTTCTGAATAGCTGTCTTGGATTTTCCGTTTGTTCTTCAAAATAGTTGGACAGTATACAGAACTGCTTTATCTTTGATTTAAAAAGGACTTGTGAAAGTATCCCCGCCCCTCCCTGGGCTAAATTTAATTTCTTAAATGATCTGTTTCAAGAGCAGTTGCTGATCTCTTTTTGTTTTATATCTCCAAAGGTTAATTAGATAAGGCCAATTAATAACTGCAGAGAGTTTTCTCCAGAAGAAACAAAATCTATTATTTTCTTTAGAAGAAATAACAACTGGACCCATAGCAATGGAATTGTTTGATACAAATGGAGACATTAAAATGATTGTAAAGATTTTCCAAATAACCAAATACAATCTTAACTAAAATTAATTATATATACATTTTTGATTTTTAAATTACTGATGTGAACCAGAAATAATTTAGAGTTCCTAAAAAGGCCATGCAATCAGCTCATTTAAAAGTGACACTTTATTTATATAGGAATTATTAAATATACACACGCAAGTCCTGGATTGCATGAAGAATCTTATGCTTAAATTAAGATAGTAATAGCTTTCCTGGGCAAGAAAAACTGCCCTTGGACAGTAATAAATATTATCTAGAAGAACAATAATATTTTATTATAATGCTCTAAAAGGTAAAAATTCTTGAGTGGAGCGCAGTTGCTGATGAACACACAGATACTAACATGTAGCTTTCGATATGATATTACAATAGCTAACTTTAATTTTTAAAAATGCATTCAATGTTTTAGTTTTATTCATTTATAAAATTTCCAAGTACATTTCCACCTAAGAAGTGCTAAACGAAGCTTCATAAACTTTAGAGAGATTGGTCTGAGGATGTCATTTATTGACCTTGTACTGTCTAATAATAATAATGCCTACTAATGGAAGCACCCCAGTTCTGAAATATTCTCCTCTAAGAGATTCAAGTCATACAAATATTACAATCATTCAAGTGCTATTATTTGTTCTGGCATTTTAGAATAATATATTAATAAGTCATCCAAGGGAGGGCAACTTAGAACCAAGCTGAAAACTTTTATTAATTTATTTATTACATTTCTCCCACCATATTCCAACAGGACTTTCAGTGCCTTACAGGAATACACAAACAACTACAATGCCCATGTTCCATTTAAAAAAATAAAGTTTAAAAATATAAATGAATCCCTTCCCCCAAAAAAACAGGTGTGAAGTCCCAAATGTCCTCTGGAAGAGCTCTGTTTTTAGCTGTTTCTGCAAGGTAGCTAATGTCAGATTATTCCAAGATTAGTTTTAGATTAGTCTAAGACTTAGTGGAAGGCCATTCTAGAGAACTGGCGCTGCTACAGAAAAGCAGAGCCTTCAAGCCTGCCAAACCTCCCAAAAGTGGGAAACTACCAGTTGTTTTTTCCAGCAAGATTGAATTTGTCCAGCCAATTCTAGTTTGTGAATGCAGTCCTGAAAGCCTAAATTAAGGATTGGTCTTCTATTCATTTATATTATAATGAATAATAATGTTCAAAGTACAACTCTAGTGGGGGGGGGGGGTTGTTTTATTTTTTTACATAGCACCACTCATCTAGTCAAAAATAAACACATTCCCAACACCTTCTTATAATCTCATTTTCTCTCATGTGCTGAGACAGCAAATCTTGAGATTCAAATGTTGTATTCTGACAGGTCAAAGTAGAGATCTCCATCAATTTAACAGCAACATTTTTCATAAGATTAGGAAATCATGTACTGTGTTGTGCAGGCACTGCAAAAGTTCTAATATTTTAAAATATGAAGTTTTGCTATTATGCAAATTTAGTTCTTTGAAGTTTGCTTCTGTTGATTCTGAATGACAATAGGTCTCTAGAAACTCAGACAAATCTTCCTTTCTTTAAAAATTCTGAAGATGCTACGCAATAACACTATCATATTTCCTTTCCATTTCAATATCCACATTCACTGCTCCCTAAAGTGCGGCAAGCAATGCTAAAATCTAACCCTTTTACAACTGCAGAGCAGAGAAAGGAAATTGAAGAAAAAAATGTGTTCTCTTTTTATTTTTGGAAGCTTTTATATCATATTTGTGGAGACATCCTAAACTATATATATATTTTAAATGACTAATAACATAGATTTATCCTACTTGAGTACACAGGCCCCAAAGCATTCTCAGACTTCTTCATTGGCATCCACATGCTAGCCTAAGACATTTTGCAAAACACGCAAAAAAGAGACATTTGAAGAGTCTGTTCAAGCTCAAAGAAAGAAAAGGAAAGAATACTCAAGAGATTGGTGGAGCACATTATGGAGTGTTGGAATTTGTGGAGATGTGTGCCAATAGGATTGGGAGGCAAAGATCTGTTACCAGTATATTATACCTCATGTTCACAATCTAAGGTTCATATAGCAACTATTCTCAATGGCAGCAATTTAATCATTGGAATTTTCTCCATGATGGATATGTGGAACTGCAGATATTCAGAAGATAGGAAAAAGGAGCCTTAGAAGAGTATCACTAACAATAGCACATAGATCTCTGGAAACTCCATCCTAGATTCATATGTCCTGAGATAGTGGCCTTGCCCTAGAGCATAAGAAGCAGGAAAGGGACAGCTATGAAATCAGGAGGCAAGAGAGTTCTGTGAGTAGCCATAGGTATGTTTGTTAATAAGATGAAGATTTGTAGATGATGATTAGGAACTTCTTTTTAAAATAGGACTATCTCTTTTTTCCTGGCAGAGCAAAAATTGACAAAATGATGCTTAGAAATATAGCAGCTATCCTATTGGGAACGGGGGCGGGTGTCAACTATCTTAATACTATCAACATTGACTAATACAGTCCTGCAAGGTTGCAGGCATGGGTTTTTCTAGCCCAACCAGGAGATGCCAGGAATTTAAGGTACAGACTTAAACTGATGAGTTTCTGATATGCAGTCTTCTACTACATACAGTAATTGATCTGACAATTAATAAATGTGCTAATTAACATTATGTATAGTATTCAAACACTTGTAAAGATTGCTGTTACTGATGGATCATTAATGTAACTTAAAGACTTGTAGAATAATTACTGATTCTTAGGGGCATTATTAGTCTTGCTTGCAGTTTATCATTCTCTCATATGAATTGATATTTTTTTATTGATTCTTATTTGTCTAACAGACCACTTTGGACATATTTTTATTTTGTAGTTATCCATTGCTCAACATAATAGGAACACTGTTCATAATTTTGGCTTTTCAATTGCAATGAGCAAGGAAAAGCAATAGAAGGAAGAGGACAGATTTGATTAGAGACAGACGTCACTTGCAAATTATAGGTTGTTGGTGCCAAAAGGGAAAAAGGAGAGGGGCTGAATGTGCAACATGACAAGAAAAAATTTGCTCAAAATCTCACATTGTGTATATCTGAAATTGAGAACTGACCCCAATGGGAAATGGACATACATCTTTCACAGAAGCACAAGAGAGAGATAATTTTTATGCGTGGTTTATTACAGTAATAGGAATCGCTTTCTGTGAGTAGTACCAAAGCTCACACCCACCACAGCTACACCCTCTGAAATGGAAGCATTGGTCACTAATTCTGAATAAACAGAGTTGAAGATACAAACATACCTCTTCAAAGACAGTCTATTCTTTGTTACTGCATTTTCTATCACTGAGCCCTTCATTGAAAACGGCTTCCAGAGCTGAATCTTACCTCAGATAAAAGCTTTATGAGCAAAAACGAGATGGGGGATTGCTTGTCTAAGGCTTGCACTGGTTCTCGTGAGAGGATTGCAGACTTAATGAGCAGGATGCTACTTGCACTTCCTTTGGCATGCCAAATATACTGGATCATATGCTGCCAAGAGGTGGGAGTGTACATACACTTGCTCTGCCAAGAGGTGGGAGTGCACATACGTGTGTGCCTCAGACCCCCTTTTCTCTCTCTTGCATTCCCTAAACAATCACATGGCATACTTAAATTCTGCCACCTACTAGTCTGCCAGATGCTTGGAATACCTTTTCTTGCCCAAAACAATTCGACACTCTGATGATTGGAGGCTAAGTACTCTTGATACCACAAGGCAGAGACAAGAAGGAAAGGATTTCTAAATGGATCCTGTCATGGAAACCTGGGCTCTGCTCCATGGGGGAAATCTCTGCCTTGCACCTGGTAATATCAGGGTAATGGAGATGCTGGATCAGAATGGGAGGGAGGCAGGAATGGGGTGGGGAGGAATATACAGTACCTTGCAGCTGCTGAGAAGGAGAGCGGCTTGCCTCCAGCCAGGGATCCACAAAACGCACACTGCTGCAACTGCCTTTTTCTTGTCCTCCTTCCTCCTGCTGAAGATCGCTCAACATGTGTCCATTTCTCTGCTCAGGTAGGGCAGCAGGCTGTGCTAAGACACCACCTCCTCTTCAGCGCAGCAGCTTTCCGTTTCTACTGCAGGCAGCCATCCACTGCTACTGGCTCTGCTTAGAGACGAGCTGCACATTGGCTGCTCCTCTCCTTTATTTGAAATTCTGTGTGGTAGTGAGCTGCAAGGCTATGAGTCACTAGCTGTTGGTTTTTTTTTTTTTTTTGCAGAAGCAGACAGCAGCTGAGCAAGTGGCTATTCTAGCGAGGGAAGTTGGAGGGAGGGTCACAAGTAGCTTATCTGATACAGTGACATTGGCATCACTGTGCCTAATTAGCATAGTACTGGGCTGACCCGATGCAATTTATGGGTGGGTAACCCAACACACACTCATTTATACTTGCATGCATTCTAGCAGTTTCACATAGCTATATGTGCCTTGTATTTCAGTGTATGATATTCATATATGACATGAGAGCTATCATGTTTGCTAAGCCATTTTCAAAGTCACTGTTGCTTTCTCTTAAGAATCCTTTAATTGCACATCTCAGTCTGTCCCCTCACATCATGTACTATGAAGGATAAAAATACTTTCAGGTTTGTTGTAATAATGATTACTGGGTAATAACATGTGTGGCATTTACGGTAAATATATACCGCCGTTTTATTTATAATACAAATAGTTAACCAATAAAAGAATTATACTGACATATAATTGTAAACAATAGAATCTTTTGTTGATAGATTGTAAAAACATTCACATGCATAGCTGTACATTTAAAGCAGCTTCTACTTTTAACATGATACTGAAGCAAGGTTAGAAGTTAGTGAAGAGAGGTATTTTGATTATCAATTGTATTAACAAATCAACCCTTCATTCTTGCAGACTTGTTTTGTCTTTCTTGCTAAAATCTAATTATTAATGCAGTTTTACCCCCTTGGCAATTAGAGCCGGTTATTTGACTCTCAGCTATTTTCTCAAAAGGATATAAACAGGAATGACAGGAGCAACTGTTGGTGCCTTATAATAACCCATCTAACAAGAAAAGTCTTGACATGAAGACTCTGAATTTTTCTCTAGGAACAAATGAAGCAAATCACATATTAAAGATTCTAAGGGCACTTCTACCTGTTTTTACTTTTACATTTATTCCTTAATTAATTTATTATTTATTACATTTTATTACACCTTTATTGCTTTATGAGTAATTCAAAGCAGCAGACATACATAATATCTCTTCTTCCTCTTTTTCCCCATAACCACCATCCTGTGAGGTGAGCTGGACTGAGAAAGAGAGAGAGAAAGAGAAAGACTGACTCAAAGTCACTCAGGCAATTTTCACATCTAAGATGGGACTAGAACTCAGTCTTGAGGTTTCTAGGTGAGCACCTTAACCTCTACACTGAACTTGGTCTCATTCTTTGGAGGGCATCTCTGTACAAGGCAATTCAAGATTTCTGTAAATCCCAGAGGTTTTTTTAAATATAGTTATTAAACTCTGCAGATATCATAGGATGAACTTTACTTTACTCCTTAGTTTTAACCATCACAGGCCCTTTAACAAGTATGCCAAGGTGAGAGGCACTTGTCTGCTTTCTGTTTCTTTTTGACTGGAGATGTGAAAACATGCAGAGCATTAAGCTGCCTGAATTTTTTTTTAAACTTTCCTTTTTGCATTGAGTAAAAAGATGTGGGATATTCCAGTGGAATTGAACCCTGCAATTAATGAAGAAGTGCCTTTTCCAAAATTTACTTTGGCTTAAAAGGTATGATTTAGAATTTGTTGTTTCTTTTCCTCCAGCACTACAGTCTGAAACCATAGTTTGAAGCATTGGGAAAGGGATTTTTGGGGGGGAGTGTCTCAAGTCAATATTGACTCTTGGTATTTGCCTGGATCAGATCCTGCAGTTCTCTTTATTTATTTAGAAGTGGTTTGCCTAAGGTGGAACCCACCGTCTCTCTGTAACCAAGTGCCTGAACCCCTACACCAAATTTGTCCTCTATTGAGACAATGCTTAGTTGAAAAATGGCTACTTTCACAGCTTTCACTGTGGATTTTTAATAAAATGAAGAATAACATGTGATAGCCAGATAGCATCAACCCATAAAAAAATGATTGGGGTGGTGGTGGTGGAAGGCGGGAAGAGGTACCAGACCAATGTTCCAAAAGAATTGACAAATTAACTATATTTCCTTTTAGGATGGAATGAGATTTTTGTTATTGTTGCTCTAGAACTTTACTTTGTAAGAGGTTCTAACTGAATGGTAATTTTTTTGCCTGCGGTATTGGTCATGGGAAGAGAAATCACTGGTTATGAGCATCTTAAAGTCAAGAGAGTGATCACTGGTGGGTTACTTTCAAACTACTTTGGAGAGAATAGAGTGTGGAAATGAAGCCTGAGATAATGCTTCCATAAGTGGTTTGAAGGAGATCAGTGACTGTCATTCAAGGCTTGAGATGCTAGTAACAAGGAATGAAAATAACTATTTGTTCTGAGCTGCTGCATGTTCTGTAGTAACCCTCATTTAGAAAAAATAGAATTGCATGACTGCTAATGTAGAGCAGAAGTGATCAGAAAACTGTAATTTGTTTTCTGATAAAACGCATCTCAATTTCACCTTGCTCCTTTTGTTCTGAGCTGCAAAGGACAACTTATAAAGCTGTCAAGCTAGAATTTCTTTTAGAGAACTGAAACTCAGGAGACAGAAATAGGGAATCTTTCAATGAAGAAAGAAAGCCACTGGTTTCCCAGGGGTTTCAACTAACTAAACCAACTGAATCAGAATAAATTAGCTCAGTTTCTCAGCACTGTTGGCATTATGAGAATATAGAAGTCTAAGTGTGCTTCCAGATTAGTGCAGAATCACACGAGGAAGCGTCCAAATGCTTGAGGGACCAAGAAATTATCCATTTTCCATGAGTTAATGGGTTTATTTCTTCTTCCCATTTTTATCCCTTTTCCTAAAGCTTACTAAATGCTTTATGTTATATGGGACTCCACTTATACGGGACTCCTGCTCTTACCATTCTCTGCTTGTTGTGATTTATAATTTAGATAATATGGACTGTGGATAGATTTAGTGGCTATAATTACAAATTCTGGTGGAGTAATAAATATACACAATTGTTTTCATACTCTATTGATATATGTAGCAAGCAATTTCTAAGTAAGCAATTGAACACCCCAACTGTTTAAATACCAACTATTTTCAAATGGTGCAAAGGCAGCAGTGGCCCTCTCTACATGTTGAGGAGCAGTATGTTGGAGGTTTATGAAGGACAACTGTAGTTTTGCATCATCTAAAAAGTTGCAGGTTACCCAGACATATAGTGTACATCCAGAAGACAATAGCAAAATTAAAATGGGAAGTACACAGGAACAGATGAATATGGTTGTAAATATTAAAGTTATGGTATTGTGGTTTACAAAAAATTTAAATAAAAGTGATACTTTTTATAACATAAATTATAATATAGTTTTGACTGGCTATTATAAATCAGCTTTTTCAAAAAAAGAATCCTGAGACTTTGCTGCAGCTATTTTATAGTTGGATTTATGCAGCATAGCAAGCTATCTGAAATGCAAGAGTCCCTACTTACTGTCCTGGAAAGCCCTGAAAATCCTTTTCCAATGTTATACAGCCCATAGTGCTCTCTGAATTTGGTTGTTTGTTTGCAAGCACTGCAAGGATTCCACAGTTCAACCTGAGCTATATATACAGGTAGTCTTCAACTGAAAACAGTTCATTTAGTGACGGTTCAAAGCTATAACAGCACTGAAAAAGGTGACATGACTATTTTTCACACTTAAGATCATTGCAGCATCCGTATGATCACATGATCAAAATTCAGATGATTGGTAACTGAACTCATATTTATGACGGCTGCTGTGTCCCGGGCTCAAGTGATCATCTTTTACGACCTTCTGACAAAGTCAGTGAGGAAGCCAGATCCATTTAACAACCATTTTACTAACTTAAACAAGTTAGGATGATTCAGGTAATAAGGGTGGCAAAAAAAGGCATAAAATGGGGGCAAACTCATTCAACAAATGTTTCACTTAGCAACATAAATTTTGGGCTCAATTGTAGTTGTAACTCGAGGGGACTGCCTGTATTCATTTTTACTGGTTCTTCCCAGATTCTCTACACATGCCTAAATATATTACGCCACGTATTTGGGGGCTAAACCGTGAAAATCAGTTCCAGGCTTAAGTATACAGACACCCAGAAACTATGTTGGTTTCAGAAAAGCGGAATATTGCTTGCTATTCAGATGCCCCGTGCGTATTAGGAGGCATTCCTAAGGGCGGATTCTGTCCTGGAAATATTAGGAGCTTTGGGTATTCCTCGGGTAGAAGGGGTGGGATCGGGCGGGGAGTCTGACGGCTTTGAGAAAACTCACAAAGTGGATTGGGAAAGTAAGCGGGAAACACCCGAGGTCGCCGTTACCACGGACTAAGTCGAAGGGCACAGGGCAGCTATGAAGGCGAATTTACAAGAACAGAGGCGGGACCGACTCTCTCCGTTTGGCGGAACTCGGAGGATACTCTCTACAATTTTGTACGTGCTCTATGGTAGTGCGGAAGCCAGGAAGGACTCTACCTTATTTTCTAGGGACGGTGGGGTTGCTTCGGTTTCCAAAGGCGAGTTTTAAAGGTTTTTTTCCCCTCCCTCCAGGTGGTGGAGAGGCTACGCGAGCGTTACCATGGTTACCTCCGGGCCGGTTGGCGTTGCCTATATCGTGTGCTGGTTGCTTTGTCTTTCCTGCGCCAAGCTTCCCTTTCCTGTCATGGAACGGGAGGGAACCTGGTAATTTCTGAACTCCACAGTACTCTGCGGCCTGTCTAGGGTAGGTAAAACAGCAAAAGAAATAGAAGAAGAAGAAGAATTTTCCCCTGGCCTTTTGTGGCTGAGGGTTGTTAGAGGGGTCAAGTGGAAGAAGACTACTGCCCCTTGCTTAAATTAAGAGGGGGAGGGTGGATAATTATGGTCGCTGTCACGCGCCTGCATGTGAGTATTGCAACATTTGGTCTAGGAAATGCCTGGATTGGCCTTTGAGCCTGCCTGGGTTGGTTTAAGCTTCAAACAAAGTATTTGAACAGAGGGGTTTGCTTCAATCACTTCTTTATTGTCGGTTGAGGCTCTCAGGTAGGGGATTGTGGTTCATCAGTCTCTGCTTACATGCTTGTGTGGGTTAAAGTCCTTATTTTGAATTAGCATGGGTTGAGATAACTAAATGTGGCTTGAACTTTCTGGTTCTCAAGAAATTATCATTATTTCTTCCCCTCTCCCCCCTGTCTTTGCAGATGGCACCCCCTGCTCCGCCCAAAAAAATAATGCTTCAAAGTCTAGCACAGTTGCTGCAGGATTCCGGTGAGGTTCTAATGATGTGGAGAACTTTTCTTTGAGATATTTGGAAAGTGGACTTAAGCTCTACTTTGGAATGGAAATAAATATGGCTATCCTTGGGTCTATGCAATGATTGCTCAAACTAATAATACTGGTTGAATGTTGAAGCTCCGAGTTCAGGCGCAGCAGAGTTTTAAATAGGAGAAAAAATTTAATTGAATTTCCATAGCTAGTATATTTATCAAAACTCTATGAGTACTTTCTCACAGTCCATAATTGTAATAGATATCAAAGATAATCCAAACTATCTGCCTGCCTGCCTGCCTGCCTGCCTGCCTGCCTGCCTGCCTGCCTGCCTGCGTGCCTGCCTGCCTGCCTGCCTGCCTGCCTTCCTGCCTACCTACCTACCTACCTACCTATCTATCTATAAAATAATACATATATTAGGTTAAAGGAAGATAATATTAGGACCAGGCTTTACCCATGTATAAGGTTGTCCTTGACTTACAATCACAATCTGGTCACTGAGCAAAGCAGTCATTAAGCGAGATGTGACTGCTTTGTTTAATGACTGCAAGTGTGGCATTCCTGGTTATGGTCATCAAGTAAACTTGTAGGTTGTTAGGTGGATAGAGATTCACATAAGGAACATAAGGTGTCTTCTGGGTGGTGGGAAAGATCTGAAAGGATCTGCTCAGGACTTGAAAATTCTGTCTGATGAAATCCAAGCAGGATTTTCAGTCCCTGAATGGAGACACACTTGTGGGCAGCCTGTCCCATCCTGCTGAAACATTCTGTACTACTTTCTTTACTGTACTGCCTCTTTGCTTAGAAGATGAAAATCCATCCTGCCAAAATCCGATTAGGATTTTCAGTCCATGTGAAGAACCATTGTGCATGGCATATGCTGGGTGTTTTGGGGCAGCCCACACTCTGCTCTTTACTTCCACACTGTTTCTCTACTTTCTGCTTTGATTTTGGTTTCCTCTTGTCTTTAGCAGCTGGCTGAAAGAGTTCACTCCCCTTCTGTGCACAGCTGGGAGAATCCCCCAACAGGGTGCAGGAACAGAGCTCAGATCTTGAGGATTTGCATTCCATTTCTGCATCTAACTGAAGGAGTTCAGCTCTCCTTCACGGAGAGGAGGAAACTCCTCTGGCAGGATGCAGGAGGTGATCTCAAATCTTCAGGATTTGTGCTCTATTTCTGCACCATGCTGAAAGAGTTCTGCTCCCCTGGTAGGCATCTCTTTCAGCCCTCAGATATAAGAGGAAGTCTTGTTGGCAAGCAGCAGCAGCTTGTAACCTTCCCTGCTGACTTCTCCATTGACCTTCTGTGGAAGCTAACAGAGAAGATTGCAAATGACAAATCCATGATTGTGGGCTGCTTGGTAACGGATTGTAAATTTGCACAGGTTGCCAAGCACCCAGAATGTGATCATGTGATCACAGGAATGGTGGTTCAACATTTCGCTGTAAAGCTCCCTTTTGGAGGCTGTTGTAACTCCAGACCATCATTAAGCAAATAGTTGTAAGTCGAGGACTACCTGTATTCTGTTAAATAAGTTTCTCCAGAGATACAGTATAGTTTTCGCTTTTGTTCATTCTTCATTGAGGAAGGTTCTGTTTGGTGTTTGGGCAACAAAATGAAACACAAATTGCCCAACTACTTTTTATGATTAGCTTATATTATGCAATCTGGGAAAAGTCCTCATATTATTATAGTGAATCTAGTGCTTTAAATATAAAAGGCGGTTGTAGTTCAGGAGAGTGGAATATACTTTATATATCAATCTGTGGAGTGTGTAGAGTAAGACTCAATAGCTTGCATCCCATACCTTTAAATGTAAGACTTCAGGCCAGATATTGCAGTAAAACGTACTTTACAGTCCAGACACAACTCAGTATCCAGAAACTTCCTTACATTAAAAGTCCATGTGATTACATAATTATTCTGTCTGGCTCGATAACCACTAGTTGTTCCCTTGCTAGCTTCATCCCTTACATTAAGGGTGGCAATCATAATACTTTAACATTACAGGTAATCCTCGACTTACAATCACAGTTGAGCCCAGTATTTATGTTACTAAGTGAAAAATTTGTTTAGTGAGTTTTGCTCCATTTCACAACTTCATGGTTGTTAAGTGAATCGCTGTCGTTCTTATTACATTTGTTAAGTGAGTCCGGCTTCTCCATTGATTTTGCTTGTTGGAAGATTGCAAAAGATAATCACATGACCCTGGGACACTGCAACTGTCATAAATATAAACTAGTTGTCAACCATCAAAGTGTGAATCGTAACCATGGGGATCCTGCAATGGTCATAAGTGTGAAAAATGGTCGTAAGTCACTTGTTGCAGTGCTGTTGTACTTTGAACGGTCGCCGAATAAACTGTTGTAAGTCAAGGACCACCTATATATTATTGACCTTTCCCTCATGCAGTTATTCTGTGCAGTAAATATACATTGATCTCTTAATGTTTGTTTGTTTTTCATCAGGGGACTTGATTCTGGATGGTACTAGCACCTTGACCTTGTTCACTTCCACGCTTCAAATTCTCAATCAGATCTTTGAGCAGTACCTACTGCCACGAAATCAGAATCATGGCTTCATTGCACTCTCATCACACCCTGCTGAAACATCTGCTATTCTTCAAGCCCAGTTTCTCTTTGATGTCTTGCAAAAAACTCTCTCACTGAAGGTGTGTCCTGAAATGTGAAATTCTGTGTATTAGATGCCTGCTTTGGGAAATAGCTTATATCTTGCATTTGGATTTGGATATTTGGATTGTTCTGATATAACTGAATGTTACTACTCTGCTATATAATTATGATATAACAGAGAATATGAGGTCTTTAGATATCACTGAACAGCAATTTTCAACCTCCCCCTGCCTGCGTAGCCAATGCTGAGGTGCACTGAAAGTTAGAGTTCAGCAACATATTAGATTGACGAATTATGTGCCATCAAATTGTTTTCAACAAGTTTCTCAACTCAGAAATGTGTATCCATGCTGTTAAAGTCTTCAAAAGGTAATTTTGCTTTCACATAAAACAATTTGTTTCAAATACTTTGAAATTTAAAGTCTCCATAACCTCTTTCAGCATTGAGAAGCATCACAAATTGCAAATCTAAATAAAAATGTGTGGAAAAAGGGAAGGAACCCTAATGCAAGTTGCTAAGGAGTAAATTGGATTAGATAGTATAAAGCTCTTTATGGCTGTTCTTTAGTCTTGAATATTCAAAGTTGGGAGAAATTAATTATTAACCTATGAAATGCTCCTAATGTGAATTTGGTTATTAGTCCATCTAGTCTGGCCTTAGCTTTGTGAGGTCTACAGAGAACCATTTTGCATACAATCTTTTTTAAGGAGCATTTTTAAAAGATTGCTGGAGTTGCCACATTGGAATGATAAAGGGGGCTTGGCAAAGATGATGACAAGAATTTTGAGAAAAGAGATGTAGAAACTTTGAGAAGGTGGATGTTAGAACTTTCTGGACTTTTAAAGATTGTGGTGAGAAAGAAAGGATATATACTTTGTCTGATCAAGATGAAAATAATAGGTTGTTATTTTAACTGATTTTTAAAAAAAAATTAGGACTGGATGGTGATGGTTATTTCTGGTAATGATTAATTGTTTTTTTTAACTAGGATTGGACTTTGATTATTTGGAAAGTGGAAATGGGGAAGAATTTGTTTAAATGGAAAGGAATGATTTAAATTGGTTGCAATAGATATAATTTGTAATATTTATGTTGTTATTTCTGGTAACTCTTACTGGGCTTTTGCTGATTAAAATGGAAATACGAGGTTTTAGAGATGGGCTTATAGAGAATGGGGTAAGGTATGGAACGAGGAAGGGTTTGACTACATTTTAAGAGATAGTGATAAGTTGTTAATGTAGATTATATTTGCTGAGGATGATGGGTAAGGTTTATTTTTCTATTTTTCTTTCTCTCTTCCCCTTTTTTATTTTTCTGCATTTTTTAAAAAAATTAAATGTATTTCTGTAGTATGTAGTTATATTAGTTTCCTGAATGTATAGTTCTGCATTTTTGTTTCATAACAGCATAAACGTAGAATGTCCTCCATTGTATGTGGTGCTTAATTAAACTAATTTTATAGTGCTCAATATAACTCTGATAAGAAAATAATGAAATTGCTTTAAGTTGGATTATTTCACAAAAAATATGGAAGTTGATGATGTTCCTGATGAAATTACAATATGTCTAGAGTGTTCTCTATTCTGTTGTCTAGAAACTATTGTGTGGGCAACAGCAGTTTCTGCCAGGTCTACTTGGCATAAGTCTGAGGAGGTGGTGAACGATTGGCAAAGGAACTAGCTTCCTCTTGGCTGCAAATGTATATCCATGCCATCTGTTCAAGCAGACAAAAAGCAGATTGGGGATATGGGATATGCTGGAATTGATATGCGTGAATGTTTAGCAATTTAGCCTCACGATAACTGAAGAGACATCTAATGGTGTTTAAGAAGGCTAGATGAATATGAGTTATCTGATTTAAGTTGGAGGTTTTGAACAGTAGTACAGTATTACAATTCTGCTCTGTAGAACTCAGCTGTCTTCCCAGAAGATTTAAACTGAAGAGTGTATGTATTTACTGAAGTTGCAGATATATTTTAGTAGTATAATCTGGAAAGTGTCTTTCTTCTTTCTGCAATTGTTTTCAGCATGGGAAAATGACAAGTCTTTGGAGGGGTGGGGAATTACTCTTCATTAAATACCAGACTTGTATGTGACTCCTGATATTTTTTAACTTTACCAGGAATAACTTGTGTGAAAGAGGATTTTTTAAAAAAAATTACAAAAAGTTATAGATGTTATTTTTGAGATCTGAATAAAAATAGAGACTATATTATTCTGAAGTTGAGCTTTTCTTTGACATGTTAATTGTATCTCTTGGTCTTGGGTTTTTCAAGGTTGGAGATGCTGCATAGGGAAGTGTATAAAACCATCCCATTTTTTTTTTTTACTAGTAGGGAAAAGATTTGTAATCTTTTTGTAAATTCAGGCTTTGATAGTCCTGAAACATTTAGCAAGAATGGGGATTATATACAGGAATGGATTGAACTATGCTTCCTATTTTGAGATAGTTATGCTGTGGCACTCTGTAATTTAGTGTATTACGAAATTAATTGAAAAGCTGTATTACTATTTAAAGAAACTAAATTCAAGTTTTAACCTTTAAATGAGAAATGAGATAAAGTCTTGAAACTATTCATTACAACATATGGTCTGTATGAGAACATACAAAGCTTGCATAGTGGACACTTGAGTAAAGGTGTGCTTGAATTGTTATAGAGAGTTCACTTATTTAAAAAATGAAACCTCTTTAACAAAGCAGAAGGGAACGTGGTATCTCACCCTCCTGTCATGGAATAGATACTGTGATGATTATCTAAAGCCCTCATGTCTATTTATTACTATATACTATTTGATGTGATGATAATGGCATCTGTTGCATGCCTCTGCCCCCTTTTCAAGTTTCTATTCTCTGGAATATTTTTAGCTAAATGATCAGCGTATAGTCAGCCTTTATATCTTCATGATAACTTTATCATGAGAAGATTGCCATTGAAATCTCTATTTAAACATTAATCTTTGCTCCATTTTGTTCTTCACTGAGCTTGCTTTGTCATAGCAATTGTTTTGCCTGTAAAGTGAGTTTGAGGGCCTTCTAGGTTGTATCTTATGCCTGCTATCTACAGTAGTTGTTAGATTTGGCTTTCACATAACAGAATGTAGAATTTAGGTATATTTTTTGGCCTATGCAAGAGTAATTGTAAAAATTATTCTGAGGAATTATGGGTTAGGAGTTTATGAAAAAAAGCATTAAGGAATAGCATGATAAAGTAGTTTAATATTACATAAAAGACTGCTTTAAATGTATTATTGGAAATCTAAGAGTAATGAATAAATCATGAAAGAAATCTACAGCCATTCCATTTCTATTCATTTTTTCTTTGAGCTTTATCTTCCTGAATTTGGTTTAGTGAGGAAAACCAGAAAACAAAATGGGGAAAATGAACCCCATTTTCCCAGATTCCCACATCAGCTACTGTTGCTTCTGTGAGATTCTTAGATAGAATTATCATGCAAAGGCAACCCCCAATGGAAGTGTATGCTTTAGTACTCTCTTTATTAGTCAGCATGCAAGATATAGCTAGATTAGAACACTGGAACTCTAGCGACTATATACTTGGGGTGCAACAGAACTGCATATTATTTGGGGATAAGATGAGCTTGCAATATTAGATACCTTTGCTAATAGTTGGTGTCACTTTTTATGTTTCTTTCAGCTCATATTTGTTCCTGAATGTTCTGTACCAGCTCCTGTGAAGATTTCTCCCTTTAAATCATTGCGACGTTTAGAGGTGAGTTTCAAGTACTACTACAGAGTCCTTTTAAGTATGGAGTAAGTTTTGGTTTGGTATTATCTCTGGAAGTAAAGCAGTACTTCTCCGAAGCATATATCGATAGCTGGATAGTGGGATATTTCATACTTAAGTCTTTTCCCCCCAGAATATTTGAATTTTTTTTCTTCAAAATATGGAAACGAATTTTAGTGTGCTGCATGATCTAAAAAGAGTCTTTCTAAATTTGATATAACAATTACATAATAGCATGAAAGATAGGACTCGAAAAAGCTCACAAAATTGTATAATCATACTGTAGCTCTATTTTTGCAAGGTGGAATTGTTTGAGTTAAGGAAAAATACATATGAAATAAATAGGATTCTACTGTTCCAGAGGCAGACAAAGCTGAAACTCGATATAACGTGCTGCAGAACAGCTTTTAAGAATTGATAACTAGCAGGGACATGGATGTGGGATGCTGGCAGTTGTTCAGCAACATCTGGAGAGAAACCATTTCTTTACTCTGTCTAGAATACATATCCCCATGTATATATATGCATACAGGACAAGATTATTGAACCTGCAATTGATATTTTTGTTTATATTCACTCTTCTCTTTTTGTTCCCTTTAGTTGAGATGTGTTCCTCTGCACTGTCTTCAGGGCCTGAGGTTTGTTTATTCCCAGTTAGAGGCTTTGACCTGTTCCAGATGTGTGAATTCTCTAGAAGTGAGTGGTGATATTTCATATTGGACTTTTTTCTACCATCAGGAAAATAATGGTTGGCAAAAAATATGCATTTTGCACAGTGTCATAAGGCACCTGCTTTAATATTTTCCTGATGAGTTTTATGGAACACTATGATTTGAAGCGGAAGTTCACATAGATGAAAGGGGAGGGAGATTGGGGTTTTTTTTTTTGGCCTTAATAATATTGCTTCTTTTAAACTCACAAGAAACAGTTCTTAGTAAGGAAAAAATGGTCTTAAGTCTCTGTCGTTTCCTCCTCTCTCAGTGAACTTTCTCTACAAATTGTATATTCCTATATCTGATCTGGTCCTATTCTGGTTTTTAAATACTTTTTGGGAAAGGCAATAAATTATAATGAATATCATGTACATCTCAAAGGTGCTTTTTTCAAGAGGCAACTGGATTTTCTGGTTTTTCTTTGAAGACGTTTTGCTTCTCATCCAAGCTTTTTCAGATCTGACTGGATGGTGGGGATCTGAAGAAGTTTCCAGAGTTGCTGGAAAACTCTGCCTTAGCACCATTGGCTTGGTTGCATAACTTGAGAAGATTGAGTATTTACCGTTATTCCGTAGTATTAGGGGTAGCAGTGGCTCAGAGTAAGTGCTTGGATGAGAAGCGAAACATCTTCAAAGAAAAACCAGAAAGTCCAGTTGCCTCCTGAAAAGGCATCTTTGAGACAACCATGACCTGGATGACTGAGAATCTCCATAGACAATATCATGTATAGTTTAATAATAAATATAATTACATACTCTGTAGATGGTATATTGCTATTTTACAAGAATGTGATTTATGATCACTTTTTGTAAAAACAAAGTTGTGACAGTTGTTGAGAGCTATATAACATGAAGATACATTGTATAATATGAAGATACTGTTATGGAATGTATGAATTCTGATATGTTGAAGAATTAAAGTGCCTTTTCTGTCGAAAATCTCATTGCAAATTGCAGTTTGATTTCTTGGCAGTTTGCCATCAAACTTCAGTAGTGTAGTTGCTGGGATTGGAAAAAAGGCTTTATGTTAATAATATAACAATATAATATAAAAAGTATAGTTTCCTACGCCTGTTCAATCATGAATCTTTTTTCTCGCAATCCCCCCTCTTTATGAATGTCTGAGCTAATGGACAGTAAGGAGTCCATTATACCTAGTATGTTCAACCACCACAATATTTTTCCCCGTGAATATTGAAAGTGCTTCCTAGTGTGAAATGTCTTTCAGTCTTGAAGCAAAAACTTAAAAGCAGGTTGCTGAGGTGGCCACCCTAATTTTATCATCATGTTATCCATTTTCTTTATTTACAGGAGATCCTTTCTGCATGTGGTGGAGATCTTAGTTCTGCACTTCCTTGGCTGGAATTACATACAGCCAACTTCAGCTACAATTCTATTGCAACCTTGGATGATTCACTGGTATGAGGTTTTTCACCTATACAGCTGAAGGCAGCAAACATATAATACTCCTTCCTTCTCCTATTTTCCTCACAACAACCTGAGTGACTGAGTTGGGCTGAGAAAGAGAGACTGGCCCAAAGTCACCTAGCCAGTTTTTTCATGCCTAAATTAGGACTAGAATCCATGGTCTCATTGTTTTTAGATTAACTGTTGTGCAAGTAAGGTGTAGTAATTGGTGAAATCGCATCCTTTTTAAAATGGAATATTGCACAGAGGGTAATTGCTAGAAATAAGCACACAATCTGATGGTAGTCTAATACCATAGTCTTTTTATCTATTGACTATATTTCTCAGAAAATGGAATAGGAGGGATTTTTGAATGATTGTACTGTAATTTACCATCTTCAGTGTTAGATACTTGTTCTTTGGATTTGGTTTATTTGTAATCATTAAACTCTTTCTCTTTCTTCTCTCTATTAAGCAATTATTAAATGTCCTGAAGGCTTTGGATCTTAGTCATAATCTCATCCAGGACTGCCAGCACTACCTGACTGTAAGTATCTGGCAGTGAGCTCAGTGCTACCTTTCTGAAGTTAACTATGCCAATTAACAGCTCCAATGACAACAGTCTGCTAACAGTAAATGGTATTTTTCATCATTTAAGCAAAAAAACCTGTTATCAGAGAAAGCATCACATTTCCTTGAAATGTTTAGTGACATTTTATTTCCACTTAATGCTCCATTTTCTGTGTTTCTGCTCTATAAAGTTCTTGAAGTTCCTTATATTTTCCTTGTTATAACAGTTCTGAATAGGTAAAATATATACCAAAGATAGAGTTCTTCTAGCATCCTGAAAATAGACTGTTACAACATTGCCCTTTTCGATTTGCTTCTTTCTATTTTATCTTTTAAAGTTAAAAATGTTTATTTTTATTTTTGGGGTGAGAGGCTATTTTAAATATTTTTATTACTTTTTTTTTACTTAATTATAGTAGAGGTAGGTTTCTGCTGGTTTGACCAGGGCGAACAGGTAGTGGTGGCGGTGGGAGGACCCGCCCACCTGCTTGGACACTTCTGTGCATGTGCAGAAGTGTTATGCGCGCTCATGAGCAAACTGGTAATAAAAGAAATTGAAACCCACCACTGAATTATAGATATTCAATCCTAGTAATGTATGTAATTATTTTTCATTTTCTTACAAAAAGGCACTTTGGTAGTTTTAATTTCAAGTTTATAACATTTAAAATATATTGATAAATAAATAAAATCTTGAAATTTTTATGCCACAATACGCTTTTAATTTTTCCATAATGGTAATTTACTAGTGGTTAAGTATTCATCCTACCCATAAGAGTGGGGGCCTATAATAAATTCAAATTTAGTTTAATACTAGAGACAAATTTCAAGGAACAATTGGCTTTCTTGTTGTGACACTCCATAATATTATTAGTACCCTTTGTGACTTACGGACGAATAATTTTATGTCTTGGGATTTTTTTTGCACTAGGTCATGTTTATGCACATAATGTTAAATTTATTATCTTGACTCCTGAATGCTAATAATCAAGTAATATAGATGTTTATGGATTTTGCTATAACCTCTTTACACCTTTCTAGTGAAGGTGGGCAATTACACTATGACTTCCAATATTTTAAGCTCAAGTATTACATTTAGTATATTACTGCCAATATTTAAGCTCAAGTAATACATTAAGTAATGTTTTTAATTATTTATAGCAAGAAAGTGGAGAAACAATATAAAGTTCAAAAATAAATTATTTAGGAAAATTTTGGAAAAATTAAGGCTACCATTCCAAAGTAGTATTATACCAAGACTTTAAATCTCAGTTGAATATAGAACTATACAGATACTGGAGGAAGAGGAATGCTAGTAATTGAATTTGTAAGTGGTTATAGAATCCAGTTGACAGAATTAGATATGTTGCTCTTAGTATTTGGAGACAGGAATAGTCCATAAGTCTTGATAAATAAGGCCACAGCTGCATCTTGACCAACAGAGTGTTCCAACAGTGATTAGCAAGTCAGATGCCCTGGAAAAAAATAAGTAGACTGGCATGGTTAATAACTTATCTGTTGTAGGAAACTTTGAATCAAGACTATTTCTGAATTCCTTGTTTGAATATTTTGATTAAAGTCAACATGAAGTGGGGATTGTCATACTTGGATTTCTAGAGAATGAAAACAGTTGGTTGTTATGAGTGCACTAATGACACATCATTCAATAGGTAGTCCTTGACTTACAACTATTTGTTTAGCGACTGTTTGAAGTTACAGTGAGGCTGAAAAAAGTGACTTACAAATGGTTCTTTTGACCATTGCAGCATCCTTGCGGTCACATGATCAGAATTTGGGTCCTTGGCAACTGGCATGTATTTATGATACCTATAGCATCCCAGGGTCATGTGATTGCCACCTTTTACATACTGTTTCTGGGTGAAAGCTACTTTTGATCTGTATTCCCAGTTGGTTTAGTGCTTTGAAATCTTTGGTGAAGTACACGAGAGATCTCTAGGCCTAAGGGACAGGATGGATATACTTTTCCTAACTTGCTGTTGCAAGTATATAACTAGATAAATAGATAAGCCAAGAAATTAAAAGATACTTGCTCCTGGGGAGGAAAGCTAGGGCAAATGTAGACAGCATACTAAAAAGCAGAGACATCACCCTGCCAACAAAAGTGTTTATAGTCAAGGCTATGGTTTTCCCAGTTGCAATGTATGTCTGTGAAAGTTGAACCAAAGTTGGGCGCCAAAGAATTGAGGCCTTTGAACTATGGTGCTGGAGAAGACTCCTATGAGTCCCTTGGACTGCAAGGCAATGAAACCGCTCAGTCCTATAGGAAATCAACCCTGACTGCTCTTTAGAAGGCCAAATAGTGAAGATGAAACTCAAATACTTTGGCCACCTAATGAGAAGAAAGGACTAACTGGAGAGGAGCCTAATGCTGGGAAAGATTGAGGGCAAAAGAAGAACGGAATGGCAGAGAATGAGGTGGCTGGAGGGCGTCACCGAAGCAGTAAGCGTGAGCTTAAATGGACTCCAGAGAATGGTTGAGGACAGGAAGGCCTGGAGGAACATTGTCCATGGGTTCGCAATGGGTCGGATACAACTTCACAACTAACAATAACTACAAGATAAATAAAAGTTTGCAGGGGGGATGGTATTTAAAATGCTTTGCCTTCCTCTAATGAACTTACCTGATTTTTTTCTTGATAGGCATGTCTGGTCCTATGTATCACTTCTTACAAACACACATACACACACACACACTATAACATGGCTGACATGCATGAGAAAGGAGGTCCAATACATTTAGAAGAAAGCCCAGATTGGAGATGATTTAAATAATCTTAGGAGTTGACTGCAGTCCATGCAAAACAATCTTCCCTATGATAAGAGTTACAGCAAATGTATTTCAGGTTTAGTGGGTCTGCCCTAAACACTAAATTGCTGTGTTTAAAATCCGTATCTTCATAAAGAAATTGTAAACTATGAGGAAACAAATTAGCAATTGCACTAAATGCTTCTTGGATGGGAGAACTGCCAGTCCTCCTTGGCCACCAGCATCTTCTTGCTGTGTAGTTACTGCCCTCCTTATTTCCAAGGGCCTCATGTGGCTGTCATGTGCTAGTTGGCTAAGAACAGAGATAGGTCATATGCAGCATTGGCAGAGTATCTAAATATTTTAAGATAAAAAGTGTTCTGCCAAGGACTTTAATCTTTTATGCTTTCATGAACACTTGATCAGATATAACTAGCTGATGGGAAATACTTTTGATGTGTTTTCATGAGGCGCCAGGTACCGTATTTTTCAGAGTATAAGATGCACCTTTTTTCCTAAAAAAAGAGGCTGAAAATCTGGGTTCGTCTTATTTATCGAATACAGCATTTTTGCCTCCTGAAGCCCCTCCCCCTTCACAAAAATGGCCGTGCATACCCTTATGAAGGCTTTCAGAGAGCTTCTGGAGGCTGGGGAGGGCAGAAATGAGCAAAAAATGGGCCATTTTTTGCCCCCCCAGCCCCCAGCAGCACTCTAAGCCACCATAAGGCTATGCATGCAATTTATTTGACAAAAAAGGCCCATTTTTGCAAAAAACGGGCTGTTTTTTGCTCTTTGGGGGAGGCATGCCCCCAGGAGCACTCTGCAAGCTCCCCCCCATGGCTATTCATACCTTTTATTTGAAAATTAATGGGCCTGTTTTCATGAAAAACGGGCCATTTTTCAGAGGTTTGCAAAGCTCTTTAACTGATGAGAAATATATTGATCAAGCGCTGTTCCAGCAGAAACAAAGTCTTAAGGTTTGTCAGCGATTTCCTTCTCCAGCACATGGATAAATACACCTGGAAACAAATACCTACCTACCTAGTCTCTCTCTCCCTACCTACCTACTGTATTTCTCTCTTTCTCTTTCTCTCTCTATCCCACTACCTACCTACCTACTCTCTCTCTCCCTATCTACCTATTGTATTTATGTATCTATCTCTATTTCTCTCTCTATCCCTTTACCTACCTACCTACCTACCTACCTACCTACCTACTGTATTTATCTTTCTTTCTCTCCCACTCTATCCCTCTACCTACCTACCTCCTACCTACCTACCTACCTACCTACCTACCTACCTACCTACCTACCTACTCTCTCTCCCTACCTATCTACTGTATTTCTCTCTCTCTCTCTCTCTCACTCTCGTTTTCTCTCTCTATTCCTTTATCTACCTACCTACTATATTTCTCTTTCTTTCTCTCCCTCTCTATCCCTCTACCTACTTTTTTTTTAATTTGCCTCTTCAAAACCTTGGTGCGACGTATACTCCGAAAAATATGGTGAGTGGCAGCATGTAGCCTTTGACTGATCTCACAATGCTATGCAAGGTTTATATTGGGTTTATATTTGGACAGGAAATATCAACAGAGCTATGCTGAGAAGGAAATACTAGTGGGCTAAACTAGAAAGTAGAAAAAAATCGCACAAGAAGGCAATGGAAAATTATTGTTGTTGTTGAGAGAATGACATATGGTTACGGTTGCAAAGAACTGAGGAGAAATTACTTTCAGTCTGAAAAAGAGAATGGAGAAGAATATGACTGAGTAATGCTGAAATTTATCATCTTCTCCCTGCAGGTGCTAATGGAGCTGGAATATTTAAATGTGGCATATAATTTCCTGCCTAAGGTGCCTGAACTTGGGCTACATAGTCGGGCTAAACTGATGAGCCTAATTCTCCGATACAACCACCTAGCCAACATTAGTGGTAAGGATATAGTGAAAGGGCTAAAAACTTTCATAAAATATTGGACTAGATTGGAGAATTGAAACACAGTTTGAAAAAAGGTTGGCTTCTGTCTAATGGTACGTACTCTGCTTGCTTCTTCACAGGTGTGGAACAACTGTCAAATCTTCAGCACCTAGATATTGCCTATAATTTGTTGCTGGAACACTCTGCCTTAGCACCATTGGCTTGGTTGCATAACTTGAGAAGAGTGAGTATTCACTGTTATTTCGTATTATTAGGGGTAGCAGTGGCTCAGAGTGAGTGCTGTTTAAAACTGTACAGAATCTGGAAAATATGATTAGTCAGTAATAATTGCAGAGCACTGATTGGTCATAGTATTTCAGTATTGGATGAATTAACTCTGGGGTGAGCAAGGGTACTGTAGTAGTGAGAAAGTTGGGCCCAGTGTCCTGCTTCAGATCTTGCCATGAAACTTGGCCTGTGGTCAACTCTTAGCCTAACCCAGGTGAGGAGGAGATTTATGCATGGTACCTTGAGAAATGTTGGGAAAGACACAGCAACACACTGTTTTTTAAATCCCAGAAAAATGGAATCAGAGGGGCATGTCTGCGGCAGTGAATATAAGTGTTCTTTTTTTTCCCCCATCTCTAAGTTGCATCTGGAAGGAAATCCTTTATGGTTTCATCCAAATCACCGGCTTGCTACTTTAGTGCATTTGTCTCCTAGAGCTATTTCTTGCAATGTGAGTATCCAACCTGTGTTGTCAGTTTCCAGAATTACAGTATGAAGAAAGAGTAACTTCATCTGTTTAAAACAGTTGCCAATAGTTCTGTGTTTAGGTAGCAATTGGTTTATATATTCCTAATACAGTAAAGCAGCATAGCTGTATGGTGGAGTAAAGGAGCTAATAAGTCCATAAGATGAAATTGTATCAGCCAGACACATAGCATGTGTTTATTCAGAAATGTTATCACCTTTTTATGAATAATTAAAAGATTGGACTAAAGTGATTAGTCAACAGCAAAATATGTAAGTATTAAGTGGGTATTAAGTATTAGGACTGGGATGAGAGCCAGTTTGGTGTAGCGCGAAACCAGGAGACTGCAAAATCTAGTCCCATTTTAGGCATGAACCCAGCTGGATGACCAGTCTCTCTCTCTCTCTCTCTTACCACTCTCCTTTAGGAAGGAGAGCAGGACAAGGCACTTCTGGAATCTTACCAAGAAAACTGCAGGGACTTCTCCAGACAGGTGCCAAGAGTTAAAACTGACTTGAAGGCACCAGCCCCCACCCCTCACCCCCTAAAAACACAGGATAACAGGGAAATTGCAGCAGGATAAAGTACCGCAGGAATTGGAAGCCTGTTTGCTCCCAGAGTCCCGCAGGATCATGCTCTTAAAATCAATGTGATTGTGATAGCACAATGTGATTGTGGTAACATACCCCAAATCTTCCATTAGACAGAAAAGGCTGAAAATTGTATCCCTACAGGTAGTCCTTCCTTACCAATGATAATTGGAATTGGGACCTCTGTCATTAAGCACCAGAGTCATGAAGCACAGCATCATGATTGTGCCAACTTACAATAGCAGTTCTGTCAGCCCCAGTTGCTGTTGTTAGGTAAATCCCGTGCGGTTGCAATGTCCCACGGTCACATGATTGCCATTTGCAACCTCTTGCTGCCTTCCCTATTGACTTTGCTTATCAGAAGCAGGCAGTGGAGGTCCCAAATGGTGATCACAGCACTGTGGGATGCTGCAGCACCATAATTGCAAGTTATTGTCATAACTTTGAATGGTCACTGAATGAGTGGTTGTCAAATGAGGGCCACATGTAGATATCTTGGTCTTTGAAGACCAAAAATATAAAATATAAGTGCAATCTCCTAGAAAAGAAAATATTATATTCCAGTTTAGAACAACAAGTTTGCCCCTGGTGCTTAATTTGTATATTCCTTAATTGAGAACTGTAATTGAGGTTAACTAACTTCTCAAAACAGATTTAGCACCAATTCTGCTTTGCATATCCAGGAGTTGGTGGGCTTCCTGGAAAAAAAAGGATTTATATGGCATTATGTAGAGGAGAAGAAATGTAAGACATTACTTCTGTTCCTATGTTTTATTTTTTTGTGATTACCATACAGTTTCCACATATTGGTGTTGGAAAATATTTTTATTTGCTGTCTTATTTCCTATTTTTAAACCATTCTTTAAGTAGAAAGTAGGTTTGATAGGTTTTATTTTAATAAAGAAATGAGCGTGTAAATATTTTACTGATACAAATTTTTTGTAATACCAGTTCCTCCTTGATGAAGAACCCTTGTCTGTCTCCAGTTTACAGGTAGGAACACTTACGTAACTGTATATGTTCCAGATTTGTATTACAGTGAAAATGTGGGTCCAAAATCTCCTTTATCTGAAGTAGCTTCATTCTTTGTTTTCATTACTGTATGATAGAATATGCAGAGACCAATAATATTTTTGTCCATTCAAGCAAACTCTATTTCATTTCCTTTTGCCTGATGATTCTCACTTTAATGGTAATACAAAGCAGCTCCTCAGAATTGCTAAGATGGCATTTTGCCCTAAAGTAATAATAGTAATAAAAAAAGCCTTGGAAAAGATCTTCTTACCCATTTATAGCCTATTGTGGTTTGTTTGTTTTTCACCCAGCACCACTCAAACCTGAATCGTGCCATTGCTCAACCACTCTGCCCTTCAGGCTCAGAGAGAATCATGATAAACCGGAATGCCCTGGAAAGTTCCTATGCTGCAGACCAAAGTGATAGCCAGTCTCCTAAAGACAGCACATCTGCTATACTATCATCTCGGAAGAGAACGAAGGTACTTCTGCCATTTTACATACTTCAGGGTTTGGAATTGGCAGGATTGGTTGTGGTGAGGAATAAGATAGAAGAAGCCTTTGTTCTCCACTGGGAGCCTTTGTACGGTGTGTTCAGTGATTGTAAGAATGGAGCAACTCTTTTTGAATAAGCCCTAACATTAATGTAATAACTTATGCAACATTATGAAAAGATCCTTAATTATGGGAGTTGTAGAAATGTTGCGAAGCCAGTCATTAAAAGTGTGACTATTTGAGCTGAAAGCCCTACAGCAGATTGGAATCCCAAATGCTTTCTAAAAAGCTTTCTTTTCAGAGGTATGACATAAATCTGGTGAGGTTAGTATAACTTAATATTTAAGTAAAGAGCTTGAGAGGGTCAATTTTAGCTGTTACTTATAACTTTGTTTTGTTATAGGGGAGAATTAAAGTTCGCAGGGCCAGTATTTCTGAGCCCAGTGACACAGAACATGAGTACAGAATTCAACCTCTCTCGGAAGGTGAGATTTAAATTACTATGGACTTCTCTTGCAAGATAGACTGTGCACTGAAACTGTTTTCAAAATGTGGAGTGGTTGGGTTTATCTTCTCACAGATATATTTCAGCAACATCAGGCAGAGATGGAGCGCATGGACAACGTTCGGGATCGTTTTGGGGAAAATTGGCTCAAGTATAGGCGACATCTAGAAGCAGATGGACCCACAAAGTCTACCGTCCACTCTAGCAGCCCCACAGGAGACTCTCTAGACAGCTCTGGTGGGACATCAGAGCAGAAGAAGAGCACCATGCAGGAGCAAAATCTTCCTGATGCTGCAGAAGGAAAAGGCCCGGACCTGCCTGATTCTGAAATTGCAGTGGAAAATCCCAAAGCAACAGCAGAAAATGATAGATCAATAGTCAAAGAAGATAAAGATCAGGAAGAAATACTGGAAGGTAAATAGTTCCTGGGCCACTATCCATTTCTGTGGGTAAGTGTGACTCTTCAGACATTTAAATTTCCACATTGGGATTTTCTCACTCCCATGTGCGTGTCTCTGCACACGACATACTTATATTAGTATGAATATGCATATTCATACGAGTATGTGTTTGTATCATACTCATGAGTATGTGATAAATGTTTTAAAAACATTTAATTTTTAAACCAATACAAATACATATGTTACACATAACAATTGCAAACGACCACTGAATTTCATTTCAACTATTATCACAAAATATATGTAACTTAGAAACAAAACAGTGAATAGAATCTAGACCAGGGGTAGTCAACCTTTTTATACCTACTGCCCACTTTTGTGTCTCTGTTAGTAGTAAAATTTTCTAACCACCCACCAGTTCCACAGTAATGGTGATTTATAAAGTAGGGAAGTAACTTTACTTTATAAAATTTATAAAGCGGAGTTACAGCAAACCCCTACCGTCCACCATGAAAGCTGGAACGCCTACTAGTGGGCAGTAGGGACCAGGTTGACTACCACTGATCTAGACTATGGAAATCATATTTCTGATCTTGCCTCTGACAGTACAAAGTCATCTCAAAGGCTGAGAGCTGATACATTTAATTGAACCAAATTTACCTGGTCCCCTGTAGCTTTAATCTTTAATTAATAAAGAATATTAATTAATTGTTATGGATTATATCTAATGGATATGCCCAAGGCAAATATAGTAATATTGTAAGATGCCCAGAGTTACCCTGAGGGTAATATGGGCAGACAATAAATTTAATAAATAATAATAATGTTCTACAAAACTAATTATATTTTCCACATACATAGATGACAGCCATCCTTTTTTAACCAACTGCTGAGGAGACCAATAAGTCAGAAAATGTTTTTTTTACTGGACTAAATAAATTTTTAAACAATAAGAAACATTCAAACATTTCTTAACACACAAGCCATTGATTTCTATGATATTTCAGTTTATTTGTATATTATTCACATATAGCCACTGTCTTGGTTTTTGGATCTAAATTGTTATTTTAGCCTTTGTAAAAAGTTTCTTTAATGAAGATAAAAATTATCTGGGTTCTAAAGTTTCAGAGTTTGTTAAAAAATCAGGATAAAACAAGGAGCACAGCAATAATTTTAACTGAGTATATTCCCATTCAGATTTTTTAAATAAATTGTAAAATCCTGAGTTTATAGGAAAGAGTAAATGGGGTGAAACAAAATATGACTTCTAAGCTAAGAGATATTTTGAAAGCAATGCATATATTATTTCTCTTAAATATTTACCCAAACCTCAGTCACTGACTAATTTTCATAGAAAGAACAAATGCCTAGCATTTCTGCTTTCATATGAAACTGGTGATTATAGATTTCCTGATTTCAAAGCATATAAATAGGGTTTTTTTTCCTTAACCAATAATAATTTGGAATGGAAACTAAATGTCTTGGTTCAACTGCCTCACTGTGAATATTATTAATTGATAACATGGAAGTCTTAGAAACTTCTTGATTCTAACTAGGAATTTACTGATGTTTCTAGTAGCAGCAGAAAATATTTGGGCCCTATTGGGAAAGAAATTAAAGTTTGATTTTAGGTTCCATAAGAACTGGCTGCTTCTAAATAATTTTTATTTTAAAATGAAAGGAAAAGTTTTGAAGTGGAAACCATGAACCAAAATGGAAATAATACTGTTACTTCTAGAAATTTTGAAAAGCATGTATCGGTGTATATACAACAGAAAGAAGCAGCACATATAGATATTGATTAAGTAAATAGCTGCTGAATCATTTGTCTATAAATAAGATTGTTTGATTCCTATCTGCATATATCAGCCATTCTCTCTTATGTACACACCACACAAAACCATACAGGTAACACATATTCTGCTGCTGGTGATGAATGAAGAGAAGAAATTGCTTCACTGGGAAGGAAAGGGAGTGGAAGCAAAATTGAATGGGGTAGATTAAGAGACATTGAATAGGGAAGGGAAGAGAAGAGAGACTTAAGTAATGCAATTAAAATTTAGCCTTGACGTTAAGCAGGCAAGCAGCTCCAACTGAAATTAATCTTCAGATGCTTTCAGGCTTCTTAGCATCTTTGTCTGTAGTCATCCTGAATTATAAAAACATATACAGTAGGCACTTTCTCCAATTCTTTTTTAAAAAATCCTTCTTTCAGGGAAACTGAGATGGGAGCCACCCTCTATTGAAAAATATCCTTGTTCTTATTATAGACATCCTTCTGGAGAAAGTAGTCCTGCAACCTTGTAGAGTAAAAACAGTTCAGCCTGGGAATTTGTAGCAATTTACCAGAATAGTGTACGTAGTCATTTTATACAAAATTCAGGAACTAATTTGTGAAATAAAGATATATAAATTTTAATATTGAGATTGCTAGAGAAAAATCTGTAACTATCCAACATTTGACGCAAAACACATTTACCCTATGTTTCAATCCCATTGAAGTAAATAGTACTGGACAACTATTATGGAGATAGTTGGTGACCAGGGGAGGTTTTCTGTTCTTTGCTCCTTCACAAGGAAAGGAGTGTAAATATGTTCCTCTCAATTTCTGGAATCTGCCACTGTTATTAATAGAATGTTCTTCACGTGAGCTTTTATTGCTTCCCTCATCTGTGTTGGCAACATCTCCAGTGATGCCAAACAAACTAAAAATAATTTGCACAGCCAGTGAACATGGGATGTCAAATCAGTTGAGCTTATCAAAAAATCTACATTCAACAAATCACACTGTTGATGCACTTGGAAAGGCAATTCCAGAAGCAAATAATATTTACTGAGAAATGAAAAACTTAATGCCAGTTAAATGTTTTACTTTGATAGAATCTACATCCTACTTTTGATAAAGGAGATCTCAGATTGTGCCTTTGACCTTATTTGTGTTTGAGATTTTTCTTACAGAATGAATGAAGCTACATTTCTCCTTTGCTCTTTATAAAGAATTCTTTTGTTCAGTCATATAAATGAGGATATGTTAGAAATTAGTTTGGGGAGTCTAGTTCCTTCTGACATGGCAATTTCCAACTAGATGGTGGTTGATACCCCAAACCCAGCATTGTAGCCCAAGCAAAATCATATTGTGAATTTTTGTCACTAGAGTATCTTCGCTTACATCCTTTATTATTGTTAAATATCAAAGCTGTCTCGTTTTTCATGGTTTTTGAAACCCTGTGGTTTCTGTGGTTAGTCTTTTAATATCTGGGATTTCAGGCGTTCTGATCTGCTAAAACTGAATAGGAAACATGTGAAACTAATAATTATATTTATCTCGGCAGTGGATCTTTGTCAGCCTGTGCTAGTAAGCCAGATAGAACGTGATGGCAACCCAGAGCCAGACTGGATCTTCCTGAGAGTCACTGCCCAACATGTTATGGAAGTGGAGCTGAAAGCAGCCAAGGTTTTACACAGGCTGGAACTACAAAGTCTTCAGAAAGCAGAGACATCAAAAATGCACTGGAAAAGAAAGGTGATTTCAGCTGTTTCCATGCCCGATTTATAATAAGCAGCCTATCCTGCAGACTAGTTTGTCATTGTTCAATGGTTAACTGGATCTCTACGTATATGCATTCTTAATTCTGGGGATACCTGCAGTTCGGGTTTACATGCTAAGCTAAACTGTACTATGTTTGGTTTGATTTCGGCACAGCAAGTTGTGTGTATCTGGCCATAGTGCTTGGTAAGTTGAGACTTACGGCTTTTACTTTTTATGAATCAAGTTTTGTTGTTTAGTAAGTTTTGGCTTCAAGTGATTTGAGAACCTAGACACTTTCTAGAATAGCCAGTGGTACTCAGCTGAGGGTTATATTTGCTGTCTTGTTTTATCTCTCATTCTTGCATTGTAACCTATACACTGCAGGGCTGAAACAAAATATTTTTCTTTTTGAAGGAAAGCTATCTCCTTGAAGGAAAGCTTCAAAAACTTAGTTCCCCCACTTCCATTGATTGCATTAGAATTAGGAAATTAAAAGCTAAAACTAGAAAATTCACAGCTAAATCTGGCAGTTTCTGCATATGTGGCTATAGAAATTTGGAAACTGTAGAGAAAGCCTTTATGGTTTGGGCTCTGCCCACTTTCTGTTTAGTGTTGCTTCTTGCCACATTTTTAATCCCTGGCAATTTATCATCCATAAAATGAGTGGATTTGGATTTGCAATAGGTTAGATCTGCTCTGTTGCCTGAATATTAATTATGAATATGATCAGAATGCATATGATTCAATTCTTTTACTTTGCCCAAGTCCAGCTTAGTGCGCCCAGAACTAACATCATCTATGGTAGTATAGTGGTAAGAATGCAGTATTGCAGGGTAATTCTGCTGACTGCCAGCAGTTTGATTCTCACTGGCTCAAGGTTGACTCAGCCTTCCAAGGTCGGTAAAATGAGAACCCAAATTGTTGGGGACAATATGCTGTGTCGGTAAACTGTTTAGAGAGGGCTGTAAAGCACTGCGATATATAAGTCTAAGTGCTATTGCCATTGCTATTGCTATGCATAAGCAGCATTGTAGTAGGATCTCAGTGAGGTCTCCATGATAGTTTCTTGTAAGTTGTTTGAATGATACCTTTGCGTATTAAGGTGGCTGCATTGTCTGTTTCTTAAAGTGGACAATCTTTGAGGCACAATGAACTGTGTTTAAATCACAGAAAGGCAGTATGTAAGTACTAGTTAAAAACTGGGAATCAAAATCATTTTGTGAATTTTTTTTTCATCTTGTGGAGGTAAAGTTGCTACTCATTATTAATAGAGATAGAAGCAAAATGTACAGTATAAATTCATGAGTCTTTTAATTTATAACATCCACAGATAAGATATTGGGTGATAGTCAGGCGCATAGGAATAAACTGATACTTAGTGATTTTTTTTTTATAAAATAACGAGTCCGTATTTTTTTCTGATGGGAAAATTATTTCTTTTTGGAAACTAGGACCTGGAGCGTGAGTTTCCTGTTCTTACCCTCTATTTCGACTATATCAGCAAGGAGCGTCAGAAACGTTGCTATGTAGTGTTGGATGATGATCCTGAATTGTGTATGAAGGTAAATATAAAGAAACTTTAAAATAGAAAGTTTTCCTGGGGTGGGAGGGGCGCAGTTTGAATCTTAATAACTTTTAGAGAAGTGTAATTGCTTCAATCCACTAACTCTTCTGAGTCGGCAAATGGGAGGTCCACAACAGGAAACGAAGACAAAAGTGTCCTCTTAATAGTTAGTTCCCCATCTTCCTACCTTATGCATACAGTGCTGCAGATTGGTCCTCTGGTATCATGACTGATGAGCGTCTCTTTTCTCCTCTGTGCTGCTTGGGAATCCAAGCATGGGTTAACTTTGTCCATTAGCCTAGAGACTGAGTTATGTAAATGTTGACCACGCTTCCTCTGACTGGATGGGTCAGTTTTTTAACTCAGTCCAGCCAGAAGAGATGTATACCAATTTTCTCCAGACTAATTGACAAAATTCTACCTATTCTTGGATTCAACGAGTTGCTGGGACCGATTCAAAAAGGTTATTGCAGGGTTAAAGGGAGAGGCGGCAGTTCGCTGCCTGCCCAGGCCTTCCAGAGCTCTTACAACGCTGGGCTAGGTATTTATTGCCTCGGGGGCTATTGCAATCAGAGCGCAAGTACCACTGTTGCCGATGCGAGATTGCTTCGCCGCCGTTTGCTGTCCGTGCCGTTCACGCCTTGGGCTCTTTTCTCCACCCGCGCTGCCTGCCTTGAAAACGACTCGCCTTGCGTGGAGTGCTGTTTTCCAGATAATTGGCCGCCCGCCGCTCGCTTGTGGAGAGCATGGGTTCCGCTGCAGGCATCCGCTGAGCGGAGAGCCTGTGAGCGACGTTGTCGGCTGCAGCGATATTCAAATTTCACACCTTTATTGCGGTCGCCATTTTGGGACCGTTCGTTCACGCTCACGCTTAAAGCAGCCGGAAGAGGGCGTTGCGAGTCTTTTCGCGGCCGGAAGAGGGCGTTGTGAGTCTTTTCGCAGCCAAAGGGAGAGACTGCATCATCGGTCCTCCCACTTCCCTCACTTTGGCTTGGCTAGCTTAGTGAGAGGATCGTCCTTGCAGCTCCTGCTTGCCACGCGGCCCGTTCAGTTGCTACAAAACTTCTGATACAGTGCGGTTGAGTTTTTTCAATTCTTTCTGTAGAATGGCTGACCAATCCACCTCAGGAGGTATTGTAGAGCCCTCTACCGATTCCCAACCCCCTGCCCAGGTGGGGGTTAGCTCGAGGCCCAGCAGGGCCGTTTCCCAGTCAAAGGCCTACGGACACATCCGGAGCTCCGGATAGGGCCCACAGGCGGAAAGAAAAGGCCAAGGCAGCAACTAAGGCTGCTGGGGAGGGTAGCCAGCCCCCCATATTACTGCCTCAACGTGATCCACAAGCCCCAGTACTGCATCCAGCAGGGAATCAAGGCTGGTCACCGGATCGTCCCCTGCCCCAAGCTTCTGATCCTGGGGAGGGGGGTTGGGGGGCCCAGTTTCCTCCGGTCCTTTCAGAGACCCATGCGGTCTCGGCCCATGCAATACCACGTGCTGGGCTTTCTGTCACCTTTACCCCTACTGCTGAGGCCTGTGGAAGGCCAGGATCTAGGCCTTCCACCTGATCTCTACCAGATGATTTCTGCAGCGATATCCAGGGGTGTGGATGCTGAACCACATCGTAAAAATCAGGCTCCTGGGGTTCCCAGCACCCAGGGTGGGCCTAATCCCCAGGCCCCGCAAGTGGATCTCCCAGATCTCCAAGCAGACCCCTCCTCACCTCTCCCCTCAGTCTATAGTGAGGATTCGGCCTTGGTGGAAGAAGGGGAGGTGATAGACAGGGATTTCTCTGATGATGAGGGTCTGATTTTCGATCAGCCGATGAAAATCGATGATTTTCAATTCGTCTGGATTATTTCGCCCCACACTGTTTAAGTCCTTGTTATATCTAAGACTACCAGAGCCAAGGTGGCGCAGTGGTTAAATGCAGCACTGCAGGCTACTGCTAGATCAGCAGGTCAGCGGTTCAAATCTCACCGGCTCAGGGTTGACTCAGCCTTCCATCCTTCCGAGGTGGGTAAAATGAGGACCCAGATTGTTGGGGGCAATATGCTGACTCTCTGTAAACCGCTTAGAGAGGCCTGAAAGGCCTATGAAGTGGTATATAAGTCTACTGCTATTACCACTCACATGGGTGAGACAGCCTCTAAGGATAGCACTGCAGTTGGCTTGGATGCAACTGAACGCCTTTTTGCTGAGCAAGTTTCACTGCAGGAGGTTATTCCCTCCCCCAAACTTTTTCTAGACCTTGTCCAAAAACAATGGGACCAACCGACCGCAGTTGCCCCACCCAGCAATGGGGACAGGAAATTGTACACTTCCACTCCTGACCTGGAGGGCATCCTGCAATTCCCAACTGTGGATCACCCGTGGTGACTCTTACTTCCCCAGCCCTGATCCCATCAGAAATTTCTGAAGACCTGAAGGCTGAGGATCGTAAGGCCGAAACAGTCATTCGTGAGACCCATCAGGCTGCAGCCTGGGCCCTTCACGCTGGCACTGCAGCGTCCTTCTTTAATAGAACCTCCGTGCTCTGGCTCAAGCAGTTGCAGGATAGACTTGCCCCTGATGACGTACGTCTTCACCAAGACCTTACCAAACTGATGGCAGCCCTGGAATTCTCGGCGGATGCCACTCTTAATGCGGCAAAATTCGCCTCCCGGGCTGTGGTATCCAATGTGGCATCCCGGCATCTGTTGTGGCTCCGCCATTGGCAGGCCGATGTTAAATCCAAGTGGCGCCTGACGTCCGCACCTTTCAAAGGTGGGGCATTGTTTGGTTCTGTGCTCGATCCAATTCTCATAGAGACAAGGGATAAACGCAAGGTCCTCCCCTCCACTGGGGGGCGCACCATTAGAAGACAGCAGCCTTTCAGTAGACGCCAGCCCTTTCGGGCCAGTGATTCTGGATTCACTGCCACCCCCTATGTTCCCCACTACAACAGGGCCTTTACCCACCCACAGGACCGCGGTCAGGACCGCGTGGGGGCCATGGATAGGGGCCGCCAGCAGAACCAGGCGCAATCCCAGAACAGAAGGCCATTTCGTGGGGCTGGCAACTGGTCCTTTCGGAGGTACCAGTGACTCCCAAGGGGAAGATCCCGTGGGCGTGTGTCTCCTAGCCTTCGCTCATCAGTGGGCGGAGACCACGTCCGACGCCTGGGCCCTTCAGGTTGTGAGGCTGGGCCTCACTCTAGAATTTCTCTCCATCCCTCTGAGGTGTTTCATCAGGTGTCCTGTGCCCAGGTGTTCGATGAAACGGCGTCTCATGGACACCGAAATACAACATCTCATCTCCATCAACGCCATAGAACAGGTTCCAAAAGTCCAGGAAGGGCTAGGGTTTTATTCAATCTTATTCCTAGTACCCAAGAACTCGTGGGGATGGCGGGTCATTCTAGATTTGAAAAGACTCAACCTGTACATCAAGTATCAAAGGTTCAAGATGCAATCCCTAAAAAGCATATTGGCATCCATCCGCCAGGGCGACATGATGACATCAGTCGACATCAAAGAGGCGTACCTCCACGTCCCCATCCATCCAGCACATCGGAGGTTTCTGCGCTTTCATTTCGCGGGCCGACATTTTCAATATCGGGCCTTGCCCTTCGGCCTGTCATCGGCCCCTCGAACTTTTACCAAACTCTTGGCGGTGGTGGCAGCGTCGCTTCACGTCAGTCCCGGTGAGAGTGAATTGCTACCTAGACGACATCTTGGTTCTGTCGCCAGCTCGGGACCAGGCCCTATGGGATCTACAGGTAACAATGGACTCACTGCAGAGACATGGGTTCGTCCTGAACCTCCCCAAGAGTCACCTGCAGCTGACCATGTCGTTGCTACATCTGGGGACCATCATCAACTCCGTCACATGCGAGGTCTCCCTGTCCCTGGAGAGGCGACAGAGTATCCAACACCTGGAAACTCAGGTATTATCTCAGAGACACTTGCCATTGGCTACACTTTCCCAACTACTTGGGAAAATGATTTCCTGTATAAACATTGTGCCCTGGGCCAGATTCCATGCACGCCCACTGCAATGGTTCCTGCTCCCCTTTCAGAGGGCACACACCAGCCATTCCCAGATCAAGGTTTGGCTCCCGCCCAAACCTCTCAGGTCCCTCCGGTGGTGGACGTCCTCCAAACTCCTCAAAGGGTGCCCATTCAAGGAACCAGACCGCATTCAGGTGGGGGGCCCATGCCCTGGACCGCATCACGCAGGGTCGCTGGTCGAGTCAAGAGCTGAGCAACAGTATCAATTGGCTAGAGCTCTGGGCCATCCGGCGAGCCCTTCGAGAGTTCCAGGACATTGTATCTCACAACCACATATTGGTCTTGACCGACAATGTGGCCTCCAAGGCTCATGTCAATCGCCAAGGGGCGATCCACTCCAGGGCCCTGATGCTGGAGGCGGAGAAATTACATCACTGGGCGGAGACCAGACTGCTGTCCCTTCGGGCGGAACACATATCGGGTGATTCCAACATACAGGCGGACTGGCTGAGCAGAGCCACTGTGGACCAAGCAGAGTGGCAGCTCCACCCCGATCTCTTCCAGGAGCTCTCTTGCTAGTTCTGCCATCCAGAGGTGGACCTCTTCACGCAACCTCACAACACGCAACTACCGTGATTTTACACCAGGTACGCGACACCCGGGGCGGAGAGTGGATGCCCTGTGCAGCCTGTGGCCGGCCAGCCTCCTCTATGCCTTCCCGCTTCTGCTGATCCTTCCGCTGGTCATACAAAAGATCCTGACGGAGCAGGCGGAGGTCCTGTTGGTGGCTCCGATGTGGTCCCGGCGTCCCTGGTACGCAGACCTCGTGCATCTGTCGATCTCACGTCTGTGGAGGATTCCGGACGACCAGATCCAGCTCAACCAGGGGCTCTCATCCACCCGAACCCCCAGCTGCTACAGTTAGCCGTGTGGCACATGAGCGGGCTATTCTAACCGGACTACACTTCTCAAGTAAGGTTATTGATACTATTTAGGCGGCCCGTCGCCCAACTACTACTTGTAAATACGAGGCCACCTGGCAGGCCTTCTGCAGGTGGTGCCGCCGCACCAGGGCTGACCCCCTCAAGGCTTCGGTACCCCAAGTATTGGACTTTTTGCAAACGGGACTTGACAAGGGTTTAGCACCCAACACGCTTCGTAGGCAGGTCGCGGCCAGGGCCGTTCATTATCTCAACACTCACGGTCAAATCTTTTTTGAAAGGTGCAGCCAATCTCAGACCTCAGACTGTGCATCGTTACCCTACTTGGGACTTGACATTAGTGCTCAGGGCTCTTATGGCCTCTCCATTCGAGCCTATTACATCCATCAGCCTTCAGTTACTGACCTTAAGACTGTGTTTTAGGTAGCTATTACATCGGCCAGGAGGGTATCCGAATTGGCAGCGCTGTCAGTTCGAGCGGACCTCTGCATATTCCATCCCAACAGAGTCGTCCTTCGTTTGGACCCGGCCTTCCTACCAAAAATCAACACGTTATTCCACAGGGCTCAGGAACTTATCCTCCCGGATTTCTGCCCCCACCTTTCCCATCTGCAGGAATGCCAGTGGCACGACCTGGATGTGCACAGAACTCTTCGTCGCTATGTGAAATGCACTGCGTGCTTCAGACGGTCGGAAGCACTTTTTGTGTCCTTTCAACCATCATCCATGGGGCAGAAGGTGTCCTCCCATGCCATCGGCCGATGGTTAAAGGCGTGCATCGCTCTTGCTTACAATAGCCAATCCCGACCAGTCCCTAGGCACATTACGCCTCATTCTACCAGAAGTGCAGCTACCACAGCGGCTTGAGCTACGCAAGCCTCGGTGGAGGAAATTTGCAGGGCGGCTACCTGGTCGTCGCCATCACCATTTATTCGACATTACAAGGTTGATGTGTTTGCCTCGGCTGAGGCCTCCTTTGGGCGGTGAGTGTTGCAAAGGGTGATTTCTTCTCCGGGGCGCCCTGACCAGCCTAGCTCCCGCCCTGACTCTTAATTGCTTTGGCATGTCCCATGCTTGGATTCCCCAAGCAGCACACAGGAGAACGACCGTTGACTTACCTGAACGGTCCTTCTGTGTGTGCTACGAGGGGAATCCAAACCCGCCCGCAGCTCCGGCTGGCCAGGGCTAGCGCATGACTCTGACTCGATGACTGATACTTACCTGTTTACTGACTTGACTTTACTCTGGACATGACTATTGGGACTTGTTTGGCTATGGCCATCATTGACATTGCTACTCGTTATTAACTGGCTGACTTCGTACAAAACTGACCCATCCAGTCAGAGGAGGCGTGGTCAACATTTACATAACTCAGTCTCTAGGCTAATGGACAAAGTTAACCCATGCTTGGATTCCCCTCGCAGCACACATAGAAGGACCGTTCAGGTAAGTCAACGGTCGTTTTGTGAATATCTCTATACAATCCTTTTTAAGCCATCCATGGCAATTATGACCATTCATGCTTTATGAAGCAACTCTGTAAACAAGGCATTTTTCTGTCTAGAATTTATTTTGCGATTAATACATTATATTATATTATTTCCTTCACCCTTCCTCCCAAAAGTAGGCATTCTTTATTCAGGACTATTATAAAATGTCATCATATATATGAAATATGATACTTGTTTTCTCAAACGTATTCAAGTCTTACTGCTTTTTGCAGGATTTACTCAGAGTGCTGGCACCTACCCTGGAGAAAAATAGGAAGAACAGAGGATTGGCAGAAGGTCCAAAGCTCCAATGTCTAAAATGTAAACAAGAATTCCTTGGGTTCCAGATACTTCAGTTACAAAGTCAGGCTACAAAAGAGGGTACAGCCATGTCTGAGCAAGGTATGGTGTATGGTTTAGGCTAATATCTTTTTATCTTACTTCTTTTCTGTGCTGTTGGAATAATGGAGTGAGGGGTCTGTGACCAATGGCAACTGTCACCAACCTTTCAGAGAGTTCCCTTAGAATTTTAAGCATGTGTTGTGGATTATGAAACAAAATATTATATCAACCATATCCCTGCTTATCTTTTATGGGGAAATTGATTGATTGTGTCATCAAGTCATTGTTGGGCCTTAGCAACCACATAGATTTTCTCCATGGTGATTTGTCTGTTACTTGGCATTTTGTATCTTTCAGTCCTACGTAGACCTGTGGCCACTGTAACAGAGTCTATCTACTGTGCTGCTACTTGTCCTCTTTTTCTCTTTCCCTCCACTTTTCCTAGCATTAGATCCCTTTCCAGAGAGCTAGGTCTTCTCATAAAGTGTCTGAAGTGGGGTGATTTAAGTCTGGTCATTTGTGTCTCTAATGAAAACCCTGGATTGATTTCTTCAGTAATTCATTTGTTTATTTTCTTGGCTCTCATGGTATTTTCGAGAGTCATGTTCTGTTTTCACTTTACATATTACAAATGAAATATTAGAAAATAATTAGTATTCTGCATACAATTTCTGCATCTGGGGAAATAGATATACTGTAAATAAACAATAGTGTTGTTGCTACCAATCATTATTTTCCAAGAAAGCATATGAAGCCCATTTGACCTGATTAATTCTTGGAAATCAAATTAAGCTGGTGCTTTGCAGTGCGGTATGCCAACTTTTCATTTATTTACAATCAAAGTTAATCTTTTAATGTAAACTGTATTGGGAGACAAGCGACCGGAGAGATAACAAGAGCCATGTACAAGTCTTAATTTTGATCTGAAATTAGTTGGGCTGGGTACCCATTAACATTTGTTTGCTAATATATTTTTTAGATTCCCCTACAGAACTAGAACTTTGAGTTGTCCTATATTAAGCCACATTTTAACTTTTTAGTGCCCGATTTCTGTATTATGAATATGTCACAGTGGAATTTCAATATATGAGGTGTTGGACCAAAATTGGGGTGACCAAGCTCAGGTCCCAGGTCTGCTCCCAGCTTCGTTAATTACACTGCATGACTCTGAGCCAGTCATTCTAAATCAATTTACAGGGAGGGAGGGAGAGAAGAAGGGAGAGAGGAAGGAAGGAAGGATGGATGGATGCAAAATAAGTTACCTTGAGCTCCTAGAGAAAAAAGAGAATAAATATAGCAAAATATAAGAACATGATTTTTGTTTGGCTTTATGTTTATTATATATTTAAGGTAAAATATTGCATTATTTGATATATTCATTTGAAGCCATATTTAAATGGATTTCTTTTAAAAGGAAATTACTCTGACATTCTATTTGATTATTGAGAAAAATGTTTGCTCAGGATTGTATGTAAAAAGCTGAAGTGAAAACTCTATAAAACACTGGAGATAATTATCTGGAGATTAAAGAACAGAGTACAGAATGTGCTGGGTGGCTGGTTCCTGAGATTGGTTGGGGAATGAGGATTTTGGAAAGAACCTGGGATTTGATTTATTGGACTATGATGCAAAGGAATGATTTTCCTGTCTCCTCAGAAATTGCTGCTTCCAGTGAGACCATTATCTGTCCTGGTTGCTCTAGTGATCATGTGGTAATCATACCATGTGAGAAGAATTCGAATGCTCTAGTGTTTTCTCAGGATTCCTTCAATGAAAGCCAACAAGAGGCAGAGTCCGGAAAATTTTACATTGGTAATGACAATCATTCTGAAACAGGAACCAGTTCCAGCACCCAGATTCAAGAACTTAGTAATGAGCATGGCAGCGCAGCCCATTCCAGTTCTCGCAGTTCTGAAGGAGTGGAAGCTTCCAGGAGGGATTTGAGCTCCAAAAGTCGATATTCCTCCCTCAGCCGCACAGATACCAATGGAGGAAGCTTGATGGGAAGCTACCATTATGGTCCTTCCAGTGGTCACACCCCTTCCCAGCTGTCCTTGAGCTCAGAACATGAGGAGCAGTGGAACCTTAGTCCCCGTGAGTGGTTACCTACTAACAGCTAATATGGGCCTTGGTGTGGTATAAGTCTGTGGAATCACAGGAAAGCAATAGCCTTGGGAAACCATAGCAAGATCCTCTATTCAGATCCAGTTTAATACACGTTAAATTACTTCCCTCCCAGCAACCTCAACATTTTATTCTTTAGTGAATATATAGTTATTTTGAATCAGCAGTAAAACAAGAGCACCATCTGCTGGTTGTTAAGGCACTGTATGGCTATTATTTTAAAAGCCTTTAATGATTTTCAGTTGTTACTGTATTTAGAATGCACCCAATAAGTTTGTTCAGTATAGAGTATAAAGTTTTAATAATAATAGCATAGAAATTGGTACTGATAAATTCAGGTTAAACAGTAAAAAAAGAAAGTTAGGCATGCTGCAGCCCCTTAGAACTCAGAAACACCAACATTTTCTGCTTGTTTCCACCTAAGGACATATATGTGATTCTGTTTAAACATCTATTGTCTGAGTGGATGTCTGCATCATTCTCAGATTGCTACAAATTAAAATGATGGTTGGAGATTTATATATGTGTGTACATATGTATGCATGTATTTCATTTCATTTCAGTGTGTTGGTTGGAGTCACTTAACAATTTTCATATTTTAAAAAAGAGTCTCTATTAAAAATCAGTGTGAATGAAAAGTGCATGTTTGAATTTGTCACATAAACCAAATTCATCTGCCTTGTGTGGAAAATGGTGGCCACTTCCTAAATTGCGTTGCACAAACAAAGCAACCTGTTTTGCTTTTCTAAGGAGCACTGAGTGATAGAGAAGCAGAATGGGTTGTTTTGTCATGTGGCTGTGCGATGTGATTCTGAAAGCAGCTGCTATTTTCCAAGTGACCACAGTTCAGTGTGGCCACTTGGAAAATTCCACTTCTGGAGTTGCATAAAAGCCTTACATCAGCTTAAATGATACTATTGCTCACTCAACATTGAAACCAATTTATTAATTCTTAACATTTTCCTTTTTAGCTACCAACAGTATGTTAGGCATGCGAGACTTATTCTCTGTGGACCATAGGCTAAAACTTTATTTAGATATGGAAGTCTTTGAAAAGGTAGAAGAGTTCAAATGTTTTCTCAAGGTATGAAAAGCAATTCTCCATAAAATTGCTATTGGGAGCATACCTGGAATTATTATGGCATAATTATTTTCGCATGCTCCTTCTAGGTAGCGGTTGTGAAAAATGGACGGCCTGGGGAGTTCTTGGCTCTCTTGGTGGCTTCAGATGTCCGACTTCATGTGTTGGAGATAACTGGAGAGATAAAGTGAGTAGTGCTGTTTAGGGTTGTATCTGTATGCTTAGAAATTTGTCTTAAACTAATCTGTCTGTCTGTATCTCTGTTATATGGAATCAGACACTGTAATCGTGGAGAACTTTCCAATTTCTTGATTTCTGAGATCTTTCAGCAGGAGATGCTAGCAGCTGAATTAGGATTTTTATTCATAGAAAACAGTTATATCACTGAGCTGTCTCTCCTCTCCATTTTAATTTCTATTCCATTCTTAAGAACAACCAGAGCAGTCTTCAAAACAAGATAAAATTCCAGTGCAGTAAACCTAACACCTTAATGTTTAAGTATAGCAAAAAGCCTGTCAAAATAATAAAAAAATTGGCATTGAAGATTTAATATTACATTATGCCAGTCGAGCCTTTTTGAGGAGGGAACTCCATACTAAGAAAATTATGAGTTCGATCACCACTTAAAATATCTTGGACGGGAGAACAAGGAGTTCATTTATATAGTGGTTTGTTGCAGAAGCATATGTTCTTCTAAACTGATAAAAATGCAATTAATCTTTCTCACTGTTATCATTTGCCGAACAGGCATCCTCTTTTTTTTTCTGGTAGAGTAGACATACCTTGCTGTATGGTGACATGCTATTTGGTTCATCTGCCAGGGGACAACCATCAGATTGGCTGAAGAAGGGAGACTGTCACTTCCTGTCTGACCTCTCTTGCTTAGAGGTGGGGTTATGTCATCAAAGCTTGCATGTGGAGTTTGGGAATCCCTCTGTCTCCTATATGCTGCTGTTTCGCAACCAGAGCCACTGCAGAAGATTTCTCCAATGTTTGACATGTAAGAAAAGATATTGGGCTATGTTCATGATCTAAGTTTTTTGTCTGGTTGTCAGCCAAAAATATCAGTCTGAAGATAGCTTGTATGATACTCAACTTACACCCAGTTGTTTAACAGCCATTCAAAGTTACAATGGCCTTGGAAATGATGCTTTACAGCACTTACAAACGCTTGCCAAACACCTGTGATCATGTGATTGCTATCTGCAAGCTTCCCCAGAAAATCAATGGGGAAGCCAGCAGGGAAGGTTGCAAGCTGTGCTGTCTGCTGAAAGGACTCCCTCTCCATGTCTGGGGGCTGGCTTAAAGAGTGTTGAACTACAGTAGGGTGCAGAAAGAGAGCTCAGATCCTGAAGATCCAAGCTCCATTCTTGCAGCCGCCAGAGCAGTTTCCTTCTGTGCATGGAGGAGAATCAAGCTCCTTTTGTGGAGTGGAGAAACAGAGTTCACATCCCGAAGATGCGACCTCTGTTCCTTCAAGCTGCTGGAGCAGTCCTCTTCTGCATACAAAGGGGTGCTGAACTTGTCAGTCAGTTCTTTCACTCCATCTGCTTAATGACTCAGGAGATCATTTAACGGCTGCAACCAGGAGTGCCAGGACTGCAGTAGTTAAGCAAAACAGTCATGTGGGTGTCTCATTTAACGAATGCTTTTCTCAGGGATCATGAATCCAGTCCCAACTGTCCTAAGCCGAGGATAACCTGTATTGCTAAGTGCTAGTATCAGTAGACATCTACAGACTTAGAATTCAGAGGCAACAGTCTAGACCTTTTTGCTGTTATCCTCTGTTATCAAGGCTTCTTTTAATGTCTTCATGTAGACCTCATAGAAGAACTGCCAACAAAAAGCAGGAGTAAAATCCCAGACAGCACTATGGTAGAAATGAACTCACAGCACCCATTATGGTAAGAAGCTTGTTACTTTTATACTGTGTAAGTAAGTAGGCTTAGAGTTGATTTGGCATGCCTAGGAGATGCAGTGGGAGGAGGTTCAATTTCTACAAGAGGTAAATTAAGGCAAGGGATGGTAAGTGAAAGTGATGATACTAGGTGTGTTGCTAATTATTTGTGTCTGTGCTGTAGGCCATTGATTGATAAGGATCTTGCAAGAGAAGCTGCGAGTGGTTCAACCAGACCATTCTTCTACTTACTGACATACCTCATCCAAGGTATGAAGACCGCTCTGTGTGTATGTGTGTGCCATTGTTTTTTCAATGATAACAAGAATATAGCACAATCTTGTTCATTGGACTTTTATAAGTGGCCCAAGCAACTCTTTTTTCCAGGATCTTCTGCATTTCCTGTGACTTTGCTGAGTACTCGTAGTAATATATTCCTGGTGGAAGAAGATCATCAGCGGCAACAGGCCCAGCCTTCCTCTGGCTCAGGCAGTGATGTTGAGAAACAGCCCAAGGACTGCATCCTGCTGAAAGCAAGTGAGCCAATCAGCAGCATCAGTGGTGTAGTACTTTACCGTTTCTCCCCTTGTGATGTAAAGCTGCAACTTTATGATGAGGTAAAAAAAATGATGCTCGAGATTTCCTTCTAGGATATTAAAAAGTTTACAGGTGTGGGTACCATTAAAAATGGCTACCAAGAAAACATGAGCATTGCTGTATAGTTAATTTATCTCTAATTCTACATATCTTTTACTATGCTCAAAACAAATTATGCCTTTGGTCCATTTGAGTTTGGAGTGGAATTTGTATCTAGAAATATATCTTTCCTCCCAATGGAGACCTGTTAACTGCAGTCAGTGTGAAGGCTATTCCTGGTAAATTGAACACCACCTTTCCTTTTGCAGGTCTTAAAGGTGGAAAGCACTTGGCATTTGCGCACAGAATGTCCTGACTTGCTGGCTGAATTGGTAGAATGGCTACGTGTGCCCTGGGAAGAAATGTTCTCAATTGCTCTCCGTAAGACAGTATTAGAAGTGTTGGAGTGAATTGACTCTCAACTACAACTTTACTGTTCCTCTGAGATTAGATGGGTGATTCTTGGATCACCTTCCAGTCTTCGTGGCTCATAACAATTTTAAATTTTGCTGCCATTGGGAGTTTTAACAACATTTGAAAACTGCAACTGGGTAATAGGTATGCATCCTCTTTCTTCATATCCAAAGATCCTTGGATGTATAAAAATATATTCAGTTGACTGTGCATGGGTCTTATCCTGTGCACTAAGAGTCAGGCCAGTCTGGCAGAATATTTTCTATTGTACTGAAAAAGATTCCAGAGTTTCTTCAAGACTGTTCCTGCACTTGTCACTTTTGGTTGGATAGCAGCTGCTGGAGATTATGGTGGAAGTTACACAAAGGAATTTGATTGTTTGGGATTATGCAGAGAACTGGATTGTGATGGATCAGAAACATGAGCCTGGGAACCCTCACTGCAAATCTGTAAACTTTCTCACTATTTTGGCTTCATTTTGCAGAATTCATCATTCAGACTGGTCTAGAATTTAGACTGCAATCCATGCTGCGCGTGCTGGTTATTGGAATGGGGATTCTGAGAATTTTTTTGCATATTTTTATCTCTGGGCATGCAGAGATATTTGTGCACTCAGGGGAAAAGTCACTGGAAGCCATCGCCTTCCCTGGACAAAACAAAGATAAATTTTAAGTGTAAACTTTTATATGTGGTGTTAAATAAAAGTGCTTTTTATGAGCTGTTTGCTTTTTCTTGAGATGATTTGGATGAATATTTTGGAGCTAGTAGCCATATTTGAATTTTGAGAAGATACTGGTGCTATTAAAAAAGGCCAGCAAGTAGAAAATTGAAGAGAATGGCAAGAGGGAAGAAATCAGTTGTCAGACAAATATAATTAAACTTATATGTTCCAGTTAGTAGTGGATAGGATTTCTCAGTGATTATCTTAAATAAAAGGGCCACAAAGGTGAAGTGATTTCCAATGTTTAAAAAACTCACAACTTTACCATGAACTTTGTGAAGTTGGAAAATCTTAGCTGGGAGTACCTGCCAAAAGATTTATATTATCTAGTGCTGATGTTTGATAATTTTATAAAATTGTTTATATATAGAGAGAGCACTATTACAACAGGTAGTTCTCATTTAGCAGCCACAACTGAGACCAGAAATTTGGTTATTAAGTGAAACCATGACTACATATATTTTATTTCTGCTTTCTTTTGCTTTACAGCCCTTGGAAGATCTGGTGTCATCGGTTTTTTCCATCACCACTGTAACTGCTAACAATTATTAAATGAGGAATTGTTAACTGAAGGCTGCCTGTATTTAGTTGAAAAAACCTTGGCTACCAGCCGTATTCTTCACAGACATGTGGGAATAGCTAGATTTAGATTTTTGGAAACAATAGACCGTTGGCTTACCTGAACGGTCGTTCTCGGGGCACTGCGAGGAGAGTCCAATGCTGGGTTAACACAGCCTATCTGCCCTTGGACTGAGTGATGTTTTTAGTTGACCACGCCTCCCTTTGCCTCTGCATGCTCAGTTCGAAAACGAAGGAAACCGTCCTGTAATCAGTTACAGTCAATACAGTCACATCGTTCAATATAATAAACACCCCGGGCGGATTTGGACTCTCCTCGCAGTGCCCCGAGAACGACCGTTCAGGTAAGCCAACGGTCTTTCTCCAGTGCACTGCTCGGAGAGTCCAGTGCTGGGACATGCCCAAGCTATTGAGTCCCAGGGTGGGGAAGCGCCGTAGCCTCTGGCCTTTCAGCCATTCTTTGTAATACTCTTCTGCCAAAAGAGGCTTCGGCTGAGGCAAAGGTGTCAATCTTATAGTTTTTGATAAAGGCCGTGGGGGAAGCCCATGTGGCCGCTCTACAAATGTCTAGAATAGAAGCCTGGGTTGCCCAGGCCGCAGAAGCTGCTGCGCTTCTAGTGGAGTGTGCGGTGACCCGTCTCGAAGCTGTTTTGCCCTGGTGTTCATATGCCAGCTTGATGCAAGCGTGTAGCCAACGTCCCACTGTGTGAGAGGAGACCTTGTGGCCAAGGGACGCAGGGAGGAAGGAGACAACGCCTCTGAACGGCGGAAGTCTTTTGTCCTCTTTACATACGTGTGCACGGTTCGTCTCACGTCCAACTTGTGCCACTCACGCTCCTTAGGGTGAGAAGGATGGGGACAGAAATTGGGCAAAATAAGCTCTTGAGTCCTGTGAAACAGAGAGTTAATTTTTGGAGTAAAAGATGGATCAAGTCTCAGAATTACTCTGTCTGGGTGAACTACGCACAAATCCTCCCTGACAGAAAGAGCTGCCAGCTCGGATACCCTGCGAGCAGATGTAATAGCCACCAGGAAGGCAGTTTTGATGGTAAGGTGGCGCAGACTGGTCTTTCTCAAAGGCTCAAATGGGGTTTTCGTCAGAGCATTAAGCACAAATGGAAGGTCCCAAGACGGATACCAGTGAACAGCTGGAGGGCTGATGTTCGCTGCTCCTTTTAGAAAGCTCTTGATCTGAGGAAGTTGACTCAGAGAGCGAGAGGAGCCCCTAGCCAGTATAGTAGACAGCGCTGCAACCTGACGTCTGAGGGTGCTGACCGCAAGACCCTTATCCAGACCCTCCTGCAAAAAGTCTAGGGTCTGAGGGATCGAGGCTGATGAGGCCTCTATGTCTCTAGTCTTGCACCACTGAGAGAATGTGGCCCAGGTGGCATCGTAGATTCTAGTAGTAGAAGGCCTCCTGGACGCTTGGATTGTTCGAATGACCTGGTCAGAGAACTTCTGCTTTCTCAGGAGCTCCCCCGCAAGTGCCAAACGGCTAGCTGTAGCCACTGGGGCTCTGGATGGGTGATGGCCCCTTGGCTGAGGGCAATTTGGTCCCAAGGGATTCTCCACGGTCTCTGAACTGAGAGACTGACCAGGTCTGCGTACCAGGGCCTTCTGGGCCAGAAGGGGGCCACCAGAATGAGGTCTGTCTTTTCGGCCAGGAGCTTGTTCACCACCTGAGGAATGAGCGGAAGTGGAGGAAGGCATACAGAAGTCCCTGAGGCCACACTGACCTCAGCGTGTTTGTTCCCTCCGCCTGGGGCGAGTGGTAGTGACTGAAGAAGCGTGGGAGCTGTGTGTTGTTGTGTGTGGCAAACAGGTCTACCTGTGGCTTGCCGAATCTCCTCACGATCTGCTGGAACAGCTCCGGGTGCAGGCGCCACTCCGAGTGGTCGATGCGTTGGCGACTCAGCCAGTCTGCTTCCCGGTTGCTTACGCCAGAGATATGATCTGCACTGAGAGAAGCCAGATGACGTTCCGCCCACCTGCCCAGCGCCTCCGCCTCGAGCATGAGGGCCTTTGATCGAGTGCCCCCTTGCCAGTTTATATGCGCTTTTGTCGCCACATTGTCTGTCATCAACAGTACATGAGCCCCTTTTACTAGAGCAGCGAACCTTCTCAGCGCGAGGCGAGCTGCCCTCAGTTCCAGCCAATTGATGCTGTGGGTGGCCTCCCTCTGAGTCCATCGGCCTTGGGCTAGGTGGCCCTGACAGTGGGCGCCCCATCCCAGGAGACTGGCGTCCGTGGTGACAACTAGTCTTTTCGGCTCCTTGAACAAGCAGCCCTTCTTGACTGCCTTGGACCTCCACCATGCCAGAGACCGGATCACCTTTCGTGGGAGCCGAACCCGCCTGTGTGAGTTGCTGGCCTTGGCCCTCTGCATTGGCAGCAGGAACCACTGCAGCTCCCTGGCGTGAAGACGAGCCCAGGGAACCACCCTCAGGCATGATATCATTATCCCCAGGAGCTGGGACAGCTGAATGATTGGTACCGACCTGGCAAGGCTGCAGTGTTTCACTCTGCGTCTCAGGTTGGACAGCCGGTCTGGAGAGAGAAATACCCGGCAGGAGGTAGAGTTGATGACTGCACCCAGGTGCTGTATACAGGTGGATGGCCGGAACTGGCTCTTCTCCATGTTGACAGAGAAGCCATGGTGCTGCAGGGTCTGCACAGTTAGAGAAACATCGCGGTGTGCCTGCTTGGTGGTGAGAGAATGGATAATTATATCGTCCAAATAACATTCCAGACGAACCGGATGACTGCGGAGATGAGCCACAAGCACTGCCAGAATTTTGGTGAATGTTCTGGGCGCAGATGATAGCCCGAAGGGAAGTGCCCTGTATTGGAAATGTTTCCCTTCTGAACAGAACCTCAGGAACCGCCTGTGGGCCACATGGATGGGGACATGCAGGTAGGCCTCTTTGAGATCTATTGATGTCAATAGGTCCCCCTCCCTCACACAGTCCAGGATGGAATGGAGTGACTGCATCTTGAACCTCTTGTAAGCCAGATGCTGATTTAGACTTTTGAGGTCCAAGATGGCCCACCACCACCCTGAACTCTTGGGCATCAGGAAGAGGATAGAATAGAAGCCCCTCCCCTGCTGATCCCTGGGGACTGGCTCTATCGCCTCTATCTCTAGGAGATGGCGGATTTCTGCTCTCATGCGCTCCCTCTTCTCTGGGTTCCTGGGGGTAGGACAGCGGAGAAACTTTCTCTGGGGAAAGGTTAGAAAGTCCAGGACAAGGCCCCTCCGAATGGTGTTGAGGACCCACTTGTCGGATGTTACCTCCTCCCACCTGTCGGCGTACAGCTGTAGCCGACCCCCGATGGGGGGATCCCTGCGACCGTCACTTTCCCTTGCAAAAAGGACGGGAGCCACCACTGTTTTTTCCTCCTCCTCGGAATGTTCTCCGAAAGGAAGACGGATTGGTTGGCACGAGCACCGAAGGGTCTGTCCTGGTGCCTATCCCCCCCTGCCTGAAAGGGTCTCTGGTAGGAGGAAAGGTGAGAAGATTGCCCTGCTTCCTGACTCCTGTAAGGTCTCTTACGAAAGGACCCCGCCCCTTTCCGGTCACCCCTCTTAAGGGTTGCAGGAAGGATCTTGTGTTTGTCTTTGGTTTCAGTGACAAACTTGTCCAGGGCCTCTCCAAACAGAAGGCCTCCCTTAAATGGGGCCGATGCCAGCTTCCACTTGGCCTTCATTTCGGCCTGCCAATGCCTGAGCCATAAGAGGCGGCAGGAGGTGATATTGGAAGCGAGAACCCTGGATGAGAATTTGGCTGCTGTCAAGGTGGCATCCGCCGAATACTCGACAGCGGTAATAATTTTGGTTAGCTCATGGTGCCATCTAGATTTCCTGGGTGGTGGCCTAGACCTGAGTTGGCGTAGCCAGAATAAGGTGGCCCTGATAAAGAAAGAGGCAGAGGTGGATGCCTTGATGGCCCAGGCAGACGCCATGTGTGTTTTATGACACGCCTTTTCTGACCTCTTATCTTCTGCCTTTAATCCCTCTAGGAGCTCAGCTGGCAAGTTTGAGTTGGAAGTTAGAGACACAACTGGGGCATTTACTTCGGGGAATTTCAGGATATCTTCCATTTTCCCCTCCAGGGCATACAGTGCTCTGTCCCTCCCACTGGGGTTGGTTAGAGTGCCTGGCTGTAGCCACTGTACAGCGTCCATAAAGAGGTCAGGCACAGGAATAACCTCAGGGGTTTCTATTGTTTCTTTGAATAAGCCATGCTTATGATCCCTGGATGTGGAAGCTTGAGATGCTTCAGGCTTGGAAGTGGGGCCTAACTCTGTAGCCGTCATGGCCTTGTGTAAGATTGACTTGAATAAGGACGGCTTAAACAGGCCAGTGAATGTTGACTTGTCAGGGGTAGGGTTTTCGTCTTCAGAAAGCACGAAAATTTCCCCTTCTTCCTGCTCAGAACTTGAAAGCCCAGAGTGAGATGGGCTAGAAGATTGAGAGGAGGATACAGGCTCCTTGGAAGTGGAGGCCTTACGCTTGCGCTTTTCCTCTGGGGCCTTGCCCTTGCGAGAGCCCCTGTTCTTAATGCCTTCAGCTATCCCTTGGGAAATGGCTAAGGAAATTACCTCCCTCATTTCATCAGAAAGAGCAGGGCCTTTACCCCTCTTCAGTTTCTGCTTACTGGGCCTGCGATGGCTAGGCCTGCCTGAGCTGGATTCACCCTTCCCACACTGGGAATCCTGGATAGAATCTCGTTCCTCTCCAATGGAGGAGCTAGGGGAGTCGGGGTACCCCCAAGACGCTTCTGGAGACGGATCCCTGGACCTATAGTCATCCCCAGACAAGAATTCACTGTCCTCGGGGGATTGGGCCTCACGATCAGGGGAAGCTGACTCCCTGCTGCGATGGTCTGGGCTAGGTTCTGGCTGATGGGGCCTGGAAACCTCCCTGGGATCCACTGTGGCTCTTGGTGAAGACCTTTCAAGTGAGCCCTTGTGCCCTTTGCCTTTTTTCACAGAGGGATCCAGCTTGCTGCGTTTGCTGAAGGGCCCTGCCTGTTCCCCTAAGGCCTCCCTGCATTCCTCTGCCATTTCAGGTCCCCACGAGGCCTGGAAGATAGCTGGAGCTGGGATGGGCACGCGCTGGCCGTTGAGGCTCAAATGCGCTCGCAGAATCTTCAGGAGGGAAGGGCCGCCTGGGGGTCGGATTCCTTCCTCCCACCGCCCTCGGTTCCCCGAGACTTATCTTCCTCACAGGAGGGAGAGACTAGCTCCCCACGCTAGTCCCCAGCCTCCTCGCGGCATTCTGTGGCCACTGAGGGCTGGCTGTGGCTCCGCTTGGGCTGTCTGGCTCTTCGCTTCTCCTGCCTCTCACTAGCAGCCTCTGAAGGAATTTTTCCGCTCCTCGCACGATCTGCGCTGTTGCCGCTCTTCACAGTGATTCGGAGCGATCCAAAATGGCGGCGGGTGCGCGCGCAGCCGCTTCCTGCTCTTTCTAGCCTCACAGCCCAGGAAAGTGCGCGAAGGTTCCAACCGTTGCCGCTGTTGCCGGGCAGAATGGAGCAGCTGTGGGATCCCTAGCAATACGGCCTGCAGGCTTCAGAGCCTTCTCAGAGCCGTCTCTGGGGCTTCTTTTTGCCTGGAACGCCCCTGTCCTGGCTAGGCAAATCGCTCACCCCACTAGCCGCTTCTGCCGCTCGCCAGCATCCGCTGGGCAAGCATCCTCGATCCTCTGGAGCGCTTGCGACCAGCAGCAGCAGAGAAGCCCGGTAGCCCTTTTAAAGCGACAGAAGCCTCAATGGAGGCAATTTTGACAGTTCTCACAGTAGCTGTAATTTTCTCTATCTGAGAATCTAACGTGGTCCAAAGTGGGAAACTTTCCAGCCTATCTGACCTTAGACTGGAGCTCTCCCAAAACAGTCCTAACGGGCAGACTGAGTTTTCGAACTGAGCATGCAGAGGCAAAGGGAGGCGTGGTCAACTAAAAACATCAGTCCAAGGGCAGATAGGCTGTGTTAACCCAGCATTGGACTCTCCGAGCAGTGCACTGGAGAAGCTGCTACTTTTCTTCTAATGCTTATGTAAGAGATTACACATGTAATGTCATCTCTAAATTTTGGTAGAGGTCTGTTTAAAAGTAATTGGAACACCAACTGTGGTGGCGCAGTGGTTAGAATGCAGTATTGCAAGATAATTCTGCTGACTGCCAGCAGTTTGAGTCTCACCAGCTCAAGGTTTACTCAGCCTTCCAGCCTTCTGAGGCTGGTTAAATGAGATTGTTGGGAGGCAATATGTTGACTTATTGCTTAGAAAGGGCTGTAAAACACTGTGAAGTTTATAAGTTTAAGTGCTACTGCTATTGCATTATAGGGAACTAAGTCGAGGATATGGCAGCAAGACTGACAATTAATGTTTAAATACTTGTTTATAAAACTTGTATTTGCAGCATCTTAGGCTTTGCTAAAACCAGAGTGGGATGCAAGGATTCATGGATATAATTTATACTGAAGGGTAAGCCAGACAAAAGGAAAGAAATAGCTTTATATGAAAAGTCCATCTAGATGTAGATAATTTAATGTAAGGCTTCAGTTGAGAGCATTTGGGTTAGGATAGAGAGAAGCAAAACCAACAATGGTATTGCTATGTACTCTAGAATAATGATTCCCAACCTTTGCGGCTTGGCAGCCTGGCCAATGGAGGGGGAGAAGGGAATTGGGCCACACAAATGGTAGGCTGGTGTGCACACAGCTTGACTTGCGCAAGTTGGAGTGCATCCCGGCCTACCACTTGCAAGTTGAGCTGGTGTGCGCGATTGGCCCACTCATGTGGCCTGGTTCCAAATGGGCCATTGCCTGAAGTGGGCTGCAGCACAGAGGTTGGTGACCCCTACTCTAGAATACTAAAACAGGCAGAAGATCTAGCTAATGGTTCTCTGAGACAGATTGGAGGACATTCATGGAAGAGCTTACATCGTAATAATGAGAGATCTCGCATTGGTTACAAAATATGTTCCTCTAAGACTGCAAGGTTTCCAGCATAATTTAGCGGCCCTTTTCACTGCTTCATTTTTCCGAAGATTGAAGTAGATACAATACGACCAACTCTTCTAGATCTGATCCTATCCAGTAGGGAAGAGCTAGTTTGTGAATCTTGAAAGGAAATGACCGCATCATCTTGGGTTTGAAGAAACGACAGAAAAGAACATAAGATCCTGGAAGTACAATCTCATCATGTGAAATTTAAAAAAGTAACTTAGGCACAGTGGATGCATAGGGGGCTTCTCAACTGAGTTAGAAGTATTAGATATGTTTGGTGAGTTATTTTTAAAAATAATAAATATATGGTATATATTTATTTATGGCATATACTGTAAATAAAAATAAACGAGATGTATGAGAAATGAAAGATGGCTGAAATCACCAAGCAAATATGCCATTTTGTAGCAAATGTTTGCAGAAAGAAAGCTTAAAGCACAAAAAGAAATTAAGTTCAAAACCAACTTAAAACTGCATTACATTATTAGTGAGAGAAGTAAAAAAAAGGGCTGTACCCTGGGGGAAGACGATAGGATGGTATTAGGTAGAAGGGAGATTGTTTGCTTCTCAGTTTCAACTTCATTTCTATCTTCTGTGATTAACTGGATGTAAACAGAACAAGAGATATAAAGAACAACAATAAAAAACAAGAGCCAACAAAATTCGGGAGCACCTGGTTACTACAGTAAGTTTTAAAACCTTCAGGGCCACACCAATTATACCTGAATGTTTTCAAGAAGGTTACGGCTGAAATCCTGGAGCCTTTTTCTGTGATTTTTTTTTAAATTGTAGGAGATGGGCATAAAGGAATGGAGAAAGGCAACTGTTGTTTGGAGCTTAAAGGGAAAAAAAAAACATAGTGCTTAAGAGCATTGTGCCAGAAAGCAAGAGACCATAAGTTCTAGTTCCACCTTAGGCACAATGCCAGATGGTTAATTGGGGGCAGTCATTCTCTTAGTCATAGGAAAGAGGCAAGGGAAAACCACTTTAAAAATCTTACCAAGATAACTGCAGGGACAAGTTCAGGCAGTCACCAGGAACTGACTCAGGCAGCAAAACATAGCAAAAAAAAAAAAGGTAATTATAGACCAATCAACTGGAAACTGATACCAGACAATACCATGGAACAGTTATTCAGCAATTTACTTATAAGGGTTTTGGGAGAAAAAAAATTATTTCTTGGCAAGAGCCAGCATGGTGTTTCAAGATCATATCAAATCTACCTAATAATCTCTTTTTTGTTTTTTGTTAGAATTATCAATTTAGTTCATCATGGGAATGTGGTGTACATGGTATAATTTGACTTTTGGCAAAAGTCTGACAAAGTCTCTCGGGAGATTCTAGTATACAAGCTGAAAAAATGTGGACTGGACTAAGCCGTAGTCAGAATTTACAATTATTCACAATTTACGACAATAATTCCAGGTTCAATTATGGTGATAAATCAAAGACTATCTGTATTCAAGAATGAAATAATGTAGATTCTTCCCAGAGAGTGGATTTTCCTTTGGTGCATGTCAATGTCTATATCTTGGGCATGCTGCAACAATACATCTCAAAGGCATTTCTAAATCTCAAGGGATTTGCCCAGATGATCCCCAAATTGCTTTTCATCTTCTATATTTTATGATTCTATGACTATTAAACTTCTGAGATTTTGATTCTTCTTGCTTGCAAGGGATTTTTTTTTTAAAAAGCATTGCAACTGAACTATGAGACAGACATTGATAGTTTTTTGTTATTCAGACCTGGGTCTATATTGAGTGACGCAACCACCTTCCTAAATCTCATCCCTTCTCTTTGTGCCTCTGTTTCTCCTCATGTTGAATCCCTTCTATTCGTAATGAGATGACCCCTCCTGTATCTGCTTGGAAAGCACACTGGCATAAATGGGATCTGTTCCTTCACAAGTGACCTGAACATAGACGTCACAGTATGTTAGATGACCAGTTAGCTGACTTTCTGCATTCTGGAGAACAAAGCTTCCTTTGATCTGTAGCCCCAGCTCATAAAAAGCTGAAGTAAGACTGCAAGAGGGTTTTTTTTTTGTAGATTCTATAAGGATATTGCATAGGCCTCCCCCACAGCAGCTGGTCTTTTGCAATCTACTAGACTTGCAGAAAATACCCAATGTTTTAGGAACAAGTTGCTATCTTCTCTCTAGAAAGCTGCACTTGATCCTCTTGAAGTAGCTCTCGAACCAATAACAATAATAATACTGAGTAATCCTATGGTGAGATAAGATGGCAAATAAATTATAAATAAATAAATGCTTTACAGAGCTAGTCTTTATTAAAACATTGCTGCTTATTTACAATGAGTGATCAGAATTTTACCCTTGGGGAAAGAGCTGTGTGTGTGGCTGTTTGTCTAGCTGTGGGACTCAGAAGAACTGTCAGTGTTAAGGTAGATTAGCCAGTGGTCTTATTGCATAGAAGATCGTTCCATATCAACCCTACCTGTAGACGGGATTTTGACAGCTAGATCAGAAAGTGGAGACAAAGCAACAGTTCTTAGTGTAGTTAGAGCTGCTATGCTGTATTTGCTCCATCAAGGTATTCTTCTAAACTCAAAAATATTGACCATGGTGGCTATGACAGCAGTTGGGCACCCTTCAAGAACAGAATCACACTCAATACCAAGTCAAAAACTATGATTTACAAACAAAAATGGCTGATTCCACAACTCTCTCAAGTCAATGTCAAACTGTGTTGAGTTTAGCACAATATGCAAATCACTAACATGAACAGTGATAACATTAGACAGTTTGATCTAGTGGTTAGAAACCAGGAGACTGGAGTTATTAGTTATGTTTGCTGCCTTGAGTTGTTTAGAAAAATAATAAATCATTAAGACTATCCCTTATTCATCTCTTAGAGATATGCCTGTGTAATTTTTGATCTCAATGCTTTTTCATCTTTTAAGATTCGGGGTATAGAGAAAAATTGAATTTTGGTTTTTTTACTAGCAAGTCTGGGCTGGTAACTTTCCATAGCAGATCAACTAACTAGATAATCGAAAGATGCATGTCCCAACCAAACCACAGTGTGGTGCTCCTGTAAATCCTTGTTTGAAGAAGGAATGTAATAAACAAAGTATTGGAGAAGGAATGTAATAAACAAAGTAATAAACTAAGCAGCATAAAATGGGATAGAGAGTTCTGAGTTAGCTTTATTGGAAAATGCTGGCAGATTATACTTCTATGTGTGTGCAGGGCTGGGGGAGGAGTCCTTTCCCTAATGCTTCCTCCTTGTTGCCTTTATAATTTATGTAGGCTAGCATTAGGAGGTTTAGTGACACTGTTGTTATACTGTTATATTGCCATCTTTTTCACCTTGAATTCCTCAGATGATGGGCGGGGAATGTGTAGAGGATAGCAATAGGACTTAAGTCTTATCTACCACTTCAGTGTTTTACAAACCTCTCTAAGCAGTTTACAGAACCCCCAACAATCTGGGTTCACATTTTACCGACCTCAGAAGGATGGAAGGCTGAGTCAACTTTGAACCGGTTGGGATCAAACTACTGGGAATGAGCAGCGAGTTAGCCTGCAATAGGTTATGATAGGTAATCCATTCGTACAATACAATGTCTGGCCTTTATTGGTAATAGAACAAGGAAGTGAAACTGAGTCATCTTATTCAATTGACACCCACCCATCCACCCAGATGTTGCTTTCATCTTCCAGTTCATTTAGAAAATGCAGGAATATAGCAATAGCACTTGGACTTATATACTGCTTCATAATGTTTTACAGCATATTGCCCCCAACAATCTGGGTCCTCATTTTACCATCTGGAGCAGTGGTGGGTTTCACATTTTGTTACTACAGGTTTGCCACACATACAGCCGCTTCACAGACACATGTGCCCCATCCACGCATGTGCCTGGCCTTCCGTGCATGCATTTTGCTCACACGCCCGACTTCTGTGCATGCGCCCGGCCTCAAAAATGAGCCTAAATAGGATGGCATAGAGCCGGGGGTGAACCGGTCCGAATCGGCTGAATACCACCTCTGATTTCTGGGGGCAATACAACTGGAAGGGATCTGAATTGTCTGTGTAGAAGACTGTGTTTATTTATATGAATAATAGAGGTAGATTGCAGAACATCTACTCTCTTTATAATTGCAATGAAAATACATCAGTTAAATTCCTTCAGATATTGTTTACCACAACTTAGATCACCTCTTGGCCCTGACAGTTGTTGAGCCAATAATTTCTGGCAGAATGGCAGAGAGCCACCCCTCATGACAATTAAAATGACTGATAGCTCAAATGACTGCTCAAGATCTCTTAAATGTTATCTTAACGGGTGAAAATACCCTAGATCAAAATAGGTCGTCTGTGCAAGCTAGATCCGGGCCTTCCTTATTTTTATATTATGACTATTGCTGTTTTAAACTTTTAGTGCCGTTTATTTAATTATTTATTTTGTGTATTTTATGGATTGTAACCTGTCCTGAGAAGACCAGGATAGTGTGTTATTAATATTTTAATTATATTTTGAAATAAATTGCTCTCTCTCGCCCCCCCCCCCAAATCTCTAGATGATACTTCCAACTTTAATAGAGAAGAGATTATACTACAAACTGAAAAACAATTACCAAAGAATTTTTCAGTTGCTGTTGATTGATCAAGGCTGTAGATGAGTTAAACACAAACAAGTCGGAAAAATATGACTAAATTTAAAAATAGGGTTTTTTAAAAAAAAAATACTTTAAGGATTTTTTCATGAAGTGCAGAGACATGCAAATGATAATTTATAAAACACCAGCTTCTCTCTTGTTTGAGCAAATTAAACTGATCTATAACATTAAAAGTATGCCTGTTTCTCCATCAGAAATAATGATCAGTCTTTGCAAACCAGATCTTAGACTAAGGCTACCCTATCCCCAAGGTAATAATGTCTCTGTGTAACTGTTATCTTTCTGAGCTACTATTTTCAGAAATACAATTAAACAAATGTTTTATGGAATGTTCTCTTTCACAGATTGTCCTAATCATCCCTTGCCATGCCCCACTTCCTCTTCCTTTCAGGAAAGGAGTCAAACCTTCCTCTTCAGTTAAGTCTTGTGAGTTGGTTTAATAATGACTTCAGCAGCTTTTCTGGGTTTTAAAAAAAAATCTATTATCGCCACTGCCATTGAGTTCATCCATTTTGCTTGGGTCATTCTCTTGAACAACAAAGATAACTAGGAAACTGGAGGCTAAAACATATGAATGGTTGCACGAATTGCATATTTCTAGTTTAATGAAAAGAAGAAATAGGGGGTGACATGGTAGCAATATCTAAGGGGCTGTCATAAAGAAGAGGGTGGGGTGTCAACCTATTCTCCAAAGCACCTGAAGGCATGACAAGAAGCAATGGATGGAAACAAATCAAGGAGAGAATCAACCCAAAATTAAGGAGAAATTTTCTGATAGTGAAAACAATTCACCAGTGGAAGAGCTTGCCTCCAGAATGTGTGGGTGCGCCATTACTGCAGTTTTAAAGAAGAGATTGGACAGTTGTTTGTCTGGCATGGTATAAACTGGAGTTTCCTGCTTGAACGGAGTTGGGCTAGACGATCTCTAAGGTCCCTTCCTATTCTGTTATTCCACCTTTTTCAATAGAAGAGCCTTCTCTAGGAAATTGGGTCTTCACATAACATGTGCGAAGTAGGATACTTTGAGCCTGCTCGCTTCAAAAATACAGATTGTAGCAAACAATTCCCTTCCAAAGTGAACTCAACAGTCTTATGCGCTACAAGGAGTCTGGTAGTCATTTTTAGTTGGAAAAGGGAGTTTTATCTGAAGAAAAGGAAGATGCTTTCTTTGGTCCTTTGTATGCAGCAATTCTAGGAGTAACAGGAAATAAAAATGATTTTAAAGGCACTGTAAAGTGACTTCTCCAAACTAAGATTGAGCAATCATCCCTCTCCTTGCTGATTATGGTGGATATTGCAAAAAGAGAATTATGTAACCTTATTTGCCAGAGCTGTGAATTCTTCTTGACTCTTCTTTTTTGTTACCAGCAAAAAGATTAAGCCTGTCAATGAATCATCAGCAATTCCTTGTAACCTCAAATTAAGAAAAAAAATTGAAAAAATGTTCAAGGTTATCAACCTTTTGTTCAACCATGAGGTAAACCTAGCCACCTGTGCCAATCTCCCCCTCTCTTTTTTTGGTCTTTATTTTTACCACCTCTTAGCCCCTCCTTTTTTTCAGGTGGGTGTAGGGGGAACTATCTGGAATAGAAATAATTTCTCTCAGGAAACTGCAGAGAAAGACAGTGGGCCTTCAGTTCCCGCACCCCATTTGCCAACATTTTGTTTATCTCAGAGGCAAATCTGAAATGGTCTTCCTGGATCCCTGAACCAACCTGGAAAATCCATCTGGCTTCTCTTGATCAGTTGGATCCAAAATAAGACAAAGGGCCAATACATCAATGGTTTTCCTCCAAGAAGCCAAGTAGCTTTACGAGCATGCCAGACCAATCAGCTCTTGCTAACTTCCCCTCCAATTGTTTGTTGGAAGATCTGTCTAACACAGTGGTTCTCAACTTTCCCAATGCCGTGACCTTTTAATACAGTTCCTCATGTTGTCGTGACCCCCAACCATAAAATTGGTGTCTCAGTTCCTAAGACCATCAAAAATATGTGTTTTCTGATGGTCTTAGGCGACCCTTGTGAAAGGGCAACCCCCAAAGGGGTCCTGACCCACAGGTTGGGAATCACTGGTCTAACACAAGGGCAGGTAGCTATGTCTCCTTTACAACCTGTGGACTTCAACTCCCAGAATTATTGAGGCAAGAAGTCCACAGGATTTATATAGTTCTAACATTAGCCTTTGAAGTCAGGAACTGTAATCTCTGTACTATGTCATTGCAAGAAAATTTTTAAAATGCTGGCTTTGTTTGTAATGCCAATTTCACTGTCTACATTCTCTATCTATAGCTGAACACTGCATAATGTGAGTCTTGTTTAAAAAATGTTAACATTTAAATATCCCCTACTTCCCCTGCCATTCTAAATGTCAACTTTATTTGCTCTCATTGAATTGAATGTGCTAGTCTTTGCCTTCCTTCTCTCATTTAATTGCATATTGAGCTAAATTTTCAAAATCATTAACTGTTAGCCTCAAATACTCTTGATATTAAACTGATCATAGATTGTCAACTGCTTATTATTTGTTTGTCCTGCCTACAAAGGTTTCAAAAAGCCAGTTTGATATATGGATAAAGTGCTAGCCTAGAAATCAGGAGAGAATGAATTCCAGACTTCCAGTCCAGTCTTAGGCATGAAAACAACTAGGTGATTTTGAAACAGTAATTAACTCTCAACCAAACCCATCTCACAGGATTGTTGTTATGGGCCAACCAATAGCAGTAGACTTATATACCGCTTCATAGGGCTTTCAGCCCTCAACCAAAAGGAGGAAGGATTATTTAGTATGTTTGCTGCCTTGAGTTACTTATAAAGAGATAAAGGTGGGATAAAAATTTCTAATAAATAAAAATAAAATAGTGATTTATTAATTATGCTATGATTTCTGGACTTATTCATGCCTCAGCAACCTAAGGCTTTATCTTTAGCTTAAGGTCCTGACAGAACTAGCTCTGCAGGAGGTCCCAGTCTGTAAGCACTGGGGGGGGGGGAGACTGAATTATAGATCAAGTTTGAACATTTTAATCAAAATGCATTTCCTTCTATCAATGTACTTATTGTCCAGCTCGTTTGAGATTCTCCAGAGCCAATCAAAAGCTTAAAGCAAGGCAGGCAATGTTCTGAATCATTTACTGTACTGCTAGCCATGTGAGTCTTTGTTTTAGTTTGTTTTTAGTTCCTGCAATTAAATTAATAGTTATAGTTTTGCAATAGAACATTGCTTTCACTGTGAATCATGATCTCTCTATAAATGCCTTCTATGTAACTAGAAGAAAAGGGCAATACTTTGCAATATGGAACCTAGAGAAACATTCTCAGTATATGAGTAAGCACACTAATGTAAAATAACCATATTGTATACATATTTGGGAGGGGCTATGGCCCTTTTATGACTTTTGTACTTCAACTCCAGTTGAGTCCACAAGTCATAAAGAGGTCATAGTTGCCCACCTGATATATACCATAAGCCATATATAGATATTTTCCTGCATATATACAGAAGTAAAAGGCTGCTTGCCTGCTTATAATTATAATGCAGATCTTCATATTAAATTATTACATTTGTGCTCACATCCACCAATATTCACTACTAGCTGATAACCCGGCATAGTCCGGGTATGTATTTATCCCAATCCTGTATTAGAGGGAGCCCCATTGTGGAGTACTGCGAAGCCCTTACCATGGCACTGTGCCGTTTAAAGGCACAACAGGATGTATCTTAACAGAACTTGAATCCAAAATGCACACTATCACTGTCAAAAGTACTGTGACTTGACACTATAGATATGATTCAATCCTTTTCATTTCAGCAGCCCAGGCCACAGTATTTGTTTCCAGAGAATACGTCATCTGTGTACCAAGTTTGGCTGAAATTGCTCGAGGTGTTCCAGAGTTATGCTGGAAAACACACACACACACACACTATTTTGTGTGTCTTTAATTTTTCTAATATCCTTTTTAAAAAGAATTGAACGTATTAAAAAATGTTCAACTATTCTCAGTTAAGATTAAAAAATAAGTTTGCAGTGATATCTTCATCCTCTTTCCATTGCTGTTATGCAATAACTGCAGTCTATAGCCATTTTTTGTCAAGGGGGATGGTGCTGTTGTTGTCTACAGCAGGTTTCAACAAGTTGGCATTCCTCAAAAATTGCAGACATTCTTTTATGGTCAACTCTTTCAGATCTCATAGGGCACTTTACAGATGTCTAAGCTGAAGACAAAAAGACAGTGTGGAACTGATCATCATTTTAACATTTCTCTATTATTGATTCTTCATTTCTTCCCCTTAGTTTCTTTGCACTAGTCTATCAAGTGTGAATTTATAAGATAAATTTAAAGGGAGAATTCATGATTCCTCAACAAAATTGGTATTTGGACCCTGAATGCTTGCAGCATTTATACAGTCCTACAATAAAGTACTGAATTATTTTCTATGTCGGAACATCTTACTATTCCTAGATATGAGATTCAATACATCTAGTGTTTTTATCCAGCCTCTAGGCAACTCGTCTATAGAATCTTTATGGACAAATAACAAAAATAGATGCGCTTATTCCAATTACCTGTATACAAAAGAATATGGATACGTGGCTAGTCCAAAAACAGATTAGCTTTAAACTGCAATAGATTTTGTAATTTAGCCTGTGCTTCTTCTGTTATTGTTAGCCACAGGATTTTTAATGGAAAATGGCAGCTGACCATTACTATTTAATTGTATCACTGAACTGTGGGAAACTTAATAAATATGGTTGTGAGGAAAACATCACATGACTATGACAGGTTTATGACTTGCTACAGCCATCTTTAAGCGAGCTACAGTGGTGGGTTCTGGATCCTGGTGCATGTGTCTTTACCTCCTGCGGCGATCTGCGACGCTCCAGCTGCTCGGCGGAGCAGCACACAGGCACTGTATGCTACGCGCACAGATGACCCATTTCCTTCAAATACAGGTAAGGAATGAGGGCAGGTGGGTGAGCCTTCCAGAGCACCATACCGGAACGGTACCTGGTACTCCTGGCAGACACTGGTACGCCCATACCGGGGCGTACCACCTGCAACCCACCACTGGCGAGCTATCATGTGACTTGCAATTTTATTGTCTATTTCTCCAGTGATTCTTTTTGTTGAAAGCTGATTCTGAAGCACACAAATGGCAATTATGTGACACAGGATGTTGCCACAGTTGAAAATGCCTGCCAGTTGTGAAGTGCCAGAATATCAATTGCACGAGTGTGGGGATGGCTGTGGTGTGGCAGTCACAAATATGAACACTAATCATAAAGTTACTTTTTTAGGACTATTGTAACTTCAAGCAGTCGTTAAACAGGGCAGTCATTAAGTATGTCGACCTGTATTACTCAAGAGAACATTTTATTTATCAAATTTAGGTATCACTCATTTCACTCTCGGAGATTACATAGTGAGGTTTTCAGCAGAGGCTATATATGATGCCATAAAGAGATATATACCGTATTTTCACGCATATAACCCGCGGGCAACGTGCGTTTTAACCTACCCCGCATGCCCCCCGCGGGGTATAAAAGTGGGCGGGGTATATGGAAAATATTTTACATGACAGCGACTAACAGATTAACTAAAGGGAGACGTACCAGTATAGCAGTAAACAAACTTGAATAAACTAACCTGTTGCGTTATTTGAATTTTTTATTTATTAAAACAAAGTTACCATATTTTCACATCAATATAAAAGAGCCCTATACAACCCAAATTAAACTTTAAAACATATTTGTCCTATTACTATAAATTAATTAAAAGACTTTAATTGTCCTCTTCTTCACTAGATGAAGAAAAACCCTCAAAGGCATCGTCGCCCGAATCATCATTAAATGCCGCTAAAACGGCCTCTAGGCGTTCAGAGGTGACAGCGTCTTGTTGCAGATCGTCATCTTCGTCTGCCGAGTTGTCGCTTAGGTCTGAAGCGCTTTCTTTTTCGTCAGCAATGATGCCCGCCTTTTTAAATCCATTCAGGATAGTATCAGGAGAGATTTTGTTCCACGCATTAAGCACCCAATTGCAGGCTTCTCCATGGGTTGCACGACGCAAACGACCAGACGGTGTAAAAGTATGAGTCCCAGACTGCATCCATTCGTCCCATTCAGCGCGAACATAAGTTTTAAACGGATGATTTACTGCAATATCAAGTGGCTGAAGTTTGGAAGTTAAACCACCAGGGATAACAGAAACATGGGCCCCAAGGCCGTTCAGTTTCTTTTTAACGTTTTCGCACTTATGTGCAGCCATGCTGTCAAATATTACCAATGATTTCTTCGAGAAAAATCCGCCTGGTCGGGTTCGGAAACATTTATCTATCCATAACAGCATGACTTCATTGTCCATCCAAACTTTTTTGTTGCAGTGTACGAAGACACCGGGTGGAAATTTTTCGCGGGGCATCGTGATTCGTTTAAATATAACCATTGGTTTAAGTTTTATTCCGTTTGCTGTACATGCCAGAACCACAGTAAAGCAGGTCCGCTCATGACCGGTAGTCGATACGGCCACCGTTTTAATTCCTTTTTCAGCGACTGACCTCGTAGCAGGAATGTCAAAGGCCATCGGAACTTCATCCATATTAATTATTTCAGAATGCAAAATTCCATGTTCTCAATGGTGAAATCTCTAAAATTAGCGACTAGTTGCTCCCAATCATTCGGTAAACGTTGTCCAACTGTTGTGCGCATACGCACGGATAAATTGTTCCGTTTCATAAATTTGCCCACCCAGGTTAAGCCACATTTGAAATCGGATATTTTTCGTTCAACGGCAATAAGCCTAGCTTTCATTTGGATGGCCAATGTAGAAACTCCTTGGTTATTCGCCCGCCTGTCTAAAACCCAGTTCTTAAGGTCTACCTCTAAATGCGGCCATTTCGCTCTAGGACCTCGTCTGGCGCGTTTCCTAGGATTCATTTTCGCTAATGCAGCCTTATCTTTTCTCCATTCTCTTATTGACTTTTCGTCAACTTCAAATTCTCGGGCAGCAGATCTGTTGCTGGTTGCTTCAGCACGTGTTACTACGTTAAGTTTGAAATCGGCCGTGTATGACTTTCGCTTAGGCATGGTTCTATAAAGACAAAATTATTTGTCATTAGAATTTTTATTTATTCAAGTGCAACGGATCTAAAAAATGTGAACTTAGAACTTACAGTAATCTGAATGCTAAACATACCTGTTAGAAGTCAGTGGCTCTGCGAAGAACTTCTTGAACGCAATCAGCAATAAGAGACAAATTCGCGAATGGTTTTGAAAAACAACAAACTAAACTCGATCGACAATGTTCCGGTCTCGGTCTCGATCTTTTGTTTATTTGGATGGCTTAGTGTCACACTACAGCGTTATTGTTCCCAGTACGGCCTATATTTTAAAAAGATTTCACGTTTATTGAAGATAAATATCGGTAAAGGTAACGCGTAATACCATTGTAATTAGCAATAAAGTTTACATATAACGTCGATTGGTTATAATGGGGAGGTCCGATGGCTTAATCGTCGCGGGTTATATAAGAAGGCGGGGTGTATAAAAACTTTTTTGCATAAATCTTGAAAACCTGCGGGTTATTTGCGTGGGCGGGTTATTTGCGTGGGCGGGATATATGCGTGAAAATACGGTACATATCCTTGACTTACATCCATTTGTTTAGTGATTGTTCAAAGTTACAACAGCACTGAAAAAAGTTATTTACGATCATTGCGGCATTCTCATGGTCACATGTTCAACATTTGGATGTTTGGCAACTGGCATGTATTTCTGAGGGATGCAGTGTCCAAGGATTATGTGGTCACCTTTTATAATGTTCTGACAAGCAAAGTCAACAGGGGAAGCCAGATTCACGTAACATAACTGTCACTAGCTTAAGAACGTCAGTGATTCGCTTAACAACTGCGTAAAGAAAAGTCATAAATTGGGGCAAAACTCATTTAACAACTGTCTTGCTTAGCAATAGAAATTTTAGGCTTAATTGTGGTCATAAGTCAACAAGTACCTGCAGTTGGTCTCTGTTGTTTGGGGATGTTTTGACAACATTTATCTTACATAGTTTAAGAGAATAAAAATCAACTTTTTTTTTTAAGCTGGGAAGTAGTCTATTCACTTATCAAAATCACATCCATTAATGTTGGCAAAAAACCCCATCTGATTTTAAGTGGAATTTCAAGACAAATAAAAATCCTCACATACAGACATGGCATAGACACAGCAAATTGCTTCTTTGTAAGGGATGATTAGCTGGGGAAGAGTTTGCTACCTCTCAGCACTAAGGCTAGTCCCAATTGTTATTTTTTCCCCAAAAGGCAACTGAGTCTTTCTTGGTTTTTGGAAAAAGCACCTTTGGCCCAACCATTACTGGGATGATTGAGAATCTCCATAGACACTAAAGCTAGTGGTTAAAACTCTTTTCAGAGATATTCTTGATTTGCTTAACCAATCAAGATGGAACAACCTGATTATTATCTAAGCCATTTCCTTACTTTCTAATAAGTCAAGGCCTCTTTTCAGTTCTGAAAATTCTGACTTATTTATGCTTCTTTGGGCTGTGGGATAAACATGTGGTAGAGTCAGCTGTGGTGCTGACTCTTTCATTCTCCTCTTGTTCTCCTCCCCAATCTTCCAATGATACCAGATAAAGAACAACTTGAATATCCAAACAATGGCAAAGAGCCACAGCAATCTCTGACCCAGAGATAGAAATGGAATCCGTGGCTTTCCAGACGCCAACTCTCATCTATTGAAAAACTTCAGGACTCCCTGGAGCTGGAGTGCAAAAAATATGTGCAAGACTATAGCAGATGGAAGCACTTGGCGGATTGTCTGGATTTAGAAACTAAGCAAAGTTAGGGCCAATTTATAGTTGAACAGGAAACAAGAAAACTACAGTACTTGGAAGTCTATAAGAAGAGTTGATTTCCATTAGAGGATACTTTGTTTTATGGGTGCTCCCTACTATGAACATCTTCCACAATGCTATTTCAAAATAATGGTGGCAAAAGTTTGGACTGCACAGCCTGAAAGGCAGTGGTTGGACTGGGGTTGCTTTAAAGCAGATAAAAGGGAAGTACAGATGCTGAATCCTTCCTCTGCCCCCCTTCTGCCCCCCATTTATGCCCCTAAAACAGCTTCAACACTGCCAATTCCACTCTATCAGACACATTTCTAGTTTTTCCTCCATTATGAGGAACAAGAATAGGGAGAAGGGGCAAATGAGACAGATGTAGAAAAGAGTTTATTTGATGCCTATTTCGAGTTGCTGTTCATAGTTTCTACTCTTTCAACCCTTTAATAGCCTCTGTGTTTTAAACAGGATTGTATGTGGCTGAAAAAGGGCAAGGAAGAAGAGAACAAGAGAACAAAGCTTTCTTACAATTTTTTTGGACTGCACACAAGGGAGTCACTTCCTGTGTCTGCTTAGGACATTAGGTCTTCCCCTACCGACTCCTCCCTTTTAGTCAGAACCAACTGATCAACTTTTTCCATTCTTGTTTCGTGTTCCAAAAACTGCAGCAGGAGAGGTCCCACAGCCAGCCAGTTTCCCTACCTCTGGCCTCAAAGCAGCAGTCAAGAGGGGAGGATTTCTCACCCCTCTCTCAAGTCTGCAGCATGAACCTGACATATCTTGAGTCACACAGGCTGTGTTGCCTTTTGTACCTGATCACAATGACTGCCAAAGTTTACCAGGAAGCAAGTGTTCTGAATTTGAGTATTGCCAAAAAGAGATTTCTTCCTTGGAAGATTGCATAGCAACTGAAAAACAAATACTGTACTTCTACGTTTCCCCAGAACAATAAAACCTGGGAGGAAAAACTTCTTGGGATCTTTCTTTGGTATATCACTGATTTCGAAGTCCCCAGAAGCCTTATGATGCTCTTTAAAGCTTTGAGGAGCAACTGAGGTGGATCACGGCCTTAAGAGTTCACATAGTGTGCTATGCAGAGGTGGGTGGGTTGCTCCCGGTTCGGCCCAGGTCAGGCAAACCAATAGTAGCGGTGCTGGAAGGCTCCTCCCACCTGCCCTGACGCTCGTGAGCGCGGGAACGTGCCCGAACAGGTAGTAAAAAAATTGGCAACCCATCACTGGTGCTAAGCCAAACTCTCATTTGACAGATAAAGTGCAAATGGTTGAGTTCACAGGGCATGCTAAGTTCAAATCACTCTCTCTTGCATCATTTAGCACATTATCTGAAACTCCTCCTTGTGAGGAAGGAGCAGTCTTGTAAACCAGCAAGTTCTTAGTGGGCTTCCAGAATGGAGTCCAACTGCTGAGCTGGATTCCTGCCAGACCCAAGAGTAATGCAAACATCTCTTAAAGCGGGGAGCCGAAATTAGTGAAAGTTAAGATGACACCTTTAAGCAAATCACTACAATAGTTGATTCAACTATGTGATTCAACAGCTGACAACTGCTGTTGAACAAGCTAAGGAAACTCAAGTTTTACTGAGAACAGTGAGACACAAGATGTTGCAACCATGGAAAATGAGGAACGAGGGAGGAAACTTGGCATTTTTATACTCCTCATGCTTGTTAGACTGACTGGGTAATAGGTCATTGCTAAAATGCTGACATAAAGTGAGTGAAAATTACATTTGCTTTCAACTACATATTTAGGTATTTTGGGGAGCATACAATTTTGTACAGACAATGTACTATTGTGAAATTGTAGAGATTATATTTTTCTCATTAATTTATATTGAAAGAAGCAAACAACCTTACCTATACAGGTAATGTGGGAAAACAGTATTACTGTAGTATCAGCAGGTTGCAGTATTGTTTCAGTTGGTGCAAAATAGTGTTATATCTATACCTCTATCAGTTTTGAGGCTTGGGCTGAAATCTAGACCCAAGGAAACGGTGAATTGCTTAGACAGCAACACAGCTTGTAACATCATATATGCTCTCTAGTCTTTTAATAGTATTGATGTTTTTTAAATTGTGAAATATTTTTAATAGTTTATTTTATGGCTTTTTAAAATTGTATGCTGCCCAGACTCACATTTGTGAGATGGCAGCTACAGTATATACATTTGATGGACAAAATAAACTCAATGGAAGTTACTTCAGTTTTAAATAAATCTGTTTTGGTCCTTTTACCACAAATTCACTCATCCGGCTTAAAACTTTTATTTCAAAATGCAAAGTTCAGAATTTAAATTCAATCAAGATAACATCTATACTACTTTCCACTAAGAAAATCTGTTTTTGTGTCTCTGTACAAGAGTCGCATGCCCCTTTCTTTTAAGACTGGGGGGGGGGGGGAGAACACTCTAAGAAATAAAGTTTTTTAACATATGGCTAGGATGTCACATGATCTCATCAAGGCCAAGGCAAAATATTAGTCCAGAAGCATTACTCCTCCCAGAAATCCTACTATAAATGTAAACTAGCTTACTTATCAAGCTATTAGCATTTTAAATGCTGCCTAAGATTCTTAAAGATCTTTGTTAACTTTATTTTTAAAAATCTCACTTGAATTCAGCTGACTTCTGAGAGTAAGCAAGATGCTTTACTGTTTTAACTATTTTATTACTTCTACAAGTTATTTATTTGGGAGGATGCTGGCCTGCATACAGAACATGCCTTTTTGATCTGGGCTGCAAATTCCAGATAATCACTAGGAGACAGCAAAGTTTTAGAGAGATTTTTTTTTTAATTCTCTTGCATTCTCATCTAATGTTTGTATTTTTACAGCTTGGATTGAGGAAGAATTATATTTCCTTTTCTCTGGGTGATAAGAGGGGAAAGAATAGATGAAGAATCCTTACCTTTATCTGGACAACAGTGCACTTAATTAAATAACTTAGACAAAGGAGTAAAAAGCCCCAAGGTCATTTAACAGGGAAATGATTATCACTCAACTGTAGGGCACAAGTTTTACATAACAGAAGGTCCCACCTGAATCTTACTAACTCAAGATAAGTTACAAAAAAGAAAACCCCTTCTGCAATTTGAAATTTTGTTGTGCACTTCCACCCTCCCCCAGGCTTACAGAACATTCCAACTAAATCTGACTCTGAGTGCCTCAAAATTGTACTAGAAATATTCTTCTAGTAGTCTCTCATCAGATTTGGCCCCCAACTTTTGGGGGAATCATCCAAACTCACATAGGCTGCTATGGTGTGTGTGTGTGTGTGTGTGTCTGTGTGTGTGCACTATCCCAGTTAGTTAGTTTTATATATATAGTCTGATAACAGTTGGATTCAGAAATACATTAAAACAAATCTGAACAAACTGTTTTATGACCTAGGACTGTATGTTAAGTTATGGATAGTTTAACTACCATTTATTGAATAAAGCACAATTAGTTCTAATTATGAACTGAAATGGCCTAGGTCATAAAACCTGAGGATATAAATCATAGCAATAACGATAGTACAAATCTACCAACTGTGGTTTAAGAAAACATATACCAGTTAAGCAAATAAACACTATTTTTTGCTTATTCAAATAAAACATCTGGCTAAGTAGCTGAACCTGGCCAAGAGTCCCATTTAGGAACGTTTTAGATGTTTCTTCATACTTTTGCAACTTTTCCTAAAATGGCTCTAGCCACTCTTGTAGAATTTAAGAGCAGAGTTGACCCATAACAAAAAGGAAGGTTTAAAGATCCAATGTTTCATTGGCTTTGAAATGAAATACCATTTGTATTGTTTGTTAGCATGTGTCATAAAGCAACTTGCAAGTGAATGTGTGTCTTATAGCCCACATTGGGATTCTTCAATTAACCTGCAGTTGCAAGAATTAAAAGAAAAAGAGTTTTTTTGAGGGGGGGGGGAATTCCTATTGTAGTGACTTTAATGCACAGAAAACAGTAATAGCAAATGACTCATGAATGTTTGGTATGTTTAGTTACTATGGCTTTCAAACACCACAGAAATCCACTAAGAAATAAATTTCTGTTTAGTTGGGCTTTACATGATGCTCAGCATGATTGTGGTCTTAAATAAGGGTGGGTCTTGCATTGTGCTGTTATTTTAGATTTAATATGTTGCCCAGCCCTTATGAGTTACAGACTAGGCTTTATGCATTGTGATGTATAAACTCAGCCAATTGGTTTATGAATAAATCCTTTTAAACCATGGATTACTACCTGTGAAATCAAAACATGTAGTGCAGAGTATAGGCGCTTAAAATTAGATTGAGAAGAGGAATTAACTTTAGCAAATGAGGAACTTTCATTAAAAAATGTCCAGCAATTAACTTGGTAAGGGCATGTAACTTTTAGGTATTCATTCTCAGGGAAAATGAGCTTTGACTTGTTATTGTGACTTGCATTTTTTAGAGCAGAATTCCTTCAGAGTGGAACTCAGATGTGTAGAAATAAGAGTAAAATTCTATTATTCACAAACAAAGCTTACAGAAACAATAGAAGGAATCTATTTGATGATATATTAATATTCAATATCTAACAGCATATGACATGTATAGACTGACACTTTAATTAAAACCTCAGTACAGATGTTTACAACTGCTGTAACTGTTAAAGGTAACTTTGAGCTTCATTTTACCCACGCGTGTCAAACTTGATTGCATCACGTGGTTAGGGGTGGGCTTCAAAATTTTTAGCAACGGGTTCTCTGCCCAGTTGCTGGGTGAGCATGGCCATGGCCTAGCCAGCCTCCTGCACCACAGAGGGGTGTGTTTTTGCCCTCCCCAGACTTTGGAGGTGTTTTTCGATCCTCCGGGAGGGTGAAAACGGCCTCCCCAGGCTCCAGAGGCCCTCTGGAGGCCAGAAACAGGCCCGTTTCTGGCCTTCCTGAATTTCTGATAGGCCTGTTTTTCACCCTCCCTGAGCCTCCACATGCGCCCTGAGCTTACCTTCATCCAAAATGGGCCGCGTGGGAACTCCTGGGAGGGGAGGGGTGGATGGGGCCAGCCAGGAGTGGGATTTGGGGGTTCTCTGAACTAGACAGAATCTTAGCTAGAGGTTCTCCCAAACCCCTGCGAGCCCCCAGCAGCCCACCCCTGCGTTATGTATCAAGATATATCACAACTTTTTTGCCTTTGCGAAGCCAGGGTGGGCATGGCCTGCATGTGACACATACAGCTATGGGCCACCAGTTTGACATCCCTCATTTTACCCATACATGCTTCAGGGAAGAAGTAAGATTTCTAAACTAGTAGAATGTTCCATATGTGGACTAAGGAAAATGATCCATTATGCATCAATATACTTCTGTAATTTGGTTAAAAAGGAATCCAAAAACAAGCTCTGCATTTTCCCAGTTTACTATAATATGCTTTAGCTTGAAATTTTGGGAGATGAATAATAGTTACAATTCATACTTCTGCCAACAAAAATGTATTTTAAATATTTATTTGCAAAAGATAGTGCATTTTTGCAAAAATTAGCCAGAGAGGGTAACACACCTATACAATATGGAACTCAAGTGTTACTTGCTTATGAGGAATCGTAGTAGAAAGGCTTTGCACATGCAATGCACAAGTCCCTTTTCAGTTTCTCTGTGATTTGTCTGGCACGTCATACTTTGAGTAAGATAACTACTTAAAACAATTAGATCTGAACACACATAAGCTTGCAAGATGTCTATACTGTATTTCAGTGCCCTTGGTTTAATAGACACGGACTGATTGTGGATGGGGTACGTAACTTTTTCTAAGCCCACAAGAAGCAAGTGACACATCCTAAATTCTATGAGTGTTCCTGGGCCTAGGAGGTTCAGCCAATCCTCCACCCTGTGGCTGTTTTGTCACTCCTAACAGTTACTTGAGAAGGCCCTCCCCACTTTTTCCGTACTCCATCCAGAGGATTCCATTTTCAGTTCAGTATCTAACAACCCTCTCCACCAATGCTCCTTTCCACAGAAAGGTTGAACACATCTTGAACACATCTGAGTAGATCTGAGGAATTTGAATAAAGCTCTCTTGCAAATTTCTAATGGACGAGGGGGACCTTTGAGGAACCAGTGGTTAAATTTATTAACCGGTGATTAATTCAAACCAGTGGTTTGAATCTTTTCCATGCAATCGTAGGTCCGTTTCTGACAATATTTGCATTGCAGAATGGAAAAGGTATTGGTGTTCCTAAGTCCTCTTGCTTTCGAAAAGAATCCACGGTCTGACTGGTTCGTTATATCAGATCCTTTAACAAGCCCGAAGGTTTGGTTGTTTGCTCTTTCGGTTACTTTGCTCCTGTGCTAATGCGGCAAGGGACCCAGGGAGTCCCATCTATACTAGCTCAACCAGTCTTTCTGAACAAGGAACGCCACGAGCAGGAGAGCAGTTGCAGCTAAACAGGATCGCTGTTGCCCGGCTGGTGCGCACTTCTCCCCCGCGCGTTCGCGATTACACCTCCTGAAATCGACAGGGGGGGTAAACTGTCCGGCCTCTCTGCGGTGCAACTTTGTCTTGCACGTCTATGGAGATTCTCAATCATCCAAGGTCAGGGTTATCCCAAAGCTGCTTTTCCAAAAGGCAGTGTTTTTCAATTGCCTTTTGGAAAAACACTTTCGGGATTTCTCTTGCACGTGGTTTTCCCAGGGCGAGAGATTTGTTAGTCATTTCCACAATTCTTAGGAACGCGATCACTTTTATTTCCCCCCGTGGGGTTACTGTCGCCCGCACCGACATCCTTCTTGCTTTGGCCGACTGCACGCGTGACTCACTAGGTTCTGCAATGCCGCCTAACTGGTTGCAAGTATTGGCAACCCCACCTCTTCCCCCTCCGCCAAGAAAACCAGAGCGCGCCTCAGCTTTCGCCCTGTAAAGAACCGTCTCCTTTCCTTAAAGGACAGTTTTGTTTTCTTCTCCGGCGCCGCTAGATCGATAAAGGCGGCGAGCCGCACTTAAATGGGGTGGGGAATATCTGTCCACGTGTATAACACTCCCTTGGAAGCACGCGGGCTTTTTGCCCGCTCACCTCCATCAGCCGCCTTCGGATACTCTAGCCGAGGGAAAAGGGGCGGGGGTCGTCCTGGAGGCGGAGCTGAGGAGGCTGGGGGCGGTGACCGTTTGTAGCCCTTTGTTTGGGCGGGCGGGAGAAGAGGAATTGCACCAGGGCGCGCGTCTTTGTGAGGTTCGCCGGGCGGATATCCAGTAAGTGGGCTTCCAGGGTGCCGGGGGGGTGGGTACCCTGTCGGGATGGATTGGGTTGAGGGTAAGGGGTGTCCTGTCTTCTCGAGCCACGCGGCTCTTCTGCAAGGAGCCCACTCCCGATACTCGCGTAGTGAGGCTCTGATGCCAATATTGAATTCCCGGGGAGGGAAATAGAAGGGTGGCGGGAGGGGTGGCGGTGTCGTCTTTAGGGTTTCTTAGGAATTAGAGCACCCCCCCTTCTCCAGGATCGGATTCATGGCCTTTCCCTCCTTTTCGGTTTCTGGGTGGTTGCCCTTCCATGCATTCTCCCGTTATGCATGGAAGGCTTTGGTGGAGTTCCTTTGTGCGAGACAGTAATGCTGTTCTTGGAAAATGCATTGTTTCAAGCCGTGATCATAGTGCCGTTCCTCTACCCAGATTCTGATTTTGGGCTGCCCATTAAGCGACCCTCCTATTTTGTTCAGGATCCTGGTACCTTCCTCCCCTTGCCCCTAATTTCCCATAAAGCATTAAACCAAGCTTATTTTTAATCAGTCCTAGTTTCCACTGGGAAACAAAATTACTTTGGAACGAGATTTTTTTTAAAGGCTTAATGAGAGAGTGGGCAGAGTGATATACCTGGGGCTTCGAAGTAGTTAAGTGTTTCGTGTATTATGAAGTATATATTTGCCCCATTTTGATAGGAAGTGCCCGTTGGCAGTCAATACTTTAAATTATATATGATAATTAAGGATGAAAAAAGTTGGGTATAATGACCAACTCTTTAGATTATACCCACGTGGGATTTGCTACCTCTGATGGAGGTATATTGGCTAAGAAAGTCGGCTTCTCACTTACTTGGCAAGTTGTGTCTGTTCTTTTGGGCAGCAGTCTAAGCCAGCTGGTTCTCTGATGTTGTTGGCTCCAGCCACATGGCGGATATTGACCATTTTTTATCCTGGGCAGCTTCCTACAACCCCCACCCCTTCCTCTCGAACTTTTATATTACAGTAGTATTATTTAGATTTCTTGAGCTCTGCCGAAAAATGCCCCTCAATGCTGGCTAAGAACTGTAAGTACTGAAGGAGAAGGTTCATGGAGATCACCTGATTTTGGAAAGTTGCACAAATTAGTATTTCTAGAGGCGTTAAACTGACTGTGTAATTGGTATTTGCTAATGCTATTATCTGATCAAGTAAACAAGGTATGATCTAAATTACTTTTGTCCAGGTAGCAAAACTGTGGTTTGGTGGATAAAGAAATTTCCTGGGGATCTTGTTGATGTTGCATCATTTTTTAAAACCCAACGCTGTTGCTTCCTGAAAGAATGAAGGGGAGAGGAGACAAATTTTTCCACTCTGGTGATATGGAGTTGTAAATTGTTAAAGCAGCTACAAGAAAAATTCTTTATCTTCCACATTCCTGACCTTTTCTTTAGGGGCATCCTTATGTAGTTTCCTTACATGCCTGAAAGATTGAGATTAACAGGAAATATAATATTTTTTTGTGGACTTAAAAGATTTATTTGAATGGCTAGAGTTATGAACTTATTTCAGATTGTAAACTGCAATTATTAATGTGCCTTGTAATTGTAGACAGTAAATGAAGCCTTGCATTCATTTTAAGGTAGAAAACGTTGAAGTTGGACTCCATTCACTTTGTATGATAGGTTTTTTTAAAGACTCATTGGATCTTCAGATCCTGCATACTATTCATTCTTCTTAGCCATAAGGAGTATGAACTAATTGCAAAACTGCCTAAGCCCAGTTCACTTGGAAGCTAAGTAGCTCCTGAGTGCTTTCATTGTGTGTTTAAAGAAAATAATGCTGGGCCGGTACAAAGTGCATTTGTTAAACTTGAAGTAATTGAGTTTTGAATGCTCTGAAACAGCTATTCACAGTGAAGGTACCTTCTCATATTACATTATTTTCTCTTCTGGGCATAGTTGAGCACAAAATATTCCTTGCATAGAAATATTTAAGTGGAGTTTCCACTAGCATTGGGGTGGGAGACACATGGACTCCCAGGATCTCCTTTGTTTTATTTACTACAAGTTTTACCATCCAGAGATGGGAGTGAGGTATTTAATCAGATTTCCAATCTTGTGGCTTGGAAATAAAACAGCAATTCATAGACACAAATTCTACTGTTTGCTATCTGCAAACTTTCTCCATTTCAGATGTGTTACTTAAGGAGAGAGGGTGCTTGGTGGTAAAGTCATTTTTGCTAGTTTTTAGCAATAGATTCAAATCAATTTCCTGCTTTCTTTAGAATTAAACATTAAGTGTTAAATAGGTAAACACCAAATGCCTACTAGCATGCTTTTGAGTGTTTTGTAGCTGCACACATCTTGATAACCAGTGCATTTTGAATGCTTTTGTTATCAGTACGTGCCTATAAAGGATGAGTTATGAAGTGTAGGAGGATATCCTTTCTCTTTAAAGGAGATATTTAAAATCTGAATGTAAGATAATACTGCTCACCTGCCTCAGTTAGTCCTTCTCATCTTTCACTCCCCACCTGACTTGGACACTGTGGTCTCTGTCCCATCATTTGAATTACCTTGTGTGTGCTTTAATTTATTTTCAGTCTACTATGCTTATTTTCTGGCAGACATCTATATTTCTGTTACTTTTGCTCTTTAGTGCTGATTAGATAAATAAGTGATAATATCCCTGTTGGATTAGTCAGATGGATTTAATTATATAGTAATGGTGATAAACTGATTGATTCAAGGTAGAACACTCATCTTAGTTTGGAAATAGGAAAGACTGATGTTTCATGTGTTACTCATCATGTGTTATTCATTTATTATTTTAAAAAATCAAGTATTGGGGGAATCCAAATCCTGTAATAAAGTGAGTTTGTATGAATTCAGATATTTGTTTTCTGAACAATTGATAACAATGCATTCTACAGGCATAGGTACCTCCAAATATGACATTGATTAAACAGCCCTGTGTGTGCTACTGTGAAGTTATATGACAACATGCTACCCCTAAACCCACTGAATTAAGTTAATTGGTCACACTCTGGGGATTGTCACTGTAACATTAGCAAAATGTTTCTCCAATATATTGTTTGTTAACATGGACAGTTTAGAAATAGTCCCTTTCTTTTACCACTGAGGATCTTTTCTCATTTCAAGGATAAGAAAAAAAATGCAAATACAAAATCAAAGCAAAAGACTATTTTAAGTCTTGCGCTGATTGTGTCCTTGAGCATCATCTGGAGCGGGTGGGTAGACCTAAGCAAATTTTCCTGTTATTAAGGAGAGTACAGAATGAAAGCATTTTCCATTGCCTCTGTTTCATTACTTCCAGATGAAGCTCTTTATCATCCAACTGTCCTGATTGCAAATTAAATGCAACAGGGATTAAATGATTACATTTGACTGTTTTAGATCGATAGCGTAGATCATAACTACTAAAATGTATGAAGGGCTTATACAGAACTGACAGCCAATGAGCTTTTGTCCTAAGGTAAAAGAAATTACATAGTTGGAGCTTCCATGCTTAATGCAGTGAAAAGCCTTGCCTTCTCAGGCACTTAAACTACTCCAGTCATCCAATCATAACGTCCAGTCACCATGTTGGGAAGTAGATGACTGTTGGAAGAAATATCCATCTGGGTTCAGTTCCAAGTGGGGAGAAAGACACTGGATACATGGAGGCTGATTGGAAAGTTGGTTTATTGATGAACAGGATGACATGGGTTTGAGGTCCTGGTGCAGCTGAACACATGGAGTGGAAAGAGAAAGGTATTTATACCCTCTCTTGGGCCTTGCCCTTGAGCTTCCTGTTGCTGTGCAAGAAATTTATTTTATTGGTTGTCAGACTCCCAGGGAGCTATGCAGGGGTCATAGCTAAGGTTGTCTGAGCTAAGTTTGGTTGAACCTTGCTGGGTGATATAATGTCCCGAGGTGATTTTGCAATACAGTAAGCCCTGCTGCTAAATTGGTAGAGGGCTAATCCTATTATGCTGTGAGGGTCATGTCTTAATCCCATCACCCTGGACCTGAAGTTCTAATTGTCTTGTAGATAGGCTGGCCCAGTCTTAATGTGCACCAAATATATCCTGGGGGCAGGGAGCTGCTCTTTAAAAACACATTTCTCCTTTTCTCATCCAGGGAAATATAATATTCTGCCTTTTTAATATTTCTAGAATATTTCATTCTTCTAGGAGAGGTGTGGGTGCTAACTTTCTACAACTCATATGTCTCTTGTAGTGACTTCACATATCAGTAGATTGAAAAGAGATTTCTTTGGGGGAGGGGAGAGGAAGTTACAAGTGGAACTGAGATTATCTATTCTAGACCTCCTTGTGATTGGCAAAGTCAAGAGTTTTGATTTGCTTCTTGATCAGGTCTCTAGCCCCATCTGGAAACTTGGTTTCACTGCTTTGTGGTTGATTCTCAATTATATTAAGGTAGATTAAAGTGGTGAAAGCAATAAACAGAGCATTAGGGAGCTTGCTACCTTTGACCTTGGCAAGCAAGCATCAATGAAGAACAGAACTATTCCCTAGGATTACAGTTTCTACTATGTGGCATCCTTTTATGAGTACCTCCCTTACTTCAGGACACATTCATTGTGCATAACCACTGGAGCGTCATGCCCATCCCAGTCTACCAGGATGTGGCATCCATCCAACAGCTAAGACATACTGACTCTCAGGAGTTTTTTTTGCCAAACCTCATTCATGGATTTTAGGACTAAATGGACAGTGAAGGAACAGGAAAAAGAAAAGTCTATGAAAATTCACCCTTGCAATTGATTGCTTCTGTCCAGCTTGGTTGACTTGCTTCACATCTCTTCAGCCTTATGTATGAAATGTTGTGATGTCTACATATGTGTTTTTAGGGAGGTGGTGTCTATGTGCTGGAATTACACTTTTTCTTATTTGCAAAAAAAGCATTGTTGGGGAGAAGGATTACAATTCTCTAGAGAAGGAAGGGTTGAAATTTACAGTGAATCCAGCTGCAAGGAAATTTATAGACACCTGCATTCTGGTTTTTTTCCTTTAGAGCAGCGGTTCTCAACCCTGTGGGTCGCGACCCCTTTGGGGGTCGAACGACCTTTTCACAGGTGTCGCCTAAGACACAGGTGCATGCTGCCCTCTTCTCTCTGACAGCTGCCTGGTTAAACAGCCATCCTCTGTGGTGTTTTTCCCTGGGGGCTTCGCAGAACATCCCAAGACTGATGCCACCACATCTACCCTCTTCGGGACAGGTCCTGTTCAGAAGGACGAGGCCCCGCTGGTCCCCTTCACGTTCCTTGCCTTCCAGCTGCGGGCCCACGCCGTGAAAAACATGGGCACGCGCACGTCCTGCACAATTACAATCTCAGAGTCTTCGTTAACGGTGGGAACTTGTTCTCACTTGCCTGGGCTTCTGCAGAAGCTTCCCCCCAAAGCCCTCCAAGGGAGGAAGGGCCAGTTGGGAGAGGGGATATGGTCCTGCTCTGGCTGTAATTGCACGGGACGTGTGTGTGCCTATGTTTTCTATGGTGTGGGGCCGCGGCTGGAAGATGAAGAATACGAGGGGGACCAGCGGGGTCCCGAAGAGGGGAGATGTGGTGGTATCAGTCTTGGGATGTTCTGCGGAGCCCCCCAGGGAAAAATGCTGCCAGGTACTTTTAACCATATATTTTGGTTCTATGGTTGCAGAATGCTGCAAAAATGCAGGCCAATTGTTGAGTGTTTCAAATGTGATTGGAACACTCAGCAAGGTGGCCACAGTATGTGTGTCTGTGTGTGTGAGTGAGAGAGAGACAGAAAGGGAGGGAGGGAATCAGACGGACAGACAAACACAGAGACAGAGAGAGACAGAAAGAGGGAGGGAGGGAGGAAGGGAGAGATACAGAGAGAGAGAGAGACAGAGTGAGTGAGTGAGTGAGAGAGACAGACACATACACACACAGAGAGTGACAGAGAGAGAGAGAGACACACACACACAGAGACACACAGTGACAGAAATGGGGGGAGGAAGGAGAAAGAGACAGAGCCACACACAGAGACAGACGGAAAGAGAGAGAGAGAGGAAGGAAGAAAGAAAGAAAAGAAAAAGAAAGTGGGAGAGAGAGATGAAAGAAAAAAAGAAAGAAAAAGAAAGAGAACGTATGACCACAATTGAGCCCAAAATTTTGGTTGCTAAGCAAGAGCGTTGTTAAGTGAGTTTCACCACATTTTGTGCAACTGCAACGAGTTGGATGCGTCGAACAATGCTCTGTTATTTCACATTGCAAATATTGTCGCAAAATGTAGCAATGTAGTTTACTGTTGTTATATTTAGACTGTTACCCATGCTACATCATGCTTCAAGACAAAATTTCATTTATTTGTAATTAGAAATAAATATTTCACAATATATAATTACATATTGTTTTTGTGATTAATCACTATGCTTTAATTATATTCAATTTGTAATAGTGAAAATACATCCTGCATATCAGATATTTACATTATGATTCATAACAGTAGCAAAATTACAGTTATGAAGTAGCAACGAAAATAATTTTATGGTTGGGGGTCACCACAGCATGAGGAACTGTATTAAAGGGTCGCGGCGTTGGGAAGGTTGAGAACCACTGCTTTAGAGCAAGGATGTCAAACTCGTGTCATCATGGCGCAGTCACATGACATATCGTGATCCCCCCTTTCACTAAACTGAGCGTGGGCGTGGCTAGCCTGTGGTGCATCCGGCTCCAGGGCCATGAGTTTGACAGCCCTGCTTTAGAGATATTAATTTGGGAGAGGAAGCTTAGATGAAGATTTGAAGAGAGGTGCCTTCTCCTCCTAGGTGCGGTATCCCAACCCAAGTTGGATTCCTTGAAGCTGCCAGTAGTGATAGAAGACTTTTCTGGTAACTTCATCTGACACTCAATTTGCTTTGAGCTGAATCTATGAACTGTGAGAGGGAGAGAAAGAGCAGTTGCTTTCTTAGTCTATTCTGAGGGTGATAAATTGCCACCTTTTAAACAATGTATGGTAGCTAATATATGTCAAACTGATAAGAATCCATGGCCAGTTTTGCATCTCTTTTTGTCTCTTTTGCCTCATGTGTTTTTTGTTGTGTGTGTGTGTGTGTGTATGTATGTATGTATGTTCATATGCAAGATACTGCTAGTACATATTTAAAAAGTAATGTATTCAATTGCTGTGGAGATTGTGTGGTGTTCAATTGGCACATCATTAGAGAGGTTTTCAAAGGTGAGGTTAAATTTTTTAAGGAAATGAAGCTAAGTTTGATGTCATTTGGCTTCGGGGGTTTCTGAAAGTCTGGAGAAAGATACTGGGAAGATTGGGGAAAATCCATTTTCAAATCTGAGAATTTCCTCATCTTCTAAGTAGAAGTTGTGTTTGGATAAATATGGATTAAATTCTTTGTTTCCAAGTGTAAGTTTTAAGATTTTTTTTAGCTAATATATAATCTCTCTACATTTATTTATAAATAAAATTAGTCCTGTACTAAAATTAGTTCATGCTGGTGTATTGGAATTTTATTCCAATATTGGAAGTTGTTTACTGTTTACTTTTCCTGGATGTGAATTTCAATGAATTTAGTGGCTCTTGTCAAAAATCTCATGTCAAGTGGTTCCACTGAGGTCTTGTAGTTGGTGTCTCCTGAAATGTTACCTATTAAAAAAACCAATTCTAAAGAAAAGGTTTGGGAACCCCACTGTAGCATTTGAATGCAACTGATTTGCCTTTGAAAAATACGCACTTGAAATCAAGAAACAAGAGAGCAAGTATTTCAGTTCATGTTCTGAAGCCCATGAGGATTCAGAGGAAAAGTTCAGAATCTAAAACTCTTGAATTTCCTGGGAAAGTTTTCTTAATAGCATTTGGAAAAAAACCTTGAAGTTATTGCCTTCAATAATTTATAAACAAACAAATTCAGTTTTGGATGACATGACGCTGATGTTACATAGTTTTGTTAAAAGAAAGGAAGTTTTAAAGTAGTAGCAAAGGCCATGTATTTATTTCCCTCCAGATGTTATAGATGGGGCCATGCGTGTGATAGAAAGTGCTGCTGACAAAGGCACCTTTGGGGTAGGATGGCACATGTGTTCCTGGGGATTTCTGTCATGCAACATTAGAAAAGTGCTGTTGTTTCATTGCTTTTAGGGATTAAAATAAAGTCCTCTGGAATTGTGTTTTGTCAAAGAAGGTCATAGATCAAAGATTCATAAGCCCCATTCTCTGCTGACATCACCCCTAGCATTTCTCTGAGATTCATCAATTCTGACATTTCTGCAGTTAATTCTTATTATTGTGGGCGGTGAAAGATGAAAGGAAAAGAAGGAAAAAAGAACATATTTGTCCTATACAGGTCATAAGGCTGCCTCTCCCTATTGTTATCATTGCAGGATTGCTCTGTTTGTGTCCTTTACTGTTTTCCTTTTGTTTTCTTATCTCAACATTTTGTTATTTCGGTTTTCCTAATGCTCTATGCTTTCAGGGGTGGCTGGAGATGGGTGAGGAGGGGACCTTTCCCCTGACTTCTAGAGTGGGATAATCCCGACAAATTTTTCTCAGTTTAACCTTTTGCCTATTGTGTATCTTGGCTGCAGGCATACGCTGAGCCAAAATGAGCTGGAGCTTCCTGACTCGCCTCCTTGAGGAGATCAACCAGCATTCAACTTTTGTGGGAAAGGTGTGGCTGACAGTGTTGATTGTCTTCCGCATTGTCTTGACTGCTGTCGGTGGCGAGTCCATCTACTACGATGAACAGAGCAAGTTTGTCTGCAATACACAGCAGCCAGGCTGTGAAAATGTCTGCTATGATTCCTTTGCCCCCCTTTCGCATGTCCGTTTTTGGATTTTCCAGATCATTATGATAGCTACACCCTCAGTGATGTACCTGGGCTTTGCGCTGCACCGGCTTTCACGCCAACCTCCTCGAAAAAGACGGGCACCTGTGGTGCGACATGGTGCTGCCCGTGATTATGAGGAGGCGGAGGACAATGGGGAGGAGGACCCCATGATCTTTGAGGAGATTGAGCCTGAGAAGGAGGTGAAGGAGCCTGAGAGCCAGAAACATGATGGCCGCCGGCGCATCAAAAAGGATGGTTTGATGACAGCATATGTGCTGCAGCTGCTGGCCCGTTCGGCTTTTGAGGTGGGCTTTCTGATGGGGCAATATATGCTCTACCAATTCGAGGTTAACCCCTCATATATATGCAAAAGCAGCCCCTGCCCTCACACCGTGGATTGCTTTGTCTCTCGCCCCACTGAGAAAACCATCTTCCTCCTAATCATGTATGCTGTGAGTGGGCTCTGCCTGCTTCTCAGTATCTGTGAGCTCTTCCACCTGGGCTGTGGGGGGATCCGGGATGCACTCCGTGGCCTTAAGGACGATGCTCCACCCCCAAAGCCCCAGTATGCTCAGAAGGATCCCTCTGCACCTCCAACCTACCACTCTCTGAAGAAACATCCCTCCAAGGGCCAATTGACCAAGGAGAAATTGGGTTACAGGGGGGAGAGGATGGCTGCCGAGCGTTACCCGGTGACATCGAGACTCCCCAGCCACGAATTGGAGCGACTGCGTAAACACCTGAGGGTAGCCCAGGAGCATCTAGAAATGGCTTTCCAAATGCAGCCGGAGGGGATCGCCAGCCCTTTGCGAAGTAGCAGCCCTGAATCTAATGGACTGGCTGCAGAGCAGAATCGCTTCAACTTGGCCCACGAGAAGGAAGGAACAGCTTGTGAACGAGCTAGTGGTAAGTGTGGATGGGGAACAAGGTTTTGTTTGGAGGTCAGCAACAGTGTGTTAGAAAAAGTCAATCAACGATGGGCAAAAATGGGCCATCTTGGCAGGAACCCTTATTCTGAGTCTGAATTTGATTGTGCTTAAAAAGTAATTGGGGTGACTGGCAATGTTCCCTCTATTTTTTTTTCAGTGTGAGCAGAAAAGTAGTGTTTGAGCGGCATATTTTCATGCCTGAGCACTTGAATTTTTTTCACAGATGTCACCTAAGACAACAACAAAATCAGTATTATTTGAAACTCAAAGTTATGTTTATTCAAGGTACCCATTTAATTAAAAGTGTTATATAATATCAGTATCACTTAACAACGGTCCTGCTTAGCAACCAAAAACTTGGCTCAGAAAGTCTGGCATTTGAAGTGTGACAGTCTTAAAGCTGTCAAGTTACAAGATCCTTGCACCCATAACCCTTTAGGGAAAAAAACTCCAGGGGTCTTCAAACCTGACAGCTTTAAGATTTGTGGACTTCAACTCCCAGAATTCCTCCTCCAGTCATGTTGGCTCAGAAACTCTGGCAGTGAAGCATGCAAGTCTTAAAGTTGTCAAGTTACAAGATCCTTGCACCCATAACGTTTTAGGGGGAAAAAACCCAGGGGTCTTCAAACCTGACAGCTTTAAGATTTGTGGACTTCAACTCTCAGAATTCCTCCTCCAGTCATGTTGCGGCGATGTCATCTGCGTGGATCCATTTTTGGTTTTTTTCACAGGGGGCAGGGCTGCCACTGAAGATGCCAATGAGCCCCCGCCGCCACTAGAATAATTGCTGCCACTTTCGCCTCCTCCTCCAACATCACCAACACATTTTCTGCCCAGCGCTGCAGCCGAGGTGAAGCAGCCAAAGCTCCAGCAGGCGCCCCCACCCATGGCAGCAGCGGTGGTGCCTCCCTCTCCCCTCGGAGCACCTGAGCTGGGCTCTGGGCTACCCCTGCCACTGCCTCCACCGTGCTTTTGAGAAGCCATGAGGTCTTTTTTTCCTGCTCCCGCCCCCTCTGCCGCCTTCCTACTAGCTCCCGCGACCTCATGGCTCCTCAAAAGCACGGCGGAGGAGGGAGGGGGAGGGATAACGCAGGGCCAGCTCAGGTGCTCTGCGTGGAGGGAGAGGCACCACTGCCACGGGCGGGGGTGCTGACGGGAGCTTTGGCGGCTTCACCTCAGCTGTGTCGGGCGGCAAATCCGGAAGTGCTGTTGGAGGAGGAGGAGGCAGCAGATATTCCCTTTCTGCCTGTGACAGAAATTACTGCGCGCAGTTAGAAATGGCTGCGCAGTGTTTTCTTGCCACGTGCGCGGCCGCGCAGCCAGGCACCTTAGAGGGAACAGTGGTGACTGGTTGGTTTCTTGGGGCTTTTAGCTGTTGGATCCACTTATACGTTCTCTGAACCAAGCATGCCTCTAAGCCAGTGGTGTCAAACACATGGCCTGTGATAGGCCCAGAATTTTCCTGTGGATTTGGCCCATGATAGGCCCAGAATTGTCCCGTGGAGCTGTCCTGGAAATGGTGAGGGCCTGGCCTGTGCAGCCCCGGTCTATCCCAGCCCCATCCACACAGTCGGCAGCAATGACTACCCCGCCCCCCGCCTCCCCAAGTGCAAACAAAATCCTGATATGGTCCAGGATGGGATCCTTGCTCTAAGCCAGAGGTGTCAAATTCAAGGCCCAGGGGCCAGATCTGGCCCACGAGGTGCTTAGAACTGGCCCACGGGCCACCCTGGGAACAGTGAAGGGCCAGCCTAAGGTGCCTCTGCCAGCCCTCCCGAGCTCTGTTTTCGCTGGCTGAGGGTTGCAGGAGACCCTTGCAGCTGAAAACAGCTTGGGAGCCCATTTTAAATGGCAGAGTACTCAGGCCACCACAGGTGCCCCCAACACGAGTGATCTCAAGCTAGCCTGCCCCCCCCAGCCCCCCCAAGATCAAACAACCCCCTAAGATCAAATGGCCCCATAAGATCAAGCGGCCCTCTGTGAAATCGAGTTTGACACCCCAGCTCTAAGCTCTCTTTGCAATGTGCCTGGGACAACGAACAGTTTTTCTCATTAAGTGGCTCTTCTCAAGATGATGAGTGACATGATGGAAGGGCAAACTGAGGGGGAATGATTGGGGTGGTTTTAGTCATTTTTTTAAAAATGCATCAGTAATCTGTACAGTTCTCAGAATTTCTCCCTTTTTCCCAAATAATTTTATTAAAGACTCCCGATAAAGGGGAAGGTTTGTCACTCGGGGCTGAAATGAGGGATCCTTGGTGCTCTCTGAGCTTAGTTGTTGCCTTTTAGACGTTTCACCACGTTACCTACTTTGGGTGATAAGACAAAAGCCAAGCTCAGAGAGCACCAAGGGCCCCTCATTGAAGAGTATAATGACAATACGACTTCTCCATTAGTTTTGAATTGCCAGCTGTTTCGTCATTTCCATGGGTTCAAATATATCATTTGCTAGGACAGGGATGTAAAATCTGGCACAGGGGGAAAAAACATGCATGGATGCTGATGGATTAATCTCAGACGTGTATATGGTGTGAAGAGGCAGAATTATATATCCCCAGGAAAGCTGGAAACCCCCCAAGAGATAATGAAGAGGGGTGTGTGTGCGATCTATTCTTCAGAGATTGGAATGAGAGACTAAAATCCTTTTCCTCTTATTTCCAGGTCTCTGAAGCACTGGACAGCTGCCCAGGTGACAAGAAGAAATGGAGGGAACCGAAAGCATGTACATAAATGCACATAAATAAGCCTGATGTTTGGAAGTATCCTGACTGAAAAGTCGAGGGATAAGAATATGCTCCAATCTTATTTCTATGGAGGGAAAGCGAAAAGGAGATAATATTGAGTCCCCAGGTTCCAGATTCCGGGTGGGTGGAGCAGCTGTAGTGATTACTTTCATAAGTCTTTGTATGTGTGTCTTTTTATGGGTCTAAAAGGGAAACTTTTTAAAAAAACTTTTATACAAATTGTAGATGTACTGTTGCTTTACCTAGAGGACATTTTGTCTTTTTTCACCTCTCTTTCCAATGGTACTGAATTATTAGCTACATTGCAATTGTGTCCTTCTTTATACTTTATATTATTTCAGTTTACTGTATATAAGAGGATATCTCCAACTTTCCAGGATTTTGCTCAGGATTCATCTACTGCGCGCACAAGTCAAACTCCCTCATCTTTTGTTTCCTCTTTCCTGACTACCAGATAATGGAAGAGATTGGTGGTTGGGCCAAAGATAATTCTGCTGCATTCCAAGATGCTGGTTTATGAGCAGCGTCTGCCTTCCTTGCCCTCTGTGGGGAGCTGTGCTCGGTTCCTCCTGAATGGCAGGGGGACCAAAGTCACGTTTGAGTCATCTCAGAGACAGACATGAAATGTTTTTTTATGTTTTAATTTTTTTATATATAATTTACCGGAATGGTTCTCAATTTTTGTTCTTTTATATGGATGTATAATATATACAGTTTATATATATATATATATATATATATATATATATTTGGTAAAAAAAATCAAGATTTTTTTTATAGCAATCCTGATGTCTTGACTCTTTTTGCAGGGGGTGGGAAAGTAATTAGTAAGAAGGTTTTCACAGCTATGGAAGATTAGGATTCCTTGGTTGTACTCTAAAACTTCACTAACTTCATAGTGGGGGAAATCTGTGGATCCCAGCAAATCAATAAATATTGTAAGGCAGGAGAAGGAATCATAACTTTGCAGCTGAGTTAAATCCTTAAAATATTTCGGACTTTCAAATAGGAATGGTGTGTGTATGTATATATTATTTGGAGGGTTAATAATTTGGGTTATTTTCTTAAAAAGAAGGAAGACAGGTTTAACACGTGAAAGCTTAATGCACCCATTTCAATCGTATTTTTATGAAAAGTCGTGAAGTGTGCTATGAATTTTAGGGTAGCTTTACTAAGATGGCAGTTATTAAGATGGAGTTGGGGTGTCTTAAGAAGTGTCTTATCCTGGGTCACAGTTGTGGCCAATTTAACATGCAAGCATTTCTCAGGTAGTGTCTTGCCAAGAACTGGTAGGAGGCAAAATTCAGTCACCTTATTGCCAGGCAACAGTATATGACTATAACCATGTCCTGTCAGACAGGGACTTTGTCCCATTTAGTTGAGCAGCAGTGGTGGGTTGCAGGCGGTACGCCCCAGTATGGGCGCACTGGAGCCTGCCCGGAGCACCGGATACCATTCTGGTATGGTGCTCCGGAGGGCCCGCCCGCCCAAGCTCCTTACCGGTATTTTAAGTCTTCGGCGTGCATGCGCATGGCACGTACAGCACCTGTGTGATGCTCCGCTGAGCAGCTGGAGCGTTGCGGAGACTCACAGAGGCACTAAGATGCATGTGCACGCTGTGCGTGTCCATGTGAACGCCGCTGGGCCCATTCCATCCGTACCAGTTGGAACGGGATCCAGAACCTGCCACTGTTGAGCAATCTCCTCACAGTGCTCAACCAACTGCACAAGGAAGCCCACAGGTCTCCCAGCAAGGGAGCAATAATGCTGCCATCAAAGCAAACAGTCATTAACTAGCCCCTCTGATTTTCATAAAGTGGTCCAACCCTTTTCAGAAGCTAGCCAAGCTGGTAGCCATCTTGTGATACCAAATCTTAAAATTGAATTCGGTGTCTGGTTGATTTCCCAAATAGTGCTTCCTGACAGGGAGGAAGCCCCAGATTGAAAAGTAGCATTTAAGTCATAAGGTGTCAGTCCAAGATAGTTTTCTTGCAAAGTTGTTTTGAAATTATACCTGTGGAAAATGATCATCTTCCCTCAGGCCAAGAATCTATCTGAACTTGTAGGATGACGAGTCCCTAAAATTTTGACAGGATTGGTCTGTCCCACGCATGAATAAAAGGAATGATTCAGACGATCAGTTATTTTCCTTCTATACAAGTTTAATGAATACAGATGGACGGCAGTTTATAAGACTATAAGAACTTCCAACAATTAAAAGGGCTCATGGTAAAGATTAATTAAAATAATTATTAAAAGTAAACATGAAAAATAATCTGTAACAAAAACCAATAGGTTGATATAAGTCAAAATGAAATATAGATGGCAATAGCATCTATATGCTATATAGGGATGCTCAGTGGCTAGGACACTGAGCTTATCGATCAGAAGATTGGCAGTTCAGCGGTTCGAATCCCTAGTGCCGCATAAGAGTGAGCTTCCTTTACTTGTCCCAGCTTCTGTCCACCTAGCAGTTCAAAAGCATGTAAAAATGCAAGTAGAAAAATAGGGACCACCTTTGGTGGGAAGGTAACAGCATTGCATGCATTTTTGGTGCTTAGTCATGCTGGCCACATGACCACGGAGACGTCTTCGGACAGCATGGCTCTTCTGATTTGAAACGGAGATGAGCACCGCCCCCTAGAATCGGGAACGAGTAGCACATATATGCGAGGGGAACCTTTACCTAGCGAACTTCAACCAGATGTTCTTTGTAAAAATGTCCCTCTTGTGGCTTCCAGAATTTTACAAAGAATGGTGTCAGCCTTAATTCTACAGGGAGACCATTCTACACAAGGTAGAGGAAACAACTAGCAAACCACTTCCTGGTTTTTATTTTTCTCATTTCACAAAAGTGGGGTGCAATCAAGAGCTTCTGAGACGAACCTTCGATGCACCAGTTCAGGTAGGGGGAAGCAATCCTGGAAGCATCTAAGCAACAAGTCATCATTTAGGGATTTATTTGAATTTGCACCAACAAACCTACTGGTAACCACTGTAGGGCCTGAAGAACAGGTACAATGTACTACAACATATGGCACAATGGTCAGCCTATTGCAAGCATAGACAAGCCTCCTTGACTGCTGTTCACCCTTATATACCTTTCCTACGTTAGACCACAAGTTAAACATGACTTTCTGTCTGAATCTGTACCCTGCTCATACAGGTAAGCCTTTCTCACAGCTTTCCTATCCTACCTTCCATGCTTTTTCGAGAATGATGACTACAACTACATTTTTCTGTGTGCTCTTCCAGGCAGAGATCTATTACTTCCAGCATAACCTACTAGAGTTCGGGACAGGAATGAGACAGTGCTTTTACCTACCGTACCATGTAGTAAACTTGCCTCCTAAATTCCTTGTTCTTAACACTTCCAAGAAATATTTTTTAGTCATCTTAAGGAAGGTGGTGTATACTTGGACGCATTTACTTACAAATAATGAATTATGGCTTATTAAAGTGAAACAGATTCATCACAGATTTGAGTTTGCACTGCATGCTAGACTAAAATGTGGGGGTGAACTGCACATAGCTACTTTACAGAATGATGTAGTGTCACACTGCCCTGCCTATGAAATCTTGAAAGAGGTTGCTCCTTTTGGCTCTTGTCAACAAACGTTGCTTTCACTGAACTCCCCAAAAGTCAATATCTACCAAGTAGGGGAATCAAGATGAAGGAACTCTTATTTTCTGTTCATTCACTTTGGGAGCCATCTAGTGACAAAACCTGGTATTACCTGCAGAATATAACCAGACTCCAGAGTAGAGTTAGGAGCTCAGCTAAACTGGCTGGCTCTCATCCTGTTGTGTCTGTACCGTAATGCAATCTTGGGGTTTAAAGGCAAATTGATCTTCTCCCCCACTGCTTCCTTCTCTTCAACAAATACCTTGAAACTTACCTGCAAGAATTTACAGTGAAATACCTATATGAAATCAAGAATGCAAAGCATTATTTTTCTGACATTCATTAGATTGTTTTTTCCGTTTAGTAAAGTGAGCACAAACTGACCCAGGAGTGGCATCTTTTTTTTAAAAAAAACAACAACTGAATAGCATTGATAATTTTCTTTTGGAGAATAAAACTTTTATTGTAACTGCCATTGTTTTGGAAACATTTTTAAGGCTTTCACAATGATTGCTGATTAGGATGCAGTTTCACAAAGCAAGGGTATACACCCTGGCCACCTCACCACATTCTGATTAAGGATGCTCTCTAGCTACAAGCAGGACTTCTTTCGGCCTCCAAATGTTCACCACATCCTCAGTGCTTGTTTAAACCAATTGACTTCTATTTCATCCATTTCAATAGTGAAATTGAAATTTTCCTCCTTGGGTGGAATATTTAGCAAGTGATGATATCTACTGCAAAAGGCAGACATCACCAATTCCTAAACCAAGCTAAACAGGTAGACCTCAACAACCCCAATTGGGGTTAGAATTTCCATTGCTAAACATGACAGTTGTTAAGTGATTCATACCTGATTTTAGGACCTTTTTGTTAAGAAAATCATTACTGTTGTTAAGTGAATCGGGGTCATTAAGCAGATCTGGCTTTCCCCATTGACTGCTTATCAGAAGCCAACTAGGAAGGTCACAAATGGCAACCATGTGACCCTGGGGTGCTGTAACCACTTTAAATACGAGTGTCTGGATTTTGATTATGTGATTGAGAAAGCTGTGACAGTTTTAAGTGCAAGGACTGGTTGCAAGTCATTTTTTTTCAGTGCCATTGTAACCTCAAAACAGTTTCTAGATGAATGTTTTTGTAAGTCGAGAACTCTCTGTACTTGCTGCATTCAACTGGCTGTTTTTTTAAAATTAGAGATTTCTAGATATTTCTAAAATAGGCTCACCTTCCTGCTCCCCAGTATTTTGATAAGAACTATATTATAGATTATATATACTGTATGTGAATATACGAATGTAGGTATGTATGTACACACATATAATAGTTATGTAAGAGTTTACATAACATCAGAGTGTGTGTGTGTGTATACTGTATGTATGTATGAATATATGTATATATGTGTGTGTGTGTGTGTGTATACACACACACACACACACACACACACACACACACACACACTATGTATGTATGTATATATGTCCTATTCCCCAGCCTTTGGTTCATTTGGCAAATAAGAAAGGAGGTGGTTGAAAAGCTTAAGCAATTTGTTGCAAGTTCACCCAAGGGGAAATCTGTCTGAAAGAGCATGAGGAAAGAAAGACAGTGAAAATGTAGCATGTCAGGACTGAGGATCATTAATCATTCATCAAAAATGGGCAATTCCCCCCCCTCCATTTTTTTAAAAGGAAGCATTCAGATCCCTCGAATTCAGAAAATTTGAAGAGCAAGTTAACTGAAAGAGTGTATGGCTCTTCTATGATTAATAAGAATCTTCACCAGCCCTATTCTTTTTCTCAGGTTATGAATCTCCTTAAACTCTCCTTTCAGGTTTTGGAAAAAAGGACTGCACTTCTTGTTCTGTTCAGAGATACAGGTTCAATACAAATACAATACATGCATTCATTTGCTTTCCTTGTGGGCTGTCATCAAGGGGGAACAAATGGAGGAGGAGGAGAAGAAGAAGAAAGAGGAGAAGGAAGACTATCATATCCCTTCCTGTCTGCTCAATATCACCCTCTCTAACCTGAAATTATTCTGTGGGTTGCAGATCCGTTAAGCAGAGGCACTTCTGAGTGAACAAAACAAAAGAAGAAGATTAAGCAGCTTCTGCACCCCAGTCCTGGTTCTCCATTCTGATTTTAGCTTCTGTTAATAAAATCCAAGGACAAATGAGATCTTGCGAGGCCTTCAAATGTGGCTGTGAAGGCCAAAGGTGCCAATCTTCATATTGAAAAGATAAGGTACTGGCACTATTAAGCCCCGAGTAGAAGTGCTTTAGTTCTCGGTTCGTATGAAGAAGATATCTTGTTGCAGAAGATCTAGAGAGATCTAAGCCAGACAATAGCTTTCCTTTAGGACAGCACTATATTGCTAAAGCTGAGTTATTGTTACATGCAGACACAGTCCTGGGTGATGATGTTGGGCACTGTCTCATACTTGAAGGAGTAGCCACCGTCGGAGGTGGTGCGAACTCTCAGAGACTGCATTGTGCTTGGCAAGGCAGCACAGCAATTTTGGGAGTTGGGAATCAAAGTCTGGATGCCAGAACAGTTTCCATGACAGTAATAAAACATAAAGCTGCTAGGATGGACGATCCAATTGTCCCACCCTAGTTCTTCAAAAGAGATGTTGATGGAGGTGCGGTGGCAGTTGTCATGGGGCATAACATTATGCTGGAACAAAGTGAGATTAGCTAGAAAGTTTTCTTTTGAGGAACGCCGGGCCCGGTCCTGTGTTTTGGGTTTGGTGGTTGCCACAAGGAAAGGCATTTTTTCAGCATCGGCCACACAGGGGCAGCCTAGGCAACGGATGAAGAGCACAAATACATTCTGGGAAAGGTAATGGAAGAAGGATCTTCTAAAATGAAAGACAGTCCAGCCCTCAGGAGCTGGCATGGCCCTGGTGGCTAGAGGAACCTGGCCTTCTTCAGAGAGCGTCAATATCTCTGGGAAGGAGTTGTTGGAGGCAGCTTCTAAGGGGCTGTTCTGAACAATCACAGGGCCCGTGTAAAACCACAGCTGGGCTGCTGTCACCTCACGACTCAGGATATGTATTGAGGGTTGAAAAATGTGGGTGAAAACTCCCTCATCCTCTGGAAGCTCATCTGGCTGAAGTGGCTCACAGGATACCTCTGCAAAAAAAAAAATAGAGAAGGATTAAGGCTTTCTCAACCTTGGCAACTTGAAGATGTCTGGACTTCAACTCCCAGAATTCCCCAGCCAGCGAATGCTGGCTGGGGAATTCTGGAAGTTGAAGTCCGGACATCTTCAAGTTGCCAAGGTTGAGAAACACTGGATTAAGGGGATTTAGCATTACATACTGTAGGCTATCATTTCTCCTGAAAGTGAAGGAAGAAAGGACAAGTGTTGATGACTCCAGTCTCCTTTCCCTTTATTAGGGCAGGTTCAAAAAATACAGCCAAGTTCTTTCTTTTATAAAATTAATAACTGGCTGGGCGTTGATAGGCTTACATTGTAGGAGGAGAGCAGTGTTAAGCTGGGATAGCAAAAAAAAAAAAAAAACCAGGAAGAAACTGATACCACCTGTTCTGACTTGCACATTTTTATTAAAAGGCACAAGCTCATGCCTTTTAATAACATTTGTTTTTCAGAAAAATAATTTTTCTGATTATATGTTTACATGTGAGGCGACAGCAAAATCTTGCAGTTGCACATACTGAATCCCATACAAATATTGCCTGGCTTACTGTTGAAGTTTTTCATCTGTACATTAATGCCTACATATTCATAATGCAGACCGGTGTATTAATACTAAATAAATTCCAAAGAAAGTGCTGAGGAAGCTAGAGCTGCCAAAACTGGGCTGCCAAAATCTGGACAGCCACTAGACAGCAGAAAAGAGATACACAGTTCTTTCCAACCATAATTCTCTCTTCCTGTAAAACGGAGATCTGGACTTTTGCAGCTCAGATACAGCAAAGCTGCAAAAGAATAAGTCTATATGCAAGGGTGATCACATTCAAAGTTCACATAATTCCAGTGAGTCATTTCTCCCTTTATGGAATTTAAATTGTCTTCCTCTACCTCCCCATTTTTTCTGCATAACATCATTACATCCCATTTCCTATTCAGACAAAAACCCACGTCAGCAATCTGGATTGTGGAAAGTTGAGATCTCTTTCAAAGATAGTTCCTAAGGAGGCAATTCTATACACAAGCACCTGCAGAATCTAAAATAGTGGGTTTACGTTATTGCAACAAAAAGCTTAAGGCTGCAAGTTCATTATGAAGTCACAGTACAGGGTTACCTGCTTATTCTGAAGAAAGTCTCCCTGAGACTAACTCTCAAATAAAAGAATATAACTTTACAAATTGTGGTTGAAATACTATATCTTGTTCTCTGGAAATAATCCAGTTGAATCCAATTAGTCCTATGTTTAAGGTCATGTATAGATATCCTGTTAATTGTGTTAAATTCAGTGGGACCTCTGAACAACTAGAAAGAAAACCGGAGTGCATATCTACAGGAAAAGTGAAATATTTAAAAGCCGCCAGGATATCCGAGAGCTCCCACACTGCCAGCATCAGCTGAGTTTGAATTGCTGAATCTGGCTTAAATTTCTGCTGTAGCTGGAATAAAATCAAAATGTGTGTGTTTGTGTGCGCAAGGACATCTCTGGTATGAAGTTCACTGCTCTATGATTTTATAGATTTTATAATCATACAATTGGGCATGACCTAAAAGATCATCTAGTCCAACCCTCTGCTTTGTGCAGGATCCACAACATGAGCTTAACCTCAGTATTTGTTCCTGCATCTGTTGAAATGGGTTAGATGATAAAATAATGACTACACTTTTTCTGTGGGTTTTAAGCCTCCCAGGGCCCCTTGAATCATGCTTCTGCTTACCTTGGGTTGGGAAAGCAATCACTTGGGAGATGTCTTCTTCCTCCAAGCTGCGAGTCACTGCTGTGTCCAAGGTATGCCGCCTGTGGAGCCCCCTTTGTCCCCCTTGGAACCTTTCATTTGGGGGGACAGGACCAAGAAAGTCCAGGAAATGTGCCTTGATTTTAGCCAGGATGAGTGGCCTGTCAGCATCCCTATTGCAGCCAGCAGCAGCAGCAGGACCTAGCAAAATCAGCTGCAGGATCAGCATGGAGTTCATCCTGGTCCAGATGTGCAGAGAGCCTTGATCCATCAGGTACAGGGAATGAGATGCAGGCTGTGTGAAGTTCCTGCAGAGGAAAAAAGTTCTTGCCTGTGTATAAGAGTTTAGGCAGGAGGCACTGTTCCCAGAGATTGCTTGGTGGCTCAGAATGTCTTATCTGGTGGATGAGGTGGACTGGCTCTTCGGTTGCATCTGCCCAGCTCCTTCTGCATCCTGATTTCTTTATTGAGCCAAGCTGGGGCATGATGGCATTGAGACTATCTGACACTGACGCAAATGTCTGGTAGCCATGAATATTATCTCCTGGGCAGCAAAAACACAGGAGATGTCTGGAATGCAAGGACGGTGTTGCCTAGGGGACAGGACCTAGAGCAGAGTACTCTGAAGGAGAGATGGATGTAGTCCCCAAGTCCCTCAACATTGGAGCAGTAATAGAGGGGTGATTCTCCTTAGTTTTTTTTTTTTACTGGGCTATCTGAAATTCAGGGTCTTCAAAGTGTTATGTTCTGTGGAGCCTGATCATTCTCCTCTATCCCAGGCAGTTTTCAGCTTTAAGTCATTCATATAATATTAAATTCTACATCAAACACTTAGTAGGCAGTTTACAAATGTTTCGCATATGTACACAAGCTCACAATTTGCAATCCACACACTATCACTCCCTAGTTCAGTATTCAAAAGGCTTCAAATGCATTGGAATGAACTTTACACATATATTTAAAAAGGCATATAAGTTCTACCTTTGATCACACTGGGTAAAGGTTTGCCATGTGTTACAAGGCAATACAATTGCTTGTTAATATGATATTTGCATGATCCTAGAAGTAAATTCATTAAATGCATCCTACTTTTTTATGTTTCTACCCTGTTTCCCTGAAAATAAGACCTTCCCGGATAATAAGCCCAATTGGGCTTTTGAGCACATGCGCTAAAATAAGCCCTCCCCTAAAATATCTAACCGCATGCACAGCCGGTCCCTGCCATTTCCTGGGGGGGAAGGGGAACATGCCCCATGTGCCCCACATGCACCTGCCATCCACGCGGAACACCCTCATGGGGGTCCCAAACTCTAGCTACCATGCCCCTTAGTGTTGACTGCAAAAAGAGCGGCAGGCCCAGTGGTGCTAGGCCTGGCAAGATTGTGCCAGAAACAGACAGAACTTCCAGCCCTCTCTAGATCAGCTGATCCATGGGCCGTGGGCTGAGGTTAAGGGGCATCCTGCACCTCAAAAATAATAAGATCTCCCTGAAAATAAAGCCAAGTGCTTATTTCAGGGGTCAAAAGAAACATGGTACCCAAATCAAAGAGTCTTCTGTTACAGCAACTCCATCTTTCAAAGTTAACACAACTCTCAAAATAGAGACTCCGTAACTGTTTTAAGTCACCTTCATAAGTAGATACAATCTAAATACAGCATTGACATTTTGGGACAACAACACACTGCATTTTGGTTAGAGAAGTGATTATTAAATCACCTTTATGAAGGTCCATAAAACAGAAATGTTTATAGTTCTTTTTAAAATGTTGATAAATCAGATTATAGAATCTGGTTCCAGATGAGAAAAGATTGTCATATAATTGTGGCTATTTTAGTAGCAGGATCACAATCAGGTTAGGCATGAGTCTTCCCCCCACCCCCCGGGCCCTGCCTTCTCCAGCCTCAAGCAAATATTCAAAATAACCGAGTATGGTTATACAAGGCCCAATGCACGTAATTGAAACTTCTTTGGATATCCAGCTAGCATAGGGATGTATAATAGACAGAAGGAGGGATGTTTGGAGAAGATCTGAATCAGTATGAATAATGTGGGAAAAGTGGGAGGAGTTTAAGGAACATTTCAGTAATTCAAAGAAAGATGTGCTTTTTAGTGGTTTTAATGATGAAAATTCATAAAGCGGATTCTTCCTTGATCTGGATTCCTTGGTTTCTCACCACAGAGCAGGCCCACCACCTACAGCCCTGAAAATAAAATAGAACTGAACCTTAGAACTGAGGAGAAATTTCCTGACAGAACAATTAATCAGTGGAACAGCTTGCCTCCAGAAGTTGTGAATGCCCCAACACTGGAAGTCTTTAAGAAGATGTTGGGAAGGAGGAGCCACTTCGCAATGTTACAACATGCGGTCTTAATACTCCGAGACCGCTGTTGACACTTTTGCCACTGGAGGGTCCATTGAGACCTAAACCATCCTGTAGAGATGGTGATCAGGAAGACAAAGCCTTGCTGGTGTCAGGGATATAACAAAATCCCTGATAGACCCAAGGGAAGAGCTTCAAGCTGGCGGTAAACAGGCAGCCCCTAGGCTGATGAAATCGGGACGCTCTGGAAGGAAGGAAGTAAAAAGAGAAAGTGAGTCCATCTGGTGAACTGTTTTTTCTATTTTGCTAAAGACTGCCCAAAGAAATGTTTCTTTAAAGACAAATTAGATCCTTAAACAAAAGAACTGAGCGGCGAAAATAATCCTAATGGGATTGCTGTGGAAAGTTTTTTTTTCTTTGTAACTATTTTTTGTGGATTGAAATGCTCATAACATTCTTCATCTCTCCTCTTAAAGTGAATGGATTGATTTTTTTTCTTCTGCTTCTTGTTGCTTTATTTTTTGACTTCTGGATTAAAACCTTCTTTTTTATTTTAACAATTCTTCCTACTACTTGTTATTAAACCATACTAAAAGAAAGCTAAAGAACTTTGTTCCCTATAGAAGGTGAAAATTAACTGCCACTCGGACGTCAGAAGCTGGGTTTTTTGAAACAACATATCTCTCTTCTTTTCTTATTTGACTTCACTAACTTTGCAGCTGAAGGGTTTGCAACTTGTTTACAGAAACTGATAAAGAACCAAGAGCACGAACTGTTTCCACAAGTGCCTCTGAGAACTATTTTGGCAGGGAAAGAAAGAAAAAAAGAAAGAAAGAAAGAAAGAAAGAAAGAAAGAAAGAAAGAGGGGAATAGAACCCTTCCCCTTTGAAGAGCATAAAAGAATTTGTGTTCAAGTCAATTTAAAATAAAAAATAAAAAATAAGAGAGGCCTGGAAGGCTAGAGTGGCAGTCACTATTAGTTTTTTTTCTTTTTCTTTCTCTCTTCTGTTTTGGAAACATGGATCAATACTTAGATGAGGAAACCTTAAAATTCCAAAATATCTTGGCTGGAATTCAAAATCTATTGGAAGGATATGGGAGAATTGAGAAGAAGTTGGAAAGACTAGTCTTCCTCACAGCAAAAGATGATGGGGTTGGAGCCCCCAAAATTAAAGAGTAGAATGAAGATATAGACGATAAAGATAAGACAATAGATGAATTTATTAATGGAGCAAATGTGGGTGAAAGTGGAAGGAAGGGAATATGGAAAAGGGAATTCGACGAATTGGAGCTCTAACCCAGATTCCAGGACACAGAAGTAAACAAAAATACTAATGATGATAGACATAAGAAGAGAATTTTTTTCAGAACAAGACTGACAACCAAAGACAAGTTAATTTTAGTAGCAACTGGTGGGCAACGAGATTATCTGAGAGACCCTTCAAGCAACAAAGTGCGGAGAGAAGCCTTATAAAGAAGATAAAAAGAAGACTGACTCCACAATTGGCAAGAGAGATAAGACTGTTTTGTTATTGGAAAGATACAGGTTGACAATGAAAGTTGATAATAAAAAATTAGTTGATTTTGATGATTAATAAGTAGGAATTTTGTAACTCTTAGATTGTTTTAGATTGTTATTAAATGTTTACTCGTTAACAATTAATTAACCATAAATAATAATAATGAAATGATAATGGATACAGCGTAATGATATATACATGTATTGGCAATTTAGTAAAAGAAATTTGGATATAAATTGTAAATTGTGACTTGGGAAAAAGACCTATAAATTTTATTAACAAATTTTCATTTGGATCTTGTTATAAAGGTGTAAGGTTTTTTTGAGGGGGAGGGGCTCTAATGAGATGGGGCATAAATAGTAAATGATTTTTAGCCAATTATAATAACAACAAGGAAGTGTTAATGGACATTGTTTAATAATATATACATGCTATGGTATTGGCAAAAGTAACTTGGATATAAATTTTAATCAATGAATTGGAAAATAAAAAGGGGGGGAAAGGCTTAGAAACTTTATTAATTAACTTTTACTTAAAAGATGCTATGAAGGTGTAATGTTATTGGAGGATTTTTTGAAATAGCTAATGAATGCCATTATGTGGTTGTGTCTTTTAAGTATGAATGATTTGAGGTAAAAGCATGTTCAAATAATTGTAGTCAAATGAGAATTGTGGTACATTGATAGTAAGATATACAAAGATTTTTGAGTTAAAGTGTATAATCTAATATGAACTATAAGTAATGACTGTGGAAGAAATGCACGAAAGTTATCTGTAACCAATCAACATGCTTTCTACAAGATGTAATGAAGGATGATTTCTTTTTTGTGTTTTTGTTCTATTAAAATAAAATAAAAAAAGATGATGTTGGATAGCCATTTGTCTGAAACGGTATAGGGTTTCCTGCCTAGGCAGGGGGTTGGACTAGAAGACCTCCAAGGTCCCTTCCAACTCTGCTATTGTATTGTATTGTATTAAATAAGAGGAGATGGAAAGAGAGAAGATGGGATAGTTAGGGTGAAACACAGCCATCTCTGCTTTCTTATGCTCAGGTTGAGGGGGGGTGGGGCTGGCCAAGACCTTTTGAAAGCACTTTGCAAAGAAGTTCAAGCATTGGGTCATCAGAACAAAATAATATATTGTCAGCATAGATGAGACAATTAAATTGACAAGAAGAAATTAAATAATTCAAAGCAAATGAAAGGGAACCTACACTGAAGCCTGAGATATACTGATGAAGACAAAGGTTGGGAGATAGAACTATTCCATATAACAGAAAAGAACAGAGAAATGAGTAGATCTAGAATCGTTGCACAAAGAAAAACCTCAGGTGGAACATTAATAGTTAATTTATAAAGTTAATTGGTAGTTGGAGGTGGGATGACCCAATGAGAGATCTAATCAGAGCAGCATTGAAAACAGATGGTTTGCCTTGGCCACCAGCTGGTTGTTAACTATAGGAGTCAATGCTAGTTTGGTACAATATCCCATGCTGAAAACATACAAACTTTGTTTGTGAAATTGGTAAAATGAAGGACTTGAGAGAAAAGCTACTGTTTCAAGAGATTGAATAAGAATGGAAAGAGAGACAACAAATGAAAACTGAAGGACTGAAATAGAGGATGAAGGTAGGCATCTCTTACACAATATACAAACTGGTTGGAATCCCTGGAAGTTGCAGTTTAACAAACCATCTGGAAACCCACAACTTTCCCTCCCTATACTGTGATAAATGAACAAATAATTTTGGACTCATTTTTTTTCCACTGGGTTCTCTTTATCTACTTTTAGGACATGTGGAGAACAAATCATGTTTTAGGACATATTTATATAGAACTGTGGAAAGATCAAAAGGGTTCACAAACGTTTAAGCGTTATGTGTGAAAAGCAACATTGTTAATTGAACATTGCTATGTATGGGAAAGCTAACATAACAGTATTGCTAGTGTTCTCCTTTTCTTTTTAAAGCTGTACTTGTACTTCCCTGGTCTAGAGGTGCAGCATGGGGAACTAAGAAAAGGCAAATAATCAGGTGGCAGAGCGATACAACACAATGGAAGCAGAGATAACAACTCAAATTATTCTTGCAAGACAGAGTTTATTTTTTTATCTACTGGATTCTGATTGAACATGAGGGGGTAGAAGCAGCTTTGTGTTACATGTTACTGTACCTTAAAAGTATGCCACAATTCGGGCAGACCTATCTTGTGTTTCAGATAAGAGTGTATCACTGGAATCCTGGTAATGTGAAAATCTCTGGGCCCTTCAGAAAAATAAAGCAAGTGGGGGTGAAGGGGGATGCAGTTGACAGCAATGTTGGCTTTGGATTTTATTGCATCTCGTCCATCAGGAAGTAAGAATGGAACGACTGATTTCCTGGACACTGGCCAACAGTAAAGTCAGTCAGCACACAGGTCATATGGAAACTTTCCTACACACTTTTCTCACCTGTTAGACTTCTCTGAATTCAACAGAATCATAGCAAACTGCAGAATCAATGAGAATATCCCCCCCCCCCAGTATGTACAAGAAAGTATTAACATTTCAAGGCCATGAAATCTGAAGTTGTCTTAAAGAGGATCAAGAGTCTCAGAATCTGAAAATTAGTAGAGTGGAATTTAAGCCATTAAGTTCAATCTTCTGATCATTGCAATAATTCAGACAGAAGTAGCCCAGAGAAATGGCTCTCTAGTTTCCACATGAAGACATGAAGTGAAAGGGAGTGAGTTTGGTGCCGCTCTGGGCACTTGATTCCACTATCCCATTGTTCTTACTGAGGCTTCTCAAGTTGGTATCTGATGTTCTGTAATGTAAATCCAATATTTCGCATCCTACCTTCTGGAGAACTTTATTACATGTGGCATCCTTTTAAGTCTTAAGCAATTTGATATTATTATATTTCCCTCTTTTTTTCGTAAGACTAATCTTTCTTATTTCTTTCAGTCTCTCTTCACTGGATTTTCTAGTCCCTTAATCCTCATTATTATCTAAACCTATCCCATTTGTCTGACTGCTGTTTATGAACAATGCAGATTATAGTAGACTTTCTTTCTGAAATTTGGAGAGTATATGTCTATAATGTGGCTGAACCTAGAATAAGCAGTTTTGCAACCAAATCACACTACTGATACATTCAGTTTGTAGTCAATGACTATTCATAATCATTGGTTATGTGTGATTTTCAAGCCAGCTATGTATCCAGTTAGTTATCATGCCCTCTAACCTAATTTATTGCTAATGAGAATACCATGGGATACTTCAAGTACTTTGCTGAAACCAATATATAATATGTTTACAGAATTCACACCATTTATTATGGAAACTTTTATTTAATAAAAAAATCAGATAAGGTTAGTTTTGCAAATCCATGTTATAAAAATCTTGGTGATAACTGTATTCTTTATCCAACTTCTTTATCATTTGCTCTAGATTATCCCAGGAATTTATTTCAGATGGATTGGTTTACAGTTCTCTGTATCTCCTTTTTTCCTCTTTTTGATGATATAGATAACATTTGTCTTCTTACATTTGTCTGATATACACAAGCAGAAATTTTTTTGCTGTGTCATCTCAGGTTACTTAGAGATGAGAGGTTTTTATGAAAGAAAGATAATACCAGTATAAGCCTGTTGCAAATCTGCATTCACCTCTTAACACTTTGCCTGTCAGAAATGGTATGTTGCAGAAGAATCAGTTTAGGAATATCCTGACACTTTAAATTTGCTTCGTATGTAGGATTTTTTATTCAAATGTGTAAGTTTTCAACTGCAGTCAGAGGTGACCCACTTTAAGGAAAAAAATTATCCTATTGTGCATAATCTTTCCTCATTTATCTCTCCTTGCAAAATCCATCTATTTTTTTCTGGGCACTCTTTTCTAGAGAAATTACCTCTCTGAAGCATTGAAAAATGTTTATAAATAAACATCCTGTCCTAATTCCATACTTTCCCCTGAACTGAACATTAACATAATGCTGCTGGAAATAGGTTCCTTATGGGGGGAAATGAAAAAAAATCATATCTCAAGGAACAGAGAAAGTAAGTTACAAATAATCCTGGGAAGAATATTTTGTTATGGCAGCAGTATATTTGTTGATAAGGTTTGTAACATGAAAAGAAAGGGAAGGATGCAGTTTACTGAATCTGTGAAAAAAATAATAATGATCTTTACAGAATTCAGTCTTGTTGAAGTAGTGGTAGTAAGGGTTGTGCCTTTATAAGTGTGAGTGGGTGTGATTTACATTTCTGTTTTGGCTGACACTACCATCTCCTTGGCCATCTCTTCATTCCAGTCTTTGGTAATGAAATACTTTCTGCCACTAGTGCAGCTGTGTGAGTTATAATTGATTCACTTTCCTAATTATACAGGGAGAGGGACAATCAGGAGGCTGAGATCTGATGACAAAGAATCTTCTAGTACAGGGGTGTCAAACTCAAGGCCTGGGGGCCGGATCCGGCCTGCGAGGTACTTAGATCTGGTCCATGGGGCTGTCTTGGAAACAGTGAAGGACCAGCCCACAGTGCTTCTGCCTGCACAAACGGGCTCCTGGGCTCTGTTTTTGGCTGCCACGGCCTCCTGCAACCCTTTGTCAGTGAAAACAGAACTCGGGAAGGCCGCACACAGGTGGGCAGAGGTAGGTAGGTAGGTAGGTAGTTTTATTTATATGCCGCCCTTTTCCCTGGGGGGACTCAGGGCGGCTTACAGTTCAAAAGGGAGGGAGGACATACAAATTAAACACATAAGACAGTACATCGTTAAAAAACACAACATTCATACAATTCGGGTGGGTTGAAGTCTTTAGTCCCAGGCCTGCCGGGACAGCCAGGTTTTGAGGGCTATGCGGAAGGTCTGAAGGGTGGTGAGGGTACGAATCTCCACGGGGAGATCGTTCCATAGGGTCGGAGCTGCCACCGAGAAGGCTCTCCTCCGCGTGGTTGCCAGTCGACACTGACCGGCCGATGGAACTCGGAGGAGGCCTAATCTATGGGATCTGATTGATCGAGAGGAGGTAATTGGCAGTAGGCGGTCTCTCAAGTACCCAGATCCACTACCATGAAGGGCTTTGTAGGTGACAAGTAGCACCTTGAAGCGTACCCGGAGATCGACAGGTAGCCAGTGCAGCTCGCGGAGGATAGGTGTTATGTGGGTGAAACGAGGTGCACCCACGATCGCTTGCGCGGCCGCATTCTGAAATAGCTGAAGTCGCCGGAGACTCTTCAAGGGTAGCCCCATGTAGAGCACATTGCAGTACTCCAGCCTAGAGGTCACAAGGGCACGAGTGACTGTTGTGAGAGCCTCCCGGTTCAGGTAGGGGCGCAACTGGTGTACCAGGCGAACCTGGGTAAATGCCCCCCTGGTCACAGCTGACAAATGGTGTTCAAAAGTCAGCTCCAGGAGGACTCCCAAGTTGCGGACCCTGTCTGAGGGGCGTAGTATTTGACCCCCCAGCCTGAGAGATGGAACACTTGGCAAATTAGTGGGAGGGAAGCACAACAGCCACTCGGTCTTATCTGGATTGAGCACAAGCTTGTTAACCCTCATCCAGTCTCTAACAGCCTCAAGGCCCTGGCTCATCACGTCCACCGCTTCATTGAGTTGGCACGGGGCGGACAGATACAACTGTGTATCGTCCGCATATTGGTGGTATTTTATCCCATGCCGCTGAATGATCTCACCCAGCGGTTTCATGTAGTTATTAAAAAGTAGGGGGGACAGAAAACCCTCAGGGGCTAGATAAGATCTTGTTTGGTGGAGACAAGAAAATGTTATAGAAGATCTACCAATTTTTGACCTGCCAAGATACTAATGAAGAGATGGACAAAAGCCTTCTAATAGTATGGGAGAGAAACCTAGGTTATGAAATTGAAATGGGCAAATGGTGGGATCTATGGAGTAAGACCATTAAACTTACAACATCTACTGCATTCAAAGAAAACATATACAAGATGGTTTATAGGTGGCACTTCCCCCCAACGAGGTTAGCTAAGATGTTTCCTGGGTTATCTCCATTGTGTTGGAAATGTGGAAGAAAGGATGGCACATTCTACCATATTTGGTGGTCCTGTACTGAGGCCACGAAATATTGGAAAAGGATTAAAAAATGGTTAAAAGAGGTTACCGGGGCAAACATTGAATGGAGACCTGAGAACCTGTTACTAAGCATCAAACCAGATAACATAAGCAGTTCAATATGGCATTTGAGCCTGCATATAATTGTGGCCGCAAGAATAACCTATGCACAATTTTGGAAATCCACCACTATACCGCCGGAAGATGCTATAATTAAAAAGATCTACGAATGTGCAGAAATGGACAGAATGACGGGTTGGCTGAGGGACAAAGGAGAAACAGAACATTATCTTAGCTGGAACCTATGGTATATGTGGGCGACTAGGAGAACAGCAGGGACTTAAAATGGGGAAAGTTAACATAGGTACCGTAATAGATCCCTGAATCTTGCAATGAGAAGATGTGGCTTAGAGACCTAACAATGAGGAAGGAAAGAAAAAGTTGGGCTGTGAATGACTGTCACCGCGGGGGGGGAGGGGGGGTTGTATGTCTAAAACGACATTTGTATCTGTATGTTTTACTTTATATTGTTATGTATGATTTGTCTTGCTTATGTCATTGTATTTATGTCGCTGTATTTTTCTTCCTGTTTTTTAAAGGTAATAATGTTTAATAAAAATTATATTTAAAAAAAAAAAAGTAGGGGGGACAGGACCGAACCCTGCGGCACCCCATATGTTAGGGGCCTAGGGGTCGATCTCTGCCCTCCAACTAACACCGACTGCGACCTGTCCGAGAGGTAAGAGGAGAACCACTGTAGAACAGTGCCTCCCACCCCCACCTCCCGCAGTCGTCGCAGAAGGATACCATGGTCGATGGTATCGAAAGCCGCTGAGAGGTCAAGGAGTACCAGGATGGAGGCGTGGCCTCCGTCCCTGGTCTCCAGAGGTCATCAGTCAATGCGACCAAAGCAGTTTCTGTGTTGTAGCCAGGCCTGAAGCCAGACTGGAATAGATCAAGATAGTTAGCTTCCTCCAAGGACCGTTGTAGCTGAAAGGCCACCAGAGGGTTGCAGGAGGCTATGGCAGCCGAAAACAGAGCTAGAGAGTCTGTTTTTTTCTGGCAGAGCACTCGGGCCACCACAGTGCCTCCGACAGGAGTGATGTCAAGCTGGCCATGTCCACCCTGGCCCCCCAAGGTCAAATATAACCCTGATGAGGCCCTCAAGGAAATCGAGTTTGACACTCCTGTTCTACTACTTCACTTCTTTTGTTGAGAAACCATGTTTGGTAGCAGCATTCCAAGCCTAGGGGCTTGCTGCCAATTTTTATTACCACTCAATGCATCATGACGGCATCTGGGGAAGGAGATGGAAGTTCACAGACTCAGCAGTCTGATGGGGAGGATTTGGTGTACAAATTGTTATTGGTAGTCCTTAAGAGCTGCTTTGGATGGTGAGGTGTAGATATTAGCCTGTGATATTATGGTATGACATTGGGACCAGAATTTCAGACCATTGCTGGCACACTACAAACTAAAAAAGGAGAACATTTGTCACCCAGGGTTGAAATGAGGGATCCTTGGTGCTCACTGAGCTTGGTTGTTTTCTTGCAGACCAAACTAAGTAACATCTAGCACTGATGAAGATACCTAGTTTGGGTAATGAAAGGTCTGCAACAAAGCAACCAAACTCAGAGAACGCCAAGGATCCTTCATACTACAAGCTGCTTTGAGATGGGGCGGGGTCACCCTGTTCTCCCCCTACTCCCTTCTGTTGAGGTGGGCTAAGCCTGAGGCAACTTCAGGCCTGAGGGATGCCTGTGTGTGCCTCCCTGCTGGGCTCTATACTTAGCCAAGTCCCAGCCCCCTCTTATCTCATGGCCCAGCCATGTCATCAGAGAGTATTTTTGGGGACAGCAGCTGCAGGCATTTGTAACACTTCAGCTTTGCTCCACTCACAAATGCCTGGGGAGCAGGGCAGAAGGAGACCAGGGTGCTACAGCATAAGAGGGGCAGACAGCAATTAGGGTGTATGAGGAAGAATAGGCAGGCAGGCAGACAACAGAGATGCACAGACTGATCATAGAACAGGAAAGGACAGAGAAGTATTGAGGAGAACAATAGGAGTTCAGACCCATGAATGATTGAACAGCTGGACATCATCTGACAGGACCAGGAGAAGCAAGAACCGGTTGCCTGAGAAATCGGATACATGAGGTTAGTGAACCCAGAGAGAGAAGCAGGGGGTGCTGTTGGGAAACCCTTCCTACGCCCCCTTTTTAGCTTATGTCCCTATGCAAATAATGGGATCAAAGAGAACCAAAGTTGCCTAGGAGGGTATTCTGGATGCTTCTGAATGATGAGGGCCATACAATCAGTAACCATTCCTGGTTGCTGAGTAACATATCCAAAGGAAAAAGGTTTTGGGGTACCAAAGGAAACAGACTACAGGCCTTGGTGATCTGGAGCTTTGTGGAGTGAGACAGACCAAGAGTTTCTCCCATATCAGCCTTCCTCTCCATGAAGTGGCTGCCATCCTGAGCAGCTTCTCCTTGCTGTTTCCAACAGGTTATAGGGAATACTAGAATCTCCTCAGTGAGAACTGGGGGGAAAGAAAATAGTGTTCCATCCGGCTGGAATTCTCCCCCTCACTTTCTTCTGGGGGTGGGTGCACTGGGTGGCAGTGAGTGGCAGCCTATTATCAGCAAAACACTATTTAGAGTCTGATAGGGGAGGAATGCATGATAGGGCAAGTATGCCTGGCAGGCTGTGGTGACAGTTGGGCAACTGGATCCTCTCAGCACTGGGGTAGCGTTTCAGCAGGGAAGATGAATTGGGAAGCCCCTAGTTCAAATCTTCCATTACTCTGTCTCTCATTAAGAGGTCCCTGTGTGCAACTGCCTTAGTTCCTACTTGCCCTATTATACACAATCATACAATATTGGGAATCCAGTTTATGCAAACGCTTGAAATATGCTGGTGGTGGCTGAGCTATAGGTCACGGTTTTGCTTTAGTTCAAATATGGTTGGATATATATATATATATACCCAATATTTTTCATTAGACCTCCTTCAGGTCTAATTTGTAAATAAGAAATTTAGTTTGCATTCTTCCTTCTGGTGGATTGAACAGGTGCTGTATTGAGAAGGGCTAGAGCGTGGGGTGGACAACCCAACACCAAAGTGGTAAACTGGTTAAAGAGGTTGGACTAGGACTTCCTCAATTCCTTCTCGTAAACATCTGTTTCAAGCCATACTGATGTCAAAATGGTGTCCTGAACAGTTTTGTAACCTCATCATTCAAGTTACTCATGGCATTTACACAATGTGTCACAAGTAATTTGAATGAAGACGTCACTATACCTCATTATGGAACTACTTACCAACTTCGGGTCTGTTATTTTCAGTTTAACATATTTCTCAGGGTTGATGTGGTGTGCAACATTTTTTTTAAAAAAAGGAAGCTAAATTAGAGTCTGATAGGGGAGGAATGCATGATAGGGCAAGTATGCCTGGCAGGCTGTGGTGACAGTTGGGCAACTGGATCCTCTCAGGGGATGTAAGCTGCCCAGTTTCTGGAAATAAGGTGGAATATAAATCTCAAAAGCAAGCAAAAAAACAAAAAACACAGATATTGTGCGCTCTCAGCCCCTTTTTTTTGTTTGCAGCTGCTGAAATCCATCTGAACACAACTGCTGAAAATCAACTGTATCATCTGACATTTGAGGTAGGAAATACCTAAAAATGTAGTGTAGCCTCTCAAAAGTTTTAAAATGAAATAGGTTGGCTCCTTCAAAACCTGGCAAAGCAAAAGTGACTCTAAAAAATGGCTCTGTGTGTGACATGATAACTCACTGATTCTGCCCTCATGGCAGCCCTCATCCCTCTGAAAACCAGGAAATGTAGTTCTTGAGTGGCTTTCAGAATTAGTAGCTCTCTGGCTATTAATGATACAGATAAAGAATACCTTGAACTGGCTGAAGATGCATAGGTGCACAAAAAAAGACACCCACTTTTATGCAAACAGAATTGCACTAAAGGTGATAGTTCTGGCATGACCTTGCCTCATGCTACTGGGAAAAGCTGCAAAGATTAAAGCAAGGAGACTTAATGTCTCCCTATTTGTTATCTTAGTTTCACAAAAGTATCTATTCACTACAGTCCAGTTCCCAGTTTTAACATATAATTGCCTATTAACGCCATGTAGATTTGCCTAGCTCAGCTGAGATCAACACAATGCATCAAAATGTTAGCCTCACAAAAGGATTGTGTAAAATAAGAATGCAGTATGTGGCAGGGTTAGCCTGGAGATGCCATTTGTTGCAGAGAGGGTAGTGAGAGTAGTAGGCTGGAATGGCTTTGGACTCCCCTTGCGGAACAGCTTCACTAGGTGCCCAGCTTCCCATTCAGTCCAGGTTTTATAACATCAAGGCTGAGTAGCAGTGTGATTAAAGCCAGAGTTAGAACTTTATCCAGAAATGCAGGAGAGAATGAGGGTGAAATGTGAAGTGATCATGTGTGCCAAACTGAGCTCTGAATTGTTTTCTCCATGCAGTTTACTGTTCTCATTTCATCTAAAGTGAAGATACTGACCAGTGGTAGGATTCAAATTTTTTTACTACCAGTTCTGTAGGCATGGCTTTGTGGGTGTCACAGTGGAAAGTTACTGCAATATCCCCATTCCCTCCCCACCCCTTAACCTGCTTTCCAGCTCCCTTCTCCTGTTCAGGGCAACAAAAGAAGATCAGCTGGGAGGCAGCAGGGGCGGGGCCAGCCTATTTGCCGGTTCTCCGAACTACTCAAAATTTCCATTACCAGTTCTCCAGAACCTGTCAGAACTGGCTGAATACCACCTCTGATATTGATTTCCTTTCAACCCTTCCTGCTCCTCTAATTATAACACTGCCTTGATTTGATTCTTTATAGGTCCCTGACCTCAGCTGAATCCCCATTAGGCTGGCAATGGATGCTTTTGGTGGAGCTCCCCGATTCCTTGCCTCTCCTCGTACTTTCTCAGTCCAAAGTGGCACGAATGCCATCCTGAAGTGGCAGGTGGCCGGGGAGCCGCGTCCCAGCATTGTCTGGGAGAAAGATGGCTCTGTGCTAGAGCTGCCCTCTGGCCGGATGTTTCTTGAAGTGAACGGGGATGCATACAGCCTGCTGGTCTCTCAGGCTGGCCCAGGGGACAGCGGACGCTATGTGTGCAAAGCAAAGAACAGTGTGGGTGAAACCTATGCAGCTGCTCTGCTGAAAGTGGAAACAGGATCCGAACTGAAACCTAATGGAGATCTTGACTGTCAGTCTCCCATCTTCCTGAATAGGCCTGTCTCAGCATGTGTGACCCGGGGTGAAGATGTGACTTTTGCCTGTAGGGTCTCAGGGCAGCTTGAATGGAAAAAAGATGGACGCAGATTATCAGACATCTTTGAGAGCAGCCATTACAGAATGGATGTAGAGCCTGGGGATTGGCATTCTCTGCACATCTATAACACCCGATTGCCAGATGCAGGCGTCTATGTGTGCCGAGCACAGAACAGCTTTGGGGAGAGCATGGCTGCAGCGGTGCTCCTGGTAGACCCTGTGGCATGCCTTCCTCATAATGACCCATCTCAAGGGGCTCCGCAAAACAGCCATTTCAAGAAGCCACCTGAGTCACAAGACGATAAGAGGCATCCACACCACCCTGCACGCATTGTATTGTCTGAAGGCAGGCAGAATGGAGAAGTGCTTCCCAGCTCCCCCCCTACAAAGTCTTTTACTGTGAATGAAGGGAAGCATGCCAAGTTCCGCTGCTACGTCATTGGCAAGCCCAAGCCGGAGATCGTCTGGCAGAAGGATGGTAAGGTGTTGTCCCCTGGACGAAGACACCTGCTCTACGAGGATAGAGAGGGCTACTTCATCCTTAAGGTGTTGTACTGCACAGCACGAGATTGTGGACTCTATGTGTGCACAGCCTGCAACACTGCCGGCCAGACGCTCAGTGCGGTGAGACTCCATGTCCAAGGTATCCATCCAAGGGGGAGGAAAAAGAGTGGGGTGGGGATGTGGGGACACCACTGAACCTGCATGAGAACACATTGATTGGGTTTACATATCAACTTTAATTGACCTGGATAAATGGGTTCTGCAAACCCAGCCATGTGGGTGGAATTAGTGAATAAAAATGAATGGGCAACTCCAAAAGAAAGAATTGTTGATTTAGTGCTTGACAAATCAAGCACAAGACAAAATATGTAGGCATTACTTGAAAGGCATGACAAAGCATAAATGTTAAGCTTGAACCAGTCTATAAACCAATCCAGCCCATGATAGATTAGTTAAACCCAAGAGGAATGGCCAAACCACTTGTGAGAACGGGAACAGGCCTAGAGCAAAAATTTTTCAGATGGATTACAAGATGAGTTTCAGAAGCAGCAGGGAGTCTTTAGACCTTTATGAAAGTTGCAGGATCGCAAGCAGAAACTTGGTTGCAGCCTGTTGCCTATTCTCTGAGAGATCCAAATGGTCCTTGGGCTCCATTCTTGAGGTGTGTACACTCTTTGTCAATAACAGTACCTATGAACTGCAGAGTGGTTTGGTCCATGCTAGACGAGATGGACAGCAAAGCTTTGTTTTCTCTCAAGGGAAGGAACATGGCATGTGAGATAGCAACCATTGATAAAAGCTTGGCTGGACATGGTTCCTTCTACCTTGGGTTAGGAATATGTCTTGATCAACAAATGTGAATTTAGAGATCAGCATGTAGGTAATAGTCTTCTCCACTTGCACCGATTCTGTTGTTGTCTACTATGGCTTAGGAAGGAGAGTTTGCTGGCCAGCCAAGTTTAGTGAATGTGAATGTTCCTGGATTATACAGTCTGGAGATGGAGCCTAGCACAACTGAATGATCTTCTATATTTAATACATGGCCCAGTTTTCTCTGAACATTCAGTATGTGCAATGGAAATACTATCGTTATGTGATGTACCACCAGCAATCAGAACAGAAACATTTAATACTGCACCTGCTCTTTAATTTGATAGGGATGGACTACGTCTACCCATGCAGTGTAATTTAATATATTTTAATTATTAATTAAATTTATATAGCCTTCCATCTCACAAAATGCATCAAAAATTATGAAGACAAATATACCAGCAAAGGGACAACTAGCAATGGAGTAATCTGAGCATATATCCAGATCCTTGGGACCTGGACCTGATCATATAACTAGATCTTGAGGGACTTTTGGAATATCAAAAGAGTGGAGTTAATAATCTAGTTTCTGGGGGAAGAATGTTCCATAAGGCAGACATCATGTCAGATAAGGCAAGTCTCCTGGGACGCAACAAATATAGATCCCTAGCTGATGGCACCTGCAGCATGCCTACTCTGCCAGTACCTATGGAGAAGGCTAACGTAACCAGGGAGAGGCAGTTCCTCATATAGTCCGGTTCCATTCCATTCAGAGCTTTAAAGATCAAAGCCAGTACTTTGAATTCAAAGCAGACTGGCAACCAATGCAGCTTGTGTAGTAGAGATGTAACATATGCCATTCTAGAAGTGCACATAACTGCCTTTGCTGCTATATTTTGTACCAGCTGAAGCTTCTGGATACACTTCAAGGGAAGTGCCATGTAGAGCCAATGCAATAGTCAATCTGGAGGTAGTTAAGGCATGAGAGACTGTAAGTGGTCTACCAATCCAGAAAAGGGTGCAACTGGTGCACAAGCAGCTGTGCAAAGGCTCTCCTAGCCATGATGCCACTCGCCCTTTGAGCAGGAGTCATGAAGCTAGGAGGACCACGGGACTGCACACTGTCTGGGACAGTGCACCAGAGATGACAAAGTCCTAGAATTAGTGGGCCCCACAATTCAAAACCATTCAATCTTGCGATTCAGCTGAAGCTTGTCATTCTTCATCTAGACCCCCATAGGCTCCAGACATCGAGATATGACATTCATGGCTTATTTAATTTTATTAAATAATCAATAGTTACGTCTACTAAATTTTATTTAAAATTGAATTTATTTTTACAAGAGCCAATACAGCAGAACTATTCAACTTGCTAGGGTGGTATCTGGAATAATTTTCCCCTCAAAACAGCTTATTAAATACTTGATACTGGGTTTTAGATGCAATGCAAAATTTCATTTAGTGACAGATCTCAGTCTGATGAGAGACTGTTGTTTAAGACAAGGCTGCTATTCAACCTCTGACATGCTCCTGGGATTGCTCCTTGCCTTCAGGACTGCATCAATAGAAGGAGGGATTCCAAGTTTAGCTGCTCTGACCCTTAGCTTTAGAACAGACCTTAACAGTAACAGAGTTGGAAGGGTTCTTGGAGATAATCTAGTCCAACCCCCTGTTCACGCAGAAGACCTATACTAGGGATTCGAACTGCCGACCTTTCTGATTGACAAGCTCAGTGTCTTAGCCACTGAGCCACCTAGCCAGGCTACCTTCAGAATGGCAGAGATCATAGCATTAAAAAGATGGGGAAAGACAAGAGATGGGATATTAATGGAACTGAGGCAAGGCAACTGATAAAGAGAAAGAAAATAGGGTTATAGAAATGCTTTTGACTGTGTAGGTCATGATGGATGGATTTCAGGCCCTTTGCTTTTCCAAGAGAGATGCTTGGAATTCATGAATTTTGCAGAATGCTCTGGGGAGAGCAAGAAGGCGGATAAAGCGGACAAAATGCCATGTGAAGCTCTGAAGGAGCAGCAATGTTTGTTTAGCCTGGAGAGGAGAATCAGAGGGGCGGATATGAGATAACAGGATTCAGTTATATGTCAAAGGCTGCTCTTGGTCAGGAAATCAGCTGTTATCTAAATCTCTTGAGGGTCAGACAAGAGACGAGGTGGGCTTGAGTGACAAAAGAGGAATGAAACAGGAAGGTTTTTCTGCCTGTAAGAATAGCAGTGCAGTAGAATACCTTACCCAGAGAGCTTGTAGCATCTGCACTCACTTGAATTTTTTTTTAATAGGCAAAATGTATTTCGTGATGGGACCCTGTGTAGAAAAAGGGAGGAAAAAAAATAGAGAAAGAGGAAGATGGAGGGAGAGATGGCAGACTGTTAACAGAATAGCAGAGTTAGAAGAGACCTTGGAGATCTTCTAGCCCAACCCCACTGCTCAAGCGGAAATCCTACACCAGTCTCTTCTTAAAAACCTCCAGTATTGGAGCGCCCCCAACTTTTGAAAGCAAGTGGTTCCACTGATTATTCTGTCAGGAATTTTTTCCTTAGTTCTAGATTTGTTTTGTTCTTGATTAGTTTCCATCCATTGCTTCTTGCCCTGCCTTCAAGTGCTTTGGAGAATAAGTTGTCTCCCTCTTCTTTGTGGCCTCCCCTGAGATATTGGAACACTGCTATCATGTCACCCTCACTTCTTTTCATTAAATTAAACATACCCAATTCTTGCAACTGTTTTTCATGCTTCAGCCTTCAGTCCCCTAATCATCTTTATTACTCTTCTCTGCGCAATTTCTAGCATCTCAATATATTTATTTAAATTTAGATCAATTACATATTTATTTAACATTTATTTATTTATTTATTTATTTGGCTTTAAATGGCTTTAAAAGATTTGTGTGGCCGCCCATCCAAAAATGCAGCTCTGTGTGACTCATATCAACTTTAGGTGGCTCACAAACAACCCTGATGGGGCTGTATGCATAACAGTAGAAATAACTGGCCAAAGCCCCATTCAATGATTGAATGAAGAAATGTTTCTCAACCTTGCCATGCTGGCTGGAGAATTCTGAGAATTGAAATCCATACTTGTTAAAGCCGACAAGGCTCAGAAATATCGGAATACACTTAAACATTAGCCAACAGAACCTTTATTTATAGCATAGGCAATGCAACCAGTACATCAGTAAATAAATATAGGAAATTAAGCTTTAGCTTGGTCTTCTCCAAGAAATGCTAATTTCCTGTAGGGTAATATTATCCAATATCAGATCAAGTGGTGCAGACTGGTAAATCTCTACCTTATCTCATCGGCACACTCAAAATGCTATTTCCAAGGTGATTCTGCTTCTCCAAACATGACAGACATATTGATGAATATTAATTGCCACATCCTGAGGATAAGAAAAGCGGCTCATTTGGGTCTCAGCACTAACATCTACTTAACCCTCGAATTTCTTGGCCCTGGAAATTGGAAGGAAAAAAATAGAAATGATTTTTCAGTTCAATATAAATTATGGTGTTTCCCACTCTGTAAAGAGACTACACATTGTTGATTAAGGGAGGGGCTTAAGCCTGGCGTCTCTTTTCGAGAAACAAAACCACTGGGCTCAATTGTGCCATCTAAACAACTCCCACCTGTCTTTTCAAAGATATTTGACATTGCTCTTTCCTGCAATTTCATCTCTGTAACTCTGATCCTTGGCTTGCTGAAGGGGTAGACAGGTGTCCTTAGCAGTGGGCTCCGAAGAGCTGATGGTACGGCCCTTGAGCGCTATAGATACCACATGCCACCCACTTAGCACTCTGTTCTTGTTCAGAATAATCCTTTGGAGAAAGGCCACCCTCTTCTCTGACAGCAAACCAAGGTAGAGTCCTCATCTCCTCAATAATCCGCAAATCTTAAAAGTTAAAAAATAATGGCATTAAATGTTTGGGTTTATATTCCTTTGTCGGTAGTAATGTAAATCATTCTAAAAAGGGGGGGGGGTCGCCACCATTCATTAAAGCAATTAAGTTCACCCTTATACCCATCATCAACATTTTCTCCTTTGATAGTAAATTATTCAATGAAGACTATGGGACATTGTTACAGCATTTGTTAGAAAGAGAAGTTATCTTTTTAAGAAAGGTTCAGTATTAATTAAGCCTGCGCCTATTACTGATTACTCCTTGTGGGCAAATCCTACAGAGCTTAGCTGGGTTCATCACAGTTTCTCAGGAGGGATTAAACTGTGGCTAGCAAATATATGCCAGAAAAACCAATAGAAATGGAGGACATGGATTTCTGGAGGCACATTGAACAGCGGCAGCATTTTAAATATGCTAAGAGTTCTTTCTCATTTATTTATGTTTATTAAGAATAATAAAAGGTAAATCAAAGGAAAGGAAAAACTGCATGAAACAGGAAAACAGGGAAAGTTAAGAAATATAATGACCTCTAACCTGCTTTTCAACAGATAGCTACAATTTTATAATCCCTCTTCCCTCTTAAATATATAGTCCCTTCAGCCTCTCGTTTAATCCAAGTCTATCTTAATCTTCAAACCCAGAAACCATCATTTCATTTCTGTCTTTTTTTTTAAAGCCAAAATCCATATAAGGCTTCCAGTCTTTCAAAAAAGTGTTTGTTTGTCCCCCCCCCCCCCCGATCAAACAGCTCAGTTTTGCCATTTTTGCAAGTTCTGACATTTTCACAACCCATTCCTGACATTTTCACAATCCATAGTGGGGATTTCATTATTCTTCCATTATTGTGCATATAATAACCTAGCATTTAAATATTCTAAAAGGGTTCTGACCCCGAGGGTCGATAGTGAGAGGGGAATTATGAAATAAAATATGTGAAAGCTTAAGAATTGAAGGTGGAGGGTTGGGCTGGCATTTTAGGGAGACTAGGGATACAGGACTATATAGGTAGTCCTTAAAATAATTACTTTAGCAATGAAAAAAGTGACTTACACATTTATGAACATTGTAGCATCCTGATGGTCACGTGATCAAAATTCAGAAGCTTGGCAACTGGCAGGTATTTATGACTGTTGCACTATCCTGGGGTCACGTGATCTCCATTTGTTAACTGTCCCAGCTGGCTTCTCATGAGCGAAGTAAGTGGGGGAAGATTTGATTAAATGACCATATCAGAGTGGGTTGCTCCTAGTTCAGCCCACACTGGCCAAATCGATAGTGGCAGTAGTGGGAGGCTCCTCCCACCCCCCGGATGCTTCTGTACATGCGCAGAAGTGTTGCACGTGCACGAACCGGTAATAAAAAAAATGGAAGCCCACCACTGAACCACATGATTCACTTAACTGCAGTGCTTTGCCTAATGACTATGGCAAAAAGGTCACAAAAGCAGGGCAAAACAACTGCCTTGCTTAGCAACGGACATTTTGGGCTCAATTGTGGTTGTAAGTTGAAGACTATCCATAGGTCTCCACGTGGAGTCTTTCTGTGTCTGTCTTCCAGAACCCCAGCTACAGTTCCAGGCACCTTTGATGGATGTAGAAGTGATGGAACACCAAGATGCAGTCTTAGAGTGCCAGGTGCCTCTAGAGACAATGCCTACCGCATGGTATCTTGAAGACAAGCGCCTGCAACCCAGCCCCAAGTACCTGATGGAGGAGCAGGGCCTACTGAGGCGGCTGACAGTGCGTGATGCACGGGCCGATGATGACGGCATCTACCTGTGTGAGATGGAAGGCAAGGGCCGCAGCATTGGGGAGCTCTCTGTGCAAGGTGAGGGGTTTTTGAAGTAATTGCATCAATTCAAATAAATTACTAGAATACATTATAATATTTTTACATGCAAAGCCCTTCAGGTATTTCACCTGATACCTAATTTTGGCAGTTCATCTGTGCAAATTCAACCTTAGTTTAGCTCTCGGCTCAATTTGGCAGCATATTCACAGACATGACTTGGCTAGAGTAAAAAAATATTTATTGCAGATCGGAATGAAATCTCAAAAACAGCAGCTAATTGCCGGCAAGAGCCAGAGATGTCAATGTCTCTGCTCCTGAAGTCTAGGCTTCATCCTCCTGCCGTTCAGGAATATTGGATATTGAGTGGGTTAGTTGGTAGCTTCAGAAGAGAGGGTTGTTTTTTTTATTTAATGGATCGCCAGCCTCAGCCTTTACACATTGTACAAGAGGATAATCCTTTGTTTGGAGAACCGTCAGAGGACAGGGCTGTGTTTGAAGTTGTCCTTGGATATGATGGCGAGTGCAGTCTAAACTCCGTGTAGTGATAAAGAACCCTATCAAAGCAGGAGCTTTGACGTTAGCAACTGCGGAGAAGATTCAGCAGGCACACTAAAAAAAATATTATGTTCTTAACATAATACAGTTTTGAATTGCCTGCAGTAGACCAAAACTGGAGCCTTGTTTACCTTGTGGAAAAAGACTCTGGTCTTTTCCACCCTAAGCCATTCAGAAGTGTGTTTCAGGCTTCTGTAGTACATCAGAATGTACTGTATTATATATATACATATATTGCATGAGGGTGGCATAGGTGTTTTATACTGTGGAATTTTAATGTTGTAAGCCTTCTGGAGTCACCCTGCATAAGTTGGGCATTCATATACATTTGTTTAATAAATAAATAGAACTCCAAAATTTAAACTGTTACCAAGTAGGTACAGGTAATCCTCGATTTACAACAGTTTATTTACTGACCGTTCAAGTCACAGTGGCACTGACTTTTGAGCATTTTTCACACTTACGACCTTTGTTGCAGCCCCGTGAACATGTGATCCAAATTCAGATGCTTGGCAACTGGTTCATGTTTATGAACCAGTTGCAGTGTCCTGGAGTCATGTGATCCCCTTTTGTGACTTTCTGACAAGCAAAGTCAGAGAGGAAGCCAGATTCACTTAACAACTGGGTTACTAACTTATCCACTGCGGTGATTCACTTAACAATTGTGGCAAGAAAGATCATAAAACGTGGCAAAATTCACTTAACAACAGAAATCTTGCGCTCGATTGTGGCTGTAAGTCGAGGACTGCCTGTATTCCCTCTATAAGAAGACCCAATAGAGTGATATTACATATCTCTAATATTAATAATGTAAATCACAGCCCTTCTTTCTGGCTGTTAATAAGCGGCCATCCCAACATGGTAGTGCCTGCAACATGTAATCTTGCTGACGGCTAAGTGTCATTTGGGTTTCCATTCTGATAGTAATTGAGCAAACTCCCTCCTTCAGGTCTCATTGTAAAGCGCTTGCCACGAAAACTGGATGTGATGGAAGGAGAAAATGCAGCCTTCTATGTGGAGACCCGGGAACCTGTGGAAGCACCAAGTTGGGGCCGTAATGGGCAAGAACTGGTTGAGGCCCCACATACGCTTATTAGGAGCTTTGGGAAAACACATATTTTGGTATTGGTACATGTGTCACGGCATGATGCTGGAGTCATCACTTTCATGGCGGGCGACTCACAAACATCAGCACAGCTTCGTGTGAAATGTGAGTACAGAGCAGAAGTGGAACTATTGAAGAAGGGAAGGAGGAATCATGCTTTTCTATCTAGGGGTCATTCAATGTTTCTATTTGCTTTTGACATAAACATTATTCACCAAATGAACCTCTTACTAGGGGCCTGCAAATTATTTATCTTATCCCTTATCTTAGATTCAATGATGCCTGATATTTGGGACAAAGGAGGCTTGCCATATTAGATTACAGAGATCTACAACAAATTTAGATACATATTATGCTTAGTTATTTAGACTTGGCAATGATCTAGTTTGATCAAAGATGTTTTAGAACTGATGTCAAATCAGGACAGAAGAATGAAATTACAGTACTGTACTATAACACTGCACTGTTCCAGATTGCTAAATCAATGTTTTATCTTTAGCAAACATATTTCCAAAGCAATCTAGTGCTCATGGATGCTGCTGCTTTTGCTACTTCCTAAACTGGCATGGGCAAGTGCAAATTATGTCTGGCTGTACATCAGATGCTTCCCCCCCCCCCCCGCCCAATCATATTACTTATCAGGCAGTCTCTCACAGGCCTCCACTTGTGATCAGATTCCTGCTGATGACTTGTAGCATCAGCTGCTGCCACAGTGTAGAACAGTGATGGGCAACCTTTTTGGCGTGGTGTGTCAAAAATCGGCAAAAAATCGAGCATAACTCGCGTTGTGTGTCACTTCGACAAAAACATAATTTTGCGCAATTTATAGTTTAAACTACAAAAATATATAATTGCAATATAATTGTATTTAATAAACCCAAAACAAATTATTTAACATAGCTGCTTAGTAACTTCTTTGTTCATCAGTCGATTTCGTATGTTGCCCTTGATATTATTATCAGTATCACTTACCAACGGTCCTGCTTAGCAACCAAAATGTTGGCTCAGAAACTCTGGCATTGAAGCGTGCAAGTCTTAAAGCTGTCAAGTTACAAGAACCTTGCACCCCTAACCCTTTAGGAAAAAAAAACCCAGGGGTCTTCAAACCTGACAGCTTTAAGCCTTGTGGACTTCAACTCTTCAACTAAAAGAGAGACTGATAAATATTAAAAAAAATAAAACCAAAAAGCAGCTACTGCAGTGGCTTAGAATTTTACTCAATTACTGTTGAGCCCATGGAAAGTTCTGCAGCCCCAGGAGCAAAGGAAGGGGGACGGAGAGAGAGAGATTGGCTGTTTGGGGTGCTTGAAACCACCTGGCCCTCCCCAAAGGAAACCCTCATTTGCAGGATGAGCCTCGACTGGCTCTGCCCAGCGGGGTTACCCCAAGCGACGGATGCTTATCCTTTTTCCTTCGGCTGCTTCAGCTGGGACTTCAGACACCCCAAGGGAGGGACTTTATCGGGCCTCCCCCTCCCCACCCTTTGAATGAAGGTGTGATATGGCTCCTCCATCCCTGCTCTTTAACCCAGCCAGAATTACAGGAGGGCTGCCCCCGTTCTGCTTTCCGGGGTGGATCTTAGCCGAGGGACACCAAGACCCCAGAATGGGTGGGGGGTGGGGGAAGAGCTTCTTGACGGAGGCCACGATCGACTTTTGGAAGTTGTGTTTTCGTAAAATAAGATTAACCTTTGGATGTGTTTGTTCCGCTCGGCCAGCGGCGTTTTCTCCCACTTAATCCCGGCGGATCCTGATATCTGAGCTGGAAAACTGCAACCCCCCGGAAATGATGACGCCCCGCTGAGTAGCTGGGACTTGCAGAAAAAGGCTGCAGAGAGAGAAGCGTTCGATCCGTAATCCGTCTGTGGGGGGCGCTGGGGACAGGCCGGGCCCCTTCTTCCCACCTCTATCCCCCCCCCACTCTTGAGGGACAAGCCCTTTCCCCTGTCCCAACGGTGGAATTTGAGGCTACCTCTGCTTTCCCTCTCCCTCCCTCAGTTGTGCAGCAGCGGCAGCGGCAGCTCTCAGCCTGGGCGGCAGCGTCACGCAGGCTGTGGAAGGAGGAGGAGGAGGAGGAGGAGGAGGGAACCAACCAAAGAGAGGCTTTTACCGAGTCTGCGCCCCACAGCCAGGACCGTCCTGGCGCCTCAAGCCGCGTTTCTTCCTGCAAAGCCCTTCTGGCGTCAAGCGGAACTCTCGGGTTGCCCGAAGGGCTTTGCAGGAAGAAACGCGGCTTGAGGCGCAAGGACGATCCTGGCTGTGGGGCGCAGACCCGGTAAAAGCCTCTCTTTGGTTGGTTCCCTCCTCCTCCTCCTCCTCCTCCTCCTTCCACAACCTGTGTGACGCTGCCGCCCAGGCTGAGAGCTGCCGCTGAAACAAGTTTGGGGAGCATGTGCGTGTCACCCGAAATGGCTACGCGTGTCAGCACTGACACGCGTGTCATAGGTTCGCCATCACTGGTGTAGAAGATATGTAGTGGTTGTCTTCATGCATGCTTGGAAAGAAACCACTCAAAGGCCCATATAAACTGGGACATCAATCTATGAAACATCTAAGCAATTAATGGAAGTTATTTAATAGGGCCCAGTCTTACAATTACTAAAACATGTTTGAATATTCCAGTTCTAGAAATTATCCACCACCACAATTGTTTTTTCTTCCTCATATACACATTGCTTGGAACAATTGTAATTTGCACTCTCCCCTTCTAAGACTGAATTGTACATCTGAATTTTGCAAGGTTATATTTCCTGTGATTGATTTTAGAATCCATCAATCATATCTCAGCTTTACATTTATGTTGAAAGTGACCTCAAATTAAAATTTCAGACATCCTGGGAAAAGCTTGAGGATTTAGAAACATAAAGACCTGGCTTTTTTGTTAGATGGATAGATTGTTAGGTGGTGCAGTGGTTAGGGTGCAGTTCTGCAGGCCACTTCAGCTGACCATTATCTGCAGTTCAGCGGTTCTAATCTCACCGGCTCAAGGTTGACTCAGCCTTCCATCCTTCCGACATGGGTGAAATGAGGACCCAGACTGTGGGGGCGATATGCTGACTCTGTAAACCGCTTAGAGAGGGCTGAAAGCCCTATGAAGCGGTATATAAGTCTAACTGCTATTGCTATTGCTATTGCTATTGCTATTGCTATTGCTATTTATTTATTTATTTATTTATTTATTTATTTATTTATTTCCTAAGTCTGAGGTTCTTACATTGTCTGTCCATCCATCTATCCATCCATCCATCCATCCATCCATCTGTGAGAAGTGTTCATTGGTTGTAGGTCTTGTGTTTCTGATTATCTACCTCAAAAGAGAATCAAATAACAGTTGGACAGCTTCCTCCAATGTAGTGCCCTCCATTTATGTTAAACTATAACTCCAACCACACCCAAACAGCATTGCTGGTTGGGGATGATAGAGGAGGATTTCAGCCTAACAGTCTGAGGCATTGAACTGAAGGAAAGCAGCTCTAGAATCTTAATTGTGTGTTTGGGGGGGGGGGGGGGAGCAGGAAGGAAACAAGAAGAACTCTTAGCTAATCCAGTACACTTCTCCTGCACTGCAAGTCAAAGAGCTTATGAATCTGTTGTTCAGGGACAGTTACATAGATGGTCCATTTATATTTCTGCAAATGTAATGTTCTGGCTGGGGTGGGGGCCACTCAAACAGCAAAACACAGATACGCACCTCTGCACACCTATGCATTTGGGAGGTGTTTGCATTGGCATCTACAGCCATCAGCAACCTATGTTTACCTGACAACCCCTTTGCAGTGTAAGTTTGCAGCGATGGCTGTAGGAAGTTGCGGGCAACTCTAAATCAGCCTTTAAGAGACCTGTATCTGAGTTTAATATGAATAACTCTTGATCAAGAGTTCTTGTACTTGAAATGTCTTGGGAACAGGTTCATCATGGATAAAAAGGTGTTCTATCTTCAGTTGTTTTTGTTATCTTTTTTTTTTGTTTTTTGCTGCAGTCCAACAATCTTTCGACTTCCTGCTTCCACAGGAGGACTTGGGAAGTTTCCTTTGTTGCTAAAAGTAAAATATATTCTGGGAAGCTGCATTCTAAAGGAAGCTCTGTAGCATTTGCATTTCTCTCAATAATTCTCCATTCATTTCCCATGTTCAATAAATATTCTGTTAAAAACGATCTCCACTCACAGTTTTCCTCCACTCACACATAATTTGCAGTCATTCTATTTTACATGCAAAATCAACTAACTCTGACATATTAATTTTGGAATTCATATGCCTCACTGCAGGATGCGTACCTAACATTCATCACAAACTGTTCAGTTTCTCAGCCAACAATATGGCAACGACTGCATATAAAATGAAATATACTTTTGTGTCCTGATATACATATTTATAATGTCACCCCAAGGATTTTTATACATTTAATACATCAGGCAACCTAGGGGATATCTCACTTCTTTGTGTTACTTCCTGCTCAGTGTTGAAGCATTTGCTAAGTCTTCAGTTTATTATCACATAAGCTTTACTACCATCATACACTGCTATTATCCCTTTGAGAAATCAACCTTCATATATGTGCAAATCAGTCCACAATTTAACCCTAATCAGTTTATCATACAATTCTTTAAACCAACAAACTATAATTAAATTTCTTTTTAAACTTTTTTCATAACAATTAACAATTGAAATTAGCCCTTCAATTAAATGAATTCCACTCAATATTAATTATATTTTGTTTTCTTAATGTTGTGAGATTGTGTCACTATAACTTGGGAGTTTACCACTAAATATTTTGCTAGTGAGAATGTAGGGGGAGGTGTCTCAAAATGGGCCTATGCATCACTTGTAGTTTGCATACTGCAGCACAGAAATATTATTTTCTGCAGTCACGCTCAGCTCCAGGTTACGTCATTCTCATGTCCCTGTAGTTTTCTTGACAACTGTAAGAATATGGTACAGTTAGCTGCAAAGACTTAGTTCTGACACATTGCCGGAAATTAGGAATGGGCTGGAAGAAAGCCATTAATCTGAAAGAGATTCCTGTGAACATGGAAATTCAGTGGGAAGATGGCTCACTTTTCAGAGAGATTGTGCCCAGCCTGTGGATGGGATTCTACTCACAGAAACACATTTATAATTTGTGGATCTTCCTAAAGCCAACTTTATCCCTAGACGCCAAGCTTAGGCTAACAAGTTATGGTTAGTTACCTCTTTGGGACAGAAATAGTCCAGTCACAGATATGTTTCATAGAACAAATCTACATTTAATTGGCTATTGTAAAATGCTGCACTTTGCAGAGATTTTAGAAGTTTTAATTACTCCACAAGGTTTGTGGGGAATAGGTGGTTATTGCAGGAAGAAGATAATATAAAGGATTTCTTTTTCCTAGGTGCCAAAAGGATTCCACCAAGTGCACCTGTGGAAGTAAAGATGTGCACCAGACGTAGCAATGCTGCCCTCCTGGCGTGGTGCCCACCACCAAATCTACATCGTAGCCCACCAAGCAGCTACATCCTTGAGAGGCAGACTGTAGGAGAGGCTGAGTGGGTGCCTTGCCTAACCACTGATGTCGCTAGCATGGTTGAAGTTCCAGGGGATGGTGTGCCCCAGGAGGCTGACTACCGCTTCCGTGTATGCTCTGCCAATCAGTATGGGTGCAGTGAGCATGTGGAATTCCCAGGCTCCGTGCATCTTGGTAAGCCTCCCTGCTCCTCAAAGGTGTGGCTTCCTCTTTGCATAAGGATCTCTCTTCTGATTTTGGCTGCTTTGTGACTGGCAAGTTCCTCAGGCACTGACTAGTCAATTGCTTTTTCCTTCTCCCACTGCACACTAGCGCACTATTCTGCTTTCCCCAACTGGCTGTTCTTCATTTGCATCCTTCTTACACATTCAGGTTGCTGAATACCTTCCTTTTTTCCCTTTTCTTTCAGAGTTTGAGCTCTACTGGAATAATTTATCCTGTATGCTTGGTTTTGCAAATTATGCTAGCTGTGTGTATGCACCCGCTATTGGATCTACAACCAGCGGGGTCTGTACAGCTGCTAACTTTTAAAGCCTAGATTTGCAAATCCAAATGACTAGAGTCATCATAACACATTTGTCTCAAAGAATAAACTTAAGACTAAGAAATATTACCTTGATGGAGATATACCAGGTCTGTTTAAACCCCACCAAAGGACGGTTTAGTTTTATTGAGAGCAGCAGGTTTGGTAATAGATCTCCATCAAGAGCCTTCTCTCTACATAACTATATAGGGTTGTAGGGCTGATATTACTCTCCCAACCTTTGATTCTTCTTCCAGTGCCCAGAGCCCACATAAAGGAGGGACTGCAAGATGTGACGGTTTGTATCAATGAGGATGCCACTTTTTCAGTGAAGCTGTCAGCTCCCATGTCTGGTTGCTGGTACCTCAGTGGGAAGAGGCTGGCAAAGGAAGAGGAAGACCAGCAGTACCTCATCATGCACAGTGGAGTGAGCCATACTTTGCAGGTCAAAAATGTGCAGTTAGCTGCCAATGGGTCCGAGGTGCGATTTGAAGCCAATGGTGTGAAAGAATCAGCAGTGTTGCATGTACAAGGTGAGCTCTTAGTTGGTTCTGAGAACAGATCAGTAATTAGAAACAATTATATTTATTTTTTTTATTAAAATTGTGTGTGCACGTGCAATAGTGCGCACACGTGTGCCCCACACCCATAATGCAATGAGCCCCATCCACCTCTGCATAAGCACATGACCCCCCTGAGCATGTATGTGTGACCGCCCCTCCCCATGGGGGGAGAGTTTTTGCCCTCTCCAGGCTCCGGAGGCTGTCCTCAAGCCTCCGGGAGGTCGAAATGGCCTCCCCTGGGCTCTGAAGGCCCTCTAGAGGCTGGAAACACACCCGTTTCTGAACTTCAGAAAGTCCTGTTTTTTGCCCTCCCTGGGTTCCAGGAGCTTTTCTCAAGCTTCCGGGAGGGCGAAAATGGCCTCCCCAAGGCTCCAGAGGCCCTCCCTAAAGCCTCCTGTTGCAAAAATGGAGTGGGAGTGCACTACACCCCCCCACTCCCCTCCCCCATGCATGTGCGCACATCTCCTGCGTGCATGTCAGACCCGAAAATCAGCTGGACAGCGGGAGGTGCGTGTGCATGTGCAGTGGAGCTGTGCTGGGCTATGGCTCACATGCCTGCATAGAGGGCTCCATGTGCCACAGGTTCCCCATCACGGCTATAGCACTTTTTACAGCCCTCTCTAAGTGGTTTACAGTACCTATTGCTCCCAAAAATCTGGCTCCTCACTTTACCGACCTTGGAAAGATGGAAGGCTAAGTCAACCTTGAGCCTTTCAGGATCGAACTCCTGGCTGCCTGAAATATGGTGTACTGTATTCTAACCACTGCACCACCACTGCTCAGTTTATGGCTATTCTAATTAGAAGTATAACTCCCTCACTGTGGTTTTCAAATTAAACAAACCAAAAATAATAATAATAATCATGAAATCCAATAGTGTAGTTCTATGTGAAGTATGACTTGCCGTGCTGCCCTATGTTTTTCCCATGACTTGCTTGCAACTATGATGCATTGACCTGCAAAGGCTGTGTGAGAAAGCCAGTGTTCACCTTTACTGTATGTTTGCAGTAAAGACAAGCAGTGCAAAGCTTCAGCTCCATCCCAGCATATACTGTATCCTACGGGTTTCCTAAGTGGCTTGGAATGTATACAGAATGGTTCAATGCTGTTATGATCGCAAGAATAGCCCAAGATGAAACAAATGCTGTTATGCATAGATTTTACTTGCTTTCAGCTCCACAGGTACATATTACTGCAGTGCCTGAGGCCAGGCGACTTCGAGCCCTTCCTCCTGGGATGCCTCTGCTTCTGGAATGCGAGCTTTCCATGCCTGATGCCCCTGTCTGCTGGCTCAAAGATGGGAATCCTATAGCTTTGAATAATGGTGCTTGTGTCCAGTCAGAAGGCTACATTCATAAGCTGTTGATTCCCTCTGTCTGCTCTCTGGACTCTGGGACATATATATGTGATGCCAAAGATGATGCCATCAGTTTCACTGTGACTGTGGAAGGTAAGTTGAAAGAAACAAAAACTCTTGATTTAAGCAGGGCGGTTTATAGTGTAAAGGTGCATGTCCTTTTATAGGGTTTAGTGCCAAAGATATGGAGCTTGAAGCTCCATAAGCATTTTGAATATAGCTGACTTCAAAGAAAAAACTAAGTCCAGTTGCCTCCTAAAAAAAGCACCTTCAGAATAGCTGATCCCACATAAAATAATATCCAATATTTTCTGTCATTTGACTATTAGCAGGATTTAACCGGTAATCATATCCTTTCTTTCCAAATGTGGAAATTCAGTAATGATTCCGAGCTTGGTAACAATTGGTCCCTTCACCCTATTTCTCCCCTCCACAGAACCTCCTGTGAAGGTTGTTCAGTCCAATTCCAAAGAGGCTCACAACTACAATGTTGCGGATCGTGTGGTGCTGTCCTGTGAGTTATCCCACCCTGATGTCACTGTGCGTTGGTACAAGGATGGAGAAACTCTGAAAGATAGCAAGGACCTCCTGATGGAGAACGTGGGACCTCACCATCACTTGACCATTTCCTCAGCCAGAGTGCAGGATACTGGGGAATTTGTATGTGACATTGGTGGAGAATCTGTCATTTTCAACATTATTGTTGCAGGTCAGTAGCCTCTCCAGATGACACAGATCACTGTCTAATTTTATCCTAATTGCACAATTGCTTAAAAGTTATACAAAAGAATTCTACAAAAGTGGTTACTGCTCGGTCCAAATTCTGTTATTTGTAAGCTTGTGATACTAAGTATTTCTCAAGTATTTCTAGAGTAGAATGCATTTTAACAAAGGCATGGAAAACAGAAAATATTTGCTGTATGTTTTGACTTCAAGTTTCTGATTAAAAACTTGCCTACAAAATCTATGGGAAAATGAAATAACTTGCTTTTGCAATGCTGTAAGCAAGGAGTGATTTCTAAACTCAGGAGAATTTTTGTGCCTCTAGACCTTAGCAACCTGGAGTCTAGTGTGCACTTTAGGATTTTTCAAATCTGAAACATTGAGCTGTTTTTGAAATGGCCTAATGCGATTTCATTGCAAATGTGAGATTTGAAAGAATCTTTTTCTACCTCTTCTTTCTAATGGAAATAGTGAGTCTTAACCTGTGAGGGGCAGAAAATGGAAACCTCATCATCCATATTGTTGTTACAAATGCTTAGCATGAACTCAAGTGAAGGACCCATGACAAATACCTGAAAGTCTTCCTGTAAAGCCTGGTTACTTTGTTCCCTTCAGGTGGAAGCAGGTACTGTACCACCTCTTAATCAAAGACAAAAACTCCTGCAGGTAAAACCAAGAGCAAGTTGGGACCAAGCACTCTCTGAGTGTTTTTTTTTTTAAAGCATTTGACCAACTTCATCAAGGGATCAGAAAGCCTTTCCTATGCCTTCTGATTCAATTTCTTTTTATGTTGTGATACAAGAGCCAGGGGATATAATTTTGAAACAGAGATAGGTTGCTAATTTTTTTTACTACCAGTTTGGGTGTGCTCCCATGTGTGCTACACTTCTGCGCATGTGCAGAAGCATCCGGGCAGATGGGCGGAGCCTCCTGCCGCCGCTACTACTGGTTCAGCCAATTCGGGCCGAACCGGCAGCAATCCACCTCTGTTTTGAACCCAATGGTTAATTTACTGCAAAAGTGTTCTCTTGCTTCAGGAAAGTTTTTCTTTGGTCTTTCCTCACCATAGCCACACTCTTAACAGCACACTTTTACTGCCTTATTCTGATGAGACTGTGTTCGACTTATCTCCAGCCTTTGAGTGTGGACGCTCACTCCCTGCCCTTAGTAATGTTAGTGTTAAAAACGAATGTTTCCCCTTCTGTCTGAAAGACTGACAGAACAGAAGCAGCTTAAGGATGCAATGCAAATAGGCGCGTAGCAAATTTCCATGTGCAGATAAAATGGTGTTGTAAGAAGGTACCACAATCTTCCCAGCACATTTCTTTGCTCCACAGAAACTCCTGTCCATATTATGCACTGCAGCCCTGAGGAAGCTCACACCTACCTGGTCTCAGAGCGTGTGGTACTGGCCTGTGAGCTGTCCCGTCCTAACGCCCCTGTGTGCTGGTACAAGGATGGGGAAAAGGTGGAGGAAAGCCAGGACCTCCTGCTGGAGAACGAGGGTCCACACTGCCGGCTGATCCTTGTCTCTGCCCACGTCCAGGATACAGGAGAGTTTGTGTGTGATGCAGGTGGTGACTCTGCCTTCTTCAACATCACTATCACAGGTTAGAAATAGCCCTTCTAGGCATGCCTTATTTATGTAGAATCATTTTTTTCTTTTTCAACTCTCTTCATTTGGACTCAAGGTGCAGTACATGACGCTCCTAAACCAGCCTTTCCCAACCTGCAGATGGATTAGGCCTGCACTCCCCACAAAACTCAGAATTTCTCATATTGGGAAAAGCTGGGATATCTGTTCTAAGAAATCATTCTGCCAACTGCTGGGCAGGCAGCCCAGTTCTGTTTTGCTTTGGTAAAGAGAAATTTTTGGTTGTTTATTTGCCTCTCACGGGAGAGGTGGGATATACTTTTGTTTATTTTATGTTACTTCTAACACCACTATTTCTGGGTTTCTAATACTTGGAGGCACTTGTGATTTGTTATACCTCAGAAAGTTGGTTTTTACTCAATAGAATTGTGGTGACCTCAAGCACAGAGATGAAGTTCAAGAAGGAATCATACAAGCAGTCCCAGGAAATATCTGGAAGTGGATCTTTCACACTGTGCTATAAAGATGGTTTGGTCCAGCATAGAGAACTCTTCTAATTAATGACCTTCCTATTATGAAAAAAAAATGGGTCCAGTATTTAAGGCATCAGTCTAGAAACCAGGAGACTGTGAGTTCTAATCTTGCCTTAGGTTTGAAAGCAGGTTGGGTGCCTGGCCTAGTCACTCTCTTTCAGCCTAACCCACCTCACAGGGTGGTTGTTGTAGGGAAAAGAGGAGGAAGGAGTATTATATATGTTTAAAAAGAACAATAATGGTGGGATGAAAATAAATAAAACAGCGGAAGCCACATTATGCTGAGATATATTTTTGTTTTAGTCTATCTAGTGCAGTGATGGTGAACCTTTTGGGATTGATATGTCAAAATTCAAAAAAATGTCTACATTGACCTCCTGGTGTGTCTTAAACATACACACCACAGACAAGGTGTGTAAGTGTAAGACAAAGGAGGCATCTCCAGATCTTCTCTCCTCTGGATTCTTGTCTCCAAGAGCCTCTGAACAGACTCTTTGGAAATCATGGAAGAAGGCCCTGATCCCACAGGAGCTCTGGAGCCTCTGAAAATCAAGGGAGAATGCTCACCTGATTTTTAGAGGCCTCAGGGGCTGTGTGAGAGACTTTTCTCCTGTGACTTTCAGTGGGGCTGGAGGCCTGGCATGTCACCAAAAATGACATGGTGTACCATAGGTTTGCCATCACCTTTCTAATGCAATATATTTTAACCAACTTTGCAACTCTTCATAGACCTTCATACAGCCCTAACTAAAGATATCAGGGTTTAAAACAGAAGTCTGCCAGACAAAATAGGTTTACTGCTACTGAATTATGATCTTTTCCTCACATTTGGTGTCCTTCCTGTTCCAGAGCCACCTGTACAGGTGGTATGCTCCAATGCAGATGAGGCTCATACTTACTGGGCTTTAGAACAAGTAACTTTGGCCTGTGAGCTGTCCCGCCCTAATGCTCTCGTGCACTGGTATAAGGATGGGAAAGCAGTAGAAGAAACGGAGGGTCTGCGGCTGGAAAGCGAAGGGCCTCATCACCGCCTGATCATTGCCTCAGCCCAGGTGCAAGACACAGGAGAATTTGTATGTGATCTGGGAGGCGATTCTGTCTTTTTCATTGTAACTGTTTCAGGTCAGTATGATTTGTCTCTCTCCCCCCTCCCCCCCCCCCTGCTCTCACTTGGGGATTTAAATTGTATTTTTCTTGACAAAGCCACAGCAGGTGATTACGCCCGGCTAAGCGTGGCTGACTCAAGTTGGGTTAGACATAGTTCAGATTTGGATGGGAAACCACAGGGAAATCCCGGGGTTTACTGAGGAGCTGCATAAACAACCCAGGTGAAGGGATTAACAAACCATTTCCACTCTGTTGCTAAGAAAGGAATCTGGGTGTGTCATGTGATCCACAAGATTTAAGTTTGATTTAGGGGAGCCTTTACCTTAAAAAAAAAGAGAATCTGTGATGCATGCCACTTTAGAGAGCTATTGTGTTCTGGAATTCAGACAGGGCTGGGCGTTTTTGTAATTATCATAGTTGCATGTTTGATTTAATTCACCAGACTCGAGGGAGCTGATGCTGCAGGAGGTTTCGGCCATCTTCCTCTTTGTCCCTTTTCTCAGGCAGATTACAGCAGGGGGTCGTCTTCTTTACATTTCTCCTTTGAAATTGTTCTCCGTTCTTTCCTACACTCAGCTTACTTGTGGCTGAATCGTGACTGATACTTTTCTGCACACTTTAGAATGATGTGTCGGATTCTTGGTGTTCCCTGAGCTTGGTTGTTTTCCAGCAGATGTTTCGTTACCAGGTTCAGTAACAAAATGGTGAAATCAGCTGTTATTGGACAGAGAGACATAAACCTCATCTACATGCCATTTATTGGTACAACCAAAAGTCATAGAAAGAAACAACCATTTTGGAACACATCCTCCCCAGCAACAGACACCCAGATAAGCAGGAAATGGCACTACATAAGCAATCAAAAACAAAGAATATCCTAATCAAAGAACAATCAACAAAAATCATCCCCCAACAGCCCAGACTGGCAGGGCAAGGAATATATAAACAGCATACAAACCCCACTCTCCCTCACACCGATGATGCTACTTAGCCTGATTATAAGATATCTGCAGGAAAACAGCCAAGTTCAGAGTCTATCAAGAATCCAGCAGTCCAACTGAGAGCTGCATAGATTCTCTAATATAGCATTTGTTGAAAGAGTTGGCTGGACTGTTATCTCATGAAAGTTGGCTTTGTAGCGATAATTCTGCAGTTTCCCTGGATTCATGGCTATGGTTTAGAGTAATCTTTGCTGTGTCAAATGGAACATTTGGGACTTTGATTATGGACATACAGTACCTGGAGCAGGGGACATTATGCCAGTAACTCTCATCCTCATCATTATGGGTCAGAACTACTGTAAAGTGCTCTTCATATGGCTTTTTCTGAAAACCACATAGAAGCTGTACAGGGAATGGTCCAGAATGCAGCAACCTGTTTTTAGCTCATAGATCTCAATACTAGCATACTCTGAGACCTTTCCTGGTTTCCTGTTGCCTTCTGAGTGCAACTCCTACAGCTCATTTTGGCCTTAAAAACTTTTTATGGTTTAACACCAAGCTACCCGAACAAATGACCTCTCCAGCCTATTTCAATCAACCTTCAAAACAAACTAAATACAAGAATAACTTTCAAAGCAGTTCGTTGGCAATTATGCCTAATTGACAAAGAGCTAAACTGCCTCACACATAAAAATTACATTGTCATAGGGCTCAGAAATACTCTGCTTGCTGTGTTTATTCCCCATTTGTGTGATAGTTTTGTCATACTAAAAGCAGTCATTCATCAGTAACTTTTGTTGGGATTCAGATTTGATCTTGATTTTTTGAAGTTCTAATCAGACCTGTGGAAAAATGTCAGTTCTTTTTATCCAATTGAGCTTGATTATAGGACTACCAGATCTCAAAATGTTAAAATAAGGGTCAGATTTGCTTATTACTTTGCACATTTCATTTAGCTCCAAATATCCTCAGTGCCCTGCATTCATCATTGGTCCGCTTCTCAATTTTATGCCTACTTTTCTACTCTTTTCTAGTGAGACTGCACCATAATGACAAGCTTTGCATGACACTTAGGCAAGGCAAAATGAAGATTTGGGTTCAACATGTTATAGGAACTCAGCCATTATCTTAATATGTTGTGTAAATCGGATTTATTTATTCATATGTAATATATTGTGACGGTGCTGCAATTGTAATTTTAAAGTGTTTATTAAGGGTTAAGTGATATGAGAACACATTGAATGTAGCTTGTTTTTATTCAGGATGTATGCCTAATTGTGCATAAACTAATTATAGTTTATTCAACAAATTGTAAATCATGACTTACCTCAATACAGGAACCAGACAACATGTCCTATACTGGATTTCAAAGGCATTGTGGCAGGCACCTCTTCTCTTATATTCTATAAAAAGCCAAACATGTAGATAGACAAATAAGCTTAATTTGCAGTAAAACACTTCCATTTCAGTTCCAGTTGTGCATGTGCATCAGAGGTGGGTTGCTCCTGGTTTGGCCCGGTTTGGCCGAACTGGTAGTGGGATTCAAGTCTGGGTTGCAGAACCAGCAGCAACCCAGTCGTGCCACGCCCCCAATCTGGTTCTCTCGCCGCTGCTGGGCCATTGCCATTTTGATTTTTAGTGACTGCGTATGCGCAGTTCACTGTATATTGTTCTGCACATGTGCGAAAACAATTTGCATTGAACAGCACATGCGCGGGTTGCGAACCGGTAGTAAAACCAGCAGCAACCTGCATATAAGTACGTTTCAAGGAAGGGGAAAATGTATTTCATAATCCTATTTCTACCAACCCTCATTCATAGAATGTATTCTCTTGCCACAGACCATCCTGTAAGGATCATATACTCCAATGATGAAGAGAGCCATGTTTACCAGGTTGCAGAACGCATAGAGCTATCCTGCGAGCTTTCTCGTCCTGATGCCCTCGTAAATTGGTACAAGGATGGAGAAGAGGTGGAAGAAAGTGAAGGACTCCTACTGGAGAGTGAGGGCCCTCACCGTCGGTTGGTCATTCCTTCAGCTCAAGTAAAAGATTCTGGGGAGTTTGTGTGTGATGCAGGTGGCGATTCGGCATTCTTCAACATCACTGTCACAGGCAAGAGAATTATTATATCCTACTAGGCAAAGGCCATCTTCATTTCTTCCCCTGCCAAGTGTCTTCTGGGGCAACGGTGGTGGTGGTGGTGGACTGGATTACAGCTCTTAGAATTTTCATATCACAGAGACAAAGTTTGTGTTTGGTTGGGAGTTATGGAAATTAAAGTCTAGTAAATTTAGAATGCTCTGGGTGATGTGAGCTGCTGCACACTGAGTTGTTTCAAAGGCTCCATGGGTGTATTTTGGTCTGAAGGAGAGCTGAATTTGTCCCTGGCCCACTTATACTGTGCTGTTTTTCTGATGAATGATTCAACAGAAGCACCCAGGGACTTTGTGAATGAGCACAGAGTAGTTGTGCTTTCCATGTTCAGTTCTTAGCTTCAGATAATTGGTGGTCACTCAGAGATATAATGACTACAAATGTAGGACTTGCACGGTAAGCTATTCTGCGTCATAAGGCAGCCTATCTTCTACTGGTTATCTAATCCTTCCACAAGGTTGTTTATGTTAGGTGCCCTGCCGTCACAACATCCCTTGTCAATGAATATCACAAACTGATTGTGAAAGGCAATTCTTCCCTTTGTTTTCTCAAGCCTCCTGGTTTGAGATGATCTTCAATTTTTGTTATGAGAAGGGGTGAATGCTTTCTCTAATATCTTCTCTTCCTTTTTGCTTCACACAAAACAACTTTCAGAACACAAACACTGCCCTGGTGCACCAGTTCCTCTTTCCTCCCAGGTTTTGGTCAGCTATAAAGGATTGTAAGCAGGTTCCCTCCAGGTGTTTTGGACTACTATTCTCATGAACCTTTATCAATATGGCCACAGGGGTCAGGAATTGTGGGAGCTGCTTTGAAAAAAAACATCTGGAGGTCCCTGGATAGTCTACCACCAGTGCCAGCCATTTTCTCTAGACCTTGAGTCTATAGGTCCACAACTGTTCTAAAACTCTGGTTTCTCTGTCTCCCTTGATGCTGCAGAACCACTTGTGCAAATTGTGCAGTCCAATGCAGAGGCCACTCATGCTTATCAGACCTCCGACCGCGTGGTGCTGACCTGCGAGCTTTCTTGCCCCAACGCCCCTGTCCAATGGTACAAAAATGGGGAGGAATTAGAAGAAGGTGATGGCTTGCTATTTGAGAGCCAAGGGCCCCACCGACGACTCGTCCTTCCCTTCGCGCAAGTGCAAGACAGTGGCGAGTTTGTGTGTGATGCAGGCGATGACTCTGCCTTCTTCAATGTTACAGTTGCAGGTCAGTAATATGCCATGAGTCTTCCTTTAGGCCAGGGGTCTCCAACTTGGTCAACTTTAAGACTTGTGGACCTCAACTCCTGGGAGTTGAAGTCCACAAGTCTTAAAGTTGACCAGGTTGGAGACCCCTGCTTTAGGCCCATTATGATGCATTAAATATATTTGCTTTGAGTTACACCGGAAGCTTGGTTCTAATTTGCCATTCAGAGGAAACAACTCCAAGCTAAATATAGCTAGCTACTCCTCAACTTATGACCACAATTGATACCAGAATTTCCATTGTTAAGCAAGGCAGTTGTTAATTGAGTCACACCAATTTTATTACCTTTCTTCCCTCATGATTGTTAAGCGAATCACTTAGGGTTGCTAATAACACAATTGTTAAGTGAACCTGGTTTCCCCCCATTGATTTTGCTTGTTGGAAGCTGGGTGAGAAGATTACAAATGTTGACCGCTGATCATATTACCTGGGGACAATGCCACTGTCATAAATACGTGTCAGTCGCCAAGGGCCCGAATATTGATCTTGTAATCATAACGATGCTGCAGTGGCCATAAATATGAACAAAGTTCAGGTCACTTTTTCAGTGCCTTTGTAACTTCAAACCACCAGTAAATGAATGGTTGTAAGTCGAGGATTACCTGTATCTGTATTTATCCATACAGTTTGTTTTTGTTTGAGGGCCTGGGAGGAGAGGCAGAATACAGGTCGTCCTCGACTTACAGCCACAGTGGAACCCAAATTTTTTGTTGTTAAGCGAGACATTTGTTAAGTGAGTTTTGCCTCATTTTATGACCTTTCTGGCCACAGTTGTTAAGTGAATCACTACAGTTGATAAGTTAGTAACCTGGTTGTTAAGTGAATCTGGCTTCCCCCTTGACTGCTTGTCAGAAGGTCAAGGCAAAAGGTGATCACATGACACACAAACACACCCCGGACACCGCAATCATCATAAATATGAACCAGTTCTCAAACATCTGAATTTTGATCACAAGCTCATAGAGAGATTTTCAAAGGTTGTAATTTTGAAAAATAGTCATAAGCAATGGTGAAATTCATTTTTTTTACTACTGGTTCTGTGGGCGTGGCTTGGTGGGCGTGGCAGGAGAAGGATACTGCAAAATCTCCATTCCCACCCCACTCTGGGGCCAGCCAGAGGAGGCATTTGCCAGTTCTCTGAACTACTCAAAATTTCCTCTACCGGTTCTCCAGAACCTGTCAGAACCTGCTGAATTTCACCCCTGGTCATAAGTCTCATTTTTCAGTGCCGTTATAACTTTGAATGGTCACTAAATGAACTGATGTAAGTCGAGAACTACCTGTAATCAACCATTCTCATCTGGTAAAGATATGCATGAAAAGTTCTGAGGCAAGGATAAAAGGGATAGATTTGGATTTCTATTAATTATGCCTCAAAAGGAGGGGAGAGCAACAGGAACAGAAAAGGCCTGGGGTATTAACAGGAGAGATTAAATAGTCCAAAGAGGGGTTCTGTGGCTATAGACACAGTTGCTTACACAACCCCACTAAAAATCCTGAAGTGATGTTTTAAGGTTTGCACTTCACAGTGCCAAATAACAGCTTCCCTCATCTCACTTCCCTCTCTCATTTCTCCCTTACCTCATACTGCCTGACACGATACCATTTCCTTCTGCTATGAAATCTTGTTCTCGGGAATACATATTTAAAAAGCAACTATTTTTAAATGCAGAACCTGTTAGCTGTAATTGAATAGTCTTAGTAAGGATGGCAATTCTATCTTGGGAAGCCATGCATGAAAAATTTCTATATTCTCTGTTCCCTGTAAAGAGTGACTCACTATCTTTGAACAGTGCTGAAAGGTAGGAATTCAATGGGAGAAGCTGTTCCAGAAAAACAGAAAGCTATGTCTGCCTATCCATAAGTAGGAACATCTTACAGCGCTGCCAACAACAACAGAAAAAGATTAGTCTGTTGGTGCCCTAGCTGGTGCAGTGAATAAGGAAGATGACCTTGGTGGAGATACAATATGCAGGAATTGTTACGTAGGCAAAAGGGGCTGAAATATTTTCTCAAGTCCAGAGTAACCGTATCTTATTTGGTAATAGCTCAAACAAAGACCTCCCTAATTCACTGAACTAAAGGAGGAGGAGGAGGAGGTCAGCACAATCAGAGTTGCAAGATTCTGTTATTATAGCCAATAGCAATAGTAGCACTTTTAGCCTTCCTGGGAAGTTAATTTTCTGGCCTGGTTCTCCTTGGTAGGGCTGACATCTGGGTAGATTGCATAGTTTTCAACTTTATAATAATTATCAGAGTAGTACTTGCACTCTTGGTTCCCCTCCTGGTTCCCTTGAAACTTATTTAGATCAAGGGTCCCCAACCTCTGGCCCATGGCCCACTACCGGCCCATGGCCTTTTCGTAACTGGGCTGCATGAATGGTTGGCTGGCACGCATGTACACTCACACGCGCGCACACAGCTCAACTTGCATGAGTGGCGGGCCAGCGCACATGTACAAGTGCACACAACTCAACTTGCGCAGGTTGAACTGCATTCACATGTGCATGCCTGTTGGCCTATTGCTCGTTGAGCTGTATGCATTTGTGTGACAACAACCAGCCACTTTGGCGGCCTGGTCACACACCCTCCTCTGCTGGGCTGCCAAGCCACAAAAGTTGGAGATTGCTGGTTTATATGGTTTCTGCTTCTTACCTATTCTGAACCCATTCCCTAACATTTTCCTTCCCTAATTGTTGCCAACTTTAGGGGCAGTGCTCATCTCTGTTTCAAGGCCATTGAGCCTGTCTAAAGGCATTTCCATGTTCATGTGGCCAACATGACATCATAGAGGCTGTTATTTTCCCACCAAAGTGGTACCTATTTATCTACTAGCATTTGCATGCTTTCGAACTGCTAGGCAGCAACTGGTGTGAGCACAGGAGCTCACCCCATCACATGGTGCTTAGGTCTTGAACCCAGGCTGCCAACTTTCCCACTGACAAGCCCAGAGTCTTAACCAATGAGCCATAGTGTCACTCCATTTTTGGAATGCAAAGTATATATTACTTTGTATGTGCATATGCAGTTCTTGTAAAATAAGAATAACTTTAAGGAATGCATGCTTAAACATGTTTCTTTCCTGTTCCATCCACATTGTTTTTCCTCTGTTCCAAATTATAAGCAGGGCTCTAGCATAGTCACCAGATTTAAATTGCTTTGAGAGACCTTCAAGTCGAAAGGAATACAATTTGTACATATTGTACTTCTTGCCATATCTTTGTGGCCTCAGAGAGAGAGAGTGCAAACTTTTTAATCAAGAGCCTGTCCTTCCAATGTCTTTCTATAACATCAGATTTAAGCATAATAGGGGCCAATGTCATTCTCCATATTTAGGTCACATGGAAGACCATGACTAAGGCTTTTTGGTGTCAATGGAGGTGGTGTGGTAGTGCAATTTCTTCATCAGACTCAGTCTGTGGACAAGAGCCTTGAGAGACCTCCACCAGCTTCCCATTTCCACAACTTCACTCCCAAGCTTGTTATCAAGGAAGAGCTTGGTTCCCAATGCTTGGATTTCCTTAATTCTCTGGGGCCCAAAGTAATGGAGACAGTGCTGGTATTCAGCCGGTTCGGACTGATTCGAGCAAACCAGTAGTGGCAACCTATGGATGGGCCTGCTCACCCTCCCCAACGCTATGCCACCCTATTTATCCATATTTTCTAAGCCATGTGCATGTACCAAGCCGCACGCGCAAGCAAAGCGCTTGCGTGGAAGCAGTGGTGAAATTCAAAATTTTTACTACTGGTTCTGTGGGCGGGCTTGGTGGGCATGGCAGGGGAAGGATACTGCAAAATCTCCATTCCCCCTTCACTTTGGGGCAGCTAGAGGTGGTATTTGCCGCTTGTCCAAACTACTCAAAATTTCCTCTACCGGTTCTCCAGAACCTGTCAGAACCTGCTGAATTTCACCCCTGCGTGGAACGCCCTGTGCATGCTCACATTTTCAGTGCACAGTGAACGGGTGGTAAAATTATGTGAAACCCACCTCTGCATGGAGACATTTCTCTCTCTTCATTCTATACCCTACCCAATCATTACAAGGGTGCATTTTTCTCTCAAATCTTCCCTCCATCTCCCAATTGCCAAATTGTGTGGGGAACATTGGCCTTTCAGGCTTAGTGGGTTGAATAGAAAAAAGGAAATGGATGGGAAGATTCGGCTAAAGGTCATATCCTTGAAAGCCCACATCCTCCGGCACTGAATAAAAACAAAACCTCAATGTTCTCTCCTTCTGTGGTCTCTAGTTCCTATGTCCGAGCGATTGTGCCTTGATTCAGCTTTCTATGTTGCAGTAGCACTAAAGAAGCCAAGTCTCAGTTGCTTGCTTTCCAGGGCCCATCCTTCTGCTCTTTTGTGGTCTAGAATATCCAAGCACAACTTACAGGCCAGAGTAATCTCTAAATGAACTTCCTAGTTTTGTGACTGTGCAGTGTTAAGGTATTTACTGAGCTGGGTCAAATCTAAATAAAAATACTCAGACTGAAGTTTTATAGAAAATTAAGTGTTGGCGACTTCAGCAGGTATTCTTCGTAATGAACAAATTATTAGGGCTTTACTTTACAACTAGGGCTTTAGTTTATTGCAAAGAAGAAAGGTAAATTCTGAATATGTTTAGGCAGATGCAAAAAAGGATCTCATAGAAGTAGTTGGTTTCCAGCAAGGATTCACTGAAAGAAAAATCTTCAGGAAAGAAGAGTTTAGAATAGAATAGATTAGAATAGAATAGAATTCTTTATTGGCCAAATGTGATTGGATACACAAGGAATTTATCTTTGGTGCATATGGTCTCAGTGTACATAAAAGAAAAGATACATCCATCACGAATCATAAGGTGCAGCACTTAATGATAGTCATAGGGTACAAATAAGCAATCAAATCATACTAGGAAAAAATCAATATAAATCATAAGGATACAAGCAATAAAGTTATAGTAATACAGTCATAAGTGGCAGGAGATGGGTGATAGGAACGATGAGAAGATTAATAGTAATAGTAATGCAGCCTTAGTGAATAGTTTGACAGTGATGAGGGAATTATTTGCTTGGCATTCAGGAAAAAACTGTCCTTGTGTCTAATTCTGGTGTGCAGCGCTATATTGTTTTGAGGGTAGGAGTTGAAACAATTTATGTCACAGTCCTCTTTTTGACTCATGCAGTATATAGGTCCTCAATAGAAGGCAGGTTGTTTTTTCTGCAGTTCTTTAGATCTTTAGATAGTCTGGGAAGGCAAAATGTCTGGTCAATCAGCTAATCTCTGGGAGGTGCTTGCCTGGTTGAGACATAGAGGGACATAGAAAGGAGATTTAAAATCTTGGAAAGTAATCAAGACATTATGTTTACTTCCTATGGGACTCCATTTCTTCCAGAGCTCTCAGTTGAGACCAAGGATGTTCTGGAAACATTAATAGGAGCTGTGGGAATTGCTGATGGATGATGTCTTTATCTTCAAACACAAACTTTGTACAGCCTGCAATTTTTAACAGTTGTCAACCTTATATTCACAGATGTACTGTTTTCTCTCTCTCTCTCTCTCTCTCTCTCTCTCTCTCTCTCTCTCTCTCTCTCAAATTTATAAAGAGCATACCTTGAAAAATATATAGCTGTAATAAAGGTTGAAATGGAAGAAAAACCTAATGATAAAATAAGTCCTTTCTTAGTGAGTATTCATCAGAGAGGAGAATTACTACACACGTAAGAGTGATTGTAGCCAGGTCTAAATTAAATTACTTTTTGCATACTGCTCTGTATAGCAATTCTTTATTCAATACCCATTTGATTACATATTATGTTTTCATTTTAACTTCTCAGTAAAGTTAATTTATACTCCTTTGGTTGTCTGTCAGATTCATGAGTTTTCCAATAAGCTCCTCTTGGAGGAACTGAGATTAGTTTTGGATCTTTTCCAAGATACAATTCATAGAAAAATTTTGGTTCGACATTATAAATTGCTGTAATATGAGCTACATACATCCCACTCAATTGTTCTTGTATAAACTGTACTCATTGAGAAGGAGAAAGGAAGGAGGAAGCTGAAAGTAACAGGCATTTAGAGCAAGATAGATAGATAGATAGATAGATAGATAGATAGATAGATAGATAGATAGATAGATAGATAGATAGATAGATAGATAAATAGATGGATGCATAGAGATATAGATATAAATCTCAATCTGCATGGAGGCCACATAATTCACTGTGTTCACTGCTAGGATTTTATTCTGAAACCTGAGAATTAGAAGGATACTGCATTCATAAATATGGGTAAAGAATGTTATATGAATGCATTAAACTCACTGGTGCAAATTCAGATTCTCAGATCAGATGTGGCATGGCCGATGATCAGATGTGGCATGGGAGTTATAGTTCAGCAATAACTGGAAACCACAGTCCCCATTCTTGCTATATATTTATAATGTTGGAGTATCTTTTAACAATGGAGGAAGGTCCATTAGCACATTTTTCTAAAAAAACAACACCTTAAGCAAATATGTTTGATTCACTCAGCCATCAGAAACCACAGATGCTTTGCCCATTCACAGTGTATCTCTTTAGCTCCCAAGGTACATATCTCTCCTGTGCCAGAAGCTCAGTGCTTCCAGACTATCCTGGCTGGGATGCCACTCCTTCTGGAATGCCAAGTCTCCACACCTGATGCCTCTGTCCAGTGGCTCAAGGATGGAGATCCTGTGCTGATGGATGAAAATAGTCTCATTGTCAAATCAGAGGGCTGCCTTAGGAGGCTTTTGATTAATTCAGCCTGCCTCTTGGACTCAGGAACCTACACATGTTGCACAGCTGACGAGACGGTTGACTTCACTGTGACTGTGGAAGGTGAGTGGAGACAAAGAGATGAAATAATATGCATGAATAAACTGATAGCCTTTGATAGATAACTCCCAAGTGAAGAGGCAGCATCTTGGATTACTGCTGAGCCTCTTCTATCCATCACCAACTTAGGTCCTGGACTAAGTTTTTCTCTTTAGTATTCGACTTGTGTCTGCCTATTCAGTTGTTCCATTACTCTCACCCTTTTCTTGCAATTGATCCCTAAATATTATTTCTGTTCATTAACAGACTGCATTATATCAAATGCTGTCAAGCAATCACCGGAATCTCTGCTTCTCATTTTTACCTAGCATGTGAGATGTAGAGAGACTGATTCACACTCTCCTATTATATCAGAATTAGTTAATTTCTTTGCTTGGTAACATTTCCTCCCAAACTCCACTAACCTAGCTCATTTGGGAAATATCATATACTATGCTATCATGGACTTTCCTTTTGCAGAGGTGCCTGTCCGTGTTATTCAGTCCACTGCAGATGCAAGTCACATCTACCAGACTTCAGACCGTGTGGTGCTATCTTGTGAGCTGTCTTGCCCAGATGTTGCAGTTTGCTGGTATAAAGATGGGAAGGAGGTGGTGGAAAACAATGGTTTCTTGCTGGAAAACAAGGGATTCCATCATCGTCTGGTCATCCCTGCTGCTCAGAAACATGATACAGGAGAGTATATGTGTGATGCTGCTGGAAATTCCATATTTTTCAATGTCACCATCACTGGTGAGGAATTATCTGGGAATTTACTACATATATTTGTATTCAAATAAATAGCACCAACCTTTTTTGACTTTGTAGATCTTGGCTGTTTCTTCTTTATACTTCCAGAAGGTGCTCATATATTGATGAGAGGAAGCCAGATCTGAAAATTTTAATTCCAACATTTTTGGGTTGTTCGTTTGTTTTCCAGCATAATGTTAATCGGAGCTCCTTTGAATAGGAAATGGGAAAGGACAGTCTATGCTTAAGTGTAGGATCTTGCTGGCACAGTTTAGACTGAAATTGGAAGGAATTAAATGCCAGAATCATCATTATACACTATGACATATATTTAAATCATGTAGGAACTACTTCTTTTAAAGAAAAGTGCAGTGAGGGAAGACAATTTATTAGTGAAGAAGAAGTGGTTGTAATGTTCTTAGTGTTTCCTACTTCCTTCATTTTTCTGCTGACATTATGCACCCCAGCAATGTATTCCTTTGCACTATACCTAATATCTAGCAAGAGGTGACGTATACATTGCTAGATAGGTGACAATATAAATTCAGTTTAACTAAAAATAATAAATCAGGAGGGGCATTTCTCTAGATACATCCCTCCTAAATGTTGCCCCTCCTAGTTTATTACTGGTATTTTTAGTTAAACTAAATTTACATTGCCGCCCATCTTGCAAAAGAAACTCTGATGTGAATTGCTTAAATGCATGTACTACGTATGCATGTATGCAGCACAGCAATGTGACCTCCTATACTCATGCAGTATGTTTGTCTATCAGAGCCTCTGGTGCAGATTTTGCAGCCAGTGGAACGTTCACTAGAGAAGCAGGTGCAGGAATTTGACCGCCTAGAGTTGAGCTGCACAGTGTCCATTCCTGATGCCCCGGTGCGCTGGTTCAAAGATGGCCTAGAGGTGGATGAGACACACAACCTGTTGCTTCACGCAGAAGGTGCAGAACGTTGCCTGATGATCTTGCGGACAAGCGTTGAAGATGCTGGGGAATACATCTGTGAGACCAAGGATGAATCTGTCTCCTTTGATGTCATGGTTTCAGGTGAGCTCTCCAGCCCTGGCTCTGCACTTCTCAAATTTATAAATAATCCAAAACCTAACGTGATGCAGCTCTATAAATTATACAACCATCACATCTGCAAAAGCCTATCTTAATTTAACTAATCTATAAATGCACCCTTCTGGGTGTAATCTGGGTCTATACTTGTGCTTCTATTTTTATCCCAGTATGGAATGTCTCTTCACAGCTGTAGCAATGCCCATAAACTACAAACTTTGTTAACAACAGGATTGAATTTAGTGTTAATGAAAATTATGGAGTTTTCCTTGTTCATTTCAAAAAAAACTTCCTTTCTGGTTATATGCAATCCAATATAGAATAAATATTATGCCATTCGTTCCCAAACCTAGCCTTTTATCAGTTATGATGGGGAGGCAAGGGAGAATAAGAAAAATTGAATGCAAGGAAAAATTAACTGAGATCAGACACATACAGCAACTGCGAGAGCCAAGTATGGCAGTAACTTATGTATATAATTGGTCTTTGGACATTTAGGCCTTATTGAATTTTGCCAACAATGTATCTCTCTCCAAGTAATAATATGTTTTGGGGTAAACGCTGCAAGTATAACACTGACTACATCTGGGTCAAGTGATGGCAATTTATTTTTTAGAGTGGCCAATCTGATATCCCAAGAAAGCCACACAGCAAGACATGAAAGCAGCAGTAACTGCCCAGATTCTATAGTTTCTGGGGTTGGAAATTGGGTACAATGAACAACTTCTTTTTTGAATTGATTAATTGAGCCTTCTGAATTAGGACAGATCACTACATTTCATAGAAAATAATTCAGTAGCATAACTAGGCAGGTGTAAAGGAATACTTCATTTTGTCATTCTGAATAGTCCGTCTTCAGCTTCATTAGATGATTTTGGGATCGAACAGTGACAGAGACTTATGTACATTCCCCACACCATGCATAAATTTTACACATTTTTATCATTCTTTCCTTCCTTGCTTTTTTGCCAAAACTAATAAAAATAATGAAGTATCAAAGATAGAATCTTTTCCGCCTAAACAGATAAGCAAAATTGCTGTGAAAATAAACCCTGCTACTATAAAAAGCAAATGCAGAAAAGATTGCTATTAAATGTATGCATGCATTGCATATATTTATAGTGTAATTGATTTGTTCTGAAATTGGCCACCTGTATAGCCAGCTATTCTTGGAGAATCCCTATTGACTAAAATTTCTATACATTTTAAAACAGTACTGAGTCACTGGGGTTTGTTATGTAATATATTTGATTTTGCTTGTCAAGACTCTGCATTTAGTATTATTTTTGGGCAAACATTCAGCAAAGCATTCCAGTCCTATGCTTTAGTCAAAACTTCTACTAAAACATAGGGCTGGAATGCTTTGCTGAATGTTTGCCCAAAAATAATACTAAATGCAGAGTCTTGAAGATGCTTGGTGAAACAGCAACATTTTGCATACTGTTGTATTTATCTTGACTACTACATAAAATGGACAACATATATAGAATTAGTATGTGGATCAGAGAAAATAGTGCTAGTATGAAGATGCAGCATAAACATCTAATATCATACCTGATTTTATGAATGGAGCTGCAGGGAAAGGATTGCAAAATATTTCTTTAAGATACAGCAGCTCTTTAAAATGAGATTTTAATTATTACTTGCAAGTCAGGATGACTTAATCTTGGAAAATCGAGCCGAACTACATATACAGAATTACTCGTTAGCGTGTGGAATAAAACAAAATACCTTGGAAGATGAGATATTTTAGCTTGAGGGCATTTTTATTTTTACATAGGATACATCATATATAAATATGCACAAAAAGCACAGAAACAGAACAGCTGTAATTAATTGTAGCAAAAAGAAGGAACCTTTAAAAATTCCCTCCCCCTTCTTCTGAAATTCTTGTCTTGCTAAATTCCTCTCTATAGAGAAAAATACCAAGAAAGGAATCCTTGAAGCACTGAGGTCAAAACCACTTTAGGTGGAAGGGAGGATAAATTTTTGGAGTGTTTTTCTAAAAGACAGAAAGGGCAAGCTGAGAGCAAAATGGAAAAGGGAATTGTCAAAATGTACCTATAGAAAAGATGGACCTGAAGTATCTCCAAGGCTTGCCTTGTCTCTTTCCAAAATGCAAGGTTTTCTTGTTGCAAAGGTGTTCTCTCAGCCATAAACGTTTGCGGTTTTGCCCAGCAACAACAGTTGTGTTGCCTGTGGCCTCTTCAAACCTGGGCTACCTGCCCTCTCCTTCCAGAGTCCCCTGTGAAGATCGTGCAGCCGCGCAGGACTCCCTCTGTCCTGAAGGCCTCAACGGGGGATACAGTGACCCTGGCCTGTGTGCTCTCCCATGGGAATGCGCCTGTCCACTGGGTTAAGGATGGTGTCAGAGTAGAGGCCAACAGCGGCCTCATCCTGGAGGAAGAGGGTGCCCGGCGGTGTTTGGTCATCCCTGCAGCTGGCCCAGAGCATTCTGGGAAATATATCTGCCACACTCTTGATGATACCATGACCTTCACCCTCCAGGTGTCTGGTGAGTGCAGCATTCAGGAAAGCTGATAGTGCTAGGAAAAGGAGGTGAGAACATACTACCAGGATGGGTGGTTGGTGGTTGGGAGAATTTGTCTAACATTGGTTGAATCATTTAGATATACTATTCTTTGTTGGTTCTTAGCTTCTTTTCTCGATGTGTAGATACTCCAAAGCATCAGTATACAGATCTTGAGCAAAATTGCCCCAGAGCTCCTGAAAAGCAAGGGTCTCTCCAACCTCTAGAGTTGGCAAATTGGACATAAGTATAATTTATCTCCTGATTCAAAGAAAGTATTCTTTGATATGCAGGAGAGGCAGAAAGCATTATCTCTTGGCCCCAATTGTCCAAACAAAATAATATTTTAGGTCTGCAATTGTTTGGTGACAGACTGTATACAGGAGTGGGCTTCAAAAATTTCAGCAACAGATTCTCTGCCCAGTTGCTGGGTGGGCGTGGCCATCATGGTCGTGGCCTAGTTGGCCTCCTGCACCACGGTGGCGTGGGGGGGGGGAGATTTTCACCTTCCCCAGGCTCCAGAGGCCCTCTGGAGGCTGGAAATAGGGCCTGTTTCTGGCCTTCTGGAACTTACAGGAGGTCCGTTTTTCCCCCACCCTGACCATCCACATGGGCCCTGCACTTACCTCACATCCAAAACGGGCTGCTTGGAGATTCCTGGGAGGAGAGGGGTGGGCTGGGGCCAGCCAGGAGTGGGATTTGGAGGTTCTCCAAACCAGCCATAAAGTTAACTATGGGTTCTCTACCCCTGACTGTATATGAGGATTGGTATGAACACCATTCATGAAGCAATCTTGCTGCAAGCATTTCAGTTGTCTTCAATATTGACTTTTGTTAGCCAGAAGAGGATTATTGGCTATTCTGTTTCCATTCTCTGAGTTTTCTGTGTGCGTTTTTACAGTGTGCCTGCTACTTTTATATGCATCATGAATTAACAAGCAACCTTTGCCTTTTTTGTGCACACCATAGCACCAGGCTAATGTAGCTTATGTAAGATTCTAGCAAACTGAAAGCATATATGGCAGCAAAGTCTGTCAGGAGTGTGACAGCCCAGCAAAATTGCATTAAGGGCTTTTCCCTTAGCTAGGCTGAATGAAATATTGACTAGGAGCTGGGAAATGTTAAAGGCAGCTTCTTTTAATGGCCATAAACATAGAGTGAACTTGCTGGAAAATAAATTTTATCTGTCTCTGAAGTGAGGAAGAAAGAGAATGCAAATAGATTTTCCAAAACTGGTGTTGGTGATTTTAGAAATTTGCATTGCATCAATGCTGGTTGGTGGAGAATGTAGTGATACTAATGGGGGAGGTTGAGGCCCAAGGAGCAAGGAAAAAGCAGCATCTGGAAACGTTTTATGTTTTCAAAAATATACAGTTTATAAAAATATGGTTGGACCAGATAAAAACTTTCCAAGGTCCTTAGCCAAGAGTGTGACAGATGGAAGGAATCTGAACTTTCCTATGGCCAGACATCATTATATTGGGAATAGGAGGAAATTTAACCCATTTTCTAATCTTCAGATCCAATCTGTTGGTATTCCTGAAAATTGCCTCTTGTTCACATGCAAATCCTGGTTTTAGGATTCTTGTATAATTTTAATGGTACATACGGTGCTCTGTGTTTAGTGCTTAGTTCAATTTTGTCTGATAGATGCAAGTGATAAGAGGTGGCTTTATCTGGTAAAGTACAGAGCTTTATTGTACATTCTTTTGAAATTAAAATTTTTAGTTTGATAAACTTTCTAGAAATTCTGAGCATAGTTCTAGCATAGTTACATGTGGTCTAGTCTCTCTTCTGATTAAAATTTATCTTTACGATATAGTATTGTATATTTATTTAATGCCATTATTGGTACTTGGACCGCTGGCATCAGATTACTATTTTCTTACACAATGTCACACAACTGACGTTTTCCTGACTCTTGGCCATCTATCCTTAGCTGCTTCTGAGGAATCTTTGGCTAAAGAATCTTTCTTTCTAAAACCACCCAAGGAGAGTTGACTGAGTGAAATGAATTCATTTTCAGGCGATTTCGTTTACTTGAACTTGCCTTTGGTTTCTTGAGAGAGAAAATTGGATTTCCTCCCCTGTGTACTGTTTTACTTAAAAAAAGTATTATTAATAGAATGTTGCTCTGTTTTTTTAAATGGAGATGTTTGATAAATGCTATATTTTTAAACTGGGGTATGTACAGGGGAATATTCAGACTTTCCACAGAATGTAGCCTTTGGTGTCAAAAATCTTTTTTTGGTCAGGGCCTGTCCTACAATTAGGCTAAGTAAGAAGGTTGTCTTGAGCAGCTCATTTTAATTGTCATGAAAGCCCAGCTGGTCTACTTACTGTTGTATTAGTTTGGCTCTTTAGACCCAGTGCCAGAGTAACTTGAGCAGCTTTGGTTTTTGCACACCTTGGTTTGAGAGGCTGGCATGAGTAATATCCTTCTTCAGATAGCAAACTATCTGCAATCAATCTCTCTTACATTTCTGTACTCTTCATCACTTTGAAGAGCAGCATATAAGAAGTGTAATGGAAAGTACTTTAGGAAAGTGATCCTTGTTGCAAGAGAATAACAACCTCTGTTGATTTGACAAAGTTGGAACTTTATTCCGCGTAGCAGCTGTATGTAAGAATGTCCTAACTGGATAGTTAAGAGAGGAGGAAAAATATATTTTTTTAAAGTATGCTTTGAGCAAAAACATGGAGAGGTGACTCAATTTCCTCTTGGAAGAAAGAGGTTAGCTCCTTTAGGAGCTGAATTAGTTGAATCCCACTGGGTGCTTATGAACGCCATCGGTGAGTTGCTGTGTAGAGTTTGTCCACTAGATGGAGCTGGCTTTGTGACAGCCTTGACAGCAGATGATCTGCATTTAGCGTATTTGGTGCGTAAGCGATGATGAAGGCCAGGAGATAGGATATTGTTTGGTTCTGGTTTTGTTTTTGGTTGCTTGAGAGGAGGCTGGAAGTAAAGTACAGTACAAAGTTCAAAAGGCTTTCTTCGTGAATACACCATATATACAAAGAGTGTACAACTTGGGTGCTCTTGGTGTTCCTTCTGGGAAAGGCTTGTTTTCTTAAAGATTTGCTATGGACTTTTGGGGCTTAAAACATTTTCTTTACTAGAAGAGGAATTTGTAGAAAAGGCAGGGAAAGAAAATCTGCAAACTCAGGGATGAAGTACCCTTTGTTGCACTTTGCTCTCATGGGATCAGTGAACGTTCTGCAAGGCTTAATGTTGCAGCCCTCGGAAAGTCTATGAGGACCTTTGAATAGGAAATTACTAGAGAGCATCTAGATTTACTTTGTGACCGTGTGATTCATTTAACAACTACATTGATTTATTAACAGCTATAGCAGAAAAGTCATAAAATCAGGTGTGATTCATTAACTTGCTTAGCAGCAGAGATTCTAGCCCAATTGTAGCCCTAAGTCAAGGACAACCCTTGATATATAATGGAAAAGTAAAAGTCATACGCATAGGATGATCATTTGTCTTAAAGATACCTTTCTCCTGCTATCTTTTCTGTATGAATAAGGTTGTGATGTTGGAAAAACAGAGGGAGAGGGGTCCCAAATCATTGAAGCTTTACAGATGAAAATGTTCATTGTTCATTTATGCCTGGGGTATCAGTGTCCAATTGACTTCACAATAGCTATCTGCAGGTCTGTTGATTCCAGAGGCCAACCTTATGACATACTCTTGTTAAGAGAACATTGACTAATCCTTGGTACATTTCTTCCCAAGCTCAAGAAGCCTTTAGTGCTTCTCTGGAAAATGAAGCCTGGTTCTAAAACTGGCTGAAATGGTGAGAAATGATATCTAACGACTGAAGGGTAATAATAGGGGAAATCTGATCTAGGTTCTCGAAGCAACATGTTCTCCTGGGTCAAGGTCAAGTCCACCTTCAGCTATGTGTGGTTTTGTTTTTAGAGCTGATGTCTTAAATTAGATGTCCCTTGGAGATTAGATCCTCAGCATAAGCTCACACTATTCCAATTTCTCTTAAATTGTGCACCACTTAGGAAACTTTTTTTTTAATGTAAAACAAGAGAGAACTGAAATAGGAGAAATACTATTATGTTAATCACAACAGCGTCCCCCTCATTAAGACAGCAGTTAAAATTAAAACAGCTACAGAAATTTAACTAACATTGTTTGTACTGGCAGATCCCCCAGTCCAAATAGTGGGGCGAGATGAGCTGCAAACACACCACCATTGTTTGGTTTCTGAAGACCTGGTGCTCTCGATAACATTGTCTTGCCCCAAAGGAGAGGTGAAGTGGTACAAGGATGGGGAAAAACTGCAGGACACGGAACGTGTGTGGTTGGAACAAGATGGAACACGACATTCATTGGTGATTTCAGCAGTGGAAATGTCTGATGCTGGGGAATATCTGTGCGACAGTGGTGATGATAGCCTTATCTTCTATGTCATGATAGAAGGTAATGTCTGAGGGTGGGGTGTGGGTGGAAGGAAAGGGCACTTATGAACAAGTTCCTCGTATGAAAAAAATATATTATTTATGAAGCAAGAATGACAAGGGTAACATGGAAAGAGCATTATGTTCCCGCTTCCAGATTAGTTCAATACTATTTCAGTAATCCATATTCAGCACAGGAAATAAAGGATTCAATACAAACTTGTTCTTCCACTTACATTTGAAGAAGGTCAGCTTATTCACAGTCCCTAGCTTTGTCTCTCCTTTTTGGCAACAAGAGTTGTGGCTGTTATTTTGTGAATGGAGTCTTAGAGGGTTTCTCATTATTCATAAACAGGAAACTGCATGTTTTGGCTACTTAAAGTCAATATGATTTAACATATTTTCAGAACCATGACTATACATTTGTTTTATTTGCTTATAAATTGTTTATAGTGCTTCAATTGAAGAAGACTTTTAAGAGGTAATTAGTCTTCGCAGAGTTGCATTTCCAGCACTTTCTGAAATCCCACTAATAAAACACAGTGTTATCATTCAATGCAGAGCTTAAGATGGGCTTTGTTTCTGCTGATATTTGGAGTAATTACTAGGCTATAAGGGTTGTTTATAAAAGAAAGTCAAAATTTAGCATCAAGAAACGCTGGGTATTACTAAGATACATCAAGAACAGTAGCTACACACCACCTTCCTTATCTAATACAAATTCTTCCACTTTTATTTGTTGTGGGAAAAAGTTACACAGTTTATCTAGGACATGGCTGTGGTCGTTGACTTGCCACGAGGGCAATATTGTCTCCAGCATTACAGATGTCTGTGTCCTTTGCACACCAGTTCCCCTTTGCTCTGAAGTGACACCTAGGGGAATGTCTTCCTGCCCTGAAGCTTTTTTTGAAGGGGGTGGAGGGGAAGCTGTCCATTTAAAAGACTCTAATGCTAAATCTTGAATTTAACATTCCCGGGTGGGGGAAGTAAGGCAAGCAAGCTACATATTTTTAGAGCCTGAAATAAATGACTTTCAAGATCAGGCCCATTTGTCTGGTCAGCTACAGGACACTGATATTTTGTGAAGACTGACTAGAGGCAGCTTATGCCATTCAGCTGGCTGCCAAAAGTTGCATGGGCCCTGTTTTATGACAGTGTTTTCTTTTTCTTGGTTTCCAAGAGCCTCCCATCTCCATCGTGGGAAATGCAGGGATGCCAGAGCGATGCTCCTTGGCAACTGGAGAAGATTTAATCTTGGCTTGCGAGACATCTTCACCTACGGCTGCTGTGCGATGGCTCCGGAATGGCAAGGAGCTAGTGGGAGCGGCCAAGCGTATTCGCATAGAGGCCACTGGAAGGCACCATCAACTCACCATCCATAGTGTCACCCCAGGGGATTCAGGCTCTTATGTGTGTGATGCAGGCACAGACCAGAGGGCGACTACCGTAGAAGTAGCAGGTGAGAGTGGTTCAAGGGGGGAGAAGGGTTGAAAGCACAGGAAGGCACAAAAATGTAATGTATGGGGAACAAACTGGTGTAGAGTAATGGCTGAATCTGAGATATTGAGCAAGACATTATTGGTTCAATATTGAATATCGTATTCAATATTAGTATTGATTATTGAATAGAATTCAATATTGAATATTTTCAATATTGAATGGTATTCAATATTCTCCTCATTTCAGAATTTATAACATAGAGAAGCCATGCTACACGGCTGTTCCGCGAGCTGCACTGGTGCCAGTTTGCTTCCGGATGCAATTCAAAGTGTTGATTATTATCTATAAAGTCCTGCCTGGCATGGGTCCAGGTTACTTGAGGAACAGTCTTAGCCCAATGAGACAGGACCACCCTACCCTGCTGGCAGAGGAGGCATGTGGCAGATCCCATTGGCCAAGGAATTCTGACTGGTGGGGTCTAGGAGAAAAGCCTCCTCTGCCATGATTCCTGCCTTTTAGCAATTTCCAACCTTTCTGGCTCAGCAGACTGGCGGAGGTGATAGTGGCGGGGTAGGGGGTAGAGGGGACAGTTTTGCGTGTATGTGTGCTACTTTAACAAATACAGCTTTGCGCGCACACCTTTTCCACAGCCTGGTTCCAAATGGGCTGTGGCTGTTGGGTTTTGGGGTCCCCTGAATCTTGCCTCTCAGAGTAAGATCTGCCCCATCATCCTGACCTTCCGTAAGGGCCTGAAGACCTGGTTCTGCTAGTTGACCTCATGGGGAATGTGGTTGATGGACCAACAGAAGAGCCCACATCTCCTCATACATTTTGCTCCCTCCCCTCCCACCTTTGAATCATAATTTGTATCCGTGGCGGCACAGTGGTTAGAGTGCAGCACTGCCTGCAGTTTGACAGGTGGAATCTCACCAGGCTCAAGGTTGACTCAGCCTTCCATCCTTCCAAGGTGGGTAAAATGAGGTCCCAGATTGTTGGGGAAAATATGCTGACTCTGTAAACAGCTTAGAGAGGGCTGTAAAAACACTGTGAAACAGTATATAAGCCTAAGTGGTATTGCTCTTTTATTGTTATTAGAGAGATTTACATTTATGGTTTTACTGCTTTAAAATTGTAAGCTGCCCAGAGTTGCATGCAGCAAAATGGGAAGCAAACAAATAATAAAATAAATAATATTTCATCCTCAACCCAGCTGACAGTAGTAGGGCAATAATGGCCATCCGATGGCTGTAAAGATGACTGACAAAGTATAGGTAATCCTCAACTTACAACCATTCGTTTAACGGCCATTTGCAGTTTTGATGATGCTGAAAAAGTGACTTACAACTGGTCCTCACTGTCAAAGCGTCTCCACGGTCCCATGATCAAAATTTGGGAGCTTGGCAACCAGGATCTATTTGTGATGATTGTAGTGTCCCAGAGTCATGTGATCCCCATTTGCAACCTTCCCGGGGTACTTCTAACAAACAAAGTCAATAGGAGAAGCTGAATTCACTTAATAACTATGGCAAAAAATAAATAAATTAATTATAAAATCAGACACAATTTACTTAAGGACTGCAGCCCTTACAGATGGAATATTTGTTCCCAGTTGTGGTTGTAAGTAAAGGATTACCTGTATGTATTTATATGTCCTCTAACTATGGTTCAAAGATAACTTGGTATTTTTTCTTTATGTCCTCATGATACTGTCTTTGTCTCTTCTCTATCCCATAGCTAAGATGTCTAACACCATTTTTAATGGATCTGATGTGTTTTCTATCATCTCCTATCATGAGACTTGCTATATGCCGACTCTGTAAATCACTTAGAGAGGGTAGTAAAGCTCAATGAAACAGTATATAAGTCTAAATGCTATTGCTGTCAGCATGATTTCTGTTGCTCTGGCAGCAATGGCCTTGGGTGAAGCTGCCAGAAGGGGGCTTGGGACCATTCCTCCGCAGTAGTTTACTTAAGTAGGATTAACATTTGATTGATTATGTCATCACACACATATAATCATCCCCCCGCCACCTTACCTGCCCCCCATCGCAGACAAGTTCTGAATTCCTTTGGAGATCGTGTCTTGTAGGAGGATTTCCCATCATCACATCCAGAAAAATTTAGTAATTGGAATAGGGCACACAACAAATGAAGGGAACAAGCTGGCCCTTTGCCTGCACTCCATTGACTGTAACTTGGCCACATTCTTAGGTTACTAAGACTTATGTGCTTTTGGCCTGTAATTCATCTTCTGACTGAAAGCAAGATATACTGTACAGACTTTGAAAGAAATTGTGGGGGAAGCACCAGGACAGACGCTTTGAGGAGAAGCAGAAAATAACTCATCAGTCCTTGCCAAAAGATGAGGTGGCGGCAGAGACAAGCAGCATCTTTTTGCATCTAGGCTTAAATTCTTAATTAAAAGCTGTTTGCTTCTGGAGATTATGCAGAGGAAAAGGAGTAGCAGTTGTGGTCTGCCACTGGTAATGGAAATGTACTCAGTTTCCCCAAAGTAATATGAAGAAGTATTAAGAAGAGACTGGAAATCCTTGTATTCCATATTTCCAGTCCTCCTCTTCCTCCTCCTCTTACATAGTATAAAAATAAATAACATTGCTTATTTTTTAGCATGTGGTAATAATTAACAGAAGGAACTGCCATTGATGTTGATGCCACCTGGATATGTTGAATTAATATTAAGATGATTTCAATTCTTTTCCAAAATGGTAATAAAATAAGTGTCCAAAAAGAAAAGATGTAGCTGTAATTCATATAATTCTCTTTTTACGGTTTCAGAAAGGTTTATAAGATATTGTACTTCAATGGTAGCACAATTTTTTAAAAAAATTTCTTTTAGGACAGGGAACATATCCAGTTTTGCTTAACTGGGAACTCTTTTTTCCTCTTAGCACCCCCTGTGTGCATTGTGAATAAGGATGATACCCGGGAGCCCATTGAAGTCCAGGAAGGAGAGAATGTGACGTTGGTTGCCCAACTTTCTCAAGAGAAGACCTGTGTTCAGTGGCTCAAGAATAGGCAGCCACTGTGTCCTGGGCCACGAATGATTATGAGCAGTGAGGGGCTGGTCCATAGCCTAACCATTCAACAATCAGAGCCATGTGATTGTGGCACATTTACCTGCAATACTGGAGATGATGAAATGCATTACACAATAAATGTACAAGGTAAGAATACCAGGGGTGGGATTCAGCCAGTTCGGACCAGTTCAGGCGAACCAGATGTTAATTTTAATCTGGTTTGCTGAACCGGTAGTTGAAAGGCCTGGCTTACCCCACCCACCCTCCCCTCCCCTCCCAGGAGTCTCCACGCAGCCCGTGTTGGATGCCAGGTAAGTGCAGGGCCCGCACAGAGGCTCTGGGAGGGCGACAAATGGGCCTACTGGAAGTCCAGAAACTGGCCCATTTCTGGCCTCCGGAGGCCCTCCGGAGCCCAGGGGCCTGTTTTCACCCTCCTGGAGGCTCGAGAATAGCCTCCAGAGCCTGGGGAGGGTGAAACCCCTCCCTGCTGTAATGCAGGAAGCTGACTAGGCCACACCCCCATGGCTACACCTAGCAACTGGGCAGAGAACCAGTTGCTAAAAATTTTCAATCCCACCCCTGAAGAATACCCGTCTTAATTTCAAGCCAGATGCTCTAGTGTCAGAGCTTTTTCTGTCGTTCTTCCATCCTTGGAAGACTAACATAGCAGCCTGGTTCTAGGTTGTGTATGTTACAAGGGATTGTGGAGTTCATAGAATGGAATGAGAGGCCTTAGAAAAGGGGAAGAATACTTGAGGTAATGTAATGAGAGGAACATGAGTTTGAGTGTGCGATGAAATACAGGATGGTCCTTGTGGGGTGGACAGGGAGGAAAATGCTGGGCTTCACCATTCCTTAAATATTGTAATTTCTGAAATTCACACTTATGAAGTTCTTTGCCTGCCTGGAACTTGGAGGCTTTTTCTTGAAGGTTCATTCTTCTCTGCATATTACATATGCTCATAGACTGAGCTCCTGCTACTATCCTCAAGTTTGTAGTAGTAATTGGTTTGGCATCTCTTGGATATTTGCCTTTCTCTTTAAATGTGTTTCTATTCTTACTAAATGTACTTATTTTTACTTTGTCTTGTGCTCATCTGCTTATGGTTTATCTTGTTTCACTGAAGCCTGTTAAAGTAGTGATTTATGGAGATGAGAGATTCTGGGGTATCCTTAGCCCGCATAGCCTTTCTATAATTGCTAACATTGTCAAGCTTACCTTCTCCCATTGACATGAACTCTGCCTATTATGCCAGGAGAGGAATGTGTTGTATGTGCCTGTTTATGTTTCCAGAGCTTTGTATAATAGACTTCTAAAAGCTACTCTTCTCACTGAAGAGCAACCCTTCAAGAGCAGGTATTGAAGGCTCCTGATTCAGGATTTACTGTACCTTGAAGACACTGTGTCCATCCCTCTATTTATATCTTAGGCAACAACCAACATGCCCAAGGCAGCCTCAGAAGAAATCATTAACAATGGACTTGGAGCATGACATTCTTGTCTCTGATACTGGGGAAGACTCTGGACTTCTGCAGTTGTTTAAGAGACCTGTTCCATACAGAATCTGCATGATTATTGTTCCTCCATCTTTCCTGATTTTGGCTTAGATTAGCAGTTCTTCTTTCTCCATCCTAACAGCCATGGCTTCCCTTCCCCTCCCCCCCAAAAAAAATTCTTATGTCCATCATGGTGACAAATTTTCACTTGCAGGGTATCGCCTGTCCATGCAGGGACAATTGACTCATTATTGGTGCATCCTTAGAGCCACAGTGCTGCAATGGTTAGAATGGAGTACTGCAGGCTACTTCTGCTGTCTGCTGGCTGCCTGCAATTTAGCAGTTCGAATCTCATCAGCTTAAGGTTAACTCAGCCTTCCCTCTTTCCATGGTGAGTAAAATGAGGACCCAGATTGTAGGGGGCAATATGCTGACTCTGTAAACTGCTTAGAGAGGGCTGTAAAGCACTGTGAAGTGGTATATAAGTCCAAGTGCTATTGCTAGTGCTATCCTATTTGAAATGGGCAATATATTCTTGATTAGCTGCAGACTTCAGAGCAACATCAAGGAAGTTTATTTAATCTCCTCCTAGGGGATACAGTTCATTGGATACGAGGAAGGACAGAACTTTTCTCATTGACAAGCACACATTTTTGCCAGTATCTCATGGATACTGTCGCCTGCCAGATGCATACTTCGACAACCCTTCAATTGCTTGGACATATAGCAACGCAGCTACTTTTGTCACCGTGTTCACCCTCTTGCATCCATTACAACTCTGATACTTTGCACTTTATCCCGGAGGGGCAGACATTCAGAGAATATAGCTGTGTGTCTTATCAAATTATTCTATATAAAACACTTGCGATCCTCACCGTGTACTGTCTTTCCATGCAGTGGATTAACTTTAATATAGCTACGGATATACCTCATGGGTAGCTAACTACTTTCTTCTGGTTTAGATCCATTTCATGTTTCATGAAATACTTGGCTTTAGTTTTACTCATATCTCTGCCGGTACCAACATGTCATTGTTCCTGTTTGTGCTAATGCAGAAGCCGCTTGAACTGATGGCTACTTTTGCTGTTTGTGGTGAAACCCTGCATTCTTAGCAGCTGTAACTTCAGGCCAATGGTGGGTTTCAAATTTTTTTAGAACCTCTTCTGTAGGGGTGGCCTGCTTTGTGGGAGTGGCTTGCCGACCATGTGACTGGGTGGGAGTGGCTTGCCAGCCATGTGACTGGGTGGGCATGGCCAACTTGTAAAATGTGGTGAAACTCACTTAACAACGCTCTTGCTTAGCAACCAAAATGTTGGCTCAGAATCTCTGGCATTTGAAGCACGCAAGTCTTAAAGCTGTCAAGTTACCAGACCCTTGCACCCCTAACCCTTTAGAAAAAAAACCCCAGGGGTGTTCAACTTGACAGCTTTAAGACTTGTGGACTTCAAGTCCCAGAATTCTTCCTCTCGCTCTTCATCTTGATGATGGGCGGACGGGCAGGGGGAAGGAGCTGGAACCGGTTCTAAACGGCACTGTAGATTTGTGGAACCTCTTCTATAGAAGAGGTTAGAACTGGCAGGAACCCACCCCTGATACAGACCAATCTGTGATGAGCCTGATAATGAAAACAAGACACCAGGATCTGTCCACCATTTGTTGGCCACTTAAGTTTCCTGGCAGGAACCCACCCCTACTTCAGGCAGATAAAATAGCTGTGCATCCTATGTACAATGTGCAGTGAAGCAAAGAACAAAGTTAGCTTTCCATTTTGATATTTCTTTTCTGCTGAAGTCCTCTTGCTTGAATCAAGATACCTTGCTAGTTCTATCATCACCTCTTTGATCCTGCTGGAATGGACTATGCGTGCTTTGGCTATCTACAAAATGGTTGCTTTTTATTTGTATCAACTGATTGCTTTCTGGGGAAACCAACACCCTTTTGTGAGCTTTCAGGGGCTCAGAAATCTTTACATTTTCTCACTCAGAAACTTTCCAAATGAATTATGGCTGTCATCAGGCTCAGTTATGGTTTAGTTGAGGTTGCTGAGGTTGCTCTAGGAGAGCAGCAACAGCCACTGAAGCTTTTCTTAATCACATTTCCTTGCCCACACTTGGGAACAACTGTCGGCCTTTATCCAACCCAACCTGCTTAATCTTCCACCCTGGAGATATGGGAGGGCTTTTCTGTAAACCGCTACCTTCTCCAGATAATAAAGCTGCTATTATGTCTGGCTCATGCGTTAGTCACAGAGACCATGATAAAGAGCTAATTCTTTATCATTTTGAACTGGGGTTTCTTTAGTGGTCATATGTGAATGTACATTACCCATCCCCATTTAGTGCAGATGGCATGTATGACACCTATCTGTTTTGAGGATTGCTTTGTTGATCTTAGAAACAAGAGATTAGCAGGAGTCACTCCTATGAGTATGTGTGGTATGCTGAGTGGGGTGAATACCCCTCACCAGAATCTTTAACTTCTGAAATATTCCAATGGACCAGGAAGAGGAGGGAGGGAGATGTGGAGAGGAAGAGGGAAGAGAGGGAGAGGGAGGGAGAGGAGAGAGGGGAAGGAAGGAGAGAGGGGGAGAGAGAGGAGGAAAGGGGAGAGGGAGAGGAGTGGGTGGGAGGGAGAGAGGGAGAGGGAGGAGGGAGGGGGAGAAAGGGGGAAGAGGAGAGAGGGGGAGGGAGAGATGAGAGGAGAGGAGAGAGGGAGAGGGGGAGAGGGGAGGGAGAGAGGGGGGAGGGGGAGGGGAGAGGAAGGGGGAAAGAGAGAGAAGCAGTTTCTGTGGTCACAATGGGGTGTGTGGATCAGAGGCTTAGCTGAGTGTTCCTTGCTTTCTTCAAGCCTCTCTGCTCTATTTCTCTTATTCTAGAGGCCCCGGTGCTGTTTGTGTCAAAATCACAGCATCCAGAGAAGGTGCTGGTCCTGGAGGGGAGCAGTGCAGTGCTGTCAGCCATCGTCTCCAAGGAGTCGTCCGTGGTCAGCTGGAACGGACCCCGAGGGAACCTTGTGGCAGGGGAACACTGCCAGTTACGGAGAGAAGGACGGGTCCACAGCCTCTTGCTGAGTAATGTAGGCAAAGCAGATGCCGGAGAGTACACCTGCCATTCTTCTCATGATCAGCTGCATTTTGAGCTTAGTGTGAAAGGTAAGAGATCTGTGCAGAGGCTGTTCACTGTCTTGGCAAGTCAAGAGGTAATCAGATATGGGCCTACAGTAATGGTCTTGGGTAGGGTGCCATATTTGGTCTTTGGTAGTGCACCAAAGACTACGCTCCGCAAAGCAGGAGATGGGAGCCATACTCAATTTAGTTTTTCTTCTTGGTTATCAGTTTGGGAGACTTTCAGAGGCCATGGCCAATGGTTTAGGCAACACCTGTGATCCTAGGGTATGTTTATATTATGGAATACCTTAATAGATAAAATACAGCCTGCTCAAGATGGATGACCACGGTCAAAAAGAAATGAATTTTTATGTTACATTAAAACAAGGGTTTTGACATGCGGGGGGACCTTTGGTTACAGTCAGGCATGGGGTGAGCTATACTGGTCAAACTTTTCCTGGCAACATAATCACAAAAGGAGCCTATCAAACTATGTCCCTGCTGTACCTTCTGTCTCTTCAGCTTGATTGACTATGGCCGTTATAGAGAACCTATGGCACGCATGCTACAAGTGGCATGCAGAACGCTCTCTGCGAGCACACCAGCTGTCGCCCCAGCCCAGCTCCACCATGTATGCGTGCGTGCCTCCCACTGGTTTTTTGGTCTCTGCCGTGCAGGCAGGGGTTTTTTGCCGGGGGTTGCACGTGCATGCCCCTCCCACACCATTTTGGGCCAGGAAGGCCTGCACATCTGCAAACATCTGCAAGAAAACAAGGGCACGGGGGCGCCATGCGAGGCCCTACTGCGCCCCGTTTTGGGCCTGGAGAGCCTCCTGCAGCAACCTGGAAGACAAAAATGGGTGTTGGGGTGGGGCACATAGGTGGAGGCAGGGTGCATACGCAGGGGGCGCTCGTATTGCATTTTGGGGTGTGTGTTTTGGATACTCAGTACCAAAAAGGTTAGCCATCACTGCACTGGACTATGGAGACCGTAGACCTTCTAACAGACTGACTGGCTTTGTTTGCAAGAGGGGGGCCTACAATCATGCAGCAAACTTTGTCTGCAGGATTGAAGCTTTAAGCTTAATTTCCCAACCTCTGATGTGTTGCTCAAGCAGCTGGGAAGAAGGGAGGGTTTCCTCTTATTTCCTCAGTAGTTCTTTCCATAAAAATGGGTGGTTTTTGTTTTTGTTTTAAATAGCCTGTTATTTTCAGTAAGGGAACTATTGGCAGTTATTAGCCATGAGAGCTAAATAGACCATTTGTGTGTAGAGGCAATATATTTTTGATTGGCATATGCTTGTGGTCAAGCAGTGGGACAGCTTTATTGTCTATGAGAGACTATAGATGTGTCTGCCTGGTCACTGTTGAAAATATAACACAGGGCGAAACAAACCCCTGCCTGATTCAGTAAGATAGTTAAAATGATCCCAGGTTGCAGAAGCAGGGAAATACTCTTTCCTGAAACTTCATTGTGCCAGGCAAAATAAATAGGTCTAAGCCTGTATTGTGGTCCGCTGGCAGCCTGAAGAGCTGGCAGCGGAGTTGGACAGTGAGGAGGTTGGGGAGGAACATGGGTCAGTCCTGGAGGCTGGGGAAGGCTCGAACTATGGCTCGCTGTCAGAGGCAGAGAGGGGGCCAGGGCCATCTGGGAGTTATGTGCTGCCTCCGGAGCCTCCAGAGTGAGACATCAGCGAGGCAGAGGAACAGGTTCCTCCTGTTCCCTGTGCGCGCATGCACAGAGCTGCCAGAAGGCAAGAACAGTTAAGACAGAAGGGCTGACTCGGGAATAAGGTTTGGAGGTGATTGGCCCCTCCCATAGGACATAAAGGAGGAGCAAAGGCACGTGAGCCTTTGTAGGAAGCAACTTGGTTCATGCTGGTCAATTTACCTTCTGAAGCTCCGTTTTGACTCTTTGTTCTGTGTGGACTTGCCAAGCTGATTGCCTATAAGTCTTTGGCAGCGTTTCAAGGAAGATAAAGGTGGGTGCTTATCAGCCTTATCTCGAAAGACTTTGGCAGACTACTGTCGGACTCTTTACAACTATTTGTGTCTCCTTACCAGCAGTGAATGAACATAATTCACAGCCTTTGAGATACAAAGAGGGTTTGGGGGACTAAGCGTGTGCTTTTTACTGTATCAGGAAGCCTAGGTCAGAACAGCCTGAGAGGAATAGAGCCATGGCCCTTGGAGTAATTGACTTTGAGAAGAGGCAGCAGGGACTGTCTCCTATTTGGGGACACCTTACTTAGCCATGTTTGAGCCAGAGTAGACCATAGTCATGAGGTCTAGAAGTTTAAAAAGCAAACAAACTAGGAATGTGAAAAACTGCAAAAGTGGCGAGCTGTGGAATATTTGGGATGCATTGAAGATTTCCAGTCTACTCTAAATCCCCAATAATTTGATTGGCTTCTGCCAGTTGCCAAGATCTGATCCTCCTAACCAAACTTTTCTTTACCCACCTCAGAACTACTGGTGAAGTTTGTTCGGGGTCTCTCAGATGTGACAGCGGTGCAGGGTGACACGGTGTTGTTTTGGTGTGAATTGTGCAAAACCAAAGGTGATGTAACATGGCTGAAAGATGGGCAGGAGCTGGAACCCAATGAAGACGTGAAGATCGGAGCAGAGGGACGAGAGCGTTCCTTGACACTCAGCAATGTGAGGACCGAAGATGCTGGCGAATATTCATGTGAAAGCAAAGATGACCGTACTTTGGCTATTCTCACAGTCCAAAGTAAGTTCTTTTTGGAGAAGTTGGAAAGTAGATGCCTTGCATGGAAAACATCTAGTTTCAACTTCTAGTATCTTTAGGTACAACATCACATTAATATAAAGCATCCTTTATTCCCACTTATTAAAAGAAGGCAGAAGTTGTATGAACACATCCAGATCCCATCAAATGAAAGATGAATATTCCAAAATTAGGAAATTGTTCAAGTAATTCTTGTTTCTTGTCTCATAATAGCATGCACATGCTTCCCAGGCTGCAGTGCAATTCTCTTATCCTCTGTGCATTGCTATGCAGATGGTCCTTGACTTATGATTACAATTAGCCCAACATTTTTGTTGCTAAGTGAGACATTTGTTGTGTGAGCTTTACCCCATTTTAACAGCCTTCCTTGCCAAATAAATTAAATTTATTTAATTAATTAATTAAATAATTAAATAAATAAATAAATAAATAAATAAATAAATAAATAAATAAATAAATAATAAGCTTCAGTGCAAAGAGGCAAACCTGTATGTCCTACCTAAGAGATGAATCCCATGGTGATACCACATTGGATGGACTTTGGGGTCTCCTGTTGGATTGGTTGTACGCTAGCAAACTTCATGTAAACTGAGATGGCACCTTTTTCTCAGTCCCTAGGTTGGTGGAGATAATTTCTGAGCTGCATAATTTAACGGTGCTGGAAGGGGATGATGCCATTTTCAAAGTGGTGATATGTCCCGATGATGTCAGGTTGAATTGGCAGCTGAATGGACAAGACGTCGTGAACAGTGAGCGGTTGACCATAACCAAGAATGGGCTATGCCATACCCTCACCCTACGACAATGCCGCTTGAGTGACACCGGCATAGTCATCGTCTGTGCGGAAGGTCTGTCAAGTTCAGGCAGACTCAGTGTGCAAGGTAAGAGGAACGGTGTTGGGCAGAAGTACTGTGCATCAGTGATAGTAATTAGTAATTCTCATTAGTCAGAGTTACAAGGGGGTTATCAGCTGATGCCACGGCTGTGTCCTTTCTTGTCTTCCCAATTCCATGCGAAGAAAATATAAATTTCTTTACTCCAAATGATATCTCTGCTTACTTAGTTTGCATAATTTATGCTGCTCCTTTAGTCATGCAGGGAAGATAATAGAATCCCTTTTGGAAATTCTACTTTGACTTTCCTTTCGTCTTTGAAGATTTATCTAGGCACAGCATGTCGAATTTTCAAAACTTTATCTCCACAGCCCTGCAGGTTCCGAACTTGTATTTTTTTTGCGGGGGGGAGGGGGGGGAATAAAAGCTCTGAGGTTCTGAGTCTTCTGAAATCTATGTTTGTAAACATGCCAGACTGACTCAGGCCTTGGGAAATGGCTAGATCCTGGCTTGTCTTCTCTCTGTAAAGAGGGAGGGATGGTGGCCTGGGAATGCATTCAGGTATCAGCTAGCATTCAACCACTGAGCCTTATTTTCTGCAGAGGCTCAGGTGCTGTTTGTGCGGACGTTGCGTGATTTGGCGGCTGAGGAGGGACAGGATGTCCGCTTGGAAGTGGAGCTGAGCGTGGAGAGTGCGGAGGTGCAGTGGATGAAGCAAGGCATCTTACTGCAGCAGAATCCAAGACACTCCATGGAGGTGCAAGGGCCAAAAAGGGTCCTTACTATCCATCAGATTGAGCTTGCTGACCGAGGCACCTATCGCTGTGAGAGTCTGCATGATCGCACTCAAGCCAGGCTGAGCGTGGAACGTAGGTGTCATTTCTATCCTGATCTTGTTTTCTCTCGCAGTTTTATGTTGTAGAACCTTGGGAGAAAGTCAGTGTAACGTTTTATCTTAGGGGTTTTATTTTCCTCCATGACATCTCTGCTGAATGTGAGAACTCCTTTAACAATGATTATCTGAGTATTACCAGTTGCTTAGGAAGCTCTGCTTGCTTTAACCCTTTCTGTAAGCCTAAACATTGATGCGTTCCATATTCAGTTCCTCTGATTCTTATTTTGTTTCCATCCATTTCTTTTCCTTTTCTTCCCAGTGCAGTTAGCGTTTCTTCTCCCTTCCCTTCGCTTCTCCCTTCCCGTCCCTGTTTATGCTGGAAGGAAAGGTAACAGTGTCTGAACCAGGGGTGAAATCCAGCAGGTTCTCACAGGTTCTGGAGAACCGGTAGCGGAAATTTCGAGTAATTCGGAGAACCAGTAGTGGAAATTTTGAGTAGTTCGCAGAACTGGCAAATGCTACCTCTGGCTGGCCCCAGAGTAGGGTGGGAATGGAGATTTTGCAGTATCCTTTCCCCTGCCTACCAAGCCATGCCCACCAAGCCTCACTACGCCCACCAAGCCATGCCCACAGAACTGGTGGTAAAGAAATTTGCACTTCACCACTGGTCTGAACACGTTACTTGCATATTTCTGGGTGTAAGAGTGATTTTTTTCATGAGTAAAATAACTTGGCGTATGCAGATAAGAAATCAATTATTTTAATAAAGTGCACTATTTTACAGATACTTATTTTTAACTAGTAATTCTTAATTCAGTTATTGCAATCTCATTTTTGTCCTATCCTTGTCTTTTTGGAATCTGAACTTTAGCAGTTATATATGTAGTGGCCAAATATAGTAGAAGATACTGCATAAGACTGTTGCCTTTGTTTATCATTTATTTATTTTTACACAATGTTCACTTGAGTTAAATGTGACTCACGGTGACATGTCCACATTACTTGCTTGGCAACAATATGGAAGTGGGTTTGCCATTGCCGCCTGCTGGGATTTTTTTAAAAAAAACATCCCAGTTTACCTCAGAGTCCTGGGATTTCCTCTTGGTCTCCCATTAAATATTAGCCAAGTCCAACCCTGCTTAGCTTTTGTGAGATTCATTAAGATTGCCCTAGTGCTGATAAGTTTCTTATGAGGAAAAATTATCTCGAATTCTAGTTCAACTAGTTCATTCTGATAAATGTGCTGAATCTGTTAAAAACCTTCCACTCTATTTTGCAATAAATGTATGAGGAAAAAGTGAGTGTGGAGTCTACTCAAGTAGCTCAGAGAAACATACAATTTTCTTACTAGTGGGAGTCACAGAAGAAGCATCCTATGATTCTGTATTTGTTGAATTGGAGTCTTAATATTAAATATGCCATTCCTGGTAACTTGCTTTGATTTGAAATAAGCTTTTTTCATGACAAAACTGGATCTATCAGACTTTTCTTCCTCTCCAGCCCGGAAGGTGACAGTGAAGAAACCACTATCAGATGTGGAGACATTGGAAAAGGAGACAGTGACATTTGAGCTTGAGCTTTCTCACCCCAATGTATTGGGGGTCTGGACGCGTGACGGCATCCGTGTGAAGCCTAGTTCCACCTGCCAAATGAGTGCCACTGGTTGTGTGCACAGCCTGACGCTGCAAAGGCTCATGCTAGATGACACAGGGACTGTGGCCTTCACTGCGGATACTGTGCGGAGCTGTGCGCGCCTTACGGTCCGAGGTACTGGACTAGTGGAGGGAGGACTGAGGAAAGGCAACCTTGGTGCTGGAAATAAAGTAGGAAAAAGCAGTGCCATCATGCCCAGATTGTAACATCCTTACATCCTTTAGCTGGCCATTGCAGGAAGCAGAATGCTAGACTAGATGCTCTTTGGGTTATTCCTATTTTTCTAACAGATTTAATGTCCAAAATTCAATGTACCTGCAGAGCAGAGCAGTTTTGATAGCAAGAGCAGCATGAGAAAACTGGGCATGGGAAGTACGACAGGTACTGTAGATAAATTGGTGTCTGTTAGATAAATTGGTGTAACTGAGGATAAGGGATGCAAACTGGTGTGGTTTGGCTAAGTACCATCCCTTGAAGACGTTTAATCTTTTTAGTCTCCAAAATAGTGCATCATCAACCTACTTGCAACTGTATTTAGAGCCGCGCTGGCGCAGTGGGTTAGAATGCAGTATTGCAGGCTAATTCTGCCAACTGCCAACAGTTCAAATCTCACCAAGCTCAAGGTTGACTCAAACTTCCATCCTTCCAAGGTCGGTAAAATGAGGACCCAGATTGTTGTGGGCAATATGCTGACTCTGTAAACCGCTTAGAGAAGGCTGTAAAGCACTGTGAAACAGTATATAAGTGCTATTGCTGTTGCTATCTCTGTCCTTGTAGAGCCACCAATTACAATGCTGCGCTTGCCCCAGGACTTGGGAATTCCCGAGACAGGCTCAGCTACCTTTGAGTGTGAGCTGTCCCGACCCCTGGCTGAGGTGAAGTGGTACAAGGTGAGGGTATTACCTCTTATCAACATCCCCATTTCTTTGATCTTCTCTATAACTGCAGGAACGGGCTGTCCTGAAAAGTCCTCCTGATTTATTCAAGGGAACATTCTTGATTAATACGATCTCCATCTTCCCTCACTCCCCTCTGTGTCCTCAGAACCACCCGAGAGCTTCCCTTTCTCCCCCTTTCCTTTCTCAGAGCTAAAACAGACCCTGTTCTCTATGTCTTTCATTCTCACAGGATGGCAAGGAGATCCAGGTGAGCCCCAACTGCCGCATATATTCAGTGGGGCGTCGGCGTCTCCTGCAGCTCAACCATTGCAGCCTTGAAGATGCTGGCGAATATATGTGTGATGCCGGTGATTGCCATGCCTCTGCCAAACTGAGAATCTTTGGTATGGATGACTTGGGTTATGGATAAGAGCAGAAATGGAGTGGATGGTGTGGGGAGCGGGAAAGGCTTGGGATGGAGCTCCCCATACAAAGCATGCTCACTTGTCATGTTCTGGATGAGGGCAAGGCCCCTTTTGCTTCCCTGACTTTTGCCTCCAGTGGCTGGAGCAGGCTGGTGAACATCCAATGCACAGTGCACTATAGTGAGTCAAATTTGCAAGGCTTCTATAGAAAGCTAGATGGGAAATGAGAGCCAATGAATATTTAAGTGGGTTTTAGAGGAGAGACGTAATGCATGGTTACTAGCCCACTCACTAGATAGCATCTCCATGTTTATGCTTGAAAGGGCAATTTCATAATGAATAAAAAGGAATACGGCTTCCTGGAAATATCTGCCTGGCCATTCTTGGAAACAGGCTATGAAATAAGGATAATTTTGGACATTTACTATCAGAGAGAGCAATCTAACTGAATACTTGTTGCTGAACATCAGTGTTGCTAGAGAGCTGTTTTTCTCCTATCCTGCTTGGGGCTTCTTAAAAGTAGCTGGTTGGCCATTAAGAAAAGCAGAACGGGCAGTAGATGAATGTTTCTCTTGATCCAGCAGGAATGATAGAAGGAGAACTATATTAGGCTATACCAGCCCAAAATAAGGAGGAGTTTGACAGCACTTTTTCCCCACCAACATATTTTAATAAAAAGCATAGCTTTTGTGTACTGCTGTTCATTTGATCGAGGCATGATGGCTCAGTGATTAAAGACATTGAGTTTGTGGGCTGACCACCCATGTTCAAGAACCAATTTCTTGAAGGGGGGGCATTACATGCCCCAGCTCCTGCCTAACATGTTTTCCCAAAATTAAGACAGGGTCTTATTTTCTTTTGACCTCCAAAATAAGCGCTTGACCTTATTTTCAGGGAGGTCTTATTATTTCTGAAGTGAAAGAGGGGGAGAGCATGGTCACTTCATAGCTGCTGCTGTATTGCAATATTTTGGGGGAGGGCTTATTTTGGGGAGAGGGCTTATTTTAGTGCATGCACTCAAAAGCCCGATTGGGCTTATTATCCATGGAGGTCTTATTTTCAGGGAAACCGGGTACCTAGCATGCACATGCAAGTAGTTAATATATATCACTTTGGTGTGAAGGTAGCAGTGTTCATGTATCTTCGGTATATAGTCACATAAGTGTCTTTGGACAATGCCAGCTCCCTTGGCCAAGAAATGGAGATGAACATAGTGCCCTAGAATTGGACACAGCTGACATGGGAACCTTTACTTTTAGCTTCCTCTCTTCATCAGATGCATGGGCTGATTGTTAAACTGATGGAGGATTTAAACATTCTTGTAGGATTTTGATGAAGTAAGGGTGAAGAAAGAAAGTGTGGGTATGCAGATGCAGGTTATATGAGAGGGACTACAAGTACCAAATCAATTAGCAATTGTGATGGGTTAAAAATTCATTGTCTTTCATAAGTCCTTCCGAGATAGCCTGTAACCTTTTGATGAATGTGGATTTTTCAGCCTCTCACCCAATAATACTGGCAATGTAGTTTATTATTAAAAACCCATTTTGAACTGTACATTCTGGTGTCCTCAGAGGGTAAAATGATCTGCTATTACTTTCTCCTTGATCCAGCAGAGTCCTTGCTATGTTCTGGTGATTAGATTACAGCTGTAGCTCTTACAATCTTAGATAATATGTTTGTTTCTCATCATGACTTGTGATATATTTTTTATAATTGGCATCTGTTTGTTCTAGTGACAACTGGGGGAGTACCATGATCAAGAGTAGAGGTTTAGGAAATCCACATGAGTCCAAATATCACTTTTGTAAATACCTTTCAATTCTAACTGCGTGGGCTTTCTCGCCCCCCCCCCCAAATAGAACGTCAGGTCCAGATTGTGCGAGAGCTGGAGGATGTCCGTGTGCAGGAGAACGAGAATGCTGTTTTCATATGTGAGGTGTCCCTAGCGGAGGTGAAAGGTGAATGGTATAATAATGGAGAGAGACTCAAAGTCACCAGCACTGTGAAAATACGACAGGAAGGTAAGTGTACCCTTTCATTCTTGCCATGGCAATAGATATGACATTTCCTGATTGGAATACAAGGGGGAAGGTAGATAAGAAGAAAACCACAATTATATTGGACAGTAGATGACAAGAGAAAGGAGGCAACAATCCCATCGGAGACCTTTGTTTGCACAAAATAACATAAACATAGCTAGAGTTAAACTAGGCTTGGATTGTACTTGTGGCATATTGACCCAAACATTCTTATCATTAGTAGGAAATACTGTATGTGGCATGGGTGCAACTAAAGCTGATAACATCTTCTCTGTTGTACTAAAATGTATATGTAAAAACTGTAATAAAATCAACATTGTGCAGTGAAGGTTATGTGAGGCCCATGTAGTGGAGATCAAGGTAGTTGCAACTTGGAATACAAAAAGGATAAATTGTAAAGAACATGAACTGATGAAAGAGAGCAGGTAGAAACTGACCTTAGGGAGTGGAAGAGAACAACGGAGCATTAAGGAGATACAAAAGGCAAATTATCTTTGGGAAAGAGGAAAGTATGAGAATGAAACTCAAAATAACCAACCTTGATTTTGTTTAGCCAGCTTTCAAGACTCTGTTATTCTAACCTACAACAATACAGAGAAAGGAAGGAAGGTAGGTAGGAAGGAAGGAAGGAAATAGGAAACTAAGATAAAGAAATGGGTGTAATATATTAGGCTTTGTGCCAGACTTGAAATGTGCAGATAAAATTTTTGCTTTCCAGTAGGTCATTGAGAAATGAAGAAATCAAATAAAATCTATTGTATATTTGTTGTTTTAGTCCTGTGATGGCGAACCTATGGCACGTGTGCCACAAGTGGCATGGGGAGCCATCTCTGAGGGCACATGTGTGCGCCGGCCAGTTGATTTTTGGCCTTTGAAGAGCCTCCAGAGGGCCGGGGGAGGCAGTTTTCGTCCTCCCCAGGCTTCAGGAGGAGGGAGCATGCGCACATGTGCAGGGGGTATGTGCACAGGGGGTATTGAATTATGGGTGTGGGCACGCGCCCTTGCGCTATCGCACGTATGCACGCTTTTGGCACCCGAGCCAAAAAAGGTTAGCCATCTCTGTTTTAGACAAAGTGAAAAGGTTTGAATTAGGGAATATTATCCACAAATAAGGGGCTTGAAGTTGCTTATTGTAATAGGAGCAATGTATCATGGCAATAATGCCTGCTTCCGAATGAATGGAATACTAACTACACGTTCAACAATACCCAAAGACTAAGACAAGAATGTGTGATGTTCCATCAGTTGTTTCATGTATGGATGGATAAATGCATATGAGTTGTTGGAAGAACTTGAAAATCCATGGCCGTGTCTATGCAGAAAATGCTATGTTGTTGGCTGAGGATCTGAATTATTTGCAGGGAATGTCCTGTATATTGCAAGAAGAAGCACGGTTATTAAAATTAATGTTTCGGAAACATGGATGAATGAGAAAATGGAGTGAATATTTGCAGATTGTAATAAATGGCAAAAGAAATAGAGCATGCTAATGAATTGTGTATCCTGGTTAAAGGTTCCCAAATTGTGTATCCTGGTAAAAGGTAATTTTAAGACGTGCAAATGCTGGTAGAAAAGTAATGACCACTATGTGGTCCGTTGCAAGAAATGAATGTTTGTTGAAAAAAACTGGCTGCGTATGAGAGCATACTTCTGCTCAGTCTTGATCCTGCTCCCCTCATAGGCCTATTTGGGGGGGACAGGACAAAGACCCTGACTGATAAGACTATTCTGCCTAATCAGGTGTACAAACCCTCTTGCAGCCCAAACCAAAGTGGACACAGAGGAAAGTGTCCAAGGAAAAGGCAGGAAATGAATCTGCCTATGAAAAAAAAAATAATTCCAGAAGAATGATAGACCTATTGTTACCACCTTTAATTTATCAGGCAAGATGGAGCCTATAAGCAGATCAACAGATCTTCTTCCTACTTTACCCTGTCCCCCATTCTGTCAACTAAAGGTACTTTTGGAACCATCTTTTCCAACAGGATTTGATCTATTTAAGGCATTTTTCCTAAATGAAGCTGTCAGTCGTGGCTAATTTCTGGGAAGTGAGAGAGATTGAAGCCAGGCAGTATTGCTTCTCTGGGGTGGCCTCCCATAAGGGTTATGATTAGCTTCCCAAATATAGCTTTTCGGAAGCTAGTTAAACCCAAGTTAATTCAGGGGCTAATTGTGGCACCATAGGAGTTTTGTATTTTGACATTAATTTAATATAATTTTAATTTAAATACACCATGCATGTTTCACTGTTGTTTCATAACTGCTACGAACTTGCCAAGAATTTTGAGGTGTGGTCTATACTTAAAGAAAATAAACCAACTAATAAATCTTTTTCCAGTTTCCTGGAAAAATGGCATTTGCTTGGTGTGGCAGAGACCCTTGTAGACCGAAAGGTGTAGGATGGATTGGCGAATAACAGAAAACAATGTGCTGTTTTTTCCAGGAAATACATATTTCCTTGCCAGAAACGAAGACTAAATGGCTGTGTGAGTCAGGTGTCTGGTCTGTTTCACCTCTCCAGTCAAAATACTCATGGAAAGCACTACCCAATAATGGCTGAATGGAGGGTGGTATGTCTGCAGAAACTTAAGTGGCCAACAAATGGTGGACAGATCCTGGGGTCTTGTTTTCATTATCAGACTCATCACAGATTGGTCTGTATCAGGGGTGGGTTCCTGCCAGTTCTAACCTCTTCTATAGAAGAGGTTCCACAAACCTACAGTGCCGTTTAGAACCGGTTCCAGCTCCCTCCCCCCCGCCCGTCTGCACAAGATGAAGAATGAGAGGAGGAATTCTGGGAGTTGAAGTCCACAAGCTGTCAAGTTTGAACACCTCTGGGTTTTTTCTAAAGGGTTAGGGGTGCAAGGGTCTTGTAACTTGACAGCTTTAAGACTTGCGTGCTTCAAATGCCAGAGTTTCTGAGCCAACATTTTGAAAATTTTGAAACCCACCACTGGTCTGTATCATTATGAGACTCATCACAGATTGGACAGCAACTTTTGTATGCAGCAAAAAATAGAAAATACTGCTATGACAGTGAATTAACTAAAGGGCATTCTGAATGCTTTCAGCCGGCCATGGTTGACACAGAAACATTGTTATGAGGATAGGTCCCTTAAAAACAGTTAGCAAAGTGTAAACATGCTATGATATATGTCGGATGACAATTTGCCCACAGATTAAAAACAAATTGAGGAAAATGTCATCTGAGCAAATAACACATTCTCCTACTTCAGATTATAACAATGATAGAAAATATTCTTAAAAGTCTTAACAACCGAGTGTTCCTAAGTACTACTTGTTTTTTTAAAAAAAGCTTAGCTCCGAACCCTTATTATTACAAAAATAATAAGTTCCAAATATACCTGGAGAGAAAGCAAACTGGGGGATAGTGAATATCCTGGGAAAATATTTGAGTGGCTTTTCTTATGCATTCATCCTTTAGAGCAGTGGTCTCCAACCTTGGCAACTTTAAGACCTGTGGACCAGCTTTGCTGGCTGAGGAACTCTGGGAGTTGAAGTCCACAAGTCTTAAAGTTGCCAAGGTTGGAGACCACTGCTTTAGAGGGTAGTTTGGTTGCTTAAGGAATGAAGATAAAGAAATTTAAAAAAAGAGCAATCGATCAAAGAGCCAACTTGAAATTAGTCTCACTGCATTAAATACAAAGTTATTAGTTTCAGTCCTCAGGGTAAGCTCTGAAAAATTAATTCTGCACATTTCAGTGAAGTTAATCAAAATGAAGAAAAACAAGTTTTGGAGGAGGCCATGTTTGCACACCACTTAGAGCACAACAGGATAGCACATCAAATCAGGATATGAATGAGCAAATTCAGACCACACGTAATTTTGCTTGCTGCTACCTCTGCAAGCTTGCATGCGCCTTTTGCTTGGTTCCTGCCTCTTCAAGGCAGGTGATCAAAGGTATTACATCAATGTAGAGTTCATTCACATAGCTTCAAACCTCATATGAATGGGGTACAAATTTCCCTGCTTTCAGTTTTCTGTTTAGTTATTGGAAGAGGACTAAATGAAAGTCATACCCTGTTTCCCTGAAAATAAGACCAATAGGGCTTTTGAGCACATGCTCTAAAATAAGCCCTCCCCCCAAAAATAAGCCCTCCCTGAAAATATTGCAACACAGCAGCAGCCATGAGGTGACCATGCTTGCTGCCTTCTGCACCTCAAAAATAATAAGCCCTCCCCGGAAATAAGACCAAGCACTTATTTCAGGGTCAAACAAAAATAAGACCCTGTCTTATTTTCGGGAAAACACTGTAGTTAAATAACAAAAAGACATGGTTAAAACAAGTCAGGATGCATAGGACAGCCTAATTTTATGTGGTGGCTTCTTATAAAGCACAATTTCTCCCTGAGAATGGCTCCACATCCTATTCTGAACAAACAAACAAACAAAAAACCCTGCATTGTAATTGTTATATGCAAAGCGGACTTGTGATTAAAGAACCCACTGCAATTGCCCTGAAAAACATCATGTTGGCCCTTTCTTAGCTTGTGATTCCTTCTGTCATGGTACTTGGGAATGATCCTGAAAGACAGGAGGCAAGTCACTGAATAGAACACAGGTAAGAAACAGTCCAGCCGCAGAAGCAATGTGGACCTGGCAACGTCTCAGTAGGGACACTCCCTGATTTCTTGGTACAGCAAATTTCGTTGTACAGTAAATGATGCAGAATGGAGTCCTATTTCAAATTCACCAAGAGAGGGATCATGTAACACTGAAGAAAGGGGACGGAGATGGAGAGGATAGGAAAGTGGTTATTGAATGGCAGAGACTCTCTACTTTCAAAGACGTTTTATCCCCTATTAGGTCTATCAGTGATGATAGTGGCTCCCCTCCTGCCCTATGGGAAGAGATATCCGAAGGAAGCCAAGCCTTGCTTTCTATCTAGGAAATTCTCTTTTCAGTCTGCTTGAAGCATTGACCTTGGACTGGCAATGCGGGTGGAAGCATCTGCCCTTCAGCCAAAAAACCCTGCAAGGATGGTGAAAGATGTCTGCTGTAGTTTAGAAAGTAACCTTGATTGGGGGTGGGGGTGAAAGCAGCATCTGCTCATCTTCAGCCTTGGCTTGGAACGCGTCTCCCAATGTAAAATGTTTCTCTTTTCTTTCTGATTAAGCTTACACCTAACTTTCCCTTGGGTGGCTTCCCACCAGTTCTTACTCCGTGCCTTGATTTCAAAACAGCAATGTTGGGGGGGGGGGGACGGACAGGATCACATCATAGGCAATCACTACTGACCTATACAATTGTAGCCTACATTTATTTTATTGCGATAGGAGGGGATCTCCCCCCTCCCCCCGGCTGGGAAAAAAGCAACAAAGGCTGTGTTTTCATCCTTTAAAACAGCTGTTATTTACTAATACAAATGTATCAGTGTTTGCAAACCCAGACAAACCTTTCATTACTTCTGTGAGCAAGATAGAGTCCTTGCTTCCAGCCAACAGTATCCTGGCACCTTCTGTCTTTTTAGGCCCCCTCACTGTCTCTCCTTAACAACGCAGACAACCCTCTTTTTCCTTTCTCCCCCATCACCACAAGGAACCCGCCACTTCTTGCTTCTGAGCTCTGCCCGCCCTGAGGACACAGGCCAGGTCCGTTTTGTGGCCAAGACAGCAGCTTCGGAAGCCAGGCTGGAAGTGGAAGGTAAGGAAGCTACTTCTCTGTTGGGTCCGATGTTAGTTCTCGGGTGAACTGGGTTGACCACAGCAGGCAAAGAAGGAGTTGGTATTTGTGCTGGAAGAGCAGGGTTAGGACTAGAGTTAGGGCAGAGGTGATATTCAGCCAGTTCTGATTGGTTCTGGCAAACTGTAGTGGAAATTTTGAGTAGTTCGGAGTATCGGTAAATACCATCTCTGGCTGGCCAGGCCCTATCTATTCACTGCTTCTCAAGTCCCAGCTGATTGGACTATTAGCAGATCGACTGGGTCTTCTTTTGATGCCCTACACAGGAGAACAAAGCTGTTAGTGTGGTGGGGAGGGAATGAGGATTTTACATTAACCTTCCCCTAGGAGTGGGGAGGGAATGGGGCAGTGGTGCGTTCCTACCAGTTTGGCCCGGTTCAACTGAACCGGAAGTGGTTTGCCGGCCTGGGTTGCCGGAACTGGCCACAACCCAGGCCTCCTATACCTCCAAACCAGTTCCCCAGTTAGCGTGGCATGAGGTTTTTTTTTCATTTTTTAATGTTCTGGGCATGCGCAAACCTGTTTATGGGCAACTGTGCACGTACACGGAGCAAAATTGCGTGTGCACTGAACTGGCAGTAATGTCGGCAGCAACCCACCCCTGGAATGGGGAATTTTGCAGTATCCTTTCCCTACCACGCTAAGCCATGCCACACCCACCAATCCCCGTCCCGCCCAAGCCATGCCCACCAAGCCACGCCCACAGAACCAGTAGTAAAAATTTTTGAATCCTATCACTGGGTTAGGGTAACCTAACCCTAACTCTCTCTTTGCAGGGAAGGGACACTACTAACTATACTTGCCCCCAATCTGCTTTGAGACAGGTGCACTTCAAAAAATCAGTGAGAAGGAGTAGGACAGAAACAGAATTTTGCTTCCTTTGTTCCTATTTTCAGAATTGTTACATTGAAAATGAAGGTCTCTGGGAAGAAAGATTGTGCATTTACAAACGTTATACAATGACAAGGATTGCATGTTTATAGGCAGCTACCAGACCCTGTGCATCCGTGTGCATGAGAGTACACGCATGGAAACTATAAAGATTGGGAAAAACTGCTTGGGAAAGATTATATGTGAACAGAGAGGGAAAAAAACTGAAAACATATTCTGAAACTGCCCTTTCCAGTAATTTGCTTTGCTTTGATAAGTCTATAACTTATATTTATATGCACAGCAATGTTTTCAAGTGAGGGCAGAATTACTCATATTTGTTGAATTTCTATCCCACCACAATATAATAATTCTCAGTGGTTTACTAAGGGATACAGAATTATTCAGAATTAAGAGGGTTGGACTAGAAGGCCTGCAAGGTCCCTTCCAACTCTGTTATTCTGTTCATTATATTTATGTAGCAAAATGAGAAAAATAGTGTCTTGTTGGTATGATGCATCATGATGAAAGGGTTGGAGCTTATGGCATGATTTGCTTTCCTCCTTTTTACAAAAGCCTCATGGTTCTGAGAATGTCTCCGTGTGTGCAACTTATTGAGAATGTATTATAAGGAACCAGAACTCCTTTATTAATTTGCAAAAGTGAGTCAGGGGTCAGGAGGTGAGAAGCCAACTTCTCAGAGCCTTTGGGCCTGCTCTCTCCTACAGCATTGCCAATTCGCATTGTGAAGCCACTGCGGGATAAAACTGTACTGGTGCGTCACAAAGCCACGCTGGAATGCACAGTGTCTCAGGCTCGAGGACGTGTGCGCTGGTTTCGGGGTGACACAGAGATCTATGCTGGGCCAAAGTATGAAATCTGCAACTTGGATTGTTACCGAACTCTGGTTATTCACTGTGTGGATCCTGCAGATGAAGGCCTGTATACCTGTGATGCCCTGGATGATCATTCCACAGCCCGCCTGCTAGTGGAGGGTAAGAGTGTGTGAGTGCAGTGAAGAAACCAACAGGCAGGGGAGATGGCATACTTCAAAGAAGACAATGCTATGGAGAAAGGATTAGCAGGAATTGCTAGCCAGCAACAGACTGAGAATGCCGAAGAGGCAGAAGTGGAACCAGAATTAGAATTAAAAAAATTGTGACCTTTAGCTGCATGGCAGAAAGCCCCTTTTGACAGCTTCTCATGCCCTATTGACTTCACCAACACATTTTAGTGACACTGCCGTAAACCTGGCGTGACTTCTCAAAGTTTGAGAGAACAAATAGATGACAGTTGTAGCAGAAGCCCTAGAACAGGATTGACAACTTTAAATAAATAAATCTCCTCTCCCTCCTGTTTTGCACGATACAGTTTACTTTTCGTTTCAGTCCTCCAAAATAAAAAGCTGTGCAGCCATCAAAAAGTTCCTGGTTTAGAATCTCACACCAGGGTGCTTCTTTTGTTATATGCTCAGCTGAGTTTGCTTTTAATACCTAGATTGAGCTGTCTTGTTCATACAAGAGCAGTAGTCATCCTTTCTTCAGTTTTTCACCTTTGCCTTGTTACTCTAGTTTTAACACAACGGAGTGAGCCACATTGTTGTTGTATTTGTCTGATACTTAAAGCTGGACACTTGCTCATCCATGGCAAATTACCCAACAATCTGTTAGCTCACTTCAGACACGTTCTTTAGAGAGCGGTTACCGTGTCTATAAATTTTTGTTGTTCTCTTCTGTTGCAGCTGAGGGAATCCAGGTGGTCCAACCTCTGAAGAACGTGGAAGTGATGGCTCCCTTTGAGGCGCAGTTTGAGTGTGAAATATCTGCCCCTTCAGACTTCACTCCCCAGTGGAGCCTCAACGGGGAGGAGCTGCAGCCTGGCTTGCAGGTGCAGATGGAGAGTGTGGGACACATCCATAAACTGAGGTTCTGCAGGACTAGTCCTAACATGAGTGGGATGGTGAAGATTACCATTGGTAATGCCCGTTCCAAAGCCCATCTCACAGTGCGAGGTAAATATGTCTAATGGGTTGTTTGGATGGGCTCAGGGAATATGTGGAATTCATTAAACTTTCTTTTTGACGACCCTGTGATAAACCTGGTTGTTAAGGCTAGTCTGAGCCTTGGGAAATAATGTGAGAAATGGATCACATCTTCCATGGCTTGCACATTACCATAGATCTACCCATATTTTTGGAGTATAATACGCACCGGAGGATAAGACGGCCAAGATTTTGAAGAGGCAAATAAAAAAAAAAGTTTTTGCACTCTGCAGACCTCCCAAAACAGCCCGATTTTTGTGAAAACGGGTCCATTTGTTTTTCAAAAAAAAAAGGCGAGTGAATAGCCTTTAGGAGGCTTGTAGAGTGCTCCTGGGGGTGGGATGGGGCAAAAATGAGCAAAAAACAGCCCGTTTTTTTGTGAAAACGGGCCTGTTTTTTGTCAAAAAAAAAAGGGCATGCATAGCCTTTAGGCTTGTAGAATGCTCCTGGGCATTGGGGGGGGGGGACAAAATTGAGCAAAAATCAGGCCGTTTTTCTCTCATTTCTTCCCTCCCCAGCCCCCAGGAGCACTCTATAAGCCTCCTAAAGGCTATGCACTGTCATTTTGGTGAAGGAGGTGGGGTTTCGGGAGGCAAAAAATGCTGTATTCAGTGTATAAGACCCATCCAGATTTTCAGCCTCTTTTTTGAGGGGAAAAAGTGTGTCTTATACTCCAAAAAATACGGTACTTGGAATACTGATTGAAGATGAAAGGGGCCCAACAAAATACTGAATTCAGAGTGATAATCTTTGAATTTGACATTGAACCTAGGTTCCTAGGATTCCTCAATGGTGGCCATGTTAGCTAGAGTTACTGGGAATTATAGTTCAGCAACATCTGGGTAACTATAGATCCCTATCCCTGGGAATATACATTTGAGGGAAGGGGAAGTGGTTGAATGGTTCCTCAGTCATGATAGATTTATTTGTCTAAACCATTGTTTGTTTGTTTTTTTTAAACCAGAGTGCTAGCATCATGAAAGTCCTGAATACAGTGCAGCAAAGTTTAACCTTGCAAAAAGCCAAGGAAACAAGTTAGACGGTTATATGAATAATTGCATACAAAAAGACAAGTCGTCTTCTTCCTCTTTTGCATGACATGGGAACCACATTCTGCTTTGTTAAATGTTCTTAAGTCCTACTTTTAAAAAAATGTTGCGTTTGGTTGATGTGATGATCTGCTGGTCTTGGATCAATGGGGAAAAGACAAAGCACTTGAACTCTTATTACCTCTAACTTTATATATTCTTTAATGGGTCTAATTTAGACCAACTGAATGGCCAATCTACTTTCTTCTCCCCACCCAATAAAACTCACTTCCCCTCACAGATGCATTGAACTTGTGGTGTGTACTATATTCTGTTCTCCCACATTCTTCATATAAAGCTGCAACAGGCTCAACAGAAAGGTTAGGGTATGCCTAGATACACTATATTGCCAAAAGTATTCGCTTATCCATCCAAATAATCAGAATCAGGTGTTCCAATCACTTCCATGGCCACAGGTGTATAAAATCAAGTACCTAGGCATGCAGACTGTTTTTACAAACATTTGTGAAAGAATGGGTAGCTCTCAGGAGCTCAGTGAATTCCGGCATGGAACTATGAAAGGATGCCACCCGTGTAACAAATCCAGTCATGAAATTTCCTCGCTCCTAAATATTCCAGTCAACTGTCAGCTGTATTATAAGAACGTGGAAGTGTTTGGGAATGACAGCAACTCAGCCACGAAGTGGTAGGCCATGTAAACTCGTCCAACATCAGTGTGTGACTTCACAAATGCGCTTCTGGAAGAATGGTCAAAAATTCCCATAAACACACTCCTAAACCTTGTGGACAGCCTTCCCAGAAGAGTTGAAGCTTGTTGTAGCTGTAAAGGGTGGACCGACGTCATATTGAACCCTATGGATTAGGAATGGGATGTCACTTACAGTAAGTTCATAAGCGAGTAAAGGCAGGTAAGTGAATACTTTTGGCAATATAGTGTAGATGCAGTAAATATGTGTGTGCAGTATACCTTTATGTGTATTATTTATATTTCTAAACCCAATTCCTTAAAGAAGATCTGAAATCAAAAAGAGAAAGATATTCCTTTGGAGGAAAAACACACATGGATAATTTAAAGCAATTGTCTGGAGTGTGTTATACCTTTGCCAATAAAGTAGGAAAACTTCAGAACGTCAAGATTGCTCTTTAAATATATCTGCTACAAATATTGTTTTAAGATGTGGGTAGACTTCATTCTCCTTACGAATTAAGCCTTCACTGGGCTCCAGTCCTATCTGCATAGGTAAGTAACATGGCTTGATTCAAGTTTGATGCTTGTAGCACATTCATTGATGGAAGCACTACTCCTAAAAGGCTTTTTTCTTTTACTTGCGCAGCCACAGCCCGGCAGCGTTTGGCACATATACAAAAAGAGAAAGACAAAACAAACAAGAGTGCAAAGTTTCTGGGGTGACAACAGTGATGATCGGTGACAGACACATGCAGTTTCTCAATGGAGAGAAGCCTTGCTGGATCCTTATCTGCCTCCCCTTTTAAAAAATGGCTGATGAATCCTCCCCACCCCTTTCCAGTTTCCTTAAAGTTGGAGATATTGAGAAAGCCCCTAGTCCCAGAGACAACAGTGGAAGTCCAAACTGAAAATGTGGGACCTGCTAACGTTTGTCCGGCAGTGCAGGGGAAACACCTCTCTCTCTCTCTTCTCCACCATTTTTATGAGACTTAGATAGGAAAACATGGTTTGGGCCTAAGGCCCTATTCCCTTTTCTCTCTCCAACTTCTGGATCTGGCAAAACTCTCCAGCCCAACTCTTGGTCAATAATAAATTAATACAAATAACTGTCACAAGACTATGTACATGGGTTCCCCCTCTCCAGCTCCATTACGACCTCACGCTCTTGCCAGCATCAGAAGTGAAAGGGAGGGGGGCATCCAAAAAGGTTTGTTGCCTGGATACCAGTCGCATTTCCGTATCTTCTCCAGTGCCACCACACGCACACAGACTCACACTCACACTTGCATACTTCAACAGTGACAAAGCCCAGCCCAGGTTGTCAAACCCCACCCTCCTCCCCTTCCTTCCTTGAGTCACGCATTTAAACAGAATGCCAGGCACTGGTATGGGCAAGGGGCCCAGGGCCAGAAGGCCCCATTTCCCTGAGCTGGCTAGTTCCCACCAGACTGGAGCGAACTGAGTCATAAGCTTCTACTAACAGTACACCATGGCACCTGCACCCTGAAACAGTCCTTCAGGTCAGTGCATGCAAATACAGTCTGTACAGTCCTTCCTTTTGAGGCCCGCTCCAGAAGTGATGGGTAGGAAAATGTTGTCATTGGGGCTGTTCCACATGAGTAATTCTTTTAATGACCTCCCACTCCCGCAAGTTCTGCATTTCACATTTCTGACTAGGTGTGGATTACAGCCAGATCTTGCTTCAGCCCTTTGCCTCAAGCACCTGCTCAAACTCCTTCCTCACCCCTTGTTGCATGATGGCTTAGAAGCACTAGGAAGAATTCCACTTATGGTTAGCGGTTTGAGAGGTGTTGAAATACATCTGCGCATAGGCTGTAAATACCAGTGAAGAATGTTCTCAGATCCTGGTGGTAACCAAGATGCTAGTTCTAGCCACATGGCTTGGCCCAGGTGACCACAGGAGACAGCACTTGTATTCTGGGGGAAGTGCTGGTCTATACTCTCATGGCAGGACCCGAGCCGGTGGTCAGGGGCACAGTGGAGCCACAGTCATAGTCTATGTCAATAGTAGCATGAGCGTTGGCCAGGAGGCTGTTGAGAGAGGAACCTGTCTGCCGTTCTCGGAAGCTCTGTATGTAGCTCTGGGAAAAGAAAAAAATATTTTTAAATGATTTTTTAAAAAATCATATCCCAATTTCTTGCTGAAATGTTACGACAAGGAAAAACCAGATTTGCTGTCTTGTTCTAAAATGCTTTGGGTAAGTCCAGCTTCATCTCCTGATGTGCTTGGGAGGAGGCATGCATAATCTTGAGCTATCACTAATTATTACAGTACTGCTATCATCTTAAATAGCTGCTAGACGTCTCACTCATTTTACCATTTTAAACAAGTTGCAATATGCTGTATTTAGGTACTGTACTCCAGTAGCAGGAGGGATACAATGGCTTGTCATAAGAATGTTTTTTTTCATCAGCACAGATTACAAAAGTGTCAACAAACTTTGGCTGGCATAATTATGTATATTATTATTAGATGGAAAGCTCGCTACATGTATTTTAATTTGGGGGTAGGGGTTCCTTATGATAACATTATTGGTAAAAAGTAGACATTCCCATATGGTTAAAAATAAATTGTGAAGAGATAGAAAGAGGCTTCTCCATTCCTGTCTTCCAAATGCAACCACCAAAGCCACAGTTGGATTGCATTTTCTCTGAACATCTTTTTACATACACAACTCTTCAACTAGCATGAAGGTATCAATTCATAGGCAGCCAATGGGTCTGAGGCAGGGGTGAAATCAACTTACCTTCACTACTGGTTCGCAAATGTGAGTGCATGCGTCACCTACGCGCATGCGCGCATGCACAGAGTGTCAAAAATGGGACGTGATGACGTCTGGGCAGGTGGGTGGAGCCTCCCACTGCCAGCACTATCGGTTTGCCCGAACCAGATAGAACCAGCTGAATTTCACCACTGATCTGGGATCTTCTCATTTCTGGTTTTTTTCCTTACATCTCAAAATAAATCCCAGCTAAATTGCCGAGGGAGAGGGCAGGAAAGCAGTAGATGCAGAAACGCATCCATGCTGCAAGAAAAGGGTATCGAAAAAGTAAACTAGGAGCACACTGTGAAAATACTTCACAAACAGGATGGTGGAAATTAATAGCAAATTTCCAGCTGAGATTCCTATGGCCCTACTGCTGTGGAGGAAGTCCCTGGCCAGTTACTCACAGGGGAGAGCACATCCCCATCAAATCGGCGCACAGGATTAGGCTTGCGGCGGTAGGCCGGCTCGGGCGGGTGGGCCTTATGTTGCAGGTGGGGGTGAGGATGTGGCCGCTTTTTCTTCTTTTCTTTCCGCTCTTCCCGCTGCTTGATCCGCATCAATTGCACACGACGCTGCTGTCGACTGATAATCACTATGGGGGAAGAAGAGCGTGGCGTGAGACCCCACAGGACAAAGGGCTGGCTCCCAATGAGGGAGTGCAGCCATATTGAAACTTCTTTATTGTGGATTTCTTTTTTAAATGAAAAAAGCAGAGTTGACATCCAACAAAAATTAGGTAAGTTGATGATTGACAAAGGTCCTGAGGCATTAGTTGGCATGACTGAGGAAAGAACTTTTGTTCCCATAGGTTGGGGACCAGGTACTTGGCTTGGTGGATCTCTTTCCAGGATCAACCATTAACTGGGGGTACATCCCTGCTAGCAAAGGCTCAGCCTGGTTAGGTCTTCTATATTCACACCATAATCTCTAACCAATCTTAAACTCTGCTGGGATGATATGGAGAATCTTTAATGAATAAGTACTGTTTGTACACATTTAAAGTTCAGGGAGAAAAGATATTAAGGATTTACATGGAAGAAACAGATAGAAAAAGAATTAAGCATATTCTGCTGTCACCAGCATCAGCTGCATCCCCCTAAAGTGGGTTTATAAAAAAAGGATGACAAGTCGCAATTATAGCTACTTGCTTCTCAAAGGCAAATACATGGTCCTGAATAAAGTCTGAATAAAAGTTTTAAAATAGTAATTGATTAATTACTGTAATTAATCAGTTAAGCTTTAATCATATATTAAAGTTTGTTCCAAATTAATTGTTGGGTACTTATGTGAGGAGGACTCGTGCATATTTCAAAGAAATGGAAAGTAAAAATGGCATTTCTTCCATTTGATGCTAATAGAAAGCACACATATTGCCTTTCAGGATGAAATCAGTGTGACTTTCTTCTAACAATAACAACCCTAGGCCACTGACACCGAGAGCATTCAGATGAAATTCATGTCAATATGCTTTTAAAGTTAGATTCTACATAAATCTTATGGTCACAAATATATTTCTCAAACTATATTTGTACAGACATATTGCCATATCAGGGAACATGCCATAGTTCTAATCTTTATTTTGATCTTCAATTTATATTCCTGCCTTTATTTCAACACTCAAGGTAGCTGGACACAATTAAATTTAACATTACAAATGAAGGCAAAACTTTAAATTTAGCATTGTAAAAGAATACAATCAATGGTATTAAAATCATTCCTCAAATAGTTAACAATTAAAACTTAGTGAAAGATGCATTTGTATCCACTCCCTAAATACTGAGAGACTGGGAGTCATTTAACTTTTTGAGGAACACATTGCTTAGTTCAAGAGCCACACAATTAAAAAAAACCTTTTATACATGCTCAACAGTGCAGTTCCAAACACTAAGGTCATCTTCAGAAGAGCCTCAAGGAGATCTAAGAAAGTGTTCAGGTTCACATCAGGAAAAGCAGATATTCAAGTCCTAAGTCATTTTAGGACTTTAAAGGGCTACAGTAATATTTTAACTCGTACCCATCAGTAACCAATAGCACACACACACACACACACACACACAAACACACACACACACACAGACAGCAGATCTTTTCATACAGGCGTATACAATATGACTCCTGTTCCTTGCACAGGTGAGCAGTACCACCTGTTGCTATTTATGGACACTTCAATGGCAATTCCAATAAAATGCATTGCATTGCCAAGTTGGGTTGAAACCAAGTCATGAATAATTTAGTCCAACTATCTCCAGAAGGGCTGCAGTTGCTCCACTGGTATGCAAGCATACATCCAGTGGCACATGAGGGATAAAAAGCCACCCAGCTGTAAACCTGCTCTTTCTGGGGAAGTGCAGTACTATCCAGAATAACCTTCACCTCAATCCTAAAATCATCTTTGTGGAATGCCACAGGTCACTACGATAACCTTAATGTCAAGTAGAAATCCCCCGACGCCACCTTCCGGGTACATCCCAACAGTGATTTTTGGAACTACAAAACAGTGCTCAGCTCTTTCAGTTGCTCTGGAAGAATAGTGTTGTTTATGGTGTCAAAAGCTAAAAGGTCTAAGTGAGAACTGGCAGGATCACTTTCCCCCAAATACTTTCTGGCACTGTTCCTATATCAACATGGTATTTTATTTCACCTCTCGTCTATAGAATCATATGTTCTCACTCCCTCTTAAAAGCATTTGTTTCATTTTGACAGCTTTAGCTGGATTCTGAGTTTGCTATATATAATATAATTCATGGTTAATTTCATTTAATCTACACCAGACAATTCAGTGTCCTCTAGAAGATTACAATCTCATAATGAGACCCCTGGCCAGGGTGGATTTCATTTTTAAAAGAAGGAACAGATCAAGTATTGATAGTAAACCAGCACAACAATATTACACTTTTATGGAGCAGCCTGTGAATCACATGGGACATCCCCTCTGCAATTTACCAGTAGCCTTAAATCATACTATCAGTATTTATAAATAGTGTCACATGAATTTTTTTATATAAAAGTAAAGCTGGAAATGAGAGCATGAGTCTAATTTTGGACAATGTTGGCATTTGCAGAATTAAGGAGGGGAATGGGAGCAAAAGATCTCTGAAAAGCAAAGTACTCTCATCCCCGTAGTTTTGTCTTATCCTTGAAACATGGCTGCACTCAGTTCCAAAATGGTGATCTGGTAAGTATCTAAATGGACCACGAAGGCTTTACTATTAGGATGGGAACAATTTGCTTCCCTGAGCTGTTTCACTATTATTGGCACCTTTTATCAGTCAGGAGTGCATTGTAACTACATGGTTGAAAATCTGTAAAATGCATTTTTTAAAGGGTGGAGCTTTCATCATATGGTTGCAGCTACAATTTTGACATTTTCTGCTGCCCCCACATAGTTGCCCTGTCACCATAACATCAGATGATCAGGAAATTGTCTTGTACCCTCCTAACCTCTCAAACTCCATTCACACCTGATCAAGGGGGAAAGCTTTCCACATTCAGGAACTTAAAATAATTTATCTCCCCAGAAAGCAAAAGGGGACAGGAAAAATCTGTAAAAGACAAAAACTGGAACAAGGAAAAAATTGCTATGTAATTTCACAGCTTTTGACAAAAAAGGATGACAAGCAATTTTTTTGGGGGGGGGGGGGGCAAAGGATAACTTCAATAAAAGCAGTGCCAGCCCCTGTTATCAGGAAGTCTAGGCCCAACCAATGCTTGCCATATTAAACCCAGTCCTACTGTTTATGGTATACAGGAATCCAACAGCATATACAGGAATCCAGCAGAACCCCACCCGTCAGAAAGCTTTGACCTTTAACAGAAACCTTGGCATGATGCCAGAATGACCCAAGATTCATTGCCCAAATTAGCTGCTCTAATGTTCACACTTTAAAATTCAAAGAAAATGGCATCCCTGATTCATACCATCAAAAGTTAGGTAGGGCTACCTGTTTCTATCCTGCTGCTTTTTATTATGCCAATTGTGATCCTAGCAATGGTTGGAGGAGTAGGACGTGGCTTAAAACTGGAAGTTATCCATTCTAAATGTAGGTCTTAGTGTATGAGGAGAACCCAATAATTTTTTGTTGCTAAATAAACCATGGTTACTCAAGTATGATATGCAAGACCAGTCAATACAAGGCCTTGTTTAATCTGAACCTCATTTAATCTGAATGCCGATTTGCTTGCTTTCAGCCATTTTGCTCTCCACCCCATAAGACCACACTCACCTTCAGTATGTGAGTATCCTTCAGCTGTGACTTTCCATTGCACCAAGACACCCAAAAATGCCAGGACAGGCCAAGTACCCAGGATGACCCAGCTGTACCAGCAGATGGGCCGTGCAGGTGCCACCTTGACACGCTCATAAACATACTGCAGCAGCAAAAAGAGCTCAACAAAGTAGTCAGCGGTGGCAGTCATGACAGCACTACCGAAGACAGCAGTCGACAATGTGGTGAAGAGGCGCTGCCATTGTAGGGTCAGGACAGCACACAGCATGCCCACGCCCAGCAATAAACCAATGGGAATCCAGACAGTAGGCGGGTGATAGAACTGCTCCATCACTACCAGTGTAGCCACAGCCAGTAGTAGCCCCAGCAGCAGCCCAACCATGAACAGCCCGACGCTGCGTACCAGCATGGTGACTAGCCCACAGAGCACGCCAATGCCCAGGCCAATGCCCACAGAGGCCTCCACGCTTAGCTGAGTGTCCAGCACCCGCTCTTTGTAGCACAACATGAAGATGATTACTGAACCAAACATCAGCCCAGTCAGGAACATCACTGCTTTGAAGCATCGGTATCCTAAGGAAAGAAAGAAAGGAGAGTGATAAGGGGGATAGGATAGGTTGCCCAACTGTTTGCTCTAGCAAAGCAGAATGATTCTCATTCCATTTGGAGACCTGTGTTTGTTAGCATTTGTGCATGTGTATGACAATTTGCACGCTCCCTTTTTACACATGTACACCTTTTATTATATATTACTAAGGGATATTTGAGGTTTTAAAAGGAGAACTTTATATCCTTTCCTTAAACATTTCAGATCCTCTATAATGTGTAATTGGAAGCACAGAGCTGTCACTCTGAATGTTTCCTTCTAGGGCTTTTTACATTTATCCAGGGACTCAGTCATAGAGTTTGCTATAGTTAGGAATGTAGCCACAGGAGGATATTGGCCAGAACAGTTCAGAAACCTGAGTTTCATTACATTAGTACTAAACATACATTGGTTATGTTCATGGAACATGGCTGAACCAGATGCCCCCATCAGCCTCAGTCAAGGGAGTATTTTTTATTTCATTTTATTCCATTTATATGGCTACCTGTCTCAAACAAAACACATTGGGTGACTAACAATTAAAATGAGCAAAGAAATATAAGAGATACAAAATACATGTATAATTGACAGCCAAGATAAAAACAATAGCAATTTTCAACACAACCACCTCATCAGTTCTGACCACACCTGTGAACAGAGCCGTTTATTTTGGTGTGAAGGTAGCCACAACTCAAAAATGGCTGAATTTGTCATGCCCCAGTTGTTGTTGTTGTTGTTTGTTAAGTTTCACCAGATGTATCAAAGGAGGCTGGCCCTTTCCCCCCCCCCACTTCCTATGTTTCAGATGTGTGGGGATTTTCCTACCCCTCCGTACTTCACAGCGACAGAACATGTAAAAGGTTTCAATGAAAGAGAGACTAGGATTAATTAAGTGTGAATTAGAGAGCTGACCCAACACATTTGTTCCTTCCCCTATGATCAGTTAATTTTGTCATGCTACACAGTTAATAAGACTTGTGACTGGCTATAAGTGGGATTGCCCATTAAAATGTCCCAATAAGACAATGAAATAATACATTCATCTTGAATCCACATGCTTTAATTGTTCCTTATAGATCTGGAGTAATCTACAAGCCAATCCCCCCCCCCCCCAACAACACACTCACCAAAGAAGCAATAGATGATACCAAAGAGGCAGCACATGGCACATACAACGGAGGGCACTACTTGATAGTGCCTCTCAATCTCCTGATCACAATTATGTGTCCGGTCTTGGTCTGGTTCATGTGGAAGCAGTGGGAAACGCAGAGACTGTACAGTTGACGTCATGGCTCTTCAAGTCTTCTGTGGCGATGTCAGGCTCCCTTCTCTCTCCCAGTCACTTGTAGAAGATGCTGCCTCATGACTTCATTTCCATCTGTGGAGAAAGAATAGGAAAGGCATGGTGAACCTCAGCTTCTTGGAAGTCCAGCGTGGTACGATTGATAGCATAACCTACCATCGGCTACAATGTCTTCACAGGCTACAACATCTCTGAAGGAAGAACCAGCAACTCCCTACAGACAGGGCTGTTCTGCTAGAATTTCACAGGAACTTAAGGAGCTCCCCCTCAGCCATCAGATCATCACTCCCACATAACTCCCGATTCTCTCACAGCTCTGCTAGATGCTGGGATCTTCCTTATGCAATGCATGCCTGCTCTGCCACTGAGCTGAAACAACCCCTTTTGTAATGGCTGCAAGCAGCAATTAAGAATCAGAATTAAACAAATGACATCAGAGTTAGGAACACCCACCAGCTCCTGGAACTTGAGCCCAGAAAATATTACAGTCAAGCAGAAGCAGCTCTCTAGAATGTTGGCAAGACGTTAAAGGGGCCAAACAGGCCAGATAACTAACTCCAAGTTATTTCTATTCTTGTGGTTATTCAGAAGCTGGCAGATCCTCCTCCCTTATAAGAACCTTGCAAAGCCTGCTGGAAACTCTTTTATATCATATTCCATGACAGAACAGCTCAGAGCAATTCTGGAAGAAGGGAGAGCTGAATAGGAATGGGACAAGAAGTTTCCAAAATCGGGGGAGGGGAGGGAGTGGCTATAAAGAGAATCACCACCGTATGGTCTCTATAGCAACAAAGCTAAGAACAGATGATACTTTTAACAACATTCCCCCCACCCACACTTCCAACCCCCAGTCTCTGGCTTAAAGAACTGAGGGGGTAAGTGAGTGAGTCACCAAAGGGGGTGGGTAGCAGTGTGGAAAAAGCATCTGTCAAAGGCCGGCTTGCATTAACCCTATCTTGGTGTGCATGGGCTGCTCGAGCCTAAAGCTAAGAACAGGCTAAGTATCTCAGGCAGTCTCTTCTCGTATTTGTGTTTTTTTGTTTGCCACAAGACAAGAACAATAGAGATATAGGAGGTGGCACAAAGGGCAAGAAAAATAAAAGATAAGTGGCTTGGGTTTAAAATCAAACCATGCAACAGCCCATTTCCTGCCCTGTCTGATGGATTATAGGTTGCAAAGCATCGCTTTGTTAACCATTTCCTGCTCATGAAGAATTTGCTAATCAACCAGAATATAAGCTGCAGCAGCACACAAGCCCTCCCACTCTAGCCTTCGGCAACTGAAAGGACAAAATCCTGAATCAACAATGCATCTCAACCTGGATGCTTGTTTTTATTCCAGACAGCCTCCTTCCACAGCCACCCACCGCCCACATGGACATATAGGAATCCTTCTGCAGCAATGCAATCAGTTGTTAGTATGGAGAGGGAGGAGCGTTGAAGGTGGTATATAGCTCACATGCACACAAAGAGGCCAGCAGCCTAGGAAAGCAGAAGCTCCTTCCTATTTTTTTCCTACCCCCCTCCATCCGCTGCTTTTATTCATTCCCTCCCTCCCCACAGCCAATGAAAACCAAGACTAAAAGCATGCCCTCTTCTGATTGGTGTGCTCTTTGTTGCTAAGGCAGGCAAGGCATTTTCTGATTGGCTGTTGTGAAATGATCAACTGACTGCTTTTTTCTTTCTTTCTAGGGTTGCGCTTTTTTTTGTTTTTGCTTTGTTTCAAAAGCTCCTCATACCTGGTAAGAATTTGTAGATAATGGCTTATGAAATTATGAAACCAGCCTGCTCTAATAGACTATCTGCTGGGTACATGGCTAGGAATTCTGAGAGTTATAGCCCAACACATTATACCTGGTACCTGCACATTGGGTACATCTGGATGAAACAATTGTCCCTATTCTTCCTCGCTTTCAGGGTGAACAATATGTCCCTCTACAATTTTGGAGAGATTGAAACTCTCGATATCGTAATACACTGGCTAGCGTGGGACCTGAAGTTTAGCATCATCTGGTGGGCTATGCAATGCCATTCCTGCTATATATAATTGCTACCTGAACTACCTGCCCTAATGATCAGCAGCCCAGTGAATCATGTCCAACAATGATCTGGTTACAGTGGCAGCATTTTTTTACAGGGAAGGTAACATCAAAGCTACTGGAAAGAAAACAATTCTTTGAATCATATTTTATTTTTATTTAGAGGTAGAAATGGGAAACTGTCTGATAGTCAGTTACCTATCACATAATTAAGAACAATGAAGGTGATCTGGGAATTCTGGGTGATGATCATGTCGGATCTGCTTAATTCAAAGATAATACTTTTGTTGTTAATTGTGAAATCATGTCTGGCCCATCGCAACCCCATGGACAACATTCCTCCAGGCCTTCCTGTCCTCTACCATCCCCCGGAGACCATTTAAGCTCACGTCTAATGCTTTGGTGTCTCCATCCAGCCACCTCATTCTCTGTCATCCCCCTTCTTCTTTTGCCCTCAATTGTTTCCAGCATTAGGCCCCTTCATGGATTACTGCCTTGTCGTGGCCAAGGGGCTTGTGTAGCTCAATGAAGCTATGAGCTATGCCGTACAGAGCCACCCAAGACAGACAGGTTATAACAGAGAGCTCTGACAAAACGTCATCCACTGGAGAAGGAAATGGCAATCCACTCCAATATCTTTACCATGAAAACCCCATGGACAATAACAAAAGATAATACTACTGAATGCCTAATCTGCTTAATTTAAGGAACATTTTAATTTAATTTAAGGAACTGAAAGCTCTATCTGTCCACTAACATTTGCTATGGGCACTGCTTATAGAGGAATCTGGTTATAGAGGAAATAAACCAGGTTTTTCAATTGTGACCACTACTTAATGGAATATCCTTCCACCAAGGCCGAAACTTTATCTTCTTCAGGTAATTTTAAGAGAAATCTGAAAAATGTAATGTAGATATACAGTGGAAAACTCCCTTATATTTCTGGAAGCTCTGCTGTGAAAATACATGTGAAAAATGAATAAAAAATGGAAGGGCAGAAAAAGGTCAGCTGGATTAGATCAACAGTCTATTGAATCCTGCAATCTGTTCTTACAGTAGCCAACTAAATGCCACAAAATTAAAGCAGGACATAAAAGCAATAGCTCAGGCCTGTGTTTCAACCTTAATATTTCTTATTCATAAATACACTATGTCTGGAAATTGCAAGTTGGCTTGGGAATAGCAGAATCGGAAGATCTAGTACAACTACAAAGTTTATGCCAGGATCCCATGTTGAACTTCTTAACAAAAGAAGGGGCTTGTGTCCTGTTCTTATGAATGTTTATATACAAAACACACTGGATACAGCAGGGCCTAATTTCAAAGAAGTGTGCACACAATACAGAATGAATAAATGCATTTGCTACGTAAAGGTTCCAAAGAGGAAGGCCTACTAAAATATGTAGGATGTTAGATTACACAAAATTTCACAATCTGAGAATTTTCATCATTCAGTTGTGGTGGAACTTATCTTACTTTTTACATTAACAAGATGTGGGTCGAATAAAAACAAACCACTACCTCTTGTTGATATACCGTATATACCCGAGTATAGGCCGACCCGAATATAAGCCGAGGCACCAAATTTTACCACAAAAAACTGGAAAAGTTATTGACTCGAGTATAAGCCTAGGGTGGGAAATGCAGCAGCTACCGGTAAATTTCAAAAATAAAAATAGATACCAATAATGTTTTTGAATATTTATTTCAAAGAAAAACAGTAAACTAGCGGTGTATTCAATGAAATACTTCACTCACCTCATGATGCTGATGTCCCGCTGTGATGATGATGTCCCGTGCAGCCGCGGGAGCGATGTCCCGCCTCCTATGACACACGGCACAGTGATTCCTATCATTGGATCACTGTACCAGAGGAGGTGGGACATCGCTATGTGGCTGCTTGCCATAACAAGGAGGAGGTGGGACATCGTTGCAGAGCGGCAGGAGGGGGAGGAAGGGGAATCGTAAGACAGCCCTGCATTACATTAGAACGTGAGGAGGGGGGATGGTGCGGTGCGCGCTGCGCGGCAAACTGACACAGAGGGAGGGGAAACTCACAGGGGCGCCGGGCCATTCACAAGTGTCACCCAGCGGCATGGCCCCGCCCCTTTTTCTCCTCCATTTCGGGCAAATTTTTCACTGACTCGAGTATAAGCCGAGGCAGCTTTTTTCAGCCCAAAAAGTGGGCTGAAAAACTAGGCTTATACTCGAGTATATACAGTAACTGAAAAACTACACCAATTCACTGACATAAATAATTATACTCTTGTTCTCTAAATAATCACACTCTTGTTCCATAATCAACATTTGGAATCCTCCCTGCATTGGCCTAACCCAAAATGTGGGGAATTGAGTCCCAAATAGAATACTGCATTTTCTACTCAACTACTAATCTGTTTTTCCTCCCATAGCACAACTTTTCTAATTCCTCTCATACCCTGGTAGCTAGGTTTCCTTTTTGTACAGGGTACTGTTGCCTCACAGGCATGTTTTGGAGAAAATGGGAGGAAGAAGGAATAATAGGTATGTTTTCTGCCTTGATTTATAAAATTTGGTTAGGATATAAATCAATCAATCCATAAATAAACAAAGTAGCTCACAACAAATGCTGGTCCTAACACTAGCTTTGTCAATTTATAATATCTGGGCTGCAAAGCTGGAAAAAAAATAATCCAGGCAACCACTAGATGATTGATACTTGGTGTAATGAAGAACTCTTAATCCATACCATTTCATATGTATATGTTAAGCAAACAGGATTCTGCTCCTGATTAACAGTCCGCATCCCATCCTTCACTGGGAATAAGAAAATTCAAACCTTAACACTTGTTAGTACTTAATGTGTTTTAATGCTCTACCAAGGCAATGGAGAGGGGATGCATGACTGACTGGTTAATTGTCCTATGTGTTCCAGGCCAGCCAGTTCGGTTTCTTTCCTGGAATTGATTGAGTCCTGACTAATCCTCTGCAGTGATAAAAGGCTCAGGTCCCCATTTTCCCACAGGCTTCTTCATAATCAATATTCATCCCAAGAAACTTTGCAGTTACAAACAGCAGTTATCCTTCCTTCCAAAATACATGAAGCCAGAAAGGAAAGAGCAGAATTGAAGTCCATACTAATTTCTGGGAATCTATCTCCACAAGATTTGAGTAGCTCTGCAAACCAGTCTTTTCAAAATAAGCACAGCCGTCAATACTGCAATCCCAAAGTACATGCCGGGCTGCCATAATGCAACTCAAGTACTTCAGATGAGGTTTTAGGTATGGGACCTGGTAGGAGTTGGACAAGAAACTGGTGCTGTGGAAGTGTCATTTGCACAACCTAGTCCTGATGGGAGTTGTTTCTTTAAGGCACAAACCTATGGCCCCAAGCTATTTGTGTCTTAGGAAGCAGTGCCTGAGCATACCTTGTTATGCTCTGTAAATGTTTCCTGTCTATAAGGAAGCAACTTATCTTCTTTTTCTTCCCTCTGGCATTATTCTGGCAGCTTGCTGCAAAGCTCCTCCTGAAATAATCCTATTAACCTGGGAGCAACCCAGGGTAGTGGTACTATGAGGAGCAGCTGTAGCATGGGGGCCTATGTGCCAGATGCTCTGCAAGCAAGGAGGCTCCATAGTTCTGCTTTATGTTATAACAAAACACTGCTGTGTTGCTAGAGAGGCAGCAAAGGACATATGTTTCTTTGAAAAGGAAAACACAAGCTTAAATGTTTTAGCACTAATTTTGTCCCTGGCATTAGACTCAATCCTTCCTTGCATGAAAGATAAGCAAGCTATAAGTATTTATGGTAGCATATCCATATAAACACACACTCATTACACAAGGCAGAGACTATGGCCACAGGCAACAGCAGTCCCTGTCACTTAGAGGGTTTTTTTGTCCCCAAATGATTAGTTCAGGATTACCTCATTAAGCAGTTCTCTGTGGCTAATTTCTCATTATCCTATAGCTAATGAGTCTAATGGTTAAGGGATAGCTTCAAAGATAGAAGTAACTTTATCAACGTATAAATTGATCACTTTGGAAAACAGGATCTTTCATAATTGAATCCATATTGCTCTATTCCATGCAAACCTCATCTTAAAGTTTTCCAAATGGCAGGACTCCTTCCGCTGCCCTGTTTCACACACAATCCAGCTTCAAAAGCAGCCTGGTACATCCCATTACATAGCAAAATCATATACCTCCTTCCATCCCAAACATAAAACTCCCAGATATTTTTAGAAAGAATGTTTACAGTTGTTAAATATACTGAACTTGTCTAGCTGAACATTTAGAAATCATACCTGTGTCAGCCCCTATGCTGACTACTATGCATCCAAATGAACTACTTGGATTAAAACAGCAAATACAATAGTGCAAATCTTCTTCAAATCTTCTGTGGGAAATATCATTTCATTGAAACAACAGAGAGCCTGGTGGCAGCTTTAAAAATAGCATTTCTATTATAACACAATCTTGTAGATCAGAGTCCACTGTATCAGATGCACAAAGTTTTATCACAACTGGAGGTATATATAAATGCACACATAGTGCTATAATTGGGAACTAAATCTATCTATCTATCTATCTATCTATCTATCTATCTATCTATCTATCGTATCTTTATCAGAAGTAGGCAATGGCAAATTATGCCCATACTGTTACCAAGATCACTGCATCATTTATCAATAGGAGTTGAGCTTGACTTTAAGTTTGTCTTTTCTTTTCTTTCAAAAGGAAGGGAAATACAGAAAGCACAAATACTACCAAGCATTTTCTGATTTAGTAGTAGAGAGTAATTGGGGTCAGTTAGCTTTATAAGGCACCCCTTTTGCCGTGTCTTCCTAAGAAATCCTGTTTTGCTAATGGTAATGGCCTCATGTCTCCTGTTTCTTCTCACTCTGCATTCTTCCCTTCCTTCTGTTTATCACCATACCTGACTGTGCTCATCCATTTATAATCCAGGCTGCTGCTCTATCAGTTTATCAATATAATGCTGTCATTAACACAAAGCCAGATCAAGATGCATCCTTGTTTGGGGCTGGCAGACCACATAAGGGAAGCGGGAGGGTTGCTAGGATACTGAGCTGCAAAGACTTCTGGGGGACCCAGCAGACTCCCTTTGTTTGGGATGAGAGGTCCACCGGGAATCATGGGCTTCGGAACTCTATAAAAACTGGAGTAGACCAAGGGTTTTCTTTTGGTGCATTGTTTCTGTTCCCCACCCCCCTCCCCGAAGGGCTGTAGGCTTTGTGGCTGTTCTTTTCAAGCTTTGCCCTGGGTAGCCTTTGTTTACACGGGGCAATGCTAATTCAAAGAGGGAAGAAGAGAGGTTGGTGGGCTGGGCTTTTACTACTTGCTCCCTCCACCGCCGGGTGCTACGTCTTAAGCAATAATACAAGGCCGAGAGAATAAGGGGCTTAGGAGCACACACGGACTCCCCGAGGGTTTAGTTTGCAATGGGGGATCAGGTTGGGGGATTCGCGCGGTAGCCTCTGTGCCGGATGATGGGGAGCCTTGCCTACGATCCGAGAAGGGCCAGTTGTGTGCATGGATGTGCGGGACAATACGGAATGGCAACTCTCCCCTTCCCTCCACCGCCGTTCTCTCCCCCTCTCGCTTGCTTCGTCCCGTCGGTTGCTTCCCGCAAACCGACCCCGCGTTGACAGGCATGCAGACGAACTTCACCCCCATTTTACCCCCCTTCCTTTCCAAACTTCTTACCGTTGTCCCGAGGCTGTCTCGGCGCAGGAGGGAAAGAGAGATTCACGGCTACCGGCGGCTCTCTTTTCACTCCTGCGTTAACCGGCGCTCCCGATGTCCCGGAGAGCAGACGCCGCTTTGTGTTTCCTCCCTCCCTTCCACCGAGCGCCCCCCCCCTCGCTCCCATGCTCCTCCATCACGGGGAGCGTCCTCCGCCTAGCCCTCGGGAGAGGGAAGCGGCGGGGGATGTTTCCTTCCCCTCCTCCACCAAAGGGTGCTGCTGCAAGAGAGCAGGCCCCAGCAATCTCTCCCCACAAATACACAAACACCCACCCACCCCCACTTTGGCTCGGTAGTTCTCCTACCTGCACGACCCAGGCTCGAACCGGGAGCGCCGGAGCCCGCTTGGCTCGGCCCGGTGCTGAGGGACAGCTCCGCGTGACGTCACGGCACAGGATGGATTTTTTTTTTCTTCTCTCCTCCTTTTCCTTTCCCCTCCCGTCAGCTCCTTTCGCGCGCCCTCGCGAGACCCGGCGAAGAAAGGTTGGCTCGGGCCAGGTGCCTTGGTCGCCGTTTCTCTTTGCCTCCCTTCGTCTGTTTGAGGTCGTCGCCCGCCCCCAAGGCTCATCCTCCCCCTCCCCCCTGCTTATCGCCCGGAGCGCGCGGCGTCGGCGTCGCGGGGGAAGGGAGCGAACGTGTCACCCTCGCCCTTCGAGTTTCCCCCGAGGATCCCTCCCGTCGCCCCTCTCTGTATGGGAGAGAGGGCAGCTTCCCTCTCGCTGCTTTGGCGTCCCGGCTATTTCCGGTTGGAAGTCTCTTTGTTTAAGGCATATCCCGGTACCCCGCCTGCTTCCAGAGCTCTTAAATTGGCTGGTCCATGGGGCTGCCTCGTTGTAATTGACTCGCACTAGTAGCCGCCGGTTGGACCTTCTAATTGCAACCCTCTAGTTGCAACCCCTTGTATTTGCAGAGAAGTCCAAGTGCACCCGCTGCACTAGAGAAAAATAGAAACAAAGCGCCTCGCATCTTATTTTGGGTTAAAACTTCTTGCTGAGATCCTTTCCATCAGATTTAATTAGAAACAGGTCATTCCCCCCTTGTTCCAAACACAATAGCATAATTTGCTGGCATTATCTATTTCTGCTGTGATGTTCACTTTTGGGTTTAAGCTATTGGCAATTAGGTTAATCCTTCTATAACAATTCCCATTGGAATTGTTGTAGAATCCTTATAGTCTATCAACATATTTGAAATCTTTTATGGATGAATTGCTTTTATCCAAAGTAGAAAGCCCCCTTTTAATCCAATTTTACTCATCTGTGCCATTGCCTATGAAACTACCATTCAATATTATGACACTAAAACAAGAAAGATGAATTTGTTGTTCAGTCACAAAATTGTGTCCAACTCTTCATACCTCCATGGACCATAGCCTATCCTCCACTGTCTCCTGGAGTTTGCCCAAATTCATGTCCATTGGGTCAATGACACTATTCAACCATTTCATCCTTTGCTGTGCCCTTCTTTTGCCTTCAACCTTTCCCAACATCATGGTCTTTTCCTATAAGTTCTCTCTTCTCATTTGATTGCCAAATTATTTGAGTGTCAAGAAAGATGAATAGTCACCACTTAACATTTACAGATGTTCCTTTGGGTTATACATGTTATATATGAGACTGGAAGTGCCATATTTGTATAGATCACAAAATTTTAATGTCAAGGATCTTTAAAACAGTTCGACACAATACTGTAACAAGAAAAATGTAATTAATGTATTCCTGAACTCTGGCATGGTATAGAACTGGTACAGTATTTTAACATTTTCCAGCATAGCAATGACAAAAGTGTGCTCTTCAGTTTAAACTAGCCTGAATATATTGGGGTGTTTTTTTAACCGATAATAGGCTATGGAATGGTTAATTCCACAAGAAATGGCAAGGCATTTGAATCATTTTATTTGGTTATAAGAAAGAGGAAAAATATATTTCTATGTGCTAGTCTTTTTACCAGGCATTTCATTCTAAAAGAGCAATGGATGAAAATATATCCACTAACATGGCTGACTTTCCTAATCCCATTTGGTAGACGTTATACCAATTGCTTCCACCATAGCCATTTTACTGGTCCTCTGAAGTTGTTCTTTTACATATAGATAAAAAAGCTTAACTGTAAAATACTAACTTTGTAGCATTCAGATTACAGAAAATATGTGAATTGGAAAGCAAAGCCAAATATCCTGAACACACTCATCCACCCAGAGGTTAGCTACTTTACTAGTTAAGACACGTCACCGAATCTGCTCAAGTCTGACTCCCACTTGCCATCTGCTGAGCTTTCCACATCATGAAGAGGATGATGCATAGAAATGATGGGCCGTTGCTGTTCTTGCTGCCTTCTCCCCTCCCACATTTGGTATTAAGCAGCTCAATTTAGATTCTCCTTTGCTTTACTAGATGATTAATTCTGCCCCATGGAATGGAAAACCTTTCTTTGTCTTAGCCAAATTTGAGCACATATAAAATCTTCCCCTAAAGTGTAAATAATTGTGCAAAGATACTATGATCCCCTCTACTGGCACTCAAAACTGGTTGTGTCCCCTATTAGGGGCCACATCAGATGACATTTTAAATTGTTCAGCTCGGAGTATGACATCCCTTATGCTGCAGTTTCATCTATTAGGCTATCTATCATGTATTTGTTAGGAAGTGGTAAAAAATTGACATACTGTACGGGTAGTCCTTGACTTACAAGTATTTATTTAGCAACCATTCAACGTTACAACACTGAAAAAGTGACATACGACCAACCCTTCCCTTCCACTTATAACCATCACAACATCTCCTTGGTCATGGAATCAAAATTTGGATGCTTGGCAACCGGCATATGTTTATAAGAGTTGCAGCATCCCAAGGTTATGTGATTGCAATTTGCAACCTTCTCAGCCAGTCTCTCACAAGCAAAGTCAATGGGTGAAGTTGGATTTGTCTAACTACCAGGCCATTCACTTAACGATTATAGTAATTCACTTAAGAATCATGAAAAAAAAATCATAAAATTGGTAAATAACATAAAATCATTTAAGAACTGCCTTGCCTAGCAACAGAAATTCTGATCCCAATTGTGGTTGTAAGTTGAGGACTACTTGCATTCCTGCTTTGGAAACGAAAGCACATTCTGCCCACTTTTCACTCAAATCAGGATATTTCTGAAAATATATAAACTTTGAAGATACGATATGAAAGACTTTGGAATCGAAGGTAGATGAGGTGGCAGTAAACCAAGTAAGAAATATTACTTTTAGAATGCTTTTATTGCAAGTTACCCTCAGTACAAAATGGAATATCTGTTTTTAAACTTTTTATCAATTTTACAGGATTCATTACAACAATATGACTTAATAATACATGCTACTGTTTTAAAAATGAAATAGAAGTTTTATATTGTTACACATAGTTCAGTGAAATATTATGCTCAAAGAGTTAGTAAAGAAAGCTTTCTGAAGTTTCCAGCCTCTGTGTTCCTATGCAATACTTTTATGACTTTTGAATGTGATACGAAAAGCTAGTGGCTTGAGGTCTCAAACATCACTACAAACATGGTGCAGGAAAGAAAACAAGAGAATATGGCACTTTAAAGATTGGTTGTCAGTAATAAAGATTGTCTGTAATAATGTTTTGTTGTGTTCGCTACAATGGAATAACAGCCATTCTTCTGGGAAATGATGTGAAAAAGCTTTATGGATTGCATGTGCCCACACTCAGAGAATTGTAAAGAAAACATATTGATTTGTCCTTTCCTGATTCTCATCCCATTTTGCATAAATTGAGACTGGATATATAATAAAAGTTCAAAACAATTATTTCTGTAGATGGCAGAAGAAATCTCTCTCTCCCCCCCCCTCTCTACATACATACATACATACATACATAGATACATACATACATACATACATACGAATGAAGTTGAGTTGAGTTGAGTTTATTGATCTTGTATGCCGCCTACTCCCGAAGGACTCCGGGCGGCTTACAATAAACAAGGGAAGGGGATAAATAAACAAAACAACACTTTAAAATATACAACATTCACAGTTACCGTGGGGCTGGATATTTCACAAGCCCCCCGGCCTGCTGGAGCAGCCAGGACTTGGTGGCTTTGCGGAAGGCCGGGAGGGTAGTAAGGGTCCGGATCTCCATGGGGAGGTCGTTCCAAAGGGCTGGAGCTGCAACAGAGAAGGCTCTCCCCCGGGAAGTCGCCAGCCGACATTGGCTGGCAGATGGAATCTGGAGGAGACCTAACCTGTGAGATCTAATCGGTCTATGGGAGGTAATTGGCAGGAGGTGGTCTCTCAGGTATCCAGGTCCGATGCCATGTAGGGCTTTATAGGTAACGACCAGCACCTTGAAGCGGGTCCGGAGACTAATGGGTAGCCAGTGCAGCTCGCGGAGGATAGGTGTGACGTGGGTGTACCGGGGTGCACCCACAATCGCTCGCATGGCTGCGTTCTGGACTAACTGAAGTCTTCGGACACTCTTCAAGGGCAGTCCCATGTAGAGCGCGTTACAGTAAAGGAAGATATATATGTTTGCTTTGAAAATCCTGATCATGAGGAAATCCGATTTTTTTAAAAAAAGGCAGGGAAATGGGGAAAAAACACCCTGAGATGAAGACAATGGGAAGAAATCACATCTTTACTTTATACTGCTATATAAATGTATAACACATTCTACATCCCCCCCCCCCCCAAAGATAGCCTCAGTTCTAAGTTAACTTTACTATTTCATTAGTTCTGCTTGTGATTATAATTTAGATAATTATGAGGAAAAAGGAAAAAATGGTAAATTCAGAGAGTTCCCTGATTTGCTAGGTTCCTGCATACAGGAAGCTCATTAGATTGCCCCCCCCCCTTTCAAAAGCGCTCCCTTACTACCAACGGTTGCAGACGGTGCACGCTTCATAATAGAAGTCTCGCGTGTTCCAATCCCACCCATGTCACCTCGATTCACGGTCGCTACCAATCCAGATTGGAAAACGCATTGTACTCCAGAGGTGCCAAGCCCCTACACCGAGCTCGGGCACCCAATAAAATCCCGCATGCCTTGCACAAACGAAGCGGGACCTTTAAGTCCCCGCGCCCCCTTTGCGACCCCATTCTCTCCCGAATTCAATCGGGGCTCAGGAACTGAAAAAGGGCTGGCTCCACCGACCACCCATTTTCGGCCCGAGGATTGGCTGGGGAGGGAAAGGGGGCGCGGCCGGACGAATGACGGTTGGCGGAGAGGGCGGGACTACCCAGGTGACACGTCGGACGGCGGCGCCAGCGCCAGCGGCGACTCTTCCAAGGGAAGCGGGAGTGACGTTTCTGCTACTCCCGTTCAGCGAGAGGAGGCGAAGGACTGATTCTCTCTCTCTCCCCCCCCCGCAATTCTTCTCTAGGGCCGGCATGGAAAGGCTGGACCAATAGGCGCCGCTCCTTCAAGGTTCCGGAATTGGGCCGGCCCACCTCCTCCGTTACTTAGCTGCAGCCGCCCCTCCCTCTGTGCAGGACCCCTCTCGTCTCGTGGGAATGGTCCCCGGCTGCCACGATCCCCACGAGTGCTGTATTGCCGGTTAAGAGGGATCTCCCTGGTTCTCTAACCCAGGACACCCCACCTACCATCCGCCTTCCAAGTGCGCTCCTTCGGCTCTTGTTGCTGCCCTCTCCCCCCCCCCTCTTTTGTCCCTTTTAACTTGGTGGCCCCGTCCCCCCCACCACCTCTGGGTCCTGTCCGGCTTTTGCCTCCACCGGTGCCATGCGCTTCTCTTCCCTCCTGTCGCTCCTGCGTCCCGTGGGGCCTGTGGTGGTCGGGGTGTCCCTTGGTTTCACGCTTAGCCTGCTCAGTGTGACCTGGGTGGAGGAGCCCTGTGGGCCCGGCCATGGCAGCTTCCGTGAAGGGGGCCTGGAGCAGCATCAGCATCCAGGAGGGCAGGGCAACGCCGCCCGCAAACCCAACTCTCTCTCCGGGGGCTAGGTACGGAGCCCGAGCAGAGCTGGGAGCCCCGCGTCCTGCCCTACAAGCCTCTGAACCCAGGGAAGGCGACCAAAAGACCATCAGGTACCTAATGGGCAAGGGGAACTGGAGAGGTCGGGGTGGTGGAGGAAGATAGGCCTAGAACCCAAAGGGGATCGGAGTGCCTTCTCGGGGTAACTTCCACCGTTATTTATTTGGATTGGGCGTCAAGTGCCCCAACAACCTGTAGCCAACCTTTTTGTGGATCAGCAACAGGTTTAGCCCTGTAGGAGGGTCTGTTTAGTTCTTAGCCTGCAGCATCAATATTTAAGCAACAGGGTCTGCTTCATATGACAGCAGTTTTGGGAACTACATCGGAATAACCGCGAAGTACTAGTTAGAAAATGAAGGATTGAGGTCCAGTTTAGGGTCCCACTAAAACCACATTGCTTAGGGGATTAAATTTTCTGATTTTAATGCATTGGAAACCACTTTGAAGGTTTGAAGTGTGGCAGACTTAATTTTTAAAACAAATGCAGGTAGCCCTCAACTTACAACAGTTCATTTAGTGATCGTTCGAAGTTACAGTGGCACTGAAAAATGCGACTTACGGCCATTTTTCACACTTATGACCGTTGCAAGCATCCCTGTGGTTGCGTTATTTGCATTCGGATGCTTGACAGCTAACACAGATTTATGAGGGTTGCAGTGTCCTGAGGTCACGTAATCCCTTTTGTGACTTTCTGAAAAGCAAAGTCAATGGGGAAACTAGATTCACTTAACAACCATGTTACTAATTTAAGGTCTGCAGTGATTCACTTAACAACTGTGGTGAGAAAAGTAAATGAAGCAAACTCGCTTAACAAGCTTCTCATTCAGCAACAGAAACGTTGGGCTTTGTCGTGGTTGTAAGTTGAGGACTACCTGTACGTATACCTGTGCTTGCATGTATCCATTGGCTCTGTTTGGAAGTGGCTGTCCAGAATTCCAGAGTCATAAATGATATAGATATGATTTACAAACCACAGGTTACTTACTGGCTGTACTACTCCTGGACAAAATCCGTATGTCCTGATGCAACCTTAGTATGACATGAAACTGGAAATGCTGATTCTTGTCCTGCCCAAAACAGAGAATCATAGAACTGGAAGGGACCTTGAAGTCTTGTAGTCTGCCTCCTATAAGGTCTTGCCTATATAGAACATTTGTGGTTCCCAGGTCTCATGGCCCATAGTACACTGCTTTATTAGATAACATAAGTGCATTTAGAAAATAAACAGTATTGTTCTTATTTACAGTAGTATGCATGGCTTTTTTTTGCCATTCATAATACTGTAAATAAGAACAAAAGAGCAGGACCTTCAGAACAATGTACAATTTTTTAAGAAAATAGGAAAAAACTAAAATAATGAGAAAAGCAAAATGTTTGGTAAAGGTAAACTTATAACTATCAGAATTTATAAATATCCTGTCAAAAAAAACTCCCTAAAAACCTACCTGGAGGCAGTTTGGTTTATTCTAGAAGAGAGGTTTTTCTTACAACTGAGATGCTGCTAGAGAAAAAGGTTCCATTTGATAGATCTGCTGACTGGCCCCCCTTATAATGGGATATGCTATTAAGCCTCAGTGGAAAATTTTAAATTAGGCAAAAGCTAATATGAAAGGAAACCATAGACTCAATATGGTTAGAGATTTCTAAGTCAAAATTAGTAAACAGTGCAGAAAATCAAATTCTGGCCAATAGTGGATATATAACCAGATGACTAATGATCATTGATAATCTTTTCCTCTATAAATTTGACTGAGGACTTTTTATAGCTATCCAGACTGGTAGTCATCTTACATCCTGGACTAGTGAGTGTCATAGCTTAACCTCACCTCTGAAGCATTAGTATGCTTATATTATAATTTAGTTGCAGCTTCCTATACGAACCGTGACTCCTAGTTTTGAAGGGCTTAGAAGGGTTTATGCCTTGTTTTTAATGATCCCCAAGATTGGAGAAAAGTGGGGTGAGGGCAGCATGATAGTGCAGGGCTGTTATTCATATGGTTTTGTTTCTGTTTTTGCAGAGTTGTTCTGTGGTAGTGGGGCTTGAGCTTGATGGATCTCTGCACCTGATCTCCCACAGGAAAGCTTTGGGCTGCACTCTCACTGTTCACAGGAAGTCCTTCTGTGCAAATAGTTTCCTTTAGAAAGAGGTGGGCTAGAATGAGAAGGAGTACTGATGGCAGTTGCTCCCACAAACTAAGAAGTGTGGCTGTGGTTTATTCTGAGAAAGCTGGAGGAGAGGGCTGAGTCATACAACTGTTTGGACTCTTTCAAAATATTTTCAGACAGTGGTTGTTTTTTTTTTATAAGATTAATGCAAGGGCGGACAGTAGATCAGGATCTGCTGTTAGGTTTCTGGGGGATTTGCAGGAGATCAGGACAAGTTTCTGATTCCTTGTTTCCTTTAGCAACAATGAAGTCCCCCCCATCCCAGTCCTATATTATGCTGCAGAATAGTGCCAAAAGGGAAGAAGACATCCAAAGTAGTCTCATCATCCCTTTTATTGGCAAAAGGACCGAACCCTTTTAATGCTGATATCCAGAACAAATATTGAGGTGAAGGTTATCTGTTTCCTCAACCTGCTTTACAGTAGTTGGTTCATTTGTGTGGTTAGTAAAAATGAAGCAGATTTAAGCCTGAAGTCTGCCCACCTTTGGAACAATGAATATAGAAATAATATGCCAAGGTTTTAGACATTTTGAACATTCTGCAGAAGTGCTTCAGACACTATTTTTTAAGGCATGCAAGCTCCAGCCTCCCCCCTACACACACACCGCTTTAAAATCTTAAATATGTGCTGCTTTAACTATTCCATTGATTAGAACAGCCCCATCTTTTTTGCAGGTTCATGCAGAAGTTTGAACTGCTAATTTAGGTAGTCCTCAACTTGTGACTGGATGCTTAGCAATCATTCAGAGTTACAATGATTTCTCTGGGGACACCCAGTTATGAAGTTGTGATGGTAACTGCATTTTGTGTGCATGGCAACTGGCCCACGTTTACCGCAATGTGCTATAGTCACATATCCACGTTTTACAAAGTTTTTGCCTAAAACTGGCATTGACTTCCATTTTTGGCAAAAATCACCCCATAATAAACAATTTGTTCACTTAATGATCACGGTGCCTAGCGTAGCCTAGTCTAGTCTGAAGCACTTTTCCAAATCATATGAAATTATGCCAAGCTCTAATAAATATTTTATTTTTTTTCCAAGCAACTTACAGTATCTATTTATTTTAACTAGATACTATTAATACCTTGCATTTTACATATCACTTTCCTTTACTTTTAGTTCATCCATATTGCAGATAGGAAGAACTGACATTGGGAAGCAGTGGCTGGCTAAATATAGCTAGTGAATTCATAACAGAGGCAAAAGAACAATAAATGAACAAATGAAGTGCTTTATGACTTGTATTTAGGTCTTTAAATATTATACAATTTATTTAACTCAGGGATATTCTTTTGTGATAGCCCTTCTCTTGCAGGGACTCTGCATTCCTAAGTCTGTTCTTTTTTCCCATTTTAACTCTTTTTTTAAATTGATAACTTTATTACATTTTAAATGGGAAAAATAACTGACAGAAAGTAATAATTAAGATAGAAAAATGAGTAGGAGTAAAAAAAAGAACGCAATGAAAAGTGCAGAGAAAAACAAAGAGAAAAAATATTTGGAAATGGCCTTTGATTTTCCTTCATAGCAGACAAAAATACAATTTCACATTAAGCTCTTTACAACATAATTTTCATTTTTCTATTATCTACTGTTTCTAATCATCAAATCCATATGTCTGCTATCTTAAATACTTGGGGGGGGGAATATGGGATAAGAATCATTTCAACTGTCAAAAGGAATACTTTATACTGAGAAAATGCGATTCTCCTGAAGCCACTTCTGTTATATGTAGAAATGCTCTCTAGTTCCTTCCCCCTTCTACACAGCAAAGTGTGTCAAATGTTACAGCTACAGCTATAAAGCCTATGACTGCTCATACATCTATTTTGTGGCAAGAAGTAGAAAGGGAAACTAACCGTACCAACAAAATTCCTCTGGTAGACCTCCAGCCATTCCTTGTGATTGAAGAATTTACTGCTTATTGAGCAGGAACTGCTTGTTTGTTATTTCCTTAAAGAATAAACAAACAAAAACTGTTTTTATGCAGTGCTGCTCACCTCCAATTAGTACCTTGACTATGTATAGGAATAACTAATGAGGGCTTAAATGCATCTGAGGCATATTATAGATACATTTCTGACCTGTGGCTTCTGACCACAGAATTGGATAAAAACATTACAGAAACACCTTTTCTGTCCTTACAAACTATCTGGTCCTGTTTTATCATGCTTTACAGCCATCAATAGTTAATTTGTTGTGCAGTAGAAAAGTTGGAATTGTGCTGTTCCAAAGCCTTACACTGTTCTGAAGACAGTGTGAAATGACTGGACCTTCATTTGTACGTGTCTCCCCCCACCCCCACCCCAAATATATGCACTGATTTCTGGTCTTTTCCAGCAGCCTATACCATGCTGTCACATTTCTTTTTTTTTTTTTTTTTTTAATAAGATTTTATTGGTAAAACGAAAATACAACATCCATAACTTGTAAAAAACAATACAACTACATTTCGAGATATTCCCATACTATCAAATCATATAAACGTCAAAGGTTAGGTATCTTATTCCTTCCCTCCCTCTTCTCTTCCCTCATTTCTTTCTTTTCCATACCCTTTTCCTTCCCTCCCCCCCTTACTTCCTTCTCCCCTGCCTTCCCTCCTTTCTTTTCTCCTTTCCTCCTTTCCTTCCCGTCCTTTCCCTCCCTCGATCCCCCCTCCTTCTCACATACCTTCCTCCTTCCCTTCTCCTCCTCTTTCCCTTCTCCTTTCTTTTCTCTTAATCTCCCTCCTTTCCTCCCTCCTTCCTTCCTTCCTTTCAACACTCCTTCTCTCTTTCTTTCCCTCCCTCTTTCCCTCTTTACTACCCTCTCCTCTTCCCTCCCTCCTTCCTCCCCCAGTTTCTTCTCTCCTTCTTTCTTCCCACCTTCTTTCCCTTCTCTTCTTTCTCGTCCTCCTCTTTATCCTTCCCCCCTTCTTCTGCCTTTCCTATTCCTCTCCTTTCTCCTCTCCATCCTGACTTCCCTACTGTCCTCCTTCCCTCCCCTCTAACCTTTGTTACATTTACATATTTTCCTCTGCTGAGGACAACCTGGTTCTCTTTTCCTTTCCTTGCTTAAAGAGGCAAGGATTATAAATCCTCTCGCCTCATCTAAAATGAAGTTTAATCGCTAATTTCATGCAGGTAGTTATAGCGGATTTCCTATCAGCTTTTTAAGTTTTCCCAACATTGTAGTGTAACAAAATTGCTCGACGGTGGGTTCTCACCCCTAATACATTTCTCCTTTCGCTTATCTCTCAGTTGTTCTATATTGTTCATTTGAGTTATTGGTTTAATCGTATTAGGTTAGTCAGCTATCTCTTTTGTGTCTAAGTCTTCACTGACTCATCAAGCCATTTGTACAGCTTCTCCCAGACTGTATAAAAGTCTGTATCTTCTTTGTCATTAATTCGCATCGTCAATCTGTTCATTTCTGCTAGTTCTAAAATTTTATTCATCACCATAGTGTTGGTGGGGCATTTTCACTCTTCCAGCACTGTGCGTAAACAATCCTTGACGCTGTCAGAATAATGGACTAGGAGGTATTGGTTAGATTTGCATATTTTTTTGATCTATTATCCCTAATAAGAAGTTTCCGGCTTAAGACATAGTTTAATTGACAAGATTCATTCAGCCATCCTAGTATTTGCTTCCAATATGCTTTGGCTACCGGACACGTCCACCACATATGGTAGTACGTGCCCAGCACTGTTTTACATTCCAGCATATGGCCGAAACTTTTGAAGACATTTTCGCCAGTCTTGTCGGTGGAAGATGCCAGCGGTGAACATTTTATATATATTTTCTTTATAGGCCGTCGATTTTGTCAATTTAGGTTCCATTCCCAGATCTTTCCCAGTCGTCTAGGTCTATTGTGTGGCCAATGTTTTGGGCCCAGGTTACCATGATTCTTTACTCTTTCTGCTTCCGTTTTTCGAATCAGTAAGCAGTTGTATATTTTTGAAATTAATTCTCATCTGGTCCAATTAAAATTTTATCTAATTCCTGGTTCTTGTTCTGGAAGCCGGGTTGTGCTAGATCGAATTTGTGTTTGTTTTTGAATTTGAAGATATGGCCACCAATCGATGTTATTCCCTTATCAGCCAAATTTCCCTGGGGTTAGTTTGTTTTGGTCGTCCAGCAACTGTTGGTAGGTAACAATTTTATCCAAATTTATCAAATTCGGGTATATCAGGGCTTCCGTCGGAGATATCCATTTAGGTAGTTGCGTGGTAGTATCTCCTTCTAATTTCCAGCCAGTCCTTAATTAATACCCCCCTTAAATGGTGACTACTAAAATAATTGTGGATTTTATTTCCCTCGCACCATAAGTAGTTGTGCCACCCGTATTGCAGGTCGTGGCCCTCTATTGTTAAGATTCTTTTATTAGCTAACATTACCCATTCTTTTATCCACATAGTTGTTGCTGCTTGATGATATGTTTTCCATTCCGGTAAGCCCATTCCCCCTTGAGTTCTTTTATCCTGCAGGTGCATATATTTTATTCTGGCTTTTTACCATTCCATATAAAGTTTCGAATCATTTTGTCCAAATCATTATAAAAAATTTCCCCTAACTTGACCGGTGCCGTTTGAAATAGGTAGAGGATTTTTTGGCAACTGTCACATTTCTTAAAAGCTCCTTAGCTCTTTGCTTCTGCATTTGCATCTCTATATGCCTGTCAGATGATGGACCAGTATACGTGGGGAATTTGGTGGTGGTGGTGGGGATCAGAGAATATGTATACAGGTAGTTCTCAGCTTATAACCACAATTGTGTCCAATTGGGTCTGTTGTTAAGCAAGACAGTTAAGTGAATTTTGTCCCATTTTATTACGTTCCTTGCCACATTGTTAAATGAATCACTGAAGTTGTTAAGTTGGTAACATGTTTGTTAAGTGACTCTGGCTTCCCCTGGTTTGCTACAATTGTTGCTTGTGTAAAATAAGTCGCTATTGTCCCCAGCAGAGTAGCTGTGTAGCAGAAGTGGTGGTATATGCCTTGTGAATTCAGAGGGAAAAAGCCAAGCTGATAAGTAGTTGGTCACCTAGACATACTTAAGCTCTCTGTATCTGTAGCAGTAGGAGAGTTGGCATGCAGAGAAAGATCATTTTTGATGTGCCATGTTGGATTGTGCACATCTTACTTACTGGTCTTCAGTCTCTCTGCCATGCATACACAGGGGTGGGGCGCATGCGGAGGGCATGACAAAGGATAGGGGGCATATGGGTGCGCATGCACAGCGGACAGGGTGTATGCAGGGGCCGCGCAGGCATGGCATTTTTGGGGGTTCACAACGCATTCGTGCGCACGCTTTGGGCACTCAGGCGGAAAAGGTTAGCTATCACTGGCCTATTATAGTCTGGACAATCCCCATTACTTTTTGCAGGGATCCTTCCCTTTTGTGTGTAGCAGCCAGAGAAATGTTGGATGATGTTGAGGTCACTCTAGTATAGAGATTTCCACATTGTGGGTGAATAGGTGCATGAAGGAGAATACTGCAGATGGAGGAAGCTAGGAGATTTGCTAATCTCCAGTTGCATGTTCTTTTTGTTTCCTTAATAATTGCTCAGTTTATATTTCCTTTCAGTAAAGTGTCAGTTCCTCTAATTATAGAAACATCTGCTCTTCTAAGAATGTTACAGAGATGCTGTGTATTTAATAAATACTGATGATTAATTCTACCAGTTGCTAGCTTGGAAGGCCATATGACCTTCTGGGGAATTTGTCTTCATCACTATATGTTCTCTCTTTCTAATACAGTCTTCCCTTTCAGAATTGGCACTTTATTTTCTCTATCCTCAATGTGCACAATATCTTTATTCCTTATTTACTGACAGTGATGATCTGAACTTTTTTTTTCATTCCTCATCTTTGTTCCTTTTTGCCATCTGCATGAGGATATATAACAACTTAACATTTAGGGATCATGCCCTCTGCTGCGTTCAGTTTCTCTTCTGGAGGCCCCAGATTCAATTTCTATGTGCTGGGTGAGATCAGCAACAGGGGTCCAGAAAGGAGAGATTGAATGAGTTGTGCTTCCACAGGAGAGAGTAATGAACGGAAGGGGAGGCTTTGATGAGTCTACTGTGACTGAGGTTAGAGATGGGAGTGGCTGGACAGCAAGGACTTCCTGCTGCATTGAATTAGAAAACTCTGAAGCTAGTTTTAGAGAAAGGCCATCTGTTTTCCAACACTGTAGTATAATATTGAGCCAGGTAAATGCTTTCGCCCATCCTTTGCCTGATCCAGTTCCTATGTATTTTCTCTTACTATGAGGATCAGTAAAACTGTTATAGGAAATCAAATCCCCTGGAGCATGGCAAACAAGAGTTGTACATTCATGAAAGGCATCTCATCCTCCTTTCAGAATTCTTGACAGGTTGCTCTGCCTTCTGATATTTAAACAACTCACAACTAAGAAGACAAACCAGCATGATTTTTAAGTCCAAAGAATTCACAGTCAACATTTATCAGAACTAAGAGTTGTCTGCTTTCATAAAACGAGAAACGACATTATAAACAGAATTGATTGCCAATATTTTTTTCTTTGGTGCTTGAATAAATGAACTCTTAGCAAGTACTGATGAGCTCCTTAATAAATAGAGATTGCTTTAGGCATATAAGAAGCTTCTTTAATTCTGTGATGAATGGTATTAGACTAGTAAGATTAACTCTGACCTTTTGAAGGATTGAAGAAAAAGTAGGATACATATATAAGTTTTGATTATTTTAATATTGCTTGATTTGTATAACATGCTGTTTTTATGTACTTTTACATTCCCACAATATATTCTGAATGTATACAAATAATTTTCTAATTTTTCCTTTCATTTAGTGATCTTTCAAATATGGGATAGGTTTTTCCTAATCTCAAACATATTTGGGCAAAATGGACAATCCAGTGTCAAAGCCATTTCTCACCAGAGAGACTTGCCATTGCAGAAATTATGATGGCAGCACAGATTCTTTGGACACTGAATTATAATTATAACACCCTCCCCTCTTCTTTCCTCTCATGTCCTTCGTGCTGTCCTTGCTATACTCAGCTCAACTGGAGATATGATTAACTCTTTCCAGAAGATTGATTTGGTAGTTGCACCCAATATCATCTGACATGAGAAGGAAAGAGTACTGTACTGTACTAAAGCAGATTGGACCAGGATGTCTATGGCTTTTGATTTATTTCTTTGGCTGGGATTCTGGCTTACGGTTAGGTATACAGTAGTCACAATACTGTACACCAGAATCACTTGACACGGTAATCATTTACTCCCAACATTTGACAGGAGACAACTTCTGCCAAATATTGTCCTTTGAGGAAATCCCTGACTTGTCTTGCCAACAATAAACTCCTTCAGAGAGTGAAAGAAGACAAGATGATCAGCTGTCTTACTTGATATTAATCACAGAGATGACTTAGCTGAGGAAATGGAAGTAGCAGGTACACTGGAGGACAGTGACTGTAAGGTTGGAGTTCCTGATTTTAAGAGAAATAGAAAACAAATTAGTCAACACATATCTTCACAGGTGGATTATAATAAACATAGAGCAATAATAGGATTTTTGGGAGGAGACGCTAATAGGAAAAAGACCTTAAGAAAGATGGGAATTCCTAAGGACATGACATTAGAATGCAGTAATCATATGTCCTTTATTATAGAAGTAATCCATTAGATTTCTTTAATTTTATTTTCTTAATTTGTTCTTGAATTTCCCTTTGTAAAGCAAAGTTTTACAAATGTTTATATGAGCTCTTCAGATTTGCTCCTTTTTCAGGTTTGTCCTTTACTTTTCCAAGAAAATATGGTCACTGAGATTGCAAACTATTCTAGTTAAGATAAAAATGGAGGGCATTCCAAAAAACCCTGTGGGGCTGTACAAAAAGCTTAAAGAAAATGAAAAAGAGGACATATAGGAAGTAGAATGAAAATTGGTTGACAAAGGGATGAAGTTGAACTGTGTCAGAAAATGAACATCCAGAATAGAAAATGGTAAGAATAACCACAACCAAAAAGACTGGCATAGTAGTTACATTCAAAACAAAAATAAATCTGCAGGAAGAAGGCAAAATGGTACAGATACTCAAGAAGTAGTAGAAATATTTATCTCCTATTTTAATAAAATCAGAAGTAGCGTGTTCCATTTTGAAAATGTGAAAAGCAGGCTAAAGAGGCAGGACAAAGCTTCACATTGATAGAAAATTGAGGCAATACTGCTTGATTTTGAATCACTTTAAACCTTCCAGGACACTTCCAAGGTACTAAAGGAGAGATGGCCAAACCCTTTTATAATGTCCCTGAGAAAACCTTGAGATTTGATGAAGTGTCTGATGACTAGAAATATGTACCTTAACTTAAAAAAGTGGAAAAGAAAGGCCCAGAAAACTATTGATAGTTGGTCTGACATTGATAATTGGAAGGTTCTAGATCAGTTATAAAGAAATTGACCTGTAAAGATCTATTATTACTTATTATTATTATAATAACATTTCTGTATTATTATCAGGCATCAGCATGGATTGACCAAGAACAACTTTAATCTCATTTTTAAGATTAATCTCATTTGTGATTGGTAACTTTTCTTAACTGAATGTGGGTATATTGTGGACATAATCCCAACCAAGAGAGATCTAATTTTCAACAGCAGACATAATTGTGCCACTCTGTTCTGTATTAGTTAGACCTATCTTGAACACTGTGTTAGTTCTGTACTATGCGCTTTAAAAAAGGAATTGGGCAAAGAGATAGGGACTGGAAATTAAAACCTGTGAAAATAGATTAAAGGTACTGGATATGTTTAGCCTTGAGAAAACATCAAATACCCGAATAACAGGAAGATCAGAAATTGTTCTCCTCTTATTCCAGAATCTAGACCATAGAATAGCAGATCTAAATTACAGGAAGACAGATTCCAATCGAATGTTTTAAAATATCCTGCCTTATCGTAAGTGCAGTTTACCAATTACCTTGATCACTAATAGGCTTCTTTTTACTTAATATGTTTTAATAGAAGCTACATAACCATCTTTCTGGGATGCTCCGTTTTGGATTACTACACTGGTGTGTGTGTGTGCGTGTGTGTGTGTGTGTGTGTGACATTTGATGGGCTAAATGGTTGCTTCCAACTTTATCATTCCAAACTACGTGGCACTTTACAAAGTCATTTTTTTGTGTGATATTACTGTGGCATTGCTGTTATGCTGGATAGTTCATCTTGGATGAAACCTGCTTCCAAAACCTGAAAATGGATTCACGTTTCCTTAGTGGAAAGAATTATATGGAAAAGTGAACCTCATGGAAAAGTGAGAGTTTTTTTTAGATGAGAAATGAGTAAAGAACTTTGAGGGCAATAAAATTGCTCTCTGGTAGTTCTGAGGTTTGCCTAGCTCCTTTTTCGTCTCTGGGCTCTCATTGCTAGAATTATAATTGGATCCGGTGGCCAAAATCTGCTTGTTCCAGATTGTGTATGCGATTCACAGTTGTTTGCATAAATCAATAGGCTCCAAGCCTGTTTACTCTTGGCTATTTGTGTCCTTTTCCAAAGAGCAGGGTTAAAGAGTTCTTTTACTAACTTGATTTGACCCTCCGGGATATTATTAGTCCTTCCCAAACAGTGGGACCCCCTAATGCCCTCCAGACTCTGACCTGTTACGGCCATCACCTTGTTCGTGGGTTTTCCAAAGAGGCCCCTCTGATAGCATCTTATTTGAAAACAGATACTTTGCAACACATTAAAAGTTGAAAAGGTTTTCCCCCCCTTCTTTACCCAGCACTCAATAGTTAGCTGGTTGGAAGCATCTACTGTATTTAATTGGAGGGAGCCCAATGTTTTAACGCATCACAACATTCTGAAACATTGCTACAAACACAGTGATGTTTAGCATTTTTGTAAGCATAGTACTGTGCTCGTTGAATCATGTAGGATTGTAGCTTTTGCTAAACTGCAACAGATTGATGTGATGTAATGTGTGTATCCTTTAAATCAGTGTTGACTCCTGGCTGGACCACTCCCTATAGTTTTCTTGGCAGCATTTTTGTAAGTAGTTTGCCACTGCCCTCTTCCTAGGGATGGGAGAGACTAACTGGCTCAAGTAATCCAGCTGGCTTTGTGTCTAAGATGGGACCAGAACTTTCCTGGTTCCTAACCTGGTGTCTTTAACCTGGCTCTCTACTTATGGAATATACAGCATTATTACTGATGAAGCAACAATAATGTACATGGTATTTTACAGAGTAGGATAGCCAAAAGTTGAAGCCCTCCTCCACATCTGGAAGTGGAGCTTCCAGATCAGAAATGTGATGATGGAAGAGAAAGAAGATATGACGCAGCAGATAACAGGGTATCTGTGAACCTGTATGTAGTACTAGTATATGCAATAACAAGAGCAGTATGTCTAAATGACCATTGCTTATTGGGAAGGAGCAAGGTGTGGCTGATTACTGGTGAAGTGAATAGGAGCAGGTCACACAATATCAGTTCACTGTAAATTGCATTTACTTATATAAAAGTTAATGCGTATATGGTTGCAGTGCATGGAAACTGCTTTTTTATAGTTTAGGCATAGGGGTTATACTTTTTATATAAATACAGAAGTCTCATGAGTTTTTCCCACCCAGATATCATCTCTTGTTACCTTCCTTGGTTGGTGAAGATCAACATGATTTTCCTCGACCATATGGAGCCTGTATTTTCACAGGCATTCTATATGCTACAACTACAGCACCAAAATAAGAGCAGATCTTACCTTAGGCAGATTCTTCTGTGCATGAGCAAGCAGGGGTGAAAATAGTGAATCTTATGAAAAAACTGAGTTTGAGGTCTCCAAATATGTCCATTGTCAGTGGCCTAACTTCCACTAGGTGGTGCCTATTCTTCAAATATCCTGAAGGTGATATTAGTAAAATAAGCAAAACATTTTGTCCTTTAAGCATCCCAACCTCCAAATGTGATTCTGATCTTGCTGGTAAGATAGGAACAGGCTATTTGGCATTGGATCTCTACTTATATCATTGGAACAACAATGTTAGGGGAATTTGGGACATTTCTATAATGAAACTGTTTGCACATCTTTTAGAGATGGGCCAATTGCTATGAATTGCAGGGCTGAGATGCCCTTTCCTCGATTGGAAAGGTGTGATTGTGGGAGGAGAGGAGCCTTAACTGTCTTGTTTTCTTTTCTTTTTCATTTCTTCTGCATTCCCTCCCTACTCCTGAAGGACCCGATATATCAGCACAGAGCTGGGTATGCGGCAGCGTCTCTTTGTGGGTGTGCTGACCTCAAAGAACACATTGAACTCGCTGCCGTGCAGTGAATCGTACCCTCGGCCACCGGCTGGAGCGCCTGATCTACTTCACAGGCACCCGGGGCGCAAGGTGCCCCATGGCATGACGGTGGTGACGCATGGAGATGAGAGGCCCCATATGGAACATGTACCAGACTGTCAAATACGTGATAGACCATTACCTGTCTGACTTTGATTGGTGTTCCTGGTGCAGGATGATACCTACGTCGAAGCCCATCGGGTGAACCACTTGGCCTCTCACCTCAGCATCGACACTCTGCTCTACATGGGCCGACCCGAGGAGTTCATTGGTGGCGACACTCAGGGACACTATTGCTACGGGGGCTTTGGTTACCTGCTTTCCCGAGCTTTGCTCCTGCGTTTGCAGCCTCACTTGGAAAGTTGCCGGAACGATATCGTGAGCGCACGCCCTGATGAGTGGCTGGGCCGCTGTATCATCGACTACACGGGAGTAGACTGCGTGGCGGAGCAGGAGGTGAGGCTTTCTTCCCTCTGAGGTGGCCATGCCTCATTTCCTCCTCCTGTGGGGAGAGCTTGGCCTGTACAAGTCACTGTTTTTGAGAAAAAGGAAAAGAAGGGAAACCATTTGCTTTTAATCCCACGAGGCTTCAAAGAGGAGAATCCTGATATACAGTTATCAGATATTTCCTATTCAAGTTATCTTAAAATCTCATTGGGCTTTCAGAATCAAAGAGAAAAATGGGTTGGAAAAATGGGATTTTTTAAAAAAACATCTATGAATCATTTTGAGACTAGAGATGCTTTTGATGGTGGAACATGTTTCTTGTTGGGACTTTTTCCACTGAGGGAATGTTATTTAGTTGTTGTTTTTGTAGCTCTAACTACTATTTTAGTTCAGGCAAAACTTTTCTCTCTGGGTGAAAGGGATCCAATAGTCTGATGCTGCCTCTCATTGTAAGGAGCCCTTGAGACTTAAAGTAATTAGTACTCTTTCCATGTTCCCAGTGAGAGCTATTTTTTTTTTTAAAGGTACATTTTTAAAACTGTTCAGTTCCATCTCAGCCCCAGACTAAGGAATCCAGTCCAAGAGCAGGATGACTTGAACCAGGGTGAATAAGCAAAATGTTTTTATTCAAAGAAGTTCAAAGATCAGGAATGATTTGAGAGAACAGCATGTTACAAAATACGTTCTTGGTCCTATCTGCCCTCCAACTAAAAGCTGAGCTTCTTCAGCAGTCTTTCATTTTGCTAGCAAAACAGAGAGAGGTGCTAGTTAGCCTCTGGGTATATTTGCTGGAAAGGCTGAATTTCCAGACTGATGTGCTTCTTTCCTCTCCTCTGCCAGGGCTTACGTTACCATTACTTTGAGCTTGGGAAGAACACAGACCCCGAGAAGGAAAGTGATCCGCAATTCAATGCTGCATTCACTGTTCATCCAGTGCTGGACCCTCTCCAGATGTATCGGCTGCACAGACATTTTGCTCGTGTAGAGCTGGAGCACACCTATCAAGAGATCCAGCAGCTACAGGTAAGGGGGCAGACTTTGAGATTCTAGGACTTTGAGCAGCTGATCCGAGGATCCCTTGATTCCATTGACACATGCCTGTTTTCATTCTGCTGCCACCTTAATTTATCAGAAAATCAGTCATGTTGAGCAGTGCCCTAAGAGAACATTCTTCTTTAACCCGGTGGACTTCAGCTTCTGGAAGTCTTCACCTAGTGTGCCGTTTTGTGGAATTCTGGGAATTGGAATTCAACACCCTTGGGGAGAATTATAATCAAAGCTACTTCCCCTCTCACATCTGTTAAGATAGAAGTAGACCAACTGGCCCTTGGTCAGATCTCAGGTTCGCTTGGTTCCTTCTTTTAATAAGAAGGAAGAACAGAAGATGTTGGGCTATTGAAACAAGACGAGAGAAAATTTGTGCCATCCATTCTGGCTCTTGTTCTGGCTTCGATAAATGTTGGCTATTCTGCCCTCTTTTCCCCAGCTACTGAAAATGTATCTTCTCTAATGTGGGCAGTATCAATCTGCTTTATTTTTTTGAACCCAATAGCATGTTGGAAATAAATTATTTATAGGGCTATCCACTTATCTGTTGTCCAGTAGCCAACAAGGTAATCCTTGGTTAATTACAATAATTGGGATCTCTTAGTAGCCACAATTCTGGCACTCCCAGTTGCCATTGTTAAGCAAATACCCGCAGGTCATTAAGTGGGGGCATCACGTGGGTTTCTGTTTGCAACCGCCTGCTGGCTTCCCACTGATTTTGCTTGTCAGAACTGACAAAATTGCAAATGGTGATCATGTGAGGACTCTGAGGACCTGTTATAAGTATCTCATACAGTCTTCAGTACCACCGCCCATTTCAATGGTCACTGTATAGTGGTTGTTAAGCAAGGACCCTCTGTAATTCTTCAAAACTGAACAAAAAGGACCAAATGTAGCATATTAAAGAAATACTGAGTTTGAAAACGATCTGGATCAGGCTGGGGAGAAAGGAGATGCAGAAAAAGTCCTTCCATGGATCCTTGTGGGAGAGGCAGTTGGGCGGCTGCTCAAAATGTTGCTTTCTCTTTCCGGTCTGAACCCATTTTCTCCTGTCTCTGTATCTAGAGTGAAGCTGCTATGAAGGGGCTGGAAAGAATTCCAGAAGCCACATTCTACAGGCTTGTTCTTTGCAAACAAAGGATATTGACATCTATATTTTCTTGTCTGCTTCTTAGCCTTCCTTATCCCCTGCAAACTTCTCAACTCATTAAGCAGTACAGTTAAAGAGATTATTTTAGTCTTGAGTGGCACATCGGTAAATTGATCTCTATGTTCACCAGAGCTCTGAATTCTGAATGGTTGCTTTTCTCCTGAAAATCGGCTATATAGGAGAAAGGGTCAGATTTTGAAGGAAAATATAGGGTTTATTTACATGCTTATGGGCTTCATCTTTCTCCTGACCACCATTCCTGCAAAAGCCTTTTCTTCTATTCAAATTACATTTGATATGCTAATGAAATAACAGAGATGGAAAGGACCTTGAAGGTCTTTAATCCAGCAGTCCACAATCTTTCTGGCTTGGCAATGGATGGTTCCATGTGGACGGTGGGCGTTTGCGCTTGTGCCCATTGCTCACACAAATGGAGCTGCATGTGTGCTCACCAACCACTTGCACAACCTGGTTCCCAATGGTCTTGGGTTTGGAGACCCCTGTTCTAGTCCAACCCTCTGTTCAAGCAGGTGACCCAATATAATTTCAGACAAATGGTAGTCCAATCTCTTCTCGAAAACTTCTAGTCATGGAGTGCTCACAGTTTCTGGAAGCAAGTCATTCCGCTGATTAATTGTTCTAATTGTCAGGAAATGTCTCCTTAGTTCTACCTTGATTTCTCTTCTTGATTGGGTTCCATCCATTGCTTCTTGTCCTGCCCTCAAGGGTTTTTGGCGGCCTCTCTTTGTGGCAGCCTTTCAAATATCGGCACACTGCTATCATGTCACTTCTAGTCCTTCTTTTCATTAAACTTGACATACCCAATTCCTGCCACCATTCTTCATATATTTTAGCCTCCAGTCCCCTAATCATCAGTTGCTCTTTTCTGAACTTTTTCTAGAGTCTCAACATCTTTGGAGAAAAAAGTTATTATTCTTGATTTGCAGGGATAAATGAGTAGGCAGAAGAAGGATTAACCTTCTCCCCCCTCTGCCCCCACTAAGCAGACGTATAGTGAATCAACAACTGTGATTCTCTGATGGACCAACAACATGCAGGTTTTCAGTTGATATTGGCTTCTGAAAGTTTAGATCGGGGGTATCAAACTCACGGCCAGTGGCTGGATGCATCATGTGCTGGCCATAGCCTACCCCCAGTTTTAGCAAAGGGGGGGAAGTTGCAATTCATCATGTGACGACAAGGTGACGCCATGAGTTTGATACCCCTGGTTTAGATATATTTGCTGACATTTCACTAGGGGACATATTAGTTCTTTTAAAAATGGTCAAATTAAAAGTGTCTTACCTAAATAAAAATAAGAATTCCCCCCATAATTATTTGACCCATTGAATCTTACTGTGTGCGTTCTTGTAGCAGTTTCCTTATTAGAAATTTGGCAAAGGAAAAATGTAGAAGTTAGCTTGCTTCAGGAAAACTGCCAGATGAGTCCAGACAGGAGTCTGTTGTTGCTAATTTCACTGCTGAGCCTAGCGCTGGCTCCTAAAATTAATCTTGACTCATAGTCTGCAACTGTGAATTCTAGAAGCAAAGAAGTTTTTGGCGTGACTGATGCCTCCATAGCTCTGCTATTAATCTTTAGTTTATGTAAAACCAGCAAACACAGGCTTGTAAATATGGAATCAAGACATTGTCAGTTGTAATACATCATGTTTCATTTAATAGTATTATACTAATATTTTTCGCTATTACAGGTTTCTTTCATTCTTTCTATTGCTGTGAATTAATATAGGAGTCTACTGCCCTGGGTTCTAATAGATATTTAAGTGATTTATTTCTATCACGTCTCCACTATATTTATAAACCGTTCATATAACTCATGTGCAGTCTTTCAAGCAATAAAAATGAAAATACATTTAAAGTAACTGGACAAAAATAGAGAAAGAGGAAGAAAGAAAGAAAGCCTATCCTTTTAGGGAGACTGTTTTCAGCCGGAATAGAAAGAGAACCTGCTGCTTGGATGAATTAAGTCTTTGAAAACCTCCTGGAAGGAAGCATGGCTGGTATTCAGTTGTCACCAAGATAAGGTGTAATCGTTGACCATTGGCTGCTATCTGAGTAGATAAACTACAGGGGTGACTATTTTACTCTAAATAATGAAAAGGTCTGAGGCTAAATCCTAGGAGAAACTGTTGAGGAAGCCAGGCATGTCTAACCTATTGAAGAGAAGGATTAGGGGGACATGATAACTATCTTCCAGTACTTGAGGAGCTGTCACAAAGAAGAGAGCATTGAGTTATTCTTATTCTACAGGCACCAGAGGGCAGGACAACAAGTAATGGATAGAAGCTTGTCAAAGAGATCCAACCAAGGAGAAATTTTCTGACAGTGAGACCAATTAATCAGTGGAATAGTTTTCTTCCTGGGGTTGTGGATGGTTCATCACTCGAGGTTTTCAAGAATAGACTGGACAACCATTTGACTGGGATGGTACAAGGCTCCTAGAGGTGGATTAGAAGACTCCTGACGTCCCTTCTAGACCTCTGATTCTGTAATTTATTGTGTCTGCTCCTAACTAAGCGAATCTGCCAAATTTAATGATTCGAATGTATTAATTGGGCAAACAAAAATTCAAACGCTATGATATTTTCGCATGAATTTTGAAAAATAGCTTACAAAGGGTAATAAATGCCATTGTAAACTCCCTCTGGGAAATGTTGTGCTAATCTCACTCCTGACTTGTTGCAGAGTAAGATGCAATTTATGGGTCATTCTCCTCCTGTTTTAGATTTGGGACTCTTTCTAAACAGTTAGCAAGTAGAAGAGGAGGGAAGGTTGCCGCATTAAAGGATCTTGAAGTTCTGTCGCTAATGCTGCATCCAGTCTGTTCAGGGAGTTTTTAATGTCTAGACCAACCATTTGACAGAAATGTACACCCAGAGGATCGTATAATAATAGAAGCAAGTACGTCGTGCAAGCTTTGATGGCAGAGCTGAGCCTCGGGCCAGATTAAATTGGAATTATTTTTGAGGAATCACTAATTTGACACGTGCATGCCATCATAATAAGCATTCAGTAGCTAATGTGGCATAAATTAAATGCAATATACCATTAAAAAAACAGACAGTGGAATTTTAGTGCCGTGGAATTGAAGACCTATAAAAGGAGGCTTGGCTTTAAGGCTTAGTGTCTCAAAAATCAAAGCCTCCAATGTTGTTCGCACTGCAGGAGTTGGCGGAAGGCTTCTGCAGACTTCGATGGATGTTTCCTAATGAAGGTGCTACTTAGAAAATGGGTTGTTTGGGCCTTGTGGAGGTTAAATGATTCCTAATTCGTGCTCAGTACCGTGTTTTTTCGGCGTATAAGATGCACCTGGGTGTGGCTTATACACTGAATACAGCATTTTGAAGCCCTGCCCCTTCACAAAAATGGTCATGCATTGCCTTTAGGAGGCTTCCAGAGCTCTCCTGGGGGCTGGAGAAGGCAGAAATGAGTGAAAAACGGGCTGTTTTTTGCTCAGTGTTGCCCCCCCCCCCCCGCCACTGCCAGAAGCACTCTACAAGCCTCCTAAAGGCTATTCATGCCCTTTTTTGTGTGTGTGTGTGGGGGGGGGGAATGGGCCCGTTTTTGCAAAAAAACAGGCCGGTTTGGGGAGGTCTGCAGAGTGCAAACATTTTTAAAAATTTGCGTCTTCAAAATCTTGGTGCAGCTTATAATCCGGTGTGTCTTCTCCGAAAAATGCAGTAGTTTCTTTTCCTGCCCAGTTGATTACAAAAATCAAATGTAGACATTTGTCCTCAAGATATCAAAAGTAGACACTTAACTATTTGATCATTGCTCTTGGCTGAATGTATCATGTGCCTTTCCCTTCCATATGCTGAGTAGTCTATGCTGCAAAAGCAGACGGATGGGCCACTGCCAGGAAAATAATAGCTCACGGAAGCAGAATTAAGCAAAGCAAAGATTGAGGCACAGAGAATGAGAAGAAAGTGGCCCATTCTCACATTTTGTCATCGGGCATTTAAACAACACATGTTGATTCAAGAAGCAGATATCCATACAGACCAGCATGGCTGGAATTAAACTTTGAGGTTATTTGTACACATTGAATAAATTAAGAATGAAATTACAGCCGGCAGACACATAATCTGGACCACATTTTCAGTCAAACAGCAAATAATAATTGTGCCCTGCCCAATAATTGCTCAGTCAAGGCAATTCCAAAAGGAATAGAAGTTCTAGTGTAAACAGAATAGAGTTATAAAAAAGTGATTTGGTTTAAGATTCTTTATTCTAAATGGCTTTTTTTAGCCCCTGGGAGAGGGAAAGAGAGATGCTATCCCCAGAATTGAGCACTGATTGTGGGCATGCTGCCACCAGGTGGCAGAACAGCATAAGGTTGCAACCCTGTTTTCTGATCCTCCTTTCCTGCTATTAAGTAGAAAAATTCAGCGGCCAGGGTAGGGAGGGAATTGTAGGAAGTGGCTTTCAATCTGGTAAATCTGGACTGGTCGGTGTGTAGATGTGGGGAAGACTTCACCTGTCAGCCTTTTCTTCCCCTCCTCTAGCAACAAGTTTGGGGCAGGGCTTAGCACCCAAATCAGTTAGGAGTGAGGTCTGTCACTGCCCATTGGAATCAGCATGGTTATATCCAAGTCTTAAGTCTTAGGGCCGTTCGGGTACCTTCAGCCGAGAAAAATGTTTCTGAACTTAACTTAATTTTCCTACCTTGTTTTTTGCAGCTGGAGATCCAGAATGCCAGCAGCCTTTCTGCAGATGGGGAGCTGAGTAGCACGTGGCCTATCGGCATTCCTCCACCTTTCCAGCCAAAGACCCGTTTTGAGGTGCTTCACTGGGATTATTTCACTGAAGAGGCGGCTTTTTCCTGTGTGGATGGGGCCCCCAAGTGTGAGCTCCAGGGGTCAGACGCAGCAGACGTAGCTGACGTGGTTGCTGCGGCCGTGGAAGAGCTGAACCGCCGATACCAGCCGGTGCTACATGTGCGCAAGCAGCAACTCCTGAATGGCTACCGTCGTTTTGATCCTACCCGGGCATGGAATACACCTTGGATCTGCAGTTGGAGGTCGTGACCCAGAAGGGGCACAGCCGTTCCTTGGTCAAACGGGTGCACCTCCTGCGCCCTCTTAGTGAGGTGGAGATTATCCCCATGCCCTACGTAACAGAAGCCAGCCGTGTCAATGTCATCTTGCCCCTGACTGCCTCAGAAAAAGACTACGCCACCCATTTCCTTGACGTCTACGCTGCAGCAGCCTTTGAAAACTCCGAAAATGCCGTGTTGACCTTCCTCTTCATATATGATCCTTTTGAAGCCCAGAAGGTGGCTCAGAATGATGTTTTTGGGGGCGTGAAAGCACACATTACAGAGTACGAGCGGCGCCACCCTCAAGTGAAGATTCCTTGGATTAGTGTAAAGACGGACGTGCCCTCCCAGATTAAGGTGATGGACATCATCTCAAAGAAGCATCCGGTAGACACACTCTTCTTTGTGGCCGGAGTGAGCACTGAAGTCACCACTGAGTTCCTCAACCGGTGCCGCATGAACACCATCAACAGCTGGCAGGTCTTCTTCCCCATCCATTTCCAGGGCTACAACCCCACAATTGCTTTCCACAACCAACCTCCCCCACTTTCTGGCTTAGACCTTGTGCGCGACGCTGGCCATTTTGATCGCGAGGTTTTCAACGAGGCTTGCTTCTATAACGCTGACTATATGGCGGCACGCACCCGGATGGCAGCCGACGCCCAGGACAATGAGGACCTCCTGGAGACCATGGACATCTATGACCTTTTCGTCAAATATTCCAATCTGCACGTCTTCCGTGCGGTTGAGCCTGCCCTCCTGCAGCCCTTCAGGCCCCAGATCTGCAATCCCCGCTGAGCGAGGAGCAGTATCATCGTTGTGTGCAGAGCAGCTTGGAGGGCCTGGGCTCCCGGTCCCAACTGGCCATGGTGCTCTTCGAGCAGGAGCAGGGCAACAGCACATGAGACCAAGCTCTCCCCTGCCTCTCTCAGCCCATCCGCTTCCCTTCGTTCACTTCCTGACATGGCAGAGGAGAGCTGACAATGACTGCTTAGGCTCTGAACCTCGGGTGTCCTGGCTGGCTTTACAGATGGCACTGGGGATGGTGGAGAGAATGGAAATGGGTGGTGTCCAATCCCACTCCAGGGCTGTCTTGCTCTGTTTGTTGAGGAGACCTCTCTCCCAGGCGACAAGGGTCGGCAGGCAGGATGGCTCGGGGCCCAGTTCCTGCCTGGTGGCTGCCAAGACAGCTAGGAGGGTTTTAAGAAACATCAGCAAAGATGGAGTTGTGTTGGTGTGGAGGAGGCTGTGGGTATCTGGTTTGTGGGACCACTGGGGACGTAGTGCTAGCCAGCCCCTCCGGATTGCTCGGTTTGGGGAGCGACTGGATCAGTCTTCTGGACTTTGGTTTGCAGCTGCTCATTAAGAGGGTGGGAGGGCTGAGGGATCCCTGTCGTATTCTACTTGTCCCGTGACACTCTTCATGGAAACCACGACTCGGGCTGATTTAGCCGCTGCTTAGGATCAAAGGGGAAAGGGAACAATCACGGCTCTTGCAAGGAGAGCTCAACTGCCCCTTAGGTCAGGCTGGTTCTGGCTCTGAGGGGTCAAGCCCCATTTCTGCCCTGGCCTGCTGCCATTTGTTTTCTGCAGGTGGCTGTCTCGCAGCCTGATGCCCTTGCCCAGAACTCGTAGGGGCATGCGTTGGCCAGCCTGGCATTGGATCAGGGAGCTGGCAAGCCCAGAATGGAGGAAGAGATGGAGTTTGGCTCTCCAGTGGGATTATATTTAACGTGACTTCAGCGATTTTAAAAAAAAAACCCTTACATTTTAATAAACTGGAGTGAAAAGCAGGGTGCGTCTTGATAATTTTCTGTGATGGCTCTGTGTATATGGCAGAGAGAGAGAGAGAGAGATCGTGGAGCAGATGGGGACTATTTATACAATGGAACTTCTGGGAAATCAGCATGTGCTCCCTAAAACTGAAGAAGAGCAGCTGGATCTTTTAAATGAAAAAGCCCGAAAAGAACAGCTGTGGAATTAGCATCTTAGGTTTTACTGTATGTCTAAAAGTACGGAAAAAAACAGATAAAACTAACTGCTGCCTATAAATCCCAGTCACCCTTTGGCTACGCTGCTCCCATTTTATAGAACATTCTCCAAGTCTATTATTTCTTGTTGGAGAATAGTTATCGATAAAGAGTCTTCGTAGTCAATGGGAAAACTAAAAATGGATTTGGAAGCTCAGCTGAAACGGGAAGGCAAGTCCGCAAAAGAACCTGTGAGTGGAAAAGGAAGGTCATAGCAGGAATATGAAGGGACTGGGTAAAGGACAGATGAAGACACTGGAGCTGAAGGAAGAAGAATACTCTACTCACAAGGAAAGTGTAGGACAGGGGTCCCCAACTCCTGGGCTGCGGCCAACTACCAGGCTCTGGCCTATTCGGAATTGGGCTGTGTGAGTGACTGGCTGGAGTGTGTGTGCACCCTCAACTTGTGCGAGTGTCAGGCTGGTGGGCATTCATGCACATGTGCACTGGCCTGCCACTCATACAAGTTGAGCTATGTTCATGCGTGCCAGCCTGCCACTCGTGCACGCGCACTGGCCCTCCATTCGCATGGCTCAGCTCCCGCCACCCCACTCCAGCCAGGCGGGCAAGCTGCAAAGATTGGGGACTGCTGCTGTAGTGTAGGGGATTTCCAGGTCCCACCTTCAGACGTGCTGCAGTGGAACATCTGGGAATCTCAGGAGGCATTCGAAGCATCCCTGTGTTGTCCAACACGAAAGCGTAAATGTCAGTTTAGAAGCGCCACTCCTGTAAGCTTCCCTCCTCATACACCTTTCATGGAAATGCATGGCACTTTCTTTGGATTTGGGGAACACGTGCACAATAATGAAGTTCAATAAAGGAGATTGCATTTTTCATAGCCTCTTTTGGATGCTGCTGTGGCTTTCCTGCTGGTAAATGTCTTGTTCCAAGTTTCTTAACACAGTGTTTTAAAGCTATACATAATCTAGGTTAATTGTTGAGAGTTTGCATCCATATATAGGGGGAATTAAACAAGGTCATTGATTAGGGTGCAGAATATTTTAAGCTTGAGGCTAGAGATGGAACGAAATCGGTACTATTCAATGCTGTAGTGTAGAAGTCAAAAAATTAAATTTTTCTTGGAACAATTTTGCGTGCTGGAAGGAAAGCTACAGCTCCCCCATATGACCACAGATGCTCTGAGAACCTGCAGAGAAGAATCTGCATTGCCAGCAAGAACAAGTTGTGTAGTATATATGAGAATAAAGTCTCCTTTTTTACTTGGCTTGACTCTTGGTGTCTTTACAGAGACACCCAGTCATTTTACGCCAATAGTAATGAAATGATTTGCCACTGTCTTCTCCCAGGATGACTTTTAAAGAAAAATACCAATCTAGCTTATAGTTTTGATATTTTCTGGTTGTCTCTTTTGCATATACCAATCAAGTCAAATCCTGGTTCTCTTTCTGGGATTGACCATGGCTGACCAGTTTAATGAAGCCAAAGTGACCTCTAGTTTTCAATTGTTGCTTTCAAGTGGAATGTATCTCTGTGTATCTTGCATCAAATTCAGAAACGAGGGGGAGGCCAGAGTTGATGTAAAAGTCATTGGGACACAATTTGAACGTTTTTCATTTATAGGCAGATTGGTTAATAAATGAATACTCTATTTGTTTAACAATCTTGACAATATTTTGGGGAGCTCATTATAAACATTTCTTTCACATTTACTGTTCAATGTTGTTAATATAGGGAAATGAAAGGGCATCCCTTCACCCAAATAAAGAGAGGGATTTAAAATGCTTCTGTTTTGTTTGGCTTCATTTCCAATATTCATCTTAAATACGTAGATTGATGAAGACCTGGCTGGTTCTTTTAGGAGTCCTTGAGTGGATCTGTAAGGAAGTTCTAAGGAAAAGCAACATCTCCCAAGTATTAAATTGGAGTTTTCCAAGGAATATTGTGGTTGAAGGCAAGACTAGGAAGGAGAAAAAGAGAAAGATTTTTCTGCAAGACAACTGTAGCAAGTCACTTCTGTATCATTTCTCGGAAACTATATGGCTGTATCTAGGATGTCAAGCTCAACTTGAAGATTATTTTTACCTTTTTTTAGGAGCAGGATGGTATGCTAATTGAATATTGGAACATATTTTGATTACCCCAAATAATCCCTTAAGTACTCTCTTAGACAAAGGCCATTTTTGGCACCGAATTTTACGTACTGCTGGTAAGAGATGAAAACATCTGGTTAGCATTGTTCCCTTCATAATGTCCCCATCCCCCCCCAAACATATCAATTGGGAATTGGTAGATCCAGCCGCAAGAAGCTTCATCTCTCCTTTTTCCAGGAACTGAGGTCTGGGTGACAGAAGCAATTTAGTGCTGTTAAGTAATTGTTGAATAATCTAAACTGATGGTGACATTTGTAATCCATCACTGAATGCCCAGGTGAGCTCAAATTGACAAAGCCTGAGAACTTCCTTTATGTGTTTCCCCAATTCCACTCTATTGTAAATAGTTCACCTGTCTGTGTCATTTAAATCTTCCTCATATGGTTATGTGACTCTTGTTTTGAAAAGGGCAGATGCCAGCATGGCACACTTCCTATTAACTTCTGGTTCCTAACAGCAGAGAGTTAATTAATCTGCAGTTAAAAATAAAATGCCCATGAAAATAATTATTGACAATAGCACTAGCAACAGCACTCAGACTTCTATACCACTTCATAGTACTTTATAGCCGATAGCCTAAGTGGTTTACAAATGTCAGCATATTACCACCAACAATCTGGGTCCTCCTTTTACTAACCTTGGAAGGATGGAAGGCTGAGTCAACCTTGAGCCAGGATCGAACTGCAGACTGGACAGAGTTACTCTGCAATACTACATTCTAAGCACTGCCATAAGTGAAAGAACTCCAATACAAAATAAAATAAGAGATTATCGTTAACAGAAATAATTAAAAGATGTACACCAGATGTTTGTGAGATCAGTTGTTTTGATGCAGAAACTGAAATCTGGATTTTTACACTGGGCTCATTTGTAATAAATATGGAAGAACTACCCACAGTACTGCATCCAGACAGCTGCCCCTCAACAATGATCCATATTAGGCAACCTCCATCAGGTGAAAGAAGGAAAACCTTGTATATAAATGGAATTGTTAGATTTGAAGCAAGCTCTTTTTTTTTTAGAACAATGTAGTAGCGGATTCAAAGCATGTTTGCAATTTCTCAGGACTTCTAAGTCCACTCTTCTAGGTCTTGCTAGTCACTCTATTAAATGCACTTTTTTTTAAAAAATATTCTTTATCAATGTACACAAATCCCATGATGGCAAACCTATGGCACAGGTGGCACGCGGAGCCGTACTTGCCAGCACAGTAGCCCTCAGCTCCATCGCGCATGCGCTTGCTGGTCAGCTGATTTTCGGCCTGCCAGGGGAGGCCCCTCTGGAGCATGGGGAGGGCAAAAACTCTCTCCCCCCCCCATGCAGGGTGTGTGCACATGCACGGGGGGAGGGTCGCACACACATGCGTGGGTGGGAGGGTCACGTGCATGCACAGGTGGGGCATGTGTGCGTGTGCAACAGCACAAACATGCACAGTTTTAGCACACCTTTAGAAAAAGGTTAGCCATCACTGCACTAAGCCATTAAGGGGAGTGAGTAGCATTCAAACATTTCTTGGTCTGGTGACCTCTCTTTGTTAGGCAGGCTTAAGGAATGGATGTAGAACTTAACTGCCGAAGCCTCTAATCTTGATTCCTGAAAGAGAAGGACTTGTGGGATCCTTTAATAATAAAGGCTCAAATCAAATTCTATAGAGCTTACGGAGTTGTCCAATCGTTGCAGTTGTCAGTCCAGCCCTCATTGTTAATTCTCCAGCAGCACTTGAGGCTTCTGTCCTGTTAGGAAAGCACTTCGCAGAGTGAGGCAACTGATGCCTGCTCTGATGCTGTCATTGTTCTTACCAGAGAATTAGGCCTTCAGAACAGATTCCTCCCAACTCACCTGAGTATAAGATTGACAGAGCTCAGATGAATCAGCCTATCAAATCTTACCCAATAAAAAAATAATAAAAACTATTTAATAGTAATGGTTTATTTCAATACTTTTTTAATCATTCTTTTAAAAATCATCATCTATCTTCTTTGCAGTCTTTCTGGTCCTCTTGATGTCTGCAACTCCTCCTCTAACCTCTTGCTATTCAGGCTTTATCCCAAACTACAGATTTTGTGGGCTGTTTTCCCTCTCTTTTTCTAAGAAATGTTGGGTGTACAAAATGTACTCTGGAGCCGGTCAAAACTTCCCTCTAGCTTCATTCGTACAATACTTTTGAATCCATGTGGAATTTCTCCCAACAAACTCATCTATTGAACTTGTTAGGTTTGTAATGGAGATACAGGTAGTCCTCATCTAGAGACCACACTTGGGATCAGCAACTTGGTGTTAAGAGAAACTGCCACTAAATGAAACTAAGTGCTTAGGATCTACTTCAGCTTTCCTTTGCCTTAAAGGTAAGGTAAAGATTCCCCCTTGCACATATATGCTAGTCATTCCTGACTCTAGGGGTGATACTCATCTCCGTTTCAAAGCCGAAGAGCCAGCACTGTCCGAAGACGTCTCTGTGGTCATGTAGCTGGCATGAGTAAAGCTGAAGGTGCATGGAACGCTGTTACCTTCTTATCAAAGGTGGTTCCTATTTTCTACTTGCAATTTTACATGCTTTCGAACTGCTAGGTTGGCAGAAGCTGAGACAAGTAACGGGAGCTCACTCCATTACACGACACTAAGGATTCAAACTGCCGACCTTTCTGATCGACAAGCTTAGCATTTTAGCCACTGAGCCACCACGTCCCTTCCTTTACCTTACAGACCGGCAAAAGTTGTAAATGCGAAGACTTGATTGCAAAGTTACTTTTTCATCACCGCCATAACTGCGAATGGTCACAGTTCGAGGGAGTTGCAAAATGACGATCATTTTAATGCGGTATTATTAAGCAGAATTTCCTTTCTCCAAATCTGTAAGATGGTCAGTCTATGTTTAAAAAGAAATTAGGGGGAAGATATGAAATATGGTAAAACTGGCCTCTTAGCCTTAGTCTCCCCTGGGGACGGGAAATTAATGTTATTACAAGGGGTTATGAAACGTGGAAAACCACCTTGATTGACCAAAGACTCTAGAATGTATGCGAAGGGTGCTCTTGCCAAAATGCTTTCAGGGTTAGGATTTTAGTATTCTTTGAGTGCATCAACAAATATAGCCAAGTAGGCAATCTATTTTATTTTTAAAATGACCCTCCACTGGAGAAGGACATCCAGCTGTTTACTAATTGGAAGTGGCCTTTGCTGAATGCCAGTTGTCAGAGGACTGTGTCTTTATGCTGAATTTTAAAAAGGATCCTTCACTTGATGGATTTCCTTTGAAGATTCGCCACCCCCAACTCCTAGGTTTGCATAGCTGTTTATGTATATACAAATGGTTCTGTGTGTGCGTGTGTGCGTGTGTGCGTGTGTGCGTATGTGTGTGTGTGTGTGTTTTCCAGCGTAACTCTGGAATGCTTCAAGCAATTTCAACCAAACTTGGTACACAGATCACTTACTCTGTGGAGAAAAAACTGGGGGTAAGACACCCCTAATACCCCTCGGGTGTGTTAAGATACAGCCTGTTGTGCCGTACTGACATTCTGGCTTCTAGTGTACAGCACAGTGGAGTTGCCATGGTAACAGCTTCACAGTACTCCACAAGGGGGCTCCCTCTGGTAAGGGGGAAAATCCAATATTAGAAATTACATTTGGTCAGGACATTCTCCCCCTCCCTATAAATAAATATCTGGGCAACATCGGGTTATTAGTTAGTGGGGTTTTAAAAGAGATTGGACGCCATGAAAAGATTAGAAAATTGCTTCCTCTCCCCTGGAGCAGCCTACCCTGGAGAGCCAGGCTTCCTCCTCCATCTGATGTTTGAGCGCATTTAAATATGGCTCTTCTGAAAGGCTTTTGGGAACAGGTAAGGTGATCCAGCCCCCAGATGAGATGCTATTCATTACAGATGTATGCTTTCATGAATGCTACCCTGCATGGTAGTGCACTGTTTGTTTAGAGGTTTTGGAAATGGAGCGGCTTGTATACCAAAGTAAGCAAATAAGTGGGCCTTACTATAGTAGAAGCAATTGGCAAATTTGTAGGGCATCTGGTGTTACTTAAGAGGGAAGTATCCAGACAATTTAGAAATAAGGAAAACTGACTTTAGACATTGAGCCACACCACAGCCAGGCATTAAATCTGCTCCTCTTAAAAAGACATGTTTTGGGGCACAACATCAACCTCACCATCAGAGACACATTCCCTGCCTATCTTCCCATAAAACTACAGCCAGAATTTGCCCACACTTAAGATTTGGAAGTCCCACAGGCGCTTTTTCGAGAGGTAACTTGACCTTCTGGTTTTCCTTTGAAGACATTTAGCTTCAAAGCTAAAGAAGCTTCTTGGATGAGAAGCGAAACGTCTTCAAAGAAAAACCAGAAAGTCCAGTTGCCTCTTGAAAAAAGCACCTTTGGGACAACCATGACCTGGGATGACTGAGGATCTCCGTAGACATTAAGACGTTTCTGAGATGGAAGGAGATCTCTTTTCTGGCAGCCTCTGGGAGCTGATCTTTCTTTAAGCCACTGGACTTTCACTGATCCAGGTGCAGGGAGCCAGGAAGGAACTTGTTTATTGGTTTCTACTATTTAAAAGCTGTGGTGGTGCAGTGGTTAGAGTGCAGTACTGCAGGCTATTTCTGCTGACTGCCAGCTGCCTGCAATTTGGCAGTTCATATCTCACCAGGCTTAAGGTTGACTTCCGCCTTCTATCCTTCAAGGTGGGTAAAATGAGGACCCAGGTTATTGGGGGCAACCTGCTGACTCTGTAAACTGCTTAGCGAGGGCTGAAAAAGCACGGTGAAGCGGTATATAGTCTAAGTGCATATTACGTCTCCTCCTCCAAAAGACTCTGAGCAGCTTCTTCAGCCATCTGCCTGCTGTCACCATCATGATGTTAGCAGAAGTACCCTTTTATTTCAGCCAAAGAAAAATTGATATTGCAATATTTTCAATTCCATAACAGTCTTTTTCTGGTAAAAGCCAAGAAACAGTAGAAAAAAGAAAAAGAAAGAAAAAAGGGGGGGAGAAAACGGGGAAAAAAGAGAAAAAAAATTAAGGGCTAAAGAAAAAAGAAGGGAATTACGATTGGTGGTACTCTTATTCTCTTCATTTGTGTAGAGTGCAAGGAAGATAAACCCTGACAGCAATATGCAAGAAGGGGTACAAAACACAAAAGGGGCTGAAGCGTTTCTGAAGTCCAGAAAAATGATATAATGTTTGGAAGAGGCTCAGAAAGATTCCTATTTAATTCACATGACTCTAAGGAGGAGGAGATGCCACACAATTGGATTTGCAAAGTTCTGTTCTCAACAAAAGTAGTTTTAGCCTTCCTGGGGATTTGATCTCCTGATCTGATCTAGCCAGTGGGGCTGAGATGTCTTTATCCACTGCATTCTTAAACAGGACATGAGAGAATCTCAAGAAAGAGAATTTAGATGTTCTGTGGTACTGTGAAGTAAAGCAAGGTTGCCAGAAGGCAAGTTCTCAAGCACTGAGGTTTTTAAATGACCATTTTTGTAAATACAAATACCATATCAGCAGCAAAAATTTACACTAGTTGGATTTTACTCAGAATATTCCACAAGGTCAGTTACAGCTCAGATGGCTCCAGTCATCCAACGTGCTAATTTCCAGTGGCTTTAAAATCTTACTAGATGATGTGAAGTCAGCTTATTTGATCAGGTTGTGACTTCTTGTGGTATCTTATGTTTCCCAAAACAGAAGACTTCCATACGCATGTTAAGTCTGTTGTGCAAGCCCATGCTGAGCTTTTACTCTATCCTGTGTGAGATGCACAACTCCCGTGACTGTTAGAAAGCTGAGGTCTGCAGATATATTCATCAAGCTGGGAGTACAAGCTAAATAACACTTTCTGCTTCCTATAAAGAGAATTGTCTTTGCAAAATATGAGAAAGTTGGCAGAAGGCTTCAAGAAAGTGAAGACTTTTCAAGGATCCATGATCCCAGGCTTTCACATGGGAGGGGGACATTTGACTGTCCCTGGAATCAGGGGTGGGGCTCCTATGAGTTCATCTGGGTATGGGAGAACTCGTAGCTAACGTTGTGGCCAGTTTGGAGAATCTCCAAATCCCATCCCTGGCTGGCCCCACCCACCACACCACGCCCCTGCCACCTCACCACTACCAGGAGTCTCCATGAGGACCGCTTTGGATGCGAGGTAAGTGGAGGCCCTGGGCGAAGGCTCTGGAAGGGGGAAAAACAGGGCCTCCTAGGAGGGCTCTGGAGCCTGGGGGAGGAAGTTTTTGCCCTCCCAGAGGCTCGAGGAAAGCCTCCAGAGCCTGGGGAAAGCGAAAACGCCCCCCCCCCCATGATCCAGGAGGTAGACGGCCACGCCCACCATGGCCACACCCACCCAGCAACCCAGCAGAGAACCCATTGCTGAAATTTTTGAAACCCACCCCTGCCTGGAATTCCTGCCCCAAGAATCTTGCTGACATTGGGATGGCCCTTGGGGGCACGTTATTCTGATTGGGCTGAGTTTTGAGGCTTATGATGTAAGTTTCCTTGGATCTGCCCTCAGGGTTTGTTTGGAGCTCTAGATGAGAGAAGAAAAAACACAGTTCCTTGGGCCTACTAAATTCAGTTGACTCCTTCTTCAGCCTACCTCCCATCTTTCCATTGTGGAAAGTTATCACCCAGCCCTCTCCCAGAAAAATGAAATATCCTAGGAAATATTGAAATGGCAGAATATTACATTTCCCTGGATGTGAAAAGGAAGAAACATGTTTTTAAAGAGAGAATAGCTCTCTGCCGCTTCCTGCCCCCACCCACTTTGTCAATGGGCCCTTAAGATGCCCAAGCTAGTCCCTTTACATAATAAGAGTTCTTCCCTTCAGCTCCAGGGAGATGGGATTAAGGCATGATAATATTGGCCCTTTACCCAACTCACCACATGGCATCTGAGAACTCAACCAAACCTGGATTCAAAACGCAGCCTAGAAAGTTGCCTCTGCATGGGCCCATGGGAGTCTGACAACCAATCAGAATACAAGCTTACGATCAAAGGCCAAAGAGGGCATAAAACCAGGGACTTTCAGCATCTCACCCCTTCCTTCTCTTCTTCTCCACCAACATTGAAGCATGTGATCACCTTTTGTGTTCAGGACTCAAGCCATGTGGTCCTGTCCACCATTAAAACCATCTTTCCAAACAGCCTCCATGTTTCCAGTGTCTTTTTCCCCACTTGGAGCCAAACCCAGAAGGACATTTCTTTCATCACCATGTTTTCCTCCTCCTCTTTGTTGCGCATTCACAAAACAGCAGCAGATATTTTCTGTTAAAATTTAAAAACAAGCAGTAATAATGACCATCGGGGGGAAAAAATCTAAAATCCATATTAAAGCAATATCTTTCCCAGACCAACTGAAAGTTGATAAAATAGTTGCAAGCGATTGAGTTTCCAATGTTTTTTTTTTAAAGCAAAAAAAGTGTGTGGCAATAATCTCTGAATATATTAAAAAGGAACGTATGGCAGACTGTCAACACTATGAAATGGTGAACAACACAGCACTATCCTTCACTGGCAATGGAGAATGGAGTGTTTTTAGAATGGGAACACTGCCACCGATGCACGAAGACATGGGCAGGACATCCAAGAGAGAGATACAAGATCAAGAGCAGAAAAACAGAGTACTAACAAAAGAGAATATCCCTAGTTTGGGATTTAATTCTGGAGTCCTTGGTGCCCTCTGAACATTGTTGTTTTTGTGCAGAGATTTCATTACTTGTCTAGATAACAACATCAGTGCTTCTGATGACGTTACCTAGCCAGGTAATGAATATCTTCACAAATCAACTAAGCTGAGAGAGCATCAAGAAGCTCCGCAGAAAAGCAGAGTTTTTAACTGCAAGCAGCGCATGACCACAATGGAGCCCAACATTTCTGCTGTTAAGCAAGACAATTGTTGTTAAGTTGTTAACTGAGTTGTGCCCCACTTAACAACCTTAGTTCCGAGAACAGACCCCTGCCAAAATGACATATTTTTTTGCCATAGTTGCTAAGAGAATCCTTGCAGTTGTTAAGTGAACCTGCTTTCCCCCATTGACTTTGCTTGTTGGAAGCCAGCTGGAAAGGTTACAAACGCTGATGAGTGACCCTGGGACAATGCAACAAGCCAATTGTCAAACATCAAGATTTTGATCATGTGATCCTGGGAATTCTGCAATGATCTTAAGCGGGAAAACCGGTCCATGGGTCACTTTTTTCAGGGTGCTTGTAGCTTTGAATAATCGCTAAACAAATCAAGGCAGGGGAGGGGGAGGGTTTGGAACACAGTTTAGGAGTCAGGGGCTTGGCAGCACAGGGAAACAACAGCCAACAACTTAACTGCCAGGCATCAACACCCCAATCTGCATCTAAAAAACTACACACAACAGCCACCATATAAATACCACAGCCCAAAGCACACAGAGAAGTTCCCTGAGGATGGGCTCCAACATGAGTCTGAAAGCTAGGAAGACAAAATCTCTGGTTCCGGTGACTGACCCGGTCACAGGATCCTGCAACTAACAAATGGTTGTACGGTTGAGGATTATTTGTATATCCCTTGTCCCCCCTTTTCTATGATGTTGGACTGCAAACTGATTGGAAGCCTGTTCTGACCCCCCTCCGTACAGTGAGTCACACCGACACAAGATTACTGCTAGACAATTTATTCACAGTAAATTACACACCGACAAGACTTGGCAGCAACCAGACTTCCACAGATAAGAAATACACACAAGAGCTTCTCCAGCTTTAGTATATAGTTGAGTCCTGCAAAAAGCCTCCTCCCAAAGTCTCTTCTTATATACTCTCTTGGGAGGAGCCTAATCACAACCACCTTGCCCCAATATCTTCTATATCTCCGTAGTTGCTGTCGGTGCTTATCTGCCCGTCTTTGCCTGGCATCCGGGACCAACTCCCTTAGCTCCTCCCCACTGCTCCAGGGCCTGACAATCAGGGACCAACTCCCTTTGGCTTTCACCACTGCTCCCTGCCTCAGGCACCTCCTGGTGGCTAACCAGCCTCTCTGGTCCCTGCTCGGAGTCTGACCCTGTCCAGGGTCCTCCACATCTTCCAGAGCCGACTCATAGGGTCCCTTGCTATCAGAGTCTGTTTGCAGCTCCAACGGCTCCTGCTGGGCCACAACAGAAACCCATATATAAACACAAGTTAAAATTCCTAATTTTTCATCCACACAACAATGTGGAACTCATCAGGCCCCAGTAGGGTTCATGCTGAATACTGTGTTTTTTCGCTTTGCAGCAGGGACGACTGGTTTCATCACATGCCTGGCTGTGGTTTAGGAGAACCTCAAACTCATGGCACTGCTGCTCCAGCAGGGTTTCCCAAGGACAGCTTTCTCAACAGAATCATCCATTTTAAAAATATATTCTTAAAAGCTTGATTCAGCCACAAGGAAGTCCACAAAGCAGAGGTGGGTTGCTCTCGGTTCGACCCGGATCGGGTGAACTAGTAGTAGTGGCAGAGGGAGGCTCCGCCCACCTGCCCGGACGCTTCTGCGCATGCAGAATGAGCACGAGCGAACTGACAGTAGAAAAATTAGAACCCACCACTGTCACAAAGTATATTTTCCAAAAAGTATTTTGGATCTCTTTTCTGAAATGGCTTTCATCAGATAAGCTTGCGATCTTGCCTAAAAGGTCATCTAAGGCCAGAAAATGAGAAGCTTCATGAAAGAACTGGAAATGTTTTTGGAGATACTCATGAATGTAAATGTTTGGGGCTTCCTTAATACTGTTCTTAAATGAAGCTTCCTCAAATAGTTCAATAAGCTTCTGTCCTTTTCTCATCATTATCTGACACCCCATCAAAATGGGCAGTTTCCTTTCTCATAAAGGACCAGCTCATTCAGGATCTTCCTCCACACTTTGGCTTGTTTGTTTTTTTCCCCCCTCCATCAGGACATCTTGCAGAATTGCCAGCTCATTGCCTTTGCTCCCTGTGATGGAAAGGTTTTGTTTGTTTTGTTTCTTCCTCGTGTTAATTTTGTTTGCTTTGTACAATGACGTCTCTTTTATAAAATCCATTTCTTTCTCTCTCTCTCTCTTTCTCGCACACAAAGAGCTCTTCTGAAATCATAGCTTTGGGGATGAAAGAAATGTGCCAATCAACGTAAGTCGGCTAATTCCTGCTTTTGTTCCAAACCAAACTGCACCATGGAGTTTAGACTACTTCTCCAAATGTTGATGTCTGCAAGCACCCCTCTTTCCTCCTGCAGACAAAAGATGATGCAGGGAGATGCTGAAAGGAAAGAAACCATCTCCATGGGATGGAGAGAACTTGGGGGCCTTGTTACACAGATGGCAAGGTTTGTTTACTCCTATCACCACAACTCTGATATCCCCACTTGGTTGATGCTCTTGTCCCCTCTTCTGAAATGTTCTCCAAAAGTCTCCTCTGCCACCTTGATGCACTTTCTCTTGTTGTTCCTGCCAGTGGCAAAGGTACTCAGTTCTCTGGAGCCAAGGGGGCACATCTGGATTGTTCAGAAAATGGCAGCCTTGGCAGAGGGCTGGCCAACTCACCATTGGCTGCTATGCTGCATGGTGGCCAGCTAACCAAGAGTCCATTGCCAAAGTAGGCTGGGTTGAAGAGTTTTCATTACCATCCCTTCCTCCTGCCTTGCCAGACAACTTCGTTTTCTCTTGTTTCTCAACAATTAAGGATGCATACGGAACAAAATATTTGATTGCAACCAGCCATTATTTTTATCTTTTAAGGCTTGAGGCACTCTCAAAAATGAAGGCTGGAAGACTGGTGATATGCTTTTAATGGCACATCTGCCTTCAAATTATTAGTTATTATTAAAAGGTTTTTTTTTTAAAAAAAAAAAAAACCCAGTGAAGCAAGGAGCCTTGCAGAGGCCAAAAGTGGTGCTTGTGAACTCTTAGTATTCTTGGGCACCACATTAGGGGCTTGGGACTTAGCCAATCCTTGTGGCAATTTATGATTCCCAACCTATCTGCTATCCTTAGAAGCATTCTGGAGTGTCATCTTGGCAAAAGCAAATGAAATTATGCCAATCCAATTTTCCATGGGGCGTAAATCTAGAAGCTGCTAACTAGTTTAGCCACTTTTCTTTATTATTAAGATAGAATTCTTAAGATAAAAATGCAGCCAAGTGACATTGGAATTGTTATATACATCAGCTATTCAATTTATTACTTGTACTAAAATACGGTACTCTGAAGTAAGATAAAAATCCAAAGTTAAAGAATTTAAATACTGCTTAAGCAATGCATTTTAGTATTTGTAAGGGCTTAATGGTTTCACGTACGGTAATTAGTGTAAGACCAAAGTAAGAGTTTTTAAGCCAAAGAAAGATTTATTCAGAATTACAAATGTGCCTGAAATGAACCAAAATAGTACTAAAATAGTCTAATTTTGCGTAGTTGAGAAAGTGCTTTAGCGTGTAATTTGATCATCTGGAATGAAGAATCAAGGAAAAGAAATAAAAGCCAGACAATGGTTCAGCTGAGTTTTTGGATCAATGTGGTGTGCCTGAGTTGGCAAAGGCATTTATAGTGTGGTTATTCAGAAACAAATCTTGCCACAATCAAGAGGATTTACCTCCAGATAAATTGCACAACAATCTGAGTGAGACAAAGCTTTTCTTTTATCAGAGGTAACATCCTGTTGAGCTCTAGAGAAATTCCAGGCTCTTCTGGTCAAGCCCTTAAATCTTTTCACACCTTCTGGGCAACCAAGGGTCTAATTTTAAAATCTTCAGATAATCAGTTTAATTTGACTGCTTTGAAACCTTACAACACAACGTTCAGAACATTTGCTAGGCATTATTATATGAGATGGATACGTGAAATACGTGAATATTTAATATTCAAGTATTTATACAATGTTATACAAGCTGTGAGTATACAGCTTGTATAACAGTGTAAATGTGCTGTTCCCCTCAAAATAACACAACACACAGCCATTAATGTCTAAACTGCTGGCAACAAAAGTGAGTACACCACAATGGTGGGTTGCAGGAGGTACGCCCCGGTACGGGTACCATTCCGGTACGGTGTTCCAGAGGGCCCACCCACCTGCCCGAGCTTCTTACCGGTCTTTTAAGTCTTGGTGCTTCTGCGCATGTGCATGGCGCATATAGCGCTTGCGTGACACTCCGCTGATACAATACAATAGCAGAGTTGGAAGGAACCTTGGAGATCTTCTAGTCCAACCCCCTGACTAGGCAGGAAACCCTATACTGTTTCAGACAAATGGCTATCCAACATCTTCTTAAGACTTCGAGTGTTGGGACATTCATAACTTCTGGAGGCAAGCTGTTCCACTGATTAATTGTTCTAACTGTCAGGAAATTTCTTCTGAGTTCTAAGTTGCTCCTCTCCTTGATTAATTTCCACCCATTGCTTCTTGTTCTAACCCTCAGGTGCCTTGGAAAATAGTTTGACTCCCTCTTCTTTGTGGCAACCCCTGAGATATTGGCACACTGCTATCATGTCTCCCCTAGTCCTTCCTTCTACTAAACTAGACATACCCAGTTCCTGCAACCGTTCTTCATATGTTTTAGTCTCCAGTCCCCTAATCATCTTTGTTGCTCTTCTCTGCACTCCTTCCAGAGTCTCCACATCTTTTCTACATCGTGGTGACCAAAACTGAATGCAGTATTCCAAGTGTGGCCTTACCAAGGCATTATAAAGTGGTATTAACACTTCACGTGATCTTGATTCTATCCCTCTGTTTATGCAGCCTAGAACTGTGTTGGCTTTTTTTGGCAGCTGCTGCACACTGCTGGCTCATATTTAAAAGGTTGTGCACTAGGACTCCAAGATCCCTTTCACAGTTACTACTGTTGAGCAAGGTACCACCTATACTGTACCTGTGCATTTCATTTTTGTTGCCTAAATGTAGAAACTTACTCTTTTCACCATTTAATTTCATTTTGTTAGATAGTGCCCAATGTTCAAGTTTGTCAAGATCCTCTGTATCTTTAGCCTATCTTCTGAGTGTTGACTATTCCTGCCAGCTTGGTGTCATCTGCAAATTTGATGAACTTCCCAAGTGGATGCCATTGGGCCCGTTTCAACCCACCACTGGTACACTCCTAAGTGATAATGTCCAACCAGGGGTGGGATTTGGAGGTTCTCCCAACAGCCCATAATGTTAGCTACAGGTTCTCCCGAATGCAGGCGAAACCGTAGCAGCCCACCCCTGTATATACAGCATGTTGCTCAAGGGTGGGTTCCAGCAGGCAACACTGCTGGTTCGCTCGTGCGTGTAGTGTGCATGCATGCATGCACGGTGCAATAAAAATTGTTCTGCACATGGGCAGGAGCAAAAAACAAGATAGTGGTACCTTCGACGCCACCTGGAGAACTGGGTTGGGCTTGTGGCAGGCCTGGGTCACTGCTGCTTCCATCAACCCAGGCCACCAAACCACTACCGGTTCAGCTGAACCAGTCCAAACAGTTAGAAACCCACCACTGATGTTGCTATATAATGAACCGTAGTTGCATAACTTCTAATCTTATTTGATGATTTATGGTATATATGGTAAGGAAAAAGATCAACCTCCTTGCTATTGTTTTAGATATTTATATATTATTTGGATTTTATCAATATTCTGCAGTTTTTAAAATGATATACAATATTAAATCATGTACAGTTAATGAAATATTGCAAGTGCTTATCTAATTCCATTTATTTCTATTTCCATTTTGTGTTTATGTTCCTCTTTTTGACTTTCCCTTTTTCCATTCCTTTTTTTACTTTTTCAGAAATGTCTTAAAATAGTAATAATAATGCATGCTGGGTTGTCAGTAGAAATATTCACACGCCATTCAGGCTCTGGCAGCGTTGCAGATGGGATTAGCAACAGGTTGAGAATTTTACTCATGAAAGTGAATAATGCCACTGTGGATTCTACGTGTTGAAAAGGAAGTGCATAGTTTGTTTAAAGGTCCAAGGAAGACCTACGCTTAATAGCAATCCAGGGTCAATTCAATTCACAATTCTGTTGCTCCATCTTCCTTCCCAAGGGTGAGTCTTTAATGAAGAATTGATTAATGTCCACCATAGTTCTTTAACAAAGTCAGTCATCGAAGTAATAGCTTCTGTAAGAGCCTGTAATGGTGTCCGTGGATGTGTGAGTGCGCGCGCACCTACCTATCCTGCACTCCCTGGGTCAGTTTTCTGTGTGATCCAAATAAGCAACAAAAGAAAGGGACAGAATTTAAAACCCTTTTGTGGATTCCTTTATAACTCACTCATTACTCGTTTTGAAATAAAGGTGAAGATTGAGGAGCTGAATGAGCTCAGACTGCCAGTTGAGTGCGGTCCGAGGTCTTCTCCTGGAGACCCCACCCCTCTTCTTGCAGTCAGTCTCCATGGCAGCTTAAGCTTCTCATTCTGCTTCATTTTTTGGGGTGTTGGGAGCCGAAGATTTGTTTTCTTTGGCTACTGATGTGGCTGATTTGTTTTCTGGCTGCAGTGCAGTTGTAAGAGGGGCTACTCCACATCAATCATGCCCTTTTCTAAACTAGCAATAATCAGGAAAAAGAAAGAAAATAGCTGGCCAGCACTGTAAAATTCCTCAAAAGATGTATTGATAGTGAACGCGTGTTTGGATTATTAGGTTCATATTTTCATTGTTACGCATAAAATGGAGGTATGACTGCTGGGAAATGTAAAGAAAAGATCAATTAGTGGTGAGGGAAGAACTGGAGCTCCTGACTTATGTGGAGACCTATAAGATATGAGCTTTTGGTGTGTGTGTAAAAAGAAGATGTTACTGTTTTATGGCTAATGGAAGGAGTAATTCTTCTTGGTGGCACCTTCCCACCTAACTTGAAACCTTTCAATAGAATAACTCCTACTTTATTATTATTGGCCATAAGAAATTCTTAATCTCCGTGGGCTTTTCCTACTATTCCTTAGTGGAACTTTGCGGTTAACATTATCTGGGACTTTTTTGCTCTTATTATTTGTGAATGAGATGTCGTGTTTTATTTTGAAAGGCAGCTTGTTATTCTTTTTTTAAAAAGCAGTAAGAAGCAAGGATGGGTAGCAGTCCTGCTGCAGAGGGCCCAACTGACAGGCCATTGCCTTAAGGTGCCCCTCCACTCCTTGAATGTGCCAGAGGTGGGTTGTTCCTGGTTTGGCCCGGATCGGCTGAACTGGTAGTAGTGGTGGCAGGAAGCTCCGCCCAGTGTGCATGTGCAGAAGCGTTGTGAGCGCAGGAGGGTGCCCGAGTCAGTAGTAAAAAAAATTAGCAACCCACCTCTGCACTGTGCCCCTTGAGATGATGCACTCACACAATATAATGATGATGATGTTATCCATTCAGTCGTGTTTGACTCTTGGCCATTCAATGGTCCAGGTCTCTCCCCATCACATGTACATAAGGTGACCAGATTTTCAGATTGGTAAAGAGGGACACCATTGACAGGGGGGGGGGGCTTTATTAAAATTGTTATATTTTGTCAAAAGGTCACAAAAGGCGATTATATGACCCCAGGATACTGAAACCATCATAAATACGAATCTGTTGCCAAACATCAAAATTTTGATCACATGACCATGAGGATACTGCAATGGTCGCTAAGTGTGAAAATTGTCACTAAATGTGAAAAAATGGTCATCAGTCACTTTTTTCAATGCAATTGTAACTTTGGTCACTAAATGACTGTTTGATAGTTAAGGCTAGCTTGTATTATAATGCCTTATGTTAGCTTACATTTTCAAGAGAGAGAAGCTAAACTCCTTGTTAGAATTGAAATAGAAATGAGTAGAGTAGAGTAGAGTAGAGTAGAGTAGAGTAGAGTAGAGTAGAGTAGAGTAGAGTAGAGTAGAGTTGAATAGTTTATTAGCCAAGTGTGATTGGACACACAAGGAATTTGTCTTTGGTGAATATGCTCTCACTGTACATAAAGAAAAATAAAATAGTAGGATAGTGGGATCCTTGCTGCACCAAGCTCAGAAAGCAGCAATCCCACTCTCCTCCACACCTCCTCTTTCTGATAGAGGAGGTGGGGTGGGGGATAGCAGGATCCTTGCTGCACCAAGCTCAGAAAGCAGCGATCCCACTATCTCCCCCACCTCCTCTTTCTCCCTCTTGTTCTCTTTTTGAGGGGAAGGAGGAAAAAGGACAAAAAGGAGAAAGAGGGAGAAATGGCTGCAGGGAGAGTGGCGCCTGAGAGAAGAGGGGGAAAAAAAAAACACCTTCCAACGGCTGAGCCGCTTGGCCTGGGACCGAGCCTCCTCCTCGCCGCGCTGCCGCCACCAGAAAGCCGTCGCTCTCCCTGCAAAACAACAATGCACGTCGGCGCGTGCACGCACAGGAGGGGAGGGAGCCTTGCCCCTCTTCAGGCGCTGCGAGCAAGCTGAGCGGAGAGAGGGAAACCACCACCCTCTAAAGGCCACATCGGGAACGACACTTCAGAGAAATAAAAACTTTTTTTTAAAGGCGTCCTTTTTAAAATTGTTTTCTTTCTTTTGGAAAATCAGGACTTTTTGAATACACTGTGGGACACGGGATAAATTATTAAAAATCGTGACTGTCCCACCAAAAGCGGGATGTCTGGTCACCTTACATGTACAATAGTTGCCCATGACTGTAACTCCTGATTTAATAGGAGATAGGGTTGATAAGAAGTAAGTGTGTTCATTGTTTTTTTGTTATTTTAATTGTTTGTTTGCTGACCATCTCACTGTACAGCATGATTGATTTATATTTATACATGCATTTTTATTAGTATACTTCTCTACTTTATACCTTATAACAACATATATTTACTATTTACCATTTAGTTTTAACTATTAAATGTTTTGTAAAACTTTGACAGAGCCTGTTTATAAAATAAGCATGTTCTATTGCGGGGCGGGGGGGGGGGGGAGAGAATTCAAAGCCAAATTTTATTGGGAAGATGAATCTCCTTAATTTTGCATAATTGTAGAAATTTGTTTTTTTTCTTTCTTTCTTTTTCTTTCTTTCCTTTCTCTTTCTCTTTCCTTCCTTCCTTCCCCCCTCCTTCCTTCCTTCCTTCCTTCCTTCCTCCCTGCCTGCCTGCCTTCCTGCCTGCCTGCCTGCATCTATCTTTGCAAGCATAATAAGCCATCAAGCCATTCTCTGGGCATTTTTTGCTGGGGTTACTGGCTTATCCAGACAGAATGGGAAACAAGTTCTGACAAAGATCCAGCTTTGAGTGTTCAAGCCGCAAGGCCTGTATAAGCAGAACCCGGAGCACATTCTAAGACTAAGCTTTGTATGCTTGTGTAGGCAAGGCCGTAGTGGCCCAATCAGAGAGTGGGGCAGGTTTTCCTCCCTGCTTTTCTTCAGCAAACTGACAGTCACTTATCCTTGCAGAGTAGGAATGAGCAATGACAGCACTTCTGCTTTGTGGGTATAAGCCCTCCTCAAATTTGCAATCCCCACCCCAGTCTGCTGTTTGTGTCCCAGATATTTTAACCCAGAATCTGAGATTTCTTAGAACAAATTAATAATTTTAAAGGATCTGTAACTACTATTAAATCATTGTTTAGTAGGGAGTACTCACTTTGTCTTCTGTGCTCCTGCCTGTGATTTCATGGCAAGAAATAATGAATGGAAATATCTTACTTGATAACTCATCTTGGTAACGTCATTGTTTATTATGTTTAGGAAAGCATTGTTTATGATCATTTACACTACGCATCTGGATACCTTCCTTACCTGGAAGGAAGCTGTTCTGAATTTTAAGTTAACGCACACAAATATGTATGAGGCAGACAGCTGCACGTTGAGGTTTGAAATGTGATTAGAGTGAAGAATTGCACAAATATCTTAAAGGTAAAGGTTCCCCTCGCACATATGTGCTAAGTTGTTCCCGACTCTAGAGGGAGGTGCTCATCTCAGTTTCAAAGCCAAAAAAGCCAGCACTGTCCGAAGACGTCTCCGTGGTCATGTGGCCAGGATGACAAAACACCAAAAGCACACGGAATGCTGTTTCCTTCCCACCAAAGGTGGTCCCTATTTTTCTATTTGCATTTTAACGTGCTTTTGAACTGCTAGATTGGCAGAAGCTGGGACAAGTAACGGGAGCTCACTCCGTTAAGCGACACTAGGTATTTGAACCACCGAACTGCCAATGTTTCTGATCGACGCGCTCAGTGTCTTAGCCACTGAGCTACCGTGTCCCACTCACAAATATCATAAACATATTGTATTTACCTGAAATAAAGATTAATTTGTTCACAGATGATTGAGGTTAAGCATGAGAATAAGGAGTGGAAGCGCGTTTTTTTTCTTTGGGGGGAAGGGTCAACGTAAATTCCTTTGGATAAATATGGCTTCTCTCCCAAGATAAATAGGATTACTTTAATATAGGTCCAATTAACCAGTTCATTCCACTTTGGAAATTGTAATTGGAAATTATAACAAAATGGCAAGGATTACTGGCTTTACCAACCATTGTTTACTTAGTGTTTTCATTTCAGGAGCTTCTCCTCTGAGGCCTATTTGGATTGATACATTATATTGCACATTGGGGAATATCTCTGGTGCCTGTGACCAGGGAACGGAGAGAGGGATTTCCTAGCCCTTGAGTGAGGCATCTGGGATTCTCTTCCCTGCAGGTATTTTTATGCAGAAGGACTCTGCTTTAGGGATGTTTAGGAAAATTACCAGTAGCTGCATAATGCAAAAACCCCTGCATGTTTGCTCCTACTTTGGCAGCATGTGCATGGCGTTAGAATAATCCTGGTCAGCCTTAGGGAGAGACATAGGTATGGTGGCTGGCACTGCCTCCCTGGATCCATATTTTTTTTTTTTTTTGGTGGTGGGGAAATGGGATTGTACTATTATCAGACAGGTCTTAGGGAAAAGCAGCACCAGGTAAGGGTGGCATGAATAGAAGACAGCCAGACATACCTCACGTGCGGTGAGGTTTATGGTTGGTGAGGCAAACGGGCAAAAACCGCCCTATGTCGGACACAGCGGCAGGGCTTTCGGTATTTTCACAGAGGATTTCAACTCTGCTCTTGTCTGCCATGATGAAAATGTACAAGGAAAAGGCAAGAGCTGCTGAGGTGAGGCTGGGTTAGCTGCTGCCAGAGTCCCCAATGGATGACTCTGCTTAACTGTTTAAAAAAGCCTTTTAAAAGTGCCCTCTACAGGAGGAGCGAGAGAACCACGTACCTCATCTACATAAGGAATTTTTTGGCTTTTAACCCTTGCTTACTCTGCTCGAGTGATCATAAAGATAGACTAAATGAGGCCATGTGGTTCTCCCACCTCCTCCTGTAGAGGGCACTTTTTAGAGGCTTTTTTAAACAGTTAAGCACTAAGCAGAGTCATCCACTGTAACTCTGGCAACAACTACCTCAGCCTGTTTCCTTTTACACTTTTTTTCTTTTCATGATTGACAGTGGTGAGGCCCTGCCGCTCCTGACTGCACGTCACTGCAGACATACAATTGGGGGGACTATAAAGGGAATTCAAGGAAGGAGGGTGGCAAATCTAGGTATTTCCTTCCTTAGGGGCATGGCATGTAAACAGAGTCCCAGGGCAGGCCAAAACAGCCTCATTCCCTCAACCTGCACATAAGAGCAGAATATGGGGTCAGGGATTGGGTAACATATGACTCCTTGTAAGAATGCATGCCTGCATATACAGACCCAACCCGACTACAATGGGGCTGGTACTAGTTCTATCGAATGGTTTTGGTTAGCAAATAATCATTAATTTTTTTTTTAGTCATTTTATTGACATTTATAGGCCGCCCTTTTCCCTAAGGGGACTCAGGGCGGCTTACATTTCATAGGAGGGGAGTGTAAGACAGGACACAAAAGAAATGTGAATAAAGTAAAATAACCAATAAAACACAACATTCATTCGACATTCGGGCGGGGCGAGATTAAGATCTTATCCCCAGGCCTGACGGGATAGCCAGATCTTGAGGGCTGTGCGGAATGTCTGGACGGTGGGGAGGGTGCGAATCTCCATGGGGAGATCATTCAAAGCATCGGAGCTGCACCCGAGAAGGCTCTCCTCCGCTAGTCGCCAGTCGGCACTGACTGGCGGATGGAATTCGAAGGAGGCCTACTCTATGCGATCTAATGGGACGAAGGGAGGTAATTGGCAGAAGGCGGTCTCTCAAATAGTCAGATCCACTACCATGAAGGGCTTTATGATGGTGAGTAGCACTTGAAGCGCACCCGGAGATCAACAGGTAGCCAGCGCAGCTCACGGAGGATCGGTGTTATGTGGGCGAACCGTGGTGCGCCCACAATCACGTCGCGCGGCTGCATTCTGGACTAGCTGAAGTCGCCGGATGCTCTTCAAGGGCAGCCCCTGTAGAGCACATTGCAGTATTCCAGCCTAGAGATCACAAGGGCTCGAGTGACTGTTGTGAGAGCCTCCCGATTCAGGTAGGGCCGCAACTGGCGTACCAGGCGAACCTGGGCAAATGCCCCCCTGGTCACAGCTGACAAATGGTGGTCAAAAGTCGCTGTGGGTCCAGGAGGACTCCCAAGTTGCGGACCCTGTCTGAGGGGTATAAATTTTGGACCCCCCAGCCTGATTGATGGAACATTGGCCAAATTGTTGGGAGGGAAACACAACAGCCACTCGGTCTTGTCTGGGTTGAGTACCAGTTTGTTAGCTCTCATCCAGTCCTTAACGGCCTCAAGACCCCCGGTTCATCACGTCCACCGCTTCATTGAGTTGGCACGGGGCGGACAGATACAGCTGTGTATCGTCCGCAGTATTGATGATATTTTATCCCGTGCCTCCGAATGATCTCGCCCAGCGGTTTCATGTATATGTTGAATAGTAGGGGGGATAAGACCGAACCCTGCGGCACCCCATAGTTAGGGGCCTCGGGGACGATCTCTGCCCCCCCACCAACACCGACTGCGACCTGTCTGAAAGGTAGGAGGAGAACCACCGCAGAACAGTGCCTCCCACTCCCACCTCCCGCAGTCGTCGCAGAAGGATACCATGGTCGATGGTATCGAAAGCCACTGAGAGGTCAAGGAGAACCAGGATGGACGCATGGCCTCCATCTCTGGCTCTCCAGAGATCATCGGTCAATGCGACCAAAGCGGTTTCTGTGCTGTAACCGGGCCTGAAGCCGGACTGGAAGGGGTCAAGATAGATTGGAACGGGATTGTTGTTTCATTTAGATAATGTTGTTTCATTTAGATGATGAGGGTTGCGGAAGAACATAGGGAAGTTCTGGAGTCTGGGGAAGGCTCTGATGGATGCTCTGCACCTGAAGCAGAGATAGAGCCAGGGCCATCTGACATTTCCCAGCCACTGGAGAGGCAGCTGCCTATAGAAGCTGAGATAAGTGGGGAGGAAGAAACAGCTGTTAGGAGAGGAGAACAACTGAGGACAAGGAGTCCACTCAGGAAGCAGGCACATGTGGACATTGAATAGCCCCTCCCTGGCTGGGGAATAAATAGAAGGAAAGGGGAGTGCTGGTCATAGGAGACAACTGTTTGGATTTCGGAAGATTTTATTCATCATGTTTATGCCTCAGAGACAGTGGTGGGTTTCAAAAATTGTTCGAACCTACTCTGTGGGTGTGGCCTCCTTTGTGGGAGTGGCTTGCCACCCATGTGACCAGATGGGAGTGGCTTGCTGACCATGTGGACCGGATATGAAGATGCCGACGACACTTGTCAAAACCACCTTAAATTACCTCACACTGGCATGCATAAGAATATGATGTAAACTTGTTTTTTAAAAGGCATCTTTGGTTTGTGTTAAAACAACTTCAACACACGCAATGTTCTGATTGCACCACAACGCAGTAGTCATCCTTACCTTTCACAGAGGCACTGAGTTTTATAAATATGAGCATGATAGTGTAGAATAATCATATCCAAGGACCAGTGTGGATTTCAAAAAAGAACATCTTCTGTAGGTGTGGCCTACTTTCCAGGTCCACTGGTGGAACCTCTTCTAACCGGTTCGGTAGAATTTGACGAACCGGTCTACACCGAATAGGTGCGAACTGGTAGGAACCCACCTCTGCTCAAAGACTGCTTGCCAGAACTTAATTTACAGCTTTGGGGCTGGAAATTGCTAGCCTGGTAATTATCTCAAGAAACTGATAAGGTCTGTTATGCAGTTAACTCTTTGAAGGACTATTGCCTGGACTTTTTGGTGTGTGAATGCCATTAATTCTCAGGAGATAAATAAAGAGGGGTTTTTCGGGACAAGGAGTCTGTTTCTTTTTCATGCTAAGGTCAAAACAGATAATTCTACAGTCCTGAATTTGCTTCAATCATTCCTAGAGCAGGGCTGTCAAACTCCTGACTAGCAGGCTGGATGCGTCATGCACTGGCCATGCCCACGCCCGGTTTAGTGAAGGGGGGAAAGTCCCTATACATCACATGACACCACCGTGATGACATGAGTTTGATACTCCTGTCTAGAGGCATTCTGGTTTAGGATCACTTTGGACTCCATTAGCTGCTACCAACCTGCCTTCCATTGAGGACCTGTATACTGCACGAGTCAAAAAGAGGGCTGTGAAAATATCTACAGACCCTCACATCCTGGACATAATTGTTTCAACTTCTACATTATAGAGCATTGCACACAAGAACAACTAGACACAAAGACAGTTTTTCCCTGCATGCCATCACTCTGCTAAACAACTAATTCCCACAACATTATTAAACTATTTACTGTTATTCTTCTCATCCTTCCTATTACCTATCTCCCCCAACTTATAACTATAACCTTGTTGCTTGTATCTTTATGATTTATATTGTTTTATTTAGTTTCCCAGTATGATTTGATTGCTTATTTAATATCCTATTACTATCACTAAGTATTGTATCTTATGATCTTTGATGAATGACTTTTTATGTACACTGAGAGTTTATGCACAAAGACAAAATTTTTGTGTGTGTCCAATCACACTTGGCCAATAAAGAATTCTATTCTATTCTATTTCTTCCTTTCCATCCTTTATGACATGTATTACTTCTGAGATTTTGACCAACATTTGCAATTCCTTGTTGGGGATATACAGCATTCCAGATAGTAGAATTGTTACTCTAGCCAATTTCTATAGTGTAACTTTTAGCATACCTTTCCCAATAAACTTGTACATTCAGATAAATACATAAATAATGAATAGGGATTTTACATTGTTAAGAATGTCATCTGTACAAATAGGCTTGAAGGAACCCAAAGATTTTCAGTCAGAGAGAGGGAAAGAAGGAACTGAAGTCAAAATCATTTCTCCAGGAGGAAACCAACTGAGATTAGGTGTAACAAGACAACGTGGTGGTAGGAACTCGTGGTGGTAGGAACAACACTTTCTTCAGGCAATGTGGAAGCAGCACATTCGAAAGTGAGCATGGGGGTGCAGGAATCTTCTAGAAGCCCTGCCAGGCAGCAACATCTTTAGGACACAGCAGTGCCTCCAGAGAGGCTCTTCAGGCTACTGGCCAAAGGCATTTCACAGTTGTTCCCTTTCCCTCATTTGGATTTTTTGCAATTGAGAATATAAATGGGAGAATTGGTAGGGAAACATAAAGGACAATTCTAAGGGCAGATAATTCCATCCCTGGTAAACGTTAGTGGCTGAGGTAGCATGAAGTGTGAGAAAAGCCTTCCCTGAAAATACTCTTGATCTTGATCTGTGTGGTTTTAAGAATAATAAAGAGCAGGAACTATTGTCAAAGTTTTGGACTTTGGGAGAAAACAGAACCAGATTTTAAAAAAACAAGCCATGATGTTTTTCTGGCTGTGGTACCTGAAAACCATGCAGGCGAACATAACTTTTCACTGTTCACAGTTCATATTCACATCCAGGTTAACTAGTGTTCCCCTTGGATCACAGCATGTTGGCTTTACCTTGTCCCCAATTAGCTCTTCGTAAATAGAGATAAAGGCAGCCACTGCTGAAATTACTGCTTTTTCAAGCAACCCCATTGTTTAATCAGTGTTATCAATTTGGAAGCCTTACATTGGGGTTCAGGTCAGAGGTGGAATTCTACCGGTTTGGACCGGTTCACTCGAACTGATAGCGGAAATCGTGGGTGTCCCTGCCCACCTGCCCCTGCTCTATGGCATCTCATTTAGACCCTTTTCCCACCAAAAGGGCATGCATGGAAGGCTGTGTGCATGCGCAGAGGTGGCACATGCGTTCACATTTGCAAACCAGTAGGGAAGGTAAGTGAATACCATTCCTGGTTCAGGTAGATGGTTGCATTAGCTCTCAGGGGAGATCTTTGCAATACATCTTTCTTGTTTGTTTGTTGGGGAAGTGTGAGTGTGTGTGTGTGTGAGAGAGAGAGTGAGGGGGGAGAGAGGGGGAGAAGGAGAGAGAAAAAGGACAGAGAGGGGCACAAATATTGTTTTCAGGGCATATGCCTTGTCTCTATACTTTTTTCTAACTTAGCTCTGCTTATAGTGTGACAATTCAGAGCCAAGCTACATGGGACTGGTGGTACAAGCATATGAGCTCCAGTTTATTATTATCATCATTAGGAAAGGGAGTCCTTAAAAGAGCTCAATCTGAGGTTGGATGTGTAAGCTTTGGGCTTTCCCTTTTTGCACTTCGCCTTTCCACTTTGTGCAAGCCGTGTTGCAAACCCCAAACCACCCAATTTGGGCCCCCTCCAGGATTTCTTCTGGCTAAGCTGCCAGTTTCCAGGAGTATAAGAAATAATTCTGCTGCCCTCTGCTGGTGACAATCTAAACTAATTTTGGAACTGATAGTACCTAAATGGAATTAGGGCAATGGATCTGGTTTGGAAAATGGTTTTGGAAACAGGATTATGATAATGGTAATTTATGATAGATTGTCTTTCCCCCTGTGGTAGATATTTTATTACTCTAGATAGTTGAAGAAATCCTCAAACAACCCTACAGTGCATCTTTAAATAAACACATGATTTGCTTTTGTAGGAAACCTTGAGGAATGAAGATTGCAAAGAGCAAAGAGGCTAGGAAGCTCTTTAATGCAATGACCATAGAGTAATACAAATTCTGGCATGTTTGGGCTGGGACAAACTCCAAGAGCTTGTAAAAGTGTTGTGAAATTGACAAATCAAAAAATGTTTGGGTTCAACTTGAAAATGGAATCCTTTGACAGAAAGCTTTTCTCCATAAATATGATTTGGTTTTGCAGCTTGATTACTCTGGTGAAGTTAATAATGTACCTACCACGCCCAGTGGTGAAATTCATTTTTTTTTTACTACCGTTCTGTGGATGTGGCTTGGTGGGCATTGTGTGGCTTGGTGGGCTTGGCTTGGTGAGCCTGGCAGGGGAAGGATACTGCAAAATCTCCATTCTCACCACACTCTGGGGCCAGCCAGAGGTGACATTGTGCCGGTTCTCTGAACTACTCAAAATTTCCAGCTACTGGTTCTCCAGAACCTGTCAGAACCTGCTGGATTTGACCCCTGCACCGTACCCTTTGTTATTGTACTTGGCTCTGAACTGTCACACAATAAAAGCAGAGCACTTTGAATTCTGTTGGGAAAGTTGCCTCTTGGAAGGAATGACCAACTTGGCTCCCACTTCATCTCTCCTGCCTTGTCTCTCCTGCCTCTTTGCTTCTCCCGTTCGGTCCATTGGGCGGCAGATCGAAAGCGGGAGCCAAGTTGGGTCATTTCTTCCAAGAGGCAACTTTCCCATCGAATGACTCGCTGCCCTAGACTTGAGGAGACCCTCTGCAGTCTCTCTCACCTGGCTGGGATGCCAGTGAGAGTGTTGGCTGAAGGAAGGAGGATACTCTCTCCCTCTCTCTCTCTCTCTCCCCCTCCCCTCTCTCTCTCTCTCATTGGTGGGCAGACTTAGTATATATACATGTCTCCATTGGTGCAATTGTGCAAGAACCTTTTCCTCTTTAAAAGAATTTTGGATTTCTCCTCACCAAACCTTTAAGACTGAAAGAGGTTGAAATATAAAGAGATTGTCAATCGCCATACTGTTAGATTGATAGGCAATTATGGACTATCATGATTATATCCTCCTTAGCAAGAATATGCTACTGTATGGTTGAGAAAAAGATCAAACTTCTTTCCATGGAAACCCAACAAAGTTCATAGGGAGAGTTTCTTTCTATGATGGGCTTCTTGGGTCAACAGTGAATATCAGTTATCAAAAATGTAGGTAGAAAATTAAGCAGGCAATAGGCAATTACAAAAAAGGAAGCCAACTTTCTGAATTCTGTTTCTTTGCACTTAGTGACATAAATAGACTAATGTTCTGAAAACCTGACCTAAATTACTATATATTTTAATAGCTGTAAGCTATGCTGAAAAAAGTTGTTCTCAAGGTATTGTGATAAATTCAATAAAAAGAAGGGAATTCTTGATGAACTAAGGAGAAATGAGAGTATTGGATAGTAAATGGACAAATAAAATTACCAATCAAAGAGAATATTTGCACCTCAAGGTTGAAATGAGATGTTCTCTCTTACTCTTTCCTCTTCCTCTCTTCTCTCTCTGTCTCTCTCAATCCTCTTTCTCTTTGTCTTCTTCTCTTTCTCTCTCCTTCTTTTCCATTCTTCCGTCACTTTCTCTCTTCTTCTTCCTTCATCTCTCCTCTTTGTCTCTTCTGTCTCTCTCATCCTTTCTTCTGTCTCTTTTTCTCCTTCTTTTCCATTCTTCTGTCACTTTCTCTCTCCTTCTCCCTTCTCTCGCCTCTTGGTCTCTTTCTGTCTCTCTCACCCTCTTTCTCTTTCTCTGTCCTTCTTTCCCACTCTTCTATCCTTTCTCTCTCCTTCTCTGTCTCTTTCTGTCTCTCTTCCTCTTTTTTCTTCCTCTCTCCCTCTCTCCCACTCTTTTATATCACTTTCTCTCTACAGTCCCCATACTTATCTTCGACTGATCCTGTTTGCAATAATTTACCTTTTTTTCTAAATAGGCACAGTTCCCTTACTTGATCCCTCACTCACTCAAACACACACACACACACACACACACACTCATGCACAAAACTATTTTTCTCCATTCCAATCCAGATCCTATAAATCAATTGCTCTGTGAAACATCTGTGAAAAAAATTCAGGTGCCCCAGGCATGAAAATGTGCTGCTCAACACTATACTTTCCGCACACACTAAAAATATATTAGAGGGAACATTGGTTGCCTGTACCAAAAACCAGCAGTTATTAATAAGGGCAGCCCTTAATTATGTTTCTCAAGTTGGAGTAGATCAATTGGAAATACAGATGGCAGCTGTTCTAATGGTAAGACAGCTTTGCAGGAGAAATTAGAAAGAAGAAGAAATTAGAAAAGAAGTAGAAGGGGAAGAAATTGCAAAAGGCAGCATTCCCATTATTAGCTTAAGTCAATTAGCTGACGACAGACACATCTGGAGTTCTACCTGTTCCTCTTTATTGGGAGAAATTTATACATGTGTAAAACAGCGACTTGCGCTCAGTTAAAGTATGGGAGGAGGGATCTTTCCCAGGAAGATCCAAGGCTGGTCGGCAGTCCGCATCCCATCCCACTGCCGCTCAAAGGCTGTTCCCTTCTTCAGGTGGATGGCTTGGATGTTATGCTTCCTAGGCTGCTCCCTCTCAAATACCTTGACACTTGGGTTCTCACTAGAGATTGGAGCCAGAGGAGGATTTCCAGCATATTCTTGTGCAAGCGCTGCCTTCCTTCTGAAAACGCCTTGTTAGTACGGGGTGGGGGGACAACTTGACTAGGCATGGGGCACGTGTTTTACAATGGTGTAAGGATCTTCCTGGTTTGCTGCTTGGGATCTGAGGGCCACGGCTGGCATCTTTTGCCCCAGAAGTGATTGGGTGGTTTGATCTACTGGAACCTTTAAGCAAGGATTGCCACACACCCCTCTCCAACACTTTGAAAGGAGAAGCCATCCCGTATATCAATAACCTGTGGGCTTCCAACCCATAGACTGGCATCACAGGGGATGTGGAGCTCCTCCCTCCTCCCTGTGTTACAAGGGGCCTTCAGAGATCCTTCTTCCAGGGATGTTGCTACTTGAACCCTGGATGCTTTTGGAGAAAGGGGACAGATGGAAGGAAGGAAGGAAGGACAGTTGAGGTGGTGAGAAGTCTGTACATCTGGGAAGGGAGTCCCTGAGGAGACTCAGGGGTTCAGCCACCTCCTGCTGGGCCTAGAGGGAACCTGAGCTTTGATGTCTTAAAGTGCCTAACAGCACCAGCAGTTCTTGGAGACACCAGCAGGGGGCAGCTGAGGACTGGCTGGCTGGCTGGCTAAAAACCATAGGCCCCAAACACTTATCTACACATTTACAGTTGTGAAAGAGGAAGAAAGGTGCAGGGGGGTGGGGGGTTGAGGTAACAGGCCAGAGTCTGTACAGTAAAGGCAAATAGCCTGGATCTCCCTCGAAAGAGCAGGATTTGTGATCTTGAACCCTGTTGTGGGACACACAGTCCCGGTGTGGGCAGCAATATGTGAGCAACCGGGACGTGGCACTGCCAAAGAGCAGATACTGAGAGAGAGAGAGAGAACCTGATTTCTGCCCTGAGACACCTCTGTGTGCATGTAACGTTCGGACTAGGGTAATGCATGTCTGGATGTGGGCAAAGGGTGGGGTGGGGTGGATGGGTGCAAAAACAGGACTAGGAATGCTGGAGAGAAAGGGAGGGTCAAGTGAGAAATGCTACAAAGAAAACGTTTTCCCCCAAGTGGAGCCTGCAGCCAGAGGAGGTTCGGCTACAGAGGCTGTAAAAGCAATTGACTGGTCAGTCTTGTCCCTTCCGACTGGGGCCTCGGAGAATTTGGCTTCTCTTTCTTGAGAAGACACCTCTACCCCCCCCTCCCCCAGCATGCTCCATTTCCCCCGTGTCCTTCCTCCTACTTTGAGGGTGAGCCCCGACTGCCCCGGGCTTATTCCAAAATCGCTGGAGCTGCACGGAGGCCTCCCTGGCTTTGGCAGTTCAGCCTACCTCTGTGCTTCGTACGGAGGAGGGCACCGATTCTTAGAGAAGGGCCAGGGTTAGGTGGGGATGGGCGTGGTGGGGAAGGGTGAAAAGTGTAAGATGCTTTTGAAAAGCCTTCGGGAGTGGGAGGACATAGGTTGGTCTGGTGTCGACTAGGAAGGGCCATGATCACAGGGGGAATGTGCTGGGCCCAAAGCCACTCTTGCAGCCCTTCTCCCCTATGTAGGAGTTGGACTAGCAAGCAAAGTCTTCAAAGACCCCCTGGGGCGAATAGTGGTGGCGATGGTGGTGGTTAGGCAGGAGGCCTGTGGGGTAGGCGCCCTCAGAGTGACGGCCCAAGGTCTCACAGGAGCTCGGCAAGAGAAACAGAGAACATCATTTGTTCATATCTTCCCAACAACTTCATCCCAGGATCAATATTAGAGAAGCTTGCAAGAGATACAGGCAGATTTTATCAAAGTGACCCTTTCTAAGAAACATGTGGGTAACAAAGAATTATTTTTTAAAAACCCACAAGGTGTCAAAATTAAGCTTCCCCTCTTCTATGTTGCTGAACAAGGCAGAAAAGAGAGCAATGAAGAGTAAAGTGATAACACCCCATCACTAGAGATAAGCAATGATGATCTTCCAGATGTTGTTGAACTCAAATTTCATCAGATCAAGCCTAGACCTTACATGGTAAAGGACAGTGAAAGCTGTAGTTCAATAATACTGTACACCACAAGAGTCCCTATATGAGGGAGATGGCAGTTCTTAAATATGATAAATAGATGATAGATAGAAAGAGGTAAATGATAGGTAGGTAGGTAGGGAGAGAGAGAGAGAGAGACAGACAGACAGACAGACAGACAGACAGACAGAGAGATACATGATAGAGGAGGAGACAATGGATTTTAGATAGAAGCTAGAGTTATGATCCATGTGACAAATAGCCACTCTTAAATGGCACCCCGATTTGGAAATAGGCCTTCACTCTATACCACTTTCTTTTATTAGTTTGCTTGGTCAATTTTCTCATTGCTCAACCTCCAGTAACATTCATCATTTCCAGTGATGCTTCATTATCCCTCTATGTTCCACCTTCCTTCTCCCACTTCTGTTAAATTTGCATTTCCCTCAAAGATTTAAAATGGAACTGCAAGAACGGGAGAGACCCAATGGAGCAAGAATATAGGCTTGGAAAAATGCCACACTCCATCACCTGAATGAGTTTAAAATTCCAGATATAATTACTAGTTAGTTTGACTATAAATGGTTGAGAACATACTATGCCCTGTGTGATTTAACAAACGAAATTAAATGATAGCCTCACAGGGAAAAGCTTTACTTTGGCAGGTTTCACACCATCAAATTCCGAGAGAACCCGTGAACTCTGAAACAGGGGATGGTTGTTTCCAAGAAAAGAAAATTTATGAGGAAGATCAGGAAAGCACTCAGGGGAAGGTATAAGTAAGGTTAGTGGGAAAAATTTATGTTGATTAAATCGTAATTTCAGGGTTAGTGGATTTTCAAACCAGAAAGTCGTTGAGATCTTGCATCAACTGTTATAATTTGAGGACAGATGAAGCCTTAAGAGTTTTAAAGTGCTTTGTGGGACTACTGAGGCCCCTTTTGTATTGCCTATCTTCAAGAACAATTCATGTATTTTTTAGAAGTGTGCGTGCGTGACACCTATTATTAGATTTTTATCTGATTTTAAAAATATATAGAACTGAAGGCAATGAACGTACCTACTGCTCCTGCCTATTTTTCCCACAACAACAACCCTATGAGGAAGGTTGGGTTGATAAAGACACCCAGCCGGCTTTCATGCTAAGGGAAGGCCTAGAACTCACCATCTCCTTGTTTCTACGCCAGCCCCAGTGTTGGGTTCCGGATCCCGTTCCAACTGCTACTGTTGGAACAGGTCCGGCGGCATCCATATGAACATGCGCAGCACACGCGCAAGCATGTTAGCTCCTCCGTGAGCCTTCGCGATGCTCCAGCTGCTCAGCGGTGCATCGCGTAGGTGCTGTATGCGCTGTGTGCGGAAGCGCTGAAGACTTAAAAGACCAGTAAGGAGCTCAGGTGGGCGGGTGGGTCCTCCAGAGTTTTAAATATGTGTGTGAGGGAAAGAAGCAGGAGCCATGGATCAGAGAGTAAGATGTTTATTAGTGGGTTGCAAGCGATTCAGAATGTGTTACAACTGTCACAGTATTTATACTCTCAGGTACCAACTGTCATTTAACTGTCATTACAACCACCAATCACAGGCTGTGCTTCGCCCGACCAATTAGAACGCAGCACAGGCTGTTGCTGGGCTATAACACGGAGCACTGTACCAGAGCACTGTATCCGGTGCTCTGGGAAGTCTCCGGTACGTCCCTACTGGGGCATACCACCTGCAACCCACCACTGGCTGGCACCTTATCCACATCCCCTGGGTCGCCTCAGCAGATGTCAATCCAGTCTCCTTACAAACCTCCAGTCAGGGGGTTGCTAGGCAGACAGTTCCACTGCTTTACAGCATTGATATTCAGTAAACTCCTCCTGATCCTAAGTTTAAGTCTCTTTGCTTTTAATTTCAATTTATTGGTTATCGTCCTGTTCTAAGTTTCAACCGAGAATAAATTTCTCTTTTGCATGTGACAGCTTTTAGATATTTATAGACCATTATCATACCACTCCTTAATCTTCTCTTTTGCAAGTTAAACATGCCCAGATTCCTTATACTCCCTCCATGCAGGTGGGTTTCCAGTCCTTGATCATCCTGATCAGGTAAAATAGAAAATGCTCTCGTGGATTTTAAAACACGACAGCCTGAAATAGTTTTACCAAGTAAAACAGGGGAAAAAACAGAATTAACTTTTCAAAGATCCAATACATCATGCATTTCTTATAGGGCATCCCAAAAAAGTATTGAAATACAAGCATATACACAGTCCATCGAGACGACAAAGAAAGACGATTTGTGCCAGCATCTTATGCTGCATTTTTGAGAATGGGACTTGAGAAGGCAGAACTGATGTTCTTCACAACTGCAGTAACTGCTTGGAGAGCCTCCACCAAAGCTTTGCCTTTGAAGATCCATTGTTGAAATCTCAGGAATATGACAAGTGGCTCTTAGGACTGGTGCAGAGGTGGTATTCAGCCGGTTCTCTCTGGTTCGGGCGAACTGGTAGTTGCTGCTGCAGGAGGCTTCGCGCACACGCCTTGACGTAATGCACAACCTTCTGCACCTGTGCAGAAGGTGGTGCACCTGTGCAGGTGGTCATGTGTACAAGCAAAGCAAGGGAGAATGCCCACATTTGCGAACCAGTAGAGAAAGTAAGTGAATCCACCCCTGGACTGGTACTATGTCCTGTGTCTCCCTGCACACTCATGTAAAAGAGCTTCATGTAAAAAGGGACTTTGGAGATGGAGTTGGAGAATTAGGAGAAGGACCAGCAGTAGATTTGAATGAGGTGACCTTAGCTCTTAAATATGCTGCACTGGCATTTAATGGATCACCATCATTATTTCCCTTTACATAAGAAACAGAACTGTTGCTGCTTTACGTGCCACCTGCACCACAAGGTGGCGCTGTGGCTATGCAGCCAGGCAGGTTGGAGCTTATTTTGATTGCTTACTATTGATAGGTATTGATCGGAGGCATCTGTGACATCGTCCGACTTGGAGGTTTTGCCCACTAACATAAATCTACTCTGTCTGATATACTCTGCTCTGAGCTATTCCATCATGTTTAGTCTGCAAAAGGCTGAGGGGGCAACTCAGAACCTCTGGGGTCCCAGTGTTGGGCAATCAGGGGAAGTGTGTATAACATAGCATTGATGGGGATATGGCCAGGCACAGGATCCCCCATGTTTTTCTCTGTTTTCATTCTGTTTGATAGCCCTTGACATGTATCTAACTCAGTGTTTCTCAACCTTGGCAACTTGAAGATGTCTGGACTTCAACTCCCAGAATTCCCCAGCCAGCATTTGCTGCATTTGCTGCCTGGGGAATTCTGGGAGTTGAAGTCCAGACATCTTCAAGTTGCCAAGGTTGAGAAACACTGATCTAACTGAAGGAGAAGAGAGGAGGAGGAGAGAGAGAAACTGGGAAGGAAAGAAAATTCCCCATCAAGAACAGGACTTTTTCATTTGCATTGGGGAAAAAGCCTGCTCTGCAAAAGAGAGGTGAAAAATGGGGGGAGGGGCTTTCTCATAAGAAATCTGTGGTCTCACACCCTTTTGGGGAAATGGAGAAATTGTTGAAATTTCTTGCATACAAGTTTAAAAGAAAGGGAAAAAAATACCTGGAGTTGCAAGTCACTGCAGACCCAATAACACACAACGGCACTTTTGCTTGGAGATTACAACCAGCCAATACCATCACAGCCCTTGCTCCCTTGCTTTCCCTTCCTCCCAACTGCCCTTACTGTCAGATCTCCAACACCCCTGGCTGTATGCTCCCTTACACCAGTTGGAACCTGCCCAAATTCAGCCTCCCAAAACAGCTTCTGTATTTTAAGCCAAAAAATGTGGGAGAGGGAACAAAGGACTTTCTGTGCATAAATCAAGTATAAGCTTTATCTTGGAGCTCTGGGCTGTCGTCTTGATTTGTATAAACCTGGGCACATCCCAAATAGAAAACCAAAGCTGAAACAATACACAAATAAGGGACTATATAGCTACTACAACAGGTATCCCTTCTCCAACGTAGAAACACAGAGAGCAATGGTTAAAAATCTGAAATCTTGCCCAGATGTTTTGGGGAGTTGTCCTGTTATCCTCCAAACAATCAATTGTAGGACAGTATTAAAGAGCTCTGGCTAAATTCCTATCCCTTTAAGGCTGACTTGCATGGAGTCAACCTGAGTGTGGGGAAAAAGAAGGGAAGACCCATCTCATTGTAAGGCTCCCCCAGGAACCTCATACAATGGCAGCATTTACATCATCAGCTGCAGCTTTCAAGTCTAGAACTGAGCCAAGGACAGGGACTCCTTCCAAAGAAATTGGGTCTAGGTTTAAGCCCGTAAATCCATAGCACCTTCAGTGCAATAGAAAATGTTGTTCTTGCTCCTTGTTCTCTCCCCCCCCTCCCCACTGCACTACAATGAGAACTGCCTTCCCCTTCTGGTTTTTCAGAGGCATGTTCAGAGGTCCAGTGGTAACCAAGTAACTCATTCAATGGTGGGCAGGGGAATGAGGGGCAGGGGGCTTTTCACTGCCTGAGGGCTCATTTGGGGGACTTTTCAAGCTGTGGCTTTATTTACAGCTCGTACTGCAACCATGTTGCATTCAAAGATTTCTCATTTTTTATTGACTTAAATGTTGGCAGCAGCAGGAAATTAAAGTAAAGTCAGCTGCTAATTAGATATTCCTCATCCGACAGCTCCAGAGCCAGCTAAAACTTGGCACGTTTGATGAGCCTTCAAATGCCTTTGCCGGCTGTATTTTATCTTTATAGCACATCAGACTCTTGAGATATTGGATGTAGCAGTGGATCAGCTTACACCATGCAGGCATATGGTCTATGCCACTCATTCCCCAACATGTTCACGTTAAGATTATAGGCCAGCAGGGCAACACAGGAGGGCTTGCTTCCCTTATGCAAAACACAGAGAGCCAGCTCCAGGATTTGCAGGGCTAGAATAGGCTTGCATAAAATCCCGTCTTTCCTCCCGGCTGCCTTTTTTTTTGGGGGGGGGGGTGTCCTGAAATTCCTCCCTGCTGCTGCCTTCCTGAGTCTTTGTAAAATGAGAAAATCAGTGATGAAGTTGAAAGTGCTTGGCTAATGGCAGGGCCAGAGGAAGTGCAGAGTCATACTAGTCTTTGCCCAAATGTTGTTTTGATCATCTCCCGGTCCTTCCTGATGTGTTCTCCTTCAGGGAATAGACAGGTCATTGTTGGGGCCTGCCAGCAGAGCTGGCAGAAGATTCAGACAGTAAGAGGTTGGAGAGGAACATGGGCCAGTCCTGGAGTCTGAGGAAGGCTCTGATGAGGGCTCTGTGTCGGAGGCAGAGGGGCGGGGGGAGAGACATATGCCAATTATTGGCTGCCTTTAGAATCCGACATCAGTGAGGCAGATGAACAGCTGAAGTCTGTTCCCAGTGTGTTCATGCACAGAGTTGCCAGATGAAGTGACCAGCTAAAGAACAGGGGTCGATTTAGGAGTAAGGCCAGAGGTGGATGATGAATGGCCCCTCCTAGAGAAAATAAAAGATGAGCGAAAGGGGAATGGAGTTTTCAGGAGACAATTAATTTGGTTTGTGTCTCTTCGAGACTCCTTGCCAAGTTTTGCAAATATCGGCCTGTCGGCTCTCTACACCAGATAAGATCTGTGACTGTAAATCCTCCCTGGAAAGACTTTTCTGGATGTGAATGAGCAGAATTCACAGTAAATTAATAAAGGGTTTTTTTTGTTGGGACAACAAGTTTGCTTCATGCTCTTGGGAAGCCTAGGTTGGAACAGTCATGCAGCTACTTCCCAGGAACTGATGCTGTCCATGAAAGCATTCATTTGTGGATGGTTGTCTTAAGAAGACAAAACTAGACACTACATCTTGTCTCTTTGCAACAGCATGGGTAGTTCTTATTGAAGGAGTGGATGTGCATATGTGTTTGGGATTAAATGCTGCAATATAAAAATGTATTTCCTTGATAAGAAAATTCTGGTTCCATCTGAAAATGGAACTGGACTATTTTACAATGGAGCAGAACTGTGTTGAACAGAAGAAGATTGAGTTGAATGAGAAATGGGGAAATTATGCACAAAGGCTGCTATGGAGAGAGACTCAGTCGTAATACAATAATATTACAATATTACATACAGTATTGCAATACATAAGCATAACAAGAATTGGTATCAAAGAGAGCCAAAGTCAAAAAAGCCAGTATATTAAAATCCTGGATTCAGAAAATTTGTTGGAAAGTATGAAACTGGCCTTCAACTTAAAATCTAGGTGACCTATGGCTCACCAGAAAATTGAGATTTCACCAAATATAGCCAGCCTGGTCAGAAGGAGCCAACAATTTGCCTGAAAGTTGGAGCTTAAATGAAAAATCGTGATCTACTCTTCATCCTTATTTCATCATAAGATATACCTATTAACTTAAGAGGCCATCTTTCTAAATCACATTTTTAGGTCATCTGTCCAAGTTCATCCATAATCTTCTACAGCTATCACTTGTCGGTCACAGCAATTATAGCTCTCACAGGGAATAGTAGGTAGCCATCAGTCTTGAGAAGCCTCTTCTACACAATCTTCCTACTACTCGGATCTCTGTTTTCTGTTTTTCAGCCACTGCACTGGATCCCAGTATTTGAAACATCCATTCACATCTAAACCAAAAACGATCAGGCTCCTCCCGGCAAACTTGACAATATGTTTCTCTGCACTGGATGGATGGTGGGGCAACCCTATCAAATGGATACAAACAACTGCTTTTCTATGTTGGACTTGGGGTCCCGTTAATGACACAGCAGAGGCAATTTGGCTCCACATTAATCTTCTTTGTTTGGGTTGGACGGAACAGGCGGGAATGTAATGCTCTGCAAAGCCAGAAATGGAATCTTAAGAGTGTTTCTGTAGCAGCAGTCTCTGATATTATGACTGCGTCTTTTTTAAAAAAAATACTTCTTAGGCTGTTGATCATTTTTCCTTGGTTTTAGAATCTGTGCTTTGAGCAAGAAGGAGCTGCTCAGTGGAGTTTTCAGAAAGACCAAATAATCAGTAGAGCTGAATGTATGGCTGATTTAATTTCCAGCAGCTATCTTCATTTCATTGGGGGGGGGGGAGGTCACAAAATGGAGATCATATACTAATGGTATTAGGAACACTTTATTATACGTACAATACTTTGTAAGAATATCCCTTCCTGCTCCAAAAATTCTGAAACATTTAGTTCCGTGAGAAAATGCTGAGGTTACCAGAACATAAGGAATTTCTCTGGAAACAAGAACAAAACTATTAGAAAGCCTTGGTAGTTAACTCAGTGGACTGACCCTGATATTCTCTCCTTCTTTCTGTGCCATCTATTTCTCTTTCCATTTAGCTCAGTGGGAAAAGTGCCAATAGTGGTAATGAGGCCATTAGCCAAACCATCTTATGGATCTTGAATATTTTTCTCCTTTTAGTAAGTGTCTGCTATGGTTCACAGGAAAATAAGTCTCTGAACAATCCACAAAAGCTGTACCAATTCTCTCATTTCCAAAATGCTTCTTCAATATATTAGCACGGGGGCAGCCGGAATAACACTTTAGGTCTGCAAAAACAGGCAGACATGAATTCACGCTGCCATTTTGGGGAAAGGTGTACCATCCTTTTTATACTCATCCCGTGTGTTTGCTTTTGACTTCATACAAATTGTTCTGGGAATAGAAATACACAATTATTCAAAAAAAATTGAAACAGATTACTGTAGAATTGGAACAGCATTCAGTTACGAAGCTCCCCATTTTTAGAAACAAAGCACAAGACTCATTCTCACTGTTCTACAGGCAAAACATTTTGTTCAGGATAATGTATTATGCCTTTGTGCAGTTTTCAATCTAGCTCCCTCAATTTCAAGGCCTGCTTCAATTGACCCCAATAATCTCTGCCCTCTTTTCCAAATGCTTATCTTGATCCCTGACAAGGAGGAGGATCCCATTGACTGAATACATCATTTGCAAAACAGAATAACAGAGGCCTGCCAAGACTGCATTTGTATTTATGAGTCGAGGTGCATTACAGAAACACAGGAAAACTTATTCTAGAAACCTTGTCCCGATTCTCACAATCAAGAACTCTGTAGAAAACTGCATAGGGTTGTGCTCATAGCTCTGAAGAATGGCCTCCGGCCACGATAAACACAGGCTAACCTTTCAGTTCTGCTTTCAGACACCACATTTTGGGAACGTGGCAAACATAAGCTCCACTTAGATTTTATGCATCCCCAGCCCACTTTTTCTGCTGCTCAATGGCCATATCAGCTTCTTTCTTGCATGAGGTTGGAGTTTTATCAGCACCTGATTGTATCCAAATAACCGTCTTTTCATAGGCCAATGAACACTTGCAGTTCTTTTTCCAGCTGTCCAGCAGCAAAAATCCAACTGTATTTTAGTATCATCAGCTTAACCTTCCTTAGCTTCTGAGTCCAAAGCTCTGTGGAATAATGAGGATGCTGTCCAGTGACAGCTTTGGATAGTTGACTTTTTAGAACAGTTGTTCTTTTAAATTAGATTGATTTGCTCAGTTACTTTTGTCCCTTCCCTCTTTGCAACTGGCTATTCTCCAGACTATTTTCATTTCTTTTACAAAAACCACTGTTGCGGGGAAATCTACAGGAGTCCTTGAGTTACAACTGTAATTGAGCCTGGCAATTATGGTAGTAAGCTGTGACGATCATAAAGCAGTCATAAACCAAGCAACCAACTGGACCTGATTTTATGATTTTGTTTTTTTTTACAGCAGTTCTTTAAGCAAATGCTATGATCATAAAGCAAACACCATCATGCAGTCAATGCAGTTGTTGTTAAGCAAGCACAGCAGTTGTTCAGTGAACCCACTGTTCACCATGGGGCAGTTTTGCCAGAAACCAGCAGTAAATGCTAGTTTCTGGCAAAACCATTGTAAATTGCAGTCATGTGACTGCAGGGCAGGGCACCTTAAATGTGGGGGTTCATTGTAACTCTGAATGGTCGCTGAGCGATCAGTCATAGGTCAAGGACTATGTGAGTTTAACATCTACATCCATCAACCCATCAGGTAGCCAAAGTCAAGAAAGAGACCTGCAACAGGGACTTCAGAAATGTGACTTCATTATCCTAGGGCAGTGATGGCTAACCTTTTTCCCATCGCTTGCCAAAAGCGGGGTGAGCGCAGGGAGGTGACAACCCATGCCCTCCCCCCCACTTTTGGTGTGTCATGTACTTGTTTTTCACCCTCCCCAGGCTCCAGAGGCTTTCTAGGAGCCTGGGGAGGGCGAAAACAGCCTCCCCCCTGGAGGCCCTCTGGAGGCTTCAGGAGGCTTCCCTGAAGTCCCTGGAGGGTAAAAAAACGGCCCTATGGGCAACCCGGAAGTTCGGGAACAGACTTCTGGTTTGCCCGCAAGGCCGTTTTTCACCCTCTGGAGCCTTCAGGGAAGCCTCCTGAAGCCTCTGGAGGGTGAAAAGTGGCCCTAGGGGCAAACCAGACTTCCAGGTTGCCTGTAGGGCTGTTTTTCGCCCTCCAGAGCCTTCAGGAGGCTTCCCAGAGGCCTCTGGAGGTCGAAAAAAATGGTCCAATGCGCAAAGTCTGTTCCCGAACTTCCGGTCTGTGCGTTGCAGGGGTGGGTTTCAACCGGTTCGCGGCGGTCCCTGCGAACCAGTTGGTCGGCGACCCGGAAGTAAGTAACTTCCGGGAACGGCAAAGGGCCCACCCGTCTGCCCGCGTTCCTTACCCGGTTTTGACGAGTTCTGCACTTCCACGCATGCGCAGGACGCATACAGCACCTGCGCGATCCTCCACGAGCAGCTGGAGCATCGCACAGACGCTAGTACGCATGCGTGCACCGCGCGCGTGCACGAGGATGCGGCCGGCCCCGTTCCAACCAAACCGGTTGGAACGGGGCGAGAAACCCACCCCTGGTGCGTTGAGTTATTTTTCGCCCTCCGGAGGCTTCAGGAAAGCCTCCAGAGGGCGAAAAACGGGTGAAAAAGAAATCAGAAGTCAGTTGGTCAGCACGCACATGCATGCTGGAGCTGACAGGGCAATGCCTCGCGTGCCCTAACAAATGGCTCCGCCTGCCACCTGTGGCATGCATGCCATAGGTTCGCCATCACGGTCCTAGGACATATTAAGAGATCTTGAAAGCATATTCAAAATCTTCACTGACCCTTTTTTTAAGGACAATGAGGTCAAGGGGGGAGGGGACTGTTAGATAATCTTATTAGGGAAGTTATGAAGAGATACAAGAACATGTTTTAAACCTGGAAACAACGAAAACATTAAGAAGAAACTCACACTAGCTTGGCCTTAACCCCTCCTAGGATATAAGAGAGAGGGAAAGACTACATCAATAAATATAGTTCCACTCAAAAGGTGTGAAATTGGTTTCCTGGTCTGGCCTAATTTGACAAAGTCTCTGTTTTTAAGGTTGTGAAGATCCTGGTTCTTTATCTTATATAAACCAGTTCCTCATGATTACATTGTTTAACAGATACCTGCATCTTTGGTCAAGAAAGTTTTCAGGAGACCTCTGTTGAGATGGTGAGGTAGGGCAAAATCAGTTTCCAGTATCAGAAAGGGCTTCCTGATGATTTTCAACCAGGCACCAATTGCTTGCCCATTGCTCTCAATTATCCCTCTCTGTGAAATTCCTGGCTGTTCCAGAAGGACACATTTCATCTAAAATTCCCAATTGCTTCAAAATGCAAATATTCTTTTTAATAGTAGTTCAATAGTACACTGAACATTCCTTTCAATGTACAATACCATATACAGTACATGCCTCTTCCTATATTTACTGTTATGAGTTTGGATGGATATCTTCATCAGCTCTCAAATTCTCTTGAAAGTAGGTCTGCTGTTATATCATATAACAATTTAGATTCTCACAGTTTTTCAGCCTCCTATATTATAGGCATTATTGCGAATCTTTTCTGCTAGCTCCAGAAGAGGTATTTTACCTGTTTAGCTGCATTAAATTTCCTGAATATGACATAGTCTAACTTAAGAAGATCTTCCCTCCAGGAGTTCACTTGTTTTATAAACAGTAAAATCTTTTTTACTTAGCAAAATGTTATCTGCAGGGGTTCCAAAGAATACTTAATCAATGATCCATCACAGCTGAATTGTTTCCTCCTCTTTCTTCCCACTCACAGATATATATGCCGCATTCAACTTACAGATAAAAGCAAACAGTGCATGTTCTGGAAACAAAATATATGTGTAAGAGTTGTAGTTGTTGGTGTTTATAAGAGGTGCATTCTACACTCACTAAGCATAAATTCAGATTCATTAAAAGAAGAGGAAGTATTTAGCCTTTCTAGAAGCTCAGTGTAACCCCAAATACACCATGTGTCATCTGCCAATTTTATAAGAAAAGGTTATTCTTGGTTTTTGAGATTTTTAAGCAACAAATGAACAGGATTTTTTTTAATCTTCCCTGGTGAGAAATGATTGCTGCCTGGTAAAAACCAATTCAGAAATTGAGCTTTTGTTGTTGCTGTGATTGGGCAGTACTGTACCTACACACACACATCCGCCCTGGAAAAAAGGCATGATCAGAATTTGTAACATTACTAATGCAACATCTTTTCCTTAAATACAATTTACTTGAGTGAAGCATTCTTTAAAACATTGCTCTATTATCATTGCTCCTATATGGCATTGCATATCTGGAATTTGGGAGATGGTGGGTGATACCAGCCCTACATAGGAGTCCCATTGTATTATGACTGCAGTGATGGGTACTTTAACTGGTATTGATTAGGTCTGATCCGTTGGGCTTTTAAAAATGAAACTAGGAGAAGGAGTTAAATTGTAGTAGCTGAGTAATTTGGACTCTGTATTTACTTAGGATTGAGATTGCAAATTTTCTATTTTCTTATTTTCTGGATGGTCTTCTTTTATAAAAAAAAGTAAGCTTTGGTGTTGAAGCTATCTGGCATAATGGCCATTCATAGCTCAATGACTTGTCTTCAAAAGTGCTATTAAAAATGGTATGATCCGTTTGCAGTGGAAGCAGTTATCCTGAGAAGTGTTGGGCTTCCCTTCATTTGCTGTGTTCAAAGGGAAGACAACATCTATTGGGTGGGTGGGGGGTTTCCTTCAATCTGGATTATTGAATTGAGCAGAAGGTTCACCTAAATGGCCCCTTCCAACTCTACAGTGCCGTAATTCTAGAGTACTTTGCCTCTTGTGTTTGACCTAAAGAGGAAAACCTAAATAGTAGCATTCATTCTATTTTTATCCCCAGCTCTCCAAGATGGCACTCAAAGTGGGTCTTAATTTCTTGATCTCCCTACTGGTTGATTAGGAGCACCTCAATTCATTGTAAGTCATTCTGTCCATGACCAATATCAAGCACTGCTTTAGATCTTGAACAATTTCCTGGATTTCAATTCCTAAGGATTTTTGAGGCATAGGTAGAAAACTACAGTAAGGATCTTGGATCCTAAGGTTTACCTTTTGGAAAAGAAGGGGTAGAATTAGTATGATCAAATATTTAAGCTCTATAAATCTTGGTGGAGTGGCTGTACAATCTGCTATGTCACCAGAACGTTAGAAATGGACCCTGATACAATCAAGACTTCTTGTTGTTTTCATATTAAGGTAGCTAATGAAAACTGTGGCTGATTAATCATGCAAAAAGCCAACTGGGTTTCAGACACTGCCCAAATCTATTTCTTTCTACTTGTCCCCAATGCAAAAAGACATTTTCCATAGATTCCGTAGCTTCTCATTAGAAATAATTACATTTTTCCCCCAAAAAGAATAGAGAGGCTCTCAAGGGTGGGCCCTATTTTGTAAGCCAAAGATCCCAGGTTTATGTCCAGAAATCTCTAGATAAAACTGGCAAATCTAAAACCTTGGAGAGTTGCTTCCAGTCAGTATAGAGCCAGTTTGGTCTAACAGTTAACGCAACAGGATGGAAAGCAGGAGGTCATGAGTTCATGTCCTGCCTTAGCCATGAAAGCCAACTGGGTGTCTTTGGGCCAGTCATTGTCACTTAGCCCAACTCATCTCAGAGCAGTGGTGAAATGTATTTTTTTTGCCACTGGTTCTCTGGGCATGGCTTGGTGGGGGTCATGTGACTGGGTGGGCGTGGCCCACTTTAAAAAAATTAAACCATTTTTTACTACCTATTCGCCCAAATGCTTTAAAAAGTGAAAAAAAAAATCAGCTATGCCATGAGATCATGGGAACCTTTCCCCCCCACTTTTTAAAGCATTTTTTCACTACCGGTTCAAGCGAATAGATAGTGAAAAAATGCTTTGAAAAGTAAAAAAAAAAAAGCTTCCGACAATCGCGTGGCTCAGCCTCGCAAACTTTTTTTTTTTACTATCGGTTCGCAGAACCAACGACAATTGTCCCCACTGATTGTGCACGCGAACCGGTGCAAACTGGTAGCATTTCACCCGTCTCATAGATTTGTTGTTGTGGGAAAAAATAGGTGGAAGAAAGTGTATTGGACATGTTCACTGCCTTGAGTTATTTGTAAAAAGAATAAGGACAGGATACAAATATGTAAATAAATAGACAACATTAAGCAAAATGGACAGGAGTCTAATTCAGTCTAAGGCAACTTCATTTTGGAATCTAGAATATGGGATATTCTAGAACATTAGAAATTTATAACAAAAATGGTATAGCTACATATCCAACTGTACACATACAAGGAAAATGGCCCAGTGCGTTGTAATGATACATGTGAGTGACACAATTTACTATCACACCCATGATTTTAGTGTGTGGGGGGGGAATCTTGCAAAGGACCATGGCTGCAGCCCCCAACAGATCTGGGAATTTTGGCAGTTGTAGAATTAACATATCTAGAGATCTCCAGGCTGGGGGAAGCTGATAGATAATTTGCAAACAGCTGCCGAGATATGAGATACACACTGCTTAGATATACAGAAACTGTAACATTGTGGAATAAAGTCTAGATAAAAAATAAATAGACTAAAATAAATATAGATAAATAAATCCATTATATCTACAATCACTCAGCTTGCTGCATTTGGTCCACAAAATCCTTCAAAATTCTCTTAAAATTGGCCTGTCACTCTAATAAATACAGAAGCGGGTGGTGTCTCTCACTCCCCCCCTCCCCCCTCTTATTTTACCTTTAATTGACTATGTTCAGAGCTTCAGGTTCATCTGAATGACATTTTTCTTGCTTCCAGTTAAGCCCCCTTCTTACTTAAATTCTCTGGCAACTGCAGGAGTGAGTTTGGGAGAGGAAGACCCCAATGTTGTACCTGCTCCTTGATTTCCTCCAGTCCCAGAGTCGCAATACTTCCCGAAGGCTTCTTCAGGGCAGGTTTGGGGCGCCGTAGGCCATGGGCCACCTTGTCACGGATCACCTGGAGCACAGCAAAAGACAGGAGAAAGGACAAGAGCAGGGCTTTTGTCTTCTGAGATGGCTGCATGGCAGGAAATAACTGTAACCCTTGATGGTTTTCAATGGTTTTCCAATGTTTTTTACGTTGTAAGCCATCCAGAGTTGTTGATATAAGATAGGAAGCAAATATAAAACAACAATAAAATTAAAATAAAATAAACAAATAAATTCCTTTCTCTAGTTTTACATTGCCCATCAGGCTCACAATGTGGGCCAATGGGGTGTTTCAGTCAAAGGCCCCCCAAAGTTGCAAAGCAGAGGTACCGAACTTTGGAAGGCTACAGGCTGCTTTCTGATGTGCCGAGGACTAGGAATAAAAGAGGTCTCTATTTTTAAAATGTAAGACTGTATGAGTGATTTATTAATTGATTGATTGATTGTTCGGGCATCTAGGCCATTGCAATCAGAGGTGCCAGTTGGTAAAATTACTACCCATCACTTAGTAATTTCTCCACTGTAAAGGTACAATTTATGGGTCAATTTTGAAAGCCTCTGGGGTCCTTCATCAAAGGCTTGGGGCTTCTGATTGTATTCCTCACTGTTCAGCTGGCAATCTGAGGACATGGATAGTGGGGAATATTGCCAGCAAGCCTCTTTTGTTTGAAGAGTGGAAAAAAATGCCCCTCCTCTACTTTTTATTGAATATATTTTAAGGTTCACTGAATGTTGCTTTATATTGTTGCATCTATTTTATAGCTGCCTTAATTATAAACCTCTTTGTGTTGCTTCATTCTAAAAAGCAGTAGATAGACATATTAAGTCATAAATACAGTACATTATGCACATACATTTCAATGCATAAATAATGTGTTCATCCACTATATTACACAATGATTTGTTTAATTATATTTTAATAAATAAACTACTATTGTCTAGGTTCATGTAATACAGAAAGTCAAATCGAAACACACAGCTTGGTCCTCTGGACCAGGGGTCTCCAACCTTGGCACGTTTAAGCCTGGCTGACTTCAACTCCCAAAGCTGGCTGAGGAATTCTGGGAGTTGAAGTCCTCCAGGTGTAAAGTTGCCAAGGTTGGAGACCCCTGCTCTGGAGGGTATGTAGCCCTGAACCTGATGGTCTTCAAGACCTCCTTTGAACACGACTGCTGAAAATCAAAGTCATTGTTTCCTGTCTCTTTTCAATAAGAAATATACAAAAACTTTTCCAAGTCCAGAAAAACAAAATCCCGACCCTTGTCCCTTTGTCCCCACTTGCCCACCACGCAAAATCCACCCAGTGCAGATCATGGTTATCAATATAGTTGAACTTCAGCTTTGCTCACCTCACCTACGGGTCCTGCCAATTGGGGCTAACCAGAATCAAAAATCCAGCTACACTTAGTAGACTCCAGGTTTCCCAGCCCCTTACTCTAGGGCCATGATGGCGAACCTATGGCACACATGCCACAAGCGGCACACAGAGCCCTCTCTGTGGGTCTGTGAGCCGTCGCCCCAACTCAGCTCCATCGCGCATGAGTGCGCGTCTCCCACTGTCCAGCTGGTTTTTGGGTCCCTGCCTTGCATGTTTGAGGGGGGGAGGAGTGCATGGGAGGTGTGCATGCATGCTCTGGAGTGGGTGGGGGGCACGTGTGCATGCGTGGGGTGGGGCACATGCAGGAGTCGTGTGTGCATGCATAGGGCAGGGGAGCATGGAGGGGGGGGTCACATGCACATTGCATTATGGGTGTGTGCAAGCGCTTTCGGCACACAACGACAAAAACATTGGCCATCACCGCTCTAGGGAGCGGTATTTATTTCACAGTTGAGGTCAGTTAGCATAACTCTCAAACAGATAAGGTCCCAAAGGTGCGTTTCAAGAGGCAACTGGACTTTCTGTTCTTTTCTTTGAAGACATTTTGCTTCTCATCCAAGAAGCCACTTCAGCTCTAAGAGCTTCTTTCATGAGAAGTGAAACGCCTTCAAAGAAAAAACCAGCACCTTTGGGACAACCATGACCTGGATGACTGGTAATCTCCGTAGACAAACAGATGAGGATTCATTGTTTAGTGATAGAATTGGATTTAGTATGGGGCAGGAGAAATTTGGCTTTCCCCCACTTTTCCAGGGCAACCACTATCTCATTCCAGCCCAGCCTACTCTATTTCTGAGTGGGTTCTTACCTCACAGATGTAGTCCAAGATTTCCAAGATGGTTAAGACACTGGCCCCAATGAAGAGGCCCATCTGGCCTCCAATGTCCCCTAGTGGACAAAGAAGAGGACAAGGATCGGCATCTTGAAAGTAACAAGCCAGGAATCGAGAATATAGTCCTCGACTAATGACCACAGTTGGGCCCAACGTTTCTGCTGCTAAGTGAGATATTTGTTAAGTGAGTTTTGTCCCATTTTACAACCTTTCTTGCCACCATTGTTAAGTGAATTGCTGCAGTTGTTAAGTTAGCAACATGGGTGTTTAAGTGAATCTGGCTTCCCCATTGACTTTGCCTGTCAGAAGGTCGCAAAGGGGGAATCACATGACCCCAGCTCACTGCAAGTGTCATAAATATGAGTCAGCTGACAGGTGTCTGAATTTTGATCATGTGATCAAACGGTTGTGTAAGTGTGAAACCTGATCATAAGTCACTTTTTTCAGTCCTGTTTTAACTTTGAGTGGTCCCTAAATGAACAGTTGTAAGTGGAGGACTACCTGTATTGATAGCTGGGAAGGACTGGGTGATGGAGTTTGAAGGCTGGTTGGCAAGCACGGCTCTGCTTTCCCTGGGATCATCATCTCCCTTCTTTTTGGGAGTGTTCTCTGTCTCCTCCAGAAGGACAGGAAGGTGTCCATGCTGCTATAGGTGAGCCACAAGTACCACAATTCTTGAATAGGTGGTGCCTTGTGGAGAATTCTGGAAGTCCGATCTAGGTGCCCTCTTCGCTGTCTCACTGTGGAGACTTTCTAAAGGAAGGAATGCTTGGAGGAGGTGCCACCAGTTATGAAGACTAGACAGCCTTCTTGACGTTCTTAGCTCAAGAACAGAAAGGGCCACTAAAGTTGCTATAAGACCTGACATGGCTCTCGTAGCAGTCCTCAGCCGAAGCCATCTTGAGTCAAAACCAGACTAACTCGCTCACCATTTTTTGTCTGCTCACACAATCCTTGCCTCCTCGGCACTAGCTTTGTTTCCAGGGTTGAAGCTCTCAACCCTGGGGGAATGGCAGGGAAGAAGCCTACACAGAAGCCCTGAGAAATTGTATGCTTTCTTTTGTTCAATCACTTACCCAGAAGCCCTGCCAGGTTGTATGCCTTCTTCTGTTCAATCGCCTCATAATTCAGTGCCTCAAAGAAGATATCCAGCACCAAGAAGTTCTCCCTTAGGACAGTGGGAATAATGGAAGCAGGACAGAGAAGATTTACAAGCAGAGCTTTTCCATAGAGGCCCTCCGGGCCTTATCTGCTACAGTTTTTTGCCACCACCACAATCTAGGAGGTTTGCCCACTGACTTGAGCAAACTATCTGAATTCTTCAGGTGCTCCTTGGCAACGTGATACTCACCGGATATAGGTCTCATTGCGGTTGTATTTGCGAGCAAGGTACCGGGCTGAGCCCTTGTTGGGAATGCGTACCATGGAAATCTCCTTGCCGTAGCGAGTCAAATTACATGGCGTGGGACAGATACAGCGTTCCTGGAAATCTTCAACGGCTGTATCTAGGAGTGAAAAGGCACACATGGCAAAAAACACCATGCAGGAAAGGAAATTGCTATGCCACATGGACTAGATCACTGGTAGACCTCCCCAGAGCTTCAAGTCATATACATTTTTCAGGGATTTTGACTGAAAGGGAGGGGGCAGTGCTCGAGAAGAACTATTCCCATGAGCTTTATACTCTAGCTATTTTGTACTCTGGCCAAACAAGTACTGTATTTGATTTTACTATGAGTATGGGTCTCATGAGAAAAACATGGGAAGCAGAAAGTTGGGTGTACTTATTTAAGTTGAGATGGGAGAGAGGGTAACTCTGGTCATAACTGCAGATGTGTGGATGTTTTTAAACTGCCAAAGGTCACAATATTACAGTACTGTAGTATAAGCAGCTAACAAATAAATAACCTCCACCCAGTTATGTCCATACCCACCACAAACATAGCAGCTCCCACTCATGGCAAAGGAGTGGGGAGGGGGATTGCCTGCTCTTGCTCTAGATCCCTTTCAGAATTGCTACTGATCAACATTCCCACACGGCCGCCTTAGGATAGTTTGTAGCATTCTCAGCCCTTGTAATTTCAGCTCAACAATATCACACCTGTACATTTTCATCAGGCTGGAAGCTATTTTCTTTCCCCCTCTATCAAGCTCAATAAAGCCAAGCTTGAAAATTGGGATTTCAACAACCCTGAAAATTTTGTTTCTTATATAAACAATTCCTGTTTTTTTTAGAGTGAAGTATAAATGGTATGGGGGCACTGCTCATTAAAAATACTATGTACCAGTGGGTCTCAACCTGTGGTCCATGAACCCCTGGGAGCCCGTGATGTCATCCCAAGGAATCTGCAAATGCTTGAAGAAATGCTATGATTTAAATCTTGAGTTAAGTCGGGGGGGGGGGGGGGTCCATGGCCACAAAAAGTATCTAAAGAAGGTCCATGGTGAAGAAAAGACCGAGAATCACTGCTATAAACCTAAAGTGTAGTAGGCAAACAAAAGAAATATATATATATCCCAAAGTTCATGGATAATGTGCATATCCATCCATTCACACTTTTTCCATGCACAGAGCAATATATGCACCATCATTTATAGTTATCACTTCCTCCTTCTCTCTCTAAGGTGAGTATGTCTTAGGCATTACTAAAACCTGGCAGGATGAAACTAACAAGCGGATTACAAAGCTAGAAGGCTATGGCATACAAAATTAATAGATCTGATAAAGGGGGGGGGGGAGGGAATATATGTGAGGAAGTACATACATCTGTAGCAATCCACTGATTTCAGCCTAAGCCCTAAGGGTTCAGCAATAACATCTGGCTGAGAATACAAAGGAAAAGAATCTGTTGTTGAGATTGCTGAATCAGACAAAAAAAAATCTGAACAAATCCCTCTTAGACCAGATGACAGAACTTTTAGAGAGGAGACCTGTAATAATAACAGGAGATCTACTATTTTTCAGGTCTGAAGGAAAATAAGGATGCAAAATCCCCCAAATTCCTCAGTAGTTCTGCTGACTACCACATTGTTTTTAGGAAGTTGAAGTACAGACCAGAAGAATGGCCCTTCCAGATCTGGTCCTAAACAATAGCAAAGAACTGGTTGAAGAACCGGAAATAGTGAGGCCTTGGATGGAAATGACCACAGCCTTGTGCTTCGAGAATCACTCTTACCCCAAAAGGAAGTGTATCATACATACATAGTCACACATACATTTTTGACTTCAAGACGACTAGCTTCAGAGAGCTTAGAGGTGTACTACATGAGGTCCCATGGACAAAGGTCTTCAGGTCAAAGGAACATAGGTAAGTTGGGGACTTAAAAAAATAAAATGCTAGAGGCACAATCACACACCACTCAGATGAGAAGAAAAAGTAGGGAGAGAATAATTTAGGAAACCACAATGGATACATAGGGGCTTTTTGACTGAGCTATTGAAAATAATTTGTATAGGAAATAGAAATTGGGTAAAATTACAAAGGAGGCAGGCTATCAAGTAGCTAATACTCGCAGAAACTAGATATGCTTAAGGGCAAAAAAAATTCAAGTTTGCAAGGAAAGCCACAAAAAAAGCTTTTTAGGCATGTCAACCATAAGAGGAAGAAGAAGGAAAGGGTGGGCGCAGGCGGCTAGGAGAGGATGATGGTAGGATGGTTACAGGTGAAGAGCAAAGGGCAGAGCGACTTAGTTTTTTCTTTGCTTCAGTCTCCTCCCTCCCTAAAGGGGAACAGCAGTATGTTCCAATGGACCAAAACAGAAGAACTGAGAAAAGCAACAAGATGGCTAAGGGACTGTTTGGCTGCTATAGATGAGTTTTATTCCCCAGATCAAGTATATCCAAGATACTCAAAGGAGCATGCAGATGTTATTTTGGGACCTCTTTCTGTGAGCTTTAGGAAATCATGGAAGATGGGCACATAGCTGGAGCCAGCATGGGTTTATCACGAGCAAGTCACCCCAAATTAATCTCATCTCTGTTTGTTTGGAAGGGTGGCCTGTAAACATTAGTTAACTCCATTAAGATAGGAGAAAGTGATGGGGGCATGGTGTAAACCTCTGTCTTAGACGTGCTATAGCTCTACATTTTTATCAATGACTTGGATTGAAAGAGTTGAGGGACTCAAGGAGTTCATAGATGACACAAACCTCAAAGGGGTGCCTGATACTTTAGATGAAAGAGGGGATACAAGAAGATCTTAAATAGGCTTGAGCGTTAGAGCTGAAATAAATAGGATGACATTTAACAGGGGGAAATACAATGATTCTGTCACAGGTTCTGCCTCTCAGGCTAAAAAATGAAAGGCATGATTTTCGGAAGATAGGGCAAGAAACATTACAAGGACAAAGTTTAGTTGGATGATGGGGTGGGGTGGGGAGGTAAATCCTAATAGTAGAACTGTTCAAAAATGGTTTAAAAAGCCTTTCCTTGGAAGGAGTTGCACTCTGCTTTGTTGCAGTTGTTTAGAGATGAATAGCCATCTATTGGGGATGTTGCAGTAGAGGATTCCTGCAATGGGCTGGGGACAATCTCCAGTCTTTATATTTTATCATCTATATGATTCTCCTTTTTCTCCCATACACACCATATCATCTATCTCCTTCTCTTACCATTCTTCCCTTCTCTTGCTTTGCACATGCCTTCAGAGAAGATGAAGGGCTTTAATTGGCAAATCAAGAATTTATGTGGGCTGGGATCTGCCTTAAGAATCAATCAACTACTCCCACAAAAGCAACTAAAACTCTACCTAACTATGACTGTTGTCCAGATCCTCTCCTTATTGGTCCCTTCATGGTTTGCTAAAATATCTTCAAAAATAAAGGTAAAGGTTCCCCTCGCACATATGTGCTAGTTATTCCTGACTCTAGGTCTAGGGGGCAGTGCTCATCTCTGTTTCAAAGCTGAAGAGCCAGCGCTGTCTAAAGACATCTCCGTGGTCATGTGGCCAGCATGATTAAATGCCGAAGGCGCACGGAACGCTGTTACCTTCCCACCAATTTCCTATTTTTCTACTTGCATTTTTACATGTTTTCGAACTGCTAGGTTGGCAGAAGCTGGGAGCTCATTCTGTTACGTGGCGCTAGGGATTTGAACCACCGAACTGGTGGACTGATCAACAAGCTCAGAGTCTTAGCTACTGAACCACCGCGTCACCACTGAGCCACCTTCAAAAATACCTACCTAATATATGGTCAGCACATTCAATGTAGACATTGGGTGAACAGATGGTCTCATTTCCTGAAAGAGAAGAGTGTGGGTAGTAGTAGTTAACCAGAAATGCCTCCTTTACCCAAAACTCATCTCCTGTTATTCTTAGAGTTGGGACAGAGGGAGGGTGTCTAATAATTTTGCTATGTGGATGTAGATGAATATATCTTTTATTCTGCTGCCTTGGTATAAATGCATCCGTTGGCTAGAAGCCAAAAGAAGACAATATAATGTAACTTTCTCCTCTGCACATATTAGACTTACCATCACCACTAAATTGTCAGCATAACAATTGACTTATTAGGGGTGGATGATAGCTGTTGTAGTTCAGCACATATGCAGGACACCAAGTTGGAAAAAGTTAGCCTCATGTCACAGTTAAACAATTCTCTGGGCTAAGTAATATTATTTGGAGCAGCATCCTGAGTGATAATCCAAAGATCAGTGAAATTTCTGTGTGTCAATAGCATTTCCCCCTTTGGACTCAGAAATATGAGTTGGAAAAAGTACATATTTTCAGTATTCCAGTATTTGGTGGGAAGGATTGCACTGTGGCCCTATGCTGACAATGAGAGATCCTATAGATAATGAGGGATTAAAGGTGATTTAAGAGCCACTGAAGGATGGCACACATGGAACTATTTTCAGGCCTAATACCCCAGGGTGTGCGATAGTACAGTTTCCCATTTAGAATGCCCAAATTCTAGGCTGTCATCATTATGGAGGGGGGAAAAATCACCTATCTGTCCAACCAGGTTGGACTCAGGGCAAAACCCTAAGCTGAAATTAATTGATCCATAGTGACTACAACCTTGGGAAATGGTGGATGCTGGCAGCTGGATCAAGTTTTAATTTTTACCCTGCCAGACAGGATATGCAGTATAGCATGAGGAGAGGGAGGGTGCAAAGCCATCTCCTCCAGTCTTGTTCCTCCCAAAAGGATGTATTTTGGGGTAAATGGGAGTGTGATTCAGCCTAGTCAGAGAGTACCGATTGGTAGTTGAACAAGACTGGTGTGATACAAGTGCTCCATATCTGTGTTGATTCCTGTACCTTTAACATCACTATGACAATCAAATACCACATGACCACAATTAAGGCCCAAATTTCTGTTGTTAAGGGAGACATTTGTTAAGTGAGTTTTGCCCGATTTTATGACCTTTCTTGCCATAGTTGTTAAGTGAACCACTACAGCTGATAAGTTAGTAACCCGATTGTTAAGTGAGTCAAGCTTCCCCATTGACTTTTGCTTGTCGGAAGGGTGCAAAAAATGACCACATAACCAAAATGGTCATATCATAAGTATGAACCAGCTGCCAAGCTTCTGAATTTTTATTTTTATTTTTCTTTAAAAAAAAACACAAATATGTCATCATTTGTCAATCATTAAGACATTGAAGTACAATTTTTTTTTGTTGTGTGTACCCCTCCCTCCCTCCACCCCCCCACCCCCCCTCCTCCTTCCCCCCCCCCGACTTCCCAGAACCCGTACACGGTATGGATTTTTAACTAACACAGTCTAAAATCTATTGAGAAAAAAGAAATAAAGAAATTAATAACATTCTAGATTGACCTTAGCTTCTTCTTACTGAACTGACTTTTAACAGTTTAAATCATTTCTGATCTTAAGCATAGGCTAACTGGAATTTCTTAGTCCCGTATTTATTTTGTATATAGTCAATCCATTTTTTCCAGTCTCGTTTATATCTCTCATTTGAATGATCTTTGAGATATGCCGATATTTTAGCCATTTCAGCTAAGTTTGTTACCCAAGCTTCTGAATTTTGATCCCGTGATTATGGGGATGCCACAAAGGTCGTAACTGTGAAAAATGGCCATAAGTGGCTTTTTCCAGTGCTGTTGTAACTTTGAACGGTCACTAAATGAACTGTTGTAAGTCGAGGACTAACTGCATTTATCAGGGGAAAGACTTCTGAAGCTGGAAACAAATGGAGGGAAAAGTTTCACCAGCTTTGTGTCCGAGTATCAGAGTGTGACATTCAAAACGCTGGAACAGATGTGAGGAGCAGATGTGAGTAAAGCCAAGGTTGGCCCCACAGGCTCATGGCAAATCAGCTTCTGGAGCAGATTCTCCAGGCAACTGAGGGGCCTGGAGTCTGTGAGGCAGGCCGAGAAGGCCTCCCTTACCTGGCATATGCACCATGCGACACTGGCAGTTTTGAACCACTGCCTCTTTCTCACATTGCAGCCGGCAAGCAGCAATGCTGTAGCTCTCGTAGCCAGGCAGGATCTGTTCCTCCTTCAGGCTGGCCTGGCAGCTCCCCCAAGGCTGCGGCAGGTAGGTCAGCTGCAGGAGAAGGGGAGCAAGCTAAACACCAAGAAAAAGCAGTACTCATCCAGTGATGTTGTTACCCGAAAAGCCTCTCCTTACACATGCACGTCTGCGATCCTATATTCCACCCCCAAACAGGATGCAACTGATTAAAAATACACAACCAGCAATGAGTTTAAATAATTTTTTAAACAATAAAAGGAAAAGTCTACCAAACAATTTAAAAAAAATAACTTGAAAAGGTTTTCATTCAGAATACTAGGCTGGGAAAGCATCATAGCAGAGGTGGGTTGCAAATCCCGGCACTATAGAGCCGAGGTGGCGCAGTGGTTAGGGTGCAGTACTGCCGGCCACTTCAGCTGACTCTTATCTGCAGTTCAGCGGTTCTAATCTCACCGGCTCAAGGTTGACTCAGCCTTCCATCCTTCCGAGGTGGGTGAAATGAGGACCCAGACTGTGGGGGCGATATGCTGACTCTGTAAACCGCTTAGAGAGGGCTGAAAGCCCTATGAAGCGGTATATAAGTCTAACTGCTATTGCTATTGCTATTGCTACTACCGATTCACTTGTGCTTGCGCGTGTGTGCAGAAGCATCCAGGTGAGGGAGCGGAGTCTCCCGCCGCCGCCACTACCGGTTTGTCCGATCCGGGAGCAACCCACCTCTGCATCATAGCACCAGTTTTTAAAAAAATAGAAGATGAACAAGTGTAACTGAAGCTGGTGCTGAAAGTAGTGGCACATCCATGAATGAACAGAAAGGAATTCCAGAACTGGATAGTTGTACCAAAAATGCTCTCCGTTGGGCCACAACTCTAAGAATATATTTTATTGTTTCTTTTTCAAGGCCAGACTTCTCCTTCTACAGTAGCCAGCAACCTCTGTTGTAAATAATGTTTACCTATTTTTCTCCACTCTAAACCTGAAGTACTAACCATGAATTTCATTCTTAAGGCTAGAAGGTTTTACAGTTGTCTCTGATTTTACAGGATTCTTTAACATTTCAGGTTCATGCATTTGTTTTTCTAAATTATTACACACTGTAGTAGTTAAGAATCTGCACTGAGGAAATATCTACTTTAAAACATAGTCCTTCATTAAAGGCTCCACATCCTGCAGAATTAGGCTTTGAGTAACATTTAGTGTAAGAGACATAGGCAGCATCTTCTAATATTAATTAGACATTAGATTTAAATCCATCTTTCCTCCAACGGCTTAAGGAAAAGTATTTCATCTTCCAATTTTATTCTCCCAGCAGCAAGGTTGGATTTAGAGATAGTGACTGGTCCAAATTCCCTCAAAGAACTCCTGTGGATGAAGACTAAAATACTAAAATGGTAGAGGACCAGAATGTAGCTAATTCCACGACCAGAATCTAATGAGGAAATGATATGATGAGAAATCACCAATCAAACTGATTCCAACAGAGTTTGACAGAATGCACGGAAATGAAACTTCAGTGTACAATTTTTGGCTTCTCTTTTGCTCTGAATATTTTCTTTAATACCAATATTTTCTTTAACATTTTCTTAAGGGAAAATGAACCATCCATCCATATACACCAATTCACTGATACGTTTGAATATTTTTAAATTGACCCCTACCTTATGCTGAAATTCAGAGAAAGCCTGATGGCACTAATGACATTTAATCTGAAAATGTGTGGCAGTGGTGTAGAGTAGGAGCAGAGATATTAAATTGTCCCTATTTGGTGCAATTAAGATAATAATGGTTAATACAAGGATATTTCTTGGAATGACTTTTGAGTCATATGATTTTAAAACCTGCACAACTTCCTCTAATTATAGGAATTGTATTTATCTTCTCAGGTTTTTCCTTGGAATCAAATAATTACAGAGTTATTTTGCGATCAACTCTGGAATCTTAAATAATATTGCCCCCTTTTTTCTTTTGTAGAACATATCTACACCTTAAAATTCCATTTCTGCTTTTCGTTTTAATTCTCATGGTTTCTTCAAAGGATCTTGGGAATTGTAGTTCTGTGAAATGTTGGTTATTTTTAAAGAAGTTCCTATCCCATAGAACTACAACTGGAAATATGGAATATCTATTAAACCAATTCCAATAGCGCACAAATATTGGCCCATTGTATCAGAGGCTAGACAAGGAAAACAAAAATGGCCACCTTAAAAAATTGGCAGGTATTTTGGTGCCTTCTTTCAAATTGCATTAGAGATGGAAAACTGCAAAATTTACTGAATAACCTGAAAATATGTTCTGTGGCTGTCTTTTTTTTTTTGGCTGTCAGCTAATAGTTACTGCTTTATTTAACCACGTTGCCAGCCAAGAGCCTGATTAAGATATCCAAGGCTTGACTCACAGTATGATCTCCTCAGGAGAAATCACTGTCGTAGTCTACATCCGGCATCTGCTTCTGGATGTGGACTGGAACTGACTGAGAGAGATATCTCTATTCAGTGAGACTCTGACTCACTGAGACAACCCATGCACTATTGGATCATCATTTCAGAGATATTTCCTTACCTAAACAGAAACAGAATGACCACAGCTGGACAAAAGAGCAGTGGAAGCAGGAGTGACTTCTAACTTCCTGCCAGTTTCCACACTGAGCATCAGAAATCTTTCTCCCTTCCTCTTTTCCTGTCATTCAGTCATTTCCTTCCTTCCTTTTCTCCCTCCCTCCTGCAATTAAGTGGCTGCTGACAATGAGAGTTTTAGTAGAATATAGAGCCTTCCTCTCCTCCAGCTAGTCTTTCTAATCAAATATGAGTCCTATGAAGTGCTATGATTTCTGTTATGATAATATTGTGTAAGCCTTTCGTAAGGCCCTAAAATCCTGGCTATGTTCTGGGGTGCTCAATGTGTTAAAGGCCCTGCTTTCTGCCTGTATTATGGTCAAGTATCTTGGCTGCTATGCATAGTTATTTTGGATGTTTTTAGTGTTTTTATTATTTTTAATTGTAATATTTTTTAAATTGTAAGCCGCCCGGAGTCATTGACTGAGAAAATTAAATACACGAATGAATGAATGAATAAATAAATAAATAAATTTTAGACCACATCCTTTGAGAACGTTTTTACCAGAATTTTATAGTCCAACCAGATTTGATTTCATTACAGTTCATAGCTGACTGAAGGGATGAACATCATTTGAAAAATGTGATGCTGTATTACAGATTTCTCCAGTTTAATAACTTCTGGTTGCACAGCACTACAATTTCCAAATCTCCCAGTCAGTTCGGAATTGAAACAAAAATATTGGGGAAAGGACCTGCTTGTGAAAAACTAATTTTTCTTTCCTTCCTTCCTTCCTCCCTCCCTCCCTCCCTCCCATCTATCCATCCATCCATCATTTGAATTAGTTGCCTTCCAATCTCACCTTGGCAACTCTGGGTGTCTTATAAAATTCTTAACCATAATACAAATGACAAAACCACAATACATGCAGTACATTAGCAGCCAAGATAAAAACCAATCTGCCACTGATGAACAAGAAACTCAAATATCAATCTGACCCCATGCCAGAGAACACATCCAAGTATTTGAGGCTTTGCAAAAAGCCAATAGGGTCAGGGTGCCAATATAATCTTGGGGGAAATGAATGGTGTTTGGTTGTTGTAAAAGCATTCTTTCTGGGCTTCTGCTCACTCTGTCAACTTTTGTCTATATGCTATCATGACCCAGTCAATGGCATCCCTGACGATCCCTCCTTCTTACTCCAACCATTCTTGTCCAGTGATGAGGACCCAAATAGTTGAGGGCAATAGGCTGACTCTGTAAACCGCTTAGAGGGGGCTGTAAAGCACTGTAAAGCAGTATATAAGTCTAAGTGATATTGCTATTCTCAGCTTCTCCCAAACAATGTCCTGATTTATCAAGCTAGAGGAACTTCTACTTTCTGGCTCTCACCCGCTGCTCCTGGCAGGAAACAAAGGTCTGGAAACCAGGGGAGACTCCAAATCCCAACTGATGAATGTAGGGTGGCTCATCCTGACTGTGGATCTGTACCCGGATTCCAGCTTCAAATGATGTCTCATCTGGAACAAGAAGTGGTGGTGCCCTGGTTAGCATTTCTTTTGAGAGGGCATCAGTGGAATATGTCCGCTCATCTGACAGCCATTTAGTTAGTTACTAAATAATAAAAGCTGTCAAATATATATATATATATATATATATATATATATATATATATATATGTAGGTCTCTAGTTGTTCGGGTTTTCTCCCGCGTAGAATTGGAGATGTCTTGGCGACGTTTCGACGAAGTCTCATTCGTCATCTTCAGGCTGCTAGAGACCTACATACTAACACCCGCGAAAACCTCAGAAAACAAACAAATATATATATACAATATATATATATGTAGGTCTCTAGTTGTTCGGGTTTTCTCCCGCGTAGAATTGGAGATGTCTTGGCGACGTTTCGACGAAGTCTCATTCGTCATCTTCAGGCTGCTAGAGACCTACATACTAACACCCGCGAAAACCTCAGAAAACAAACAAATATATATATATATATATATATATATATATATATATATATATATATATATATATATATATATATATATATTAATGGCTATATATTACAAGTTTTAAAAAGGTTAGAGACACGCTGCCAGGATCTCTTGAATTGATACATTACTTTTTCATGAGTCTGATGTGGTGGTATATCTACCATAATTAATCTTTGCATTATTTCCAACCAAACCCAATATTGGAAAGGAGTTGCCAGCTCTGCCTTCTGAGCCTCCCTCCACCCTCTCAGTCACATGACCTGGATTGCATTTATTATGAAGGGACCAGAAAAAATTCTAAAAGCTGTCATTTGCATGCTTTCCCTGCTTTGTTTAAAACACAAAATATGGAGTGATAACCAAACTGTCTGTATATTTGTTATATTTTTGATATTCAGGAACTGAACAGGGTATGCAGCTGCTTTCCTAACTTTGGAAACTCGAGTCTTCAACTGTCAACACATCTGGAGGAGAACAGAAACCTGATACAGATTTTTTTACTATTACAAGTAACACATTTGTGACTCTTAGTTTCTGAAGACAGATAGTAATTTAATCAATATTTCTATGCTTTTGGGATTGGATGTAATATTTTACATGCACTTTTTCTTTTTACAACCCTTTAATTCCTTTATTCCGCGTAGAGCAGGGCAACTGAATGGAGCTGAGCATTTACTGGCCAGGTCCCCTTCCTTACACCTAAGCTGAGTATGTAGCAGATATTTTCTCTTTGTACCCAGATAGAAAAATATCTGCTGTGCCTAGGATTGAACTCTCAACTTCCGAGTGAGAGGTTAAGTATCTTCACTTCTAGGCCCACCAAGCTGCTTAATATCTGTCATGCATAAAAGGAGTACGCTAGAAAGTCAGGACAGGGATAGCCCTCTGGACTAATAATGTAAGGACTCCAGAATCATGTCTCTTTCTAATATCATGCAAGTTCTTACTGGTTTCTCTCCAGATGGGCAGGTATTCCTCCTGTTGGATGTCCAACATGATCTCCAGCCCATTCCCCATCCCACTCTGGCGAGTCATCCGTGCTTTGTTTCTGTCACCATTGAATGTGTAGCATTTTCCATAGCGGGTGTAGACCTGTGGAGAAAGGACAGATCAAAGGAGTCCAATATTCTGAGGATGCCAACAATACTGCAGATATCAGTATGGTTACAAGGGGTGGGGAGATTTCCCTTCACCTGTGGCTATTGTAATCCTAATCCATTCTTCACTCTATTTACTTCTTTCTTTCTCTTTTCCTCCCCCTTCCTTTGCTTTAAAAAAAAGGAAGGTGGGGGGAGGCAGGCAGACAGACAGACAGATAGACACTTGGAGAGCTTCAGTCCTGCCTGACAAATTTTATTTCTTGGCTACTTTCATCACATCAGGGGGACAATTCACTCCAGCATAAAAGAGAGAGGGATATAACAATCCAGAGAGGAATGAAATTATATAGCCACACACGAAACAAAGAACACTACAGTCTTTACAAAGTCAGAGGGCACATTTATTGTGCACTTCTCAGGGGCACCTAGCTGGTCACTGAGAAGCAAACATAGAACTAAAACAAGATTTTGATGTGATCCAGTGGCTTTTGTAATTTTAGAATATACAATACTGCATTGCAGCTATCTGATTTTTCTAAGACTGGGGCTGGAGAAGGGGAAAAAAGTGGTGCTGGAAATCAAAGACCGCAGCAACCTCCAGAATTCAATATCAAGTTTGAAAGGGATACTAATCAGAGAGGAACCAACATGAAATCCAACAACACATATCCCTCAAGGAGTGATGGTGGCTGCATTTGTATCCTGAGCACTCAAGAAGTTCAATCACTTTCTTAAACAAATTAGAGAAACCATTCTAAATTTTGTAAGCCACCAAGAGTCACTTACATGTGAGTTGGACAACTATTGAAATTTGTTTAATAAATAAATAAAAACTCCAATCTTTTGACATTCATCAGATGCTATCAGGATATTAATACTAATCACTTTAGATCAATTCCCTTTTATCTTGGTCACTGTTAGTCTGATATTTCAGATTTCTGAGCTCTGGGATCGATCAGAAATATTTTAGGATTTTTTTCCCCTTTAGAATCAAGATACACACAATACTTAGATAATCCTAGTAGGTGAAGCCATGGATAGTTTTTGTGAAAACCAATGGGTGGCTTATTAACAGAGATAATAGATATAATAGAAGTGCTGTTCTGACACCAGGGAGAAAAGAATATCAATTGCCAAGAAAACAGAATTGAAATAGTAGCTTGGGTTTATATTTCATATTTTTCTCTAAGTCATAGTGCTAAGCCGTGTCCTAAAATTCATAGCATCTAAGTCCCCAGGACTATGGGTCATAATTTCAGAATGAAAAATAACAGGAGCCTATGATGAAAGAGTAGATTACTTGCAATCTGCTAAAACGAGTAAAGGTTTACTGGCCACCTCTTTTTATAAGACAGGAAGGCAGAGATCTCAGGGGACTTAGAAAGGGAGGCTAATAAAAAATTCAGATAATGGGGCACAGAATAAAAAAGCCAACATAAGAGCAGATAACCTATACACATAAAATAAAAGGCAGACATTGGTAGCCCTTGCTCTGTAAATAAGTCCAGGGAAGTTCATGGATGTGATTCTGAAAAGGGAAAATTTACATCCCATGCTATCTATTCATACAGTGTTACTGATAAATACAATTTTAACTGTTTATAATCAGCGGGTCTTCTGAATAAATAAGAAGTAGACTATACATCCCATCATCTCATAACTGCGACATTATGCTAAAAGAAGAAATTTTAAGAAACGAGAGAACCACATTTTAAGAACGATCATTTTAGTTTGTTGGCCACAAGGCTCTGAGTGATATTTATTCCCAAAATAAACATTATGATGATTTGATCAAATAAATGAGGGTTTGGGGGGGGGGGGTTGCAAATAGCCCTCCAAATTTTTTGTACTCTCAGTTCAACCAGTTCAACCATTCGTGTTTCCATAAATGGCTACACAACACACTCACTGGGCTAGCATCAGAGACACAAAAACAGGATCATCAAAATGTTCTACCCATTGACAAGGCTTCTGGACAGAAGAAATGTCCACTCACATACAAGGCTTCCTTGTGATTAAATCATTTTCTGCCAATTTATTGAGAATCCCATAAATGTGTGAATTGGCATGTCCACGATAGACATTCATTCCAACAGCAAATGAACACTCTTTTCCTAACAGTGATATAAATTGTTATGCTGTTTTTTCACTTTTCCTGCCAATAATAATTCATAAGTATGCACTTAGGTTGTTTTACAACAGGGAATTTGGTGCCCTCTACATTTTTTGATAATAGTACTCATCAGTCCCAGGCACAAACAGATGGAGTCCACAAGAACGTGGCCAAAACCAGTGGTGAGATTCAATTTTTTTTACTACCAGTTCTGTGGGTGTGGCAATGCTTGGTGGGCTGTGGCTTGGTGGGCGTGGCAGGGGAAAGATACTGTAAAATCTCCATTCTCACCGCACTCCAGGGGAAGGATACTGCAAAATCCCAATTTCTTCCTGATCAGCTGGGACTCGGGAGGCAGAGAATAGATGGGGTGGGGCAAGTCAGAGGTGGTGTTTACCGGTTCTCTGAACTACTCAGAATTTCCGCTACTGGTTCTCCAGAACTGGTCAGAACCTGCTGAATACCACCTCTGGCCAAAACCTCTGAGGCTCCAGGTTGTCTGTTCCTGGATAGATTGTGTTTTCCCAATATCTTCTCTGCAGGACACTTTAATATAAAGACCATCTACCCACCAAGGAATCTGCAGGAAGTTTTCTGATACTCAAAAGATTCTGAGACATGTTCTAAGCAACTCTCCACTCAGTGTCCCACTTACCTCAAACCAACTATAATACCATGTAGGGGGTAAGGGCTAAGGGGCTCAATGCAGCAAACACCTTCATTGTAAAAGCTTCAGGTTTATTCCCAGTGACATGGTTCTTCCACAGCTCAGCTGCAGAGACTTGAAGTCAATTGTCAATACTGATCAATGAGAACCACAATGACGTGGATCACAAGTTAAGTATTGTATTGGACAATGGAAGGAATGAAAATGAAAATCAGGTATACAAATGTCCAACTTCTAGAAATTAACCTGTCCCCTTATCCTTCTTTTTTAGGGCATTCTTACTATTTCTAGATAACATCATTACAATCAAATAATTAACTTTCCACCCCAGTGTAACATCTAACAAAGATAAGGATCACCATACTGGTTTTTACATGGAGATTGAGCAAAGTAAATCCATACTTTCATTTGTTTCCCTTCTTTACGGCATGTATCCATTTCAGTCAGGGTTCAGCCTAATGGATGATCTATGCTAGAAATGGATGTGGAGAAGGCATTCCTCCTGGATCTTTTAGACGTCTTAGAAACTTTCAATATTATTGATAACAGTATCCCTCTGAGATTGTTTATGATGGCTAGGAGTTGGGGTGCTCTTTTACAGCACTGTGAATTGGACCAATGAAGCTCCTACAAGACAGGTATTATACTGTTTAAACTAGCTTAACTCCCTTTTTACGACCCTGTAATCTCTTGACAGTTTAAACTAGGTTAAATACTACTTACTGAGTGCTAATATTGCTGCCAGTTAATAAATAGGATGCCATGTTCTGTGTAGTTTTAACAGATAAACAGAGTTGGAAGGGACCTTGTAGGTCATCTAGTCCAACTCCTTGCCCAAGTAGAAGACCCTACACCATTTCTGACCGATGGCAGTCCAACCTCTTCTTGAAAGCTCCCACAACTTCTGATGCCAACTTCTGTTCCATTGGTTGATTGCTCTCACTGTCAGAAAATTTCTCCTTATTTCCTGGTTGAATCTCTCCTTGATCAGTTTCCATCCACTATTCCTTGTCTGGCCTTCTGATGCTTTGGAAAATAGCTTGACTCCCTCCTCTAGTCTTCAAGGGGAGACACATGTAAAGTGTTCTGCAGTAGTCAGTCCACAAAGCAGGTAAACCAGTGGTGGGTTCCTACCGGTTCGTACCAGTTCAGCCGAACTGGTAGTGTTTGGCGACCTGGGTCGCTGGAACCAGCAGTGACCCAGGCCTGTCACACCCTCAAACTGGTTCTCCTGGCAGTGTTATAGGCACTGCCATCTTGTTTTTGGCTTCTGCACAAACCACTACTAGATCGGCTGATAAGGGGACAGGTTAATTTCTGGAAGTTGGACATTTGTATGCATTCAGTGTAGCAATGCCACTGATGTTAAAAAAGTTGCATTCCAGTCTGCATTAGGTATCTGTGTCAATGACTATTGGTGTAAGTTCTTGTAAAGCAGTCCATGTAGCTTCATCACACAGAAGAAAGGGATTGTGGTCAGGGCCATGAAGCCATCTAAACTGGATACAAGGAGAGATCCATTTGGGCAGTAAAATAATGGCATCTTCACAACTGTTCAGCAGATACCAACAAGCAGTGCAGAACCTTAAGCTAAAGTATCTTAGATCTTCTCCAGGTTGTCCCTGAAAGAAACCATGATTCTTGTCTGAAGTAGTGTGTTGCTTTCTGTAAAGGGCCCATGATTCACCCCACCACAAAGTACCAGTTGTGCCAGATGCCTCCAGCCATTCTCTGATTAACAAAATGAGGGAGAGATCCCAGTATCAACACTCTGCCATTGCCCTTAATTTCTCAAATCTAATAGAATCATAGAATCATCATTTGGGTAACAGAGGGTTGAAAGTGATAATGGGGGGGGGGTGCTGTGGGGAAGAGGAAATTGCACACATTATCCCATATGATTTCTCCATTGAATGGCCTAAAATGATCTTCCATGGAGGTTCCACACTCAGCAATTACACAAGAGGCTTCCACAGACAGAACAGACAATGCTTCTGTGCCCTGTGTTTTCAGATAACCTGCCCCAAGGGTTGCATCTCAGCTGCTAGGTTTAAGTATGAAATTCCCTTCTTGTTAGCTCCAGTTGATCCTGCATGCCCTTCATAAAATAAAATGCCCTCTGACAATACCCGATGTAACTGACTCCTGACTTTTCTGCCAGCTCTTTTACTCAAACTTCTTTATTGTCTTTTGTTTCGCCACTTATAGGGCAAAACTGATTCTCTCTTGCAATAACCAAGAACAGTTAGATTCAGCCTGTTTGTTTCCATCCATTTATATGGCCGCTCATCTCACTAGTAGCTAATGTAAGATTATAAACTCAATACAGCCAAACAATAATAATAAATATACACAATAATAATAAATATATACCAAGGCAGTTGAAGACAAGCCGCCACAAATAAATGGCTCCATTAACTTCCTAACCTCCATGCCTCGGAAAACACACACATTTTTAAGGCTTTATGAAATGCCAGCAGAAAAAGAGCCAACTGGATCGGTGTGTGTGTGTGTGTGTGTGTGTGTGTGTGTGTGTGTGTGTGTGTGTTCCGGAGGATAAGTACTGCAGCTGAAAAGGCCTGCTTCCTAGGTCCTGCCAGATAATATTGCCTGACAGATGGGACCTGGAATGTGCCCCTTCTTGTTAGATCTACTGGGATGGAGAAAGAAAGGCAATCCCACAAATAATCCAGCCCCATGCCATGAATGGCTTTATAGGTGACAATCAGCCCTTTGAATTGTGCCCAGAAGCACACTGGAAGCCAGTGCAGCTGGTGAAGCAAAGCTTGCTTCTAGAGAAACAAGAAGAATATGTGAGACAAAAATCAGGCAATGTAAAAAGGATTAAATACCTCCCTCTGGCTGTATATTGGCAAAACCCATTCTGCTCTACCCAAACCAGAATGGTGCAAGACTGCTGGTGTTTAACAACAGACCCCTGAGAGAAAGCTGACAACTTTTGTGAAAAGTCCAGTTCAGGAAAAACAAACTCTAGGAAAAGAGGCGGTGGCGGGGGGGGGGGGGGGGGGGAGAGAGGATATTTTTTCTTGCTCATAGAGGAATAGAATAGAAATTGATCAAAATGATACAATTGTAGAATATAATGGCTGATTTTTGATCAAAATGATATAATTGTAGAATATAATGGTTGATTAAAACAGCCACGGAACCACAAATGATAGACAAACATAAGAAGCATTTGGAGAGGAATCTCTTTCTAGGTATTGTTGTGCTATGGTAGAGATATTTGGCTGTGGTGAGTATGTACTTGAATCTCTGGAAACTCTTGGAACAGATATGGTCCATCAAATCTGGCCATATTGGCTCCTACTACGAACACTGACTCCTACGACTCCACCATCGCTCGGCTTGAAAAAGGGGTCTGTGACTCAGAAGACCCCATGTTCTCTTTCATAAAGAACAGCGAAGACAAAGCCTGCCAGAGATGTCTTTTTAAAGGCTCCTCATGTAATGTTGCACAAAAATGTCAATAGCTCAGCTTGTTCCGTCCTGACAGGATGAAAGGCTATTACATCTGACTTTTTCACTAAAGTGAGTGTGCCAAGGAAGCAGGGGGCTTTGGGCCTAACATGGATCATAGAGCACCATGAAAAAACAAACTCTACTTGTCACAGACTCTTTGTACAGCAGCTTGCTGGTGCTACTCTGTTCCCTCCCTCCTTTCTCAAAGCCCTTCTTGTCACTTTCAGTTGTTTCTGTCACTCCTGGAGGCGTTGAAGTGGCTGCCTGCCAGCATGCCCCCTGTCTAGCTTGCAGGTTGCCTAAGAAGCCCTTCCTGATTACATACTCCACTCATTAACGCCTTAATTCTGCATCACAATTAATTGTGGTAATTAATAAATATTGATTACAGCCAACAATTGGAGCTGATCTCTCTCAGTAATTAAGCACTACAGAAGCACCAACCTCTTCTGCTTTTGACCTTCTTTTCCCCTTCAATCCTCCAGGTTCAGAGGGCTACAAAGAGCCTGGATACAAATGAGCTATTCAAGGGCCTCCTTTGCCTAATAAGGAGAAGTGACATCTAGAGAGAGTTAGGCTAAGGGCCTGCTTGGAAAATCTGCCCTGGGCTTTACAGGTTGCCAAATACTCAAGTTTTTCATCTGGTTGCCAAATTCTATTTCTGACAGGAGTCCTGTGCTTTCAACACATTTGCTTCCCAATCTGTCATGAGACTTTTTAAAAGAAGGCAATTTTTTTTAAAGAAAATCAGAAAAAGTTGGTTATCCTACTTTCAATGTTAATTCTAAAAAAAAAGTCAATGCATCTCATCAAATAGGAAGTGATGGAACTCTTAATCACCTTATGCCTCTTTTAGTGAATTTATGCAGATATAATTAAGGCACTATCGTATAACAGGTAGGTAAACTCATCAAGGAACCACAATTAATGTTAGCTTCCTGAACAGTGTATATTTGATGACAAATGGGGTTCACTCCTATGTAATATGAATTCTTTCTAAGATAGCCATATAATTCTTCTTTTGTTTGAGTCACATACAATCAAGTGTTAGAAGCAGCAACAATACTAGTAGAATGTGTATGTACATACATGTGTGAAAAATGTATTTGAGCATAAAGTAATACTAGTAAATTTCTGAGTACTGCCTACTCTTTGCCAACTACTTTTATGCCTCAGGTGGATCCCGGTGTAATTTGGATTCCTTTTCATTTCCCTACCCATTTGTGACTTAATATTAGTTTTTCTGTATGTGCTATTTAGGGACGCAGTGGCTCAATGGCTAAGACACTAGGCTTGTCGATCAGAAAGTTTGGCAGTTCGGTGGTTCAAAACCCTAGCGCCGTGTAATGTTACTTGTCCCAACTTCTGCCGAACTGCCAACTAGCAATTTGAAAGCACATAAAAATGCAAATAGAAAAATAGGAACCACCTTTGGTAGGAAGGTAACAGAGTTCCATGCGCCTTCGGCATTTAGTCATGCCAGCCACATGACCACGGAGATGTCTTTGGACAGTGTTGGCTCTTTGGCTTTGAAACAGAGATGAGCATCGCCCCCTAGAGTCGGGAATGACTAGCACGTATGTGCGAGGGAACCTTTACTTTATGTACTATTTATATTTATTTCTCTAGGAATTATAAGTATGAATCTTTTTTTGATTTTTTTATATTTGAACACAGAATAATAATAATAAAGTTGATATGATCCATACTGAAAAGTATTGTGCAAAACATGTGCAATTGTTATTTTTTTAAACTCACCATGTTTATTTTGAGGTACTTTTTGTTCTGGGGTAAATAACTGTATATCCAATCCCAGCTTCATTAAAATCTCCACTGAGATTTTATAGGGGGTTCATGTATACTTCTGTGGGAATTTAAAATGGTTTATCAGCATATAAATCAGCAAATGACCCAGGGGTGGGTTTCTCGCCCCGTTCCAACCAGTTTGGTTGGAACGGGGCCGGTGGCGTCCTCGTGCACGCGCACAGTGCACGCATGCATACTAGCGCCTGTGCGATGCTCAAGCTGCTCCTGGAGGATCGCGCAGGCGCTGTATGCATTCTGCGCATGCGTGGAAGCGCAGAACTCATCAAAACCGGGTAAGAAACGCGGGCGGGTGGGTGGATCCTTTGGCGTTCCCGGAAGTTACTTACTTCCGGGTTCGCCGACCAACCGGTTCGCAGGGACCGCCCTGAACCGCCTGAAACCCACTCCTGAAATGACCTATCCAAACATTGAAGTGCTTTATCTTCTCTTTTTTAGATTTGTAATTTTTTTCTGTATCTCTTCTTCTTTTTTTATGTTTTTAACCCTGGTCAGTTTTCTTTTCAACACACTCAATTATCTTGCAACTGAATCATCACTAAGATAATGGGGTAGAGGACCCCATTAGGATTTTCAAAATTTCATGAGAACTCAAGGCATTCTTGGTCTACTTTTCTTTTATATGTAATTGGAGTGGTCACCAATCCAGGATCACAGGAAAAATGATGGAATTATATTAATTATTCATAATTTAATAATTGTACCAATTATTAAACGTTGGCTATGTTCCATTTTTCTAAGCACAATAGGAGAATCAAGTTTAAGGAACTCAATTAAATGGATGAAAATGAATGGGCCAACAATGCCAAACAGTCATTTTATTTTAAGTCTCTTATGTGGGATTCCGTTTTCATACATAATTACCACGTTTTGAATATTTTATTTTGCCAAATATGAAAATAGTCAACTTACCTTAATGCTTAACCATCAAATCCACATCTTTTTCTTGAGAGCTTTGTGATTACAAAGATTGCTCCACTGCTTTATCCGTCTATTAATAATATTGTGGATTTTCTTTTTGCAATGCTAACCAAACTATTTGAACCTAAACTGTTTGGATATTGGACATCTGGCAATTTACTTTCTCAGTATTTGAATGCTCAACACTTATGATTGATTGGGGATTGATTGGTTGTATGCATGGGCATGTTAGGTGGGCTGGGAGTTTAGCCGGATCCTCCTGCACTGAGTGCTTTGGCAGAAGTGCTAGGGGGACCCGGGCTCGGTCCCAGCCCTTGGATGTGTGTGTTGAAGGGCCTGCCGATGAATCCGGCGGCTGGGGGAGAGGGTGGAGGGACCACAGATGCGGGAGTGGGCCGGAACATTGGGGTCATAATGGAGAGGGGCAGATATGGCGGGAACTTCAGGGCTAGCAATTACCGGGGAAGGAGGGTTCCCTGTATCATAGGTATCCCTCCTTCCAGCCCTGTGAGTTCCACTCCAAGGCCAGATGGCGTGAGTAGTCAGGACCCTGGTCTCAGTTGCTGATGCTAAATGCCAGGTCTGTGGTTCACAAGGCTCCCCTCGTCCAGGACCTAATTACAGACGAGGGGGCAGACCCCCAGTATGTATTACTGAAACCTGGCTGGGCCCGGAGGGAGGCGTCCCCCTCACAGAAATGTGCCCAGAGGGTTTCCAGGTGCTTCATCAACCGCGACCCCAGTGAAGGGGCGGGGGAGTGGCGTTATCCGACAGTCCTTAGCTCCTCATAGGATCCCTGCTCCGGAGCTTGTCGGGTGTGAGTCCTTGCTGGTGAAGATGGACCTTGCGGGTCAAGTGGGCTTGTTGTTAACGTACCTGCCTCCCAACAGCGTGGCAACAGCCCTCCCCTTGCTCCTCGAGTCAATAGCCGAGCTGGTGGTTGAGTTCCCCAGACTTATGGTACTGGGGGACTTCAATTTGCCTTCGCTTGGCGAACGCTCTGATGGAGCACAGGAGTTCATGGCTTCCATGACAGCCATGGGCTTGACCCAAGTAATCCAGGGTCCGACTCACTCAGCAGGTCACATGCTCGACCTCGTATTTCTTTCGGAGCAGTGGAGTTGTGATCTTGGTCTGAGGGGTAGTGAGATCTTGCCCCTGTCATGGTCAGACCACTTCCTATTGAGGCTCGACTTTCGGGGACCAATCTGCCGCTGTAGGGAGGAGGAACCGATTAGGTGGTTCCACCCCAGGCGTCTTATGGATCCCCAGGGTTTCCAGACGGCGCTTGGCATTATACCTGATACTCTCGCCCGCAGTTCGGCGGAGACCTTAGTCACTACTTGGAACTCGGTAGCGTCCGAGGCTCTCCACCGAATTGCGTCTTTATGGCCGATCCGCGGCAGTGGATCCAGGAGGGCTCCTTGGTTCTCCGAGGACCTCTGGGAGATGAAGTGCCAAAAGAGATGCCTAGAGCGCCACTGGAGGGCCAGTAAATCCGAGTCAGACCGAGCACTCTTAAAAGCTTGCATCGGAGCATATCTATCGGCATTATGGACAGCCAAGAACAACTACATTGCCGCTCTGATAGCGTCCGCTGAGTCCCGCCCTGCCGCCTTGTTTGGGGTGACCTGCTCCCTCTTAAATACGAGGGTTGCGGGGAAACTCTTACAAGGTAGAGCAGAGGAATATGTCCAGTTCCTCGCGGACAAAGTTGCTCAGCTTCGGATGGACCTGGACTCCAATTGCGCAGAGCCAGCCGAGGTACTGGGGGAAGGTCTTGAACGACACCTCTGGACTGATTTTCAACCTGTTGCTCCTGATGAAGTGGACAAGGCCATGGGAGCGGTGAGTGCTTCCACATGTGTACTAGACCCGTGCCCCTCCTGGCTGGTCGCGAACAGCGGGGAGGTGACGCAGGGCTGGATCCAGGCGGTGGTGAGTGCCTCTCTTCGGGAGGGTTTCTTCCCACCGGCATTGAAGGTGGCGGTGGTGAGACCCCTCCTGAAGAAGCCATCACTGGACCCAGCCAGTTTGAACAACTACCGTCCAGTCTCCAACCTCCCCTTTATTGGGAAGGTTGTTGAGAAAGTGGTGGCCTCGCAACTCCGGCGGTCCTTGGATGAAGCCGATTATCTAGACTCCTTTCAGTCGGGTTTCAGGCCTGGCTACAGCATGGAAACCGCTTTGGTCGCACTGACCGATGATCTCTGGAGAGCCAGGGATGGAGGGCATTCCTCCATCCTAGTGCTCCTTGACCTCTCAGCGGCCTTCGATACCATCGACCATGGTATCCTTCTGTGACGGTTGCGAGAGGTGGGGGTGGGAGGCACCGTTTTTCGGTGGTTCTCCTCCTACCTCTCGGACAGGTCGCAGTCGGTGTTAGTTGGGGAGGAGAGGTCGACCCCTAGGCCCCTGAAATATGGAGTTCCTCAGGGTTCGGTCCTGTCCCCCCTGCTGTTTAATATCTACATGAAGCCACTGGGTGAGATCATTCGATGGCACGGGATAAAACACCATCAATATGCGGACGATACACAGCTGTATCTGTCCGCCCCGTGCCAACTCAGTGAAGTGGTTGACATGATGTGCCAGTGCCTGGAGGCTGTCAGGGTCTGGATGGGGGTTAACAAGCTTGTACTCAATCCAGACAAGACCGAGTGGCTGTTGTGTTTCCCTCCCCAAAATTTGGTCAATATTCCATCACTCAGGCTGGGGGGTGAAGATCTACGCCCCTCAGACAGGGCTCGCAACTTGGGGGTCCTCCTGGATCCCCAGCTGACTTTAGAGCACCATTTGTCGGCTGTGACCAGGGGGGCATTTGCCCAGGTTCGCCTGGTGCACCCGTTGCGTCCCTACCTGGACCGGGAGGCGCTCGGAACAGTCACTCACGCCCTCGTGACCTCAAGACTGGACTACTGCAATGCGCTCTACATGGGGCAGCCCTTGAAGAGTATTCGGAGACTTCAACTTGTCCAGAACGCAGCCGCGTGAGCGATCGTGGGTGCACCTCAGTACACCCACATTACACCTATCCTCCGCGAGCTGCACTGGTTACCGATCAGTCTCCGGATACGCTTCAAGGTGCTAGTCGTAACTTATAAAGCCCTTCATGGTATTGGATCTGGGTACTTCAGAGACCGCCTGCTGCCAATTACCTCCCACAGACCCATTAGATCTCACAGGATTGGCCTCCTCCGGGTTCCATCTACTAGCCAATGCCATCTGGCTACTACCCGGGGGAGGGCCTTCTCTGTGGCAGCTCCAGCCCTTTGGAATGAACTCCACGCAGGGATTCAGACCCTCACCTCTTTCCAGGCCTTCCGAAAAGCCGTCAAAACCTGGCTTTGCCGGCAGGCCTGGGGGTGATGAGTTCCCTCCCCTCTCGACATGTATGGTTGTGCGATTGTTGCTCATTTTTATTATTTGTATTTCGTTTTGATGTTCCCCTTTCCCTTTTTGGATTGTTCGCCACCCTGAGTCCTCCCGGAGAAGGGCAGCATATAAATAATAAATTCCATTCCATTCCATGATTGATTACAGTTAGAAATTTTCATTCATCCATTTATGCTACATTTTAAAGTCTTTAGAAACAAAGAGAAATCTTGCATTTAAAAACATTGGCTTTGCTAATGGACTGTGGCTATGACTATGATATATCCTTTGGGGGAAACTGTTAATTTGCATCCATGATATGACTTGGAAAACAAGGTTGTAGCAGATGGTTGTAACTAGGACTTCTGAACTTTGAAAATGCAACCCTTGAATCAATATAGTACAAGTTTACTATTTTTACAAGCCAATATCCATTACACAGAGTGTTTTTATTGAATCATTTTTATATTTCCCAGTTTTACTTTTGAGCCTGTTCTTTTTAAGTTATACAATTTCATATTAGGATTTGATACTAGAATGATCATATCCTATAGTAATATTAAGAAAGTGTTAATGTTAAGCATGGTATGAAGAACTGGATAGGGTCTCCAGGTCAAATATTAGAGGTTGTCCTCAAGCTATAATGAGTACTACACTACAGAAGCTCAGACTAGGCTTCATATCAGTCTTAATAGGAAGTTAGTACTGGTTCCTGTACAGACTAAAAAGGTAAAATAATATACAAGAATTGAGTGTGTGTTTTTTAACACAGTCTATTGTACACACTAGGGTATACATAAAACATTCCTTGGCATCTCCATTTCATGTCTAATACGGTTTATAATCAGAATATTGACCCCTTCACGTGAAGACATATTTCTTCCTAAACGATAGAGTTAATATATTAGCACTTTATGCAAAAAGATGCACTGGTTAGGAATTCCTTGTGTATAATGCACTAAAAACCTGCAGAGTTGTTCTGCAGCTTATTAAACATTTTACCTCCATGTTTTCTCCTCTGTATTAAAGACTCTCAAGTTGAGCTCAATTCATAATGACTGTGTCTGTGTACTTTTCTTGGTAGTTTACTGGAAGCTGTTTGTGATTCTCTTCTGGTTGGCTTTTTAATTTTTCTATAGTCTTCAAACTTCTAGAAGACCCATATACAAGTATTAACCAGGATTAATTCTGCTTTGTGGCTGGTTTTGAAAAATTAAGCATGGCCAGACTAGCCATGCTAGTCTGATGCAAGACTACTTGGAAAAGCCAGGATTGCAGACTAAACTGGGAAATTGAAAAAAAAATGTGGAAAAAGCTCAGCACACCATTTTGGTACTATTGCCAAGAAAACATTATAGTCATGATTTGAAATCATTGAAAGTGAAGCTCAACTCAAAAGAGACTTTTTTGTTATCACACAACATGCAAGTAAGTACTTAGTGCATAATGTTTGATTGATTTCACTTTTTGGAATTCTGGCCATACAAATATCAGGATGGAACTGCAAGCTAAGAGCAATAAAATTCCCTCCCTTTCATATCCTTATCGAACTGTCTTCCACTATAATTGCTCCATTTTTTAAAGAAGAAAACTATAGTGAGACAACCAATTACATTTTGTTTGATCAAGTGCCAAGAGAACACACACCCAAAAATGAACATATGGGTTGCTGGCATCAAACATTTATGTGAGAAAACCAGACAGAGGGGAACAAATATTGATAGATTACTAAATGCAGAGATTGTGACATTTCCTTGACTGACCATGACAAACAAACTCCACGCTGCTATTTTGCATGCCCCCTTTTAATTCGTTTTCCAGCCTGTTTGGTTTCAGATTCTGGCAAAAAATAACCTGAGCTCACACACTGCAAAATCTCCTTAGTCAGCAGGTGGCAGTACTTGCTAGTGGATGGCACTACTGTACCAATATACATATTATAGATGTTTAAAGATTGACATTCCACCCTCCCCCCCAACACATTTTCAACTCTTGCAGAACGACAGCCTTCTAATATGCTAGGCAATAAGAATGTGTGTATGTGCATTTGTATGTAGATAAGTATATAAATGAAGCATCAGGGCTTGGTCTATGAAAACTGTGCATGCTCCCCGAGAGATCAATTGTTCCAAGTCACAATTAACTGTGCCTCCATTAGTCCACTTTATCTATGCCATAAATAAATGCAGCCAATTCTTAAAATAATAACACTGACCAGATCAGTAGCTTTCTAATCTCTCCCCAAGAGATTAGATCTACCGAGGGATCTACTGGGGGGGGGTGGTTCTGCGGATTTTCGACAGATTAGGGGATCTGTGTGTCACACCAGCAAGCACATAGCAAGAAAAGATTTATTTAAAACGGGTTGAAGTTGGGACAACAGAACAACACTAGAAAGGAAGAGGATTTACATGGAATGCCACTGACAGTAATATTTACATGTGTTAAACAGGACTAGTCCATAAAATGTACATACTGTGTATTGGTCACACATAGAATGATTACAGCTGTATGTTAAAAAAGTCTTTTCATCCTCCACATTAGTGTTTCTCAACCTTGGTAACTTGGCAACTTGAAGATTGTAGCTGGGGAATTCTGGGAGTTGAAGTCCACACATCTTCAAGTTGCCAAGGTTGAAAAATGCTGGTCTGTATGTTTACTTGTGTGCATATGTGGCGTAATTTGTAATGAGCAAACCCATGCCCAACCTTAGTCATGGAATCTTACTAAGTGGCCTTGGACCAGGCGTTTTCTCTAGACCCAGCCTCCCTCACAAGGTTGCCATTTTGGGGAAAACAGGATGAGCATGCTTCTTCTATGAAAGGTGGGATATAAATCCCATCAGCAAGTATATAAAAATATGGTCTCCATACTAGGGAAATAGCTGTAGGCAAATGCCATGCTTTTAGTGGCTCTGCTAAAGGAAGGGATATTTGGTAGAAATATAGCATTATCTCTATCTGTGTGAGAGTTAAGTCAAGGTGTTCCCCCCTCCCCAAAGTCTACCTGACTTAAAGAGCTCACTGTACCTAGGAAATCAACATGATTTTGTTCTGTTTCTTTTTAGGTATGCTGGCATTTTCCCCACTCACTTCCATGCTGAATTTGGGATTTCATGATCCTGGCGCTGCGAAACAGTCTGGGGTGAAGGCTGTATCTGAGCATTACCTGTGTGCAGCCAGGGGCATAGAGCATTGTGCAAGGACTGGGAATGGGCTTTATTTCAACGTGGTTGATAGGGAAATTCGGGAGTTTCCAAAGGAATCATCTGCAAGAAATCCTGGGTGTGCGGAGTAGCTGAGTCTCTGCTGTGTGGCCGAGGCTGCGCCCGTCTCAGCGAACATGTTCTCCATTGAGATTTATTGCGCTGTCCCCGATACCATCAGGCCCTTCACACAAGGGCAGCTTTATATTAATTTTTCCTCAGAGCTGAGGATGGTGGTTCCTGGCTGTGCTGGGTGAGAGGATTCTTATTTGGCCAGGAGCTTTCGTCTAATGAGTTGATTTAACCCTGCCGATGGGTGATGTTCATGGCAGCCATGCTTACTCAAAAGGGCTCTCTGAGGTGGGAGACCGGCAGCTGGGCTAGCTACCAGGAAGAAGCAAAAGCCTTGAGTCTAAAACTCCTCTTTCCAATGTATCCCTTTTTCTGGTCTACACAACAGCCATATTAGAGCATCGGCTGGATCGGAAAGGAGGTCTCGATGAGCCCCTTGTTCCCCATTGTGAAGATCACAGGTGGGGCATGAGGCTGGCAGCTTCCTTTAGCTGATTTTCCTCAGCAAATTATACCTACAGGCCTCCTGCTTCTGATGCTCACGGCATAGTGGCCATTGCTTGCTTTATTCTATGCAAACTGGTTTAATTCTCTAGCTAGAATGGTTCATGCTCAAATGGCTCACCTCAAATTTAGACTATTGTAATGTGCTCTCTCTGAGTACACCAGGTATGGAAATGGCACCCGGTTGAATGGCGAAGTTGCTAAGGAAGCTTCTCATGTTAGACATTTATTTATTTATTTATTTGTTTGTCAACAAGCACAAGGAAACAAGTATGAAAACACATGAAAAAATGGCACAAATAAATGGATATAAATAAGCAAAATATAGTCATAAGCACATAAAAAGAGTACATATAAATGGGACAGTAGGACAGGGGCGATAGGCACGCTGATGCGCTTATGCACGCCCCCTTATGGATCTCTTAAGAAATGCGTAAGGTCCATGGTAGACATCTTAAAGTAAAAGGTATGAAGGTTAGAGGAACTAACAACAGGATCAAGTAGGGTGTTCCACACATTTACTACTCTATTGCTGAAATCGTTTTTCCTGCAATTAAGATTATAACGGATTACATTTAGTTTGTATCTATTGCTAGCCCTTGTGTTATTGCAATTGAAGTAAAAGTAGTCATTAACAGGTAGGACGTTATGGCAGATTATCTTATGCACTAAGCTCAGGTCGGAATGTAGACAGCATAGTTCAAGGTTATCCAGGTCTAAAATTTCAAGACTGGTGGTACCCTGTTCAGGCATTTTCTGCCACAAACTAAGGTGAGTTCAAGATATTATTCTTGATACCTTCAATAACTTGGACTGGATACCTGACCACCTTTGTCAATACAGACTGAATTGATTATTCAAAATGTCCAGAGAGGTTCTCCTGTCCTGCATGTATCAAAAACTGCAGAGTATCAGTTACATCGTATTTCTTATCTTAAGCATCGCATTTCTTATCTTCAGCATCTTAAGATCAGTGGACTTCAATTCCCATGCTGGCTGGGGAATTCTGGAAGTCCATCCATTTTAACTTTGCTAAGATTGAGACACCCCCATTCACCCCAGGCGGCTTTTCATTGGTGGCCTCTGCCCTCTTGAATATTCTTCTTGAAAATTGAAAATCATTTCCATCATTTCTTTTAGGCACCTGCTCAAAACTGATCACATGGCCTTCCCTTGTATGTTCCTATATGAATTGCTTAATTCTTGTTTCTCTTCTTTTCTTTTACTCACTTTTTCAATGGAATATGTTTGTTACATCATATTGGTCCTAGCTGTTGTTTGCACTAGTCTTATTTTCCCCACAACAACCCTGTAAGGTAGGCTGGACTGACAGAAAATGTCTGGCCTGAAGACACCTAATGCTCTGCTGTGGCTCTTTCTCTCTCTGTCTAATAATTTGGTGCTATTACTACATTCTGAGAAAAGAATTTCAGATAGTAGTTTTATTGTGTGTATATGTGAAGAAGCACTTTTAATTTGTCCTGAATCTCTTATCATGCAGTTTTTCTAGAGCATATGAGTTTGAATATTGTAAGGAATATTCCTATCCATTTTCTTTCACCCTATACATACACCCTCTTTAAATTAAATTGCTATCAGTGTTTTGATTTTCCTTTGTAAAGGAATTCTTTTGTCTTAACTCTCATATAATTTGCCTGTGTTTCAAAGTCTTGGAAAATTTAATTCTCCCAACCCCATTTTGCCTTCTCAGACTATTGCAGAATCTTTGTTCAATAGTAGAAATGTTCAGCAGCCCCTATTTTCTTTCTCCAAACAGTGGGAAAGTCCTTCCATTAATATGGAACTGGATAACTATTTGAGATATTATTTTAAAGGACCTAGTACCTTGAGGATGGTAACCATGAGAAGAGAAATTGATATCAGGAAAAATTGAGACTCATGCTTCAGGATGACCACACAGACTTTCTCTCCTGTATGTAATCTGCCCAGATCAGTGGTAGGTTCCTACCAGTGTTCCTACCAGTTTGCTGCCTCCCTACCAACTTCTATGGTACCTTCCAAAACTGGGATATTTGATCTAAGGAAGCTATAAAGAAGATAATTAACGTGTGCCAGGTGGGAAGGGCTGAGGATCCAAAGGACTTTGTGGTTTTTAACTCCCGTAAAAATAAATAACTCCTACCTTGCGTAAAAATAAATTTACACCAGCCATTCGACTGGATTAAGTAAAGTACTTCCCATTGCTTGCAATGGAAGGAAAATAGAGTTTTTAAAAAAGGAATTAGAAAAGGACAGAAATATGCATCCTTCTCTGTCTCATTCCCACCTGCCAAGTTTGCTGGTGTGTTCTGATGCAAAGATGAGATTGTTTGAATAAGGCCATTCCCCCCACCCCCTTTTTGGACCTAAAAAAACTCCCATCCAAGAGATGTACTTAAAAACACAAAAGTAGGACAGTCAGCAAGTTTGAAGTTATGGGGGGAAAGTCTGATGCTCACAAGGGACAGTGCTTATGAACGTCTCTTTAGAGAGGACAATTTACAGTTTGGGTGTCACAACAGGAAAGGCCCTATCTTGCAATCTAATCAGCCAAGACCTAGAAAGATGAGGATGCTGAGCAAGAATATAATTATATCATTAGTATACACGGACGCCATATGGTCACAGTCTGATGATACATACTAATCAGGAAACTTGAGCACAAGGAACTTAAATTGAGGAATCAAAAGAAGTTAATTGACAACTATCAATTCTATACATTTCATTCCAAAATAGAAAGGGCTTTCATTGGGTTTAACAAAGAAAGAAATGTTCTTTACTATAAGTTAATGTTGAGGCAAATCCTTTAAGCAGGACCAATCCAGAGAAAGATGCAAACTCAAGCATTGCATTGTCATTCAACCATCCCCCTTTGTTGGATAACTAGGGAAGTTAGAGGATGCCAACAGCCCTCCTAACAACTGGGAGATGGCCTGTTATAATGAGACACTGGAAAATTAAAATGTCTTTGCTTTGTCCCTTTTCAGGACTGCTAAAATTACCTCCAGACACCCTAGAAACAAGGGCAGCAATATATTCAGATTTAGGCCAAGGCAGAAGTATAGTAACCACTTGACCAGGGCATCAAGTACTCTTAAGTGCTCTACATCAAGAGCTGAAAGGCAAGCAGAATAGGGTCAAGAACAAAATAATCTATAAAGCCGCTCAGTTAGAACCTAGTTCTTGCTGAAGGACCATTTTCATAGCTCTGTTGGACAGTGCTCTGATTCCGGATTTCTCCAGTAGGGCAAGGTTTGGCCCATACAGACCCAGAGACACTATGTTTGGCATTGGTCTTTATTTCAGTATGTGGAGCTAAGATCTATGGCCATTTGAGTTGGGCTGCATTGGATACACTGGGCACCTGATTTCTGCAGGGCATCTGCCTGAAAAATGGCTAGATAGCTCCAAAGAACACCATCCCTTGCTGAGGCAGAATGGGTCTTTTCTGCCAATTCAAGGACTAGTCAGTTGGGCTTTAATGTGGCTATTTGGCTATTCCCTTAATTCTGAGTCTGCTAAATGCATAAAACTGCAGCCTTAAATTTCTTAATTAGAGGCAGCTGCTACTTCTCTTATCCATTCTGTAGAAAATGTTTTCTGAAGGCCAGCAGCTGGATTTAAGGCATGTTTACATGATTGGTGAAAAAAGTAGAAATGGATTGGTTAAAAGACTGCTTGCCTTGTTTCCAGAGGCATTGACAAATAGGAAGACAGAGTGATATGCAACTGTGAAAAATAAATTTATTTTGTCTTGCTGCATTTCCCAAATTAATTTTGTTAATGTATTTGCAATGCCCTAATTAAAAACTTGATATATTTAACACAACAAAAATTACTTTTTTCAGTAAATATAAAAAGGTGCCTTAGAAGAAATGTTAAAAAACATAAACATATCAGTACAGTACACTAGTTAAAAAAAACATGGTAAAACAAAAAAAAAGGCATAAAACTTTTTATAGCCCAAGTACCAGTTTAGAAAACCTGCAATTATGAATTTGAGTGGATTGTTCGGGGAAATACATTTCACAGATCATCACCTATTATGAAAAAGCAAAGTGGGAAGTCCTGTTCCATAGTTAATTCATTTCCAATCTTTAAAATATGTAAAGTAAAACTTTATTTTGAAGATCCCAAGAATAATAGAAGACCTGCTGACACAAAAACACATTAATCTTTAATATGTGTGAGATTGTTCAAATTTCCTAACCATCAGGCAAAGCTATCTGCTTTCGAGTACAACATAACCTTTAACACAAACAGCAAGAAACACAGCCTTGCTGGTGGATTGCATTCAGTTCACTGATCATAAATTGTGTGAGTCCACTTGAAAGTAAACTGGAATGTGCCCAGACCAGTTTGAGAATACAAACCATGTTTTCATGGAAATCAGTGGTGGGATTCAACATTTTTTTTACTACAGGTTCTGTGAGCGTGGCTTGGTGGGCGTGGCAGGGGAAGGATAATGTAAAATCTCCATTCCCTCCCCACTCCAGGGGAAGGTTACTGCAAAATCCCCATTTCCTCCAGATCATCTGGGACTCGGGAGGCAGAGAATAGATGGGGGCAGGGGCAGTCGAAAGTGGTATTTACCGGTTTTCCGAACTACCCAAGATTTTTGCTACCAGTTCTCCAGAATAGTCAGAACCTGCAGAATGTCACCTCTGATGGGAATCCAAAACATAAGCAAATCATAAATGAGAATTAGAGTACCTTGCTCCAGAGGTGGGTTGCTCCCGGTTCGGCTGAACTGGAAGTGGCGGCGGCAGGGGGCTCTGCCCACCTGCCCAGACGCTTCTGCCCATGCGAACCGGTAATAAACCGGTTAGCAACCCACCACTGCCTTGCTCCAAGACAAACACTGCATGTGAACCACATGGTTTTTATTCTACGGAAAGCTGAGAGTATCACCATAAACCAGAAGAGAACAGCACAGTCATGGGAGATAGAGGAGCTGAAAACTCTTAAGGGCTAGATAACCTAAAGGGCTTGAAGAAGAAACATAAGCACCTGGAGGAGCCTGAGCCTGGTGGGAGAAAAGGAGAACTGGTATCACACTCTAAGTTGTGCTGCAATTTCTTGTAAACAGCTTGGGTGCTGAAGACTGATGAGTTGCAGTAGATGCAGTTGAGAACAGGACATGCATTGGAGCACAAGGTCATGGGCAGGGCTTTTCTTCTTTTAACATCTTCATTAACGCTCCAGCAAGGAGAGCAAACTGCAGTAATGAAATCTACTTGGTATTAAATCAGGGGGTGTGGATGGTCCAGGGCAGGGCAGGTGTCAGGAAGAGTGATGCTCAGAGAGCTGCAGCTGAAAGATATATGGGCAGGGAATGGCCAAAGGAGATTTATGTCAGAAAAGGGCAGCCCATAGATCTGGGGAATGTGTCAGATCAGGAGAAGGGGGGGGGGGGTCTTAAGGGGAAAGAGGAGATTAGCTAAAGCAAAACCCACCAATATGTGGTGATTGGGCCTTGTGGTAGCTTATGAAGATGAAAAAACACTTTCACTTATGGAGGGGTAGATGGGAGGGCCTTACAACTGCCGATCTATAAACACCTGGGATCGGAAGCAGTCCCAGGGGAGCCAAGACAAATTGAGGGACAACAATAGAAATGAGAGCAGCGGAGTGTGAGAAAGGAGGCGGCCTGAGAAGCTAAATATGACAGAAAACTGGGTCAAAGGAAGACTCACATATGTGGAAGGAACAGCAATGTAAAATCTGAGACTTTATATTAGGGAGTAGACTGGTTCATGCCTCTGATGGTATTCTTATATCTCAAGTCTTAGCACTGTGATACCCTCTTAAAACCTACCAAGCTGCAACCCTACCTCCCCCATATCTTTAGTCAATTTCCTCCATACCTTTATGCCCTGGGCTGTTTTTGGATAAAGAGTGATGGCAGTACTAAGGAAATGCATACTGCATGTGTCCAGGAGATGATTTCATCACCGACCATGATAAAACTGGCAGGAAATGTGGTGGCACTGATATTGGTAGATTCGGGATGTGCCCCATTTGATTTTGAAAGTGAAAGGAAGTAATGCAATGTGGGGATGACCTTGGGAGATTAGAGAAAGATTGAGATTGTTTGCCCAGGAAACAATCAGACAAGAGAGGAAGAAGCCTCCAGTGGTTTTAACATCCAGAGGAAGAATTTTGGAAATATCCATCCTATATGGATCAGATGGGTTAAAAGTGGTGGCAGAAAGTTTGTACCTTCAGAATTGCAAGATTTAGTTAATATAACTTAAAAGTAGATTCAGCTCAACTAATTGTGTTTCCCGTCTGATTTACCCAGGAGGGCTGACAACAGGTGATGTATGTCCCCAGGTATGGGAAGGCAGATTGCAAGGAAAAAAAGGAGTATGATGAATGATGAACAGCTCTCCTCCCTCTGTCTGCTTACCATTTTATTTCTATTTATCTTGGTTTGGTTTATATGCATACTATCTCTGGTTCATCGTCCAGTTCCTCATCTCTCAGTGACTCAGCCCAGTCATTCCCTTCCATTTCCATATGAGTTGCTTGGGATCACCAGCTGCTGTCTGTCAGGGAAAACCCACAGCATGAGGTTCCTCATTTACCTGCTCTTTAAAGCTGTTGTTGCATCTGCCAACTCTTTACACCCTTGGCCTTGGCAGAAGTAGCTCAACATTTATAGTATAAGCCATCATCAAATGTCTCTTCAACCTCAGCTGGAAATGCAAACCTTACTCTGTGAGTCATTATGAACGCCGGAAAATGAGAAAGAATGGCATTCTGCTGGGAAAAAACTGGCCCTTGTGGCAGTTGTACTGAGAGAAGTAGAGCAGAGGAAAACAGATCTTGTGCATACTTCTCTGGGACAGAGAGTATTTAGCTTAATAATCAGAAGCTCTAATTTTAATTGCTATGTCATTCTGTCTGAGAATCAGCATTTCCTGGAAGCTTCAGATCAAGATTGCAATTTCCATGCCCTTTTGGGGAATTATTGCTCAAGTTCTGCATCACTGATAAAGTGGGCAACTTTGTTCTCAGATATATTTTAGTTAATTTATATGATGCCCATCCACAACACTGCAGGCCTGCCTGTATTCTTATCCTCATTGCATGAACCATGGCACACATAGTCTTATGTCTACTTCATCCCCACCTACCGTGTTTCCTCAAAAATAAGACCCAACTGGAAAATAAGTCCTAGCGTGACTTTTCAGGATGCTCCTAATATAAGCCATACCCAAAAATAAGCCCCAGTTAAGATCATCAGCCAGGAGGCATTAGTACCATATTTCCCTGAAAATAAGATCTAACTGGAGAATAAGCCCTAATGTGTCTTTTGGAGCAAAAATTACGCATTTTTTGGAGTATAAGATGCACCTTTCCCGCCATGGAAATGTTGGTGCATCTTATATGCCGAATACAGCCATTTTTGGTCTCCCAAAGCCCCGCCCTGCATCCCATTTTTGTGAAAAATGGGGAAAAACCAGACCATTTCCCACAAAATTGGGGGTTTTTTGCCTTCCCCCACCCCCCAGAAGCATTCTGCAGGCTTCAGCAGGGCTGGGGGAAGGGAAAATGCCTCTGTTTTGGTGAAAAACGGGGGCATTTTTGCCTTACCCTAGCCCTGCTAAAGCGTGCAGAATGCTCCTGGGGGCTGGGGAGGACAAAAACTTTTTTTCTTACTTACCTCTTCGAAATCTTGGTGCGTCTTAAACACCAGTGCATCGTATAGTCCAAAAATATGGTAGTATAAGACTCGATCTTATTTTCGGGGGAAAACAGTAGAAGACTCAGCGTGTTTCATTGAAGATATTGCACCCATATATTTGGCATCCAAAAAGCCTTAGGTTTCAGCTAATTATACATACATACAGTACTGTACATATCTACACACACACACGTGTGTGTGTATGTGTGTGTGCGTGTGCGTGTGTGCGTGTGTACACATGCCTTACAAACTTAACTAACATGCTAGCTAAATATGAACTGGTTATTATTTTAAACAATTGTACATTTTAAGTAAATGTATGCATGGAAAGGCAAATGAACAGCATGGATGTTCATTTCTCTCTACTCATGTTGTTTCCTTGCTTACGGATCACACAGCTTCAGCCTCCAAGTGGGCTGGCATTACTTTCGATTTACTGAGCTCATTAAACCTAAACCAGTATATACCACCAACTCAGGAATGTTTTTATTTGCCTCCATGCGGGCATGGACCATGGAACTCTCTGGTTAGAACATGAAGAGAAAAACCACAGTGATGGACAAGAAAAGGTATCTGGCTTTGATGGCCCTTTTCCATTTTCTATGACAGAGAATGACTCCTGAAGGGACAGGTGGTGAATTGGGGCTGCCAATCTATACCATATAGAAATGGCCAATGCCAAAACCATAAGAGCCACCTCCCACGCCTGCCCAATAATAGATGACAGGCAGAATATGGAGTATTTTCATGCAATACGTGGAGCTTTAATTTTCTCCTATGTTGGGCTGCTGGTTTGGGTAGACGCAGTATAATCTATGCTGGATGGCAATGTACCTGTGACTTTCTATATTCTGCCACAAAACTACGCATCTCTCTCAGCAAGGATTTTTCTATGGCGGATGAATGGCAATACTATATATTCTGAAGAACACATTTACGGCACTCAGCAGAAATGGCTGTACTCTGCTATGGCCAATATAGCTAAGGAGCATGGCAAAGGGTGAGTAGCTGGGGAATAAGTTATGCAAAGGATCCAGCATTTCCTTCAGATAATTCCCTCAGGCCTATCCTGTGAGGTATATTATGGAAGTACAGTTAATCTATAGGCATTTATAAGCCATCTCTATGAATCAGACTGGCTGAAAGGCTGGTGTACATAGCTCTGGCATTAGCTCATACCACAGCTCTTAAACATTTACTAGGATGCATGTGCCTGTGAATTTGAGTACATGATGGAATTGATGCAGTGCCAGGGAAGGGAAAGTAAATGACGCACAACTCCATAGCTCTCATATTTGAGTCCCTTGGGCTTTGGCACAAACACTGGTCTGGCTAGAAACAATTTATTGGCATTATTTTCATGGATAACTCCAACCATAAGTGGTTATTCACATTTTGCCTAGGAACTGGTTACATTCAGGATTTCACTTGTTTTAATCCATGAAATGCAAGCAAGGTTTTTCTTACTGCAGAAAGCAAGCTATCCTTGTGCCAGCATTTCAACTGCCACACATTCTACTAGCCCTCAGTGCTTGATCTCCCAGCCTTATGGATCATTTTCAACCAAGTTCATCTCTTCCTTTCATTGCTTCTGGCTACCAGCAAATCTCACAGGGCCAATAAGACTCCTTACAAGCTGCTATGAGAATACCTGGGCCAGGGTTACCTGGCTATCCCAGGGCTTACCAAGCCCTCTTAGTGCCTGGAACGTGTGATACACAGATTAGGGGCTATGGAGAAAGCACACACAACATCCATTAAAATAACTGTGGAAATTAGAAGCAGTGCTTGCTAAGTGAGAGTGCTGAGCCAGAGTCACACAAGTGCCCGTTGCCAAGGGAGATGGCCTAGGGAGATAGGGACAGGAGCAGAAGCTGCCACTTCAGTAAGTGGGAAAGTCAGACTAGGAGCACGGCCTGGACAGTGTGTCCAACAGAGATAGGTTTCCTAAATTTGAAAATTTTCCTGAGGGCCAAATCAGTCACTTTCTCTCTCTCTGTCAGAGGGTCAAAGGCAGCAGCTAAATACCCTTTCATCCCACGAGTCCAATGGCCTCCACAGTATAATTTCACCCCTTGGGGGCTCTTTACCCCCAAATGTAACTCCACCCATCCCCACCCACCCCATTCCATCATTCGGACTGGCATCCTCCACTTGTTTGTTCTGTGAGGGAAGCACAGCTTTAGAAACCAGCATTCCACCGCTGTTGGCTTAGGATATTAGATCCGTTTGGATTCAGCAATTTCAGTTCATTTCAAGCTTGATTTTGCAGCAATTTTCTAACCCAGTGGGATAGGATTTTGCTTCTTACCCACTTCCTCTCTCTCATTGGCCTCCTCTCACTTCCCTCCCCACCATATTAGTTTCCTCCCTAAACTCTGTCCCAGATAACTTGATTTTTATCTTGCAACCTTATGCTGCATGCATCTTATACCCAGGGCACAATATGAACCCAGCCATGGGCTCCTGCTGCTTCTAATCGGTTACCAGACTAAACAGACTGCTTCGGATTCGCAGCTGGAATCTCCACAGCTCCCGCCTCTGCCTTTAAGTCGCAGACCTCCAAATCTTTTTGACCAGTAGCTGCATATTGGTGACACCTAATCTTCACTCCACACCTTCCAGTTCTCTGGCCTTTACGGCAAGCTTTTGCCTGGTATGCTTCCGGTTGCTTAAACTAGGGCAGTGCCACATCCTTGAAAAATCCAAAATAGATAAAAGCACCTGAGCACCTAACTGGGGACAGGGTGGGAGGATGGAGAGCTGGTGTGAATAGACTTATTTCTTTCTCCTTCATGCCCAGTGCATAATGATGGGCATTGTTTATTCCAAAATTCCAAGGATAGGATAGGTTAAGCTGGATTTCAAATAGGTTGTGTGCAGTGGCTCAAACATCTGTGGGTACAACTTGAAATGTCCAAGGGAGACCTATATATTGATAATTGCAATGGTTGCTTCCAGGTACAATTCAACATGCTAGCATGAACACAACATAGCTCATTACCTGAGATCAGCTATAACAAGAGAATCTGTCTATCTGAAAATGTGTTCTAGGTCCCAATCTTTGTGTCATCAGGGACTATGAGGCTGGGCCATCTACACTACTGCCCCGCCCCTCTGGAACTGCATACTGCATCACCAACCGTGTTAGGACTCTCTTAATTTATTCACAACGCAAGTGTTTATCTTGCATTATCCCAATATCCATTACTAGCAGATGGATAAATCTAGTCTCTCATGATCTAGGAAATGTTGCTTTCCCCTCAACACATTCATTGATAAAGTTAGGAAGTAAGAGCCCTGTTCATTTTCATCATCTGCCATCAGGAGACTCCATTGAGATTCATGAGCCAGAAAGTCCTGCAGTTAGGGAAACCTTTAGTGCATGAAGTGTGGAAGGAACAGATTGAGATGGTATGGAGAAGATGGGAGTGAATGAGAAGGTGCAATGGGGCTAATACTGTAGAAGTAATGACTGAAATCATGCAGCAATAATGACTCAGAGAAAATGAGAAAATGGCTCTGACTTGAATCTCACCTCTTCAGGGCCTGCCCATTTACCTGGATGGGAGGGGGGAAGTGGCTTTGGCATGTATCTGAATACTAGATCCACCAAACCTTACAGGCAGTTCTTTAGCGTCTGCCAGCAGCATTTCCCTATTCTGCAACCTGTTCATTTAGAGATACACCTAAGTGGACTTTCTCATGCCTCCTTCTCATTCAGTCCCTTTCCAGCAGAGGACTCTCAAGAAATCTGCTTCTATAGACCACTAGGGGCTCATCTTGTTCTGGACAGGGAAGTTCGAATTGGGTGAATTGACTGGCCTTGCCTCACTTTCTCTTTTATCCTGATTCCAAATGACAACTTTTTAACAGAATTTTTGTTTGAAATTTCTTTTATGGCTTATTAACAGTTTTTACTAACATTTACTCCTGAGCTATAGGACCAATGATTAGCCATGAATGAAAGCCTGGGGCAATTGTCTCTTAATCCCAATAAATTTGCACTTCGTTGATGCAACATTAATTAATCCTCCCTAGCTACCCTGCTGAGTTTCACACAATTAATTTAATTTGATTCAAAGATACTTTATTGGCAAAAGAAAGAGCAGCAGCTTTTGGGATTTGGAACATTCAGAAGCAAGGTTTAAATTGAGTTGGGGCTCAACTTGTTCTGACGGAACATGACTCAGAAAGACAAAAGAGTGTCTGAAACACAGACAGAATGTTTATGGTCTTAAAAACTACAATTTAACACTATTGCACACTTGGCAACAGAAGGTAAGTTTTTACAAGTCAGAAAGTGCTCTGTCCTGCCATAGGAGATTCCTCACATCTCTGCTTTAAGAAATTAACTGTATGTATTTGGCTATGCTAAGTGGGGAAGACAAAAAAGATTCCACAATTATCTTGTTTTTATACAGTATAAAATGGTCATTTTTTTTTCTGAAACTGCTTTCCCTATTATTTTATATGCCAGAGAAACTCAAATGCAGTCCAGTTTTTCATTCTTGCATTTGCTTTTCTGTTTTCAGGAGAATGTGAGAGAGAGCGTTTCCCAAATTGGTATTTTTCAGACATTTTGGCTATTAGCTCTCACAATACTAAGCAGCATGGTCTTTGGTTGAATTTACTTTTCTTGCTCATAATTTATACTGATTGTTTCCTAATATGATTTGATTGCTTATTTGCATCCTATGACTGTCATTAATTGTTGTACCTTATGATTCTTGATGAATGTATCTTTTCTTTTATGTACACTCAGACCATATGCACAAGACAAATTCCTTGTCTGTCCAATTACACTTGGCCAATAAAGATTTCTATTCTATTCTATTCTATTCTAATCCATGAAACAGGAGGAGGAAGGTGTGTTGGATATGTTTGCCGCTTTGAGTTATTTGTAAAAATAACAAGGGAAACAAACAAATAAATAAGCAAGCAAGCCATTCTAAAGGCAAAAACCTTGCCTTTCAGAATACTGCAGATGATTATTTTTTCTGTTTAAAGTGATTGCTAAAACACCCCTGATTACTCATGACAATGTAATAAATCTCAAAATGATTTATACAAATAATAGGAGATAATGTTATTTTTTTCCTATCCATTTGGCTATAATAAAGAACATGTTTGCCAAATTTGGGGGTCATTCTGGATAGCAAAGACTAGCCCAAGAAGTCATTTCTTACGGGACATTTTTGGGTCTTGATATTTAGGGCCATCATAAGCTGCTGTACAGTTGTAGCCCAATGGCTGGCAATTTTGGAGAGCTGAGGAAGGGAGGCGTATTTGGAATTTCAGGAGAATGTGTCAGGAGCACTAACAAAATGGCTGTTATGAGTGGCTATTCACAAACAGTGATCACGCTGGGCCTAATCAGTCACAAAATACAAATTCTTAGAACCTCAAGGTTCTTCATAGCTCTCAAAAACATTACTGTAAACAAATGCAATCCTAGAACATGATGCTTTGCAACATGCTATTCTGGCTTTTTTTTTATTTAAAAACTTTAAAAAAAAATCTCATGGGTCTGGTCAACTGTGGAGAACCAAGAGGACTATCTAGGAAGCAAAGAGATTCCTACAAACCAAATGTTACCCCTCCCCCATTCTATAGCCTCACAGAAAATTCCCGTTTAGTAGAGGCATCGTCCCCTGCCCTACACCATAGGAATAAATGTGAATGGGTCAGCATATTGGGGAAGGAAGGAATCCTGAAACAGACAGACCCTGATACTTTTCTCATTGAGATTAGGAGAGTCACCAGAGCTGGACTTGAGCCTCAGTTTCTCAATGAGAGAACCCTCCTTTGCCAAGGAGAAAGATTTCTGCACAGAGGGGGGAGCAGGAATTTATTGGGATTTTCAACAAAGCCTTTGACAAACAACTCTCCTTGGCAGAGTCTGTGAAGAGAATGGAGCCATCTAGAGAGAGAGGAGCACAGTTTTTTCATGGATCACAAACCAGCATTGAGGCAGAAAAATGAGAGGGATAAACGGCCCGTTTTCAGCTTGGCAAAAGAATGTCTGAAGAGTCTCCCCTAGGCCAGGGATGCTGAGAGTTGGGAAGCACAGCAAAAACAAAAAAACAAAACAAAAACTGTATTCATATTTTATGGAAGAAAATTGTGGGGGGGCACACGGAGAGCCAAATGAGCATTAGGAATGAATGAGGACACTGAAAGTCCTAAAGGGGAGAGATTAGGCAGGACAGAAATACAATTAGTTGCCAGCCTTCAGGTAATGGGATCCAGATACTTCAGGGAGAAAGGCAAAGATCCCACCCTTCAAAGAGCAATAGTAGGTTAAAAAAATCCATCTGGAGCAAAGGAAAACACAATTAGAGGACAAGAATTGGGTGAAAGCGATAAGAATGGTTCTGCTTGAAAAGGGCTGCCTGCCTATAAGAGCCTCAACCCTGTACAGATGGGGATGAGGAAGAGGGGCTTTGAAAATGGCATTGAGACCTCTCTGAATTCAGGAATGCAGGATAAACTGCTGGAGGAGCATTCATTTTTTCAAAAAAAAGGGGGGAAAAAGAGGCGGCTATCTATTGTTTTCTCCTTCGTGAAGTGCTTTCCAGCCTTCCTTCCAGAAATTCAAGGTGATGCACAAAACACTTTCTCTTCCAATTAATTTTTCTAATAGCAACCTTGTGGAGCAGCTTGAGCTGAAAGATAATAACTGGCCCAAATTCATCCAGTGAGCTTCCAGGGCTGAGGACTTGCACTAAGTCTCCGTATCAAACAGCACAATCACTTTACATTTCCTTTCCCTTACAGAACTGAAAACCCAAGCAAGCGACCCTGATCTAGAGGGCAAGAGAAAGACCACTCACACATTTACCAGTGCTATCCCTCTCTGCAGCCTCAATCCAAATGCCTATGTCGTTAGTATTGATGCCTTTTAAAAACATTCTCAAAATTGCTTGTTGCATAGTTACTTGTCTAGACATTATGCAGACAACCCAACTGGGGTGGGAGCTTGGGAAGAGAAGATACACTGCGTTTAATTCTGTTAATGCATGTTTGAGGCATGAAAATGTTCCATCTTTTTGCATTTCATAGGCTCACTGTTCATAATTGCTTCCAGAAAATCGGAAGGCAGGCGAAACGTCTTGCAGATAGGGGAGGTCAAAAAAAAAAAGAGGGCCGGAAATGATTAGGGTTAACAAAGGATATTCGAGGCCTCTGAGGAGGACACCCGAAGGTATTTTGCTTAAGGGGCGCAGATCCAACCAAATGTCAGAGGTCCGGCTCAACAAAATAGTAATTTCAGAGTCGGCTTCAGTCAAAAGGCCTAGGACCGCTTCCTAAAGTGTCCAAGGAAGCTCCTGCGGCCTCTCGCAGCAGCCCATTCCCTCCTCGACAGCTCCGAGATCCGGTCCCCGTCCACCCCCTCCTCCAGTTCCAGGGCCAAGATGAGCTCTCAAAGGGTTAACAAGCAATTTCTTCTCTTGACAGCTCTGGAAATGTTCGCTATCAAACGGGAGAATGAGAGGGGAAAGCGCCGCGGAGATAAAACGCCAGCCGCGCTGGCACCGCCTGCTTAATCCCAGCATTTAATCTGCTGGGGCAGAGCTGGCTGCCTTATCGCGCCGTCCTTCTGCTGCCTCCATCTCATTACCGCTCCCAGGCCCGTGCCGGTCGCGCGCGCGAGCAAGTGTATAAACTAAAGTCGACTAAGACCTGCCCTGGGCAGCCGAGGCCCGGCCAGGCCTATGAGGCGGCCGCGGCACGCTTATCGCCGGCACGGGCCTGCAGAACAGCCCCCGGACTGCCTCCTAGGAGCCACGGGCTTCACGCACGCGGGGGGCGGGGTGCGTCTCTCCACTGAATCCCCCTCGCCAAGGGCGCGAAAAATGTAAGGCCGACCCGTGCTGATATCTCAGCGCGGGGATCGAGCCTTGCTCTCCTTTTCCGCGGGAAGAAAAAGCCCGCTTTTCACGCCTAGGGAGGGTGAAGAAGAGGGACCGAAGTACACCTCCGATACCGGCTCATCCTGCCTTTATACCTGCCGCGGGTGGCTAGTGTCAACGTGGCTCGAATTTATAGCTTCTACCGGAGGCGCGCTTATTTACATCAACCTTCTTTCCGCAACTTTGAAGAGCAGAAAGTCGCGTTTCAAAAACCCGGGAAACTGTCTAGCATCACATAAAAACACTTGTCCCTTGCTCGATGCTTTGTGAGAGAGCCAGGCATTGTGAGATCCAAGTCACCTCTAACAACCTCATTGCTTATGCATTTGGAGCCTAGCCTTTGTGCTATGGAGGCAAGGCTTAGCTGTCTTTTGTGTTTCTTTGTGGTTCTCCTAAACTAATTTTCTGCTACCCCCACCTCCCCAATAATAGCGGAGCTTCATCATAGGAAACGTGGCTTTATGGAAGAGGAAAGACCTAGACAAAAGGCGTCCTCCCCTATCACGCTTCTGAGCACTGGTAGAGGATCCATCTCCGACCCAGCCGGGGTGCCTTATCTACAAAATCCTTCACGGTGACATTGTGCAGATGCGAGACTTGTGTTCCAGGGCACGTGGAGCAGGCCCTATCTCTCCAAGAGAGGATGTGCTTCTGCTGATAAGATTGATTGTCACACCAGCTCCCCCCCATGATGGTTCCAGAATTTCCATGCCTGGTTAGCAGCAAAGACAGCCCTGAGAGGCAATTTAGCAGGCAGGATAAAAAAATGGGAGGATACCCAGTGCAATCCTGTGGACCTCAAGGCTTCTATCAAAACAGGTCAGTTGTGCCCTGCATATGAACAGGAAATAAACTTCCCAGGGTTGCGGCACCTATTATGGCATTAATGTGCATGCATATGACAGGTAGAGATAAGCAGGCTTTCTGTGGACTTAGCCATTGGACAGGGTTTCCATTTATGCATACGTATCTTTCAAAACGTACGTAAAATAAAATATAAAATCCCAATAAAATATAAAATCCCAATAAAATATAAAGAGAGGGATAGGCAACAGGAGTTATAAAGCCTATGTTATACATGCAGGAAAGCCTTCCTTCCTTCCTTCCTTCCTTCCTTCCTTCCTTCCTTCCTGGGGTGAAATTCAGCCGGTTCAGACAGGTTCTGGAGAACTGGTAGAGGAAATTTTGAGTATTTCAGAGAACCGGCAAATATCACCTCTGGCTGGCTCCAGAGTGGGGTGGGAATGGGGAGTTTGCAATATCGTTCCCTGGGAATGGGGAGGAAATGGGGATTTTGCAGTATCCTTCCCCTGCCACGCCCACCAATCCACGCCCCCCAGAACAGGTAGTAAAAATTTTGAATTTCACCACTGCTTCCTTCTTTTCTTCCTCCCTCCCTTCCTAAATCAATGCAGGTACCCACATTCTCTGCAGTTTGATCTTCCTGCCTCACTATGACTTGGAGGAGACCCACGCCAACCTGTTCTCCAACCAGTGCACCATTACACTGTGATGATCATGAAATTATGGGATATAGGATTATCAGAATCTCAGAGGACTAACCCCAGGTCATTATTTCTGCTTCCACACGTAGCACTAACAGTCTCCTTTCAAGCAAAGAGTTTCCTTGCTTTTTATAACTTGGTTGCCCATCCTGATAAGTGGTGGGATAAGCATAATGGAGATGAAAAAAAGAACAAGAAGTCTAGGACCAATATGGCTGTGATCAGTAAGGCAACCCTGTCCCTGTATTAGGAGTGTTTTCTGTTTCCCCAACTTTTCCCCCTGTGTGTTCGCTCGGTGATAGATTTAAACAACCAGCACTCAGACAATGCAATGAATTGTTGAGGGATAGGATAGCAAAGAGGCAATCAGCTATGAGTTGAAAGTCAATGCCGCTAAGTACATTTGGAGACAGAGGAGTGGAGGAGTCATTATATCAGAAGCTGTAGGGCACCTTGTCTCAGATCCTCTTTTGCACAAATCTGTCAGTTCTCTTCAATGTAGACAGAGCACTCTTACCAAATGGAATTGCGTTCTCCTCCAACTTTGCTTGTTCTTAAGGAAAATATAATACAGGTTTTCACCTCTCAGTGTGCTCTAATGTGCACGCGGCCTCAAATATATTCCCTTAGTATGTTAGTCATTTGTATTAATTCCCACTGTCAGATACGATTCTGGTTTGAGCTAACACGTACTCTTTCAACAGCCCCAATTCTCAGTTATACATTCTATGTTTTCATTCACTTGCTTGCACAAGGGGTTTAATAGCTCTTAATTGGTGTGTACCGCAAAGATCATTTCCAAGGAAATAAGTCTGTGGCTAACTTCTGCAAATCTGCTAAGGAAGCAATAGAAGCAGCACTAGTAAAGGCAGCAAATAAAAATGGTGATTATTTTACGAAGGTAAAAGTTCCTCTGTCAGTCATGTCCAGCTCTACTAGGGTGGGGTGCTCATCTTCGTTTCTTGGCTGAGGGAGCCAGCGTTGTCCAAAGACAATTTCTGTGGTCATGTGGCCAGCATGGAAGGCTGTCACTCACCAAAGTGGTACCTATTAATCTACTTGCATTTGCATGCTTTCGAACTGCTAGGTGAGCAGGAGCTGAGGTAAGTAATGGGAGCTCACTCTGTTGCGCAGAGCTTGGGTCTCGAACCCGAGCTGTCAGTTCTCTAGCTGACAAACTCAGCATCTTTAACCACTGAGCTATCCCACTCCATTGATATCTTACTATATAAGAAATAAAAGCTCAGTGCTGGTGACTGCTTCCTTCCTTACATTCTCAGTCACTGGACACCTCTTCAATCCTATAATGCCCAACAACCCTCTCAAGGTTAGTCACACCTCATATAGCATGCAAATCTTGCAGCTTTCTACAAGTTGTAGCCACTCCTTTTGTTGTTGTATTTTATTTCTACCCTTCTAAGTATCTTTTATTGTCACTCCTTTTGGATGTTTAATCTCCAGTCATGGCTTACACAAACAAAATTGCCAGAAAAACTAATAAAGAATTAACTATCCATTTTATGGCCTCATATTAATCATGATTACAGTTTAGGATCTTCAGTTAACTCAGACATAGGCCCTGAAGGGGATGGACCTTCCATGGTGGTGTCTAAAGGTTAAGTATGATAACTTTGATTATGTTTCCCCAAGGCAGTCTTTCCTAACCAGGTACCCTCAATATGTGATGGAATTACCATCCTTCCAATACATTGCCAGCTAACTGCTTTAGATAAGAATCCTGGCAGCATTAGCCACAACTAAGTTCCAGAGAACCATGTTATAGACAGCTCTGTAAGGAACCTCAAGTGACGTCACCTTATTATAGAATTGAAAGGCACCATATTCAATGTTACAGGAATCTTTTCCATCCTTCCCTCCCCTCTGCAATTCAGTTTTGAGGCTTGTTCCTTTTTTGTCAAACAAAATCTGATTCCAACACATCAGAGACTAGAGAAAAACAAACAGGATGAGACCTTCTCACTCCTTTGCCTCTCCTTCTTCTATCCTGCAGATGAAGGAAGGAAAGGAGGGGTGGTGATGGGAGGACACAATCTGGCAGCCTCATCAGGAGCTGCAAAGTGAAGTAGGTTGAGCTTCAAGCTTGACTCATTAATAATGGAACCCTTTTAAGGAAGATTGTGCCAACTTCACGGCTTTGATCTTTGATTGCCAATTTGCATCTTTAAAGAGTTGGGATAACTCCAACCCTGGCCCTGGCCCTTTGTGGTACTCTTGGCTGATGGGTTTGTTGTTGATGCTTAAGCAGGCAGCTAACAGCTGATTAAAACCCTTTCAGCAGTGCTTAAATCAATGCAACAGACATGATAGGATCTGGCTTTCCAAGATCCACTGCCTCCCACTGAATGCTACTGACAAACCAGCCATGGCAAGCAGGCTCTGGGGAAGTTGGCACCTCAAGCAGAAGCCCTGAGCTTTTCTTCAAGAGATAACATAACAGAAAATGAAGCTCACAGTAGAAGGGAGGAAGGGAAGGAAGGAAACATTTATTTATTAGTTTATTAAATTTATAAGCCACCCATCTCATTGTCAAGCAACTCTGGGCAGCTTACAACCCAACCAGAGGTAGTATTCAGCCAGTTCTGGCGAACCGGTAGTGGAAATTTTGAGTAGTTCGGGGAACCGGCAGATACCGCCTCTGGCTGGCTCTGCCCCCATTTATTTGCTGCCTTTGAGTCCCAGCTGATTGGAGTCCCAGCTGATCAGCTGGGTCTTCTGTTGCCCTGCACAGGAGAATGGAGCTGGAAAGCAGGTTAGTGGGGTGGGGAGAGAATGGGGATTTTACAGTATCCTTGCCCTGGAGTGGGGAAGGAATGTAAATTTTACAGTATCCTTCCCCTGCCACGCCCACCAAGCCATACCACGTCTACAGAACCGGTAGTAAAAAAAAAATGAATCCCACCACTGAACACAACAGTATACATGGAAAAGATTCTCATGGATCAGCTAAATCCTTTAGCCCTTAAACCACCCCTGTTCAACTCTCATCCAAACCTGGCTCCCAGAAAGGGTAGCAGCTTTATGCCTTCCCTCCATAAGGACTTTGCTTGTCAGTGCTTAATTGTTTCCCATGCTTTCCATCTCTAATCCAAACTTGCAAAAATTCATCTCTTGAAAGTTTGGTGCAAGGTCCCAGCTTCAGCATCCCTTGGAAAGCATCCCAGCTCATGCAAATCCAAAATAGTGAGACCGTTACATAATTTTTTACAAATGTACTTATTTATATTTAAAAATAATGAAAAATACAGTAATCTTTGAAAAATGGATTTGCCATCCTGGAAAGACATGCAAAGACCTTGGCAGCACACTAAATGATGGGGAGGCAGCAAGTGGCACCAAGGAAATGACTCACTTCCTCTTCTTTGCATTGTAAAGCTCCTCTGCCTTATACATACAACCCTATATTCAGAATCTTTCTTGGGTTTTGTCTTCCCCGCACCCCCCTCCAGCTTCCATCTCTGAGGTTTTAATATAAATATTTATTCTTTCATTGTAACCTGTACTTTAAGAAAGTTGAGAAAGGCTTATAAGCGGCCTGTCTGTGACACTCCTGTAGGCACCAATCAAATCTATATATTTCTCTCCTTTTGCTCAGCAAAGCTACAAACCATTCATTAAGAAACAAAAAAATATGGACACCCTATGGTCCACAAAGATAATGTCCATCCTGCATAGAGATGAACCCCTATCATACCAAATGTCCCTATTTAAAAAGCCTGTCATGCTCAGATGCAATTCCATTTTTGGACCAAGAATTACAACAAAAGAAGCCCTTTATTAGTTATTTGAATGCTTCAGTCGATCGGTTTGATTTCTGAAGTTAATTCATGGTTTCCAACCATGAATATTTGAAGCCATGAATAGAATCCACGGATGTAAAAGGGGATATTTATGCATCCGTACATAACCAAATAATTTGTCTGCACCCCATAAGGGGAAAACACAGATACACAAATAGTCCTCCTCTTATTGCTGTTTAGCAAATGGAGCTAGGAGAGTAGGCAGAATTACTCTACAGAGCCAGAGGAGGTCACCCATGCTGAGATTCCCATCAGCAAACTTTGTTCGGGAATAATCTCACTTGGGCTAATATTTGCCAAGCATTGTTGAGTGCCAGGAATCTATTTGATTGCCACCCCTGACATAACAACTGCTTGCACAAGAAATTGAGAGAATGAAAATGGGGGGCTTTACACTAAAAGGTCTGGGGCAGCAGAATCTTTAGCCTCCACCAAAGGATACATGCCTATAATGGATGTTCACCATTCCTTAGCTTTGAAATCTGCCAGAAGGGGGAGAAATGCAATTCCTTTGCCATACAGACAGGCTAGTCAGGGATAGAACTTTCTCAGGATTGCCTTACATTTGCAAAACCTAAATCTGCTGCAAATTCACATTTCTTTTACTATTGAGGTCCCTCCAAAGGTATCCATATGAATGAACTTGTGGGATCAGAAGAAATCTGCCATTCATGTTGCCTATGTCCATACTCTCTCTTACACACTCTCCCCATTACTCTAATTATTTCCTGCAATGAGATAACACACCCAGTGAGATATGTTCACAGACTTATGCATGTTATATACACTTGCCCCAGGAATCACTTACATAAAATGTGTACTGGTAGGGCAATGCAGTGAGTATAGAAGATGGCCTTGAAGGGCAGAGAGATAATCTGTTGCCAAGACAACAGTTAAATAAACGAGGCTTGAGCCCTGACCAAGAAAGTGGATTATGAAAACAACTTGCACAGTTCCTCCCCATCCCCCCATTAACTTGACGAAGAAAAGCACATTCAAACTTCAAGATTTTGTTACTACAGTTGTTCTAATAAAAGTAGCCTCCATTGCTGTGGAAGAACCAGAGAACTGTCTATAGAGGGCCGATTGAAATAATTGGGGCTGTAACAATTTGGCCACACAGAGCATTTACAATGTTTGGAGGATTTTTTTTAGCTTAGAAAAAAGGTGCATAATACAGAACATTACAGAAATGGGCGTAATTAAGCGTGGTATAGAGAAAGCGGAAAGGGACATTTTTTTCCATCACACAGTAGGAAACTCCAGAGCCATTAATAGAGCCAAATGGTGGAAGATTTAGTGCACAAAATGGGATGGCCCTTTTTATGTAATGCACAGTGAAACTTTGGAGTTTGTTATCATAACTACCAGTTCAGATAACATCAGGAATGGTAATACATTTATTTAGGATGTTATCAGAGGCTATATTTCATGGTGACTGTATTACACCCAACATTAAAGGCAATAAGCATCTGAATATCAGCAGGAGAATGTTAACCATGCTCGTTTCCTGCATGTGGCTTCCCTCCGTGACCCGTCAAAACCGTGCTCGAGTTAAGCCGCGCCCGATTAAACCGCGTCGCTGACGTCATCAACAGGGCGACAACAACCAGCGCGGAGAAAGAAGGGCGCTTTAAATAGCGCTTTGAAAGCAAGCCGATTCAACTTAAGGTAAGGGTTAGGTTTAGAGTTAGCTTTAGGGTTAGGTTTAGGGTTAGGTTAAGGGTTAGGATTAGGTTTAGGGTTAGGTTAAGGGTTAGGTTTAGGATTAGGTTTAGGATTAGGTTTAGGATTAGGTTTAGGGGGGTTAGGTTTAGGTTTAGGGGTTAATTTTAGGTTTAGGGTTTACAGCGTGCTTCTGTCTCCACGCTGTTGTCGCCCTGTTGATGACGTCAGCGACGCGGTTTAGTCGGGCGCAGTTTAGTCGAGCGCGGTTTTGTGGTGGAACTGCTTCCCACATAAGATGGTCATAGGATGTTGGATTAGATGAGCCTTTGGTCTCATTGCATGGTGACTGAAGATGCCCACTGCAAATCGACCAAAAGCAGCAGGGATGCACATCGGGGAGCAGTGCTCTCAAAATTGCATCCTCTAGCAAAGGCACATTGCATTCTCCCTGGGGACTGAGGCCTCCCCGCAGTGTACTAACAGGTCTTTAGTACATCAATAAAAATGAATGTTTGCACTATCAATTTCAGTTATGAGGTTGTTTATTCACACATCTTTGATTTTACACATAACTGTACCAATGAAATGCAGAGCAAGCAATTTCTTTTCTTTTGCAAGTACGTGCTTTCCTGTATTTGTGCACAGGTAATTCTATCTGTACCACAACTAAACCCAGCAGACTCTTCCAATGAACCCGGATGGTACACATCTGGTTTTCTAACTCAAATTGGAAGAATCGAAATAAATGTGTATGTATACCTGTGTGTGTGTGTGTGTGTGTGTGTGTGTCTCAGGTGAATGCTTTTGCAGAAGCAGCTTGGTCTATGGTCTATTATCAGTTTGAAGTTAATTAAGGCCATGTCAGATGATAACGGAACAGGATGTGGGAGAAGGCAATAGGTAGAACAGGGATGGCAAATGGGGAAGCTCTGGCCTGGAGAGGAGATAGCAATGCTGAGCTGAAAGTCTGAAAAGCCACATGCTTGCAAGATTGGTAGATATAATCAGTGCCCCAAATACCACAGTGATCAAGGGTCTTGCAGATCACAGAGCTAGTACACGGCCTTGCTGTTGTCAGGGCTAGGGTGAAACAAAGCACACATCACTGAAGGGGCAAAGTCTAACATGAGTTTATCAAATTATAATGAAAAAGAGGAACCCCAAATCTTTATTCCTGTCTCCTATCCATTTGTGCCATGAAATGCAAATTTATCTGCAATCTGGCTCATATTTCCAGCTGGGATACAGCTAGTGAGCCCACATAGACAGTGGGAAGATTAAAACCAAAATTCTTCAATCGCTTTGCTCTTACCCAAAGGCTGTTTTTGGTTCCTTTTGGTCTTGTCTCAGAAGCTGATACTCCTGACTTAAATGGTCTTTATGGCTTTCTGTACCACCTAGGGCCATGCTCTCTCTGTGGGCATGCACACCGTCACCAGTTGTTCTTCTGGTTTCCGGCATGTGCATGCACACCAGCCGGCTGATCTTCGTGTGTTGAAGTCCAGGAAACCTGAAGACCAGCTGACTGTGCACCGGCCAGCTGATCTTCAGATTTCTGAGGCTCCAGCACATGTGAAGATCAGCTGGCCGGCGTGCATGCACGTGCCGGAAACTAGAAGATCATGGGGCCTGTGCCCGCATGCGCACCAGCACGCACCTTCTGGTTTGCGCATTTGGTGCCAAAGGTTCGCCATCACTGACCTAGAATATACTCAGTACTAAGGTGTCACCCAGGGTCATTCTCAATACTTTAGTTCTGCATTTTAACTGCTTTGACTAATTTTTTCATTCTTATATCCACTCAGTACTTCTATAAATAAGTTCTCACTTTTCTTCCAATAACCTGCTCTTTTTCATATACTTTCCCATATACTGATACTTCCACTGTCAGTTTAACAAATCAGTCAACATGACTTTATCCCTAGAGCCTTTATTTTATGCCTCATATTTAGTCTATTGGAAACAATATATTTCAAAATATGGACTTTTTTCAGCAAAAACTCTTTCAGGTTTGTTAATTTTGTCAAGATAAGTGTTATCTTTAGTCTTCTGTCTTCTCAATGTGACCCCTTACATTCATCTAGTATTGTGTTCCCCAAACTATTAACCTTTCTTGCTACTCTGATCCAATGACGCTTTTCCTCAAATTCTTAAGTTTCATTTTGTGCACTCCTTAGTCTATTTCCCTTAAATTCAAGGCCTCCATAGCATCATCATCTTTGCCATGAATTCTTAAGTCTCAGTAAAGTCTAATCATCATTTTTGACCCAATGTTCCACCATTCTTCTCCACTGTACTTTCACAATTACCATTGTGTAGTATTAGCACTGTCTTAGCTGAATGTAAAGTAATGACCATCATTATCTTCATAATCCTCACCACCCAAAAAAGGCAGATCTGCTGTAAATTGTAATCTTGAAAAATGATAGTGGGAGATAGATAGATTCCCACTTGGCATCAGCCTCCTCCTGCAAAGGAAACTGTGTTAGATCAGGCAAAAATATACCAGTTGTGCCATTTTAAATGAATCTAAATGTTTAGGGGTTAATAAATTGCTGAATAATAGATGTTTGATGTTAATACATAGAACCGTTGTTCAACAAATAATTAAATATAGACTTTGAGCAGGCTCGCTTACCCCCAAAATGTTTTGATTACTAATATGGATTTTTCAACAGGAAAGCATATTAGACAATGTGTGTATTAATTAACCTAATATGTCAGGAAAATACTGAGGAAGCAATATACCTTGATTTTAACAAGGCTTTTGATAAAATCCTCCTATTTACAAAGGTGTTGAATGGCAGGCTAGACATTGCTAATATTAAGTCAATATGAACTTATGAATGTAGCACATGTAAAAAATGCCAATCAACAATTCTATGTCATTGTTGGATAGAAGTGACAAGTGGACCATCATAGGATTCACAGGATTCTATCTTGACCCAAATGGTTTTGAATATCTTTATAAATGACATGAAGAAAATGAAGGTTTTCGTTAAATCTGCAGATGACACCAAACTAGATGAGACAACTTAATGATAGGATTTAAGATGACCTTAATATAATGACAACAACCAAATTCAGTAAATGCATTTAATCAGAGGAAATATAAAGGCTGCATTTATATAGGATGGGCAAGTTGAAATGAATGAAAAAAGCTGTAGGTTTTAATAGACAATAAACTAAACATACAGTAAATCAGATGTACTATATGATGCAGCAGGTAAATGCAATTCAAGAATTTACCAGCAGAAGTAAAATATCCAAATCACAAGAAGTAATGGTATAATTTAATTGTGCTGCTGCCAACACAAGGGCCAACTTAGATTTAGCCATCACAATTTAAGGATACTCGCAACTAGAATGTATACAGAAGGTGACAATGAAGAAACAAAAGCCAAGCTTTACTATATAAGAAAGAGTTGAAGGAGTTAGATATACTTAACCTAGAGCAAAGATGATTGAAATATGTGAAAGCTATCTTCAATTACATAAAACTCTTTCATATGGAAGATAATGGGTTAAAACAATTAATCAAAACATATAATAAGCATTATATAAAAACACAGTTAAACATGTTTAAAATGTTAAACATCACAGCAGAATGAATACTAATAATGTTCATTAACAATTGACTTTCATCAAAGAGACGGCAAAGCCAAAGATACAGGACTGAGAAGGACATTCCAAAATTGAGGAGATACCACTGAAAAGGTCTGCACCTGGGTATAGTAAAGGAACCATAACTCAGCATGAGATGATATCCAAAGCAGGTCCCTTGAGGAGTACCTTAGAGTATGAATAGGAATATAAAGGCATTTCTTCAGTCAGTGGGTTCCTAAGCTATGGTTGGTTTTATAGTTACAATGTAAAACCAGCCTTTTGAATTGGGTCTGGAAACAAACTGGAAGTCAGAGAAGATAAGGAAGAACTTTAATAATCTATGTATATTGCTAAATTCTAGTCAGCATTTTTATTATACTATTTTATATTGACTGAGGTTTTTCTGATTGAGGTTCTGAACTGCAGGGTCTAATTCTTGACAAATTTGATCCCTTTTGCCTCAAAGAGTCCAGAAACACATCATAGTGAACTACCAAATATTCTACATGACTAGGACCAGATCCCTAAAAATCCTGAGCCATTTGGAAAATCTCTCTGGACAAGACTAAAAGGAGGCAACAGTGGATTAAAAAAATAACAAATGCTGTATGGCTATAAACACACGAAAGCAAACATAGCTTGCTATGGTCAATGATCATACTTAGAAGATGTTACCGAATTAAGGCAATTTGCTTAAAGCTAAGCACAATATGTTGAATGATTGCAGGAATTATGTATATCTAGTCTAATGAAGAGAAGGACTAGGAGTGACTTGATAGCAGTCTGCCAATATTTGAGGAGCTGCCACAGAGAGTAGATGTTGACCTATTCTCTAAGCACCTGTGGATTGGACAAGAAGTAATGGTTGGAAACTTATCAAAGATAAATCCAACCTAGAACTAAGGAGATATTTCCTGACTGAACGATTAATCAGTGGAATGGCTTGCCTCCAGAAGTTGTGGTGCTCCAACTCTGGGTTTTTTAAAGAAATGATTGGTTAACCATTTGTCCGGGATGGTATATAGGGCCTCTTGTTTGAGCGGGGGGTTGGACTAGAAGACCTCCAAGGTCCCTTCCAACTCTGTCATATTGTTGCTGTTAGGCCAGAAGGGTGACAAAGATGGATTAGCAAAAGTGTATATATCAGAGCAATTCATGTTGCAAATGTGCCCCTATCTTTTGGTGTCTTGGCAATGCCCATTTTTTTGTTTTTTGTTTCCCAACCAAGGCATTGCATGTTGGACATAGGATGCATTATGGTTATTCCTCCTTTCCTACCCATTCTTACAGTTTATTGCTTGAGTGTATGCCCATTACACTTGAGTGTTTGTTCAAAGCAAAAAAATAAACTTCCAAAACAACGCACAAAGACTTGGGCAACATTCTCCTCTATTTTTCTTGTCTGAAACAGATGGCTTGTTGTGTGTTACCTAGCTTATAGTGTACATCAAATCAGTCACAGCTCCATTCAGTCATTACCAGCCTTCCTGAGTCAAATAATGAAACTATTTCTGTCTAGAGAATGCTTGGTGGAGCTGTTATTGGAAAACATGTGATGTTATCAGAAAATGGCAATGTTGAGCAAGACACCAGGCATTTAGGTCTCCAATAAATGTGTATGGAGAGCCCAGAATGAACTACTACAGGATAGAGTGAGACCAAACCATAACCGGGATAGCAATTCCATTTGAGAGAAAGTTCAAAGTAGCCTGTATTCTTAGATACACAAGCTGTTACTCTACTTCAATAGTAATTTAAAACACCAGGATCTGCTTACAAGCCAATGTGGGCTAGTATCCTCTTTCTCACAGTGGTCCACTTGACATCACAACAATAGTTCCTCCCCCGTTACTATCCTCCAGCAACAGATAGTAAACATACTGCCTCTGAAAACAGAGCTTCTGCTAAGTTGTCACATCCATACATATCTAAGCTGTGTTTGATAGTCTTCGCCATCCATGAATATGTCCAACCTCCTTTTAAGCTAGCTAATCCAATGGTGATCTTATGGTAGTGAATTTTAATAATTATGCCTAGAGGAAAGTTATTTCACTGCTTAAATTGGTGGCCAATTAGTTTTACAGTAAGAACTAATGTTCTGGTATTAGGGGCAAGAGAGAAAAACCTGCACTGCCAGTTTCACGCCTACCTGTAAAAAACTTTCATCATCTTCTCCCTCATAAATTAAAAAAGCCCGAAGTGCATTACTCTTTCTCCTTAGGATTATTTAGATTACCCATTTCTGTAATTTTTTTTAATGTCTGGAAAAATATACTTTCACACATACACAAAAAGATAGGGTAGGTATATAAATAAACTGTGCCTATGCTGGATTCCCTCTTTTTCCTGAGAGTCTGTTTTCATTATAGGAAGAAAATAAGCTTTTAGCCTAATGAGTATAGAAGCTAGTGCAAAAATACGTAAGTATTCCTTAGTGACATTTGATAACTAAAAGTGACTGAGCAGACTTTGTTAGCCAAGCTGCTTATTTTGCTACTCCACAAGGAAAAATAAAATTATCAAAAACAAATAGCTGTAACTGGTTATTTTAATTAGAATGCTATTACCAATCTTTTCCTAGCTGTGAGTCTGTAGAGGACTTGCTTGATATATATATATACATGATCTCGCCATGCCTTGCAAGGAAGACTTGCCTACTTCAGCACTGTTACTAGATGGAGAGTTAGGACCACAGAATTGGGTTATTTTGGAGAGCTTCTCCACCTCCCCCGCTTGTCATTCCTCCGTCCTCATTCTCCAAGGGCAGTGGAGCCTCTGCAGAGTCCAATCAGCATTTTGCTGGAGAGACAGAAAATACAAAAGAGTCTTTGCAAATAATTAGTGAGTGTAATTGTAGCTGATCTTTGATTAATGAAGAGGGATTCTCACCGCCTTAGGAGTCTTGGACTCCATGCGCAAGAGCTGGTGGGAATATGGAGGGGGAGGTGGGGAGCGAGAGTCCACCACATGCAGCCTTAATTGTTCTGTTTGGAGATTATTTATCACCCTTGTGCTCCCTGCAGAAGAGAGCTGGTTATTAGTAGCTCCCAGGCTGTGGACAGACGCAAATGGGGAGGAGGGGAAAAGAGAGCAGGAAGTCAAGAGGCCATGATAGGGCATAGCCACAGCAAAGCTGCTTCACAGCAAGGTACCTTCTCTTGCTGAGGCTATTTTGGCAGCATCTGTGGCCAGGAAAGCCTAGAATGGAAAGGGGAAAATTAATGGTTGCATCAATCATGCTCCCATTTGCATCCCTCTACTGTACTCTAAGAGGGCTGCCATCCTTCTCTCCTTGCAATTGGAAACAAGGGCAAGGCAGCAGTTGAGATGGGTCCCTTCCTGATCAAGGCGTCACTGATCTCACTAAGCATTGTGGCCAGCGAATTTCTATATGGCCTCATGCTTGTCCCCTCTGCAACCCAAACCACTCTATTCCAATGAGACGGAAAAGCTCACCTATTCAGCCCTTCTCTTGGATTCACATTTAGTTGAAGAAGGCGGTAAAGAGTACAAATAAATGCTTTCCTGTCACATCTATTTCTGTCCCTTGAAGGCAAGTAGGATTAGATTAAGTATTCTGACAAATTATAGACTGGAGACTCTTGCACCATCTCAGACCTGATACTTCCTATTTGTCAACAGATAGGGTTGACAGATCTCCCCCTCCTACCTTTTCCATGTCTTCAGTATGGGCATTAGCAAAGCTAGACTTTGGGACTAAGAATACAGAGTGACAGAATGCTGCAACCATTCTTCTCAAGAGATCCATACACCTGAAGATAAATCCCAAATCCCCATGATGCAATGCAGAAGTAATACTATTATTAAATAAAGTTGAACTTGATTTCTTGAGATTTCATGGATATATCTATTTAATTTTCTTAGCAACTGTTATTGTCCTCTTGTGGAATGTATACAAACTCTCACAGGTAGCCTGCAGCCATGAACTAAACACATCCAACTTTCTTCAGAGCTGAGATAAAACACCTAAGTTACTTGTTGATACTCTTATTAGGAGCCATCTTATTTACAAAACAAAGTGTGTGCAAGCTTCTGAATTTTCCAGAACCCTTCTTCAGGCTGATGTTGCCCTTCCCATTTGAAAAAAGGAAATGGAAGGAGGAGGAAGATGTTTACATGAATCAGGCTGGATATTTAAAGCCATTACATTTATACAGTCAAATTCTGAAGTGCAGCAACTGAAAGAACTTAAGTCAGCTGAAGCATTGTCAATATCATATGAGGATGGACATTCAAAGCATCCCTATCCCTTACATTCCATCTGATTATTCATCTAGTCTACTGCATATTGTTTATTTGCTCCAAAAATGCACATCTTAACATATTTTCCTAAAAATTACAATTAATCCCATTTAGGGAATGTAGGTCTCATTTTAACAATATTTATAATGCTAGGCAATTCAAAACACCTAACTGCAAAAGGCATTAAGGAAGCAGCACAATTTATTTAAAAAAATGTGGATAGGATGTGCTTAGTGTGAACAACTGTGGGGTCCTCGGTGCTCTCAGAGTTTGGTTATTTGCTTGTAAATATTTCACTACCCCATTTGGGTAATGTCTTCAATGTGAGTGAGTGTGGTGTTTGTTCTCTGCTCATATACATTGTTTGGGGTGTTGGTGGTTTTATCCTTGGTAGTTCCTTGATTAGAGTACTATTTTCTTCTTGATGGTCTGGTGTCAATCCCTGCTTATATTGAAAATTGGGTGAACATTATTTTGTCAAGTTGTCTTAAGCTAATTGTCATCAAGCCATACAAACAAGAGTGTTAGTGTATAATATAACTCAACTGCATGCTAGCTATGGTTAAGACTAGTTAAAGCAACTCACTGCCAAGTAAGAAGGAATCCACTGCAGCACCAGTATTGCCTCTCTGGCTGGAGTGCGGAATTAGCAAAAATAAAGGAAGAAGTGAATGTTAACAAAGTCCTAAGGGAAGGGAAGAGGGAAAGAGATGGGAGGATGGCTACCAGGAAAGCAATTTTCTCAAAAGTTCTCCTGACAAGTCTTGAAACTAAAAGCTTTTAAGAAAATTAAGTAGCGGTGAGATAGGATCAACAGCCCTCTCCATTTTAGGAGCCACTGATTACAAGATAAGATACAAAGGACAAGGATCTATGGTCATCTTCATCCCAGAAAGAAGTAAACATTGTGTGTTAGAAAGATCTGATTTCAATAGCAACTGAGAGATATGGTGTGTTGGGGAGGGGAGGAGGGGGAATACACATTAACCTAGGACCATTTGAAGCAGATCATTGGGAGCTTTCCCCAAAGGACCCAAACAAATTGGGAAAAGCGACAATGAAGCATCAGATTGAGTGTAATGCCTGTGCATGCAGGTGCAGACGCAAGGATAAAGCAATCCTTTAAAGTAAGAGTTATGATTGGCTATATATGTATAACAGTGCTCCGCTCAGGAAAAAGATTTAAGTTCTTGTGGTTAGCCCGCTGAAAATGTCAGATCAATGGGCTGCAGCTGTTGAAAGGAGCTGAGATGTTTGGAGTAATTATGGAAGGGAATAAAGAGGAACAATAACAACCTAGAAAATTAGCTTCAGTGTGTATATGTAGAAGTAAATGGCATCTTTACATACGTAATTCTCTTGCACAGCTTTGATAGGCTTTTCCAAGGAAGGGAAGGGAAGGGGGGAAAGGAAGGAAGGAAGGAAGGGAAAGGAGGATATAGAAGGGCAATTGAACAGCAGTCATGGGGATGTATCATTTTATCAAGAGAGGCCTTTCTGAAGAAACCCTTTGCCAAATGTCTTTTGGTCCGTAAGAGAGGACTTTTTTCTTTGTGGCTCAAGACAATGCAATGCTTTCCCAAGAAAGTACATTTGGCTTTGACTGTCCCTGTGTATAGCAAAATGGCAAAAACTAATCTTTTCTGCCAAGCATTTAGCTGCTACACTGATTTTAATTGACTTGATTTTAATTTTGATTGAAACTGTATTGCCTTTATTGTTGCGTTTAATATTTTGTATTTTTTTTATTTTAGAATTGCCTTGAGTGCTTATATAAGCAGAAAAGCAGGGTATAAATTTAGTAACAATAAGAATACAGCAATAGTATTAGAATATCAATTTATGCAAGAGATAGACAGGATAAAACTGCTATAGGATAATTAAAGAGAAAAAAAGGAGTGAAGGTAAGGAAAGGCACTACCTTGAACTGGAACAGCTTTTAACAAGACTTTGATTTTCTAGAACAATGAGAAAGGAAGACTTTAAGCCAGAATGTATCAGACAACTGACAACAATAGAAATCTCAATTGTCATAGGCCAGTGGGTAATATCACAAATATGTCAAAATCCCCCATGAAGCCAAAGTCTGTCTCTTATGGGGCTTCAGAATTTGTCCAGATTCTGAATTTTAGTGACTACAATTACATTTCAGAATAATTCAGAATCTGCCTTATTCTAGGATGCTTTTTAGACAAGGAGCAATGGCAGTTTGATCACATTCAGAATAGAATTTGTTCATGTCAGGAAGCTGGCTTTTCCAGATAATCAACTCACTCATTTTATTTATTTATTTAATTCATCTAGCAAATGTATACGCTCGCCCATCTCACATAACATGTCTGTGGGTGGCATACAAACAATGAAAACAAAGTAGACAATCTTAGAAAAACCAAACGTGAATCAAAATAACATGAAAAATGACACACACCATTTGGGGTTTTAGACTCACAATTATTTTAGGGTCATTTGAGGTGAGGAGGGGAGGGGGGGAAGGAGGAGGATTAAAGAACAAAATATGACAACTGACAATTTGCTTTTTGTCATTAACATTCTGGGATCAGGTTTACATCTCTCCTTCTATCTTCTGTTGTCAAACTCTCTCAAGAAGGTTTCTGCTGCCATCAGAGAACTCAAAGGATAATGTGATATCTGGGTCAGTGAGAATTGTATGAAGGTCAGAATAATTCTCTCTTGGAATGCCCTCTTCCACATGAAGCCATCCTACCCTTCTCCTCATTGCGTATAATTGCCAAGGTGATAGGAACCACAGCTCTCCTTACTTTTTCATCATAGCCCCTAAAGATTCCACCTAAGAATTTTCACATTTCCCAATGGAAGTAAGCAGTAAGATCTAATCTCCCTATTTTTGATTGGTTGTTATATGTTTTTATAACACAAAAAGAAAGGTGGATGGGATACAAAGAGCTGCAGTCTTAATTGAAATAGAGACAGGATATTTTCATTCATTAATTTTAAAAATTGTTTCGCTCTTCAGAAAACAATCCTACGAACACATTTCTCATGTATTTCTTTTAAAGAAACCTGTATCCCACGTAAAACTGATGCAAGTCATCCCCAGAAGTCAGGCAACACCAGAGGTGGTATTCAGCCAGTTCTCTCCAGTTCGGGCAAATCGGGAGCGGAGGCTGTGGGAGGCGAGCACTGCAAATGTGCAGAAGGCTTGCTAACATTTGCGAACCGGTAGGGAAGGTAAGTGAATCCCACTGCTGGGTAATATATTTTTAAAAATGTTCTCATTTTGGGTGACGACAGAAGCAGTGCAAACATTCCTCAGAATCCTTACACGTGTGAGGCAACCACTTCTAGAAGGCAAGTGGTTGCAGATGGGACCATGGCCTGAATAAAGCTGGGTAAAAATAAATCTACTACTAACTACAGTAACTGAGATGGGTAACTCCCCTCTCATCCCATCCAGTTGCCTTGGAACTATGCAGCAACTAACAGCCGGACTGAGGGAGGGGCTAATGCAGAGATAGAAACAAATTAAGATGCTCAGAGAATTTTGTCTCCTTTGCTATTAAATTAAGTTTAGTTAATTTTTTTGTGCCGGTTCGGGCGAATAGGAAGGAAAAAAAATGCTTTAAAAAGTGTGTTTGGGGGGGAAGAGCTTGCGACAATCGCACAGATCAGCTATGAGCCATGCAATTGTTGGAAGCTTCCCCCCTCCGCTATTTTTTAAAGCATTTCCCCCCTGCCTATTCACCCAAAACGGTGAAAAAAGTTGGCCACGCCCACCCAGTCACATGACCCACCACCACCAAGCCACTCCCATAGAACTGGTGGGAAATTTTTTTAGATTTCTCCACTGGATCGTGGGTGAAATGTATGCTACGGAATCTTTATTTCCCTAATATTGAATAATATGACATGATTCTGTGGCATAGTAAATGAGATTCCCTGATTCTGCACAATGTGCATTCAATGGAATAGAATAGAATAGAACAGAATAGAATAGAATCCTTTAGTGGTCAAGTGTGATTGGACACACAAGGAATATGCCTTTGGTGCATAGGCTCTCATGTACATAAAGAAAAAATAAAATAGAATACATTCATCAAGCATCATAAGTTACAACACTTAGTGATAGTCATAGGTTACTAATAAGCAATCAAATCATACTAGGAAACAAATAAAACAGTATAAATTGTAAAGATACAAGCAACATTGGTGTAGTCATAAGTGGGAAGAGATAGGTACTAGGAAAGGGTTAGGGTTACAATGCCCTCCTTTGCACATGTCTTAACCATGGACTGCCAAAGCACCAACACTCTACACAATCTAAATGGGGTGGGGGGAAGAGGAAAGAAGAAAGAAGAATATAGACTAGCTAGCTAGGTTGTAGCATGACCTTTTGGCCTTTTGTTATCTTGGTGCTGCACGTTGCACGTATGTTGGAAGACTCCAGCAATTTGTGTTTCAGAATGGGGGAGGGAACACAATTTTAAACAATTATTGTTTTTTCCACCTGACTGGCTGCAAACTTGTTAATTTTCCCCCTTTAATGTGTGAAAATGAAGACAGCAGCTGCATGGAAATGAATTACCCTCTTATCCCCAGGCTCTGGCTGGTGTTCAGAGTATGCAGGCCTCTAGCACAATCATGGCCTTCTATAAATAAAGCCCAATATCTCATCAATGGCAGAACAGCCGTGCTTTATAGAGTTGTGTGACATAAAACCGTCCCTCTTTACGGCCCTCAAATCATTTGCGTCATTTAGTGCAGCTCTGTAAACCTTCTGTTCTGCACACAATGCTGTGTGAAGTGCTTAATGGGGGATGCACTGCCACACACCCAGTTCCAGAGATTTGGGGAACCCTCTAATTTTAGAGACGTGCTTGCCTCCTGTGCATTTACAAGTTGTGATACCTTGCACCAAATTCAATCGTGAAAGAATGGAAGCCCTAAGTCCAAAAATTCAGCCCAAGGTTGCAGCTGGAAATATTTGGCACCAATTCTGTGTGATACAGATACACTGTCAGAAAACATTTCTCAATGCCCCCATTCCCCCAGATGACATAGAACACTATTCATTCTCCTCTGAATCAGGTAAGGCTTGGGAACACATTCCTGTTCCCAGTTTCTTCTGTATTCTCTCTGTTTCTGTGAGAATCAGCCATAGTCCGGTGCATTTTATGGCTACCATCATCCTACAGTTTTCTTTAAAAGAAGTATATTCATGAAAAGAAGAGTGATACATACAAACATCACTGGTGGGTTCCTACCGGTTTGGACCAGTTCAGCTGAACCGGCGGTAGTTTGGCGGCCTAGGTCACTGGAACTGGCAGCGACCCAGGCCTGCCACCACTCCGAACCGGTTCTCCTCATGGTGCCATAAGTGCCGCCATCTTGTTTTTTGCTTCTCTGCATGTGCAGAGCAATTTTTATTGCTCTGTGCATGCATGTGCGGCGCACCCATGAGCAAACCAGTAGTAGTGACTGCTGGACATACATACATATCCAAATAATTAAAAAAGTCACCAAAAGCTAATATTTAAGTTAATGCACCTTACGTTAAGTGCATTAACTTGCACTTTTATTATTTGAATTACCTGCACAAGATCCCTTGGCCAAAGAGAAGATAAAAGCTAACTTTCCCACTATGGAGTTGTTTATTGGTAAGTAGCATTTTTGGCACTGATTTTCAATCCATTTCCTAGTCACCAATAATGTGTGCCTATTGCCTCCTTCCAACAGATTGCAGGTAACCTATTTGGGATGCTCTAATATGTTATTTGAGAAGCTGTTTGGTATAGTGGTTAAGGCACTGGGCTAGAAATCAGGAGACCATGGCTCTCCTGCCTTAGGCACAAAGCCAGCTGGATGGCCTTTGGAAGGAATAGAATAACAGAGTTGGAAGGGACCTTGGAGTGTTCGAGTCCAATCTCCTGCTCAGACAGGAAGTGCAAAAAAAGGTAAGTGAAAAAGAAGTGCAAATGCAAAAAACATTAGTACAGTATTAGTATTAGTATACAGGTATTCTTCAACAGTCACAATTGAGCCCAACATTTCTGTTACTAAGTGAGACATTTGTTAAGTGAGTTTTGCCCCATTTTATGACCGTTCTTGCCACAGTTAAGTGAATCCCTGTGGTTGTTAAGTTAGTAACATGATTGTTAAATGAATCCGGCTTCCCCATAGATTTTGCTTGTTAGAAGATTACAAAAGGGGATCACATGATCTCAGGACAGTGCAATCATCATAAATATGAATCAGTTGCCAAGCATCTGAATTTTGATCACACAACCATGGGAATGCTGCAGTAGTCAAAAGTGTGAAAAATGGTCAAAAGTCACTTTTTTTCAGTGTCACTGTAACTGAGTGGTCACTAAATGAACTGTTGTAAGCCATGGGCTATGTGTAGTATAATATAGTATGGTATGGTATGGTAGGGTTGGGTAGGGTAATCTGCACTAATCTTTTAATCTTGCACAATTAAACAAACTTTAGTTAATTAGTCTTGGGTTAATGAAGAAATTACATAAAAGTCATGAATCATTCCCTACTCACAAGACAATGAATATTAACAGTTCTCCCCAAAGACTTCACACATGACATACAGTATTTTAAAGCCAATATCACCCAGTTGTTGCAAGCTTACTTCCCAGAATCATATTATGTGTATATCCCACCACATGTTTTTATAATAGAGCAACAGAATGAGAATAATTTGTTTTATCTTACAATGCTATTAATCACTCAGCACTTAATGGAAACAAACTATGGAGACTTGTCTCATTTGATCGTCACTTCTTATAATAAGGCCACCATGAGGTTTAGATTCCATATGTGTCTGACATTTATTTGATGCTCACTCTTTAAAGCAGGGATGCAGACCTACTTTTCTACCGAGCTCATCTTCTCTTGGATGCAGTGGTTGTCTACTGGCTAGGACTGATTCAAAACAATGAAGGATAGGTCCAGAGCGGATAGCAATTTCCTCTTTCTTTTTCTAACCATGTTTCTTTTTCTACCTGCCTCCGAGTCATACCAGCTTCTTGAGACAGAACAGATTATTCTTGCCAGAGGTCTGGTCACTTCCTTTGAAATTAGACTGAGGTTGTCAACTTCTATTTTACACATCCCAACAGCATTGTGGAATAATGTCACAAAATTATAAACGATAATAAATAATTATCCAAACCACAGAGAAACACAGCAGGCTTAACTTATGGCTAGTGTTTCATTATGACTAATCTAATGCTATTAATTGGTTCGAATTACAGCTGGAAACCACTGTCCTTTCAAAATGTTTCATGTTTCTCAAAACTCCTATAAATTTCTCAAGGGCAAGACACCCTCTTAGCAGTGACAGTATTATTGCTTAAAAAAAAAACAGAGGAGGAATTCTGTCTGCTGTGTTCCCTTGGGATTTAGCTGAAATGGGGAAACACAAGAAGGTATGGAAGAGATTTGTGGAATGAACGCTCACACACATTCCTTGGTCACCTCACAATTAAGTATGTTAACTGCAAAAATACCACATAGGTCCATGGGAATTTCTCTAAAATTATTTTCTCTTTTGAAAAGACAATTAAACAAATTGTCTTTCATCAAACCGAATACAAATTGGTAGGGTAAAATGTGGAAGAAGGTCTCTACCTGGCAGTGGTTCAAACCATTGTTTGGTGTTACGTAAGAAATGAGTTACAAAGGGGTTCAAATATTATTCCTTCCCTTCATCCACTAACTCAAAATGCAATTTTCAATCTTTGTAGGACCAAGGGAAATGATGGTTTCAAATCTGAAAGGACAAATTAAAATATGCTGCAAACTAGGAAAGAAGGGCATCAATACACATGAGGAAAAGAAAAACAGACAGGTCTATGTAAGCCCCAAACGCTTTAAAGCTTGCTCATATCCCCAAATCACAGGTTATCTGATCCAGTTCAGATGAAAACGTTGTTCCATTTTACTTTACTCCATGCAAAAATACATGACTGGAAGGAAAATACATTTCTGTCTGCTCTAATCCCTTCAAGTCCTGGTTGGGCTTAAATAAATGCACACCATCTTTCATGGCATTCACTCTGGCAGTTCCCAAAATTACTCATCCCACATATGACAGAGCCATTGCCAGTCCTCTCGGACACGCTCTGAGCACCTGCCATTGTGACATGGCAAGCTGCAAAAAAGAAGACGGAAGTTTAAGAAAGGGTAGACCTTTAATGGCAATAACTGCCCTCTAGCTTCACTGGTTGTGTATTTTCTTTCTTTCTTTTTTTTTCAATTCCCGAAGTATTGTGAAGGGATATTAGTTCCCAATTTATCTGGAAGCGGCTTTCCATCACTGTTTCCACACACTGACAAGAGATGTACCAACTCTTTGACCAAATAGTTACTGTTCTCAGCAACGGTGCTTTTATTGTTCTTTTAAGCGGGAAACAGCATCAGTTGTCCATCCTAAGAAGCTTTTCTGGCATTTGACATGTACTAAAGTTGACCCAACAGAAGATACAATGACAGTGCTTCTGTAACCTGAAGCCTATGGCCTTGAACCCAGAAGGCAGTCATCTGCCAAGAGAAACGGCCCTCTGTGCCCTCCCTTGGCAACTAGAAAGAGACAGGGGTGAGAAATGGCTGGGAGTAAGTGAGCGAGTGAGCAAACTACCCCAACTGCCAAGCGAGGCAGTGATCCAGGGAGCAACCTGGTCTATTTCCAAGGACTTTCAAAAGCCATGTTGGGGCCAAAAGAACACTTCTTGTGAATAGAAGAGGACCTATGCAGACATTATCTGGACTTCTTGGATTTTCACCTTGTAAAAATAAAACAGTGAGTTGACAGTAAGTAGATACTGTGCACTTCTAATTTTTTCCCATTTTCTGGGCTTGGGGTGGGGATAGGTAACTTACAGCCTCTTGCAAGCCGCATAACTACACTCAGCATCTGACCCAGGATCTGGGAACAGTTCAGCAGTATTGGAAGGGACTTACGTTGTTGCCTTTTGATTTAGGACAAAACAAAACAAAACAAAACTGACTTTCAACTAGGTGGACTAGCACTCAGTCCAGAAAATCCCCAAGCCGTAAGTCCTAAACCAAGTATGATTCCCAGGGGAAGCAGAGGAAAGAGTCTGATGCCATTTTGTTAAGAAAACAGATTTAATCTGTAGGTGAAATAGGAGATCCCCAGGGCTAAAACATAATTCAACAGACCTGCAAAGATTTCAGTGTAGTTTTATTCCGCTTGCAGAAAGTCACAAAGTATACTTTTCCTCAGAGAAATTTCCCTGAGGAGTTTAAGGGAGAATCAAACTGGGGACCTTTTCAGTGGCAACCTAAGCTTACCAGTTTTCCTGTCGCCTGACTGATACTTTCTCAGTTGTAGGTATTCACACGACAGCACAATTTAAGCTTCTGGCAATTATGGGAAAGGCAGAAACATCAGTTTCAGGCGAGAGCTTCAGGTTGCTTCTGGTCCCCAACGGATGGGCAGGTAAGCACAGCTGCATAGGGCTACTTCCCTAAAACAGGGAGCTGAAAGAGTAGCATAAAGGAGGCTCCTTGGGCCTAGTACTCATATACGCCCTGACAGTATTACAGACAGGCTTATTAAGTGTGTAATATTAAATTAACCCAGATAACAGCATAAGAGCTTTTAAAGTCAATTCATTAAATATAATTAGGAAGATAGCTTTTTTATGTATGGCAGCAATCTGATCTCAATCATAGGCATGGTGCTATGCCTGCTGGCATCTCTGCTCTTGACTGTGCTTCTCTCTGGGCTGGGCTAGCATTCTCAAGCAAGGATTCACTCTTTGCCAATTCCTTTCCTAAGATCCTGTTTGGAGTAGTGGTTAAACTGTTAGGATAACAACCATGTGAGTTTCACAAAGCCAGCTGGGTGACTTGAGCCAGACACTCAATGGCAAATCACTTCCAGAAATGTTGTCAAGAAAACGTCTGGGACTAGTCCAGTAGGAATCAACACTGACTCAAAGGCCCCAAAAACTTTTAAGCCAAAACTCATAGCCAATCCAGGATTTCTCTCTGGCCCTTTTCTTGGATTCCTTGATGAATCTCAAGATCAAGTATCTCTTGTTCTACGCCTGAGATTTCTACTCCATGTGTGATTGTGAGTAAGGAAAACAGAATGGAGAGGCAAGGGCAAAGGCTTCTTCTATTCTGCTGTCATGGACAAAGATTTGGATCTTTGCCCAACAGGGCATATTCTAACCCAGTTTACATATGTCCTGGAAGAAAAATGCCCCAACATTTCCAGCCAACCATTTCCCTCCCTCTCCTTGGAAGTTAATGAGGCTTTTGGTCTCCCAAGGCTGGTTGCGCTCCTGCCCCAGTTAATTAACTGCACCTGGGGAACAATTCATATCTGTCAGGAGATGGGGGCTATGCCAGCTTTTAACTCCTGCAGAGGTGGGGGAAAGAAAGGAACTCAGTCAGTTCCATCCAGCTGGAAGGGAAGTCTCTTGAGAGCCTTCATCCTAAACTGGACATGGGGTGTATCTCCCCAAAAAATCCAGGAAAGCCTCAAGGATGTTGTGAAACCCAGACTCTGCTGTTGTCTATGGCAGTCACTTTCCTGGTTGCCCAGAGAGAAGTGCAGGCTCTCAATAGCAGCAAACTTCTTTGCAATTAGGTTGTCCATTGCCTTATGGTATGCAGAAGAGGGAAAGGCCTTCACATAATTAGAAAGACAATGAACAAAACTCAAAATAGGATACTTGATCTTCAGCCTCATGTGGGGTTCAGACGAAGCACTTTACTCCTTCCTCCACAAGGAATTAACCTTTAAAGCCATGAACAGGAATAGGGTACATAAGGCAGAGTTTGAAAATATGGTGGCTGGGACAGTAGCCTCACATCTGTCACAGCGTCCTTCAGCAGAGTCCACATCAAGACCTCACAATGCATCTATCAACAGCCTGCTGGAATACAATTGCTGCCAGAGATGTATGAAACAACAAGGAAATCAAAGCAATTCTCCAATGATGGAGATGGGATACCTTCGTTGTAAAAGCTCTTTTCTGCACATTAGGAAGTCTGGGGAAGCTCTAGGCTGTATAGGGCTTTCCTGGTTATCAGAATCAGGAGATGAACATTTCCTACCCAGAAAGGACCTTTGCGGAGAAACAAAATTGATTAGTTGAGCTGAGCAAGGGGGTGCAGAGGCCTAGAGGCTACATCAGCTCCTGGGATTGGTTACTTATTCAGATGCTTTGGACACAGATCCCCTCTCTTTGTTGGTTGCTTATTAGCATTTTCCAGCCTGCGGGCAGCTCTGATGGATGGAGCACAGCCTTCTCTCACTGCAGAGCCAAGGCTAGGCGCCTTTCTGCGGCTACAGCTTTGCTCTGATGCTTTTCGCGCTCTCCTTCTCTCCCCAATTCCTAAATAACTGAGTGGTGGCTTAGGGGCAGATAAGGTGCAGCCTCTAGATATAAGGATGGTGGCCTCTTCACCTTTTCTTTCCTGCAAAATAATGGCACACGTGAGGCTAATGAATTAGTCTGATCCGGCAAGACCCAACAACTGTCAGAAGCGATTGACTGTGGAGCCAAACAAGAACAAGGCAAGAATTGCAGGGAAGGGAGGAAACATAAAGAAAGTGTAAGCCATATGTATCCTTGCCTTCTATGCCAAAAGAAAAAGCTCATTTGTTTGGGATTGCCACTTGCTGATTGTACAGCCAAACAATCTATTGAATGGAACTATTGTGGAATAATTGGAATGCAGAGAAGATTTTATTAATTTACATCACTCTGTACCTGAATTCCAATCAAAGAACCAAGTAAAGTCTTTGATAAGGAGAATGACCAAGCGTGAATAACGAGTGGTACATGCATGCAAGTGGGAATAAATGCAGGTACAGAAATGAGTTGCACAGCATAAGAATCTAGGGGTGTTCAAAACATTAGGAGGAGTAAGAAAAAAACCACATATTTCTGACATTTTACTTTAAACACAGAACACTGAATATGTTAGAATATGTTAACAGTATATCCATGCAATCGCATTAATCAATGAATACATTGTAGATCTTAATTGCAATTGGAACTCATGTAATTGTCTTAGGATCAAGACAAACAGTATATCTATGGTAGGATAACAATTGATTGTGGCTTTCAATGTTTTTTTTATGCTTAAGAAGCCTTCAAAAAATGGACAGATTTATGCTGTACATCTGATGAAGTAGACTTGATGCTGCCATAAAATATATTATATTAAATAAAATGTATATAAAATATAGTACTCCTATAAAGTGACATGCTGCATCTTGCCATTTTTGCTATCATCTTTTGCAGCACTCATCTTCTGGAATATGTCTCTATGAACCCAGGACTGAGACATGAACTTGGATTAATCAGATGCTTTTGATCTTCTAAACCACTTCTAGATTTTTAACAGAAAGTGGTATATAATTTTTATTAACTAAAATACTTAAATATTTACAGGACTAATGTACCTCAGTGGATAATTAGGTGACGGGATACAGGGGAGGATGTGGGATGCAGTGGAGAGAAAAACATATTATGTTGCCCTGAATTCTGAAAATGAAGAAATAAATATGAAATGGAAAAGCAGCCCTTCATGATGGGATGCAGAGAGATAAGGGCAACTGACATCAATATGAGATTTTGCTGATGTAGGTTAACAAAAATACTTCCCTTCACAAATCTAGACAGAGGAGGCAATGAAGCAAATGGGGCAATGCAGAATTTACTGATGAAAACTCTTGAAACAATCAAAGCCCTGGACAAAAATCTGTGGTTATATTAAACGAAAGAGATTGCAGAATGGTGAAGAGGACAAAGGATTCATGTAAGAGAGATGGGTTAGCAGACTGTTCCCACTTCCATTTTCTTTCCTCCCAAATATGACAGGAGAGCAACAGGTTCCTTTGAAACCCCTTTGCTAGAAAAACACAGGCCACAGGCCACATGAAACTGAAGATGCCTGATCTGCCCGATCTAAGATTCTTTGAGGGTGATTTCCTCCAGGCAATTGGTGTCCTTCTCCGGCTGGAAGGAATCAATCTGCTCATTCCTCCTAACTATCCATCACCGGCTGGGCTGCCCATGGGCTCCTTTTCTCACTTTTCCTTCCATTATGCAGGCTGTGTTAGGGAAAATGGATTGCGGTGCTGCCTTCAAATAGTGGTGGCCAAGGAGCTGCACAAATGGGCAAGCAGGAGACAGCAGATGGAGGGGGAGGCAGAACAGGAAACTCATTTACCCAGAGTAAAAATAGGCTGGAAAATGTGACATTTATTAAGTACAATTGTGGAAGAAAGGTCATAGCCAGCCCCAGCATCAAGATGGGGTGCTGCTGATTATACAGCTGGGGAATGAGGCAGCAAAGCCAGGCTGAACAACAGCAGCTGGGGAGTGGGGGGGGGGGAGGGCAGGGAGGGAAACAGAAATTTATGTGTGTTTGGGTATTGCTGCTGTTGGTTTGTTTTTTGGGAGGGGGTGCTTCAAGCCTAAAATGCACCAGCAGTGACTCTTGCTGTTCCACATGAGATACTTCAGTATTAATATCTGCCTACACCCTCTTTGACCGATCCACCTTCTCAGTCTTCAAGCCCCAATCATGACGTTGCTTAAGGAAACCCAAGCAAAGAGACCTACTGCATCACCATCAACTTCTTTTGACATTCTGGAGAGCACAACCCTTTAGCTGGTGGCTTCCCGCTGCCAGAATTGCAGCCCTCCTTGCTTTTCAAATCTTGTTCTCACCCAACCTTTTGGACACCATGCAAGCCTGTCTTGCGGAATTAAATAGCTCCAGCGTATTCCTCACAAATCCCACCCCCACTGTGACTAGATGTCTGCATATTCCAGATACTTTTCTTTCTCCCCTCTCATGGCCTTCAAATACCAAGGTCAAAGAAACAGGATGTGAAGGGGAAAGTGGCGATCTACCTCACAACCTCTTCCAGGGAAGGGGTAAGACCAGCGGCATGAAATCTAAAAAGAAAACAATTGCCCTTGCCAAAGAACCTTTGACATTGACTCCAATTTTTTTAGAAATACATTAGCTTCCCCTCCAAGTGCTGGAAGTGGAATCCCTGCAGAGCAGATGCCAGCTGGGTAATTGTTCTTTTGAGTGTGCACACTTGGTGTGGCTGAGCTTATTTCCTCCAACACGTCTCCATAAAACTTCATTTGCACTTCCCCCTTTATCACTTCCTTGTGATCTGCCTCGATAGCCTCTCCACCTTTTATCTGTGAGACGCTTTGGACTCCAGCGTTCCATCGAGGAAAAAATGCAGTCTACCCTCAATGAGAAGCCGACTGCTTGTCCTGTATATACGATGGTCACTGAGTGTGTGTGTGTGTGGGAGGGGGGATACGTCTATTTTTAAAAAAAGAGTAATGTGAAGTTCAGATCCACTCATAATACAGATGCTTCCAGGGCAAGAAATCAAGGTTAGAAAACATACACATAGTAACAACCAAAACAGCTGGCTGGAAAGTGTTGCAAACCGATCCTGAAGGGGTTAATGGCTAAACGAAATGTTTGTCAGAAGCCTGTGATCCTTGCTGCTGCAAAGGGACTGGGACCGGATGAGACCAAAGCAGAATACTTCCCTCAGCTAATGCATGGCTGCCAGGGAATCTCCTATCCAGTAGAATACAAAGAAGCAATTGAATTTCCCCCGGCACAGACCAAACAGCAGTGTGTATGGGGGGGGGGGGGGGGAAGGACCCTGCTTAGCACTGTTTGAGGAGTCTAAGCCACTGAGTTCACGCACAGATGCATTCACAACATCGCCAGGAAAGGGGCGGTGCAGGGTAAGTGGTGAGGTCTCCCTTCCGTAGCCCATTCATTCCCCATGCATCTAACAGAGCAGGCGGCCAGCGTGGCTCAGGAGCGGGCAAAGCCTGCTAAGATTTACTACACAGGCTGGGCTTTACTGCACACAAGATGCTTACGCTGGGGAATCTTCCCAGCGGCTCTTTAATTTGCCATCCCATAAAGAATGTGAATTTGTGACGCTAAATAGAGGGAGATCATTTACCAAGCACAGCTCTTACTTACAGGTTCTTTAAAAGGAATTCATCAGGAGAGGCAAAGACTGGCGCAGCAGTCAGCTTAGCAGCAAAGTGGTCACAGCCACGGTAAGTAGCAGAAGCAGCAGCTGCACTTCTTCCAAAGGGAAGCTGGACCCTTTCAGTGACCTTTCGGTACCTTGCTACTAGGTACATACTCATCTTCCCTATACCTTATGCCTGTTATTTCTATTCATAGCTCCCCCCTCCAAAATAACCAAGAGGGAAAATTAATACTACAGCTAGAATGGCCAAAAAAAGTAAAGGGAATCTCTCATCCCCATATCCTCCCACCTATCCTCCTAAAGCCACTCATTAATGCCATGTCTTTGGCACAGATTCCAGGGGTGGGACATTTCCTTCTCTCAACAGCTTCCCACAACATGCAGTGCCCCCAGAACTGCCTAAGTCGTCTGCTGCATAAGAACAGACATTAGTTCTGAATCAGACACTTAAATCTCAGGGCCAAAGGACACCTTATTTAAGGAGAACCATGACTAGATTTCCTAATAATAGTGATGGTTGTTTGTTTCATTGATTGATGGTGTTTTAATGAAATGCAGCCTTAGGAACTGCCAATTTCTCTGGACCGGCGCTTGGGAAAGGAACGGAGACTTAATTCATTGCATCAAGGAAAGAAAAAAAAAGAATAAACTCTTTCCTGATCGACTGTTAGCCCCATAGAGGGGAAATGCACGCCTCAGAATTTCCTTTGTGGGGCCAACAACATCTGGATTGAAGGGCAGTTCTAGACTGAGGGCGTGTTAAACACCCTCTCGGTCCTCCTCTCTCAACTGCTGAAGAAATTGGCAGACTCTGTGGTTGCATTTCAAGAATAACAACCATTTCAAGTAAATAATCAGAAGATCCAGATTCAAATGTGAAGCCTGAGGAACTGGGATGGTTAGTGGTCTGAGCGGGCAGAGCTTAATCTGACTACCATGCAGTTTGTGCAATTTCATCTCAGTATTTTTATGGCAGGCTGGGGCATCTACAGAGCAGAATTCATATTGCTGGTTCTTTCCCCCATTCCAGCCAGGGGTTCTGGCACAGTTTACATGGGGCTCATGCAACCAAGCACTTTAAACAACCATTGATAACTCTGGGCCAAAGTTGTCATCTATCTTTAGCCGGTTCCTGCCTTGTATTCCTCTGCCAAATCTGACAAGCACTTTCACAGCAAAGACTTTGAGACCGATGACAACAGCAAGCAGAAGCCTAGAAACTGATCTTTGACCCACCTAGCATGTGTGCTTATTATGTATATGCATGGGTCATTTTCTCCCCATCTCTCCATTTATATTTCTTGTTGTTTGGCACACTCCTCCTTTTACACACACACACACACACACACACACACACACACCGCACAACACGCACACAGTGATCAGAAGGCGAAGCAGCCTCCCGTGTCTGCAGGAGAGAAGCAGCTCATTTCCAGAGTCATTATGGTCTGAAAAGGGTCCCATCAGGTATTCCGCCCGCTCAGCACATTTATTTCCCCAAACCACAGCAGGGATTTGTGCTTTTCAGACCCAATATCAAGCAAGCATGGGGCTGGCTCATTCCACCCAGTAGGAAGCTTCTCAGATAATGCAGTCAATACCATGCCAGAACGTGCCAAGAGAGAAGATGGCAGAGTGACTGCCATACCACTTTGGCCTGGACAATGCCACTGCTACAATGGGCACTGAACTGGGAGTACAGTTTGTTTGAAACTGGGAAAAGCATTTAAGGAGCAGACCCCTGGAAAAATGCAGGAGTCCCTAAGCGTATTCAGTACCTATCTGGACATCTCCTATCTTTAAATATCTGAAACCTTATGGTCTTCCCTTGTAACTTGCATTATTATCAGCTCTTGCTTCCTGCCCCATTCCTCATTCTCAGTGGCTATCTATTCAAACAAAGTAGGAGTTATCCAGGATGTTCCTATAATGTCCAGCCTGCTTATTCCTGGGTCATCGTTTTTTCCTTTCGTATATTACCTCCTGCATATTTCATCCAGTGTCCCAAGTTCCCAGGTGTTCGGGTAGCACTTGTACCACATCTACTCTTCTTTTTCAGACTGATACTTAAGATGCAACCTCAGCCTTGACGTAAACTTGGGCACTGATAAGACATTAGTTCCCCAAAAAGCAAGAGAAGAACACGGGGAAGTCAGAACAGATACTCACCACTGTGAAGTTTTCTGCAGAGCAATTCTCACCACTAAAGCTGCAGTTCTTCAGCATGTCATCAAGTTGATGCCCAGTGCGGTTGACAATGTCAGCCATGTCTGGGTCAGGGTAGAGCAGGTCAGAGGCCTTATGTCCATCACGGTCCTTGGGTGGCAATCCAGTCATGTTGGCTAGGTGAAAGATATCGGCGTCTGTAAGTGCCGAATGACGGAAACGGTTGATGTTGCAAATGGTGACGGCTGGGAAGACCATCTTTTGGGTAGCTTCCTCACCCATGGTAATGACATGTGGATGCTCCAGGTAGAAGAGTGCAGACCGAGCTGCCTGATATAAGAAAAAGGCCAAAGAGGCCACAAATGCAAGTGCCCAGAGGGCCTGCCGGACCCCCAGTTGCCCTGAGCGGCAAATATGAGCCAGGCCGTGCAGGGTGCTGGTGCCAGCAAAGGCGGCCAGATCACGATGGTGTGGCCGGCTAGGCTCCTCTAGCAAGCTCTCCTTGTCCCCTTCCTCTTTCGCCGCCTGCTTCTCATCCTCCTCTGCAAATTTGATTTTGCAGACAATCTCAATCGGCATCTGTGCCGAGGCACCAGGCAGCACACTACCTCCCCAGTGAGGGGAGGCAGTGGAAGCCTGAGGTGCCCCGCACCGGCCGCTTACCCCTGGCTGCTGCAGGACGCCCCTAAATTAGTAAACCCAAACAGGGAGGAGGAGGAGGAGGACTGGGGAATCGGGGCCCCAGGCTCTCAGAAGCTTCTGAACGCAGCTTTCCTCTTGTCTCACTAGTAATCTTCTGGTGCTTCCTTTGCTTATCTGCACAAGCCCAGCTGTCAGAGCTGCCGGCCGCTCCCTGTGCCGCTGTGCGTGCTGCTCCTCTGCACTCCCGGTTAAGACCCCACCAGATACAGGCAGCATTTAGGCATCATGTGCTAATAAAATCCAGGGGATACTTAATAATTCAAGGCATGTCAACATTATTTCATCCTCATATTTCTTTAAAAAAAAGGGGGGGGGGCTAGAGGAAGAAATCCAGAGCTTGGAATGTCAGAGCCACCACTCCAAAGTGATGCTAGAGCCACTTGTTTGAATCACTCGCAAGCTGGCAAAGTCTATGCCAAGGAAAGGAGCAAAGGAACCAGAGATCCAGGCTGTCTCCGCCGCTGTTGCTGCTGCTGCCGTCGGCTGCGGGAGCTCCTCAGACAGACTCCCTGGCTCTCATTCCGTGCCTGACACCCGCTTCCTCCGGGGAGTCCCTTCAGGTGCCCAAAGCAGCTGCCCGGTTAATTCCTCCTACCTTCCATCTCCGCGGACCTTCTTCCAACGCCTCCTTGCCAACGCCGAGGAAGAAGAGAGGAAAAGTTGAGAGGGACGGAGAGGATCAGGAAGGAGCTATTCGCGTGTCGTCGGTTGGTACCGGGTCCAATGGACACACGACACCCCCCTCGCACCCCACCCGCAGGCTGGAGAACTGTCTTAATTGGAGAAGGAGCGGCGGAAGGAGGAGAAGCAGCGGAAGCTTGGAGGAGACGCCCCCTCCTCCTATTGATCCCGCTCCCCACGGAACAAACAAGAGGCAAAAAGTGAAAGGCTTATTGATCGGCGGGAGGGAGCGCAGCTGCCGGGGATTAGGGCACGGGCGAGCGGGCGGGCGAGGAGAAGGCGGCGAGCGCTTTCCGAGGCGAACGAATGCCGCGCAGCCGGGACCGCGGCACTGGCCAGACCCAGGTTGCAGCGCAACCCCCTTCCCTGCATCGTCGATTCCCCTTCCCTCCCTTGGCTTCGGAGGCACTTTAATTGCTTTTCCAAACGGATTTGAGTTCCTCCCACCCGACCTGCCTGACAAGTGGAATCCAGGCTGGGGAAACCCACCAGCAGCTGCAGTTGGCGCGGGACCAGAGCTCGGAGCGCTCCGGCCCGCGTGATGCACTAGAGGACGCCCGTGGGGCGGGGTGGGAGAGCCGGGCAGTGCCGAGGCGGAGGAGGAGGGCGCCGGCAGGAAATGCAGACTCGCCAACCACGGCAGCAGGTGTTGCGCGGAGGCGAGCGGGAGGGCGCAGCCAGGGTTATCCCGGCTGGCTCAAAGTTCTGGAAAGGCGACGCCCGCCTTGCTCCGAAGGCGACTGTCGGTCCAGGCCGCAAAGCGATCGTCGGAGGGAGCTTCTTCAAAGGCCAGGCGTTGGCCAGACGAGTCCAGAGCGCTCCGCTTGGCCGGCCGCTCCCCAGGCCGCGGTCTTTGGGAAGATCCCAAGGTTGGCTACTGAAGGCTCCGGCGCGCAAAGGCCGTGGACAGCTGCTTCCTTCTGGGGAGAGGTACTCCGAGCGACCGATCTTCCATTTAGGGGATCGGCGGGGTTTTCGCCGGCCCATGGGGAGAAACCGGCGCTTACGGCGGGAAATGTGTCCCTGCCGCCGCCGCGCTGTCGCTCCCGAGACCGCAGTTCGAAATCCCTTCTCCCTCGGTGGGTTTTGCCTGTCACCACGAGCTTCCCTAGGCGGCAAGGCCCGATGTCAACTCCAAATACGGCCGAGGAGCTCGTTCGCCCATCTTCCAGCCCTGAAATCGCCTGGCAAGGAAAGGATGCACGTTCCTGCGGGTGAAGATGGAAGGATAAGTCCCTTCTGGACAGGAAACGCTAACCGATGCCAGGGCGGAATGCCAAGGTGGCTGTGTCCCAGCGGGAAAGGGGTGGAGGTGGAAGTGGTAGAAAATTAAGAGAAGGGCATGGAGTTTCTCAAATGGATCTGGACGATCAGCGTTAAGGAGTACGGAAGTCAAAAAATCAGGGAGGGGATCGGCCATTACAGTGCCAGTTTCAGAAGGCACCATGCCTGCATCGCCATAGTGCACAGTGCAAAAGTTGTACACTGAAATACTGGTAGTGGCAGACCAAGTGGTTGAGGGTGAAGCCACTTCAAGATCTTTTTCAAAACTGTATGCTGAGAGTATGCTGAGACACAAATACTCTCAATCTCACTCTTAGGTGTCAGATGTTCTTGACTCCAGATTATCATAGTCTAGATTCTAGAATAATAAAAGATTTGTTGCTTTAATTTCTGAATGCTTGCTACTGACCTAGGAATCTTACCTTAATCTAAGTTATATATTACTTGTACACACAGCAGACTAACCTTGGTATTTACACTAGGAGTAGCAATGTTATTGATGGCTGGGAAAATGTACCCTTTTCCCCTGCTCTTTTTGGTGGCTAGAGGCTGCAATGGTGGGTAATCAGGCAAGTAGATGGGTCTCCTTTTTTTCTTTAAAATACTTTTACAATTTTAGATATGCTAAAATGACTGAAAATTTAATCATTCCATTTCTTTGGATTTTCACCACAAATCCTAATGTTCATCAGCTTGCCAATTTTGGGAGTGGCAAAAGTGTTTGAAGCTTGACTGATTACAATACCAATAACCATTACCACAGTTCCACTGAACTTTAGTACTCCAACCATATTAAGCCAATTAAATTATGTTCTCAGGGCTTCCTTCAATCTCATATCTATCTTTTTGATCTATCAGTTGACAGTTCCGAACATCTCACTGAGTTAGGAAACTCATAAAAGACCATTTCCATTTCCATCATCTCTCTCTTTCTCTCTTTTAAGACTTCCCTCTATCTTCGCAAGCAAAATATCCTTAAGCTACAATTAAGACACTAAGCAAAGTAATATACACAAAGACAATGCAAGGAACTTGGGGGCTGAGAAACAGAGTTTGGAATACACTCCTCACTTGTGCCAGTAGCTTCAGAATTTCATTAAGACTGAACAAATGCTGTTATAGGACCAAGAATCACTTCACAAATTCTGCACAAACCAGAAAGAACACACTTTATGGAAAGCTAAAGTTGACATTAACTCCTTCATGAACATATCTGTATCACATGCATGTTGCATTTATGAAGTTGCAGTATGAAAGGCATTTAAGATACAGATGAAACAGCCCTGGATTTGTTAGCAAAAAAAGATGAATTTTCCAGAGCTTGGCAATAGAAGCCACTCAGTAACAAAAGCATTGCTTGAAAGCCATGAATGTGCCCCACCTACCATCAACTGTGATTTACTTTTTCCCAGAGTTCCCAGGCAGGGTTGTTCAACCTACTGCTTCCAGAAATATTGGGATTACAACACTCGGAATTTCCAGTCATGCTGGTTTGGAATTCTGGAGTTGTTGTTCCAGCACATCTGGAGGTACAAGCTGAAGAAATTTGGCGAAAGGATTGACACACTAGGCAAGAAAACAGCTGGTGAGAAGACCTGACCACAGTCAAAGGAATAAATCCCATCTACTACCACTGCCTTCCCCTTTGCCTCTGAAAGATCCCTTTTGCTGACTCAGGGAAACATCCCTCCCTCTTCAAGGCACTGGCCAGGGGCAGCACTAGTGAGAGCCAGCAGGGAGCTTTCTAGCTGTGGCTCTGGGCACTGTGCCACCTTGGATCTGGCACCACCTCCACTTTCTAGGTCCTCTATCCTAATTCAGACCCAGCCAACTGCATGCCCAGCCGCATGTTTAGAGAAAACAAAATTTGGACTCATGTTAATTTTAATCTACTTGAAGAGACTGTAAAGCCCAGCTGGGTTAAAGCATGAGTCTTATGTCAAGCAGAATACTCTGAACGTGTGGCAGAGAGGAGGAGGCTGGTGCCCTTCCTATGGTGCTTGTTATAGCAGCCAGGTCAGGTTTACAATGAGGGTGACAAGAGCACACTGCCTTTGGGAGATGTGGGATGACAAGATGTCCAGTCCAATTACACATGTGCCATCAAAAGATCTGGGGCAGCCTCATGGCTGGTTCCTCTGCAGTCTGTTCAGCTTCTTGAACATAGAAGGATAAGAAGAAGCAACATCTGGCATTTGGATGGCTGGAAGCAGAAAGGACAGTGAAGGAAGAATATGGGATGTAGCCACATCTTACACCAGCAGCAATAGTGAGGCAATGGGACATCCATACACTCATATCTGCATCACAGCTATGTTACTAGACAAGCATATAGCAAGATTCTGAACTACAGTATACAATCATGAAACACCAAAGAAGGAACCCCAGACCCAGGTAGATGTTCTTATTGTGTTGTGCCTCTTAATGCAAAATGGCATTCTCTTTTCCTCTGTACATATACTACACATACCACTCAATATATGATATGGATTTATCTGTATATATGCATATTTATGTTTGACACAAGAGTCTCATTTAGTTGTCAGGACATTATTTATGCCTGAGCAAATATGATCCAAGATTTTAGCATTCTGCTTAGGGGATGAAGCTGTGTGCTCTACATAGGTAAGCTGTTGGAATGTTCCTCTTGGTCTTTTGTGCCAAGGTAATTTGTGTGTTGTTCAATCAGATATACGGTTTTATGTTATTATATTCCCCTGAATGATGTATATGCTGGAGTTCGCATACCTCCCATTGCCAATGCACAAGGAAAACATTTAAAATAGTTCAAACATAAAGAATCTGAAAAAAAAATTCCTCATTACCTAGATTTCTACAAGTATGGATTAAACGCAAACCGATCAGCAATACATTGGTTTTATGCAACCTTCTACCCTATGCATTCTCACACTTTTGCCTAAACAATACCGGCTACAGAATGTAAGAATAAAATAGAATCTCTTTTGTCACAGGTAATTGCCTCTTGTGCAGGAGAAAGGCAGTTTCCTCCTCCTTGTTGCAAATGAGAATGGTGAAGTCATTGCAACCCAGGTAAAACTAGCACCACAGGATCAACCTTGTCTTAGAAAACATATTTGGTCCAAAAGGAAACATATTTGCATGTACTGCTGTGACGCTTAAGAGATGATGTGCAATGACAACAGAGATGACCATAAATGGGACTAAAATAATTCCCCAACAGAGTAGAAAAAGCACATTTGGGGGTGGGGGTTGATGGCACAATATTCATTAACTAAAAAGCGATAAGCCCTTAGCCCCTTCCCTTTCACATTTTGAAAGTTTTGCAATGTTCTACTCATAAAGGTACTACTGTCCAAGCACATATGAAGTGTTCCTCAAAAACAGCCTAGAAGAAAGTAGAATAAAATGCACCTCTGAAATATTTGCAAAACAAAATTGGGCACTGGTGCCATTGTGTTGGGGTCACTACGATCCCAGAAACTCTGTTGCTGTTGGCATTCCTGAAAAAAAAAAGATTAAAAGCAGCAAAATGATTGGTTTCATTATTTTGGAAGTAATATTCATATCACATATTAAACCCACGTTTTCAAGTTTTATTTATAGTAAGGCTATCTCACTTACAGTGCCTTTTTTTAGTTTGCAGTTTTTATTTTAATGCCCATTTTAAAAACATGGGTGCTTTCAAAAATGCAGTAGAACTAAGTCAAATGGAATGCCTTTTATTTCCTATGATATTAGCAGGCTATTGAGTATATCCAACCTATATTTAGTACTCTTAACTTCTTCCACCAAAGTTACGGAAACCCATTTTCTCCCATTATAAGACATAAATGTGTTTACATTCACTGGCCAGAGTCAATCTTGAATTAACAGTTTATTGCAAAAACATATCCGAAATATTTTTTACCATAAACTGTGTTTGTACAGTATTTTGTCATATTATGCTTCTACCTCCCTCCACAAAGCTCTTTAATTTGTGAGCAAGATAACTGTGCAATGTTGTACACTGAAATATTACAGATGTAAAAACCAATAAAAACAAAGAAAGGAATGCATGCACACAATCCAACGATCAATTTTTTGCTGCCACCAGATTCTCCTACTTGCATTGCTGTTTGCTCATGCAGAATAATGCATACTTATAGAGAGTCATTTAAAACCGCCACTTTTCTGTCCTCCATGGAGTGACCTCTGTCAAATATATGCACTTCACTGCTTTTGGTTAGACTGGGGGATAAGACAGATTGTTGGTCAAATCTGCTTTCTCCTCCTCTTGCACTTGTGGCAGAGGATATGCAGCAAGAATTAAGCTCTCAGTTCCACCTCTCATTCTACATGCTACTACAGTCATAAATTAACCTAGCTGTTCCAAGAATCCAGTGAAAGCATCAGCCAAATGACTAGCAATTAAACTGCCCCTTTTGTTTTTCTTTATTTTCAGTAAGGTTCTGGGTCAATCTTTGCAGGCTTATAGTCTTTCTTCACCACTTCCGCTGCTGTGTATCATAGACAACAATGCCTGTTCCATTACGGCTGCAATAATTAAAATTATTGCCCATCAGCTGCTTTTGCCTGGTTTGCCATTACATCCAAGAGGTTCCCACCCATATTCAGTTAGCCACCAATGATATTTCTGCTAAGAATACCGACAAATTTATATTTACACAAAAAAACCCAGGTCCCCTTTGTCAGATTGCAAAAATCTCTCTCTTCAGAACTGGCCATTGTGGCTTTTTTTTCTATGCTCATTAATATTCAAGGGGAAGTGTCCCATTGTATATACTTAATATGGTAAAGCAGGAGAATAAATCATTGAAAAGCAACTTCTGGACAAGTTGCCTCCTTGGATACCCAAGCATAAGCACTTCTAGCAAAGCTAGTTTCAATATTTTAATACTTTTCAGGTCTTCCATCATGGGATTGCAACCAGTACAACTGATGTTGCATCACTGTTTGCAGTCCCAAAAAATAGATGTCATGGAGAGGGGAGAAACAGTCACAGTCTGGCGTTTGGTAAATCTTTGCACAGTGCTAATCGCAGCCTTGCTCAATCAATTGAAGGAGACAGATGACAGCATGTACAGAGCCCTTTTATTAAAAGCTTAAAAGGCTACCAGTCAGCTGTCTTGGAGGTACCAAAGGTAGGTGGGAGAGAAAGGCTAAATAACAAAAGTGGGACTTTTCCCACTTTTAAAAAAATTCATAGTGAAAAGTATAGGCCATAAAACCGAAGTAGAAAAGCCATTAAGAAAAGTAGGAAATTTTCGGTGAAGAGAGAAAGTGATCAAAAATTGGAAGGCAGGGAAGCAATAGAAAAGGTAAGGCTTACAAGGTAGAGGAGGGACGCGGTGGCTCAGTGGTTAAGACGCTGAGCTTGTTGATCAGAAAGGTCGACAGTTCAAATCCCTAGTGTTGCGTAACAGAGTGAGCTCCCATTACTTGTCGCAGCTTCTGCCAACCTAGCAGTTTGAAAGCATGTAAAAATGCAAGTAGAAAAATAGGGACCCTCTTTGGTCGGAAGATAACAGTGTTCTGTGTGCCTTTGGTGTTTAGTCATGCCGGCTACATGACCACAGAGACGTCTTCAGATAGCGCTGCTCTTCGGCTTTGAAACAGAGATAAGCACCACCCCCTAGAGTTGGGAACTCTAGGGGAACCTTTACCTATAAGTAGAGGGATTCCTTGGTAGGTGAGTAATGCTTGTACACAGTGTAATCATGGTTCACTCACTTTTAGAAAATAAATATAAGGAAACATGTTTCTAAAACAAACATCAATTGCTGTCCTCTGGCATGATGAACTAATATCCCATTCAATTTGGTCTTGTGTCCAGATCCAGGGCCCCAAATCTGTTAAGGGCACCATTTCCTGCCTGTATTAACAACCCTAGAAAGAATTTTGCTTGGTGCCACATTTACTTATTCTCTACTGCTTTAATCATTTCTTAAAGGTTTTTATGTTTTATGATGTACACTGTCCAGGGTCACTAGTTGAGATGGATGGCAACAGAAATCAAGTAAAAAAATATTATTAAAAAATTAAAAACTATCCCCTTTAGTTTTTAGTCATGCTCTTGAGGTCCATTCATTTGGAGGGAACTAGGTTAGGGATGGCTGTCTTAAGGCTGCACTGTCTACTGAACAATACTATATTTGAAACAGAATAGGTCAATTAATGTATTGACAAATATGCATTTGGCACAAGTACATAGTTGATGCAATTTACACCAAAATATAACCATTTAATTTTCTTTTCATAAATTGGGCTTCATTGCAAAACTCCTCATGTTGTCCTATGTCACTTTGCACCAAATCAGGTATTACCCATTAGATATTTTTTTCATTCTCATGAGAGCATAGTTGTTCTCATAAGATACTACACATTCTTCCTTTTTGTGATGGCTTCTTTTCTGTTTGACCCCCTACACTGGATTTTATGAACATTTAAGGCTAACAGCCTCTTAAGACAGTTGCAATAATACTAATAATTATTTAGAAGAGATGTAAGATTACAACTGTACTGAGCAAGAACCAGAGCAGTAAGTTTGTTCCCACTTGCAAACCTATTCTGCGAGATTTGGACCTCAGGCTGTTCCATTTTTCTACTTATTAGCTCCTGTGAGGTGTAAGGCTTGAATGAAAATGGTCCTCTTCCCCTTTGGCCCTCAAAGGTCATCTGCTTGCAGCCACCCACTTTGGCCTGTTCTGCTGACAGAGTTGAAAAGGAGATCCGGGAGGAAAAAGAGAATTGACAGATGGGAAATTTGCTTCTTTTATGCACCTGCTGAGTCACTAGCAAGAGAGGGGAAATCTGTCAGAAGGGCAGGTTCTTCATCAGGAAGATGGCAGGGTGAAAGGTTAGCCCTCTTTCCTTTCCACACAAATCAAGGTTTCCCTAACTCAGAATAAATAAAATAAAAATCATCTAGCCAGAAAGTAACAAAATCAAAAGCTGTCAGGCATTCCACCTTTGGCCATTTCAGACTGATTTTGCTTCTCACCAAAAGTTGGCCAAGCCATACAGCTCAACAGCAGCAACCATCTACTTGCCTTATCCGCAGGTTGTGTCAAACATCTTCTGTGATTCCCTCCCAGTATTACAGGCTTCATCAGAGGTTTTTCCCTTATGAATTGCAGTGCTGAATCAGCAGGAATGCAAACTTTGAGAGTTCAGTGTAATTTGTTTGTATTAGGAACAGTTTCCCCACCACCACCTCTTTCATACCCAGCTGCTCTCAACACACTGTCCTCCATTAGAAAGCATACAAGAAAAAAAAAAGCATTAAAAAAAATTGTGATGTCAGAATACGAAAGCCAATCTTTTGTTCCTTTGTCCCAAAGGATGCAGAATGAGATGCAGAAACTACAAGCAGAGGCGTTGTGCTGTGATTTCACAACACCTCTTTCACCACTATCCCCCACTCTTCTTGTGGATGTTGCTGCTTCTGGATCATTTGCAGGTGAAAATGGAATTAGGTGGGCAACATTTGAGAAGTCTTGGTAGTTTCACTGAAAACTTTCCATATAATTCCAAAAGCTTTCAGGGAATCTCCCATTAACCTTTTTAAAGTGCCCCCAAAACAATAAAATAAAAAATACCCTATCTATATTATTTGTATTTAAGTGTGTCACTTTAGTTATTATATTTACATTTAATTAGAGTATTTGTCTAGAGTCCATCTATGCCTTTGTCCTGGTCCTGACAATGATTTGGATCTAGATACACCATCCAGAGGCCAAGTAACACCACTGATGTAAACACAAATATAGATGAGGCAGCCATGCTTCAGTGCCCAGCTGACTACTCCAATCGCTGGAATGCTTTGCACTTCCACCATAGGATAGTTGTTTCTACTTCTTTCTCTTCCATGGAGGGGAGGAAGAAAAGAGATACTGTAGAAGAAGACCATGTGAGTGCAAGGCCACCTGTTGGCTGAGGGACTTCCTCAGCTGCTTTGACAGTGAAGCTCAAGGCACCAGGCTCTGCGGCACATTCCAGATGGGGGCTTCTCTGAGGAAGAGATTTGGGTCAAGCTGATTGTGAGTATGGTAAAAGGACTCTGCCCACATTCCAGATGTGCGTGTATAAAAGGCATATAAACAAAAGGTAGATATCCCTATGACTATCATTAACTGTTGCACCTTACAATTCTTGACGAATGTATCTTGTCTTTTTATGTACACTGAGAGCACAGGAACCAAAGACAAATTCCTTGGGTGTCCAATCACACTTGGCCCATAAAGAATTATATTTTATTCTATTCTAAGCATAGGAAACACAATCTGGTGGTTTTTTTTAAAAAAAGTATCTTCTGCCAATGTTACACTTGTTGTGCCCCACGCCTCATATTCACGTTTCCTCCATTTGCTTTTTCCTGTCAGTCCCCCCACCCAACAAAACAAAACAAAGCTATAAAGCCCCATTAATCCAACATTCACAGTCAAGATTCTGAATTTATGCAAGCAGAGAAATTCAAAGATATGGATCCCAGAGCAGCCATAGCTCAGAAGTAGACGGAGCCCATTGGAGGCACCCAGACACTGTAGTACAAGCGGGGCAGAGTTAGGATTGCCAAGGGAGCCATCTCCTTGAATTGTCTGACATGCCTCTGATTAAAGCCTCAATCTTTTGCAGCAGCTACAGAGGCTGAGTGTCTGTCTCAATAACCTCTGCCATTGGACTAACAAAGCCTGCAAGGTATCATCACACTCCCACCTCTCGGTCCCCTCCTTGCTGTGAAGCTAGGCAAGCAAATGGCTATAGAAACTACAGGTGTGCGCCCTGCTCGCCGGTGTCTGCTGATCCCAGTTGTGTGGCAAGGAATCTTAGCAAGCCGAATAGTGTGAATGTGCTCTGTGGCGCGGCAGGCACACAACACTCAGATCGTTACATCATTTTATGGTCTTTTCACAAATAACAATAAAGGTGATTTTGCATTTCATACATCGGCAATGCAAATGCAAAACATACATTGGCTGGAATTGCATTTGGTTCTGAAAGGCCCTTTTTCTTTTTTCCCAACTCATTTTAACAACTTTCACCTGTGTTCACTAATAATTCAAGAGGGACTTAAAACATTTTTCACATCATATAAGAAAGCAGCATCTTTATGCCAGCATACGCGGGACTGATTATGAACTTTTTATGTTATAGTCAAATCACAAAAGATGATTTCAGTCATCAGTCCAGGCAAACAATTCACTCGTTTATTCTAATTTTAGTTTAGCCTGATTGTGAATGTACAAATTTACTATGTAAAATGGTCCCGTTGTTTCTCTCTAAGTGATGAAAGTCCTGCAATTGTATTTTAAGGTTTATTTTTTTGTGGGGTGGTGGTGGTGGCAGAATTCAGGTAGCTTCTGATAAGATTAAATTCCTATCTATTTACAGATGTTTAAAAAAGAATCTTGGGAGCAAAATTCCCAGAATCTCACTGTGGCCAAAGATATTTCATGTGCCCAAATTCATTCCCCCCAAATTCAAAACTCAGGACTAATTTTTGAATCTTCCAGTAGCTTAACAGGGCTGCTTTCCAAAGGTAAAATAAAGAGCCCTCAAATGATCAAGAAATATTAATGTGCTTTCATTAATGTTTCTGACGTAATGCTCGCTCTATTCTAGCTCATTTTACATTCAAGTATATGAAAGAAAAAAGATAGAGACTGGTGATACTTAAACTGGAAGAGAGATGTATGATTAGTTTTAAGAGGTGATAAAATTTTATGAATTTTGAAGAGGATGCCCTGTTAAACATACTTCTTTGAAGAGTCTGTGGTTAGTGAATGGATAGTTCCAATTAGATGTAGTTATGTTTAATTTACTTTTATTGTTTTAGTTTGTTGGAGTCAGAGTTTTGCAAAGCAGAAAAAAATAATTCTAAATAAATCAGAACAAAGATAACATGAGCAGAGATAGCATGGTTTTTATTACCAAATCTACTCATTCGAGGTTCATTGCTGCGCTACATATTGGAACTTCACCTCAGAATAAAACTTTGAGCTGGAATGGACAGGAGTCAAGTCATGGGCAGCGTTACAGCAATCACTATTTTGCAATTTATATTTAAAAATAACAATAATCTATTCACATTCAAATAGTTCCTGACTTCTGATCACAAAAAGGACCGGAAAAATCATTATTAAATAGTACGGAAAATTAAACAGGTAATCTCATGTAAAATCACACCTGATTTTACAATCTTTTTTTTGTTGTTGTGGCTGTTGCTGTGGTTGTTAAGCGAATTGCCATGTTCATTAGGCAGGAGACATCACCGGACCATGACTTGCAACCTGGCTTTTCCTGCCAGTTTCCACAATGACTTTGCTTGTTGGAAGCCAGCTGGAAAGGCTGCAAGTGGCAAATATGTGACTGCGGAATACTGCAATTGTTATAAATGCACAAGGTTGTCAAGCATCCCAATGAAGGTCATGTGACTGTGGAGATGCTGCAACAGGCATAATGTAAGAACCATTCATAAATCACTCTTTTTCAGCAATGCTGTAACTTTGAGCAGTCACTCAGTGAATGGTCTTAAGTGAGGAGTACCCGTAATGATTTCTTCAAGTTGTCAAAACATTGTCTTGAGATTTTTTTTAAAAACACCTTTGGTAAAATATTCATCTTAATAGCAGAAATTCTACCCAATAGTGATAAATGCAATTTATCCAATCTTTGTAAATCCTGTTTAATATCCCCCCAAAGAGAGAGTTATTTTGAAACAGTTTTATATTTGTATTTGTCAACATGACATCTTTTTCTCAACCCTAAAACCCAACTTTTTATTCACTATATCGTTATCCTGAGAAGACATATTCTTGGTCAGCATTGTTGTTTTCTGTTTATCTATTTGGAAACCTGCCAATGCCCCAAACTCATTCAATTTCCTCATCAAGTATTCTATATTATTTTTTGGATCCTGTAAAATTATAACCAGATCGTCAGCGAAGGCATAATCTTGACATTTTTACTGACAACTCTGCAAAGAAGGTCAACGTCATCATGTCTACATTACAAACGTCCTGCATTTATCAACTATCTCACATTTTCCTGAGAGGCTTGTGAAGCCACTATGGTTTATAAACCACAATTTGTTTCTGTGTAAGATTCATATACTATCTCATCCCAGAGCTCTGAAAATTTTACAAAATCAAAACACAGGGAATAATAAAATAAAAAGTAAAACAATAAGAAATAATAATGTTACGGATCTTCCATCTTGCTGTTTAATCACCAAAGATTTTCAGGAAAAAACAGATTTAACTATTCTCTGGAAAATCGTAAGAGTTGGGCCATTTGTGTCTGGGAGGATAACCTGTTCTAAACCGGGGGGGGGGGGGGGGATAATCACTGAGAATCGCGGCTTCCATGCTGCCTCCCCACTATAAACACTGGCATTCCTCTAGGAAGGAAGGATAAAATTTAGTTATAATACCCAGACTCTGAGCTCTGATACCCAGACATCTTTATAGATAATACCTATAAAGTATCATATATATATAAGGTATATATATATATACCTTAACTTTATGGCATTGCATTAAAGAAAGAAAAGCAACTAAGGCATGTTTCACAAAGCAAAGTCATAACGAACAGTTGATTAGCATGATGCTTGAATCTCTAATCCACTCTTTCTCAACTCTGGCAACTTTAAGACATGTGGACTTCATGCTGGCTAGGGAATTCTTGGAATTGAAGTTCACACGTCTTAAGGTGCCAAGGTTGAGAAATACCTATCTAGCCATTTGGTCCCTAGAAGACAGATGATACAATTGGTTTGTACTGATTTGTCCTGCCATTCTAGCTCTGAAACTAGGATTTCCAACCATTGCTTTTCACCTCTCAGGAATTCCATATCCCTTTGCTATGATGACATCAGACAGATGAAAAAAAATTGAATTAACCAGAGCTATGAACTTTCTTTCTCCATTGTCTGGGCACTGCACTTTTACCATTATCTATCCATACATATATTTAAATTTATTAGTTAACATGTTCAGAAGAGTTCATTCGCACCAGGTAGTCATGAATCTTAAATCCCAGTCTTATAAGCATTACATTTAATGATTGATCAATTGGGATAAATGAATCATTAACCTCCCCCCCCCCCCAAAAAAAAAAGCAGAAGGGTGTGTAACTCAAAAGGACCAGCATATTCAGACGCATGAATAAATGAAAGAACGAAGAGGATAGAACAGTTTTTCAAACTGCATGTGATTTCTTGAAGCTGGGAGATTGCTGGAAAGGAAGGGTTAAGTTAAATGTTGGTTTAACAAAATCTCCATCTGTGAAGCTTTTGGTTCTCAAGAGGCAGTGGAGAACCCTTCCATCACAAGCTGGGCAAGCATCTGTGATTGATATCACAAGAGATAGGTTAGAAGATGGTGTCTTCCTTCCTAGTGATTTTAAATTCAGATCACTTCTGCTTCCCTCCCTGCATCTCAGGAAAGTAAATCCTTAGTCCCCATCCATGACACATGAAAGGAGGGGCTACTGGAGCCAAAGCCCTCCACCTCCCCACCTCCTGCTCCTGGCACCCCTGTGTCTGTTTCGCAAGGGGGGGCACCTGCTCCGTCAGCCCCTGTAATTTCATTTGCGCTTGTCCCTTCCCATTAGCACAGCTGTCTGCCACTAGAGAAGGGAAAATTGATGCTAAACGGGATATCAATTTATCATGGAGTCTGTCACTCGCCACGCAGCTCTGCCAGGAGAGCAATGGGACACTGCTGCGCCAGCCAAGCAGCACCTGTAATTAACAGCCTGCCAGCATTTCCCTCTTCTAATGTGCAGGAAGACCCTCCAGATAAAGTGTTGGAAAATCCAAATAAATAGGGTGCTTGCTAAAGGTTATCATTGATGCTTATCAGCTAAATCGGATATGGACCTGTTGTAGAAGCCTAATAATAAGGATGGCAAGTCAGTAAAAAGCACAGGTCACAGAAGCGGTGGCTGGCCTGCACCACAACTATTTCTCCTGCGCTTCCTGCAACCCTTCCCTATGTCCTCCTCCATGGTGCTAACTAGTCACAGCAGGTGGCAGCACATAGCTGAATTAGTCCAATCTTCATACAGCTATGCAGAGCCAGGCCTGGTAAGACGTTTGAATGGAAGACAATCTGGACATGCCAGATCTCAACTGGGAAGCCAACAAACCAAATAAAGCAATGGCAAACCTCTTTGATACAATTGCCCCCAAAACTACATGGATAAACTACATGGATGGTATGTCCCTATAAAAAAACAGATTAAACATTTTATCTTTAATGCCACCCAGCATTCAATTCTTCCTGCCTTAGTAGTAGATGTCCCCCATTCCCTACCTCCCAAAAAATAATAATAATAATTTTTCAAAGAGTGCAGGATAGATTCATATTTCCTACATATGAAATACTATAAGAGTGCTTATTCTGTCAGGAGACAGATTAGTTTAGCAAGAGCCAAGCAGAGTTCCATGCAATGGTTCTGTTCTGATGCAGATTTAATTATGATAAAATTTGCAAGTGGTCAGCTGTATAATTTTTAATATTAGAAGTTGCAAACTGAGCAGAATAACAGCCAGGAAAAAAAATAACAACACTTAGCCCACTGTTCAATCTTAAAATATGCCCATATGGGAGCATCTTCATACTATTATTTAATACTTCAAATTAAGAGAAATATAAATTACAGAAAGTTTGTTTTCTTCACACCTCCTCTCCTTTTTGGTTTAATTTTCAGCATTGTCAAACATGAGTGACAATGAAGCAGGGAATTTAGAAGCAATGAACAGAGAGACATCTGCCAGCTTTAGATGTTCAGATGTCGGCACGCTTTCATCTTGGCACAGATCTGGAGCAGCTAGTTTTGCATTTCCGTTGCTCTGGCCCTTGTTCTCTCCTTGCAACCTCTAGGGCTGGTACAGAGTGTTCATAAAATTCACATACTCAGTGGTGCATATCAGTTGGCTTTGACCAAAAGACATGAAAAAGTTGGAAATTGGGAACTCGGATCTGGAGCCAAGGCTAATAATAGCTTTGATTATTACTTGATTCTTATTCCACCTTTTAAAATATATAACTTAAGGCTAGAAGTCAGAATAACAGAGTTGGAAGGGACCTTGGGAGTCTTCTAGTCCAACCTCCTGCTCAAGCAGGAGGCCCTGTGCCATTCCAGACAAGTGGCTCTCCAGTCTCTTCTTAAAAGCCTCCAGTGAAGGTGCACCCACAACCTCTGAAGGCAAGACGTTCCAATGGTTAATCATCTCACTGTTAGGAAATTTCTCCGTAGTTCTAGGTTGCTTCTCTCCTTGATTAGTTTCCATTCATCTTTTCTTGTCTTGCCTTCATGCCTGCTTTGGAGAATAGGTTTATTCAGCTTCTCTGTGGCAGCCCTTCAGGTGGTAGTGAACCTTGCCTAATACTCCTATTTCCCCCTGCCAAAAAAACCAACCCTGTGAGGTGAGGTGAGGTGACCTAAGTGAGAGTGACTGGCCCAAAGTCACTCAGCCAGCTGTCATGTTAAGGGAGGTCCAGATCAGAAGTGGGTTGCTCCTGGTTTTACTACCAGTTTGCTTCACTTGTGCAGTTCAATGTAAATTGTTCTTCGCGCATGCACAGAACAGTTCAGTGAACTCTGCATGCGCTCACACTACTAAACAACATGCCGGCAATGGTAGCAGCAACCAGGGAACTGGTTCGGGAGCCTGACCAGCCTGGGTCACTGTCGGTTCTGCGATCCAGGCCAAAATACCACTCAGTTCGGCAAACCGGGCCGAATCAGGAGCAACCCACCTCTGGTCCAGATCTTAGTTTCTCCTGGTTTCTAGGCCAACATCTTCACCACTATACCATACTGGCTTTCTTTACAACAAAATGGCTTTACTTTACAAGAGACATTGCATTAATGGCAAGTTTAAGGCGGCCAGATTGACATTTCAAAAAAGATGTGGTACAGCTGCTTTCTTTACGGGTAGCCATTTAGCCATTTATTTAGGGACTGTTCAAAGTTAGAGCAGCACTGAAAAAAAGTGACTTATCACTTTGTCTCACATCTACAAGTGTTGTAGCATCCCCACAGTCAGTGATCAAAGTTCAGACACTTGGCAACCGACATGTATTTACACTGTTTGCAGCATCCTGGGGTCATGTGATCGCCATTTGTGACCTTCCCAGCTGGCGTCTGACAACCCAAGTCAATGGAGGAAACTGGATTTGCTTAACTACCATGAAATTCATTTAACAACAGCAGTGAATCACTTAACTGTGGCAAGAAAGGTAATAAAATTGGGCACGACTCACTAAACAACCTTGCTAGGAATGGAAACTCTGGTCTTAGTTGTGGTCATACCTCAAGGACTACCTGTATTTAAATTAGTGTTTTTTTCAAACTTGGCAACTTTAAGAGGTATGGACTTGGTGGCTAGGGAATTCTGGGAATTGAAGTTCACACCACTTAAAGTTTCCAAATTTTAAAAACTCTGTTTTAACGGAATGCTTTAGCTTACAATATTTGAAAATTAAAGAGTTCTGGGCATTAAATTCTAACAAGTGGCCCTGACTTGAAATATGGGGTCTCCCCTTCTGCTAAGGACGTTTGGAAATAAGGGAGAGGTGTTAAGTGTAGTCCACTGACAAAGGCCCAAGAAGTGGAGGGTTACTGGCATTTTTCTAGGCTTAAGACATATCAGGGCTAAAATATGAGGAAGGTGTCAGTTATTGGAGAAAGAAATAGAGGAAAAGATTATTTTCTCCTCTGTCCAGATCTGGTTCATCCCTCTGTTTCTCCCCCTCTCTCCCTCCCTCCCTGTCCTGGCCAGCCATTGGCCTCCTCCATGCACTTTTCTCCGAGCAGTTAGGTTGTAACTCATGGGGCTGACACCAACCTGTGAGTAACGAGCTGGGAGCCCGAGTCACAAGGGTGAGTTACAGCTTCTGCCTGCGTACAGGGGGACATCAATTGCGGATGATGCACGGATAGAAATGTAACCATAAACGCTGCAGGGAAGGAACTGCGGGGCAGGAAATAAATCGTGGGCAGGCAAGAGTAACGAAAGGGGGGACTCCCGACACAACCTGCTCTTCCTCCTGCCACATCCCAGCAGTGGGTGCCTTGCACGGGGCAGAGGTTGAAGAAACTCTGACTTCCGAAATAATATTCTCAGAGAATGCCTTTGATCAGACATCTTTCAACTTCACAGATTCTGAGAGAGAGAGAGAGAGAAAGAGAAAGAGAAGGAGGGAGAGAGGGAGGGATAATGTGCTACTTTTCCACAGAAGAATATGCATACATGCCTATAAATCACGATAGAGGAAAAGATCCTTCTCTGTCCACAAAGCCCACCCTGGTCATAATTAAGAGAGTAAAAGGATCAGCCAGACAAAACGGAACACGGGGTGGCCAATGGAGCAAAACTAAGGATCATTAGATTTTAATGAGCAAAGACTGACAAATAAGGAATATGGGTATCTATGCACATTTATTTACAGAAATATAAAAGGATATAGACCATAGGATAAAATATGTTTATGCCAGCATCCCACCCCACCCCACTCCAAGAATATATGATTATAACTCTAATAATCTACCACTAGCAAGAGCACCAGCTTTGCTGACAGAAATAGTGGGACTTGTGGTCCTCCCTCATCTGTAAAATGCCTAGTTGGGCTGTTAATTAGTTGTTCTCTAGGAAAATTAAAAAGTGAGGCAAAAATACACTGTTTCCATTGACTGGGAGCATTAAATGAATTCGGTATCATTAGGCAAAGTAGTCTTCTCTTAATGGCCACTCTTGGGACCAAACACTGTCACTATGTGATGCAGTTGTTAAGTGAGACATACATGACTACAACTTGTGATTTTACTGCCAGACTAATTCTCCTTTCACTCTACTTGTCAGAAGCTGGCTGTGAAGTCCGTAAATGGCCATCACATAATGGCCACAGGACCTAGCAACTATTGTAAACGCCTGCCAGTTGCAAGGTACATAATCATATGTCAATCATATGATGAGCATGTTATGACGGTCTTATGTACAAGAACTAGTCATGAAATTAAATTTTCAGCACTGTCAGCTTCAAACATTTGCTAAAGAGGGCAGTCTTTAAGTGAGGACTAATGCATATATCATGGATGATTAAAATATAATTACTGTTATTGGTACTTATTCAGACTGGGTTGGATAAATTCAGTTCCCAAACTGCTATTTTCAAGAATTCCCACAAACAATCCAATCATTCCACAACAATTTGTGGTAGCAAATTTGCAATATGAAACTAGACCTCTCACTTGATGGGTGTTGTGTCCCTATCTCTGCTGCTATAAAGAAAAAATGGCTTCTCAGCTCAACACTGTATAAAATCATTAGCCATTTCTATTTCTCCTTTTTTAAGGTTGAGATCTCTGTCTCAAGGGAAACAGGAGATTTTTATGTATAGGAACTAAGAGAGCACTTGTTTCCGAAGAATTTCTATAATTTACATCAAGAGTGAGCAACCTACGACCCCTAACAGTATAAGAAAACTACAGGAGTAAGCATTAGGTTTAATTCACTTGAAAACCAAAGAAAAATCCTTCTCTTCACCTGTGGAAAAAAATGGCACACACACACACACACACCCTCTCCAATCTTGTCTCTGTGTGTGATGAAGCCCTGTCTATTCTGAATCAAAATGTTGAACTGTAGTCTCTGGATACCAAAAGATGTATATTAAGCAGAGCACATTTTAAGGATGAATTAAACTAAGGCCACAGCAGAAAGCTTGCTTACGATAGCTTAATTTTTTTTTTAAAGCCAGCACTTTCACTAGGAACACATAAAGGATTTGTGAGAACAAATCTTTATGTGATAATGTGGCCATTGTACCTCAGGGCCATTATGCAGGCAATTCAAAGGTTACTGATTACACCGATTCTGGATTGGGCTGTTCCCATTTTTGACGGAATTGTCCAAGGAGCAGCCACCTGCAAAGAAAAATCAGCATGATCAACATAAAGAACCTTCTTACACTTCCTATGAGAGTTATATTTTTCTGGAACAGTATACTGTAAAAAGCAGTGGTACCAGCCGATAGGAAGGTGCTGGGAGGGGGAAAAAGGCCCTTTGCCATTTGAGGGATTAAAAAGATCTTCACATTTCTTAATCAATTGCAACCGGAACTCTAGCTCCCACTGAGAGACACTTCTCTCTTTTCTCTCCCTCATTTGAAGAATTTGTGAACTGGACTTCCTAAATTCCCTTCAGATCCTTTCACCAAACTGGTTAATTATACATGTACAAGGACCTTAAGATGAGGAATATTCAAACATTTATTTTTAGTCAGCTTTTCTTTTAATGGCTACAAGACCTGAATTCTGATATATTTTTTGGGTGGAATTCCCTCTCCTCAATAGCTTCCCATATATCCCTGTTTTCAGGACCAGACTAATACTCTCTCAAGCTTTCTTACATCTTAGTTGTATTGCTTTTGCATTCCTTGTGCTATTGTTTGCTGAAGCTGTTTTTATTCTAGTGCTTTTATCTGATTTAGATTCTATATTTATGTGCTATATTTATTATTTTTATACTTCATTTTTTATTTGCGAACTGCCCACATAATATTTTTACTTTATTTACAACATTTCTGTACTTGTGCGGATGTGATACCAACTGCTGTACAACAATTTGCTTTCATTTATATTTTTTGCAGTTTCAAGTAGTAAAAAGCTTTCTTTAGTCCGTCCCTTTACAAGCTGGTTATATTCTATAAAAAAAACTCCATAAAAATCATTGCATATAGAAAGTTAGATCGAGAGAGAAAAATATTAGCTTTCTCTCAGAAGTTTTTCCTCCTTTTGTGAGATAAATTCAGATACGCATATGTACCTGGAGAGAGAGAAACAATCTACATTTGAAATGGCTTAGGATTTTTTGCTTAGTTTGTAAACCAGATGACATATCTTCCTATCAAGGTTTTGTTCATTTGGACTTTCCCCTTTTTCCCAGTCCATGACATTTGTTATAATTACTTAAAACCTCTTATTGTAAAAATACTGTTATGCATTTGTGGTCCCAGAGCATTATCTACAAGCATCATTCCATCCTCACTTTTATGATAACATTTTCTTTTTCTTTTTGATTAGACAGAATCTACCTTTATGGTTGACTGGAAACCCCTTATAGACTTTTTCATGACACAGAAAAAATGCACGTAAGACTTGTGGTTTTGATGATTAAGGAAAAAAGGATAATAGGAAAAAAAGATCTGCTTTTGTAATCATAGTGCAAGAGATAACCTTGTAATCATACTTGTATTTGCTACAAGGAAAATCAGAAGCGTCTTATTTCTATTTCTTTTTACCCTTTCTTTCCGCACTTTCTTTTTTCCTTCTCTCTTTCTTTGTTCTCTTAATTCTGTATTAGTTTGTGCTAGTTTTTAATATTCTCTTTAAAATGTCTGATAACATTTATATAAAAACACAATAACATTTTATTTCTGACCCTGCTATGAATATCCTTAAATTTTGCTGTTTTGTTCAACTGCTTGCCTGTCATAGCTATGGTTCTTAACCACCATGATTTTGAATGATATTACGATCGATTAAAAATGAAGTTGCAGAATAGGGATAATGCCATTTAGGATACAAGACTTTCCGAAACTGATAGAGTCAAAAGACTGAACAAGGTTATGGGTGAAAGCAGACTTATCAATAAAAGAACACAGAACATCTGAAAGATGCTTACTTCCCTAATAAAAAGTCTTGGAACAAGCTCTGAACATCGCTTTCATGTGAACAATAGTTATACTTGCAGAAGACTATGAGGTCTATATGTCTATGGAGGTTCTCAGTCATCCAGGTCATAGTTGTCCCAAAAGTGCTTTTTCAAAAGGCAACTGGACTTTGCTTTTCCTTGAAGATGTTTCGCTTCTCATCCAAGAAACTACTTCTTCAGTTCATGAGAAGCGAGACGTCTTCAAGGAAAAGCAAAGTCCAGTTGCCTTTTGAAAAAGCACTTTTGGGACAACTATGACCTGGATGACTGAGAACCTCCATAGACATATAGGGCCAATCACTTTCAATCACCCAGCCAACGTCACAGGACTGTTGTTGTGGAGCAAAAGCAGAGAAGGAAGGAGTATTTTGCATGTTTTTGTCCTGAGCTACTTACAAAGCAATAAAGGCAAGATAGAAATCTAATAAAGAAATAAATAAAAATATTACGACAGAGCAGAGTGTGTATTTGTGAATACCAGAGAAATGTGTTGGTTCAAATTTAGTAGGTGTTAACTGCCCAATCTCTGGTTCAGTTAGGCACGTTTGCCCACCGTCTGAAAGTGCTGGTAACGGAATGGGCCAGGAATTGACTGTATTCTCCCAATGAAGCAGTATCATTTTTATGTAAATATGACATTTTCCCTGATGCTCTTGAATGTGCACAAAAAAAAAAAAAAGAAAATTTAATCGAGTCACATCATGTCTGCCGCAGGCCAAAGCCGCCTTTTCTCTGTCTCTGCTGCTGTGTTGTTTTAAAAGCTTGGCTAATAGACCCCATCCACCCCCATCAGCACAAAAGCATCTTGCAGACCATGCTCAAGTACAGCCTACGCTATCCAGAGCACAGTGAGACATTGATGTTGTCATATCAAAGAGTACTAAAGCAGGCTTCCGAGAATCAGATAATCCCTATTTCTTATATTTGGGGAGCATGGGGTGTCAGGAAGAGACAGCACTTTTGATGGGGGAACATTCTTTTTAGGGCAGTTCACTCACTTCCGGACCCCACCTGGAACTTAGCTCATGATCTGTGGCTATTCACAGCCCAGACAACCATGCTGACTAACAACTTTCTGCCTGCCACTCCATAAAAGGACCTCCTGGATGCAACCCCACTCTAAGCATCTCATTGACAATGTGACTGTCAGGAGAAAGGACAGGCAGCATGACAGAGTGACCAAGGCCATGTGTGTGACTGTTGGACTGTAAGCTTATTGTCAGGTAGTGAGGATTTAATAGCTGCCAGCTGATGAAAGGTTGTAAACTGTAATCTGTAAGCTGATGAAATGTAATGTAAGGCTAATGCAGAGGCTGATTCGTTGCAGCTATGGTATGACCCTTTTAAAACTCTGATGGGAGGTCCACACTAGTCTTTATATATAGGTAGCCAATAGAGGGAGTTTCTCTCTCTCTCTCTCTCATTGTGTATCTCATTTTCTCTCCTTGTGTCCGAGCTAAGTGATAAGGGAATTTATCTCCAGGAAATGTTTGTATGTTTCTGTATATAAACCACTGTTAATTGTCTGAAGGCTCTGTGTACTGTGTATTTGCTTCTGGGTCTATCTCATAATACTAGTCATGCTGCCAAAACTCTGACACTCATGATTCAAAAATGAACCTCCATATCAGACCTAAATGGTGACTCCAGTGAAGTAAGATCATGAAAAGCATCAATACAGTAAGGCTAAAGGACCGCAGTTTGGCTACAGCACTGGCTGAAGACTTAGAAGCCAAACTTGCTACCTACATCTTGCTGACAATATTGAGGACCACTGGGAACGTTTTAGAGGGATGGTACCTATCCATCTGCATTGAAGATGCTAGAGCCTTTTACCTGCAAGCAGCATGACTGATTTGATGAGAATGAGGAAGAGATACAGGCTTTATTTCTTGAAAAGCATTAACTTCACTGTGTCTATCAGGACTACATCATCATCAACTGCCAAGAAAAATGCCTTTAGTAATGCTTTCAGGACAGTCCAGAATAAACTGTATAAAATGTGTGATGCCTGGCTGAGTGCCAAGGCAGAAATACAAGGATACATTGGCAGAAACTACTTGAAATGATTATATGAAGCTGTTAACACCCTCTAAGGAACTCAATCTCTTGGAAGTTTCTCCTTCCAAATACAGATAGAACATCTCTCATTACAGAGAAAGCTGAGATCCTATAGAAGTGGGCTGAACATTTTGATGCCATCCTCAACTGACCATCATCTATTGATGAAGCAATAGAAAGGATTCCCCAGGTCGATATCGACAGCAGCATGGATGGCCGACCAATAGTAGCTGAAGTTATAAAAGCTACCAGTCAGCTATCCAGTGGCAAAGCCCCAGGGGCAGTCACCATGCCTGCAGAGATCTATAAAGTTGGTGGTCCTGTATTTAAAGAGAAACTCACTGAGTTATTCTAGTCTTTTGGAAGCAAAGATCCATTTCTCAGGAACTTCAAGATCCCTGCATCACACATCTTTACAAGAAAAAGGGCAATCAACCAGTATATGACAACCATCAAGGAATCTTATTGTTCTTCTTCACAGGAAAAACCCTTGCAAGAGTTCTGCTAAATCATCTGGCCACTCACCTGGATCCTGAGTTCTGCAAAGGTTATGGGATTACTGACATGATTTTTGCCATGAGCCAACTTCAGGAAAAGTGTCAAGAGAATTCTACACAACTTTTGTTGACCTCACGAAAGCTTCTGACACCATCAGCTGACAAGGCTTGTGAAGCATGAGAAAGTGGCAACTATAGCAAGATATCATCATGCCCTTTCCCTGGACGGAAATACCTTTCTTGCAGTCACTCCAATATTAACTATATTTATTTATTTTATTCATCAAATTAAGACACCATCTTTCTCACTATCCAAGTGACTTGGGTGATTTACAAACACAAATCATAAAACCATATATAGAGGCATGGTTAAAAACAAAGTGAAGAACAAAATAAGAATAGAGTTAAAAGACAATTAAAAGATGGAAGGAGTGTCTTCAAGCCACCAAACACCTCCAGGATCAGGTGCCACTTTTTGATCCGCACACTAAACATTACCTTGTTTAGGTCACTGCAATGCCTACATGGGGCTGCCCTTGAAGAACAATGAGAAGCTACAGTTGATCCAGAATACTGCAGCTCAAGTATTTATAGGTACACTTTCATTTCACCCGTGTGGCACCTCCATCTTGCAAGCTGCACTAGATAACCATTGATCTCTGGGTGAAATTCAAGATAGAACCTGTCATCTGGAAAACTCTTCATAGCTTAGGATCTGGATACCTGTGGAAATGCCTTTCTCCTATTGGTTCTACTCAATTGGTAAGATCTCGCAGAGTTAGCATGTTCTAAATCTACCTTTGGAGATGCAACTTCTCTGTTGCAGTACCTATCCTTTGGCATAGAATTCCTTCTAAAGATTGTATTGCTCCAAACCTATTGTTCTTTAAGAAACACTTGAAGACTTAGCTTTTTCAGCAGGCCTCGGGGCAGGGTAATTTGTTAGCCTGATCATGATATCTGACATAGGTGATTATTTGGGAGGATTGTTTTTCTTTTGTACTTGTTTTTAATTGTTGCTATTATATTGTTCTACATGCTCGGAGTTGCTACAGTAATTGAGATGACCTATACATTGATCAGATATACACCAATAAACAAACATATCAAGAGAGGAAAAACTCTACAGGATCTCAGAAATGTGAGATACGCCGGAGAGTTTCCTGAAAATGTCAAGTGCTTTCCTCCATTTTTATTGCTTACAAATGCAAAATGGTGTGTTAAATACATGGGCATCTTGGAAATGACTGGGGTAAGGACAAGTGGCTGAACTGGATGTTCAGATGTTGGTAGGAGGCAAAATTTTGTTTCTTGGTCTCTGAGCTCTTCTAACAGTAAACGAACCAAAAATGAATCACAAACCATGTTTTAATTTGCTTAATTTAGCTCGGCTGCAGAATCCAGCTTTTCTTGCTGCAGAACTTAAAACAAAAAATAAATAGAAATGGTCCTATTTGCAACAACTTTTCTGTTCTGCAATCCAAAATGCATTGGTTGTGATCACCCAACACACTTAATGGAATATTTCTAGTTAGTGCTTTTCCATGGATAGAAGATATCAGTTCAGCCCAAACTGACCCCCATTCGCTGTGATTTTTGAAGGAGAATTGGAGATTTAATCTTCTCTTCCAGCTATTAAGAAGGTCCTGGTAAAGTTTCCTATCTCGCAAAACAGGACTGTTCTATAAATTCACTCTCAATCATTTTACTTTCATCCTATATTGGGCACTTGGGGGGAGGCATAAGGCATGGGAAGATAGGATATGATGATGGTAAGTAAGCATTAAAGATGGCCACTCCCTGTTTGACTAGGGCACCTGTGGTTGTGCATGGGAGTTTATATTGACTGTCCATTTGGACATAGTGGCAGACTGTATCAAAGAGTCACGTGAACACATATATAATTATATAATTTACACATGATTGTTATCGAACAGGGAGTTTATGGATACAGTCTCAAAACAGGGGAGGGGAACAGGGTCAGCAGCAGCATTCAAATATCTATCCCAATGAAGCAGCATCTTTCGATAGATACACCAAAGTCTCAATGGACCAATTCTGTTGAACTTCACTTGGAGGGCAATATTCCCATAATTATTTCAAAATATGGATTCTTCTCATTTTTTTCTAACAAAAGACTTATAAATCCCACAATTGCTAACAACTGGTACAAGAATCTTGGAAAGGCAAAGGTTTAAAGACAGAGCTATTATGGGCACATTCAAGCTGCCAAGACAATGTCTCGAAGTTAGAAAGAGTCTTTTTTCACTTTTTTCTCTTTTGAATCACTTCCTCCCCTTTTTGTTATCTTGTATTCTATTTTCTGTGGAAATTTAATAAACTCTTGTGTGTGTGTGTGTGTGTGTGTGTGTGTGTGTGTGAGAGAGAGAGAGAGAGAGAGAGAGAGAGAGAGAGAGAGAGAGAGAGAGAGAGAGAGAGAGAGAGAGAGAGAGAGAGAGAGGGAGAGGGAGAACAGCCTCAAATCATTGCCTAAAAGCGCTGGCCATTTAATTTTCCACAGTAAGCTAGAAAACATTAAAATGAATTCTCACCAAAAATCAATACAAACTCCAATATGCATGAAAATAAAAAGAAAAGAAAAAACAAGCAGGAATCATGCAGTCTTCAGGAGATTTAGGAACTCACTCTGCACAAACAGCTTAACTGCAGATGTGTGGAAGATCTTGAACTTTAAATGCAAGCACTTGACCCTAGTTTTGCATTCAACATTTGCCACTCAGACTAGCGGATGACAAAAACATCTTAATATCTAGAGGTTCCAAGTTTCTTCCCTATCTTTACCTGTCTCTAGGCAGAAACTAGCTATGATGCAGAAATAAAATCATAGGGATGTGGTCTCAGCGAAGAAAAAATACATCTTCCCTTTATTTATTTAATGGTTTCTATCCCAAAATTTCACATTTAACCAAGAGTCAGCACTGTTACTGATCTCAGGTTTTTACAGACTTTCATGATAGAACAAGATGGGCAGAAGGATAGTTGCAGCAGAAATGTTAGGAAATATAGGAATTATAGTTGGTCTAAATTAAATGATGGATTCCTATGATAAAGAACAGAAGTCAGTATCACATCATGGTAGTCAGAATCTGTATTTTACTCATTCTATATTTATACATGAAATGAATTACTATACCACGGGACTGTTCAAAGAGAAGACCCCAGCCTAGACCTAACTAATTGGCTCCACAGAAACCCAAGAATGGGGAGATGACTGAATGGGTGTCAAACTCAAATTTAAAGGGTGCTTAAATCTGGCCTGTGGGTCTGGGCTGGAAATAGCAGAGGACAGATCTGGGGGTACACCGTTTTGGCCGTTAAGAGTGCTGCAGGAGGCATCTGTCCCATCTCCCCCACCACGTCCATCTGGCCCATGGAGAACTACAATGCTGATCCAGCCCTCGAAGAAATCCAGTTTGACATTCCTGGGATAGAGAGTCTATCTATACTGTAGAATCAAACATCATCTAACAAATTCAAAGAAACATGGGAAAATACTCTTTCCAGGCCCAACATAGCATGAGATTCCATTCAATAGTCAACTCCTTCCTAAACTACAGTACCCTATGATTGACGTATTCTTCCAACATCTTGGAGGATTCAAAATCTTGGTATTCTTGGGGCCTTTTTAATATTCTACATCTTCTCACTGCAACCCAATAATATAAATCGATGTAAATCCCAGTTAAAACTGGGTAAGTAAATGGAAGGGGGCTACCCTATAAGAGCATGAGAAGGTCAAAGGGAAAGGCCAAACCAGTCACCTGATTCTAAATAACAAAATGGAATATGGTAATATAGTATGTTAGTATGTCAAAGACTATCCCCACTAATAAGAAGTGGCACAATAGATTTCACTAGAGTTCTTAGGAAGCTGTGCATTTTTCCTTCACTTCCCCCCCCCCCCCCCGACTACATTTATCCCCACTTTGACATGAATGGACTTGCTTTATTTTGGTTGGGAATGCTATGGTTTCCTTGATTTTCAAAATTAACAAAACAGGAGAAAGGACCATTCCTCCCTCCCTCCCTCCCTCCTTCCTTCCTTCCTCCCTCCCTCCCTCCTAGTACCAGCGAGGATGTATGTGTATATGCGTATATCTTGTTCACAATAATACGTCCACAAAGGCTCAATTGAGAGCCCAAGGACTGCACTGGAAAGCCATTTGCTCTTCCTCAGCAAAAACCCCCACCCTCTTATGTTCTCATCAGCAATGAGCCTCTCCCCCACCCCATGCACAAGCATTCAGCTGACTGAGCTAGTTCCCTGTTCAACTGTCTCACTGCATTACCCACCCTGCGGGCACCCACTGCTGAGCAGAATGGGGCATGGAGCAGCTCAATGCCAAGCTGCAGTCAATGCTCCAGGGGCTGCAGCAAATGGGCCTGCTAGCACAGAGTGGCATATGCCAGGTATTTATGTCTGTGAATAGAAAGAGAAGGAATGCACTGGGAAATACATGAATCCTGTCTGAACCTAAGGAAGCAGTTAAGGAGCTAAGGATACTGTGTTTGTGTTTGTGTAAAAAACAATTTATTGGATATTTTTTGTTTAGAAGCCTCAGGGAAGAGAACAGCAATTAATACTGTGAACTTAAAAGGTCCCAAACTTTTAGGTATTCTGTTATAGCAGAGCTGGATGCAAGGGTTTTCACGTCAGTAGGGACAAGATAGCTTGTTTTTTTTTAACCAATATACAGAATCTAACACTCAATCCCATTATGTTTTTTCTGTACTATATGATTGCAAGCAGCAAGTGAGAGGTCAACAGGAAAAAAAAAACCATTACATTACATGTACTTTGAGGGACTATCTTGGTTATTACACATATAATACAGATACAAAAGTGGAAATTTTCATTAGCTTATATCTACAAGTTTGTAAACTGAGGTTTGTAGCATATCATTAAAAAAAAATTAGATACACATTTCAGATTTAGGATGTCCAGTAGTGCTGCGTATACATGTTTCCAAAACAAATATGTGTACAGTATTGGAAATTGAGATGAATATATTTGTAGGCATTCCACAAGAATCTTCTTGTGACGATCTCACAATTCAAGGATTGGGGTGGGTAGGGGGTGGGTATTGTCTAAACCATGAGCACAGACTGCCCTTTACCAGACTGGAACTTCCTCAAAAGCATCTATTGAAGCAGAGATGAACTATGGCATCATAATATTAAGCACTTCCCAACTCCCACAAAAGAAGGGTCTACATATAATTAGCTGAAGCAGAAACCTACCATGACATGGAGAAATACATGGGTGCAAATGTGTATTTATGGCATAAATTCAAACCATATTTAGTTCTCCTCTTACCACGTTATACTTTTTTATAAAATCAGCAGGCCTGGGAAAGAGTTCCTGAAAACCTGAAAGCATGCCTGTGGTTTTGCAAAGGTTGAATTGACCTAAAAAAAGATATTGCTTCAATGTAGATTTTGTACATATTTTAGTTTAGCTTGGCTTAGTTTAAACAGGGGGAAAAAAATCTCCTTGACTGTCAGAGATCAAGCCAGCATCCCTTTTCAAATTCAAACAAAAGGGGCTCTACCAGAGTCTAGAAACTAAGGGAAGAAAGCAAATCAAGCCCTACTTTTAAAAGGGGGAAGAATGCACTCCTTCCACCTCACAATCTTTCCATTCAAACTTCTAAAGGTGCCTCTGCCTGGGAGTGAACTAAATTTTTGGAGAAACATCCAGGCCATTACACAAATGCCTGTGTAATGCTGTGCAGTCCTTTTTTTTCTTTTTTTTGGCCTTTCATTAAATTCTACGTAGTATCCGCTATCCCTTACAAATGTGCAAAACAAGTTTGTACCTGCTTCTACTGTCATATAGAAGTGAGGAAACTAGTTTAGACTAAGTGAAATCATTGGCCAAGGTGGCGCAGTGGTTAAATGCAGCACTGCAGGCTACTGCTAGATCAGCAGGTCAGCGGTTCAAATCTCACCGGCTCAGGGTTGACTCAGCCTTCCATCCTTCCGAGGTGGGTAAAATGAGGACCCAGATTGTTGGGGGCAATATGCTGACTCTCTGTAAACCGCTTAGAGAGGCCTGAAGGCCTATGAAGCGGTATATAAGTCTACTGCTATTGGTCCAACTGAACCCAACTGGCAATAGCTTTCCATGATTTCATTTTTTAAAATTTCAAAAGTGTCGCAGGAATGAAAATTGGCTCATTAGATTTGTATCCTGCCTTTATTACTTTATAAGTAAATCAAGTTAGCAAACATACCTAATACTCCCTTGTTCTCTTGTTTTCCGCACAACAACAACTCTGTGAGGTGAGTTGGGCTCAGAGTGACTAGTCCCAAGTCACCCACTCGACTTCCATGCCTAAGGCAGGACTAGTTCCTAGGCCAGTACTTTACACACTAAACCAGCACTGGCTCTTTAGCCACCAGTTCTAGTGCACTCTGATTAATAGTGTTGTTTCCAACAGAGACAATGTAACCACAAGAGCACTAGATAATCAAGATTTAGCTTCCGACTTCATCTTTCTCAGTTTTCTCTCAGTACTTATAATTGGACATGAAACACAGATTGCTGGACAAGATGTTCGTCAATTGAGATGTATTCAATAAGCCAGGCCTATGGTATTTTGTGCTCACAATAACCATATGAGACATCCATGCTCAATTTTGACACAAATACTGTGCAAATGATAGGAAAGAGGGAAGAGGAATTTCAGATCCTCACAAGGCCAGAAACCATCCTCTGTCTTGCAAAATTAGTGAACTCTTTAGAATAAATGAGAGGAAAGAAGGAGAATAGAATAGAATAGAATAGAATAGAATGGAGTAAGAGTAGGAGTAGTAGGAAAAGAATAGCTGCCAGGAGCTAAACTTGAGGGACAGCAAAGGAGTGTGGAAATGCCTTAAATGCAGGAGAAAAGACAGCATTTATTCAAATATACTTTGTTAAAATTAGGAACTTCTCTTTGGCTGCCCAAGAGAAACACAAAAGGGCAGGAGAAATTATGCAACAGAATAAGCAATTATAGCAACAAGATTAGGAAAAATTCATGGTACAAACCCACTGAGCTAAAGAGCCCTCAGGGAAGGAGGTGGGAGGACACCCTCAGTCAAGGCTAATTTGTATTTACATGGCAACTTGGAAGGAGGGGAGGGGGAACTGGCTTTTGATATGGAGAGGCTGAGGCCACTGAGCCTGGCTCCTTGAGGCATGTGAAAGAGGACTCTGCACTCCACAGCAGAGCTCAAAAGCTTCAGGCCAGGGACAGATTGACAAAAATATGAAATGCGTTATGGAGCAAAGAACCAATCAAAGGGACTAACAAAAGTGACCCTCTGTTTCCAAACAAATGTTGCAACATCAGATATGGGGGGAGGGAGGAGACAGGTGTGATAATCCCTCTGGCCAAAGCAGAGGAGGAGAATCTGATGCTGTCCCTGCACAAAAGTGCATCATTCGGAAGTCAGGTGGAGGAAAAGGCTCCGAGGTGCAGCCATGCCATGCCATGGCATGGAACGGGTGCCTACCAGTACCCAGGGCAAATAGAAATGCCACCACACCTGGAAGGCCCTTTTAGAATCCAGCAGGGGGCAGTCTTGGCCCAAAAAGCAGACTTACACACAGATTACTTTGCAGCCCTGAAGGAAAGGGGGGGGGGTGTCCATGCTTCTCCTTGAAATCCTTTGCAGACCCACCCCCTCCTTTCCTGCAGGGATTTCAAAGGAAACTCTAGGCTATTTCCAACTACTTTTACAAGTGCCTATGACACTAGCAGCTGTGAACGCATCCGGCTCTGTCCTCCCTCCTTCCTCTCCTAATGAAGGGAGAGCACAGAGCTGCCTGCTGCCTCTTTGTCCTAATCACAAAGCCCTTTCCCAAACACCTTCTCCCCGCTCGCCATCCTCCAGCTTCTGCTATTTATAGCCAAGATGCCTCTTGGCATGCTGGGAATTCCCCTTAATAGATCCAACGGTCCCCAAACTCTTTTTAAGGAGGGAGAATCTATTGATGGATGTGATAAGTCCTGCTGCAGGGTGGGGGTGGGGGGACAACTGTCTTTGAGAGGCTCAACCCTCCAATCTTCAGAACGGCTTGCAGGGACAGAGAAAGCCAGCTTGGTCAAGCTGTCGTCAAATCTTTAGATTTGATTTAGAAAAAGACTGTGGATGTCCTTCTTTTCCAAAATAAAAAAATGGAGTAGAGGATGATTTCCTCCGGGACGATATTTGCACCCTTGATTTGCACTCTTGGATCTCCCCTTTCTGGACATTTTAAGGGTGACTTAGGGTTTATAAAGGTCAAAATGGGTCACAGGGATCCTGTGAATGATATTACTGACGCCGTAGGCCAGTGGTGGAATTCTATTTTTTTTACTACCAGTTCTGTGAGTATGGCTTTGTGGATGTGGCAGGGGAAGGATACTGCAAAATCCCCATTCCCTCCCCACCTCACTAACTTGCTTTCCAGCTTCGTTCTCCTGTTCCAGGCAACAAAAGATCAGCTGGGAGGCCGTGGGAGTGGGGCCAGCCTAATTGCCGGTTCTCCGAACTACTCAAAATTTCCGCTACTGGTTCTCTCAGAATTGGGTGAATACCACCTCTGCCGTGGGCTCAGTAGGGTTGTGGGAATACAGGAACAACTCCTTAACAGAGGAGAGCATCATTTCTAACAGAGGGAGAAAAATGGGGTGTCAGTATCCTCCATATACTCTGCTATTCTCTGCTCTCCTCTTCTCTCTCACCTGTACAAGTAGTCCTCGACTTACCGCTATCCATTTAGCAACCATTTGAAGTTACAATGGCAGTGAAAAAAGTGACTTATGCCCAGCCCTCACACTTACAACTGTCACAACATAGTCACGTGGTCAAAATTCAGGCACGTGGCATCCAAGTTGTATTTACAACAATTGCAGCATCCTGGGATCATTTGCAACTTTTCCAACTGGTTTATGACAAGCAAGGTCAATTGGGGAAGCCAGATTTTCTTGGCAACCATGCAATTCATTTGATTTAAATCATTTGCTTAACAACTGCAACAGTCCAGCTGAGATCGGCATACGTGGGACTGATTGGGGTAGACTGTTGGGGTGATATTGAGATATAATTATCTTACTTTATCCATATTTTTATTCTAGATTTATATCTATATAGAATAGAATAGAACAGAATTCTTTATTGGCCAAGTGTGATTAGACACACAAGGAATTTGTCTTTGGTAAATATGCTCTCAGTGTACATAAAAAGATAAGATACATTCATCAAGAATCATAAGGTACAACACTTAATGATAGTCATAGGGTACAAATAAGCAATCAGGAAACAATATCAATATAAATCGTAAGGATACAAGCAACAAGTTACAGTCATGCAATCATAAATGGGAGGAGATGGGTGATAGGAACGATGAGAAGACTAATAGTAATGGTAATGCAGCCTTGGTGAATAGTTGGACAGTGTTGAGGGAATTATTTGTTTAGCAGAGTGATGGCGTTTGGAAAAAAACTGTTCTTGTGTCTAGTTGTCTTGGTGTGCAGTGCTCTATAGTGTCATTTTGAGGGTAGATGTTGAAACAATTTATATCTAGGATATGAAGGGTCTGTAGATATTTTCACAATCTTCTTTTTGACTCATGCAGTATACAGGTCCTCAATGGAAGGCAGGTTGGTAGCAATTGTTTTTTTCTGCAGTTCTGATTACAATTGAAGTTTGTGACATTGGTTACAGAGCCAAACCAGACAGTTATTGGTCTCGTTGTAATATTTTATATAATTTTACTCCATTTACCTTATCCGTTTTTATTGTACCTTACCGTGGCTGATACTGATATGGTTGACTGACTAATCAATAAAGTATATTGTATATTGTAAATGCAGCAAAAAGGTTGTAAAGTCAGGCCTGACTCACTTAACAACTGAAGCAGCAACAGAAATTCTAGTCCAAATTATGCCTGTAAGTTGAGTGGGCTGTATGTCCCACTCACAACCAAGTGACCCTCAAATTATATGTGCCACTTCCAATGGAGCCACAATTAAGTGCTGGTTCTGAAAATAAGAAACAGAGGAAGCCATTCTAGAGTACTACAAAAGGCATAAAGGAGCGTAATAGGTAGACCTAAAGTAGGTTGTATTATAAATAAAAAAGCCCCTAGTTTCAAATCTGGCCTCTATTACAAGGAGCAAAGATCTCCCTCTGTTTTTCTCTCTTCCTATTATAGTCCCCGGTCTGAAGTATAGGGAATAATAATAACTTACACCTTACACGGTTGTTGTAAGGGCTATAATGATGGTCTGTGTGCAATTCTCTGAACACTTGAAAATGTGATACAAACCATAAGTACTTTTATTTCAAATATTTCTATACTGTTTTGCGTGTGAAGACAGCTTTACACTGAATTATCATTCATCCTCACAGCCATGCATAGGCCTAAGTTGTAAATGATCATACTCTGTAGATAGTTAGCTGATACTCAAAATGACATCCACTGCATCACGTATGCACCATCTCAGTCCTTACCGGAGGCCTGATTACCTATCTAGGTACATTGTGCAGAATAACCTAACATTCTGGAAAGAGTAATGCATCTGCTTTCATTCTACCTCCCTTTCTAAGATTGCTTATTAAATTCAAGTCAAGGCATCTCATCTGCTATTAAAAACTCCTTCCTTGAAGGAGCATTATTATTATTATTATTATACAATTGTATCACAGCGGCCAGTTGTTTCGCCGGATTTGGCATTGGTTACTAATCGGGCCCCAACCAGTGGCCTAGGACGTCGTAACGTATTTTCGTAATATGGGTGCAGATCCAAGCAGTGTGGCTTTTTGCATTTGACTGATGGTGATTTTGTCAATTTTCAACTGTTTTAAATGTAATTCCAGTGCTTTTGGAATAGCACCCAGTGTGCCAATTACCACTGGAATTACCACTGCTGGTTTGCACCAAAGTCGTTGAATTTCGATTTTTAAGTCCTGGTATTTTGCAATTTTTTCATGTTCCTTCTCGGCGACCCTGCTATCACCTGGTATTGCGATATCTATGATTGTGACCTTATTTTTCTCAACCAGTGTGATGTCTGGTGTATTATGCACCAGTATTTTGTCCATTTTACAATTGTATCACAGCGGCCAGTTGTTTCGCCGGATTTGGCATTGGTTACTAGTCGGGCCCCACCCAGGGGCCTAGGACGTCGTAACGTATTTTCGTAATATGCGTGCAGATCCAAGCAGTGCGGCTTTTTGCATTTGACTGATGGTGATTTTGTCAATTTTTAACTGTTTTAAATGTAATTCCAGTGCTTTTGGAATAGCACCCAGTGTGTCAATTACCACTGGAATTATCACTGCTGGTTTGTGCCATAGTCGTTGAATTTCGATTTTTAAGTCCTGGTATCTTGAGATTTTTTCATGTTCCTTCTCGGCGACCCTGCTATCACCTGGTATTGCGATGTCTATGATTGTGACCTTATTTTTCTCAATCAGTGTGATGTCAGCTGTATTATGCGCCAGTATTTTGTCGGTTTGTATACGGAAATCCCACAAGATCTTGACCATCTGATTTTCAGTGACTTTTTCAGGCTGATGTTCCCACCAGTTTGTTGCTGTTTTAATATTATAATTTTTGCACAAATTCCAATGGATCATTTGTGCTACTGAATTGTGCCGCAATTTATAATCAGTCTGCGCGATTTTTTTACAGCAGCTGAGTATGTGATCAACAGTTTCATCAGCTTCTTTGCAAAGTCTGCATTTGGCATCATCAGAGGATTTTTCGATTTTGGCCTTAATGGCATTTGTGCGGATAGCTTGTTCTTGCGCAGCCAGGATTAGTGACTCTGTTTCTTTCTTTAATGTACCTGTTGTTAACCATAACCAAGTTTGTTCACTGTCCACTTTATCTTTTATTTTTTCCAGAAATTGGCCATACAGTGCTTTGTTCTGCCAACTCTCCATTCTTGATTTTATCACTTCTTTTCTGTATTCTTGTTTCGTCTGTTGGGCCTTCAGTAGATTTTTGTTCTTTACTTCAATTAATAGATGTTCTTGACTTTCTTTTAAATAATCAGCCAGTGCATGTTTTTCTTCTTCAACTGTTTGCTTCACTTGTAATAATCCTCTGCCACCTGATTTTCGGGGCAGATATAGTCTATCAGTATCACCACATGGATGTAAACTGTAGTGCATTGTCATTAGTTTCCTGGTTTTTCGATCCAAAAGGTCCAAATCAGCTTGTGTCCAGTTAACTATACCAGCTGTGTATCTTATAACTGGTATTGCCCAGATATTTATGGCATAATAATAATAATAATAATTATTAGTCTTGGATCATGTCTATGTAAAAAGCACTTTCCCAAATTAGTTGCAGATAAACTTTCCTTGAGATGGATTTTTATACCATGTGATGGCAAAGTTCCTACATAAACTGATGAAAGGTTTCGCAGGAGTGATATATTCATTTTCATTGTAATTTATTTGTGAGGTTTTTATTCCATATGGTGTTCAAGGCAATAGACTCAGTGCTCCCACTTACTGTTTTTAAACACTACAACCCTGTAAGATAGGTTTGGCTGAGAAAAAGTAACCAGTGCAAAGATACCCAGCCAGCATCTATGGCTGAGGGTAATTTTGCTTTTAGTCTCTTAGTCCAAATATATTAACCAATGTACTAAAGTAGCTTTTGAGTCCCCCTGTGATATACAGAGGCTTCACTCTTTTCCGTTCTTGTGTCTTTCAAGTGTACAGGTAGTCCTCGACTTACAACAGTTCATTTAATGACCATTCAAAGTTATAACGGCACTGAAAAATGTGACTTATGACCGTTTTCACATTTATGACCTTTGCAGCACCCCCATGATCATGTGAACAAAATTCATATGCTTGGCAATTGGCTCACATTGATGGCGGCTGCTGTGTCCCAAGGCCACGTGATCCCCTTTTGCGACTTTCTGACCAGCAAAGACAACGGGGAAGCCAGATTCACTTAACAACCTAATGTTACTAACTTAACCACTTCTGTGCTTCACTTAACAACTGTGGCAAGAAAGGTCGTAGAACAGGACAAAACTCACTTAACAAATGTGTCACTTAACAACAGAAATGTTGGATTCAATTGTGGTCATAAGTCGAGGATTACCTGTATTGGGATTCAAACAATTCGGGGGGAGACATCCTACCACCTCTGAAGGTACAAGGGTTGGGGAAGGCTGGATAATATGCTTTCCCCACCTCTGCCTCTGTACTCACATTCACTGTATAAATGAATTTATGTAGATCTTCCTATTGTCCCCAATGTCTCTCTTCCACCCTAAAAGGAAGGTCCCAGCTGCACAATGGGGATCTTCCATTTAGAGATGGTGTTTGCCAAATAGGAAGTATCCTTCTTTCCTTCTAGCCAAGCCCAGAAGCATTGTGGGCAGGGGTGGGTTCTGGCAGGCACTACTGCCGGTTTGCTTATGTGTGTGCTATGCACATGGACGCACTTTCCAAGGTAGCTGCGCACATGCACAATACAACTAATATTGTTCTGCGAATGCGCAGAATGAAAACAAGATGGCGGGGCCTATGGCATCCTGAAAACTGGTTTGGGGCGTGGCAGGCCTGGGTCGCTGCTAGTTCCAGAGACCCATGCCGCCAAATCACTACTGGTTTGGCTGAACCGAAAGGAACCCACCATTGATTGTGGGCTTCAACAGTAGACCTGGAATGACTGTCTTCTCTTGACGCTTTCAAGCTAATGCTCTATAATCATGTCTTCCATATGATATGATTGTAATCTTATCAAATAGGCATATACATGCAGGCCCATATCAAAAATCAATACCAAGCTCTTGTTGCTCTCTGGTAGATATCCCAGTGCCAAAAATAAGATTTGGTATTTATACCTCTTTTCAATTAAACAGATTAACAGAGATAAGAGGGAAAGAAATGGAATCATGGATTAGCTTTTGAGTTAATTCCTGCCAAGAAGGAACACAATATTGTAGTAGATAGACAATTAAAGGGAAAGGGGCTTTATTGTGAAAGCTGTAGCAGGGGTAGGTGTACCTTGAAAATCATGTTTGTGTGTACCTGCAAAAAGGTATGGAAAGATGGGAAATGAAGGAAAAAACCTAAAAATAATAGGAATCTGGGTAATTTTCAAAGATTCCTTTGATTTTATGATTCTGTGATTCCTTTGAGGAAAATAAAGTTAAAAATAACATAATAAGACCATTAATCAGGCAGGTAAATCATTGTTTCCTTTAATCCACCATTTTTAGTCAAACGTAGCTTGTAGTCACAAGGTTTTTAGGTTTTTGAAGCATTGTATAAAGCTTACAAACCAGGGGTGGGTTCTGGCTGGCACTACTGCCGATTCGCTCATGCGCGCACATGTACACACTGGATCCGCGCTGCACATGCATACACAGTTCAATGGAAATTGTTCTGCGCATGCACAGAACTCAAAAAGATGGCGACGGCGGCGACCAGGGAACTGGTTCGGAGGCTTGTCCAGCCTGGGTGGCTGCTGGTTCTGCGACCCAGGCCGGCATGCCACTACCGGTTCAGGAGGGGAACCTTGAATATCCCATGGATCTATTTGCCCTTAAGGAGTCAACTAAAGGATTATAGTAATGGCTGCATCATGCATGCACCTGGTTAAGCTTGGTTCTTTTCAACCTTGGCTTGTTTATGCAATGGAATCCCAAATTAATTACTCAATAATCAGGTTGAACATGTTGTGTAAATGTAATCTGATGTTATTATACTGCAGGTCCCACTACCATCAGTGTTCCTGTTATATGAAGGTGATAGAAATGAACAGCAAAAAATTAATACAAGTTTCCCATCTCCATATTAATATCTCCAAGGAAGGAAATTCCACAACTCTATAACCTTTTACAACCATCTTTCCTACATGCAGTATATTCCCACAATCTCCAATTAGAAACCCAATTATAAATGATTATCAGGACAACAGGAATTGAAAACCACGGTTCCACCACAAAACCGCGTTCGCCGAAACCGTGCTCGACGAAACCGCGTAGCTGACGTCATCAACAGCGCGACAACAGCGCAGAGACAGAAGCACGCTGTAAACGCTAAACCTAAAATTAACCCCTAAACCTAAACCTAACCCCCCTAAACCTAATCCTAAACCTAACCCTTAACCTAACCCTAAACCTAACCCTTAACCTAACCCTAAACCTAATCCTAACCCTTAACCTAACCCTAAACCTAACCCTAACCCTAACCCTAACCCTAACCCTTAACCTAACCCTAACCCTAACCCTAACCCTAACCCTTACCTTAAGTTGAATCGGCTTGCTTTCAAAGCGCTATTTAAAGCGCCCTTCTTTCTCCGCGCTCACTGTTGTCGCCCTGTTGATGACATCAGCGACGCGGTTTAATCGGGCGCGGCTTAGTCGAGCGCGGTTTTGTCATGCCACGGAAAACCACTAATATCCATAGTTGCCATAAATATTATCACTTAATTATTCCTAAGATTTCAGAATTATTTTTGAACAGTGAATGCAATAGCAATAGCAATAGCAGTAGACTTATATACCGCTTCATAGGCCTTTCAGGCCTCTCTAAGTGGTTTACAGAGAGTCAGCATATTGCCCCCAACAATCTGGGTCCTCATTTTACCCACCTCGGAAGGATGGAAGGCTGAGTCAACCCTGAGCCGGTGAGATTTGAACCGCTGACCTGCTGATCTAGCAGTAGCCTGCAGTGCTGCATTTAACCACTGCGCCACCTTGGAATGTAAATCTTCCTTTGTTTAATTATAAATCCATTGCTTCTTGACTTATATTTAGTGAATCTGTTGAATGAAGTTTGCTAACTTCTGAATGATATCCCCAAATATGCAAAATCTCAACTTGGAGAGAATTCTGCTTTCAGCGAAAATAAAATGTCTGCATGTTACTCAATAATGTCTGTGATGTGTTCATTAAATGTGACCCCAACAACTCTTTGGTTGGGAACTTTACACCATTACTTACCTAATCTTTTTATTATCGTTGCTTTCTAAAACCAACCACAGCAATTACTCTTTATACCAAATGCTTGAGGATGTGAGCCCCGAAGCAAGTTGAAAGGCTAAAGATACGATTCCAGTTCAAATTATTTATGTATTGTTTTAAATGTTACCAATTATGGAAATAGTCCTATGAACAGAGAGGGAAGATTTGCCTATTTACTCTGAAAGTTTACATCCAGCCAGGACATTCTTGCTAACAGGGTTCTTGTCATATTCCAATGCAGCACGTGGGAGGGATATGATTGGAGTACTGCAATGATATCCACATGGGACTGGCCTTGAAGACCATCTAGAAGCTGCTGCCACAGAGATGAGCCCATCATTTTCCTCAGTATTGGTAGTCCTATCTTGAATGGACAACCATCTACAAAGTTTCATATTTATTTCTACTACTTATAAATATGAAAAGGAGAAGAATTCCAGTATGTCAAGAGTTCAGGCACTGGTATCAAGTAATTTTTAAAAAGAGGCCAAACAGGGAATGATTTTGGAATAAGCTGCTTCAGCTCTCATAGCAGACTGAACAAACAAACGGGAATATACCTGTGCTAAATATATACGAGTATTGGTACAGATCCCCAAGAGAAGGTAGGAAAGTCAGAGTCTTAAAAAGGGTTAGAAAAAAACAGAAACTCTTAGCTATTTTTAAATTGTTCGACAGCATGCCTTTTTGGTGAGAGCTTATGTAGGATGGTGGTTAAATACAATTTACCGGCTGGATTTAATCCTTGCCTGCTAGGTTGCCTTGAATTTGAAGGGAAAAAAGGTACTTTGGGGTAAGGGATTGCTCACATATCATCTGTCAGCAACTCTGTAAAACAGCAGTGGTATTTCTCAGGATTGTACAGTTGTCCTTGTAACAGCAGTATTTAAGAGTTGCTACAATATACATGCACACCAGAGGTGGGTTGCTCGTGGTTTGGTCCAGTTCGGCCGAACCAGTAGTGGTGGCGGCGGGAGGCTCTACCCACCCGCCCGGATGCTTCTGTGCATGCGCAGAAGCACTGCACGCAAGCGCAAGCGAACCAGTAGTAAACCAGTTAGCAACCCATTACTAGTGGACACCAATATGTATTCAAAAATACCTTTTTCAATTTCCAATAAACAGTGCTAGTCTACCCTTCAGGGCTAGCTTAAGCATCATTAAGAGCCATGGTGGCGCAGTGGTAAGAATGCAGTACTGCTGACTTCTGCTGACTGCCGGCTGACTGCAATTTGGCAGTTCAAATCTCACCAGGCTCAAGGATGGCTCAGCCTTCCATCCTTCCAAGGTGAGTAAAATGAGGACTCAGATTGTTTGGGGGCCATAAGCTGACTATGTAAACCGCTTAGAGAGGGCTTTTAAGCACTGTAAAGCGGTATATAAGTCTAAGTGCTATTGCTATCATGGAGAATATAAGTTACATGTCGACTATTTAATAAGAAATGGCACACATGAAGTACAGTAAGTAATGCAGGCATTTTGCTACTGTAAAGTAAATCATTGTGTGCATGCATGCGTATAAGTGGGGAATTTAAACATCTTCCAATTGCTATCCATTCATTCCACACACAGAAGCCTCCTTCATATATCTTTGTGCTAATATCGTCAATAGCTGACCTGGGTGTGAATTTGTGCATCTTGATTTTTGTATGGGGGCTATCATTTAGGGAAATTCTGCCTGACAGCTTAAGCTCCTTGCCTCCCTTTCTGCTCTCAGTGACTTTAAAAATTGCAGCCTGGATTGCATGGATTGACTGTGAAATGGTCAGTTTAGCTTGGGCTATTGCAGGCCCTAACTATAACCCCCTTCCTGCCTTTCCTATCTAAGCAGGGTAGGCATGCAGGTCTGCATTGTCAGCCTTTTCCTTTTAGGGACTTCCCTCTTCTCATTAGCCCCTTGGTTTTCATTTAAACTTTGGTGCTTTATTCCAACACGCCTGCATGGCACTTAAAGATCAGCTGAGGATTGGGGCTCAAACAAAGAAAAGCTTTGCACTACTGTGTGAAAAGATGAGAAAGCAAGGAGCACTTCACTCAGCTTGCACAGAAAGCAAAAGGAAGGGTTGAACGAAACGATGAGCTTCTAAAATGGGCAGGAGAACTTCACTGACAATGGACCACTTTCGGATCAACTTCAAGACAGTAATGATTTAAAAAATGGCAGCTGCCAATCAATGGGGAGCATAGGTGTTTGGCACACCAAGGTGAAATGGCTGCACAGTGTATTGGCTGCACAGGGCCCAGGTACTGAAAGTGAGAAGGTGTACCAGCTGTGCAGCCAACTGGAGTTGTAGCTCTTGCTAGATCAGAAGGAAGTACTGCAAACCATCCATTTGGAAGAGCTTAAAGTAGCCTAGGACACAAAATAGCACTTCTGAAGTGGGGCTTCAAAACACAAATGGGAGTACATTTGTGATTGGCTGGGTGTGGATGGAAGACATCATCCATTCCAGCATTCAAGAAGCAGCAAGTGGTCTGCACGAATTTGCCCTCAATGAATTGTGCCATTTACAATGAGCCAGTTCCCCCCCGCCCCCCAAATTAACTCATTTTTCAATTCATTGTGGCTGGCTGGGGAATTCTGGAGTTGAAGTCCTCCAGGCTCAAAGTTGCCAAAGTTGGAGATCCCTGGTCTAGAACAGAGCTGTCAAACTCCCAGGCCGCACTCTACAATCCTCCTAAGGGCTATTCATGCCCTTTTTTTAAAAAAACAAAACAAAACAGGCCCGTTTTCTTGAAAAACGGGCCCATTTTGGGAGGTTTGCAAAGTGGAAAAACCTTTTTTTTTATTTGGCTCTTCAAAACCTTGGTGCATCTTATACTCCGAAAAATATGGTGCTTCTTAACCAACCATCTCTCTTGGGGAGGTCCTCTGTTGTAGGAAAAGCATAGCCAATACTGATCCTCCAATCACCCAATCTATCTATGAAATAAAAGAATCAGATGAAGGCTAACATATGTCTATTGTAGGGCCATGTATTGCAAGTACATGTAATTCCCAAAATAAGCACCATGCAAATGTATACATGCATTCCACGGACTACAGATCTCCCCAAATTATTTCGACTTTAAATTATTTTGTGTCAGCGTGTGGAAGGAAAAGTGTGAATAGCAAGTCACAAATCTTAAGGCCAGCAGACAGCAAGAGAAAGAAATCACTGACTCAATAAATAATATCCTATCGGTTTCAAGGCCTGCCTAGCCCTTCATCCTATCAGTCTTTCAAGTCTGCAAGCTTCCATAGTTAGGCCTGCTCCTCTGCCTCTTAAGCAGTAAATGTACTTGTAAAGACTTTCCTTCAAGTCAAACTCATCACCTGATGATATCAGGGATGCATTCAAGGATAGAAATGCATAGAAGTACAAAAAATAACTCTTCCTCAGTGTATACACTTGCAAATAAAAGTCTAATCTATTCAAACTATAAGCTGTAAATCTCATATCAACCCAATAATGTGAACATAGGAGAGAAATATACACCTAATCGCTTATTTAATCATGCATATCAGTTGTCAGCCTTGTGCACTTATTTTCATTTCAGTACAAAATTTTGAATTCTTAGGTAAATCTGATTGTTTATTAATGTATTAAATTTATAACACATTTTCCCTAAAAGATGAAAGGCAGAAATCTTCCTTAGCACAATTCTGAACCAAATAGAGGATAAAGTGGCTTACTAACAAGTAATTCAAGTAGAAATGTTTCCAAATTGACATCAACACCTGGAAAAATTCTGGAAAAGATAATTAAGTGGATTTGTGAGCCTCTAGAAATGAGCAAGGCGTGACATAATAGCAGTATTCCAGTACTGGAGGGGCTTTCACAGTGAAGGGGTGTATACCAACCTATTTTCCAAAGCACCTGAGAGAAGGACAAGAAGAAACAGGGGAAAGATCATTAAAGAGAGTTCCATCCTAGAACTAAGAAGAAATTTCCTAACAGTGAGAACAATTAATCAGTGGAATGGATTAACCATCACTGGAGGTTTTCAAGAAGACATTGGGCAACCATTTATCTGGAATAGTAGAAAGTTTCCTGCTTGGTTTGGTTTGGTTAGATTTATATGCCGCCCTTCTCCCAAGGACTCAGGGTGGCATACAACATTAAAAGAAACACATAATACAAAAGTTTTAAAAAAATTAAATAGAATATCCAAACAAACCCAATTAGAATTGACAATAACATTTTTTTTAAAAAAAATTGAATTAAAATTAACAATGATCAATAATTTATTTTGTTTTGTTCGGGCCAGGCTGGCTTGCTGGAAAAGCCAACTTTTTAGGGTGCGTCGGAAGAACCGGAGGTCGGGGATTATACAAAGCTCCGGGGGCAGCTCATTCTAGAGGGAAGGCGCTCCCACAGAGAAGGCTCTCCCTCTGGGGGTCACTAGCTGACACTATCTGACTGACGGCACCCTGAGGAGGCCAACTCTATGGGATCGCACTGGACGGTGGGAGGTTACCGATGGCAGTAGGTGGTCTCGCAGGTACCCTGGGCCTAAGCCATGGAGCGCTTTAAAGGTCATAATTAGTATCTTGAATCACACCTGTAAGACAACCAGCAAACAGTGCAGGCCGCCTAAAAGGGGTGTAACATGGGAGCACCTAGGTGCCCCCATGATAACCCGTGCAGCCGCATTCTGGACCAGTTGAAGCCTCTGGGTGCTCTTCTATAACTCTTCTTGAGTTATACTAGAAGACCTCCAAGGACCCTTTCAACCATGTTATTCTATGTTCCATAAAGAGATGTTGAGATGTTTCAGCAAATTAAGAATTAATAATGTAAGAATGTTATACTTGTTGAGAATGAACTTTGTAAGTGTGCAATCTCCATCAATACTATTGTAAACTTAAAACGGTTGATATCAGCCTAACCATCAAGGACTCTGGTCTACAGCATTGGACCAGAGACATTAGGAAGAGAAGCTAGACTAAACATTAGGAAAATAACTTACCAAATTTACTCTAAGAAGCAATTAATTTTGATTTCTATTAAGTTGACAGTTCTCATGTGGATGTGATCATCAGAATTGTTAATAATTATCATTTATGGTACAGCACTAAACAAGTGAAGTGAAATGGCCAGCTTCCAGTCATCTTCCTAGTCCTGCCAAGAAATATGAGTCAGAAACTTGGCTGAACAGCTTTTTTTCTAGTTAATACTGCTAGTCTTTATAGTGTGCCTAATTTACTTCAGTTGCATTCTCTATTGCTCTCTTCTACAACAGACTTGTAACAGCATTTCAGCAGGGAGGAAGAAATCTGCTAAGGAACTCTGGCCCACTGTTAGCTGGCGCCTATCTGCCAATATTTTTATGATGGCATGCTTGCCTGCCACTTGAAGTAGCTGAGCCCTGTGTAAAATTACTTCCACCCACAATTGGGTAAATCCCTTGGAATGTACAACTGAAGGTAGTTCCCTTTTGCTGGCATCCCTGGAGGCATTCAGAACTGACTGACTTGAAAAATACATATCCCCAATAAATCCTGCTTTGTGCATATACCATAATAACTCTCACTACATTTCCAAATATACTTCAGTTATATTCTCCATATATCATAGAAAGTTGCATTTGATGAGTGGCTGCAGTAAGTGCATGGTGGGACTGTAATAATAATAATATTATGCATGAGGTTGTTGAGGACAGAGTGGGAAGCCTTATATGCTAAACGCAGGAAAGAATAAGTAAAATAGCATTATTTTTCTTCCCTTTCCCGAACACCTTCATCAGTTCTGCAATTTATCCATGTCAGTTCTTTCTTTCCTGTCAATGTCTGACTTTCATTTAGCCATTTATTCTGAAATTTGGGCAAAGAAGAGGCTATCACAGAATTCTTGACTTGACTGTTTAGCTTATCTCTCTCCTATGCATGATGGCAGGGAGAGAGTAGCTGGATTTCATTTACTATATTGCATTTTTTCCTATTACCAAGACAGTGGGTGACAGAACCAATAAGAGACAAAACTGAAAAAAAACAAAACAAAACATGGACTTCAGTGGACGTGGAATATCAAGCATGCACACTTGTGTTTGCCTATACCAACAGGTACAATATATGAAGCTTTAATAATAGTATCTAAACCAGTTTTCCTTGCAAAGCAACACTATATTCAGATATGGTAGCACAGGGCTCAATTCGGTTATTTATTCTGCTCATTTCCTCAAGAAACTGAGTTTGTTTTTACTGTAGTGGTTATTCTTACAGCTTCTGCATTTGAACATGATGGAAAAGTGTTAAGAGGACTCAGAAATGTTTTTCTGTTATCATATATCATAACTGTTACTCCTGCAGGCATCAGTGTCTTTCTTAAGTTTTTTTTTGTTAACAGAAAAAGCAGAGTTTTCTACAAAAAAAAAACACCCTCCATAAAAAATGCACAATGTACATAATACTGTACCCTAATCCAACTGTATGCCTAATGTTTACATACTGATGCTATATAAAATACTCAGCATAGCATACAGTACGAAAACACATCATCTACAAACACATGTCTAGAGTCTGGAAAAATGTATGAAAAGAATATTTGGGAAGGAAGAGGTAAATTGATTCATAAGGGAAAAGAAATAAAAGTTACTCAAATCTTTCCAGAGCAGGTAATTGTCATATGGTCTCCTCTCCTCTAGGTAAGTACCAAAGACTTGGAGAATCTTTTTCCCCCCCAAGTTTTTTTTTATTTTTTATTGACTTGTAGAATCTTGAAGGGACAGAGAGACAAGCATTGTTAGCTAATGATTGAAACAAATTTAAAAAAAAATTAAAGGAGTCTCAAACGGTGTTAAGATAGAACATAAGCTACTGCCTCCTATTTTGATATGCGCATATGTTATATATTATCTCTCTGGTTGGGGGGGGGTTGGAGGGAAAGGGAGGGAGGAAGACAGTCTCATCAGGATCTTCCTGCAGGATTGCACCTCATGCTGGGATGGCCTCTTGCTCCCAATACCTAGATTGCTGCTTTAATCCGCCTTGCATTAGCTCTCTCAGCAGTGGGCCCCAGCAACTCCAAGTTACAAGTCTGGGAGCAATTGTGCCCTTCAGGGCAGGCGCGTGTAATCATTTGGGACAGTCAAATTTCTTTACATTTGCCAATGAATATTTATGCAATTTGTGAAGAACTACCAGAGCAGCAACACTATCTATCGTGAGTGCAATAGAAAATGTCAGCACAGCTTCACCTCACCCAAGGCTGCACACTTAGGAGAGGCGTCTCTTCTTCCTCCCGCATGGGCAGGCATAAATATGCACATGCACAGGAGCATAAATACACAGCCCAGTCTAAACGTCTTTATGCTGCAAAGCCATTAGCTGGATTCCTGAGTGCTCAAACATGCACATGTGCCCACATACAGTACACAAATAAGGAGTGTACTCATATTGGACTGTATCATATCCAGACTGAACACTTGGGCTAGCCTCATAGCATTCTATGCTTTGAGTAGCCAGAATCTTCACAATTGCTGTTCGCTCCTGCAATTTTCTTATTGCAGGAAAATGCTATTGTCAAAGACAACTATTTGATTGGAGTTTTTTTCTTAATTGTCTAGGAAGGAGTGGGGAACTATGGTCTCACATGGCTGGCTTAAGAATTCTGGGAGTTGAAGTCCACAAGTTGTAAAGGGGCCATAGTTCCCCATCTCTGGTCTAGGAGAAGGCCCACCAACTACTAGGAAAATGGATGGGAAGGATGGCACTTATTGTGTAGTTTGTAAAAGGAATCCAGTGTATTACAGAATGTCTTACTTTTTATTCCTGAGGAGAGCCTCCTCTTCATCTCCACACCATGCTCTCCAGACATATTAAGTCCATACATGGTACGGTTCAAGGCAGCATGGCTGCAGCTGGGAATTCCATATATGGCGATCCCAACACATGTGGAAGATATTGGGCTTTAAGGCTGCCCTAAAGCAAGTTACAAAAATTGATCTTGATTAACAAGCGAAAAAAGTCTAAAGAAAAATACTAATAAATCAATTGACAAAAACCTTGTGGGACAATGAATCAACAAATGGACAACATCCAGAAAACCCCACAGAATTGCAAGAAATATACACACGCACAAACACAGTAATAATACATGACAAACACTGTACTGGATTGTTTTTTCTTTACTTACTGTTTAACGAGATAAATGCTAACAATAATCGTCTTTCAGTTGCCAGTAGTGCTCATAGGACACAAGGAAAACAACCTTATATTAAAACAAAGTCCTCAGAATGATCATCATGCCATTCATATCCTATAAGCAGGTAACTTCAAATATCATAGTTTGGGAACGACAACAGCTAATATTGTGGATGGTAAAGTTTTAAGAGTATCTAAATAAACAAATCCTTCGTGTCTACAATGTTGGTTGAATATGTAGTATTTAGGAATTTGCTCAAGTTAAAAGATGTCTTAAGAGAGCTTCAAAATGTATTCCCCTGAACCCCCACTAGGCTTAATCTCACTTCTGGGCTTAATTTCCTTAATAACAGCGTAGCTAAAACTAGATCAGTTCCATTATCAGAGGCAGGCAGGAGGATCAGCATTTACTGGTAGAAATTAGGGTGATTTGCAGCAGCAGCAAATCAACAGGAGTTTCCCATTCCTGCGGTTGAGCAATAGTAGCATCAAAACCTCCATTACCTTATTTTATTGAAATAAAATGGGAAGGGGGAAGGTGAGGATTCTTTTTTTTTTTTTTTTTGGTGCAAAAGGGACTGTCAGATCAATTCTGGTACATGCAAGAAATGAGCATGTGCTCCAATACAACTTATTTTTCAAACCAACACCCTGCCCATGTTGCATTGCCTTTTTGCATGAACTGAATTTATCAATGAACCAAGCAGCTTCCTCATACCACAAATTTGCTCATTACTCTTCAGTTAAAAATCAGCTCATTCTATATCCAGGCTTTGTAAAGTAAACTTAACTAATTCATAGAGATTTTCTGCATACACTGTATGTTAAAGCTGGCTCTGCTCCCACAACTGAGGCAGCTCTCCAAAAACAAAAACAAAAATGAGCAAGAGTTCCTCTCTTCTAACGAGGATGTAAATGCCACATTCTGTCAAAAACCAAACATTTCCATGATTCTTGGCACGGGCAAAAAGCTAGACAGGAAGCAGTGTGCCCTCTAAGTAATACATCATGTTAATTCCTTGTATGTCAATCCCTTGGATCTCTTTGACACAGCAAGCATCATCATCTCTATCCAACCCAGCATCATCTGCAGCCCTTTCTGGTGTGATATGCAACAGATGTCGCTCCTTGAAAGCATATGAGGCTGGGTACAATGGGAGTTCAAAAGCACCACAATAGGGATGACTGTAGAAAACTGAAAAGGAGCAAAAAAACAGACACAACCAATTTCAGCAACGCCGAGTGGATAAGAAATCATGGAGTTTGATTTCTCAGGACTGTGAGAAAAATGTGACCTTACAGACTTAAGAGAGACAATTTTGGTTAAGAACCCCAGAGTAGAAAGCAGAAGTGTTTCTAGTACCATCTTAAACATAAAGCCACCTGGGTGAGTTTGGGCTGGTCACTCTCTCTCAACCCTAGGAAGAAAACAGTGGGAAAGCACTTCCAAAAATCCTGCCAAGAAAACAGCAGGGACTTATCCAGACAATTACCAATGGTCAAGATTAACTTGAAGGCGCAAATGTATTATTATTGTGTTTGAGGCTGCTTTGAAATCGTGAGGGAGGGATAATGTAAAAGCTTTCTGGCAGACTATTTCTTTAAAGGTTCCATAATAAACATTATTTGTGATAGACTATCACCAGTCAGAATCAATGTCATGGGAAAGTTGTTCTAATAATAACTTCCTTCCAAGAAAGCCAATCCCCGAAATATGAAAAAGAAGTTTATTAGGAAAAAGAAGCATACTGGTAAAAGAAAGGAATAATCACATTCTCAGAATTCTAAATAAATACTAGGCAACCCGTAACCCAGGGGTGAAATTTAGCAGGCTCTGACAGGTTCTGGAGAATTGGTAGTGGAAATTTTGAGTAATTTGGAGAAACAGCAAATGCCATCTCTGGCTGGCCCCAGGGTGAGGTGGAAATGGAGATTTTGCAGTATCCTTCCCCTGCCATGCCCACCAAGCCACGCCCACAGAACTGGTAATAAAAAAAATGAATTTTACCACTGCCCTGACCCCTGAAAAAACTACAAGTACAAATCCACATTCCCCGCTGCCAGCTGCAGTGAGGTGATTCCCATTTACTTTGTCCTTGCAAGCTTCCCAAGCTTCTCCATTGACTGGTGGAGAAGGTGTCAGAGAACGTGGTGAGGAATACATGACCATGGAAGAACGGCAGTGGTGCTGAATGGAAATAGTGCAATGGTGCCTAAATGGCAAAAACTTTCCCAAATTTCATTTTTCTGGAAGTAATGGGTTCTGTAATTTAGTTCATTTGAGATACCTTGATTGGAAACTGTTTGTCCTATGATGCATTCTTTTGCCCATTTAAAGATTACAAACACAAGTAGCATGTAGACCAACATAGACTAAATATATCAATTTTTATAGTTATTACTTCCTTGAGTAAGCACTTGGATTTCAGCACACTTTTATTTCAAGATCATCTGGGCCCCTTCAACAGGCAGCTTTCTTTCTTTTCTTCCTTTCTTATCGTGAGTTTTACGAATGGAATGGAATGGATTCTTTATTGGCCAAGAGTGATTTGGACACACAAGAAATTTGTCTCCAGTGCATAAGCTCTCAGTCTACATACAAGCAATAAGTGATAAATCATGATCATAGTCATCGTAAAAATTTATTCATCATACATCATAGGATACAACACTTAGTGAAAATCATAGGATACTAAATAAGCAATCAACATAAATCATATTAGGATACTAAATAAACAATATAAATTGTAAGATACAAGCAACAAAGTTATACTCATAAGAAGATAAGGAGATAAGAGATAGGAAAGATGAGAAGAATAATAGAATACAGCCTTAGTAGATAGTTTGACAGTCTTGTGGGAAATAATTGTTTAGCATGGGGGAAAACTGTCCTTGTGTCTAGTTGTTCTGAAGATCAGCTGATCTCCAGCCTCCCCTGGCTGATCTTCACTATTTCTTTGCTCAATTCATTTATTATGTTCTGAGTTTACACAGAAAAAACACACTACTTTATTTAGGACCTTTGATGGAATTACAGAAATTTAGCTTTAGCAGTTTAGCTTTCACGCTTGTGTTTGGATAGGAAAAGGATTACATGGGAGTGACTTTTGGGAAAACAAAAGCTGAGTTCCAGCTCTTCAGCCCCCTTGGCAAGGGGGTCATTTGAGGGGATCACTGGCTGCTGAGCCACACTAAAAGTGGAAGTTTTTCACAGAGGTTTAGACTAGATGCTCCTGTCTCGTGGGCGTCTTTCAGAAAAGCGGGAGTACTGTAGGAAGTTAAAACCTACCCCTGTCCTAGAAAAATGAAATATCCTAGGAAATATTGAAAAGGCAGAATATTATACTTCCGTAGATGTAAAAAGAGAGAAACATGTTTTAATTCCTGCAGCTTCTTGCCTTCCCCCATTTTTGTCAATGAGCCATTAAGATGCCAAGCCAGTCTATTTACATAACAAAGACCCCTCCCCATCAGCTCCAGGGTGATGGAATCAAGGCATGCAAGTATAAGCCCTTTACCCAACTGATCACATGGCATCTAAGAATTCAACCAAACCTGAACTCAGCCTAGAGAGTTGCCCCTGCATGGCCCCATGTGAGTCTGACAGCCAATCAGAATACATTTCTTACAGAGGAACAGGAAACAAATAGGTGGGGCCGAACAGAATATAAAAAACCCCGCAAGCCCCTCCCTCGGCCCTTCTTCTTCTTCACCCAACACATGGAAGCATGTGATCACCTTTTCCCCCAGGACCTCAAGCAATGCGGTCCTGTCCACCATTAAACCACCTTTCTAAGCAGCCTCCATACCTCCAGTGTCTTTTTCCCCACTTGGAGCCAAACCCAGGAGGACATTTCTTCCAACAATACAAAGATTTAGCTATGGATATGGAGTAGTGAGTGGAGGAGAGGTTTATGTTAAAATGGGAGGAAAATACAAATTATGAATCGTCGGAGAGGCCAATGCGGCGCAGCATGAAGCTGTCTGTCAAGGGCCGATGCCTCATGAATATTCAGTGCTCATGTTAGGCGCTAAATCTCATTGGAATGTCAGGGACCATTAGCTAGACAAGGTATGAGTGTGTATGTGAGAGAGCGTAAGTGTGGTTGGAACAAGGAAAGAAGAGGAAAACAAATTCTCTCTTTCCTCAGGGAGATGAAGGAGACAGGGTTAGAGGTCTGCATGGAGAATACTTTTGAGCAAACTAAAAACAGTCAAGTTTCCCTCACCAAATAACTTTGTTCTAGAACAGGGACAATGGCTAAATGGCTGTATTCTGATTTTAAAAAGAAAGAGGGAGATCTAGCCAATAACAACAGCTGTGTAATATAAATATCACCATGTTTTCTTTCAGCAAGCTGGTCAATCAGCTTTAGCCTAAGAAATCTCCAATTCCTACCATTTTCTTCAGGGTGGATTTTGATGTCAAAGCTGATCTGTTACAATAAGAAGCTTACAATCCTAAGCATACTTACTAGGGAATTAAGCCCCATTGAAATAGATCTCTACTAAAACAATAAGACTGGATATGGCTATTAATTAAGATTAGGTTGACACCACTGAAATGTACTTGATGACTTCGGAGTTACTGTAACTTATCTTACAACTAAGTTTTATATTTCAAGGTACACTCAGTTCAATATTAAATAACCATTTCTCTTCCATAGAGAATGTTTTATTTTCCCTGGAATCTATGCTTATCAAATACCACTAATCAAAATTTCTTCTTACTTGTACACCTAATAATTGTCAGACAAAACGTATCAGGACCATACATTAAGTTACAGTTAAGATGTATTGCTCAAGCCTATACACAAAGATCTAGACAAGTAAGGTTCAATACTAAATTGGTGCTAGATAAACAGAATTCAAGACAGATTGGACCCAGACTGTTTGTAGGGACATAATGACTCCAGGCTGATGATTTGCTTAACTCTGCCCTCCCCCCAGTTCAGCCTGCTCTTCTACAATAATCAACATAATTTGGAGGTAGTCCCAGGGGAGAAATTCTACTGGTTCGGAACAGTTCGCCCAAACTGGTAGTAAAAAAATGCTACTGATTCAGGTGAACTGGTTTTTCCGACAATCAGCTGTGACATGTGATTTATATTAGCTAGAATGCATGATTTCCTGCTTTCTAGCTAATCTAAATTGTGTGGCACAGCAGATTTCCCCCCCCCCCCTGCTGTTTGCTTACTTTTCAGGCACTCTTGGCAGCAGGCTCCGTCCACCCACTCGGACCTCATCATGTCCTTTTTTGATGCTGTGCCCATGCACGGAAGGTCCCGCGAGCTCAAATTGCTACCGAACCAGTAGCAAAGTGGATTTCAGTGGATTTCACACTTGGGTCGTCCATTTTAATTAGTATCATATTAAATGGAGAAAGATTATACACTCCATAAAATGTTTTTTATTCCAGCAATCTCCAAAAGCGCAGAGATGTAGAGAGAACATGAAAACATGAGAATAGCTCTGCTGGGTCATGGTTACCCTAGGCCTATCTTGCCAGCACTGCATCCTGCCCAATGAGCCATCAGAAGCATCTAGGAAACACACAAAGAGGAGATGATGGCAGCCCTCCTTTTCCATTGTTGCTCCTGTACACCTCATATGTGCTTGGATGCAGCACCCTGATAGCAAGTTTAGGAGCCACTAAGAGACCTGTTGTTAGTCTAAAGTCTTTTCTTGAGGTATGACCGTAATTGACCCCACAATTTTGGTTATAAATTGTGGTGGTCGGAAAAGAAGATCATCACATGATCACACACCAATTTTACAAGCTTTTTTGCAATGGTTGTTAACCAAAACCATTATGGACAATTTTTGCTGGAAACCAAAAATAAATCACATGCTGCAAATGGCTATAAAGGCGGGACAGCTGCTATGTGTCGCAAATGCAGTCACATGACTATGGAGGGGGGATAACAAAGATCATAACTCTGAAAAACAAGATATGTGAAGTCTGGAACAGCCTCTTACAAAGGTTCTTGCTGTAGATGGTACCACAATTTCTGCAGAAATATGTGACACAGAGCAAAAAAGAGCTACTAAGGGGAGCTAGTTCCTCTTTCAGGAAGTATCAGATGATCAATTCCCCCCCCCACTCCCCGCTTGCTCTTGCACACACAATTTTATTTGAGATCTCTGCAATGCTAACAAATGGCTTATTTACAAAATTATTTTTATGCACATAATGTCTCTCTGTTTCATATTAATTTGATGCATTGACCACTGTGGTCTGAAATTAAGTGAACTTCTCTTCAAACACACATTTGAAATTTGTAGCTTCTGCTGCTTCTCATCATTTATTTAGTCCTGAATACAGTAACTGCACAAAGTGAGAAATACACCCATAAGCATATATGCTTTTTAGCTAAAACAAAAGGATTTTTGCCAAATCTCCCTGTTCACCTCACACACAGACACAAATACATACAAAATACGAACCAAACCACACAGAAAAAAAGCAGTGTTACGGGAAAGGAGGAGGGAAACGTCCAAAGAGGGAGAAACAGCAACACAATCCAAGTTCAGATTTACAATCCATTTTAGGAGCCCATATCTGAACTGAAAGGAAGGATTAGGCAAGACTGAAACCAAATCAATATGCACAGAACAAGAAGCAAGCTTCACCTTATGTCATTTCAAAACTGTTCTAACATATACAGATATAATTGCACTAGTTTTGACTTGCAAAGTGAAACGGTTGTTTATAGGTTGTTTATATCGGGTGCCATCATGGAATGAAAAAATCTGTGCAATGGGGGAGTCATGGTTGCCATTGAGCAGCTTGCAATTCCGAAGCCTCAAAGTGTATTGTTGAGATCTCCTGCTAATACATTCTTTTGTTTGAGCTTTTCCCTCTCTCTGCCAGAAACAGCAAGGAAGCCATAAGGGAAGTGCATTTCTGGGACCTGCCCCCACTCCAATAGCGATGAAAGGAGTTGTCCCAAAGGAAGCTCAGAGGCTGGACAGCCACTTTGCTAAAGCAATAGGAAACAGTCCACCAATTATACGGATACATTTAAGCTCTTAATCCTTCTGAAGATTATCCCAAGGTCTGGGAGTCAGTGAATCCCCACAAGCATAGCCTGTGGTGTTACCGGCAGCTGAGCCAGGGAGATAAGAACCAGAGCTGGCTAGGGAAACAGGCAAGGAGCCCTCTAGCAGAACTGGCCCCATCACTGTGAGCTGGCTCTAGAAGAGGCTTAGAAAAAATATGGAAGGCGGTAGGCTCCTAAATTGGCAAAAAAAAAAAAAAAAAAAAGGCAATGCATAATGTCATGCTTCCCCCATGGAACTCTGCTTCCCAATACTTGCCGCCAAATGTGCACAAACTTTGTAAAGCAGCTGCGTGGCTCACTTCTCCCTTTTCAGCCTGCTAAATTCCAAACTGCTTAAATCTTCAAAGGCAGAAGGAATTCTCGGTGAGGCCATCCATTCAACTCCTGCGCTTTGCCTGACTGCTAACAAGAAGCTCCTATTTACTATATTAAGCCAGTGATAGCCTAATCTGGGTAAACTTCCAGAGGAAGAGGCACTTTAGCCTAAAACCGGGCACCTTAAAAATGATGATGATGATGATATAAGCTTTTGCCATATACTGATAAGATGGACTGTGAGCCACAAAAAAAAACCTTAAAATATTGCTAAAATTGTCTTTAAGGTCCAAACAAGGTTAATTATTATTTTAATCTGCGTAAAGCAATTACAGTTTGCTCCTTCCTAGGAGAAGCATGCTACCAATAAAAGTTCTATAACTTAACTTTCCTCGGGATAAAACTAAATCAAATGGGATTAACTTTCCAGAAAATATCCATGGCATTGCACTGTAAATTCTTCTTCTGCCTAATGCTGAGGCCTTGAATTTTAACTGAAATAGACGGCTGGGGGTGGATGGGAATGTCTTCAGCTTTTTATTCATCCTTCCTGCTTGGAATCCCTCTATAGAATCATTACTGTAAAAGGGAGGAGCATCATAGACAGTATATTTCAGTAATAAGAGATTTATTTTTTGGAACAGTAAAACAGGGGAGCGTTAAAACTGTCAGGTACAGTGAGAGCTTTAGCCAAATCTAATCTCCCTTTTGAGGCAACTGTGTTGCAACCAAATTTCTCTTTAGAAAATGTTCCTTTCTGATAGGGAGCATGAAGTAGTCCTTGAACTACAAAGGCCAGCCTGATAAGCATTTTCTTGATAACCAGAGAAAAGAACTCTGATTACCTAATTAACAAGCCTGTTCTTTCCGACTAAGTTGTTCAAAGCGCTGCATACAATCTGAGCAGCTTTGACAAAAACTATCTGGGTATTCATTCCAAAGCTTTATCATTATTACACTGGCTGACCTGTGAATTTCAAAAAACAACATTATTCTTGGAAAGAAAAAAAATGTTTAGTTTCCATGGAGTAAGTTGACTGAAGTCTTTTGCAGCAATAATTGTTTAGTGGCACCTTACAAAAGAACCTCTTGGATTAGAATCCACTTCAGTATTGTTTCTGGCACATTATTTTATAAGATCTATCCATCCATCCTCAGGAATAACATAACTCTAACTCTCATAAATGTTTATGCAGAAGAATGCACTGCTAGGGAGGGATAGATAGGATGGATGGATGGATGGATGGGTGGATAGATGCATAAGTAAATAGGTAGGTAGGTAGGTAGGTAGGTAGGTAGGTAGGTAGGTAGGTAGGTAGGTAGCAGTGGTGGGATTCAAATAATTTAACAACCAGTTCTCTGCCTTGATGACCAGCTGGGTAGGCGAGGATCAGTGGTCATGTGACTGGGTGAGCGTGGCCAACTCAACGTCACTCAGGTTGATGGGCGCTTCGCCTTAGCTGTTACAATGTAACAAGGGTTAACTGGAGCGGCAGTTTCTGCAAGCAGAAAGATTAAGCTAGAAACAACACCAGAATGTTTCCTTTCTGCCTTTTTTACAGGATTAGCTCTGTAAAGTGGGGTGGGGTGGGGGACAAAATGAGATTTCTTATTACTACTTACTTAAGAACCTGTTCTCCTGGATGGTGCAAGCTGGCTGAATCCCACCACTGGTAGGTAGGTAGGTAGGTAGGTAGGTAGGTAGTAGGTAGGTAGGTAGGTAGGTAGGTAGGTAGGTAGGTAGGTAGGTAGGTAGTAGGTAGGTAGGTAGGTAGGTAGGTAGGTAGGTAGGTAGATAGATAGATAGATAGATACAAACAAACAAACAAACAAACAAACAATACATTTTTGTTACCAATGGTTGCAGAGAATAGGGCAGGGGTGGCAAAATCAATCAGGAGGGATATATATGAAAGTGCTACAGAGAGGGAAAATTGCCTCTACTGTAAAAATAACCATTCACAAGACTGGGCGGACCCAATCATTCTGGGATTGATGTGCTGTTCAACATATGAAGAATAAGGAAGCTTTGTTGCATTTAATTGTAACATTTAATCTTTTACTTGCACCTGTCATGATGAAATTAGTTCTGGTAATTTCTTTGCTCAAGGATGACCACTTGACTTCAGTGAAGCTGTCTGGACAGTTTTTTTCAACCTTCCCCTTCACAATTTCAAGACACGTAGATGTCAACTCCCAAAAATAAATTATTTTTAAGCTACAAAATCTCTACACTACAAACCAATCCAGATGGGTATTTTTTATTTTAAAAAGGAGAGGTGTATTTGAAACTGAATGAGATATATACCGATACATATCTGAAACTTGTGTCTGGGACATTGTTTCATGATAGTGATTTATGGTATAAACATTACATACAGTATATTTAATAAGTCTTTAAAAATGGTAATTTTCTTTTTGTATTAGGATGAAGATTTTTTTCTTTACTTTTTTTTTTAGGGAAAGGGTACAATGTGTAGGGCAACGAAGCAAAATAAATCTCATTATATCATATAAATCTGTGGGGAGTAGCAATGTTGATTTGTACATTCTATACCACTTTAGCATACTAGCTGAAAGATGGGATATAAAATAAATTATCTATATAAATAAAAATGTAAATGTTCGTTTGTTCAAAATCTTAAATCTCCAAAAGTTCTTCACCGATTGCTTTGAAATTTTGACATAATGTTGCATTCGAATACGGGCGTTTTTATATACCTATATACCTATACCTGTGACAGATAAAAACATGCTTCTTTGAAAACTAGTGCCATCTGTTGGATGTAAAAGCAACACACACTATACTAAATATTTCATGATTCCATTTCAATGTTTCCGATTGCAATGTTATATCGAATTTTCATACATTTCGATTTATTTTCATTTTGATTTAATTATTTCATTTGGCATTGCATTGGAACTGAGCTGTATCGTTTACCATAGCATTGATTTCGTGAGTATAGTATATTCGGAACAGTTCGGTCTCTCTCCAGTTCCTTCCTCCTCCTCCTGCTCCTCAGGGGATGCCAGCCGCCTCCTCTCCCTGCCGCCGCTGAGGAAAGCAAGGTCGGGGGCGGCGGTCGCCTCCTCCTCCTCTCCTCCTCAGCCCAGCCGGGCCGGCACCTGAGGAAGGCGTTGTCATTGTCGGTGGTGGCGTCAGGCCTTCCTCCCGCCGGCCCCAATGCAGCAGCAGCAGCAGCAATAGCCTGACTCAGGCGCGGGAGATGAAGATGGCGCAGCCTGCGATGCTGCCTCGGCGTGCCAGCAGCAGCAGCGCCACCAGCTTGGAGGACTTCCCGCCCGGCTTGCTGGCCCAGCCGACGCCACCTCCCCCGGCCTCCGCCTCCATCTCGGTCTCCTCCTGCCCTCCCAGGTGCCTCAGCTAGTATAAAATAAAATAAAGACCAATTATGTCAGAATTGGCACAAGAATTGAGAAGTGGCAGTCTATTCTGAGAGAATAAGATCAAATTCAGATTATTTAAATCCCCTGAAGCATTTAAACAAAATATTCAAACTTGAAGCCAAAAAGGGAAAGTATATAGGTTCTATGTATGGAACAGGCTGCATCTCAGGATGCTAAGTAGTTTGTTCATCCAATAATACAATATCTGATTTTTCTGAAAACATTTCTATTAAGGATCTCTTATACAGTTTGGTTCCTTTTCCCCTTTTCCATTTCCTCCCTTCCTTCCTTTTTTCTTTTCTTTTCTTTCTTTCTTTCTTTTTTTGACAACACTTGGCACCACTAGAGATGGATGGAAAGATAGCTGCTGTCACCTCCTACTCTTGAGTGCTTTTACCAGCAACACCTGAGGGAAAAGCAGCACTAGTGTTATTAATAACTGAGGAGGGGGCTGGCTTCATTTGACTCTAAAATTGCTGTGGTGCCGAATTGCTCTTTTAAAATCTGCTTTTAATCAGAGAGAAAGAAAAGAAGTTTGGACAATTAAGAGTAATGAGGAGCTTTAAAAAAAATAGCTCAGGGAAAATTAGCTGTGCTTTTTACTGCACTTGGAACATTTAAGAAGTTATGTTAATGTGGAATAAAAATCTATATATGCCATTTGCATGTTCTGACAACACAGTTGAGTTCTCAGGAGCACAAAATGGAAGGGAGAAGAATGTAATTCACAAAGAAAGAGAATGTTGCCACCTGGGTATCTTTATGCCTTATAGAGCCACAGACAACTATAGAAGTAAAGGAGCAAGAGAGAAATCATAAGCTTGATTGATAGTCACTTGGTTTTTTTCTTCTTCTCATCTTGATGCACTTAAGATGTATAGGATTACAGCTTCCACCTTGAAGGGATGCATCTGGAGGGCCCCAGGATTGGGTGCTATAACTAAGGCATCAGGCTAGAAACTGGGAGACCAGGAGTCCCACCTTAGGCACAAAGCCAGCTGGATGATCTTGGATCCTTCTCTCTCAGCCCAGGGAAGAAGGCCAGGGTAAGCCTGTTCTGAAATTTTGCCAAGAAATCTGCAGGAAGTTTAACAGACAGTCCTTAGGAATCAACACAGGCTCAAAGACATCAACCTCTCCTTGCCCCTAGCAATCTGATCAATGCTTTAAATTAAAATAGCAAATATTGAAAAGAAAGGGCATAACAAAATAAGGACAGAAAAATTGGGGATATATATCTACGAATGAAACCGTGTTTATTTTACTCCATTTCCTTTCCAATTTAGATGCCTTTGGCTGAAGACTAATTATCTAAATCCATTTCAGTTGGGCTTTCAACTGAAATCTGGTACAGTACTCAAAATGTTTTGGTCATCTTGATGGAAGACTGTACTGGAAACGGGACTGTTGCTACTATTGGAGCAGTAGCAACGAAAATGATAAGAGTTCTATATCCAGAAATGGTGCTGGGGAACTCTGTTTGAACCCCATGCCACTAACGTATGATGGTGTACAAAAATTTGTTTTGCCTCTCATGTTCTTCAGCATATAAATGAACTCACTGGAGGAGATCATCCAAATTTTGGACAAGACTTCAATTGGTGTGCTGATTACACCAAGATCTAGTCATTTAACTCTAAAGAAACCATCCCTTGCATGTTATCCAAATTTGATATTAGGCAGCTTGAAGAACTAGACAAACAGAAATGCTGTTGGTCAATATGAAATCAGGCAGAGTGATTGAAAATCAGTCCTGTTTGGGCTGAGTTTGCATTCACACTAAAGGTCTACAATCCCGAGTCTCTATGCTGATTTGGGAATTCTGGAAGCTGAAGTTCAGACATCTTAAAATTGTCAAGATTGAAAATCACTGATTTAGGGAATCACTCTTTATTTCTACAAATGGCAGTCAGGGCAAGGAACGTACAATATTTGAACAGTATCCATGAACTGCAACGGCTCGTAAATCATTTCGATTTGTCAACAGTTAACACCACTTGATTGTGTTACATTATGTTTTGATTTGATTTTATCATCTGAAGTTGCAGTTGGTGTAAAATACACCAACTTGATAGCTAACAGGGCAGCTTTAAGGATCATATGCTACCTACTTGTTCTGAACCCCCTTCTTCGCTCGTTCAAAGACGATAGGCAGACAGACTTAAAAGGAAATAACTTTATCAATCCTGGCTTCCGCTGGCTGCGAGCCCAAAATTAAACATAAATAAAGTCTCTGGCAAGAAGATAACAGAATGCAAAAACAAAGATCTCTTACAGCAAAACCAGGTGTACAGAAAGAAAACAAATCACTTCTCCAAGTGTCTCTTTGAATCAGGGTTACAGAAAGCAAATCACTTATCCAAGTGACTCTCACAAACAAACCACGACCGATGAACGATGAACCACGAACGAACGATGAACGTTGACTTCTGCAACCAGGGCATGGCACCATCAGTCCTTTTATCTCCAGAAGACCACACTGAGCCCCAGCTGCATTGTTATTCCTGCATTCCGACTCAACTCACAGCAAACTTCTGCTGAGTCACAACACCTACTGTAGGATTTCTACTGCTTATCACATATTTACTGGATGCAAGTGAGCAATGTATTTAAGATTTAAAGCTCTAATCAGTTTAGGAACAGATCTGACTAAAGGTTATGAACTAGCCTCACAGTTAAATGCTACCGGGGAGATCCTAACCAACTTCATTGTATAAATGATGTACAATGACAACAAAGGCTTCAAAAATTATGAAAATGCCGCTATGGTCAGAAATGAGCTTACCTGAATCACAAAAAATCTCCTTCCTATTGTGGCTCTCTGAAAACATGATCCACCCCAATAATAAGCCCAACCCTATTTTTTTTTGGGGGGGGGGGGCTAATATTACCCCTATCCCAAAAATAAGCCAGGGGGATGGTTGTGACCAGCACAAGTGGCGGCACGAGCGCACAGGGGAAGTGGGCTGCAGCCCGCTGGCCTCTTGGGGCAGCGCAAATACCGCTTTTGCCCTTCTCTTTCTGGGTGCAGCGCTTCTGTTTGTTGGGTCGCTTCTCCAAACCTGGCAGCTCTGTGGCCCGCTGCTTTGCTTTGCCCCTCTTTTTGGGACACTCGGGGGGGGATGGGGAGGAGGATTTTCCTGCTTGTCCATTCCTCAAGCTCAGCACAGACTGAGGGAAGGAAAATCCCTCTCCCCATTTTCCTCCTGTTCACCAAAAAGCTTCCATTCCGAATGTGCTTCCAGGTCACCGAGTCTGTCCTGCTGCACCTCAAAAAAAGGTAAGACTGCCTTGAAAATAATCCCAAGTGGTTATTTTCAAGTCTTTGTTTCTGAGAAACATGGTAAAATAATTGTTAGTGTCTTTGTTCCCTTCCTGATAACTATATGTAGTTTTCTTTTTTTATAAAGATTTTTTTTATTTTTGAATAAACACAGACAGACAAAACACACACACAAAAACACAAAACCATCATCCATTACAAGTTGTAGAAAGTGTGTTGATTGGTTACAAAAACTTCCGTGCATCCCTTCCACGGTCATCACCTACAATTCATATCACATCACATATTTTAAATCATATATATATATTACTATCATCATACCTCAACCTTCATTTGACTATAATTGTTTTTACGTCCTTTTATATAAAATATTCCAGATTTAAAGCAAAACCACATAATGGCATTCCATTAGCTCTTCCCAATATCATCCAGTAACATTACATCTTTATAACATGTTCTAAATAACAATTGGTTATATTTAATAACAGAGTTTCTAAATCTCCTTTCGTAGTCACCATTTGCAATTTATATCAAATTTCTTCTTATCAAACCAATACATATATATGCATTATTATCATTATCAATCAATTATTTAACTATATCCATTATCACTTCATTTTATACATAATGCTCTAAATTTAACTAAATTTGACTTAATTTTTTTATTATAAGCTTTCATTATATCAAACTCTGTCTTTCTAGTAATAGTGCAATCTTATGTCTCTTGCCGTTTGTGGCATTAGTATCCTGGTTATTTCCTTAGAAAGTTTTGTATGGACTTCTCTTTGCAACTTATTGCTTATTGCATATCTTGCAAAGCTCGAAAACCCTCCATCTGCTTCTTCGATCAGCTTATCTTTGGTTAACACTAGTGCTTCTGACAAGATTTTTTTCCTTAGTTCCATTAATTCTTCTCTATTTTCTTTTTCTATATTTTGAAATCTGGGGTAGAGCTCCAGTCCATCTCTCTCCCCTTTCCATATTCCACTCTTTCCATTTTCAACCATGCTCAGTTCACTGTCAGTATCAACAATTTTCTCTTTGTTTATTTTTTTCTTTGTTTATTTTTTCCTTCAATTTTTAGAACTCTGACCTCCACTTTCTTCATTTGATGAACATCCTCAATTGTTCCATCAAATTTTACTGTTCTGCAATCTATGTTCTCCAATCTCTTCTCAATTTTCTCTGTTACTTCTAATAATTTTTGAATTTCAAACATAATCTTTTGCAATGTTGCGCCATTCATCCATAAACATCCATTCATCCATAAACACTGCCACTCTGGCATTCAAAACTTTTTATTAAATTTAAAACAAGTTCATTTATAATCTTTCAAGACAAGGCTTTGTTTTCACTCCACTCCAGCTCCCATGCTCTTCTCACTATCACCCTCTGTAAACAAGCTAAAGAACCTTGAAATGCAAAGTCAAATGATCAAAGAGAAAAAAGAAAAAAACAATATTTCCAAGCCTTCCAAGCCTCCAAGTGGCAGTGTTACTTCCTTTCCCTCTGTTATTACAGCCCTCTTTGTATTCCTTTTATATTTTCTTTATATTCAAGGCTTAAAGAAAACAAATTCTTAAATGGAGCAACAACAAAAAAAAACACCATCCAATCCAGCATTATAAAAATAAGGAAAAAGATTTTAATCCATAGGTATAAAAAAAAGAATATAAAAAGTAGAAGAAAAACTGATCCATTCGATTTAAATAGGAAACATTTGCAAAAGTTCCATCTGTAAAAGAAATTTTTTTAAAAAAGGATAACACAGTCTAATGTAGCTTAATTTCACCGCTTGTTCTCTTCTGTTTTCAAATTTAATTTAGCTTTATTTTTTATATTATTCTTTTATAATAATACGATTTCCTCACCAGATGGACACACTTTCCCTTTACTCCCATCCGGAGCTGTTCCAACTTCAGCAGCTTCAATGGCTGCGCTTCTGTCGACAGCAAAAAGAGATTCTCCTGGATCAATCAGGGACTTTACGGTGTCCCTGAAATCAGCAGGACGTACTCTTCCCTGTCATTGTCTCTTTGGGACGGTTTAGGTCCAAAAGGACCATCCAGCGGCAAAAGTATCAACTGCAATCTTGGAGCCCCAAGATTGCACGTTGTATTGTCGCAACATCATATCCTCCTCTTCCAACTATATTGTAGTCTTGAAAGATTAGAAAATAGTGCTCCAGGCTACAGATGAAGCTTGATCTGCATACATTTAAAGAGATTTAAGTGTTTCCCCTGAAGGAGGAGTGGGATAACCAATATGTCCACACAAAGAGCCAAATGTAAGGGCAGAATAAGGGCATTTTCTATTCATTACATTAAGAATATGGGTTGGCTCTGAGAGAGCTGCAGAACTAGTTCCCCAACCAGAATCAGCCCATTTGACTGATGCATTGAAAGAGAGGTTATTGGTCATTTCTCATTTCTGCAAAGTACTTAACTTGTGGAGATTCAAACCTCTGCTTTATATTTGAGCTAGTTTGGCTGGCTCCTTCAGTTTTTAGACTTTGGAAAACTTTTTAAAATTTATTCGGAGTCTTATGGTAACTGATAATACTTTTATTTAATTTGATTTTATTAACATTAGTTAACCTTATAGTAAGGCTAACATTTCAATAACATTTATTGAAATTACTATGCATATTTTAATTTGGTATGTCTTTGTCTTGTCTGCTCTCAATTCTGTATCCTTTGAGAGTGATTGACTTGCAATAGGTATGAGATGGATAGATGGATGGATGGATAGAAATAGGCAAGAACCATGGCAGAAATATGAGCACTGCTCAGTTTATTTCTGGGATTGTGTGCAAAATTTCATGGTTTTGCTTTTTAAATGTCTTTAAATCTATTTTGAGGTTAACATTATAGTTCTCATGGACTTCCTGCCTCCAACTTATGCCACTGTTGTTCAGCAAGCAATAATTGCCAACCCAGCGCTTGTAAATCAATACAGAAGGCTTCAAAACAACGACATGGGCAATTATTGATCAGTGCCCAGCACCAGTTGCAGAATTAGCTACTTGATTTGTTGATCTGTTCATTTGCCCAGAAAGATGAGGAATCCTTAAATTGTTCCGACTAATAAATGCTTATGGACCAAGTGTCAGTTGCCAGTTATTCTGCTATCTGGAGTAATGTTCCCCATGATCCAAGCAGCTTGCTTGACTATTCCAAGAAATCTAGAAGATAATGTGATTTATGTTTACAGTAATACCTTGTTCTATAGTGTTAATTCACTTTGGCACAGAGAATGACATCATCATAGCAGCCAAAAATGATTATAAATAAAATGTAGTAATCTGAAAACGTTGCAGTGCTTGGAAAAAACTGCTATAGGTATGCTTTCGTACTCTCTAAATTAATGCACAGTGGCTGGCACTTGTAAAGGTTGTCTGCGCGGCATTTAAGCAGGTTTTTTTTAAAGTAATAGTCCTCTTTATTTTCCTTCCTAGAAAAACAATAAAATTATTTAAATATTTATTTTTATTTTGATGTGAGCACACTCATATCATAGATTTGGGAAGATTCTACATAGGGTTTAAAGTTGACAGTAAAAATAAAACAAAAAAAAATATTGCTCTCTTTTGAGGTTTGTGGTGACATTTAAGTAGATTTGGGCCCAGTCAAAACACTTTCCAAACATGAGTGAGAGAAGAATTTGCAATTTCTTGAGCAATTAAGTACACCATAGTAAGAAAACCTGTCTCACATCTATCAAATCTACATTTCTTTTATAGAAAAGCAGCCAGTTGTTCCTGATGAAGACAAGACTTAGATTTGGACAAGATAGCATTATTTCACAAATGGAGACTGCCTCTTTAGGATTAGACTGTGAAGATTGAAGACCTCCTGCTCATGGATTATATTTATAAATATGCTCCAAAGCAGTAAGAACAAGTTAGAGATGGAAGTAGTTATCACCCTAAATATCATGATGATCTCTGGAGGAATTTGGATGAATGTTGCAGATATTAATAAGAGCACGCAGGGGACCATGGCAAACCTTTTTCGCCTCGGATGCTAAAAGCACGAGCGTGCGTGCTATCGTGCACGCTCATGTACCCACCCCATAACTTAATGCCCCTCCCGCGCCTTGCCCCCTGCACATGGGTGCCTGACCACCACCACCACCCCATTGCCCTGCGTAGGCATGAACAGCTTTCTTGGAGCCTGGGGAGGGCATAAACGGCCTCCCCGACCCCCAGAGGTCCTCTGGAGACTGGAAACAGCCTGTTTCCTACTTCCGGTGGGCCCGGCAGGTCCATTTTTTGTCCTCCCCAGGCTCCAGAGGCTTTCTAGGCTCCATCCCCCCAGAGGCCCATTTTCCAACTTCTGGTTTGTGTGTTGGGCTGTTTATCACCCTCCGGAGGATGAAAAACGGCCCAGCACGCAAACCGGAAGTTTGGGAATTGACTTCTGGGTTGCCCATAGGGCCGTTTTTCTCCCTCTGCAGGCTTCAGGGAAGCCTCCTGAAGTTTCCGAAGGGAGAAAAATGACCCAACAGGCAACCTGGCAGTCCATTCCCGAACTTCTGGTTTGCACATTGGGTGGTTTTTCACCCTCTGGAGGCTTCCCTAAAGCCTCCAGGGGGAGAAAAATGGCCCAATGCACAAACTGGAAGTCCGTTCCTGAACTTCCGGTTTCCGTTGTTTTTCACCCTCTGGAGGCTTCAGGGAAGCCTCCGGAGGGCAAAAACTGGCTGAAAAGGAAAGCCAAAATTAGCTGGCCAGTACTGGAGCTGACAGGGCAACGCCTTACGTGCCCTCAGAAATCCCTCTGCGTGCAACCTGTGGCATGTGTGCCATAGGTTTGCCATCACAGGACTATGATATTACTCAGATACTCAGAAAAGGAATAATCATGGTTAATGAGAGGTCCAGAGCTAGGCAAGTCACATGTGGGACCTTGCAATATTGGGAGAGATGTTCTTTTGGAGCTTATCTATTACACTACTCTAAAGGGCTAAAAGTCCCTACTAATATTAGGTGCAGTTCTGGATAGAAATGGGTAACTCAGGTGATATTCAGCTGGTCAGAGATGGGCTTGAACCTGCAATAAAAAAATAGATGGGGAGTAAACCATGATGAGTGTATGATGTACAGTCTATGGTCTTCATTGTGTATTGGATTTTGTTGGTTAGATATAATGGAAAGAAGTGGAAAATAAGAGGTACTTGTGTGAGCAGATGTGTCATGTTGATGGCACCTGGGTGGCTGTAATGATTAGAAAATTGCCAGTGTGTATTAAGGTATGAGAAGATTTATATCAATGATGAAGGGTACAAAAAGCAGTAATGTCCTGTTTGAGGCAGATATGGCAGATAACATTACCTTTTGAAGCAGAATGTATGCTACTTAAGGCCCAGTTGCCTGTCAGGTCTAGGGCTAAAGTGTGTCTTCAGCTTTGAATTATTCCAATCTTTCTCCAATGTGCTCCAATTATACATTTATGTCTGACATTCAGTTTTATAAGCTTTTTGATCTCATATACACAAATGGAAAGAAAAAACACAGAAGACTAAAATGTACAATGTTCCACATACTTTAGTAACCCTACAAGGAAAGTTGAGGAATATCTGGGAATGGAATTAATGAGATTTACTCAAAACAAAAAAGATGGCCAATTAGGAAGTCTACAATATTAGAAAGAATGGCATACATGAGCTTGTATCTTCTTACTAATCTCTGACTCCTAATTTCACGAAGCTTCTTCTCTCAAAAGGAGAACATCCAGGAACAGAATAGGCAAACAAATGTTTTCTATTAGTAATACAGAACAGAAATCCTTAGAATTCTCAACTTTTAACCATGCTTACTGAGTGCCCCAAGGTGTTTTTTCAAGAGGCAACTGGATTTTTGGTTTTTTTTTAAAGACATTTTGCTTCTCATCCATGAAGCTTCTTCAGAGAACTGAGAACTGAAGAAACCTCTTGGATGAGAAGTGAAACATCTTTAAACAAAAAGTCAAGCTGACTCTTGAAAAAGCACCTTTGGGACAACCATGACATGGATGACTGAGAATCTCCATAGATATGCTTACTGAGGTTTATTAGAAGTTGCAATACAATTCGAGTACTTTCCTAATTATTGTTTCATCTGTGGGTGTATTGATTTTATGTAGTTAAGGTATTTGAATGTGTAGAGATGGACAAAATGACAATAGAACTAAAAGAAAGAGAAAAATTGAATTTCTATTAAATATGGAATAGAATTTATAAGTGGCTAGAAAACAGAAGCCAAAACAGAAAATAGAGAACGTAAATATAATGATGATATAAATAATTAATATTATTATAGGTAATATTAATATTATTATAGGACAAAGTAAAAGCAATAGGAAGGCAATGCAGAATGGAGAACTAAATATGAAAGCCGATACAGAAGGCTGTGTAATTACTTTACATTGTTATGTACGTTTTGTGTTTTGTTTTTTCTTGTTGTGTTTTTCTTTCTGTTTTTAAAGATTAAAATGTTCAATAAAAACTATTTAAAAAAAGAAGTTGCAATACAAAACAACTAGAAGGTATTGGGTAATCTACTTAAGATGAGAAAAATATACAAAAAATGCGAGACTAAGTTAACATACATTATGGCATAGTTTACAACCATAATTTATTGAAACAGACTGCCTAGGTTCATGTTACATGATTAAATGCCAAACTAATCATAATACAGTTTAGTAGGATGCATGAACCAGACCTGTATGTCAGACTTTCTCAACCTTTTGCCTTTACAATTCTTAACTACAGCATTCTGTTAAAGAATTTAGCAGATGCCCTAAACAATCTGACAAATACAAGACTAGGGAGAGCTGCCCTGTACCTCCTAGAAGGACCATTGACTTACCTGAAGGGTCGTTTTCAGGGCGCTGCGAAGGAGAGTCCAAGCAAGGGTTAAATACAGCCAAACTGCCCAGAGCTGAATTGAAACTTTAAGTCACGCCTCTAGTGCTGATTATCCTCAGATTTTTCAATGAAAACATGGAACCGTTGCGCACTGAGAAGTCCAACATAGGATCAACAAGAAACAAGTCCAACTGGGACATCCAAGGAAACAAACTCAATAACAGTGGAGCCAGACCCCAGGGCGGGGTGGACTCTCCTTCGCAGCGCCCTGAAAATGACCCTTCAGGTAAGTCAATGGTCCTTTTCCAGGGCGCTGCTCAGGAGAGTCCAAGCAAGGGACATACCCAAGCTAAATGTCACTAGGGCGGGAAGCAGATGCAGACAGGGCCTCTCTGCTGGAATGAATACCCTGCAGCACACGCCTCCCAAAGGCCCCTTCCGCTGAAGCAAACTTGTCCAACTTGTAATTCCGCACAAACGGAGATAAGGAAGTCCATGTGGCCACTCTGCAAATCTCAATAGGAGCCCGTGTCGCCCAGGCCGCAGTGGTGGCAGCACTTCTGGTCGAATGCGCTGTGATGTGACTGGGTACCGGTCGAGACTGCAGAACATGTGCGAGAGCGATGCAGGCCCTGAGCCATCCGCCAATCATAGACAAGGAAACCTTCCTGCCCTGAGACGATGGCTGGAAGGATACAAACAATGACTCAGAACATCAAAAACTGGCCGTACGCTTGATGTATCTGCGTAGCGTCCTGCAAACATCCAGCTTGTGCCAGAGCTCGTCGTGAGGATGTCTCGGATGCGGACAGAAGTCAGGAAAGATGACCTCCTGGGCCCTGTGGAACCAGGAATTAATTTTAGGCACGAAAGGGTCCAACTGAAGGTCCACCCTGTCCTGGTGAATCAAGCACAAGTCCTCACGGACAGACAAGGCAGCCAGTTCAGAGATACATCTAGTGAGGTGATGGCAATGAGAAACACGGTCTTAAAGGTCAAATGTTTCAAGCTGGCTGAACGGAGAGGCCCAAGGTATCTGCGGTGGGCTTTGCGGATGGGTACGTGGAGGTAGGCCTCTTTTAAGTCTATGGAGGTTAAGATGTCTCCCGGCTTGATGCAGCCCAGGATCGACTGGAGGGACTGCATCTTGAACCTCCGATAGGTGACATGATAATTTAATCGCTTTAAATCTAGGATCCCCCTCCATCCTCCAGAGTTTGGGGGGACCAGAAACAGGATGGAATAGAACCCTGTCCCCTCCTGACCAGGAGGTACCGGCTCTATGGCCCTGATCTCCCTGAGATGCCTTATTTCCTGTTCCATGAGGGATCTTTTGACTGGGCACAAGGGAACGGAACACCTGATGAAATGATGGGGAGGAAGAGAGAGGAATTCTAGGGTGAGACCCAGTCAGATCGTTTGCAATACCCACCGGTCTGACGTGACCTGCTCCCACTGGGCGTGAAACAATTGGAGCCGCCCTCCTATGGGAGCTGACTCCCGACAGTCACATACTTTCTGAAAGGGCGGGAGCCAGATCCCCCCCGAAAGGGTCATCTGGAGTAATACGGTTGGCGACCTCTGTCCCGAAAGGACTAACGGTCTTGGGACCTGTCCACCTGCTGATTGAATGGGCGATGCGACTGAGCAGAACTGGAAGAAGGTTCCGAGTTCCGAAAGGACTGCCTCCTGTAGGAGTAAAAGCCCTTCTTATCTGATTTCTTAGAAACCGACGGCATCACCTTCTTTTTGTCCTTATTTTCCACTAGGAATGGTTCCAATACCTCCCAAAAAAGCTTGACCCCTTTGAAAGGGGCAGAAACTAACTTCCACTTGGAACGCATGTCCACGTTCCAATGCCTCAGCCACAAGAGATGGCTGGTGGTGACATTCGAAGCCAGGGCCTGAGAAGCGAACTTAGCCGCACTGAGGGTGGCATCAGCAGTATACTCGGTGGCAGCCATGATTTTATTAATCTCCTGTCTTAACCTGGTATCCTTAGCTGGAACCCTCGCCATTAACCGCCTCAACCAGAGGAGAGCGGTCCTGGAAAGAAAGGAAGCCGAGGCAGACGTCTCAATTGCCCATGCGGCCGCCTGGTGCGTCTTATGACAGGCATTCTCAGATTTCTTATCCTCAGCCTTAAGACCCTCTAACAAATCAGGCGAAAGAACTGATGTTGAGGTGAGAGCCGCTACCGGAGGATCGATAGGTGGCAGCTTAAGTAAATCCTCCAGGCTCCATCCACAATGTACAGCTTCTTATCATTGCTAGAGGGGGTAGCCATGGTAGCAGGCTGGGCCCATAGTTTCTGAACCAAATTAAGAAACATCTTGGGGATAGGAATGATCTCCTGGACCGAGACTGGTTCCTCAAACAAATCTTGAACAGGTGGAGTGGACCCCATATGGGTGGCCAGCTTGGCCTTGTCCAAAATGGTTTTGAAATTTGCAACGTTAAATAGCTCCGAAGAAGAGGGCTTTTGAACTGCTGCACCTTTCTCCCCCGAGACTTCAGCCTCCTGAACAGATAGAATGTCATCCCCCTCCTCCCAGTCCGAAGCCTCGGAACCTGAAGAGGAATGGGGGGAATGCAAGGGACGTGAAGGAGAAGCAACCACGGGAACCGGCTGGGGCTCTAGGTGCTTAGTCTTGCGGGTGCGTTTGCCCTTGTGCAACATGCCCACTTCGATGCCCCAGGAAATGGCCCTGTTGATAACTTCCTGCATTTCCACTGAAAGGTCAGACCCAAGATCCTCCATGGGCTGAGCCCTGGGCTTAGGCCTTGAAGGCAGAAGTTGAGGGGCCAAGGGGCCGGGGCAGGACCTTCTTCTAGATCTGAAGGGCAAGCGAAAAGATCAGCTTGATCTACCATCGAGGCCCCTGGAGATACTGCCCTTGACATGGAAGTTGTGGGGGAAAACTCCCGGCCCTCATCCTCAATGTCTGAAACAGGCCTTGGCTGGGCTGGAGGAACCTCCATGGTGGGCTCCTCAGGAGACACCGATTGGGAGGACTGCGTTTGGTGCTGGGTCTTGGAGAATTGTTTTTCAAGGGCCTTTTGGCGACGCACTGCATCCTTGTCTGGCCCTGATCCCTGCTTAGAGGCTGACCTGGAGTATGGTTTGGAGCCCCTGATGGCCTCCCTGGCAGCCACGCCAGCCTGCCTGGAGAAAACCCTGGAGAAACCCCCTGCCTGGGTGGAATCTTCGGGAGGCTGCTCAGCCATTAGTAAACTGTGGGCCAAATATAATCAGGGGCTACCTACACTCACCACCCTGCTACGGCCCTGCAAACCAACAGACACTCTGAAGAGACGTGGGGGGGTCACAGCAGCAATATTCAGCAGGTGGAATAAAGCGTGAGCGTTAACAGCTCCCAGCGCTGCAGAAATTAGGCTTGTGACCAGCGGCCCCAAACCTAGCCGCTCAGATGAAAAGGTCACAACCAAATTGCCAGCTAGGCCAGACAAAGAGTGGCTCCTCATGGCTCCTGCTGTGAATCAGGCTGCAGGCAGCTGCAGCACAAGGTTTAAAGCAGAAACCGAAACTATAAACAGCTCCAAAATGGCGTCCGGAAAGAAACTAATCACTTTAAAAGTTGCCGCCAAGCAATCCGGAGTTCTGAGGCTCTGCACCTGCATGCCGGCCACTCAAGGCATGGACGCCAACCACAGGAGCCTCAGCGGGGGCTTCCCCCTTCCCAGCGAGGGTCGCAACAGTGCTGGCATCGGAACTCCGACCCGCGCGCTTGCCCCAGCAGCTGCCTGCATTCCGAGCAGTGCCTGGGAGTTAAACAGGACGCCAGAGGAAGGAAGAGTGAGCCAGGAACGAATTAAAGAATTTTAAATACACTCACTCAGCCTGTTCACACCCTAAACTAAATAATACTCACAATAAATGCTCAAGAGAATCCAAGCTAGTAAGTAACTGAAGAGAAACTTTAAGCATGTTAGCTGGGCTAGCTGAATTGAAAAATCTGAGGATAATCAGCACCAGAGGCGTGGCTTAAAGTTTCAATTCAGCTCTGGGCAGTTTGGCTGTATTTAACCCTTGCTTGGACTCTCCTGAGCAGTACCTTGGAAAAGCACCCTTTCTCATGGCAAGGCCCGATTTTAATTTTTCATTCCTACTCAATAGGAAGCAGCTAGAGAACTAGAAAATGAAAATGTCTAATTAAAGGCAGAGGAGAAGGCTCGAAAGGATTCCATATTGCCTTGGCTGTTTGTCTTAGTCAATTTTCTTCTTCTATTACCATCAAAAAGAAGGTCTGGAAAAAACTCGGATGGATAACATAGAAAAAACTGGAATGCAAAGCGCCCGAATATCATATCAACTGGAAGTTGTATTAAAAGTGAAGAGTGAACGTTTCTAGGAAACAGAAAATAGCATGGAAGCTCCTCTATTTGTTGCAATGCTGGGTACAGATACTTTCTTGGTGGGCCTTTTGGGGGTGCTATCTTGCTTCCTGTTCTACTTGAACAGAAGTAGAGTTGCTGCCATCTTCCTCCTGCTGCTGTTGCTATGACCTCTCCCCAGCTGCACGGTGATAACAACCATCTCCCAAGGGAGGCACAGGCAAAGGATATGCAGCAGCTGGATAATTTTCCAGCAAAGTGTGCAGTAAAGCGCACAGATGGGTTATTGGAGCACGCAGCACTGGGAACAATGTGGCAACCACAAGCTTTAACTCCTCAGTATAGCAGGAAAAAATCTTCAGTGCAATTCGTATGGTAATAATGTTGGAACTAATGATAATTGGTCCCACACTATGCCTGGCACCATGGATGATTCACATTCAGTGGTAGGATTCCTGCCTCCTCCCACGCAGTGTTTCTGCCGCTTCCCTTTTTCAGATAAGCCACATGGACCCACATTTACAAACTGTATGTGAATATTCAATGAGGGTTATGTTAATCTGCATCTAGATTTTTATGGAAATTATGAAAATTTAAAATGAGGATGCTACCAAACGCCAACTTTGGATTTTGCATGAGAAACCATGAAAGTGGAGCAAACCCCATCAGGGTGAATAAAACCCAAAATCTGCATGAAGCCAGTTTGAAATATACGTCAGAGCTTTATAGCGAAATTTGGCTGAAAATACTCCTTCACGCTGTGGCAACATGGTATGTCCTGAAAAGGCGTGTTGCCCCCTCTGATCATGGCAATCATAGATGGGGGGAAAAGGCCTATGTTCACCAGCTGTGATATTGGATTTCTCATCCAACAGTTCTAAGTAGCCGGCAATCTCCTGCAGGTTATATAAGATTTAGTCTTCTAGCAAATTAGCAGACAACCACTTCTCCCATCCCCAACTATTTGTTTGAGCTACAAGCTCCCTGAAAATGTACAAAGTACTGTGAATAACAGTATCTCAACACCAGATTACGGATGGAAGCTTTGTATCCAAGTGGCGGAAGAAGTACGAAGAAATTTATTTAATATATTGTTTTGGAAACAAAAATAATGCAAGAAGAGGACAAGCAAGGCATTTGCTCTTGGCTCAGCCAAAGTTAATGGTGAAATGCAATTTTTTTATTACCGGTTCTGTGGGCGTGGCTTGGTGAGTGTGGCAGGGGAAGGATACTGCAAAATCCCCATCCCCTCCCCACTCCAGGGGGAAGGATATTTCAAAATCTCCACTCCCACCCGACTCTGGGCCAGCCAGAGATGGCATTTGCCGGTTCTCCAAACTACTCAAAATTTCTGCTACTGGTTCTCCAGAACCTGCTGAATTTTACCCCTGCTTGTAGTATAAGACAGGCCAACAACTGAAGCCAGACATCAATATATGTTGGGGTTGTACAATTCTATATTCCTTCTTACAAACAGTCACTGGAAGAAATGAAAATAGGCAGCTAACATGTACACTAAATAGGACGCTCTTTTCTGATTTATTTGGAAGGAGCTTTCTTAACTTTTTATTTTACTCTACGGGAACTTCAGAAACTATTTTCAGTCTTAGGGAATGCCTAATAATGAAAACTTCACAATACAATTCTTTTCTAATCTATACAATCCACATTTTGCAATGTTTGCAACATCAGTGTGCAAAGTTCAACAAATTAGATTTCTTTTTTTCCCAATCTCAATCTCTCCGGGAACCCTAGCAACTTCTTTTAGAAACCCAGTTGAAAAAGGCTGTTTTAGAATGTTTTCTTTCTTCACTATTCCCACGTTCCTAGGTAAAATAAACATTTACTGCTGACATTCCTTCCTTTATGACCCACAATACTTGACTTTTGTCTTTCATTTTCTTTTGTTCATTATCTGTAGCGCAAAATACACACTGAAAGTTTCTTTAGGCACTCTTTTTTGCTGGTATTCTCCTTGCAAAATTCAGCTTGTACTTAAGACTAGAGAGAAGTTATATCACAGTGCAATCCTAGTTGAATTGACTCTCAAGTAATGTGCAATGTGTATATAGTACTTGGGTTTCACTCTCAAGAAAGTTAAGGAATTACAGCATTAGTGTCTTATGTGAATAAACTAATTTATGGCTAAACAGTTAAGCAATTTTATAAGGCCTAATCCTTTTTGTAGTCAGCAAGAATTTCACATGAGCAAACTTACAGCTTACGATAGGCCACAAAAAGCTGAAGAATCAGATTAACATAAGCAAAATTGGCACTTTCAGAGATGGCACTTCTGGAGGGCATAAAACAGAGGGAACATTGGGCTAAATTGTATGAGAAAGTCTTGGAGTTGATCAGATGTGAATATGTATCCAAAATTATAATTGTGTGACTCATTAATGCACGTGTCAACCAATTAAAATACTCATGTGACATAATGACCCCATGGCTATTCACAGCTTGAATTAAAGTGTAGACTGAACTAAATTTTCTTCAAACCTCCTAACCCTACTACCCAAAGTCTCACTTTCGTAACACACAACTACCACAAATCTCCAAGCCTGTTCTTTTAGCTTTCTTATTGATGATGACAAGGAAGAAGCAAGAATTTCTCCTTTGGGAAGTCAGAAAAATATTATTAAGATGTAAGTGATGCCAGACCAAACATTTCTGTCTGTAGGGATATGTAACCCTAATCCTCCATGGCCTCCTGCAGCACTCTGTCGGCCAAAAACAGGCTGAAAAGGACCTGAAAAAGGGACAAAAACAATCCAAAAACAGCCGGCAGAGTGCTGCAGGAGGCCATGGAAGTTGAAAACGAGCCACATTTTGGCTGGCAGGGTGCTGCAGGAGGCATTCAGCCTAGCCCCCACCAGCCCAAGGAGGAGAACTACAATGCTGATCTGACTCTTGAAGAAATTCAGTTTGACACCTTTTGTCAGCCTCTGTTTTGCTGCTTGCTTTTCGGCTGCATTGAAACGGGGAGGGAAGGCATGGTATTTGGGTGGGGGAAATAACCGGTACAGGAGGACTGTTAATTGGGAGTTGTTCTTACCATTCGTTTGCGCATGTGGAAGGAGGGGAGTTTTCCGCTAAGGCCAACTGTCCAGCATTCCAACCTGATGATGTTTGAAGATGTTTCCTACCTGACGGTTGTGGTGATATATGATTGGACTGTGGACTGGGGTACCAAGGGGAGGGGAATGAATCATGTATTGAAATCTATTGCTTTCGCGCTCTTTGCTCAGATCCAGCTTTGCTTCGCTTCTCATCGGTTATAATCAGTAAAAGTACACTTAATTCTGAAACATGGAGTTGAGTGGTTTCTTTCTTGGTTATTAAGTGAAGGAGCCGTGACACCTCTGGAGTAGTTGCTACTACTGTTAAGTACATCAGCACTTGGAAGAGCAACAATATTCAAAGAACAGTTATCAATGGCTCTGGATTAACCAGGAGGGAATTTATGAGATTACTAGGAGTCTCTGTTGTAATCTTTGTGCTGTTCAATATTTTTTAAAATAACCCAGATGAGGATGAAGAGGGAGTGTATAATAAATCTGTATAAGACAGACATTCCGTGGTGGAATGTAGCATGGTCCAAGAGGAAAGTGTTGACTCCCAATAGGAAAGAGACAGTGGTGGTTGGAATGTCTGGTAGGCAGGAAGAAGGAAAAGACTGTCTCTCCCTAACAGCTCATACAGTAGATCTATAATTATGCAAATAGTTGCTTTAGTCTGGCAAGATTTCTGTCTGTAGGCAAACAGCAATCAAGCAACTACTTGGAAGTAACTCCACATGTCGCTTTTGGGCTTGACACAGAAATAATTCCTGGTCTACTTTTTGCATCAAGGAAGCCATTCCCATCAGAGTTTTCTCAGCTCTACCATGGTTCAAATGCCCAGATTTGGTTTAGGAAGAAATAGAAGAAAGAGGAAGTCCCCCTGTAGCATTTGGTCCTTCTTCACAAAACCTTGTTTCTGGACATTCTCTTTGATTTTTGCCAGGTTATGTCCAAATCACAGGTCTCAATTACAAGTGAGTCTGGCATGCCACATGGCTTAGTGCACCCTGGCGAACATGATTAATCAAAGCTGCCTGCCCAGGTCAGGAACATATCAAAATGCAAATAGGCCCTTTTCAAGGGAATGAACGCTCAAGAGGTGGAGGGAATGTGAAGCAGCATGTTATTGCAAGAGAAGAACAAATTAAGAGAAAGGATGTTGATTCAGAGGAAAAAGAAGACACAGATGCGCATGAGCATATACAGGATCCAGGATTATAATTTGTGTGCAAATCTCATGGGGCCACCCATATCCTTCGAACAGAACCATTTTTCCCCACTATTGGCCCGTTAATTCATACATCAGATTATTCCAAATCTAAATTAGAATGTAAAAGGAGATTTGATAAAATTTCATCTGCAGTTACTACTGGGGGGGAAAATACCAGTCCCCCCCCAAAAAAACCAAAAGAGATTCATAGATATGAGGCTTTTATCATAAAATTTGACTATACAGCATTACACAGAGAAACTATTCAAAGAAAGCAACCCAAATTGTTTATTTCAATATCTATTGTCCAACATTATTTTAGTAGCTCCCAAACTATGCTAAAATCCCAGAGTCATAATTTTCACTTATATCTTACACATCTCAAGCCTCCAGAGGGAGGTGAAGACAGACTCCAAAAAATGATTACAGCATGTTTTTTTTGCTAGCTGCAAAGGCCATGATATCTGAAGACATGGGAGTCTCTTGGGAAGGGAGATGTGGTGGGGGAGAGCCAATACCTCAGCTTTATTCAAGACAATGTTGCTGGAACACTAATTCTAAACCCTAGCCATCTGGGTTACTTCCCTACATCAACTTTTCATGAAGGAGCCTCACTAAATTCAGATGGATTTACTTTTGAGTAAACTGAAAGGATTTGGGAATGGAAGTGTTAATTTAGCCCTCTACAAATCTTCTGCAAAGCTGATAGTAATATCTTTTTTGTTTCAAAATTCTAAAAAGGATGTTCACATTTATGATACCACAAAACAGGATGATTCTGTAAAAGGGAATCCAGAAGAGAAAAAGACTGAAAATGTAAACCAAGGACATAATGCAAGGATCATAATTCTACCTGGTAAGACTAATGTCTACATGCAGCACTGCCTTGATACTGCCTGTTGTAACTCAACAGTTTTCCAGAAATGCTAGCACCTCAATTCATTATACAATCCCAGCTAGGAAAGCCAAGCTGAGCAAGTCCATCTCAAACAAACAAACAAAAAAATAGAAAGCCTAGAACTGTTTTTACCTTAACTCTTCCAAGTCTTCATTGTACAATATGGGTCAGTGTCACAGGCTCGGTTTATGTATTATGGTTCATTACACACTTTTAGTCTGGATTTGGCATTTTTACCCACTATCAAATCCTTCCCAAGGACCTGATATAGGCAGATGCTGTTGTTTGATTATGGTAAAGGTATCACAGCAGGTTGTAAGCTGTTCCAAGTAAAGCGGTCTTCTGAAAGTGACTGATAGTGATTTTGTCAATGCCAGTGGTATTCAAGTGGTACTCCAGATGTGTTGTTATTGTCTCCCAGGATCAAAGCAATCCACACATTCATCAGAAGCATACTGGAGTTTATAGCAACTCTTTCCATATGCTCTGCCACCTGGTTAACCTGTGGGGGAGAGCATCGATTTCTCTGCAACAGCCAAGTGCTGCTTTCTCACCCACCAAACCCCATACCTATTCTTAGGCCGCATCAGATGAGTTTGTCCTCAGTTCAAGTCTGGAAAGGGGAGGTGCAATAATAAAACACAGGCGACTGTTCCTGCACATGGTAAGGGATTCACTCCCCTTGGGGTTACAAGTTATTGCACAGGAGGTAGCAATAGGGAGGATAAAATATCAGCAACTTTTAGGGGGGGGGGATTAAAAATAAATAAACAAATGAAGGCACCGATTTCCCCAGACCATAAAACCATTAAAACCATCCGCTTGGCTTTGACTTGCTTTCTGATTCGTTTCCGAGGGGCCTCGGTCCATCCCTCCGGAGAAGCCCGCAGGGTGTATCCCTCCGGCGCCCCCGCGGTGCGCTCGGCTTCCCGGGGGAGTGATAAGCAAAGCAGGAATTACTGCCGCCTGACACTTTAATGATGCTGCGTCCTCGCCGACATTAATATTGCCAGGCCTGCAATTCCCCAGAGGCCTTTTGAGGGGGAAGCAACCCAGCGCCTGGAAAATCAAATAAATAAATCTCGGCTAAACGCCGACGAGACCGCGGGAGCGCGCGGGGCACTCACCTGATTTCCCCGGTGAGCGAACACCGGCAATCAGCGCCCTGCTTAAACGGAGGCGGCGGATGATTTATTCCTTCTCCAACAGGCTTAGATTGGGGCCGCAGCCGCCACGGGCGGTGAGCAGTGCGCGGAGCGGGAGCGCCGGCGGAAGGGAAGCAGCTCGGGAGGCCACCGCTCAATCCCATATTAATTTGAATATTTTTGTCCCATCAAACCTATTTAGTGCCGCGTGTGGCCCACGTCCAACAAAGAGAGAGATGGCTGCGCTTCTGGGCTGGGTGGCGGGGGCTGATTAGACTTGGCAAGCTTGCTGCCCGGCTGGCCTCGGCTTTGAAAGTAAGCCGACTTCCCGGGATGGAATAATAGCTAAAGGACCCCCGCGCCCCGGCTACCCATTGGTTGGCATCCTGTGGAGGGTAGAGTAGATTAAAAAAACAACAACTACGGAGTCTACCTGGGAAGATCGGTGGCTGGTCAGTTGGTAATAGAAAACCTTTGTCTTAAAAGCATTTGGACTCTTATTTGGACACCCAGGTTTGATTAAAGTGGAATGTTCACTCCATACAACTGATTGTATGCTATCAAGGCCTTTCAGTTCCTAGCAATCACATAGATGTAATCGTCCACTTACAACAGTTCATTTAGTAACCAAAGTTACAACGGCACTGAAAAGAGTGACATATTGCCCGTTTTCACAGTTGTGACCTTTGCAGCATCTCCAAGAACAAGTGATCGAAATCCAGATGCTTGCCAACCAGTTCATATTTATGGCCATTGCTGTCTGTCTCCCAAGGTTGTGCGAAGCAAAGTCAACCAGGGAACGCAGAGCCATTTAACAGCAGAGTTACTAACATCAACTGTGGTGATTCATTTAACAACGGAGGCAAGAAAGGTTGTTAAATGGGGCAAAACTCACTTAACAAATGTCTCACTTAGCAACAGAAATCTTGGGCTCAATTGTAGTTGTAAGTCAAGGACAGTGGTGAAATTCAATTTTTTTTACTACCAGTTCTGTGGGTGTGGCTTGGTGGGCATGGCAGAGAAAGGATACTGCAAAATCTCTATTCCCACCCCACTCTGGGGCCAGCTGGAGTTGGCATTTGCTGGTTCTCCGAACTACTCAAAATTTCTGCTACTGGTTCTCCAGAACCCGTCAGAACCTGCTGGATTTCACCCCTGGTCAAGGACTATCTGTAGATAGAGTTTCTATCCCTAACCTTCAAATCTCCTAAGCGTGCCCTCGCTCCCCCTGTAGCTTGAGTCCGTCCACCTTTCTGCTGGTCCTCCACTTCTTCTCTTTCCTTCCACCTTCCCCAGAATTACAGCCTTTTCTACAGAGCTGATTCTGCATGTCATATAAGTTAATAAAAAGAGAAGGAGCAGGAAGCCCCGGGTGGAAATTCACCCTCTGGAAGGAAACTCACTATAGTTAACTGTTTCTTCAGTTAATCCACCTTGCAGTGTGATGGGGAGAATTAGAAGGATATCTATGACTTCCTCCTGAATGCAATTAAATAAATAAATGCAGCCCAAGCATTTAATCAATTATCTAAGCCAATTCTTACATTGTGATGCTGCTTTTCAGCAGAACAAAACACTTTTCAGGAAAGAGCAGGGAAAAATGGGAGTGGTCTTAGTAACAAATTATAGTATTGTACAACTCCCCTCTTTCTCTTCAATAAATGATCTACGTATGGTAAGAAAATGAAAAGAATCACAGAAACAGGAAAGTTACAAATTGAAACCAACCTTTGGGATTCCATCCATCTATTTGGAACCATTAAAATTTAGTGCTCGAAGCAAGGTGATTGTTTTACTGAATTCTTGTGTGAAAGTATCCAAATGTTCCACTACTTCCAACTTACAGTGAAGAAACTAGTATATGATATGCAGATTCCTGGATAAGATTTTTATGTTTTAAAAACTGCATAGTGCTTCAGAACAGCAGATGGGTTTTCTTTAATATTCCATTTTTTTTCCTGAAATAATCTCCTGCTGATTTGTGTCTGTCATGTAGCACACTTAAAAGGTAGGAACCTTGCCAGGAAAAATAAATATCAAATTTGGAAGCTCTCAGAGGGGATGAATAGTTTACAGAAGGAAGCACTGGTGACCACGTCAACCAAACATTTTAGAGTTGCATAGCCGATTTGGTCTAATGGTTAAGGCACCAAGCTAGAAATCAGGAGACAATGTGTTGTAATCCCACCTCAGGCATGAAAGCTGACTGGGTGATTTGGGGCCAGTTATTCTCTCTTAGACCAAAAATCCTCACAGGGTTGTTGTGGGGAAAATAGGAGGAAAGGGTATTATATATGTTTGCCACTTTGAGTTACTTATAAAAAATAATAAAGATAGAATAAAAGCAAAAATGTGTACAGTATAGCCAAAGTAGAAACAATAATTCACATTATAAATTTGCGTGCTTGTTGCTTATTGCTTGTAAACAGGAGAATGTGTTTGTAAGTTTGACACTGTACATCTTGGGGAATTGTGATGGTGGGGGGGGAGAGTGCTTTCTAGATAGTCTTCAACTTACGACCACCATTGAGTCTACGCTTCTGTTGCTAAGCAAGACATTTGCTAAATGAATTTTGCCCCATTTTATGAACTTTTTTTGCCACAGTTATTTAGTAAACCTTAGTAGTTATTAAATTAGTAGCATGATTGTTAAGGGAATTTGCCTTTCCCATTCACTTTGCTTGTCAGAAGGTCGCAAAGTAGGATCACATGACCCTGGGAACCAGTTGCCAAACACCTGAACTTTGATCACATGACCTTTGATCACATGCTGCATTGGTCATAAGTGTGAAAAACATTCATATGTCACGTTTTTTCCAGTGCCGTTGTAACTTTGAAAGTCACTAAATGATTGTTGAAAGTGTTGTAAGTTGTAGGCTACAGTACCTGTACTTCCTTCACGAGATATCTGTTCCTTTTAAAAAATTGAAATCACCCCAGAAAATGGTAGATATAAAATAAGTCCCTAAAGATGCTTTGTGAATTAGCCTGCTGGGTTAAATTTATCATTATAAATTCCCTCTGTGAAATGAGAGGGGTGTGGGAGGCGGGGAATAAAGGATATTCCTGATAGGAAACTTGGGGTATTGCTAAGGGAACAGAATATTGTATTCCCCAGACTATGCTGTTCTCAACGGCTGTGACCACTTGCAGTGCCTGCTGCCATAGATTGCTTCCTTACTCCTAGCTTGGTTTTGCACCCGCCCTGCAAAAGGAAACATGGGGAAGCCCCTTTCTCCTCCTCCCTCCAATATACTTCTGCCACATTTATCACCAGGTGTCTAATGCTCATGGAGCGTGAATCTCCTATCACAACTAATTCCTGGGTCTCGCACTCCAATATGTGTCCATATATGTGTGTGTGTGGAGTTGTAAGGAGAGCTGCACAAGATATCTCTGCCGGTTTAACTCTTTGAGGTAAGGAAATGCCACCAACACTGTCCCCTCAAAAGGAACAGAAATCTGACTTTTCCTAGCCCACAGGACAGAGTTTAAGAGTCTGCTTCTGCAGCTAGGTTCTGTTAAGGGTTTTGTTTATGCATGGTGAACAGTGGCGGGATTCAAATTTTTTTACTGTGGGCTTGGCTTGATGGGCATGACAGGAGAAGGATACTGTAAAATCTCAATTCCCTCCCCACTCCAGGGGAAGGTTACTGCAAAATCCTCATTCCCTCCCAATCAGCTGGGACTCGAGAGGCAGAGAAGAGATGGGGGCAGGGGCAGTCAGAGGTGGTATTTATTAATTCTCCGAACTACTCAAAATTTCCGCTACCGGTTCTCCAGAACTGGTCAGAACCTGCTGAATACCGTCTCTGATGGTGAAGGAGAATTGAAATGTACCTTAATAAAACCTGATGGCCATGGCCATGTTATACACCCATATTCTATAAGCATGAACATAGATAGTCTAGATTAAAAAGGGAATTGAAGCAGGCCAAAGGCTAAGTCTCCTTGATAAGAACTGCACTGGAAGATCTTGATCTAGGAACAGCAGTAATATTAGACACAGGCGTAACCGCATGAGGGTAAAATAATCACAAATCTTTGCCTGTGTGTGGTGCCTTCAACAGAAATTGTACAGCTGCGTCTTCTAACCATTAAAAAAGCAGATTTCAGAAAACAGTTTGTAGCAGGGACGTTTCCTTATATTCAAACTGGGCAGCTGCAACTAGAAACCATTAATATACGAATTAATAATGTATAAATTAATAAAACAGTTATGTATAGCTTCTTGCAACCACTTTTAAATTATTTTTTGAAAACGTACCATATAGCATGGAGTTGGAGATTTTATCCATTAGCAAACTCCAAGAACAGCAGAGCTTATATCTTCATTCCAAGGTCATTAATCCTTGGGAAGGCAGTAAGGTTCGGAGGGCATTCAAAACATCTGTTCCCTTTCCACAGAACCCTCGCTATTCAGGCATCTTGTTTCCTACGGCCTTACTATTGCCTCTGTTTTCAGATGAAAAAAAATCGCCTGTTCTTTTAGAGGTTATTGTAAACAATTTAGCATTAGAAGTTGTTTATGACACATGGCTGTAGCTGTGAAACTGAGGGAGGAAGCTACCAATTATCACCCACGTAGGCACTCTGGGAGGATAAGACTATTTCCTGCCAAGCTAATTATAGGTAGTCCTTGACTGAGGATCAAAGCTGGGTCCAGAATTTACACTGTTAAGCAAATTCACTGTTAAGTGAATTGCTGAGCTGGATTTTACAACCTTGTTTGTCATGGTTATGTAAATCATTGTCATTAAGTGAATCATGCTGTTGCTATGCTATACTTCCACATCAGAAGCATTGAAGCACCTATGCGATGAAAGGATCCGCCAGAGACATCAGCATTTCCTGGGGGATGCTCAGTTGGGGGCTCCTTTCATGTTGCCCACTGAAGTGGTACACATTTATCTACTCACTGTTGCCTGCTTTCAAACTGCTGCTAAGTCAGCAGGAGCTAGAGTGTATGATGGGAGCTCACCCCATCCCGGGGCAGCAAACAGGTCTCGAACACGAGCCTGCCGATCGTCAGTCACAGCATTTTAACTTTATGATCCATTATGCTCCTATGCTGTTGGTAAGTGAATCTAGGTTCCCCTGTTGACTTTGCTTGTCAGAAGCCAGTTGGCAAGGTCCTAAATGGCAAATCACATAACCCCAGAAAGCTGCAACCATCATAAATAAATGCCGATTACCAAGCACCAAATTTTGAACACATGGAGATGCTATGATGGTTGCAGGGGTGGGTTCCTGCCAGTTCTAACCTCTTCTATAGAAGAAATTCCACAAATCTACAATGCCATTTAGAACCGGTTCCAGCTCCCTCCCCCCGCCCATCATCAAGATGAAGAGCGAGAGGAGGAATTCTGGGAGTTGAAGTCCACAAGTCTTAAAACTATCAAGTTTGAACACCCCTGGGATTTTTCTTCTAAAGGGTTAGGGGTGCAAGGGTCTTGTAACTTGACAATTTTAAGACTTGCGTGCTTCAAATGCCAGTTTCTGAGCCAACATTTTGGTTGCTAAGCAAGAGTATTCTTAAGTGAGTTTCACCACATTTTACAAGTTGACCACATCCACCCAGTCACATGGCTGGCAAGCCACTCCCACCCAGTCACATGGCCGGCAAGCCACTCCCACCCAGTCACATGGCCGGCAAGCCACTCCCACAAAGTAGGCCACACCTACAGAAGAGGTTCTAAAAAAATTTGAAACTCACCGCTGCATGGTTGTAAGTTTTTTCCGTGCCATTGTAACTTCAACCAGTCGCTAAATGAGTGGTTGTAAGTTGAGGAGTACCTGTATATGGCTAGGTCATTGTTTTGTGTATGCACATATGTTTTTTATAACAATGGTATGCCATGAGCTTTAAGAAGGATATTTTGACCACGTGGGTCAAAATTGCTGTGGGATTTCTGGCGGTTTCCCATCTATGCACTAAATCAGTGTTTTTCAACCACTGTGCCGTGGCACACTAGTGTGCCATGACATAGTGTAAGGTGTGCCGTGGGAAAAACACCCACCTATAGTCAATATAGGCACAGAGTTAAATTTTTTTAACATTTTCTAATGGTGGTGTGCCTCGTGATTTTTTTCATGAAAAAAGTGTGCCTTTCACAAAAAAGGTTGAAAAACACTGCACTAAATAACCTCAATCCTAGTTATTCTTTTTGAGATCAGCCACATTTTGTAATGTACGGAAGTCAATAACTGCTTTCCAGGAGGAAAAAGCCAATGTCTGTACAAATGGGTTGGAATCATAAGCAAAGGAGATTTAGAGGGATCTTTGAGTCTTAGTGGACAACCAATTAAATATGAGCCAACAGTGTGTGGTGGCAGACAAAAAAGCCAATGCAATCATAAATTGCACTTACAGAGGGATTCTATCAGGATCAAATTAGGTACTAATACCACTCTATAAAGCCTTATTAAGACCACACTTAGAATACTGCATCCAGTTTTGGTCACCACACTATAAAAAAGATGTTGAGATTCTAAAAAGAATGCAGAGAAGAGCAACAAGGATGATTAGGGGACTGGAGACTAAAACATACGATGAACGATTACAGGAACTGGACATGACTACTCTAGTGAAGAGAAGGACCAGGGGAGACATGATAACAGTGTTCCAATATCTGAGAGGATGCTGCAGAGAGGAAGTGATCAAGCTATTTTCCAAAGCACCTGAAGGCCAGACGGAGAATAATGGACAGAAACTGATGAAGGAGAGATTCAAACTAGAACTAAGGAGAAATTTTCTGACAGTGAGAACAGTCAACCAATGGAACAGCTTGCCTTCAGAAGCTGTGGGAGCTTCATCACTGGAAAAGACTGGATTGCCATATGTCATAAATGGTGTAGGGTCTCCTGCTTGGGTGGGGGGTTGGACTAGATGACCTACAAGGTCCCTTCCAACTCTGCTAATCTGTTAATCTGAGAGAGAGAGAGATGTAGGAATTGAGCTTTTCTGTCTCTGTTGCATCTGAGATCCATGTTTCTTTTCACAGTGGTGAACAGCTGTTTTTGTTAATCTGGAAGATGAGCAGTTTCCTCCAAAAGGGTTAATGACCCGCCACTGCTATAGAATCAAGTTAATGAAAAATTAGCGACTGCGAAATGACCCTGGCTGGGATTCCCCCGATGACACTGCATGTGGCCTGTTTGCAAGGCAAATCACAGTTGGCATAATACTAATCTCTCCCAGCCCCGCTTCATTTTATCTGGATGTGTTAAAATCAAAAATTTTATGGAACACATTTCGCTTCCTCCAATTGGTGTCCTCCATATGTTCATGACTGTGCAGTTCTCAGGCCTCTAGAGCTAAACTGAGGTTACGATTTGAATGTTAAATTACATCAACTGGATTTGCATCACATAATACTAAAATCTGATTGGCTAGTTTCTAGTGCATGTACAAGTAGCCATCGACTTACATTTAGTGACTGTTCAAAGTTACAACAGCACTGAAAAAGTGACTTACCACCATTTTTACACTTACGACCTTTGTATCATTCCCCATGATCAAAATTCATATACTTGACAACTGATTCATATATATGACGGTTGCAGTGTCCCGGGGTCAAGCAGCCATCTTTTGTAGCCTTCCAACCAGCAAAATCAATGGGGAAGCCAGATCCACTTAACAACCATGTTACTAACTTACCAACTGTAGTGATTCACTTAACAATGATGGCAAGAAATATTGTAAAATGGGGCAAAACTCACCTAACAGATGCCTCACTTAACGACAGAAATGTTGGGCTCAGTTGCAGTTGTAGGTTGAGGACTACTGGTATCTGTCCTGAGGCAGAGAATTGGGCTAAAGAGAACAAATTTAGTGTGGTGGTGAAGGTGATGGCCTAGAAACCAGGAGATGGTGAGTTATAGTCCGCCCACAGGCATGAAAAAGAACTAGGTGACTTTGGGCCAGTACTCTCTCAGTCCAATCTACCTCACAAGGTTGTTATTGTGTGGAACATAACAGAAAGAAGGAGTATCAAGTATATTCACTGCCCTGAGTTTCTTGTAAAGTAATAATGGCAGGATAAAAATCTAATAAAAAAATAACCATACTATAGTTTACTCAGACACAACCACTGAAGTCTACTACCTTCTCCCAGGTAATAAACTCAATGTGGATGCCAAATCCTATTACCCAAACCTGTATGTGGCGTACAATAGCTCGGCCCCTTTTATTCAGATTTTTTCTGAGGGCTCCATCTTTATATTTGAATGCATCACCTGGATAGATTAAAAATCCTGCCTAATGGGATTAAAACAAAGTTCACTTCAATGACAAGCAAAGGGAAAATGTATTGTTACCACCATGGCATACCAAATACCAACATTATTTTGATTGTTTTATTGTTCTCTGGTGTCCTTTCTAGTTGGAGTGAACGGAATGAAGTACCAGAGCTGGAGAATCTACACAGCCCCAGATGGTAGCCAAGATTGATGAATGAGGCAGCTTCCTTTATCCCATGCTGAACTGAACAAAGCCTTGGATGCTGTAGTGGGATTCAAAAAATTTTTGAATCGGTTCTGTGAGCATGGCTTGGCGGGCGTGGCAGGGGAGAGATACTGTAAAATCTCCATTCCTCCCCACTCCAGGGGAAGGTTACTGCAAAATCCCCATTCCCTCCTGATCAGCTGGGATTCAGGAGGCAGAGAATAGATGGGGAGTGGGCCAGTCAGAGATGGTATTTACTGGTTCTCTGGACTATTCAAAATTTCCAGAACTGGTCAGAACCTGCTGAATACCACCTCTGCTTGGATGTACTTATTGAAGGGAAGGGAAACCAGCATATTCATCACCAACTCTGGAAAATGCCATATTCCAAACGAGAACGAGTAATATGGCTGCCTGTTCTTGATACAGGCAGTCCTCAGGTTACAACTTTTCATTTAGTGACCGTTCAAAGTTACAGAGGCACTGAAAAAAGTGACCTATCACCATTTTTCACACTTAAGACCGTTGCAGCATCCCCATGGTCACATGATCAAAATTCACCTGCTTGGCCACTGGTTCATGTTTATGACAGTTGCAGCTGTTCTGGGGGGGGGGGTCACGTGATCACCTTTTTGTGACCTTCTGACAAGCAAAGTCAATGGGGAAACCAGATTCCCTTAACAGCTGTGTTGCTAACTTAATAACTGCAGTTCCACTTAACAACTACGGCAAGAAAGGTTGTAAAATGGGGCAAACCTTACTTAACAACTCACTTAAAATTTTGGGGGTGGGTCAATTGTGGTCATAAATCAAGGACGACCTGTATTGAGTTCTGAGTTCTATTCTCGGTAGGGATGCAACTAGTAAAAAGATTTGTTTCTTTTGTTCACACTGATAGTATCAATAGATGCCATCCCTCACTCCTGCAGTCCTTATACTATATGACAGGACCAGAAAGAATGAGAGATAAAGAGACTGGTTTCCCAGAGGCTTCTCTTGCAGAAAGAACAGATTTCACTCTTCTTATAGATGAAGTCTTTCCTGTGGTGAGCTCCATTCCTGGCGGCTATATGGTTACATGTTTCCAGCCCCCTGTGTAGATCAGGCCAGGAGATCAATGCCACAGGAAAACGGAGTCTACTTTTACTGAAATTGGTTGTAGTAACAAAATCTTGCATGCGTTTCACCCCCACTCCATTTTTTGTACTATAGTGTAAGTATATCAAGGCAGTGTCTGAGCTGCTTCCAAATATTATGTTTCTCAGGGCTTAAAAAATGTTTCAGGCCCTTTTGCCTTGGTAACAATTCCTGCATATTATCAATAAAGGCTACCTTTCTTACTCTCTGTATATCTAGAAAATATTCTTGGCAATAACAGCAAGATTGTTTTCTTTTGCCTTCTTCCACGATGTGGCTTCAGCTTCTCAGTGTGGCCCAGACATGATAGTTGGATTTCTTAGTTGTCTCCTATCCAAGCACTAGGCCTGTTACTACTGCTATGTGCTGATCTAGTGGCATCCCCTGATAAGTCTGGAATTATTCAGAAAAAAAGACACAATGCCATAAATCTCTGCTGCCCAGTTCTTTCCCAGGAAAATTCTGCTTTGAGTCATTCCCAGTTAGAAATATGAGCTTGAAAAAAACAGAGAGTGGGGAGAGGGAAAGTACAGCCCGGAACGCAGCAACAACTTGATATGTTTGTAGACCAGAACATGCCTTGAATCTGAAGCAAGAATCAATCAGGAAAACTAATAGTGTTAGCAGCTTCTGAGGACACTGCATAAGGTATGGAAGGAGTGGGGGACAGTGCCCCCTGGTGGCAGTGAGAAAGGGGTGAGCATAGGTACTGTATACTGTTACCTTGAAAGTAGACACTTTACAGCGAGGGAGATACCGTTATATCAAGTGAAGAATGATGACCTATTGCACAAGCAATTGCCCCCATGCATACCCTTGGGACAGGCAGGGCAGCTACTAGAGTACCTCAAGGAGAAGCTGCTGCCATTTACATGAATTATGATGGATACTACTACATAGTTATCTTGCTCTCCTCCCAGAAGCACAATGTAGTTTCCATCGATGTAACTTCAGTCCACCCTAACCACCTACAGTTCTTGAAATTAGGACAAGGCAGAGCGACTGGTTTCACACATTACACTAAATTCAAATGTAGTTTGTTTAAATTTGGCTAAGCATGTTAGAGACACATAGCCACTGTATTTATAAACCAAAGTTTATGGTTTAGGATGATGGATGACAGACGCAACCGGGCAAGTGGCCTCAGGTTACACAGGAGCTTGAAGAATAAACTGGGATTTTCACCCTTCTGTTGATTTATCATGCAGGCTACTACATTATTTTAGTTCGGGGGGGGGGGGGGGGAGTCCAGAGTCCCCATGATCCAATAAGCAAACACACAGCTAGTCCATTCCAAATATAAAGGGCTGCTTTCCATTAGGGGGAATGTAGGGAGCATTTCATTTCTCTTCAATCCAGAATCGTCCCAAAGGGGCTTTTTCAAGAGGCAATTGGACTTTCTGGGGTTTTCTTTGACGTTTCACTTCTCATCCAAGGAGCTTCTTCAGCTCTGAAGAAGCTCTGAAGAAGCTTCTTGGATGAGAAGCGAAATGTCTTCAAAGAAAAACCCAGAAAGTTCAGTTGCCTCTTGAAAAAGCCCCTTTGGGACAATCATGACCTGGATGACTGAGAATCCCCATAGACTTCAATGCAGAAGTTGTCCCAGAATAGGAAAGTGGGTGCCGTGAGACTATTAAATGCTCAAAGGGGAAAGAGCTTGACATTCGTCACAATGGAGGAATGGCTAGTGAAGATGATGGAACTTGCAGAGCAGTAATGGGTTCCGGGCAGTATGGACCGGTACGGGCATACCGGTAGTAGCTAGGAGCAGTGGCCACTGTACCGGAACGGTGGCCCATCCTCCTGCCCGCGTTCCTTTTGATGCAAATAGGCAATTGCGCACGCGCTCACATTGTGCGGGGCCTGTGCCACCTTTGCTGAGCAGCTGAGTGTCGCTGGGCGGTGGTGTGCGCAGCGCACGTGCCCAATGAGGACGCCCGGCCCCATCGCAGTGTACTGGTTGTGACGGGATCCGGAACCCACTACTGTTGCAGAGATGACTAAACTAACTTCTTTGGTAGGGAAATAGCAATATCTATATTCATGGTTGACTGGAAACCCCTTGTAGATTTTTTTTGCATGAAAAAGAAAAAAAATACACTCATGATCTATGGTCATGATGATTAGAAAATACTGGATAATAGAAAATAAGTGAGCTCTTTTTTGTAATTGTAGATGTTAATGCTGTAAATGTACTTGCTGAAGAAGAAATTGGAAATTTCTTTTTCCTATTTCTTTTTGTTCTCTCTGCATTTTTAAATCTTCTTTCTTTTCTTTGTTTCTTTTGCTCTTTATTAGTATTCATTTTTGTGGCTCTTTGTAAAACTTTTAATGCAATTTTAAAAAAAGAAAAAAAAGAATGGGAGCTGTGGATGGTAATAAGGCCATTGGTGCTGTCAGCTGGCCAAAAAGAGGATATATGGAACATGTGAATAGGCATGAATATGTATCTGTTTAGGCTGGTGGAATTCCTTTCCTGCCAGCTTTGCCAGGTCTGGAGCGGCTGTCCCACTTGCATGCAACTGAGTCTTTTAAATCCATCTTGCTGATGGGCTCCAGAAGTGTCTTGCTAGGAGCCAGCATCAGTTTGCATTAGCATTTGGTGGTGACTTCTCCCCTGATGGAGCACGCCAGGCCAGTCTGACATCTCCATCACACTGCCAGCATGACAAGCATTCTGATCAGAAAGGAAAGGTGACAAACCCTTCGGGAGATCCAAACTGAGTTCTTACAGGCTCTCAGTGCTTCTAGAAAGAGAGCCCATCAACAAACAGAAAGCTGTGTGGTGGATGAACTGGAATTGGCCTTGTCTTCTGGGTATCCCTCTGCACTGCAATGCCTCTGGCAGTCTTAGACGGCCAAGGAAAGGGGAGAGCCAACCAATGTTCAGAAATAGCATACACAAACCACAGAAGTCAACAGATAGAGCCATTTTTAATGCTCCATGGGTAAATTTAAATAGACCATAGAACCCTTCACATTCTAATCAAAAGACTTATGTAAAATCCGACTGTGTGGTTAACCTATGGGTCAATAGGTTATGCAAATCTGGAAAATTGAGTTAATTGAAGAAACCATGGTTAATTCAATCATGAATAAACTGGATAGATGAACATAGTCTATATGTAGCTGATTCTTTTTGAGGTTAGTACTGTTTTATTTTGGATAAGACCAAAATCTAGTCATGCCACAATATACTTTCCATCAGAATATATGAAAGGGCATATGAAGATTCTGTGCTAAAAATGAATTCAAAGTTGTTTCTTTCAGTCAATTGGGCCAGGTCTTGTAATAATCTTGCCAAGTTTCTTTCAACACATTGTAGAGAGAGAAAATGACCTACCTTGAACTGATTATCAAAAATAGATGTCCTGCAGAGCAGGACATTACAGCTTAAAATGGAACAAGATCCTGTCAAAAAAGCCAATAGGAAAAAGAACCTTCTCCTCACATATTCACTAAAGCAATTATCCACATCCCAGATAGCAAATTTAAATTACAAGAAACTTACATTTGCCCAGGGTAACACATGTGAACTACATAACACAATATCCCAGTTGCAACTGTGTGGGTGAAACCAAACAATCCCAAGAGAATATCAACAAGAACAACCCACAGCTAATGGTGCAAACAACCTTCTCCAATACAATCTACGTGTGGTTTTTTTTTCACCCCCAGGGCAGAAAAAGGAACTATGGTAGTAGCAATACTTTGAAATAATGGGCCAAAGAATTTAAGCACATAGTCCCACTGGTTCCCAAAGCAAAGAAGTAAACTAAGGTCATAGCTTCTTGAATCATTACCCCCAGCAGCCAATGACAATGAAAGGATGATCTTAACCCAAACTTTGAAAGCAACGGAGATACATTTTGCCCTAGTTGTTGCTCCTCCCCAGTTCAGCAGCATATGGGGACACACCTGCAAAACTGGGTGGACATGCAAACTGCAGTATCTTACTGGAAGGGCATGATTTAGTCCATGAATGTTTACAATTGAAGGAAAGGAAGTCACACAGGCATATGCAGCATGAAACAGTGCACTTAAGTGCATGTCATATGCACATATTTGCCTGGGTTTAGCCTGATTTGCTCTTATGAACAAGGGATGTGTGAATTGATGTGCAACTTTACCCAGAGCTCCGAGGTAAAGCTACTCCTCCCTTGCCTATACAGAATGCATGCTGCTTTAGATGTTGTTTAACTGGCACGTGCCAGCGTTTCTGTAGAAGCAGCGGAGAGTCCAATTAAAGGTACATTGTTGAGATTAATAGCTATGCCAGGCTCCCAAACTGCCTCCCACTCTGGGCACAATAGAGAAGCGTGAGCAGAGGCTATTGAAGGGTATTCAGGCATGAAGAGCCTCATGAATTCTAGATGGCAGCTTGAGTGCCACTGCTGCTGCCCATTTTAGGCATATGACTCAAATCCCCCCCCCAAAAAAATTGTACCCATGAAAGGTGCCACCTTCTACTATACAGCCTCAAGGCATTCAAGGCAGGGGAGCAATTTCGCCAAGGAGAGTGGGCCCAAGTCACTCGCTTCCAAGCAGAGGCACAGAGGCTTTCTTTCAGGTGTCAGACGTAGAGCTTCTGACGGATTGCAAATGGTTGTACACCTTTGAGTTGGATTCTTATATAGACATTCATTGATTAACAATGCTGGTAGACTGCCCATGAAATAATGGCTTGTGAATAAAATGTTTAAACCATATAATTAAGATGATAATAATAAAAATTATAGGGAATGAAACAACCCCAGAATAAAATTAAAACAAAAGAAATCTGTGCTGATAGATAGAAGGATAGATAGATAGATAGATAGATAGATAGATAGATAGATAGATAGATACCATATTTTTCAGAGTATAACACACACCTTTTTTCCTCTAAAAGAGGGTGAAAATCTGGGTGCGTCTTATACACTGAATACAGCATTTTTGGCCTCCCGAAACCCCGCCCCCTTTGCAAAAATGGCTATTGATTGTCTTTAGGAGGCTTCCAGAGTGTTCCTGGGGGGGTGGGGAGGGCAAAAATGAGCAAAAAATAGATAGATGATAGATACGGGATGGGCTTCAAAAATTTCAGCAACAGGTTCTCTGCTTGGTTGCTGGCTGGGCGTGGCCATGGTGGGTGTGGCCTAGCCTCCTGAACCATGGCCAGGGAGGAAGGGTGTTTTTGCCTTCCCCAGGCTCCGGAGACTTTCTTCGAGCCGCTGGGAGGGTGAAAATTGCCTCCCCCAGGCTCCAGAGGTCTTCCGGGAGGCCCATTTTTTCCCCTTCTCTGAGCCTCCCTGTTGGCCCTGCACTTACTTTGCATCCAAAATGGGCCGCGTGGAGACTCCTGGGAAGGCATGGTGGGTGGGGCCGGCCAGGGGTGGGATTTGGAGGTTCTCCGAATTGACCATAACGTTAGCTATAGATTCCTGAACCCAGGCGAACCCGTAGCAGCCCACCCCTAGAGGGATGGATGGATGGATGGATGGATAGAAGATGATAGATAGATAGATAGATAGATAGATAGATAGATAGATAGATAGATAGATAGATAGATAGATAGATGATTGACAGTCAGACAGATAATATACAGGAGAATAAGAGCAGGAAAAGAACATAAGGCTAAAACATCTCAGGAAATAACTTAATTTAAAATAAAATAAACGAAAATCTTGCCTGTGGTAAAATTCATTCATTCGTAACTGCCTAGATCCTTTCTCATTTTCTTAAGGGCATTTGCAGAATAGCTCTTCAGGTTGCTTGATAGATATCGGGGGAATTTGAGTCCTGGTTTATGAATGGGCACCTAGACCAAACTGGATACAATTATTAAATGCAGGTATTATGGAAAGCTTTTTACATTAATGTTTTCTAGACTGCAAATAGCAGTTGCTTGGGGAAGGGGCCGATAATGATCAAGGAGACTAATGTAGTGAAGAGAAATATTTTAGCCTTTTCTTCTACTGAAACCCAGATTGAAAATTGCATCTTGCTCTATTTTTGTTTTTTTAAAGAAACCCTATAGTTATCAAAATGAGGACCTTTGGCCTTCCACATCTAAGTAAGTTATAACTCTAACCTTCCTTATTAGCTAGCTGGGAGTTCTAGAAATTGTAATTCAGCAACATGCCTGGAATAGAAGATGTCCCGTCAGTACCCAAAACAAATCCAAAGAAGCAATTTTCTTCAGGGCAGCCATAGGGGAGGAAAGTGTCAATACTCCTCCCTCCCAGCTGCAAGCCTGCTAATTATTGCCCCTCCCCCTTTCCCAGAAGCTCCTATTTGCATTTTTAAAACATGCACATTAAATGCAAAGATGCACTTACACTGAAGTCTAGTTTGGCTCTTAATTATCCCTTTTCTCTCTGGTTCATATCTCTGCTCTTAATTATCCCTTTTCTCTCTGGTTTATATCCCTATTCAAATTCTGTCTCTAGTTTGTCCCTATTTTGCTTGCTAGAGATAATTTTTGGTGGGCCAAGCTACATTAAATGACGAAGCATCTCTGGAAATACTGTTGTGTGTGCTTGCGGGGTGGGGTGGGGTGTGTGCATGCGCATGCATGCCAGTGTGCATCATTTTTTTCTTTCCCTAACCTGGTCCCAATATCATTTGGCCCTCTATTAAGTTGGGAGGGAAATGTTGATTAATAACAATGTACACTACTTTTTTTTTTCAGATTTGTGATTGTCTCTGGAAGTTAAATATCTGTGAGAGAGGAGAGAGAGATCTGGTTCTTAATAGTGAATGTGTGGAGATACATGCAGAAACAGGTAGTCCTCAACTTACGACCACAGGAGCCCAACGTTTCTGTTGCAAAGTGAAACATTGTGTAGAAAGTGAGTACCCCTCTCCTAGAAGAAAGAAATATTCTAGGAAATATTAAAAAGGCAGAATATTATACCTCCCTGGATGAGAAAAGGAGAAACCTGCTCTTGGAAAGCAGCCCTCACTTTGCTAATTGCCCCAGAAAGGCTGGGCCAGCTTATCTACAACACAAAAGACCTTCATCCTCAGGACATAATAGAATTAGCCTTCTACCCATCTCACCACATGGCTCCTGGGAAGATTACATCACCCAGCAAGATTCAACCAAGCATGGGACTCAAGACAACCCACAGGGTTACCCCTGCAGGGCCCTATGGGAGTCTGACAACCAATCGGGATACATTTCTTGCCACAGGAACAGGAAGCAAGTTCAAAGCTCAGTATATTTCCCCCTCTCTCACCCATGTGCTCTTATTTGGCCCAAGACCTCAACCCATGTGGTCCTGTTCACCAGTAAACCATCTTTTCAAGCAGTCTCCATGTTTCCAGTGTCTTTCTTCACACTCGGAACTGAACCCAGATGGACTTCTTTCAACAATGAAGTGAATTTTACTCCATTTTGCGACCTTTTATGCCACAGTTCTTAAGTGAAGCGCTGCAGTTGTTAGTTACACGATTGTTAAGAGAATCTGGTTTCCCCATTGACTTTGCTTGTCAGGAGGTTGTAGAAACTGATCACATGACTAACATTCAATCATCATAAATATGAATCAGTTGCCAAGCATCTGAATTTTGATCCCCTGGCCATGAGGGTGCTGCAACAGTTGTGTGAAAAATGGTCATGTCACTTTTTTCAGTGCTGTTGTAACTTTGAATGGTCACTAAACGAAATGTTGTATATCGAGGACTACGTGTATATGCAAAATGAGTATAGCCTGTCTTTTATTTTCCATGTCCACTTTAAATATCTACATTGGAGTATTAGTTGCTGAGAATTATTTTTTACTGTTGGAAGAAATGTCCTTCTGGATTCAGTTCCAAGGGGGAGGGGGGAAGACACTGGAAACATGGAGGCTGCTTGGAAAGATGGTTTAATGGTGGACAGGACCACATGGCTTAGAGCTCTTGGGTGAAAAGGGGGATCACATGCTTCAAGATGTTGTGTGAAGAAGAAAAAGGGCCAAGATGCTGAGAGTCCCTGAGTTTTATACCCTCTCCTGGGCCCCACTTCCTGTTCCTGTTCCTGTCCCTGCATAAGAAATGTATTCTGATTGGTTGCCAGACTCCCAGCGGCGGGGGGGGGGGTCTTAGCTACCTTAGGCTGTCCTGAGAACCAAGCTTGTTTGCTATGCTGGTTGATGTAATCTTCCCAGGTGCCATGTGGTGAGATGGGTAGATGGTTAATCCTACCTTTGTTATGTAGAATAGACTGGCTCGAGCCTTAAGGGCCCATTGACAAAGGTGGGTGGGGGGCAGGAAACTGCAGGGAGCTGCTTTGTCTTTAAAAATATGTTTATCCTTTTCTCATCCAGGGAAATATAATATTCTGCCTTTTTAATATTTCCTAAAATATTTCATTTTTTCTAGGAGAGGGAGGGGTGGGTGCTAACTTCCTACATGTGAGATTAACATTCAATCAGGCATTCTTAGCAAACTTGTTACCATCAGATTACTAACACTACTACAAAAGCTGAGGCAGGACGGGATGTCGCAATGTAAAATGCTATCCAGTGAACAATCAGCAAACAAGGAAGAGCCTTTAGCAATGACATAATGATTTGTAGTAGTGAGATGAAGGAATACAAATGTACAAAGCTTCCCGTTTTCATCTGTGGAACGCTGGAGGCTCAGGGTTCAAAACTGAAGCAAATACTGTAAACAGGTATTTCATCATAAAGGGTGATGAACAGAATCAGCCTGTCCATGTTGAATATAATAATTTGTTAAGACCTCTTTAACTATTTTTTAAAACCAAAAGTTAAATACATAAGCAGTTAGAAAGGTTACAGGCCCATCTATAGATTTGGGGTCTCTCTCTCTCTCTCTCTCTCTCTCTCTCTCTCTCTCTCTCTCTCCCTCCCTCCCTCCCTCCCTCCCTCCCTCCCTCCCTCCCTCCCTCCCTCCCACTCTCTCACTCTCTCACTCTCTCACTCAGTGGTGGGTTCCTGCCAATTCTAACCTCTTCTATAGAACAGGTTCCAGCTCCCTCCCCCCGCCAATCTGTACATCATCAAGATGAAGAGCTAGAGGAGGAATTCTGGGAGTTGAAGTCCACAAGTCTTAATACTGTCAAGTTTGAACACCCTTCGGTTTTTTTCTCTAAAGAGTTAGGGGTGCAAGGGTCTTGTAACTTGACAGCTTTAAGACTTGTGTGCTTCAAATGCCAGAGTTTCTGAGCCAACATTTTGGTTGCTAAGCAAGAGCGTTGTTAAGTGAGTTTCACCACATTTTACAAGTTGGCCATGCCCACCCAGTCACATGGCTGGTAAGCCACTCCCACAAAGCAGGCCACACCTACAGAAGAGGTTCTAAAAAATTTTGAAACCCACCACTGGTGTGTGTGTAACAATCTTCTGACTAAGGATACCATAAATCAGGCCCACTATTTAGAATTGCAGACTTTCCCTCCCTGCCCCTCTTTGACTTATTGCTACTTCAGTGGTTTTAATTGCAGCTTGATTTGTTTGGTCTCTAGGTTCTGGATTTTCTGGTCTGATCTCGCTGATTTCTAATGTCCCAAGAGGAGTAAGAATTGTGTGTGTGTGTGTGTGTTTGTGTTTGTGCGCACTCACATGCGCATGGTCATTTAGCATATCTAGGTTAGACTTGTCCTTGAAAAAAACATATCTGGGGCTTCCTGGGAGGAGCCTACTGGTGGGGGCAGCAAAAAATCAGCTGCCTCCGAATTCCTGGCTACGTACCTGTTTAGAGGATCTTCCATCTGACGTCTTATCAGGTTTTCTTATCCTTCAGGCAAGAAGGAAAGAAGAAACTGTTTTGCTGGCAAATGCTCTTCGATTTTTGCAGCTTTTGTGCTTGCAGGAAAAGGGGGCTAGCCCAAGGCAGAACGGCTGTCCGTGCTGGGAACTTCAAACTGCCTTGTGCAGGACAAAGTAGGTCTCTCCCACTCTGCTCTAAGCTTTGTTTGATTTATTCTTATCACGAGCTGGATCCGTTTACTGTGGACAATAATTGCTTATCAAAATTTTAGCTTCTTTTCTTTTTCTCCTCCGAAAAATTATTTACTCAGAGGCTTCTAAAATGGCGCCGAGCAGGCTGGCCTCTCCGGTAATAACGAACACTTTTTGCTAACTCTCACAAAAATTCAAAACAAAAGAGATTGCTTATCATTTGTTTTGGTTTCACAATAGAAGAATTTTACTCCTTCATTAACCTTGCTTATTTGGAAGTTAAATGGTGATGAATCTGTTGAATGGTCTTGTTACAATGTTTACTCACTGAAAGTTTTGCCAAGCCTTAAACTTCAAAATAAAAGCCTCTTTACTTAAAGCTGCAAACTCAGGCAATAGAGTTTTATTAACTGCAGGCAGATAAATTTTGAAATGGCTTCAAAACCAAATATTAACTTGAAGTCGTCACCCTCTACTTCCAGGGGCACATCCTCAGTGCCTGGCACAAAGCTGCAGCCTCCGCTTCCTACACCCCCTGCTGGGGATGTGTTAACGAAAGAATTTTTCCTGAGTAATCTAAGCGAGGCTCTCAATGCACAGACAATTAAAATGGAAGATAAGTTTAGAGATAATAGAGAGGTGGTAAAGCAGGAGAGAAAAGAGGAAATGAAAGAAATGAAAGAAGAAATTAAAAGTGAAATAAATGGACTTAAACAGGAGCTGTATGAGAAATTTGATGCTAAGATTGATAAAATTAGAGATGACGTGCTGAGTCTTGTAACTGTATTAACAGAACATATTTCTGGAGTGGAAGATACTCTAGAGGTTCTTAATGATGCCAATGCTAACTTGACATTGAAAACAGAGGTGGTGGAACAAAAAGTGGAAAAAGCTGAAAAAGAAATTATTATGATACAGTACCGACAAATGGAGTTCGCATTAAGAGTAAGGGGGCTGCGTGAGGAGAAACAGGAGAACCTGAAACAGATCCTATCGGAAGCCTTTGACCGCCTGATGGGAAGACCAGGGACCAATCAAGACTGGCGAATTGACAAAGCTTACCGCGTTAACTCCTGGCTGGCAAAGCAGAAGCAGCTTCCTCGAGACATCGTTATATATTTTACTACAAGAGAGTTTAGAAATATGGTACTGCAAGCATCTTATAATACTAAGCTTCAAATTGGCGGTCAAGACCTGGCTGTTTTGAAAGAGATACCACCTCAAATGTTAAGAGCCAGGAGGGACTACACTTTTTTGGTCGAAGAACTCAGAAATCGTCAGATACAGTATAGATGGGATGCACCATTTGGCATCATATTTACATTTGATAAGCAAAGATACCGCCTCAACTCTGTATGGAAAGCCCAAGATTTTTATTATAATATATTGAAGGCCGGACACCCTGCACCATCTGGACCTAGAGAAAGACCACAAGAAGGACAGGATAGACAGCAAACTACACAACCACCAGACAAGATGGAGCATCTCTCTTCTCTAGAAGTGCAAGGTGCTATGGAACCAAGACCTAGCCGCATGACTACTAGACGTATGGAGAAACAAGCTAAAAAGCAACAGCATCAACAATCATCGGCCATCGATCAAGGATCTACAACAACAAATCTGGAAGCAATGGGAGGAGCTAGACCTAAGGTTAAACAGGCTGTGCAGGAAGCTCTAAAAATGCTTCAACCAACCAAAGATGACAACTAAGATTTTAACATGGAATGTCAACGGACTGAACTCTCCACAGAAGAGGAAGAAAATATTTCATTATCTCAAACAGTTTAAGAACGATGTAATTTGTTTGCAAGAAACTCATATCAAGTCAACTGATCAAAAATATTTGATCAACTCAAAACTTGGTCAACATTTTGCAGCTTCTGCTATGGAAAAGAAGAATGGTATAGTTGTATACTTAAGAAAAGATATGAAAGCTGAATTAATAGAAGCAGATCCCTTCGGAAGATATATTGCTTTAGACTTAATCTTAGAAGGGAAAAAGACATTACTTTTGGGAATTTATGCTCCCAATCAACAGCAAGATAGATTCTATAGAAATCTTCATGCTAAATTAGTACAGTGGGACTATAGTTCCTGTATACTATTGGGTGACTGGAATGGAGTGATAGATACTAAGAGAGATAAGAAGATTTCCCGCCTAAATACCAAGATGCGAGCAAAGTTACCCAAATCTTTCTTTGACATTATGGATGATTTTGAATTGAGAGACATTTGGCGAGAAAGAAATGCAGAGGAATATGACTTTACTTTCTTCTCGGACAGGCATCAATCCCTTTCAAGGATTGATTTTATTCTAACCACTAATGATTTGCTTTCTAGGGTCAAGAAAACAAAGATTGCAGCTAGGGTCCTTTCGGACCACAACCCAGTTTGGATGGAGTTGGGAAGGGTAGTGCAGGCAAGAAGGTCTTGGAGATTGAATGAAAACTTATTTAGATATGAAAAGTATATTAATGATTGTAAAAAATTACTATCTGAATATTTTGTTTTGAATATGAATAAGGGTACATCTATGGAATTTGTATGGGACGCAAGCAAAGCGTATATGAGAGGAGTTTTGATGAATATAAATAAAACACATAGAAATAAGCAAGGGTTAAAACGAACAGAACTGGAAGAGGAAATTAAGAGAAAAGAGCTGGAGTTAACAATGAACCCAGATGATACAAAGGTTAAAGAAGCTATTAACATATTAAAATCTCAATTTGACATGTTGATCTCTGACCAGGTGGCTACTAATCTATTATATGCAAAACACAATACTTTTTGTAATGCAAACAAACCTGGCAGATGGTTAGCTTATCAGATTAGGAAAAAAAGGAAAACTCGAAATATATCTAAACTGATTTACAGAGGGAAGGAGGTGTTTCAACAGGAAGAGATTCAAAAGGCTTTCTGGGAATTTTTTACAGAACTGTATAAAGGGGATAAAATTAATGGTTTAGACATAGATAAATATTTAGACAAAGAGAAAATACCTTCAGTTAGAGAAGAACACAGGCAAAAATTGAATCAACCAATAACCTCGGGGGAAATCCTGCAGGTAATTAAGCAATTAAAGTCAGGGAAAGCACCAGGTACAGATGGCTTGACAGCGGTTTACTATAAAAACTTACAGTTAGAAATGGTAGAACCTCTTAGAGAATTATTTAATATGATTCAAACGGAAGGTAAAGTCCCTCCATCTTGGAAGACAGCGTTTATATCTTTGATACCCAAAGAAGATCAGGATACTACTCAACCCAAAAATTATAGACCTATTTCATTACTGAATGTAGATTATAAAATTTTTACTAAAATATTAGCAAATAGGTTAATGTTGGTCACTCAACAATTGATACATACGGACCAAACAGGTTTTATACAAGGGAGACAGATGAAAAGTAATGTTAGATTAATTATTAATGCATTAGAATATTTGGGAAAGAACAACCAGATCCCTGCTGCGTTTATATTTTTGGATGCTGAGAAGGCCTTTGATCGAGTTAACTGGCAATTTCTGTTGATGATATTGCAAAAAATGCAGATAGGAGATAATTTTTTACAGTCAATTAAAGCAATATACCAACAGCAAACAGCACAAATCATAGTCAATGGAAGTCTAACAGACTCTTTTCAAATTGGAAAAGGTACAAGACAGGGCTGTCCTTTGTCCCCATTATTGTTTATTATAACTTTGGAAGTATTGTTGAATAAAATACGGGGCTTGGATGGTTTAAAAGGGATCAAGATTAGGCAGCAAGAATATAGAGTCCGCGCTTTTGCGGATGATTTGGTTATAATATTGGAACAACCGCAGGAATCCAGTATGGTTTTAATGAATATGATTAATCAATATGGTCAAGTGTCGGGCTTTAAAATAAACTTAGGAAAAACCAAAATATTAGCTATAAATATGAATATTAAACAAAAGGAAGAATTAGGAGTGATGCTAGGATGTGAGGTAGTTAAAAAAGTCAAATATCTTGGAGTTAACATTTTAACTTCAAATGGGAAATTATATAAGCATAATTATGAACCACTTTGGCATAGCATACAGACAGAGATGAAAAAATGGGAGAAATTGCACCTATCTTTGCTGGGTAGGATAGCGGCAGTGAAAATGAACATTCTACCAAAATTTTTATTTCTCTTCCAAATGTTACCTATACTAAAAAAAGATGCGAACCTTTTAGAATGGCAGAAGGGTATTAACAAATTTGTGTGGGCAGGAAAGAAGCCGAGGGTAAAGATGAAAATAATGCAAGATGCACGTGAGAGAGGAGGATTGAAACTACCTAATTTAAAACTATATTATGATGCAGTGGCATTATCTGTAATTAGTGATTGGATTCACTTAACCAACGATAGAATATTGAACATTGAGGGACACGATCTGCTATTTGGTTGGCATGCTTACCTGTTATTCAACAAAAAATTGGATAAGAACTTGAAAAAAACATATCTTAAATTGTTGGAAGAAATGTCCTTCTGGGTTCAGTTACAAGTGGGAAACATGGAGGCTGCTTGGAAAGATGGTTTAATGGTGGACAGGATCACAAGGCTTGAGCTCCTGAACAGAAAAGGGGAATCACCTGCTTCAACATGTTGTGTGAAAAAGAAAAGAGCCGAAGATGCTGAAAGTCCCAGGTTTTATGCCCTCTCTGGGCTTTGATCTTGAGCTTGTATTCTCATTGATTGTCAGATTCCCATGGGGCCATGCAGTGGCAATTCTGTGTCTTTTGAGTCCAGGTTTGGTTGAGCATTGCTTCTTCCCAGGTGCTAATACTATCATGCCTTAATCCCATCACCTTGGAGCTAAAGGGGGAGGTCTTTGTTATGTAGAATAGACTGGCTCAATCTATTCTACATAATGGCCCATTGACAAAGATGGGGGCTATTATGAATGAGTCTGTTTCCTGCCTAAAAACATGTTTCTCCATTTCTTATCCAGGGAAATATAATATTCTGCCTTTTCAATATTTCCCAGGATATTTCATTTTTCTAGGAGAAGGGTGGATTTTAAGTTCCTACAATATATTATTTAGTTGGCTGATTTATACCTTACTCCTGTCAGCACTAAGGTGGCTAACAAAATTTGAAAACAAAACACAATTTAAAAAGCTAAAAATAGAGATTAAAACTACAGTAAACTAAATGCTAATATTTATTGTCCTTCAGTTAAAAAAGCTGATGAAAAGAATTCATCTTTGCAAGTTTCCTAAACATCAAACAGGTGGGAGTCAAATACAACTCCAGGAGACTGCATTTCCTACAGGAAAAAGCACTCTCCCAGGTACCAGAACAAAAAATTCTACCTGTAAAAGCATTGCAAGGAAATCTGTCTAATAATCTTAAGAACCAGGCAGATCCATAATAAGAGAGCTGGTTCCTGGATTGTCAGGTCCTAAAATGCTTAAAATGAATACAAACACTTAAAATTGTGTTCAGTAAATAACTCATAAACTATGAGTTATAGTATAGGTGTCATAGGATCCCTATATCTTGCATAGGATAGTAGCCTAGCTGCTGTACAATGTCAACCTGTTCTTTCAGGTTAATCCAACACAAGCTACCATTCAGCCCCCAAATCCATTTTCCTATTTAATAACAGCGCCTCTGCTTTGTCTGGATTTAATTTCAATTAGCTCTCTCATCTTGCCCATTGCCATGCACAGGGAATGTTCAAGGGTACCAGTTACTTCCTTGGAATTGGATGGTAAAGAGCAATAAAACTGGTCATTCTTACTTCTAACTTCTGATAAGTTTCCCCAGCTGTTTCATGTACATGCTGAACAGCGCAGGGGTAGAACCTGAAACTTGTGGGACGCCATAGGTCAGTACCTTCTAGACATGGCCTGACAAGAAGGCCATGTAAAATAATGCTGTATTATTGTAAAATAATCCACCCCAGGAATATTTCCTTCCAGGCAGTCTAGAAAAATACCATGCTTGATGATACTGAAAGTCGCCACAAGATTAAGAGGACTAGCAGATCCATGCTCATCCCACCCAATTGCCTGCGTAAACCATCCACCCCAACAATTGATTTTCACTATCCCAAGTTTACATACGATTGAAATGGATCCATCATTCACTTCTGTTTCAAGCAAGGCTACCATCTTCTTGATCACTTTTTGTATGATTGATACTTTGTAGATTGGTCTACATTTGTATAGATCTTCTGGGTCAATGAAGGACTTTTTCAATAATGGAGTGGAAGAAGTCTCCCCCCACCCCCCAAGCATTGATCACCTCCCTTAACCATCAGGCTAGTCTAGGGGTGGGTTCCTGCCAGTTCTAACCTCTTCTATAGAAGAGGTTCCACTAATCTACAGTGCCGTTTAGAACCGGTTCCAGCTCCCTCCCCCCGCCCATCTGCACATCATCAAGATGAAGAGCTAGAGGAGGAATTCTGGGAGTTGAAGTCCATAAGTCTTAACGCTGTCAAGTTTGAACACCCTTGGGTTTTTTTCTCTAAAGAGTTAGGGGTGCAAGGGTCTTGTAACTTGACAGCTTTAAGACTTGCGTGCTTCAAATGCCAGAGTTTCTGTGCCAACATTTTGGTTGCTAAGCAAGAGCATTGTTAAGTGAGTTTCACCACATTTTAATAGCAATAGCAATAGCAGTTAGACTTATATACCGCTTCATAGGGCTTTCAGACCTCTCTAAGCGGTTTACAGAGTCAGCATATCGCCCCCACAATCTGGGTCCTCATTTCACCTACCTTGGAAGGATGGAAGGCTGAGTCAACCTTGAGCCGGTGAGATTTGAACCGCTGAACTGCAGATAACAGTCAGCTGAAGTGGCCTGCAGTACTGCACCCTAACCACTGCACCATCTCGGCTCTTGGTCACATTTTACAAGTTGGCCACGCCCACCCAATCACATGGCTGACAAGCCACTCCCACCTGGTCACATGGCTGGTAAGCCACTCCCACCCAGTCACATGGCCAGCAAGCCACTCCCACAAAGCAGGCCACACCTACAGAAGAGGTTCTAAAAAAATTTGAAACCCACCACTGGGCTAGTCCCAAAGTGTAAGACTTGTTTCACTTAGTCACTTATCACTGCAAGCCACCCCATCCCCTCTTTCCAGAGGAACAACTTTCTTCTGAACTCCCCTGAAAATGAGCAAGTTGAAAAGTGAGACTATAGCTGTTTTAACAACATATATATATATACATAGTTTTTTGTTTTGACACCCAGTGACTGCCTGAATAAGTCCCTGCCATTTTCTTGACAAGATTTCAGATGTGATGTGTCTTTGCCTTCTTCCCAGCACTGAGAGATAGTGATTGGGGCAAGGTCACCTAGTTGGCTTCATGTTAAGGCGGGACTAGAACTCATGGCCTCCGGTTTCTAGCCTGGTGACTTAATCACTACACTTGACTTATATATAAGGTAAAGGTTCCCCTCACACATATGTGCTAGTCGTTCCCAACTCTAGGGGGTGGTGCTCATCTCCGTTTCAAAGCCGCAGAGCCAACACTGTCCAAAGACGTCTCCGTGGTCATGTGACTGTCATGACTAAACACAGAAGGAGCATGGAATGCTGTTACCTTCCCATCAAATGTGGTTCCTATTTTTCTACTTATAATTTTACATGCTTTTGAACTGCTAGGTTGGCAGAAGCTGAGACAAGTAACAGGAGCTCACTCCGCTATTCGGTGCTAAGGATTCGAACCACCAAACTGCTGACCTTTCTGATCGACAAGCTCAGCATCTTAGCCACTGAGCCACTGCATCCCCTTAAGACTTATAAATACGATGTTATCAATTTCTTATTCTTTTTTCCAATATATTTTAGACTGTGTTTGTTAAAAATCTATACCGTGTACGGGTTCTGGGAAGTCGGGGGGGGTAGGTTGTGGGGGGCTGGGGGGGAGGGTGTGGGGGGGATATATATCAGGTTTGACGAGACGTGTTAGATTTTAATGTAATTTGACCCCACATGTATACTGTTTTTTTTTCTTATATTTTCATTACTATTATTATTACTATTTTTTCTTTAAAACTAGGATATGTTAAGCATGTTGACATGTAGCGGAAATACACCAAGGAGAGGAGGAGTGGGAAATAGAAGGGAGAAGAAAGATGGGAAGAGAAGGATAGGAGAGAGGGTAAGGGGGGAAGATGAGAAGGATAAGGAGGAGTGGATTGTAGAGAGAGGAGCAGTAGAAAGGGAGGGGAAGTAGAGTAGAAAAGGATGATGGAGGGAAGATAGAAAGTTGGAGGGTGGTAGAAGAAAGAGGTGTATGGAGAGCAGAAGAGCTATAATGGGTTTCTATTTTTCTGGGCATTGTTGACAAGAGGAACTGATGTAATTATTATTTAATACTATATGATACAGGCTATGTATAGTATACATGTGAGTGTGTATTATGAAAATGAAAATGGAAATAAAAAATATTCATATAAAAAATAAAGACATAAAAAACTTATAAATACATCAATATTAGGAATGGTGAATTTGTTCTTTTGGGTTGCTGACTTCCACTCTGAGTTCTTATCAAAGACATCTGACACAAGTGTAAAAGAAGCAGGTTATGGCTTTCATTCATTTACTTATCCATGTCCTACAGATCATAAAGCTAAGATGAATCTAAAAATAACAGAATAACTGATTGCCAAGGACACATCCCCATGACTTGCCCAATTCAGGAGTCCAAGTCAAGTCTGATATATTCTATTTTGTCTGCAAAGAGCAATGCTAATTGCTCACAGCATGCAAGTGACAGGTCCAGCTTGCTGTCTCCAAAGTCTGGCTGAAGGAGTTACCATAGAGAACAGTGGAGCCAACCTGTTCTGTGATGGTATAGGGTAGACAGGAAAGCAAGCTTCCTTGGCTGCACAGATGGGCCCCACACGATACATCCTTCTTGGGATGCATCTCCATTTCTGTCCTACTTGATATACACTTACACACATATATGCATATTGGGTGCCTGTATTACTTAAAACTGTGATTCCCAAATTACCGTATGTGTTGGCATGTGTCAGACATTGCAAAAACGACTAGCCTAACATTACTGGGTTTCCCTCAAAAATTTAAAATATCCTGCCATGCCCTTGTGAACTTTCTGTTTCGATTAAGCCTACAGCTCGCAAACGGTGTTGGGCCACCCTGAGGCACCACAGCATGGTTTGGGAGGACTTGTGGTACTGTGAAAGGATTACAGAGACTCTAAGGGTGCTGTGAACTGAGAAAATGTGGGAACCCTTGGTCTAAAAGCTAACACTCCCCAATTGTTCTATCTGCACATAACATACAGAAAGATAAGACCCATGTTAGGTGTCCTGTCTCCTAATTTCTAAAGGCGGAAGCAGATGAGCCTCCTTGCTGTAACAGGCCCATTACATTTTTTTGGTGGGAAAAAAACATTTGTTGTCAAATCTAGGGCTTTGCCAATTCCTCCCTTTGTTTTTCCTTCCCTCTCTCAGGAGATCCTCCCCCCACCCTCCCCTGTATGGGGACTGAGTGCCTGATGTGCTGTGTCAGCATCCTCCTCCTTGCTGCAGCTGGGACATGATGGGGCAACGCTCCAGTGGGTGGGCTCCTACAGCCCCTACGGAGCCATCTTTTCCAGATGGCAAGGACCATTAGTGTAGCTCCCACACACTCAGAGCCATAAATTTTATGGGGCTTATCAGTTAGGGTAATGGGAGCTGTTAGAGTCACGCAGTTTAAGCAAACTCTCCTTTGCAGGAGCCTATGTTAGCAAAGTAGGGACAGCTGGGTGCATGCAGAGCAGTGTCTCATCTTGCGAGAGTCTATTGCAGTGGTGGGTTTCAAAATCTTTTAGAACTTCTTCTGTAGGTGTGGCCTGCTTTGTGGGAGTGGCTTGCCGGCTATAGAAGAGGTTAGAACTGGCAGGAACCCACCCCTGGTCTATTGGGTGTGTGGGTGAAACATGGCTTTTACCTATCTGGGCTCATGACAGGACTTCTCCAGTTCCAGACAGGGAGAAAGCACCAAGGGGACCTCTTATTGCTTGCTCGGCTTCCCTGAGCAGTGAAAGCATTCGGCCAGTTTGCGGCACCTGTAATATGTACTGTACCTGATCTGTACTGACAGCTGTGTTCAACCTTTGTATAAGGTGGTTTCTGAAAACTGTAACAGTTGGAGCAGACAGGCAAATTTCCTGATTTACAAATCTAAACTGTGCAGTAAAACATCCTTTGAATTAGAATTACCAGTATTCCATCCGGAGGCTCTCTTTCCTTTAGATCAGTGTTTCTTAACCTTGGCGACTTTAAGTCCCGTGGACTTCAACTGCTGGCTGGGGGATTCTGGGAGTTGAAGTCCACGGGACTTAAAGTCGCCAAGGTTGAGAAACACTGCTTTAGATCCTTGCTCCCCCCCTCCCCGCACTTCCAGACACTTCCTTGCCTTAAGCTTGTAGAATGTTTTCCGGTGCTTATCACCTCACGATTTAATGAATCACCCCCAATTTCTGGGTTTGAACAAGCCACCCTGGCTGGGTTCATACAACATGCTAGAATAAAATGTGATTGATTAGTATGTGGCTTGCTTCATTATGGGAACACAGCTTTGAACAGCTAGAATTAATTATAAGATTTAACACCATTTCACAGATTAAAATGAAAGCAAGTGTTCTTATTATATTACAGGTTCATCCCTTACCCAACACTGCCAATTGCTTTCCTGAATGTGTGATGAGGCACAGTTGGGTATCTGGACCATCATTTTTATTATTTACTTAATCACCAGCAGATGACACTGGGTAGAAGGGGAAGGGACTGCAGTAAAGTCACCCATGACAGTTCTGACAGTATCCCATATCAAACTGTCTAAGGGCAGCAAGCGCTGGCAGTTGCTGAGGGGCTACTAAGGTAAATTGCCCTGTCTATATCAGCATATTTTCATGGATGGAAGGAAATGTATTGTTGTTTATCACTACCTATGCTCTTTCTTTCACCATTCTTCTTTCCCTTCCTGATCCCAAGTTGCTCTTTTGATCAAAATGCCTTCTTTCTTAGGGTCTTGCTCAGAAGTGAAATAAAAAAAAAAAATTACTACCGGTTCTTTGGATGTGGCTTGGTGGGCATGGCAGGTGAAGGATACTGCGAAATCTCCATTTCACCCCTGGTCTTGCTCCATGCATTGATGAAGTAGACTGCAATCCCAAAAGATTATGTGATAATAAGTAGATTGGTCTTTAAGATGCCATGACTCTGTATTGATATTTTTGATTCTGGGGAAACCAGAGAATGAACAATTTATTTACGCAACTGTGTAAATGTGGTTTCTTCAAGGAAAAATGGGAACAGGTAGGAATAAAAAGAAGGGGAATACAACTCTGCCTTTCATTATGCCCGATGGCTGAACTGCTTCAAAATAACCCAAGATATCCTGAACCAACTTATGATTCTAACATCATTTTATATTCTAATATTGTCATCCCAATGTGCCAGGCAACCTCCCCCCCTCCCCAATCTCCTCCAACATGACTAAAGGTGTATATCTCGAAGGCACCTACTAGAGGAAAGTTATCTTAATCAATACTATAAATTCTGAGCTTGTTTAGGTACCCGCAAGCTATTGCCAGTCTCTTGCTCATTTTAGCTGAGATTCTAAGCACAGCCTCAGAGACGAACAACCAGAGGCAGGGAGTGTTGCTGTCATGCTTTTCACCCTTAGAGTGGAGGAAGATGAACCCACCCCCCCTGTTAGAATATACAACATCCATGGCTCTATTTTGACTTCTGTTTGCTCATCATAAGGTTTTCTTTCTGGTATCATCATATCCTTGGCAAGCTTGAAGGATATCAGCTGTTTCTTTCACTTTCCTTCACATTTTGCAATGTTTTGTAGGATAGTTGAATATCAACACTAGGCTAGTGTTAAACTAGCAATTTTAGGACCAGATTTTAAAAGATACAGGATTGGGGAATCTGGACTGTCATATATGGCTGAACTACAATTTCCAGTGGTGCCAATCAATGGGAAAGAATTCTGAAAAGTATAGTTCAACAATATTGAGAGAGCTACAGTTTCCCCACATTTGCCCTGATAGCTTTAATTTAAATGAAATGTTATCCTCTGCTTTGTCAGTGATTGCCTAACTTATTTGTTTTCTTTCCAATACCCATTGTGCTGCAGTTTTGAAGTTTCTACAGTACATATTTGAGAAGCTGATTTTATTTTGATTTTTCTAAAATAATTTGCAAACAAAGTGTTGTGAAGGACCAAAAGATTAGAGCTATCCTATACAGTACTCAATTACCTGGTTAAATCTCTGAATTGGTATATACAATATATAAGGTTAAGATGTAAAGATCTTTAAAAACCACAGCTGTTAAAGTTTCATAGAAATTTTGGAACCGTTGTTTCCTGTGTCTCTCCAGGAGGCACTTATGTGAATCCCCACTTCATCCATAACCCACATTCTGTTACAAATCCAATTGTAGTTTTAATTTAATTAACCACAAGGTAGTTAAAGTGTGCTCAGGGTTAACTAATCTTTGTTAAATGACTGTAGTTATACCTTTAGCTTCTGGATTGCATTTTCTAGGCTGTAGCTGTGGACTCAGGGTCTGTTTTTATAAAGTGTGTATGATTCTACTTGCCCACAAATAATATTGGGGAATAGGTAAATCAACTGCTGGCCACACTAAGATTTCAACCAAGATTCTACCATGCCCAGTGGCAATTAGACACCCTGCTGTTCAAAAGCATAGCTGTTTTTCCCCCCTGCCAGCTCAATCGATAGAGGTGTACAGAGCAGGGGTGGGGGAGATCTTACCTAACCAAGCATTTCTTTCACAGTAATTGCAAGGAATTGGTCAGGTCAAACTGTACAGTACTTGGTGGTCCTTATCCAACTACAGTTCACAAGAGGTTGCCCATAGCAGAACATCTTCTCTGCCACTCTGCCCAGAGGATTGCAAAGATCCAAGGCAAAACTTATCTGGGGATCAGCCATAACCTAGTTCTCTGCAATAAAACTAAAATATACTGCACAAATTGTTGCAAAAATTTCTACATCAGATATGAATTGTAGGAAATTATTGTTGACTAGCCAGGCACAAAGCACAATAAAAAATACCTTAAATTACATGATTGAGTTGTATTTTTTAATAAAACAGTTTTCAACTCTCTAGGGGCAATGATTGTTCTCCATGGTGGGTTTTTTAATGCTGCATATATCCTTTCTTTGTTAGCTTCTCTATATTTCCCAGTCTAGGGTTTTGTTTCTATGGGCCCAACTATCATATCTTTTAGTGCTATGGTTCATGTTCTTTGTTCACTAGAAGATGTAGGACTACTACTCAATGTGAAAAGAGTAAGGTTCTACATTTAGGCAATAAAAACAAAATGCACAGCTACAGTATAGGTGGTACCTTGCTCAGTAGTAGTAACTGTGAAAGAGATCTTGGAGTCCTAGTGGACAACCATTTAAATATGAGCCAGCAGTGTGCAGCAGCTGCCAAAAAAGCCAACACAGTTCTAGGCTACATAAACAGAGGGATAGAATCAAGATCACGTGAAGTGTTCATACCACTTTATAATGCCTTGGTAAGGCCACACTTGGAATACTGCATTCAGTTTTGGTCACCACGATGTAGAAAAGATGTGGAGACTCTAGAAAGAGTGCAGAGAAGAGCAACAAAGATGATTAGGGGACTGGAGACTAAAACATATGAAAAACGGTTGCAGGAACTGGATATGCCTACTTTAATGAAAAGAAGGACTAGGGGAGACATGATAGCAGTGTTCCAATATCTCAGGGGTTGCCACAAAGAAGAGGGAGTCAAACTATTCCCCAAGGCACCTGAGGGTAGAACAAGAAGCAATGGGTGGAAACTAATCAAGGAGAGAAGCAACTTTGAACTGAGGAGAAATTTCCTGACAGTTAGAACAATTAATCAGTGGAACAGCTTGCCTCCAGAAGTTGTGAATGCCCCAACACTGGAAGTCTTTAAGAAGGTGTTGGATAGCCATCTGTCTGAAAAGGTAGGGTTTCCTGCCTAGGCAAGGGGTTGGACTAGAAGATCTCCAAGGTCCCTTCCAACTCTGCTATTGTATTGTATTGTATTGTATTGTATGTATTGTATTGAAGAAAAAGTCAAGGGATTAAAGGAAAAGACTAATTGACACAAATGTTGGTTAAAGCAAGAATATCAGCATTTCCCAAAAACTATCACACATTCAGTTTATGTGGTATGATGGTCATTAAAAAAAAAAGATCTTGAAATGTCTCCAGACAGAGTATTTCATGAAACTGTGGAACATCTAACTTCAGTCCATGCCACCCCTGATCAGACGATGGGTTTTAAAACTGGGAAAAGAAGCACTTTCCCTTCAGGAGGCCTCCTACTGTCATCTTCACTCTTCAGAACCATAACAAGGAGGACCAAAATATACGCATCCCTGATCTTACTGAATGAATGGCACTTTGCTGAACCCCAGAAGATCAGAAGGATAAATTGTGACTCTTGACATGGCCCCGGGGGGGGGATCTGTATCAATTCTGGGGACCACTATGTCTTAGAGAAGACAATTCAGGTTTTATGATAACAATGGAAATTACCTCCTACAAAACAACTCCTTGGTCTCTCTGAACAGAGACTTAGAGGAGTTTATTTTAATGTGAAGATGAGGAAGTAGAGCTATTTTGTGTTATTTGACATAACTATTGGACACTTTACATAATCATATTTGCATCGGCAAAACACAACCACACTGAAGATGCTCCTTCTTGCTTTTGAGAACTTAGCCTTGAATAATATCTCTTTTCAGTGCATACAAATGATTGCTCTTTGCTTCTCTGGCTTAGCCAATGCTCTTTGCGAATCAGGCTTTAATAGTTTTAAGAGGATATTTCAACTCATCTAATTGTAGTTAATGCAATAAATTGTGGTCAAATGAACAAAAAAGGGGGACCCTGTCCTTGCGGGGAAAATCCTAGGAAGGAAAAAAAAAGAGCCAGCTTGGAAAAAAGTCACTTTCAGCCAGTCACTCATGTTCACTCACGTTGTTAGTTGCGAAGTCCGACCCATTGGGACCCAATGGACCATGTTCCTGCAGGCCTTCCTGCCCTCTACCATCCTCTGGAGTCCATTTAAGCTCACACCTACTGCTTCGGTGACTCCATCCAGCCATCTCATTCTCTCTCGTCCCCTTCTTCTTTTGCCCTTAATCTTTCCCAGCATTAGGCTCTTTTCCAGGGAGTCCTTCCTTCTCATTAGGTGGCCAAAGTATTCGAGTTTCATCTTCAGGATCTGGCCTTCTAAAGAGCAGTCACATTCAACCTTAGGAAGGAGGTAATGACAAACCACTTCCATTTTTTTTCTTTCAAGCATATTCCTGCAAGTGCAGGGTCCACTTTTTTCGGATCAACCAAGTGTTCATCCCTCGGTTGCCACAGAATTGGTTGACTTGTTCGCCCAAGCCAAAGTCATCAGTTGAAAGAGAGTGACTGACCTAAAATTACCCAACCAGCTTTCATACCTAAATTAGGATTAGAACTCATAGTCTCCTGGTTTCTAAGTTAGATCCTTAACCACTAGCCCAAATTTGCTCTCAACCCTCTTCTGAAAATGTTACCAAGAAAACAGCAAGGAATTGCCCAGGCAGTCTCTAGAAATCAAAAACGGACTCAAAGCCCTCCTGTCCCCCCCCCAAAAAAACACCTGGTCAGACCTAGTTAATATTTGGATAGGATAGCAGAGAGAAATTCATGAACTGGAAGCTAGACTATGAAGGGGGGAGGGGGAATCTAGGAAGAGGGTAATTGCAAAATCGTTTCTTCTGTACTGTTTCCAAGAAAATTGCACAGATGTATCCATAAAGTCACAAGGATTTCAGTACACACATTTTTAAACACAAGTATCTACTTATGGATGTATAAAATAAACCTGAAAAACTATCCAAGAATGTAAGCATTCTTCTGATTGCTTTTCACACACCACACACACACACACGCGCACACACACACACACACACACACACAGAGACAAACACGGAGGGAGGAAGGGGGGAGGGAGGGAGGGAGAAGGAGAGGGAGGGAGATTTTCTTAGTTGGAGCTCAGATTACAGCATAATAGTATGCGGCCATCTTTGCAAAGGAATCTAATTTGGTTAAATTAGTTTCTCTCTCTCTCTTTCTTCTTATCTTTTTTCAGCAGATGAAACGAATGACTGACAAGACCTGAAGTACCCTGTTCTTGCAATTTTTTTCCTAAATGTTTGGCAAGATGGGACATTCTAAGGAGAATCAGACCTGTTGATATGATTGGAAGGCTTTCTGGATTAATGCCACTTCCTTATGTTCTGGCTGATATTTTATGTTCTTTATTGGAATGCATTTGCCCCATTTATCTCTAAAGCTCCAGCTCCTTCAGCATGAAAGTGGAGAGAGGGCATCACGATGGAAATTTGTAATAAGAAATGTGTGAGGGTTCGACTCCTGTGCCATCAAGGAACGGCATAAATTCAAGATGATCCCTGACTACAGCAGCTGGGATCCATTAAGGCAGCACCTCATTTGCCCTAAGTTGGAAGAAGCCCCACTGGAGACACTTAGATTTACTGTCAAGTACTTTTTATCCTGTACTGTCCATGTATTTATGGCACTTTAAAAGATTTTGCCAGCAAAAAACATAGATCCCTGTCATCTAGGAGCTTACAGTCTCTTACAGAAAAGCTAATGGAGCAAGCAGAGAGGAAGAGTATCATAATAAGTGGGCTTAAGGTTCCATCCATCCCACTGAATTGAGTAAATAAATTGTGTAAGTCAACTGTTCTGAATGGTTTGAAATTAATATACCATATGTTGAACCACAAAGTCCAAATACTTGGAAACAATTTGTGTTTGCAATAAATCAGCGTATGGGAATAATGCAGTACTTGTAGTGTTACCTGAAGAAGTCCCAAAGGTTTGTGAACTACAAAGTGCTAGAATTGCCTTCCCCAACTTGATGCTCTCCTTCATATGTATTCAACCTCTTCTAATTCTCAGCCAATGCCATGTTGGCTAGGGATTATGGGCACAATTCTTACAGATCAGGAGGTAATCAGGACAGAGCATACTGTATTAGAAAACTACAAGTATAAATCACATTGTAGTATGGTTAGTTATATTCCCAGTCGTTGTTAATTTGAGTTGTCGAATCTAAGGTAATGCTTTGTTTGCTTAGTGCAGTAGACTAAGTCATGGAGTCAGCTCATAGGACAATCTTCCCAACATGGTGCCTCTGGTACGTGTTGATTTTCCACTCCCATAATTACTAATAATCATGTTGATTGACAATTATGGGAGCAGAAGTCCAACATATCTGATGGGTATCAACATTTGTTGATGAAGCAATAAATAAATTGTAAGGCGAATAAGCCAAAGCAAGCTCCAAGCCAGACATTAATGCAATTTGCATGTAGAATTAGGATGCAGACTGCTTCAGTAGAAAGTGGTTCTTATTGCTTTCAAAAACTAAATGCTTGTGTCACATAGATTAACTTCTGGCTGCAGAGCACTATAAGCCTCATATATCTTCATACAGGAGATTGACATCTAAACCTTTTCCCTTACTTTGGAAATATTTATCAATAAACTTAGTTCAGGATAAAGTAAAGGTAAAGGTTCCCCTTGCACTTCTTTCCGACTCTAGGAGGCGGTGCTCATCTCCGTTTCAAAGCCGAAGAGCCAGTGCTGTCCAAAGACGTCTCCGGGTCATGTGACAGGCATGACTAAATGCCAAAGGTGCACGGAATGCTGTTACCTTCCCACCAAAGGTGGTTCCTATTTTTCTACTTGTAATTTTACATGCTTTCGAGCTGCTAGGTTGGCAGAAGCTGGGACAAGTAATGGGAGCTCACTCTGTTACGTGGTGCTAGGGATTTGAACTGCTGAACTGAGAACCTTCTGATCGACAAGCTCAGCTTCTTAGCCACTGAGCCACCGCATCCCTTCAGGATACATCATTCTAATAGTCTCCTGTGCTCAGGCCTCATAGAGAATCATTGTCAATTCAGCTCTGTAACATAAGTGGCATATTGGTGATTTCTTCCCAGGACGAATACAAAATATAATCACAACCACGGTCATTATTAGGCCCCATTAAATATTGCTTCGAACAGAACTTTGTTTCTTTATTTTGCTGAAAACCATTTTAAAATTGTATAATTCAGTTCATGCTGAGCAAAACCTTCCTTTCTACAGTTTGGAGTGTCTTGTGCTGTTAAAGCTATATGCACAGTTGCAAGGGGGGGGGGAGGGCAATCTTAGTGATTTTTTCCCCCTGTACAAGTGTAATACGTGTACCTTTCACAGCAAATACTATGATATCAATGAAAATAATGTCCAGGTAAACATGGAGAAAAGTGAACAATGTCATTTTAGTACTAAGGCAGTTTACTCAGAAGAAATGCTGAGTATTTATTTAGGTATTATGTGCAAATAATATTTCATAGACCCACAGTCTAAGAATCAGTAGCCAGGTTAATTGCAAGGATGATGGGTGGATGGGATTTATTTTAAATAATTGGGGGAGGGGGTTGTTAAAAGGTTTAAACAATTTCTAACCAATCACATTTAGAATTTTTGTGGCTGGTTCCAAATAAAAATGAAAGATACCTGAAGATATCAAGAATGACCCATGTATCTTCATCATTCTAGCTTTAAGACTGGCACAAACCATTTCTAGTATTTTTTTCATGGCACAAAAATCATACCCAGATAGAAAGATATAGCAAGCTCAGAATAATATTTTCTTCCCTGGGGCCCACCAAATGTCAGACTAACTATCTATCATTCTTTGACGATGCTGCTCAGAGATGATGATTGTTCATTATATCTGGAGGATACCAAGTTGTGGAAGTTGCCATAAATTTTAGTGCTGGAACAAATGGGTATCCTACACTCTGCAAACAATTGTAACAGCCTTAGTATTCTGTCAGATGTAAAATGCTGATTCATGGTATAAACTTGTTGTGACACATGAGAGGTACCACCAGACTACTAATCACAGCACAGCCCCTAAGATTGACAGTGTGTATTAACAATTGTCAACAACACGCAGGAGACATGAGGGAAATCAATGTGTGTGAATATCTTTGCGATCTGGAAGTTGATGATACCTGTATGGCAAGGTCAGCTAACTATTTGGATGGATCATAATTGGGAGCTTTACTCCAGTTGCAAAGAAGGAAACAGAGCAGAGAGAACTGCCAACACTGTTCTGGGACAGACATGACCTTGGAGAGAGTGATGGGAGAATTTTGAAGGAAAAAAATGAAACTTTAATCAAATAACATACCTTAAAGCATTGTCTCTCCAAAGTTATGAAATTCTGCTCCCCTTCTAAATGCATTATATTGACTTACCGGTACTATGACTGTAATAAAGATTTGATTTGATCGGATTACTGACTTACGTCTCCCCAAACTGTTATGGACTTGTGACTGCAGGACTCCTGGTGGTAATCCTTGGGGAAGCACAAGTATTCCTAAAATCTGGAAGCCTTGACCATTACTCACTCATGAGCTCAGGCACTGTATTTTGTTAGAAAAAAAAGGGGGTCAAACCTGGCAAAAGGTGCAAATCTGAAAGAGATTTATAAGGATTAAAATAAAAATTAATTGTTTATAACTTTGCTTTTCAAAGGAGAAGTCAAGAGCAAAACTGAGAAAACAAATAATTAAATAAATCTAAAGGACAGCTTTCTAGTATAAAAGGCTGTCCTTTGTAATAAAGCACATTTGGTCACTGTACTGATAAGAGACTTACGACGGCTGTACAATATTTAACTTCAGCAATGCTCTGTAAAGTAGAATAAAATATGAATTAAAATATAAGAATGAGGACGTGATTATAAAAGGGACAGTTAGAAGCTTGCTTAAAGGGACAGGGAAATGTCATCAGCCTCTAACCACAAGATGTTCTAACCAACGTCCCTATGTCAAAAGTCCAAACCACAAGGTTCAAATAAAGTTCGTTAATGACACGAAGTCCATACCTGTAACAAAAGGAGAAGTAAGACCCCTATCTACTTATAAGGCTTTCCCCCCAAAATAACCAATAAGAAATGAGTTAAGCATTTCCGTGTTGCACTGCTTTTGAGAACGTATAAGAACTCGTGCTTCGATAATGAAGGTTGTTCAGAATTTGCAATGTTAGCCATGTGCTAGCTTTCTGAACCTGGTGGCCAAATAAACCTTTCCTGTATCCTGAGAAGTCTAAATCTGTCATTTTCTGCAACACTGTCTCCAGAAAAATGGGTGACCACATTTACATTTCCTTGTAAATACCATGCAGAAGCTATAAGCAATTCACTTGAAACTTAGATTGAATGCCAAAAAGAATCTATTTTGTGTACCCCAGAATCCCGTGTTTAATTATCCAGGGCCTTTTGGATGTGTTGTGCTGAAATGACAACCTCCCCTTCTTCCAGCTCATTAGCCTGATGACTGAGAAGATGATGGGAACTGTTGTCAAATACATCTAGAACAGTGGTGGGTTTCAAAAAAAATTGGAACCTCTTCTGTAAGTGTGGCCTGCTTTCCTGGTCCACTGGTGGAACCTCTTCTAACAAGTTTGGTAGATTTGATGAACTGGTTCTGCCAAACTGGTGAGAACTGGTAGGAACCCACCTCTGATCTAGAAGGCTTCCACTTGGTAAAGGCCAGTGCAATCTGTTTGCTTAAATGCATACATTTGCTTAATACATCATTTTCTCTTTATCACCTACCCGGATCTTCTGTTGAGGGAAAGGGATGTTTCACATTTGTAAGTAATTTTAGAACTGAATATTATATGGACCCCTTACATCACCCCTCCCCTTAAGCAAGAACACTGACAGGAGGATCTTGGAGGTGGCTGGTTATTAATTTTCATCATTTCAGATAAAAAATGAAGTTCCTTCACTTCAAACAAATTGTGATGCATTGATTAGCAGGGGTTACAGACAGCCCTAATCACCCTGAGTTAATGATCTTGGATTTTTGTGAAAGAGTCTGGATAAGAGCTATGGAAAGGGGGGGGGATTGGGATAATTCCTGGACATTTCAGGGGGGTGGGGGGGGAAACCCCAATTATTTAAAATATAGCCTTGTTCCTGGGACAGAAAGGAGCAGGCAGATGAGGTAAAAAGGTTTCAAACCTCTCTGAGGAAGAAGAGGAAGAAGGAAAGCCCAGATTTTGCAAGTCAAAATCTACTTTCCAACCAGATTATACCTATAACACACACACACACACACACACACACACACACACACACACACACACACACACTTCTGTTTTACCTTTACAATTACTCCTACTCCCTTTTGGCAAAATTCCAAGTGTATACATAGCAAGCATACCAACTATGGAGTCATTTAAATGGGGGGGGGATGATTTGGATTGCAAAGTGGAGACCTCTAATGCCCCCACCCCAATTTTTCTGATTTGCATTTTTCGATGGGCCAAGAGGTGAGTGGCCTGCTACCGGTACCTGCTGCAGAATCCCCCCCCTTTTTTTCTTGACTGTGGCACCCTTGTACATGAATCAAAGGGAGGACAAGATATTGGCATCCAGGAGAGGCACCCAGGCCCCTGTTAAGAGCTCATGAGCTTGTCCTTCTGTATGCAGAGGAGCTTCCCAGCTGTGACCCAGAAAGCCTGATTAATTACAAAGCAATCCATTAATATTCACGGCTAATTAAAGATCCTTATCATGACTAATTCTGCTTATTCTACATGCCTAGGCCAGAGACCGCAAGCCCTTGGAAAAACTGGGAACATAAGCAGGAGTTCAATAATGCTGCGTAGCTGGCGACTGAATGAGGGTAGGACTTTGGCCCATCAAGATTTGGGGGACTGAGCTGGAGGAAGGCCATATGATGCCATAAAGAGGGGGGGGGGGACAAAACGAGATGTGATCTAAGCCCTAAATCTTAGGAAACAGAAGCGCTGGGTGAGGTTGTGGGAATGGATTCAGAATTTGGTTGCATGCCCTTCTGCACCACCCACAACTGAACATCTTTTTTTAGAAAGGAAGCAAGATGTACACTTTGTCCTGAGTGGAGAGCTTGGAGAGGCCTAAATCTAGGGATGCCCCTTCTCTCTTATCTATATTGATTTTGCCCTGGAGCCCCTGAGGTTTCCACAGTCTCCTGGGAGAGAGGTAGAATTGTGGGGGCTGCCCTGGAAGAAGCACTGGGGGCGGTCTTCCCTTTTAAACCCCCTGTTACACAAATGAAAGGTTTTTAGTCGGAAAGAGTTGGAGAGAGTAATACATCTGGTGTATTGATCGCAGGCCAGGGACCAAGGCATGGCTTAAACAGTAATTGATTTCCATCCGCCAAGCCGTGTTGGGGAACATTGATTTAACAGCACTGCAGACACTGCTACTAATCTGATTAAAGTCTTTAGCAGAAATGTTATTCTAAAGAAACCTAGGCAAAATTGGGGGTTGGCGAGCAAGCTGGAGGAAGCCAAGGGGGCATCAGCACCAGGAGGACAGTGGCAACCCAAGGAAGAAGGGGGAATGAGAGAGGAAATTTGATTCAGAAAGCTCTCAATATTCCTTCTGCGACTTGAACACTCATTAATGAAACAATTTCTAAGCACAGTCCAGTTTTCCCAGAATGCCAGGAGTTTGAGTCTCCTTAATTTTTGTTTGCTACTGAAGACTGAAAACATTTGCCAGTGCTTCTTAGGCTTTGTTTGATCTTGTTGAACACGCAAACCAGCCTTATTAAAACTAAACCCCTAAACTCCACTGAAGATGTTACCTAGTCTGGTAACAAAACGTTTGGAAACCAACCCACAAGCTCAGAGAATGAACCTTCACCCTCATCCTACACCCGAGCTATAGATATTCACCACTATTGCAAAGAAACCTTATTCTCCAAATTAAGAAACAGCCCCACCTAAAGAGAAGAGATAGCATTTGTGTAATTCCCCACTCCCATTTTCTGTCTCTACCATCCAACCAGAGCATCACTTTGATGGTTGATACTACTCCATAAACACATACATGGGATTGAGAAGCCTTTCCAGAATCATTTGGTGGGTTTATTGGAAAAGTGAAACTGTCCTTGATCCCAATGTCCCATTACATCCTTAGGTGACATTCATCTCAAGATTATCTTTTGGTAGTTATGCCATTCTTCTACAGTAGTGAGAGTGTCAGACTAGGATCAGAGAAACCCTTGTTTAAGTCCTATCTCGCTATGTAGATCCTTGGGTAACTCTGGACCACTTGCGATTGTTCAGTGCAAACCAGGGGTGGGTTCCTGCCAGTTCTAACCTCTTCTATAGAAGAGGTTCCACAAATCTACAGTGCCGTTTAGAACCGGTCCCAGCTCCCTCCCCATGCCCGTCCGCCCATCATCAAGATGAAGAGCGAGAGGAGGAATTCTGGGAGTTGAAGTCCACAAGTCTTAAAACTGTCAAGTTTGAACACCCCTGGGTTTTTTTTCTAAAGGGTTAGGGGTGCAAGGGTCTTGTAACTTGACAGCTTTAAAACTTGCACACTTCAGTTCAGTTCAGTTCAGTTTATTTCATTTATATGACGTCCTTTTCCCCCGAGGGGGACTCAGGGCGACTCACAACTCAACCAGGGAAGGGGAATACAGACAAAAATTTTAAAAAACAAGCATAACAATGCATAATTTAAAAACATACAACAGTCATACGATTTGAGACGGGGGCAACAGCTCTTTAGCCCCAGGCCTGTCAGAACAGCCAGGTTTTAAGGGCCTTGCGGAAGGCCTGGAGGGCCAGAGTTCCTGAGCCAACATGACTGGAGGAGGAATTCTGGGAGTTGAAGTCCACAAGTCTTAAAGCTGTCAAGTTTGAACACCCCTGGGGTTTTTTTTCCCTAAAGGGTTAGGGATGGAAGGATCTTGTAACTTGACAGCTTTAAGACTTGCATGCTTCAAATGCCAGAGTTTCTGAGCCAACATTTTGGTTGCTAAGCAAGAGCATTGTTGTGAGTTTTCCCACATTTTACAAGTTGGCCATGCCCACCTGGTCACATGGCCGGCAAGCCGCTCCCACAAAGCAGGCCACACCTACAGAAGAGGTTCTAAAAAATTTTGAAACCCACCACTGGTGCAAACTGCTTCACGGGTTTATTGTGAAAATGTCATTGAAGTGGTAAAATTGAATTTCTGAAATAAATGTAGGACCAAAATACAAGAAATAAATTAATACAAGGGAAGGAAAAGAAGGTGGGAGAGCTGGGAAAGGTATTTTCTCCAGGGAGACTGAGTTGTATGCCAAGTCACCACATAATACCAGCATGTGGTGAAAGCAATTTCCTGGGTCCAGCATCAGACGGATGTCCAGATTCCTAGTTCCTGAAGCGTAGTCTATGTTTTCCCAATTGTCTAAGGACAGGCACGCATGGAACACATTTAGACATAGGGTGAAACTGAAAATATTTGGGCTAATGGAGCTATTTTGGTTCTCAGCAGGGACCACCAAACAACAGGCTGCACAATTGCATTCATTATTTCTGCTTCATCTCCTCTCAAAAGCAGTGGCATCTCCAAAAGGGACCAGTCTGGGATTGTTTCATTTGTCCTTGTGGCATATTCCAATTATGCCATGGAGAAGATGTGCCCCTGAGCACGAGATCCTGTCATCTTCCTCCTCCTTCTCCTTTCCAAGCAATCTTGGTTCCCACAACTCCAAGTCTGTTATGCTCCCAACTGAGTCTTATTGCTCAGCCAGGAGAAGTAATTTAAATCACCAAGAGAGAAGGTGGAATTAAATCATTGATTTAAATCAAGTTTCCCATTTGTACTTCAGCTATTCCTAAACAAACATGCATACTAATTGGTTGATATAAACATTAAGAAATGTGGATTTACAACTATTAGGGCATTTATACTACCTAATAGGTAGTCCAATCTTTTTGCTCCTGCAGACCATGTGCTTTATCACTGCAGTATTATACTCTATCTCAGTGGTTCTCAACCTTCCCAATGCCATGACCCTTTAATACAGTTCCTCATGTTGTGGTGACCCCCAACCATAAAATTGGTGTCTCGGTTCCTAAGACCATCGAAAATATGTGTTTTCCGATGGTCTTAGGTGACCCCTGTGAAAGGGTTGTTCGACCCCCAAAGGGGTCTCGACCCACAGGTTGAGAACCACTGCTCTATCTAGAGAAGGGATGTAGTGGCTCAGTAGCTAAGATGCTGAGCTTGTTGATCAGAACATTTGGCAGTTCAGTGGTTCAAATCCCTAGCGCCGTGTAACAGAATGAGCTCCCGTTGTCCCAGCTTCTGCCAACCTAGCATGTAAAAATGCAAGTAGAAAAATAGGAACCACCTTTGGTGAGAAGGTAACAGTATTCTGTGAACCTTTGGCATTTAGTCATGCCGGCCACATGACTACGGAGATGTCTTCGTGTTCAGCTTTGAAACAGAGATAAGCACCATCCCTAGAGTCAGGAACGACTAGCACATATGTGCGAGGGGGACCTTTACCTTTACCTTAGAGAAGGGACAAGTACTTACTCACCCAAGAAGTTGCTTTCTGCTCACATTCCTTCATTGTACTTCCATCTTGGTTCTCCCACTTTAGATCACTTGCGCCCCTTCCTTCTCCCTATCAGCCTTCTCAATGCTTATGCTCTGAAGGTGCTCACAGTTATGGTTAGTCAGCAAGAATAACAAAGCAGGGAGCGGGGTGGGGGTGGGGCAGAGGCTTCATACAGAGCCAATGCATTGTATGAAAATTCACCAGCATTAGTTTTATATCCCCTTCTATTTAAGGCAGGATGCCTCAAATTATCACCCTCTAAAATTATTAACAGATTTGTGTTCTCCCCATGAATAATGGAATGTTCATTGAGGATAGGGTTGAGTGAGAAATAAATATATTTCTTACTTTCAAAAATTACATTTTAAGCCATATGAATTTTTCCCCCAAATCTTTTGGTATCATAACCACCTGCAGGCAAAACAAGGAGCAAACTCTGCAGCACATTTTGACAATATTCCTGTTGTGCCTGCACAACCCCAATCAGTTTTAAAATGTGTGATTCCCCCACCTCCACAAATTGCTTTTGTCCCTCCTGGGGAGTCAAGACCCACAATTTGACAACCTCTGAATGAAGATGTTCAACTGCAGACTATATTGTTCTCATGAAGAAGTTCTAAGGCCCCTTTCTTTACATTATAGCTAAAACAATATGATAAGCAAATCCAATTAGATCCTGCTTTTTTGTACATGCAGCGTTGGTACCATCCCAGTGGTGCGTTGCAATTTATTTTACTACTGGTTTGCATGCGCGCATGCGCAGAAGCATCTGGGTGAGTGGACGGAGCCTTCTGCCGCTGCCACTACCGGTTCGCCCGATCTGGGCCAACTGGCAACAACCCACCTCTGTACCATCCCATTCTGACCATATGCCACCCTCCCTTCTTGGGCAGCCAGGTTGATTTTCTTCTGTCTTGGCTAAAAGTGCAGATTTCTTGCTTTTATGATTTGTGACATTAGAAATTTGCAGGGTTCAGTGGCATCTTGCTTGATCAAAGAGTCATCATGCCTTGAACTCTCGCCTTGGTTAGCCCCCCAGATTTAGAATTGAAGTGAGAAATGACTTACCCTTCCCACTACATAAAGCTACATGGTTGCAGTTTGGGGGGGGGGGAATATTGAGTGCAGTATTATGGTGATCTGCCATCATTGCAGCTTTCAATAGGAATGTATATGCAGAAAAAAAAAATATTCTTGACGGCCAAGCAACTTTCCTATCACATCAACAGTTCAAAGGTTTTGGGATTCAATCTGGGTCAGTCACCGGGACCAGAGGATTAGTCTTTTAAGTGCTGGAGCCCATCCTCAAAATTCTCTTGAGACAGATATTCCCCGAAGATGGGCTCCTGCACAAGTCTGAAAGCTCGGAAGACTTGGTGATCAAGATTGAATACTGCAACATTATCCTGGGACACATATATTTGTCTTCATTCATCCAAAGTTTTTGGAAAAACAAGAAACACCTGTATCAAGAAGATCAGGAGGGCAGGTTATAGGAGTATCCTCCCCACTCCACACACACCCTTTCTCTGTGCAGCAAGGAGATTGTTATCACTTTAAAAGATCATGTAGCTCAGAGTGCAGAGCACTTACCAAAGTCACCTTTTGCCATCCAGAGCGCTAACAAAATGTGCATCAAGAGGTCCAGACATAAAGTGCCGCTCTTCAGACTTGCTCTGCCACATTGGAAGTAAACTCATAATGGGCAGAGTTTGCCACTTGCTTTCCCCCTTTATCTCCCCTGTGGATAACTACTAAAAACATATTTTTCTACTTTCCTTCAATCAACTGGGGAGAGCGGTGATTGACTTACAATGTTCTATCCCTTTCCCTGGCAATTGGAAGCCAGCAGGAGTGAACGTCCTGGACAATGAAAATGGTACTGCGAACAAGTATCTATTGAGAAATCTGTAACTGGAATGGATTTCTCTCTCTTGCTCTCTTTTTAACTTAGAGCAGCTGTAGGGCTTCCAAATGAAATTAGGACTGGCAGATGGGCTAGAGAAGGGGTGTTAATTTTTTTAAAAAAATGCTTTGTTCTTATTCTAAATCCTTTCCAACCTGCTGTTTATTCTGTGGAGTAGTAGATAAGGAGACATACAAGATAGGGTGGGATGTCTGAATGTCATCCTTTGAAGGAAAATGCCAAGAGAAAAATCAAGGAAGATATCTTTGGCATCATGAAACCAACTAAGGTTTCTGAAATTAACTAGATTGGATCTGGGGATGTCAGATTATGAAACTGACTTGAGAAGAGGCTCATTTCGGAGGAGTCTCCCTTCCCTGATCTCTCTTTGACCAAGGAACTGGTAGGCCGTGATATCTTTTTTCTTTGAAAAAAATGAAACTGCATACGATGCCTTGGAAAAATGGGTTTGAAGCTGTGCGTGTCACAGACAGAGAATTGGATTAAGCATGCACCACGCAGCAGCATCTAATGCTACTGTTCTTCTAAACATGAGGTGTGCCTTGCACCTATTTCCTCTGCATTTACAAGGTATGTCAGGTGAAAATGTTCTCAACATAGTGAATACTGTGCTGGACTCTTTGTCAAATTACCCGATGAGCAGTAAATGTATTTTGCAAAACAACGATGCCTGCATCACCTCACACATGAAAGAGGCTCCACAGTGGTCTTCACTCATTTATTTTCACAGGTAGTAGGTCTGGGAAAGATCTTGGAGATCTTTAACGAGGCTGAGGCAATAGTTTGGGCCAAGTGGAACAGTGGTCTGGCTTTCTATGGGACAGATTGATATGACCTTCATTCATCCTTCCACATGAGTTTGTGATCCCTGGCAAGTTCTGATGTAATGCAAGATATTGTCCCAGGTAAAGTATTAGGGATCAGCAAGAGAATCCCTCTTCCAGACCTTTCCCAACTTCACTGCCTCCTCTCCTTATTTTAACATCACTGAAAGCTAAAAAGCCAGGCTCCAAATGGTTTGGCCGTAAGTCCAATATAAATCACTCAGGTACACTGGCTGTATTTCCTCATCAGAAAGGTAAATTCATCGGTGGAGAATGCAAGTAATATAAAGGACAGACAGCTTGAATGTGGAAGCCTTACTACACATGATCAGTGCTAGAATTTTGAAAGTTAATTGTTCAAGGCCATTATCAGACAATCTTAGCCATCATGTTCAATTCCTTTTATCACTCAGAAGGATATGTGTGTAACACTTATCAGAGATCCAGAAAAGCAGAGGGAAAAAATTGTCCCCATTATTCATTACAGAAAGTTGGAAGAAGTCATGTGGCTAGAGACAGGATGATCTCACTCTCCAGGGTCTAGGACCAATCCTAGCCCTTTCTGTCCGAATGCGTTCATGAGTCAGAAGCCGGGTTGACCAAACCTCCCATTATGATGAAGGAAATTACTATTTTAATTGATTTCCCAGGAGGAACAGGATGGAAGGAAAGGAATTCAAGGAGTCATTAATCAAAGCACTTGCTCTGTCTGGAAAGGCTTTTTCCTCCTAACAGAAAACAAAAGAATGTTGATTTTGCCTGATATTCAAGGAAGAAAAACATTATGAGACTGATAGCTCATTGACTTGAGCAAGCAAACAATGTGTTATTTTTTCTCCTGCTTTCAGAAATGGAGGTTATGTCCTAACACCGTCATACATTTATTCATAAAGAAGTACAAATATTAGCAACAGTATCAAAATAAATCTTCTTTCCATCTGAACAAGTGGTTCTCTTGCTTCAAATCATAGCTTACCCATGGATTACACACTGCCAGCAATGTCTGAACCACGTTACTCTCTTCATCTCCAATCACCAAGAGTAAGGATTAAGTAGCATATATTGTTCCTCTTGAAATACCACAAAAGTTATGGATTTATATACATAGACCCTCTGGCCAACCAGAGCCCATAAACCCAGCCATTTGTCTTATTCAGCAGGTAATTAAGCAAGTAGCCTTTGTTTGTTTATTTATTTATTTTATATAGCCATTCATCTCATGTTGTGACTCTGAGCAATGTACGCAGTCACAAAGCAAAACAAAAGAAACCCCAAATATTCAAAATCAGTGAAGACAAAATTATTAAAATGCAATTTAAACTATTATAAAACTAGAAATATGAGAGAATAGGTTCTCAGCTTAAACATAGTGTAACCACTTAATAGGCTCCATATTTCCATGAGATCTCCAGAACTGATGACAAAACCAGGTTTTAAGGACCTTCTGGAAGGGCAACGGGATTGGGACCAATCCCACTTGGGGCCAGGGCAAAATAGATGTTCAAAGAGCAGGTGTTATGGCAGAAAAAGCTCTCTTCCCTGAGTCGCGCCAAACAAAGCTCCACAACATGCCCCTCCTACTGGATCTGATGTGATGGGGAGATGTAACTGAGGGTGAGACAGTCCCTCAGATAATGTGCCCCAATGCCACATACGGCTTTAAAGGTCCTAACCGGCACCTTCAATTGGACCCAGAAGCAAACTGATGGGGTTGAAGTGCCACATCCAGTTCTAGAAGCACACATAACTGCCCTCACCACTGCATTTTGCACCAGAGCATGACGAATGCTGCCTCTGACCTAAGCCCAGGACTGAAATCTGACTGAAAGGAGCAAGATAATGTTTGATCTAGGATCCTCTGATTCTGTTGTGTGACCACCTTCTTCTCAACAACCTCCTCCAAAAAAGGCAGGTTGGACACTGGATGAAAGTTGTCCAGTATGGTTGTGGGATCCAGTCTTCTTGAGAAGTGGGTGAACAATGGCTTTTTAAGGGCAGAAAAACAATCCCCTCTCAAGGAAGAATTCACTACAATGTCTGGAAAGAGGTAGTATAAGTAGTCTAGGATCACCTTCAGCTAGCCCGGCTGCATTATCCTTTCACACAACATGTTTAAGACCTGTTGGTAGCACATTCTCTTTCTTTAGGCTTGACCCTGTGTCTCTCAGAAGAGAATTTTTCCGTAACAGCTAGATACTGTGCTTATTAATCTTCAAAGCCTATATGGCTTGGGTTAAAGATAAAGGTAAAGGTTCCCCTCACACATATGTGCTAGTTATGCTAGTTATTCCCAACTCTAAGGGGCGGTGCTCATCTCCATTTCAAAGCCGAAGAGCCAGCACTGTCTGAAGACGTGTCTGTGGTCATGTGGCCAGCATGACTAAATGCTGAAGGCACACAGAACACTGTTACCTTCCTACCAAAGATGGTTCCTATTTTTCTACTTGCATTTTTACATGCTTTTGAACTGCTAGGTTGGCAGTAATGGGAGCTCATTTCGTTATGCGGCGCTAGGGATTTGAAACACCGAATTGCCAACCTTTATGATTGACAAGCTTAGCATCTTAGCCACTGAGCCACCACGTCCCTTGGCTTGGGTTACAGATACCTAAAGGATAATTAGTCCAAATCTATGGAAATGCTCACTATTAAGGTGTGGACCCCCAATGATTAAAAAAAATTTTTTTAACACCAGCCTGAATACTGAAAGCTGAAAGCTAAGAGAGGAGGAGGAGGAGGAGGAGGAGGAGGAGGAGGAGGAGGAGGAGGAGGAGGAGGAGGAGGAGACAAAATGATTTGTTTATATATTGTGCAATGTGCTTAATTAGTTGCTTGATGTAGTCTTATTGAACAGAGCTTTGACTATTGTGTATGTGTTTTTAATGTGCTATTTATACTGTTCTATTTTGTTTATTGCAAATAGATGTTTCTTGTGATGCCGGCCATTTGGAAAGCTCTTTAGCTGAAAAGCACTTGATACATTCTGACAGTCCATCAAACTGGCGAACAGGCTCTGAAGCAGCTTAATGCTGGGGGAGGCGGCGTGCATCATTTTATTTTTATCTTCAACATAGGTAAAAAAACAAAAAACCCGTGAGTGGCAGTTAGGTGTGCAAATAGCTCCTCCCTTTCCCAACTTGCCTGCTTTTTGTAATGACCACATTATAGCTGCTGACATTTTGGGTTTAAAACCATCCAGCAGTGCTAGGCATTGCAGGCTGCATGTAGTCATGAATGACTGGTGATGTCTGTGCCATTTTGGGGGGCAGAACCACTGCCACGGGCTTGAGATCTGAAATGAGGCTCCTGTGGGGTTTTTTTTTTTTTGATCCTATCCTGATCTACAAACAGATAGAAAGAGCACCCATGGGATCACCCCTTTCACCTGTCATCGCAAACCTATACATGGAACATTTTGAAACCAATGCCTTAGATAAATCTGAACCCAAACCCAAACTCTGGCTTAGATATGTAGATGACACTTTTGTAATTTGCCCACATGGGAAGGAAAAACTGGACTACTTCCTCACACATCTCAACAGCCTACAGCCCATAATACAATTCACTATGGAAATAGAATCTAACAACCAACTTCCCTTTCTGGATGTCCTAATCTACAAAAAAAGCAATGGCTCCCTAGGACACACCATCTACCGGAAAAAAAAGACACACCAACCACTACTTAAACGCACAATCCGATCACCACCCTGCACAGATTAACTCCGTAGCCAAGACCCTCATCTCCAGAACCAAATGCCTAGCTGACAAAGACCACCTGAAAACTGAATTGCACACTCTCACAAACGTATTAATTTCCAATGGATTCCAAAGAAAAACAATTACCAACCTAATCCAAAAGGAGACACCCCCCCCCAAGAACCGAGACACAGAACAGGACAACGGCATCGCCCTCCTCCCTTACATCAAAGGCACCACAGATAAAATCAGCAAAATTGTCCACAAACACAATATCAAGACAGCCTTCAACACTGCCCAAAAAATAGCCAACATCTTAAGAAACCCCAAAGACAAGATCCAGCTAGAAAACCAAGGAGTCTATGAAATACCATGCAAAATCTGCCCAGCCGCATACTTTGGACAAACTAATAGGAGAATAAATGCACACATTGCAGAACACAAGAATGCAGTCAGAAAAGAAGAAAAAACTTCCTCCCTTTTCCAGCACCTTAAAGCAAACAGGACATGAAATTGATTTTGAAGGAACCAAATTAATCTCCAAAATTGAACACTTCCACAAGAGAATAATTATGGAAGCCATCGAAATAGAGAAACATCCCCACCACATGAATAAATGTGACGATACCTCCCACCTACCAGACATCTGGAAACTAGCCCTAGTCAATAAATGAGTCCCAGCCACGAAAACCGACACTGGACCCAGAACAGCACAGGAGGCCACCACCAATCACCCTCACCAGACTCAAACCCAAAACCATCCCATAGATGAAATGCAACCACCATCCAGAAGCCAAACCATGGCAACATCACCAACTGCTGCACCCCCCTCCGACCCCCCACACAAAGCAAACTGACACATGCCATGAACACATGGCCAGATCACAAACTAGGAGCCAAGCCAAAGCCCGGGATGTTACATCACAATCATCTGCTCAGGACATTACATCACAGAACTCAGGAGGTTACAACGCAAAGGCTCAGGATGTTACAATGCAGCCAATCCCCCAGGATGTTACAGCACAGGACTCAGGATATCACTACACTAGAGCTCAGGATGTGAGCTCTAGTTACAACAAAAAAGACTAATAGGCACACAGCTAGTATCTCAGCCACACAGGATGTTATGAAACAGCCGACTAATCCGCATATGTCAACTCCATCAACAAATCAAGATGTAACAACACAGCCAACCAACCCACTTACAGCAAGAAAGCCAGCACTCCACACACCCCCACCAATATTTATAGAAAGATGGCAGCTCCGATCTCTCTTTGCTCACACAAACACGAAGCCGAAGGCACCAGCCTAAAGATGGCGAGTGGGACCTCGTTGAAACGTTGCCAAGTTACTCTCAATCACCTGAATACGCCAATACATGCACGCATGCATGCATATATATTTTGTTTTCATAGATTTTCACGGGTGTAGGTATGCTGGTCTTGTTGTATTCAGGTCTTTTCCCATGTAATCTTACATACATACATACATACATACATACATACATACATACATACATACATACATACTAATTTATAATATATATATAAAATAAGCATACAGGCACACAAACACAATTATCTCTTTAGTATACTAGTTATCTTGTTTTACTGGTTTATCAGAGACACTGATAAGATAAAGGTGGTGAGGAACTGACATTTAAATTGGATTTTGGATTAAAAATGTTGGATTAATCCAGCCACCAGTGAGCTGGAATTAAATTCTGGTCAATTCAAAGCTTTAGGAAGAAAAGATAATCAGGAAACATAGAGCCCAATTACATAGTGCATGCATGTCTCTTTTATATCTCTCCCCCCCACCCAAAAGCAGACTTCGAATCTACAATTGGAAGCGGATGAGCAGCTGAGAAAACAAGGGAGCAGTCCGCTCAAACCTTTTCTTGCTCTGAGAACCTGCCCACATGCCTATGAGGGAGGAACAATACAAAGCCTCCTTATAGAGGAAAATTAATGGTTTAGGAAACATGAATCTTGAACATTCTCTCTTCCCTCGATGCGTGTTTTCACTGTTGATTGCACTCTCTAAAATTATTTCTCAATTAAAACAGGTCCACGTAAAAAAGAAATTTGCAACTGCATAGATCAGTTGAGAGAACTAGAAGAAGCTTGCTTGGGAAATATAAGATAATATGGAAAGGAGGATTGCCTTTCTTGTTGCAAGGTAGAAAAGACAACTAGAGAAGGCTTCCTTTTTACAGCCCAGTTGTATGCAACTGATAATGGTTTGCTCCAAACTTGCTTGTTTCCAATTTGGTTCTGAAACATTTCATCCATATTTTCAGTTTATTGCAGATCTTGACCCTTCTGTTTCATCATAACCCTTCTGTTTCTGGTGCCAGGTCCTTCTTTTTCTGGTGTCCTTTGGGAGCAGCTGAATGAGGGATTTTCGATCTTTATAGCAGTCTTGTTATTTGACTTTGGAGTTTTGATATCAGTCAGACAAGAAGGGAAATCTTCCCAAAGATTTTGGAAAGAATGTGGTCACCACAAGCCTTAGAGAAGTGGAGTGCATTTGTAAGCAAAGATATGTTGCTTTTAAAAACCAAAACCAAAACCAAAGACATTAGATTTGGGACCTCCAGATTTAGAAGATCCTTTCCTTGTGCACCACTCTTTTTCCTTAAAGCAGATTTGGGAAAACTGATGTCCTGCTGCCTCCCCTCCCCCAGCGTGCTGGATCTCAGCTACCTTAGAAGCGATAATTAAATTATAATATTTATGAGGCTTTTGCATCTCCTGCCAGATGGAATCGCAACCAACAATAAGGGGCAGCGCCTGATTATTTCTTGCCCCTCCTGATCCTTGCCTGCCATTCCTGAAGAACAAGGCAGAGGCCAGCACCAAACTCAGAGCAGGCTGCAGTTGCACCCCAAAGAAACAAAACAACAGGATGAAGTTACGTTTTCTGCTCACCTTTAAAAGGTAAAGGTTCCTCTTGCACATATGTGCTAGTCGTTCCCAACTCTAGAGCCTGGTGCTCATCCCCATTTCAAAGCCGAAGAGCCAGCGCCGTCCAAAGACGTCTCTGTAGTCATGTCGCCGGCATGACTAAATGCTGAAGGCGCATGGAACGCTATTACCTTCCCACCAAAGGTGGGTCCTATTTTTTCTACTTGCATTTTTATGTGCTTTTGAACTGCTAGGTTGGCAGAAGCTGGGGCAAGTAACAGGAGCTCACTCCGTTACGTGACACTAGGGATTCGAATCACCGAACTGCCAACCTTTCTGATCGACAAGCTCAGCGTCTTAACCACTGAGCCACCACATCCTTTCAGGATACGTCATTCTAATAGTCTCCTGTGCTCAGGCTCTGCTCACCTTTACACATCCCAGTAAACCTCAAGAGACTCTACATTTCAACACCGGGATTTATTTGCACTTTGCAAACACTCTCCTTGTAATCTACACCACTTAAGCGTGTCCAAGAGCTACAAAAGGGATTGCCAAGAGTAAGATGCACAGAGAGTTCTGTTCGTGCATTCCTCATTGTTGGTTTACATTTTTAATAGCTTTTTATAACTCCTTTTTCTGCTTGTCTTGGCAAGATTTCCATTTTCTAAAGGAAGCCTCCCCATCCTTTCCCCCAAGTAATAGCTTCTTTGACAACTGCTAGTTAACAGAGTTGCTGACTCTTATGGGGAGCATCCTCCCTTAATTGTGCTGGGCATGTGAAAAGCAAATGTGAAACCATTAGAATCTCCATAGTGTGGAGAAGACCAGGCATCCTTGCAGCCTGATCGAATATGGCTGATACAAACTAGTTGGGGAGGAAAAAAAATACTTAACAAAATTCACCCAAAATATTCCGATTTGGATGTGGGGAGAGAGAGACAAAGGATGTTCCTGTTCAGCTGAAATGCAAAACTCATCAGGCAGATTTAAAAATAGCTAGTTCTGCAGAAGAACTGAAATGAATTCCTTCCGCTTCAGACGTTGACGAGATAAACACCAAATATTTCTGCATTTTAACTGTGAGGCACTAATTGGGAAATTACAGATAGGTAACGATATCTCAGACTCCAATTTGCTACCCTGATGGTTCTCAACTGAGCTTCCGGGTAGAAGGGTTCTTTTTTAGGGTAATGTACAGACCTTGGATTAAGATAAGGTTGCATAAAGCTCCCTGAATTCAAATAAAATTCAGTAGCTAACCAAGAGTCCCAACCAGAATTATTTACCAGATAAAATACACTTTCACATCACTGCTGTTTTCATGGCCAACCCTTCTAAAGCAGTTCAAAGCCAACCCAAGATCACGTTGACTTTTGCAGATGAAAACCTCACCAATTAGAGGTGTACACTCGTGTTCCCTCTTTTCCCCACAAAAACCCAGTGAGTTACTATGTGACTGAGGGTGGAAGAGAATTTGGGCCTCCCTTCTCCTACTCCAACGCTTTAACAGTGGTCATTCAGCTTTGTACATTACGGGCAACCACAGAAGAGAGGCCTACTTATCAATATCCAATCTGTCTTGCTACCATTCCCCCACCACATCTAAAAGCTTCCAAGGATGAAATGATAGTTTAGTAGTGAGGCTGGGTGAGAACTCAGGAGAACTGGAAGCAAGGTGAGTCAAAACTCCCCCCTGATTGGGAACGGAATGTGTTCTCTGAGCACCAGAGAAGTAAAGATTGCAAACAGAACATTAGCTTTGCTCCAATTTCAAATAAACTGCAGCACACACTCCACCCCCAAACTTTACTAAACTCTGCAAAGGTCTCGAACCGGTTTAAATCTAGCGCTAAGGAGAAGTAATGTTAGAAGTCTTGCTGAGGGGCTATCACAAGGAAGAGGGTTTGGATTTACTCTCCATACCAGTTCAGGGTAGGACGGGAACCTGTGGGTAGAAGCTTTAGAGAGGGAGACCCAAACTTGAAATAAGAAAGACTTTGGTGTTGGAATATGAGAAGCTTAAGGACTTGGAGGAATGTCAGGCATCATATGAAACCCCACAGTAATAAAGAAATTTTGGTGGAGTTCCAAAGGAGGGAATGATTCGGATGGGCTCAAGGGTCCTAATTTGATATCAACTCTTAAGTAGATTGACCCTTATTTGCTTTTATTTCCGTTGCAATATTAGGAAAGTACTGAACTTCTTGCCAAATGTACTTGTACGCTTACTGACCTATGTACCATGATATTTTATAACTCAAGGGTAAGACACGGGAAGAGTTCCTGAAACTAACAGATGGTGTAAGATATGCTAGCCCTAACCTTATATGGAAAATACGTTATAACATGACTTCTTCTTTTTGTATCCTGTTTTGATGTACTGTATCTTGATGCGTGTAGAGGAAGCTGTAATTGCAAAACCTATAAAAGATAGACTCTGGGCGTTGTCCGGGGTTCAGACTTTGTCAAGTTATTACTCTGAACCGTTGCTAGCAATAAACCTGTGTTCTCCACTCTCATGGTCCTGTCTCCTGACTTTGGGAAGCGGGTTTTCCCGCCACAGTGTGAGCAATTATACAATGGAACAGCCTGATTCCTGAAGATGTGGCTGCTCCACCATAGAGGTTTTCAAGAAAAGGTTGAATGCTTAAGAGGATTTGTGTCCCAGTTGGTGAGTTGAAGACTTGCAGAGTCCCTTCCAAGTATACAAAGACCTGAGGTAGAGATGATTGCATTTTGGTTTTTCAATGTAGTCAACACCTACAGGAGTCCCTCTTGCAGCAAAATGTCTTCTGTTCTCATATCAGATCAGCACAGAACAGTGGTGGGTTTCAATTTATTTTTCTACTGATTCACTTGCGTGTGTCTATGATGCTTCTGCACATGTACAGAAGTGTCTGGGTGGGTGGGGGGAGCCTCCCACTGCCACCACTACTGGTTCACCCCAGATTGGGCAGAAACCTGCAGAAACCCACCTCTGGCACAGAAGCCATCCGTACATAGGCCCCTGGGTCTTCTGTGTTCCCAGTGGCAGGATGAAGTGCCAGCTGAAAAGGAATGATTGGGACTGTGTCAAGGGTCATGGACTTTTTTAAAGGGAAGGCAGATGACTAAACTTCAGACCAAGAACATGTAAGCAAAAAAAGAGGGAAATACTAGAACACACTAGAACGCTGTAAAGCTTGCATATCTTAGATATGCAATATATAAAAGGAAAGCAAAAGCAAAAGGAACACGTTTATTTTTCAGATGCTGTGGGACATGCTGTTGGAGAAAATGTCACATAATAATTAATGCATGAGGGGACTGGAGGAATGACCCAGGTTGCCAAGTGTGGAGATTTCATCCCTGGGATTGGGAGAGAAAGCCTGGACCTGTTTGGGAGAGCGTGGAAGGGCCAGGAGGACTGACTCGTGCTGTGTGTATGGAAGCTCAGATGCTGTAAAGTGGAATTTTGGGAGTGAAAGCTTTGTTTGGCAGCAAGACAGCTGGGAGAAAAGTCTGAGATAGTCCGGTGTCAGCAAGTGAAGTAGAGATAAGGAGAGGGAGAAGAAAATGTTATAAATTACAAATAGAAAATGAGGAACAGGGCCATCAAAAGAAGGAAAATTAAGACTTGATTTCTTATTCTGTAGAAAAACATACAGGTAGCCCTTGATGTATGACCACAAAAGGGAGCAATATTTCCATTACTAAGCAAGGCAGTTAAGTAAGTTGCACCAGCTTTTATAAAGGTTTTTTTTAACCACAACTGTTAAGTGAATCACATAATCATTGCAGAAATCTGGCTTTCCCCATTGACTCTCCTTCTCAGGGAAAGTCACAAATGGCAATCACAAGACCTCAGGTACAGCAACGGTTGTAAATACATGCTGGTTGCCAAGAACTCAGATTTTGATTATATGACAACTGTGGGGATGCTGTGACAATTATAAGTGCAAGGACCAGTTTAAATCACTTTTTTCAGTGCCATTGTTATTTTCAATAGTCGCTAAACAAATGGCTGTTAAGTAGAGGACTACTTTTAGTTGTTTTGTAAATAATACTTTCGTTTATACTATATATATCATTAGATTTCACTGCATCACTAATATATAAAATATATAAAGAATGGTTGCTGGAACTGGGTATGTCTAGTTTGATGAAAAGAAGGACTAGGGGAGACATGATAGCAGTGTTCCAATATCTCAAGAGCTGCCACAAAGAAGAGGGAGTCAAACTATTCTCCAAAGCACCTGAGGGCAGGACAAGAAGCAATGGGTGGGAAGAGGAGCCTATGTTGCTACAAAAAGATCGCCCGATTTGATGCTCTGAGATTGCCGCCAATACTTTTTTCACTGGGTGGTCCAATCAGACCTAAACCGTCCTGTAGAGACGGTGAACAGGAAGACTACATTCTGCTGATCACAGGGACATCACAAAGTCCCTGACTGATGCAGGAGAAGGTCTCTCAGCTGGCGTTAAAAGCTCAGCCCCTAGGCTGATGAAGTAGGGACGGCTCCAAAATGGAAGGAAATGGAAGAGAAAGTGTTTACAGCTGGTGAGGAATTTTTACCCATTTTAAAAGAGCTTGCCTATAAAAAAACCTCAAAGCTATTTTAAATCTAAGAATAAAAGAAATAAGTGGCAGAATTAAGCTTTGGATGGTTTTGGTCAGTGTGTTATTTTAATTTTTAAACGTTATTTTCATGGATTGAATTTATGCAAACCGTTTGAAATGAATGGATCAAGTTTTCTTCTTTTAAAATTTTTACTATTACTTTCACAACCTATGGACCAAACTTCTCCTTATTCATCACTACATGTGTCTTTTACTCTTTCTTCTCTATTTCATGTAAGAATTTGACTTTTTTTAAAACTTGGAATATTAAAAGATACAAAAAGAACAAAGAGAATTGCAACAATTGTAACACCAAAGGGAAAGATAACTGCTACTCGAAGACTGGAAACTTGAGTATTGAAAACAAAATACTTTTACTTTCACTAATGATTATTCTGGCTTGGAACTTTAAAGTCTCACAGTTTGTTTATAGAAAGTGATAAGAGGTAAAAGCACCATTTGTTTATACAAATGTTCCTTTGAAGTATATCCTTAACCAGAGATCTCATGGTGAACCTAGCTATAACCTTGTAAAAATCTTCCAAGTCAGAGCAGCAGTGTTTCTACAGCTGGAAACAATGGGTTATTTCCAACAACAGAGAGAATCTGTCAGCTTGCAAGAGATAATATTTGCAATACAGAAATTATCAAATACATTTGAGAAAATGTTTGAAAAATTAGAGCACCTAACAGAAAAATATGATGGAAATGATGGAAATGCTTATCAAATGGGAGAAATAGAGGGTAGAGTCCCAAGCAGTAAAGAGAAAAATGACTACAAAGAAATCAAATCTGCTGACATCTATGGTGAATGGTTTCTGTCTGGAAATGGAAAAAGTGGAATTTGGAAAGGGGAACGAGATGGATGAGAACCCTACCCTAGATGGCTAGATACAGAAGAAGAAAAAATAAAAGAACTTATGGATTTAAAGGGAGAAATTTCATTAGTAACACCATCAATAACAACACTGACAATTAAAGACAAGCTGATTAAGGAAAAAGAAGAAGGGCATCGAAATTACACGAGAAAATCAATAAACGAGGAGTTGCAAAGAAGAGTCCATACAAACTTGATTAAGGAGACGATTAGAGGACTGATGCCACAAATGGCAGAAGACATGAGACGTTTCGCTACTGGAAAGATAGAGGGCTGATAGATGAAAGTGTTTAACCTAAAACTAGTTGGACTTAGTGAAATTTAGTGACAATAGATATGGTTAAATAAACAACTGAAATGATAATAATGTATACATATGTATTGGTATAACAAGTAGTAATTGGATATGAATATTAAATGATACCTATGAAAGGAAGATGAGAAATGGTTTGGTTACATACAAAGATTAATAAAAAAGAACTAAATTATGATAATGGATATAGTCAAATAAAGGAGAGATAATGATAACAATGTATATATAGGTATGGGTACAACATGGGGAAATTGGATGTAAATTGTAAACAGTGATTTGGAAAGGAAGATTAGAAACCTTTGTTACTAAATGTTATTGATGTTTAGCTAGAATAGGCCATAAAGAATAGTGTTATCGGGAAACTAGAAATAGCAAATGAGATGCCAGTATGTAGTTATGTCTTGGAGTTTTGGTATGTTTTATGATGAAGGACGTTTAAACTATTATAGTCAAACGAGAATGGGGGTAGGATGATGGTAACATGTACAAATATATTTGATTTAAAATACTAGAATTAATATGAATCATGGGTGACTGTGAAAGAAATGCACGAAAACTTTTTGTAACCAACTGATACACTTTCTACAGTATGTAAAGAAAGGCGATTTTTTGTGTTGTGTCTGTTTTAAAAACTAAAAATTAAAAAAACCTTTTAATTAAAAAGAAGCAATGGGTGGAAACTAATCAAGGAGAGAAGCAACCTAGAACTAAGGAGAAATTTCCTGACAATTAGAACAATCAGCCAGTGGAACAACTTGCCTCCAGAAGTTGTGGATGCTCCAACACTGGAAGCTTTTAAGAAGAGATTGGACAATCATTTGTCTGAAATGTTATAGGGTTTCCTGCCTAAGCAGTGGGTTGGACTAGAAGACCTCCAAGGTCCCTTCCAACTCTGTTATTCTGTTCTAAATAACAGAGTTGGAAGGGACCTCTTTCTAAAACCTCTTTCCAATCATTGAGCAGACCTCTAGATATTTGCTAGCCCAAATCTAGCAACTAGTCTTGAGGTGTGTTGTACCTTGCAGAATAATGACCTGGATTATTCATTGACCTAGTTGCGAAGGTCTCTCACGCAAGGATTATACCTTGGGTCTACTGCAAGCCATGCCCCTGTCAGTCACATTCCACTTTCTGCCAATCAACTGTGGCGCACTGAGAGTAGCAAAACATGCTGTGGGATATTGTATTTTTTAAAAAAGGTCAAGGTGATGGATATGATAGCACGATGAAAACCCGAATCTGCATATTATGTATTTATCTGTATCCCAATCATCATTGTGCCTTTTTTGATCATACCATGTGGACACCCCTGAGCAAAACCAAAGCTGCTGTGGAAGAAGCCTCGAATGCAGATTGTGAGATGATCCACGGTAGAAATAGATACACAGGGTAATCTCTTTAGTAGGAAAGCCTGAAGATAAAGTGATGCTAGCTGTGAAAAGTCAAAATCAGGAGGAACATAATAATTTCACAGTAGTTAAGGAACCTTCAGCTTGGCTACCTATCAGATGAGCGCATATATGTATATTCATTTACAGGGGGGAAAGTTTATCCTTCAGTGAATGAAAGATAAATTCTGCAAACATCAATGAGAGGTTAAAAAAAAACTATAGCGAAGATGCCGGCCGCATCTAAAACACAAGCAGGACTTTGATTGCCTCAATCATGGCCACCATCTTGACTTTTTTTGACCACACCCTGCTCCACAAGTTATTCCCACATCAAAATGTGACACATAAGGCATGAGGAACTTCCTTTTCCAGAATTTGCCCCCTGATATGGAAAAGAAGTACCGTATTATTCGGACTATAAGATGCATCTAAATTTACAGAAGGAGAACAAGAAAAAATTAGTTTTTGGCCTCTGTGCATCACATTTTCGCCCTCCTCATCCCCCAGAAGCACTCTGCAGTGCTCCACATGGCCCGTTTTTTCCAAAATGGGCCCGTTTTCACCAAAACCATGCTTGTTTTGGGGCTTCCAAGCCCTCTGTGCATTGCATTGTTGCCCTCCAAGGCTCCCAGAGGCACTCTGTAGTGCTCTGCATGGCCCATTTTCACCCAAAATAGGCCAGTTTTCACCAAAAACACACCCGTTTTTGGCCTGCAGAGTGCTTCTGGGGGCCAGGGAGTATAAAAACGCAACACAAAGAGGATGCTTTCTTACTATTCTTCCAAAAATGTTACATCTAATTTATCGTGTGCTTGTGGCTGTTTGAACCAAAAATTTCCTAGATTTTTTTTCTTTCTCCGTGAGGAAGAAAAACGGCAGAAGTTACCCTGTCAGTTCTGCAGCCACCTGCCTCCACCTGCACCAAGGACCCACAAGGGAAGACTTCCCCAGCCCCATTTCAGTTCTTGCTATTGATTCTTTCATTTCCGGCTTTATTATCTTTCCACTGCACCAGAGAAAGCTTTAAATAATTTACCGATGTGAACCTAACACAGATGTTCCCGGAGGCAGCTGGATGCTGAGTCCAAGCAGTGCCTGAGCTGCAGAGATAGTAGCTTCCCTGGGGCCTGCAGAGGAAACAGGGACTGTTGTGATGGGAAGGGGAGAAGGTGGGAGGATGGTGGGTGAAAAGTTGATAGATCCCAGCAGAGATGGAAAGTGGAGAGTCTAGGACTGTGGAGAATCATTAATTACCAAGTGATTACTTAGGATGGAGATTGGGGGGAGGGGGGGAATGACTCTTCATATTTGGAGTCCTGAAATCCCTTTCTTATTATTTCAGTTCTGCTCCCTTAACTCTGCCAATGGCCCTTGATCCTATTCCACAATTCCCCAGCCAAATTACATCTACTCCCCCCCCTCCTCAAATTTATACACCTGTCGCCAGCTGTAAATCCAGGCAAAGCTGTCATTTGGTTGGTATGCTTGCCCTGGAATCAAGACCAGATGATGCAGAGAAGACAGAAGATAAAATGAAGGGGAGAAGAGACAGAGGCAAACTCTGGTGGGGAACCACACAAAAATGTCTGTCTCAGGAAAAGAAGGGATGTAAAAGATCTGTAAATACGACTACCTAGTTCATGGTATCCAAAGACACATTTACAGATGGTTCACAGTCTTCTACCAACTCCTCAGGGCTGTAATGTGGTTATTTCCCAACCTACTCTGCCACCTGTGAATGCTGGCATGACTAACCCACTAACATTTTGTGTCATTTGCTCAGTGTACTAAGGGAAAAGAAGGTTGTTGAAGGCAATAGCACTCCATGATCAAGTATAAAGAAGCGAGCAATTGGTGGCAAGAAGCTGGAAGGAGATGCATTCCTCAAACCAGGATATCTAGCAGCCATAAAGTGTGATAAATGCCCCAGCCATCTAGTTTGAAGATTTCAAGGATCATGTTCCATCTAAAAAAAATCTAGTCAGTAATGCTGAGAAGCCAGCACTCATGAGGCACGTTGCTACCAATGATGTGGAGAAAAGTAAATGGATAACGATGGAAATCAAATATTGTTGTGTAGGCTGTTGAAAATCAGAATCTTCAAGATTGTTTTCTTTGGAAACATTACTGGTTCCACATACAGGGCTAATAGAAAAGATTGGACATTTCATTATATCGTGCTCGGAGAAGGATTTGTGAGTTATTGGAATATCTTTTGAGAGAAGTCAGGTCTACATAAAAAGCACAGGTTGTACTTCAACCAGGAAGGTATCAGGCAGCAATAGAGTGGTAAAACAACTTCCAAGTGAATTCCAGGAGGAATAACCAACAAGTTGCGAGGAACATCTGGTTTGGAAAAATTACCTCTAGAGCAGGACTGTCAAACTCGTGACTCACGGGCCGGATGCATCGTGCGTTTGCCATGCCCATGCCCAGTTTAGTGAAGGAGGGAAAGTCCCAATACATCATGGGATGACACCATGATGACCCAAGTTTGACACCCCTGCCCTAGAGGATGAGAGTGAAAATGTGTCTAACCAATCAATAGTAATTAGTCTAGATCAGAGTTTCTCAACCTGGGCCACTTAGAGATATGTGAGAGAGCTCTCACAATTCATAGCAGTTGCTACATAGTCTGGGGGATTCTGGGAATTCAAGTCCATAATCTGGAAATCGCCAAGGTTGAGAAACATTGATTTAAATCTAAAAAAAGAGTATGGACAGACACCTATAAAATCCTAAAGTAACCTTTGAATATATACTCATATGCAAATGCTAGAGGCTTCTAAACCAAAATGAGACAGTTGAAATGCTTGAAGAAAATATAGATATGAGCAAGCCTTACAAAAGCACAGAGGAAAGCAAATAACTAATGGAATATGGTTATCTCTGGATATAAGCTCTAAGGGAAAAAATGAAGGGTGCATTGGAGGTGGATTTGCTGTATGTCAAAGAGAGCATGAAGTTTTATAAAGCCGAAATCTCTAATGAAGCAAACTCTTGCACAGAATCACTGTGGGTGTGCATTAGGGCTCTGCATTACTTTGAATTCAGAAGGGTGAAAGTGTCTTGGAATAATGTAGGTATAAGGAGCACCTGTCACCAATTTAAACTAAGACCATCTTTTATTGCAATTCTGCAGAGAAGCCTTTGGGGGATTTCAGGAAAAGACACAGCTGCTTTAAGGAGTTGCCAAAACATGTTGTGTGAGTGCCCACCACAAAGCAGCTTTTTCCTTTAAAATTCAAGGCACCACAGGGCTCTAATACCTGTCTTAAAGTTGATATCATATCAACCAACTAAAGTTATTTAGTACTAGAGATGTGCTACTGTGTCTTGATTAACAGGATAGAGTGGGATGGGATGGGATGGGATGGGATGGGATGGACTGGACTAGAAAAGAAAAGAAAAGAAAAGAAAAGAAAAGAAAAGAATAGACTAGAATAGAATAGAACAGCTTTTTTGGCTAATGTGATTGGACACTCAAGGAATTTCTCTAAAGTAGTAATATAAAGGGAAACTTAGTCACCCTCACTCATACTGGGAAAATGCACAGACAGGAGAAAGAGACTACGGTACATGTGTAGATTCCTGCTTTGGAACAGCTGGTTAAGAAATTAGCAACAGAATATGTGACATGATGCCCAGAAACACCTAAAAATAACCGAACCAATTGGGAACACTGATCATGGTGCTATATCCTTGACATGCATATAAGCCGACACTTGCTGAAACAATACGAAAAGGTCACATTGCTTTCAGAAGAGACAAAAACGAGAGGATTTTAGGAAAAGAAAATTGAAAGGGGGGGGGTTGCAGACTTCTAATACGCAACCTGCCCATTTGGACCCTTGTCTTTTCCTCCTCTCCTGTCTCGAGCAGGGTCTCCTGCTCTTGAGCTCCAACTCTCAGCTCCTATCACTTTAAACCCAAGTATTTGCTGTGTCAGACTAGATTTATTCTCAGGCAAAGCACCATTTGCCCGGTGCCTGCTCTGGCTGTAAACACAGATCAATAATTTAAAGGGGTAAAAACTATTAATAGAATAATAAAAAAAGACATGTTCACCAAAGAAATGGAAAAGTCGCAGCAGCCAAGGTCGTCTTGGAATATGAAGAAATTGGTGGTATGTGATAACAGGAAGAACTGGGTGGGTGGGGAGTTGTACATATTGGGAGAATGCTCTGGGATTGGATGATGGGCAGGCCTTCAGTCAGGGGTGGGATTCACTTACCTTCCCTACCAGATCGCAAATGTGAGCCTGCACGCTTCACTTGCACGGGCCAACTTCTGCGCATGTGCACTGCCTTCTGCTTTTGTACAGAAGGTCATGCATTAGGTCAGGGTGGGTGGGTGGAGCTTCCCACAGCCGCCGCTACTGGTTCGCCCGAACCGCAGATAACTGCCTGAATACCACCTCTGCCTTCAGTGAATCTACCTGGTGATCCTTTCGATGTGTTGCAGTGGTGGGTTCTGGATTCCGTTCCAACTGGTTACGGTTGGAAGGGCCCCGGAATCACCCACATGCACGCGCACAGTGCGGGCATGCATTGTAGCTGGAAACACGCTTCCGCAAGCCTCCGTGATGCTCCAGCTGCTTGGCGGAGTATAGCACATGAGTTGTATGCACCATGCACGTGTGCAGAAGCGCCGACAGCTTTAAAACACGGCATGGAGCTCAGACGGGTGGGCGGGCCCTCCAGAGCACCGTACCAGAACGGTACCTGGTGCTCCGGGCAGGATCCGGTACATCCATACCAGGGCGTACCTCCTGCAACCCACCAGTGATGTGTTGGGAATATATTGTAATTCTCAGAGTTTCTAGCTTGGAGATGCAGCCTTTGTGTATCCCAAAAGCACAAGATTGAAGAAAAATGTCTATAGGTCACCCCCACCCATAACCTCATTGCAGTTATGGCGCACCAACTGCAAAGTGGAGCCATCTCAGAGTAAAATGGGGAAAACAAAACAAACTTGGCTGCCAGTGATGAGCAGGGAACCCCTGGCACTGGCATGCAGATATTTATTTTGTTTTGGAGAGCAGAGCAGCTGCAAGCCAGATGCTGAAATTACTACAAAACTCTACACAGAGCAATGAAAGAACCAGGAGGATATTTCCCCCTCCCTCCTCCCCCCAGCTTCAATATTCTCTCTCCCCCTCCCCATCTCCTTCCCAAAACAGAGCACAAAGTGGGCTTGACCAGAGGCAAATTGCATACACGCTGCAAATCCAATAGGTTGGCGTGTTCCAAGGATCATCAACCAAGCAAACCGATGATTGTTCGCGTAACACATTCAATCCTAAGAACAACTAGCTCAATTTAGCATAGGTGAATGTAGCAAAGACCTGACCAAGTTCAATATAATACAGGTAATCCTTGACTTATCACTAAAATTGAGCCTGCAATTTCTGTTGTGTGATGGCCATCACGTGGGCCACAATATGTGCCAACGTCTGATTTTATACCACTTTTGCAGTTGTCATTAAGCAGGCGTGGCGGTCATAAAATGAATGCAGTGATCATTAAGCAAACCCATTGTTTACTATGGAGCATCGTCTCCCTCCCCCCCCCCCCCGAAACCAGAAACAAATGCTGGTTTCTAGAAACAGTGTTGTAAATCACAGTCGTGTGACTGTGGGATGCTGCAAATAGCCATAAATGTGGGGCAGATTGCTGAGTGCCCGAGTGCTGCTACATGACTGTGGGGGTGGGAAGCAGCCATCAGAACTTGAATGCAGGTTGTAAGTCCCCTTTTCAGGGTTTGTTGTAACTTCAATCTTTAAGCAACCAGTTGTAAATCGAGGACTACATGTATTGCCTGAATCTGTTCTCCTCCCCTAGTATGAGAAGTAGCCCTCCTGAGGTGCATTCCTAATCTGAATAACAACATTCCCCAATTTGATACGTTTCGCATTTGAATGCAACTCCATACCTCTTAGCCCGTGCAGCCATTATAAAAGCAGCACAAAGGATCTTCAGTTAAACCAGCTGTTCTCAAGCTTTCTATTCATAACTCAGAAGCATCTGTTAAAGGGCACAGAGACTAATCAGGCTTAATTAATTTCTCATTACTCCACCCCAATCTGAAAGTGTGTCCTAGAAAACAGGCAAAAGAGGACAATGGTTCTGGGGTTCAAAGGGCATACAGCACGTGGCCCATCATTCCTGCTCTTCTAAGGCAGCCTTTCCACCAGCTGGTGACTTCCAGGTGCATTGGACTACATCCTTCAAGATGTCTGGCCCAGGTGCCTGTTGCACAGCTGCCTGGAATTTACAGCATATCACAGAAGTGAGTACACCCCCCTCACATTTTGTAAATGTTTAAGTATATCTTGCCAGCAGTTTAGACATTAATGGCTGTGGGTTGCGTTATTTTGAGCGGCCAGCACATTTACACTGTTATACAAGCTGCATACTCACTACTTTACATTGTGGCCAAGTGTCATTTCTTCAGTGTTGTCACATGAAAATATATCTTTAAATATTTACAAAATGTGAGGGGATGGTACTGTATATAGTGCAGCACACAAGGAGGGCACCATGATGGGAAAGCTGGTATAATGGAAGAAGTGCATTGTAAACAGCCAAGCAAACTCATTTCCGCATTGGAAAGCAGTGACAGAGAGAAGATGAAAGCAAAGTTGGCTAGACTTTGGAGCTGGGTAGGAGCTGCTGTTAGGTCAAATGAGAGGAAAGACCTTGGAGGTCTAGTCAAAGGGGGAAAAAAGCACATAAGACCCCCAACCAGAGAGGTCTAGCCAACTGTTTGTGGCAGCACCATTCTTGGGCATCAGCGCTAGTAGTCAAGCCGTGCCTGGCACAACATACAATCGCATAAATAATAAGTTGGCTGTTGCACTCGGGAGCCCGGGAGCGGGTTATTGATGGTCTGGCAAAGCTGCTGTAATGACAGGCCACACTCCCCCTGAGCAATCCCCACAATTATAAATGGGATCGCTGTTGCATACTCTGCTTGCCATGCCAGCCCCCTTGTCAATGTGCAAGCCATGAGTGATGGCCTCTCCTGCAGTGCATCTCCTGCAGCCCCCAGGAAATAGTGATTATTCCCAATAAATATGACAAGGGAAGAATGCCAGGCCCGTGTGCCTCCAGAGCAGCCTTTAATTCTTCCAGACATATATGAGGCAGCTTCTCCCTTGCACTTTTGGGATTGTCTCTGTTTGCTGGCCGGCATCCGATAAAGCAAAAGGGGCCAATAGCCTTGTAGGGTTGGCTTGCAGGTCTGAATCAGGTGCTAGCTCTATCTCAGGCTCGCCAGGGACTTCCCAGCACTGAGTCTAAAATTGCTCTGAGGCTGGCAGAGGCCCTGGGTTTTACGTATCTTGAAGCATGGGTTCACTCAGTGCTGAACCTCTTTCTTTTGCTAGTGGAAACTCAACAGGATCCTCATTTCCCTACCCTGACTTTTTTCAGCTTAGCAGTCAGGATGATGCTCAAAAAACAACTTACAGCTAAATACTAATAAGACAAAGGAGATGGTGCTAGATTTCTGGAAGCACAGAGAGGAGCCTGCCCCACTATATATCGAGGGGGGGGCTGTGTGGAGAGGGTTTCCTCTTTTAAATTCTTGGGAGTGCTTATTAGTCAAGATCTCACCTGGAAAAACAACATGTCTCTGGTGATTGGAAAGCCTAACAGAGACTTTATTTCCTTAGAGCCCTGCGAAAAAATCAGGTGGAACAACGGCTGATGACCTCTTTCTATCGTTCCACCATAGAAAGTGTCCTCACATATTGTATTACAGTATGGTGTGCTGGTTTAACAACTGCGGACAGGAAGGCACTACAGAGAGTGATCAATTTGGCACAAGAAACCATTGGTTGCCCTCTGGCACTACTGGATGACATTGCCAGATCTCGCTGCTTTAGCAGAGTAAGGAAGATACTCAGAGATGATTCACACCCTGGTCAGTGTCTCTTTGCACTTCTACCATCAGGCAGAAGACATCAAAGTATAGCCAGCCAAACAAACAGGTTTAAAGATAGTTTCTATCCTTGGGCTGTCAGATTTTTAAATACAACCACAATCACTCCATGCACAGGCGGAAATGTATGACTAGTTTTTTTTATTTTTATTTTTTGTTTCATTTCAGGCTTTAATTTTGCACCAGTGAGGCTAAAACCAATTTCGCTGTATTTATTTTGTACAATGACACTAAAGACTATACTATAGGATACAAGACATTTTCTATTCCCTACCAAACATAGGGAAACTCTGGTCCATGTGCTGCATCTCTCCCCTCCCACTCCTCAAAGTGAGAGGTGGGAAGGTCTTTGCACAAATGCCACAATTTCATCAGGTGTCCAAGGATAAAAGCAGCCTTTGTCTATCAAATAAACTTCTCACGGAGATTTGGGCCTCCAATGGGCCCCTCTGCATTTTCTCCCTTTCAGTCAGGACTCAGGCTGATGTTGAAGAAAAATCTCTGGGTCCTCTCTCCCCTTCTTGCCAAGGACCTGCTGCTATCCGGGGTGGTGTGGGGGAAAGAGAATGGAAGAGAGAATCACCAAGGGCTCAGCAGCCAAAGGGGAAGAGAAAGCTCTTCAGGCAATTCATTCTTGGGGTAGCATGAAGGATGGTGGTAATTTTACAGAGCTGCCAGCTGCTGAGGAGTTGGTTGGCACTGCCTGGGCATGAGAAATGGGACACAGAAGTAGAACAGATTGCAAAGTTGTGGCTCTCAGGTGGCTTCAAGTCGCTTTCTCCTCTGAATGCACCAAGCTGCCTGCGTGGCAGTGCTATTCTTGAAAGCTAGATCCTGAAGGACAGTAATGATAAACAATAGTACAGCAGGACTAAGGAACAAGGCTTAGCATTGACTAGGCCACCCTCAGCATTCCCATGAATCCTGCAGCAGAGCGCTGAGGCAGGTTGGAAATTTCTGCCTCTTGCAATGCTGAGAAAATCATTTTCTGCCTGTTATGAGATCACACGGGCAAGATTTGAATGGGGAGGTTAGCTTCTTTTCTGATCCCAATTATTAGAAGAAATATCCATCTGGTTCAGTTCCAAGCCGGGAGAAAGGCACTGGAGACAAAATGGAGGCTGGAGGCTGATTGGAAAGTGGTCCCAAATTTTTGATGAAGCAGAGCCACGAAGCATATATGATTCTGGGTAGCTTAACACATGGAGTTAGAGTGTGGGTGTGGGGTATTTATACCAGGAGTGGGTTCTGGCCGGCTTTTCTGAATGCACAGTTCAATTAAAATTATTCTGCACATGTGCAGAACTCAAAAGCAAGATGGCGATGAAGATGACCGGGGAACCAGTTTGGGGGCGTGGCAGGCCGGGGTTGCTACTGGTTCCAGCGACCCAGGCCGCCATACCATTAGAGGTTTGGCCGAACCAGTAGGAACCCACCTTTGATTTATACCTTCTCTTGGTTTTGAACTTGATCTTCCTGTTCCTGTGCAAGAACATGTGTTCTATTGGCTGTTGTCAGACTCCCATGGTGCCATGTATAAATCCTAGGAGTTTGTCTGAGCTAAGCTTGGTTGAAGTTTGGCTGATGCAATGAAGGGGCTTGTTGGGCAATTCCTATTGTGGCTGAGGGCTAATCAGTGGAGGGTTCGGATTCTGTCACAACCAGTATGCTGCGACAGGGCCAGGCGTCCACCATGTGCACGCACCCGGTACACACATGTGCACCACTACCCTGCAACACTCCAGCTGCTCAGCGGAGCATCGTGCAGGCGCTGTACGTTGTTGTGCATGTGCAAATGGCCCGGTTGGGTCAAATACAGGTAAGGAACGCAGGCGGGTGGGAGGGTCCTCTAAAGCAGTGTTTCTCAACCTTGGCAACTTGAAGATGTCTGGACTTCAACTCCCAGAATTCCCCAGCCAGCATTCGCGAATGCTGGCTGGGGAATTCTGGGAGTTGAAGTCCAGACATCTTCAAGTTGCCAAGGTTGAGAAACACTGCTCTAAAGCACTGTACCAGAACGGTACCTGGTGCTCCCAGCAGGCACTGGTACGGCCGTACTGGGGTGTACCATCCGTAACCCACCACTGGGGCTAATCCTACCTTTGTTCATACCTTGGATGAGGGTATTTGCTTATGAATAGAGCTAGCTATCTCTTTATCTCTTAAGTGCTGACATCTGTGAGGGCTATTAAGAAAGGTGGGGCTGCTTTCCAAGAGCATGTTTCTCCATTTCCCATCCAGGGAAATATAATATTTTTTCCTTTTAATATTTCTCAAAATATTTCATTCTTCCAGGAGAGGTGTGGGTGCCAACTTTCTACACAACTCTCATCTGTTCTTTGAACACCCAAGATACTTCTTTTGTGTTGACAAGATTGGGCTAAATGTCAAACATTACAGATGGAAATTAAAGGCGGACAAAGGAGATAATGATCTAAAACGCTGCATCCAATGGCAAATGAAAGTGTGAAGTTTTCTTCCTATTCTCAGAACTTGCAGTTATTCACCAAAGTTAAACGTGAGGAGCTTAAGGAACCAGCAGTTTTTCACACAAAATGTAATAGTTAAGCTGTGGAATTCGTTGCCATCAGGCATGGCAATTGCAATCTATTTAAACGGTTTTTTAAAAGGATTGAAAACAAGTTTGATATTTGTTTCCATTTAACCTGGAAACTGCTTATGGAGTATAATTCTGCACATGGCTTGCTGTCAACCCTGAGGTTGGCGTCTCTTAATGTAAGGGTTCTAAACTTTTTTTTAAAAGCAGGATGGCCTAGTTTTGTTATACAGATATTTTAGCTAGTGATCTCAATTTTGACCTCAATAATAGGAAATATAAATATGTTGAAAGCTTTAACTGCTGTGAAATTATATTTGTTTTAACCCAAATTACAGATACATAAATACATATAGAAAAATGAGTTTTCTTCCACTAGAATAGTTTGTACCCTTTTAAAATTACTTTAATCTGCAAAATTTTCTATGAAATGTCTGTACTTTCTGAATTTCTAAATAAATAAATGCACGCACTTATGGAGATCAGGGTTCAAGGACTATTCTCCTTTCCTTGTGGGTAGTAAGCCTTAAATATCAGATGTCTATGGAGATTCTCATAGGGATGTGGTGGCCAAGACACTGAGCTTGTCGATCAGAAAGGTTGGCAGTCTGGCGGTTCAAATCCCTAGTGTCGCATAACAGAGTGAGCTCCCATTACTTGTCCTAGCTTCTGCCAACCTAGCAGATCAAAAGCATGTAAAAATGCAAGTAGAAAAATAGGGACCACCTTTGGTGGGAAGGTAACAGCGTTCCCTGAGCCTTTGGCATTTAGTCATTCCGGCCACATGACCAGGGAGTTGGCTCTGTGGATAGCACTGGCTCTTCGGCTTTGAAATGGAGATGAGCACCACCCTCTAGAGTTGGGAATGACTAGCACATATGTGGGAGGGAAACCTTTACTTTTATTTTATGGAGATTCTAAATCATCCAGGTCATCGTTGTCCCCCCAAAAAGGACCTTTGGGACCTTAAATACCAGCTTTGAGAATAGCCATGGGAGAGGACTATCCCTTCTAATACCTACTTGTGAGCTTCTCAGATGGACCTACTTGGCCCCTGTGTAGCACAGAATGTTAGACTAGATGGGCATAAGGCTTGATCCAGCAGGGTTCCCCTAACTTCTCCTAGAAGTTGCAATGGAACTGACTTCTTAGCACAATGGGTAGAGTAGCATAACAGTCTGGGCTTGAATCAGCCTATAGCACTAGGTGGGACTGCCAAGAGACACTCCAGCAACAGGTTCTGGGCTAAGGACCATGGGGATCAAACTCTGGGTTGCTATGCCAGCTGCAATCCTCCTCAAGAACAAGCACGTGGCCACAATCCTCTCTGTGTTTGCAATTTCTCCAATCAATTGCTACATAACAGAGTCATCCCTGAAAAGAATTTTGAAAGTGCAGCTGGTTCCAGCTCCAGCTGCTTGGCTGGCTGCCGGGGTAGACCACAGAGAGCACGAAATGTCAGAGTTGATGAAGTTGCAGTAGTTACCGTTTCCAAAGAAGACTCAAGAAGCTGATTTCGGTCCTCCAACTCTTGCAGGTCCTCATACACAGCCTTGTTCTGGTTAGTGAGACGGGTTTGCTTCGACCCTCTGAAGCTGGTGCTATGGTTGATGTGCCAAAGAATGGGCTTCACTCTATGGCAGAAAAGTAAATATGGAATGTGCTTCTACAGGACCCCATGATCGGTTGCCCACCAGTTTTAAGAAGGAAGTGGCAGCAATTTGCCTGGAACAGATATGTTGGGACCAAAACACCTAGGATTCCCAGTCAGCGTGAGAGTTACGGGATTGTAGTCCCATTACATCAATGGAAGAATAGATTGGAAAGGCTAAAAACATATATGTCTACAACTGGTCAAATAGAAGATTTAATAACATAAAGAGGGAGGAGACCCTGATATAATTGTAAATCCAACCATTTTAATACCTTAGGCCAGAGTGAGTATTGTACACTAGACCAGTATTTTTTGTGCCATCCATCCATCCATCCATCCATCCATCCATCCATCCATCCATCCATCCATCCATCCAGTTTAACAGAATAACAGAATTGGAAGGGACCTCAGAGGTCTTCTAGTCCAACCCCTGCTAAAGCAGGAAACTATACCATTTCAGAAAAATCTTTATATCTAATCTCTTCTTTTAAAAAAATCTATTTTTGCATCAGGGATTACCTTGAGAAAATCTATATTGGGTGGGATCAAGATTTTCAAGGACTGTTCTGTTGGTTTTACTTGGTGGGAAGTTAGCTTAATATTTTAAGATTATAAGTAATGTTTTTCTTAATTAAACAAATTTAATTAAATTGGCTTGATTTAAGAGAACAGAACAAAAAATAGAACAAGAGGAAAAAAGGGAGTAAAGCAAAACAACATGAAAATTATGACCCCCAATTACTCAGAGGACTGAAGACCTGACATTAGATAGCCAATGATGAACAAGCTGCTTACCAATTTAGCTTATGGGTGGATGGTTATAATGCAATATGCTCATCCTTTACTAAAACGGTTATGTAAAACTTCACAGAGAGAGAGGGGGGAAGAGAGAGAGAGATACAGTAGAAAACCTAATGGTAACAAAGATAAAATAAAATGGTAGGAAACTATGGCTCTGATTGTTAGCCTGCCACCGCAATATACTTCTTAGTTGGGGAAAATAAATAAAAATCTTGATAGGGTAATATTTTGATTAGGACTAATTAAAATATAACAAAATGCTAATTTAACCATTATGACCCTTCCAAGTATTGCTCCGGTAGAACAGATGGTTTGTTCTGTCTCCATAGTTGTGTTAGCCAAAGGCCAGGCTGACTGCAGGTTATGGAAGGTATAGAACCCCAGGATATCTATAGAGAGCCAGATTGGAACAAAATGCCTTACACAGTTACCTGCATTTTTCACCCACATCCTAAATTAATTGCAAGGTGGAACAGCCATATGTTGGAGGTGCTATTTTTAGTATACTCAGCTTTCAGTGGAGGAGGCTTGTGTGTCGCATGTGTGCCTGTCAGGGCTGCGACAGAGGATGACACTTGATTGTCAATGGTGGACAAGATCTATTAAGTAACTATATATCCTGATTCAATGAAATCTTGTTTTTAATGTTCAACTCACTTTGCTTCAGTTTTATAGGATGGAGAAAGGAGAAGGAAGAGAACAAGTCAACTTTTTAGCCTCCAGACTTGTACCACCTCCACTCGAGTTTAGGGAAGTCCAGGTGTCCTCTTAGACAAAGCTACTCCCCCCCTCAAGGGTCAGTAGATACTCAAGGCAGTAAGTCCCTTGGTGGGCTTGAAGCTGCTAGGCATGCCATATAGCAAATATGGCCAGAGTCAGCCTCTAGTTCCACCTCATTACAGGCAGATTAATCCTTGATCTCAAACAACCAGGCCCAGGGGAAAGACATTCTGGGAAGCAGGAAAGGTTAATTTCTGGGAGATTAGGCATGGGCCTCACTGGGATGTGAAATTGAGTTAGATCTGTTCATCTGAACAAAGGGAACAGCTGCAGTACACACTGAAGGAACTTCTAAAAATAGCCTGATATTTACCTGTTAGGGCCTGTGGAAAACCTGGAGAAGGTATCATTGCTTGTTGGAAGTATAGCTAAGATTAGGACTGGTCATTGAATTTCTCCCAAGGAATCATTCCTTCCTCACCTTGTTGGGACCTCCAAAACATAGAAAAGATGTCAAGGCACAAGAGCCCCAGCCAACTCACACCTTAATTACTGCCAACCTGCCTTCCATTGAGGACCTGTGCACTGCAGGAGTCAAAAAAAGGGTCATTAAAATATTTACAGACTCCTCGCATCCTGGACACAAATTGTTTCAACTACTACCCTCAAAATGATGTTATAGAGCATTGCACACCAAGACAACTAGACACAAGAACAGTTTTTTCCCCGAACATCATCACTCTGCTAAACAAATAATTACCTCACCACTGTCAAACTATTACTATTAGTCTTCTCGTCATTCCTATCACCCATCTCCTCCCACTTATGACTGCAGGACTGTAACTTTATTGCTTGTATTCTTATGATTTATATTGATATTGTTTCCTGATTGCTTATTTGTACCCTATGACTATCATTAAGTGTTGTACCTTATGATTCTTGACGAATGTATCTTGTCTTTTTATGTACACTGAGAGCATATGTACCAAAGACAAATTCCTTGTGTGTCCAATCACACTTGGCCAATAAAGAATTCTATTCTATTCTATTCTGTTCTGTTCTGTTCTGTTCTGTTCTTTTGTTCTGTTCTATTCTATTCTATTCTATTCTTCTCTTCTCTTCTTATTCTATTCTTTTCTTCTATTCTCTTCTATTCTTTTCTTATTCTATTCTATTCTTCTACTCTATTCTTTTCTTTTCTATTCTTTTCCTCTATTCTTTTCTTCTACTCTATTCTTTTCTTCTACTCTATTCTTTTCTTCTATTCTATTCTATTCTATTTTTCTATTCTATTCTATTCTTTTCTTCTATTCTATTCTTTTCTTCTATTCTATTCTTTTCTTCTATTCTATTCTTCTCTTTTCTTCTATTCATATCTTCATAGTTCAGACTCCTGATACAGCTGAGATATTGGCCTATTAAATGAATGTCTTAAATATGGTAGCCTAGCTGCTATTCCCATAAGCAATGACTAAGTATGGAAAAAGAGCTAGCTGTGTACCTTGTGACACAAGTCCTGCACAAAGATTTCCAGGTGGCTACCCAGGCAGGGCTTCTTAAATTTGGATCCTACAGCAGTATTTCAACTGAATTCATGTTTCAAAAGAATGGGGCCTTTCCTCAAGTTCAGTTTGGCATGCAAGGTGCCTGAAATGCTAATAAAAATGAGAATGATTGCATTGATTTCTGCACTGATATCTCATCTTTTCTTTGGGAGTTCAAAACTGTATTTAGAGGGCATAATTTATTCTCAAGGCAACAACCCTGTAAGTAGGTTGACTTACCCAAAGTCACCCACTACGTTGCATGTTTCAATAGGGATTTGAACTGGGCCTCAAGCTTAAGGCCCTGATAAATCCACACACAGCCCTATCTATCCACAGTCACCTTGACTTTTTAAATCCACTCTTAGGCACATCCACTTCACAACTATCCTTGGATAAACTCTCAGTTTCTATAAAGAGCTACTATTCTAAACAGTATATATTATTTTCCTAAGCTTGAGGAGTCTGTCAACCCCTTCCCTTCTCTAAATGTTCCTTTCTAATAAGCTGTCTTGTAGGGACATTTCCTGAGACGTGCCAAGCTTGCATCTCTCTCTCCTTAGCTAATACCCTGCAGTATCACAATCAATTGCATGGGGCTAGAGATACAATTAAGGCCTATTGTGGGTAGGATGGGACCTGCCTGGGAATCAAATGAAACAGTTTCTGTCCTGGCCAACCTGGCACCATTGGGGCTGTGTAGATGACAAGAGCATGTCCAGGGAGGAGCTTCAAATTGCCTGACTCACAGCTCACTAAGCCACCTCTTAACCTGTTTTTCTTAATCTGATTGTGATGAGATTTCAAGGGATCTGAGAGGGTCACCGGGCTGCTCACTGGGTGCATAGTAGAGAGAAGGAGGAGAGAAATCTCTGGGTCGGCAGGAGCTTGGGGGTTCTTTACCACACACTAAACACATCAGGCAGAGCTCCGTCTGAATACACACAGTGGAAATGTGTGTGCTTTTAAAAAAAATCTCACTGGGAATTGAACAAAAGGTTCAGTTCAATGAACTTCAATGAAGTTGTATTTCAACAAAAAGTTTGCAAAGGAAGGCTGCTAGAACTCATTTATGAATCTGAACTGAACACCTGAACTCAATACATGCAAGGAGTAACTCACACTGCAGGAAGTGATTGTCTGGGGTTTTATGGTAAGTGGCTGATGGAAGTTATAATCCAACACAGCTGGAAGTTTGCTAGGCTGTTTTGTCAATGCCTTATCACACAGGTGTCAAACTCACGGCATCATGTTGCTGTCACGTGACATTTTTACCCTTCATGGAGCTGGGATGGGCACGGCCTGCACATGATGCATCCAGCCCACGGACCCCCAGTTTGACACCCCCGTCTTATCATGTCTGGGGTATCTGTGGTTCTCCAAGATGTGGCTGAGCTACAATTCCTGGACTATATCAGTCATCAGAAATGTATTGACTAGATTGCTAGGTGTGGTGCTTTAGAGGCCTCTGAATCTCTGTTCCCCCTTGGCTGTGGATCCTACTGATACACTCTTACTGGGTCTTTGATTCTTCCAAATATATCTTTAATCTTTCACCAGAATCACTACGATCCCTTCTGGTTTGGATTGATCATATCTCTATCTGTAGCAGCATTCTTGCTCCTATCTCTCTCCCTGTGAATGTATAGAGAGACATAATCTGCCAGCTGCAGACATCATTTTGCGTGCCAACACTATAGGTCCATCAAAGCTTTTTTTGTTGTACATTTCTCAGTCTTGGACACAAATATAAGGGTCTGCTTTATTTTTAGGGAGAACATCAACGGCACCACCATTCTGTTGAATTCTCCAAGGTGCCTAATTGAGATAACAAATTTCTCAACAAGCTTCCCCCAAATAGCTTTTTGGCTAGGCTTCTATTCTAGCTACCTCTCCAAGCGACTTGTGACCTCTAAAAGCATCTTCCTCACTCTGGTCACTCTCAGAAATGTTGAACTTCATCTCCCATGGTGAATTGTTACACAGGCTGGAAATTAAGAACTGAAATTATTGATTGGTGAAATGGATTGGCTAGGGTAGCTGCTAAGTGATTAGTTCACATAAAGCTGTTCAGTGAGATAAATTCAGGGCAAGATGCAGGGGTGAAATCCAGCAGGTTCTGACAGGTTCTGGAGAACCGGTAGCAGAAATATTGAGAAGTTTGGAGAACCGGTAGCGGAAATATTGAGTAGTTCGGAGAACCGGTAGCTGAAATATTGAGTAGTTTGGAGAAAGGGTAGCGGAAATATTGAGTAGTTCAGAGAACCGGTTGTGGAAATATTGAGTAGTTAGGAGAACTGGTACCGGAAATTTTGAGTAGTTCGGAGAACCAGTAGCAGAAATATTGAGTAGTTCGGAGAACTGGTACCGGAAATATTGAGCAATTCGGAGAAATGGTTGCAGAAATATTGAGTAGTTCAGAGAACCGGTTGCAGAAATATTGAGTAGTTTGGAGAACTGGTAATGGAAATATTGAGTAGTTTGGAGAACAGATAGCGGAAAATTTGAGTAGTCCAGAGAACTGGCAAATGCCACCTCTGGCTGGCCCCATAGCAATAGCAATAGCAATAGCAGTAGACTTATATACCGCTTCATAGGCCTTTCAGGCCTCTCTAAGCGGTTTACAGAGAGTCAGCATATTGCCCCCAACAATCTGGGTCCTCATTTTACCCACCTCGGAAGGATGGAAGGCTGAGTCAACCCTGAGCCGGTGAGATTTGAACCGCTGAACTGCTGATCTAGCAGTAGCCTGCAGTGCTGCATTTAACCACTGCGCCACCTTGGCTCTAGTGGAGTGATAATGGAGATTTTGCAGTATCCTTCCCCTGCCATGCCTACCAAGCCATTCCCACCAAGCCACACCATGCCCACCAAGCCATGCCTACAGGACTGGTAGTAAAAAAATTGAATTTCACCACTGGCAAGGTGGTGGTTGTTATCTGGAAAACTCTGGCTGCATTCTGAGGCACCATTCCGCAGATAATCAGATGTGAGGACTTTCTTGGGAAGTAAGGCTTTAGAGAAAAGTTGAGGCTGTTGTTGCTATACCATCCTTCCTGCTGCCCATGGGCTGGGACTCATTACTGGGATGATGGTGCGACTCCCCAGATATTGGAGGTTTTCAGCCTGATTTCCTTGGGGAAAGGGTCTGAAGTAGGCTAGGAGGACATGGCCTCCGTGACAACTATGAATCTATTCCAGATAACTGAAAGCAAGACTCAAATGGGAATTCCTACTCTTGATCTAGTTTGAGAGAGAGATGCATTGTGGAGGGCATTAATCTTGTTCCCTCATCAGATGGGTTTGAACAATGCTACTATTGTCTTCAGGGAGGAGGAATCAGTGCAATTGGCCCACCCCAGATGTTTGACAGAACCACCTGGTTTCCAGAGAGTGCTTGAGAATTTCCCTAGGTTCTGGAGGGCAATTCTTCCAAGGTTTTAGTCGCCTCCAGTATGAAGGAACAGCCACCACCTTGGATAGTATTGTGCCTGAGTGTCCTGTTCACTGATCCATGGTTCACTGAGAAGCTCTGTAAGATGAAGTGGCAGAGGAAATGCCTAGAGCACTGTTGAGAAAAACAATTGTGACTGAACATATGTTAGAGCACACATTCAAGCCTACAAGTTAGTGACAGTTGTGGTAAAACATTAGTATTTCTTCATTTTATTATTTCCATGAATTGCTGCCTGGTGTTTGATCTGATTTGGATCCTACTTGAAAAGAACAGGCTGGATGGACAGTTCAAGAGCTATTATGAGGAATATTTTTCACTGGGGGATAAAAAAAACCTTATATTTGCTTCGGCAAATTCTCTAGTGGTGACTAACAACAGTCTAGCAATACTGCTTGAGATAAATTGGTATAGTTACTTCCAGGGAAATGGACAGGTTAGTGTGTGACATGGTGTGCAGTGGTGGGATTCAAAAGTTTTTGACTACCGGTTCTGTAGGCGTGGTATGGCTTGGTGGGTATGGCAGGGGAAGGATACTGCATAATCCCCATTTCCACCCCACTTCAGGACAAGGATACTGTAAAATCTCTATTCCCTCCCCACCCCACTAACCTGCTTTCCAGCCCCGTTTCCCTATGCAGGACAACAAAGAAGACCCAGTCGATCAGCTAGGACTTGGGAGGCAGCAAAAAGAAAGGGGATGAGACAGCCAGAGTGGTATTTGCCGGTTCTCTGAACTACTCAAAATTTCCACTTCCAGTTTGCCAGAACCAGTCAGAACTGGCTGAATATCACCTTTGATGGTGTGGCATAAATCCATTCCCTTCCTGGTTCATGAAGAGGTTGGAACTGACTAGCGGGGGTACATGCTTGGAAGATGGGGTGGTATGAACTACCTTGAAGGAGATAGGGGGCCCTTGTCCCTTCTCAAGAAATCATCACTTGACCCTACAATACTGGAAACGAATTGATCTATCTATAACCTCTCCTTAGGGGGAAAAGTTATTGAGGAGGTTGTGCTGTAGTTGCACAGATCCTAGGCAAAACTGATTATCTGGACTCCTTTTTTGTCAATTAGATTTGGGTACAGACCTGTATTGGGTGTGACTGTGGATTGCCTTTGGCAAGAACCAGGATGAGGAAAGGGACCCTTTTTGGATTGTCTGATCTCTCAGTGGCTTTATGATACCATCAACTATGGTGTCCACCTCCAAGAGTTGGATGTTTGGAGCAGTTGTTCTCCTTTCAGTAGGTCATGGGGAGGGAGAGGACAAGCCTCTGGAGTTGGGCACTTTCACCTCTCCTTTTCTACATGAAATTGCTGGGGGAGACAATCCATCAACAGGGACCCAGATGTCATCTTCGTGCTGCTGTATCATAGGCTGAACAGATAATGTACTCAAGGTTCTATCTCGGTGCATGAAGACTTTTACAATCAGGATAGGAAAAACAATCTTAGGTTCACTCCCAGCAAGGCAAAATGGCTTTGGGATTAGAAACCACCTGACTCCTGTAAAAGATTGTGACGAGGCTGAGAAAATAACAGGAGGAACTTTAAACATTAAAGTTTAAAGAACCAACAGTTGGGAGAAGAGCTTAATAGCTTATCTCCCAAACAGCAGCTTAGTTCTGCTACCAAAAGCCTGGGATGAAAAGATCCAAAATGTTCAAAGAGATTCCACAGCATCAGTAAAGTTAAAGAGGGCAGGAAGTTCCTATTGCACTTTCCAAGATTCCATACGTTGCCCCCAAATTCCTGAACTAAAATTCCTTATTGAAATCTTTGTGATTTTTGCTTCCTGGATTATTATCTTTTCCTCTGAACGGATTTGTGTTTCGCTGTGCCAAAGTGGTTAATAACTTAAGAGGTCGTTCTGGGCTTTTAGCCTTTTTCCATAAGTGGTTGGCAACAAGAAAGCCTTTGCACAATTCAATCTGATACTACATTTATTTTCATGGAAGAGGAAGTCCCCTTCTCTCTGCTACCTGTGCTCTAGTCCAGGGGTCTCCAACCTGTGGGCCATGGTCTATTTGCAACCGGGCCATATACGTAAGGTGACCAGACGTCCCGATTGTCGCGGGACAGTCATGATTTCACACAATTTGTCCCGCGTCCTGGGGCGTTCTTAAAAAGTCCCGATTTTTGTGACTGGACCCGGAAGTAAGCCTGCCCCGCCCCCAGCCCTGTATACCCATCCTGGCCGGATGGTACTTTGTCCCTTCTGTCTCCCCGTTGCTCAGAAAAGCAACTCTGGGAAGGTCCTTTGCTAGCAGGCAGGTTCTAGGACACCTGCCGCCACCAAAGGACCTTCCCGGAGTTGCTTTTCTGAGCAGTGGGGAGACAGAAGGGACAAAGTACCATCCGTTTTCCCCGTGCCACGAGGGCAGCAGGAAGACTAGGACAAAGATCTCCTCTTGGCTCCAGCCTGGGAGAGAAGCAGCAGAGAAAGGTAAACCAGCATTTTATATTTTATTTGCTTTATTTGGTTTCGGCCCGAGTGGGGCGGGGAAGACACCTTGCCAGAGGTTGCTGGAGAACTCTTTCCGAAGAGGGGGTTTGGGAACTGGGCGGGCGAGATTGGAGCGGGCAGGCGGGGAGCGCACTCGCTCCCCTTGCTCCCCTTTCCCATGGCCTGTCTTTCCCCATGGAACATTTTGGCTGCTGGCTGTGCAGGTGGCCTGGAGGGAAGCCCCGAACCTCCTGGTGTGGACCTGGCATTGGAGATCTGCGTTTCCAAAGCGTAGCAATCAGTGGGAAGCCTTTGCCAGCCTGACGCCAGCTCTGAAGTTGCTTTCCTTTCTACTAAAGCCCCCGCTCAGCAAAACAAGTCCGGGGAAGTCCTTTGCGCCGGCTAGAAAAGGTCTACCATGAACTGGGAAGCTGACGCACCCCCCTCCTCTCTGCCCCCCCTCCACAACCCCGGATACCCTCTGCCACCGCACCTGAAACATGGGAGCGCTCACCAGCCGGCAGAACGCCAGAGTGGAAGAGGTGGATGTCCCGTCCAATTCCCTCTACAGATACCCCCCCGAAATCTGGTAAGATGGAGCAAGCCGGGGGGAGGGGTGGGGGGAATATGCGAGAGGTTTGCGGGGAATCCCGCATGGCAGGGTTTTGCGCGCGGTCCATACTCTGAGTTGAGGGAATGGCGAGCAGCGGCTGCAACCCCAGAGCTCGGCTAGGCGAGAGTTTTAAGGCGAGCAGCGGGACGGACCCTTGCTGTCAATCCCACCCCTTGTGCCTTTTTGCAGCGTCCCATCGTTCTCCCACCAGTGGGGCTTCTCCTGTTACGCCCCCCCCCCCCGTGGCTGCGAAGGAGTTTCCCGAGAGTTTTAGAGGGTCAGGAGTATGACCCTCATTGCAACGTCACCCTTTGCAAGCTCCGGCTGCTTGGGAGGGTGGTTATTTATTTATTTATTTTCTTCCCACTTCCTCTTTCTCGCCGGCGTGCAAGGATTGCGGTGGCGGCTCAGATGGAAATAGTGACATTTGTGGCATCGCACTTGGGGTTAAAAGCTTCTTTTCGTTCGCGGCAGCAACTGCTCTTTGAGAATTCTTGGTTGAAAAAACAGGACTCCCTCGTGCGGTCCTCAATTGAGGTCCATCTCCCTCCACCCCTAATTAAAAAGCCCCTGGTAAATTCTTGCCTGTCCTGTGCCACTTGGCATGCCTGCCTGTTTAGTTGTTACTGCTCTGATTGCATTCTAAAATACCCCATCAATCTTCCAATGTAACATTCAACCAGAGTTCGCCCCTTCGCCCGCCGAGCTGGAGTCGGCAATGGGACACGTGAGGTCGGTCAGTGGCTTGCTCGCTCCTCCCGCCGTGGCGCCAGCAGCAATGGGACATGCTTGGGGAAGGGAGAGCCAGAGCCACCTGCCCGGATTTGCGCTCCAGCCGCCGCCACCGCTTCTGCTGCTGCTGCAGCCACCAGAGACTCTTTTCCCTCCACCGCCCGCATGGGGTGGGGAGTGAGCACGCGAAATGAGGAAAAGGAAAGGGCGATGGCTCCAGGACCCAGCGACCCGCGGGAGCGCCGGAGGAACCAGCCAGAGGTTGGGATGGAAAGGATTTCTTCACCTCCGTCCCACCCTCCGGTGGCTTAATGGGGCAGGACCCGGTTACCAGGCAGCCGGCGCTGCGGTGGCAACCACTTTACCATGGGCTTTATTACAGATGCACCTGGGCTCGGCCCGAGAAGCGACGCCTCCAAAGGGCTATCACCTGAGGCCACCTCACCTCGTTTCCTCTGCCCTGCCAGGTTGCAGAAAAATGAGCAGCTCGATTCTCCCCTCTCATTTTCCTCAGCCTCCGCGCTATTGGTTTGTGTGTGTGTGTGTGGGGGGGGGGGTTAAACCATCACCTTGCGCCAGAATTGATAGGAAATAAAAGGCTGAATTGTTTTTAGCCTACTTACCTCCCCAATATGCAAAAGATCACTTGGAGTTAAGTAAGACCTTTAAATGATATTTGCTTCAAAATGCTTAAGAAACTTGGTTTCCCTATCTTTCAAGGAAGGCTTGGTGTTTAACTAGTTCTAATCCATCTCAGTAACAGATGATATTTCTTCAGGCAACCGGCAAACTATGATTTAGGTTTAAGGATTGGATTCTGAAACGTTTTGCTAAGATGGTATATCTGCCAAATCAAGGAACAAAATCATGCCCCTAATCCCAAGAGGTTATCTTTTAGACTCAAGGTACTTTTCTCCTCTTGAAAATGCTTGTTTAATTGCTTTTTGCGCTTATCTATACATAGGTATGATAAGTTAATGAGTATTATTTATTTATTTATTAAATTTATATGCCACTCATCTTACTATCCAAAGTGATACTGAGAAGCTTACAATACAATAAAACAGCAATATAAAACCATTAAAATTAACAGGAACTTAGATAAAATTAGGAACCCAGTATATGAGTGACAATAGGTGGAAATTTCACTTTTACAATGCTATATGTATATGATATACTGTGTACATACACACACACACACACACACACACACGATTGTAAGTCAATTTGAATTCAATATGGAATTGTATCCACCTAATTTCTTTATATTAACATGAAGTAGGGTTGTGGGGAATCAGATTAGTCAAGATGCTGGTTCCAGCCTATAATTTAAAACCAACTTTTTTGATCTCCTATTGCAGATGTCCCCATCTTGAAGACTGTGATATATGTTACAAGGGCTGATCAGACTAATGGTTATGGGGATATATGGTTACAGGTTTTTTGTTTAGAACAGTACAGGTAGTCCTTGACTTACAACAGTTCATTTAATGACTAATCAATTTACAATAGCACTAAAAAAAAGTGACTTAGGACCAGTGGTGAATTTTACAGGTTCACAAATGTGAGCATGCACATGTGAACAATTTGTCCGTCCTGATTTTTTAAAATTTTTTAATCAAGAACGCCCCCCCCCCCTCCCATCAATGGTGTCCCTCTTTACTAATGTTAAAATCTGGTCACCTTACGTATACGTGGCCGGCTGGTGTGCACGTACATGCCCACGAACAGCCCCTCTGGCACAAGCGTTCTAGCACTCGAGGACTCACTGGCATGAGCATCGCAAGCACTTGAGGCCTCACTCGCACAAGCGTCATGGGTGTTTGGGGCCCCACTCATGCAAATGTCACAGGCCCTCTCACTCTCACTCACTTGGGCCTCGTGGGAGCTCTCAGGCCCCACTTGCACAAGCAATAGGTCCTCGCATGTATGCATCTGTTCCTCCCATCGAACCATCCCCTCTTTCCCCCCTCTGTCCCCCCTTCGCCCCCGCTCTGGGCCACCAACCGGGAAAGATTGGGGAATTCTGCTCTAGTCACCTTTTATTTGGACTACTGGAAAACATTCTACATGGGGCTGTCCTTGAAGACACTCAGATGTAACTGTTGCAAATCTCCAAAATGCAACTACTCCAGAAATGATCACACTCTGCACCTGTAACCTGTAACACCATTATTTAAATACTGGCTCCCAGTTTGCTTCCAGGTCAGTGAAGTGCAGTCAGGGGAGGCAGGGGAGGCAGAGCCTCACAACTGTCATCATGAAAAGAAAAGAAAATGTAAAAGGAAAAAGGCTGAGGTAGTTGCTGCCAGAGTCACAGTGGATGACTCTGCTTAGTGCTTAACTGTTTAAAAAAGCCTCTAAAAAGTGCCCTCTACAGGAGGAGGTGGGAGAACTACGTGCCTCATTTAGTCTGACTTTATGATCACTCAAGCAGAGTTAAGCAAGGGTTAAAAGCTGGAAAATTCCTTATGTAGATGAGGCACTTGGTTCTCTCGCCTCCTCCTGTAGAGGGCGTTTTTTTAGAGGCTTTTTTAAACAGTTAAGCAGAGTCATCCATTGGGGATTCTGGCAGCAGCTAGTCCAGCCTTACTTCAGCAGCTCTTGCCTTTTTCCTTTTACATTTTACATTTTCATGATGGCAGGCAAGAGCAGAGTTGAAATCCTCTGCGAAACAGCTGGAAAAGGTATGTGGGTCAGAGGGAGGGGGAGGAATTCAAAATTAATGTAATTTGTGTGTCTGTGTGTCCGTGTGTTTGTTTCATCACTCAAACAAACTCTCTCTCAATTTGAGAGAGTGTTTGTTTGAGAGTGAAGAGAGGGAAGGGGGGAGAGGCATGGAGGGCAGCCCGCCAGCTTTCTTTCTCTGTGTCCATGGCAGCCCATCAGCAGAAGCAGGTCTTTTGCCCACCTCTGCTGGAGGGCTACTACTTTCTTTTGCCCAGAAGCGGGCAGTTCAGGCGAGCTGGCGGGCTGCCGCTTTCTTTCTGTTGCCCAGAGGCAGCAGCCCACCTGCGCTGCCCGCTTCTTGGCAAAAGAAAGAAAGCGCGATGTCCGACATAGAGGCGTGCAAAAGAAAGCCAGCGGCGGGCTGGCACTTTCTTTCGCCCGCCTGTCAGAACTCAGGTGGGCAAAAGAAAGAAAGTGCTTTAGACAGTGGGATGTCGGGGGAAAAGACTGCCTCACCAGCCATAAACCTCACCGCACGTCACTGTTCCAGGTACAATTCAAGGTGCTACTTGTCACTTTTAAACCTTGATGATTCAGGAACTTGATATCTTTGGGATCATTGCCTCCCAATTATTTCTGCCGGTCTGATATGACCAGACAGAAGTAGGTCTCTTCATGCCTCCTTTACTCAGGGAATGGTGAGTGCAAGGGCTGCAGAGACAGACCTTTTCAATTGCCCACCCCTTTCTTCAAACCAGCAATCCCCCTGAGGTGTGACTGTCCTTTCCTAGGTTTGGTTTTAGAGAGAGAACAAAAAGCCCTGTTCAAGGCAGAAAAGACTGGTCGATCCTACCTCATAAACTGGGAGGTGGATGAAACTAAGTTATATTAAGAAACTCCGGCATTAAAGTTTGATTTCTAGTCCTGTGTTGTATTGTGCCTGATTTGTATATTTTCCGACATTTTACCTTTTAAACCTAACTTATGAAAATAAGGTACATAAGTGTTGATTGGGGTGGCATATAAGACAAAAATGCAAGGGAGTGTCAAACATTTTAATTCTAGTCATTGTCTTCTAATCTTTAGCTTTAAACATGAAGTTGACTCATGACAATAAATCTCTTAGCCTTTAAGTCTTTTTGTTTGTTTGTTTGTTTATTGCATTCCTGCTTCAGCTGACAAAAGTGGCTCCCTCACCCCCCCTGCCGGAACTGTTATGATTGACTAAAACAAGAGTTCTTCTATCTAACACAATGCTCAACATGTCAAAAATGTGAAGGTGATGATCAATACATTTACCATGCGCCCATCTACAAGCTGGAATTTTGTAAAGCTTAGATAAGAAATGTGATGGTGGGTCTGACTGGGGAATTTGCCCAGAGAAAACTGTAGAATCAATTTGCCAAACCCAGAAGGAAGGGGCAAGGAAACTGAACAATGCATGCAGTTTTCAGAATAGTTTATCGTATTTTCTTTTTACAGCTTGTATAAATCACAAGATATTTGGAAGCCAAAGTGGGGGGGATGTGAACCTTTACCACTGTCTGGAACACCAGAAACTATTTACTGGTGTTATTTGCATTGTATGCACTGAGAATAGACAAATAATGTATTTAAATTTCATTTTGATACACTAACTATTCCACCCCCCCTCATCTAACTGTTTTCATTATCCTTATAAATTTATAGTTTATTTTTGTTGGCTCTAATTAAGCCTGGAGTATCATTTTGTCTAGTATAACAGTGGGAGACTGAGATAAACTGATAAAGTTGTCAACTTTAGGGGATTCTGTTTCTAATGTTTTTATTTTTCTCCCGAGTACCTTAAAGTATGCACAAATTTACTACTGTCTTTTCTAGAGAAGAAATGTAGGCCTAGTGAACACCTTAAAATAACTTCCCTGTGATTCAAGCATCTTGCCTTAACTTCCAAGGGAGGGAAAATATGAATATTTCTGAATACTTTCTGAAGTAAGAAAGCCAACCTAGATCTGTGTAAATGAAAGGGAGTTGTCTCACTAGAAGGGAAAGTGAAAACAGACTCAAGCTAGCAAATGTGGGGTTGAATAATGGTTGATGAACAATTAGTTCTGTGTAGGCCAACATATATATCTACTCCATTACGAACCCTGTGTTTCTACAAAGCAATGAGCCATGAAGTTTTACTAAGTTCTTTTGCATTAACCTCTTGGCAGGTGCTGAGAATCTCTCTGCCTCACTGAAATTTCTTTCTCCCGAGATGTCTGCTTATCTACTAGTCACAGAAACCAAGCACAATGACATTCTGTAGGAAGCTACTCCAAAGAGATCTCGGGGATATGTTCCAAAGCTGGGAAAGGCCACATGCTGTTTGGTGGATATTAATGTGCTCATGGGTATTGGTATCTGCTAGGTTCCCTGTCCTTTTCCAATTATAAATAATATTTGTTTTTAAAAAGGAAATATGCAAAGTGCTGGTTTTTAGAATCTTTATTTTTGAATAATGCCTTTCGACCCATAAGAATTCTTAGAAAATGGATGGTACTTTCAGACCTGTCCTTTGTTAGGAAAAATATCAACATGACAATGCTCAGTTTAGGATCTCCCAACAAAGATTAGAGGTCTAGGTGGAAAAAGACATGCCAGATGTTCAAGCTGGCTTTAGAAAAGCCTGAGGAATGTGAAATATTATTGCCCATGCAAGATGGATAATTGAGAAAACCAAAAAGATACCCAAAAGAAGCATGTTCTTCATTGATTATAGAAAGGCCTTAAACTTTGTCAATCATATCGAGCCATGGAATGTGTTAGAAAAATAAGAACCCCAGAATAACTCATTGTCCTCATAAGAAACCTATAAATATCTCTGGAAGCCACAACTCAGTCAGAACATGACAATAAAGACAAGTTCCAGATTATCAAAGGAATGGCTTAAGGCTGTATACTCTCCCCTTACTTATTCATATATGTTGAATGTAGAGCCAGTTTGGTCTTGTGGTCAAGGCACCAACCTACAAAGCAAGAGACTGTGAGTTCTAGTTCTACCTTAGCCACGAAAACCAGTTGGGTGACCTTGGGCCAGTCATGCACTCACTCTTAGCCCAACTCACCTCACAGAGTTGTTGTTGTGGGAAAAACAGGAGCATGCGTTAGATAAGTTCGCTGTCCTGAGTTATTTGTAAAAATAATGAATAAAAAAAATAAAATAAATGAAGCAGGAGGAACCAGTTCTAGGAAATTTGGTTTGGTTTGATTTATTAGATTTATATGCCGCCCTTCTCCCAAGGACTCAGAGCGGTGTACAACATTAAAAAAACCACATATTACAAAAAAATTTAAAAAGTTAGATAGAATACAAAAAAAAAAAACCCAATTAACATTAACTATAACATTTTTTAAAATATTGATTAAAATTAACAATAATCAATAATTTATTTTGTTTTGTTCAGGCCAGGCTGGCTTGCTGGAAAAGCCAACTTTTTAGGGAGGGTCAGAAGGACCGGAGGTCGGGGATTATATGAAGCTCCGCTTGCAGCTTATTCCAGTATTCAACAATAGCAAGCAACTTGTGACAAATCTTGCTTAGAAAACTGCAGACAACTAGTCCAGGCAGTCACCAGGAGTCAAAAAAACTGATTTGAATTGACACCCACACACCCACACCCAAATGCCAAATGTATATCTGGGGAAGCTGGAATGGGTTCAAATTTGGAGGAAGACATATTAATAACATGTTATACTGATGATGTTATTCAGATAGCTGAAAATGCAAAAGATTTGCAAGTTCTAGTAGTAAAAGTCAAGAAGCACAATGAAAAAAATGCAACCACAATTAAATATTAAGACCGAACTAATTGTAACAGGTACAACAACCAACCTTAGAACTAACACTGAAGAAATCAAAGTGGGAGATCTTTCTGCCTTTTAGAACAAGCCACCACCAACAAAGAAACAAGCAGTCAAGAAATCTGCCACAGCAGCCATTGAAGGCCTTGGAAAAGATACTCAGATGCCATGATGTGTTGATACCTACATAGATTAGAACACCGTAAGCAATGGCACTCCCTCTGATACTCTGTGGGAGTGAAAGAAGAAACATTTCTCCAACCTTTGAGGTAACAGGATTGGAAAAGCATTAATATTTTTGAACTTTGGTATTGGAGATGACATCTGAGAATAGCATTCACAGCCAAGAAAATAAACAAATGGATCACTAAACAAATCAACCCAGAATTCTTACCCAAGGTGCAAATAGTCAGGCTCAAATTATCATATTTTAGACCCCTTATGCAAAGGTCTACCTCTCTGGAGAAGATCAAATATTGAAAAAGAAGAGGAAGACCAGCAGCAAGGTGGATGGATTCAGTTACAATGGTGATGGCTACATTGTTGGAAAGCCAAGTTTAGAACAGATCATCATAGAGAAAACTTATTCACAGTATGTGGCCACTAAGAGTTGACACCAATTTGAGGGCATATAATCAAAATGGTCTGGTGGAGAGAGTATCTTATGTCAGGCTACACCTATCACTCTAATAACCATTTTGTGAATATGGCAGCCTCCATTAAAGCAGGACGTAAAGTGAGATTTGGACATTAAGTATGAAACCTGCTGGGTCAGGCTGGACAGCCTCTTAGAGCCCCTTTACTTCTATATTAAAGCCACATAGGCAGAGTTTGCAGCTTGCAGCTTGTAAAAGAACAGAAAGCAAGTGCCTTGCCACAAGATGTCCCTATGTCAAAAGCCTATGTCAAAAACCTATGTCAAAAGTCCAAGGTTCAATTAAAGTTCGTTAATGACACGTACTCCATAAACAAAAGGAGAAGTAAGATCTCATCTCCTTATAAGGCTTTCTCCTCAAGGTAACCACTAAGAAATGTGTTAAGTATTTCCGTGTTGCAATGCTTTTGAGAATGTATAAGAACGCGTGCTTCGATAATGAAGGTTGTTCAGAACTTGCAATGCTAAGCCATGGGCTAGCTTTCTGAACTTGGCTGCCAAATAAACTTTTCCTGTATCCTGAGAAGTCTCAAGCCTGTCATTTTCTGCAACACCATGACGGCCATTTTGTGAGAGTATTTGTGACTTCCAAATGTAAGTGGTCCTCATAGCCTTCAAAAATGTTTCTTTTTTTAAAAAAAATTATTTTAAGACAAACACAAACAAACGAAACAGAAAACATAAAACCATCTTCCATTGCAAAAAATGGTTTCAAAGAGATCTGTATTGTATGCACCAGATTTTTAGTAGGCCAAGGTACCTGTCCTCCATTTGAAATACCAGACCATCCCAAAAAGGGAAAGCATTCTGATTTTGCGCCCAGATACAGGCACTGAACCGGGACTCAGGCTGAAAGATCTTTCCAGGTTCCATTTTCTTCAACCCATTCCTGTATCATATGTCTTGTGGCTTCCTTTCCCCCTTCCTCAGTCCTTTTTCTCCTCCCATTTACCAGCTTTATTCACTGGAAAAATTCCCACCAGCATCCATTGATCACTAGCTTTATGGCTCATAATCCTCGCCTCATTGACTCGGGGCATTCGGAAGATGGAGAGGCAGGGGGAATTCCTTCTTCTCAATGATGACATACTGCAAACTTGGAATCCTTCAACCCATTCTGGCCTCTGCTCTCAGAAGCTCTTAGAAGTCAGTGTGGAAGAGGGTTGCAGAGAAGTGTCAGAGAAGAAAAATGACTTTAAATACCTCTGGTGGCTAACTTCTCTCTTGGCGGCAGAAACTACAGCTGTATATTACTTCAAGCCCGGGAAATTCAGAAACATGCGTTCGTGCTTCTTCCTGCTACAATGTACCCCCATAGGGTAGACTTGGCAGTATAAGGCTAGCTGTGCCCTTTTCTTTCAGATTTGGCAGTTACTTCACTGTGCTGGCAAACATGCTTGCACCTCTGTCCAGAAAACATGCCTAAATGAATACTGTGAAGCAGGTGGTGCTCACATGCATGGCTAGCTTTGGCTGGGGCATCGACAGGTTTGGGACATGCTCAAGTGAGTCTGGGTCAAGGCTAAAGTGGCTGCCTCAAGTAAGCCATGTGTTGGGTCAGATGGCACGTTTCCTCTTTCCATGGTGCCAGTGGAAGCAGATCCAGGAGGTAAATTTACCAGAATCCCTGTAGCTGTATTTTGGCAGCTGGTGCTACCCCGAGCATTCTGGTTCAAGAACCACGGTATTTAGAGAATGACTGCTGCTGCCTTTGGCTCCGCTTGCCAGAAACCTCTCCCTGCTGGTAACCTCTCTTTCCTACACATACACGCCTCACACCGGGCTTTGCTTGTCACTGTAATCCCCAGAAGTGATGAACGCTGGTCGGCTGGCACCTGCGTGCGGTGCCGCTCAGCAGCCACACTTTGTTCTCATTATTGCAATGAGTGGAGCTGTCACACTGAATTAAGGCCCTTCCTGTACAGAGCTCCAAGCCACTGAGCATGCTGCAACCTCCAGCCATAAGGGCTTCCAGCTTCAGCTTGTACGGCGGTTGTCTCCACTCCCAGCAAGGAGTCACAGGACATGGGGGAAAAAGCCTTGATTAAAAAAAAAAATTTTTGTCAAAAGGTCACCCCAGGACACTGAAACCAGCATAAATACGAATCTGTTGCCAAACAAAATTTTGATCACGTGACCATGAGGATGCTGCAACGGTCGCTAAGTGTGAAAAATGGTCATCAGTCACTTTTTTCAATGCCATTGTATCTTCCTGATTATTAAAAGTGCAAATTCACTCAGTGTCAATCATGACTCCTGAGTCCATTTCAAAGTATTGTGCATAGAAATTTTAAAAATGGCTTGTTTCAATTTATTTTGGATAGAATCTTTTTTTAAATAGTTTAAGACAATTTAAAAAAAGAATCAACACAGAATAACACTATTTTTAAAAATCATATGCACAATAAATAAAATATTATTTTAAAATACATTAAAAAAATAAAAGAAAAAACCCAGCTCACTTACCAGCAGGCAGGCAGAGTCAGCAGATCTTCGTAGGGATGGATGGAAGCACACAGGGAGCCTATATATACGCAACTGCAGTAACAATGGCAATGATGAAGGATTGGATTGAGTTAAAGAATAAAAGAATTCTGATCTTAGAAGGCCATGACCTGCAGGCAGGCTGGCATAATTTCTTATGGAATGAATGACAAACATAAAACGCACAAATACTTTCAAAATCATTTAATTAGAACTTTACTGCAACAATGGCTCAAAATAAAAAAAATCCACTATGTGAAAACCCCAAATTGGCTATCACCAACAGAAAGAACGACACACCCAAATTTTACAGATTGGAACAAAATTCTAAGATACAGAGATCTAATTGACAGACAGGGAAATTTAAAAACAATTGAAGAATTGGCAGATCAGAATATGAAAGGTGACTGGCTAACCTACCTCCAAATTAAAACTAAATACAATAAAGACACTAAAATATATGGTATTGAAACAGAACCACACAAATTGAATAAAATTATTCAAAGTCTGGACAGAAAGATGATAGGGAAAATATACAAATTCCTCTTGAAGTATCAAATGGAAGAGGAAATTGGAAACTGTAAAAGAACCAATGATAAAATGGGCACAGAACTTTGGCTATAACATTGAACTAGACAAATGGGAAAAATTTTGGGGAATAAATTTAAGAATGACACTATCAATCCCATACAAGGAAAACCTTGTTCTTTCAATCCTTCCAATATTTTTTTCCTTCATTCCCTTGTCTGTTTCAATATTAAGTACATTTCTTCCTTTCTTCCTATAATTTTTTCCATTTTCTTCCTTATATTCTTTTCCATTTCAACATTGTCTTCCTTTTTTCCTTCCTTCCTTCCTATACGTCTTTCCATTTTCTTCCTTATATTATCTTTTCTGTTTCAACAGTCTTTGTTTCTTCCTTCCTTCCTTCCTTCCTATACTTCTTCTTTCATTCATTATATTTTCTTTTCCATTTCAATATTAAGTGTAATTCTTTGTTCCTCCTTCCTTCTTTCAATCCTTCCAATACTTTTTCCTTCATTCTCTTTTCCTTCAATATTAAGTGCAATTCCTTCCTTCCTTCCTAAGTTATTTCCATTTTCTTCCTTATATAATATTTTCTGTTTCAACATAAACTGCCTTCCTTCCTTCCCTCCCTCCCATCCCTTTCTTTATGTTTTCTTCATGCTTTCTTTTCTTTTTCCTCTGCTCTTTTTAAATCCCCCCCCTTCTTCTCCTCCTCTACATTTAGGTTGGATTAGTTTGTTTATTAGTTAAGTCAAACGTTTTAATAAAAGTTTCATCCTTTAAGATTCGTCCAACACATCCAATTGTAACCTTAACAGAATCCCATTGATCCACAGACAGCAGCGGGGAGCCCCAGAAGCCAGAGGACGTTCTCTGCTGGCGGCGCTGCTCCCCCGATATCTCTTCCTTCCGCGGCGAATCCCATGGATTCACGAACGGACTCCACGGAAGGAAGAGAGATCGGGACAGCAGCGGGGAGCCCCAGAAGTGAGGGGACGTTCTCTGCTGGCGGCGCCGCTCCCCCGATATCTCTTCCTTCCGCGGCGAATCCCATGGATTCACGAACGGACTCCACGGAAGGAAGAGAGATCGGGACAGCAGCGGGGAGCCCCAGAAGCGAGGGGACGTTCTCTGCTGGCGTCCGCCGCTGCCACGACCTCTCTTCCTTCCGCGGCGAATCCCATGGATTCACGAACGGACTCCACGGAAGGAAGAGAGATCGGGACAGCAGCGGGGAGGCCCAGAAGCGAGGGGACGTTCTCTGCTGGCGGCGCCGCTCCCCCGATATCTCTTCCTTCCGCGGCGAATCCCATGGATTCACGAACGGACTCCACGGAAGGAAGAGAGATCGGGACAGCAGCGGGGAGCCCCAGAAGCGAGGGGACGTTCTCTGCTGGCGGCGCCGCTCCCCCGATATCTCTTCCTTCCGCGGCGAATCCCATGGATTCATGAACGGACTCCACGGAAGGAAGAGAGATCAGGACAGCAGCGGGGAGCCCCAGAAGCGAGGGGACGTTCTCTGCTGGCGGAGCCGCTCCCCCGATATCTCTTCCTTCCGCGGCGAATCCCATGGATTCACGAACGGACTCCACGGAAGGAAGAGAGATCGGGACAGCAGCGGGGAGGCCCAGAAGCGAGGGGACGTTCTCTGCTGGTGGCGCCGCTCCCCCGATATCTCTTCCTTCCGCGGCAAATCCCATGGATTCACGAACGGACTCCACGGAAGGAAGAGAGATCGGGACAGCAGCGGGGAGGCCCAGAAGCGAGGGGACGTTCTCTGCTGGCGGCGCCGCTCCCCCGACATCTCTTCCTTCCACGGCGAATCCCATGGATTCACGAATGGACTCCACGGAAGGAAGAGAGATCGGGACAGCAGCGGGGAGGCCCAGAAGCCAGAGGACGTTCTCTGCTGGCGTCCGCCGCTCCCCCGATATCTCTTCCTTCCGCGGCGAATCCCATGGATTCACGAACGGACTCCACGGAAGGAAGAGAGGTCGGGACAGCAGCGGGGAGGCCCAGAAGCGAGGGGACGTTCTCTGCTGGCGTCTGCCGCTGCCACGACCTCTCTTCCTTCCGCGGCGAATCCCATTGATTCACGAACGGACTCCACGGAAGGAAGAGAGGTCTGGTCTGGGCAGCACGCACAGAGCGGGAAAGGCAGCACCAAAGCCTGGCCGCGAGCGAGGGAGCGCGCGGCGAGCAGAGACGCCGGGCTGCTTCCTCCTCCGCCGCCGCCGCCGGCTGCTCCTTCCGGGGCAGGAGAGCTGGGAGCAGCCGCCCGAGAACTTCCACATGGTTCCAGAGGTTTTGCCGCCCGTTCCAGCGCAGCACAGGGGCTGGCTGCGAACTCCGCAAGGGGGCTGTCTCCTTCCCCCAGCCCAGCGCCTCCCGATTCCCACGGTACCAAATTTAATACAAAACATGATTTACTCACCACCAGTGAGTAAGCGCAGCTGCCCAAAACAAAGACGAAATAAAATGGAGACTCGCGCATGCGTCCTCAGCTAAGGAGTCCAGCCAATCAAATCAGTGAGCGGCAGGCTGGGCTGGCTTAAATTTGTAGGTGGTAGCATAGAACAGAACGATGAGCCAGCCCAGCAGCTGATGGGCGGGAGCTGCAAGCGCCAAAAAAAGCGTGCCTTTTTAAAAAGCGGGCGGGACGCGGGAAAATGCATCAAAAAGCGGGGGTGTCCCGCCAAAAGCGGGACGTCTGGTCACCTTACATTTGACACATGTCATAGGTAGGCCATTGTTTATTTCTATTTCTATTTTATTGGTCTTGTATGCCGCACACTCCTGATGGACTCCGGGCGGCTTACAATAAACAGGGGAAGGGGATAAATAGACAATAGACAAAACAACAATTTAAAATACACAACATTCATAGTTACCGTGGGCCTGGCTATTTCAACAGCCCCCCGGCCTGCCGGAGCAGCCAGGACTTAGTGGCTTTGCGGAAGGCCGGGAGAGTAGTAAGGGTCCGGATCTCCATGGGGAGCTTGTTCCAGAGGGCTGGAGCTGCAACAGAGAAGGCTCTCCCCCGGGAAGTCACCAGCCGACATTGGCTGGCAGATGGGAGCCAGAGAAGGCCTAGTCTGTGCAATCTGATCGGTCTATGGGAGGTAATTGGCAGGAGGCGGTCTCTTAGAGCATTGCTGCTCTAAATGAAGTCAGCTTTGATCCTTTAACACTGAGAGGGACAGCTAGTCCATATATGTACAGGAGTTACCTCCAGTGTATACACACACACACACATATCCAGCACCTCAGCCACACAGGATGATACAAAACAGCCGACCAATCTACAAATATCAACTCCATCTACCAATCAGGAACCACACAGCCAATCAACCCACTTACAGCAACAAAGCCAGCACTCCACCACGACTTATAGAAAGATGACAGCTCCAACCACACCTTACTTGCACAAGCACAAAGCCGAAAACACAGCCTGCACATGGCGAGTGGGACTTCACCAAAACGTTTCCAAGACAATCTCAATCTTACATGGGAAAAGACCCGAATACAACAAGATCAGCATATATACATATACATATACATATACATATACATATACATATACATATACATATACATATACATATACATATACATATACATATACATATACATACACACACACACACACACACACACACACATTACATACATACACTCACATACACATACTGTAAGTTTCTCCGTCTATAACTGGTCCAGAATGGAATGCTCCAGCAGAGGCAATTTTTTCCTGTCTCTCTATGGTGTGATAGAAAAAAGAACCAGCTGTCTGTTCTTAAAAAGGCAGGGTCTAAAATTTTGGACTAGCCAGATGCTAAGTTTATTCTCCCAATTCTTGCTAATTTGCCTTCAACTAAGAACAGAATAAAAGTAATTCAGTTCTGTTGCTGCTCTTTGCTGAAAGAGACATTCATTTTAAAATTCCTCTTATTTTAATATTTTAATGTTTTAAATTACATATGATAATAATTGTTTATGTATTCATTAACTCTTTCTTTTTAGGTTTGTTGTACACTGCCTAGAGTCATTGGTTGTGAAATGGGCACCTATATGAATTTGCCAAACAAGCAAATAAGGATTACTACAAGCATCCTCACCCCAGAGGATCATGGGGGAAGGCACTCAAAACATCACTTCCAGTAAATCTTCAAGCCCAGCTTTGAAAGCCATAATTCTAGCAACAATGTATGGTGCCAATTTGGGCAATAGCAATAGCAATAGCAGTTAGACTTATATACCGCTTCATAGGGCTTTCAGCCCTCTCTAAGCGGTTTACAGAGTCAGCATATTGCCCCCAACAACAATCCGGGTCCTCATTTTACCCACCTCGGAAGGATGGAAGGCTGAGTCAACCTTGAGCCAGTGAGATTTGAACAGCCAAACTGCAGAACTGCAATTAGCTGAAGTAGCCTGCAGTGCTGCATTTAACCACTGCGCCACCTCGGCAATGGATGGCAACGCAGCTGAATGAGGAATGATGAATTGGTGCAGTTAAAGAAACCTATACAGTTGAATTAAATATGTGTTTCCCTCCATTTTTGAACAAGCTTTCTTCCCTGCAGGGTATTCATAGTAGAGATTTCAGCCCTTTTTTGCTTGGTTGATCCCATTCATAAGTAAAGGTGCACATAAGCATGCGCGCGTGTGCGCGCGCATGCACGCACCAGTGGTGGGTTTCAAAAAATTTTGGAACCTCTTTTGTAGGTGTGGCCTGCTTTCCGGGCACTGGTGGAACCTCTTCTAACTGGTTCGGTAGATTTGACGAACCGGTTCTACCGAATAGGTGCGAACTGGTAGGAACCCACCTCTGGCACGCACGTGCGCACGCGCACGCGCACACACACACACACACGCACACACACACACACACGACTCACCTAAAGCCAGGTGTTGGTTTCAGACATTTGTGCGTGGCATTTGTGAAGGGACATCAAAGGATAATTCCCTTTAAACATGTTTGGCCCCAAACTACTAAAAGAACAGAGAGAAAATTACATCTGTGGTCTCTGACAAACAAGAACTTTATAAACTCAATGGCTAGACTCACAAATCATGTTATATTGTGTATGCACTCATTGGGTTAGTGATAGCCCAAACTATTTAGAGAAAATAATAAATGGACCAACCTAGGACATTTCCTCATTGGGTCTTTACACTGCTCCAAAATCAGCTCCCTGTAAGCTGAACTTTATCTTTCGTATTAGGAAATCCCAAATCAAGGAAGGGAAATCCAGCATGTCACCATCAGAATTCTATAACAGGAATGGGATGGGGTCTATTTTAAAACAAGTAAAGTTTTTTTTTGGGGGGGGAGGGAGCAGGGAAACAAGCACAAAGAAATCTTAAAGGAACCTGAATCACCAGCAACCATAAGGGAGTGAAAGCCATTTTATTCAGAATTTATCCTAGTCATTTCACTGTTATTTCAGCCTTGTACAAATTGCTAGAATTACAGCTGGCTGAAGCTGCCTAGCATTGTTGTGTTAATCTAGTTGACTGTTGACATGGTGATGGCCTGTACTTCAGCTTGTTGTTTACATTTAAATAGTAATGTAAAGACTCCGTCAGAGTCAAACAGAGCATCATTAATTTTCCATAAGATTACTTTGCCATTTTCTTGACATTTCATATTCCAAGCTCTGTCCAGAGCTTGTTTGGGGAGAGAGGAGCAGGAGGGTAACAGAGGAAAATGATCAGGGATTGGAGAGGAAGGGGAATGCATTGTGGATGACCAGGCTGAGCCCGAGGGAAGGGTCAAATATGTCATAGGTCGTGAGTCCCTGCATCCCACAATAAATCTTTATACTCATTTGAACTGCCTGAATTTCCTGATTTCCCTGGTCTTTAACATGAATGCCCCCATTGGTTTGAAAATCCACAATTGGTTTCCTGGAGTAGTGATGGAGAACAAAGCATAACAGATGTTTATGTACCTTGAGACTGTCCTTAGACTAGGGGTCTCCAACCTTGGCCACTTTAAGACTTGTGGACTTCAACTCCCAGAATTCCTCAGGCTGAGGAATTCTGGGACTTGAAGTCCACAAGACTTAAATTGGCCAAAGGTGAATACCACTGCCTTAGACTACATCAGAACAAGATGGTGGTGGTGGTGGGTGTAATACTAAATTTAATACAGGTAGTCCTCGACTTACAGTAGTTCATTTAGTGACCATTCAAAGTTACAACAGCACTGAAAAAAGTGACTGATGACCATTTTTCACACTTATGACCATTACAGCATCCCCAAGGTCACATGATTTACATTTGGATGCTTGACAACTAACTCACATTTACGACGGTTGCAGTGTCCCAGAGTCAGGTGATCCACTTTTGCAACCTTCTGACAAGGAAAGTCAATGGAGGAACCAGATTCACTTAACAACCATGTTCCTAATTTAAGAATTGCAGCGATTCACTTAACAAACATGATGAGAAAAGTCATAAAATGGGGCAAAACCCGCTTAACAGATTTCTCACTCAGCAATATAAATTTCCAGCTCAATTGTGGTCGTAAGTTGAAAACTACCTGTATGAATATAATTTGATGATTTAAGGCAGTTTCGCACCATGGGTTAGGGACAAGGTGGAGATAACATCATGGGATAAAAGAGAAAAATGGGTGTGGCAAGGGTATGCTTCAGTCATGATTAGAATGAAAGAAGGAAAGGGTCTCTGATTCTACCTTGTTTTCTGCAAGGAAGAGGCCAGGATGCAAAGCTCTAGGGGGCTGGGAGTACACAAGCAACAACTTTATGGATAATGGAAGATAATATTTTCTTTGGTTTCCCTTTTGTGTGGAATGAAACAATGATGATATTTCTTTTACTCCAGATTTCCTCCCTCCCAACTTTCAGTATCCTATTCCTGGTACTTAATTCTGGGCATTTGTTTTGAACATATGTCATTCTCTCCTCAATTCAGACATTTCTGCAGCCACATTGAAATGGTGATTAGAGCTATTGGGAAAACTCACTGGTTGTGCAGCTGGCCGTGATTCTTGAGTTACAACTATGGAAAGTGACAAAAAACCCTCAATAACCCATGACCTAGATTTGAAGTTCTGACATCCACACACACACCCCAGGCCTGTGACCCATTTGGGGCACTGGCAACTGTCCCACATTCATGGCCATTTGCAGTGTCCTGTAGTCATGTGACCACAATTTGTGACATATTTTTTCTGGAATCTTCTGGATTCCTCAGCAAACAAAGGTGTTTTTAAATGACTGGCGTGTACACTTTATGATGGCCACATTTGCTTAAAAATCAGCACAAAAAAAGGCTGAAAATTTGGGCATGGACAAATGATGACCTGCTTTTCAACCATCGTTACTTACAACTGAAATTGCAGGTTCAAGTACAGTTGTAAGTCGACAACTACCTGTAAGAGATGTTCAAATGCATTAGTAAACTAACGGCTTAGCAGCCTACAGCAAGTATTCAAATGTTTTTGCAAAAGATCAGACTAATGTGTGCAATATGTTATCGAAACATGGAGAGGAACAAGCTAGAATGCATTTCAGCCATTTATTTTATTTGTGTGGTATGGATGGTGAGTAGATTTTGTGTGCCAGAATCTGCAGAAGTTTCCATATGGAAGGGGCACTAATCCAATGATCTTTTTTTTGCCCTATTGATTATCTGAATACTGATTGGCTTGTGGTTTTTCCTACTTGTCCTCTGCCTTTTAAAGATTGGTAAAGACAATCATGGGTCAATTTTAAGCTAGTTAGAGAGGAATAGTGGAATGGAAAGTCTGTATATGGAAGTGTCCCTAATAACCCTGTTGGCATCTTGTGCAAACTAAACTACTTAATAGTAATAGCACTTAGACTTATATACAACCTTCTCTAAGTGCTTTTAGGGAGTCAGCATTTTGCCCCCAATAATCTGGGTCCTCGTTTTACTCAACTCGGAAAGATGGAAGGCTGAGTCAACCTTGAGCCTGGGGGGATTCAAACTGCCAAATTGCAATCAGCTGGCAGTCAGCAGAAGTAGCCTGCAGTACTGCACTCTAACCTCTGCAGTCACCATGGCTTAATTCTGTTGTTCACTAAAAAAAAGAGAACTGGGACGTAGGGCTTAAAAGTTGAGATGGATGAACACAAAAAGTGATCACCCATCCTAGGTCACTTCAACCAGCATTGATATCAAGAGCCAAGGAGAAAAGGATTTTCACTGATTTGTAATATTATTATGTTGCTACCATGATATCTTGACCTTAAGATGAACTCAAGAGAAATCTCAAGGTGCTGGGGGGAAAGTGCCAAAGGAGAATTTATCATATTCATTGAATTTTGCTGTTGTATATTGATTTGTTGTTCCTGAGTTAAAAGGACAAACACTTCTCGTTTTAAATACAGAGTGACTTGCCTTAGCACAAGGCCCCAGATAAGGTTATTCTTCACATCTCTTTTCATCTATGCATTTATGAATCCTACTCCCTTTTAGAATTTTTCCAGGAGAATTATTTTCTTTTTGCTTTATAAATGTTTATAAATAATCTGAAGGACTTCAACCATTCGCACCCATCCCCCAATATTAGATTGTCTTTTACTACTAGCTGTTGTCCTCAGGGAAGTGTAGTGGTTAAGAGCCAAGGTGGCGCAGTGGTTAAATGCAGCACTGCAGGCTACTGCTAGATCAGCAGGTCAGCGGTTCAAATCTCACCAGCTCAGGGTTGACTCAGCCTTCCATCCTTCCGAGGTGGGTAAAATGAGGACCCAGATTGTTGGGGGCAATATGCTGACTCTCTGTAAACCGCTTAGAGAGACCTGAAAGGCCTATGAAGCGGTATATAAGTCTACTGCTATTGCTATTGCTAAGTGTGATAGCTGTTGAAGGGCATTATCTATCTTAGCATTTTATCTTGCTACTGTGGTATTGTGGATATGTGTGAAACCACTGCCTACACTTCTGAATTGATAGGATGTGGATCATGATATACTGACTTGCAAGACAAGCCTTTAAACAAGATCTTTGCTTGCATAGAATGGTATGAACATGTTTGGGGTAAAATTGAGCTTTGGTGGCATTTGTGGCATCCTGGAGAACTAAAACTCCTTCTTACCACTTGTAGGGGATGGAATGGGACAATTCACTGCAGCCAACTTGCCATGGCCAACTCGCCATGGTTTACTTGCCATGGCCAATTTGACATGGCCAACTCACCGCAGGACAACTCACTATAGTCAACTTGTCACGTGACTTATTCATTGCAGGACAATTCAACAATTCAATTTATTTCAAATAATTAAAAATATTTTAATTCTTGTCATTCACATTTTATTTTTCCCTCCTTTGACATCCTTTCTTTAATGATTCTACTCAACTATTTCTTTGATATTAGTGTAACTTTTGTCCCCTGGCAAGTTGTTCCACAGCGAGCTGGCCATGGTGAGTTGGCCGTGGTAAATTGTACATGATGAGTTGATCATGGCAAGTTGGCTGCAATGAGTTGATTATGGTGAGTTGTCATAGACCCGGCAGGGGTTGCTGCAAGTAGCATATTTATAGCTAATGTTGGTAACCTCAACTATCCCTTCTGTTTATTACCAAAAGCATTATTTGGAAAGCTATGATTGACCAAAGTCATGATAAACAGTGCAAGTCATACTTCTGAGCTCCTCTGGTGACAACCATGACTTATAGAAAACTGTGACTTGAACAGTAAGATGAGTATATGGTAAAGGGAATGAAAGACAAGGTAAGGCAGGAAAAAGCACAGTTAGAGGAGAACTTCAAAAACAAAGAGATGAAAACTTTAATGAATGAAAAGCTGTGTATAAATGAACTTGAAAGAAGAGTTTGCATGGGTAGAAAGGTATGGAGAAATATGATTGATGGACTTGCTGTGTATTAATTTAGTAATATTTCCTTGCTTTTTCTCTTATCTTCAATGTATTTGCTTACTACTTTTTACTGTTTTTCTGTACTTTACATAACATTGCTTACTCTGATAAAGTATTGGTGATGGATATGTATATAAGCAATATTTGGATTTCTCACACAGTACAAAATATCTGTTCCCAAACCTTTTTAGCTTTATATTACGTTCTCTCTTCCACACCCAATATTTTTATGATATTTTCAGAAATTGTATGAAATGTACATTAGTCCTAGCTACAAGCTTGTTTATGCTCTACTCAGGGACACTATAACTCTCACCTCTTTAAAACAAAAAACAAATGTTTTAAAAGCTGTAGAATATTGCTGTGCAATATTTTCCCTACTTTCTCTTTTAAACACAGATAGAAATAAAGGAATTTCTAAGTCTCCCTCTCCCTGAGCCCCAAAAACCTGGATTGCTTTTTTTCCCCTGACAAAGTAGGACTATGAAAAATTATGCAATATTCTATTTTAAGCCTACAATGGCAACTTAAGACAGATTAAAAAATTAAAACTAAAACAATGTCACTGGTTCTGGTAAAAGGGGGAAACTAAACTCATTAGAATCTAATGGAAGTTAAATTGCTTGCTCAAAAGCAACTTGTGTTCTTGCACAGATGTGGAACTACTGAGTTCCATATGCCATCAGCAAACTCTTTTCTTTTAATTATTAAAGTCTACCTAAAAGTGTAACACTGACTTTCTATTTCTCTTCCACTTTCAGTGTTATAATTGACTTGTAAGCATGTATTCATAAAATATACAAAGTTGATAGAAACACAGGATTTTTCTAGCTCTTCCTTCTTTTTCCACAAATGGAATATTGTGCATAGATACTGATATATTAGAAGATTGGCTCCCAACCTCTTCTACGCCTTTAATCATCTTAGTTGCTTTTCTTTGCATTTTCCCCAAAATTTCAACATCTTTTTTTTGTAATTCGGTGACATTTATGGATGAAAGTATATGGAATGCTAAAATACTTTTGTATGCTGGCAACACCATAGTTTGTTGAGAACCCAAATGATTTGCTCGACATGTTACATATATTGTCTAATTTTCAGAATTGTATATCTGAAAATTAATGTATCAAAGATCAAGGAGCTGCATTTGACAGAGAAAATTGGGTTGAACAATTGCCGGTTATATATAAATGTCAAAAACTTATAACAGGTTTTTGGATTTGTGTGTTTTGATAGAATGTTTACTAAAGAAAGGAAAATGGATATAGAAATGGTATACAAATGCTGTAGAAAGGCAATGGCCAGTATGTGATCTATTGCAAAGAATGAATGCTTGTCAAGAGAAATGAAAATGACTCCATAGAAGATTATTATTCTGCCCACTTTGTTATATGGGAATTAGAAATAGATATATGTATCAGGAAAAACAGAAAAGTTGAGTGTAACTGAAATAAGGTTCTTATTTCAGTAAGTAGCATAGCAGAAAATGGTAGTGCATGCAATTGGTCAGCATCCAGAATAACAAACCTTTCTTCTGTAAAGGGGAGGAAATGGAATAACCCATAATTGCTCCATACAGATGTTCCCCACCCTCAAAACAGCAGTCTCTGGTGGGTTTGAGGAAAAGTCAATTTTGATCCCGTTGCAGTTTGGAGCATCAAACAGGCACTGGATTTGCACACTTCCATTCTTAAAATCATTTCCGGAAATGGCTTGCTAGCTGCTTTTTAGGCATTGATAACTTTCAGAACAAGATTCATCACACCAGTTAACCCTCCTTCAATCTTTAGTGAGAGAAGTTTAAATTTAAGACATTTAATAACTTTAATTTTTTTATTCTGAAATAAACAGCAAATGGACCAAACTGATTTTATTATCTTTTTTCACGGCTGAAATTCAGCAGATTCTGACAGGTTCTGGAGAACTGGTAGCGGAAATTTTGAGTAGTTCGGAGAACCAGCAAATACCACCTCTGGCTGGCCCCAGAGTAGGGTGGGAATGGAGATTTGCAGTATCCTTCCCTTGCCACGCCCACCAAGCCACGCCTACCGAACCAGTAGTAAAACAAATTGAATTTCACCACTATTTCACCACCGCTTTTTTTTGAAGTAATCTCTATGAACAGAATCCATGGTTCGCTAGAAACTGTTTTTGTACTGTAGAAAATGGGAAATAAATGTCAATTTTTAGCAAAACTATCCTAAAACGTCATGTGGCTGTGGGATACTGCAAACAACCATCAAAACAACCTGATTGCTGAGAGCCTAAGTATGACCATGTATCTGCTCGGGGGTAGTGGGGGTGGGAGAAATAACCATTGGAATTGGATAGGTCCATCATAAGTGACAAACTTTCTTATCTTGGGCTTACAAAAGTGATATGTCATACTCATGAAAGTTCCTGAAAAAAAGACAAAGAGAAAATGAACAGAAATCTGCTTTTGTGACTTTATTTAAAAGGAATAAAGATCAAAATTTTAAAAGTCAAAAAGAAGAAATATAAAGTTGGCTCATTCAATCAAGGTTTAAAAAATATATGGTGTCATTTCTAGTGGCTTGTAAATGTGTTTTTCCTGACCAGGACTGAATGATGTTGTTTTAATTACTTGATTATGGTAAGATATAGGAAGAAGAGATTTTTTTTCTTAAAATATAAATGTTGTCATTTCTGATATCTGTTAAACTCACAAAGCAATTTCTGAAAGATGAAGGGAAAAAAATGATAAGAAATTAACTTTGCTGGACACTATTTGAAAGGATTAAAGATTAAGATTTTTAATATGTTCCTGTTTCTGGTGGCTTTTAGTGGATTTTTTTTTACTAAGTTCAAATGATAAAGCTTTAAAGATTTGTTTATAGATAAGAGTGAAGATATGGGAAGAAGACACTTTTTTGCTGTGGTTTTATAGAAAATGTTATGTTATTGTGTTAAAAGGAAAGGAAAGGATTATAAAGCTGGTGTATTTGTTTAAGATTAAAATATACTGCATTTGCTGTTATGTTTGGTAATTCTTAATGGATTTTCACTGATTAAGATTAAATTGTGAGGCTTTGTAATTTGTTTATAGGTAAGAGATGAGATGTGGGAAGAAGATGTCTTTGGTTGAAGAGTTGGAGAAGGAATTAAGTTATTGAAATTGCTGGTACTTCTTTCTTTTTTATATATCTCTTTTCTTATATTTTTTATTTCTTTCCCCCTTTTTTCTTCTTTTAATTTTTACATTTTTCTTTGCGAATATTATTTTTATTGCTGTATTTTTAAATAAAAATGATTATAAAAATAATATTAAAAAATAAAAAACCTTCTTCTATCATAGCTGAAACGGTCGGATTACTTCTTTTAAAAGGGCGTTCCTTTTTACAACAATAAAACAAATATTTGCAAATACATTGTACCAAAATGAAGGGCCACATGAAGAAATTATTGAGGTAGACACATCACAATCCATATCTGACCTGGCGTACTGATCAGCAGGAATCTAGTAAAGCTTAACAGTATTAATTGTATCTGAAGCTTTGCAAGCAGAGATAATAGAATGGCTGATCTGCAGCACATACAGCATCATGCTGGGATAGGTCAAATTTTTCTCCCCTCCCTTCTTTAGGCATTTAATTCTCCTTCATTTGTAGGACAGGCATCTCATCCAGGTAGGAAGGGACAAGTTGAATAGCAAGAAGAGGCAACATCTGGCATTTGCTCCAAGAAACAGCAGTAGTCTTTCTGTATCTAGAATCTACAGCAGGAGTGTCAAACTCGATTTCATTGAGGGCCACATCAAGGTAGTGTTTGACCTTGGGGGACTGGGGGGGTTGTGGCTGGGGGGCTGTGGCTAGCTTGACATCACTCATGCCGGGTGGCCCGAGCGCTCTTTAAGCGAAAACAGGCCTCCTGTCAGCACCTCTCCATTAAATAATTAGGAAAGAAAGACCACGAGACTCCATGTGTGGAAATCAAGTGTACTTTTACTAATTAAAAATGATTAAAGGCATAGCGAAGCGAAATCTGAATATTTAGGCGCGAAAGCAATTGATATATAGAATAGCCCATTCCCCACCCCTTGGCATCACAGTTACAGTCCAATCATAATTCTCCCAAGTGTCAGGTGCGAGATAACTTCAAAAGGCATCACGAAGATGGAATGTCGGTGCCGTTAGTCCTGGCGGGAAACTCCCACACATGCGTAGTCCGATCAACCGGTGAACTCCAGAACCTTCCTCCAGCACAATGAGTAACCCCTCCCAAATACCATGCCCTCCCTCCCCGTTTCATGGCAGCCGAAGCAACAGCAAAGCAGAGGCTGACACCTCCCAAGCTCCATTTTCACTTGCAGAGACACTGCAGGCCAGTTCTTTGCTGTTTCCAGGGCAACCCTGCGGGCCAGATCTAAGCACCACACAGGCCAGATCCAGTCCCCGGGCCTTGAGTTTGACACCTCTGATCTACAGTAAGGGAAAGTGCACTTTGGCAGGAAAGTGGGCAAGAGAAGGAGGCCATCACATATTTATTTCCTCAGGCAGAAGAACTGGCTTCACTTTGTATGCAGAAAATAACCAGTCCAGATGATGATGATGATGATGATGATTTAAACTAAATTGTTCTGCACCTGCATCTGGGACTCTGCCAGCATTGTAAGCAGCAGACCTCAGTTCCAAGTATATCCCAACTATCCAATCAGAATGCAATATGTCATCATTGTTGAAAACAAATCAAAACTAGAAACCCAAGCTGGGTTGTTTCCCCAACCGTGTTGCTATCCAGAAAAGAAATGTATCACCCAATATTGTTGCATGGAGAAATGACTGAAACTAACACAAGTTCTTTATGAGTGTAAGCAGATCAGCAACACAAAATGTAAGAAGCAGAAGCCATGAACCTCCAGTCTGAGAACCTAAGCATTAATTCCCATATCATATTGGGGAGCGAGACGGATGGAATGATATATTCTCTGTGATTAGCACCATAATTAGAGGGATGCCAAAGCACTTGCATTTTCTTAAAGAGTCATAATTACCCAGCAATTATGGTTGAGCCCAAAAGGTGATCCGGCACTTGAAACAAGCAAGAACGTCTCGTGACAGACAGAAGAATTAGAATGATAGACAAGAAATATTGCTTTTTCCGGGAAAGTCCACAGTGGGTGATTCTTTCACAAGAGCTTAGTTGTGAAAATGACACATTCTTTCTGATGCTCTGAGGTATTCAAGATAGGTACAAGAGCCCTTCACTCACCTTAACACCTGAAAAATATTCCCCAAGCCATGAAATTAATGCTCCCTACATTTGAGCATCTACTCAACCCCTACTGAGTTTGAGTAGGACATTTAAGGCATTTTTAAATGGTTCTTCTTCTGAGTGGCATCTCTTTTTGGCAGAAGGTATAGAAGTTCACACATTTGCTTCACATTCTCACTATTGCCCAGAGAGGGGAAAAAACATACCACCCCTCCCACAAACCCAAGGTTCAAAATCCCATTAAGCAGACACCGACTCACTGTTTTGAAGTCATTGGCATTGCACGATTCAGTGCCAAATCTGCATTTAATCAGCATTTGGTCCATCTGGTGTCCAGCGCGATCGTGGAATTCCCTGAAGTCAAAGGGCAAGTTTCTTTCCCCGTTGCTTTGCTGTAGCTTCTGGCTCAGGACCTTCACAACTTCTGCATCTGCTTTTTCAGGTGCGACAATCTTGTCAGAACTGTTCAAGAAACCCAGGAACTCTCCAGCCCAATAGAGGTCTTGGCCAGAGATTTCCGAGAAGCGCAGGATGTTGACATTGCAGATAGTTACTGCTGGGAAAATAATGCTATGGACCGCCTCTTCTTCCAATTTGGTGGCATGCGGATACTGGAAGTAGAATTCCACTCGATCAGTGTAGACGTAGAAGAGAAAGCCGAGCGCAGCCAGGAAGGCCATTGCCCACAGAAATCTGCGGGCTGTATAGTGACCATGGTGGAAAACATGACTGATGCCATGCAGTGTTGAGCTACTAGCAAACTCTTCCAGGTTGTGGGCGGATGGCATAATAGAAAGTGGCTGCACCACTTGAGCATCATCTTTAATGTGTCGATCTTCCTCGGGCATCTCTTCTGGCGATCCAGGCCCAGGCATAATTTGATGCCTTCTTAAGAACAGGAATAGATACAAAAACAAAAAACAAAAAAACAACAACAACCCTCTGCTAAGGTTCACAGTTTGTTGTTGTTAGACTCCTGCATGGGATGCTGAACTTTGCAGAGGGCCTTTATCTCTCTCAAGCCATGGAGCTGACTCACAGTAGGATGCTAACAGCCGCAGGGGTGGGGAGTGGCCTGGCCCCATGCCTTGCTGTGGCTCCTCCTGGGAATCTGAAACCGGTAAAACATGCTCATCCTGGGCAATTAGCACCGCCAGATCCCGGAAGAGCTGCTGCCAAGAAGGGGAGCAAATGCTCTCCTTAAAAACCACAGGCTAAGTCCATCTCAGTCCACAGAGCTTGGGCTGCTGATTAGCGAGATATATCAATTCCCGCCAGTAAATAAAAGCAAACATATCCAGATCTGAGGAATTGTCCAGAGGAGCAGGACTTGCTTTGCCTGACTCTTTCAATGCAAGAAGGTTCAATAAACATCTGAACTGGGAAAGGAAGAAACATGGTCTTGTTCAAGTCTTCATGAAGGGGGAATTTTCCCCTCCTGACTTCAAAGTGGAAACTTCAACCCCGCAATATGGTATATATAAGCAATAGGAGCCCCTGGTGTCCCCTAAGCTCTCTCTGTAGCACCTGATGTAAATAAAGAAGGAGTAAAAGATTATTCTAAAAGCATTTAGTAGGAAGCTGCATGCCAGGAAGGAAAGCGCTGGACTATAGCATCCTAATTGTTTGCAGAAATGATTTTAGGAATCATCAACAGCATCCTGGGAGTATAGAGATGCTTCATTTCTAACTATGCCCATCATGGCAGCCAGTTTATGTACAAATTTGGCATGCCCACATTTTTTGAGTCCACACTATACATGCTTTCCAAATTCCAAATAGGCTCTTAGCCAAGAGATATTTTTATCCTACTTTTTAAGGATAGATTCTTTTTTTTTTTTTTTGGATTATAAATTTAGCCCGGATTATTTTGACATATAGACCATGATCCAAGGAAACAGCATAGTATTGTGCAAGCTACAGCTCCACAGTTTGGGCAGTGAGTCCCATTTAAGTACATCCATACCTAGATCAATCCAGGATCTGTCCCTAGCTTAGAAGCCTGCTGTCTGAAAACTAAAAAGCTGCCACACTTTGCTAGAAAGAAGTTCCTGGAGGATCAGCTCGAGCATGAGTCCAAAAGCTTGGAGACTATACTAGAAAGTCACCACTGCAACCAGAGTGGAACAGATCACCCAGACGCCTGTAAAAGTTGCAGAGAAAAAGGGACTTCTGGATCCCACCACTGATGTGCTTGCTTCAACCTGACTGAACACTCACACTGCCATAACAATCATGGGAATACACACACACACACACACACAAACACACACACACACACACATACACACACACACACACACAAAGAAGAGGGAGTCAAACTATTCTCCAAGGCACCTGAGTGTAGAACAAGAAGCAATGGGTGGAAACTAATCAAGGAGAGAAGCAACTTAGAACTGAGGAGAAATTTCCTGACAGTTAGAACAATTAATCAGTGGAACAGCTTGCCTCCAGAAGTTGTGAATGCCCCAACACTGCAAGTCTTTAAGAAGATGTTGGATAGCCATCTGTCTAAAATGGTACAGGGTTTCCTGCCTAGGCAGAGGGTTGGACTAGAAGACCTCCAAGGTCCCTTCCAACTCTGCTATTGTAGTCTGTGTGTGTCTGTTTGTGTGTGTATCCCAAAAGGGCTGAATTGTAGCCCCCTACCTGGATTACATTTTTTATTCTTAATATTAAAAAGAGGCAGGATAGAATAGATCCCCTAAAGGAGAAATGGAGAAAAATCTTAACAAAGGCAGAAAGCAGCCCCAGTTTTCCCACCACAGGAAAACTGCCTCAAGCAGAAGCTTGAAGAGGCTGGTCTTCAGGAATGGAGATTTTGTATCCATTCAGAAAGGCTGGGCCAACCTATTCATAAGCAAAGAGATTCCAAACAAGCAACACAATAGGCAAAAAGCCAAAATTGACAAGCTCAGACCTAGGATTTGCATTTCCCCTTTTGCCTATAGAACCAGCCATGACCCCTACGTGATCCCATAGGAATCTGGCAACAGCCATTAAAATATTAAAGGACATAGTCTTACACAGGAACAGGCATCTCACTCACCAAGTCCCAAAGAATGTATAAAAACCCCACCTACTTTCAATCCTATTTTGTCAGCCACCCCAGAAACATGCTGCTGTCACTAGTTTCTGGCTACAAAATAAACAGAGACATCCTTTCCTGCAGCCTGCCTACATTTTATTTCCAGCGTCTTTCTCCTGGCTTGAAACCAGATCAGAATTTTCTTTGAACAATCTCGAAGAAAATTTTATTAAATGATGTATTGTTGATATATAATACCAAAGACATTATCTAGAATATATAAAGGCAGTTCAAGTGTATGCACATATTATTATACTTGGTGGACATAAACAAATTTGGATTCAAACATACGTTTTGATACAGAGGGTTTTGAAGATCAATATTCAATTGAAGCTGGAACATTTCCTGTTAGAATTAATAGTTTTTAAAAAGCCAGGGAAGATTATTTCAAGGTATGATTATTGCAGTAAGATTATTATATGCACAGTGATGGAAATATTTGACACTGTCCACTATAGAGGGATGATTGGGGAAGTTGACAGATTTTGCGAAAATGGATAAATTGACTTATTTGATTAGAAAAAGTTATTATCTACATTTATTGATGTCAAGAAACCTCTTACGGACTTGGGGTAAAAATGAAAGAAAAATGAACTAGCAATTTATGGTTTTGAAGATTGCACAGAATAGATTATAGAAAGAAGACTATTATGATGTAACTTTGGAGAGAGAGATTAAAGTATAATTGCATGTATAGCTGAAGAATATAGGTAGCCACTTCTTCATATCTTTTTTTCTTGCTTTTCTATTTTTCTTCAGTGTTTTTCTTTTCTTGCATTTTTTACTTTGTGTGTTTTTATTTTTTATTCCTTGCTTTATATTTGTTTTTATCTTCATATTAAAGTTTTAATGAAAATGGTATACAAAAAAAAAGATTAATGGGTCCCCAAAACATGGCCCAAATGGAATCATATTCAGAATGTAAAGGTTATAAAGAAAAGTAGAATTAATGAATGTTTGATTTAGTTCACAGTGGACCAGGCATATGCCATAATTGAATGAGCAAACACACTTTCATTTGACGGGTGAAAGGTAATTGATTTGAACTAGGAGCTAGCAGGGGGTAAAGCAATGTCTCTCTGAAAGAGGAAAAGGAAAAGCTGAAAGCTTTTGAGGGAAAGCTATTATACAGAGCCAGTAATATACAGAGCTTGCAAATGAGGGGGAAGGTCAGTTTGTCTAAATGCAGCTCCATGGAAGAGAGATGCAACTGAGCAAAGTTTTCTGTTACTGTCCCCACAGTGGACCTTTAGCTCTGCTTTCTTGGCACTTTGACAGTTGCTAAGAATGTCCTCTTTAACCCATCACTGGGGAACATCAGAAAGAATTTGTTGGACCAGGCCAAAGGCTTGCTGGTTTATTGTTTTATTTGTAAGTCTTAAATGGTCACTCACCTCAATGCGTGAATCTGAATGGCTAACAGCAATTAAAACCACAAGCAATGCAATATAAAATATAACAGCTAATGCAATTACATGCTGCTAAAATCTGACTTGGACCCCTCAAGTCTATGGACCATCATCTATATCAACCTTACCAAACTTCCTGGCCCCAAATCTGGGGAGTAGCCATGTTGTTAAAGCTTTAATTGAAGGCCAATAGGTAGAGGTCATCTGGATCTTGGTGGGATGTTTTCTATTAACAAAGGAAGAATTTCTCCTGGGCATCCTTAGCTGGCCTTGCTCTACAGTAAGATCCAGAGAATGACTTACTCTGTCAGATTTAGACAGAAACATTCAGAGACAAAATATGAAAGTAAAACAAGTTCATGTGGGAAACTCTTGAGCAAGACAAGAGCACGACCTGTCTCAATCGGGTTCTCGGGCAACTAATATGTAATCCTAATTTCTAATATCCTAATATCTAATTTGAAAAGGGACACGGTGGCTCAGTCGCTAAGATGCTGAGCTTCTTGATCAGAAAGGTCGGTAGTTCGGGGGTTCAAATCCCTAACGCCGCATAACGGAGTGAGCTCCCATTACTTGTTCCAGCTTCTGCCAACCTAGCAGTTTGAAAGCATGTAAAAATGCAAGTAGAAAAATAGGGACCACCTTTGGTGGGAAGGTAATAGCATTCTGTGCATCTTTGGCATTTAGTCATGCTGGCCACATGACCAGAGACATCTTCGGACAGTGCTGTCTCTTCGGCTTTGAAATGGAGGTGAGCATTGCCACCCCTAGAGTCAGGAACGACTAGCACATACGTGCAAGGGGAACCTTTACCTTTAATATCTAATTTGCCCTCATTCATGAATACCTACTACCCAGGGGTGGGTTTCTACTGCCATTGGTACTGGTTCGCTTCTGCATGTGCAGTTCACTGTAAATTGTTCTGCACATGTGCGAAGACCAGGAAAAATGAATAAAAAACATGCCAACAATGCAGTGGAGACCAGGGAACCGGTTTGGGGGCATGGCCAGCCTGGGTCACTGCCGGTTCTGCGACCCTGGCCAAATTACCACTACCGGTTCACCTGAACCGGTGTGAACCGGTAGAAACCCACCTCTGCTACTGCCTTCATGGAACCTTCTGGGGGCCACAGCAACAATCACCCAAGTTTCACCTGCCTATGCTTATATTGCAGCTTCAGTGTGTGCAGCTGTGACTCTTATCTCCTACAGCAATGATGCAATGTACTCTGGAATTCAGAGCTGAAATCAGTACTTCCCGATGTAATAGCACCAAATGACTAGAAAGCAATAGATGATGGAGTAAGAGCAATCCTGATGGCTCCTTCTGCATTTGTTTATCTTCTACTTTAAAAAAGCCATCTGATAGCAAAGTATTTGTCTGCTAGATAGGTACACGGTAACAGATGCTTGCTCATTCATTCATTCATTCATTATTCACTGAATATATATGAGCATTCCCTACTTATTTCCAAGTTAGCAGTATCTAACTAATGTGTGCCAGTTGGCCAAACTGACAGCTCCTGTTGCACTTTCTAGTCAAACCATAGCTTATAGAGTGCAAGGTGGGTCTTGTGGCACACACTATTCTTGTGGCCACTTCCCATCCTGGGCATTTGATATTAAGTAGACGTTTCACGCTGCCGAAGAACAGTGCCATAGCCTTGCGTCCATCCTTTGATTCCCTGATAAAGAAGATCCTTCCTCCCTTGAGTTAATGTCAAGCCACATGAAGAGGAATGGGCTTGACCCATCAGACATAGGCTCTAGATAGCAATACTCCATTTCAACAAGATCAACCTCCCTCATCATCCCCCACCCCTTCAGCAAGGTTTTAAATCCATTAGCTTTGCATAATTAGATTTTTCTCAATTACCAGATTATGATAATTACTAGCTCATTTGAAACAGCTAGCACATAATCCAGTATCACTACACTTGGAGGACAGCCAAGTGCCATGTCACTACAATGGCTAGCATGCCAGTGTTGGAAGATGAACTGCTGAGCTCCACCAGAAGTTCTTGCACTATCAGATCTGGCACTTTGCTTTGATAGTTACATAGCAAAGCCCTCCTGATCCCCCAGATAAATACAACACAGTCTTTCAGACAGCTGAAACACCATGGCAGTAGCTTCAACAGTAGCAATTCTTTGGAACCCTCCCTACTCTCTTAATATGACCATGTAGGTGTCCTTCATAACTTTATCTGCAGACTCAAGGACAATCCGCTCATTGCTGCAGTGTTCTCCTCTTTTAATCAACGGATAATTAGTGGAGAACTGCTCTGCAATGACAAGAACCTTTTGGAAGGTCTCCTCCACTTACAACCTGTAAATAGATGCTATGCCCAAATTTAGTGTGGCCTTTTATTTAATGTGTTGATTGGAATGCATGCGACTGGGAAAATGAGACAAAATGTATATTGTTGGGCTTGGGCTGGATCCAAGAATAAGGAGTGAAGGCAAGTCGCTATTGATTTGCAGTAGGCCAGTTCTAATAAGCAGAGATAAGTGTCCTACCATTATCTGTTGCAGTTACTTTGCTTTAAAACTCATGTGCCTAAAAGTGAAGTCAAGTCACCTATGGTGTTATATTCTATCAATGTGGCACCTGCCTAAAACATGGAATGCATGATGAATGGTCCAAATCAATTTCCTTATGCTATTTTTTTCTCAGAATGATTTTATCTCTGCTAGGTGTGCTTGTGTAGAGGCGTCTAAAGATGAAAAGGATCATTAGAATGCCAGGGTGAGGATAATATTAGCACCCAAAATAATCAAGTGGCAGCTACTGTATAAACATGTAAACAAAGCCACACTTCTTATTTGCATGCTTAGTGTTCAGAATGCACAAAAAAAGGGCTGTGGTCTCAAACTCATGGCCACAATACTTTGTTGTTACTGCTTCTTCTTTTTCTCCTTTCGTTAAAATTAATAATTTATTCAAAAAATATAAAGAACAGAATAAATAAATAACATATAAGGAAAAACAGAAAATGAAAAGTCGTTGTCGATGAAGAATAAAGTATCAGTAAATAAAGGATTTACATTTCAAATTTTTTAAAAAATGTGTTCAGTGAATAGGACCCTCCACGCACTGCTGAATACAATGTAAAACAATTTGTGGCAATATTAGTTTTACATGCATCATAGACAATATAAGCAGGGACAGTCATGTGAGGAGTGGATGGTTAGCATTGTGAAACTGACTAAGGGATTATGAAATTGATTTGACTGGGTTCTTTAAATAAAATTGGTTTGTGGACTTGACTTGAGAATGGGCAACACATCAAGAAACATGGAATGAAAGAGAAATGAGAGTCACTTTGGTATAGGGTAAAGATGCTGGCTTGGAAACCAGGAGATGGTGAATTCTAGCCCTCCCTTAGCAGGAGTGGGTTGCTGCTGGCATTACTGCCGGTTCGGTGCACGCAAACATTTTGCGTGTGTATGCTCAGTTCACTTGAACAAACATGATATGTGTGCTCTGCGCACATGTGCATTTGCCCATAAATAGGTCTGCACATGCACAAAACATTAAAAAATGAAATTTGTGCAATGAAAATTATTCTGTGCATACGCAGAACCCCCCTCCCCCCCCAAAAATGGCACTGCTGTATGAGAACCAGTTCAGGGGCATGGCAGGCTTGGGTCACTGCCAGTTCCAGCGACCCAGGCCACCAAACCATTACTGGTTCAGTGGAATCGGTCCGAACTGATAGGAACCCACAATTGTTCCTTAGGCATAAAAACTGGCTAAGTGATTTGGGAACAGTCATTCTCTCTCAGCTTAACGCACCACACAGGTCTGAGGTTGTGGGGGAAATAGGAGGCAGGAACTTCAGATATTTTTGCTGCTTTGAGTTATATATAAAAAAGCTGGGATGATGATAATGATGACAACAACAACAACAACAATAGTCATAAAAATGCCTGATTTCTTTGAATCCATTCATATTGCAGACGTAATGTTGGACCAGAAAAAATCTCCCTATGCCACTGCAGCAATTTGGGATTGCCACTGCAGGATGATTAATTACCAAATAAATATAGCCTCTTCTAGCAGCTATTGCTGTCTTGCAGCCCCAGATAACTAACAGCACTTAGCCAACCTTGGCTGTTCTTAAACAAACAGATAAACAAATAAAAAGTAGCTGGATCATATCCACTTGGATGGAAGACTAAGGTATCCGAAAATAGTACTGTAGGAGGAGACTGAGAAATGGGGTGGGGGGTGGGAAGCATTCTGGAGAAAAATGATAAGAAGCTGCATCCACGTTATCAACATCAGATAAAATCTTCATTAAGGTCAAAGACCAGCTTGTGAAGGGTTGGGTAAGTCAATAAAAAAGCATAAAATATATCGGAGCCTAAAAAATAATAATGATAAAAAATGGAGAACTTTAAAAGAGAAGCATATATAAAAACAAAACTCTAAAAGGAATCTAAAAGACAAGATAGGAGCATTTGATGGGTGTACGGAAACATAAAGGTACAACATGACAGACGGAATCTATCACAGTACCAAGCCATTTAGAATGACAAAGTAGATGCTGATTAATGCTACTTTATGTGATATTATTACCATTTTTAAGCCACATGAATTTATCTATGAAATCACCTGGAGCTGAGCTCACATTTAAGGGTTTTATTTACTTCTCCCATAATTATGAGAAATACTCTGCTTTTCGGGCAGAGTAAATTGGCAAGCAATTGCTTCTAGAAAGCGTGTGCTGGCATTCACATGCACCTAGAATGTGCTTCTCAACCTTAGCGATTTTAAAATGTATGGATTGAACTCCCAGAATTCCCCCCAGCCAGCAGAATTGCTTGAATTCTGGGGATTGAAGTCCACCCATTTTAAAATTGCCAAGGTTGTGAAACACTGATCTAGAACATAATGGTTAAATGCAGTGGTGAAATTCATTTTTTTTACTACCGATTCTGAGGGCGTGGCTTGGTGGGCATGGCAGGGGAAGGATACTGAAAAATCCCCATTCCCACCCCACTCTGGAACCAGCCAGAGGGGGTATTTGCCGGTTCTCCAAACTATTCGAAATTTCCGCTACCGGTTCTCCAGAACCTGTCAAAACCTGCTGAATTTCACCCCTGGTTAAATACCTTCACAGAAACTTTGTGGATATGATTTCTCAGGGCTAGCTGGAGAGAAGGGTTACAAAAGCAGCAGAAAAGGAATAGGTAGGAGAATTGATATGTGGTTCTCATCTAACTATTAAAAAAACAAATTCTAGAATTCAACATTACATGTCCTTGTTAAATTAGCTGAATGTGATATGAGCCTTTTGCTTAAAGTGCAGTCAATAAGGAATAATTAAGTTCATTGTGTACCATTTTCCAATGATGCGGGAAGGAACATGTACAATATAGAAGTTTTCAGATATGCAAGGAAAGCTACTTACCCAGAAGTAGTCAGTCAGTCTTGGTCCCTGATTAGGGCGGTTGAACTTGCAACTTTATAAGGGGAATATAAGAGAGCCAGTCAGAACAGTAGTTAAATGTATGGGGCTAGAAAGCAGGAGACCATAAGATCTAGTACTCCCTTAGGCATGAAGCTAGTTGGGTGACCTTGGATCAATCATTCTCTCTCAGTCCTAGGAAGGAGGCAAGAGCATACCATTGGCAAAAATCATGCCAAGGAAACCGCAGGAATCTATGTCTATGGAGATTCTCAATCATTCAGATCATGATTGTCCAAAAAGTGAGAGAAAAGGAGGATGGGGATGGGGATAGGGAAGAGAGAGGTGGGCAGACTTTATGATGTAAAGTCAGGTGACAGATTCCCCCTCATTAGATGTCTCCAAGCAGAATCTAGGTAGATATTGATCATAAGTATTTCAGTTTGGATTTTGCACTAAGCAAGAGACAAACTGGATGCCCCAACTCCCCTTTTCCAATTCCCTGGTTTTCAGGATTTTTTTTTTCTCCTTCTGTCATAATCCTAAAATGTGTGGTCATCCCCTGAAGCTGACTGATTCAGCTGATTCATGGTTGATTTTTTTTAAAAAAAGTCTAATTATAACCACAACCTTAATATAGCTTTAGAAAAGAATTTCACAGTGTCATTTAAATTCAATACCTCTCAAATAAAAGAACGGAATGACCCGGGTCCAAAATGACCCAAGGACAGCAGGCTGGCTTCGGAATTACATAATTCAAAACTGGAAGCTGCAGCAAAATATCACAGTGTGAAATGCTGCGTCACCACTCAGGATTCCAGCCACTTCTTCCAATTCCCAGATTACTGTTCTCCCCAATAATCAGTCTCCTTTTTATGGCCACTGAATAGTCAGACCTTCCTTAAGATATTTCTGACAGTCCCCCCCCATTAGAAGTTCTTTCTTCCCAAAATAATGCCCTTTTCCTGTTTCTGCTGGCAAAGCTTTCGAACTAAAGAGGCAAGTCACAGAAGAGACAGGAGGAAAGGAATGATGGAGGAGGGAGATCAGTTTGACAGCGCCAGAAGGAAATGTTGGATTTAAACAAATATTTATGCCCAGTTGGGGGTTGGACTGGCTATCTTTTGCTGATGATCTTGCTTGGAAAATAGTACTAGAATTCTTGGGACTCAGAATCTGATTTCCCACTTTAATCTTTTGCAACTGTTTGTTGGTCCCAAATTTGTTGTAGGGGGAGGGGAAACAAGCTTTCTTTAGCTGTCTTATATAGCCAACAGAAAATAGTTAATTTCATTTTAAAGAGCAAGCTAAGACTACAAATAGAAAAAGCCTTTTACTGGCTTGGAGATAACCAGGGATTGACTAATTAAAGGGCCAGGAGTAGAGACATGTCTCACTAGTACTTAGCAAATCCCAATTTGACACACTGATACATCCATTGCATTTTAAGCTTTAAAAAATCAGTTCAGAAAAAAAATAGAATAAAAGACCACACAGAAAACAATGAAATGTTTAGTTTACTTTATTGTCATTGCACATGGTACAGCGAAATTAAATGCCGTCTTTAGTGTATGTACATTGTAACTATAAAAATAAAAACACAAACATACATCCTTTACTTTCTATATAATTGAAATTGAAAATCCGATATTGCTATATAATTCAATATGGTTACTGCCCTGGGATAAAAACTGTTTTTCAGCTTTTTTTGTCCTTGTTTTTATTATCCTGTACCATCTGCCAGATGGTAATTGTTTAAAAAAAAGGGTGCTCAGGATGAGATGGATCTTTAAGAACGTTTTGAACTTTCTTAAGGCAGCGGGAGGTATAAAGCTCTTCCAAAGAGGGGAGAGGGTAACCAATGATCCACTGGGCAACGATGTTAACCTCCTGGAGCGCTGTCCTACCTGCCACTGTGCAATTGGAAAACCATACTTAGGTGCAGTAAAAATACTCTCTATGGTGCAGCGGTAGAAGGTCACCAGCAGTTTTTCATTCAATTGTTGTTGTTTCCTGAGAAGTCTCAGGTAGTATATTCTCTGCTGGGCCTTTTTGACCAGTGCTGCAATGTGAGCGCCCCAGGTCAGGTCCTCTGGAATGCTTTGATAACAATATCTTGTGGGATGTTTAAAAAAATGGACTGAACAAATAGTTACCATTCTGCTAAAGCGGTTTAATGTTTATAGTGAATTCCCTTCGTTCATCCACTATTATGTAATGCTCTTAGAATACATCCTCTCCCTCAACACAGGTATTCTGAAAAAAAAAAGGCACATAATTGAATGGCACAGGATGTATAATTTTTTAGTGCCCAAGGAGCATAGAGCCTTATTACTGTGGATATGTCCTGGAAATATCAGCACAAATTACCTCAGCCATTGAAAATAGGCACAAAATGTGCATTGTAAATTATTAGGAAGGAAACAAAACTACTTTCAAATAGGAATAACTTTATAGAAATAAATGGACATGCATACTCAATAAGTTGTCAACTTGGGTCATCCTGTTTATAAAATCTGTGGGAGAAAACATGGACAATGAAATGATTTGCTCTCCATAGAAGACAAAGGTAAAATGTTAACATGGCAACTTAGAAAATAGGCTGAAAAGAAGGACTATGATTGAAGAATGCATAATTATATGCTGAACAGAGAATAGTTGCTCACCCTTTCACTTAATTCAGGCACAGGAGGGTACCTGATGGAATTAGTAGGCATAGTCTGAAAGAAGTAAAAGAAAACATTTTTATATTGAAAATGTTTCTATATTTTATTTGTCAAATTTTCTCTTTAAACACTTACCCAGATAGTAACAGATTTATTCCTTCTCCTCCTCCTCTTGTATCCTAGACTACAGTAAAATTTTGGGGTAGGGGGCATTTTTGTGGCCAGTGTGGATACTACCATATGACATATACTATATAAGCAGTGCTTATTTAGGGAAATGAAAGGGATGTAACTTTTTTTCCATCAATGTACCCATTTTAGAGCATACGGCGTTGATTTTTCTGCTTTCCATTTCAGAATGCAGGAAATTATTGCATCCATTTTCAGCAATCCCTGTGCCAGAGAAGGCACGTAGCCTTGAGAATCATATGTGGGGTCTGTGCCACTGGTTGCCCATCCCTCAGAGAGCGGAAGACTTATTTCCTTTTGTCACCCTCTTGAGTGCCCTCCATGATAGGGCTAAAGTTTGAAAGAGATCCAGTAGAGTTCCCCCCTCCCTCTCCCTTTCTCTCTCTCTCCTCTCTCTCTCTCTTTCCATACAGCATTACATCCATAAATACTGTAGTATTTAAAAAAGTGCAAATAAGAGCAACATACAGTATATGATCTGTGACACTTTTTAAAGCTTAGAAACATGGGAGAGTATGGGAGAATATGAGAGAAGTGAATGTATGCTGTGGGGAAAAAGAGATGCAGCTAATCTTCTTTCCTTATAATGCTAAAGTTTGGGGTATTCCATAAAGGAAATTCAGAACAGTTAAATGGAAGTATTACTTGACATATTGCTTAATTGAGCTTTGAATTTGCTGTTCTAATAAGCAGTGATGTCTCTAAGGAAGAAAACCTGAAAGGGGTTGTGAAACCAATTCATGGAAAATAAGGTTACCAGTGGCCACTAATCATTGTGGCTATATATCACCTCCAGTCTAAGAAGTTGTAGGTTCTGAATACCAGTTGCTGAAACAGAAATGTGCTATTATACTCCATCTTCTGCCTTAGGGACTTCCCAAGACATCTGATCAACCACGAGGATGGACAGATTTGCCTGGGTTAAGTTGGCCTTTGGTCTGACCCAATGCAGGTTTTCTAACAAAAGATCTACAAAAGTCTTCCTTCATTCCACAAAGCTCTTCCTTCCTTCTACTCTGTAATACGAGCACTGCTATGTCCTCATGCAGAGGCCCTTTGCTCTTGGCAGACACCGGTCCTCACTTAAGCCTAATTATTGTTTTTCTGCAACTTTCTCTTGCAGCTTCCTACCATTAAAAAGCACTTCCATCTAAGATTTTTCTCTCTTTGTTTAATTTCACATCCAGTCACTACTTTACGAGAAATCTCTTTACCCTCACTGACCGTTCTTTACCTCTTTTTGTCTTCTTTCCCTTTCTCGTCTAATGTGTCCAACCTCAAATTAGGTTTTAAGCCTCTGGGCAGGATTTATCTTGTATTGTGTATCTCCTTGTGATTTTAGTTGCATTAAAGTGGATGGTTCGGAAGCAAACTTGACATTAAGAATTATTTGGGAAAAGGTTGAAGACGAGACCACTGGCGCCTTAATGCCTTTATAGAAATTAATAATGTGGCCATGTTAGGAATATTATGGCGTTTCTAGTTGTCTTCTCAAAAGGAAATGTTACAGAACTAGACTGAGAGAAAATATGCAGAGAAAGGCAACCAAAGTGGCCAGATAGTTAGACTATATTTCCTGTGAAAAAATGTTAAATAATTATATTTGTTTATTCTATTTACATATTACAAAAACTACCGTAGACTCCCAGAAATTTACAGACATAATCAGAGCTAAAGCATTCATAATATGAATAGCAGCATAGATTAAAAGTCCATGGAGTAATAATTAAACCAATATAAAATTAATATAATTTTAATATAATAATACAGGCATATTGATGGAGCAATTATTGGCCAAAATAAAAGATAACAATATACAGAATAAGTCATGGCACTTTCTCTATGGAACATCCTCTGCCCTCATGAGGTAAGATTGGCTCCTTCCTTCCCATCTTCCCAGAAATCCCTCAAAACCTGGTTGTGTCAACAGGCTTGCAGGTCTCAAGGGAACAGTAATCGCCTGAGGTTAAGGTACCAGGTTAGGAAGCAGGAGACCATGAGTTCTCGTCCCGCTTAAGCTATGAAAGCTAGCTAGGTGATTTTAGGCCAGTCACTCTCTCCCAGCTCAATCTTCCTCACAGGGTTGTTGTTATGAGCAAAATAGGAGGAAGAAGGTATATTGGATATGTTCACTGCCTTGAATTATTTGTAAAAATAATAAAGGCAGGATATACCAGTAGATAAATAATAATGAAAATCAACATCACTTATCCTTTTAATAATACTATCAATGTTTTAAATGACTATTTTCAATATTGTTTATGGTTTTATTATACACTGCCCAGAGGCAGATTCTGTGAAATTTTCAGCCATATAAATATGATTTACAAATAATAAATAAATTCTACAGTAAGATTGTTCTATAAAGGCAGGAATATGACAGAAAGGCATATTTCTGGTTTTACAAAAGTGGGTTCCAACAAGATGAACATATTGGATAACCCATTCCTTTTGGACATGCAGGTATCAATATGTAAATCAGAAGAGGGCTTCATAGATGAAAAGAATATTTTATTGTACCCAGAAACTTATTGACAAACATTGCAGCTCATGGCACAAGTGCAAAGTGCTCTTGATGGGTAACATAGTAATTGGATCGTTACAATTTTATACCAATTGAAATTTAGAGACATCTTCAAAGGCAATAATCCCATATAGAAGAATAGTCTAGTTGAATAATAATAATGCTGGTGTAATTCATTTCTATGAAATCCTCCTGCTCCAGGTAGGGTGGTAACTGATGTACCATGGCTTCCACCTATTTGCCAAACAGTAACCATGAGTCCAGGAGGACCTTGAGGTCACACATATTCTCCAACAGGAGTACTATCACCTGACTGAGAAATAACACTGGGACTTATTGTGAATCCGGAAAACCAATAATATAAATGGACCTTGACTTACAACCTTTCATACAGGTATAACTCAACTTACAACCATTCATTTACTGACTGACGTTACAAGGGCATTGGAAAAGTGATTTAGTTACTGTTTTTCACACTGACATCCATTGCAGCATCCTCGTGGTCACATGATAAAAATTTGGGTGCTTGGCAACTGACATGTAATCATGTCGGTTGCGGTGTCCCAGGTCATGTGGTCACCTTTTGCGAACTTCTGACCAGCAACGTCAATGGGAAGCCAGATTGACTTAACTATGTTACTAACTTAACAACTGCAGTGATTCACTTAACAACAGTGCCAAGAAAAGTTGTAAAATGGGGCAAAAGTCACTTAACAACTGTCCCGCTTAGCAACATAAATGTTTGGCTCAATTGCAGATGTAAGTCCAGGACTACCTGTACTTTCTGTTGCTTAAGTTCAGTCTCGGATGGTTTCCAGATTCCATACAGCCTCCAGACATCAAGAAGCCTTCCATGACATCACCAGCATGGTCCCAGTACTGTAATGGAATGTGGGAAACATTCTGGGGAATGGGGGGGAAGAGATGCTGCCTGGGAAACAATCAGATGAGACAGGATCAGTGGTGGGATTCAGCCAGTTCCCCCTTTTTTCGGGAGAACCGGTTGTTAACTTTCTAAGCAGTTTGGAGAACAGGTTGTTGGAAGAAATCTCATTTTGTTTTTTTCCACTTTACAGGGCTAATCCTGTAAGGGCGGCAGGAAGGAAACATTCTGGTGTTGCTTCTAGCCTAATCTTTATTGCCCTGCTTACAGAAACTGCCTCTCCGGTTAACCCTTAGTACATTGTAACAGCTAAGGTGAAGCGCCCACCGATGTGAGTGATGTTGAGTTGGCCATGCCCACCCAGTCACATGACCACTGAGCCACACCTACCCAGCTGGTCATTAGGGCAGAGAACCAGTTGTTAAATTATTTGAATCCCACCATTGGGCAGGATGGAGCTCCCAAAGGCCTAATAATCAGAGAAAGAAACCTAGGAAGGGCCCACTCCAATGGACCAAGCAATTAAAGAGGTACTTTCAGATTTGCACGGTTCTATTAAGGTCAATATAGTAGAATTAGATTATCTACTTGTGTTTCTTGTTTAGTTTATCCAGTACCTGACAGGTACTGATAATGTCACACTACAGTCTGATAGATGACCTCTCCTTGTGGCTTCATGGAGCAGTTAATTGATGAGTGGGTGGGTGTGCTCTGGCCCCAACAAGATTTTGACTGCTATAGCCAATGCTGTTTCTATTCTATTCTAGAGAGCAGGCCTGAGCTCTAACTGATAAGCCACTTTTTCCAATTTACTCTATAACTACATTCCAATAGAGAAATTCAAATATTTTTTACTACTGGTTCTGTGGGCGGGACTTAGGGGGGATGCCAGGAGAAGGATACTGCAAAATCCCCATTCTCTCCCCACTCTGAGGCCAGCCAGAGATGGTATTTGCCGGTTCTCTGAATTACTCAAAATTTCCGCTACCGGTTCTCCAGAACCTGTCAGAACCTGCTGGATTTCACCCCTGCTACATTCCTACCAACAGAAGAGAAATTTGGGATTTGGATGATGGTTGTCAAATACGGCCATGCTTCTTAAATTAAAGCTGAAAACATCGCTCTCCTGCACGAAAACTCTTAAGTCTCCTGGATGCAGCCAGTTTATGTTCCCAGGTTCCCACCTGATCTTTGAAGAAGTTGTGGGGGCAGAACCAAATTCCATGTGGTAAAAGTGAAACAAGAGAGAAACCCAACCACCTCAAAACACAGAACAAATCCAAGCTTACATGGCCATATCTTGTCCAGTATCCCAGACTCTTCACAAAGAGGCAAGGTTCTTTGAATCATGTGAGTGGTTTTGTCACATTATGGTGTTTTAATTTTGAAACAAATCAAATAAAGAGGGGATTATACCAAGTTTCCTTTTTAAAAGTACCCAAATGGAAAGGAGAAAATCAATACAGACAGGTGTTATTTTCCTCTCCTATAATAGTACAAATCCAAGTCTATCCTGCAGAATTGATTGGCAATGTGTTCAGAAGAACCTGGGAGAAAAATGGCATCTTCATACAATGCACCATTCATTAATGGGACTCACCGCCACAGGATGTTGCAAAGGCCAAAAGCTGGTTGATTGGGTGGTTTTATTACTCAGCCCTGCTGAATAACCATGCTAACCAAGGTCAGTTTTAGTGTTTAGAAAATGCAGTTGCTCTGCAACAGAAGTGGAGCCCTGAAAGGTGCCTGGCCTCTGGGCAAGACTTGAATAAATGTCCAATATATTCACATGCTAAAAACTGATAGCCTGGAAATGTCATGAAATACATGAAGGGGAAAAGCCCGAATAATAAAGGCTGTAGCTCAGCATAGGATAAGAACACTAAATAGGAGGGATAAGGGGGACCCCCTGCAGGGTAGGGCTGAGGATTACGTCCAGTTCTTGGCGGACAAAGTTGCTCGGTTTCGGTCGGACTTGGACTCCGATTCTGCAGATCCAGCCGAGGCACAGGGGAATAATCTGATAGACCATCGCTGGGTTGAGTTTCAGGATGTTGCCCCGGACGATGTGGACAAGGCCATGAGAGCTGTGAGTGCCTCCACTTGCGTACTGGACCCGTGTCCCTCCTGGCTGGTTGCTAACAGCAGTGAGGTGACACGGGGCTGGATCCAGGCGGTTGTTACCGCCTCCCTTCGGGAGGGGGTCTTTCCCTCCGCACTTAAAGCAGCGGTGGTGAGACCCCTCCTGAAGAAACTATCCTTGGATCCAGCTGTTCTTAATAATTATCGTCCAGTCTCCAACCTCCCCTTTGTGGGGAAGGTTGTTGAGAAGGTGGTGGCCTTCCAGCTCCAGCGGTCCTTGGAGGAAGCTAGTTATCTCGATCCATTCCAGTCCAGCTTTAGGCCTGGTTACAGCACTGAAACCGCTTTGGTCGCATTGACCGATGACCTCTGGAGAGCCAGGGATGGAGGCCACACCTCCATCCTGGTTCTCCTTGACCTCTCAGTGGCTTTCGATACCATCGACCATGGTATCCTTCTGCGACGACTGCGGGAGGTGGGGGTGGGAGGCACTGTTTTGCAGTGGTTCTCCTCTTACCTCTCGGACAGGTCACAGTCGGTGTTAGTTGGAGGGCAGAGATCGACCCCTAGGCCCCTAACATATGGGGTGCCGCAGGGTTCGGTCTTATCCCCCCTACTATTTAACATCTACATGAAACCGCTGGGCGAGATCATTCGGCGGCACGGGATAAGATATCATCAATATGCGGACGATACCCAGTTGTATCTGTCCGCCCCGTGCCAACTCAATGAAGCGGTGGACGTGATGAACCGGGGCCTTGAAGCTGTTAGGGACTGGATGAGGGCTAACAAGCTTGTGCTCAACCCGGATAAGACCGAGTGGCTGTTGTGTTTCCCTCCCACTAATCTGGCAAGTGTTCCATCTCTCAGGCTGGGGGGTCAAATACTACACCCCTCAGACAGGGTTCGCAACTTGGGAGTCCTCCTGGACCCACAGCTGACTTTTGACCACCATTTGTCAGCTGTGACCAGGGGGGCATTTGCCCAGGTTCACCTGGTGCGCCAGTTGCGACCCTACCTGAACCGGGAGGCCCTCACAACAGTCACTCGTGCCCTTGTGACCTCTAGGCTGGAATACTGCAATGTGCTCTACATGGGGCTGCCCTTGAAGAGCATCCGGCGACTTCAGCTAGTCCAGAATGCGGCCGCGCGAGCGATTGTGGGTGCACCTCGGTTCACCCACATAACAACTATCCTACGCGAGCTGCGCTGGCTACCTGTCAATCTCCGGGTGCGCTTCAAGGTGCTACTTGCCACCCATAAAGCCCTTCATGGTAGTGGATCTGGATACTTGAGAGACCGCCTCCTGCCAATTACCTCCTCGCGACCAATTAGATCACATAGATTAGGCCTCCTCCGGATTCCATCTGCCAGTCAGTGTCGACTGGCAACCACGTGGAGGAGAGCCTTCTCGGTAGTAGCTCCGACCCTTTGGAACGATCTCCCCGTGGAGATTCGTACCCTCACCACCCTCCAGACCTTCCGCGCAGCCCTTAAAATCTGGCTATCCCGTCAGGCCTGGGGCTAAAGATTGTAATCCATCCCCACCCGAATGGTATGAATGTTGTGTTCTTTTTAATTATGTATTGTGCCTATGTGACATTGTTTGTATCCCCTTTCCCTATGAGTTGTAAGCCGCCCTGGGTCCCCCCAGGGAAAAGGGCGGCCTATAAATAAACTTTTCCAATTTCCAATTTCCAATTCCACTAAAATCTCATTGAAGCCAATGGCATTTTAGTATGCGGCACAGCAACCAAAAGCATTTTTCATGTCTTGGTGTGATAAGAGTTTCAGCAACTATTGGGTGAGATACTCTGGAGCTTCAGAAAACAGCCTTAATCTATACAAGTTCCCAGCAATGTGATTTTTATCCCTTTTTTCTTTCAAAAGGCTGAGATTTTCTGTTGACAGGTTGTGCTATTCACTCTTTCCTCAAACTTTGTGCTGGCAGAGGCAAAGAATCCTGTTTTTATTTTCAGAATTCCCCTTTCCTTTGCCTCAGAGATTGCCTGACATGAAGGTTAAGGAAGTATATGACCTAAGATTTGACCTAGGGCAGAACAGGACTGGGCCTGCCATTGGATGACTGAGGCAACTGCATTACCAGCAATATCTCGTCCTCAGGAAAAATGGAAAACAAGCACAAATTATTTTTGTACATTCATTGCCCCGTAGTTGAAAGACATTTCTGGCATTTCCTGGTTGGTCTAAAGCAGGAGTTTGCAGGGATTTCAACTATGGCTCCTTTACAACCATGCTAGCTCAGGAATTCTGGGAGCTGAAGTCCACACGGTCTGCAGAATGCAAAATCTTTTTTTAAAAAAATTGCCTCTTCAAAATCTTAATGCGTCTTATACTCTGGTGTGTCTTATACTCTGAAAAATACGGTATTGCAACTTTTTAGCCCTTTTTTAAAATGGTAGTGGGTGTGAACAGCATGTGATGCATCTGAGTCACAGGCCGCAAGTTTGACAGCCCTGTTTTAAGCAGTTGTGGGAAGGAACCAATCTAACCCCTCAGGTGAGCCTAAGGATATCCTACCGTAAGAATAGCTCATCCACAAGTCCATCTCCTCTAGTGTTCTATGGACAACCTATTGTATACATGGAAGTCAGATTCCTAACCTGAAGAATGACAATCCTCTTTCACCTTGTAGATGGCATTTGAGAGAATCATAGTACTGAAACTGGCAATTAAGCCATCAAATCAAAACTTTTGCTTAGAGCAGGAACCTAAATTAATTGATTGACAACACGTCCTTCAAGGGAAGCTCACACCTCTCTTTGCAATTCATTACAATGTGGAACTGCTCCTACAAGTAGGAACTTTTATTTTATAATATTCAAATGGAATCTGAATATTATAAAATAAAACACAATAACAACAAATATGGAACAGCCAAAGTACAGGAATTGGTGTTATTCTCCATGGCAGCCTTTCAGGAGTCTGAAATATACTGTCATATCTCCACACTATACAACTTTAAACAAATCCCATTACCTTCCATCTCAATTCATAGGAAATAGTTTCTGGTTCCCTGATTATCCTTGTTGCCCTTCTAAGAAGTTTCAATTTCTCTGAATCCTTCTTAAAATGTACATACAAAATTGGAGATAGTTTAGATCTGATCAACCCAGAATTTATGAAACCATAGCTTTCCAAGTTCTGGAAAACTAATATGATGCAATCTAAAATTGCATTGAATTGTTTTGCAACTATAGCACTATACTAACTGATACTTAATTAGGAGTAACTACTGCTTCAAAATCTTCTTTGTAAATGTCACATCATCACTATAACTGTACATTTGATTTTTGTTCTCTTAAGTTAAAGAGTTTGCACGTTTTTTTATTAAAATTCATTCTATTATGTATTTTTAGCTCATTTCTCTAACCTATCAATAGTATTTTGATATTTTTAAACAATGTTAAGAATTAAATATCAGATATCAAGTGGTCTGGTATCATTCCCTCCACTACTTCACCCAGGTCCTTAACACTTTCTTTCAGCTTAGGAAGGGCCACTTATGAACATTCTAAGTATAGTTTTCAAGCCATCTAGGTATCCATTTAATTGTCTTCCTACTCAGTCTACATAACTAATACAATAATCAGTATCAAGGATACTTTATGAAATGTTTTGCTGAAAATCAAGAAATATTATGTCTACGTATATCCACACTCTACTAAGGAAGTTACTTTAAAAACAGGATAAGATTAGTCCTACAGGTTTTGTATTTGACAAACCCATGTTAGCTTCTGGCAATTATTTTATATTGTTTTTAAAAATCTGTTCTAACATCTTTCCAGGCGTTGCTATCAGCTTGATTTATAGGCACTTTAACCCTCCTTTCCTCCTTTTCAAAATTTTGCCATCTTCTAGTCATTTGGCATTCTCTGGGAGTTGTTAAAGATAATGGACAGACATTTGGACAGCACATCAACAAGTTTCTTTAGTGTCTTAGGATGCAATTCATCTGGCCCTGGAGACTAAAACTCATTCAAAATAAATAGGTATTCCATTAACATGTTTCTATCAGTCTTAAGCTTTAGCCCCATTCTTTGATTCTGCTCTCACAATTGCCTGGTGGAACAAATACATCCTGATGGGAGAATACAGAATCAAAATAGGAGCTGAGTAGTTCTGCCTTTTCTATGATTCAGAATTTTGACAGTCCTCTTCATTAATTTGTTCTTGCTCTCTTTTAAAAGAGTCTAAATTAAAGGCCATCACTGCATTTGATGGTAGCAAATTCCACCTTTTAAAAATGCATTGTGTAAAGAAATAATTCCTTTTATCAGTCCTGTGCATTTAGTTCTAATAGAGTGCTAGCATTGTGCAGATGGGAGAAAACATATCTTTATCCACATTTATCTATCTTCTCTATGCTGAATTACAGGCAGCTTGGGAAAGCATTTCCTGCGTTTAATGAAGTGGATTTTAGCTGCGGAAAGCTCTAGCAATAATTATTTTGTTAGCCTTTAAGGTGCCACAATATTTTTTAGCATTCTGGCTGCAAGTGGATTGCCTCTGGACCTGATTAAGCGTAGCTTTCTTTTCCTTATTTCTTGAAATAAGGAGCAAATGGTAAAGTGAAGATAGCGAAGCAAATGGGCAGCTGAAAAGTTACTGAATGCAAGGGATGGTCAGGAGATACCTGAACACATCTCTTTTGAGTGCTTATCGGAAGAAATAGGCGTGTGATGAACTGGTGTGAGTAGCATTTATAGTCACACTTTAAACTTGTTTATACAAAAGTCCCACTGAGTTCTATTGCAATTTCCTACCCAACCACTTCTGCTAAGATTGTTGTCTTCTTTGGTGTTTCATGTGGACCACTGATGTAAAGTTTTCAAAAGATTTATCTCTGTTGCTTCAATTTTTCATGGAATTAATTTGCAAGAAAAGGCATATATGCTCTTAGTTCAGAGCTAACAAGCCTTTCTTTTATGAAGTGTAAAACTAGAAATAGAAAGCTTTCTCCAAAATCAGAAAAGCCAGACTGGCAGCATTTGAAATGAGAACAGCCACATTTAAGTGCATTGTTTGTAATTAGAGCGAGAACAAAAGTTGCGGAAAGAAAAAAGTGTTGTCCTAGCTTATGCTTTAGCAAAACAAGACTGCAAAAAAATGATTTGTTCCAAAGTATCAAAGCTAGCTTTGTACTTCTTCTCCCCCCTCCCTAAACTCTTGGCAACATATGGAAATTAATCATATTCTCATAGGATCAAAGACTGCATTAGCTTATCTAAATAATAGGACTTGCTAGACAAATCTCAGTGTATTTTAATTTTCTTAAAGTGTATGTGTTGGGTGGCTAAGTAGGAGGGGCAATGTGTGCCATCCAAGCCCCTTAGGTGCTGTAGAATATGATAGAAATTGGGCAAGCATGTTGTGGCCCGCAAGCAGCCAGAGGAACTGGCAGTAGATTCGGACAGTAAGGAGGTTGGGGAGGAACATAGGCCAGTCCTGGAGTTTGGGGAAGGGTCTCATGAGGGCTCTGTGTCAGAGGCAGAGAGGGGGTCAGAGCCATATGCCAGTTATCAGGTGCCTTCAGAGTCAGACATCAGTGAGGCAGATGAACAGCTGGAGCCTGTTCCCAGTGTGTGCATGCACAGTTGCCAGACGAAGGGAACAGCTAAAGAACAGGGGTTAACCTGGCAGTAAAGCCACAGGTGGACAATGAATGGCCCCTCCCAGAGGAAATAAAAGAGGAGTGAAAGGCGAGTGGAGTTTGCAGGAGACAATTAGTTTGCTTAATTGGTTCATGACTCTCTGAGACTCCTTGCCAAATTTTTCAGATATCGGCCTGGCTGCTTTCTATGCCACATAAGGTCTGTGACTGTAAATCCTCCCTTGAAAGACTTTGCTGGATATGAATGAGCAGAATTCACAGTAGATTAATAAAAGGGGTTTTTGTCAGGGCCAGGAGTTTGCTTCATGCTCTTGGGAAGCCTAGGTCAGAACACTTTGGTTCAAAAACTGATGAAGCTGGTACAGTGGCTTCACTGTTGTTAGAAAAGGTCAAAGCTTCCTTCCCTCAACTAAAGCCCTCCAAACATGCCCACCTCCAATCAACATTTCCCTGTAGGCAGAGGACAGGTTCCAGTCCATACAGATGTGCCAATGGCTGCCCTAGATGAGGATGAGGCATCGTATTGATGTTTGACTTGAGCAGCAAAATATCTTGGCGCGAACCTGAAAACGATATGTGCTGACAGCAGTAGCAATAGCACTTAGACTTATCTATCACTTCGTAGTGCTTTTAGAGCCCTCTCTAAGAGGTCTACAGAGCCAGCATGTTGCCCCCAACAATCTGGGTCTTCACTTTACTGACCTCAGAAAGATGGAAGGCTGAGCCAATCTTGAGCCAGTCAGAATCAAACTCCTGGCAGTGAGTAGAGTTAGCCTGCAATACTGTATTCTAACCACTGTGCCACCATGGCTCTTATCACCACCACAATTCTGTTTATTCATATCCAAAGTAAAGTCAAAAGTGCTGTTAGCCCTCTTTTCAATGCTAAGTGTGCTTCGAGGAGAAACAGGATGAAGGGTTAGTGAAGCTGAGCAAGATTGAATGTCTAAGAGACTTTGGGAAAGGAAGGACCACTTCAAAGACAATACAATCCAGCAAAGGGGGAATGTGAGAACGAGACCCAAAACACATGTACTTTACTTATATTAGGGATGAGCTGTGTGTTGCTTTTTAATAGACATACAATATCCTATCAGCAAGAAATATCTTCCCAAGTGTATGCCAGGGTTTGACATCTTTTACCATGAACATACAGAATTTACTTTTCCTAAACTTCATCCATAAAAGACTAATCAAAACTATTCTTCTATTATGTGCTACCTAGAGTCACCTTGGGTGAAAGGGGCAGCTGCAATATATACATTTAAGTATATATATTTAAGAAGATGTTGGATAACCATTTATCTGAAGTGGTGTAGGGTATCCTGCCTAAACAGAGGATTGGACTAGAAGACCTCCAGGGTCCCTTCCAACTCTGTTATTCTATTCTATTTGATTAGCAAATAAAATAAATAAATAAAAATATAGTTAATTGGTTTTCATCCAAAGTGGTCTTTATACCCCTGAAGTCAATAGTGCATATCATCCCTTCACCCGCATATCTTTACAGTGTTATGTATATGTATCTTCTCAAAATATAATCTATAAATTTAGTGAGAATCACTCCGATGTAAGTATGTTTAAGATAACAGCCTAAATCACTCAGTCATGATGAAGTTGGAAAGTTTGTCAGAGAGGTAGCATTTATTTACTTTTTCCTGTAATTGAGTTGGATCGGAGACCCAGGGAAGAGTGCACAATTGCAAGTATGTCATATTAAGGGCCTAAAGTATCAGTTCTATAGAACTCAGATCACTTCTATTGCCCTGAATTAATTCTCACCTTGATTTTATGGTATTGTGCTTTCTGCACTCTCCCATCTTTAGATATCATGGGTTAAGTCAGTCCGACTGCCTTACAAGAGCTTGTTTTGCTGAGTAAGATGGTTCTAGACATTTGCTCAATGAAATGTAACAAATATAATAGACAAATCTGAAAAACTATAATGATTATGAGAATACCAGTAACAAATGCAAACACTCTTTCAAGTATTTGTGGGACCTTCCTTTTAATACAGGCAGAAGTCCAATTATATATAATGCATACCATTTGATTAATGTACGCTTCATCTTTCCACTCCAGTGGGTAGTCCAGGTGGCTAACAAGTTTTTGTTTTAAGCAAAGCAATATAAATGCATAAATTAAAAGGAATACTTTAACTTCAGTAGATACTATTTTAGAGAACAATGAAGAGGAGGGTCTCTTCTAACTGCAAAAATGCAGAGCCTTGAAGACTGTCTGGATGATGCTGGACTGAGAGGTTTATCCAAGCTGCCTACCTACCTCATAGCTGGCCAAAGCTGCTCTTGCCAATCAAGGCAGGCTTTGAAGGAGGCTTTAATTGATTATTCCAATCTAAACAGTTAAAAGCTAAAGCGGAACACTGATCCTGCTTTGATGTCTCCATTAAGAGTCTCAGATTAACCAACATGTACAGCCATTCATCCTTGTTAGCTTTAGGGATGGAGGAGTGGGGGGAGGGACATAGCAGTAGAGAGGAGACCAAAAGATGAATTTAGTCCTGCTTTTTTCTTCCATTCTTTCTCTTTCCCCCCAAACAACGCACACACATCTATCTCCCCCCACCTTGCTCATTGTGCCACCTAGACAGATTGTTTTAGGAACAGATGATTTGCTTTGATTCTAGAGACTTTGAAATCAGGGCCAAGTGCTGTTCACAGAGACATTTCAGCCAGATGCAAACAGGAGGACTCTTTCCCCTGTGAGCCTGCCTGTTCTGGAGCTGCCAAATCCTGGCAGAATTACTTTATCAAGGCTGAGCTTGTATTTGCTACAGAAAGAGACTGTCACACATGCATAAAGCCAGTCCCATGGGCCCACTAAGATGAAGATATTGCTTACTCTGCTTTGGTTTTATCCCTTCAGATCCCATGCTTTCAGTTCCCTCTATGCGAAATGTCATCTGCAAACTGTTTTTCCATGTCCTGCTTTAATTAATTTCTTTGATCCCAACTCTGGACTAGAGCTTCTCCATCTGGTTATTTTTCCATGGAGAAGCGTATCTTGTGTATGTGCTGTATTCATTCTATAAAAGACAATATTTCTCAACCTTTAACATGTGTGGACTTCAACTCCCAGAATTTCCTTGCCAGAAGAACAAGGTCTCTAAGGATTGGGTATACTAGCTGTGAAGAAGTTCTGTCTAAAGTAAGAATTCTCTGCAAAAACCTCGTAAAAACTGGAGCCACCCTGAAGCTATGAAATTCAGTATCCAAAGAAAAGCCCATTTCAGTTCAAATTACAGACACACACAAAAACCCTAGACACATTTGTTTTTGTTCTGAATTTATGTTACAATCAAGTCTGCAATTGCTCTAAAGACCCTGCTAGCAAGATCTGAGTAGTAATGAACAATAAAGAAAGAGCTAGGATTTGCACTGGGTAACCAAGCGGGGCAGGAGACAACTGAGATCACTAGTTGGCTGTTGCCAGGATTTCACTAGCAATTTTCTTCCCCTTTCTCATCTAATATTGCTCAACAGATACAACCATCTGGCCTGGAAAAATGAGAGAGATGAAATGCCAGCATACCTGGAGGGCAGCAAGTTGAGAAGACTTGGATAGAGTGCAAGATGATAGAACACCGAATGGCCTACATTATCTTCAGATGCAGAGATGAGAGTGGGAGAACCAAGTTACCGAATGCTCCCAGATACTAAGATCTCCTGTCAAATAGAAAGATAGAACAAGGAGGTGGAACCTTTCACTCCAGGATGCATATTTTCTATCTACGGGGAGTGTTTTGCCATTGTCCTAGTTGTTTGATAGGGAAACATCAAAGAATATCTCCTTGGAAGTCTAAAAGAACACTGTCAATTCTGTTACTCATTCTGCTATTGACTGCAAATTAACAGTATTGTATTGTCCTGTTTCTATATTCCTTTCAGTACAGATAGTCCTGCCTTAGCGATCACAATTGGGACTGGCAATGGTCATTACGTAGAGCAACCACTAAGTGAACCCCCAACTGTGCTAATGAACTTACACCAGTTTGCTTTGCTTTACAGACCTGCAAAGGCTTGGTCACAAAATTAGTTTTTCACCACATTCATAACTGTGAGGAGTTGCTGTGCGAGGCAGGTCTCCAAGTGAGGACTAGTTATATGGTCAGTATATAAATGGAGGAGAATTGTGTCAACTGGCTACATTTCCTAATGTCCATGGATTTAACATAGATTGTTAAAACCCAAAATGTCTGGGTTTTGCACATGTAGAGACTTCTTTTGCAGACTCTGTGAAATGTCAGGCTTCTCTTAGTTGATGCTAGAACTTGAAGATGAACAGGATACCAATTTCTAACAGGTCAGTTCATTGCAAGGCAAGAAAAGCCATTAAGGAAGGAGACCAGTGGCTGCTAGGCACAACATACAAGACTTATTTATAGTGAATTCATGATTTAGTTCTTTTCTCAGTGTAATGGGCTCTGGGAGCCCCATTTTTTTGGACAGAAGAATAGCTTGGTTATCACCCTCTTGTTATTGGAATACACTTGTCTGATTTCAAGCTACCGTTTCTGATATTGCCAGACCCAGCTCTCTCAAGTCAACATCTTTAACTAAATAGTCTTAGGATTCATATATTGAACTAAACCATAACATACTTTACTTGTTTGCAGTCTCCGGTGTTTTAAACTGGTTTGTAACTTGTACATTTCATAGGCCAATCAGACTCTGGACCAGCCAGTGTAGAGAAGAAAATTAATCTCTTCAGCATCTTACATGGCCTTGGGAAGATTTATCTTCTGAAACTTATTTGTTTTCAAACTGGGAGAAATTATGTATTGGCACTGAAACTTGGCTGTGAAAGGAAGACTCTTCTTCCAGTTCAAATGCTAGTTTTAGAAGAGGAATTCTCTTAGGATCTCAATCATTATTACTCCCTCCTCGAATGGATGCCATTCATATTTTTAATTATCTTCAGATTGAATAAAAAGATTTGTAGCATTTCATGGCTTAACAATTGTATCGAACGAGCCATGGCAGCTAGTTTTTATGGCTAAATTGTACCTCCAAGGGCAGAGGCAATATGCTTCTTAAGTATACTTCTGTTTGGATAGAGCTAGAGAAAGGGCTGTCTCTCTTGCGACGCCCCCCCCCCCCACACCGGGAGCATCTAGCTATCCAAGGTTGGACATTAAGGTGGTAAGACTATACAAATTACAAAAAACAGCAAAATCAGTATTTTGGCTCCTGGCTCCCTGAGGGGTGAGCACAGCACCTTGCTGAAGCCCAGGAGAAAAAAACAACAAAAAAGAACCACCGTCTATTTTAATGAAGCATGAGTTGGGACTTACGATTTTCCAGGTCAGGAATGAGCAAAATGTCAATAATCACCTGCCAGCTAGCAGAGAGCATGAGAATCAGAAAGTGGAGTGTCTGATAAGCCAAGAAATAAAAGCCAAGTTTAAATCCAAGAGGATAGAAGGTAAATGCAGCCTTCCTTATCAGGAAGCAAGAAGAGGGATGAGGCAAGAATTCCCACTAATAGGCCTGAAATCCCTGAAGACTCACAGAAATCCAAAAGGAGAACCATTTTTACCTCAGTTTTAAGTTAATTACCCAGAAATAAAATAAGTCAACTGTCTTTGACAGTGATGACGAACCTTTTCGGCACCAAGTGCCAAAAAAGTTGTGTGGAAATGTCGCACTCATGCACGCACTCTTTTGGGGGCGAGCTCCGGAGAAGCCGAAGTTCTGGGTTCTGGCACGCATGAGCACCCAACAATCAGCTGGCCGGCACGCATGCGCATACTGGTTTTCGGCACTGCCATGCACGCAAAGGATAGCTGATCATCATGTGTGCATGGACGCCAGACAGTGGTGGGTTCCAGATTCCATTCCAACTGGTACGGTTGGAATGGCCTCGGCATCACCCACATGGATGCACGCAGCACGTGCATGCATCATACTTGCCTGTGACCCTTCCGCAAGCCTCCACGACACTCCAGCTGATCGGCGGAGCATCGCACAGGTGCTATATGCACCATGCACGTGCATGGAAGTGCCAAAGGCTTAAAGGACAGGTAAGGAGCTCGGGTGGGCCCTCTGGGGCACTGTATCGGAACAGTAACCAGTGCTCCAGGCAGGCTCCAGTATACCCGTACCGGGGCGTACCGCCTGCAACCCAACACTGATGCCAGAAACCCAGAAGACAAACATACAAGGCCGTGTGTGCCAGGCGACATGGTTTTACGTGCCAATTTGGGCACGTGTGCCATAGGTTGCTATCACGGAACTATGAGATGAAGCTGGTACACAACTGGAGGAAAGTTCTTATTGGCAATGAAATAAGCAGTGTTTGGGTTTCCCCAACCACAGATCACAACCACCCTGAATTGAAAAAAGGTCAGAGCAGATTTATGGATGAAACGAGCACAGGAGATAGAATTTGCATGGAAAAATTGGCCAAAGGAGAGAATCAGTGACAAATGAGTCATGAATGAATCTCTATATAGTTCCCAAGTTGGTGTACATATATCTAAAAGATTTTACAGTGCCCCCAACACTTAAATAAATGTTTATGATTATGTCTTTGACCTCCATGTGCGCTTCTCTGTCATGTTAATGAAAATAATTCCCAAGACCGATACTCATTGCCCGAACACCTAACCCATAATTCCAGTTTCCTTCCATTTGCTAAAATTAATGCATCTCCCCTCCAGTGGGCCATTAATTAAGTATTAAGACGTGAGGATTGGTTGGCTAAAATTCAAAACATTGTTTCTTAGGCTCTCTACAGAGGCATCATGAGGCTGTAATAGTTGTCATTCAATTTAGGAAAAGAAGGTAAAGAAACTTCAATCTTAGAATGCCAGCCGACAGCACTTCTGATGTGACAATAAATAAATGAGCTCTTTTTTTCAACCAATAAATAGTTCTATTCAAAATCCACCTTCTTCTGGGGATTTTGGATGAATTCTAAGTTTTTAGCCTCCTAATTTTTAAAACATGAACTTCTGATTGAGTCTGCATAACTTGTGAAATTAACTTGTCAAGAGGTTGACCGGACCTTGATCTACAATAGGCCTACAATGGCCAACACAAATATGTAAAACCAAAATAGTTTATATCCACGTCATCTTTTAAGTGGCTGGCCTTCTTTTGCTTAGTTTTCCTGTTTATCCTGTTAAACTTCTTATAAAATAATCTATTTAGGGGTACCAGAAACGGATGGCAAAATTCAAGGTGACCATTAGATGGCAGCAAAGTCAAAAACCTACAGAAGAATCAGAGATTTCTGACATCTAGTGATTCTTATGATTTTTGCAGTTCAATCTAGATGCCACTAGGACAGGGGTGTCACACTCATGTCATCACGGTGGTATGACTTGACATATCGGGACTTTTCCCTCTTTCGCTAAACCGGCCCTGGGTGTTCAGCATCCAGCCTGAAACTTGGGAGTTTGACAGTCCTGCCCTAGGGCTTTTGTTTCTGCCGTGATCTCCTAGTTTCTTTTTTTTAAGTTTTTTTATTTTCAAAACAAACACAACACATAAAATTTTCCTTTTTTACATACTGTAGAAAGTGCACCAGTTGGTTACAAAAGACTTTAGTGCATCTCTTCCATAATCATCAAGCATAATTCATATTAATTCATTTTAACTCAAAAATTTATACATGTTACCGTCATCATACCTCCATTTTCATTTGACTATAGTTGTTTAAACATCCATCATAAAATATACCAAGATTTAATACATAACCACATACTGGCATTTCATTTACTATTTCTAAAATCCTCCAATGACACTAAATCCTTATGTCCTATTCTAGCTAAACAATCATAATATTTAACAACAAAGTTTTCTATCCTTCTTTCCAAATTTACATCTCATTTCCTTATGTTCTGTGTGTGTGTTTGTGTGTGTGTGTGTGTGTGTGTGTGTATATATATATTTAGAGTCACAACCCCTGGTAAGCCCCAATTATGGGAGGAAGCTAACTGCTTCCATCATCTGTCAATCGGCTCGTCACAAGAGTCCATCATGACAGAAACCCAATATTTTTACTGTTGCCTTTTTGTACATTTGTGTTGTATTTTTGCTTTATTTATTTATCAGCAAAAATACAACACACACACACACACACACATATATATTATCATTATCCCACCTTTATTTAACTATATCCTGCATCATATCATTCCCCCCTAGTAATCAAGATTTAACTGAATCTAACTTAATTCTGTTTTTTAATTATTATTAACCTTTATATATAATCCAAAAGGGTTTCTAACCTTTCTTTCATGGGTACCATTCAATATTCATATCCAGTTATTACTTATAATAACACTACATATTGTATACATTATTATCATTATCAATTATTTATTTAACTATATCTATTATCACTAAATTTCACTGTTTAGCTAGTTTTAAATTATACTCTTCCATCTATCAACCTGTATCTTTCCAGTAATAAAACAGTGTCATATCTTCTGCCATTTGTGGCATCAGTCCTCTAATCATCTCCTTAATCAACTTTGTATGGACTCCTCTTAGCAACTCTTTGCTTATAAAATCTCTCATGTAATTTCGATGCCCTTCTTCTGTTTCCTTAATCAGCTTATCTTTGATTATCGGTGGTGTTATCAAAACTATTGCTAATAAGATTTCTCTCTTTAAATCCATAAATTCTTTTATTTTTTCCTCTTCTGTGTCTTCCCATCTGGGGTAGGTTTCCCCTCCACAATTCCTCTTTCAGTATTCCACTCTTTCCGTTTTCAGAAACAAACCAATCACCATAAATATCAGCAATTTTAATTTCTTTATATCCATTTTCCTCTTCGATTTTTTGGATTTTAACCACCACTTTTTCCATTTGATGAACATCTTCAACATCTCCGTCATATTTTACTGTTAAAACTTCTTCTCTATCCTCTCACTTGTATTTGATAATTTCTGTATTTCTGAGAGTATCTTTTGCAGATTTAAAACTTCTTTCTGATGTTGAAATTGCCCCATGATTTCCAACTGACAAACACTTCTGCTCTAGCTTAAAAGGTTTTAACAAAATTAAGCATCACAATAACATTTCACCTTTCTCTGGTTAAAAATCTATTTTTTATCACTCTCTATAAACAAGCTGTGAGTCCTTGAAGTGCCAAGGCAGAATAATCAGTGAAAAAAGTATTTCGTTTCCAATACACAAACCTCTAGCCTCCGAGTAGCAGTGTTACAATATTACAATATTACCATTTCTTTGTTTCTTTTTGTATCTTTTTGTATTTCAAGTTTTGAAAAAAGGTCTGATTCTTAAATGAGTTAGAAAAACACCCACAGTAATGAAAGAGGAGACTTTTAGTCCATAGATTAAAGAGAATAGTCAAAGAAAAAAAATAGAAGAAGGAAACTTAATCCATTTGTTTTAAAAGGCTTGCATAAATTCCATCCGTAAAAATAGCATTTAAAAAGTAAGATAACTCACTGTTCAAAACCAGTCCAAATTTAACTCCGCCGCTTATTTCTTCTGTTCTCCAATTTAAATTAATTTTAAGTTTTTTATAGGCAGTCACTTTTAAAACAGTAAAAAAAAAAACAGCTGAAAACACTTTCTCTTTCCATATCCTTCCATTTTGAAGCCGCCCCGACTTCATCAGCCATTTGGCTGGATTTTTTGTCACTGGCTTGAAGAGCTTCTCTTGGATCAATCAGAGACTTTGCGATGTCCCTGTGATCAGCAAGATGTATTCTTTCTGTTCACAGTCTCTGTGGGACGGTTTAGGTCCGTTTGGACCACCCAGAGACAAAGGAATTGACTGCAATCTCAGAGCATTGAGATCGCACGTTGTGTCATCGCGACTTTGGCGCATCCCCCTGATCTCCTAGTTTCTGATATCTGGAGACACTATGCTGACATGATCACACAGTACTGGGATTAGCTAGAAAACATTTTATTGCTTTTCTTGGAAACTCACCCATATCTTTCCTTTTCATCTCTGCAGCTTGATATATATATGGCTTTATTGCAAATGGCTTGATATTCAAATTCAGAAATTCTCTAACCCTGTGAGCACAGAAAAGTTTTTCCTCTTGTAACCGGGAGGGAAACTTTTCATGCAAATCTGTTTATTGTAGATACATTCCCCCCCCCTCCACCTTCACTGCGATCGTCCTGTTCTCTTGTGTTTATGGCTGGCTGTACATTGCTCAAGAAGTACATAGGCTCCTGGGCAGCATGCATTGGCTGGTTTTTGGAAAACACAGTTGGCTTTCATTTTACCTTTATTTCAGCTGGCTGGTTGCTTAAACTACAAAGGACTCTTCTCTAATTAGTCCATCTGTTACCTATGTGAGTTCACTTGGCCTGGTTTTATTGAGCATTCTCCTTATTACAACACTTCTTGGGCTCATCTGGCACCTAGTTTCCTGGAAAGAAGTGGAGTTATTACCCCCTCTTCAGCAAGAGGATTTACAGTGAAACTAAACTGGCTATAGACTTAAGACCCCAGGTGATAGCAAGAGCATCTCCACTACACTTACATTGGGAATGTCTCGAAGTGGGGAGACATTAAAAACTCTAAATGATATTGATGCCTTCAGATGACCATGCTAATTGGGGAGCTGATGTTCAACAACATCTGAATGACCTACGCTGGCCGTTAGCATCATGCATACATCTTTTTTGCTTAACTCTAAAGTAGAATACCACATGCATTTTTCAATCTGAAGCAGACAATAAATATACAAAATGAACAAATGTCAAATCATTTTTTCCTTCTTTCTCTCATCCTCATCCCTCATAGTTCTGTTGTTCTAAATTCAATGTTTTCCTCCTCTTCTTTGTCCAAGTTGTTGACCGTATCCTTTTAATTCTTCTTTCAAACTTCACTCAAGTTTTCTATGCTTGATGACATTATTCTGTTTGTACATATTACCTCCATCCACACTTTCCCTTTCCCTTCCTCCAATTGTCTTATTATTATTGTTGTTGTTGTTGTTGTTGTTATGTGGTTACGCTTTGGTGAGATTCACAGCCTTTGGGGCTGGTTGGTAGCTCAACAGCTCGAGTCCTAACCAAGGACCTAGGAACTGTTAAGGTAACATCGGAGGATATAAGCTGTTCCAAGTAGGGTGGTTTTTTGTAGAATCAGAATGTTCAAGTCTGTTAAATTTAAAATTTCCAAATAGCGAGGTAGCCCTTTAGATATTGCTCCAAGGGCTCCAATTACAATTGGGGCAACACACGATTTCTATTTCCACAGCCGCTCAACTTCAATTTGCAAGTCCCAGTATTTTGTGATTTTTTTCTTGCTGTTTATCTTCAATTTGTGCATCTCCAGGTATTGCAAGGTCAATGAACCATACTTTTTTCTTTTCAACTATTGTTATATCAGGTGTGTTGTGGGCCAAGTGCCTGTCAGTCTGAATTCTGAAGTCCCACAAGATCTTTACTTTCTCATTTTCTAAAACCTTCTGAACCTGATGTTCCCAGTGGCTTTGCTGTACTCAAATCCAAACTTTTGGCACAATTTCCAGTGAATGATCTTAGCAACGCGGTCATGGCATTGTAGGTAGTCAGTTTGTGAAATTTTGCTGCACCCAGTGATCAAGTGGTTGACTGTCACATCTTTCTCATTACAGAGGTGACATACAGCACGGAAACTGCTTTGGTCGCGTGATCGATGATCTCTGGCGAGCCAGGGATAGGGGTCACTCCTCTATCCTAGTGCTCCTTGACCTCTCAGCGGCCTTCGATACCATCGATCATGGTATCCTTCTGCGACGGTTGCGGGAGGTGGGACTGGGAGGCACCGTTCTGCGGTGGTTCTCCTCCTATCTCTCGGACAGGTCACAGTCGGTGTTGGTCGGAGGGCAGAGGTCGACCCCTAGGCCCCTCAATTATGGGGTGCCGCAGGGTTCGGTCCTGTCCCCCCTCCTATTTAACATCTACATGAAGCCGCTGGGTGAGATCATACGCCGGCATGGGATTAAATACCATCAATATGCGGACGATACACAATTGTATCTGTCCGCCCCGTGCCAACTCAGTGAAGCGATAGAAGTGATGTGCCAGTGCCTGGAGGCTGTCAGGGTCTGGATGGGAACGAACAAGCTTGCACTCAATCCCGACAAGACTGAGTGGCTATTGATGCTCCCTCCCAAGGATGGTCCAGCTATTCCATCTCTTAGCCTGGGGGGGTGAAATTATACGCCCCTCAGAGAGGGCTCGCAATTTGGGAGTCCTCCTGGATCCACATCTGACTTTAGAACATCACTTGTCGGCTGTGACCAGAGGGGCCTTTGCCCAGGTTCACCTGGTGCACCAATTGCGACCCTATCTGGACCAGGAGGCCCTTCGGATGGTCATTCATGCCCTCATCACCTCAAGACTGGATTACTGTAACGCGCTCTACATGGGGCTACCCTTGAAGAGTGTTCGAAGACTTCAGTTAGTCCAGAATGCAGCCGCGCGAGCGATTGTGGGTGCACCTAGGTACATCCACGTTACACCTATCCTCCGCGAGCTGCACTGGCTTCCCATTGGTCTCCGAACACGCTTCAAAGTGCTAGTTGTTACTTTTAAAGCCCTACATGGCATCGGACCTGGCTACCTGAGAGACCGCCTCCTGCCAATTACCTCCCACAGACCTATTAGATCGCACAGGTTAGGCCTCCTCCGGATTCCATCGGCCGGTCAATGTCGGCTGGCAACCCCCCCAGGGGAGGGCCTTCTCTGTAGCTGCTCTAGCCCTCAGGAATGATCTCCCTGTTGAGATCCGGACCCTTACTACCCTTCCGGCCTTCTGCAAAGCGATTAAGACCTGGCTGTTCCAGCAGGCCTGGGGCTGTTGAATTATCCAGCCCCATTCTAAGTTATGAATGTTGTTGCAATTTTAAACTGTTGTTTTTATTTTTATATCCCCCTTCCCTTTTTATTGTAAGCCACCCCGAGTCTTCCGAGAGTGGGTGGCATACAAAACTAATAAATAATAATAAAATAATAATAATAAGAAGAAGAAGAATTTGCTGTTGATGGTAACATGTTGAATTTTTGCCTTCATGCAGTTTGTGGCTAAGGCTTGTTCTTGAGGTGCCAAACAAAATAAAGCCTTTGGTTTCTTTTTTCAGTGCTCCTGATCTTAACCAGTTCCAAGTTAGCTTTTGGTCAGCTTTGCCTTCAATACTTTTCAAGTATTGGCTATGCATAGCTTTGTTTTTCCAATTTTCAGCTCGCTTCTCAATTACTTCTTTCTTATATTCAGCTTTTGACTTAGTTGTCTGAATATAAGAAAGAAGTAATTGAGAAGCAAGCTGGAAATTGGAAAAACAAAGCTATGTATAGCCAATACTTGAAAAGTATTGAAGAAAAAGCTGACCAAAAGCTAACTTTATTATTGTTGTTGTTGTTGTTGTTGTTGTTGATGTTGTTGTTGTAAACTTCTTCGAATAAGAACCTGCTATGTTTTTTAGTTTTCTGTTTTTGTTTAGTTTTGTTTTAAATGCTTTTTAAAAAATATTTTATAAACTTCCAACAGTCATTAGGAATCAATAATTTTTATTGCAATTTAAAATTGCAACAAAAAAAACTAATACAAACTAGGGAAAATATAAACAAGAAAAAATCAAAAGTGCAAGAAGAGGGGAGAAAGGGGGAGGGGGAAAAGGGGAAAATATGTAAAAATAAAATAAAAAGGTTTAGAAAGAAATAACGTTCTTTTTCATCAAGACAAGCACATACATTTTCATTAGCTTAACATGTCCTCTAATATTTAAACCAACTTCACTTCAACCATATCTCATATTTTATCTATTGGCAAATATTCAAACTTCATATTGCAATCTTAATCAGCAAAAGTGTGTGTGTGTGTGTGTGTGTGTGTGTGTGTGTGTGTGTGTGTGAAACAAGTAAATTAATTTCATAATTCTTTCTTGTAATTTACACAATATCTTATCACTTTCTCTAAAGCTCATCTTCCCATGTCTTATTCTCATATCTGTAAACAAATCTTTAAAACCTCCTCATTTAAACTTAATCAAGAATAATTCCATTAAGAGGCACTAGAATCACTAAATTGAAAATATTAATCCTTAATCCTTTCAAACTACAAGCCACAAATTAATTTATCATCTTCTCTTGCTCTCCTCTCAATTATTTCACTTTTTCTAAAAAAAAATACAACATTCTTTTCTTCCCATATCTTATCTATAAATATTTTTAAAAGCTTTTTTATTCAGTCCTACCAGAGAAAAACCCATAGAAAAACAAGGATCATATACAGTTCAACCATGAACAGAAAGGCCCTTTTTGAAAACCTTAGTTTTAGTTTTAAGGGACTTGATTATTCCTTTTTAGGTAATGTCTCCAAAGCTGATTTCTTCTCTCTTTTGCTTTTCTCGTGGATTCTTTCAAAGGTACATCACACAGCTTGTGTAAATCCAAAGGAAGAAAATTGTCCAAATTACTTTCCTGAATTAAGATCTATGTGTAGGGTGACCAGACGTCCCGCATTTGGCGGGACAGCCACGCCTTTTCATAATTTTTCCCGCGTCCCCGGGCGTTCTCCGCTGCCGCTCGGATGGGCGGGGTAGTGTAGCGAGTGAGCGAGCGGATGGGCGGGGAGCGAGTGAGCCACTCATTCGTTCCGCTGCCACTTGCATGGGCTGGGTGTAGCGAGTGAGTGAGCGGATGGGCGGGGAGCGAGTGAGCCGCTCATTCGTTCCCCCACCCATCCGCTGCCGCTCGCATGGGCTGGGTGTAGCGAGTGAGTGAGCGGATGGGCGGGGATCGAGTGAGCCGCTCATTCGTTCCCTCGCCCATCCGCTGCCACTCGCATGGGCGGGGTGTAGCGAGTGAGCAGGCGGATGGGAGGGGGAGCGGCTCACCTTTCCAGCCCCACTTCCACTCGGACAAGCCATGGGAAAGCCTCCGCCTCTCTGAAAACAGCCACCTGTGTGTGTGGCCCTCGGCGGGGTCTGGAAGCGGAGCCTTTCCCCAAAGCATCCCTCACGTACTTCGGGGGCTGGCGGGCGAGGTGAGTGCAGCAGCCGGAGACTCCCCTGCGGGACCACTGTTCCCAAGGCAAGAAAACACCGCGCAGCACTTTTCAACTCCCGCGCAGCCGCAGTGATTTGTTGTGATGAGCACGGGGCGACTGGACTGACGGTAAGCCCCCGCCACCACCGGACTAACTGCTGCTGCCTCCTCCTCCTCTAACAGCACCGCCGGATTTGCTGCCCGGCGCTGCGGCTGAGGTGAAGCCGCCAAAGCTCCCGCCGTGCTTTTGAGGAGCCTTGAGACCACGGGAGCCAGTAGGAAGGCGACGGAGGGGTAGGAGCAGGAAAAAAGGCCCGATGGCTCCTCAAAAGCATGGCGGAGGAGGAGGGGGCAGGGCAGGGGTAACGCGGTGCCCAGCTCAGGTGCTCCAAGCAGAGGGGGAGGAAGCACTGCTGCTGACATGGGCGGGAGCTTTGGCGGCTTCACCTCAGCGCCAGGCGGCAAAAATTTTAATCAAGAACACACACACCTGCCCCGCCCCGCCCGCCCACCAATGGTGTCCCGCTTTACCAATTTTAAAATCTGGTCACTTTATCTATGTGTCCAAGTCATTCTTCTGGTTTATTATTTTTATGTCCTTTTAAACTACTGAAAATCATCCAGCTTCAATTGTTGATCTTATGCAACATATTTGTTAATATCATTCTTATATCCTGTCAATTTTAAATCCATATCCATATAGTCTAATTTTCAGCTAAGAAATCTCTTCTTTTAAGCCAATTTTTTATTGCATCCAACAGTCTAAATAGTCCTGGGTGCATTGCTGCCAAATATCCTTACATTCTTCCAGAGTTAAAATATTTTTCTCCATTCTGTATTAGTGAGAGTTCTCCTATAATTATAATCTTTAATTCTGGTCGTCTCAAGCAGCTTTCATGGTCTCTTCTGATTACATTTTTCTCTCATCCAGAACGTTTCCCAGGAAGAGATTTTTATACACTTAAAACTCAGAACTTATACATATTTAAATAGTATTTTAAACAAACAACAAGAAATGTTCTTATAACTTTTTTAAAAAAGATTTGTTTCCAATCAATCTGGCCCCTTAGTCTATTTAAAAACTTTGCAAAATCAAAATTCCAATCACACTTTCCGCTGTTTATTTCCAAATTTTTAAAAAAGGTTTTCTTTAGCACCATCAGTTTTTAAACTTACATAAATCTTTCACTGCGGGTTGGAGGGAAATCACCTTGTGTAATAAAACTTGTCTTTCTGGAGGTTCTTAATGTCCAAAAAGCAATTTATAAGCTATTTCCAATAAAAGTGATTAAGAAGGGAAGTGGGCGAACTCAGTCTCCTTATGAAAGGCTCCAACTGCAGCTTGGTGAAAGCTATTTCTCCCAACTCCCAGAGCTCTAAAACCCACTGGGGACTGCTACTTTATGGTCCCATCAGAGGGAATACATGTAAGGAATCCTCTGGGTGATCCCAAGTACTCTCCTTCTCTGGAAAGGAATTCAGGGAGTCAGTTCTTTTCACCACTTCCCCCTTGATTGTTGGTTCTACTAAAAGCAAAGCAAAGCTGTTTTAGTCTGCCATTTACTCCCCATAGTCAATGTCAATTCTTAGTCACTGTATAGATTTCGTCCAAGATGATCTATGCTCAATCTCACCTTTTATGTCTCTCAATGGGACACTCACTGCTGATCAAATCCAAAGCCAAGAAAAACACAAGGTGATTCTTCCAAGCTGAGTTCTTCATTGTTCCATATTTGTAGACAAAATCTTTCCAGACTGAGGATTCTACTATCTGTATCTACAATATTCTCTGTGAACCATTAGGGAAGGGCTTTCTTCACCTCCTTCTCTCACATGTAACATCTGGACTGAGTTGCCTCTCACTCCTCTGGATTGCATCCCTTGTCCCCTGGGAAATCACCTCTGCACTAATTCCATCATACTGTTGTCCTTATTCAGACCATCCACCTTGCTGTCAGTCATCCTTGTCTTCTCTTTTTCTTCCTTTTCTTCCACCATTAGAGTTTTATATGGAAATATAAATCTAAGAAAATAACAGTGGTTCATTTTAAGATCGCCCCAGTGTTTACAATTCTACAATCAAGGTGCAAATCTCTTCTACTTTCTTGGTACAAGCATCCACCCTTCATCCTATCACAGTAGTGCTACTGGGGGTGGGGTGAGAATGAGGATCGGCTTTTGCTACTGCGTAAAGCAGTGGGGGTGAACCTTTTCGGCACTGAGTGCCAAAAAGGGAGCACTTTGTGCATCTCCGGGACACAACCAGGAAGAGGAGCTGCTCAGAGGGCATGCGTCTGCCAGAAAATGTACTTCTGGTTTCTGGCGTGCACTAGCATGTGCACTAGCCAGCAAGTCTTCCAGTTACTGCCATGCATGCTCACACACCAATTAGCTGGTCGGCGCACACATGCTCACACTGGAAAATGGAAGACCAGCTCTTCCAGTTTCCAGTACTGTTGCACGCACAAAGCCAGCTGATCGTCACATGTGCATATGTGCCAGAAACCTGGAAGAGGAACCACCAGCACCGCATGTGCCAGCCGACATGGCTCCATGAGCCACTTCGGGCACGCGTGCCATAGGTTTGCCATCACGGGCCTAAAGCTTCCTTGCCACTCTCATCTTGGGCTCTTACAGCTACAAGCACCCTCCAAATCTTGGCCTGATTTTAGTGGTGCAGTTAGGATATTTTAGACTTCATGAACTTATGCAGGTTCCCCCTCTTGAGATGATCATTTGTATTATTTTTACAAATGTTACTGCACTACCAAATTTCCAGTGCAGTCAGCCAGACCTGTTACATTTTGGATCCCCGCTGCTCATTGTGCTGAGTGAAACCATGGGTCTCTGTCCCGAAGTTCTCTTCCAAATCATTCGTCACTGGGTCAGCAATGTTGCAAAGAGCACTCTTCTAAAATGCTGGATAAGAGGAAAGCCATCTTTTTTTTTTTTTAAATCCTCATGTTTTCATATCAGTCAATGACAGCCCTAAGTTAAATAGTTCTTCTGTCACCTAAGGGCCTGACAATCCTTCAGAAGGAAGAAGTCAGCCATTTTTGTACTGGGCAAATTCTTTTTATAAGTTGATCCCTACTGCTCATGTGTTCTGACCAAGGCTTCCCCAAAAAGCACGAAGCAGATTCCTGGTCCCAACAAAACCCCTTTTATTAAATGAATGTGAATTCCTCTCATTCACATTTAGCAAAGGTCTGGTAAACAGTTTTTCAAAGATGAATTTATGACCACAGATCTTATCTAGCTTGGAAAGCTGCCACATAAATATTTTCCAAACGCAATGCTGTGCAAGGAAAGACTTGGCACAGAGTCTCAGAGATTCACGGACAGATCTTCATACGCCTGAAACAAACAAACAAACGAATAAACTTTTGTTTCCTACAAAAGCTCACTCCCCTTTTGTTCCTCTTTTAATTCCTATGGGAGGGGCCATTCATCATCCACCTGTGGCTTTACTCCCAAGTTGACCCTGATTTCCTAGCTGTTCTTTTCTTCTTGCAGTTCCAGCTGTTTCTCTGCCTCACTGCTGTCTAGCCCCGAAGGTAGCTGAGAACTGTCAGATGGCCTTGGTCCCATCTCTGCCTCCAACGAAGAGCGCTCGTCTGAGCCTTCCCCAGCCTCCAGGACTGGCCCATGTTCCTCACCAACCTCCTCACTGTCCGACTCTGCTGCCAGCTCCACTGGCTGCTGGCGGGCCACAACACCACGCCATTGGAATAAAGAACTGCCCTTCATTGCTCCAGCAGTTGGAAGGATAGTTAAGTGGAGTTTTGCAAAAGAGCTGACAAAGGAACAGAATAAACTTGCAGGTGTAAGTGCACTATGGATATTAGGACCATTAGAATAAATAATTGGAAAAAGCCAGAGTTGATTATTCTCTGAGGCATAAATCTCAGGCAGTGACTCTGCACCAGTTTCTCTTTCTCAGCTTATCTACTGTATGGATAAAGGCAGGAAGCTGGTAGTGTTGTTTATTCATAAATGCAAACGCGTTCACATGTGTACACATCGCAAAGCAAATATCAGATTAAAGGAATCTTTTATAGAGATGTTCCAAATACATGACACCATATCTCAACAGCACGGAAGAAAAGCTGTGCCAAGGACAGCTGCTAAGAATTGGTATGGCGTGCTTTATTTTGCCACAAATCTTTTACAGAAAAAAAAATTCATTCTGGGGACTCTGGCATGCTGCTAGCAGGCACAAGGCTTCCATAAAGCCTTCCCCCAAATGCCTCCCCCCCTCCAAATCATAAAGTGTGCGTTTGTTCTGCTCACCAACTTTCCTACTCCCCTTTTCAAGAGGAACAAGGGATTTCAGCCTTGAAAGCAAGAGCTTGGAGAAGAAATGAAAAAGGAGGGAGCTTTTCTGTGCTTGTCCAGCCTGAGACTGATGCCTGAGCTAAGGCAACATAGATATGGTAATCTAAGTGGTATATTGCGCAGGGAGAGTGTGAGAGAGTGAGAGGGAGGGGGAGGGAGGGGGGCAGTGGTGGAATCCTCCTGGTTTAACAACCGGTTCGGTGATCATGTACTCCATGCGCGTCACCAGTTTTAACAAAACTTACCTTCCATGTTACTTCTGGGGAGTAACCCAGCTGAGGGCGTGCTCTGCTACGTGAATCAGCTGAGAGGATATAGTTAAGTAAAGTGCAGGGGCGAGTGGGTGGGCCAACCTGATCGTCAAACTGGTTCCCTCTCCAGCTGATCGTTGGAGATACCAGTTCGCCTGAACCAATACGAACAAGCTGAATCCCTTCCCTGGAGTGGGGGAGGGAGAGAGAGAGAGATCAGTTAGTTAGGTGTAGTGTCAGGCCTGCCATCTTCAGCATACTTCGCTTCACTGGCATCCTGCCATAAAATGAAAGGGAGGGTGAGGGAATTGAGGAAGTAAGAAATGAGCATGGCAATGAGCAGAAAAAGGGGAGGGGGATGACAAAGTGACAGTAACCAGAGGTGTCAATCTGGGCTAAACTGGCCGATCAAATGACGCCTGAGAATGGAATGCAAAACTATACACCAGAGAGGCACCAACCTTCAAAACATGTTTCCAAAACATCCAAAATAAATGGTGTTGGATACTGATGGACTGGTCAGAGGAAGGGGAAAATTGCAACTCTGTGCGGGAATACTCAGATCCAGCTTTGCTTTTGATGTAACTGCTTGACTTTAGTAAAAGACCCTTTCATTTCAAAGAATGGAGTCGAGGGTCTTTCTTCCCTAAATGTCTAAGTTGGGACAAGCCTGACAACAGGCTACAAACAGGGAAACCAAGAGTTAAACTGCAGCCCATCGCCTGGAGACAATAATGATTCGAAGGGACATATATAGGTAGTCCTCGACTTACACCTTCAATTGAGCCCAACATTTCTGTGGCTAAGTGAGTCATGTTTGTTAAATGAGTGTTGCTCCACGTTACGACCTTCCTTGCCACAATTGTTAAGGGAATCATTGAAGCTGTTACGTTAGTAACAGAGTTCTTCAGTGAATTTGGCTTCCCTGTTGACTTTTGCTTGTCAGAAGGTTGCAAAATGTGATCACATGACCTTGACACACAGCAATGGTCATAAGTATGAACAGTTAGTAAGCATCTGAATTTTGGTCATGTGACCAATTGGGGGGGGGTGCCTCAAAGGCAATAACTTTGAAAAATGCTAATAATAAACTGTTTTTCAGTTCCCCCTGTAACTTTGAACGGTCACTAAAGGAACTGTTGTAAGTCAAGGATTACCTGTACATACAGTACATAACACACAAAAAAGCACTATAGAGATGTCTGGCTAAAATACAGTTAAAAGAGAACAATACACAATGTATAGTCTTATTAAAGTGACTAATATTTGGTTACAATGGAAGTGGCCCTTTTCTTAATAGTGCCTGTTCAGTTTCAGGCGGTAGCGCTATTTTGGGCAGGAAAATTATTAATTTCCCAAGGCTGCTCAAAGTCAAAGAGAAGGTTCTTTATAGCACCAAGTCTGGATGTGGTCAGGAGAGCAAACTTTCCAAACAATCAGGAGAACCGGTTGTTGGAAGAAATCTCCTTTTGGTTCTTTCCATTTTACAGGGCTAATCCTGTAAGGAAGGCAGGAAGGAAACATTCTGGTGTTGTTTCTAGCCTAATCTTTATTGACCTGCTTAGAGAAACTGCCTCTTTGGTTAACCCTTATTACATTGTAACAGCTAAGGCAAAGCGCCCATCGACGTGAGTGATGTTGAGTTAGCCACGCCCACCTGGTCACATGACCACTGAGCCCCACCTACCCAGCTGGTCATTAGGGCAGAGAACCGGTTGTTAAATTATTTGAATCCCACCACTGGTTATAACGCTCTTTCTGATCTGTGGCCACATAAATCTGGATCACTTTTTCTTTCCATCTCATCTTTGAGAACAACCCCAAATCAAAATGCAATCCTTTAGAATGGGGGAGACAGACCAATGATGATGAATCTATGACACATGTGTTCAGAGATGGCACAGCATCATGTTTTGCGTGACATACCAACAAACACAAGTTAGCCATTTTGGGCATTTTTGACATGCCAATCTCAAAAGGTTCACCATCACTGACTGACTTAGATTTCAATCATCTCTAATTAGCATCATCAGTGGCTTTATGTTGCAACAATTGCACAATACACCTTGTGCGTACCAATTTGCCTATCACTGCTGTAGGGGGGGGGGGGAGTACCAATTTGTCTATCTCTATCTTCCCACTTTTTTACACCATTTTATACAGAGGGCATTTGAGCTATTGTAGGAAGTTAGCACCCACCTCTCCTAGAAAATAAAATATTTTAGGAAATATTAAAAGGGCAGAATATTTCCCCCTAAAAGGGAGGCAGAAACTCATTCCCCCCACCTTTGTCAATGAGGAGTCAGAAAAACATGTTTTTAGGCAGAAAACAGACTCACTCTTAATAGCTCCCCTCACCTTTGTCAATAGGCCGTTAAATGAGCCAGTCTATTCTATGTAACAAAGATCTCCCCCGTTCAGCTCCATGGTGATGGGATTAAGGCATGATAGTATTAGCCCTTTACCCATCTCACTACAGGGCATCTGGGAACTCAGTCAAGCTTGGGACTCAAAAGACACACAGAATTTAGCTAAGACCCCTGCCCCTGAGAGTCTGAAAACCAATCAGAATACATTTCTTACACAGGAACAAGAAACAAAGAGGTGAGGCCAAACAGAGAGTATAAAAAACCCAGGAACTCTCAGCAACCCCCTTTTTCCCCCCTTTTCTTCTTCAACCAACATCTTGAAGCATATGATAATTCCCCTTTTCTGTTCAGGAGTTCAAGCCATGTGATCATGTCCACCATTAAAACATCTTTCCAAGCAGCCTCCATGTTTCCAGTGTCTTTTTCCCCATTTGGAACTGAACACAGAAGGGCATTTCTTCCAACACTATCTTGTTATTTAGTACTTTCCTCAGCAAACAATTGGCTAAGGTTCCACAGCACTACTGCCAATAGTGAACATATTGGACAAACCTCTTTTTCTCTAACATGATAAAGGATTGCTTTCTCTGGCCATTTGCAGGCTCCTGCGAAATTGAGACAACCTGTTTCCTGGATAGCAATAAAATAAAATGGATCCACCCTGTTGCTTCATTTCTACGGGCCACATTAGACAAGGTAAACGAAGTTTATAATAGTCACTTCTGTTTCTTCATATATCTGCCTGCACTCACAAATTTGGATACACCTTTTTTTCCTATAACGCCAAAAAGTGTATCTAACCACATATAACAAATCAGACATGGATCTCCCCACCCTCTCCTTCTTAAGTATTCAATAACTGGATAAATAATGAAAGAGGTAAAAAATAGAGAGAGTAACGTCAATAGTATGGTCAATTTTCAAGTCTCCTTTTCATGTTTGTTTCAGGCATTACCGTGGGCTTTTCCATTCCTTCATTTTTAGTGACAGCTGTATTTCAGATGGTAAGTCTTGGAAGACCCAGGGGATTGGAATTGCTCTCATATTCCTCCCTCCTCTTGATATACAGGTCCAGTGGAACCATCCATACTGACCCGATATACTGTACTTTCTATGTTCATATATCTTATTTGTCGCCTTCTTGACATACCATAAGTAGCAAACCAGGGGAAGGCCAAACTGTTGACCTCGAGAGAGATGATGCAGGGCAAGGTTCCATTTTGGAAGCTGTGTCATACATGAGTACTTTTCCCTTAACATTTCTGGTTATTCATCATGGGAAAGCAATCTCCACACACCGAGGCTGATGCCTGTGAAAAGGGCCTTAGTCTTGGGGGGGGGGGGGGGGCATGCGGTGTTGCAAGAAACAGGGAGCTCCCTCTTCTCATTCTCTCCTCGCCCCTCCCTCCGCCTCTGGCTGCCACTCCATTAACTCCGCTGGGATCAGTCAATAGCAGCGTAATTGTTCCCTGCTAAAATGCATTCCCGCTGTTTAGAAAGGCTAATCCAGAAGCTGCAAAGGTCAAGTGCTGACATTTCCCAGTGCGGTTCCTAATGCAGAGACAGAGCCACTGGAGTGGGGGGGGGAGGGAGCCCCAAAGGAATCAGCTCCACAGATGGGTGTCATAAGCATGCAGGGAATATTTTTCACTCCGCAGTTCTGGGAGAAACAGCCTGCTTCTCGCAGGCTCTGACAAAAGTTGTCTTTGCTCCAGGAAAGTTTTTCTCAATCTTGGCAACTTTGAGCTGCATGGACTTCAACTCCCAGAATCCCCCAGCCAGCAATGACTGCGTGAAGTTCTGGATGAAGTTCAGAATGCTGGCTGGGGAATTCTGGGAGTTGAAGTTCATACAGCACAAAGTTGCCAAGGTAGCGAAACATTGCTCTAGGAAAATTGAACTATGCTTGGTATTTGGCAATTTGGATTACTAAAGAAATGATGATGATGATGATGATGATGATGATGATGATGATGATGATGATGAGTAGTCAAAGATGATGAGGCTTCATCAAAGATGATGAGTCTGGGTGTCCACTCTAAGATCTGCTCAGATGTCTACTTTGTCTTAGGAATATTTTATTTATCCAATGTTCCTTCTAAACATATTGAAGGAACATTGCATATGACTCCATCACATTTTACTATAAAGCCGGACAAATAAATGATCAGCCACACCTATAAATGCTATGGATTTTGATTTCAAGGGCACAAAATACCTTCCTATAAATAATTGCAAGATCAGCAGTTCCATCGGTGCCACTGAAATGCTGCTTTATACATAACTTTGGTACATTTATTTGTTTGATAATTTAAGAGATTGATCTACCCAAGGAACTCCAAGGGGTGGTCCGAACTCAGAACCATTTCTAGGAACCATTAAAAAGCAACTTGACTGAGGCCCCTAAAAACCACATTATTAGTTCATCAAACAAACCACATCCACACCAGAGCTCTATCGATATCCATCAAAAATTTATCATTATCTCAGGTGAACCACAGGTGTCACTTCAGAGAAGTATCATCAGAAAAATTAGAGGGATTACAATCATGTACCCAGTCTTGACCTATTTGATATTACATGGGTAGATGGCTTACGTATGGGTAAGCATCTATGGAATTGCACGGAAAATGTCTCTCTGTGTGTCAAGAGATGAAGATAGCTACTTTTTTCTTCATCCACCCTACGTCTGGCTCATCTCAGCTTCTACTGAGACCTTTTTGCTCTTAATTCAACAAGAAAGTGGAATCCTGCAGAGTGACTTTTGCACATCCCCTTCATAGCAGCTCTGCTCTGGGTCACTTGGCCAGGAGCGGGGGACTCTGAAAAATGGAACTGTCAGCCCATCTTTTGAAAAAGCACAATGTTTTCTTTGTACATGCAAGTTTGAGTGCTTTTTGCATATTTCTAAACTTGTTTTTTATTATTTTGATGGGAACATCTTTTTGCCTACTCTATCCTGGTTTCATGGCCTTCCATAGTCGGTCTATGACAATTCATCAGAGACAACTCGCCATGGCCAACTCACCATGACCAACTTGCCACAGAACAACTCACTGTGAGACAAAGAGATACACTAACATCAAAGAAATGGTGGAATAGAATCGCTAAAGAAAGGATGCAAAAGGAGAGTGCCAGAATGAAATGCGAATGGCAAAAATTAAAATAATTTTAAATTTATTTTAAATAATTAAATAGAATTGTTAAATTGTCCCACAGTGAATTGTCCACCAGCAAGTTGGCCATGGCAAGTTGGCCATGAATGTGGCGAATTGGCCGTGGCAAATTGTCCCATTCGGTCCATAGGTTGTTTCTGGTGGCTGCTGGCTATGAGGGCCAAACTGGGCTTCCTGCCATTCCCATGCAGTTGAGGACAAGTTGTCAGGGTTCCAAATAGCATCCTCTATGAAATAATAGCTTGAGGCAAGAAGTTCCTCAAAACACCAATGCATTAGAAGACCCATGTTGGCACATCTGGAAAAACCCAAATCTGAAAGCTTCCAGATTTTCCACACCCTGTTGAAAGTTCATGACCCTGCCCCAACACCCACAAGTCCATCAAATGGTCCAATCAGTTATTGCCGTGGAAGATTCCTCCCATCCACATCTGACCAGGTGCAGGGATAAGATGACCTTGAGTTTCTGAGAAGGAATGTTATTATGGATACACATCTCCCAAGCTCCATACCATCCCCCCTCCTAGTTTCCCATAGTAACCTTGTTTGATATGTGGCAGGCTTGAGGCCCTATTCCCCCAATGGCTTCTAAGCCTGATGCAAGTATTGCTTGGCTTTGATTAATCCCTCCCACTTTAGCCGAGCCTTCCTCTAACCCTAACCCTAACCCTAACTTGTAACTTGTGGAATAGGCTATGTCTGAATTCAGTAATCTAATGGCCTTTCAAAAGAGTGCTAAACCTATGATCAAAAATAGCTTGACTGGCAGGTCCTGTGCATGGCCAGCAGTTAGTTCAGCAATTTGACAGATATCCAAACAGGCCATTCCAAGTTCCCTTGCCAGCCTTAACCTGCTCCACGTTGGCAGAAACACTTGGTGTGAGAAAAAGTGAAGCCATGCAATGCACCGATCACTTCCTTTAATTCATTCCACATTTAAGCAGTAAGGATAGCATCGGTTGCAGCCCTTATTCCTGAGTCAATATAGGACTTTCAATTGGGGCAGCAAATTTATGTAGCTCCAGGACTGGTGGATTGCACTCTAACTCAGCCATCTGGCTGTTCCCTTATATTTCATGATTATACGAGGGATGATGAGAATCAATAACGCTGCTTGTTCAGGGGTGAGAAGGAAAGTGAGTAGTGCAGAATTTAGCGGTGTTCTCTGCTCCTGTATAGCTTGCTATACACAAAAAATAAATAATACAATATATCAAAATTTGAAAGGCGTTTTATCCATTCTTCCCTTGATTTAATCAATGTCCATTTCAGTTCCTCCTTTGTAATGACTCTGCATTCATCTAGCTCAGGAATGTGCAATCAAGAGGCTGTGGGCTATTGATGTGAGATCCAAAGCCCCCTGACATATTCTCTGTCCTCAATGAATTGAAGTGAAATGTCCTACTCTTTGGGGGTGGAAGGGTAAATATAAAAAACAAAGACACCCCCCCCACACACACACATTCTCAATCACTTGAAAATGCCAGTTTTATGACATTGTGACCTCACAAACCCCATAGTTTAACTGCTTTAGAAACTACTATAGCATACACACACACACACACACACACATGGTGGCCTGTTCTCTCTTAATTTCAAGAGCAGCAAGATCATATATAGCTATAATATGCTTCATGCACAATATACAATATCTTTGAAAAGTGCCTTCCTTATGAAGAACCTTCAGCCATAAAGAATTTTGATGAAAACACAGATGAGGAGCCTAACAGGCCTGGAATCAAATTCTCAGTCATGGCACTTACAAGGTTATGTAAAGAGAGTGCTGGCTCCCTGCCTAATTTATTCCACTGAATTGAGCAGAAAGGCATAGCTCTGTATTCTAAAGCTTCTTTTGAGCTGAACATCACTAGTGGGGATTTTATAAGATATCCAAGTCAAGGTCTTGGCCACAAGATGTAAAATGGCTTGCCATGTCTTCTAGGAAAATTATTTTCCAGTTTCTATCTAGACTAGTCTTCAGATTTCCTAATGGTCTCCCATTCTAGGGTTGGCCTCAGTTTTATCTTTCCAAAATCACCTCAGTCACTTTATAATGTAAGGTAATGTAGCTTCTTAACCCCCCCCCCCCACCAGAAGCTTCTTGTGTCCAACACGGGTTTAAAAAAATTACAAGTTTGTGCATTTATGTTGCAGGGGGCGGGGAGGATGGGGTTTAATTTGATGTTATTTGAAATCTGTATGGATGTCTCTATTATTTCATGTATTTATTTTTGTTTATAAAGCATGAATATAACATATGAACATATAACTATAAGCAGGTATACGTATAAACATAAGAAATGAATACAAATTTCTTATGACAGAAGGACAGGGACGGTAGGCACGCTGGTGCGCTTATACACGCCCCCTTACAGATCTCTTAAGAATAGAGTGAGGTCCACGATAGACAGTTTAAGGTTAAAGTTTGGGGGGGGAGTGAGGATGTAGCAACAGATTCGGGTAGTGCATTCCAGGTGTTGACCACTGTTGCTGAAGCCTGGTGGCATAAGTTGCGAGCAGAGGAGTGGAGGACTCTTCTCGTGAAATACCTCTGGACCTGCTCCATTGTATTAATGTCCGTTATTCCAGGCAGATGAGCTGTATTGGAGAATTGGTCTGACAAAAGTTTTGTATGCCCTGGTTAGCAGAGATTTATTCGCTATTGGTTTAAACGTTTATGGAATTCTATATACCATATTTCTATTTTCTATGCAAAGCAAGAGGGTGGGGGAAAAGAGGACCCCGGGTTTGTTTTTAAAATAATTCACCTATCACAAGCATTCCCTCTGGAATGGTTTTGCGGGGGGGGGGGCGGGGGAGACACTATAGACAAGGATGGCTTCTCCTCAGTATCTCTTTCCTTCTCTGCCTTTCAACCGGTATGAACTGAGCAGCTTCAAGTATCAACACTGCAATACCTGGCGACAAAAACATAATGCTGGCTCTTGGCGGAAGGACGTGGGAGGGGAAGGTCCTTGGGGGCCCTTTTCTTGCCTCCTTTCCCCGTCGCCTGCGCTCAGCCTCGCGGCGTTGTGTCTCCATCGCACAAGAGGCGCCGCCGCCGCCGCCGCCGCCGCTTCAGCGGGCTTCTTTGTTTTCAGCGGGCTTCCATTTCTTCTAAGCCCTTTTCTCAACTCTCCCCTTTTCCCTCCCAGTTGTTTGGCCAGCCCTGCCGGGCGGCCTCCTCTCAACAACCAGGAAACCAGGCGGCTCAGACAGCAGCGCCTGGAAGGAGAACTTGCCGGATTCAGGAGTCCTGCGTAGATCGGAGCCCGGCGGAAGGGACGCCGTGAGCAAAGCGCGCACTTGGGCGCTTTTAACGTTGGAGAGCCTTCCTCCGTTTCAAGCGATTCCCCCGAAGGACGCGCTACTCTGCTGGGGAAGCCGTCGGAGAAGTAACATCCGGGCAATTTTGTGTTAGCTTTTATATGCGAGTCAGCCTTTCCCTTTTTTCTCTGTCCCCACCTTTTTCTTGAGATGCAAACCACACACACACACACACACACCGCACCTCCACTGCCTGGCAATCCTGCTTTGTGGTCTCTGTAAGGTCTCGACCTCTGCCCAACTGGAAAGGCTGACTCAGTCGCCCACCTCTTATTCCTAGATCTGGGCAGACATGTCTGCCACTTCTGGTGACCTAGTCAAAACTTCTGCAGTGCACCCTTTCCAGTTCCCCCTTCCCATAATATGACACATTGCAATAATCCTCGACTTGGGTCCCAACTAGCACTTGCAATGCACAAAATCTCCCAGGGAGCATAGCTTGTCCAGCAGGCAGAGGCTGATGCCCCCTGCCTGCTGTCATGGCAACCAGCCTCTGTCAGTATCGGGGTCATTTGCAGGCCCATTGTCCTGGTGATCATCTCTGGTAATCTATTGCCGGCAGAAGATCCGCCCGCAAGCACTCCATCTGCATCAGGAGCGTTATACCAGTCTTTTGGGTAGCCAAATCAAAGAGCTGCCACCCCCCCCTCTTTTCTCCAGGGAAGGTGTTCTGCAGAGGCTAGAAAAGCTGGGACATACCACTCCCTTGTGAGACCTCCACATTTGGCTGAGCTGTTCTGGGAAGGGATTCCCAGCCCCTCATGACCAGGTTCCCAAAGGGTTAACTCATCTGCACTCTGTGCCAAGCGCCAACCAGGAATTCCACTTTTATAGGCTGAATTGGGCTTGGGAACTCTATTTGTGAGCAGCCGTGAGTGCCCCAATTATTCCTGGGGAGATAAACGCAGTGGCTAGTGCCTCATTGACATTCCCCAGCCTAGGCAGTTTTAGATTGGAGTTTGCTGGTGCAATGTACAGTATATTGATAAAAGAAAGCAGCTGGGAGACACAGCAGCCACTACACTCCAAGCTATGTAAACACATGCACATATACAACGCAGCCACATGAATTAAGTCATGCACATATATCCATGTCTATTGCTTAGTGCAAATGGACTTGCACATCAGCCTTTTTTTTCTTTTGCATACGTTTAGCTGAATCACGAGGAGCAGAGTATATGTATCCGTGTGGTGGGCAAATGGCAAAACATTTATGATGCAAATGTCATCTGCGAACACCTGAGAGTGGGGCTTGCATGATGACATTCCATATAGGGGTTATTATGCTTAGCTGTGAATGTCACTGGAGATGTAGTGCAAACAGTCTATCCCAGACAGTGAAGCCCAACACTTCACAGATACTGTGTGCATGTGTGAAATCTTACCAAATCAGTAATATTATAAGTGTAGGTGCTCGGGGCAGAAATTTAAAATCCCCAATTTTCAAAAGTGATACGATCAAACTTCTTCTCAAGAGCATGGTGCATGGTAGGAGATGTGGTATAAACACAAAAGGGTGACTTCTTCCAATCTGTGAAATGGCAGGCATGACTCACTTGTGCAAATGGTAAATTGCAGTGGTGGGATTTAATTTTTTTTACTACCAGTTCTGTGGGCGTGGCTTGATGGGCATGGCATGGCTTGGTGGGCGTGGCTTGGTGGGCATGGCAGAGGAAGGATACTGTAAAATCCCCATTCCTTCTTGATCAGTTGGGACTCGGAGGCAGAGAATAGATGGGGGTGGGACCAGTCAGAGGTGGTATTTACCGGTTCTCCAAACTATTCAAAATTTCTGCTACCAGTTCTCCAGAACTGGTCAGAACCTGCTTGATTCCCTCCTCCAACCCTCTTCTTGCCACAGCCATCAATGCCTCCATTCCACCCTCCTGTCACAGAAAGAGCCAAGAGGCTGGTTTGATTTGCTGTGATTGGAAAGCAAAGCACCAAATAACTTTCCCAGTAGGGACCTGTGAGCCCCTGGCACCTCCTCCTTACAGTTATATCTTGGTCCCACCATCAATCTGGGTAAAGTCAGCCCACACTGGTCGGGTGGGAGGCCAAGGCCCAGGATTACGCAGAGGTAGGAGTGACTTTTCAAGGGGCTGCTTCTTGCAAGGAGAAAAAGATGAAGTCCACAATCAATGGACTGCGCTATTCTGCCTTCCAGATACCCACTTCTATTCATTAGTACAGCAAGCAAGGAGGAACAGTTGAACTAAAGGACTAAGGAAACTAACTTTCCCTTCCTGAAAGATGCAGTCCTCAGACAAGGTACTCAGCCTGGACTATGGGAAACAGGGGCCCCACTGCTTCTCCACACCTTCTGTCCCAGTTAGTGGTGGCCCAGGCAGCCTCCAGGGGCCAGCTATTGGATTCTGTTCTGCTTTGCTGAGTACAGCCCTTTGATCCAGTAGCAATTAAAGTTGCTCCAAACTCCTACTCACATTCAACTTTCTGCAGTTGTTGGGGTGGGTGCACCTATGGGGGAGGAGAGGAGGGAGAAAGCTGATCCCGAGTTTCCTTGGATCTGCAGGAAGCATGACTTTGTTTCTGCAACCCTTCCACAGTTCTTGGATCATAATTTCCAGAAGGCTGCCTTTACATCTGTGGATTTGATTCCAGAGGGAAGGCTTTGGGAACCTCCTCCCTATTTGGAAGAGGTCAGCATGGTTGCTTATGTTCCTTGAAACCCCAGGAACTGGGATAGATCCCTCTGCCCTGCACCCGAGTCGGATCCACATGTTATATAGCCTTGATGGTGAGCCTATGGCATATGTGCCTGAAGTGGCATGTGAAGCCATGTCACCTGGCACACGCAGTGTCGCCCGTTCCTCTTCCGGGTTTCTGGCATGCATATGCACACGATGTTCAGCTGGCATGCATGCGGCAGTGCTGGAAACCAGAAGGGCTGGTCTTCCGTTTTCCGGTTTGAGTATGAGCGCCGGGCAGCTGATCAGCACATGTGCATGCACAGCAGTAACTGCAAGACTTTCTGGTCGGCATTCATTGCACGCCAGAAACCGGACGTTTATTTTCCCGCCAGCACATGCCCCTTGAACAGCTCCTCTTCCTGGTTTCTGCCCAGATGAGCATGTGCGTGCACGAGAAGCATGTATGCAAAGCATGTGGACACGGGGGAAGTGCTCCCTTTTTGGCACTCAGTGCCAAAAAGGTTTGCCATCCCTGCTATATAGTCACAAACACGCTGGAAGTAGAATTAAAAGCACTTCTGGATCCTTACATAGATTTACCAGCCTGCAAAGTGTTTTGTGATTATTACAACCGCAACCTCCCTCCCTTCCCCGAGCAGCTTATGGCTGTAAATGTTTACCTTCACAATAACCCTGTGAGGTCGGTTTGAAAAGGACTGATTTGCTGTGCCTGGGGCAAGCTGGCTTCCCATCTGAGAGCTGTTGCCAACTGCACAGCCATGAAAAAAGCCACCTATTTCAGGAAAACCCTGCTCTCTGATGCGGCCATTGCTTCTGCTGTTTCATATGAATGCTCCCATAGGGAAACCTGCCCCACATAGAGCAGCTATAAAAGATAGCAACACGGAGCAGCAGCTAAAAAAAGAGGTGACTTTTGACAAAAGGAACAAAGATGTCATGAATTCCATTCTAATAAGCGTTAAGAAGAGTAAGAGTTCTCCTGGAACAAAAACAAGCTGACAAGGAAGTGTCATGGATGGGGAACAGTTTGAGGAGAACCTCATCCAAAATTCTCCCAAGAGCCGTCGGCTAACATCTTGATTTGGAGTGAGTCACTGCATCTTTAAGGCTTGCGAGGCAAAGTGTTTTCCCAAACAGAAGAATTAAGGCCAATAGAGAGGGATACAAACCAAGAGCATGCAAGGGATCCACACCTGAGGGATCAGATGTGGGTCTCAAAGGGGCATTGGGCCTGTCTTAGGTGGGCAGTATGGAATTGCTCTTCATTGAAAGAGGAAAGGAGCCACCATGAGTTATTACCTGTTTTGCATTGGGAGAGATTCCCCCCTTTAGAGCAAGTGATGAGATTAGTTCTCTCTAAGTTGCACAGAACCCACTTTGTATTCCTTTCTATTGTGGTCAAAACAGATGATGTTTCTACCCCCCCCCCTTTTTTTTTTTTGGATAGTTACTCTTCTTTTAGAGTAAGGGGGATTGAAACAAGAAGCGTTCTGACAGAGTAGAGCAAGGGGAATCTGAGGAATGTGAATGAAACTCGGAAGGGTCATACCTCACCATCACCAATATATACCCATCCTGTTCTACTGTCCCTTCCCACAACCACTTGTCATGCAGAGGGATGCCTGTCCCAGAGATGCCAGCCTCACTGGGGGCAGCACGCACTGTTTCTGTGTGGCAGCCAAGACATCACTCAGCTCCAAGGGCAACATCTCCTCCAGACACAAAGCAAGGGCGTTTGTCTCATTGCCTTCCATGGTGGAACCTCCTTCCACAGACCAGCCCTCTGCTAGGAGATCCTGGGGTTTGCCTAGATTTCCTCCCCTCTAATTCAGCAAAGTGTCCTTTGTGCCATATGCTGCTTTTCCAGGCCAAGCAGGAGCTTGAGGACTTTCCCTTCCGTTGGTCAGAGCAATGTTTCTCAACCTTGGCAACTTTTAAGATGTGAAGACTTTAACTCCCAGAATTCATGCTGGCTGGGGAATTTTGGGAGTTGAAGTACATACATACAACTTCAAGTTGCTAAGGTTGAGAGATACTGAGAGAGGGAGAGAGGGAGGGTGGGGGAAGAGGGAGACAGAAAGGGAGGGAGCCAGGGCTGGGTTGCTGCTGGTTTTACTATCAGTTTGCAACCTGCGCGCAATGTGTGCATGCTTTGTTCAATGTACATTGTTCTTCACGCATGCACAGAACAATTTACAGTGAACTGCGCACGTGCAGTCACTAAAAAACAAAATGGCGGCGGCCCAGAGGCAGAGAGGGAACTGATTCGGAGGCATGGCAGGCCTGGGTCACTGCCAGTTCTGTCTACAGGCCTGAATTCCACTACCGGTTCGGCTGAACTTGGCCAAACCAGGAACACCCAAACTCTGGAGGGAGGGAAGGAGAAAAAGAGGAGCAGAGGGGGAGGGAGGGAGGAAGATATGGAGGGAGGAAGAGAAAGACAGTGGGAGAGGGAGAGACAGGGGGCTCACAGAAAAATGGGAATTTTGAGGCTGGTCGAGGGTGACTGTTCACTGTCCTCAACAGCTGGAAGACTGCAGGAAGCGTGTAATGAAAGCTTGTAACAGCCCCATGGCTAGATGGGAATCAATTAATTGTTTGGACCCATTTTGTGTGTGGGTGCAGTTAAAAGTGGGATTGGCGCAAACCATTCCCACTGTCACCCTGGAGTACCTATTCCTTCTCCCCACCTCAGATTGCTCCATCAAAAGTGTTGAGGCATCAAGGTACATAAGATCATTCTGTTTTCCTCCATGGCAATTAATACCAGGCGACTACCATGATTGTGTGGTTTTGAGCTCACAATCGCTAGCAGAGAGTCCAATTGGAGAAATACAGCCGTTTAGGTCTTCTTAATCATCTTGATTGTACAACAAGGCTGGTTAAAGTGCGTTAAGGAATAACTAATCTGTACTGGGAATTTGAGGGTGTGCCTGTGGAAGATTCTGCTTCTATAGTTCACTCTCAAATAATATGTCCTAAGAATGTTACATTGTCATATAAATCAGGGACCAAGGAGAAACAAAATAGCATGTGGGGTATCTGGGGGAAGGGGTAGAGAGAGGGAGAGACAATGCACACAAGAGAAGCAGGTTGGTTGTGTTGTGCCATTGTGTAAGTAAAATTCAATACTCAATAGAAAATCAAATGTTTAGCGAATTGGCTAATAAAAATCTCAGTATGGTGACAGTGCCCTCTGCTGGCAAATTGTAACACTGCCAGTTCAAACCCAGTTTAGAAACTCATCTGGTACATAAAAGCAAAGATAGAAAAGAAGCAAAATGAGTTAGATGGGAAAGCATTTGCCTGTGAATCGAGGTGAATTTAATAGAATGGAATAAAATTCTTCTGATAAGCACAAAAGAAATTGCTGAAAACAAAGGAATGGGCAGGTATTGTTAAGTCGCTGCTGAAAAGCATAGATTAGCCCGAAAATTAGACATGGGGGTGGAGATGGGAGCTGCTTCTCAGATGAATTAATTCCTTTTTGTATCTCTTAAACAGATCTTTCCCCTCCCGTTTTCTTCCCTTTCCATTTACCAATTCCATTCGCCACCCAGTCTTGTTTTCACCTTTCTCTTTCCATCACTTTACAGTGCAGCTTTCATTTTTCTCCCTGCATCTCCTCCTGGATGAGTCCCCCCCCCCTCCTCCTCCTTCGAGTGGTGTGTAAGCCAGAGTGTTTGGTTGGCATATGGAGATGGGAATCAGTTCATTATGAAAATTGGATGTTTTGCTTTGTAGGGAATTGGTTTTAATTCGTTCATTCTTTTCTCCCCTTTTTACAGTATAGTCAGGCAAGAATACATACATAGAATATAAGGATTTCCTGCTTTCTAGCTAATCTAAATCTCATGGCACAGCAGATTCCCCCCACCCCCTTGCTGTTTGCTTACCTTTGCAGATGCTCGGTAGCAGGCTCCGTCCACCCACCCGGACGTCATCATGCCTGTTTTTGACACTCTGTGCATGCACTGAAGGTCCTGTGTATATGCCAAGGCAGCGCATCTGCACTCATGATCACATTGCTACCGAACCGGTAGCAAAGGTAAGTGGATTTCACCCCCGATACATACATACATACTTTCTATAGAATAGCTGATTCCAATAAAGACGGTAACTTTTAGTTGGTAAAGTGGGGGAGCTGGCCCTTGCTCACAAGGGAGGAATGTTTGATAGATCAAAAGATCAACTTTCCATCTACTCTTTCTTTGTTGGAGGTGTCTTCCAGATAAATACTCAAAGGTAAATTGAAAGAGCTGAGTGCTGACCCAATTATACCACCAATAATTGTTTAAACATCGCTTTAGATTTTTTTTATTTAACTATTCAAACATCAAGACAAAACTCTTAAGATTCATCTTTTATTGCTTCATTGTTATTTAATAGAGTTGAAAATGGCTTCATCTGAAAAACTGACATCACAAGAAAGAGCTTTGAAATATCTTACATGTAAGGATAAATGTTTAAAATTGGACATATTTATTGAATTAAGGATATTTTTCTTAGCGAATTACCTTCCTCTGTACAATACAAAAGAAAAAAATACTGTAATAGGATTTTTTAAAATGTGTCCTTATGATCATATAAGTGTGTATGTGAATGCTATATAAAACTAAAGGGACCTGCAACCTGAAGCGACTTATGAACCAGTGCAATCCCTTTGCTTCTGAAAAGGAATATTACTTTTTTTTAAAAAAAACCTCTTCTGAAGAATGAATTGCCCCCCAAAATCCCAAAAGGCACGTCAACCACCTTGTCAGAGGAAAGCACTTTTACCAATTCAGGTATAATGCTCTCCCAAGTGCCTTCCTGTATTTAATTTTTCAAAATTTCATACTTTATTTGCTTTTCAATAAGTGTCGGTTAACCTGACATGAACATATCCAACTCTCCAGTTTTAGGATTCCTTGACAAGCATCATCTGATAAAAGAAAAAGCAGCTTTAGAAAGTAGCTGAAAGTTATATGAATTTTCTTCTTTCACTATACTTTTTTGTTGAAGGTCAGAAATCTTCCTTTCTTCTTTCCTTCCTTCCTCACACTCCAGAAGATGGCACTATAAGGCAGGGGTGGGCTGCTCCCGGTTCTTCCGATCCTCTAGTGAAGATTACATGTGGTTCGGCAAACCCCCAAATCCCACTCCTGGCTGGCCCCGCCCACTCTGCTCCTCCCAGGAGTCTCCATGTGGCCCGTTTTGAATGTCATGTAAGTGTAGGGACCATGCAGAAGCTCGCGAAGGGCAAAAAATGAGCCTCCTGGAGCAGAGAACCCGTTGCTAAAATTTTTGAAACCCACCCCTGCTATAAGGCCAGAATTTAAGCCTTCCATATTGTTGGCAGTGAGTTAAGATTCACCCCAGGGGTGGGTTGCTGATGGCATTACTGCTGGTTCGGTGCTTGGTGCGCATGCGCAATTGCCCATAAATAGGTCTGCACATATGCAGAACATTTAAAAATGGGGGGGAACCATTCTGCAGCGACTGGGGAACCAGTTTGGTGGCAGTGCAGGCCTAGGTCGCTGCCGGTTCCGGCAACCCAGGCCGACAAACCATTACCGGTTGGGTTGAACCCGTAGGAACCCACCTCTGATTCACCCACAGATTAACTTAGACAAACATTTCTCTTCTGTACTGTTTTTATTGGGAAAGATAAATTTGCTCCTTCTTATGTATTAGACCTCTGATGCCGTTAGCAACTTCTCGAAATTTTGAAAGTCGAGAGTGCAGTTTTTCATAACAGATAAACAGTGCTGGAAGTTTCCCATCCTTGCTAGCTTTTTCCTACAGCTCTTGGCCATAGCAAAGCAGTTCAATTATGTAGCAATATGTCATGTTATGCCATTCAGTTCCCAGTACAGAGACAATGTCAGGAGACAAGACACGGATTCAGAACTGGACTGATGGTTTCTTGCAACATAAATGTAATTTTCTTGAGCTATATTTACACACACACACATCCCTGCTGTGTATCCACAAGGGGGAATCCAAGGAAAGGAAGAAGAAATCTGTCTGTCTGCTTGGAATAATCCTCTATTCAAAACCATGCATTGCTGCCACTGATCCTATCCAGTGATGTGCAGGCAGGGGAGGCACAGCCTCACCACTCCCATCATGAAAAGAAAAAAAATGTAAAAGGAAAAAGGCGAGAGCTGAGGTCAGGCTGAGCTAGTTGCTGCCTCACCATGGATGACTCTGCTTAACTGTTTAAAAAAGCCTCTAAAAAAGCGCCCTCTACTATGAGGCAGGGGAACTGTGAAACCCACCACTGTCAGTGCCTCACCAGCCATAAACCTCACCGCACGTCACTGATCCTATCCCACACTGTTTTCCCCAAAATAAGACCTCCCTGGATAATAAGCCCAATTGGGCTTTTGAGCACATGTGCTAAAATAAACCCTCACCCGAAAAAAAAGCCCTCCCTGAAAATATTGCCACACAGCAATAGCCATGAGGTGTCCACCCTCGCCACCTCCTACACCTCAAAAATAAGACCTATCCAAAAATAAGGACAAGTGCTTATTTTGGGGGTCAAAAGAAAATAAAACCGTGTCTTATTTTGGGGAAAACATAGTAGATTCCTACAATTCCCTTCCCCATCCACAAATCAACAATATTCCCCCCACCTACAATTTTGAAATGGTTGATTATGAAAGGAGATGGCAAATGCCCAGACCTTTGTGTGGTTGTGGCCAAAGATTTCCATTTTTGTTTCATCATTTTAAAGTGTTTTTATTTCAAAATGTATCAGCCTTACCAAGGTATATTTTAGACAATGAACTGTTAGGGACGAGATTGGAGAAAAAGTTTTTTTCTGAAAATTTTTCCACGCAGATCACTGTGGTAGAAGCGAATAACCTGTGGGCAACTACTCCGGTGCTAGCTTTTCAGCAGGTTGTTCCTGTGATTTATGAGTTCTATTTTTGCTGATAGAATAAGTTTGGGGGCGATTCTGGTAGAGGTTTTTCTCAGTCTTCAATCTATTGTCCCAAAGTCAGTGAAGAAACTGAAGCTGCAAAGACGCTGGATGTTTTAGCAAAACAAGTATTTTAACCGTACCTCCAAATCAACCATGAAGTACAAGAAAGATAGGTAAGTGTATGCAAGGGGAATTAAGAATCCCAAAGGAGCTTTTCATGAAAGGGAGCTGGACTTTGTTTTTCCTGAAGACATTTCGCTTCCAAGAAGCTTCTTCAGTTCTGGCTAAGGATAACTGAGAATCTTCATAGGACCTAAGAATATTTCTGAGCTAGGCAATTTCTTCAAGGAAGAGTTGGAAAAAACCCAAAAGCAAGACTAGAATGACTCTTGCCTAGAAATACAAATCGTTTGGAAATTGTGGTTTATGCCAAAGGAAAGTGGTGACCGACGAAGTGTTGCAACTTCTGTAGCTACCGTATTCATTTTATGTTAAATGCACAAAAAGCATCAAGTATGCTTTCAAATTTACAGAAAAGTATTGAAATTAATTATGCACAGTGGAAATGTTGTGTGAGTTTCTGTTCATTTAGGGAGTCACTGAAATATACAAATCAATAAGGGGTACCTAAATTTTACATACAGTGGTGTGTATTTGTGTGTGTTTGTGTAAAACTCATGTCCATTTCAGAAGCTGCCCTCTTCCCCCCCCCCCAACAGTGGAAAGAAGTGAGTGGAGGAAACTACAGTTGTTGGCAATTTTCCTTCCCTTATTCTTCTACCCTCTTTCTAGGTTTTGTTTTCCCAGAAAGCAAAGATGAGGCTGTTGGTTTTATTGGAAGACTATTATTATTCGTTTATTTTATTTTGCTCAGCTTCTCTGCAAATGCCTATGCTAGTTTTTCTTTTTCTTCTTCTTCAGGATGCTGGCAAATTGCCCCATCTTGATGGATTCTGGAATGAGCCATGGACTTAACTCTCTGTAAATATTCCCGGGACCAGAGTGCAGCTTTTCTCTTTATTAATGGACATGGCCAATTCTAAACACAGTAGCTGAACCTATTCCCTCCTCCCCACCACCCGCTCCCATTGCACAGTGCAGAATTTATCAACTCTGCATTTCATTATGCACTCTCCCACTGTTATAAGATCCCCATGGAACTCCTTACAATCTGCTTTAGATTTAACTATGTTGAATAATTTATCATCTGCAAATTTTGCTACATCCCTGCTCAATCCCTTTTTCCAAGTCATTAATGAATGTGTTAAAAAAGCGCAGGTCCCATTATAGATCTCCGAGGCTCCCCACGGTTTATCTCTCTCTGCTGTGCAAATTGACCATTTATGCCTTGCTTTCTATTTCCTATAATTCAGCCACTTGCTTATCCACAAAAGGATGTCTCCGCTTATGCCAGAACGACTTAACCTGATGCAGGGGCCTCTGATGGTGGACTTTATAGCCTGATTTATGAAAAGTCTAATTATACACATCTTTGCCCAGGTATTTACTGATGTTTCTCTCAAGCTTTCAGCAAAGTTCTGAGCCACATTCACCTCATTTCAACTCTGCACTTTCCTCACTTGCTAGAGTTTGCACCTGGAATCGGTTTATATCGGTTTATAAAAAAAATAATTGCTATTCCCTCCAGCGTTGGCCTACCCAGATAAGGCTTGGCCTGATTATCAGAAGACCCAGAGAGCCTGGTGGGCACAACAAGCCATTCGCCACGTGGTCAGAGCTCAGAGCAAAGAAAGACTTGCCTACCCCAGCTCAATCCCTGGCATTTTATTGCTTTAATTCCTCCCCACCCTGAGCCTTAGCGGTGTGTTAAGTACTTTATAATCCCCCTCCCCTCCAGTTTCGCAGTCCAGCATTTTATAGAAGCCTGCGTTTTAGGGAAGATAAAATTCACAATTCCATTAGCAGGGCAGAAGTGGCAAAGGATTAAAACAGGCCAGCTGTCGAATGCAACAGGGGTGGGCACTCCTGAGATGATAGGAAAGGGTTGGGGAGGGTCCAAAGCCAAACTCACAACCAAGTGTCTGGGCAACGGGTGCAAGTAGGTCAACAGCTGCATTAGTCATTTCTGTCAAAATGCCTCCATCAGAAATAAATGGAGAGGTGTTTGTTCCAGATTCAAGGTCCTCAAGCAAGATACCCATAATATTATCAATTGCACCCTTCCTACACTTGCCAACAACCACCCTCCATAACAATTACCCTGCATTACACCCTTGGACCTAAGGGTGCAACTGACCCAAACTCACCCAGTAATTTCTATGCAACTTGAAACTGGGTTTCCCCATTTCACCACTGCTGGTTCTGTTTAGGTATTTGGCTTATTCCTTCTTATATAGTCAATTATTATATTGAATGACCCTTGAACAATTCTCATCAGAATATGGATAAGGTAGGTTTGCATATCATGTGCATGGTGGTTATTATTGACAGGAATCATTTAGAAATGGGTTCTGAGCAATGTTTTCAGGGGAAATAATGGCTGGCTGAAGGCAGCTCTGCATAGGAAGTGGAGCTGATGATTGTGGCTGAAAAGTGGAGCCGATGGGTAAATCATCTCCTTCGACCTTTTCTGGTCAAAAACTCACAAGCTGAACTTCACTAAGGAGAGGGTAGGGGGGTTCTGGAGCATGGGAAAACCAGGAGCCAAAGGAATCTCAAAGGTGCTTCTTCAAGAGGCAACTGGTTTTTCTGGTTTTTCTTTGAAGATGTTTTGCTTCTCATTGAAGAGCAGAAGAAGATTCTTAGATGAGAAGCAAAATGTCTTCAGAGAAAAACCAGAAAGTCCAGTCTTAAAGCATATTTGAGACAACCATGGATGACTGAGAATCTCCATAGACATTGAACCAAGGGAATTTGTCACATTTGCTCCATCCACAATCAGAGGTTTTCAAAGGGCATCAAGTTTGCATTTCTTTTGCTAATCACTTTCAGAAGTCGGTTACTGATTCTCTAAATAAGTTAGATACTTTCAAAATCACAAGGCTGAAAAACCGAAACACGGCTTGTATCAAATCCTTAAAATAAGAAAATGAAACTATCTTCATAAGTTTTAAGAACTTTTAAAATAAACCACAAAAATCAAGATAAGATTTTTGCTATAGAAAGTTTTAAGCTGACTAAAGGCGTGGAAAAAATTAGAATATTTGATTTTGAATATTAAGACTTTGAATTTAATTTTTAAAACAAAAAATGCATTTTTTATGGGAAAGAAAAATGAGTTTTGATATTGGAGATATAACATGGTAAAAAGTTTGGAGACATTTTGTAGGAATTGCATCAGGACCTTTAATCAATAATGTTGTATGTTCTTAGGAACAGTTTGTTCCCAGAAGAAACTGTTACAGAAAAAGACTTACAGCAACATTTATCTGAGAGCAACATGAACAAGATTTTGTCATTACACATACAAAAAAAAATTGGACGTGACTTTAAAAATTAATAGGAAATAAATATGCCAATCCCAAAGAACAATTGGAAAAAAATCTTCTTACTAGACTTATAACAGTGGCTTTTTAAAATTTTGGGGAAAAAATAGAGACAAAGATAAATAATCTGAATGGACTAAAGCGTAAGATTATTTTACGCAAATGGAAGGAACAGAAACTTGGTTTATTTGATCAGGGTTAAAATTGGGATGTTATTTGGGGTTAGTTTTGTTTTAAACTTGACATTTGGATTGAAAAGATGTTGTATATTGGATTAGTTTACAATTGACATGGTGCTTAGGCCTTTTTCCCTGTAGTCATTATATTTAATCTGATAGTGTTTAAATTGCTTTGTAATTGTCCTTTTACTTAAGAGATCTTGTGAGCTTGTTCAATCTTTTGTTCACAATATGATACTGAGACCACTTTATACCTTCTAAATGTGCATCCGGTTACAGTTAAGATTTGAGATATGGTGAGATTTATATTTGTTAATTAATGTTATTACTTAAGGGCAGTTTGGTTTTTTTTTTACTAATACCCAGACTGGAGATGTTACTTATTAGATTTATGTATAATTTACAGTTATGGAATGAAGCATTTTGTATCTGCTAATTAAGAGGAGGTGAAGAGGTAATGAAATTTTATTGATATTTGTCATGATGAGTGGGAAATCACTTTTTAAGGGGATTTTTTCATCTTTTATTCTATTTTTTCCTTTTCCTTTTTAGTTTGTATCATTTTTTACTATTTCAAAAAACCTCTTAATAAAATAATTTAAAAAATGTTTTGAGGGTCACATTCCATTTTGATGAGACCAAAGGTAAAGTAGCTAAGTAATGTAGGTGTGTTATGTGTATAGATGCATCCTGAAATAATCAACAGCATTATTTGCATCTGCATGGCAATGTATACTTAGAAGTAAGCTGGGGCAGCCAAAAATCTCTGCAAACATATTCAGAAGTCTTACTAGTTTCCTTGTGACTTCTGGTGAAGCAAGTTATAACCTCTTTATAGAAAGTAAACAAACAAACAAAAAACCTCAATAAATTATAGCCCACCAGTCTCTCCATCATTCCTTCCTCAATTTTTCCATCCAGTACGAAACCATCTAGCACAGTGGTTATAATGCAGCTCTGCAGGCGTCTTCTGCTGCCTGCCAGGTGCCTGTAGTTTGGGAGTTCGAATCTCACCAGGCTCAAGTTTGACTCAGATTGTTGAGGGCAATATGCTGACTCTGTAAACCACTTAGAGAGGGCTGTAGAGCACTATGAAGCAGCATATAAGTCTAAGTGCTATTGCTATCTATGATAGAGGTCTCCAACCTTTTGGGCACCGGGAACCGGTTCCATGGAGATTTTTCCGTGGACCAGAGGCAGCATGGTTTCCTACAAATGGGGCTTCGCATGTTTCTGCAGACTGTTTTTTGGCATGCCATAGACCGGTACCAGTCCATGGACCGGGGGATGGGAATCCCTGATCTATGAAGCTAAGTTTGAAGATATTGCTGTTCAAACAATATCATCTGTTTAGAGGTTAATCCAATTAAATTGGATTATAATCACATAAGAGGGTAGAAGGATTTCTGCTTTCTTAAACAGAATTAAATAACATGAGCGGAATCAGACAGCGCTGATTATATTTACAACTCTGATGCGGCTCCTGAAAATATAAAAATAAAAGCATCCTTCACCACCATCTCTCCTTCTTGACAACTGGCTCCACAACAAAGCATCATCGGGAATAACACATTGATAATGTGTGACTAATGCTGCAGGCATCAAAGCCTTCCCCGGGACTGCTGGGCTCATTTACCAATCGGCCTATTCCGTTTCTAGTCATTACTTAAACTCTGAGGCCTCTGAGGCAAATAGAAAGTAAACAGCAGCCTCGCTCGAGTTCAGCCTGACTCCATCATGGGCTCCAGACAGCAGAAACTGCATTCCTTATGGGATGTTCCTTAACATCCCAATCTAAGCTCCACAGGCACCTTCATGTCCAAGGACTAACCAGACCAGACCTTGCTGTTGTGTCCTGCCAGCAGCCAGCAGAGTCGGACAGTGAGGAGGTTGGGGAGGAGCATGGGCTAGACCTGGAGGCTGGGGAAGGCTCGGACAAAGGTTCTGTGTTGGAGGCAGAGACGAGGCCAAGGCCATCTGACAGTGATCAGGTGCCTATGGCACTAGACAGCAGTGAAGCAAAGGGACAGCTGGAGCCTGTTCCCAGTGTGTGCATGCACAGAGCTGCCAGAAGAAAAGAACAACTCAGAAATCAGGGTAGACTTGGGAGTAAAGCCACAGGTGGAAGGTGATTGGCCCCTCCCATAGGAAATAAAAGAGGAGCGAAGGGGGAGTGGGCTTTTGCAGTTCATTCGGTCGTTAGATTCATTCCAGGAGTGTGAAGATCTGTCCGTGAATCTCAGAGACTCTGTGCCCAGTCTTTCCTTGCACAGCATCTCATTTGGAAAATATTTACATGGCAGCTTTCTGAGATAGATAAGGTCTGTAGTCATAAATATTCCTTTGAAAGACTGTTTGCCAGGCCTTGCTGAATGTGAATGAGAAGAATTCACATTCGCTTAATACAAGAGGGTTTGTCGGGACCAGGATTCTGCCTCGCGCTTTTTGGGAAGTCTAGGTCAGAACACTTGCTTAGTTTCAGAGCCCAAATGAGAGGTATTGCTGGCTGCCAAGTTAGTTAACTCTAAATTGCAGACTGGAGGAGGGGAGCAATGAAAGATTACAGGAAGCAATTAGCTAAAGTTGCCAATTTACCATTATCGGGTTCCCTTTGCCATTAACCAACTACAAAGAAAATCATGCTTCCAGTAGCAGGAGAAAGATAAATCCTCTCTTGATAAATGGGTATCCAATGAACACGCCAGGGGGCTCCCTGGTGGGACTCACAGAAAAACCAGCAGAGATGGATCAGCACAAACCAGTTCAAGGGACAGATATTGATTTCAGCTGTTTGGGACACAGGATTCTGCAGGGAAAGGAGTTTGCTGGGAAACATCACTTTGAAGCATTTGAGAGGTTAGTGGGGTTCGATTAGCTTATTACAGGGACTCAAAAAAGCCAATCCATGTTTGATTAGATTTAACCCAGAAAGCCCTGGAGGGTACAGGGTTAAACTAACCTCCCCCGTTTCACCACTGAACATGATGAGAGTTAAACCAGGGTGACCATTCATTCATATTCTCATTGCTAGCACAGAGATGATAACACAGAGAATCCTTGCAAAAACAGGGTTTTTCTAGGCATGTTTCTTTCAACTTTCCTGCTTACCACATGGATAACAAAGGGTGGAGAGGAAAGAGAGATAAATTTCTCCCAACCTGCTATGTTTTTCAAAGGATATTTTTCCTCCAAATAATAATAAAGAAGCATTGTTTTTGCAAACTCGGTTCTTTTATGGAAAGGTAAAACTGATGGATAAGGTCTTCTTTCTCCAGAGAAACGAAAGAGAAGTTGGACACCAAATGAATCTATCTGCAATGTAGAAACTTCCTGTGTTGGGAGTCCCCATCGGCTCCCTTTCCCAAAAGCCTCTGAATAGTAGCAGAGGCAACACTGAAGCCTCAAAATGGCCAGGTCAGCTTCAGGGTTGCTATGGATGTATTATTTGGACCTCTGACAAGCAGCTTTTGCTCCAGGCCTTATGGGAAGCCATTCCATTCACTGGGATGAGGCAATATACCCAAACCTTTCCACAATGTATGTTTTATTATTGGTGATTTCTTACCAACACTTTCTCATTCGTTTCAAGGTTTCAATTTGCCGCGTGTTGTACTAGATAGAATTATGGAAACAAATCACTTCCTCTGCCTCACAAACAACCAGCATCTGGCAATTTCCTTAGTGAGCAAGTACACATGGCAGTGCCAGAGGAGAAAGGCGACACTACATGGAAGGGAAGGGAGAATTACAGGCCTTTTTGCCATGTGAGCTGCAGGAAAGGAGCTCTTTGGACTGATGGGATTTAACTGGAGGATGAACAAAGGCATCTGGGGGCCACAGAAGCCTGCAGAGAAGTGTCCTCTCAGCTACAGGTCTTTCTCTGTCAACAGCCTTTAGTGAGGTAAAGTTCAGGCAGGCCTCTTCCCTGGAGAGGTTTACTGGCAGTCAAGCCAGGGAAGAGGGGGCAACTCAACTTCTTCCAGCCCTAGAAAGAGGCTCATATTCCCATTCCCTAAAAAAAGCCCAGAAGGACATGGCAGACGGTACCAAGACCATAGATCTTGGACTACCCAGATTGGATGAGGCTTGAAAGGATGTCCGATGGTCACAAATTACATTATTATGACTTTCTTGAACTTTCTGTCCGGAAGTCACCAGAGGTGAATTCATGGCTTATTAAAGAATGATCTGATTCTTGAAGCTGCGGCTGAGTTCCTTGTGAGGAAGCACGATGGAGTTCAGGATGACCACTTCGGCAGGAATGGTCACATTGCACCCTGTTGGGGGGGGGGGGTGTCAAAAAGGATCAGCTCAGGAAGGAGGCTGGGGAGGAGTTGCAATCCCACAGGAGATTCCTGCTTAAAAAGGCAGGAAGGTCCCAACTGTTTCTTGGGGAAGGGAGCAACAGGATACACAACTTACCCAGAATAGTAATGGATGGAGTCAGGCGGCCATCTCGAAAGAGGGTCTCGCTGTCGATCTTTGCATAGGGATCATTTGGATTGGGGTCACTGGGGGTGCCCTCCACACGAGCCCAGCGTCCAATCGTGCTGTCCCAGCCGACAATGCTGTTCAGCACACAGGTATGGTCCTGTGGGAAAGAGAGTCGGGCATTCTATGGGGAGTCAGCCACACGTTTCCTGGAGCTGCCAAAATTCAGGTCTCCCACAAATCAGGAGCACCAAAGCCCCTGCCTGCCATTTATTTCCTTTTTGAAAGAACTGTAAATAGCTGAAGCTTCCCGGAAAAGGCTACACTGCACAAAATTTCAGTGAACTTGTAGAAGAAAGAGCATTAAAAATTGGCACCTTCCCAACATTTGGGACATTTTAAAAATTAAATGAATTTTAATTTAAAATCATTGCCTTATGTTACTGAACCACAGACTTTTGGCTAGGTCCAATACAGATTATCCTTGGATGCTGAAAAAAGCAGTGCAGGGAAACAATGCTCCAACAATTCAGAGTCCATGCATTTAAAGGGAAACGGGCAAAAAGGATAGAAGCCACAGGGGAAGGAAAAGGAGGAAAGACTTAGTTCATTGATACATCTGCAGTCATCAGGCAGCTGGGAAGCAATTCAATCTTTATGAACACTACACCACCACCACCACCTGTGCAAGAGATTGTTGCCTAGAAAGTGGGGTAGCAGACATTTTAAGTTCAGTTCATTTCCTAAGGCTCTACATCTGATCCGGAGAATTGCAGCCCACAGAACCTGGGCCACAAGTACACAGCCCCGCAGGAGATTTAATAATCTGTTAGCTTTGAGTTAGCGGCTTTGTTCATTCAGTATAGTACCTTATAAACATTTACAACGCAGCACCACCACCTGCTGGGCACTAGAAAAATATGAAAAGCAAATACTCCAGATTTGTGATGGCGAACCTATGGCACGTATGCCACAGGTGGCATGCTGGTCTTTAGGTCTCTTCCACGCATGCGTGTGGGGAGGTGCATGTGGGGGAGGCAGGGCGCATGCATGGGGGGTGTGTGCTTGCATTGCATTCTGGAGCCTTGTCCAGTGCCACCAGTCCCCGTTTTGGGCCTGGAAGGCCTCCTTGCACCAACCTGGAAGCCAAAAATGGGCAGGGGAGCAGGACGCATGCGTGGGGGATCACAAGGTGGGGCGGGGTGGGTCACGCATGCATTGCATTATGGCACGCGACAACAAAAAGGTTAGCCATCACAGCTCTCCATGCAGAAAGGGACAACTTGCCACAGCCAACTCACTGTGGCCATCTCACCATGGCCATCTTGCCGTGGGACAATTCGCCACAGGACAATTTATATTAGTGTATCTCTTGTCCTGCAGTGAGTTGTCCCGGCTGTGGCGAGTCGGCTGCGGCAAATTGTCATAGACCCCTCTAGATGACTTGTTAGGGAAACCTGTTAGAGATAACACTAAATCCCAATGTAACATTCCCATGTGATACAAGGCAAGACTATCACTGTGTGACTGCATTAATGTCCCAGGGGCTGTGTAGGTTGTGACTCATTCTTCATTTGTTCGTAGAGTAAGATTTCTCTCTTCATTATTATGTGTTGTTCTTATCTAGAACAACTTGTAGGTTGGACCAAGAAATAGGAACCAACCAAAAGTAATCCAGCAGGTTTTATGGCTGATTGAGATTCAAACTATGGTCTCCATGATTCCAGGCCATATTTTCAATGCTGTATTATATTGGTTCTATGAGACCTGCCCAATTATGATGGATTCCACCAACCCCAGGCAACATTGCTTATGGTTAGGAATGGCGATGGGTGCATCCGATACAAATAGTCCTTGCTTAGTGACATTAATTAGGACCAGGAATTGCATTACTAAGTGAGGTAGTCATGAGATGCAGTGTCATATGACCATGCCAGCCTATGAAAGCAGTTGTGGCAGTCCCAAAAGCCAGTATTAGGCAAATCCTGTGCAGTTGCAACATCCCAAGGTCATGTGATCATCATTTGCGACTTCCCACCAGCTCCCCCATTGGCTTTGTTTGTCAGACACCAGCAGTGAAGGATCCAAAGGGCAAAAAATGACTGTGGGGTGATGTGACACTGTAGCTGCGAGCCAGTTAACAGTACCTGGATTGCAATCATGTTTAACTGTGGGAATGCTGTGATAATAGCAATTATGAAGTAAGTACCCCTTACCTAATGCCATTGGTTGCTGAACAAGTGAATGTTAAAGGAACAGTATCAGGCATGTAGTAGTCTGAGCAAACCTGTGACCAAGAGTCTGGTGCTATGCCTCTTATTTATTTATTAATTTTTTATGCCTCCCACCTCCCCTATAAGGTGTCTCTGGGCAGCTTTTAAGTAACTGACCAGAAGAGAAATAATGAAAACATTAAAACCACATAGATGAAGATTACAAAAACTACACTAAAACCAGAACTGAGAGACGGAGAGGAGAAAAATGCTCAGGAGGCTTTTTTGTTAAGCCACCCTCCATGCCTCCAGATGGGAGCATCTAGGCAGCACCTCAAAGCAGAATGCTCCAGCGCTTGGAGCACCATTTCACTCAAACCTCTAATAAAATCTAAGTGGGAGATGATGGATTATCTTTCCCCCATTTCTTAAACAGGAGGCCTGGAGAGGAAATGAAAGAGGGGAAATGAAATTGCATCGTTTCAGAGAAGACAGGGGCTTGGCTTAATAATAGATATGCCTTTCTATTTTATTGTGTTTCATGTGACCCAATATCTAGAGAACCACAGAAGAACGCTCACTAATATTTTTTTTAAAGTATCATTGGGACAACCCTTCTATAATTAGTGAAGATGTGCCTATAAATAAAATAAGAAGTAGACTGAGGAGTTAAAGGTAAAGGTTCTCCTCGCACATATGTGCTAGTCATTCCTGACTCTAGGGGGCAGTGCTCATCTCCATCTCAAAGCCAAAGAGCCAGCGCTGTCCAAAGACATCTCTGTGGTCACGTGGCCAGATGACTAAATGCCAAAGGCACATAGAACACTGTTACCTTCCCACCAAAGGTGGTTCCTCTTTTTCTACTTGTATTTTTACATGCTTTCAAACTGCTAGGCTGGCAAAAGCTGGAACAAATAATGGGAGCTCACTGGGGAGCGCTATTGATTTGAACCACTGAACTGCCGACCATTCTGATCGTCTTAGCCACTGAGCCACAGTGTCCTCTGACTGAGGGGTTGCCATACGCTAAATAAATGAGGGATAAGGATTTAATTTTCCATGGATGAAATGCCATTATTTAAATTGCAGGAAGTTTATGGGATGCCCAGCCACAAAGATATAAAACGACTGCAGGAACTGGATATGCCTACTTTAATGAAAAGAAGGACTAGGGGAGACATGATAGCAGTGTTCCAATATCTCAGGGGTTGCCACAAAGAAGAAGGAGTCAAACTATTCTCCAAGGCACCTGAGGGTAGGACAAGAAGCAATGGGTGGAAACTAATCAAGGAGAGAAGCAACTTAAAACTGAGGAGAAATTTCCTGACAGTTAGAACAATCAGTGGAACAGCTTGCTTCCAAAAGTTGTGAATGCCCCAACACTGGAAGTCTTTAAGAAGATGTTGGATAGCCATCTGTCTGAAATGGTATAGGGTTTCCTGCCTAGGCAGGGGGTTGGACTGGAAGACCTCCAAGGTCCCTTCCAACTCTGCTATTGTATTGTATTGTATTATACTCCTAAAAAATGCAAGTCGTGCAGGTACTAGGTTATAGCCTACAGGATTTTCAGAAAACACCTTACCTGGAGAGAGGCCCCATGCAGAATGATGGATTCACGCACTCGGACTCCAGCACCGATGGTCACTCCTTTCCCGATGGAGACATTGGGACCCAGCTACAGGGGAAAGCCAAGGGAGAGACACCCATGTCACTAACCCGGCAGGCGAGAGTGCTTCCTTAACCCACAGCTTTCTTTTGTCTTCAGGGGCAAAGACCGGGGGGAGGGGGGGGATGGAACAGGCTCTAAAACCTGGCCCTACCGCACACATGCTAAAGCGAGGGTGGTGAGGGGGACTCTTTTTAAGATATCTCTATAAGCTCTCCCTCCCACCCTTTTAAACCAGTGATTTCTACCAGTGCTTGGGTAGGAGGAGTCCTGATGATGCAGTAGTTAAAATGCAGTATTGTGGGCAAACTCTGCCCAGAGCCTGAAGTTCAATTCTGACTAGCTGAAGGTTGATCGAGGTTGGCAGAATGAGGACCCAGATTGTTGGGGGTAATATGCAAATAATGCTTGAATTGTAAACCACCCAGAGAGGGCGGTAAAGTGCTATGAGATGGTTTACATCAGGGGTATCAAACTCAAGGCTCGTGGGCCATATGTGGCCTGTGGGGGTGCTTAGATCTGGCCCGTGGGGCTGCCCTGGAAACAGCAAAGGAACGGCCCGCAGTGCCTCTGCCAATGTTAAAGGAGCTCGGGAAGGCCACGCATGGCCCTCCCGAGCTCCATTTTCATTGGCAGAGGATTGCAGGAGATTGTTGCAGCTGAAAACAGAGCTCGGGAGCCCACTTTTTGTGGCAGAGCACTCGGTCCATCACAGGCACCCCCGACCCAAATGATGTCAAGTTGACCATGCACCCCCTAACCACGCCCCCCCTTCCCCTGTGGTCAAAAATAACCCTGATGCAGCCCTCAATGAAATAGAATTTGACACTTCAGGTGTACACAGTAAGTATAAATGCTACCACTACTGCTATTTTTAAAACCCTACATATTATTATCGGGAAGGAGAAAGGGTGGGTCAAGGAAAGACCAGCCATTATACTCCCTGTCAGTCTTTTGAGGTAATCCAGACAAGAAACCTAAACCATGAATACTAATAGTATTGTTATCATGGATCTTGCCAGTCTGAAAGCACTTTACACCCTCCCCTCCCTTTACTTTCCAGAGAACTAGGAAAGGTCCATTCTGAGGCGCTTTCTCTGCCCCCTTCTGTGAGATGAGGTAGCTTTGGTCTGATTTTGTCTACGCTCCTCTTCCTCCTATCTGCCAGGGTTATTATCGCAATACCATCAAAATCCCCTCACAGCATCCTTCCCGTCATACTGCAATTAAGTTCAAGGAGAAAAAAAACTACTGTATTTTTCGGAGTATAAGAAGCACCTTTTTCCTCAAAAAAGAGGCTGAAAATCTGGGTGCATCTTATACACTGAATACAGCATTTTTTTTGCCTCGCGAAGCCCCCCCTCTTCACCAAAATGGCCATGCAGAGCCTGTAGAAGGCTTTCAGAAAGCTCCTGGGGGCTGGGGAGGGCAGAAATGAGCAAAAAACAGTCAATTTTTGGTCCCCCATAGCCCCCAGCAGCACTCTATAAGCTTCTTAAAGGCTATCCATGCCCTTTTTTTGACACAAAACGGGCCATTTCTGGGAGGTTTGTAAAGTGCAAAAACATTTTTTTTTTATTTTTCCTCTTCAAAACCTTGCTGTGTCTTATACTCTGGTGCATTTTATACTCTGAAAAATATGGTAGTTTGTTTATACAGATGCAGGTATACACAGGTGTAAATAACCTATTTGTGCACATGGGACCCTATAGCCCTGGCTCTGGCCCTCATTCCCACCAAGACACCGTGGCACTGGGTCCTCATTCTTTTGTGGGAAGCAGCAGGCATCACCCAGCCCACAGACTTACCACAGCACTGGCATCCACTGAGGCCATTGGATGAATATAGACATTCCCTGCATGGAAAAGAAGCAGCAATTACTTTCGTTCTCCTTTCTCCTCTAGGAGTCATTTCCACTCCTCTGAAGGGTTTGCTAGAGGAGGCCACTTGCTTTACAATATGGGCTTCCAGCTCTAGCACTGAGTTACTTTGTGATCCCTGATCACCCTCCGCCACCTCACACTGAATGCCTTTCCCCACGCAGAGCTCAGCTGCTAAAAATCACTACTTCAAACTGGCCAAATTTGTGGCAAAGCAAGGAAGGTTCTTGCCAGAATGTGGGAGATTATGGAACCAAATATGCGGGGAAAGCAAGACAATCCCCCAACTTAGGGAAAAACACCTTCAAAAACATTTCAACATTGCAGCAGTTGATGGCTGAAATGGCAAAATTGACTACTTTGATTAAAGACAAGAACATACCGTATTTTTCGGACTATAAGACGCAACGGAGTATATAATCAAGATTTTGAAGAGGTAAATTTTTAAAAAGGTTTTTGCATTCTGCGGGCCTCCCAAACCCTCTGCACTCCCCATTTTTTGTGAAAAACATAGTGCTCCTAGGTGCTGGGGAGGGCAAAAATGAGCAAAAAAACAGCCAGTTTTTTGCTCGTTTTTGCCCTCCGCAACTCCCAGGAGCACTTTGCAGGCCTCTCAAACCACATGGGCATCCTTTTTGTGAAAAATGGGCAGGATTTCAGGAAGCCAAAAATGCTGCTTTCAGTGTATAAGATGCACCCAGATTTTCAGCCTCTTTTTTGGGAGAAAAAGTTGCGTCTGATACTCCGAAAAATACGGTAAGTACTTTAGTTTCCACATGAAGACTGCTTCTGAACTTTGTGCTTGATCTAGAAAAGAATGAAACTCTGACTTCAGGTTTTACCAATTAACCTGATAGATCTTTATAGAAATGGCTTGTTCATATTATTATGAAAAAGCAAAATGCAGTGATTTGATGTTAATGCCTTATTTTACTGTAACAGAGAGTTGAAAGTCTTTTTTCTTTTTCTTCTTACCTTTCCTCACTTCTTCTTCCCCTCCTCATTACTTTCCTATTTACCTTGCATTTTGCATTTTACCATAACTCAATAAAAATGTTAATAGGGAAAAAAAACAGTTCATCCAAATAATCCAGACAACAACAATGCCGTATTAATGAAACCCTGTCTGATCCCCAGGAGCCAAAGAAAATATGCCAGACATTTTGGAGTCCCGAGACAGATGTGAGAGCCTAAGAAACTGACCTACTATTATGGTTTGTCCAGCAAGACATCTACACCAGGGCCCCCCAATCCCTGGTCTGTGGACTGGCACTGGAGCATAGCATGCCAGCAATTGGTCCACACAAACAAGCGAAGGCCCATCTACAGGATGTAAGCAGCACACAAAATCACACACCCCTCCAGTCCCCGGAAAAACCTTTCTCCACTAGTGGCTGGGGCCACTAATCTACAGGACTGATGGAGCTGGACGTGATGACAGCATTTCCCCCATGACAACACAAAGAATGTGCCTTATTCCTGCGCATAAAATGTACTGCCTTAAAATGTAACATGGAAGGAGGAGATACCTCGGATGCTGGGGCCACCGGGTTGGTTCTGGGCAAGTCTCTCCGGATGGCACTGGCTGTAGCAGCTCAGATAGAGACGATTGGCATAGATGGCAGAGCTGGCAAAGAGAATGTGGGAGTTATTAGGTTTGGCTCCTCAAGCACCACACTTAACCTCTTATCACCTGCCTCACAAAACATGAAGTCAAACGGCTCTCAACAGTTTCTTTTGGGATTCATAAACAATAAATATAACAAGGGGGTAATTTACTTAACAATACATATTATTACGGCAGCAAGAATGGTCTTTGCCCAAAACTGGAAAAACAGGGAAATTCCACAAGAAGAGGAAGTAATTAGGAAAATTCTGACTTGTGCTGAAATGGATAAATTGACATGGGAATTGAAGAATAAAGATGAATCAGAATATTATAAGATCTGGGACAAATTTTTATCAATGGTTGGAACAAAAAAGGAAAGACCCAAAATAAGCAATGACTAAGATTTATAGAATGGAGATTAGAATTATGTATGAAACTATAATAGTGAAAATGTGTAAAGTAAAAACAAAGCAACATGGTTGGAAATATGATATTTTTATATTTGTAAATACTGAATAGACCAAATATAAATAAGCATGGTGGTTATAATGTATAACTTTATAATATACATACTTTATAATATAATGTATGGCAAAGACTTCACCAGGATGGTTACACTGTGCCAATATTTTAATTTGTGTTCAATAAAAACCTTTTTTTAAAAAAAATGGTTCTCAACAGGAACATGAAAATACACACACACACACTTACTTAGTAGATGAGCTTCTATCAGGCACAGTATCAGTAGTGGGTTTCAAAATTTTTTAGAACCTCTTCTGTAGGTGTGGCCTGCTTTGTAGAAATGGCTTGCCGGCCATGTGACTGGGTGGGAGTGGCTTGGCAGTCATGTGACTGGATGGGCATGGCCAACTTGTAAAATGTGGTGAAGCTCACTTAACAACACTCTTGCTTAGCAACCAAAATGTGGGCTTGGGAACTCTGGCATTTGAAGCACGCAAGTCTTAAAGCTGTCAAGTTACAAGACCCTTGCACCCCTAACCCTTTAGAAAAAAAAACCCAGGGGTGTTCAAACTTGATAGCTTTAAGACTTGTGGACTTCAACTCCCAGAATTCCTCCCCTCGCTCTTCATCTTGATGATGTGCGGACGGGCTGGGGGAGGGAACTGGAACCGGTTCTAAACGGCACTGTAGATTAGTAGAACCTCTTCTATAGAAGAGGTTAGAACTGGAGGAACCTACCCCTGCACAGTATCCATATTTACACCAAAAAATTCAGACTTACTTTCTTTTTTGCCGTGGTCCTGCCATCTATCTGACAAGCCACAGGTCTAAACCTGATGGATCCTAACCTACGAAATCAAGGCTTGTTAAAGTGATGCACACACCTCAATTCATTTGGATGCGCTTCTTTTTCTAGAGTAGACTTAGAGAAAGAAGCAGCAGGGCAGAGATTTACAAGGGCTCTACAGCCGATGAAACAAAAGGGAAGGAGAGGAAATGAGCAGCCAGGCCCACGGTCTCTCATCTGCTCTGACTTGGCTACTTCAAGAGAAGGGGGACCGTTTCTCTTACCATGGCAACCCATATTTTTCATGGCACCTTCGGAAGTCTCTCCCCCATTTGCATTATCTGCATAATTGCTCAAGGAAGAAACAGCCAAGTTTTATAAAACACAAAGTTGTAAAAAGACAGCGGAGTTAACGCTTGAGATGCTCACAGATACACTCAACTCCAATTTGCAACCACTGCCTGTCCACCTCATGTGCCACTGAGCAGAGGGAATCCTAGATTGACAACTACAACTGGGGCTAGAATTTCTGTTGCTGGGCAAGGCGGTCATTAGGTAAGTCTCACCCAATTTTACAAGTTTTTTTGGGGGGGTCATAGTTGTTAAGCAAATTACTCACTGCAAATGTTAATTGAATCATGCGGTTGTTAGGCAAATCCAGCTTCCCTCATTGGCTTTGCTTGTTGGAAGCCATTGGGAAGGTCATACGTGGCAAACACGTGAGCCCAGAACATGGCAACCATGATAAATACATGATCGTTGCCAAGTGCCTGAATTCCAATAATGTAAGCGAAGGGATACTGCGATGGATATAAATGCAGTGACTGGGTTACATCACTTTTTTCAGGACCATGGTAACTTCAAATGGTTGCTAAATGAATGGTTATGTTGAGAATGACCTGTATGAATCTGCAACCTATTTGGGTATCAAATAAAGCCTCTTCCTCTTCCTTACCCAGCAGATTTGATCTGGCTCCAGAACCCTTCCGTTTTGTAGACAAAAAGGCGTCCCTGCCCAGCAAGGGCTGTAAAGATGTCTTGCTCCAGTCGGATGGCCTCAGCCCGCTGCCAACCATTTGTGCTCTCCTCTCTGTGGGAATGAAACAAAGACAAACTGAGGGGCAGCGTATTTGCTTCCAAGAGACAGAGAGAGATAGAGACAGAGACAGAGAGAACATATCAAGAGCTGGGGTGGCACAGTGGTTAGAGTGCAGTACTACTTCTGCTGCTCACCGGCTGCCAGCAGTTTGGCAGATTGAATCTCACCAGGGTCAGCCTTCTATCCTTCCAAAATTGGTAAAATGAGGACCCAGATTGTTTGGGAGGCAATATGCTGACTCTGCAAACTGCTTAGAGAGGGCTGTAAAAGCACTGTGAAGCAGCATATAAGTCTAAGTGCTATTGCTATATCCAACTAGGAAATGAAGCTCTCAAGCCGTAGGAAGAATGAATATGGGAGCAGCACAACTTCCTCCAGCAATTGGGAAACTGAAAAAAACTAGATCTCTATCTAATGTCTAAATTCTATAGAGGAAATAAAAGGAACATCAATGGCTCTTGAAAAAGGCACATGCAGCAGGATGAAAGGGAGAGATGGAGACTTACCCAAGGTACGAATACCTGCATGAGGGCAAAGGTTGGCAGGAGGAGGAGATGAACAGAAAGAAAAAGAGAGATGGTAGATGAGTGACCTGCCACTATCCAGAGCAGGAAGGACCCAAAAACAATGTTGGGAAAGACACTCACAAGAGCAACTCCTGCTGGTTACGTTGGAAGACTTCCCCAATGTGATGGAAGATGGCTGGGGTAAATAGGTAGATGCCACAGTTGATGAGCTCGCTCACAAAAGTGCTGGGCTTCTCCACATAGTGCAAGACCTGGAAAAAAAAAGGGGGACGTAAGTGGAAGTGACAAGAGCAGGGGTCGGCAACCTTAAACAATCTAAGAGCTACAAACGTCCTAACCAGAAGCCCCCGTTCAATTCTAGAGCTGACCAGAAGTTCGGTTCCCCATAGAGTCTCCTTTTAGGGCAGCATCCTTTTTCCTCTACCTGTCCTAACCGAAAGCCCTATCAATTGTGACTGGTGTCCTAACTGAAAGCCTATCAATTATGACCGGCGACAGGGAGCTGCAGCAGAGGGAGCTGCAGCAGAGGGATGAAAGAGCCACATGCGGCTCAAGAGCCGCAGGTTGCTGACCCCTGGACAAGAGCCTTGCCAATGTTCTACAGTGCTGAAAAAGAGATTCCTGAGGGGAAACCTGGAATCTAGCAGGCAGAAGGGCAGGAATCACTTTTCGGCTCACTAGTGGGTCCTGCCTCCTTCCCAGACCGCCCCTTACCCATCCCGCCTTGCTTCATACCTTCATACCTCGTGTGTGTCAGCATTTGCCACAATACAGCCATAGTTCAGCGACTGCTTCCTATTGGCCTGCAGAAAACAAGATTGGCATGGATGCACTGAGGGGACAGAAACACTTGAAGCTTCAAAGGAGGATCTTAATAAGGGTCCAGGCTCTCCTGCCTGGTGCCCCAGGATTACCCAGCTAACTGACCCTCTGTTTCCCAACCACTCCCTCATGACTGACTCAGTTTGGGAAGGCAGGACTGTCTCCTACCGTGGTGCCCAGCATGAGGAAGCTGTCGGGACTGCCACGCTGACGATGGAAGGCAAGCATCTCTTCGAGAGGGAATTCAGAGCAGACATCAGCATTGAGCACAAAGAAGGCTGCAGGATTACCTGAAAGGATTTGGTCACGGAAGTGGTAGATACCCCCACCTGTGCCAAGTGCTGCATATTCCTGGAGATACCTACAGAAATTAGAAATTCGCCTTATTAGATGGCCTTTTGCAGCCTCTGACTTCCAAATAGTGGCAGCTTATAGACCAGTGTTGGCTAACCTTTTCGGCACCGAGTGACGAAACAGGAGCGTGTGTGTGTGTGTGTGTGGTGAAAACCGGAAGAGCAGCTCCCTGGTGCGCATGCACAGGAGCGCCATGAACCGGAAGAGAAACCAGAAACTAAGTTTCCAGCACACGCATGCACACCAGGGAGCTGCTTTTTTATTTTCCAGCGCTCCCGCGTGCGCGAAGAACAACTGGCCAGAACACTGCAGTCTAGAAGAGCAACGGGCAACAGCTGGCGTGCCCGGAGAGATGGCTCTGCATGCCACTTCAGGCACGCATGCCATAGGTTCACCATCGCGGTTATAGACTGTCTAATAATGGAAGCTGATAGACTCTCTACTTTTTTATTTCAGGTAACCTTTCAAGAACTACATCTACTTCATCCAACATGAGGCACAGTCCTCAGTCCTTAGGGGAAAACTACACATGGATACAGCCAAGGAAATGGAAAACTTGAAATCAACAGATAAAACAGAATTCAGAATTCCTGGGAGTGACAGGACGTCTGGCCTAGCATAAGGGTTGGGAGGCCCTAAGAGAAGAAAGATTGAATTACAGCCCAGATGTTTGCAAAGGTGATAGCAATGTCCCAATGTATTGGGCTTCCCTCCTCCCCCCATGTTTTATTTTATTTATATAACATTCAATTTCCATCAAACAGTGTGTGATCTAAGTGCAGTTATTCTTAATCATAATCCACATATTTGTTGTACCATTCATCACAATAATATTGATAATATAATAATATAATAACAATAATACTTAACAACTCTCTGCATTAATATTTCCTCTTTTTATGTCTCCTTTTTTCTGACTTCTGTTTCTGTTGTCTAGCCATTGATAAAATGCATCCCATATCAAAAAATATTAGAATGCACAGAAATGGACAGATTAACACTTACTATTAAGGGCTTTTTTGGGGGGGGAAAGGTCAGACTATGCAGTACCAGTGCCTGAGGGACAGATAGCATTGGGGCTGCTTTCACAATTTTTCTTACAATAACCACTGGCCACCCACCTGATAGCGATTTTGAACTCTTGTTGGGCAGACACCAGGAAGTGGTTGAGTGCCTCATTGGGTTGATAGAAGCCAATCAGAAGAATCTCCTTCATGTTAGGCACCTGTTAGAAATGCGAGGAAAAGCATTAGGCATAGCTGACTTCATTTTCTTGCTTGCTTCATTACCTAACTATGATTAAGGTAAGTCAACAGGTGCCGCCCTGCCCTTCCAAAATTTAATCTGAATAACCTCCTTACCTTAGTGCATGCCTCGATGTGATGCTGTATCATGGGTACACCCGCCACTGGGAATAAGGGTTTGGGCACTTCAAAGGACAAGGGCCGGAATCGGGTCCCTGAAAAAAGCAAAGACAATTCCAAAATCAGGAGCCAACCACCTGCAGAATTTGCCCCTTCTTTTGGTCTGGCAATCTTCTGCCAGAAGCCAGGAACAGACAGTAAAGCACAAAGTGGATTACATAGTGTTATAAGGTGTCATTGCTAAAAAAACAAAAAACAAAAAACCCTCAATATGCATCTTTTAGGCAGCCCTGAAAGAAGCATGGACAGGGTTGTGGGAATCAGTTCTGCACTCCACAAACCATACAGCCTTTTAGGTAGCCCATTAACCAAGGGGAGCCAATCCAGCCACAACTGTGAAGAAGGGTTGAAGAAGATGGGGACGTTTAGCCTGGCACCAGTGGTATATTAACCATTAAGAAGACTAAGCACGTGCTTAGGGCACCAAGCCCAAAGGGGGCACCACAAAGTTGAGAAAGAAAGAAAAACACCAATGAAGATTTGTACAGTATGTACAAAAGAGGGGGGGGGGCACCAAGATTTGCCAGTGCTTAGGGCACCAGTGAGCCTTAATCCACCACTGCCTGACACAGAGAAGGTTTGGGAGAGACATTACAGCCATCTGAAGGGAGGGTCCTTGCGAAGAAGAGACCCAGCTGCTCTGGACAGGAGGAAAAACAGGGGTTAGTGGGGGGGGGAGATACTCTTACATGTAAAATCTGTTGGCTAAAGGAACACATCAAACCCACACTTTGTAGGCTCACTTTTTTTTTGGGGGGGGGGGTTCATTGGTAACACTATACTGCTAACTAGGGCATACAAAACCTTTGCTAGACCAATCCTTGAATACTGCTCACCTGTCTGTAATCCACACTCTATATCGATTAATACAATAGAGAGAGTCCAGAGGTATTTCACAAGAAGAGTACTTAACTCATTGGTTCGCAATAAAATACCTTACCAAGCTTGATGTTTTAGGCCTGGACAACTTCAAACTACGCTGCCTACCTTCCAACCTAAGCATAGTACACAAACTTGTCAGCTACAACGTCCTACCTGTCAACGACTACTTCAGCTTCAACCACTGCAATAAATACACGGGCAAACAATAGATACAAACTCAAAGTAAACCGCTCCAAACTCGATTGCAGAAAATACAACTTCAGCAATAGAGTGGTCGATGCCTTGAATGCACTACCTGATTCCGTTACTTCCTCAAACCACCATATCTTTAACCTTAAACTGTCGTGGACCTCACACGTTTCTTAAGAGGTCCATAAAAGGAGGGGGGGGGTGTTGCATAAGCGCTCCAGCGCGCGCCTACCGACCCTGTCCTACTGTCCCCATTGATATGTACTCATTTTATGTGTTCATGGCCATGTTATGCTTATTTATATCCATCTATTTGTCCCAATCTCATGCGATGATGCCCATGTCTATACTAATACCCGCTACCTTGTACATGTTTGACAAATACATAAAAATAAATAAGTAAATAAATCGTGGACTGGCTTTTCTTTCGGCAAAGGGGCTGCCCTGCCGCCTCCAGTTCGAATGGGCATCAGCTTCCGGGAGAAGGCGAGGGGTGTCAGCTCACCTTTCTGGGGACCCCCGATTAGGATCACGGCTTTCAGCATGGTCCACTTAGGAGTCTGGAGGGTGGGGAAGACGATATCAGCTGGGCTCCTCGGCACTCTCCTTAGGGCACGAAAGATCCCCCGAGGCGAGATCTCCTCTCCGTTGGAACACGGCCTTCTGCTTCCGAGCACGTGAGAACGCCACGTCAGCGGTTCCACCTCTTCGTGGATCTAAGAGGATTTGCAGCCTTAAAGCCGCAGGAGAAGAGCTGCGGGGAGGGAGAATCGGTATTCTCCCGCAGAAATGCCCAGAAAACTCAAAACACCCGCATCTTTTCCCGCTCGTTGCCGCATCCCGCCTTTGCATTCATGTCCCCGCGAAGTTCCGAGGCCCGAAACTCCTGCCACGACTCCAGATGGCCCAAAGTGCAGTTGCGGGCACCGGCTTCGTTTCCACTACTAGCCGTTTTCGGGTTTAATTTCCTTTGGCTTCGACTCCTGGAGACTCAAGAAACAATAACACGGGGCTAATTAGGTTTTGCCTGTTTCTGACTTCTAATCTAGCCTGTAGATTTGGGGCTTGTCGGTGATTCCCCCATCCCAAACATGCATCAGGAATGACCCTACTTAAAATGTTTTGGGCTCAGCCAAGATAGGGTAGATTCCCGTTCAAGAGGACTTATCGGTTGACATGGATCAAAGATGACAATGTCGATTTCGGGCAGATTTATTTATTTATAATATATAATAAAAGTTGGAAAAGGACCTTGAAGGTCTTCTAGTCCAACCCCCTGCTTAGGCAGGAAACCCTACACTACTTCAGACAAATGGTTATCCAACATTTTAAAAACTTCCAGTGTTGGAGCATTCACAACTTCCAGAGGCAAATTGTTCTGTTGATTAATTATTCCGCCAGGAAATTTCTCCTCAGTTCTAGGTTCTCTCCTTGATTAGTTTCCACCCATTGCTTCTTGTTCTACCCTCAGGTGCTTTGGATAATAGTTTGACTCGCTCTTCTTTGTGGCAACCCCTGAGATATTGGAACACTGCTATCATGTCACCTCTACTCCTCCTTTTCGTTGAACTAGACATACCCAATGTTTTATCTTTTAGCCTCCAATTCAATTTTGTTGCTCTTCTCTGCACTCTTTCTAGAGTCTCCACATCCTTTTTATATCATTGATCACAACTGAATGCAATATTCCAAGTGTGGCCTTACCAAGTGGTATTAGCACTTCACATGATCTTGATCCTATCCCTCTGTTGATGCAGCCTAGAACTGTGTTGGCTTTTTGGGCAGCTGCTTATATTTCCTTTATATCATGCCTTTATTATTTCTATAAGTAACTAAAAGCCACGAAGTTATCTAATGCTCCTTCCTCCTCCTATTTTCCCCACAATAACAACCCTATGAGGTGAGTTGGGCTGAAAGAGAATGACGGCCCAAGCTAGTTTCCTAATGATGCTGATTTCTATTGCTGAACTGGGGAGCACAATAAAGAATTACTTTCCCTGGATTGATTTTTCAGCTTTCCAAAGTCATTAGAAAGACAGAACAGTTTCCAAGCATGTGAAAAGGGTGTTTCCTTCCCATGCTTAGTACTGTAGAGAGCTGATTGCCATTTGTGAGATTGGGGAAAAGAAGGCTTGCAGCAGTTCCAGAGTCTGCTGTGTCCTTTTTCTAGGGTGTTTGTTGCCAAACTCTTTCACACACACATACATACATACACACATACACACACACACACGCCCATAATCTCTCCATCAGCATCCGAAGGACATTTTCAGTTGTCTATTATTCTTGGGCTACCTCACTTCATCCCTAATTTTTCCCAGTCTTTTACGGCTTGGGATGGTGGTGAAATATTCCAGTTTCAGTGGGCTTACAGTATTTCATGAACTGTTTGTAAGATTTCACATCCAGAAAAATAGTATTTAATGGATATTGTAAGGTATCTGCAGTATCCTGCCAGACAGATCATGTGATGTCAAGAATCATGAAGAAAGAACTTGCAAGAGGACAAGGAACAAATGTGCTATTTTGCCTAACCGGAAATGTCAGAAATAAATTCAAGGTTCTGAGGCTAGAGCCATCTTTAAAACCCACCTTTAGCCTTTTCCCCAATTTCTCTTCAAGACTTGGCAGGGCTTACCTGTCCATTGGATGGTAACACAACCTGAAGTGGGTCATGAACATTAAATCCCATTCTGCTAAGAGTCCTATAAAGCTTTAGGAATGTGAGAGAGTTGCTAAGTGTTTTCAGATGAGAAGTTTTATTATGCAATTATCATTCTGCAAAATCAGAATTTTTTGAGGTGGGTGGAGGAGGGTTCTCAACTGTTAACTGTATGTTCTTCTTGGTTCTGTGCTCCTCCACAGGAAACTTTTTAAGTAGGGAAAGCAGGAGTAGCTTTGCTGTGTCTTTGAATTAACAACATTAAGAAACTATCTGTCAGGAAATCTGCTTCCGGATGCAATTCAAGATCTTGTTTATCACCTTTAAAACTCTACATGGCTTGGGGCCAAGTTATTTGAAGGACCGATTGCCTCTTCCCTATTGCATCTATGAAGGCAGGGCATATCATGGATCCCATAGAATAGGGATCGTCATTTGATGGGACCATAAAAAAGAGCCTTCTTGGTGGTGAACTCTTCATTATGGAACATCATTCCCCCCCCACCAAGATATGGTTGGCCCCTACCCTCCTGCTTTTCTTAAAAAGCCCTAAAAACATGATTTTGTTAGCAGGCCTGGAAACCACTGCTAGAGATGATCAAATAGCTGGTTTGATTATATTGTTGCTGCGATGGGGATGGGTGGGTGGGTTATTTTTAATGAGTTTATATTGTATACATTTTTATATCAATGTGTTTAATTAATAAATAAATGAACTGTTCGAAAACAAGCTTTGTCAAAGAGCACACATAACATGATTTGGAAGGAATAGAGATCATCTGCTCCGCTTCCCCTCATTTGGGTCCTATCATGTGGACAAGGTGACGAGGAAAATTTGGAGACTGAAACAATTCCCAATATGGTCAGGAAGAGTTATTTATATCTCCAGAACAGCGGACTGAAAAGGGATCCTGCAATGTTTCTGACAACCAGCAGGAGGCAACATTGCCAAGAAAAAGGAGGTGGGTAGACACTTGGCATCCAGAAGGTTGCCTTCTTCATTGAGAAGTCCCAAATGCACTTGGTCTTCAGGAACCTGTTGTAATCCACAGTCTGTGCCTTAGATATGCTAGGGCTGCAACTCACTATCCTCAGCAAATACACTATATACAAAGTGCACAGGTTGGGAAAGTCACAGAATATGGACTCGGAAGAACTGCAAAACGTTCTGATGAATGTGCTTAGGTTGCTTCTCCACAATGCAAGTTGAAATCTCAGCTAGTAACCATGGGCAATCATGGTGCCTTTATGCAAAGTGTATTAATCCTAATTGTCTTGGTACAATACAGTAAGTTGCAAAACCCTGGTTTTCAAACCACAGTGGGTTGAGACATTACATAAAGCCAAGTCAAACCATTTCATAGCTCAGTGCAGCATGGAATACCAACCCCAGCTATTAGCAGCAGAACGGATCCAACCACAAGGCCGAGGAAGCATACCAGTTCTTTTCCATGGCAAAAGTTATGTCAGAAAAAGAGGGAAAAGTTAGGTTGACTCAGCCTTCCATCCATCCGAGGTGGGTAAAATGAGGACCCAGATTGTTTGGGGGCAATATGCTGACTCTGTAAACCGCTTGGAGAGGGCTGTAAAAGCACTATGAAGCGGTATATAAGCCTAAGTGCTATTGCTGTTGCTAAAACACTGCATCAACACTGGAACAGCTAATGATGACTTTAAGTTGCATGCTGTGTAGACTGGGGCTGAGGCAGAAGTTTTGAGGAAACATTTAACGATGATAATAATAATAATGACTCGCTAGGCGGCCAAAAATGCCAAATTCAGTAATACCTGGCTGACTTTGCGATAAATCATCATAAAAACTCACAAAACAGTATAGAGTCATTTGGTTTTATTTAGTTTGTCAAGCAAGAAAATGGGCCCGGAAGAATCTGGAGGCTTCTGGGATGGCTGACTGCCTTGACAGCACTGGGGAAAGACCCCTAGTGTGTAGTCTCTGCCCCAGCCCTTTTATGCCCCCACCTAGATGGCTTTTCAGTGAACATTGCTTATGTCATATTGATGGCAAAGCTATTGATAAGCTGATAGTCCTGCCTGCCCAAGAAATGGATGGAGCCCTGGAGCAGAGCAGTGGAGGAGTTATTCTTGCCAGCAAGTCGGGGAAAAGTTGTACCCTCATGGAAGCTGTCCTGTGTGAGTGAGAGACCCAAAGCAGCAGTGAGAGAAGTAGCTGGGCCCTGGGGTATTGCAGGGGAACAGAATATCCCTATTGCTCCAGTTTGTTTGTTTTTAATTGCATTCCCCAGCTGTGAAAGCTGGGTGCAGGAGAGTTTCTTTTGGGGTGGGTCAGACCATGGGGAGACGGGAGCTCAATTCACATCAAGGCGTGCAAAGGACTGATCCATGCCCAGGCAGTTTTCCACAAAGATCTCATACTTCCCAGCATCAGCAGGCGTCACTTTCTTGATAGTGAGAGTTGTTGAGTCACTGCCAATGTTATAGTATACTCTGCAGAGGAAGGAAAGGGAATCAGAACCCAGGAACCCATTTTAAGGACTATAATATAAAGAAGTTTCTTCCTGACTATCAGCTTTCTACTAGGGTAGTGATGGCTAATCTTTTTGTCATCGAGTGTCGAAAGCACGCATGCACCCATGTAATGCCTGCGTGATCTGCCTATGAGCCCCACCCCAGTGCATGCATGCACAACCCGTACATGCGCGGCAGAGACCCCAAAACCAGCTCCGGCTGGTGGGAGGAGCACGTGCATGCACAGTGGAGCTGAGCTGGGCAATGGCTCGTGTGCCTGCAAAGAGGGCTCTGGGTGCCACCTGTGGCGCACGTGCCATTGCTTCGCCATCACAGTATTAGGGAATCAGCAATTATCTGGACTAGGTTGCCTCCTCCTTCATGCCCTGTCAATGCAAAGGATCCTAATCAAAGGGTAACAGGCTTTTGTTAACCTGGCAATCACTAGAGAAAGAACTGGAGAAAGAGGAGGAATAATAATTGTACTGTTGGAAATTACACACTATACACTGTACCGTAAGCATTTAAGCATCATCTATGCTTTTTTCTCTGGGCCTAAAAGTTACCAGCAAGGGTTTGCTTGTATGATCAAGGAAGGAAGATCAGAAATTCTTATTATATCTTTGTTCTAACTCAGTTACCTCCGATCTGAGGCTACCCATCCAATGCCAGGGCTGAGCTTCACTCACCGATCATCTTCTTCAATATCCTCTCCATCCTTGGCCCAGCCGACATCAGGGGCTGGCTCCCCAATGATGTGAGCTGTCAAATTGACTGTGCTGCCTTTCTTGGCTTTTAAATTGTCTGGGCCTTTCTCTATCTTGGCAGGTACTGCAAGAGGAAAAAAAAACAGGTAGGATCAGAGCTGGGCCCTTCCACCAGGCATCTTCTGCCTGGGGAAAACCTATTCTGGGACAAAGCACCCTAATGTGACGTGAGTCTTCTTCCACTTGTTGGCATTGCTTTTCCTGTAATGGTTGTTACTGCTGAGTAAACCCAACTTAGAATCTGCAGGTGTTTTTAGGGATTATATATTGCAAAAAGAGCTGCCATAGCCACTTCTCAGTGCATCAGAAAAGATTTCTGCATACTTCCAGCTAATTTAAGTATCTCTTCTGTCTCTTCCGAACACAGGCTGTAGGCACAGAAAGGGTGATTATTCATTTGCTGCCTGTGTAGTCTTCCTTTAAAAACAATTTAACTTGCATTCTAAAAGTGTAAAATAATCCAAGTATTCAATAAAAAACCCCTCTATGAATTCATTCTATCTAAAATCTAAGAAAGTGGAACTGCTGTAAAATACAAAAATTGTTGAATGCTGCTTCTATTTCTAGTCTTTTCTGATAAATTGTTAAAAGGAGAAAAGGAAGAAAAGAGATGTTAGCCGATAATTAACATAATGCAATATTTTTTAAATGTCTCTGTGACATTACTGAAATAAGCTATTGTTAATTTGCATTAAGACCCATCTGAAAGGAAATCTGAGATTATTGGGATTGTGAAAAGTGACTCTGCTAAATTTGTCCTGGAGCAAGAGAGTCCCACTTTAGAGCATGGCTAACCTTTTCTATGTAAAAATGCAAGTAGAAAAATAGGAACCACCTTTGGTGGGAAGGTAATAGCGTTCCATGAGCCTTTGATGTTTTGTCATGCCGGCCACATGACCACAGAGATATCTTTAGACAGCGCTTTGAAACGGAGATGAACACTGCCCCCTAGAGTTGGGAATGACTAGCACATATGTGGGAGTGGAACTTTTATCTTTACTTTAACCTTTTCTAAAGATAAGGCAGGACAGGAATCCTGCTCTGGATCAGTGAAGGATCAGTGATGTAAGGAAGATATGTTAACTTGGTTAAACAAAGTATGATTATTATTGTTATCAATATTAATATAAATGATATTAATGCAATGAATATTGTTGTAAACACTTTGATTATTGCCTAAAATGATTTGTACCCAGACAACAAACACACTGTTCAATGGAAATTGGAATTTTTGTATGCTATAAAATAAAATAAAAAACTTATTATTAAAAAAAAAAGGAGTCCTGCTCTGTGGATTGCTGCTCTAAATGATTTTCAAGACACTTCCTAACCGTGAGAACAATTGATCAGTGGAATGACTTGGCTCCAAAAGTTGTAGGTGCTCCATCACTGGAGGTTTTAAAGAAGAGATTAGACAAACCACTTGTATGGAGTGGTGTAAGGTCTCCTGCTTGAGTAGCGGGGTTGGATTAGAAGACTTTCAGAGTCCCTTCCAACCTTGTTATTCTGTTGTTCTGACACAACGGAGGCCAAGTAAATTACAGTAGTAAATCCTATTTCCATTTTTTTCTAGAATATTTTAGGGCAGACCTAAATTATCTCAGGGCACTCTGCAGACTTGAATTAGTCTGCAGCTATTCTAAGGTGTTTGGCTGCTTATAAAGATGGATGGTGCAGTCTTTTTGCCTAGTTCTATTTCTTCTCTCTATTGCTCTATCTGTTCTTCCAGTCATTGCAACAGACAGATGCATGATTATGGAAAAACTATTCTTCGGGCATATATGTAGTTAGAAACTCTAGTATCTAGAATTTAGGATACCTTCTTGAGATGATTACTCCATTTTGTTTGCTCATATTCTTTTCCTAAGTAATAAAAAATTCCCATTGAATGGTTGAGGTATCCATCAAGGAGCTTTTGAAGTTTCTCAATGCAATAGAGGAAGAAACACTGGGGTTAGTTGCCTTCTCTTCTTATGTAGCATCTTGGCAACTTTTAGCCATGTAGTGCTCAAAGTACCATATTTTTCGGAGTATAAGACGCACTAAGATTTTGAAGAGGTAAATTTAAAAAAAAATTTTTTTTTGCACTCTGCAGATCTTCCAAACCCTCTGCACACCGCATTTTTGTGAAAAACGGGGCATGCAGAGAGTTTGAGAGGCCTACAAAGTGCTTCTGGGTACTGGGGGAGAGAGCAAAAAATGGCCCGTTTTTCAAGAAAGGGCATGCATAGCCTTTAGGAGGCTTGTAGAGTATTCCTGTGAACGGGTGAGGGGAGCAAAAAACATCCCATTTTTCACTCATTTTTGCCCTCCCCAGCCCCCAGGAGCACTCTACAAGCCTCCTAAAGGCTATACACTTCTATTTTTGTGAAGGTTTCGGGAGGCCAAAAATGCTGTATTCAGTGTGTAAGACGCATCCAGATTTTCACCCTCTTTTTTGGGGGGGGGAGGTGCATCTTATACTCCGAAAAATACAGGTATGACCACTCAGCAGTTTCTTCATTTAATGCAGAGTTGGAGAAGTAGAATATTGCAGTATCTACATGCTTTGTAAGTATCAGCTTGTGTAAATAAATCCACACATAACTGTGATGGATGTGCTATTTTGTTGGTAATGTTCCCTTCTGACTCAAGAATGATAAGTCATGTAAATCTAGACCTGACTGGGATATCAGTCTCAAAAATCAGCCTCCTCCCTTGATGACTGAACTATTCTGAGAATTCAACACCAAAATCTCCCACTGCTTGACCTGCATCTCCACAGGACCACAAATAGCTAGACAAAGAGCACCACTTTATTAGAGGGAAGAAAGGGAGGGAAGAAGGAAAGCAGACAGGCTCTGCCTTGGCAGAGGCAGGGCTAGAGTTAGAAGCAGTTGGCTTTTTGCATTAGACAGACCGGGCCTATGAATAGAAATTGGGCAGGGCTACAACTTGAAGCAGTGGAGCAGACAGAGCAACCTTTCCCAGTGAAGGGTGCCAAAGTGAGAACACTCTCTTAGAGAAGAAACTCACTAGAATGTCTTCATTGCCCAGGGGATGCATAGCTCTATGTTTAGCAGGGAATGTGGGAAGAGGGTCGCATTACCTTCTATGAGGAGCCGAGCTGAGTCAAAGCACTCTCCAAAGGGATTCTTCACAGCGATTGTGTACTTGCCCAGGTCAGGAAGGGCTGCATCACGCACCACCAGTGCCACAATGTCAGGATCCTCAAAGACATAGCGGTACTTGGGCCCGTCCTTGAGTTCCACACCATCTTTGGACCAGCGGATAAAGGGGTCAGGGAAGGCACTGATGCGACATTCTAACTTGGCTGCACTGCCTTCTATCAGCATCACATCTTTGAGATTCTGTAGTACCCGTGGAGGGCCTTTGTCTTTCAAGTCCTTGCGAGACCTGAGAGTGGAAAAGAGGAACTGGAACAGCAGGCATGCAGAACTTTGCTCCCAATCTTATAGCTCCATTTCCCCCAGTCCAGTGGTCTCGGAAAGAGTTAAGATTGCATCTCTCAGAATTCCCATGTAGCATGAGCATCTGCTGTGTTGCCCTGGGAATTCTGGGAGTTGTAGTCTCAACAGATCTAATGAGTAACCATGACAACGAGAATTCGTTATCATGAATTGTGCAATAGCAAACTGACATGAAGCGAGATCTGCAAAAGAGGCGAATGGTAACATTTTCTGGGCATTTTTTTCCCGTTAATCCGCATTGTCAATCTGTTCAAAAAGACTCAGACTTCTACAAAGTCTGGGAGAAATTATACAAATGGCTTGACAAGACAGTGAGGATTAAGATATAAAAGGAGATAGTTGACTAACTTAAAATGATCTAAGCAACAACTTAAATATACAATACACAAAGACTGAGTGACAAACGAGAGTAGAAATGTATTAGAGGTGAGAATTCACCGACGAGTAATACCATTAGACCACAATGTTGGAAAAACTTGAAAATCTGATAGGAAATCTGTTATAACTACCTGCATGGAATGAGTAACCTACTCTTATACTAGGTAAGGTGAGATGAACTATGGGAAATTGACAGCGCCGTCTGTGCTGTAAATATGTAAAGAGCTTTATCTCTTTTTGTATCTTGTATTTTGTAAATCTTGCCTTTTTTTATAACTTTCAATTAGGGGAAAAAAAACATTTCCTGGGCAAAACAAATTATGTGGACATTTTTTTGAAATATCGGGATATTTAAAAAATTTAAGTGAATTGAACACTTAAACTTCAATTTGTTTCTGCACTTAAAAATTAGCATTATTAAGCTGCAGTTAATTGAGCAACATTATTTTGGCAGTGAATGCTTTAGGTATAAAAGGTCAAAATCTGTCTAATTATAATTCCTCTTGTTAGATACCCGTTCTTCTCTGTTCCAGAGAATTAACTCTAATAAAATTATGGGTGCAAATATTATTAATGAAGATTAGTTTAAATTATGCTGGAGCTCGAGCTTACTCTTGAAATGAAATAGCCCACTTTGTTTATTTTCTATAAACAATTCTAAGCCTATAAGAGAATTCAACAGTTATGTTGGGGGCTTAATTGTAAACAACTAAAATACTGGATTGTGCAAAGGGTTTGTGTGTGTGATGATAAGAACTAATCCTAAGGCTCCATCAAGGTGCTGTATTATAAATAAAGTATTCAGTCTAAATGCTGAAGCACAAGAAAAACTCTTCGAGAAAACAAAGTCTGTGTAATCTTCTCTCAGTGTAACCTGAAAAATTTGGGATCTTTATGTTTCTTAAGTCCTGGATTTTGGAAAATACACTGAATTGGATTCCCATCAGAGTATGTCTTTCATGTCATATCTCTAACACCAGTCATAACATCATAGAATGGAAGAGTTGCAAAGGGTCTTGGAAATAATCCGCTTTAACCCTTTGCTCATGGCAGGAATTGAGGATATTTGTTGTGATGACTCTTGTTCTCTTAAAAGTCTTCTTTTTTACTACTTCTCTAGCAACCCTTCCCCATCCATTTCATCACCACCATTTCTTTATACTACTTCAACATCAAGTCACCTCTTACTGTAATTTTCCCAATTACTTCTCAGCTTTCTTTGTCACATACTCTCTTTTTCCTAGCTGAGCCATTGAGGATAATATACTCAGCTTCCCATACTGCATATATACCAAAGATACTTTCCCAAAACATCAAGAGTTATACCATTATATCAATCTAAATTTCCCTTTCATGTGTCTTGTATTTGCTGATCTTCTTTTCCAAATGCCTATTTGAGACCAAAAGTATAATCCGTACAAAGTAGTAAATTATATATTTTAGAAAACCCTTAATAATAGCATATAAAAGCAAGATGAACCCAGTTTCCTCACAAAGAGCTCACGGATCTAAACATCTTTCTCCAGTGTCTGAAAGACTACAAAATAAGCAATGGTGTAAGCAATAGGCTGGAATGTTTCTCATCTGGAATGCCTCATCGGAGAAGATTCCCCTTTTGGTTATAAAATGCTAAAGGAGGAACACCAAATTACAAGTTAACATAGAGGCAGGCTAAGGTAAAGGCAAAGAGTCCCAAACTTTGGAGAATGATGACATTAAGAAGGAGCACCAATCCTGCCTTGGAATTCTAATCTATTTCTAAACTACGTATGTAGCCCACACTAGCCCAGAAAGGTTGCTGTAATTTGTGTGTGTGTGTGTGTGTGTGAGAGAGAGAGAGAGAGAGAGAGAGAGAGGGAGAGAGAGGGAGGGGGGAGGGAGGGAGGGGGAGGGAGGGGGGAGGGAGAGAGAGAGAGAGAGAGAGAGAGAGAGAGAGAGAGAGAGATCTCGAAGTCCTCCCAGACAGTCTTTCAAAAAACCCTTTCCTCACTACCAGTGAAATTGTCATCTTTCCACTGGCTGCCCTCCTCACCTGTGCCCACGATAAGAGGCCTGGATGCGAATAGCAGCATTCTGCACCTGAGGATCATTAATGTCCAGGGAGCACCCTGGTGGGGGATGGGCTGCTGCTTTCTTGGGTGCAGCTTTTGACATCTGTAGTGCAAAGGGAAGAGGAGGAGGAATGACAGGTTAACATGGGAGAGAAAATCCCCATTGCCAAATGGTACAAACTCCAGCCCTCTCTTTGCTTCCATCACCACTGACTGGTGATGGAAGCACAGACTCCTTCTGACTGTCAGGGGAAGACATTACATTTCCAAGTATGTATCTCCCACCCCCACCCCCATGGACTGCCAAGAAATTTCAATGGGTGCTCCCCTCCCACATCCAGAATCTTCAAAATATTCTGGCCAAACTGAAGTGACCTTCCAGGTTAGAGAGGTTCCTTTTGACATTCATACTACACATTCAGCATAGGTTTGCGTGAGGCAAGGCTGCTGAAGGTCCCATTCATCTCCTGGCCCTCACAAGGGAAAAGTTTCCCTTTGAAGCAAGGAAGAAAACACTTCCAGGCAGATGGATAAGGCAGAGCTCCACCCCGGCCCCCCGATTTCAGAGGAAGGTTCTCAAGTAGGGTAATGTTTGGGGGAGAGTCATTAAGTTGGGGCAGAAGTCCTAATATCCTATTCTTTTTCCACAAAAAAAGGTTGGAATCTCTTACCGTCAATTCTACCACTGGAGCTCTGCTGGGATGGAAAAGGCCACAAGCCTCTCATCCCACTCAAATTTATATCTCCGGAGGGGAGATCTCAAGTCTGTTCATGCCCCCAACTACATTCCTACCCAGGCATCTCCTTCTTTGGCTGGGGTGGGGGGTGGCAAGTGTGCCCCCTGCTCAGAGGGGAATCTTGGCACTCCCTTATATAGTCTGCTGCCAGCTACCTGTGAGAATTGGGGCCGCGCTGATTGCAACCCAGTGCTGTGTAATCAGATTGACCAGCCCAGAGAGACTGGAGCAGCTGAACCATTCCTGCCTTTTGCTGAGAGACAGAGAAGGGGAGTGGCAGACTGACACATACACACCCTCTCCGGGTTGCTACCAATATGCGCTGCTGTTTGGAGGACCAAAAACACTGGACAGGAGAGAGCACCAGGTACTAGGATCAAGGGCTAGTCAAACAGCTTGTAAGAATCAAGAGGTCTACTCCAATGCACATATTTGGTCAGGAAAAGTGATTGACATGTGCCTTTCACAGATAAAATGGATGCAAACCTCCATTCATCACACTGAACTATGGAATGGACAACTCACCACAGCAAACTTTCCATGGCCAACTTGCCACAGGACAATTCACTACAGAACAATTAAACAATTCAATATAATTATTTAAAATAGTTAAAAAATAAATTTTGTCATTCACATTTTATTTTGTCCCTTCTTTGGCATTCTTTCTTTAATGATTCTATTCTACTGTTTATTCTATATTAGTGTAATTCTTGCCCCCCGGTGAGTTGTCCCGTGGCAAGTTGGCTGCAGCGAGTGGTAGTAACTGCGTTATTGCAACCAGTATTGGGATTCACTTACCTTTGCTATCGGTTCGCAAATGTGAGCACTCCCAAACTGGTAGTTAAAAATTTCGTTTAAAAAAGTCCCAAGGATCAGCTGTGTGACAATCAGTGGTGCTGCACAATTGTTGGACCTTTTAAAAACCATTTAAAGCATTTTTAATGCTTTCTCCCAAAAAAGTAATTAAAAAATGCTTAAAAAGTAAAAAAAAAAAAATGGCCACGGCCACCCAGTCACATGATTCCCCCGCCAAGCCATGCTCTCCATGCCACACCCACAGAACCGGTAGGGAAAACTTTTGAATTTCATCACTGATTGCATCCAGTTTGGGTTGCTACAATATAAAAAGATGTTGAGACTCTGGAAAGTGTGCAGAGAAGAGCAACATGATTAGGCGGATGGAGGCTAAAACATATGAAGAACAGTTGCAGGAATTGGGTATGTCTAGTTTAATGAAAAGAAGGGCTGGGGATGACATGATAGCAATGTTCCAATATCTATGGGGTTGCCACAATGAAGAGGGAGTAAAACTATTCTCCGAAGCACTTGAGGGAAGGACAAGAAGCAATGGATGGAAACTAATCAAGGAGAGAACCAACCTACAACTGAGAAAAAAATTCCCGATAGAACAATTAATCAGTGGAACAACTTGCCTCCAGAAGTTGGGAATGCTTCTCCAACACTGGAAGTTTTTATGAAGAGATTGGACAATCATTAGTCTGAAATGTTATAGGATTTCGTGCTTGAACGGAAGGTTGGACTAGAAGATCTCCAAGGTCCCTTCCAAATCTCTATTATTCTCTTAGTTGTGGTATTGTACATGTGCTGTGTATTTGGCACCATTTACTTCATTTGAAGTCACATTCTGTACCAGGTGAACACCGAGTTTTCAAACACTCTTTGAGGGTGGCTCCAGGTAAAGCATGTTGCAGTAATATAAACAGGAAGTTACAAGAGCCTGGATGACAATGAAGATGACTTCCTGGTCCAGGAATGGGTGCAACCTCTGTACCATCTGAAGCTTTGCAAAGGCTCTCCTAGCTACAGTTACCACCTATGCTTTGAGTAGGAACTATGAGACTAGGAGGACCCCCAGATTATATACTAGAGCTGTATACACAAGTTGTGCTACCCCATCCAGACAGAGACAGAAATACCTTGTCTTCAAAGGTCAAAATACCCACAGCTACTCAGTCTTGCTAGGGTTGAGTTGGAGCCTGTTTTGCCCCATTTAGACCTGAACAACCACCAGACACTGGGATACGATATCCACAACATTGCTCAAGGGACCTGGACTAAAGATATAAAGCTGTGTGACATTCACATTAAAAAAAAAATCAAAAGGGCTGAGTCTGCACATCAGATTAAAAAAATTTAGCCAAAAGTAAAACTAAGCAAGCTCAGCCTTCTATGCAAATGCTTCCACTATTGTTTAAAAAAAAACACAGGTTGGTTAATTTTGTTGTGTGACATGCAGAAAACATGTTTAAAAACTAACATCTATTTTGCAATCAAGTGAAGTATCGAAAAACAGACACCAAAGGTGCCTTTTGAAAGATAAGTAAATTATGAAACTATACTTATTTATCTAACTTTATTCATATAATAAATTATATTGCTGTGTTGTCTGTGGGCTTGGGGCCTGACAGATACTGATGTTTCTTAGACTTTATGGGATTTACCCATGGAAGAAAAGACTATGTGAATGCTAGCCCATGAAATACTTTTTCTCTTCCTACTTGCATATCTGAAACAAGGGACCAGCATGAATATTGTGAAGAAGAACCCATAGTAGGTGGAATGTTTGGGGGGTCTACTCAGAAACTAATCCCAGAGCAAAACATTATTGTGTGGTCCAGGCTGTTCCTACATTACAACAATACTCAAATTAATTAGCCCTGTATTTTCAGTCTCCACAGGTTTCCCCTGGATTTCTAGTGGCATCTTGAGGAAAAGTAGGAATTCTTGCCAGATGAAGGTTATAAAGTATGTACTAGGAAGATGATTCAGGACTCTGTACCAGCAGAACAGTGTATTTTCTTACTTATTCATCCAGAGTCTATAAATTAAAAATGCAGACTATTTGTTTCAATATAGTACCTTTTAAAATCAGTTCTTGAATTACTCTAAATCTGACTTATATTATAGCTAATAACTGATTTTTTAACCAGTTTTGTGCTGATCTGACAAATGAAGGATTCTTATAGGCAATGCTGTTATTCAGGCCAAGTTACACAAAGTAGTGAGTATGTGGTCCAATTCTATTCCTTATTTGTCTGTTTGGTCTCAGCACAGAACCTACCATAATTTCAAAAGCCCTTCTTCCATATGAGCCAACCAGGATAAGGTCACCATGATTCCTCCCATAAGAAGAACCTCATACAAAAATGGTTAATTGTTGAAATGTGTAACAAATGAATTGCCAGCTGTGTTGTTTCCACCTATTCTGCAAAGGTGGGCCTAAAGAACCCCTTATTTATTCCTGAGCTCAAAGGCAAGGATCATTGTGTTCCTTCAACCGAATTTAATTTAAACCAGAACTGAAAACTTCAGATTTGTGGATAAATGTGTATCCCTAACAGTGGTGAAATTCAAAATTTTTACTACCAGTTCTGTGGGCGTGGCTTGGTGGCCATGGCAGGGGAAGGATACACAAAATCTCCATTCCCTCCCCACTCTGAGGCCAGCCAGAGGTGGCATTTGCCGGTTCTCCAAACTACTCAAAATTTCCCCTACGGTTCTCCAGAACCTTTCAGAAACTACTGTATTTCACCCCTGATCCCTAGGAAGCCTGAAGAAATTTGCCTACTCGGAATCATGGAAGGAGGAGACCACGAGGACTGAGCCAAACCTTGCAATTGTATAACTACATCATTCTAGAGTGAGATCCTTTTGCATGTGGGTGAGGTTCGGCAAGTTCAGGGGAAGGAGAAGGGTAAGGATTAAAGCACTGTAGTGGGGAACGAGTATGTTCAACAGGCTATGACATGGGGATTATTGGTACTTTCACACTGTCAATAGAGAATTTAAAAACCAGGGGACCATTAGAAAAACATGTGTAAAACCATGTTTAGTAGTAGTAAATTAATCTAAATCTAATAAGTGGTTAAGAACAAATGAGGAATTATAGGCTGCCTTCATCCCCTGAACACATACCAGTACCACTGCCACCCACTCCTCATCCACACCCACACCCATGTACCACCATCGCCAGCACCTTCTACTTATGGTGGCGAACAAGATTTTCAAGGATCAGCTGAAGTTTTTCATAACAGGTAAAAGACAATTTTGGTTCTTTTTGTAAGTCCAGCATTACTTATGGACCATCTTTTTGGAAGGTGCCTCCTCACTTCCACACTGCAGACATGAAAACTTGTTTTGCTTCCTCGCTCCCCATAAGACCCAGCGTGAATTTGTGTGTGCATTTTTATGTACTTAAAGTACCATTTGTATTTATGAATTTAAAGTTAATTTAATACTATATAGCCTTTTGGTCAATTCTTTGATGATGCATTCTGAGAAAATGTGATGATTGCATTATTTTTCTTAATTTCTATCTAAAAGGGAAATAATGCATATCAGACCAAAAATAGTTCCAAGGCAACTCCACTTTTTCTTAATGAGCCTTTAATGCCTTTATTCTAGGTGGAGTGAGGGCAACTGAATGGCACAGAGTATTTACTGGTTGGATGCCCTTCCTGATGCCTAAGATGGGGTTCACGTTCACAGCAGATATTTTTTCTTGGTGCCCTAGGAAAGAAACATCTGCACTGTCTAGGATTGAACTCTCGACCTTCCAGGTGGGAGATGAGCATCTTCACCTCTAAGCTACTGCTCCACTCAGCAACTCCTCTCATATCTTTAGATAAATTCAAACACATCCCAAGGGATCTCCATTGACATTCATCCTTGTCTTTAATAGAACACCTAAATTAACCAGCTCAATCTTTTTACTAAAATTCAAACGATATACCTCTCTTTTGTAAGTCCCATGAATCACATCAAGCCATTGAAATTATTCTCCGCCTTTATTTTTACTGGTGAACTGCTTCCACACAAGGCATTTATTGCAGATTTCCTCTTGTTCACTCACCCTTCGGGAAGGAATTCAAACATTTGTAACTTTTTCATGTTTTCCCACTATTGTTTCCACTTTTCTTTCAAGAATAGGACTAGCATAATCTCAAAATGTATATGTGTCTTTTGTTTTTAGAGGCCTAGTTCCAGTTTGTGTAATAGGGTGTTGGAAAAACTGTACCCTTTACATTTCAGCGTACTGTTAATAAAAATTGTGTGGTACACATCCATTTGTAAACCTTAATATTTTAAAATTAGTGCCAAAATGCTTTTCCAATTATATATTTTAAAAATGTTAAAATATCACTACAATACTAATTTTAAAAAGAAAAACCTTTCCAAACTTTTTTTGACATGTAAGAAGCACTTAGCACTAATAAACAATTTCTTTGAATTAAAAAAAAGGTTACTAGGATACCCCCATCCCCACGATTGCTTGGGTGAATATACTTCCCCCCCCTTTCCATCTATGACATTTATGGCGTAGCTTTGGATCGAAATAAAAAATAGTGAGATGAGTTTACAGGAAGACTGCAATATCCATAATATCATGGAAAGTCATGTGTGGTTCCATTTATAGTTGCAGCAGAAGAACTGATTGATTTGTGATAAATCATCCATCTGGAAGAGGCTTGCTGTTTTTGCTTTTCCTGTGCAAGAGGGAAAATGTGTATCGTCTCCGCATTTAAAATACATTGGACAGGGTGAGAAATGAACTTGGGGGGAAATCAGAGGCATGAATTTACATACCAAAGGCAGGACAGGATAGTTGGATTTATGCAGTATGATGCTTGGGTTCAGTTTTCTCTTCTACTCAACTGTCAACATCTGATTTCCACTATCCTACCAAATTTAGGTTTGTTAACTCCTCTCTACCCCAATACACCAGAGATGGTAGAACCTGTAGATTCTAGTGTTCAGAATGGCTTCCATCCTTTTCAGCAGGACCTGAAAGGTTGATTGCTATGGATACTGTACAGGCCAGGCAGGGTAGAAAAGGAACAGCCTGCATCTTCATTCCCTCTTGGAAAGGGAGACAGGTAGAAATATTCTCCTGACTGTGTGAGTGGCTTCATTATTGAGTTTCTACCACCGCAGAGATAGTCAGCCACCCTCACCACAGCAAGGCTAACAAGGAAAGGGCTGGGAAGAGCACAGGGGCCATTCCGTTTCCTTCCTCGGCAATAAAACTGACACACCATTTTGTACATCCTGAGAAAGCCGACTGCAAAAGAAAGAAAAAAAGCTGCATAAAAGTGGAAGCTCTCCACCTGTTTGGCTAGGTGTTCTACAGGGCCCAAGAAGATGCACTTTGGCAAAAGAGCATAAAGGAAAGAGTCTTGTGTAAATGTAAATAATTTGAGGAGGTGGATGTTGTGTAGAAAGTGTATACTTGATTCATGAAAGTGGGCAGGAAGACAAAGTGTCTCCTGCACAAGTTCTGAAAGGGGTGGGTGGGGAAGGATTATACTTTTCAGAAAAGCATGTGCAAAATGCAAGGAGAGATTATGGCGAAATTGTGAACGTTTGAAGAGGAAAGATCTTCTAATGGGCGTCTTAAAACCAGCGTTTCCCAACTTTGGCAACTTTAAGATGTGTGGATTTCAACTCCCAGAATTCCCCAGCCAGCTTTCATTGGGTTGTTGTAAAATCCTAAGACCATAAAGTTGGAAGAGGCCAACGAAGCCCTTGAATTCAACCCTGATGTGTGGAGAAACACAAATTAAAGTTTCCCTATCTAACAGATGTGGACTTAATACATGCCTCTCCTTCCCCATTTCCTGCCTTGGGAAACCCAAACAACCATCACGATGACCACAAACTATTCCACAATTGCACTGTGCATCGGTTACACAGGCGGCGGGCACAGTTTCCCGTTCTTGTTGTGCCTTCGCACAAACCTAACTCTAGCAGGGCTGACCCATCTTTTTCTCAGTTCAGGTTACTCTGTAAAACAAAACAATGGGCCACTCCACAGGGCTATGTGCCAGGCAACTGAAGCCATCCATTGGGCACAATGCAGAAGAAGCCATCTGAATCTTCCAGGGAACTTTCTTCTGACAAGGAGAGGTCCCCAGCTTTTGTGTCTTCAAAGCCCCTCTCAGATTTCCCAGAGCACATCACCTCTTTGTGAACCCAACCCCACAGTCGCAAGTCTTGTCACCACGCCCTGTTTCATTCCCTCTAAACCGGCTTGCCCCGCTGTGAGGATTGTGGGAGAAGGGGAAGATCAGCAGCCAGCGCCGATGACTCTTTTTCATCCATGAGGTATATCAACCAGTCCCACCCTGGCTGGGAGGACAGGTACTTGGCCCATTACGCCCCCTGCTGGAATGTTTTGTGGCTCCTCCGGCAGGGCAGGTGGCTAGGGCATGTGGCTGCTAGCGCCATGGTAGGAGCGCAATAAGACCTTGTGCTTGGTAGCCACTTCATTGCGCCGACGCTGGTGCTCCACCAAGAACTCTTTCAGGCGACTTGTGGTGAAAGTGAGGGTTTGACGCCGTAACTTCATGAGATAGGCATCCTGGAGCCACGGATTGGCAAAGCAATCCTTGAGAGTCGGACGGCTCCTGCAAGAGATAAGACGATTAGAAGGAGCTTTCCGGAGCCCTTGTTATAGTCAACGTGGAAGTAAAACCCCAGACTGGAAGTCAGGCGGAATGTAAAATGCACAGGATGCCACCAATGGAGACTCCTGGTTCTTCGTCTAGTTCTGCATTACAGGTGGCCCTCGACTTACAACAGTTCATTTAGCGACTGTTCAAAGTTACAATGGCACTGAAAAAAACTGACTTATGACAGTTTTTCACACTTACGATGGTTACAGCATCCCCATGGCCATGTGATCAAAATTCAGATACTTGGCAACTGATTCAAAATTTACATGTGACCTTCTCACATGTAAAGTCAATGGGGAAACCAGATTCACTAAACAACTGTTAAGATTAACTTAACCTCTTTTGTGGTTTCACTTAACAACTGTGGCAAGAAAGGTTGTAAAATGAGGCAAATTCACTTAACACATGTTTTGTTTAGCAACAGAAATGTTGGGCTCAGTTACAGTAGCAAGTTGAGGACTACCTGTGTTTGTTGTTGCAGCTCTCCAGAGTTTTAAACCAGAACTTTTCTCAGCCTTACCTGGAGATAATCTCAGCCTGCACTTGACACCTGATTTGTATAAATTGTGCGCTCTGATATTGAACCCAAACAGGAAACAGCCAGAATTTGCAACAGAAATAAGGCATGACTAATGCAATTTCAACATCTTGCTCCTCTAAAAACCATATTGCCCCCTTTCCACAAAAGTACTGGTGAAACATACACATGATAGATTTTATTTTTAGGAAAGGATGTTTAGAATGATGCTATTGATCACATCGGATGACCGTTCCAATATTTACCATGGATGACCCTGACCCTAGTGGTTTTCTGTAAAGTGCTAAAGATCAGGTCTCCTCTTAAGCATTTGGACTGGGGACACTGTTGATTGCCTGCTGCTTGTCTCTTTGCTATTGATTTGTAAGATGGACAGATTTAGCTGGACCTCTGAGACCTGATAGATTAGTTGTTGCTATAGTTTCTTTCTTTTTTTAAAAAAATGCATTGAATTCTTCATTGGTTTTGTGATCGATTTATCGTTAGCTGCCTAAGGCCCAGTAGCAAGATGGGCAGCCATAGGTCAGGGATCTGCAACCTTAAACACTCAAAGAGCCATTTGGATCTGTTTCCCACAGAAAACAAATAGCAGTTAGACTTATATACCGCTTCATAGGGCTTTCAGCCCTCTCTAAGCGGTTTACAGAGTCAGCATATTGCCCCCAACAACAATCTGGGTCCTCATTTTACCCACCTCGGAAGGATGGAAGGCTGAGTCAACCCTGAGCCGGTGAGATTTGAACCGCTGAACTGCTGAACTAGCAGTCAGCTGAAGTGGCCTGCAGTACTGCACTCTACCCACTGCGCCACCTCGGCTCTGGGAGCCACAAAATCTGAGTTGGCATGGGCAACTCGACATCACTAACTCCCTCCCAGTCACATGACACCCCCCGCCAGCCATGCCTGCCCAGGTTTTGTGGCTCCAGGTGTTTTCTTTTCTATGGGAAACAGATATATATATACACACACATACACACACACACACACACACATATATATATACACATATATATATACATACATACATACATACATACATACATACATACATATATATATATATATATATATATACACACACATACATACATACATACATACATACATACATACACACACACACACACATACCCTGACACCCGGTTTAGATATGCAAGCAAACAAACAAATAAACATTTGCTTCCTCTTGCAATCCTCTTGCTTCCTAAAGCAAAGCCCTGTAAATATCTTAAAGCTTCTGGTGCATTTATAATCTTCACACTATAACACTATGATGATGCTATGAGGAGTTTGCAATCAAGATACGCTTCAGATGCTGCTCAACTATGGTGATAAAATCTATGCTGCTCTCGGTTTCTGTCATTTTCTTTCCCCACCTTTCACTCACCAGGGATGAGCAGAGAGGACCTTGCGGATGAAAAGTGCAGCACTCTGAGAGACATTAGGGTAGAGCTTGAAGGCATCATAACGCCCTGCGAGGATCCTGCTTTCTGTCTCCAAAGTATCTGCTTCAAAGAATGGTGAGCGACCACTGAGCCTGATGGGAACAATTGAGAATAGAAGGAATGGACAACATAAATGACCCATTTGTCTATGGAACTAACATTCCCCAGTGAGGTACCACTTTGTGAGCATAGTTATTACAGGTTTCTTCATAAGAAGAATGTGTCTTTAAAACTTTACAGAGCATGTTGCTTGTATGCTTACAATTTATATTGATATTGATTGTTTCTTGATTGCTTATTTGCAGTGACGTGCCGTGAGGTTTATGGCTGGTGAGGCAACAATTTTTTTAGACTTGTGGACTTCAACTCCCAGAATTCCACAGCCAGGCATGCTCAGTTCTGATTTAAAGCGACATTTGTTTTTCTCCTTTGCTAAATAAGTTTCCTTCATTCTTTTTCTTCTCCCTCCCCCCCCTTCCATATACCGGTATATGTATGTATGTATGTATGTATGTATGTATGTATGTATGTATGTATGTATATGTATATGTATATGTATATGTATATGTATATGTATATGTATATGTATAAATATATATATTTGCATGGAATTAATCAGAGGAAGATCTTTAATTCTACTTGACACACTCAATACCCTGCCGCCACTCATTTCATCTATACTTACATAATATATGTGAGGACTCCTATGCCCCAGATGTCAGCTGCTGAGCCAGTAGGATCCCCCTTCACCATTTCTGGAGCTGCATAGAAAAGAAAGAACCACTTCTTTCTTCTTTGAAGATGACACGCAGTGCCAAATTCCATACTGTGCCCAGAAGGGCTTTCACTTAACATACCGAATAAACCCGTCAGCTTACTTGGGTCACATCTCAGTGCTTCCCTAGTACACCTCAAGTGGCAAACAAAGCTGGGTGTAATAAATAGCTTTACAGCTGGAGCTGAGAATACAAAGAGTTAGATCTGCAAGCTTACTATTGCCATGTTGCCTTAGTGCAACAAGAGGGAAGATATGAGTCTCTTGGATAAGAAATCTTAAAGCCAATCCATGATTATGGAGTGAAGGAGAGGAAGAGAGTTCAGAGCAAACATATTTGGTCCAACCCATGAGAGACAGAATAAAAAGGAATATGGACTATAACCTAGTAAAATATGATCACAAAAAGGCTGATATTCACTGACTATTCATTCATTTATTTTTTATTTATATATTGCCTTTTGTACAGGAGCTCCAGCTGGTGTGTGTAGTGTTCTAGACTGGACTACTGCAACGTGCTCTACATGGGGCAGCCCTTGAAGAGCATTCGGCAACTTCAGCTTGTCCAGAATGCAGCCGCACGAGCGATCGTGGGTGCACCTCGGTTCACCCACGTAACACCTATCCTCCGCGAACTGCACTGGCTGCCTATTGGTCTCCGGATACGCTTCAAGGCGCTAGTCGTCACTTATAAAGCCCTTCATGGTATTGGACCTGGGTACTTGAGAGACCGCCTGCTGCCAATTACCTCCACTAGACCGATTAGATCCCACAGATTAGGCCTCCTCCGAATTCCATCCGCCGGCCAGTGTCGACTGGCGACTACCCGGAGGAGAGCCTTCTCTGTGGCTGCTCCGACCCTCTGGAACGAACTCCCCGTGGAGATTCGAACCTTCACCACCCTCCAGGCCTTCCGCAAAGCCCTTAAAACCTGGCTTTACAGAGCATGTTGCTTGTATGCTTACAATTTATATTGATATTGATTGTTTCTTGATTGCTTATTTGCAGTGACGTGCCGTGAGGTTTATGGCTGGTGAGGCAACAATTGTTCAGACAGGCCTGGGGCTAAAGAACTATTGTCCCCGTCTCAAATTGGTATGACTGTTGTGTATTTTAAATTATGTATTGTTTTTGTGTCGTTTTAATTTTCTGTTTGTATCCCCCTTCCCTGGTTGAGTTGTGAGCTGCCCTGAGTCCCCTTCGGGGGAAAAGGGCGGCATATAAATAAAATCAACATTCAACATTCAACATTGTTCGCTCCTCCCGATTTTCTTCACAAGGAGTAAACCTGTGTAATAGTTGGAGTGAGAGAGAGAGTGGGAGCAACTGCCCAAAGTCATCCAGCGAGCCGATATAACTGAAAGTGGACTTGAACCTGGATCTCCCTAATCCTAGTCCAGCACATTACACCATACTAGCTTTTGGTTATTTGTTGCCATATGTTGCAAGCCGCCCAAGAGTTGCATGACAGTGAGATGAGAAGCATATACATTAAATAAATAAATAAATAATTCAAAAAGAAATGTAAGTTGTATTAATAAATTGTGGGATTTTTGCATGTCTTGAGATCTTTAGTTATTGGAAGATATCTAAAACCTTAGCAGGAGGCTATTTGCTTGGCAGCACAAGGAAAGTCCTTCCTCCACCTCCCAAAGTCAACTATGCAGAAGATGGGGCCAACTTAGAGTTAGGGTCTCAACAAAGGCCTAGTAGCTAACTTTTGTAGTTCTTTCCTTCCTGCTCTGCTTTCAGTGTCCTTAGCAATCTGATTGTCTGCAACTCCATTCAATTACCTACATTTCTAGATCAATCTAGGCACCTCAAAGGTTTATCTCACATCATGCCTCTTCCGCAAGCAATTTGTTTCCCTTATCCCCTTGCATATATAATAGAAATAAATATAAAAATAATACAGACTCACCCATGTATTCTAAAGTGCCAACACGGCGCCCTAGCTGTCGCAAAACCATTGGATTGTACGTCTGGGCACTACCAAAGTCAATAATTTTTATTGAGTTTGTGGTGGAAACAAGGATGTTCTCAGGCTTCAGGTCAAGGTGAATGATATGTCGTCCATGAAGATATTCTAGACCTTGAAGGATCTGCATTATATACCCCACCACATCATCCTCTGAGTATCGGAACCTGCAGGCATAGAAATGAAATTAAAGGGATGATTGGGAATTCGAAACTCAATTCCAGATGTATGTCCTAATATAATAACATACTTCTGATTTGAAAACAATTAGCCCTTACATAAGCACATGGGAGAATTTTTTTGTCAGCTTTCATTCACCCTTCAAGTACATTGAGAGTACAGCTCCTAGAATTCCCAATCTATGGCAACATTATGGCAATAATGTTGTTTGCCAATTGCCATAATGTTGTTCAATCACGGTCATCGTATTACAGTATAATTGGTCATCATCATATTATATAACTATTTTAAAATAAATGTAATGCTTCTTCCTGCCTTGCTGAAGTGAGATTTCCATTTTTCAAATTATGATCATGCTAGTATTCTGGAAAGCTATGACAAATCTAGCAGCATACCAAAAAGCAGAAACATCACCCTGCCAACAAAAGTGTGTATAGTCACAGCTATAGTTTTATTAGTGCAATGTATGGCTGTGAAAGTTGGACCACAAGGAATGCTGAGTGCCAAAGAATTGAGACCTTTGAACTATGGTGCTGGAAAAGACTCCTGTGAGTCCCTTGGACAGCAAGGTGATCAAACCGGTCAGTCCTAGAGGAGATCAATCCTTTTTAGGGTTGCTCTTTAGAAGGCCATATCCTGAAGATGAAACTCAAATACGTTGGCCACCAAATGAGAAGGAAGAACTCACTGGAGGAGAGCCTGATGCTAGGAAAGATTGAGGGCAAAAGAAGAAGGGACGACAGAGAATGAGGTGGCTGGATGGAGTCACCGAAGCAGTGATCTTAAATGGACTCCAGAGGATGGTCGAGGACAAGAAGGCCTGGAGGAATGTTGTCCACGGGGTTGTGATGAGTCGGACACGACTTTGCAAATAACAACAACAACAAAGTATTCTGCTTGAACATCAGTTTAACCAATTTATGGTTACATGTTTAGATCAAGCAGAAATGTTCCCTTTTTGTTCTTGCAATTCAGCGGCTGAGATAATAAGCATCTTATTTAATTGCCTGCCTTGAATAAATGATAATCTCCATTATCAATTTCTCTGCTTATTAAATCCAGTTCAGGCTACAAAGGATTCATTGCGAACAATTAACATGTTATGACCATATTGTTTTGAAGCTCTTTAACCTTGGCCTGGTAATATTTCCTTATGGAATTCTCTACTTGCTGTCCAAATCCTACAGGTTCCTGTTTGCTTGTTTTGGACACAAAGCTTTTCTAACAATCCAAAGTCTTGTTCTCAGTATTTGCCACTCCCAACAAACCTGTCAACAAGGTGGAAGAGGATCTCTTTCCCAGTGCAATATTCTGCTATCAGCACCAGGTAGCGAGGAGTAATATAGGCTTCATGGAGGGTCATGATGCGTTCATGGTGAAGGCCCTTAAGGATCTCATACTCCTGCAGGACATTTTGCTTGCTTTCTGCCTCATAGGGTACAATTTTGGCCATAAAACGCTTGCCTGTGGCATTCTCCTTACACTCCCGGATCACTCCAAAACGGCCTCTGCACAGAAACATATAATATACATTTAGTGCATGGCTGGATGCTGTTTAGTGCAAGCTAGGTCTACCTTCACATGCAAAATACATCAGTCCCCCCCCCCCCCCCCCCAGCACTGCTCTCCAAAATGTTTAAAAATCTGGCCCCAAATTGGTGAAAGTGTAAAAAAACACCAGGCACTTTTTATCATATTTGGTGGACATGCAATGAGGCCAAAAGATATTGGAAAATGATTCAATAATGGTTGGAACAAATGGTGGGAGACCAAATTTTGTTTAAACCAGAATTTTTTCTCCTAGGCATAATACCGGAGGGGTTTAAGAAAAATGTACTCTATCTAATTATACATGTACTAACTGTGGCGCGCATAACTTTTGCGCACTATTGGAAAACGACCATTGACTTACCCGAACGGTCCTTCTATGTGCGCTGCGAGGGGAATCCAAGCATGGGTTAACTTTGTCCATTAACCTAGAGACTGAGTTATGCAAATTGCTGGCCACGCCTCCTCTGACTGGACTGGTTCAGTTTTGCACAAACGATCAGCTGGCTTGAGACAAGCAAAATAAGTCTAGAAGTCAAGGTAAGTCAGAATGTCATAGAAAAAACAGAAGTTCAGGCCCAGAAAAGCCGAAGCCGAGGGCGGGTTTGGATTCCCCTCACAGCGCACATAGAAGGACCGTTCAGGTAAGTCCACGGTCGTTTTCCTGTGCGTTGCTTGGGGAATCCAAGCATAGGATATACCAAAGCAATAGACTTCAGGGGCAGGAGCGAGGCTGGTCTGGTGCTGTAACCAAAGAAGCTACCCTTTGCAGCACGCGCCATCCAAAGGATGCCTGGCATAAATGTCCACCTTGTAGTGACGGATAAAGGGTGACGGCGATGACTAGGTCGCTGCCCTGCAGATGTCCTCCACCGAGGCGCACATAGCGGCAAAGTGAACGACGAATGTCGAGATGATGCCAATGCCATTCTCAGGGTGAGATGGCCATGACAGAAATCCGGGAGAGTGACCTCTTGTGACCTGTGGAACCACGAGTTGACTTTTGGAAGAAAGGTTGGGTCCAAACGTAGTACGACCCTACTCGGATGGAAAATGCAGAGGTCATCCCGGACGGAAAGCACCTGGCCGATGTGACGGCTACTAAAAAGATAGTCTTAAGAGTCAGTAACCTGAGGGAGATGGTCCGAATAGGCTCGAATGGAGCCGCCGTAAGAGCATTGAGTACTAGGGAGAGGTCCCGGGTGGGGTAGCGATGAACAATAGGCGGACTAAGGTTCGCCGCTCCCTTCAGGAAGGCCTGCACCCCCGGGGGTTGAGATAGGGGGTGGCCCTGCCCACCATCAATCACGGTAGACAGAACCACAATTTGACGGCGGAGGGTGTTAGGTGTTTGTCCATGCCCATCTGTAGGTCCAATACCTGCGGTATGGTTACCCCAGTTGGGTCCGCATCTGTTGCTCAACACCATCTGCAGAAGGCGCACCAGATAGCCTCGTAGATGCAGGTTGTTGATGGGTGGTGAGCCACCTGGATGGTGGAGATGACCTTATCAGAGAAATGCTGGTGACTCAGGATCGCCAGCTCACATGCCACACAGCTAACTGTAACAGCTGTGGATTCGGGTGGACGAGGGCTCCTTGTGAGAGGGATATCCGGTCGTCTGGAATTCTCCATGGACATGAGATGGACAGATGGATGAGGTCCACATACCAGGGGCCCCGTGGCCACATCGGTGCAACCAGCAGCACCTCCGTCCATTCCACCAAAATCTTCTGGATGACCAGTGGTACAATTGGCAGAGGTGGAAAGGCATAAAGGAGACCCTCCGGCCAAGGGCTGCAGAGGGCGTCGGTGCCTACCACCCCTGGTACCTGGAACCTGGTGTAAAATCACAGCAGGTATGTGTTGTTGGGTTGAGCGAACAGGGTGACCAAAGCGATGGGACAGTTCACGGAACAGCAGCCGTGGGAGTAAAGGTGGCTGAGGCCCCTGAACAGGAGGGGGCCAGGCCTGGGCTGGGCTCAGAAGGATCAGACGAGCCCTGAAGGCCTGAGTCAGGTCTTGCAGTTGTGAGATCCTGAGGGAGAGGGAGGTCTGGGGACCAACCTTGAATTCCAGTTAGGCCGGAGGTAGAAGGCCCTTCAGGCAGCATGGGAGGTGGCCTGGGGGCTGAGGATCCCTAGACCCGTTCTTGGTCTTACTGGTGCGCTTAGCGGCCCTGGCAGGAGCCACTGAGGTAGGGCGGGATCTGTGGCTGGCGGCCCTGGTGGTGGTCCTACCCACTCTAGAACAGGCCCCAGTGGCATCGGAGGACAACTGAGGAGAGGTGGAAGCCCAGCACTGTCCCCGGTAATAGAACGATCCGCCATGTAAGCTAGGTTGAAAGGGCTCAAGCTCATGTTCACTGAAATACCAAATGCTGATCGCAATCGAAGCAGGAGACCGTGAGAGATCAAACTTGTGCTCCAGTAGAATGGTGGTGAACCGACCTCCATGGAGCAATGAATCTGGTGATTTTACATCCCTGCAGGTGGGAAAATGAAGCCATGCCCAGCCAGACTGTTTGTAGGCGCGAAAAGGGCTCCAAAATGGCCCCCGCAACTAACAGCACGGGCGGGAGATTCAAATCAGCAAGGTACAAAGGCTGCCGCCAGAATGGAGAAAGCCTGCCTTATATCTTGCCAGCGACCGCAGCTGCAGCTTCCAGAAGCTCTCGAGGTCGAGGTAATACAGAGAGAGACCAGCCATATGGCATTGCCAGGCAACCTTGGGGGGAAGGAGAGGGGGCGACGGATAACGGCTAGAGTGAGCGGGGCGGGGCGGCGAACCGATCCCCAGCCTCCCTCGGCAAGACAAAACAAAGGGGGCGAACCAACCTTCCCACAACAAACAACGGCATGCTCTCGCCTCCAATTAAGAGGTTCCCTGGCTCTGAAGGCTCCGGGAACACTAAAATCCAATTGCCACTTCAAACGAAGAGAAAACGAGAGGAGCTCAAGCTGGTGAAGGGAATCCAAGCTGAATAATGATAATGATGAATTTGTCTAGTAACCCAGAGAGAATAATTTTGCGTCTCTTTAGAGTTAAAAAACTGAACCAGTTCAGTCAGAGGAGGCGTGGCCAGCAATTTGCATAACTCACTCTCAAGGCTAATGGACAAAGTTAACCCATGCTTGGATTCCCCAAGCAGCGCATAGGAGAAAAGAAAATACACCATCAGAGCTAGATATAATCAGAAAAGTGGTGGCCTGTGCGGAAGCAGATAGGCTCACTCGTGAACTTAAAAATAGAGGGGAAGCAGAATATTTTGAAGTCTGGAACAGATTTTATGACTGGTATAAGACGTGGAACAAAGTGTATATATTGTGATTGGACAGAAGGATAGATAATGCACTAAGTAGGCTACAGTGACGTGCGGTGAGGTTTATGGCTGGTGAGGCACTGATGTCACACACACACCACACACACACACACACACACACACACACACAGGCAGCTGTCACACAAGGGCCCTTCAAAGACTAAACATTTTTTTTTACTGGTGGGGAATTAAAACTCCTCTTTTCCTCAATGGGAAATCATATTCAGACAAAGAAAATTATTAAAAATATCCTTTCCTTTCTGAAGCCTGGCTCTTTCTCTGCACCTATATTGGGAGGGGGGGAATAGGGGAAAGGCAGCAGCAAGGCCAGCCTGCCCCCTTCTTGTCTCCCCCCCCTTCCCAACGGGAGGCGGAGGGCTGGTCTTGCAAATGGGGATCAGCGCACTCGCCGGCTCCCCCTCCCCCGGGAGGAGCTCTGCAGCGGGACAGACGAACGGAGGGGGAGATCGCCCCTTCCTCCTCCGCGCCCCCAAACACCGTCTTCCCTGGCCTGCACCCCTGCACTGGAAAGGCGAGCAAAACGCGCAACTTGATGCTATGCCGTGCAATGCAAGCGATGCAATGCAATGCAATGCAACCCGCCCAGGCTCCTTTGGGTTCGGGGGTAATCCGAATAGGGGGTGCGGGGGATCCCTGGGGCGGAGGCCTCCCAGTGCAACGGTCTTCCACAGCTCCAGAGCGAACCTTCGCCTTCCCCGCCCAGGATTGCAAGGCTGGAGGCCTCGTCAGCAGCCACACCCACCCCCAGCCGGCCAACCCTCACCCGTATCATCAGCGGCGGGACCCGCACAGTTCCTCTCCTCCCCGGTGCCATCCGGTGGGCGTGCAAGTGCTGGGTGCGAGCGCTGAATGGCCAGCCGGCCCGGAAGGCATGCCGGCACTTTAGAGTGCCGGCAGGGTTCGAACGCCATTCAGCAAAACATGTCCTGGTTTGTGGCCAGGCGGCATGCTTGCACTTTAAAGTGCATGCCGCCCGGCCACAAACCAGGACATGTTTCGCTCTATGGCGCGCTGAGGCAGCATGGCTTTAAAAAAAAAAAATGAAAAATAAAAATAGATATGCCAGCCCGCACACCAGCAGAGGTGGGTAAAAAAAAAACCACACACACACACACACACACACGCACATACACATAATAAAAACAAATTACAATTACTTACATTACAAATAAATTGAATTCCTCCCCCCTGCCCCCTCCCTCTGACCCACATACCTTCCAGCTGCGTCAAAAATGCTAGATTTGGTCTAGCCAGGGCCAGGCAGGCTAGGCTAGTTGCTGCTAGAGTCACCACGTGGATGACTCTGCTTATACATTTTAAAATAGGCTCTAAACAAAGTGCCCTCTGCAGGAGGAGGTGGGAGAATCACGTGCCTCATTTGCATACGGAATTTTTTGCTTTTTAACCCTTGATTAACTCTTAAAAGGCTAAAAATTCCTTATGCAAAGGAGGCCCATAGTTCTCTAGCCTCCTTCTACTAACTGCACTAAACAGACTCAGAGTCACTGTGACTCTGGGAGCAACTACCTTGGCCTTTTTAATTATTTTAAAAATTGTTTCATTTTCCTCAGGAGACTGGTGAGGCCCCGCCTCCCCTGCCTCTAGTCACTGCACATCACTGGTAGGCTAATAGTTAATGGTTGAGACTAACTGTGTATAATGTGAAAGTATGGTCACTTTGGCTCTGCAGTACTACATTGTTTTAAATGTAAAAATAATAAAAATGTATTTCAAAATACATCAGTCGGAAGTCCAGAGCCATTCCTTGTAAAAAACTTGGTGAATTGGTATTGACTAGTTTTACTTACAATTGGCATTACAACTTGCTAGAGAAACAAGAAGGATAAATTATGTATCCTGTTCCTCACACTTCTTTTTGATGTCCTAATGTGTGTAATATCACATAATCCATTAAAGTGGTGGAGGTAAATATTCTAGACATTATAAAGGATAATACAAAACAGGGAACAGGAAATGCAAATCTTTTTTCTCACTCCTACAAAAACCATGAGGTTGTTTTGAGGTTTACTGCTCAAGACCAATGTTGAAAATGCTTAGTTAAAGAAAAGGGTGTGCAATGTGCAGCCTATCATGTGAACTCCTTGCAACCTGATATTTGTAATTCAGAACTATAAATCAATAATCTCTACAGATCTTGAGAGATTAGCAACAGATTTCTCATGGTTCCTCACAAGCTCCCTGACAGCTTGGGAGTTGTAGTCTTATAGATATTCCTAATGAGGAAACTAGGTATATTTGTCCTTAAAAAGTGTGAGAATCTCTTCAAGTACCTGAAAGGATGTCAAAAATATGTTCTTCCTTCCTAAAATGTAGGGTATGAAATTATGGTAAATTATGCAATAGCAGGCGTCACGGTGGCTCAATGGCTAGGACTCTGAGCTTGTCAATCAGAAAGGTCAGCAATTCAAGCTGTTCGAATCCCTAGCGCCGCATAATGGAGTGAGCTCCCATTACCTGTCCCAGCTTCTGCCAACCTAGTAGTTCGAAAGCATGTAAAAATGCAAATAGAAAAATAGGGACCACCTCTGATGGGAAGGTAACAGTGTTCTGTGCACCTTCGGTGTTTAGTCATGCCAGCCATATGACCACGGAGATGTCTTCGGACAGCGCTGGCTCTTCGGCTTTGAAACTGATATGAGCACTGCCCCCTAGAGTCAGGAACGACTACCACATATGTGCCAGGGAACCCTTACCTTTACCTATGAAATAGCAAATTCCCACTGGCTGTTAAGAAAAATGGGTAAAACAATTCATCAGTGAACCCAATTACCCATTGAGGGGTTGAGTTTCCCTTTGCTAGATTTGTTCCAGAAGAAGCTGAATAACACATGTCAGATACTTTAATCTGGATTCCTGCATTTACTAAGGGACATGATGAACCAAATTATCCCTGGACTAATCCATGAGACAAACAATAGAGTTCAGTTCATTGTATTGCAATGATTTGGGAGCTACATGATCTATTCAACTCAATTGGCCCCGCTTTGCCATGGTACAAAACCCTCTGTTTTAATTTATCTAAAACATCATATTGCAAAAATAACTCCATGAAAGGTTTCAGTCTCAACCTCTGGGATCTCTGGCCAAAAAGCTCCAGGGGAAAGGAAAAATGTCATCTTATGAGCCTATTGGACAACTCACATTCACATGGAATACTGGGCTAAATGGCCCAAGGTATGATTCAGTACATGGCAGTTTTGTTATTGATATGAATAGCTTACCTCGCTTTCTCATCCAAGAAGGTGTAAGGTTTTTGAGGAACTCCTTGGCGCAATGCGGATTCATCTTTTGAAGTAAGACTACCCCGGGCTCCACTACTAGTATCCTTACTGGAGGAAAGGTTCCGCCTTAGAAAACGTGTGTGTGAAGGCATTTCCTCTGTGGTAGGGGTGACTGAGGGGCTGGGAGCATCATCTGTTGGGACAGGTGGTGTTGATGGGATGGAAACAAAAGAGGTGGCAACATATGGCACGGTTTTAGGAGTGATGGTCCCTGGCGAGTCCACTGTGGACGTTGGAAGTGCAGGCTGGACTGGGGAGAACATGGAGAGAGAAGAATCAGGGGATGATGTTGGGGCAAGCAAACCCTTGGTGGTAGTTGAGACGTTTTGGGTGGTGAGGGAAGATGCTGTCCTGGAAGGCTTTAATGTTGATTCTGGGAAAGGGACCTTTGTTATGGATGGATCTTCCAAAGAGGAGGAATCCTGGGAAGATGGAAGGAGGGCTGTAATTGGGAGTTTTTCTTTCTCTGAAGCCATAGATGCCTCCTCACTGGCTTGAATCTCTTGTGGCCCAGGAGGAACCTCTCCTAAAACTGGCTCGGAGGTCAGCAGAGGACCTGTGCTTTTCATCATTGGCTGGGGCGTCTGATCAGGAAGTGTCTGAGTAGACCTGGTAGAAGCTGTTCTATTCCTCTTGGCAGGAAGACCTGAATGGGAAGCTGTGGGTTCTGAATGGGAGGAAAGAAAAAAAAACAAAGGTGAAAGATTCTAGGCTCACTTTCTATCCAAAGGTCAGTGAGAATGCAGAGTTCCTCTCCAAAATAGGAATGCCAACAGCGATAGAATGAGGTGAAGGAAGGAATGCTGCAGTGGTGGGATTCAAAAATATTTACTACTGGTTCTGTGGGGGTGGCTTGGTGGGGGTGGCTTTGCTTGGTGGGCGTGGCAGGGGAAGGATACTATAAAATCCCCATTTCCTCCCAATCAGTTGGGACTTCGGAGGCAGAGAGTAGATGGGGGCGGGACCAGTCAGAGGTGGTATTTACCGCTTCTCTGAACTATCTCTCAAAATTTCCGCTACTGGTTCTTCAGAACTGGTCAGAACCTGCTGAATACCACCTCTGGAACGTTCTCTGTATTAAAGACAGATAACATGCATTTTGCTACCATGAGATGGACTTATGGTCAGTTGAAGGCATAATCCAGAATGTGGAACTATATGACAAGTACTAACCATACAAAATAGAACAGGGGGTTGGCTGTTATAAGAAACAAGCTTGATGAGATACCACCAAACAACCTCTACCGGTATCTCTTTTGCCTCCTGCTTTCTGAATTACCCACAGAAGGACGTCTCAAGAACTGTATCACCATGAAGGGGCATTAGGTGGGGGAGGGGATTAAGCTTAAAGACATGAATAGAAAGCAAAGGTATTGCCACCCTGTAACGTGATAGGCAGCAAGCAAATTTAATACGTAAGTAAAATAAATAAAAAGGTATGTTAACAACAGAAGAGAAATTGCCACTTCAGAAAGATAGAAGCAGTGAAAATCTTATTTTTAATATGAGTACCATCAAATACAGAACAAGAAAATTCCCATCCATCCAGATAATTGATTCATCATGTCTCGTCCCTCCACCCAGTTCTTTTCGTTAAATGTTAGCATTTTGGCTGTAAATTGGAGGATAAGGACTGTTTTATTATGTATACTTTTAAATGGTTCTGGGTATTTTATTTCACCAAAAAAATAATGTAACCTAACATGATTTAATATGAGCCTTTCCTCCTTCTCACCTGCACCCTCAATGAATACTTTCCCCGAAGGGTTGCTGTATGGGCCTTGTCCAGCCTTGTTGGCACAGGCAACACGAAACTTGACGGTGTTTCCAACAGGAAGATCTGTTGCATTGAAGTAGCAGTCAGCAATGCCTGAGTTAATTGTTTTCCAATCATGTTCTCCTGAGGGAGAGAGAAAAGGGATATATATACACACATACATACATACATACATATATCAGATCCCGTGAATGGTCTTGACTGTCACGTTTCATGCCACCTTAAGGATCTCAATTATTTTCAATCTCATATAATTTCCTTTGCAAATTTAATGCAAATAGCCGGGTACATATATCGGTGGTCAAATGAAAGTGAAAACGCTATGCTAAACAAGAATTTTTTTCAGTCTCAGAAACTTCCACATTCCATTTGGCCACTGGTCAAAATCTGGTCTTCATACTTGGACTTAGTCCATGGAATCAGAGATAGCAATGGCAGTAGCACTTATATACCGCTTCACAGTGCTTTACAGCCCTCTCTAAGCGGTTTACAGAGTCAGCATATTGCTACCAACAATCTGGGTCCTCATTTTATCCACCTCCGAAGGATGAAAGGCTGAGTCAACCTTGAGCCTGGTAAGGTGTGAACTGCCAAATTGTAGGCAGCCGGCAGTCAGCAGAAGTAGCCTGCAATACTGCACTCTAACCACTATGCTACTGCAGTTCATAACTCACAACCCCAGAGTTCTTTCTGTCACCAAATGTCAGAAGCATGGTTGCTAAAAATGGACAGCTTGGTTTTCTCCCAGTCCAAAGCAGGAAACACCTAAGCTGCGATGTAACAGGCAGTTAACTAATACTTTGATTTAAACTGCAAGGAACCACATCCCCCAAATGCAGAAAATCCACCCCTTCCAATATATGACCATTTTGTATCACTGCTCTTTTCAATGTGGCTTCCCACGCCCCTTCCCCAAAATGGTGCGAATATCAGCCACGAAAGAGTTGCACAACAGATGAGTTTTACTGAACGCAAAAAGCTAGAGAAAGGAGACCAGGAAACTCATCCTCTCTTCTTTGTGTTGTATTACCAGTAAAGAAGAGAAAAATCAGAGTAGACAGGAGGGGGCAAGCAATTAAGTAACAGAGTCATTAGAAAGAGACAGAATTATTTAAATAAAAATGCAAGAATGCTCCCAGGTAGAGAACAGCTGCTCTTGAGAATGTCTGCAGTGGGTACATTCTGCCATATCCAATAGGTGCGTACCATCTATCTTGCATTCCAGTGTGTATGAGCAGCCGGGCGCCTGAGTGTCTGCTGGCCTCCACAGCACCAGGACTGTGTTCCTGTACTTTTGAGGAATTTCTGGAGTGCCTGGTCTCCCAGGAAGACCTGTTCCAAATGGATTTTAAAAAGGAGAATGGACTGAGTGACATGAAACAACAACTGTATATATGGCAGAGATATCAATATTGATTCGGGGAGGGGGGAGTTGTGGAAAATCTTTGTTTATTCTTACGTGCCACAGCAATGGTGCAGGAACTAGTTGCAGTGCCCAAGGCATTTGTAGCATTACATTCATACAAGCCTGCGTCCTTCTTGGAGACTTTGGAAATGGTAAGCAGTTGACGGCCATCTTTACATGCCACAATATTAAGAACTCCCTCTGAAACCAAGGCACGTTTATCTGTGGGAGACCGAAAATAGTCAATTCAACCAAACTAGGGACTTTGAGGATTCAGTCTGCTCTTCATCAGATTTTCAAATTTATGCTCCATTGCTATTTCTTCCCACATCCGATAACAAAGCATCCAACCATATACCGTATTTTTCGGAATATAAGATGTACCGGAGTATAAGACGCACCAAAGTTTTTAGGAAGCAAATTAAAAAAAAAAGTTTTTGCACTCTGCAAACCTCCCCAAAAACGGCGTGTTTTTTGCTCATTTCTGCCCTCCCCAGCCCCCAGGAGCTCTCTGAAAGCCTCCTACAAGCTATGCACGGCCATTTTGGTGAAGGGGGCAGGGTTTCGGGAGGCAAAAAATGCTGTATTCAGTGTATAAGACGCACGCAGATTTTAAGCCTGTTTTTGAGGAAAAAAGGTGCGTCTTATACTCTGAAAAATATGGTAAGTTTGATACAAACTTACCAGATATGTGCAGGATACCAGTCAGGGTTACAAGTAATATACCCATAGTAAACAGAACTCTGAGACAAGCAGGTTCCTCAAAGAACAGGTTTATGGGACATATCATATTGGCACAGACTAGTGAAAACCGACTCTAAAGGTTTCCCTGGTTTCACCTAATTAAAAGTTTCCTCCCTTTCCCAAACCATCAGTCACATAGTCCAATCAAGGTGCTGTCCAGTTGCTTGGAAACTTCACTCATCCTCTCTTCAGCCTCCTCTGGCAATGTCCTTGGTTCCCAGGGGAAACTATTTTGTTTTGGCTACAAACTCCAGCTATCTCTACTCCCCTCCCACTCTCCCTATCAGCACCATTGAAGCCTCCAAGATGGCCTCAGTCAGGCCAACTTCAGAGTGGACAATATGTGCCTCTCCTTGTGGTGCAGAACTTACCTTTCATCCACAGAATGCAAGGGGCAGGGCTGGCGGCAGGAAGGCAGCAAAGTTGCACTGCCTCTCCCTCCAACAATATCTGGTCCTTTAATTTTATGTGGAAGACAGGAGGGAAGTCTGGTAGGAAAACAGATAAAAGGTATTCATTGAAAACAGGCTGTGAAATACCACCTGGTTGGTACTAAAGGACTTGGCAGGAAACTAATTCTTATTACTGGGATAGGAATAATTCCCTCTAATGAAGGCAGGTCATTTTACAATCCTCAACCTCTTTCTTGACCCCCTTCCTGAACTGCAGCCATAAAACCTAAGTGGCAAATCATACAAAATTGCAATGCAGCTTTCTGCCAATGTCTGATGGGAAAAACTGAAGTGGCCAACTCTGTTGGGGATAACTTAGTGCACCTAAAGTAGCTAAAAAAAAGACAAAACAGAACAGAAACAATAACAAAAATAGCCTTAAAGTTGGGAGGAAGAAAAGAAGAACAAAAATGGCTCCATCCCCTTATGTGACATTTGAAATGTCCTTACCCGGTCTCTCCTCTGGTGAAAATAATGTTATAATAATTATAATGTTTTATTAAAGTGCAGGTCCCGGTTGCAAGGAAACAAAGAAAAAGACCACCCCTGCTATACAACTTCAGATGATGAAAGATATGGGGGAAAAATTCCTTCAATATTGCGGGGCTTCCTGCAACTGTAAAAACTTCCTAACATAGCAAAATAGGAGTGAGCTGATCAGGAGCGCTCTCTTCCCTGACACCAAAAGGACGCAAACATACCCGATTCACTGAGCATGTAAGGTTGACTGACAATAACAACACCTTCCCCTCTCAGGCTGGCAAGGAGGTTGGGCTGAGAGGCCACCTTGTCCTTCTTGGTACGGGATAAACTCCAGCGTTCCCAACGAGAGCTGCGGCGTTGGCCATCACTGGAAACTGTAGGGGCAACAAACATGAGCTGGCTCTTCCTTGATCAGAACAACAGAATTAACCTGGATTCCCTTCTGATGAATCTGCAAAACCATGGCTTACTCACACGTGCTACACATGCTCTACTTCCCAATAGCCATGCTTTATTCTTTTGTATATCCAACTCTTCACTCTTACCCTTCAGCTCAGAGACATCTGCCTTCCCTAAATTCATAACACAGGAGATGCTACTTATAATTCTCCTTGGGATGTCATTCTCTCTCCTGGGCTTTTACTTAATTGCATGTTGTGTCCATCAGTCCCAAAGAACAGAAAGCCTGGGAAATGCCGGTACTTTCTCGTATTTTTCTTATTGTGAATTGTGCCCTCCCAAATCTTTTGGGGACTGTATAATCCTTGATTATATTTTGAGCTGGTTGGAACTTTTGGGGTAGGACTCATGATGGTCTATCAAACTCCAAATGGCAAAACAAAATAAAACAAAACATCTATGCAAGTCAGATGAAGGCTTATTACTCGGCGTTTGCATAGTATGCTGAATGTGTCAGGGTTAACCATGGCTAGTTTTTTTTGTAGACCAACAACAACCATGAGAATTTATGTTTTAGTGTATTATGCCCAAAATAGTTATTTCAGCAATCATGCTTAGGGTATTGTGCACTAAGCTATAATGTTGGCTGCTAGACTACCTCATTTCAGTGTGCAAGGTTATATATGGCCAGGGAATATTTCAATGTGGTCACAAAAAATGCCTAAACTTGCAAAGTTAACATGTTGCTTATGTTGTTTCCCTACTAGATCTTCAGGAATAAATATGGTGAAGGATGTGAATCTTATCAAACGCATCTTACAAAATGTAGAATGCAGCAGCAAGAGCCCTTAGATATAGACCTGCCTGCCCATAACTTCAATTTGAAATCTGTCAATGTATATTCATGAACTGGAATAAGACATGGTAACAAGGTCAGCCAATGAATAGACAGGGCAACTGGGTCAGCCAATGGGGACTGTTTGGAAACTGAAACAGTATTTGCTGGAGACAGTTAGGAATCTGGACATGGCTTAGTGCTATGCAGCTCTGAACCTGTGCAAAAGCCCAAACTAGTCTGAGCTCTGAACTGAAACTTGAAAACTGTCCTCTCCTCTGCCTGTGTTTGCTTGTACTCTAACATGTTGGAAGAACCAGCCATTGGTATTGTATCAGTGGAGGGTTCCGGATCCCGTCGCAACCGGTACTCTGTGACCAGGTCAGACGTCCACCTCAGGCACACCACCGCCCTACGATGCCGCAGCTGCTCAGCGAGGTCATGCAGGCGCTGTACGCTGTGCGGGCATGCGCAATTGTCCCATTTCCCTCAAAAAAGAGGTAAGGAACGTGAGCGGGTGGGCCCACCGAAACACCATTCTTGTATGGTGGCTGCTGCTGCCAGCTGCCACCAGTACACCTGTACCGGGCCGTACCGCCCGTATCCCACCACTGTATTGTATAGGACTTATGTGTTATTAAGTATAAAAAGAGAAGTTAATGAATCCTGCTGCATCAGGTACCTGTGTATGCTTTCTGGATTTGATTTCTGCAACAAACTCTGACACAATCTTTCCCTTCCCATCCCAGGTAATGACTTGTAGCTCACCATTGCCTGTAGACGACTCATACTGGAACGATTCTGTGGAGGGGACCTTAGCAGACTGGGCTGCCAACTGGTTCTGTGGGATGCCCACCTGACGCAAGTTTTCACCCTCAGAGGTTGCACGGCGTATCTGAGAGAGAAAGGGAGCTCTCTTCTCAAGCTGCTGGACACAGTCGCCAGTAGCAATCGGCTGGTCGTCATCAGCCTGTTGCTGTGAGTGGCTACGTAGATGTGTGGAGAGGCGGCCTACTTTACTTCCAATCTTGCGGCGTACGGCCATGACAGGGGATTCACTGGAGCCAGGCTTGGATTGCTGGCCCTCTGTGTCCTTTTTGTCCTTGGAAGTCAAGCCCCATGAAGATCTGCGCCCCTGGCTCATACCCCCTGTGTCCTCCTCCTTGACCTTCTTTCTCTCAGCAGGGGGAGTGCGGCGCAGGCGCATCGACATTCTGCGGATGAAGCCTCCTTCCTTCTCCACTTCATGCAGGTCCTGTACTGAACGAGAGCGTGCGCCTAGCTGCTTGGGGGCCGGAGACTTGGAAAATTCTAGCGGAGCCCCCACTGGTCCTGGCCGATAAATGCCTTCTTCATGCACCAGGGGCTTGGCCAGGTGCCGCTCCTCAGATCTGGAGATTAGCTTGTAGCCTCTGTTGAAGGAGCCTTCCCTGCCTCTCTTGAATTTGGCTTCAAAGACTTCTTCAGAGTCAATGTCCGCAATATGCTGGGATGAGGAGGAGGGAAGCTCTTTCTCTTTGCTGGGGACCACAGCAGAGGGTGGCATTTCTGTGGGGGATTGCTGAGGCACGCCTTCAGGAGCAGCAATGGAAGGTTCAGCAGTCTCTTTCTGAGGGCTTTGGGAAGATTCACCAGTCAAAGACTTCATGACATCAGCATAAGCAGAACGTTTTGGAGCAGAGCTGCCGGGGATGGGTGAGATTTGCCTGGATGGTATTGATTCCAGTTTGGAGCTCATGGCTTTCCCAGCCACTGGAGCATCAGGTTTGGCAAATCTGGCTGATGGCTTCTCCTCAGATTGTCTGGGGATAGGTCTTCTCAGGCTAGACCTAGTGAGGGACTTAGTTCCTACCTCCATCTCGAGGCTGGATACTTTGGAGACAGCTTCATGTGGTGTGTGTGGCCGGGACTCATTCAGTGCTGAGAGGGATGGGGTCTCTTTTAATTTCTGAGTCTCTGCCTGGACCAAGGGGATTTCCAATGGTGCCCCAGAACGCCGGTGCAGGATGACAGGCTCCCCATCACCATGGCTGAAGGAGCTACTCTTCTGGAGAAGACGCCCCTCTGGGGGCAAATGCTGTGGGGCTGTCTCACTAGAGGCTGCACGCACCATCTTATGCCCTGGGGACAGCTGTTTTTCTAACCGGGGAGGCCTCGGGACCTTCTTCTCAAGGCCAAGGGTCTCCAACAGGGGCCCCCGCAAGCCACTCAGTTTGCCGTCCACAGGACTGCCTCGCAGTAAGCGCTGGCGCATGAGCTCCAGGCGCTGAGCATATTCTTCCTCAGGGAGGCCACCTTTCCTATGATACAATGTGCCAGGGCTGGGGCTGCGACGGGGCAACTCCATGGAGGAAGCTTTGGTCAAGATTGGACGCGAGAGGGACTCAGCTTCATCTGAGGGAAGGTTGAGCAAAAGGGCACTATCTGCAGAACTGCCGCGGCGCAATCCCGCCTTCTGTGAGGCTTTGTCAGAAGCATCTGGAGACTCCAGGCTGGAGCCTTTCTTCAGTGCCCTCCTTTTCTCTGGCCTTTTCTGGGCATCACTAGTCTCCTCTTCAAAAGAGCCCAGTGCTTCAGCCTCTGTGGAACGTTTTTGGGGCACCTTACTCTTATGCTTCCTCACGGATGACTCTACATCTTCCTTTCTCTTAGTTCCTCTCTGCTCTACATCCTGCCAATCCATGGATGTATCCTCCTCCGTCACAGCCCCATCTGGACCCACAGACTCCTCCTCTGTGGGAATCTCAGTCAGGGACATCCGGGAACCAGAAAATTCAGGCTGATGGGGCATAGGAATATAGGGCAGCTCTTCAGGATCATCAGAATCTGAAGAAGAGGATAGGACTGATGTTTCCTTTAGGAGACGTGGCACAGCAATAGATAAGTGTGTGGATGTGTCCTCTAGAAGCTCAGGGATAGGTCGTGGCACCATGTTACACTTGTAGCTAATTTGGGAGCGCTGTGTAGAAAAAAGTATAGGAAGAACAAAAAGATTGAATGAGCTGGAACTCAGGAAAAAATATATAAATCTTCCACCTCTTTGGTTGCTGTGCCTATCCAGTAATAATATCCCCCATCCTGTTTCGTACAGACTAAGCAGGCAAAATATTTGCTAGGCTAAAATATTTAATCAAGACCCATTTAACTAGAATAAGCTGCCCATTCTTAAAACAACACAATTTTGGTCAGCCTTGGAAAAAGTAAACATGTCTTTTACAAACATGTAAAACCATGTTTGTACTTTTTGTGCATTAATCGTTTCTAAATATGTCCATGAAAAACAAATGATAAGTGTTAACACAAAATAGACAGTAAAAAGTACATGATTTACCAGCATTCCTTGTCACCAGAAGTTAGATTTGCAGCTAAAGATCATTGACCAGCTAATAGTGCAGTTCTGTATTTTGATCTTTGCTAGTTAGCTATCCACTGACTTTTCTAATTTATTGTTTTATAGTCTTTTATATCAAATTTAGCTACTTTTTGTATATATCACTCTGAATGCTGTCACTAAGTATTTTAAAATTAAATAAAATATAATTCAGAATTTTGTTTTGTTATATAGGTACATATAATTAAGAATACTGTTTTGTTTTGTTTATTCCTACAATATCAGTTGTGTTTGAGTGTTCGGCAAGAAGAAAAGTGGCTTTTTGCCTCTGCAATGCCAGGCATTATTAATAAATTCGTAAATTAGCACAAATATTACCACGCATTGCAATTTACTGGGATTTCTCAGTTTTCCCATTTCTCTGTACAAAGTTTTCCAAAGTACAGCATGGAGTTTAGAAATGGAATTCATCTTTTTCTTGAGGAGCAGCTGTGAGCTGTTGGGATTATGCCTGATAGAACTTCTCTTCTTATTCATTCCTCGCCGTTTTTATTGGTTGAGAAAAATGGCAGACTCCTGTTAAACAACCAAAGAACTGCCACCACATTGCTAGGAGGTATTTACCTGCCACTTCCTGCGAGATATGAACAGTTTGAGATGATCTGTGCTGATACTCTTGCCCTTGGCCAGTGTCTGGAAGAGAAAATGGGTAGTACAGAGTGAAGCAAATGGACATAGTGAGTTTTGTTCTCAGTATTTATGGGAGAAGCCAAGCCTGCTAGGCTTCTGAGAGAGACAGAGACAGAGACAGAGACAGAGACAGAGACAGAGAGAGACAGAGAGAGGGACCCCTCAAAACCATAAATGGGCTCCCAGCTCTGTCCTAAGAGGCAGATTATTGTAGTAGGACTTACCTTGAACCAGGGATGCTCCAGGGTCTGCTCTGCATTAGGCCTCCTATTTGGAAAAGGGAAGAAGAATTAATGTGCAGATTAAGTGTTATTCATCAGTACAGGGGAATGACATCATTGGAGCTAGATCCATTCCGGCCAATAAGATTATTTTCTTCCCAATTTGATCACCCCCAGCTAAATATCTTTTTTTGTTTTATCAAAAGGATAATGTCTTCTTGTACAACTTTTCAGTGTGGGAAAGAAATGGCTTTCATTCTCACAGAAATGTGACTTTATTTAATTGCATATGGTATAACCCCGGTTAATGCATTATTCTAAATGTTGTGACATTGTTTGCTAAAATAATAAGGAAAACTCTGTAAAATGTTACAACAGCACTAAAAAAACCGAGTTATGGCTCTCTCTCTGTTTGTGTTTGTATAAAATTTGTTATGGGTGACCAAGCAAATTGTAGTAAAAATTATCAGTTGTCAATAAATCTGCTTTCTTCAAGATCTTAACTCTCAATTGTTTGTAATGTATGTCCAGATTTTGTTTTCCCCCTATTCAGAGCTTTTTTGTAGCTTTGGGAGAAGTTTGCTTTCTATCCGTCTAGTATGGGGAAGTGATTCAACCTACACACACACACACACACACACACACACACACACACACCACCACCACCACCATCACCACCACCACCACCACCACCACCACCACCACCACCATGTCCCCTGGAGCAACTGTTACTTACAGGCGATCATTAACCAGCACTTTGATAACAAAGCCTTTGGCCTCCCTGGTCAGTCCTGTGAACATGCTCTCCTCAAAGGCTACGTTGTAGTTGCGGATGTTCATGAGTGTGGTCTTGTCATTTTCACCCACAAATGGGGAGATCCCTGTGAGACTAGGAGAGGGAACAGTCAGCAAACTTCAGCAGACATTCAAACGTCATTTGTGGGATAAAGTCTGGGGCTTCTTTATCTGTTCAATGTATACAGGAAACAGTGGGGCCAATGAATTGGAGTAGCTTTTCAAGGTTTCCCCAAGCATGAAAACACTCTAAAGAGAAATGAATGCCAGGCCAGATTATTATAATTAGATTAACAAGCAAAACCCCAATCTTGCTCATTGTGCCACTTATTCACTATTGTATGGGAGGTGGAAACATTCTGAGTCCTGGATTAACTCCCCAAACTTACCATAAATAGGTCATGACTCCCACAGGCCTGTAAAGAGAGATGACAGAGAAAATTTTACTGCTTTGATGGACCATATAGTAATGGCATCTATACCTGGAAAATCTAAAAAAGCTGATCAATATAAACTCAGAAGCCCTCGCATTTGAGTCCCTGTTTTTTTAAAAAAAAGGGTTTGATGGAAACCCCCCCCCCCAACTCTTAATTCAAACAAGCACACTCTAGCATGGTGAAGAATGCTGTGTAGCATGATCTAATTCCACAATCTAGTCTCACATTCCCCAAGGCAGTTTTAGTTCTGACATAAAAACTTGATTTATGTCACCCCGAAGGCGAAGTTATGAATGCTGTATAATCTGTGGAACTGAGCCAGCTTCGCATTTTCTCCCAGCTGGCTCTTCTTTATGAAGCTAGCAATCTTAGGCAGAAATACAAAAACATTGCCCTAAGCAGTAATTGCCCTAGAACCATTTCTGAGCTGTAGTTGTTTTCCAATATCTTAAAGCCTCTAGATGATGCTCTTTAAGTCCCTTCTCCCTATCTATATTCAGGGATGCCCACAAAAATAAGCATCAGTGTGTAGTTGCCCCAATTTACCAGACATCGGTGACCACGGACACAGGACTCTGGCTGACAATCTCGGGACCAACAAATTCAGGGGTGCCATATTTGCAATACTGCGGTTCATCTGGAGTCAGTTCCTGGGCATTGCCAAAGTCACAGATTCTCACCTGATCACTGCCAGGTTCAGCCAGCAGTAGGTTTTCAGGCTATGGAGGAAAAACAAAATGGAAATAGTTTACAATTTTAAAATAACATTCCAGTCAAAACCAGACCTTGGATTTCTGTTAGCTGACCAGGATTATCTACAGCTTTCCTTCTGTGCATTATTTATCCCATGGTCACTGATAAAAGTGCATTTCTTAGACCTATAGCCAATGTTACTGTAGTATTTACTAGAAAAAGGAAAACTATTTTGTTTTTATCCTCACTACCTGATTAATCTCTATTTCTGATCAAAATTGGAGAAAGTGGTAGAAATTATCACTGATTTTGTTTCTCCCATATCTTCCTTATAGGAAGTTTAAATGCCAAACATTCTTTTACTAGAAAATCTCAGAAACTCCCTTATTAAGCAACTTTTCATTTTTCCTCAGTATGTTGAACAATCTGAGCTCCTGCAATCTGACAAAAATGCTTTTGAACTATTCGTTTTCCATGCTTCAGGGCCAATTAACAGTTCCAAATCTACACTACCATTTCCATTTCTGGTATCACAAAAATCTGATAATGTGAAAGAAAAAGCCCAAAACTATGAATTGTGCCATAGGCAAGAAAACCTGAAAAAAAAAAAAACAGGAGAAAAAGTTTTAGTTTCTTTCCTAAAAGAAAACTATTTATGATTGGCCATGTTTATATGTCAACCATTTGTGTGACTAATTCTAAAATCTGTTCCTGAAATTCCAAATGTGTAACATTAGCCCAAAATGTTGGTGTGCGTCTTTCTCTACCAGTTGTATTCAACCTTCATGAATTCTGTTTTTTTCCCACAGAATGCCCTGAAATTTTGCTAGTAAATACAAATTAATGCCAACTTGCCACAGGAGGTATAATTCCTATGACAACTGAAATACTATTTCTGTGTTATCCTATCCTCTTAGAAACATTTATAGGAAGAAAAAAATGGGGCATGGGTGAATAACATGGGGATTCCATTTCAGTGCTATCATTCATCAGAAAGCAGCCAAACTGGCAAAGGAAAACACATACTTCAATTCTTTCTACATATGCATTTAGCTTTTATCTGCAAACTTTAGCAATGTAATTTGAGGCAATCATTCATAAAAGTGGTTCCCATCTTGAAATGATAGGAGTACCGCAATGCCCCTGTTCCCGAAGGCCCACTTTCTTCTGTTTGATAGTCATGAGGTAAAACTTTAATGAGGTTTATTTTAAAAGCAAAAGCTTGCACAACAGCAGCTAATTTGATTTCGTCTTCAAATTTTTCCAGCCATTCAAGACCTGCTCCTTTTTGCTTCTATTCAAATTACAATTCCTACCAAGCACTGTGTTCAGTCATTAAAAGGATAGGCCAGGGGTATGGAATTTGTAGTCCTCTCTGCTTAATTTAAGACGCCTCTGCTAGGAATCAGCTCATACATCTAGTAGTAGGAGTAATCTGTTGCTTCCCTGCTAACCCATAAGGAGATGAAAAAGCTCCAAAGGAAAAGCATATCATAAAATGAACAAAATGAATTAAACCACCTAGTTTGAGTTTTGTTTGTGCCCTCTCAGATCCTCCCATCTAAGGCAATATAGCCCTAGAAATAAGGAGAGAGAAAAAAAGCAAAAAACCATCATTTTGATTTACGCACAATTATTTTTTTCAAAGGCAAAATCTCATCATTCGCTTTGAAACCTTTGTTCTCAGAAAACAAGTTAACATTAACTTCTATTGGCTTTTATTTCCTATGCTGATCACAACTTTTTTACAGATCATTCATTAGCCTAGTATTCCTCAACTTTAAGATATGTGGACTTCAACTCCCAGAATTCCCCAGCCACAGTTCTGAGGTTAAGAAACACTGTCGGAAAAGTGGCATGTCCCTGGCTAAAAGTAAATCCAGCCTACTTCTTCCTTTCACTGAACAATAAAGAGTAAGAAAAGCCACCCAAATCAAAAGCTTAGGGATGCTATAAGCTTTTCCAGATACTTCTGTGCAACTGAATTATTTACGGACTTGCCATGCCATGCATGGCTACTAGATTGTAGCTAGCATCATGGCACCCTAGGGCATGTCCCTTTTGGCATACGGTTTCTCTGTGTGTAGTCAAAGATGCTAGCTAAAATAAGATTTAGCTGGCAATTTCCACTGCCTCTGCAGAGAGGAGAATTGCATTCACTGAATTCTTATGTAACCTTCAGTGAATGTTTACCCGGCCAGAGAATTATACTTTCATGCCAAAATAGGCTAAACGTTCAGAAAACCAAGTAAGGCTTCAAGCATGCTGGAACAGACTCACCTTAATGTCAAGATGTAAGATGCCATTGCGGTGGAGATAACAAATTCCCTCCAGGATCTGCCTCATGTAGCAGCGAATCTGGAGGGAGAATTGAAAAGACAGAAAAAACCAATGGTATTAGAAGTGTCCATGCAATCAAGTGTAACTCCATGTTCATTATCAAGCAAGCCGGTGCTTTCCCTTCCTATCCCTCATCCATCCAATACTTTGTGCAGAGACTGGTGCTGAGTTTACTTTGGTTGCCTAGCTGAAACCCTTTCCTGGAGGAGGAGGAGGAGGAGGAGGAGGAGGAGGAGGAGGAGGAGGAGGAGGAGGAGGAGGAGGAGGAGGAGGAGGAGGAGGAGGAGAGAAATGAGGTGTTGCTTTTCCCCAGCTTTCTGCATTATTACCCTTTTGCAGGGATGTCAAACTGGTGGCCAGATGCATCATACGCAGGCCACCCCTACCCCAGCAAAGGGGAAACCGTCATGATACATCACGTGATGCAGTGGTGAAATTCATTTTTTTAACTACGGTTCTGTGAGAGGGGCTTGGTGGGCATGGCAGGAGAAGGATACTGCAAAATCTTCATTCCCATCCCACTCCAGGGGAAGGTTATTAGAAAATCTCCATTCCTTTCCCACTCCAGGGGAAGGATACTGCAAAATCTCCATTCCCACCCCACTCTGGGGCCAGCCAAAGGTGGCATTTGCCGGTTCTCCAAACTATTCAAAATTTCTGCTACAGGTTCTCCAGAACTTGTCAGAACCTGCTAGATTTCACCCCTGGCAACATGACGCTGTGAGTTTGACACCGTGCCCTTTTGGATAACCTGCCTGCAATTGGAGCATGAACACTGTTCTAATTTTGGTTTATCTGGAGAGACCGTTCCAAAATCCAATGCCACTGGAGTGCTCCTCTGCCCAAAATTCAAAATGAGGTGTCCTCAGTAATACTAAACATCTCCATCTCTAAATTTCCATTCATAGGATGTAATTCATATGAAGTCACCAAAAGTTAAACTATTGTTGGGGATTAGTCAGAGGCAAATAACAAGCAAACTGCAATAACAATCCTCAATCATGACAAGGCAGAGGTTATGGTGGCGGGAGCATCATCCGGCATGAGAGATGGTACCACAATCCCTCTCATCACATTCATAATTTTGACTGAGAATGTGGGGCTCAGCTGTGCCGAGATAGTCCAAATGCTTAATGCTTAAGTTCTAGTCACACTTCTTTTGGTCTTTTGCAATATATACTATCAGTTTTAAGAGACAGTTTGGTATAGTGTTTAAAGGAAGTGGATTAGAAAGCAGGGGACTGCCTGACTTTAGGCCAGCCACTACTTTCTCAGTCCAGGGAAGGGGGAATGGCAAATCACTTTGAAAAATATTGCTGCAAATTGCATAGACATGTCCAGACAGTCACTAGAAGTCAAGACTAAATTGAGGGAGGGAGGGAACAAAAATCCCAAGGGTTTTTGATCTATTCCCAAACCATAAGAGCTAAGTGACTCTGGATACTTAAAAGCCACATCAAAATTAAGATCCCTCTTGGGCTCTTGACCAGATCTTTCTGGCATTGAAAGTAGAGCAGGTGGTGTTCAGAAATTGGATCTTCTCTAAACTACATGCCTTATAGTGATATATCTAGTATTTTCTTTGTTCTCTCTTTTTTGCACAAGATAAAACATCTTTTAAATGTACTAACGGATGATTACTATAGATCTATTAATCCTGAATATATTCTAACACAGGAAGATTATCTGCATGATTTGTGTTGTGATTTGGCACAAAGGCTCTTTTGCATTTTCAATTTACTGCAAACTACCTGGGATGCTTTATTGGCAAAGACTGTGATGATTTTTTTTAAATTAATAAATCCAATGACAGTGAACAGGTAGAAAAGCTTCAGAGAATCTATATTGATTATTTGAGCTGGCACTTACTTCAGATTCACTCACAGAGGACTTCCTCGCAATGCGCTCAAGCAGTTCGTCTCCAGTGCAGCTAAAGCGTCCATTAAAGAAAACAGTAGGTTTTTTAAGTCAGTGACTTCCTACAGACGAGACTCGTTTCCCTCGGCAGTATCCTAAATTATAGATGCTTAGAAATGTCAGGACCAGTGAAAGCCTATTCAGGAGTTCTCCATATACTCTTATCTAAATGACACCAAGTCAATCTTGAATTTCAACCTTGAAATCCTCAGCAGGCACTCAAACATCATTTGTGGGATGAAGTCTGGGGCTTCCTTATCTGCTCAATGTATACAGGAAACAATTCTAGAGTGGGGCCAATGAATTGGAGTAGCTTTTCAAGGTTTCTTAGAACAGAATAACAGAGTGGGAAGGGATCTTGTAGGTCATCTAGTTCAACCCCCTGCTCAAGCAGGAGACCTTATATCAATTCTTGACAAATGGCTGTCCAGTCTCTTCTTGAAAGCCTCAAGTGATGAAGCTCCCACAACTTCTGAAGGCAAGCTGTTCCATTGGTTGATTGTTCTCACTGTCAGAAGATTTCTCCTTATTTCTAGGTTGAATCTTGCCTTGATCAGCTTTCATTCATTATTCCTCGTCTGGCCTTCAGGTGCTTCGGAAAATAGCTTGACCACTTCCTCTCTGTGGCAGCCCCTCAAATATTGGAAAACTGCTATCATGTCACCCCTGGTCCTTCTCTTCACTAGACATGCCATGCCCAGTTTTTGCAACCGTTCTTCATATGTTTTAGCCCCCAGCCCCATCATCATCCTTGTTGCTCTTCTCTGCACTTTTTCTAGAGTCTCGACATCTCTTTTATAGTGTTGTGACTAAAATTGGATGCAGTATTCTAGGTGTAGGTTTCCCTAATACATAATCGGCAGCATGAGAACATTCCTAAGAGAAATGAATGCCAGGCCAGACTATAATCAGATTAACAAGAAAACCCCAATCTTGCTCATTGTGGCCTCAAAACAGGCTATTGCCTGGATCATTGCACTGCCTACTCAGCCTTACAAATGAAAGAGGATACAGCTCAGTAATGATGATGAGGGCATTCCTCTTCTCAAAGGCATCATGGAAGTACACAATACGTTCATGGTCCAACTGAGCTAAAATGCCCAGCTCACGACGGGCTGATTTTTTGGCTTTGGCCCGGCATGGGATGAACTTTGCAGCAAAAGCCAAGCCGGTGCTTTTCTGGGTCACTCGCCGAACGTATGAGAAGGCTCCCCTAGAAAACAGAATATTGTGAAACATCAGGCAACTTTATTGTTCAATTTAGATGGTGATTTGATTCGATTTTCGATTTTCGATTTTATTGTATTTCTATGCCACCCTTTCCCCAGAGGGACTCAGGGCGGCTCACAACCAAATCGGGGTGTGTGTGTGTGTGTGTGTGTGTGTGTGTTACAAACGGAAAAAAGAAAGACAACGGTACAGAAATGAGGAACATTGCTTAGAAGAGAACAAAATCCAGGTTATCCAGCCCTTACTAAGACACTTCTGAAGGATTTCACGTAAATATTTTTCTCTCCAATGTGTCACATTCATTAATATGTCATATTGATTGATAGCTCTGCCATCCATTGTTTTATGTCTTTAGAATGATTTGGAAGGAGGGGGGTTGTTGGCACCCCCTAAGCTTTGGAGCCCTAGGCCAGTGCCTAATTGGCCTTAGCCTAAACCTGTCTCCATCTCCATCCCTATTAAAAAAAGTGCCAACCCAACTAGTCACAGTTGCTGCCTGTCTTATCTTCCTCATTTTCATTCCCTCTTTCTCTCACCTGCAGATCTCCTCATGGGCATCATAATAGTCAGCAAGACGGCGGGCTATGTGTGACTCTTCTTCTGCTTGTGCAGCATCCGAATCTGGTATGGCTAAAAATCAATAAGACATCGAAGTGGTAAAGGAGAGGTACGTATGCAAGAGAGCTGTCATCAGTCACACTGCAGGTAAAACTAAGATATCTAGGTGTTTCCACATAAACCTAATTGTTCGCCCTTAATAAAAAGAATTGGAACTTTTGCCTTCCAAATTCCACTCTTGAGCATCTAATTTCAATAACTGACCTCAAAAACAATGGGTCTGATTAAAGCAGCAAAAAGTGTAGACTTTCCTGATATCTACTATGGTCCAGGAGCAACTGGGAAACAAAGCTGTTTGCCTATTCTTGGTGTCTGGGGCTTCCAACGAGCTAACATCTGGATGCTCATCCCTACTAGTATCACATACCTGCATGAACCACAAGTTCAGCCTTGCAAGACACTTCTCCAGCCAGGTTGCGTGCAGTACATGTGTAGACTCCACTGTCCTGCTCTGTTGTGTTCAGCACAACTAAAGAGCATTCACTTTCCTCATATACGAAGCTCAGGTGGTTACTTTCAGCCAGGAGCACCTGATTCTAATGGAGATAGATTTGGGAGACAAAGGACTTGTAAAAAAACAGTCTGGAACAGAGATCTCCAACCTTGGCAACCTTAAGCCTGAGGGACTTCAAAGCTGGCTGGGGAATTCTGGGAATTGAAGTTCCCCAGGAATTCTGGGAATTGAAGTCCCCCAGACAGCTGGCTGGGGAATTCTGGGAATTGAAATCCCCCAGGCTTAAAGTTGCCAAGGTTGGGGATTCCTGGTCTGGAAATCCAAACGCTTATATTGTTTTGCTTTGCTCTCACACATCTGCTGTTCTTTATGGAGATACAGGAAATGGGTTCCTTGAATCCCACAGTCTAAAGGTTTTCTCATCTTTTACTCATTATTTCTTCCTCTATAAGCCAGGATTGTTTGGTTAATGTTTCATTATTTCAGAGGAGAAAGGCATTAGAAGCCAACCAAATAACACTTTCTCTGTATTGGTATTTTGACGGGGCAGGTGATGAAATAGCTCAGCCTGGCTGTTAACAAAAAAACTATGCCAATCCAAAAAAAAATGTGGAATGAACTAAGATGAATGCATATAAGATCATCTGGGAAGGAAACAGGCCCTGCCTGTTAACATTGAGAGGCATCATCAATAACTTCTTAAAATCTGAAAACATTCTGCAGGTATTAACCCAAAAATCTTCTCAAAATTGGATACATATTCACCTTGTACCACATAATATCTGGAAGTGGTTTGCCTTCTACTACCACTGCGAACTGTGGTGTTTCACCTATTCCAACTTCGATATCTTCCATGATTGATTCAAAACGTGGTGCCTCTGGAAACAGAAAAAAAAAACATACTCAGCTGAACCAGGAAGAAGTTTGCCAGAAAGGTTCTCACTCCTTTCCATGGGGAGTATTGTCCTGCAATGTGTGAAAGTTCAGGGCTTACTAACCAATAGGACCAGGAATCTCTCATAGTTGGTGACTCCGTACTTGCGACATGAGTTTGTAGGGTGTGCATGCCGTAACCCTACTTATGCACAAACAATAGTTTGAAAAGCAGCCCTCTCCTAATAACTTGATTAAAAAAGGTCATGGGACAGTCTTCAGATGGAGTGAAGTGGGATGATCTCCCATACCTGCCAGCTCCATCCTGATGAAGCCATGATCATATCCATGCTGGTTGCTCACCTCGCAGGTTATTTCCCCCACTTCCCCCCTTCCCACCCGGAGGAATCGCAAGGTGTGCTGATCATCATCAGGCATGCTCATCTCACAGTTGGGATCACCATCCTTGAGCACCATGCCAGCCCTGGGAGGAAGAAGGAAGAAGAAGCGTTTTTGATAGAAAGCAACTGTGTTCAACATGCATCCTGTTTTTCAGCCTCTTCCATAAGCAGCAGGCTTCCACCAATGTCCCTTGTCAACAAATATCATCACTTGACTTTAGGCTCTGGAACCTAATTGTAACTTCTCCTTACACATGTCCCAAAATACACAGGGTTTCCAATCATCCTGGAAAGCCCATCTAATTAATTCCACAACTAACATGGTCCATGCTCCGGGAGAAACACTGCACAATAGCTTCACAGCATTTCTCTGGAGCTGTAGGATGGTGTTACTTCCAAATGGCAGAAAGTCTTGCCTTATGCTGTCTCCTCTCCTTCAGTTTATACTCTTTGTCCAGAAGCCAAGGGGGCCACAGTACCTTGACTGGGGGAATGTGGACCCCTACTTCTGTGCCAAACAGAGTAGTGATAGTGGTGGGCTTTTCCCGCCTCCTTCCCATAAAAAGCTAACAAAAAATGTAAAAACAGATTAGCTCCACTTTTTTGGCACTCTACCTTTGGCTAAATAAAGTGCTGGCTGCTACATGAAGGGGAAGGAGAAGGTGGGGGGACAATTGCTAAGCATTTTACAGCAACCTCAAGTTGATAACTACAGCAAGGAGGCAAACATCAACATGGAAGAGGCTTGAAGCTTTGTATGTATGGAAGCTCAGCAGTAAGAACACAATTCACGATTCTTCTATATTTTAAGAACCTAAAAAATATCTTTCCTTGGATCTTTGCCTCCCTTCTGCAAAGATGCTTAACAGTTGTTCTGTCATCTCTAGCAGCTTCTGAGCCTCCTGCAAACCTCACCTGGGCAAGTGTGAAGTAGATTTAAAATACATTGGGTGGTTGACCTACCTCCTCCAGGTGACAACAGCCTCAACATGGTTGAGAGTTATAGTGATGGAAGCCGACTGTGCCTCTACTGCATATACCACATCTGGCTTGTCCAAGATTATAGGGGCCTCTGCCATATACGGACCTGAGAACACACAACCCATCACATTAGAGCCCCCAGCACAGATCCAAGAAATTCTACACAATCACTGCAGGGAGAGATTTCATGCTTCTCAATTTGCTGAGGTGAATTTCCTTGAACTGTATATTAAATGAAGTTCATCCATGATACCACTTCCATATACAGATAGTCCTTGACTTGCGACCACAATTGAGCTGAAAATACTGTTACAAAGTGAGACATTTGTTACGTGAGTTTTGACTCATTTTATGACCTTTCTTGCCTCAGTTATTAAGTGAATCACTGCAGTTACAATCAACCTGGTTGTTAAATGAACCTGCCTTTCCCATTGATTTTGCTTGTCAGAAAGTTACAAAATCTGATCACATGACCGAGGAACGCCAAGCATCCGAATTTTGAACATGTGACCATGGGTATGCTACAGTGGTCAATAGTCACTTTTTTCAGTGCTGTTGTAACTTTGAACAGTCACTAAATGAATTATTATAAGTCAAGGACTACCTGCATTTCCTTTTTCTTAGCCACTGGGCCTGAATCACCTTTCTTAGATCAGATTGTACCAAAAGTATTCTTAAATAGCATCTCAGCCAATTGCTGCAATGGGGAGACTTCTTTCAATTCTTATATCAAACTTGCATTGTATGAAGAATGTTCTTCACAACTTTTCTCAATAGGACACATTCCAGATGTGCTGGGGATACTGGCTAGGAATTCTGGGAAGTGTAGTCTGACACATTTGAAGGGTACCACTTGACATCACTGGTTTTAGGAAAATGTTTTTAAAAGATCCATTTGAAAAGCAATATTATTGGGACAGGATTTTAGAAACAATGGTTTACTACTAAAAAGGTCCTGCTTGTAATGCTGACCACTCCTCTTGATAATTTAATATTCAACTACCAATAGGAATAAATTTCACAAATAGAAATAATTAACAACCATCTTCCCCAGTAGGAAAGAAAACTTTCTATCTTGAAACAGACAGTTGGATCAACCCCAAAGCAAGCCAGATGTAAATTATTTTATTGATAATTGTGGTTACAGATTTAGAGCCTCCAGTGACTAATAATTTTTCCTATAAAACCAAGGCTTTTGGAGCGTCAAGTGTTCTCAAAAAATCTGAGGGCTGTCATCAACTTTATATTTCAACAAAAGAACAGCGAGCAAATTTCTCTGCAGAAGGCGTTCACAGCCTTTTGTATGAAATCCTGAGGTAACTGAATTCTTTTGAACTGGAACAACCATGGTCTAAGAAAAAATGAAGAAGTAGGAACATACATTTTTCTTCCATTGTTATAAATGCCTTTGATCCTCCTGAATCTAAAGAAACATTTTTGGGTAATCATTAGAGTGTCAGACAAGGAGTTGATTCCCGAGTTCAAATTTCCCTCCTAGCCATCAATACATAATTTACCCTTAGCTTTAATTGTGCCAACAGATGAGATGACACCTCTCCATCCTCCCAATTCCATTCTTGACTATGACTTCCCCTTCTCCTTCGTCTCCCCACCATTTTGGCTCTCTTACCACAGATTCACTGTGTGGCAGAAAAAGAACAATTTCCTTTTGCCAAGCAGTTCCATTTTTTTTAAAAAAATCTTGAGCTCCCCTGTTATTTCAGCATGGACCATGTATCATTGGAATGTTTTCTTTGGTTTCCTTTTTGAATTTGGGCTGATTCCTGCCTGTGTGTGGAATTTTTAAAGGCTGCACTTCTGAGAAAAGGAGTAGGGGTAGGAGAAGAGGTGATTGGGGGTACTTGGTTTTTGTTCGTTGCATTTTGTTAGCTAAGCTGTCTTTGCTTCTACGAGAGTACTTTTAGTAGGATTTTACTCTCTCATGAAAAATAGCCATTTCCTTGCCTTTTATTCTTTGGGTGCCTTACCATGATCTAGGAGCTGCACTGGTTCTGTGGGTGGAGAAGGCTTGCTGTTAGCCTTAGCCGTTGCTGTGAGTACACGGAACATATAGTAAATGTTTTTCTTTAGAGCCAGAATGGTATGGCTGGTTTGATGCAAGCCTGTAGTAACGACAGTCCAGTGGCTGGACCCCAGGATCTGCTGCTGGAGAATATAGGTGACAGAGGCAGGGTCTAAGAATAGAGGAAGGAAAATGCCAATAAACTGTGACTCATAAGTGAGAGCATTCTGGACTAGATCACAGGAACACGCAAGAGAGATTAACATTTTGTGAGTAGGAACCTGCCTCAGTCTGCAATATGGCAGTCCATGAGAGAAACTATACAATGCATATTCTGTATAAAGAATATGCATACGTTTCCCTTCCCCTAATGAGCACTTTTAGATGATTATGAACCCCAGCTGAAATCCAACATTTCCTGGATATATTAATGGTATGCCCAGTTGGTGGTGATGGTGGTGTGGAAATAGCTAAGTGTGGGTTCTAGCCATTAATCATTCTGTGTGTTGTTTCTTTTCGTACTTTTCCAGTTAAGCAAGGTGACAGGAACTTCATCTAGTGCAGTGCTGCTATACATAAAAGAAGAGCAATACTTTCTTGGCTGCCTTACATGCATTCCTCTTAATCATTCTAAGCAGGGAGTTTGTTCTTTTCTTAAAGCATTCTTACACAAGGCAGACATTTTCTACTCGGATTCCCAGAATCCTTTTCCTGGTCAACCAGAGACCGTTCACATACGATTAATATATCCAGGGAGCTTGATTTATTTATTTTTCTTCCCATCAGTATCTATTCCTTGACATTTCTTTACATTGAACTGTTTTTGTTATTTTGGTGGGAATTTCTCAAGTGTAGAAAAATCCTTCAGACATTGTTTATAATCCTGCTTTGATTTTATTATGCTGAATGGTTTTGTTTCATTAGCAAACCTGACTGCTATGCTACTCACTTCTAATTTCAGATCATTTCTAACCAAATTATATAACTAGCAACATATACCCTGGGAGGAATCCACCACTCCTTATATGCCATGACTGCTGCTGAATCTGATAAGGAGCCCTTGGTGATGATTGTTATCAAATGCTTTTTGTAAGTCCAAATTCACAGGATCTGCTGTATCACCCTTGTCCATAAATTTCTTGAAAGGTTCATGTTTGGCAAAGTCACTGGGTGATATTTGCTCTCCAAAATCATGCCTTCTGCAAGGTAAAATCTTGTTAATAGTCTAATTAACAAGATTTTACCTTGCAGAAAGCATGCTTTTGGAAAGCAAAAACCACTCATTGCTGATATGGACATAATTGCCAATTTTATGCTGCTGAATGATGCCTTTTCCCTATCAGCAGGATCCAGGTTGAGTGGGATGCAATAGAAATTTAAATGGCAGCTATCAATTAGAGGGGACTTTGTCACAAAGACATATTGTGCACACAAGTGCCCAAGAACAACCCGGTTTCCGTGACACGTGTTATGGCCTGCCTTTGAAAACCCATTAGACTCTAGAACAGTAGAATCTGGGAGTAAAAATTTTTCTTTACATCCCTGTTGCCTTCCTGTCCTTGCCTACCAATAGCTGAATCCAGCCACTTTGGCGCATTCCAGTTCAGTGTGACACCTCTGCCAGTAACAGCTGCTATAGTTGGTGGACCATCAGGAGGTGTGGGTACCACATCTGTAAAAGACAAACATAGGGAAAGGGGAAAATAGTGCTTTACTTTATAATCAGAGTTACCTCTGGTCTTCCTTTCATCAGCTATATCAAGAATTCTGTTGTTTTATTGTTAAGTCACTTTATTGGGTCCAAGTACTGTATATTAGGTGATTTTCTACACATACCAATCAAGAAATAGAGGACTGGGCAGAATGTCATGTGCTATAGGAAAATAATCTCTGCGAGGGTTACAGACCAGAAGGAGGACATGTCCTTTTTATCCTCATGTCCACTCAGCAGGCATAGTCTTAAAACCAAACAGATGCTTAAGCAGAAGTTTGTCAAAAATGAATAGGAACCTCTTCCCATACCCCAGACTCTTTCCTTACCCGTGACATAGAGGTGAGCATAGCAGGTGGCTTTGCCCACTTTGTTGGCAATAACACTTTTATACACTCCAGCATGGGCATGATTGACAGAGTTGAAGACCAAACGGTGTACATCCTTATCTGCAAAGAGGAAAGACAGATGAAGAGGTGAAGGGTGGGAAAAGGGCAAGGTCACAAGATGAAATAGTATTTGTCGGAGTTGGGCACCAATATTTTTAGGAGCAGGCAGCCAACAAAATAGCTACAGAGAGACTGTAGGAAAATACTGCTGAGGAAATAGTATGGAGAATATAACGGACAAGCTGGCAAGAAATGAGTATTTCCAGGCTATTTTAAGATCATTCTTCCTTACAAATTTGGAAGGTGAACCACAGAGTCAGGTGATAACAGAGCTGCGAGTTACGTTACTCTGCCAACTAGCCCATATCCAATCCTGAAGCAAGTTGTAGCAGTAACAAACCCAGATAATGAATTTTGAATGCCATGAATAGGAGTATATATATATATATATATATATATATATATATATATATATATATATATATATATATATATATATATATATATATATATATATATATATATATATATATATATAAGATTTTGTTTTTGGTTAACCAATAAACCAATAAAGTGTCCTAATATATATATTGGTTTATATATTGGTTTATATATATATATATATTAGGACACTTTATTGGTTTATTGGTTAACCAAAAACCAAAGGACCCTTCCATATTCATCAGGATTTCAATTCTTCATCCCTCAAAAGTAGCTTGAATCTCACCTGTGGTCATTTTCATTGGTTTGGCAGTTCTTAATATTTTCAAAACACCATTACCTGGGCAATATTCCCACCAACTGACCAATCAGAGATAGCATCCATCAGTTTTTCAACCCCCTCCCATCTGTTTTTATTTTCTGTTGTATACAGTTTGGCTTGAGTTTTGCAGTCCCCAGCCAAGGTGTATAAAGCTGACTAGAACTTTCCTTCCTATTGCTGCACATGACTGAGGTGCAACTAAATTTGACAATCTAGACCAGTGTTTTTCAACCTTGGCAACTTGAAGATGCATGGACTTCAACTCCCAGAATTCCCCAGTACAATGTTTAGATGATGAGTGGCATTCTGGTAACATAGTAAATTTCTATTAGGAGAAAAAGCATAGCATATGCAAGAGTGTGACCAACTTAGAAAGCTAGAAGACTAAATGTTAAAGAATTAATTACTCAATTAATTGATGAACTAGAAGGAAGAAACATAGATATTTGCTATATCTGTGAAGTAAGAGAAATAAGAAGGATGTAATAGATATAAATGAATCGATATGAATCTTGTTCAATGGAACTGACGGATATATATGGAGGAAAGTTAAGGCATAGATTATGAACGAAGGAGCTAAATTATATCAGGTGACATGAACTGATATCACCCAATGTTGAGGAGATGCATAGAAAAATAGGGATTCATAGGTTAGGGATAATTGTTTGTTAAACTCTAGTGAACAGTGATAATTAAAGGTGTGCAATATTTAAATCCAAGTAGATCAAGTTGATTTGAATCTAGCATGGACATCCTAACCGCTCTAAATGCTCTAAAGGAGTCAATTCTTTCACTAGGTTTACAAAGGAACCACATGGGACCAGGAACATATATTTGAATTAAGGAACTGGTGACAAGATGGTGACTGTCACCACCTCTTTACTGCCTTCTAACTCAGAAGGTAACCTTGGCAAGTACTCAAGAGATGTGTTGAGACTATCACAGAAGCCAATTGCAAAAGTCACTGAGGGAGAACCCCAGCTCCCGAATGCTGCATACAATCTGGTCCAGCGCCAGCATTTTGTCAAAGGCCACCCATGTCCATGCAGAATTGGATCAAGTGTCATCCTCCTCAAATTTGCCTGCAATCCCTCAAAGGGATACAACTCACAGTTTGAGGACAAGAAGCAGGAATGTACACAAAAATTACAGGCATATTAGTTTATGAAGTATGCTTAGGAAAATGTTTGTTTGAAAAGGTATATAAGAGGTGACAATCTGCAAATCTGGGAAGTGGAGTGAGGCTTTATGCCAGGCAACAAATGTGTAGACTCTATTTTTGTTGTTCAGCAAATCATAGATAAATAGAGGAATGTGTGGAAGAAAGTTTATTCTACATTTGTCAATTTGGAGAAAAACTATGATAACATAAATATAGACATAAATATGGCCTATACAAATATGGAATTGATGATGGGGTGCTATCTGTGGAAAGTGGAAACATAGTATATAAATGGAATATTTAGTGAATAGTTCAATACTGAGCAGGAAGTAAAACTTGGCTGTTTGTCACCCTTTGACTAATGGGTTTATGGATGATTGTTTAAGAAATGCTTAGGATGTCATTAGAGATGCCTTGGCTTGGGATGTGAAGCTATGTATTTTTGGATGCAGATGATACCGTGCAGTTGACTGATAACTCAAGTGATTTGCAGTGAATGGTAAGTAGATTGTATGATACAGCAAATAATATGGATTTGAAAATTAATTTATCAAATAACAAGGAAACTATGTTGGCAGGAAAGTGAAATACATAATTTGCAAATTACAGCTAAATGGCAATATATTAAGTAAGTAGATGACTTTGCATAACAAGATAGAATATTTATTAAAGGAGGGATTTTATGACTTGCAAATGCTAATTAAAATGTAGTAGAATGGAGTTTGTTGCAAAAATGAATTTATTTAAACTTACATCAAATATAGACTACCACCCATCTCACCGACTCAGTACAATGTATAATTAAAATCATAAAAACCATGTAAAATATTATATTTCAATAGGAAGAGGTTAAAACAAGAATAGTATACGTAATTAAAATTAAAAAGGTAGGGGAAGAGCATTCAAGATGCTAACCAACCCCAAGGTTGCATTATGTTGAAAGAAGCAAAAAATGGCTATGAAACATAAATGTAAATTGAATGCAGGGGGGATGAGTACTGAAGACAGTGTATGTATAAAAAAAGAAGGGGATAGAGTCAAGAATTCCAGTGAGTACGGAATACAGTTGAATGACTATACTTGGTGTGACAGACAGCATGAATGAAGAGCAGATGTATTTATGAATGATGGGTGAATGGGTCAAGAGGAAGAAGGCTGAGAAAGTTATAATTGGATAAAGCTGATGAGATCCTATAAAAGGGAGAGGTTAGAAATTTAAAGTAAAAAAAATCACCATATGAACTTGCAAATGGATATATCTGTTCACTCAGTCCAGAGTACACAGGAAAAAAGTGGCGGTATGAAGAAAGAAGCAACTGCTTTATAAACCTAATTGCTATTGCTACTGCTTGTTCATTCACACCCAACCAGCTGGCAAGGAAGCAAGCAGGCAGTAGAGCTCAGGGCTAATAATAGACAGAAAGTCTGATGGCTATTGCTGAAAAAGATGGCAGGGCTCTTGGAAGGTTACTTGCCCAAGAACCTCTCCAAAACTTGGAGCTGACCCTATTTTGTATAGAAATTCCCATGTGTGCAAGAAAACCTGCAGGGTGGAACATACACTGTGTCATTCGGCGGTCCTCAGAGCTCTCGATGCGCCGCCCATTGTGGAACCAGGTAATGGTTGGATAAGGAAGACCAGCCACTTGACACTCTAGCACAGCTTCTTTGGATTCCACCATATCCAGATCATGCAGCGGTCGCAAGAAGTCCGGCATGGTGAAGCGTTCAACTTCACCCTCCCCTTGTTCTGGTTCTTCAGGGATAGATGGCATCTTTTCTAGCTTGGAACTGCAAGAGAAAGGAAGAAGAGAAATCCCTCAAATGTATCAACCAATCCAGCTACTGGGGTTCTGGCATATTTTTCTGATGCTTACATATAAATAAAAACTTTCAATGGTTCTCCATTCTGGGAGGCATTTAAGAAGAGGCTGGGTAGCCACCTCTTATGGCTGTTTTTAATAGTTCCACTATAGACCAGGGCTATCAAACTCACAGCCCGCAGGCCGATGCGTCACGTGCTGGCCACGCCCACACCTGGTTTAGCAAAGGGGGGAAAGTCCCAATACATCACGTGATGCTGCCGTGACGCCGCGAGTTTGACACCCCTGCTATGGAGGGTTAGATAAGGTGATCCTTGTCTAGTGAAAGAGTCTGTTGCTGAAAGAGGAAAAATCCTTTTTGTGAAATGAATTTGACATTTCATTTAAGAGTACAGGCCGACAATGCGTAAGCTTTTTACTCTGAGGCCTACTTTCCCTTTTGATTCACCTTTTTGGACAAAAGGGGTCATGCCACAGATTTCCAATTCTGTGGCTTTGCATACAGGTGTAGTGTTTCTTTTTCCCTTTTGAGCAAAGAGCAAACTACCTCCTGTGGACAAGCCACAACTATGTCTCAGAGAAACAAACATGGGAAAGGCAAATATCTATTTCTAAAATAGATCACATAAAAAAGAAGAAAAAGGGAAATCTGTTGCAAATATTCCCCAGGGAGAAAAAGTATGAAAAGAAATTGAAAGACTTTTCATGGTTAATGGAAACTCAAGCAATCCCAAAGGGACTGAGTTCAAGGCAAGTAAATGTGGGTTATGATATTATTGCATGGAAAATATGCTGGATCAATCCTGTCTTTTAAATGGAGTATAAAGGCCTGGCTTTTCTCCCAACCTCTGTGTTAGATGCAGGGTGTGTGTTCTGTGGGATATGTTGATTCTCTGGTATCACCTTTTTATTTGTTTTGTTATATTGTAAGTTTTTAATCTTGTATGCTGTCCAGAATTACTGTGGATTGGGTAGCTCTATAAATATGATTTATAAACAAATGCATTTTATCCTGTTTGACTATGTGGGGATGGAATGGAGAGCATGAATCCACAACTGATTTGTTTGGCAATGTATGCATAAAGATAGACAAAATTACAAGAAAAATCAACCAGGTTTGGGATTATGTATTAATGTATATTAGGAGATTAATAGGAAAATCTTTAAGTGTTAAAAGTTGTTAATGTAACCTTGAATTCTGTAGCATAGCTGTAGAATTTGATTGTTTATCAAAAATCGTGGTTATATTGAGCATGGAAGGGGGATGATAGCAAAAATAACTGTATATTAAGAAATTGGAAATTCAAGATGTCAAGGAATGGTTGTAGGAACTGTGTCATCTATCTGTTTTGGAAACGGCAACATTTTCTACCAAAGGATGCAGCAATATGTGATATTATGGTAGAAATTTTGTCATATCTTACAATAGCATCTTGTATTAGCTATATTATTAGTAAATTCATTGGTTAATCAATGATTATTGATAAATATAAATTATAAAATAGACCTTTTTCCCAGTTTGTATCTTTAATTTTTTAAAAGTTTTTAAAGTTTTTTATTGTTACAAAAAACCAAGAAAAACCAAACTGGTAAAATCAGTGTTGATGTTCCTCTCAAGCAACTCTTTAAAAAAAAGGAAATTATAGTATTTTCAAATAGGAAAAATTAGTCAACATCTCCATATTTTCCTTGAGCAACATATAACCTATACTGTAGCTAGTGAAGTTTTCAATGGCCATAGGAGAGTTTTCAATTGCATTCAGTAATATATTACAGGCAGTGAGGTGCAGTCAGGGGAGGCAGGGCCTCACCACTGTCATCATCAAAAGAAAAAAAAATGTAAAAGGAAAAAGGCTGAGGTAGTTGCTGCCAGAGTCACAGTGGATGACTCTGCTTAGTGCTTAACTATTTAAAAAAGCCTTTTAAAAAGTGCCCTCTACAGGAGGAGGCGAGAGAACCACGTGCCTCATTTAGTCTATCTTTATGATCACTTGAGCAGAGTTAAGCAAGGGTTAAAAGCCGAAAAATTTCTTATGTAGATGAGGCACTTGGTTCTCTTGCCTCCTCCTGTAGAGGGCGTTTTTTTAGAGACTTTTTTTAAACAGTTAAGCAGAGTCATCCATTGGGGACTCTGCCAGCACCTAACCCAGCCTGACCTCAGCAACTCTTGCCTTTTTCCTTTTACATTTTTACATTTTCATCATGGCAGACAAGAGCAGAGTTGAAATCCTCTGTGAAACAGCTGGAAAAGGTATGTGGGTCGGAGGGAGAGGGAGGAATTCAAAATTAATGTAATTCATAAGTAATTGTATTATTGTAATTTGTGTGTGTCTGTGTGTGTGTGTGTGTGTTTTACCCGACTCTGCTGGCGCGTGGGCTGGCACTTTTTTTTAATGTCAGACATAGCGGCAGGGCTTTTGGGCATAGTGGCAGGGCTTTGGGACATAGCGGCAGGGCTTTTGGCCGCCCCAGCACTATGTCCACCATAGAGGGACGCCTCTATGTCGGACACAGCGGCAGGGCTTTTGGACGCCCTGTGATCAGTGACGTGCAGTGAGGTTTATGGCTGGTGAAGCAAAAAGAAAGACATAGTGCGCTCCCCGGTGCTTGAAAGCGGGCAAAAGACGCCCTGCCGCTGTGTCCGACATAGAGGCGCGATGCTGCTATGTCGGACATAGCGGCAGGGCGTCTTTTGCCCGCTTTCAAGAAAGCAGGCAAAAGCCGCTTTCAAGAAAGCTTTCTTGAAAGCGGGCAAAAGATGTCCTGCCACTATGTACGACATAGAGGCAGGACGCCTCTATGTCGGACATAGTGGCAGGGCATCCTTTGCCCGCTTTCAAGCGCCTGGGAGCGTGCTATGTCTTTCTTTTTGCCTCACCAGCCATAAACCTCACTGCACGTCACTGATTACAGGGATCCTATGATACCAAAATGATTTCAGACTGTGGTCCACATTGGAAAGGGGAACCGTTGAACCTTTGTCAATGAAAAGCATTCATTTTTAATACAAGATAAGGGGGATTGCCCAGCTAGATTTTTTTTTATTGTCTGACTAATACTTTCCATTATCCAGGATACCTTTAAAACCTTTGTTTTTAAGCAGTGGCAAGGACATTCTTGGAGACAACGGAGTCACTCTTCAGGGCTCTTTTTATATTACACGTAATTGGTTCAATTGGCCTTAATAGAAAATGTCTCTATTTTGTCTTGATAATGTCCCTGGCCTCAAACAAGCTAATTATAGTTTGCTGATGCATCAGAAGTTCTGTGCTCTGAAACATCTATAAAATCTGGAACTGGAAAACAGGAAGGGAGTCCTCAGAGAAAGCTTGTAAAACCCACAAGCAAAGCTGGTTGGTTCCCACAACTTCTGTCCGTCTGTCTTAGGGTTTATGTGTGAATTTAAAACGACACACAGTATTTTAAGGCAAGCAGCTAGACCATGTTGAAGTCCATCTCCCAGAATTGCACATGAGACTGTGTTAATCAGAACAGTAGCCAAATCTGGTTCCCAGATTTGAGTACAGAGTGATTCCCAGATTTTAAACTCTATTTTCAAGAGTTGCTATTAATTCTTTCATGGGCATGAAGAGAAAGAAAAAGTCCATCATTGGTTTGATACCTGTCAAGACAGCAGCCTATTTTAATGCATGAGCTTTCCTTTGGGTTCATTGGCTAATGGAAAGGCAGAGATGGAGCAAAAATATCACTGGGTCAAAATCGAAAAACCAGTAAAACAAAGTACACCCATCTTTTACCTAAGAGGATTTAAAATAACCAAAGAGAGTTAGAGCCCCATGACTGGGGATCAGGTCATAAATGCATTGCCATAACTAAGGATGCTTAGCTGACTTTCTTGCATTGTTACAGCTATATGGCATATTCAATTGTACAAAAGTCTCTAGGATCTTCATTGGATGTTTCCATAACCAATCCCCCCTCAGCCCTTTTTCCTCCTCCTCCTCCTCCTCCTCCTCCTCCTCCTCCTCCTCCTCCTCCTCCTCCTCCTCCTCCCACTCACATCTGGGAGCTAGCTGCTGGCCGCGGCTCCTCCACATACAGCTCTGCGGTGCACTCAGCTCGGCCGTGCTTGTTGCTGGCACTCACCCCGTACTGACCCTCATCCTCGGAGCTCACATGCAGGATGACCAGAGAGTGCAGACCCCCGTCTTGCTGTATACGCATGGTTTCCCCCTCTTGTACAGGCTGGCCTACATCAGACACATGACAGTCAGAGTCTGATCCAGAAAGGAGTAAAAGACACAAATGGGTAGCAATTTATATGAAAATTAAACAACCTAGCATTCAGGGCCCATGGGGGAGAGGCAATAATAACATATACCGTAAGTCTCTAGGACTTAGACCATAATTAAGATCACTGGCAGAATACAATAAAAAGAATCTTCTTGTTCCCTTTCCATGATCTTGAGGGATAGAGAGAGATATTAAAACGTTTTGGTATGGCAGCAACCATATTTTTCCTGCAACTACTGTCATCGTCAGCGACTGAACATGTTCTCATTACCAACTGGTAGATTAACAGGTCACTTACCACCCCAGAATAGAAGCCAAGCTCTGTTGAGAAATGGCTATGCCGAAAGGCCACTGCAAAGAAACATGTTAACAGTGAAGGGAAGGCTGCAAGATGTGGATATGGGTAGTGTGGATACTTTTCACCTCAGTAGATTTTGGTGGGATTCGGGCTCAATGAGGTCTGAAGCCAGGGCAATGTTTTCCCCATTGGTTGTTAACATATACATAACTAGGAGACCAAATACTGATTTCTGATGTGGCAATTGATTGCAAGTCTGGCTATAGATGTTCCCACAACTTTTTTGAAAGAGAATAAGATTTAGAACCTGTGACCTTCTGCCTCTTTACCACCAAGCCTGGCCCAAGTAAGTGGATAACCATCCATGTATATTGACACCCCCCCTCCATAGCCATGTTCCTGATCTTAGAACATCTTGTAAGCTGGGGTCTCTGAACTGAAGAGATGGGGGAGAGAATTACCAAAGTGGGTCCAAACGATGGTTGGTGGGGGCTCCCCACTGATCTTGCAGTCAAGCCGTGCTGTTCGTCCTTCCACCACAGCCACAGTTTCCAGTTTGCGGGTGAAAAGGGGATGGCGTGAAGGCCACACTGTTAGTTTGGCACTGCAGGTCAGCTCATCTGCAAAGCACAGTGGACAGTCAGCAAAGTATCCACAGGAATTTATCTTTTCCTTGCCTTTAAAAGCTTTGGAACCTAGCAAGACTATAGGGCAAGGAAAGCAGCTTGCCCTATAGTCTCATAGATATATGAGTAAGTATGGAAAGATATTAGGGGCGGGGGGAGAGCCAGTTTGGTGGAGTGGTGAAGGTGTTGAACCCAATGAGTTTTAGTCCCATATTAGGCATGAAATCCAGCTGGGTAATTTTGGGCCAGACTCTCTCTCTCTCTCTCTCTTTTTTTTTTTAAATATAATTTTTATTAAACATTATTACCTTTAAAAAACAGAAAGAAAAATACAACAACATAAGAAAGACAAATCATACATAACAATATAAAGTAAATATACAGCCTTTTGTATCGGCATTCATTAGTTATACATTTTTTTTAAGCGTAAAACATACAGATACAAATACCATTTTAAACATACAACCACCCCTCCCCTCCCCCTCCCCCGCGGTGACAGTCATTCACAGCCCAACTTTTTCTTTCCTTCCTCATTGTTAAGTCTCTAAGCCACATCTTCTCATTGCAAAGTTCAGGGATCTATTACAGTACCCATGTTAACTTTCCCCATTTTAAGTCCCTGCTGTTCTCCTTGTCGCCCACATATACCATAGGTTCCAGCTAAGATAATGTTCCGTTTCTCCTTTGTCCCTCAGCCAACCCGTCATTCTGTCCATTTCTGCACATTCATAGATCTTTTTAATTATAGCATCCAGCTATAATCCAGCTGGGTAATTTTGGACCAGACTGTCTCTCTTAATGCAACTCACCTCACAGGATTTTGTTGTGGAGAAAAAGAGGAAGAGGAACGAGTATTATGTATGTTCCAGGGGTGGGTTCTGGCAGGCACTACTGCCAGTTTGCTTGTGCGCACGCATGCTCAGTACAATTAAAATTGTTCTGCGTATGCGCAGAACTGAAAAAGAATATGGTGTCCCCTATGGCACCACCCGGGGAACCAGTTCGGGGGCATGGCAGACCTGGGTCATTGCCGATTCCAGCGACCCAGACCGCCAAATCACTACCAGTTCAGCCAAACCGGGCCGAACCGATAGGAACTCACCACTAGTATGTTCATCGTCTTGAGCTATCCGTAAAAAAATATGAAAAGCAAGGTTTTTTTTAAAATATATATATATCCAAAAAGCAAGAATAACCAGAAAATGAAATTAAACTGCTTTTACTTTTTTTGTACCCTTCTTAAATGTTGTTCCTGCCTCTGAATCCCAAATTCTTCTTGGAAATGGAATTCTAAAGATTGACATTTGGCTATGGATCCACTCTTGTACTTTAAGTTACTATTTTGCTGACACATGAAATGAAATGTCTGATAAATGTTGGCATGGCAGATTCAGTGGTGGGTTACAGGCGGTACGCCCTGGTACAGGCATACCGGAGCCAGCCCTGAGCACTGGATACCATTCCAGTACGGTGCTCCAGAGGGCCCACCTGCCCGCCTGGGCTCCTTACCTGTGTTTTAAAGCTTCTGCGCTGCTGCGCACGTGCATGGTGCATACAGCGCCTGCACTGCTCCGCAGAGCAGCTGGAGTGTCGCGGAGCATCATGGAGATGCTAAGATGCATGCGCGTGCTGCACGCGTCCATGAGGACGCCACCGGCCCCATTCCAATCGTACCAATTGCAACAGGATTTGAAACCCACCACTGGGCAGATTGTTGGTGAGGCCAGATTAGAACTAATTTCATGGCAAACCTGCTTGGAACCTTTCTCCCAATTCAGAGCAACTGTGCTTACATTCCTGCAGAAACAGAATCCATTCATCTTGATCGTATTAGACAGGCATAAAGTTTTCCAGATCCCTTCTAGCTTTCTGCTTTACAATATTCCTCTCTGTCTGGGAGTCAAATGTAAATAAAGTGTAAATTTTCTCCCTGTAAGAATGTTACAGCTACCACTACCAAAGCAAGCTGGTTTATTTAAATAATTTCATATTACTTCAACAAGGAATCCCTAACTCAATTTATGTATACCTACGGTGGTCTGCGTAAAAGAATGTTACAATAAAAATCAATCTACTATAAAGCTGCCACAGCTTGTCACAAAGGTGCAGGAATTTTGAAAAGGGTTTTTAGTATTTGCCCTTTTTCTCATGCTGTATTGCTCCAATAACCTGGGAAACATATTTGACCAGAGACAAACTCAGGTCAAAAGCATGGAATATAGTATCTTTTTCAAACCATTTTGAACTTCCTTTAAAATCTAGACTCCCTTCAGTTTGAAAAGCTCTGCAATCACATTTCTGCAATACATTAAGCAGCTTCCTATTTATTTGGTATTTTGTTTTATTATTGATCTGAATGTGTGTGTTTGTGCGAGGTGTTAGACTAGAAAACATGTGTAGATGAGCTTTTCAGTGGTGACCTCCATGTTTACCTCTCCTTCCCAAAGGAATATACAGCTGATTCCAGTCTTGTTTTCAATCTGTTTAATTGTTTGGTGCATTTTATTTGGGCTGTTTAGCTAAGTTACATGTTTTATACTGTTGCTTTAGTTCAACAATTTATCTGTGCATACTTGATTATAAGTTGTCTGATGATGATTTCAGCTTCTAAAAAGCAGAATAATAATTTTTAAAAAACAGAAATAAGCAAGAGTGTAAAACTGTTTCCAAATGTTCTTTCACTCCAACATTTTCCAATTTTTGGAAATAGTTGCCAGAAATATACTTTGAGCTCTATTACATAGAGCTTCTAATCATGATGTTCTGCCTACTTTTTGCTTCCCAACCGATTGACTGCCAGGAAGGAGAGATACCTAACTAGAGGGAAGGACATTGGCATCTTGCATATGTAGATGTGTTGATTTTTAGCTAGATTTGGACATGGGTGTCTCAGAAGATGAAAATACAGTCAGTACAGAATCTACAGTCCAGACGTGGGTTGCTAATTTTTTTACTACCGGTTCAGGTGTGCTCCCGTGTGTGTGTGTGTGTGTGTGTTAGCGAGCAAGCAAGCGACACTTCTGCGCATGCGCAGAAGTGTCTAGGCAGAACCTCCCACCGCCACTACTACTGGACTGATCCGAGCTGAACCGGCAGCAACCCACCTCTGCTACAGTCTCTAAATTCTGAAAATCGCAGTACCTGATTGGTTTTGGTTATTTAAAAAAAAACAGGCAATATTATACCTGGATAGCAGACCACTACAAAATCCCAGGGCTGTGAACTAGAATGGGAAGTTGATGAAACATCCTGGAAGGAGACAGCAAGCTACTTCCACACTAAGAAAACTATTGACATGCACGTAGAATCACTAGGACTTAAGCACAACTCAAAGGGGATACTGCTTTACCTTCAGTGTAAGCCAGTGGACTGCAAAAACCAAATGATTTCTTCTGCAAACATGTGCTCAGGAATTTAGCTTCAAAAATAATAATCTAAACATCAATTGAAAATTTAGTTCTGGCTGTGGGTATCATTTTACTTTTCTCTTTTCTCAATTTAACCCATTTTTCATTTTGTAAACAAATGTTAAATGACAATGTTCTCTGTATTGCAAAGATGGAGAATGTAGGGCTTTCAAGCTGTTGCTAAGCTCTTCCCAGCTCCAATTCCTCACCTTTGCAGTACAACCTTTCACAATGTACCCTGTCTACGTCCATCAAAATACAGCTCAAACATTGTTAGAAAGATGGAATTATAGTCCAGCATGACCGGAGGGGGTATGGCTTTTTTTTACCAAACTGCTCTGCATCTTTCCTAAATCTGCTGACTGAGCTTCTCTCTTTGCTCACTCTGACAAGCTGATGCTTTTCTCCAGCTTCTGGCAAAGAGACAGGCTACTTATTGGCATTCCAAAGGTGATGGGTAGTATCTGTGGGTGGGTGTTTGAAACCATCACTGTTGCCACCCAGGAGGAAGCATGACAGAAAGGGGAGATAAACAAACCAGCCCGGCTTGTTCTTATGCTTTTAATGGGGATTTGAAGTGGGAAAATCAGCATTCATACTTTTAAAAATAAAATAAACTATCAGACAGATGGAAAAAAGAGGTTTAGTGACTTGATGAGAAGTTAGCACCTCAACCACCCAAGTGTTCTATCTATGGCTTATTTTAGGGATAGGATTAATATCTCAAGGTTACAGGGTTCTTGGGCCTTTGCTTAATATGTTATGTGGATACAACCACTGATTTGTAAACTATGATTTATGACTTACAATAATTATGCATCGAAGAGGCATAACCTCAGTTATTTATCGTGTGAACCCAGTCAATAATGGCTTAACAAATCAAGATTAAATCAGTGCGTGAACCCAGATCCTTTCACCTATGTCTTCTTCACCTCTGCTTGTACAGCATTTCTACCATCCTTACCTTTAGCTGTGCTTAACTTGCATGTGTAGATACCACTATCATCTTCATGCACAGAGGTAAGCAGCAGCTTGCACTTGCGCCCATCAAAATGCATCTTGCACTGGAGCAGGGCAGGCTGCAGAAGGCGCCCCCGCCACAGCCAGTCCACATCCACATCCGATGGGCCAGCAACCAGGCATTCGAAGATCGCTGCATCCCCAGCCCCCACCACCACGTCCTGCAGTGGGGTCAGCACTGCCAGGGAGTGTGTCTCAGGGTGCACTGGGAAGGAGGAGGGAACAGGAAGAGGAAATGGAAAAAGAGAGAAAGAGACATGTCTCTGAGCAATGGAAAAAAAAACGGGACAGGATGCAAAGAATAAAGTGTGGAAAGCATGCAATGGATATTTTTATGGTTAAACTAAATTGTCATGTTGCTACAACCTGTTTGATTTGTGAAGTTAAGGCTTGGATTATCCTACTCTAGCTGGCAACTGTTACACACTGTTCTATAAAGAAGTTAAACGCAAACATCAATTTCAGAATTATTCTCTGGCCTCATCTGCAGTTTTCCTCATCTGCACTTTCCCCATTTCCAGAAATTCTGAATGTCTGTCCTTCAAAATCATAAAGGAGACAGAAATCTATGACCCTGCATTCTCCCAAGGTAAGGAAAACAACTGTCATCCCTTTGCAGAATGACCTTAGATGTTCAAAATTCAAAGGAACAGAAAGCATGTGTAACCCACAGACCTTTTTCTTTCTATATCTTAAATATCAAAGCTACCATTCCATTCAGTGGTTGAACAGAAAAACCCAACTATCATATACGATTCCTGCAACCTGGTCCAATAGCTCAATCTACCTCATAAAAGGAAAATGTTATCAAGTTTTCCAGTGAAGCCCTTCCTGAGCCAAGAAGAAATAGCTAACTTGCCCATTTCAAAACTGGAAATTTTAGAGCAAAACAGAGCAACATTTTATTTATGTATTTACTCTGTTTCCAATATCTCAGTTAAACACTGTAAACCAGGCTCGTTTTTCCTTTCTACAAATGAACAGATTGTACAGCTGTGGAAAAGCAGTAGAGTTATTTATTTAGATCAATATTTCTATCCTACCCTTCAGATGCAAACAGAGTGGCTTTCTCCTAGTATAACTGGCATCTCATTAACCACTGCAATAGAACATGAATGGAGACAAAGCAGTCATAATCCAAAGCAAACTCGATCTGAATGGGAAACCATGATGGGGTATGGAGAACACAAAAGCATGATATGGATTAAGAAGGGGACATGGGGAGAGGGAAACAAGGATCTGTGCTAAGAACAAACCACACAGTACTTTTACCAAACAAACAGACTTTATTTCATCTACAAAAAGAGGATTCTCTATAGCCCAGCTTCTGTGAGATACTCTCAGAATGGGAGCAGAATGATGGTAAGAGTCAGCATCCTTGGCTTCCACTGAAGATGCCTGAGACCAATGTCTAGTGGCCTCCCATTGTTTCCAAAACCCCTCTTCATTCTACACAGTTCTGGCCAAGGGGGGAGGGGGTGTCTTTCCTGTTCACTTTATGTTTCCCAGAGGTCATGGTTGGATAAAGTGGCCTTCTAACTGAGAGGTCTTGGAATTGAGGCATAACAATGTCCAGATGTGGCCTGTTCATTTCAAAGCTACCCCATTTTAATGTGTTGGAATCATGGATGAGCAGAAGCCTCATGAGAGACCAGCAAGAGAGAGGACAAGCTAGCATTCTGCTCTAAGCCCCCAGGAGGAGGAGTGGGCAAAGGCAGAGGAGTCAAGCAGACATGGACATATGAAGGAAACAGCACCACACACTGGCCACAGTGTAGGCCAGACAGCAGTGAAGGCCAGAATGGGCACTGCTCACCATCAGCACCTGGATGGGGAATGCCTGGTAAGCAGGCATGCTGTCCACTTTTGAGATTCTGTGCCTAGCACAGAACATATGGAGATCCATCTGGATGAAAGCTTCCTGCCCAAACACTAAGGAGGTGCCACAGATTAATTCCACTCATGTAGCTATAGGGAGCTCAGAACTGCTCAAACAGCTAAAGGAAGTCCCCAACTACTTTCCCACCCGCTGTGTCCCATTCCCCTAGCGGCAACCAGGCTCTGCGTCCAAGGTGAGTCTCAGCGCTGGCCATCCAGAAGCCAAGCCTTGCCAGCCTGGTTTGTTCAGTCGTGCCGGGAGTAGAGGCAACTGCCCAGGTTGTCTGGCTAGAGTGGCCCAGGGGCCAGGAGTACCTTAGCTCACTCTCCCTGTACAGACAAAAACACAGTCAGCAAGCGAAGGATTAGTGTAGCATGATGGACATAAAAGCAAAGCACAGACAAATTCATACATGCTCAGCCTAAGCAAAAGATGTTCACCACAGCACAAATACATTTGTAGATGGCTGACAAAAGCAAATGAGTCAACACAAAGCAATTGCACACATAAACTCTCACACCTATCTCACAGTATCGTCCATAAAAATCAACCCCAAACTGAAGCTGGGCAGAACACCCAATTCCCCTTTTACTAGCCTGGAAAACATGTCATTAGAAATTTTTTGTAGATCCAAATAGTGGGTCCAGTAAGCACACTTGTAAGGAAGCCTGCTTCTATTTTCTCAAGAGTGATGCAATGAATCAAAGCAAAGAGCTAACTGTTACTTAGGAAAAAGAGACAGCAAGAAAACAGATTAAAATACACCAGGACATCCTCAAAGGGCAGCAGCTACTTTAAGGCAGAAGCAATGATTATTTAGTTATATTTCTACCCAACATTTTTAATATGGTTAATGGCTCCAAAATGGAGATAGTGCAAACACCAAATTTTCTTAATTGCTAGAAGAATGTAGATCCAGCTACTTCCTAAACAAAATATAGGATCGAGCAACTGAAACCAACCTTTTTTTTTACTACAAGCTACATGAAGAGACAGACTTATGGTTCCTATGCATCACCCATTACATCCAATTTGGGGCTCCCAGCTCCCTTGCCTGATGATGATGATGCTTTATGAGAAGGATGGAAACATACTGCAGCACCTAATTCCTGATGAGTGGGAGGAAAGAAACAAACCCAACACCCATGTTTTAAATAACAATAAGTAAGCTGAACAGGGAAAAAATCCCTGCTACGTTGTGGGAAAATATGGTGGGGATATGAAGTCAGGCAGATTATTATGTACCCCACTTCTTGTTGCAAGTGGAACTCGCTAGTGGCTGATATAGAAGGTATTACCAAAACTGGCAATTATAGCAATGTAGTTACGGTACATTATAGAAAGCCAGTTTGGTGTAGAAGTTAAGGCACCAGACTAAAACTGGGGGACTATGAGTTCTAGTCAAGCAACGGCAAACCACTCCTGAAATCTTGCCAATAAAACTGCAGGAATTATCCAGGCAGTTGCCAGAAATCAAAAACTGACTCAAAGGCACATACCCAAATGTTACTTTATGTGCAACTTACATAAAAATTGACCTATGAATAATTCTTGCTTCAAATTTTCCTTTCGGTGGCAAGCACAAACTCTTATGAAAAAAAAGAAGCAGCAGCTAGCACCTCTTGGACTTCCAAGTTCAATATGAGGATGACCCTGACCAATCTGCAAGGCTGTTGTGAAGATTACCAAAAGCTATTCTATCAAAGACCCTGAATATTCAAAACTGTTTTATAAATGCAATTAATTTTGTACTCCTGAGTGTTTTCTTTTTTTCACATGTTCCCCATCGTTGCTCCTCAAGATGGCTTTAGCCAATGGCCATGAAGCAGCTACTCATGGCTAGAGAGATAATACCAAGATTATGAGCAAACTGCAAGCATGTTTACATCAGGGGAGCAGGATGGTTGATGAGTGGAAGAAAGAAGCAGACATGCAGGTGGGATCTCTTTGATCATCACATGACTGGCAAAGCATTACTGTAATTCTCATGCCCAAAGATACCTTGTATATCAAGCTTGGCTTCGCACTGTCTGGTGCCATATTCATTTATGGCCTTGCAGGCATAATAGCCAGCATCTGTGCATTCCACCATGCGGATATGGAGGCAGAATGATCCATCCTCTTCTTCCACAGCAGAAATGCGCCGTCCATATTTTACGGGATGCCTGTTCTTCAACCTACAGTTCAGAACAGAAAGCCTGAAAGTTTGCAGCGCTTAACATTTCACCCATCTTCAAGAGATAATTCGCCCACTTGTTTCTCCACTTCTGCATCCCCCAGAAAAATACTGCATATGCTGGTTCTGCCATTACCCCTGGTTTGTTACAGGGCAGTCCAAGCTAGGAGATTAGATATCCATTTCTTTTTATTTCTTCTAGACAACTTAATATATCTCAGATCTGAGACCAATATTTTAAAAAACAGGGATAGGGTACCATTTGTGCCCCATCTGGTAGCAGTCCAATTTCACATATTTCTAGGAGCACAAAGCATTCACACCCTTTCCATCCACCTACTGCATCTGACAAAAAAACAGAGCAAAAGAGAAGGACTTCATTATGCTTCCATTATAAGCAACAGTGGAAAATTTGTGGCTTCTTTGACGTGGGAAGAAAACAGATCAGATACCTGCATTTCACTGTTGCTCGCAGTGGAAATGCAACAAATTTGAATGCTAAAATGTCTTTTTTGTGGCATTTTAGCACCATTGCTGAATTTTACTAGCAATAGGGATCCGCGATCGCACTTTCTCAGACATTTCCACCATGCAGATATAAATTAACCTTTCCCGTTTTGATTTAGTGCCTTCTGAAAATGAAAACCCAATAATGCAAACAAACCTTTTAAAATATCATGTCAACTGACACATTATATAACGGTCAATTAGTTGTGGAACACTGATGGATAGGATGGGAGAGGGAAAAAAGTATAAAGGCTTGCTTGGCTAAATGCCTGAAGGCAGCTGTTATTTTGCAAGACTGGAGCAACTCCCATCGCTGCCATCTTACCCATTAAGAATAGTGTCTGGAACACAGGACAGGAATACTTTTAAAACCATACTGAAACGTATGACCCACTTACCAGTGGACAATGGGTTTGGGCTCTCCTTGCACTTGAATGCGCAGGACCACATCTTGTCCTTCCAGTACCGTCTGGTCATTTAGTACTATCTACAAAAAAGAGCAGCCAGGATCATGACAATTGGCAAGGGGAGTTCAAAGACTTACTCCCTTCCTTCTTTCTGCTGGAATATAAGAGACATCGCTTGTTTCTTGTCACATGCAGCAAAAAGACCCAGATTCTATTCCACTCACAATCCAGAGGTGTATTGCTTACACCCTTGGACCTACCTATCCAGGTAGGTCAAAGCTGCCAGCTTCTTTTCTTTATTCTCATGTCATTCTCTCACCTCACCTCAAAACATGGTGCAGCCTTGAAGTTAATGTCTGCATGTGCTGCAGTTGGGCCAATCTCAGAGCAGGGTTGTACTCTCATAACAGGATGGTGTTGAGGGGTGACCGACTCAGGGAACTCTTCCAAAGGGCTCAGGTACTCTTCATCTGAGGTGACAGGGCTGCTGACTTCACGGCGGGGCATCAATCGGCTGTGGATCTCTGCGGGACCTGGACAATCAGAAGAACGTAACAGTACAGATTGGGCAGAGCCCAGCAAAGTGGGAGACAGAAGAAAACATAGCCAAGCTAACAGAAGGCAACTGAGTCAGCCACATATAACAAGCAAAATCTAATTTCTTAAATGACATCCCAAAGTATTTTCCCCCAACCCCCACCATCTCACAGTTCTGAGAATTACGGTATCTGTCTGCCTTATTTTATCTTATGATTTAATTTAACTGTATGTTAGGATTTATGATGATTGTATTTTATGATTATGACCACGACATATCAATTGTTGCTTGTATGTACCCAGAGGCAAATTACTTGTGTGTCCAATCACACTTGGCCAATAAAAAATTATATTTGAAAGAATTATATTACTAAAACGTGGAAACATGGATAAAGCAAACGAGGGACTATTCATCTGCCGGGACTCTTTTTGAAGTAACTAGAGTAATAAAGTTCCCATATCGCAACAGGAATTCAGCATATCAAGGATGATTACTTGCTTATAACATCTTTTATGATAAATCAGAAAGGGAAAACTTCTTCCTCTTTCTTAATGATAACACAATGATAACAAAACCTTTCCTGAGTTAATGCTCCCCACTTTGGCAGAAAATTATACCAGGATGAAATTTGCTGCACCTTTTGTTAATCTGTATCTTGCCACTACTACTTCTGTCTCAGGGCACTGTAATCACCTGACTTCCTTCCATGAATAAAGGATTTTGCATACTTTGTGCCTATTTTAAGGCAGTGCTGGAATAAGGAGGGAAATGCTATTGAGCTTCAATACAGCTAAGGCAACCTAAGCTTGTCTCATTCATGAACTCTGGATTTCAAGAGCGTATGAAGGAGGCATGGCAAGAAAAAAATATGTTGAAGGAAATATTTATGCCTGTATTCAGTGCAAGTGAGCAAAGCCCATAGTCACACATAGGATCAGGTTCTCAAAAATGTATATTTTTTCGAACGTAAGAAAATTAAGGAATAATCTACTCAGGTTCCACACATTTTCTTATTATATAAAAAATAAAATTATATGCCTCCATAATTCCCTATTTTACTATATGAGATACAACTATATTGTCAACTCTTCCCTTGTTAATTTTCCTACTTGACTATTACCAGGGAATGATAAAGGAGAGAAAGTCAGGAAGGCAGCCACAGTATAATATAACAATCCCTCTTGTTTTGTGGGAACAAACAAACATTGGCCTGAAGAGCCCAAGCTAGATTGGCTTTGTTGCTTTTACTTTGTCCCTTTTCTAAGATATTAGACGCCAGGTTTTTTGCCTCTATTCAAGCCCAATAGCAATATTTCCTTTTCTTTGTTCTGTACTATTCCACTGGGTTTTAGGATGCAGTTAGGTATGCTGTAAGAAAAGTGCCCACCTTCAAGCATCCCCACAGGCCATTGTACTACCACAAGAAACATTACCTCAACAAGACTACTTTCATTTCTACTAAAAGAAATATAGTGGTTGACATGAAGCAGAACAACAAAATCAGAAACGTTATACGATATGCAATCCTCCCAAGGCCTGGATATTTCATAGTTGAGATACTCACATGTTGAAATGCTACCCCAACTGGAAAAATAATCCAACCCACATATGTACAAAAATTGTACTTCAGAGGAAAAGCTAATGCTAAACATCATCTCTTAAACATACCAGCATTTCACAAACTGGTAGGTGTTTTTTTTTTTTTTTGCTAGAATATGGCAGTACATTTAAACATGTCATTTCCTCCATGTTGATCCTCAAGTGATTATTCTAACATTTCCTAGTAATACCTTTGTCTGAAGCGATAAAGACCTTATACGGATTTCATCCACATCACTTCAAATTTATCATTTTTTTTTAAAAAAAAATTCAGACTCTCATCCAATTACTGACAGGTCAGAGTGCTAGTTAACAATCAGGCAGTCTCCTCAACAGGTCAAGCATCCTCAGTCAGACTTAATTTAATCAGCAGCTGTGAGGACTACCAAGTATTGGCAGAAAGACCAGTGTCCTAAATTCCCCCAAGCAATACATTCAGGGAAGTGCACAATACTGTTGTCCATTTTTACACATCACTTCAGATTTCACACCAGCAGTTGACTCACTCTCAGTAGCCAACTGCAGTCAACTTCAAGGACATGGCAATAAGTAGTTTTTTAAAAGATCTTTTTATTGCACCTTTATTATTTTTTATGAATAACTCATCGTGGCAAACATACCTAGTGCTTCTTTATCCTCCTGTTTTTCCCACAACAGCATCATAAAATGTTGGGTTGAAAGACAGTAACTGGCCCAAGGTCATCCAGCTGGCTTTCAGGCTAAGGCAGCACCAGAACTCACTGTCTCCTGGTTTCTAGGCCAGCACCTTAATCATTACACCGAACTGATTTTATTTTTCAATGTATACAAAATAAATCAGATATCAGCTTATGTAAAGTATAGGAATCAAATATGTGTATATGTCTGGAGAGAGTGAGAGGTGTGAAAGACCGGGTTTACAATTTAAAGCATAAATCCTGCCTTTTTCCCTGCCTTTTTTTATTGTATTTTAGCTGTTCTTTTCTCAACCCAGGCAGCCAACATCCACAACAGTGTCTTATCTAGCCATAGTTCAAGCCTTGTTGGTGTCAGTCCTTATGCATGGGTATAAAATGAGAAACAACTTCTACTGTAAATCTGATATGGCTAAAACATCGTGTGAAAACATCATCCTTTCAAGAGCTACCTGTATGAGTTAATCAACAAAATCTAATGCGATAAAATTACAATTTGGCATGAAGCAGCAGACATTTAGAACAAATGCATAAAATATGTAATTCTCTGAATTATAGAACCTTCACTCTGCAAGAAGCAACATAAGCACTGTCAACAACATCTTCTGGTAAAATATTTTGAAAGATACTACAGCCAACGCGTTCAGAGGCTCTCATTATTCATGGCTGGGTGGTGGAAGGAATTATAGCCAAACCGTATCAGCAAAGAAAAAGATATCAGCCAAGAATAGAGCACTCCAATCTTGGATACTAACATTATCTGTTCATGCTGGCACCAGTATTTTTGGTGTGTTGTCCCTGAAAAGGGCCAAGGTGACATTAATAGTATGGACAATGAAAGCTTGTACTGCACTGGTAGGACAGAAGGGGATAGTTCTGATCCAGAACTTGATGGGAGAATTCAATGTAATGGATACAGTTGGGGGCATCAGATCAGGAGAAAGCAGAGTATCGTGATACCGTGGCAATACTATCCAATGCTGCCCTATAAAGACAGTAGGGAATTATTTAAAACAAAATATTATTTATAGTGACAGAGGAACAAGGAGCAATGTACTGATTCTACCTAAGATCCAAAACTATATGATTTCTTCTCAACTCTTTTATTAAAACTGACTAGAAATCAGAGTATTTTCCTCAGAGAAGGATTACCCCCTTGCAACTTGGAGAAGCTGTGCTGTTTATTTCTTCCCTCTCCGACTCATTACCACAAGGTAAAAATATTAGGCTGCAAATCTCTCACAATTTGATGTACCCCAGCAGCAGGTGAAGATAAAGCATCTAAACAAAGCATACTAAACCCTAAACTTCAGATAAAGAAGAAACCACGATGCAACTAATATGCCTTGCTCACAAAAAGGATATTTTGGCTTAACATGACAGCCATGTTTAAACAGCAATATACTAAGGTAACAGATTATGCATCAAAACCCTATTAGCCTACTGTAACTATGTTGTATTCTGGATAGAATATACTGCCGTATTATTGAAGGCTTTAGTAATCCACTACGGTTGTTTTTTGCTTATGGGAGATGCGTTTCGCTATCACACAATCCTCATTTTCCCCCTCATCCAGATGAACACAAAGATGTACTGAAAACAAACAGACTTTCCTTCGGTCCTTCCCGCGATTTCCTAAATCCACTTTCGGTGAATAAGTTCCAACTCCAATTTAAGCTGTGCAAACATACCTGAAGTTAAACGCCATTTAACCCAGCGGGCCTTGCTTTTGCGCAAAAGAGCACAGGATTGCTCTGCGGCAAGAGCATCGGAAAGAGACGGCGCGTCCCTCCTGCGCCTGCCCTGCCCGCAGCAAGCGGACTCTCGCAGACATCGCCGGCTGTGCGCTCGCTTTGAACTGAATCCCCGCTGCGAGCTGAAGCCCCGGCTCTCTTTATAGGCGATCTCCTCCACGAGGGGAGAAACGGATCCGGCTAACAGGGTGGAGGAGAGACGCCAGAGCCGGCCCAGCAGCCAGCGCGCAACCCCTTCCCTTCGCTCTTCACCCGAGGGCGGCGTCCGATCTTCAGGCAACCAGCCCAGCCCCGCCGGTCCCCTCTCTCACATTTCAGACCAATCCATTGAGGGGCTGAGTTGCATCCTTTCACAAAGTTTACTCGCACGTGCCCACAAACCGCAACTCTCCGCCCCCGAGTGTAGAAGTGGCGGGCCAGGAGCGATAAAGACGTGAAGGCCAAAGAGGCAGCGATTCCCCCGCCCCTCCCGATCCCGCCACCTCTGCTCCGTTGGAGCCGGTCGTCCCTTCCTTCCCTCTTCCGAGCCTGCTGGCTGTTCGTCAGACAGGCTGGCCTAAACCGAGCCTTGTAGGGTAAAGGCAGCCTCATGCTTCGTTATTCAGCAGGAGCAGAAATGCTGGCCTAAGCGCCCCCATCCCCCACTGAGAAAACAAGCCTGACGCTGCTTCTCACATGCTGTGGGAATATGAACCTCTTAACTCCTCTGGCCTTAAGGCACCTATTAAGACAGTCTGGCTGCTCTGGCACCTTCCCCCCTCTTTGCCCTTACCTGGCCGCACGGTTAAGATGGCGCTGCAGCAGGTCTCAGCCACCTCGTTGGTTGCACAGACGGTATAGAGGCCGGCATCAGTCATGCGGGCACTCCTAACCAGCAGAGTGTGGCGTTCGCCCTCTGCTTTGATGGGACGAGTGGTGCTGCTCCGAAAGGGGATGCCATCTTTTCGCCAAGACACTGCAGAAAAGACCCAGAGTGGGCAGAGATGTGATATAAGTGAAATCTAAGGATTATTCTGCATTTGTCAAACAGTATTAATTGCCTAAGGAATTGTAGGTTATGAAATCGCACATCGTTCTGCCTTCTCTGTATTTCATTAAGAGACAGCCTATATGTTTATCTTCTGTCTTTTTCCTAGAACAGGGGTCAGCAACCAGCAGCTCTGGAGCTGCATGTGGCTCTTTCATCCCTCTGCTGCAGCTCCGTCGCTCAAAATATGTGTCACAACTGCCAACGTGTGACACCTGCTGACACGCAATTTATTAAGCTTTTCGACCCCTGGTAGATTTTGTGTCTCCCTGTGTTTTTTTTTATGTAGGAAACGGATCCAAATGGCTCTTTGAGTGTTTAAGGTTGCTGAGCCCTGCCCTAGAACATTCCCGTGTCTTTGTGAAGGTGGTGTCAACAGAACATACAGTATAATTTTTGTTGAGGGCCACATGTAGATTTAGTGGAGGACTGTGGAAAGCTGAACTTGATTGAGGCAAGTGGAAAAGTAGAAATGATCAAAACATAAAATGGGGTCATGGAATATAAAACATGTTTTTAATCCATTTTTCATAAGTTGATTTTGTTCCTCAACCCAACATCTGCAATTCACTGCTGAATTTAATTTTAATAGCTATCAACTGCGGCTTATTGCTGCCTGATAAGTAACCCTTGCCACACTTTTGGGTATACACTTCTCTCAGCAAATTACTTTTTATAAGGAAAGTATTTTCATTTTGAGGAAAAACTAAGAGCATTCCAGAAGTGAAGCCCAACAGACAAAGTCTAGTATTTTCCATATGTAAAGTGAAGCAGTATGGGATATACCTTGGAAATAGCTCAGAAATATAGGTAAAATAAAATAAAAAAAACGAAGAACTTGCTCAGATCACCTTGAGCCGTGTTCTTGAGCAGGATATTTATCAATGCAAATGGGACAATATTATGTATATAAAAATCACAATTGAATTAATAGAGTATTATTTATACCTGTGGAAACAGACAACTTGGCACGAGACAATCAGAGAGCTAGGAACAGATACTCCTCCAGGCTCCACAGATTCATAATTTGCTCTTGCGTGTGGTACCCTATGCATTTACCTTGTGGAGAAGGGTTGCCCGTGACGATGCATTTGAACAGCACCTCAGTCCCTGCTATGACAACTGCATCATGGATTGGGATTTCAAAGACCGGAGCCTCCAGGGGATCTTCACCCGCTGAGATGTAGGAATCATCAGAAGATTCTGTACAAGATGATGGAGAAACAGTGGTTACTAGAAGATCTGCAAGGAGGAGGGCTAGGAGTCTGAAGACAGATTTTGCATTCTCCTTGCATGAGGAATGTGTGAAACTATAGCATCTTTTCACAATAAGGAAGATAAGGGACTGCTTCCAAAATCATATCCTGAGGGAATCCTTACTTTGGCTGGCATAGATGCTCAAAGCCCTTAATCTTTTTCAGTATGTCTGCAGTTTCTGAATCATAATTCTTGATAGGATGCTACCCTGCTGTAACCACTATGTCCCCAAAAGCAATAAAGTTGGCTTATCACATTCTAAGTTACATATCACTTTTTAATTAGGCGGAAGGGCATACAAATCATTTTCAGTGATATAGATTAGTGTATAAAATAGAGTGGAAGGCAAAGAAAATGATTCAGTCTAGAAATATAAAATTACTGATCTATAACTTTGTTACTGTATTTCTTGAAGCCAATTCACCTGATTTGGACCATATGCTTGGATATTGCTTAACAGTGGCAACCACTTCTATACTGTACAGCAGCAGTCCCCAACCTTTGCGTCTTGGTGGCCTGGCTGGGGGGGAGAGAGAACTGGGCTACCAGAGCGGCGGTCTGGCACGCACCTGCATGCAGTCCTTGTGCAAGTGGTAGGCCTGTGCACATGTGCATGTGTGCCTTCCAGCCCGGCACTCAAGCAAGTTGAGCTGCTCAGCCATTCCCGTGGCCCAATTTCGAGTAGACTATGACCCAGTAGTGGGCCACAGCCCAGGGATTGGGTACCCCTGTTATACAATTCTTTCCCCCCCACCCTGCTTTTGCTTCCAGTCTTCCACACAATTGTGTTCTGATTCAGAGCTCTTTAGTCCTCTTACAATTTGGAGCAGTGTTCAACAATTTCTACTGTTTTCCTAAATCTGAATTATAATTAGCAATAACAGTGAATAACTAAAAGAATGTAGCATGATGCAAACTTTCTCACCTTCACTCACACAAGATAATCAAGAGCCTTGGCAGCAAAACTCTCTTTTTTAAAACAAACAGTTGAAGTGCAGTTGGACTCAAGCTTAACATAGAGAGCTAAAAACAAGGGAATATTGTTTAAGAATGCAAATCTATATAAAGAACTCAAAGAGGTGGACAAATGGGAAAATGAAAAAATGAGGAAGAGAAGAGATGAGAGCAAGTGTGTCCTCAGCATTTACTAATTCTTTTCGCAAGTGCATCCGTGGAGCTTAGGATGCGATAAACTCAGGGCCTCTTTATGTTGTATGGAAAGATGAACCATAGGAAAAATATTTCTGCATGACTTTGTCAGGTTGTTTCCCAATAGACCCACAAAACGTACTCTTATTCCCTACCTGGTTCTGGTGATATTTGTCGGGACCGTCGGCCTTTGCCTCTGCTCCGCGCACTCTTCCCTTCTTGAGGTTGCAATGTATTGTCCTTTTTTTCTACCACTTTCCCAATCTTTCTGTCGAATTCTCTACTTGTACCATGGATCCCTGCCCTGCTTCTGTCTGGGCCAGTTTCTGTCTTGATCCAGGGTAGAGAATGTCCATCCTGTCCTGATTCCCGTTTCCGGCCATGTGAGGCTTCGTTTAGACCCTTCGATTCATAGCTGACTTTTGCTGCATTCAGAGGGCCTTTATCCATGATATCCTGGCTATTTAAAGCTGAAACTTGCAGCAAGTTTTTCTGTCCCCCTGGAGCAGCACGGGAGAGTGGACACTGCTCCACCTTGTGCTGGAGATCTTGGCCATTCAGTTCCGGTTCCTTTTGACCTCTGTTCTGTTCTCCCATCTCCTCAGTCATGGCTGCATTCCTTGACAAAAATTTTTGGGATTTTTTGGGCTCATCCCTAGGTCCCACTAATCCCATACTGGACAGAACCAGTTGCTGTACACCATGTGCATTTTCTGTAGCTGGGAAAACTTTCATTGGTTTACGTTTCCGTGGTGGTGGAACCTTGGGGACAGATGAGTCAATGGTGGTAATTGCAGTGGGTGACTTGAACAATTCTTGGGATCGCCGCAGCTGCTGTTGAGACACGGTGCGTTTGATGCGCCCCAATTCTGCAGTGAACTTTTGTTCCAAGTCATGCACATGACTGGAGAAGCGGCCACGCTCATCCAAAGAGGCTGCTTTCTGATGGAAGATACGACGCCGAGAAAATATGTCTCCGAGTTCTGAACGAGTATCGTCTTGAAGGTCTTCATGAGAGCCAGCTGAGAGGAAGGGACTGGCATCATCAAAACCAGCCTGGTCAAAAGAACGTGACTTGCGTAAGGGTTGCCATGTGTGGCCTACAAAAGGATTATCATTCTGCTCCAGACTTTTCCTCCGCTCTTCAAAAAATTTGAGCTTGTCAACAATTTTGGAGCCTGACCTTGGCAGTTTGGGGGATGGGCGAAGGATGGACACACGGCTGGAAGCCTCGCTCAGTGGTGTCTGGGGCCGCGACTCTCCTGTGCCAACCTGAGAGTAGCCAGATGATTTAGGGTGCTTCAACTTCTCATCAAGTTCCTCTGATACCGTGTCTTGGAATTCATTGGGCATCAAGAGTTTTCTGCGAGGAACCACAGGTGGTATGGTACCATGGCTGGTTCCAGGTGGCTGGACTGGGCATTGCCCTGCTCGGGGGGTTACTGGGCGTTGGGGAATATCTGTGTTGGTTTTGCTGCTGCTGTTGGCATCATCCCTTCGATATCCACCATGGGGGAGGTTGCTGCGGTTGGAAAATAAGATAAGGTAAAGTTTGCTAAGGGAGGAGATCCTGCAGAAATCAAGGGAAGTGAGCAAAAAGGATCAGATAACTTATAGGAACAATGAACTGATCATGAGGATCAGGCTTTGCAATGACATCTGAGTTCAAATTACCTAGATGAAAGAGAAAAAGGGCAAGGAAATTGTCATTTCGTTAAGAAGAAAAACAGCTGTGACTGTATCTTACCTGAATACATTAGCCTGAACTGAAATCTTAGTTCTTTGAGAGTTTTTTTTTTCAGCATTAATGTGGCTTTGGAATAATTTAAATATTAAATTTTTGCAGTGCTTCCGATTCAATTCTGTAAAACTGATTTGGTGCACAGGAAGAAGTGAATTCAGCACCTGTCTGCAACTCTTTAAAAGAACACTCTTCCTGACTTTTGTGATTCCAGAAAAGGATGCAATCAATTTAACAAATTGCAGGCAGATGTTATGCCTGTACCCATACCCACATCTTTTTGGAAATGACTAACTAGCACTGCACAGGCCTAATAAGTATGTATAAAAAGGGGCACACGTAGCTGATTTCTTCTATATCAGGTAGTTTAGCCAGCTATGTGAGTCTCCAAGGTCTATTCCTTCCACATTTAACATTCTTTAATTTGTATGAAATGTTGATAGGTTATGTTTCCTAACCAAGTCTTTGTTTCCCTTTGAGCAATATAATTCTATGATTAATCCAGGGAGAATCCATCTGTCAATCTTATTTGCTAAATGCAATGCATCCAGTTAGTACCCATGTTTGAAAAATATATATCTGTAAATCAGTTCAGTGGTGATATATCAAATTATTGAGGGTAAGGCTGAGTCGAGTTTCTTGGAAAGAGGGGAAATCCCTTGCATGGCCAGAAAATAAACCGAAGGGAGGAGAATACATAGCTGCATCCTTTTCAAACATGGTTTTTCCTACACACGCAGTTAATTCAATGGTACGTACAAAAAGACATTCCAATATTATTTTAAGCTGTACCAAGAAATGTGGCTACATTCAGATATGCACACAAGAGACACACAAACAAGGACAATGGTTTGTGTGTATATGATATTACAGGCTTTATTTCACTTTCTTACAGCAGGCAGGCACTGTTGATGATAAGCATGAGGAAAAGGTGGGAAAAGCAACCTTAAGAAGGAAGAAGTGGCAAATAAAGGAATCTTTAAGCAACATTTGTTCTTCTAGATACATAACATAGTTCTTAGTTCTACTCACAATTATACTCTATGTTTTCACTGCTTTTCAATTCATCAGCTTTACTGTCATTTTCAGAACCCACCAAATCTCGTTTTTCATTTTTAAGGCAAATAGCTGGCTGCTTAGCTTTTTAAAAAATTATAACAGAGCAATGAAGAATAAAATCTGTGGGCTGCGCATGCTAATAGCTCAGAAGTTAGAAGGAATCTTGAGAGGAAGAAATTTGGCCTTCATAGCCCAAACCCGTGATTTTCCTTCCTTACCTTGCTACTTTTCTGACGTTATATAGAAAGGGTTTTACTATTTTATGTATTTGTACCTTGCCTTTATTATTTTTACAAGTAACTCAGGATGGTAGACACATCCAATACACCTTCGTCCTTCTATTCCCCCCCAAAACAATGACCCTGTGAGGTGGGTTGGGTTGAGAGAGTGACTGGTCCAAAATCACCCAGCTGGCTTTCATGGATAAGGTGGGAGTTTGAATGGTCACTAAACAAACTGTTGTAAACCGAGGGCTACCCATATAACTTCTTCAATTCACCTCCATTAAGCCAGAACGGAAGAAGCTTCTTGGGTGAGAAGTGAAATGTCTTGAGGGTAAAACCAAGAAAGTCCAGTTGCCTTTTGAAAAAGTACTTTTGGTGCAATATACATAGGAGGCTGGCCTGCCATGATAGTCATAATTTGGGGAACAAAAGTCTTCCTAAATAGGAATTCCTTGGGTAGCGAATGCCATCTCTCCTCCTAGTTGTGTAACATTCCAGTTTACGTCTTTCAAGGAAATGTTTCTTTATGCTTGATTTGAATATTCCATCCTACCACACAGGGAGAAGAATCCATGTGAGTTGTGGGAGACATTATATGGCTCAGTTGATGCCAGCTGCAAAGCACAGGCAATTTGCTGCAAGCTATCAAGAACCCAAGCGGATGGTCACCCTTAGAAAAACAGGATTAGCCTTCTCCTGGTACTTCAGTAATATTTGTTTGTCCATTCCTGTATTTGTCGGGCAGAGTAGCTGCATGCTGAAAGCCCCAAAAAGTTCATATCTCTTCACAATGCAATGAGAAAAGTGTGTGTGTGTGTTTTCTTACAAAGTTCTCTGCCCTTCCTTTCCCATCTTAAACCTCAAAAGCGTCATCTCTATTGAAGTGTGATTTTGCCAGATATAAACTATAAAATCTATAAACATAGATTTATAATTCCGTTTATTTGCAGTGTCTTGGATATATGCTCAAAATCAGATGGATTGTGGGAGTGTAAGGCTGATGAATTCTATAAAATGATTTGATCATGGATGAGAGGGCTAACCCTATTACTAAAACCTGGTTAAGCATATGGGGTGGATGCGGGGATGCTTGCAAGACTGTATTCATGTCTCCTGTGGAGTACCCTGGTTTAAAAGTATCTCTAGGAGATGAAATATTACAAGAGATATGTGAACATTACTGGTGGGAAACAAAGAGCGAATGCACTCCAATATAGGAGAGAGTGTTTATTAGGAATTATTTTGTGGCAATAAGAGCAACAGAAGCCTTACTTCCCTTATTGCATCCACCGATAGCCATCTAAGGGCCCTGTTTCAAGTGATCAGGTCCTTTGTAAAAAGGGGCCAGGAGAACCTCTCTGGGACTGGGGTGAGAATTATTCTAAGCAGCTGTTGGATAAAGTCACTTGGCTTTTGCTTTGAGTTGGACTCAAGCTGGGGGATTCTATTGGAATGACTTAGGCTCGTCTTTGCTTAGTTATCTGGGCAGAATATCAGCCAGTTGGTCCTGAGGAAGTAGATAGGATCCTTGTAATTCTGACCTCTGCCCCCTGTGTCCTGAACCAATGACCCTCCAGGTTGATCAAGGCCTCCTGGAAGACAACATGAGGCTGGGTCCAAGTGGTGTTTAATGTCACTGTGGGTAAGAGGGGGGAGGGGTGTGTGTATTCTGCCTACTTGAAAAATATGGTGATTCTCCTCCTCGAGAGGTCAGCTTTGAACCCAATTGCATTGGATAACCTTTATTCGGTCTCTCATTGTCTCTTTTTAAGTTTATTGAGAAGCTGTTTTTTATTTTCATGCAGGATCCAATCTGGGTCATTCACTGCAGGGGTGGGTTTCTACCGGTTCGCACCAGTTCAGGTGAACCGGTAGTGGTAATTTGGCCTGGGTCACAGAACCAGCAGCGATTCAGGCTGGCCACGCCCTCAAACTGGTTCCCCAGTCTCCGCTACCATTGGCGGCATGTTTTTTATTAGTTTTTCATGGTCTTCACAACAATTGTCAACAATTGACAATGAACTGCGCACACGCATGAAATGAAGCAAACCAGTACCAATGCCAGTAGGAACCCACCCCTGATTCACTGGGACGAGAGGTTTAATCCTCCAAATTTTCAGACTTGTGCTGGAGCCCATTTTCTTTATTTCATGTTTTTTAATAATTGTATATCTGTATTGTATATTTCAGGATGGCCACAAAGGATTATGTTAGATAATACAGGCAGCCATATAAAAATGTTCTAATGAATAAATAAAATCTGAGTCTGAATGACCAAGAACTGGGAAAGATCAGTGAAAGATGTTATCCAAAGGGTCAGTGCTAATGCTATGCAATTCCAGAATCGTGACTACTATATTTCAAACATTTTAATATTATATAAGGAAAATGCTGGTAAAGTAATTTGGTGACTTCTGAAGTTTTGGACTTCCATAGACCTCAGCCAATATGTCCCATGATCTCAAATCATAATATTTGCAATTCAAAATACCTGCTGGGTCCCAATCTGCTATCCTTAATCCAGAGATTTTAGGGAAAGCAGAGGAAAACACAAAATGAAGCTTTGATCCTGATGAAATGTGTAGTTTTCTCTGATCTGATATCCATTTTCTAAAGATATTGCCAAGTTGAACACCTGAAAATAATAAGTGCCTAGTGGTAGCAGATCTGTAGCTAAACACCCCTTGAGAGAGAATTTACGTATTTCTTTTTCTTGCATTATCATATCTAAATTAACTTATGATCAACCCAATTTAGACATAAATTCCACTGAAATGTGGGATATTTAAACTTAATTTTCATATGACATACAAGTAACATATGTGCCCTTAATATGGGCTAAGATAAAAATTTGTGCCTATTATCAGGCATTTCAAGATTAAAGCAGTTTACCACGCTTGGATTCAAACCAGAATATAGCACCACAGTTTTATAGATATGTCTAATAAATATAGTCTTTGGATGTTTTTTTTTCTTTTTAGACTGGAAGTTTGATGATAATAATAATATGATAATAATGCAGGGACTAAACTACAAAAGCAAAGGAAGAGAGCCAGGGTGGGACTGCTAGGGGAGATGACAGGCGTGGGTGGGTGGGTAGGAATGGTAATACCTACCTGCGTAATTTTATATTTTGGTCTCACAGCTACAATCTTTAAGAGTGATAGTAGGATTGTAGGGGTAAAGAAAGAGACTGCAACAAAGGAGGCAGTAGCGGAATAAATGATATCAGAGTATAGGAGGCCTCAATGGGTTGAGAGTGCAGTCAGGGCTCTGAAAGGAAGGTGCTATGAAGTGGGGCGGGTGGGATTGGGGTTAGGATGAAGGGGCTCAGGAAGGATTTAGTGGTGCATAATTGGGGATTATGACTGGGGATTAGGGAAAATGATGGTCCCAGCACAATGGCCCCTGCACCCCACTCCATGGCCCCGTGGCTACTTACACGTGCAGGGAGAGGGCACGGCCCCGGTACAGGCTGAAGGCACTGCCGTAGGGGTCGCTCCCCAGAGACAGGCTGTCCTCGGTCCCCGGGGCCACACCAATCAGCTCCGCCCGTGATGCCCGTACCAGCGGCTCCACCCCCAGGTGCCGGGCCTCGGCAGGTGCTTGCCTTGGAATGCTGGGGTGAAGGTAAGGTCCTCTCTCTGGGGGCCCAGCCGCTGGATCCTTTTCCAGTACCGTGGTCTGGCTTTCTGACCAGCTGGCCTGCTCATCTGGATGGTACAGACCTGGTGCCGAGGTCGGCGTTGTCTTCATGGAGGCATCCACCAGAGTGTCCGACTCCCCTGCCGGAAAGACAATCAAGACCTGATCAAAGGGGCTGCGAACTGCCTTTCCTCTGAGGAACAATGCAGCTTTGGGTTAGAATTGGGAAGCCTAGAGAGTCATGGATGGAGGGCTGGAACTGGGACTGCCTTGCACTGATTGATAGGACTGCAAGAATTAGGAAATGAGTGCTTGTTTTCCCCAGAAGAACCTGTAATGTTTCATGATTTCACATTTGTTGCTTTGTTCAGAATACATATTATTATCCAGCGGAAAGCAGCACTGGTGCGAAGCTAAGCCCCTGGCATTAAAATAAGTATTATTTTAATGATTGAGAAACACTGATCACAAAACAGGTGAGAAGAGCATGAAAGTATCTCAGGAAACAAAGTGCTGAGAACAACAGAGTAATAATTGCACTGAAGGTTGGCTAGAGATCAGAAGGGAGGAAGCTCATGCCAAAGACATTCCAAACACCTCTGCATTTCACCCCCACATTAATGGGTGTAAAGCAAAGTTCCCCAACCTTTCCAGCTTTGCCGACTGGCATATGGTTCAGCTCCAACTGGGGAGAAAAACACTGGAAACATGGAGGCTGATTGGAAAGATAGTTTATTGATGAACAGGACCACAGGGGTTTGAGGTCCTGGTGTAGCTGGGGCACATGGAGCGGAGAATGAGAGTTATTTATAGCCTCTCTTGGGCCTTGCCCTTGAGCTTCCTGTTCCTGTGGCAAGAGCATGTATTCTTTTTTCTTTTTAAAAATTTTTTTTTTATTTCCATTCCATTCTATACAATCACGTGTTTACTGTGCATAACCGGGGCATATAACATTGAATAATAAACACAGCCCTCACTTATATAGAAAATGCCCTCTACAATACAAGCCCAATATACCTCCTTGGCCCACCATACACCCTCTTTCAACCCCCTCCAACTTTCATTCTTCCTTCTTACATACCCCTCTACATGCCACATGCAAGAGCATGTATTCTATTGGTTGCTGTAGTCAGACTCCCATGTGCCCATGTGGGGTCAGTTTGTCTGAATCAAGTTTGAAGCCTGCTGGGTGATGAAGAGGCTTGTGTTCTGAAAGGGTGTTGGGCCATTCCTATTGTATTTTAATGTCTTTCCAGGTTTGGATCTTGAGTGAGGGCTGATCCTACCATTCTACCTAAGTCTGCCTTTGTTCAAAATACCCTGTCTTGAATGGCTTACCAAATCTGCATTTCTAAAAGCTGGCCTTGGCTTAGGATCTGCTTGGGGGCAGGAAACTGTGGCTCTGAGTTTCTGCCTTCCTTAAGATTTCTATTTCTCTTTTAGGGAAAACATAATATTCTGCCTTTTTAATATTTCCTAAAATAATTTCATTCTTCTAGGAGGGGGTGGGTGCTATCTTTTTACACATACAAGCCTGCCGCTCAGGTAAACAGAGCATGTGTGCATGTGCTTGTTGGCTGCTCAAGCAAATGGGGATGCATCAGGGGTGGGTTCCTGCCAGTTCTAACCTCTTCTATAGAAGAGGTTCCATAAATCTACAGTGCTGTTTAAAACCGGTTCCAGCTTCCTTTCCCCTCCCCCACACACCACGCTTGCCCCACCTACTGCTCACTGATTGGCTGGCTCACCAATCGCCCTGCCCGCCTCTAAGAGTCCTATCTAAAGTCTTAAATCTGTCAAGTTTGAACATCCCTGGGGCTTTTTTTTCTAAAGGGTTAGGGGTGCAAGGCTCTTGTAACTTGACAGCTTTAAGACTTGCACTTCAATGTCAGAGTTCCTGAGCCAACATGACTGGAGGAGGAATTCTGGGAGTTGAAGTCCACAAGTCTTAAAGCTGTCAAGTTTGAACACCCCTGGGGTTTTTTTCTAAAGGGTTAAGGGTGCAAGGGTTTAAGACTTGCGTGCTTCAAATGCCAAGAGTTTCTGAGCCAACATTTTGGTTGCTAAGCAAGAGCATTGTTAAGTGAATTTCACCACATTTTACAAGTTGTCCACTCCCACACAGTTACATGACTGCCAAGCCACTCCGACTCGGTCACATGGCTGACAAGCCACTCCCACAAAGCACACCACACCTACAGAAGAGATTCTAAAAATTTTTGAAATCCACCACTGGGATGCATGCAACACATGCTCGCTCGGCACTTCTGCAGCCCACTTCCGAATGGCTCAAGGCCCAGTCGTAGGCTGCCACCCCAGGGCTGGTGACCCCTGATGTAATGCATATATTTATATTTATGCCTTATATACAGTATATTTTGTTGGATGTCAAAATATTATTTTTTTATCAGTGCAGATAATTATGACTTAAGCTGCTCCTTCATGGATTGGGGGTGAAATAAGGACAATGTTGCAGGACCAAAGGGAAGACGTGGTATTGGGAGGGCACCAGAGGTGGCATTCTGCCAATTCGCCCCGCTTTGGGTGAACCGGTAGCGGCAGCGGGAGGCTCTGCCCACCTGCTCAGACATCATCATGGATGCTCTGTGCAAGCACAGAAGCACCACGTGCAAGTGAAGGAAGCGCTCACACATGCAAGTGAAACAAACCCACGCATATGCAAGCGAAGCAAGTGTATGCACGGACATGCTCCCAGTTCCAAACCAGTAGCGAAGGTAAGAGAAAACCATCACTGGAGGGCATGCTTGTGTTGCGAACCCACTACTAGTTTCCTTACTGAGAGTACCTTACCAACACTATCTATTTTGGATAAGTACAGAGTTGAATTCATCAGGGAATAATGTTTAGTCCTCATATAAATAACACACTACTAGGCCCTGATTATTATTTTGCTCAGTATCCAGGTTTTTAAATGGCACAGGGATGGTGAAAAGAACGGCAGACCTCTCTTATAACTGATTACGCCTCAGAAAACAGATTATTGAGAACACAGAAAATGCCATCTTCAAAATATTTCAGGGGGACTGATCCAAAAAGAGGGAAAGATGGACTTGCCCATTAATTCATTTAGAAAAATTCCATTTTCATGGAGTTGCTACGGAGAACATTTGTGTTATTTTGATCTTTGAATGCATAACCAAAGGCATTTAAGACTTTAAAGAAATGAATCTATCATGCTGCGTTAAAAAGCAGCAGGAAATGTGCTTGCCAAAAGATATCCTTAACAAGTCATTTCTGGTTGATTAGCCCTTGCTTAGGATGACACTCTATAGAAATACGTGCTCTGGTTTCCAAATCTCAGAGCAAAGCCCTTGTGCAATTTTATTTGTTAATGCTATCAGTAAGGGAGCTCTCTCCCTCTCCCGCTCCCTCTCTCTCTCTCACCCTCTCCCTCTCCCTCCCCTCTCCCCGCCTGTCTCTCCCCATTTCTTGGCTGTACTGGTTTATTATGACAATTTGTTCAACTGCTGTATATATTTCTTTTTCTATTGTTTTTAAGTTTTTTCATTTTTAAAAAATTGTTCGCCACCCAGAGTCCCTGTGTTGAGATTGTCAACAATAGAAAAATAATTGATTAATTAGCTCAGCAAAATAATAACAGCAGAAAGATCCCCTGAAGATGTATTGGGGATGTGCGATTTTGAATTTCTGAATGTAGATAAGAACATAGATAATGGTAAAGGGGACTATTTCTACAATATAATATTTGTTCACCTAAACCATGGTTTCTCCTCCATTGGGAACTGCTTTCCAGAAACTCGGGTAGAAATTCTCTTCCATTCTTTGGTATTTAATCCTTTTGAATAAAAATGTTAGGAAGCAAAAGGGGAATCTTCTCCATGCAATGACACATTCAGTTACTGGCTGTGGTCCTTCTTGTTGATCAAAGTCACAACAGTTGCTCAGTTGCATTGTTTACTTATACGTTTTATATCACCTCTCTTTATCCAGAACAGTTTGATGCCTGATGCTTGATTTTCCAGTTTTAGAAAACCACAAAGTCTGCAGGGACAACAGTACTGTTACTTTCCTTAAAATAATGAATGAGCTCATTCACTCAATTGTATAGATATACAGTATGTAAGAGAAGACTGAATTAGCAGCTAAGTTTAATACCTGACTTTGATGGTCTCAATCCTTGATAATAAACCAGATTCTATCTATGTAACCTTGTCCCTTAAAATGGCATGCTGGAGCAGGTTAGAAATGTGTATGTTCTAAAGATAATATTTTCCAATAGATGACAATCCAAACTCTCAAAAACCCACAAGCAGATTGTAATCATTTTATTTCTCATGAACTTATATAATTCCTTTTTTCATAATTAAAAACTCCCTATATTAACATTTCTTCCTTCTATCAATCCTGAAATCTCGATTGGATGATTCTGGGTTTCCCTATATTATAAAAATGAGAAAAAAATTCTCATTTTTTTTTCACATTTCAAAAAGTTCCTCACCTTTCAAACAAATCAAAGAGACTGCCTTAATTAATTCACTAAAAAGGGGAGCGGGAAATTTATCTTATAGTTTTCAACATTCTCTATTTATGCCAGATTAGCATTAAATATATTTTTCTGACATTGATGTTGTTCCTGTTGCCTTGATCTTGCCCAGATCAACGGGTTTGACAGTTGGCTTAATTCTGTGGGGTTTGACAATTGGCTTAATTCAAACTCGAAGTCTGGTTAAAAACAAATTCCTCTCTGGGATGTGTAATGATCTTTCTAATACTCTTTCTCCTTGTTATTCTGGAGAGGATGTTTCAGAGGCATATGAAATAAGGGCATTCTGCAGGGAATGAAAAGAAGCTATACTGTGATCAGTGGTGGGTTTCAAAAAATTTTAGAACCTCTTCTGTAGGTATGGCCTGCTTTGTGGGAGTGGCTTGCCAGCCATGTGACTGGCTGGGAGTGGCTTGGCAGTCATGTGCCTGGGTAGGAGTGGCCAACTTGTAAAATGTGGTGAAACTCATTTAACAATGCTCTTGCTTAGCAACCAAAATGTTGGCTCAGAAACTCTGGCATTTGAAGCACACAAGTCTTAAAGCTGTCAATTTACAAGACCCTTGCATCCCTAACCCTTTAGGGAAAAAAACCAGGGATGTTCAAACTTGACAGCTTTAAGACTTGTGGACTTCAATTCCCAGAATTCCTCCTCTCACTTTTCATCTTGATGATGTGCGGATGGGCGGGGGGAGGGAGCTGGAACCGGTTCTAAACGGCACTGTAGATTAGTGGAACCTAGGCGACTTATGGACCAGGCGACTTATGGACCCTGTAAGGTTCCAGACGGAGCTTGGGTTCATTCCTGATACTCTCGCCCACAGTTCGGCGGAGACCCTTGTTGCTGCCTGGCACTTGGCAGCATCAGAGTCTCTTGACCGAATTGCGCCACTACGGCCCCTCCGGGTCGGCGGATCCCGGAGACCCCCTTGGTTTACCGAGGAGCTCCGGGAGATGAAGCGCCGGAGGAGACGCCTAGAGCACTTGTGGAGGTCCGATAGGTCCGAATCGAACCGAGCACTTCTGACAGCATGCACCAAGGAATACATCAGGGCATTAAGGACAACAAAAAAAACACACATTGCCACCTTGGTTGCGTCCGCCGAGTCCCGCCCAGCCGCCCTGTTTAGGATAACCCGCTCCCTCCTAAATAGGAGGGAGGCGGGGGACCCCTTACAGGGTAAGGCTGAGGAGTATGTCCAGTTCTTGGCGGACAAAGTTGCTCGGTTTCGGTCGGACCTGGACTCCACTCCCGCAGATCCAGCCGAGACACAGGGGAATAGCTTGGCAGACCATCTCTGGGTTGAGTTTCAGGATGTTGCCTCCGGGGATGTGGACAAGGCTATGCGAGCTGTGAGCGCCTCCACCTGTATACTGGACCCGTGTCCCTCCTGGCTGGTTGCCAACAGCAGTGAGGTGACACGAGGCTGGATCCACGCGGTTGTTACCGCTTCCCTTCGGGAGGGGCACTTCCCCGCCGCACTTAAAGCGGCGGTGGTGAGACCCCTCCTGAAGAAACCATCCTTGGATCCAGCCGTTCTTAATAACTATCGTCCAGTCTCCAACCTTCCCTTTGTTGGGAAGGTTGTTGAGAAGGTGGTGGCCTTCCAGCTTCAGCGTACCTTGGAGGAAGCTAGCTATCTTGACCCCTTCCAGTCCGGCTTCAGGCCCGGTTACAGCACAGAAACCGCTTTGGTCGCATTGACCGATGATCTCTGGAGAGCCAGAGATGGAGGCCATGCGTCCATCCTGGTTCTCCTCGACCTCTCAGCGGCTTTCGATACCATTGACCTGGTATCCTTCTGCGACGACTGCGGGAGGTGGGAGTGGGAGGCACTGTTCTGCGGTGGTTCTCCTCCTACCTCTCGGACAGGTCGCAGTTGGTGGTGGGGGGGCAGAGATCGTCCCCGAGGCCCCTAACTTATGGGGTGCCGCAGGGTTCGGTCTTATCCCCCCTGCTATTCAACATATACATGAAACCGCTGGGCGAGATCATTCGGAGGCACGGGATAAAATACCATCAATACGCGGACGATACACAGCTGTATCTGTCCGCCCCGTGCCAACTCAATGAAGCGGTAGACGTGATGAACCGGGGTCTTGAGGCCGTTAAGGACTGGATGAGAGCTAACAAACTGGTACTCAACCCAGACAAGACCGAGTGGCTGTTGTGTTTCCCTCCCAACAATTTGGCCAACATTCCATCAATCAGGCTGGGGGGTCAAAATTTATACCCCTCAGACAGGGTCCGCAACTTGGGAGTCCTCCTGGACCCACAGCTGACTTTTGACCATCATTTGTCAGCTGTGACCAGGGGGGCATTTGCCCAGGTTCGCCTGGTACGCCAGTTGCGGCCCTACCTGAACCGGGAGGCTCTCACAACAGTCACTCGAGCCCTTGTGATCTCTAGGCTGGAATACTGCAATGTGCTCTACATGGGGCTTCCCTTGAAGAGCATCCGGCGACTTCAGCTAGTCCAGAACGCAGCCGCGCGAGTGATTGTGGGCGCACCGCGGTTCGCCCACATAACACCTATCCTCCGTGAGCTGCGCTGGCTACCTGTTGATCTCCGGGTGCGCTTCAAGGTGCTACTCACCATTCATAAAGCCCTTCATGGTAGTGGATCTGACTATTTGAGAGACCGCCTTCTGCCAATTACCTCCCTTCGTCCCATCAGATCGCATAGAGTGGGCCTCCTCCGAATTCCATCCGCCAGTCAGTGCCGACTGGCGACTACGCGGAGGAGAGCCTTCTCGGTTGCAGCTCCGACGCTTTGGAACGATCTTCCCGTGGAGATTCGCACCCTCACCACCGTCCAGACCTTCCGCACAGCCCTCAAGATCTGGCTATCCCGTCAGGCCTGGGGATAAGTCCCTAATTTTGCCCTGCCCGAATGTCGAATGAATGTTGTGTTTTATTGGTTATTTTTTTTACTCACATTTTTTTTCCTTTTTGTGTCCTGTCTCACACACCCCCTCCTTTGAAATGTAAGCCGCCCTGAGTCCCCTTAGGGAAAAGGGCGGCCTATAAATGTCAATAAAATGACAAAAAATGACAAATAACCTCTTCTATAGAAGAGGTTAGAACTGGCAAGAACCCACCCCTGACTGTGATCTTCCCCTTTGATTTCTGAAGAAAATCCATAAATGCTGTTATAAAATCACTTTATTTATTAAATTAAAGTTCTGTATTTCTTACTATGCCTTGGCTCTTAGGGAAGATGCTGCCAAGCCAATGGTCTCAGGAAGCAGTAACTCTCATTAGTGACCATCAGAGGCTGAACAGAGACCTATGGTCAAAGAAACTCAGATACTACAGACAGGTAGGCAGGAATAAAATGTTTTCATATCCTTTTTGCCTGTTGTGGACAAGTCAAATAAGTATGGTTTCTCTGTGGAGACACTGTGCAGCCTGTAATTTATGTTTAAGGTTCCATCTCCCTGGAGTTCAAGAAAAAGATTCTAGACAAGAAATGGTAATTTGGATGGAGACCAGAGATTCCCAGAGCTGCATACGGAACTGTAACCTCCATTTTTGTGTGTGATCGTAGCTGATGAAATTAGGTGTCAATGTCTCACTTCATTTTGAAGTGGGAATCACATCAACACTGTGATACAAATCATAAGGGAACAATACAGGAAAGTTGCGGGCTGGAATTACTGTGGCATTGTGTGGCAGGCAGCTTGGGACATCAGCACAATTTTCTTCAGGGGGTTCAGATATACTTTTGCTCATAATATTTTGCAACTCCCTGCCTGGCTTCTGCTCACCTGTAGGGGAGCTGTAGGTTGTCTCATCCTGGAGATGGCTGCGTTGGGTCACCTGTGTACTGCTGGCATCATCTTCTCCCGGCTCCGAGTCTAAGCAAGAGAAAGTACAAGGTGAACAGAAGACCTTGCTGGAGAAGTTCTTGCATATCTTTATCCTGGGTACTTAATCAGATTTATCAGAACTAGACAAAACAGCTATGAAGAAAGTCCATGGGACTCAGATGTCCTTGATAAGATTTTGAAAGTCCAGCTTTTAGCACTTTGAAAAATGAGAGGAAAAGACAAATTTCTAACTCTGCATATAATATATATGACAAACATTAATTTGAAAGATCCAAGCATCTCCTGGCAAATCATAATTCTTAGATTTCATAACACTTTTTTTTGCTTCTCTTAAATAATTGATTTAGGATTTGAAAAGTAATAGTTCTTAGGTATCCTGCCTTTGATTAGGCATACAAAACATTTAATGTAAATTAGATAGATAGATATATTCATATAGACATAATACCCCCACACAGACATACAGTATATGTCTAAACAAGCATGGAATAAAAGACAAAAACTCTTTCTTATTTAGATGGGAAAACAGTACCAAATATATCATTTTCAAAAAGCATATGGTATTTAAGATGTGTAAAAGTCTGTATTAAACAAGCCAGCAGGAATACCTGAAGATAGACAGATATACAGAAATGGATAGATGGAGATCATTGCAAAGTGATTTTTTTTTATTTACAGTGCACTGCGGATGATAAAGGGTATTTTGGTAGCAAGCTTCCTTCTTAGTTGTTATAGGACTGTTAATGTTAAATTATCCCATAATTTCTCATCTTAATTCTCCTCAAAAGTTCTGATATCAATCCAACAAGCTCAACTAAAACTATTTTGGAATCTAGTGGTCACAGCTGAAATGTTGGCAGCAAAAAATGTCTGCCTTTATTAAAGAATGTCTAGCTAAATATTGGGAAGCTGACAGAAATGTCAAAATGTATATGGAGTATGTTCAATTAAGAATTAACAGTCCACATTAATTGAATTAAATTGTCCCCTTTATTGATTTTATGTAGGGAAGACACATTTTCAAGGCCAATTATACATAACCATTTTTCATTATTATAAATGAACTTTCATATTATTTATTTCGATTGTCTTTTCTACTTTCTCCAAGAGTTTTAATGAAGTATTGAGTACCATCAGAAAGGAAAGTCATTCTGGGAAACAAACCCTACATAAAATAGTACCAGGTAGCTCAGCACTCAGAATCTGATTTGGAAAGTTCAAAACTGCCTCCAGAAAGGTTTGGGGTTTTGTTTTTGTTTTTTTAGAAAGGAGAAAATGGCATCATTTTCCACTTGTAAATGTTCCGTGTCTGCTTCGTCATCAAATGATTTATCTTAATGAGGGAAAGACAGGATAGGTGCAACACTTTTGGAATGGTAGTGGCAGGTGCTTGTCATCTCAATGCACCCTACCAGGAATTGACCTCAGTTATTTTCACTGTGGCATTTCCATTTTTATTTTAAATTTGCCCTTTTTGAATTATTACACATAAACAGGGAAATGGGTTTAGAACATGAATGGTGGACTTACAGTTCATGCTCCAACTCTCAACAACTTGCCCCTCTATTAGGGTCTTTGTATCTCAGATTGACTAGGGCTGTGATGGCAAACCTATCGCATGCGTGCCCGAAGTGGCACATGCAGCCATATTGCTTGGCATACGTGGCATCACCCGTTCCTTTTCCTGGTTTCTGGCACACATGCATGCACACTGATCAGCTGACCTTCATTCATGTAGCAGTGTCAGAAACTGGAAGAGCTGGTCTTCCGTTTTCTGGCATGAGCATGTGCACTGGCCAGGTGATCATGCACGCCATTAACTGAAAGACTAACTGGCTGGTGTGCATATGTATGCCGGAAACTGGAACTTCATTTTCTGGTGCGTGCATGACCACTGGGCAGCTCCTCTTCCAGGTCGTGTCCCAGACAAGCATGCATGCATGTGTGTGCTCCCTTTTCGGCACTCAGTGCCGAAAAGATTCGGCATCACTTGACTAGAGAGTGAAACTAGAAAATTAAACTACAAAGTGTGTAGGAGACCTGTCTCCTTGGCAAATATCCTCAGAAGATAGTGTGCAATGAGCATCTCCTACAGAACTCCAAAAGAACTCCATAGTGTATACACACTAAACAAAATTCAAAACTCCAAAACAAGTAAAAGCAGCAGGAAGGAAGTTTTTCGAAGAAAATCTCTTGCAAGAGAAGGCTTAGTCATTTCCTTTCTTCCTGCCTCTGTTCAGATCCAAATCATTACCTTTTCAAGGTTTTCCACAAGGTCAGAACGCTACTGTGGTCCAGATTAGATATTACGTAACATTTCACTTCTGGAATAAACTGAATCAGAGGACCAGCAGATGATTTAAAAGGCAGTTTTCCCTGCTATTTTTCAGTTCAGGTCCACACCAAAGTTCTTACCTCCATATCAGAGGATGGAGAAAAATAAGGGCCATACACATTTTCCATACAATGATTTTTGGGTTTGTTTTGTTTCGGGGATAGAAAAATAAGGAGTAGGAACTGGATGAAGTTCTCTCCAACCAATTTTCCTCCAATTCATTGGATCTTTTGCAATATTTTTTTAAATTGCATAAAATGGCCAGAGGAAAATGACTCGGAACATATATAGCTTGCTCTTTAGACAAGCAGAAATTTCAGAAAATATAAGACCATAAAAAACCCTGGTGGGTCTGGGCAACAATCAGCCCAGCCCAGCATGCTGTGTCACGTGCTGCAGTCCACCAGATGAACACGGGAAGCTCATAAAGAAGCACAGGAAGGAAGCAGCTGTCCTCCACTGTTCTTTGTGCTATGACACGATTAGCAAGGTGAAAGAGTTTATTTGTTGTTTTTCAGACATGGAATTTGCATTTTTTTTCCCCAGAGGTAATGTGCCACATTTTCACTGATCTGATTCTGGGATCCCTTCCTTGATCATTGCATGTCGGTTGTATTAATATATGTGAATGTGGAAAATAATTTGGGAGGTGGGGTAACACACTTTTCTTTGTACTTGCTTGGACTAAACTGTATTTGCTGCTTTGATAACTACTAACCCAGATAGAGAGATATTTTTGGAGTCTCAGAATCCCCCTTTGATTTTATCACCCTGAACTGTTTTATATGAAGAGCAAATCTGGCCTCTTTGCAGCTTACTCTTGATTCCTAATTTGTTTCTACACAAACTAAAAAAGTAAGGATCCCAACTCTAATTCCAGATTAATTCCACATTTTCCACCTTGAAAATTATCTACTTAATGCTACTCAGTGCTTTCAGTTCTCTAGTCAGTAACCAGTACATAAAAACCACTGTCCCCCTATACTGAATTTGTTCAGAAGCCTTTATGAGGGACTTTGTCAAAGTCTAACTACATATCTATTAAATAATGCCATTCTTGTTGATTTCACCCTCCTCTCCATGTCAAAAAATCTAGAAGGTTATTAGGGAGATTCAGTGCATTCTTTAAAGGCATTTCCTTTCCTAATTCAAGTTGGGAAGGAAAACACCACTGCAGGTTTCCAGAGAAGAGCCAGAAGAATTATTAAAATGTTGGACCCCAAAGTTGAAAAACATACGCAGCTGAGTAAACAGCAGTGTCCTGGTATTCCTTTTTTACACAATACTTTTGTATTGTATAAAAATACATTTTTCTGGAAATTGCAGATTTCCTCTGTGTCTTTAAAGAGCAATGAGAAGTCACAATGGGAAAGTTTAAATGATAACTGATAGGCAAGGTGGCAGCTGATTGCTCATCAGCCACAGAAGCCATAGGAGTAAATAGTAGTCAGATCAAGAACTGAGCAATTATGATACATAAAACAAAGTATTGGAAGAAAAATATGTGTCAAGTTGTTCCTTCAACCATTTCCTCTCAAAACCTGATTTTCGTTGATAAAAGAAGGTTAAAAAGGATGCCACATGCTTTGGCCTCACTGGCTGCAATTGCACAAGCTGCTTTACCCATGGTTTATACAACCAAGGATTCACTTGGAACCATAAGCTACCTGTATGAGCTGGATCTTCATAATACACTAAGTAAAAATGTAGTTGTATAATTTGCGATTAAGAGTATCGTGCAAGCATAGCATTCATTCATCAGAATCATCAACCTTAAATGATGAAAATTTTTAATGAGGAATTGATGCCGAAAGGGTTGGCTCCATATTTACATATACAGTATATTATTGTAGATTCTTCAGCATAAGAATCTTCCTCTCCACACGCCAAAGAATGCATTCAAAACATAATAAAATACTATAAAATGGCAAATTAGGAAAACAGCGTGGTTCCTACCGTAACTTTGCTTTCTGCAGGAGCGGAAAACTTCGCTTCCATAGGGGCAGCAAGAAAGAGAGACACACGTCAATGAAGTGTGATCGCCAAACCAGCCCTGGCTTTGAATATCCCAAATATTACGGAATGCAACATATATGTTGTATAAACCTCAAAGAAATCTCTAATGCGATATGCAGGGAACATTATTAGACCAGCAATGCATATAAATATAACAAGAGAAAGCTCGGATGCAATGTGCAAACCCCCAGACATGTATTTATATAAGAGAACATGTCTGAAAAATAGAATTTAACAGCTATGCTAATTTCAGAGAAAGGAAAACAAAGAATCTGACCATCCAAAAAGCATAGACTGAAAGAAGGGGAAGTTTGAAAGACATGTCCCTAAGAATTGAATTGAGTGTTTTAGAGTGCCTATTCAAATGTACCTATACAAATTGCATATTATTGCCTCCTTCACACCATTTCCACCTCTCCCACAGGCTACACCTTCCCTTCTCAAGAAGGTGGCATGCAGATAAAGTAAATAGCACTCTTGAAGAGGTGCTGGCCTTCACATTACTTGACTAATGGAATATTTTATGTGCCGACTCAGAAATAAGTTTCACTGATTCAGTGAGACTCTTTGCGAATGGGGATAGGACCACAGCCTAATAAACTTATTAGGTCAAGTCAGATTTCTCCTGTAGTATTTCATTTTCAAAACTGGCCAAGCATACGCTATGATGAAATTCATAGAGAGAGCACGAAGGTGAGAAGCAACCTCTGTATGTGATCCCTAACACTGATAATGTAAATTGTACTGATTCTGATGACGTGGGTTTAATTTTTAGTCATTATAGCTAATAACCAGATCTCTCCCTCTTTGAAACTGTCTTTACCTAGAAGTGGAAATCTTTGGCTCTCCAGGCAAGTTTTAGGGAACAGTGATGTACCTACAGGATTCCACATGCCCAATTTTCTCTAAAAGTTGAATATGGAAGCTAATGTCATTCTGCTTAGAAATAAAAAGCAATCATTTTGCTCATAAGGGGACACAACACACACACAGTCCAATTTCTATAGTATGGAAATATCTTTATTAAGACTCAGATTCTGGAGAGCTCAAAGGGTCGGTCACTATTGTATTACATTTGGAATGGTCCTATTAGACCAGTGTTTTCCTAATTGTGATCCGTGAAACTCTTGGATCCTACTAAAGCTGAACAGATGCTCCTATTTGTCCCAGATACATTTGCTTCCTGAAGCATCACTATATCATGCCGCAAATTAACACATAGTTTAATTCAATTAATTAATTAATTAATTAACCCATGGATTAACCAATGGATTTATACACACATCCTAAACTATAAAGTGATTACCCATAGATTGTTTGGACTGAGGTGAAAATGCGGTTTGCCTTCTTTTTGCAAACACAACCAATGAAGATTGCTAAGGGGAGACATTTCACAGCCTTCAAGCCCATCTAGAGTCTTCCTAGTCAATCTCTTCCATTAAGAAAGACAGGTGTTAAGAAGAAGAGAGGCCCTGTACTTATAATGGTGATGTGGTAACTACAAGTGACATGATGCATTGTGTCCACACAGTCATGTAAAGGTGCAAAACTGCACCTTCTTTTGCATCTGGCCCCTGGCCACCCTTCTGTTTTCCTCATCCACCCCAAAAGGGACCGAAGGGCAGAAATAATACAACGCACCATGCGTGAAGCGTCCAAAACGCCGTGAGTGACCGCTTTTCTGCAAAGGAAAAAGAAGAAACAGGTGGAATTACCTCAGGATGGGCAGAACAAGCTGTAGAGACACACTGGAAGTAAAGTGACGCAGAAAGGCTCACACAAAAAATAGCCCATTCCCAATGACAGCCAAATTCAAGTATGAGGGCAACTTCAGGAAAAGATCAACCAGAGTCAGATAGTTCTGTTTCTAACGTATATCACTTCCCAGCAGGGTCCTTTCCACATAACAAGTGGAGTCACTCTCTAGGCCCTGGGTGAAGCCGTCTTAGGCCTCTTTTTGTTACCATCTTCATGCACCAGCCTTGTGCAGCTGAGACCTGGCCTCCATTGTTGGAATTCCCTCATCCTCATCATTCCAGTCCACTCAGCCGAGTCATCCCAAATTCAGGAAGCGTGAATTTCTACCCAGGTCCTTATCCTCTCTATCCTTTTATCTTTCCAGGCACCATAACAGGCACTCTGCACACGCAACATCAGGCTTCTCCTGGTAAAAACCACTCTCTCTCTCCAATTGCCAGGAAGTTCTCCAAGAGATCTCCATGCAGGAAGCCAGAATGCCAGGCTTCCCGTGGAAAAGAATTTCAGCCCTGACTAGCAACGCCACAGGACTGCTCAAAGGATAAACCATGGGTGCTTTCCATTAGGAAAAAGGGAAGATTTTGTAATTCAGGAATAGTGATGGAACAGCACGCATGTGCTTGTAAACACATATTCATATGCACACACGTGGAGCAGTTCAGGCTCAAAGCCACCCACTCCCCAGCTTTCCTGCTGTTCCATCTTCCAGCAAATCTGCTCACTAACTTGATTTTCCCATGATACTAATGCTGAGGTGAAATACTCTGGGCAATGGTGAATAAAATAGAAGTGACAACATCAGTCAGTGAGACGTGAGAAATAGGATACTGATGTCACAGAGAAAGGAACATCCACACAGACAACTTGCACCCATTACAGTGGCTAATTTTCTCTCTTTTGCATTGGAGTCCATTGGATTTGAAATTATAGGAGGAGAGCTATGTTAGTCTATGGTGACAAAAAAAAAATCAGGAGCTCAGTAGTTGTCCAACTAACATATTTTATTAATAACCTCACAAAGAAAGTGGAGACAAGCTCCTGATTTATTGGATTAGAGAAAATCTCTAATTCTTGAAACTCCAACCCTAAGAACGAACTGCTCCCAGGACGCAGATGCAATGTCTGATCAGCTCCACTTGGATTTGTATTCTGGTCAAGCCAGTTTGCCCCCACTGTGACTGGTGCTGGCTGGCAGCCCATGTGCCTCGCCAGGAAGATATATGAACAGACAAGCTCTGGTGCTGATGGATAATTCCTCCATCAGGAAATGAAAATGCAATCAACAGTCATTAACAGGTATCTGGCTAGCATCCCCATAAGTCAGACACATGGCAGGAGGCAGAGTCTGGCTTCGAGATTACAAACAATACTGCTTGCAATTCAAATACTGGAACATTAGAAAATGAGGCATCATCTGGATAATAAAATTAAATCCATTACATGGTAAACAGTTGCCCCAAAATAAAGGCTGTTTATCATATCCCAGAGAGCCTGCTCAACTAAGGCAATAGTAAAATGAAATAAAGCAGGGGGAAATTGGCTTGATGGGGCAACAACAATGGTGTCATCCTCACCAAAGACAGAAGTGCTTGAGGTTACCTTAAAGCAAATGCAGAATTGGCGAGAATCTTCCCAGGATTGTGAAGCCTGGACATATCTACTAGCAGCGACCACATATCTCTTTGGAAAGCGACAATGAACTCAAGTAATATCATTTCATTTTTGCCTAGCAGTATGTGTTAATCCCTTTTCTTCATGATGGTTTGGGGATGCCATCCTTCTCAGCATTTCTTGAGATCAACAGCACCCCAGCCTTGTCTGGCTATAGACTGCTTCTGTTCCCGGATCCCCCTCCCAAAACTCCAGATAAAAAGATCTGCCCATCACAGGACGTCTAACGGCCAAACAGGCGCTTTGGGGGAAGCTCTTAAGACCAAGGCAAACGGTCACTCCCGGGGCCCTTGCTTCCCCAGCGCTCCTCTGAAGAGAAGAGGCACCTAAGATGGTAGGGCAGCCAAGGAGCTCAGAAAGGGAAGGCTAACAATCATATGAAGGCAAAGTGGGGGCGGGCGGTCAACTCCCGACGGTGCCTGTTTGCCTGTTCGATCCCCGTCTCAGGAGCAACAGGGAGAGACCCCTCCGCCCGGCTTGGAGGCCCCGAGTGACGTCCACGCCACGAGAAGCCGCGCTCCAGCCAGGTACTGACGCACGGGACCTGATGACGCAGGTGCTCAGCCTCCGTAACCCCCGGGCTTTGGGCTGGAGCGGGACGGCCTGCCCTGCCTCCTCCGCTTTGGGCACCTGAGGTGGAAGAGCCGGGTCCCCTCGCCAAGATTCCGGCTTGTTTCCACGCTTTCCAGACCCAGATTGCCACCAACCCGTTGCCACCCAACCCCACCCCGCCTGCCTAGCAGTGGCGCTTCTGGCGGATGGGCAGAGCGCTACAGCCCATTCCCTGGCACAAACACACACATACACGCGGCACGCACCATGTTGTGGCGAATCCCACCCGTCAGAGCGACAGCGGAGAGGCAAAACCAGCAGGGGAAGCGGCGAGCATCGCACCTCGGGAACCGGCCGGGGTGGCTCCACTTTCGATGCCTGCCTGCCTGCCTGGGGCTCCGGAGCTTTCTCCCCGGGACGGGCACCTCCTATGACCTCTGCCTAAAAGCCCCGGGGACCCTTGGGCGACTCCTCAGGGACCGGCCCCTCCCTCTCCCCTGGGTGAGATTCGTTACCTGGAGACGTTTCTTCACCCAGATCTTCTTCATCTCCCCCAACTCGCGCGCCCTGGGCGTCTCCGTCCCCGCCCCGCCCCAAGATCAGCGCGATGCGGCCACCACGCGGCTAGCGGGCCCGGAGCAAGCGTGCGGCTGGGCAAGAAGGCGCATCCTTCGCACGATCGGCGGACCCGGGCTCGGTCCTTTGCCGACCCGCCGACCCGCTCGCTGAAGGACCAGCCAGCCCGGAGCCTCGCCCGCCGAGACAATGACAGCGCAGGCGAAGAGGTGGGGTGCCGAGAAGAAGGAGGGGCCGAAGGGAAGGCTTGGAAGGAGGAGCCGGGGTGGAGAGGTTAGAAGGGGTGGTGGTTGCCTCTCCCCTCCCCGGCAAGGTACCCCTTCGGAGCCATCCGCGGTCTTCTCTCCTTCTTGGAAGGCGAGAGTGGGAGGGAAGTGGTCCCGTGATACCTGCGCAAGGGATCCAGCGGGCAACAGCACCGAACTGACCTTGTCGTGCGCCTGCCTCTTCCAAAGCTCACCTGAGGAAGCTGGACTACCAGAACCATAATAAAGGCATCTCCAGATCTGGAGGCAACATATAGCCTTTCCCTGGATACTTTGGACGAAAGGGGGAAAGGAAAACTGTTTAGGAGCATCTCACAGAGGCTTTAACCAGTTAGGAAACTGGTTCCCTGAAAGGATCTGGGGTGGAACTCAACTCGGGCCTTGGGAAAGGGAAAGGAGAGGGGAAGTTGTGGTTCAGTCTTGAGAAAATAAAAAGGATGAGAAAGAGACTCAGTAGTAGGAGAAATGGGACAGGTTTTGGACAGAATCTCTTGCTCCTTTCCTGCTCACCAAAAACAACCTTGTCTATCTGCAAACAACCTTGAAGACATTCTACATAATACAGCTGTCCTATATTCATTTAATTGAGTTTTTGAGTAATGCTAGTTTGTAGAACCTGCAAATTTATCTGCAATTGGGGAAAACTTTTTGGGCTGAGATTTTATTGATAGTAGCAGGCGAAAAGAAAAAAAGGGGGGGAAAGGGGAAAAACAAACCTGGGCAGATTTTCAAAGTTCTGTTATTTTATCTGATCACAATAAAAAGTGTTTTCATTACAGAAAGCCACGACATAAGTTGATAGTGTAGACATGACCAGAGCATTGGGATCAAGTCATCCTAGCAAAAGGTGAAGAAGACTTTGGGGTGATCAGCCTTCTCTTCCATGAGAAGAAGAAAACAGTTATGGGAATTTCTTTTTGTATAAGAAACTTAGTTTGCACTGCACACTCTTGTAAGGTATCTTGGCTAGCATGAACATCCCCAAAATAACTTTTAACCCCAAAGTAACTTTTAACTAGAAAGTAACAAGCTAAGTCAATTGCTCACATATGAAAACACACTCAAAAAGTTATACATCATGATTCCTGCCTTCAGATTAAAACAGCATTATCATAACCAAATATAGTATAAATGAGATGCTGATGACAAATAATTGAGGGGAAAGACTAATATAAAACAGATCCAGCAAAGAATACGTGAGTCAGGAATGTTATGTAAATACAGAAAAAGAATCTATCTTTGTGGAAGAGAGAAACTGAGACTTAACTCGTACAAATTTGTAGAGGACATAAATATATTTGTTTGGATAGCAGTCTCTGATGCACTCATACCAGCCTCCCAGAGGGTAAAAGGAATTTATTATTTTACAAAGTACATAAAGTGTTCTTATAATAAAATCAATCCAGGATCTGGCCATTTGCCTTAAGTCAGATATAATGTGAACTATCATCCAAGTTACCATCTAAGGTTAAAGATGATAACTTTACAATCAGTTAAAGTTATACAATTCTAAATATTTGTTTTATTGCTTTCTTTCTGTTCTATCACAGGTATTTCTTGTACATTGTACTATTATAAATCTTGACTCTTTTTGTTACATAAGTAACTATTCTCACAGCCACCCTCATGCATATTCACGTAAAAATTACAGTAAGCCCCCTGGATTTAAATGGGCTTCATTCCTAATTAAGTATATCAATGATTTAGGTTCCTACAATTAGCAAGAGAAAAATCTGCCAGTGGCTCATTATTTAACATGATTATGTTTTTATAATCATGACAGAAAGAGCCAATGATTTGGGATTTCTGTCTTAGGTGCCAAAATAATGCAGTTGGCCTTCAGTAAAGGGAGCGCATGACGCTATTTGCTGCTCTGCCTTGCAAAATATTATGGGTTGGTTTTCATAAGATTGCCATCTTAAGGCACACTAAGAGCCACAGAATTACTTACATGGAATGTTATTGAGGCTAAATGATCAGCAACTTTTCCTCTGTAATATTTTTACGAAGGAACATAGACACCAAACCAAATTAGGCATATTGGAGTCCTCCTGAAATAATGAAGTCTTAACTACCATACAGTATTTCCCAATCAGCTTACTGGACATAATACTTGCTGATTATCATTTAAACCAGATAGGCAAAGATAAAGATCATGCATATAGTAAATGATGCCAGCAGATGGGGCATTTAAAGTAATTTATTCAGATGTCCCAATGTTGCTTTTTCCAAAAGGCAACTAGACTTTGTGTGTGTGTGTGTGTGTGTGTTTTTCTTTGAAAATGTTTCACTTCCCATCCAAGAAGCTTCTTCAATTCAACAGAAGAAACTTCTTGGATGAGAAGTGAAGCGTTTTCAAAGAAAAACACAAACAAAGAAAGTCTAGTTGCCTTTTAGAAAAAGCAGCTTTGGGATAACCATGACCGGGATGTTTGAGAATCTCCATAGATAATTCATTCAGAGGTCCAAACAGGTGACAAACTGAAGAGGCCTCTAGATGCCAGTGTTTCTTCTTAGAAAGATATGTTGAAATGGGTTTTACACAGAATCAAAAGAGGCTTCAGTTTAAAGGGAAGTTTTATTATTTTGGTCATGAATGCAGTGAAACCCCAAACCTTCCAAAAGTTACTACATCTACTCAGTGCTGATAACATCATCACTGTTACCTCTCTGTATTAATTGAATTTTTTTCTGAGATGACAGAGATAACAGCAAATGTAGTGAGTTTTTCATTCTGAGGAGCCTTGATGGTGTCCATCAGTCATTAATTTTATTTGGAGTCCGCTACTTCATACAAGATGGATTCGGACATTAAGACAATCATAGCATGGCTTATTTTTAAGTTAAAGTGACACATGAAAGCAGCCATTTTAGTCTGTAAATTATTCATTTATTAATTTAATGTGTGAACCTAGTCAGATGCACCTTATCCAACAAACCATAGCTTAGCACCTTAGCATCTGTGTCCAATCACAGATTTCACAATAAGGTTGCAACAAAGGGAATATATGCTCACCCACACAGAGGTACATACACATTATAGATATCCATATCTATATGATTAAATATATAGAAACCTACCTTATATGGGAGTCATCTCTAAAGGAAAAATCAGGAAGTGTCAGATTGTGCAGATTACATAAATTGGATTTGAGAGAAGTTCCCCCACCCTCCGAAGAGCTCAACTTTATTTCTGTTTTATTTCAGGATGGTGTCCTGATAGCCCCATACAGGGCTGATTGTAAGACTGGCCACTGCTCTGTTGTGAGAAGTATTTTAAATGGGAGAAACAGAATCAGGCACGTAAGCGGTCTGTGGTCTTGTTTATAGAAAACTTCTCAAAGTCAATCATTTCACAGTCCATCACTTTTTGTAACAGCGTAACAAATTGACTTGATAAGAAAAATGTATCCATGCAGGCTGAAAAGCTTTCAGAGGCACTCCCATAAGACATTTTTTTATACGGCCCCCCCAGAGAAATGTGGGTTAGACAAAACAGCCATCAGCCAAGTGCTCAGCTGGTTGAAAACAGCACTTCTCCAGCCTGTATTAAGAGGATAATGGCAATCAATATTTATCTAGTCCTAATCGTTTCTCCTCATAATACTCCGTGTTCATTCAAGCAATGCGTCAGAGTCAAGCAACATCACCTCTTTCTTATATTATTCAGCATTCATGAAGGAAAAGAGGAATATTCTCATTGGGCATTTGTTTTTCTCCCCGTGCGGTCAAGTTCATTTCCAAGTGCCTACAGAGACATGTTGTTTTCTTGACTACAATATGGGTTTCCTTGTTTCTTCTACAGATCAATGTACTTCGTCCCCATCTAGCCCATGATGCTGGGATGTTCTAATGGTTTGGTAAATAAAAGAACAGCCATACATTTTACAAACTTTACTTTGGTAGTTGTAGAGGAAACTGCTTTTTGGTGTCAGACTTCCATGAGAATTCACTCACCAGCTTAATCTTGGATAAGTGAATTCCCATGGATTTTACATCCATAGTTGGTCTTGTTTAGTGGCTGCTTTGTTTATGCAATTTGCAATTATGACTATGATGAAAAAGTAACCAATCCTTGCATTTACAACCTTCACAAATCTGTAGAGCAAAGGAAAGCTGAACTAAGATCATAAGCACAGTTGCAGTAGCAACCACTTCATTTAACAACTCGGTTGCCAGACCCAATTGTGGTTTCTAAACAAGGATTACCTGTATTTATCTCATGCCCTGGGGCAATCAAATGTTTCTCGATTACAGAATATGATATAATTATACAATATCATTATTCACAGTACACTTAAAAACAGCATTAACATCAACTCCCTCCACCAATAGAAACCACAAATAAATAACAAGTAAACCATATAAGAAGTAAAACGTGGTGCAGTACTCAGCTTATGGGAATGCCCTCCAAAATAACCCTATTTTTAATGTTTCCAGGATGGCCACTTGTAATGGGCTGTGAGAATAACCTTGGGTTTTGCTTTTCTGCCTGGACCACCTCAATGAGCTGACACCACTAGAGATTGCTCTAACCTGATCCCTGTGGAGAGCCTATTCCAAAACATTGACTATGCCATAGGGCAGCATATGTACACCGTGTTTGTGCTACGACTTGATAAAACTTAGCTTTTCCTCCAGTGAAGCAGCAAAGCCGTCTTTTCTCCTCTGGAGAAGGTTTTGGGGTGTGCAAGAGAGGCAATGCTGAGAAGACGAAGGAAAGATGGGAACTGGCATTGGATGTAGTCGATAATTATTTATGTAATTTATGTCCCCTGGGTTCGCACTTGCATTTGCATATGTGCAATCTAGAGACAAAATGTACCTATCTGAGGAAAGGCTGAAATTCCCACAGGATCACCTCACAAAGTTTCTTGTCCTAGAAGGCATATTAATTAAAGTAACACATCTAGGATGATGGTAATAATCAAGAACTGTTCCTGTGAAGGATCGTTTATCTTAAGCTTCGGAGAGAGTTTCAGATAAGTAGCCCTTTTCATTCCATGCCACCAGTCCCCTGTTCATAGTTTCTCCCTATATTCTCTGTTCATACCCAGCTGGGAATAACCCTTCATACTTCAGGGATCAGGTGCTGATCCACGAATGCTGACGGTATTTTAAAAGCATGTTTAGTCTTTAGGTACTAAAAACCGGTGAGGGGCAGAGGTTGCAGTTTCATTAGTACCAGGGAAACTTATGTTGAAGTCTAGCTAGGGGTGAAATTCAGCAAATTCTGACAGGTTTTGGAGAACCGGTAGCAGACATGTTGAATAGTTCGAAGAACTGGCAAATACCACCTCTGGCTGGCCCCAGAGTGGGGTGGGAATGGGGATTTTGCAATATCCTTCTCCCAGGAGTGGGGAGTGGAGGGGGATTTTGCAGTATCCTTCCCCCCCCCCAAATAGGGACCATTATTTATTGGGGCGAAAACAGGAGTTAAGGATTCAAGGAATATGATTTTCTTGTATTCAGAGAAATTAGCTCATTTTTTCCTAAATTGATAGCAATTTTAAGGGACTTCAAATAGAATGAACCTCTAGTATGTTCAAATATGAGCCTTCGCAATAATGATGCTCTCAAGATCCTTGGGGCTGCTGTTTCAACTTATTGTAGAGCCAGCGTGAGGCTGATTTCCTTATTATATGTTATTGGGAAAAGGCTCGGCTTACCTGGGGCCTATTTTTCCTACTTGGCTCTTGTGAGAAAGATTTGTCAGTCAGCGATTATGAAGCCCTAAGAAACCACCAGTTGTAGAAGCAAACCACCATCAATTGAAATTCGATAATTCTCTTTGGCTCTCTGGCTTCCTGTTCATTAGCCTAATTACAAGACTTATTCAAGATGGGCTTCCCTATAGTGCAACCTTATTAGGATTTCATGACCTTTTGTGGCCCATCACAGAAAGGGGTAAAATTTTCACCATCGAAAAAAAAACCCAACACCATAATATAATAGGGGAGCTACATTAATCGTGTGGGATTGGAGGAGATGGCCTCTACATATTTTCTACCTGCTTTTTTATAGGTATATAACAGTGACATGCAGTGAGTTTTATGACTGGTGAGGCAAGCAGGCAAAAGCTGCCCTATGTCGGACACAGTGGCAGGGTGTTCGGACGCCCCGGCACTGTGTCTGCCCCGCCAAAGCCCCAGCGCTGCTTTCCAAAAGCCCCGCCAAATCCCCGCCACTATGTCCAACATAGAGGCGTCCCGCAGGATGCCTCTAATGGCACACATAGCACTGGGGCTTTCGGAAGGGCTCTACCACACCAAGGGAGAGCCCATCTTTCTCCCCTCTCCTACCAAACAGCATCAGAAGGAGAAAGGGGCAGATTATATTAATGAAGACATCCCACACTTAAAGTGGTTCCCCTTAGACAGGAAACGGGAAAATGATTATAAACATGCCTGCTGAATGGTCAGCCTCCTTGCTTTAACAGTTTTGGGTTGGCAAAACATTAAAAAAAAGTGCCAGCCCACACGCCAACATTGGCGGGTAAAACACACACACACACACACACACACAAATTACTTACAATAATACAATTACTTGCAAATTACATTAATTTTGAATTCCTCACACTCCCTCCGACCCACATACCTTTTCCAGCTCTTTCACAGAGGATTTCAACTCTGCTCTTGTCTGCCATGATGAATATGTAAAAATGTAAAAGGAAAAAGGTAAGAGCTGCTAAGGTCAGGCTGGGTTAGCTGCTGCCAGAGTCCCTAATGGATGACTCTGCTTAACTGTTTAAAAAAAGCCTCTAAAAAAAGTGCCCTCTACAGGAGGAGGCGAGAGAACCACGTGCCTCATCTACATAAGAAATTTTTTGCCTTTTAACCCTTGCTTAACTCTGCTCGAGTGATCATAAAAATAGACTAAATGAGGCACGTGGTTCTCTGTGACTCTGGCAGCAACTACCTCAGCCTTTTTCCTTTTACATTTTTTTTTCTTTTCATGATGACAGTGGTGAGGCCCTGTCTCCCCTGACTGCACTTATCCAAGCTGGCTGGATAATTCTGGGAGTTGAAGTCCACAAGTCTTAAAGGGGCCAATTTTGAAGACCTCTGGTATATAATATCAATTATATGTGAGCCAGAATTTGGTACTTTAAACCTATCTCTCTAAATGTACCAAACTGACTTCAGGTAATGGCATTTCCCATCATGATATCTTTCAGGTTTCTATCAATTCTCCCTTGGCTTTACATATATTTAAAGCCCAGAGAGGATTGACCAAACATGAAAGGTTTCGGGTTCTCATTCCAAATTTCATGAAACATTTGAGATTCATTCTTATCTCATTGTCAAGTTTTGGGGTGAGAACATCAAACTGTCTTTCAAAAACAGATTACAGTGGCAAGCTCTGCTAATGCAGAAGAGTATTGGTAAGATTGCTGTTTGCCATCTTTAGCCTTCTGCGGGATGATCTGTACCTCAGCTAACTTTTGCCCCTTTTTCCATGGAGACAGAAATATATTTTGAGACAGTGCACTGACCAGCAATTTACCCACCATGCTTATTTTTTAGGAATGTCTATGATACAAACCTTGGGGGAACAATAAGAGAGAAGCCACAAACTGGGATAATGGTTCTATTATGGAGCAGGAGCTTACCAGCACAAATTTCTTCAGGTAGTTACAGTATAAATTTAATTCTGTTCATATTTTGAAATTCCTTGTTTTCTTCTGCTGATTTGTAAAGATGCTACAGTTCATGTTTCATCATGGATATGGGGAGACCCAGAGCAAAATTGACTTTGGGGGCTGGCACTGCGTTATCGGGATGTTGGCTGCTCACTTAATTTATTTAAAATTATCATAATGTTTAAACTATTAGTCAAGTGGGCAAAGAGCTTTGTGGATGCCACATTCTTTGCAGACAGGCTGGTGCCAGCAGTAACACAATCCATGATGATGCCAAAGTAATAAACCAGACAATGACATCATTATGCAAATGTTGCAGTTACATTGTGACTCAGATATCTAAGTCATGGCATTTGTAAATGTCATTACGCATACGTTGTCCTTTGCCCCCTCACTGTGATTGTCCATAATTGGTGCCTATAACACCATACCACTTAAACCTGCCATATTCCTTCATCAAAAGAAACATGCGCAGAACGTTGTCGCACATAAAAATACTATTCTCTTGTTTGTGTTACTAATGCTAGGCTACAGGTGAACCATTTTACAGTACACTACAAGCATAATTATATGAAGATAAACTAAAGAATAGGTGTGTTTCTTCATCTCAGTGAAAGTAATGAAGAAAACCCCCACAATGCATCAGTATTTGTCAACAGATGAAGCTAGAAACAGCTTGTTGTCCTGCTGATTTTACATGAACGAAGACATAAGTGTGCCAGCTGAAGTCGTTTACATTTACTTCTGGCAGAAGCTCCTGAAATAGCTGCATCTAAGACAGGATTTCTCCCGAGCACTCGATCTCTATCCCCTGCCTGCTGCTCTATTTCTTGACTGCCATGCAAGAATCAAAAGCATTGATTGTTGGGCCAAAAGGGAGCCTGAAACAAAACTGAACAATCCTAACTCCAATGTAGCTCCCTTAGCAATGACTTTCAGAGGCACTGCACACGCAAAAAGGCAATCTTAGGTTCTATGACAGGGTGGAAAATCATTTTATTCCCAGAGACCAACTCAATTCCCTAGTCCCCATGGCAATAGTGCTTAGAATAAAATCCACCCTCTGTCTGCTTCTTCCCTTTTCTTTCACGTACCCAAATGCATCCTTTCCATTGTCTTTTTTTAAAAAATTCTCAGTCTTCCCCCACATGCGCCCGCACACCTTTTTTGCCTTCTTTGCTTCAGAGCTGCCAACCCTCTTCCTGTTTCATTATTAGTTAAGCCATCTAGGACTGAAAGGAATTAGACTTCACCAATATCAAGATGGTCACTCGTTCTGCAGGCATCCCCTTGGTTTTGAGGCATGTTTTTCCATGCCTCACTTTTATGGCCAGGGAATGAATTTGGGAGCTCTGGGAACCTGGTTGCACAGTGCCTCCTGGTGGCCAGGGTAGCTGACAATGCCATCCAAGATATAAAAAATAGAGCAATTCCACTCCTTCCAACAGGGAGTGTGTGGAAGTCAAGTAAAATCCTATACATGGGAGCATGGTGTAATGCAATATCCATACTTATCCTTTCAGAGAACTTAAGACAGTGTTTCTCAGCCTTGGGCACTTGAAGGTGTGTGGACTTCATCTCCCAGAATTCCCCAGCTCCAGCTGGAGTTGAAGTTGCCAAATTTGAGAAACATGGTTTAAACTGTTATAAGCAGTAGCAGCTCCAATACCATCAGAGGTAATTCAAACCACTTCACAAAGCACCACAAGTGATCAAAGGCATGTCCTTCTCCCTACCACTTTCAATCATGCCCACGTCATTCTGATTTTCTTTTCATATTTCAAACAATGTTATTAATTTTAAGTGTGCAATTAAGTACTCTGCCTGTATTACATTATGCCAGTGGGAGTACTAATTCAAGTCTAACTGCTTTAAAGACTGTTACTCACTGCTGAGTTAAAATGCTAACTACCCATACCTGGGTTGGCAGAAAGCCTTGCTAGCATGAAATTTGCTTCTCCTAGTGTCAGTCTCTACCCTGCAGTTACTGTGTCTTTTCTGAATCATTGCCAAAAGATGCTGTTCTGATTTTGCACTTGCAATTTATGACAACCAGAGCAATTTGTTGACTTGTCTGACTTGGCTGTCCTCAGCTTCTGCACTTCACCAAGTAGGAGGGAAAATCTGACAATCAGAGCACTGCAGAAATAATGGGTAGAGTTTCACTACTACAGGTGCATCAAAATTCTTTCTTCCAGTCCTTGAGGTCACAAAAAATGATGTTAGCATAATTTGCATTGCCCATCTTGGAGATCTCTACCACCAAAGAGTGGTGACATCCTTACCGTTTTATTTTGCCCAAGTTTGGAAAAGCAATTGATGGATTATGCTGACTTGTCAAATGTCACTAGCCAGCAAGAAAAGCATTCACCAATCGCTTTTCTTAATTTGGGAATCAGAGAGGCTGAGGAACAGACACATTTTGATACGTGGCCAGACCAGTAGATTTAATCACCTTGTTTTGACGGATATGGATGCAGCACAGTTCCAGAATGTAGCCCCCCCACCTTCCATTCAGTCATGTCCAATTCCAAGAGAATGCCTGGACGAGTCTCTGTAAGATTTTCAGCAAGGTTTTTCAGAAATGATTTACCATTGCCTCCCTCTTAGGGATGAGCGAGAATGACTGGCTCAAGGTCACCCCGCTGGCTTCATACACTAAGACAGGGGCATCAAACTGAAGGCTCATGGGCTGGGTCAGGCCCATGGGGTGCTTAGATCTGGCCTATGGGGCCACTCTGAAAACAGCAAAGGATTGGCCCACGGTGCCTCTGCCAGATAAAAGGAGCTTCGTTTTTGCTGGCAGAGGGTTGCAGGAAGCTATTGCAGACGAAAACAGAGCTCGAGAGCCCATTTTTGCTGTCATCACATGAGTGATGTCAAGCTGGCCACACCCAACCCCAGCCCCCTGAGGTTAAACACAACCCGGAATGAAATCGAGTTTGAAACCCCTGAGCTAGGAGATCTACTTCTCCATGATGCCTTTAACCACTACACCAAACTGGCTGTGTAGAGCTATTCTAGAACAGTGCTAAATCTGGGTTTGAAAGTTACTGAAAAACTGGTTGGCATGAGTGACAGTTGCAAGTTGAAATGTGAAGGATCATTCAGTGGGGTGGGTGAAGCGCTGCTTAGTATATTTCAGTGGTCAAAAAATTCAGGCTGCTTTTAAAAAAGTGATAAAAGACAGGAATGAAAGAGTATAATAATGAGAAATCCGATGATGGGGATATGCATGCTCTGTTCCCTTCCCCTTTGGTGTTGGCATGGAAATAATTCAGAATGGATTTCAACTTTGGGGAGGGGGAGAACTTTTTCTCTGGTTAATTTCTCTGCTTGGTTAACACACAAGCACTTACAATTGTAAGAACCATTGTAATCACGTGATTTTCCACTTAGTGACTACAGTGGCTTGCCCCAATGATGGTCGCTAAAGAAAGATGACATATAAACCCATTTTGCCACTTTTTTGAAAAACAAAAAATATAATATGTAAAAAACATATAAAAATATATGTTTCTTTGCAGAACAGGATTTTGCAAAGAGATTTCCAAGAGATTGTTACTCCTGGTTTGCAAAAGAAAAGCTATTTTTTGTTTTTCAAAAAGGTGGCAAACATGGGTTTATATGTCATCCTTCTTGAGCGACCATTGTTGGGACAAGCCACTACAGTCACTAAATGGAAAATCACATGATTACAATGGTTCTTACAATTTTACATAGGACAACACATACAAATTGGTGATAATGGCGAATACATGGCTGAGAGAGAGAGGCGGCAAAAGTCATAAATATGGGCATCGGTTGTAAAGGTACTTTTTCATCAACCCATAACTGCAAATGGTTGCTGTCCAAGGAAATCACTAAGTGAGGACTACCTGTATAAGAATCCCAAATAACACATTACAATGTTCAATCATTAGACTTGCAGATGTTTCCAGAGAAACCAAATATTTGGTTTCTTCCTCTAAGCTGAAATGTTCATTTTGGGCAGTTCTAAATGAGCAGCTAGGAAAGACGGTGCCCAAATCAGCCTAAAATAGCCAATAAAAGTGAGACAGATTCTAATCCATGAAACGATCATCACCACCATAACCATTGAAATGTTTAGATTGTGTCCATGGAAAGATTTGTGTCAGGAGAAGGAGGAAACACTGCTTTTAAGTTTAAAAAGCTGAGAAGACTAATATATGCGGCCTCTATGGTTGGCTGGGGGATGAAATGAGGTATCAGGACAGGAGGCCCTTAGAGAAAAAATTTTAGTGCATCTTTATGCCATAGTTAGAGAGATGTGAGAAAGAGCCCTCTTATTCCCTTATTCTATGACTCATTTTGTCATATGTTGAGATACATGCAAACATTCATATGTACATACATATTCAGAGTCACAAGGGGAGCCGAGTCACAACATAGCACTTTTAGTTTGGATTTCTTTCCTCTTTCTTTTATTTACAAGTAACCAAATTCTATATTCCCCTCTTTGAGTAGCAACAGTGAGATTGATTGGTCACATCATTCTATTGTTTGGCTATTTCAACCTCATGAAAAATTGATAACAATCACATATAACAAATAACGTACTATCAGCTGAGCAATCTAGTGCCGTTATGCAATTCTGATAGACCATCAGCACAGCACAGCCCTTTGGGGCGACAACAGCAGAAGGAGACCCTATGAGGTTGACCAAGCAAGAAAAGTGAAGATAGAGATATCAACCTGACCTGCTCTGATCCCACCTACTCCTGGCGCGCAACTTTGTCTACTGTCTAACAAGTGGCAAGACCCAGCAGATTTTACACACCTCTCAGCAGCTGTTGGATTTGTCAGCTTAAGCAGGACAAAAGTATTTGAATATTAGTACAGCTAATAACCCTTAAGGTTGTCTCACTCTGGACCTAGGGAGTGAGATGAAAGCAGAAAAAAAATAGCAATAGCATTTATAAACTGCTTATATACTGCTTCATAGTGCTTTACATAGCCCACTCTAAGTGGTTTATAGAGTCAGCATATTGCTCCCAACTGGGTCCTCATTTTACTGACTTTGGAAGGATGGAAGGCTGAGTCAACCTTGAGCCTGTCAAGATCAAACTGCTGGTAGTTGGCAAAATTAGCGTGCAATACTCCATTCTAACCACTGTGCCACCATGTTGCTAAGGCAAATCTGGGTTAGTTGCAAAGAAGAGAGATGCTCTCATAGCTTCTGTCCCAAACAGTTGCCAAAGGCTCATAATATGGCCAATTTGCATATTTAGCATAATCAAATGAGAAAGGGCTATTTTGTGGAAGGAGTAGCTGGAGGTGGTGAATTCGCACTTTTGAATATTCTTCCAACTAAAATATTCTCAGTCTGCATACTCATAACATTCAAAGGGAAAGTTTTGATTTAGCATTCTCACACTTTTGCTTTTTTGGTGTGTAGTAGTTCCCCTGACCCTTGGAAAGAACATTTAAATATATACATACACATCTATATTTGTACCATCTGGAAAACAAGATTTGCTACTTTTGTTATTCTTTTTAGTATGAAGCAATTAGTACATGAAAACAAAATAAAATACTAACTGCGTACAAGGATCCTCCATTTGATGAACATTCCAAATAGTGCTTCCTATTCTCTCCTAGTTGTTGATCATGTTTTTAAAAAAATCTCTAATGTTTTTCTGGTCGTTCCTTTCAGCCAGGAAGAAGCATCTGTGCTGTGGAACCTTCTTGGCCCCTGATGTCTCTGAATTTGTGATTTTTTTTAAACTATGTTCTTTTAAATAAAATATCCCCACCACCAGCAAAACAGGAAACTCACATGCTGCAAAGGAAAATGGTATCCTCCTTAATTCAGAGAAGATACTATGGACATGCACATACTGTGCACATCCTTATAAAGATATGGGAAGTTGCACTTCAGTGCTTTGTGTAGGAATCTCCTTCCATGTCTAAGGAGAAAGTGTGGTGTACAGAGCACCAAATCTTAAAGAAGTGAGAGTGGAGGAAGAACAATCTCACAGATTTGCCTAATGCTAAATGGTGGACCAACCACACTCAATGTGTAGTCCTCAATGCAACTAGTATGCAGTGGAGTAACCCAAGGCTGTGTCTTAGGACCATCAATATCTTCATCAATGATTTGGATGAGGGGATAGATGGAGAACTCATCAAATCTGCAGATGACGCCAACCTGACAGGAATAGTCAATACTCCAGAAGAGAAGCTCAAGATACAGAAGGATCTTGATAGACTTGAACATTGGGCGCTATCTAATAAAATAAATTCAATGGTGAAAAAAACAAGGTTCTACATTTACACAAGAAAACCCAAATGCACAGGTATAGGATAGGTGGTACCTGGTTCAATAATAGTAACTGTGAGAGAGATTTTGGAGTCCTAGTGGACAATCACTTAAATATGATTTGTGCTGCAGCTGCCCAAAAAGCCAATGCAGTCCTAGACTGCATTAACAGAGGGACAGAATCAAGATCCCGTAAAGTGTTAGTACCACTTTATAATGCCTTGGTAAGATCAGACTTGGAATACTGTTCTGTTCTGCTGCTTTGTGTCGGGCCGCATTCTCCATAGCAGCCATTTTTTAAACAGGTAGGTTTTCTATTCCCCACCATGGGAGCCATTTGTGAAAGTAGCCATGACACATCTTTAACATTCCAAATAAGTGTCGTGACTCAAAAGGTTACCTAACTTTGCCTCAGCATTCTAGTTTTTCACTTAATGTAGGTTACACACACACACACACACACACACACACACACACACACACACACTTCTTTCCAGCCTTTGCTTCTGCTGATGGTCTTCACAATCACCAGGATGGAGAAGGAAGATGTCACTTGGTCTAACAAAGCCAAATGACGAACCCACAGCAATCCCTTCCGAGTTTCCTAGATTTCACTGGAGTTGTTCTCAGAACTGTACAAATATTGAACTATAAGAATTGATGATTTAGGATTTAAAAAAAAAAGACAGCAGAGAATTCTATGTTCAGCTTCATTATTTGTTGATAGGCTAGATCAGGGGTGTCAAATTCAAGGCCTGGGGGCTGGATCCAGCCTGCGGGCTACGGAGTCACCTTGGAAACAGCGAAGGACTGGCCCGTAGTGCCAGCAAAAATGGGCTCCCGGGCTGCCATGGCCTCCTGCCAAAATTCACCTAGCAACTGTTTCGCTTACCAACAGAAACGTTGGGCTCATTTGTAGTCTTAAGTTGAAAACCACCTGTATTTAAGTATTTGAGGGGATAGGCGTTTTCCCCATAATTGCTGAGTAGCTCTTGCAAAGTGCAGTGCAAATGCTATAGCTTTCAGTGGCTTCTTCTGTGTTGCAAGATTGAGTGCAATCTGATTTGTCGAAAAAACACTGAATGTGGGACCCCCTCCAGCCCCAATGCTTCCAGGGCAAACCCCCATCCTCTGGATCTAGCAAAGACCTCTTTTCATGTGTCAATAATACAAATTTGGGTTATTTCTATTTTCTGTCATTTCCTCTCTTGATAGAGGAGATTAGGATCGTGGGTGGGTTGCTGCTGGTGTTGCTGCTGGTTCTCTTCGCATGTGTCTGTGTGCAGTTGACTATGAATTGTTCTGTGCATACACAGAACATGAAAAAATGACTAAAAAAGAAGCTAGCAACGGCAACAGCGACCAGGGAACCGGTTCGGGGGCATGGCCAGCCTGCCATTCCTATTGGTTCGGTGATCCAGTCCCAATTTCCACTACCAGTTCGCCCCAAACTGTTGCGAATTGGTAGCAACTCACTTCTGATTAGGATACTTTTCTTACTGTTGCTACCTGCCAGGTTCTTCCAGATGTAGACGGATGGAGAGACATTTCTTCTCCTACAACTGGAAGTATTGAAATGGTGGCAAGAGCCAAGGAAGAACACAGTCAAGGGCAAGGAGGGTAGTGGAGAGGGCAGCCAGACATTTTCTCAGACAGGGCGCTTAGAGAAAAGCCAAGATGCCTGAAGACCCACTACAATGTTGCAATGTAAGCTCTATATTTATTCTCCTTGTGGACTTGATACCTGCTCTCCGCCTGATGTGTAACACAAGACCTGATGGCCCAGCTAGAATCTAAGAGACTGGCACATTCCATGGCAAAAATAACCACCCAAATCCAAGTGAGAGGCTGACTGACTGGACAGCTGTACCCGGCAGAATCCTCAGAGGGAAATTGTGACCCACAGGGCCTTTGGCATCTCCTACCACCTCATCCAGAGGGCAACTCTTCACCTTTTCTGCCTATGGTTGGCCACGCCAGAGGAGTCTCCTCAGGGACACCTCCAAAAGGTCTCCATTTTGTCCCTTATGTCCCAGGACTATTATAGAAAATCTTTAATCAAACCTCTGTAAACCTACCATGCATTGATGTTCTTGTCCTCCCCTTCGGAGTTCTGGAAAACAAACTCATACTTGCTTCCTTGTGATAGTCCTTCAAAATTGAACGTCTCCCCTTAGCTTTTTCTATTTTAGGCTAAACATACCCAGTTCCTTTAATCATTAATTCTTCATAGGATCTACCTTTCAAGTCCTTCACTATCTTTTTAACTCTTCTCTTCACTTTTTCCTGTTCTTCAGCATCCTTGTGGCAACCAGAAGTAGACATAGAGTTCCAGATGTAATCTGAATGGAACTATCAATTCCTGTGACCACAATCCTAGTGTTTAATGAAAATATAATGATCCCAACACTATACTTACTAGCCCAGGACAGTTCCATTAGATTCCTCCTTCCATGCCGACAAAGAATCATTGAGGACCTCATGTTGGGTATACTCAACCAGCTGCAAATCCATCTACTTTTGGGGTTATCCATCCCACATTGTTCCATTTTATTAAGAAAGGGACTATGGGCAACCTTACTGAAATCTAAACACAGCACATCCATAGCATTCCTTTGGTTATAAACTTAGCTACCCTGTTTTAAAAAATGCACTAAGATTTGTTTGGCATAACGAGTTTTTAATAAGCCTACGCTGTAGTCTAGCGGTCACTTTGTTCCTTTGTAAGTATTTTTAAATCCACTATTTGATTTTCTTTCCCAATATTTTTCCAAGTACTGGTGATAAACTGGCAGATCTCTAGTTTTTTTAAACCATTTTTTCAAAGATTGCAACATTAGGTCTTCGCCAGTCTTCTGGCACTTCCTATGTTCTTTAAAAGTTGCAGTCAATGATTGTAAGATCACACTCTCCTTTCCTTTAGAACATGGGACATAATTCATATGTTGCTAGATATTCAAATTTATTCAAAACAGCTAGGTGTTCCCTTCTCATTTCTTTATCTGCATTCTCGTCTATCCCTCACAGTGTGGCCCCAGGTTGGATCACTCTTTCCTGATACAAATAGATATACAAAATAGGAAAAGCAATTCAGACTTTTCTGTGTTGCTCAGCACCATCTCACCATCTTTTCCAATTAACTGGTCCCTTGATTTTCCACTTGTTCTACACTAGGAGTGTCAAACTCAAGGCCCGGGGACCAGATGTGCCCCGCGGGATAGTTAGAGCTGGCCTGCGGGGCCGCCCTCGAAACAGTGAAGAACCGGACTGAGCACTCTGCCAGTGAAAACAGGCTCCCAAGCTCCATATTTAGCTGCCACGGCTCCTGCAACCCTCTGCCAGTGAAAACAGAAGGTGGCAGGAGGCCAATGCAGCCGAAAACAGAGTTCAGGAGCCCATTCTCGCTGGCAGAGCGCTCGGGCTACCACAGGTGCCCCCGATAGGAGTGATGTCAAGCTGGCTCCGCCCACTCTGGTCCCCTGAGGTCAAATACAAACCTGATGTCAAGCTGGCTCCGCCCACTCTGGTCCCCTGAGGTCAAATACAAACCTGGTAAATCAAGTTTAACATCCCTGTTCTACACTAATGCTAAGAAGGCTTTTGTTACTGTTGTTATTTATGGTGTTCATTGCAAACTTCAACTCATTCTGAGCTTTAACTTTCCTGATGTGATAGATTCAGCTATTCTTGGATATTCTGCTTTTCTCATATGCTCCTCCTTCCTTTTTAAAAACATGTCCTTTTTGTTTCTCAGCTCGTCAGAGAGTTCTTCGTGCAACAGTACTGGTTTAATTTGTGGGCTCCCATTTTTCTTTCTCTTTAATACAATGTGTCTTAATTAACACATTTTTTCAGAATTACCCAATCCTTGTAAACTTTGTTTTTCCTTCATAAAATCTATATTTTCCCTTGGCTTACTGAAGTCAGTTGTCTTGAACTCTAGGAGTCTATTCTGAGTTCCTTCAGTTATATATTCTGAGTTCCTTCATATATATTATATGCCTATAATATGGTGGTTTCCAGCTAGTATGGCCAATGTTCCTCAAGGTCTCTGCAAATCCCATGTCCTCAATCTGTTAGTAAGGATTAAGCCCAGTATAGCTGATCTCTTAATTCCTCCTCCATCTTTTGAATGATAAAGTTCTCTGCAAGGCATGTCAAGAACCTGTTAGTCCTCATTCTTGCTACACAGCTTGATTTCCAGCTGATGACATCGTGAATGTCCATATATAAAATGGTGCACAGACACACACTTTCTCTTTTTCTGATTTTTCCCCCTTTTAAGTAGATTATATTGTTCTGATACTATATTCCAGTCTTGAGTTCCATCCTACACGCTTTGACCAACAATGTCATATTTCCCCCTTAGGATTTGAAGTTTTTACTGTTAGCCCCCCATGCTTTGGACATTAGTGTATAAGCATCATTGCCCTTCAGCATGGTTTTCCAAGTTTGCCTACTGCATTTCCTGGGGTATTTCTGAGCATCCCTTCTTTTCTTGTTTGGCTTAGTTTTGAGTGTGATGCTACATATCGGTCTCCCTGTCCTGCCCTTTCAGATTAGTTTTAATACCCACCAAACAGACTGAACAAAAGAATTAGACCAAAATTAAACAAAAAAATTAAACCAAAACCATTTTGACACTTTGAATAATAATTTAATTTGTTAATTGCATAACCTCATTTTGACTTATTGATTTGTTTTATTTTAAATATATATATATATTATTAAGCTGTAATGTAACTCATTTTTGCACTGTAGTATAAAAGGTTTATCACAAACATGGGATTCTCCCATTTTATCTTCATATCAAACCTATGAGGCAGATAGACCGAGAAAGTTCATTCTGGTACAGCTTTGAAATATTACTGTAAGGCAGTATTATAATGACACTCTTTTCATTATTTCTCTACCACTGCATTTACAAATTAAATTTTCAGAGATGGGCAACTAGATCAATCTGTAACCCAATTTCTTTGAAAGAAAAGATGAAATGTTACATGGGTTTAGCCTAGATAAAATTAAAATGAGACACATTAGCTATTTTTGAATATTTGTAGAGCTGTTGTATAGCATACTGCAAATCATGTCTAAAAACTAATGTACTTTTTTGCTCAGAAAGTCAGAACAGGAGGGCATGTTAACAGGGAAAAGCATTGAACATTGCACATAACTTTCTACATGTTGTTTGATAATGGAACAAGCTACATTTGCAGATTTTATTTAGTTAAAATATGTATATGGCTGTCCATCTTGAGAACACAATTCTGAGAGTTTCACAACACTACCCCCCCCCCAAATTAAAATAATAAAACCAAAAACAGAGCCTCATACATCCTCCATGGGTGCATCCTACAGAACAATCCATATACTCCTAGCTATCCCAGAACTTTGGGGGAAGACCCAACTCCACTTGAAGGCTGAAAGATTAGAGAATCTCTTGCTGGATCCCAGGGAGAAGAGTTGATTAGACTTTCTAATCTCAAAAGATGTTGACAGAGAAAGAGTACAGAGAGGCTAAAACATATTAAAAATTGTAGATGAAATTGGGTATGTTTAGTTTAATGAAGAGAAGAACTAGGGGTGACATGATAGCAATGTTCCAATATCTAAGAGGTTGCCACAAAGAAAAGGGAAGGAGGAGGGAACATATTCTCCAAAGCACCTGAAGGTAGGAGAAGAAGAAATGATGGAAATTAATCGAGCAGTGAACAAACCTAAAACTAAGGAGAAATTTCCTGACAGTTAGAACAATTGATCAGTGGAATGACTTATCTCCAGAGGTTGTGAATGCTTCAACACTGGCAATTTTTAAGAAGAGATTGGACAAACATTTGTTTGAAATGGTATAGGGTTCCCTGCCTGAGTAGAGGATTGGATTAGAAGATCTCCAAGGTCCCTTCTAACTCTGTTATTTTATTGTTCTGAGTGTTGCACAAGACAGGGGCTGCTACAGGAAAGCCATGCTTCTTGGGTGTAATCACTAGATCGTGACTAGTAAGGGAAGACTCTGCCCATTCTATCCAATCTGGTGGGGCTGGCAGATACCCCTCAGGAGGAGGCAGTCCTGCACATAACTTCACCCCAGACCATGCTGGACTTTAAAGATGATAGCCAACACTTTGAATTTCACCCAGAAGGAAGCTGGGAGCCAGTGCAGCTCACACAAAGCCAGGGGGTGCCGAACACTGCATGTACAAACACATGCATTCTGGATAGTCTTCCTAACGGTCTCCCAAGTGGTTGCTTTATCTCTTGGAGCTCCTCAGTACACAATAGTACTCTATGAGATCTATAGCCATAGAAAGCCATCATGGATAAGATGGATCCAAAGCTTCTGCCATATGCTCATTCCAAGCCATGTCAAGGGTCTTGGCTGAATTGTTCACCAGAGTTTTGAGGGAAATCTGGAGGTACCTTCACATTAGCCACCAGGTTCTCTCCCACACCAATCGTCAGCATCTTTTTTTGCATCTCTGTGTGGTACCTCACTTTTCTTTGCTTGAGTCAGCCTGTGCTCTTTCTCCTTAAGTTGGCAGATGCCCACGAGGAGAGTGTAGAGAATCACAGAGAATATATATCCCCGACTAGCTACTTCTTGAAAACACTCTGGTTGATGCGGGGGAAAGGTTGGCAAGATGAAATGGTGCTTTATCACACACCAGGAGGGAAGAAAATTCCTGTTGGGAAGGTGACAATGTTGGTGCCCTGCCAATGTAAACACCTGTCTTTCACTCTGCAGGAAATGTTGCAACATTTCCTCTGGAATATTATTGAATCAAAACATGGTTCAGTTTCTAAAGCCCACAGAAAAGGCACAGTATAGGAGCACATGGAGAACCTGGAGGATGGCACTGTGAATAGAAGGGTCAGATGCTCCTACGTGGGACTCAGAAATATTTAAGTGGAAAATTGACAGTCAGTTATCAGGGATGTTATGGTTCCATCCTGCAGTGCTGATTCTGCCTTGAACAGGGATTGGATGGACTCCAAGATCCCCCCCAACTACAGTACATTTTTAATTAAAAAAATTATAGATACGGATGACATTGTGTGTTTATCCATAAGGAAGACAACCATGAATTTAAAATGAACCTTCTTCAAATGGAAGATTAGTCAGGAAGAAATTATCTGCCTCCAGTATGGCATTCTCACAATCCTAAAATGATCTTCTCATTTTAAAAACTAAATGATTATTTTTCTTTCAAGTAAGTTATTAGCAGAAATATCCACAGATGGAGTTTGAATTATTGCAGATACTCGGCCTTCATAAATTTGCTAATGTTGATTTCTGAGATCACGTATACCGATGTGAGTTTATAGCAGAGATATTAGTCACACAAAATGCACCATATTAAACAATGAAAAATGATATGATAGGTAAAAAGATAAGAATGAGAATCTAAGAGTTGGAAAACAGTCTCCATGGTGAAATATTTAGTTTCTAGGTCAAAGAGACAAAGAGATAAAAGAAAACCTAATCTTAATCTATTGTCTGTTAAGCAGTTCCATAAGAATTAAAATATTATTTGATCAGCCCTGAATCCTAGCCTGTAATATTATAAGAAATAATAAAGAACACATATTTCACCATACAAACATTCTCTTATTACATAACAATCATAATAAAACCACATATTTCTAGGATTGCTGTAGATGATAGAATTTACTGGGCAAAGGGTATTATCTATAAACAATTTGACCCCCACACACACAAAATGGCTAAGAGCATCTGCATCAACACTTTCCTTTCTTCCTAATTATACCTATTTTTCCATTTTTTTCAAACAAATGCATATAAAACTTCCTCACATTCTTGTACAAGAATGCTGAGCACATATGCCAGCACGCCCACGCATAGACATATATTACTCACACATGACATACACATTTATCGAAACCCACAGTTTTGTTACATGAGGCTTTTTGATGGGAGTCAAGTCAACATTTCAATATGCCTTTCTGGTCTTAATGATTTGCTTATAATTTGGAAGGTATTCTTTAGTTCGGCTAAGGCAGCTGTTAGCCCTTGCAGAGCCCGAAGCCAAATTCTTAATTGCTAGTTATACGTACATCCTTGCCTATCTATAAGGGAAGCAGAGGAAGCAGAGAGCATTATAGGTCTTTGCCTTATAACCACAGTAGAGGCCAAAATTTTTCATTGCTAATCAAGACAGTTGTTAAATGAGTTTTGCCCCATTTTACCACTTTTCTTGCTACAGTTGTTAAGTAAATTGCAGTTGCTAGTGACATAGTTGTTAAGTGAATCTGGCTTCCCCATTGAATTTGCTTGTCAGAAGGTAACAAAAGGTGATCACATGATCCTGGGGCACTGTAACCATTATAAATACATGCCAGTTGCCGAATTTCTGAATTTTGATCATGTGGCCATGGGAATGCTGCAACAGTTGTAAGTGTAGAAAACGCTCATTTTTCTCAGTGCCATTGCAGCTTTGAATGTCACTAAATCAATGGTTGTACATTAAGGATTATTTGTTTGGACATGGTTTCAGATTTGTGCAGTGTGACAACTACAGCTATCTTCATCTACAGATTTCTCATGTTAGGTACTAGCTTCCATCTGAGAGTCACTGATATAAATCTTTGCCCACATACCAAGGAAAGGTCAGGAGCTAGCACAATGTCACTGACAGGTGAGTGATCAGGTGCCCACAGTTATCTTCTGGCATGTATTATAAGTACAGAAATGCCCCGTTTCCTATTCTTCTTCTATAGATAAACAGATGAGTAGTGTTTAAGATTACAAACTTTGTTTAATATTTTTGGAAATCCGAACTCTTGTCTTTGTTGAATTAAGAAAAACCTCCAAACTAGTTAAATAGAAGTTTAGCAAGCATGGCAAGATTTCATGGATAATCCCCAGAAACATTATCAACTGATTGGTGAGGTTGTAATTCACTTCCCAAGAGCATTTGAAGAGATTTCATAATTAAAATCTAGATAAATCTATTGATCCCATAACTAATTGTAATGATGGAATCTAACAACCTGTTTGATAAACTGATTGTGATAAATATATTTAATCTATTTAGGGAGCATATTTTTCACATATAATATCATGCATTTGAAATCAAGGGATTTTGCTTATTCCATTACAAATTAGTGACTGTATTTGCACAATATTTGAACTTTGGTTAATGTCTTAAAATTCAAGCTATTTGGTTATTTCATTGCTCAACATATTGTATGAACACAAACAAGGGTTAAATTAATAAACTGGTTAAACTGCGTGAATACTATAAATCCAATTGGTTTAAAGGGAATTCCTGAGATAGATTTGAGTAATTTGGAATCAACAGATTGGTTTATTATTTTGTAGCATTAAATATACCATGCCGGTTTCTAGTAACCTATTTCCAGAAAGAGAATAAAGATGCTCTGTCAATAGGTATTTTGAATTAGAATACATCAACCCTTCCAAAGTCCCAAGATACTTCCTGATGTCTTCCCAATATTCTGATAAGCATCATACTGGCCAGTGTTTTTCAACCCTGGCAACTTTAAGATCTATGAACTTCAATTGCCAAAATCCCCTATCACGCTGGCTGGGGAATTCTGGGAATTGAAGTTCGCACATCTTAAAGTTGCCAAGATTGAGAAACACTGAGTCTACCCAGTAGGGCACAGAGTAAGTGATAAGTTAAAACCTGTTAAAATCTCAGATCAAGAGCATAGCTGAACAGCTTAATAGTGAAATCTGAGGTCTTAGTGTATTTTTTGTGAAAATATACTATCTTTTGGTCAAGCAACTTTACTGGATTTTTGGCCTGAATACTACATTCCATTAAACCATAATATATCGTCCCTAGACCAATTTAAATCCAAAAACACTAGGCAATTCCTGGAAGGTTGGCATTCAGACAAGTCAGTCATCAATAAACACATAGAAATAAATCACTTTTATAGACCTTTCAAAAGAGACATAAAAAATAAAAAGGGAACAAAAAGACTAGAACACATTCTCACAGAACCAACAGATAAGTAATACCAAACAAACAGAAAATAATACCCTAATCAAGGAACTACCAAGGAAAAATCTACACTCCCATCAGCACTGGTAAACTACTGTATATAAACAAGAAGAAATCTTACATTTGCTAACACTGATGATGTTACATAGTTAGGTAACGATGAGCAAACATGTTCAGAGAATGTCAAGGCTCCACAACTATAGTATGGTAGGATTTTTGTCTTAATGTATCTCCTAAACTATGTGCCTTATTCGTGTTTATGGTGGTATTTCTTTCACTATTTTTTTTAAACATGAAGTAGGGCAGTCTTGTTTCCCCACTATTTATTTATTTTATTTTATTTTATTTATTTATTTGTCTTGTATGCTGCCCACTCCCGGAGGACTCCGGGCGGCTTACAAAAGACAAGGGAAAGGGGGGAACGAGACAAAGACAACATATTAAAAACAAAACCAGTCAGCTGTGGGTCCAGGAGGACTCCCAAATTGCGAACCCTCTCTGAGGGGCGTATAATTTCGCCCCACAGCCTGAGAGATGGAACAGTTAGACAATCTTTGGGAGGGAACATCAGAAGCCACTCGGTCTTGTCTGGATTGAGTGCTGACTTGTTTGCTCCCATCCAGACTCTAACAGCCTCCAGGCACTGGAACATCATTTCTACTGCTTCACTGAGTTGGCACAGGGCAGACAGATACAGCTGCGTATCGTCTGCATATTGGTGATACTTAATCCCGTGCCGGCGTATGATCTCACCCAGCGGCTTCATGTAGATGTTAAATAGGAGGGGGGACAGGACCGAACCCTGGGGCACCCTATACTTGAGGGGCCTTGGGGTCGATCTCTGCCCTCCGACCAACACCGACTGCGACCTGTCCGAGAGGTAGGAGGAGAACCACCGCAAAACGGTGCCTCCCACCCCCACCTCTCGCAACCGTCGCAGAAGGATACCATGGTCAATGGTATCGAAGGCCACTGAGAGGTCAAGAAGCACAAGGATAGAGGGGTGACCCCTATCCCTGGCCCGCCAGAGATCATCGATCAGCGCGACCAAAGCAGTTTCCGTGCTGTAACCAGGCCTGAAACCAGACTGAAAAGAGTCTAGAAAAAGAAAGAGGCAAAAAACTTTGCCTCACTCCATCACCTAGACCTGAAATCAGTGTAACCATTAGTCTGTTCTGTTACCCACAGTCTCCAATAGAGGTTTGTTTTGTAATGCATTTCTGGCAGTCTTTCAACAACAATTTTAAGAGCATCAAGTTGGCTGGTTCCCTGCTGCAGAAGAGAAAAATTGCAAGGCTCTGCAAAGTGTCAGAAGGCCTGGATCAATTCTGGCAACATTTCCCCACTTCTGCTGCTGCAGCAACAAACATCTGCATTTAGGAGTATTGTGAACATCACCTGGCTGAAAAAATGACGACATGTTCTCCTTCTTTTTGGTGTTTGTTCTCCTTTTAAACTATATATATATAGAGAGAGCTAAATAGCTTGAAATAGATCTATACTAGTCTCCCTTTATTTATTTATCAGCACAAATGCAAAACACATGTGTGTGTGCGTGCGCGTGCACATACACACACACACATATACACACACACACACACACACACACATACACACACACACACACACACACACACACACAAACATGCAGCTGGGTAGGTTCCCCTCATAGTAACCACTCAGAAGTTTTGCAAATGGACTTTTAACATGTACTAAAAACAAGGAGGGGTATGGCAGCCCCCCTTTTGTGCTGTATGGGCGTGAGAAGACTTTTGTTACTAATGTTGTAGGAACTGCAGCAGTTGGAAATAGTGATTGGTTGTCACTTTTTGTATTTTCCTGTCAGCTTGAGGGAATGCCTCAGGGCCTATGGTGTCCTGTGCTTGTTCTCAGCAAAGACCAGATGTTCAGAGAAGCGGCTTCGAATTATTTTTGAGGGACCGTGGTAGTGTTGCATGATATAGAACTGTGTATGTTACAACTGCAAATAATTTTGATTTGTCCATGGGCCAGAAATGCAGCCTCCATTTCAAGATTGCCATTGCTGCTTCAGAAATGGTACAGTACTGCCTTGGGCTTAAAGGGGAGTATTGCTTCTCTCACAGGATGTATTCTTGGCTCACCTCACCTCACTGTTCCTGGGGCTCCATCTGTGCTGATAAGAGAGTTTACCAGCATGTGAGCATTAGACATCTGGAAGGCAGCAGAGGTTTGCAGCCAAGGCAAGCTCAGAAGCAAGAGACAATATTAAATTATATTTTGAATTGTTAAATATTTTATCTTCTATTATTTGGATGAAGAGGGAAAAGGTATTTATGAGTAGGCCCACAAACCTGAAAAACAAGGATGAGGCAGTCAGTTACTGGCCCACAAGCAAGGTCTGACGGGCCAACCATTCCCTACACTGAACTCTGAGCTACAAAGTGCAAGCATTTATTTGTTGGCATTCTCTAAAGTTCTATGGACCTGCTATTCAATCCTGACATCTAAATAGATCTGAATGTCATTACAACAGTCCAGACTCCAGATCCATCATCAGCACATTCCAAGCAGAATTCAAAAAGACTGGATGACAGAAAGACTGGTTGTTTGGATGTGTCCATGGTTTGTGATGCTTAAAGTAGGATCTCACATTTTACAATTATGTGTTTTAGAGCTGTAATGGAGGGGGTTATTTTTTATCAGAGCAGCGAAAGACAGACTGACAGATGTTCCTTTAGATCCCATCTTTAAATCACTTAACTCTGATGTGAATAAAACCTTGCATATGCAATTGTGTATGCATGCATGCATGCATGTATGTATGTATGTATGTATATGTATGTATATGTATATATATGTATGTATATATGTGTATACATACATATACATATACATACATACATACATACATACATACATACATAGTGAATGTCTATGTGTTTGTTTTATCCCTTGCTTACAGCAAGTAAAAATCTGCAGGATTTATTATGTTGGCAGCTGTCCACAATGTGGCAACTGTCCAATTATATATTCTTCATTTATGATTTTGGAGCTACTGGAGGCAGGCAAATTGCTGAACTCCAGAGTTGTGCTCTAAAAATTCTCTCTCCCTTTCCTTCATTGCTGAACCTGAAAAATCCAGATGGAGAAAGTGATTCTCCCCACTTCATATGCACAGACACCCACCCACAGACACACAAACACAAACGAGAGAGAGAGAGAGAGAGAGAGAGAGAGAGAGAGAGAGAGAGAGAGAGAGAGAGAGAGAGATTGAGAGACAGATTGAGAGAGAGATTATAGAACAATGGCAAGAATATAAGGAGAGCAACTGATATGTGGTATGGAAACTCTGCATCCTGCCCAGAAATATGACCATTCTTCCTTATAGGATAACAAAACCATCTATTTTTCCATGGACAGGTATATTGGAAAGGACTGTAGTCCTGAGTGCAGAATTAAGGAAACATACATGGAAACTCCTTCCTGCCACTCTTCTTCAACTAAGCCAGTGAAGAGTGAAGGTTGAGAGGACTCAGTCCGGAACTAGGTGTTTCTGCGGTGTTTTCTATTGGGATGGTACTTCAATGAATAGATCCAATGGCTAGGTACCAAGTTGGAGGGCAAAAATAAAAGTCAGGTGAGTCCTTAAAAAAAAAAGCAGAGAGGCAAAATGAGGACATTAGTGATTGCTGGTATAGCCATAGAAACTCAGCAAGTAGAAATAGATCAGTGAAAGATTCAGTACACATATACAAAAGATAGAAAGAGCTTTAAAATATTGATATAACAAAAGAATCCCGCTCACAACTCCATTAAGATGAATAGGTGTGGAGCACTATAATACCATGAAAGGCCTCCCACAATTTACTTTTCACCCCAAGCAAGATAATTAGGAAATTGGAGGCTAAAACCTATGAAGAAGGATTGCGGGAATTGGGTATGTCTAGTTTAATGAAAAGAAGGGCTGGGGATGACATGATAGCAGTGTTTCAATATCTCAGGGGTTGCCACAAAGAAGAGGGAGTCAAGCTATTCTCCAAAGCACTGAAGGCAGGACAAGAAACAATGAATGGAAATTAATTAAGGAGTGAACCAATCTAAAACTAAGGAGAATTTTCCTGACAGAACAATTTATCAGTGGATAAATTTGCCTGTAGAAGTTGTGTGGTGCTTCATCACTAGAGGTTTTTAAGGGATTGGACAGCCATTTGCCTGAAATGGTATAGGGTCTCCTGTTTGAACAGGTAATTGGACTAGAAGACCTCCAAGGTGTGTTCCAACTGTGATATTCTGTTAATTCTGTTAACCTCCTTAGATTACAAAATTATAGAAATAAATTGTAGTTATGGGCTAAATGAGCCAATATGTAACCTACATTGTGAACCTTCTGTCTATTTTGTGCAGACTATTATCTTGAATAGTTTGCAGAGAAGAGATTTTCATCTAAATGAAAAAGAATTAAATTTGAATAATGAAAATCTCCTCTTTCTCCTACTGTTATATTTAATAAACTGCAATATGGTTACTAACCATGCAGGTAAGTCACATTTGTTTTGCTGCGATAATGCAGCTGAATAGCATGTGGGAAGTCCCATTTTCAATCTGATGTTATCACAAGATTTAAAAAAAAATCTGTGATGAGAAAGGCTTTGCTCCTTATCTGGAGACTCACTGTCAATCAGAGAAAATCATAATGGGTTGGCCTGACAATGAGCCTGTTCATTTAAATATATGCAAAATTTAATGTTCCAGGAATTCTGGAATATTCCATTCCTCCTCCAGATCATCCAATCCAGCTGTTCTGGGTTGATTTCTTCATCTGAATAACTTAATTCTCTTAATCCAAAGTATTCCAGGTGAAATAAGTTCTAATTCAATGGATTAATTTCTGAAAAACTGCTGGACTACCTCAGGACAGCTGAATTGGCAAGGTCTGCAGGAGGAAGAGAATGTCCCAAGTCCTCCAGAACATTCCAATCCCACAACATAATTTTTGCACATACTCATGGTTGTCTATAAGGCATCTTTCTATAATCACTAAACTACTGCCTCTCCAACATGTAATAAGCTATTTATAAGAACTGATGAGTAACTGAAATGGTTTAGTTACTGTAAAATGTTAGAAAAAAATAAATATTAAATACATGGCCTCTGTAAATATTCTGCCCTTATTCATTATTGTGTGAATGAGGTCAGGGTCCTCATAAAGCAGATACTGAGTTGACTAAAGTCACAGGGCACTTCCAGACTGCCCTAGTTTCTTTACAATCCTACTAAAGCTTTTTGAAGGCGACCAATAAGAAAGTGCAAAACACATCTTTAGTTAGTGCCCCCTTTCTATCTGTACTTTTTTTAAAGTGTACATGGTATGTGTTTGTCTAATTTTTCCATTACTCTCCAAAGATGTAACAGCAATGACTATGAAAGAGGTGTGGGCAAGATTAGATTCAGCCCAAGGCAAGGCAAAAGTCCTTGCCAAAGAGGAAAAAGGTCCACCATCACCTCAGAAGAGTGTCAGTATTTCAAACAGATTTTCTTTAGTGCAATTACAGAGACATCACAGCTAAGCCAGAAATAAATGAGTTTGGCGGCTGAAACAGAAGAGGATGTATTAGGGCCAACTTGGCAGATCTTAAATGATGCTTGTAAGACTAGCCTATGAAGATCAGAAAAACTATAAAGCCTGAGAGTTTGAGGGTCACTCTTTCCAATTCAAGTTCAGAGATAGTTCTGGAGTAGTATAAAGATTCCATATGGAAATGGCCTTTTCCCCTTCACAAGGCCACAGTTCTTCCTACTCTTGGCCCTAATTTGTTCACATCTTGTTGCCTTCTTTGTGCTATATAACTAATATATATATATATATATATGTATGTATGTATGTATGTATGTATGTATGTATGTATGTATGTATGTATATATGTATATGCATATGCATATGCATATGTATATGTATATGCATATGCATATGTATATGTATATGCATATGCATATGCATATGTATATGTATATATTATACAACTATAATACTGACAGCAATATTTCAGTATTTGAGAGGCTGCCACAAAGAAGAAGGGGTAAAATTATTCTCCAAAGCACCAGAGGGCAGGACAAGAAATAATGGTTGGAAATATTCAAAGAGAGAAGCAACCTGGAATTAAGGAGAAACTTCGTAACAGTGAGGACAATTAAAAAGTAAAAAACACCTTGCCTTCAGAAATCATGGGTGCTCCATAACTGCAGGTTTTTAAGAAGAGTCTAGAGCAGTCATTTATCTGAGATGATATAGGTTCTCCTGCTTGAGCAGAGGGCTGGACTAGAAGACCTCCCAGGTCCCTTCCAGGTCTATTACATTCTAAAAAACTCATCTGGAGCTTATTTAACCTTCATTTCCAGTGAACACATAATCTGGATTATGTATATATAATTATGAATTTTGGGATGATATTTATAACACTACATATTGTAAAAATTATGCTGAATCTTTTCCCATAAAATAAATTGCTGAAAACGAAAGATTGCACAAGAATTTCTGTCATGGGACCCATGGATACCAAGGCCACCCCTTCGGGATTGGGCGGCCTATAAATTTACTAAATAAATAAATGGTGCCTGGCATGCCAGTGTCCTTAGCACCGTGTTATTTGTGTAAGTCCAAACGAACAGGAGAATAAATGCACGCATTGCAGAACACAAGAACACAGTAAGAAAAAAAAGAAAAAACTTCCTCCAGCACTTTAAAGATACAAGACATGAAATTAATTTTGAAGGAACCAAATTAATCTCCAAAGCTGAACACTTCAACAAGAAAATAATTATGGAAACTGTCAAAATAGAGAAACACCCCCACAACATGAATAAACGTGACGATACCTCCTGCCTACCAGACATCTGGAAACCAGTCCTAGTCAACAAACAAGCCCCACCCACCTCCCAGGCCGTTACAACACAAAACAACAATGGACACATAGCCAGCATCAATCAGCACCAATCTACCAATCATGATACAACCACACAGCCAATCAATCCACTTACTGAAACAAAGCCAGCACTCCACACATACCCCGCCCCCCAGGTTTTATAGGAAGACAGCAGCTCCGACCACGCTTTAAGGCGAAAACACCAGCCTGAAGATGGCAAGTGAGACCTCGCGCCAAAACGTAGCCAAGACAATCTCAATCTTACACGGGAAAAGATGCGAATACAATAAGACCAGCATACCTATACCTATGAAAATCTAGTGTGTGTGTGTGTGTGTGTGTGTGTGTGTGTGTTGTGTTTGTGCTGATAAATAAATAAAGGGAGACTAGTATAGATCTATTTCAAGCTATTTAGCTCTCATCAGCTAGCCATACCCTTGCTGGGATTCGAACCTCTGCTGTATTACATCTTAGGCAGATGTGTTAACCACTAAGCCACAAGGTTCTCCTCCTTATCAATATATATATATATATATATATATATATATATATATATATATATATATATATATATATATATATATATATATATATATATATATACAGTGATTTTTTAAAATGCAAAGTTAGAAGGGTTTCTTTTTCTTATTTTTTAAAAATCTGTCCTTTGTTTCTTATGAATGTGGAAGATAGTGGCCTTTTATTTGAGAAAATAGAGTTTATTGCTAATAATAGTGAACAGATTGGTAAATTCTAACACAAAGTATTACGGCTTTCGCTCTTCCTTGGGTTACCAAAGAAATATTATCTCTTTTCCCAATGGGACAAGCCTGTCCAACTTGCGCCAGCAGAAGAGGCCTGCTATGGATCCCGTCTGCTAAAAAATTAAAGCAGGCAGGGTCAAGGCCTTCTCCACTGTGGCCCCATTGCTCTGGAGCATTCTACTTCCAGAGAAGAGAACGCCTCCCCCCGCCCTGCCTCCATTTTGGCCTTCTGGAAGGGTATGAAAACCTAGCTTTGCCAGTTGGCCTGAGGCCCTGAGAGGGGCGCTCACTGCTGGAGGTGGCTGATGGGAATAAGAAGCCCTCATTCCTGTCCTGTCTGTCTATTATCTCACTTAGTTGCAGTCTTAGCACAGTTTTAATAATATTTTATTCTGTATAGTTTTCATCTTTTCATTAATTTTTTACTTGCTTTATCTTGTAAGCCACCCAGAGTCACCTTGTAGGGAAGATGGGTGACATAAAAAATTAATAAAAATAGGTAAATAAATATTAATAGCTAGGAATTAATAGTTTATTAATAGCCATTACTATTAATGAGATAATAGCTGAAGGTTGTATTTTTCACAGATTAGGTTTCCTCTGGGTTGTGAGGAATAGTGTGCAATAGCAGCTACTTATTTTGTCTCTGTTGAAGGGGCATCAGAGGATCCTAGGCTGAAAATGAATTTGCCGTGCCAGACTAAATGTTCCTGATTTAGAAAGTAATTGTTACACTTGGATAAATGATGTGCTTCTGCGCAATCAATGAACCTTCAGGATCACCTCTGCGTTATCAGTATAAGCCAGGTTTCTGCCTGTAGTCGGAAGAATAACATTACTTTTGCACTGAATAGTTTTTCTAAATAAAGTAGGCTGGCATGAGAAGGAAAATTATTCCAACCCCACGATTTTTTTAAAGGTAAAACACACCACCACACTAGTTAAAACAAGGCCTTCTCATTTCACACTCCCCCGGAGTTGAAGGGTCTTAAGAAATGTCATTTACATATGAAGTTATGAGAAAATGTGTAAGCCATATCAAGAAGTGTTTTCGAAATTCATCTGGCCACTGAGTATTCTGGAGCTTTGAATATAGATTGTTGGAGTAGGTATGTTAGTACAGAGAATGACTTTTATATTCAGGCACCCACCCAAAATTATCAGTTGCCAGGCGACCGAGGAATCAATTAACTTCTTCATGGAGCACTTATTCAGCTCTTTCAGAACAGTGATTCTCCACAGAATCAGTGCTGGGGGCTGGTGATCTACGTATTTCCCTGACTGACAGATGTTTAATAGAGTTTGGGAAGACCAAATAGGAAGATGACAGGAACCTCTTGAATGACGGAAGGAGTGCTGGGAGGGCACTTCATCATCTCCATGATCCTTACAAATGGATTCAAACCATGACATTTGAGCTACAAAAATGCAAAAGACCACTAGCAACCATTACATGGTTGGGGAGGTTATCTGGTAGTAAAAACAGCTAGTGTAGTCCTCTGCTAATGCTCAAGGAAGCCCAGACTATTAAGCATGACTTGATGATTTGAACCTATGGAGTTATGTTCTCTTCTGTACACATTGAGGTGTCAAATTCAATTTCATTGAGGGGTGCATCAGGGTTGTGTTTGACCTCAGGGGGCCAGGGTTGGCGTGGCCAGGGTAAGCATGGCCAGCTCAACATCATTCATATTGGGGGTCCCTGTGGTGCAGTGGTGGGTTGCCAATTTTTTTACTACCAGTTCAGGCATGCTCCCACGCGTGCTCGCATGCACAACACTTCTGCACATGCATAAAAGCATCCAGGAGGATGGGCAGAGTCTCCTGCCACTGCTACTACCAGTTCGACCAATCCAGGTCAAACTGGAAGCAATCCACCTCTGTTGTGGTTGCCTGAGAGCTCTTCCAGCCAAAAAGGGCTCCCAAGCTCCGTTTTAAGCTGCAATGGCCTCCTGCAACCCTCTGCCATAAAAAACGGAGCTCGGGAGGGCTCAGGCCAGCCCTCCTGAGCTCCATTTTTGCTGGCAGAGGCATTGCGGGCTGATCCGCTATTTCCAGGTGGCTCCGTGGGCCAGATCTAAGCACCCTACGGGCCGCATCCAGCCCCCAGGTCTTCAGTTTGACATCCCTGGTATAGATCAAGGAGAAGGAGAAATTATGAATTCCCCTGAAAAGGCACTTGGCTCTTTCTACATGAATTAATTTCCTACATAGCTAGCATTGCACATGGCAAGAAGCTGTGTAGGCATTGCCATATGTGAATGTGTTTTTCAGAATAATCTATGTTGCAGTGGCCATGGGGTTTGGGGCTATTGCCTACGCACTTTGCAAAACAGAAAGCTGAGCCTTTGTTTCCATGTGTGGTGTTATAGAGAAGCAATTTCCTTCACAGATGCAATCTCCTAAATAAAGCAAGCCGTGTGTGAAGCGGTAGCTATTAGTTAGGGTACTGTATTAAATAGAAAATACACAAAACCAAATTGGGAGTTCCAGTGGCCTTCTATAATCTGTCTTAATGGCTTTGGGGTGTTTAATGAAGATGCTGGGATCAGCATAAAAGAAATGTCAGCCAAGAAACCATGGAGAGATAGCAATAAGACTGGGAAGAAGCACTAGCAATAGCACTTAGACTTACATACTGCTTCACAGTGCTTCATAGCCCTCTCTAAGCAGTTTACAGAGTCAGCCTATTGCCCCAACAATCTGGGTCTTCGTTTTACCCAGCCTTGGAAGGATGGGAGGCTGAGTAAATCCTGACCCAGTCAGAATCAAACTGCCAAACTGCCGGCAGCCAGCAATCAGCAGAAGTAGCCCGCAGTACTGAATTCTAACCACTGCACCACCATGGCTCTCACCACTAGCCTTCGCAACCCAAAAGCAGAAAGTGAATCTGTTAGTTTATTCACTTCTACCTGGCCAAGCAGGAACACAATTTGCTGAGCAGCCTCACCTCCTCCACTCCTCATTCCGCAAATGTCACCTAATAATCTGCAGCCTTCACTACCTTACCTAGGAATGTAGGATTCTGTGGGCTAGGTGGGGGTAGATACATCATTAGCATTACAGCTCCACAAGGTAATTATAGTTCTAATGAGGATAATAGAGTAAAGCATAGAGGGCAGATTAATATCACTGAATTTTATCTTTCATCTCTCTCTCCAGTGAGTTCTCAAGTTCTTATCTGAGCATTAGTTTATCTGAACTGTCCACTGATCTGAAGTAGCTTTCCCTCTGAAATAAAAAGGCTACTATGTGAGCCAAAGAGGGCCAGTTTAGTGTAGTGATAAGGCTGGAAACTGGGAGACCATGAATTCTAGTCCTATCTTAGGCATGGACCTAACAGGGTCATCTTGGGCTAGTCACTCTCTCCAGGGGTGGGTTCTGGCTGTTGCTTGATGGGCACTACATGCACATGTGCAGTGCTAAAAAAAACTCAAGATGGTGGCGTCTATGGCACCGCAGAGAGAACCGGTTCAGGGACGTGGCAGGCCGAGTTACTACCTACTCGGCTGAACCGGTCCGAACCGGTAGGAACCCACTTCTGACTCTCTCCCGCCCCTAGGAAAAAGGCAATGCAAACCGCTTCCAAACTACCTTGCCAAGAAAATCGTAGGACTTGTCTAGGTAATCTTTAGGGGTCCGTACTGGCAACAGGCGGGAGGAGGAGTATAGGAGGGAATAGGGTGCAAGGTGGATAGAGGATAAACCTGAAAGCAGTATGTTTACTTTTGCCCCTTATATTCTTCCCTTTTCTGTGTAGCTGACTTTGAAGATTCCCTGTTCTTAAGGTCTGCTGTAAATACTGATCCAGATATTCTATGTGCGCTGATCCTCTCACTGTTTCTCTGGAGGCCTTAATGAGCATTGTGCATGAATAAGTAGCAAGACGGATTGCACAGCCTCTCATAATAATAATAATAATAATAATAATAATAATAATAATAATAATAATAATAATAGCCAAAGCCCAACAGGTAAGCATTACACCATAAAGGCCAGTTGATTTTGTTTTCAATGAACTTTGATGTGAACTTGCTGCTCCTAAGGTTACAACTGCCCTGTCCATCAACCTTGTTGCCTCGAAGCCCTTCCAATTCCATTCAGTACCCCACTCAACTGTTTTGAGACTGTTTTGGCAATTGGAAGGCTACAAGGCTACAGTGGGACAAATTTGCATGCAGAGAACCAGCAGCCAATCAGTCCTAAAGGGTTTTCCCCCTGTAGTAGCTAAGGACAAAGGAGTGCCACTCAATCACTCCTTGCCCTGCCAAATTGATTGCATTGTTCTGTTCCCTGGGGTTATCCTTTTCCTCTCATTTGACAAATCAAAGAAAATAAATGTATGTCATTCATACCGTTGCCTGCTTCCAATCTTCTTAAGACTGCAGATACTGGCATGCCAGGATTACCTCATGTTTGGTTCCTTTATCCTAGTGTTTCTCAACTTTGGCAACTATAAGATGGTTGGATGTCAACTCGCAGAATTCCCCAGCCAGCATGCTGGCTGGAGAATTCTGAGAGTTGAAGTCCACCCATCTTAAAGTTGCTAAGGTTGAGAAATACTGCTATTGCCAGATTAGCCAACGCAAGCACATGGTAGGCAGAGAATGTCTAGGACTCTCTTCTATCCCCTCAAGTTCAGGAGAAGGAAACTCCAGACAGTATAGAGCAAGATCAAAATGTCATCCTTTCCATTATTATATCTGTGGTGTCCTTGGCACACTCTGTGTTTGACTGCACAAGCAAACGACTAAGCTCAGAGAGCACCAAGGACCCCACGAGGATCCCACAGTTCAACCCTGAGCTACAAATATTCTCTTCTATTAATTACAACATCATACAGGGATGGGGAGAAAAATCAACACAATCCCTTGTTGACTCTTCATTTCTATCTGGAAGCCACTGTAGCCTTTTGTTTACCAGAACCAAAGCATACAGAGAGCAGTGCTATCACCTTAACTTGTGCCTCTCCATTTGCAGATTAGTCACTGGCAAAAAAAAAATCACACTTACAAAATTAATCCAAGAGCAATTTTCACACTAGAAAGTAAAAAGTACAAAATCCAGAAACTTCTGTCTCCATGGGTAGCAGAATAAACGTCAAAGAAATAAACATTTATTATCATATAAGTACGCATACATGCATGATATTTGTATCATGCATGCCACATGTCACATTTTAAGATTCATTACAGAAGGTTTTTTTTAAAAACCGTGAGAGATATTACTTGCTTTCTAATGTACTCAGTATGTTAATTCCATGTTCTTGACTTACTTTCTGTCAGGTTGCCAGAGGGCTACTCTGTCTTAAGGGCAATGGCTTCTTACATTATTTCACCAGTTGGAGCATTTGAATCATCCTAAACACTAGAGCTACCACATCTGAACTGCAAAAATACAGAAAAAGACTAGATGGCAACAATGAAAGTATATAACTTTGATGCCATCTAATCTAATCTGATGCCAGATTTTTACAGGTTTTAGTCATACTGAGAACTTTTTTATGAACCAAGAGTGCAGCAACTCTGCACTCTTGTCCCAAATCCACAAGTGTTAATGAAATGGTCTCATGCTTCTTCTACCAACATGAAAAGGACAGGGTTCGCATCTTGGTTCATATTTTCTATTGGTGTACTGTAACTCCATACGCTTCATAACGTGATTCTTTCACTCTGTTCCAAGCAGTATCCATATCACCTTTCTTACTTCCATTCTGCATTCATTCCTTTGAGAGCACGATCAATCTTTTACTAATTTTTTAAAATACAGGACTCATTTTTTTCTTCCTGTGATTGTTCTATTTTCACCACAATTTCTTTCATTTCTTTCTTTTTCTTCCACTTCCAATTTTTTCTCAAGTCTCACTCTTAAAACAATCCAAAAAGATCTGCTTTACAATCATGATTTTTCATTAGGCATTTATCCTGCTTCACTGATGCTCTGTCTTTCGGCACAAACAATGGTGCAGTTATTTCAGCAACACAGATTTGGGAATCTGCAGGATTGGAGCCTTTTGTCCAAATGATTGAAGTAGTGTTGGACTGTTGCAACACATGCCCCATTCCTTTCTTGTGTGCATGTGATAGCAACCACAGTTGGGACCAGCAACTTAGTCGTAAACCAAAGGAATTGCTAAGTGAAATAACGTCTTACTTCAACTTCACTTTGCTTTACAGACTTGCAAACGTCATAAAGGTAAAAGACCTGTCATAAAACATGTTCATCATTGCCATAATTGAGAACGATTGTTGAATGAGGCAGTTGCTAGACAAGGCCTAACTGTATACAAATGGGGCACAACCTTGTTTTCATCATTGATCCCTTGGCCCCTTGACCCCACAGGTATCTCTGTCAAGAAATCTGGGGCGCAGGGATGGAATACACACTTCCTACCAAACAACAAAGAAAGTATAGCTACTGTGATTGGCTACTACACCATACATTCATGAGACAGGATCATATATTAAATTCATGGAAGATGCAAGGCACAGCTGAAGAGTTATAGGGCTCTTTCTTTTCTAACAGGACTTCCATTAGGCTGGGCTGCAGAATCTGGAGGGCCATAAGATAGAGAAGAATTTCCTATCTCTTTGCTGCCATCTGCTGACCATCTGAATTTCTGCAGCCTGGATCTGGTAGTCCTATAATGTGAACAATCTTTCTCTTTTTAGTAGAAACAATTGAGTACACTGGGCTTTCTGTAGATTACGGCCATTATATTAGATACATGTGGTGGTGTTTAGAATAGATGTTCATAGAATGAGAACTTTCAGACTCTGATTAGATGACCATCTGTGTATGATTGTTCTCTCCTCCAGGTTTTGGACATATGTGCAAATAAAAGTTGGGTTTGAGACGTCACCTGCAATATTAAACTTCCCACAAACATACAGCAATGATGATTTGAACTTTACTTATTTTAAAGTTCTGAGACAACCTGAGAATGTACAGATCTTACAGTATTTACCTTCGCAAATATTAAACATAGAGTAGATTTGTAAGACCCTCATCTAGATAACCTCACAATATCCTTGTCAGAAACAGCCTTCTGAAACCTATTGGCTGTGTTCACACAACATAAAATGCCTTGCTAATACATTAAGTCTAGCTGTGGTTCAGCACATCGTGCAAATATGGCCCTTGGAATCGGCAGCGTTTTCAAATTCTAACCTTTTTTGAACACATATATGATATGACCTTCACCTGCTTGACTAAATGACTGTCAGTTCCATTTTGGAAAAATGTTGCCATGTGATTCTCTGGTTCATTGGACCATGCTCAGAGAAATACAATCTTGAGTGGGTGCTAAATCCAAATGCATTACCACACATATTGTAGATTTATCTCTGGAAAGGAATGGAGTACACACTAAGGTGGCCAACTTGGAGCAGCTTCACCAAACAGGTCAACACTAGACTGATTTAATTTAAAAGAGTTCCTCTGTCTTGGGAGACATTTCAGCCTAAATGTCTTCTCTTGTTTTATGTGTGGAAATAGGTTTGCTTCTATTTAGTTAATGATTCAAGAAACAGGAACTCCCTCTGGCTGTCAGTCTCATAATCTAGCATTAGTTTGGCAGGCGACTGTCAAAGCTGTAATGCAGGATACTAGAGCCTCTCTGCTGCAGCTCATTGGGCCATGCTGATTTAAGAGTGACTTCCACTTTACAATTTGTCCCTTTGAACAGAAGCCTCCACCATATTGTGCACAATGACAAACACACTTAAAGTACTGTAGGTAGGACTAAGGCGTTTGGTGAGCTGGTAGCAGTTTCTATCACGCCCTCAGCACCGAGAAGAACCAGATCATACAAAAGCTATGTGGGAAGACAACGTTGACAAAGTGAGAAGCAGCCTTTCTGGCAGTGTGCTGGCCGGACAGGAGGCGGTTTAATTTCCTGAAAGGGATCAGGTTGCAAATGTTAATGGTTGCCCTAACTTGGGAAGGAGGGAAGAATGGGACTGGCCCACTGCCCCACAGAGTTGCCCATTTGCTGGGCCACAAAAAGAGGTGCTTTACTATCCCCTACAAAGAGCCATAGAGGCGCAGAGGTTAGAATGCAATATTGCAGGCTAATCTGCCCACTGCCAGGAGTTCGATTCTGATTGGCTCAAGGTTGACTCAGCCTTCCATCCTTTCAAAGTCAATAAAATGAGGACCAAGATAGTTGGGGGCAATATGCTGCAAACTGTAAACTGCCTAGAGAGGGCTGTAAAGCACTGAAGTGGTACCGGTATATACAGTAAGTCTAAGTGCTCCGTACTATTGTATAATTCCCATCCTGTTTCTAAGGGCTCCAAAAGCCTCACCAAGCCTTCCCTAACTTCAGAATGGAGAGGACTCCCTGGTCCAGTTTAGCTTTCAAGGGGTTTTACCCTAATGCTAATAAGCAATAGCAGTAGACTTATATACCGCTTCATAGGCCTTTCAGGCCTCTCTAAGCGGTTTACAGAGAGTCAGCATATTGCCCCCAACAATCTGGGTCCTCATTTTACCCACCTCGGAAGGATGGAAGGCTGAGTCAACCCTGAGCCGGTGAGATTTGAACCGCTGACCTGCTGATCTAGCGTAGCCTGCAGTGCTGCATTTAACCACTGCGCCACCTTGGCAACTGTGGTTCTGTAGATGGGGGTGTTATTCCCCTCTTACTTGTTAACGTTTAATTCTTATTCTCTAATAAAAGACAAGGGGTGAGATTAAGGGTACAGATTCTCAGAATGATAAGTCTTCCTCTGAATTAAGCCCAGGAAAGGCATTCATTCAGGTTTCCGTTTTCCTCCCAGTTCTGTTCATGCCACAAGATCCAATGACTGGGAAGGACCAGGCTTAGTTAATGGCAGGTGTTCAGCGTCTACAGAAGTTCCCCATTCCTGTCCTACACTGTGACCCAGAGGGCTGTTTAGTTTATGCCAGGGATTGATTTCTAAAAGAAAGAAATACAGGAGCTAATTCTAAGGACCAAACGCCCTGCAACAGGAAACCTGATTCATTGGGAGAAGCCATATTTACTTATCAATAAGGGTTATGAATGTGATACACAATCAGAGGCACCCAGTTATCATCTTCCTAGCCTGGCACTGGGTTACAAACCCTGACCTTTTGCAGCGCTGCTAAATATGACTCTGATGTGCTAGGGCTGAAGAATTGGGTCTCTTGGAAAAGCAGGGCTGATTGTTCCCCCTTGGGAAGCTTAGTGGCCATTGTTAATGCAGCAACTGTTCCGCCCAGGTAGGGCTCAGGCATGCAGTCCCACAAGAAAACACCCCCCTCCCACTTTATCCATACCTTCCATATCGGTGACTGTCACGGTGGCTGTGCTGACGGCTTCACCATGCTTGTTCTTGGCCACACAGCTGTAGACTCCAGCGTCAGCCACCTTGCTGTTGAGGATTTGGAGGCTGCCATAGTCTTCCTCTTCTTCTTCTTCCCCTTTGACCTTCTTCTTGATGGAAGCAAGAGGTACCTTCTCCTTGTACCAGATCAGGCGCGGCCAGGGGTTGCCGGTCACGACTACCTTCAGCAGGAAGTCCTGGCCGATGCTAACAGCTGTGTCTTTCAGCTCCTGCAGAAAAATCGGAGCCGCAGGGCCCCCTTGCTCCGCCGTGACTTTGGCTCTCTTAGGAGGGATGGCAGGGCTTGGAGGAGCTCTGCCGGGCACCCGCCCTGTCTGCTCAACTTCTTCTGTCCCATGGATGAAAATATTCTGTTCCTGAGCTTTCTGCATGGTTTAGGGCCTCACTGACTTTTACACGGTCTTCGGTTGCAAGGGATGTTGCATAAGACACCCCCACCCACCCCCAACCTAGGACTCTGCAATCTCTCAGCCAGATAGGGCCCTGCGCAGCCCCCCGGCAGCTGTTTCCCTTCCTTGATGTTCACCCTCTCTGTGTGAGACCCCCCAATTGCTGGGCATCTGCCAAGGGGCACTGACGCTGCTCCAGGTGCCTGCCCACCCAGCCGGACAAGTCCCAGAAGGTTCCTTTGCTGCCAGGCAGGGGGTTATTTTTAGGATGGTCTCAGGTTGCAGCCAGCCCATCTCAATACACTGAGGGAGCTAGACTCTTTGCAGAGGGCACAATCCTCCCCATTCACACAACACTCCTGCTCTCATTCTGGAACTCCTAACATCTTTACTGTCTTTTTACGGTCCCACTGCTTTTCATTCCACTGAATTACACCCCCTCCCTTTTAGAGGAAGGGAAATCCACAAGGAAAAATCCTCCAGCCCCCATTTAGTTCCTCCCTCCCTCTCTTCCTCCCAAGCAGCAGCTGTTTTCTGACATGTCACATTCCTTGACCGAAGCTGAGAAGAGCCGAGTATATGAGTGGGGTGGCTCAGCTTCTTTAGCAAAGATAAAAGTGGGTGGATACAGTTTGCCAAATTGGGACAAAGGGGGCCTCTTTGGGCCAGCCCTCCCTTTCCTCATTTCTAGACAATTCACGCTGGGCACACTTCAAATGGAGGATGGAGATAAAAGTGCTCCCTTCTATGACCCCAGTGGGAATATCTGAAGAAATGATCCTTTCCCAAATTCTAAACAAAGCCCATTTTCCCCTCTATATCACTTTTAAAAAAAAAAAAACTATCCCACATTTTGTAAGAGGAGTTGCAGGCAGTGTGCATAGCGCTCGCTCCTATTTTTCCCCTGCGGGTTGAAGAGATACAGATTGTGTGTGTGTGTGTGTGTGTGTGTGTGTGTGTGTGTCAGGGGTGGGTTCCTGCCAGTTCTAACCTATAGAAGAGGTTCCACAAATCTACAGTGCTGTTTAGAACCAGTTCCAGCTCCCTCCCCCCACCCGTCCGCACCATGCTTGCCCCTCCCACCGCTCACTGATTGGCTGGCTCACCAATTGCCCCGCCCGCATCTAAGAGTCCTATCTAAACCTTAAAGTCTTAAAGCTGTCAAGTTTGAACGCCCCTGGGATTTCTTTTCTAAAGGGTTAGGGGTGCAAGGGTCTTGTAACTTGACAGCTTTCAGACTTGTATGCTTCAAATGCCAGAGTTTCTGAGCCAACATTTTGGTTGCTAAGCAAGAGCGTTGTTAAGTGAGTTTCACCACATTTTACAAGTTGGCCATGCCCGCCCGGTCACATGGCTGGCAAGCCATTCCCACAAAGCAGACCACACCTACGGAAGAGGTTCTAAAATTTTTTGAAACCCACCACTGGTGCGTGCGCAGGGGGAGGGGAGAGAGAGAGAGAGAGAGAGAGAGTAAAATCTGGGTCTCCTTATTCCCAGGCCTTAACCCAGTGATGGCTAATCTTTTCGTCACCGAGTGCTGAAAGTACACACACACCCATAATGTAATGTGCGTGCGACACCCCCGCGTGCCCCGCCCCCACACATGCACACATGACCGTCCACATGTGCCCTGCCCCGTGTATGCACATGTGACCCCCCCATACACCCACCCCATCCCCACACATGCATGTTTGACTCCCCCTCCATATATGTGCGACCCCACATGTGCACCCCTCCCCCTGCACATGCACGGCAGAGACCCAAAAACCAGCTGGCCAGTGGGAGGCGCGCATGCATGCGCAGTAGAGATGAGCAGGGGCAAAGGCTCGCGTGCCCACTGAAAGGGCTCTGCGGGCCACTTTTGGCCCGCGTGTCATAGGTTCGCCAACACGGCCTTAACCGCTACACATCATGCTGGCTCTCACACATAGTTGTGTCAAATATTCTCCAAGATCCATAGGATGAAGTGAAGATCTCGGGGCTTTAGGTCAGAAAGAGAAGTATGATCCGAGGCATACAAGGTCTGCTTTCCTTTGGGCAAATGGAACATTGAGAATCCTGCCAACCACTCTTCCGGGCGTTCTAGTGATGAGACAGGCAGGATGGAAAGGTCTGAAGCCAAAGGAATAAAGGTGGCCTTGGCTCAATATTTGTGTAGAGGAGAGGAGAGAAGATAGGAAAGGGACTAGGGGTGGGTTGCAGCTGGCATTACTGCCGTTTCAGTCTGTGTGCAAATTTTGCCTGCGCATTTGCACATAAATAGGTTTGTGCATGCACAAAACGTTAAAAAATGAAAAAAAAATGTGCAATGAAAATTGTTTTGCACATGCGCAGAAACGAAAATCAAGATGGTGCCACCATAGGAGAACCGGTTCGGGAGCGTGCCGGTTCCAGTGACCCAGGCCGCCAAACTACTATTGGTTTGGCCGAACCGGTAGGAACCCATCACTGAAAGGAACCACCATCACCTCCATCCATCACCCAGGAAGAAATGCATGGGGACAGAGGGATGCAAAACCCCGGATGGCCGTGAAGCACTAATTGTAGCTCTTTGGAGCAACCGCAAACATACAATATGTAAGGAAAGCTAGCAAGATCTGGGAGAGACGGCTAGAAGATTCCAAGCTAGTGGAACTGAAGAAAAAGATAAACACAGTATGAGAAAAGTTGTCTGCTAGAACTGGCTGAAAAAATATTGGCTTCAAACTAAATCGGACAAGATGCTCATATCACACAAGGATGAGTTGTATGAATCCTGGCATGATGACACAATAACAAATTTCCAGTCCTGGGCTTTGTGCTCTGCACGTCTTAAAAACCAAGAGTTATGAATTACTCAGGGGAAAAAAACATTTTGACATTAGCCATTAGTGGTTTAGTGATTTTATTCAACTTGTATGCCGCTCTATTCCCGAGGGACTCAGGGCGGCTAACAAAACCGGAAGGGAAGGGAAGCATTGTTTTGTGTCATTTTTAATTTTGTCTGTATCACCCCTTCCCTGGTTTGAGTTGTGAGCCGCCCTGAGTCCCCTTCGGGGGAAAAGGGCGACATATAAATAAAATAAAATAAACATTCAAACATAAAAGGAAAAGAAAACAAAGACAAACAACAATACAGAACCAATTTAAAAGGTCTCAACAAGCATACCAATTCGAGTGGGGATGGAACTCAGCAGCCCCAGGCCTGCTGGAATAGCCAGGTCTTAACGGCTTTACGGAAAGCCTGAAGGGTGGTGAGGGTCCGAATCTCCACGGGGAGATTGTTCCAGAGGGCCGGAGCAGCCACAGAGAAGGCCCTCCTCCGGGTAGTTGACAGCTGGCATTGGCCGGCAGATGGAATTCGGAGGAGGCCTAGTCTGTGGGATCTAATGGGTCTTTGGGAGGTAATCGGCAGGAGGCGGTCTCTCAAATACCCAGGTCCAATACCATGTAGGGCTTTATAAGTGACGACTAGCACCTTGAAGCGTATCAGGAGACCAATAGGCAGCCAGTGCAGCTCGCGGAGGATAGGTGTTACGTGGGTGTACCGAGGCGCACCCACAATCGCTCGCGCGGCTGCATTCTGGACAAGCTGAAGTCTCCGAACACTCTTGAAGGGCTGCCCCATGTAGAGCGCATTGCAGTAGTCCAGTCTTGAGGTCACAAGGGCATGAGTGACTGTTGTGAGAGCCTCCCGGTTCAGGTAGGGACGCAATTGGTGCACCAGGCGGACCTGGGCAAATGCCCCCCTGGTCACAGCCGACAAATGGTGATCTAAAGTCAGCTGTGGATCCAGGAGGACTCCCAAATTGCGAACCCTGTCTGAGGGGCGTATAATTTCACCCCCCAGCCTGAGAGTTGGAATACATGGCCAATTATTGGGAGGGAAAAACACAAGCCACTTGGTCTTGTCAGGATTGAGAGCAAGTTTGTTTACCCCCATCCAGACCCTGACAGCCTCCAGGCACTGACACATCATGTCAACCGCTTCACTGAGTTGGCACGGGGCGGACAGATACAACTGTGTATCATCCACGTACTGGTGATATTTTATCCCATGCCGCTGAATGATCTCACCCAGAGGCTTCATGTAGATATTAAACAGGAGGGGTGACAGGACCGAACCCTGTGGCACCCCATACTTAAAGGGCCTAGGGGTCGACCTCTGCCCTCCAACCAACACCGACTGCGACCTGTCCGAGAGGTAGGAGGAGAACCACCGAAGAATGGTGCCTCCCACCCCCACCTCTTGCAACTGTCGCAGAAGGATACCATAGTCGATGGTATCGAAGGCCGCTGAGAGGTCAAGGAGCACTAGGACGGAGGCACGGCCTCTGGCTCTCCAGAGATCATCGGTCAGTGCAACCAAAGCAGTTTCCATGCTGTAGCCAGGCCTGAATCCAGACTGAAAGGAGTCTAGATAATCGGTTTCATCCAAGGACCGCCGGAGCTGAGAGGCCACCACTTTCTCAACAACCTTCCCAACAAAGGGAATGTTGGAGACTGGACGATAGTTATTTAAAATGGCTGGATCCAAGGACGGCCTTTTCAGGAGGGGTCTCACCACCACCGCCTTTAGGGGGGGAGGAAAGAACCCCTCCCGGAGGGAGGCGGTAATTATCGCCTGGATCCAGCTCCGTGTCACCTCCCTGCTGTTTGCGACCAGCCAGGAGGGGCACGGGTCCAGTACACACGTGGAGGCACTCACTGCTCCAATGGCCTTGTCCACTTCCTCAGGAGTAACAAACTGAAAGTCAATCCAAAGATGCCGTTCAAGACCCTCCCCCGGTACCTCGGCTGGCTCTGCGCAATTGGAGTCCAGATTTGTCCGAAGCCGAGCAACTTTATCCACGAGAAATTGGACAAACTCCTCAGCTCTGCCTTGTAAAGGAGGGAGCGGGTTATCCTGAACAAGGCGGCTGGGCGCGACTCAGCGGATGCAATCAGAGCGGCAATGTATGTATTTTTTGAAGTCTGAATTGCCAGAAGGTAGGCTCTGATGCAGGCTTTTAACAGTGCTCGGTCTGACTCGGACTTACTGGACCTCCAGCGGCGCTCCAGGCGTCTCATTTGGCGCTTCATCTCCCGGAGATCCTCAGTAAACCAAGGAGCCCTCCTGGATCCGCTGCCTCGGATAGGCCATAAAGGCACAATCCGGTTAAGAGCCTCTGCCGCTGCCAAGTTCCAAGCAGCGACCAAGGTCTCAGCCGGACTGTGGACGAGAGTATCAGGTATAACACCAAGCGCCGTCTGAAAGCCCAAAGGGTCCATAAGGCGCCTGGGGTGGAACCACCTAATCGGTTCCTCCTCCCTACAGTGGGGGATTGGCCTCCGAAAGTCAAGCCTCAGTAGGCAGTGGTCCGACCATGACAGAGGCAAGATCACGATACCCCTCAAACCAAGATCACAACTCCACTGCTCCGAGAGAAATACGAGGTCGAGCGTGTGACCCGCTGAGTGAGTCGGACCCCGAATTACTTGGGTCAAGCCCATGGCTGTCATGGAAGCCATGAACTCCTGCGCTCCATCAGAGTGCTCGCCGAGTGAAGGCAGGTTGAAATCCCCCAGCACCGTAAGCCTGGGGAACTCAACCGCCAGCTTGGCTACAGACTCGAGGAGCGAGGGGAGGGCTGTTGCAATGCTGTTGGGAGGCAGGTACGTTAACAACAAGCCCACTTGACCCCCAAGGTCCAACTTCACCAATAAGGACTCACACCTGACAAGCTCCAGAGCCGGGGTCCTACGAGGAACCAGAGACCCCCGGATAACAATGGCCACTCCCCCACCCTTTCTCTGGGGTCGCAGCTGATGAAGCACCTGAAAACCCTCTGGGCACATCTCAGTGAGGGGGACTCCTCCTTCCGGGCCCAGCCAGGTTTCAGTAATACATGCCAGGTCTGCCCCCTTGTCTAAAATTAAATCCCGGACGAGGGGAGCCTTGTGAACCACAGACCTGGCATTTAGCAACAGCAGCTTGAGACCAGGGCCCTGACTACTCACGCCATCTGGCCTTGGAGTGGAACTAATAGGGCCGGAAGGGGGGATCTCTGTGACATAGCGAACCCTCCTTCCCCGGTAATGGCTAGCCCTAAAGTCCCCGCCATATCTGCCCCTCCCAGTTAGGACCGTAATGCTCCGGCCCACTCCCGTGTCCATGGGTCCTCCACCCTCCCCCATAGCCGCCGTGTTCTCCAGCAGGCCCTTCGAATCATACATTCTAAGGATGGGATTAAACCTAGGCCCCCCTAACACTTCTGCTAAGCACTCAGTGTAGGAGGTACCCGGTTATAGTCCCAGACTTCTCAAACATACACAATCATACAATCAGGCAATCCCCACAAACAATTTAAAAACACAAATACAACAATATGAAAGATAAAAGTGGGTACATTCATTCAACCACAATCATACCACAAACACTCACTATACATTAAAATTCGCGGAGCACCGTGCTAGTGCGATATAAAAACGATGGTATGAAGATGGAGAGCTGCTCCGCTCTTCTCCCTTCCTCAATGCCCCAGAACGACATCCAAGGCCACAGGTCCAAAGGTCGATAATCTATAGGGTGATTGTAGATAAAGGAGGGCAAGAAATAGACATCCAATATTAACAAGCAGCAACTTTCCAGTCTTATACCCTCCAGATCCAGAAGAAGGTTAACGGACCACGTGCAGGGGGGTGGCTCTTCTCCCTCTCCTGAGGTTATACAAGGTCCAAAGTCTGGGGGGCCAAAGTCTGAAACTGGCTTGAGCGGCTCAAGAAGGGGAGAGAGCGCCAGTTTTCACAATGCCAAGTCCTCGCCCCTACGGCTGCCATCATCTATCGCTCCTAGCCCTGACCCGACTCCAACCCTAGTCCTAACTCTAACCCTTAAGCCTAACCTAACGCTAACCCAACCCTAACCCTAACCCTCACCCTAGCCCTAATTTAGCCCTAACCCTAACCCTAACCCTACCCTAACCCTCACCCTCACCCTAGCCCTAATTTAGCCCTAACCCTAACCCTAACCCTTAAGCCCAACCCTAACTCTAACCCAAGCCATAACCCTCGCCCTAACCCTAACCCTAATCCAGCTCTAACCCTGACCCTAACCCTAACCCAATCTTAACCCTACTCTGAACCTAATCCTAATCCTAAATTTAGCCCAGCCCTAACCCCAACCCTAACTCTACCCCCAACCCTAACCCTAACTCTAACCTCTATCAGCCCTTCCCACAGTCCGAGTGCACCATCAGATGGACGCTGCCCCAATACCTATACCTATCTATAAACCTATTTAAACTATCTATGTCTATCTATATCTACCTATATCTACCTATACCTATCTCTACCTATCTCTACCTAACTATCTGGGGCAGTGGCGGGTAGCAGGCGGTCGGGGGAGGACAGGTGTTACGGGCCAGAGCAGATGGTCACAGGCCAAGATGGAGGAGAGTCAGTGCTGGGTAGGGGGATGGTAAAGGCTCCCCGACAGCAAGGGGGGAGGGCAAAGGAGCAATACCAGAAGAAGGCTGCGATGGTGAGGAGGCCAGCAAAATGGAAAGAAGGGGGGGGGGCGTCCAGGCCTCTCTTCTCCCCGGATTAAAAGACAAACCAACAGGAATTACAGCCTGGAGAAAGGTTGCTTTACCACTAGATCATGAGAAGATTTGAATGATGCTGCCACCTCCTGGAGAGGAGAAATTTCACTTTTCAAGTGGCTGAATAGAGCTGTGAAAAGCTTACAATACTCAAGCATTGTACACAGACGGGGAAGCAGGAGGTTGGTGAAATAAATGACAAACCATAGTCAGTGCACTAATATTAAAACCTCTGCATTGGTCTTCAGTTTGGATCCTAGGCACAACATTAGATTTATGCATCATAAAAGGTACATGTAAAGTTTCCCCTGTTCAGTGAGGTCTGACTGTAGGATCAATGCCCATCTCCATTTCCTACCCCAGGGAGACAGTGTTGTCCAAAGACACTTCTGTGGTCAAGTGGCCAGGCTGACTGTATGCCAAGGCACACGGAACACTGTTACCTTCCCACCAAAGTGGTACCTATTTATCAATGGTGGGTTTCCAATTTTTTTACTACCGGTTTGGGCGCGCTCACGCAATGCTTCTGTGCATGCGTTTGGCTGGTGGGTGGAGCCTCCCACCACCGCTACTACTGGTTTGCCAGATCCAGGCCAAACCAGGAGCAACCCACCTCTGTTTTTAACCTACTCACATTTGCATTCTTTTGGTGGGTGGTCAGGCCTTGGGGCAACGGTGGGACTTCACCTGATTATACTACGCTCAGGCCTTGAACCCAGGCTGTCAGCTTTCCAACTGACAAGCTCAGCATCTTTAACTGCTGAGCCAGTTAAAGGCTTAGCAGACCCCAGTTCAATTCCAAGTGGGGAAAAAGACACTGGATTCATGGAAGCTGCTTGGAAAAATGGTTTATTGATTAACAGGATCACATGGCTTGAGATCCTGGGCAAAAAGGGAAGAGATGCTGAGAGTGCCTTGGTTTTATGCTGTTGGAAGAAATGTCTTTCTGGGTTCAGCTCCGGGCGGGGGGGGGGGGGGAGACACTGGAGACATGGAGGGTGCTTGGAAAGATGGTTTAATGGTGGACAGGATCACATGGCTTGAGTCCTGAACAGAAAAGATGATCACATCCTTCAAGATGTTGGATGAAGAAGAAAGAAAGCAAAGAAGGGTCTTGCTGGGTTTTTTGCTATTCTCTATTCAGCCCTACTTCTCTGTTTCCTGTTCCTGTGTAAGAAATGTATTCTGATTGGCTGTCGGACTCCCATGGGACCATGCAGGGGCAATTCTGTAGGCTGGCTTGAGTCCAAGTTTAGGTGAGCATTGCTTTTTCCCAGGTGCCCTGTGGTGGGTTGGGTAAAGGGCTAATACTATCATGCCTTGATCCCATCACCCTGGAACTGAAGGGGAGAATTCTTTGTTATGTAAAATAGGCTGGCTGGGGCATTTTAATGGGCCATTAAGGAAAGTGGGGGCTATTGAGAGTGAGTCTGTTTCCTGCCTAAAAACATGTTTCTCCATTTCTGATCCAGGGAAATATAATATTCTGCCTTTTCAATATTTTCCAGGATATTTCAGTTTTCTAGCAGAGGGGTGGGTTTTAACTTCCTACAATGCCCTCTGTTGGGCTTTGAATTTGAGTTTGTATTCTGATTGGTTGTCAGAGTCCCATGGGGCCATGCAGGGGCAACTCTGTAGGCTGTCCTGAGCCTTACTTGGTGATGATGTTATGAAAGGCCTTTGGGCAATTCCTACTATGGCTCTGCCTGAAGGAGGTGGTTCTTTGTTATGTAGAATAGGCTGGCCCATGCCTTAATTGCCCATTGACAAGGGTTTGTGTATATTTTTGCCTCCCTTTTAGGGGAAATATTCTGTCCTTTTAATATTTCCTGATATCTCATTTTCCTAGGAGAGGGAAGGGTACTAACTTCCTACCATACTAAACCATAATGTCGTTTGATTTTGGTTTAATATTAAGCCTGGCCATTGTAATTTGCAATACAGAGAATACAGCTACCAAAACTCTACTTCCAAAATCCAGACAACCACTAGATGGCAAGATGATATTTTAGTTGGATTAATGACATGATTACAGTCACATGGCTATCTGCGGAAGTCAGGCATCGTATCTGTCCAGAAGTCAAAATAGCCATGCAGGACAGTGGCCTGCAAATAGGGGGGACAGGATGTGATTACTGCATCCGATAGGAAGCTGGGCAGCCCCCTACTTCTGACTCATTTTCTTCCATCAGGTTGTCTGAACACCAGGCATCATTCATGAAACAAGGCTTGTGTTAGAAGAAGGTGGCAACCACCTTCCCATCTAAATCAGCTAAATATGAAGGTAGCCAGTCTCAGATATGGGTTGGGAATGAAATCAGGACAGAGCCATGAGCATAAGCCCTTAAAATATTATTAGCAAAATATCTTCATGCTACAGTTAGAGGGAAATGTACAAGACTTAAAAGATCTTATTTGTATAGGTCCTTATCAGTGGTGGGTTCCGGACAGTACGACCTGGTATTACCGTACCGGTGGCAGCTAGGAGGAGCAGCCAGCGTACCGGAACAGTGTTTCGGTGGACCCATCTGCCCACCCGTATTCCTTACCTCTATTTGAGGGAAACAGGTCAATTGCGCACTCGCGCACAGCATACGGCGCCTGTGCGCTCGGTGAGCAGCTGGGGCATCGCAGGGCGGTGGCGTACACATGCATGTGCAGTGCGTGTGCCCAAGGTGGACGTCCGGCCCCGTCACAGCGTACCGGTTGCGACAGGATCCAGAACCCACTACTGGCCCTTATCATATATGGGTAATCTCTAAGTCTCAGAGTCTCATGAAGTAGTAGCCACTTCCTAAACAACGTGGATAAAGACACAATTTCTAAAAGGGTGATTTGGGGCAGATTTAGTGCAACTGTGCACAGCTAGAGCACTGGGAGGTTTTGACTGTGCTAAAACAGACTTACACGTGATGGGAAAACAAAGCTGCAATCTCTTTGGGTTTACATGGGATGTTTCTGAAGAATAAGAGGATGTAAGTCTACTGCAGAGAATCACCATTTAGATACTTGATGTCTTTTTCATAGCTGCAGAGCAAAGAGCAGAACTTTTAAGCGTCTCTTCTCCTGTCCATAGCACCATTAAGAGGCTGGTTTTGAAGCCAGTGCAAGCAGAATCTGTACAGGAGGCCTTTCTATATATGAGAGACTTTGGTGAAAGCACATTTCCAAAATGCAGCTGTGGACAGAGTATAGTGAATAGGAGGATGCCTGGAGTAAACCAGGGATAATGAAAAACACGCCAACAAAATGGAAGAGGAGCAGGACACATTAGAAAGGCCCCTGCCATACAGGAGCCTCTTGGAACCAGACAGACTCTCCTTCTCCTGCCCTTTTTTCCTTCTCCTTCCTCCTTTTCCTTCTCTTCCTTTCTCCTCCTCCTCCAGTGTGTGATTAAATTGAATCAGATTTGCTCTGCCAGAGCCAGCAAAGGAAAAACATATATAAACATAGAACAAGTTTTGTGCTGCGTAGTTTATTTATCTCTTTGCAGGACCAGTATTGTGTTGGGGGTGTAGGGCTAGGAGTATTCATTCTCTCTCTGTGTCCTCTCTCTCCATTCATTCACAATTACTAACTGTTCTTTGCTCTCTCGCTCTCTCTATCACCTGATCACCTGCCAGTTCCTTCTCTTCTGCACAATCTTTTGCAGGCCTTTCAGCAGTCCCTGTGGGACGGACTTGGGATGTGGCAAGGGATCATACTCCAGGCACAGAAGCTTTCACTAGTGGGTGTGTTGCCCCTGGCATCTTGCTCCTTTTCCTGGTGGCCTTTATATCCCACCTCCCTAATTAGGAGCTTCACTTCACAGCAGGAATGTGGGAGGGCTTGTCCCCTTCTGGGCCCAAATCTTCTACTCTGAGAGGCCTCGCTCACTTTCTCCTGTAGAGATCCTAATTTTCCTAGCCTACACTTGTAGGATTACCCCCAAGACAGGAAGGGGAAAACTTTGTCCAACAGAGCTTCAGTAGCATAGCAAAAGGGACAGGGGCAATCACTGAGCTTAGAGAGGCAAGCATCACCCACCCACAAGCAAGGAGTCCTGCTCCCTGAGGGTAGGAGCAACTCTGTGGCTTTGGTCCCGGAGGCAAGACTGGGCAGGTGACTCAGCCTCATTCTCTGGGCTATGCTCACACGTCCTCCCCTCTCCTCTGTCTGTGCATGGCCTGCAGGGAGCTCTCATTACTGCTGCAGCAGGCGGACCCAGAAGGGGCAGGAACTCACAGTCAGGTTGGGGTTGTAACTACACATGACTATCAGAGCACACACATATGTGGCTCGGGGCACGTGTGACCATGTAAAGGCAGATGGGAGTTTTCTTTTCAGGCAATGTCAGACCCTGTACAGGGGCAGGAAGCCTCACGTCTAGCACATGCATGCACATACCACACATACACACACACCAGAGGTGGTATTCTGCCGGTTCGTACCGGCTCACCCGAACCGATAGCGGAAATCACGGGTGGCCCTCCCCACTCGCTCCGGCTCTATGCCATCCCATTTAGGCCCTTTTTTTTAGCCAAAGCGCATGCGCGGAAGGCTGAGCGCATGTGCTGATGGGCGTGTGCAAGCGTAGCGAGCGAGTGCTCTCACACTTGCAAACCAGTAGGGAAGGTAAGTGAATACCACCACCACCACCCTCTCTCTCTCTCTCACACACACACACAGCTGCACCTCTCTTTCTGCCCTCCTCCTGCCAAAGGGCAGGAAAAGAAAAGAACAAAAAAGAAAGAAAAGAAAAGGAAGGGCAGAAAGGGAGCCGAAGGAGAGAGGCTTTGGGGAACAGAGGTCTTCTTGTACATTCAGTTGGGCGGGTGAGGTTCTCCAGTGGCGCTCTTACAAAAGGGGTGTGAGGGAGAAGGTGTGGGAACCGGCATCCCCTGATTTTTTGCACACGAGAAGGAGAGGGTTGAGATGGGTCAAGTCGCTCTGGGAGTTACAAGACCTACAGCATTTCGTGCTGCTGCTGCGTGGCTTCGCTGACCACCTGGAGAAAGACAGAGATTTCAGTTAAGAAAAGCCCCAAGGCCCACTGTCCTGGGCCTTCTCCCGATCAGGTGGGGCCTTTGCTTGTTCCCACCATTGGATTCCCTATTTCTGCTTTGTAGGGACAGAAGAACAAGGAAGACAACTACATCTGGCTACGTCCCTTCAGATGCATCTCCCGTTCCTTATTCTCCATAAGTCTCACACCAAGAGGGTGTGAGCTGTTCTCAGAATGTTCCCCTGCTCCATAACATTAAGGAATGACCCATTCGAGACTAGCTTTATTGATTTTTCCTGGGGTTTTCTATTGGGCAGCAGTGTTGCTAACCCTTCTGATTTTCATCAGGGCTCACTGTCAGCTTACCTCCCCATCACGTGTCTCGATCGTTTTGATGGTCACTGTTTTTTTGGTATGGACCTCAGAGCTCCTCTGCTCTGGGCTGGTCTCTGTAGGACAGAAAGGAGCATCACTTGATAATGAGTGCACACTGGCATGCATTTCATGGGAGAAAACAGTATTTGGAGAATTTGCCTGTGGCTAGGGATATTTTCTTCCAGGCTCACTGTTCTCCATCACGTGCTCACACCAAGACTTAAGAGGAGATAGGTGTTGTGGCCTGCCAACGGCTAGCAGAGCTGGCAGCAGATTTGGACAGTGAGGAGATTGGGAAGCAACATGGGCCAGTCCTGGAGTCTGGGGAAGGCTCTGATGAGGGCTCTGTGTTGGAGGTAGAGAGAAGGCCGGAGCCTTATGCCAGTTATCAGCTGCCTTCTGAGTCAGACATCGGTGAGGCAGACAAACAGCTGGAGCCTGTTCCCAGCGTGCGCATGGGCAAAGCTGCTAGATGAAGGGAACAGCTAAAGAACAGGGCTCGACTTGGGAGTAAGGCCACAGGTAGACGATGAATGGCCCCTCCCAGAGGAAATAAAAGAAGAGCGAAAGGGGAGTGGAGTTTGCAGGAGACAATTTGTTCACTTAATTGGTTCGTGACTCTCCGAGACTCCTTTCCAAGTTTTGCAGATATCGGCCTGGCTACTCTCTACGCCAGATAAGGTCTATGACTGTAAATCCTCCCTTGAAAGACTTTGCTGGATGTGAATGAGCAGAATTCACATTCAATTAATAAAAAGGGTTTTTGTCGGGACTAGAAGTTTGCTTCATGCTCTTGGGAAGCCCGAACAATAGGCATTATGTTAGCTCCATGTCCCTGACAGACATGCACCTCATACCGGCTCCTGCCAACCTAACTGAACAGTCTCGGTAACACAATAGCATTTACGCCAAAGTCAAACAATCTTCCAAGCTGTTCTTCAGTTCTACTAGGTTTGGCCACAGCATCAAGGCAGAGCTTAAATTTGGAACTAATATTACTGCAGCTATAACATTTACGCTTGATTGCCATGACCTTTTAGCCTTTATAAGAATTAACTGTAGAGAAAAAACAGCTTTAGGTGAGACTGGTTTGGAGTGGAAGGTAGACTGGGATGGATAATCCTTCCTTTGACTGAGTGTGTTTTGATCTGAACCTGGCCTATCTCCTTGCAGTTGTGAGGTTTCAGATATATTTGTCATTGCAGGCCCATTTCAGGAACTCCTGAGGTGGGAGGGAAGGTTATGGTCTTAGAAAGTGGCTCTGTGAGTGAGATGAGCGGTTTCTAAATTTGAGAAATAATATAAATACATACAGGGAGGGGCACCGTCTTTAATTGAAAATCAATCTCTTTCTCCCCTTCCTCTAAATGTGATCCTTTGAAACCCTATTTTCCTTCCAAAAACATTTCATTCGGGAATAAGCAGAGCAGATTGTGATAGGCATGAAAACACGTAATTCCATCCTCCTTTGAATCACCATTCTAAAGTGAACCTTGAGGATGGGGCTTTCCTCTGTTTCTGCTCCATCTTTAGCGTTACAAAATATCCCACGTGATTTGCATGCCCACAGATCCCTTTATCCACATAGACCAGATCCATGTCACTTACCTCGGAAGTTGATGGCAGAAAAAGTTTGAATGGGCAGTGAAATTCTGTAAAGAAGGGGAGGGAAAGGGAGGTTAAAATAACCTTGTCTTTTCTTTTCTGCTTTCAGATTTCCTATGTTTTAGAGCGGTGCCCCCCCCTCCCCCAAAAAACAACCATCATTATCCCTTATGGTCCTTTTAAAAATACCGCTTAAATTTGAACTAATTGTATTCTTCTGGGTTGCATACTGAAGTGTGGTTTCCAGTCTTCCTGTTGCAATTCTAAAATTTCATCGTCATGCACATTCAGCATTATCGCAAAATGAAAGCCCACTAGTCCAAACTGCTCAGCCAAAAGAGAAAAAAAAAAACATTTGACTGCAAGAGATTCACTGGTCTATTTCTTTCCCAACTGTCACAACAGAAGGATGGATTTCCTTCTTAGTCCCCAAGCACAAAGGCAGAGTTCAGATTCTGTGATAAGCCACGTCTCTTTTACTAGTGTTTCCTCACATAAACAGGCTAGGTTCAACACACAAAGCCACAGCAATGGTTGAATTAGCACAATAAACCAAACCAAGAAAGCCACTTTTTGGCCTCGTGAGATGTCTGATCTCAGTCCAGAATTGCAGTAGAATATTGTGTGGCAGTGCTAGACTAAGGCTTCACAATCAGGGTAAAAACCTGCTATTATTCCATCAGAAAAACTGCCTCCCACAAACCATCTATCAACCTTAATAGATTTAAGCAGCTACCCTTACAAGACACGTGCTCACCTGCTCTCTTCACCCTCCAGCAGCTTGCGGTAAGTGGCAATCTCAACGTCAAGAGCCATCTTGACATTGAGCAGGTCCTGGTACTCGCGCAGGTGCCGTGCCATCTCATCCTTCAAATGCCTGATCTCCTCTTCAAGCCTCTGGATTGTGTCCTGGTAATTGCCGGCCTCGCCAGCAAAGCGCTCCTCCATCTCCCTCATCTGCCTCATCAGAGATTCATTCTGGAAGTCAAAAGGAGGAAAGCAGTGAGGAGAAAGAAAGGAGGAGATTTCTAGCATTTTTTGTTGAATATAAAAAAGACACCCTCTCCCCTCCCATCCATTCAAGGGGCATAAGAGGTTGTTGATCGAGGCCATAGGCTGAGCTTTTACCAGGCAGCCTACATGAGGGTCTTCAGCTGGCCATGGAACTTAAACAGATTTTCTGTCAGGTTCCCTCAGAGATTATGAATGGCCTCTCCATCTGAAAGCTTTGGAAAACTACAGCTGCCCCCTCCCTGGGCAGTTTGCTTTTTCCATGCTTCATTTGTTATCAATGAGCATAGGGAAGAAGAAAAAAACTTTCCTCCCTGAAATGGTTCAATGCAAGTCCAGTATTCTGAATTTGACTCCATGATTAATCCGGCGCGGCAGCTCACTCACCGTGCCCTTGAGCGCATCAATCTCACAGGTGAATGATTGGATTTGATGCCGGTACTCCATCATCTCCTGCTTGGCTTGGCGAATGGCATCGTTGTTTTTATTTGCTGCCTGAGTCAGGTCAGTCACCTGTACATAGAGGGAAGAAGAGCAGATGAAGCACAAATGTAGATTAATTCGAGTGAATCCCATGAGTGAAAACTCACTCCAATCATCCCCAGTCTTTTAGCCAAGTGTTACTGCTTGTTCTCCCTACCTTAGATTTGTACCATTCCTCTGCTTCTGAGATGTTCTTTGCAGCGATGTTCTCATACTGGGCACGGATGTCACGCAGTGCTGCGGTCAGATCTGGCTTCGACACATCCATCTCTACCTGGACTTGTTGCTCTTGCAGCTGGGATTGAAATTCTCTAATTTCCTGGAGAAGTCACAAAGAGTGTGCCATCACGCCAATGCAGTAGGCAGAGGCTTACTAGCCACCTTCCCTAATCCATACTGGTTAGGGACAAAAGTTCTTGTACTCAAAAATATTGGGGACCATCAAACTGCAAAAGAAGGCTTTCAGATGTGACAAATCCTTCTCCAACATGATCTTTCAGAAAGTTATAAACGATTTCACCCAACACGCTAATCTATGGTGGATTAAATCATTGGGTTACTAAATTAAGCCAGTTCCCTGAGTTCACACAAGACATTGAACCTATTAGGCTAAACCCAAGGAGGACATTCCGACAGAGTTCACTTCTTTATTTGCTTACACACCGTAGACAGAATCTTGACAGACTAAACCCTTACTACTTTCGCCTTAATTGATACACCCTGGGAGATTCTAGCAAGTGGCTAGCCTTACTCTTTTTCTCTGTCTCCTATCCAGCTCCCAGCTGTGCTGCTTTTTGTCTCCCCACTACCACCCTTTTTGAAATGTGCTCCCTCCTCCTTGGGAAACTGCTGCTTCACTGTACAGTAGTCCATCACATCAACTCCTGCTCCATAGGCACCATCTCTTACAGAACCCAAAACGAATAATACTACCTTGGTTTACATCACGTGTTGGTAGGGTTTGCCCAACACGTTAGGAAACTTTGTGCCGTTGTACCGAAAATGTGATGCAACTAGTAGGAGAAGGTTGGTCTGATGACATGAAACCTTTGATACTTGATACCATCTTCCTTTTTTTCCCAATTAAGCTGTTATAGCTTAAATTCTGGGCTTGATCCTCAGCATCCCCTTCAACAGCCCCACCCTTCCTTCCATTCTAGAAGCCATCCTTTTGAGAAGTACTAAGACACGTGTACAAGACAGCTGCTTACTTCTTCATGCACTTTTTTGAGGAAAGCAATTTCTTCCTGCAATGATTCGATACGCCTCTCCAAGTCAATACGGGCCAGAGTGGCTGCGTCAACATCCTGTAACGGCAGAGAAAAGAGGAGCATGACCTCAGCAGTAATAATAGACTCAAGAGGTTGGTCCCCATTAAAAGAGCACAACTTCACAGAACAGGGAAATGATCTTAATTGCCATTTAACTCCTGAAAAGGCTGAGAGGTTGCGCCCCTCCCCCCTCTGATTTTTGACTGACAACATCTGGGAGTCTGGCCAATGACAACAATACTGGAAGTTCTGGAAGCCCAGGAAATGAGTGGGAAGGACCCCAACTGAACCGATTCACATGATCCTGGAACAAAAGGGCGACTATAATTTTCTAGCATCACTCCAGATTCTGGCAACCATAACAATGGTGGGGCAATTGCCTGAATCTCAAATCCAAATTCCTTGAAATGGAGGACAAATGCTGCTCTATTGTATTGTATGTATCCTTGAAGGAGCACTTAAACCACTCCCTGTGGCCTATAGATCAGAGGTGGTATTCAGCAGGTTCTGACCAGTTCTGGAGAACTGGTAGCGGAAATTTTGAGTAGTTCGGAGAATCGGTAAATACCTCATCTGACTGGCCCCACCCCCATTTATTCTCTGCTTCCCGAGTCCCAGCTGATTGGGAGGGAATGGGGATTTTACAGTATCCTTCCCCTGCCACACCCACGAAGCACGCCAATCAAGCCATGCCCACAGAACCTGTAGTAAAATTTTTTGAATCCCAGCACTGATATTGATCCTATTATGAATGATTCAAAACATCAGATAATTTGGAATATTCTAAATATTCTAGCAGAACGATAAAGTTCATATACACTTAAGGTTGCACAACGTTGTAGACAAAAGAGTAAGGGGTGTTGCAATTATTCAAAAAGGGGGCTATAGAAGGCTGGCAACTTGATGTTCTCCAGCAATCTTGTCTTAATTGTAATCCTAATAATTGCTTATATTTAGGAATTGAAATACCAATTGTCTACCACTTTGGAAAAGATCTGAGAAAGTGCTAAGGGGGTGGGGGTGGGGGAGAGAGACACACACACAGTATGCCTTCCCAGGAACAAAGGGGCAAAAGAAAGCTAAGCAGGCACTTTTAAATATGCCAACTGATATTTTCCCTTTGTGCTATTTTACAAATCTTTTCCTCATTTTCCAAGACACCCTGGAGGAAACATTTTGGACTTACAGCTCTGAAAGCAGCTAAGTTGTTTTCTGCTTCTTCTTTAAGATGGATTTCCTCTTGCAACCTTTGAAAAAGGGCAGAAAAGTGAGCATTGGGCAGACTGGAAAATCACTCAATGGTCTATAAACAGCATTGCCTTTCTCTCATGCTTTAGAAGTCAAGGCCAGTGCTTCGCCCTAAACCTCTGACACACTCCCCAGCCACTCTAGTAAGATATACATCAGGAACAGGCAATTCTCCTGCATTCCAAGGGGAAGGGGTGGGATCTGGCTGGTGGCCAGGCTGAGAATGGAGCAAGAACATGTCCTCTCATTGCCTGTTTTAGTCAAAGCCTTAAGCACAAAGGCATGAGCTCACTGATGGATAATGCTTACTCCCCCTTCCCTTTTAGGGTAGCACAGCTTTGCTCTAATGAGAGAAGCTGGAGCAGGAGCTGGAAGCTTGCAAAGAAGCAGCATGAAAACTCCTGGGACGCCCCTCGGCCTGGGATTCTGGAGATGACCCAATATGAAAGATATATAGGGTGTTGGGAAACAGACAGGCTACTAAGATGCTGAAACTCTGTCTTCCGGGTATTTTGACATGGGATTAGTGTAGCATCACCCAAGTCCATTTTTCTCCCTCACACAGAGGATATTCAGAATGTGGGATTATAAAGTCTTATCACAATCAGCAGGACAGTCATTGTTCAGAGTGGCTGAAGAAATTGAAGCTGTAACCTAATATTTCTATGGGGTTTGAGATTGGGAAAGATTCAGCTTCAGGATTTGTACACTAAAGTTAGTGAATCATGGCCCTGGAGTTCTAGTTTCCATATTCTCAACTATTGTATCCATATTTGTATATTTTTGTGTTTATAAACACAGCACCCACAAACCTTCAGTTCTAAATTGTCCAAGTTCCTGACATCTTAAACCAGATAGGTGCCTACAATTACAACAGCTGTTACTTCCAGCTGTTGTCATCTAGTGATAAGGCTTGCATAGGCAGTCTTCCATTTAGGAACTCTTTCATCAACTTGACCCTATCTCATGCCTCCAGATGTTGGCATGGATGCTGGTGAGATATGGTTCCCCAGATCATAAGGTCCCCAAGTTAGGAAAGGCTGTTTGGTAGCCACTTCCATTCCTTTTTATGTGGTTTGGGGGGAAAGAGCACAAGAAAAGGATAATGGATACCATTTGCTATATTGCTATAAGTCTGGGACCTTCAATTTGCTACAACCCAAACTAGAAAGGAAGTTCTTTTTTTAATTTTCCATAGTACTAAACACTCAAGCCAAATATCACAGTTGGTGTGTGCTATAAAGAACCAACAATTAAAATGATGATTCCCAAATTCAGTGCATATCTGCTCACAGTTCCAGGACATCATTCAAATGATATATTTATGTTTTTATTGTCCTGTAAGCTACTCAGGCTCACTTTCGATAATGAGATGGGAGGCTTAATAAATTTAATTAATGAATAAAATAAATATCTGATTGAAAGACTTTGGCCCCTTGATTTCTTTGTCTGAATTTCCCTTCTCTTATCTATATGTACTTCCTGTCAACATGCTCTGCCTTGCTCTCTGGCTGTTGCCTTCTTCTAGCAGGGTCCACTTGTGTCCTGTCAATCACAAGGGAGTTAAATCTGGAGGAAAAAAAGAAAGCCTCCAAGAGGATTGGCCACAGAGTAAGAGCCTAGGGATTATCCTTCCAGAAGCTCTCCTAATGAATAGACCATTTTTTCTCCAAATTGTTGAATTGTTTTCATCTCTCTCCTGCTGTTCTAGCATTATCCTGTTCCATTGCTTGTATGAGGTGTGCCAGGGCACATCCTGTGAACCCAACTACTGAACCCTACAGAGAAAGAAAACCGTGACTTAGCATGATTTATGAACCCAGCTATTACATAAGTCAAGCCAAGTGATGATCATTAGGGCTGCAAAAGCTGTTACTATACTGGTACAAACTGCAGGGGGTTATGAAGAATTTGCTGACATACAGTGAAGCCCACCATTAGATGACTTACTGGGAATCACGTTTCCTAATAAACTGAAACTGGATTCCCACCCACCCCTTCATGACTAGAAGAAAAGTTCTAGAACAAAGATTTATAGACTTGGAAGATGTGCTGGATAATATGGTATCTTGACACCTGCACTTGCATCAGCTCTTTAATGTACATTTTTAAAATGTACAATGAAGTCACTGTAGAAAAAGGATTTTATTACTAAACCACTAATATATTTAATGTGCAACCCCAGAAGGAAATTGGCTTCTGGCTCTCACATGGAACTAATTAATTTAAAAGTTTTAAATCCACCTTCTTTCTAATCTTCAGGATATCATTTTTCTTTATTTCAACTCTTTTAAAACTCCTAGAAATAGATCATCATCGTATGCTTGTGGCACATATATCCTGAGTTAAACAAGGACTTAGTTGGGACATAAATAGACAATTTACATCATGAGGGGGAAAAAATCAGAGCTACCTCATGGAAAGAGGCAACCAAAAGTCATCCTCACCTTACCATAAGAAGTCAAGAGTTGATCTGACAAGAACTTGTAAACAATTGTTTAGAGTATTACACCTCCCACCCTCCACCCAATCCCCTGTGCAACTCAAACGGAAAAAGCAGACCTAACTGGTATGGAATTAAACTAAAGATACCCCTCATTAGAAAAAGAACGCCAGTGTTTGATAAGGAAGAATCATCCACTCCCTGCATAAAGAAAATTACATGTGTAATTTTCCATGAGGTCCAAATCCAAAAAAAGATGTTTGACAAGTATAATTCAGTCTTTTAATCCATTTTTTCTAAAAAGGCAGGGATTGGTGACCTTACCACTGATTTCTTAACCAGCACACATCCCTGTGCCAAAATAAACCTCACAAATATTTTCTCAGCAGACTTTAAATACTGTGCTAGCCTTTCTAGTCTGGATGATCATTTTAACCCTCAAAAGCTTTCTTAATTTTCTAAAGATGGACATGTTTATCAGGAGAGGAACGTCATTGGACACATTCTGAGCCTTATTCAAAGAGTACATATTGTTGGTTCCCAGTGAGACAGAATATCTCTTACTAATTCTGATGGCAATTTCAGGTTAGAGCACAAGACATTTGCAACTTCAAGGTGAAAGTTGATCAGTGCCAGTTTACCCAGGGCCTGGCAAATATGACATTTGATGAGAGAGTTTTGCATTGCTATTTGAAAGGTCAGAATTGGAAGACCACTCTCTCTGGCTGTGATTTGCATTACCCTTTCCTGTTTCCTCCATCTCTGCTCTAGGAAGTGTTGTACCTGTTCATGACTAGGAAGAAACTTTAAATTTACAGATCAACGTAAATAGGAATGAGCTTAGAGAAAAAACAACAATATGGTAGCAAATCATGGGTCTCAGTCTCACCTCTGCTTCAGCTTCTGGAGATCATCTATCAGGTTGTCCCTTTCCACATCCACCCGCGCTCGCTGATTAGTCAGCAGCTCCACCTGGCGTCTCAGTTCCCTCAGCTCTTCCTCATACATCTCGGCGATGCGCGTGGGCTCCTTGCCCTTGAGTCGGTTGACTTCAGCCACCATGAGGGCATTCTGCTGCTCCAGGAAACGGACCTTCTCAATGTAATTGGCGAAGCGGTCATTGAGCTCCTGCAGCTCCACTTTCTCATTCGTACGGGTTTGCAGGAATTCCTGGTTCATGGCATCAGCTAGGGAAAAGTCGAGGACTTCGCCGGCACCTTGATAGGCCGAACGCATTGGGGCTGAGTAGGATGCGCGGAAGCTAGAAAGGGTGGGCACTGCGGCACTACGGGACACTTGGTATACCCGAGAGGAGATGGAGCTGGCAGAAGAACCCTTGGTGCCGAAGGAAGCCCTTGGGAAAGAAGGGGATGGGAAGGAAGGAGTGGCTGCCCCACCGCCGAAAGTACGGCGGTACGAGGAGACCCTCTGGGTGGAGAAGCTCATGGTGGCAGCAGCTCAGTGGGACAGGCAGGAAGGCAGCAGCTGTTCTGGGTGAGAAGACAGAATTGGGACAACAGCCGGAGCTCTGCCTATTTGTATCCCTGAGTCTTGACATCATCATCCAACAGCCCCCTCCTTCTCCTCTCCCAGTTTGGAACAGCTGTGGATTCCTCTGTTGAGTAAGGGAGGAGGGAGATAGATGGCAGCAGCCAGTAAATAATCATCGGACTCAGTCACTTTTTGGTTCTGCTTGGCAATCACAGCTGGTCCTTTCCCAGGAGCGGGCGTAGGAATTGACTCAGAACTCCAGAGAGGATGATGACGGTTAAGAGATATGAAAGGAGAAGCAAGGAGGGGATATAGAAAACTCTCCCTGGAGAGTGGAAAGGAGGTGGGACAGAGATTGTTGTACAAGACAGAAGAGAGCAGGAGATGTATTAGGGGGCATTTGTAGTTCAGGGGGGGGGGGTTCCGGCCGGAACTACTGCTGGTTTGCTCATGTGCGCACTTGATGCACTGTGTGCGTGCATGCGCAGTGCGATTAAAATTGTTCTGCGCATGCAGAGAACTGAAAAACAAGATGGTGCAGCTGATGCCGCCAACCAGTGAACCAGTTCAGGGGCATGGCAGGCCTGGGTCGCTGCCAGTTCCAATGACCCAGGCCACCAAACTACTACTGGTTCGGCCGAACCCACCACTGTTTATAGTCCTCCAAAGCCAAAGAAATAAGCTTTTTACAATCCACGCACAGTGTGCACAGACACCAAGATATTCCAGGCCAACAAGCTCTCCCACCCTGAAGTGAAGCCAATCTGAGAAGTATTTATAAAAGACACTGAATAAAGTTTTCCCAGCAAAGCAGAATCCCAGTGAAGCTACGCGTAGCTCAAGTCTAAAGAACAGAGCACAGGGGCTCTGCAGCCATTTCCTAACTACAAAGTGATGACAGCTCGTGCCTGTCCTGTCCTGGAGCCACTTCTGTTACCTTTCAAATCACAGTTTGAAACGGCTTTTTTCCAGCAAGCGGAAGAAGAAAAGCCCGTGTCATTTTAAGCGGAGCCATTTCAGAGAAGCTGAATCACTGACAATTACCCAGCAAGATCCCTGCAGGGTGAGGTGGATCACCCTGTTTATCCATGCCTCCAGAATGGAGCCTGATAACTAGCAGTCAGAAGTTCCTGATTCTCCTCCTCTTTGCATTCTCCCAGGTAGTAGCCACAAGACCTAAATAGTCCTGCCGCCCTGAGCTGTCAGAGGCTATTCGGAGCCAGGAGGAAGGAGCAATGTTAACTCTTTCTGCTCTTGGTTCATAGGATTACTCAGGATGCCATCTCTTCAGCCCTCACAGCTGCTCAGCTTGTTGAGGTCCAGACATTCATTATCTCCCCGCACAGCATATACCCCCATTCCACTTTCTGCCTCCTGACATCATGCCACCCCTTATTTCCCACTTAAACCCACTCACAAATCAAAAGGGCCTCTTCCCGCTGTATTTTCTGGTTCTATGGATCCTAGAAATTAACCAATAGCAGTCACTGAATTGGTCAGTAGCCAAAATTGATGGCCTCCATGTCCTCCACAAAGGGCCCCCCCTTAAGGTGACCAGACGTCCCGCTTTTGAACAGTTTGTCCCGCGTCCTGTGGTGTTTTTAAAAAGTCCCAATTTTTGGGGGGTCACCTTACTCTATGACGCATCCGAGGCAAAGGATTGCGGGGCCGGCAAGCTCCATGCTGCTCTCCCCCACCCCACGCCCCACGCCATCGATTGTCAAGCTCCGTTTCTCTCAAAAACTTTTCTCAGAGCTGCAACTCATCTCAGCCGCCACTGAGCGGGCCGGGGGAGGGGACCGACTGGCTCCTCAGGGGAACCAGGGCTGGACAGGCAGCCAAGATTGCGCCATTTCTCCAATGGCAGGTGCGGGCAGGGAGCCGGAGAGACTCCGCGTCCTCCTCCGAACGTCCCCGCAGCTGGTTCAGCGGCTCCCTTGCCTCTCTTTTTCCAGCTGCGCAAGTTATAGCTCAGCCCTTGAGGTCTTTGGAGAACTCCTCCTGTTCTGCGGCGCCGGAGCCCCCCTCGGCCATTAAGGCACAAGTGAGGTTGGAGGCACCAAGACTACGGAGGAGGGGGCCTCTCACCTGATCCACCTCACCGGACTGAGGGGCTGCGGTGTGCGTGGAACTCCTGATGAGTAATGGGAGCAAGGCTCCCTCCCTCGTTCGGGTCTGCCTGCCTGATCAAGAGCCACAAGTCTCCCCCGTGTGGCGCGCTTCAACTTTCTAACCCGTGTGCGTGAACCCGTGGACATGGAAATGGTCAAAAAAGGCCTTGGAAAAAAAAGGTGTCCTTGGTTCTCTGGTGCAAGACAGTTAGAAGCAATAACTCCCCTTTTAATGGATGAATAGTACGTGGGAATTAATGGAGGAATCTGTTCCCGTATCAGATTCACAATCTACAGGAAGTCCTACTCATAAATTCAAGCTTAGAAAATCAAGAATGTCGCTTGCATATTTGGAGAAAAATCATCAACTCTGTCCTCAGCTCTGTTCAGCATCATATCCCAACTTTGTTTTCGTGCATAATCAATATTTGAATTTTCCATAACTGGATATCATTTGTGTGTGATTCAGTTTATGATTTCAGATTTCTCTTTGTTAAAAAAGGCCTTTTATCTGAGAATACTTTATTTTACAATGTTTTATTGATCATGTAAATAATCTTCATATAGGTAGTTTCACTTAGTGATCACAATTGGAACCAATACTTTGATCATTAAGCAAAGAGGTTGTTAAGTGACACTGACTGCTTACAGTATTTCAGCTTTTCTTTGCTTTACAGACCTGTGAAGATTGTAAATGCAAAGATTGGTCACAAAGCTACTTTTTCATCACTGTCATAACTGCAAATGGACCTTGTATGAGGCAGTTGCTATATGAGGACTACCTTTATATTGTTGGTGCCTCCTCGTGTTGACTATAGAAATGTCTTTTTCTTGACCTCTTTGGTCTTGTACAGGGATCTCCAAACTTGGCAACTTTAATGGCCCGCTGAAGAATTCTGGGAATTAAAGTACACAAGTCTGAAAATTGTCAAGTTTGGAGACTGCTGGTGTTGTATATACCATCCATTTATGATTATAATGCAAAGACATATCTCCCTTGAAAAATCAATCAATGAAAGGAAGATGGGTTTGCATAATCCAGCTGTTTATAAAGAAATGGTAGTGGGTGAGCCAACACTATACAGACTAGTTAAATTAGTGTTTGCCCTGGTTAAACTTTTGGAAAATATAACTAAAGCTAGAATAAGTAAATGTATAGAAGAAAGAAAAATTTAGGCAAGGTAGAATCAGCATGGCTTCTTAAAAGGGAAATCTACCTCATCAAACCTTTGGTAATATGTTAGTTCTACATTTTGCTACCGCCTCAAAATCTTTTCTTTAAAAATCTGTAATGTTTTATCAGGTTATACTTTGAATTCTCAGTCTTTTTTTAATGAAAGGTTACAGAAACCATTATATGTTACATCAATCACCAAAAAACTGCAGGGATATGTCCAAGCAGTCTGTAAAATTGGATGAAAGGCGAGGGGAGTAGGACATGTGAGAGCTAGCATAAAACTCAATATTCTTGAATAACAATCAAGAAATTGGAGAACAGGACTTTTATAGGCCAGTACAATCCAAAACAGAAGAGTCAATAGTAGTTCTAAACATGCCAGTAGCTGTGTGTCAAAGAATATATAGAGTAGAGGTAGCAAATGACAAGATCTCTCATTCTTAATTCTCACACACAAAGGAAACTGCTTATACAGTACTCTTTATGAATATTGCCTTAGTTCAATCATGGTTAAGTGACCAGACATCCCGCTTTTGGCGGGACAGTCCCGCTTTTGAACAATTTGTCCCACATCCCGCATCGTTTTAAAAAAGTCCCATTTTTTTAAATTTTTAATCAAGAACCCCCCCCCCCCCCCGGTCAATGGTGTCCCACTTTACCAATGTTAAAATCTGGTCACCTTACCCTACCTCTTTGTTTAAGGCCTGCAAAACTGGCAGCTACTCACTTCACCTCAGGGAAGTGAATCATGTAATCTGCCTGGATATCCCCCCTCACAGCATATACTCCCATTTCTCTCTCTGCCTCCTGACATCATCTCTCTCTCTCTCTCTCCTTCCCTCCCTCCCTCCCCCTCCCTCTCGTCAAGATATTGGCTATGATGGAGCAATTGAGGCTTTGCCTGTTTTTTATTTGTTTGCATGTACATCTTTGGAACTTTGATCGCATTGTCATGCCACCTACAAACAGACACACAAAATTTACATGTCTTTAAGCCCCGGCAAAGTGGGTAACCTGTTAATATTGAAGGTGCCAATCTACAGTATTACAAGGTAGACCAGGTGTGTCAAACTCGCAGCCCACAAGCCGGCTGTGTCAGGCTATGGCCACGCCCATGCCCGGTTTAACGAGGTGGGGAGAAATTAACCATACGTCACATGACGAATCCATGACAATGGGAATTTGACACCCCTAATGTAGACTATTGTTCCAGTACAGACCAAGAAAATAGAGTGAACAAAACATTGTATTTTGTTTGTTTATATCCTGTCTTTATTATTTTTACAAATAACTCAAGGTGACAAACATATTCAACATACTTCTTCCTCCCATTTTGTATTTGGTGCCCTCAAATTCTTGAACAAAGTTTTAAATAAGGCAGTTTGGGATCTCGGTCTGGTTATTAACATTTAGATCTTTTGTAAATGCATAATAAGACTCTGTAGGAGAATCAAGCCATGTTTAATAAAACACCCTCACCCCAAGAGAAATAGGCTACTTATGGGGAAAAAAAATGAATAAATGGCTTTGGCAGCAGATTTGCTGGGAAACTTTAGTAGCCTACTTGGGAAACTAAACTAGCATGATATTGATAATTTTGAAAGGACATTTTGTATACACTACTGTAGATATTCAGGTACTCTAAGTATGAATATTAGGGATTAATTGGCCAGAAGAACATATGTCCAATAACAAAAGAACAAACTAAATCATAGCATAATGTTCAAATTCATATGAAAAAAAGACTAGATGAAATAAAAATGCTTCCCTCTTTCTCACACTTTACTTTTTCTAAACAAAATCCAATAATATGAACATGCATATTGAGACTTTAATGCAGAGTTTAAATTCACAAGATTCTATACAATGCCTCTCTTCATCGGTGGCTGTAACTTCCTGGAGTAATTTGTAGGCTGCGACCTTCAGCCACTGGTTTATACCACCTGCCAACACTCTACAATCATTCTCCAAGATGACCCATCTTGATCTGGGTCAACATTATATAGTCTTTTATTTTTTTCCCAAATTCAAAATTACATTCCATTTCATTCCATATTTCTCCCTAGTTTTATGGCATTAAAGCGTAATCTGCTACTTGGAAAATCTGAAATCTTGCAAATTAAAGGCAAACGGATTACGTTCATCAGGTTATGTGAATCAATAAGGTACTCAAGAAACAAAATAAGAACAACGTCACCTGACACCTTAATTCGGTTGAGCAGGCCCGATTGTGCTTTGTAAATATAACACGAGAAGTTGATGGTTGTGTAGTAGTTGTAATAGAACAAGATAGAAGATAAAACCATGTAGGAAAAACAGTGTAGATACAGAGAATTTGTAATTTGTAGGCTGCGACTTCAGCCACTGGTTTATACCACCTGCCAACACTCTACAATCATTCTCCAGAGGTTTATGGTCAAAATGGCTGAATGTAAGCAACATGGGTTTTGTTTTGCTTGACTTTACAAAATCAAGAGTAGAAATAAGGAAATAGGAACATTTCCACCCTTAAACTACTCCCAAGGTCTTCAAAATGGGCTGAAATCTTTGCTTTTTCAGGACAATTTCAGCCTGAAGGGTTGAATATGTCAGCTCTCCCAGGCAAGCCAGACAGGAAACATAACGGAGATGCACTACTTCTACTTTATTATAAGGCTACATTAGCAGAATCTTGCAAGTCGGAAAGTACAAACTTCCTGCCACTACCACACAGCCAATCAGTCCACTTACAGCAAAACAAAACCAGCACTCCACATATCCCAACCAAGATTTATAGAGAGACGGCAGCTCCGACCACGCCTGCACATGGCGAGTAGGACCTCGCCAAAACGTTGCCAAGACAATCTCAATCTTACATGGGAAAAGACCCGAATACACCACAACCCCTCTCTCTCTGTGTGTGTGTGTGTGTGTGTGTTGCATTTGTGCTGATAAATAAATAAAGGGAGACTAGTATAGATTTATTTCAAGCTATTTAGCTCTCATCAGCTAGCCATACCCCAGTAAGGGTATGGCTAGCTGATGAGAGCTAAATAGCTTGAAATAGATCTATACTAGTCTCCCTTTTTTATTTATCAGCACAAATGCAACACAAATGTAACAAAGGCAACATTAAAAAATGGCTTTCTGCCTGGATGGCTCCTAGGGTGATCCGAAAGACAGAAAAGGGAAGCAGTATGCTCACATATTTGGGCATACCCGGGGTTGTGACACAATAACACACACACACACACACACACACACACACACACACACACACTGTATATATATACATACATACATACATACATACATACATACATACATACATGGAGAGAGAGAGACTAAAATATTTGTTGGGGAGGATGTGGAGCAAAAACACTATTATGTGGAAGTATTCTCTGTACTTCTCTATGTTTGTGATGTACAATGAATTGTTCAGTTCCTTATTTTATGAAGATAATTATTCAAAAAATCATGTCCAAAACATGAAATTGGAGCAGAAAGTTTTAGGGGTTGCTTACTTGGGAGGCATTCCTCACTCATCTGCCCAACAAAAACCTAGAAAAGTCTACATTGTAACTGCAAAGAATCCATCTGTTAGCAAAGATTTTGTACGATTTGCTAATGTGGTCCTGGATTAATCTTCCAAATTACCATTTTCACAAAGAAGAGTTGTGGAGGTAGAGTGCGTCAGTCCAGCCTCTGTAGCATATTTTACATTCTCCATCATATCTAAAATCGTGGCTGAGAAGACAATGACATTTTGCTAATTGCCTCCTTATATCCTGACTCCTTTAGTTCAGCTAGAGCACCTCCAAAGAAAGGCTAAGATTAAGCTCATCCCCCTGGGCAGTCTGTGCTTTCTCCCTTACTGTAAAAGGGAAGGTATTTCCTAATGGGGATTGCCTCATCCCAACATTGTATGTGAGAGGAGGAAAGAATGGAGACAAAGACAAGTTGCTATCATGAACACTAACATCCTTCCAGTCACCCTTGATGCTTGCTCTTTCTTTCTTTTTCTTTCTTTCTCTTTCTTTCTTCCTTCCATTTCTTTCTTTCTTGCCTTCCCTCCTTCCTTCTCTTTCTTTGCTTCCCTCTTTTCTTTCTTTCTTTCCCTCCTTCTCTTTCTTCTTTCTTTCTTTCTTTCTTTCCTTCCTCAGTTTTCTTCCCTTCCTTCCTTCCTTCTCTTTCTTCCCTTTCTTCTTTCTTTCTTGCCTTCCCTCCTTCCTTCTTTCCTTTCTTCTTTCCTTCCCTTCCTTCCTTCTTTCTTCGCCTTCTACCTTTCCTTCCTTCCTTCTTTCTTCCTTCCTTCTTTCTTTCTTTCTTGTGTTTCTCCCTCTTTCTTTCTTTCCTTCCTTCCTTCTTTCTTCCTTCCTTCCTTCCCTACCTCTTCCCTTTTCTTTTCCTTCAAGTTTTGTCCTTTGACTAAAACTATCACATCTCCCTTATTCTATTTTCTTCTTATAGACTCCAAAAAAAGGACCTCTAATTTTTAAAAAAATCACAAGTCTGTTAATCCATTTAGCCATTGTTTTCAAGACAGCTTTCACACTAAATCTTTCATTAAAATAACACAAGCTATGGCATTGGTAAAAACATGAGAAGAAAGTTAGTGGAAGTTTATTATTTGCTTTACAACAAAATGCATCCTTATATAGTTACCAGCAATCATATTCTTAGTGTTTTTCATAATTCAGTGCTGCAAAGCAAAGTGATGCAACTAAACAAGGTAATATTATTAATATGGTAATTAATTTGTGAGTTGCAATTCCTACTATGATTTATGTGCTAGTTAAGCTATATAGTCATAGATTCCTCTGATGTTGCTGAATGCCACCATGAATACTTCAGCACTCATTCGGGATATTTTCAATGATTTAACAACATTTAAATGTTGAGACACCATCCCCACCCCGATTTAACCTAGAAAGAAGAAAAAGAAGTTGTTTAATTATAAATAAAGCATTTTATGTACATGAAAGGAGATTCTGACCTGATTTCTTGGTATTTTGTTGCCTTTTATGGACTTTAGCAGTTGCCTCTTAAACAGCTTGCTCTTTTATCATTTAGTTTTCTTAAGCTGTATTTCAAAGATTCTTTGTTTGATTAATATTTATATTATCCCTCATTCAGTGGTTGATATTAGATATTACGATGACAGAATGAGCTTGGGTAGAGTGGTTTGTACTGAAGAGTATCATTGGAAAGCTGGTTGATGGTGCCTTATTTTCTCTTATGTTCCTATATGCAATTTGCACCACAGATTACTGCTTGGTAGTGCCAGTAATTATGTTTCTGGCTCAGAAGTCCAATAAATGTTTGCAAAAGTATTGTGTTAAGAGTTAGTGAAGCAAAGACATGCAGAGACATTCAGAGGTTGTGATGCTAATCAGGTAGTTCTCCAGCCCACGAGTGAAGGTGGCCTTAAAGTGTCACTCTGTAAGTCTTCCCTTTGATCCACTGTTATTGCTTCTTTGAAATTTTGCATCTGTTTTATCATACAGTTTTTTATTTGTTCTGTCTCTGTATCATATTTAAATAGCAATTTGTAGATACATCATAATACATTATCTTGATTCTGTATAAGTATTTTACATTCTGTCATCTTCTTTGTGCTCCCCCCTTCTTCTTTTAAGATTGTTTTGTATTTTTCCAGTTATTTGCCAATACATTAACCATGGCAGATTTCTTCCTTCACTGAGGAAATTTGTGGTTACTTTTTGTGGTTTTGTGGTCTTGTATCCAGATATAATCAATTTTTCGACTATGATTATCTTAGAAATAGAAAACATTTGATGGTAGTGTTAGTGGTGAAATAACTGGACTTATCCTTGCTTTTAGGGAAACCCCATTTTTAACCAACTTTCTCATATGTGTCCCTTCAGATACTTACCTTTGTAAGTATCTTTGTCTATGTAGCCCATTGGCTAAACCTGCTCCTTTTATAGATGCTATTCTGTTATTAGGAAATATTGTTAATACTGTCTATATTCTCAGTCATCCAGGTGATGGTTGTCCCAAGATGCTTTTTCAAGAAGCAACTGGACTTTCTGGTTTTCTTTGAAGATGTTTCGCTTCTCATCCAGTAGCTCCTTCAACTCTGGATGGCGGGGAATAGGAGGATTTATACTCCTTGCAGAAAGCTGGACATTTGCATTCTTTTAGCAAGTCATAAGACCACCTGGATGACATCTGTGTCATCAGGGTCACCTGAGTGGTGCAAATGGGTGTGGAGCAGGGATGAAATCCAGCAGGTTCTGAGAACCGATAGCGGAAATTTTGAGTAGTTCGGAGAGAACCGGCAAATGCCACCTCTGGCTGGCCCCAGAGTAGGGTGTGAATGGAGATTTTACAGTATTCTTCCCATGCCATGCCCACCAAGCCATGACCATAGAACCTGTAGTAAAAAAAATTGAATTTCACCAGTGGTGTGGAGCCTTCTTGGAACTGTTGAAAGGACTGTATTGTAGACTGGAGACAGATAATGTCGTATTCCTCCCCCTCTGTTGAGGGAGGGCTGCTCAATTTTGACATAGATGGCCCCTCTGACCCCTTTTTTCAAACCAATGATCCCCTCTATCCAAAATGTGGACTTTGCTGTCTCCTTCCATTCCCCACCATCGGTCAGAGCTGAAGAAGCTTCTTGGATGAGAAACAAAACGTCTTCAAAGAAAAACAAGAAAGTCCAGTTGCCTCTTGAACAAGCACCTTTGGGATTGTCCATACTAAAATCCACGATAAACAGCTTGCTCTGAAATTACATTAGTATGGACTTCCCTGCCTCTGTTGCACCAGTTCTAGACCGCTTAAAGGGCTACTGAGTACACAGGTGCCAGGGACGTGCAGTCAGGGAGGCAGGGCCTCACCACTGTCATCATGAAAGAAAAAAAAATGTAAAAGGAAAAAGGCTGAGGTAGTTGCTGCCAGAGTCACAGTGGATGACTCTGCTTAGTGCTTAACTGTTTAAAAAAGCCTCTTAAAAAGTGCCCTCTACAGGAGGAGGCGGGAGAACCACGTACCTCATTTAGTCTATCTTTACGATCACTCGAACAGAGTTAAGCAAGGGTTAAAAGCCGAAAAATTCCTTATGTAGATGAGGCAGGTGGTTCTCTCGCCTCCTCCTGTAGAGGGCACTTTTTTAGAGGCTTTTTTAAACAGTTAAGCAGAGTCATCCATTGGGGACTCTGGCAGCAGCTAACCCAGCCTCACCTCAGCAGCTCTTGCCTTTTTCCTTTACATTTTTACATTTTCATCATGGCAGACAAGAGCAGAGTTGAAATCCTCTGTGAAACAGCTGGAAAAGGTATGTGGGTCGGAGGGAGGGGGAGGAATTCAAAATTAATGTAATTTGTAAGTAATTGTATTATTGTAAGTAATTGTGTGTGTGTGTGTGGTGTGTGTGTGTGTGTTTGTTTACCCACCTCTGCTGGCACGCGGGCTGGCACTTTTTTTTATGTTTTGGAACCATTCCCATAAATAAACGCATTTATTGGGCAGTAGGAAATCCCTCAGCTGCGAAGTGTCTGAGTTGAATTTGGCAACCCAAACTGTTAAAGCGAGGAGGCTGACCATTCAGCAGGCATGTTATAATCATTTTCCGTTTCCTGTCTAAGGGGAACCACTTTAAGTGTGGGGTGTCTTCATTAATATAATCTGCCCTTTCTGATGCTGTTTTGTAGGCATCTCGCCTCTATGGCGGACACAGCACCGGGGCTTTCCGGTTTTCGGGACGCCTCTATGTTGGACACAGCGCCGGGGCGTCCGAATGCCCTGCCGCTGTGTCCAACATAGGGCGGCTTTTGCCCGCTTGCCTCACCAGCCATAAACCTCACCGTATGCGCAGTCCTTGAGGTGCAGTCCTTGAAAAGTAGGGTGGATGGTTGTTTCCTCCCGCATTGCTGCCTCTCCTTAATGAATGAGACAGAGGCAAGTCGGGGATTGGCAATGGGAACAGTGCATTTGAGGCCAGCATTGTTTATTCTGGTCCAAGGAGGAGCCGAGAGCAGGAACTCTATCGTGGGGAGAGGTCTCAGCACCTTCCTTTCCAAGCCATTGTTGAGTCCCCCCCCATTTTACAATCTTTCTTGCCACACTTTAAGCAAGTTAAGTTAGTAACACAGTTGCTCAGTAAATCTGGTTTCCCCATTGACTTGTCAAAAGGTTGCAAAAAGTTATCAAATGACAACGGGGACATTGCAACCATCCTAAACACATGCCAGTTGCCCAGCATGCAAAGTTCAATTGTGATGCTGCAACAGTTGTGTGAAAAACAGTCATAAATCATCATTTCTTCAGTGCTGTTGTAACTTCGAACACTTCACTAAATGAATGGGTGTAAGTTGAGGTCTACTGGTAATCTACTACCCCATGGCAAACTTGTAATAGTAGAAGAGGTGGCAGAGGAATTTTAGCTTCTTGCCACGTTGAGTGGAGATTCTGGGTTTTTGCAACGTACCTGTAAGGCAAAAGATTGAGGAATGATTTGAGGTCTAAAGCAGAGGTCTCCAACCTTGACACTTTAAGACTTGTGGACTTCAACTCCCAGGATTCCTCAACCAGCTGAGGAATCCTGGGAGTTGAAGTCCAAAAGTCTTAAAGTTGCAAGGTTGGAGACTCTTGGTCTCTAAAGTATTATTCCATCTGCTGCATAGCACTTATTGTGCACCTAACAATTCATATTTCAAAGGCCTTTACATGAGCTCAACCAAAGCCTCTAGCTGCAGCAGGTTTCTTAAATTCATCTTATAGATATTATTACCACTGGTAGTCCTTGGCTTACAATAGTTCACTAAACGACCATTCAAATTACAATTGCATTGAGAAAGGTGACTTATGAACTTTTTCATAGTTACGACCTTTGCAGCATCCCCATGCTCATGTGATCAAAATTCAGATGCTTGGCAACTGATTCATACTTATGAACCGTTGCAGCATCCCAGGGTCATGTGATCACCTTTTGCAACCTTCTGACAAGCAAAGTCAATGGGGAAGCCAGATTCACTTAACAAACAGGTTCCTAATTTATCAACTGCAGAGATTTACTTAACAACTGTGGTAAGAAATGTCGTAAAATAGGGCAAAACTCACTTAACAAATGTCTCACTTAACAACAAGAATTTGGGGCTCAATTGTGGTGACAGGTTGAAGACTATCAGTATATTCTTTCCATCATTTGAGGGATGGCTTCTAAAAATACTACTATCGAAGTGAGAGAATATAATATTCAATATGTATATCATCTTTCTCTTTGTCAGATCATTCAAACAGCATATACTAGCATAGGTCAGTTATGGTTAATCTTTTTGCCGTTACGTGCTGAAAGCGTGCGCACACAATAGCACGCACCTGCGCACATGCACCCATAATGCAATATGTGCGACAACCCCTGCATGCCCCATCCCCCTGCACATGTGTGCGTTTCTCCCACATGCACCCCACTCCCCCGTATGCCTAGCAGAGACCCGAAATCAGCTGGTTGGTGGGAGGCGCACGCAAATGCGCGGTGGAGCTGAGCTGTGGCGATGGCTTGCATCCCGCAGAGTCACGTATGCCATAAATTCACCATCACAAATGTTAGGAATATAATCTAATGGTTGGGTTGGCAATATATAAATCATGTAACAATGTTGTAATTGTTTCTTTAAATCATACTGTAAAATGTGATTGGGTGCTGTTAGCTCTCTCTCTGTTCGTTATATGCTGGGCTGATCTGATCTGAGTGCCGTGAGCTATTGTAAGTTTTGCAACGGTTAGCAAACTTTGTGTACCGGACTGTTTATATGATACTGGACTATGTTATTTGGATTATCCCTTAACTGAAAGACATTGATGACTGACTGAATCATTCGTGTATGACTTGGACTGTTTGATGGGCTCTGATACCTCTATTTCCACGAAAGTAAAGGCCTATTTAAACTGCAGTGTCTCTGTATGCTGGCTTGTGTGTTCTCCAACACAATTCTCACAATGCTTCTCTGAACGTACTCGCTCTCCAACAGGGAGCTTACCTAACAACGAGCATAGATGGATCGAGAGCTGTCCAAGGAGAGGGCAAATGATGAAATCAGAGTTGCCCCATCATGATACAAGCTCCACTTTGTCATATACCATACAAAAAGGATGGAGCTCACTGCATGACATCGCCTTTGTCATTTGATGACAATCCTGCCGATGCCTCTGGATGGCTCCAATAATTAAATCAATGAGGAAAAGCAAAATACATTTGACCATCAACCCTGTTTTTTTCCCCCCCTTCCCATCTAGGAAGGTAGTGTATAGTCACCCATTCATTCAATGCAAGAGGACAGTATTCTTTGTGAAAACTCTGCAAGGAACAATGGCTGGGAAATATTCTGCTCCGGCTTCAGAGATTCTCACATATAGGCAATAATGAGGAGAGAACAAGGCAGCAGAGACATTTCCAACTTAGGGAAATGTTAATGGTTCCTTTCATGGCTCTAAAAGGAATGAGAACCAGGGGTTGAAAAGGAGTCAAGTTGGAAGTCAGCAGACAGATGTTCCATCTCTTTGAAACGAGGCATGCAGGCTTGAATAAGCCAAAGGAAGCATCATTCTTGTCAGGGAGCAAGGCAAAGTTTAAAATACTGGCCTTTAGATTATCGGGACTGCCTCTGATGTGAGAAAGAACGTGCTCAAAAGCCAGAAAAGAGTGTTATGAACTGAAGAATCTTGGCATGGAAGGGTTAGAGAGAAATTTGAGGATCCTCTAGTCTAGTGTTTCTTTAAAAAATTCTCTGGAAGCCACTTCGTACCTTTAAAAAAATACAGAAGACCCCCTCAAAGAGCTTCCCCTCCCATCTTTTTTTGGTGGGCTATACTTATTCACCATAATTAAACTTAAAATAGATGCCTTCGTAGAATATTTATCTTTTAAAAAAATATTTTAAAGTGGTGGAATATGTAACAGTATGTGGAAGTGACCATGGGAGACAGAAAGAAGAGCCACAGTCTAGACTAGGGCTGTCAAACTCACGTCATCTCACGACTCCCCCACTTTGCTAAACCGAGTGTGGGCGTGGTCAGCACATGATGCATTGAGTCCACGGGCCGGGAATTTAATATCCCTGGTCTAGACAACCAACATGCACAGGGTATCTCAGCCCGCAGAAGCAGAAGGGACACAGGCAGGGTGGGGTTTGCTGCTGGCATTACTGCCTGTTTGGCACGCAAAAAATTTTGCTCACCAAACCAGCAGTAATGTGCGTGCGCATTTGTACCTAAAAAGGTTTGCGCATGCACAAAACGTTTTTAAAAGGGAAAAAACAGTACATTTCTGCAATGAAAATTGTTTGCACATGCACAGAACCAAAAAATCAAAATGGTGGTGCCATAGGAGAACCGGTTTGGGGACGTGCAGGCCTGGGGTGCTTTTGGTTCCAGCGACCCAGGCCACAAGTTACTACCGGTTTGGCTGAACCGGTCCGACGGGTAGGATCCCACCTCTGGACACAGGAAATACCATGGGAGGGGCTTTTCTTAGGGTTTTTTTTTTTAAGTAGAAGGAGAGGAGTGGAGAAGTTATTTCAGATTCGTAAGATTCTGTTACTGTACCCCAGTGGTTCCCAAACTTGGCAACTTTAAGAAGCAGAGCTGGCTGGAGAATTCTGGGAGTTGAAGTCCACAAGTCTTAAAGTTGCCAAGTTTGGGAACCACTGCTGTACTCTAACAATGAAGATAGTATTTAGAATCAGATTTATGCTTCTTGTCTGGATTATCTCAAAGGGTTGACAATAAATGTGAAATATCCATACTGCACTGACCTCACATCCTCATCCTCCCCACTTCTTCACATCCCCAAACTAAAAGGGCCCATCTTACCCAACCATAAACAACATGGAATTAGATCCCACCCAGGTTACCTGCTATATGCTTCTGAAACCATTCAGCAGCATTTCCTACTCCTCATCCACACCATCAAATTCATTCATTCCATGTCTAGCCTCACCTCTCATCTGGGCCACTGGAAACCTCATCTCTCATTGGCTGACAGACTGGAGATCTTTCCTGCCACAATCTCCCATCCAGGGCAGAAGGCAAGATCAGCTCCATCCGGGTCCCGCTCCGAGAAAACTATCCAAAATCCACCATATCTACACCACTTCAGGTCTTTCGTTTAGCTCATCAGCCATTAAAAGCAAATCAAAACAGACCAAATGTTGAGTCCTACAAAGAGGAAACAAGAAGCTACTACGATGCTGATGGACCATGTGGCTGGATAGGTGGCAGCCACAGGACAAACATTGATTCTCCCACATTACCACCATCCATTTCTGCTCCCACTTCCACCATCTACTTAACCATTTAGGTCCTCCATTCAGCCAGGGTTCCTCCTCCAGGGCTCTAGCTAAAACCATCTCACTGCAGATAGACAGCCAAGTCAACTGCTGTCCTATTCCCAGAGTGGACCACAAAATGAAGGATGGAAAATAGGCCACAGTCCACTCAACCTCTGCCCTATTGGGTCTCTGAACCTTCAGGAGCCAGGCCAAAAACAATCTGTTGCCTTGTCAGCCTCCATCCCCAACCCACTACAACATTCCATGCTTCTGATGTCAAGATATGCCACTGGCACTTCTCAAATTGTTGATAGGATTTTAATATGCATTATTTTTCAATATAGACTGCACTTTACAGACCCCCGAGTCAGCCTTGGGGGACCCCCAGGAGACCCACACAATACTGAACACTGCTTTAGTCCTGCCCAATGCAGGCACGAAGCCAATTTGTTGACCTTAGGCTAAATGGGCTAATGGCTTTCTTTCAGCCCTAGGAAGCAAGCAAGGGCAAACCACATTTGAAATCTTGCCAAGAAGCTGCAAGAACCCTCCCAGGCAATTTAAAGCACACATGGGTGCACACAAATACACACACACACACACACAAGCTTGGAAATACAGATGAAATGGTGTCCAAGATTTGGCACAAGTGGTTTTCTGAACATGCTTCCAAATGCTTGGGGAAGAAGCTTGAATCAGTCAGTGTCACAAATTGCTCCCTCCTTGATTCTGCTTGTGTATAAACAAGCTTCCATAGAATTAAGCAGAGTAAGCTGCTTGTAACTTTTTAGAAGTATTTTCAAAGGAACCAGTGGCATTAAAAATGCAAATACAGTTCTTTCAGAGTTCTACCAACATTGACAATGTCTATATGACACTAATTAAAAAAGAAAATAGAATTTTTTTTAAAAAAATAAAAAATTAGAAAAAGAAAACAGGGAAGGAAAAAGGGGAAAGCCTGAAAATCTATATTTTAAACAAAACACCAGAAAATTTTACCAGTTTACATTATTGAAAAAAAAATACTCTTCCTTGCTTTTCTGTTGGTAAAAAACAAATGTTAACAAAATTCACATACTACCAAATAAATGACTGATTTTTCTATTGATGTATGACAATTATTTGTCCATTTCCCCAGCCCAAAGCGTCATGGATATATATCAAATATTGGAGATAAAATCATGATTATGGTGATGATGATGTTATCCATTCAGTTGTGTCCGACTCTTGGTGATTCTATGGGCCAGGTCTCTCCACATCTTCCAATCTTATACTACGTTTTTGAGTTGTTCTATCCTCTGTCTGGCGTCAGCTTTGATAGTGTCCAGCCATCATGTTCTTTGACAGCCTTGGTTTCCCTTTACTGCCAACTCTTCCCAACATAATTGCTTTCTCCCCTATGACATGTCCAAAGTAAGTGAGACACAGTTTTGTGATGTTGCCTTCCAGTGACATGCCTGGTGTTATGTGCTCCAGTCTCTGCTGGTTAGTCAACTTTGCTGTTCCACAGAATACACAGGAACATTGACCAACACTACAGTTCAAACAAGTCGATTTGCTTCCTGCCTTGCTTTTTTAAGGTTCAACGTTCACAACCATAGGTAGCCACAAGGAACACAGTAGAGCAGACCAATCTACATTTGTCCCTGCTTTTCCATATTTGGCTCATGCTCATCATTGCTGTGCGACCAAATGCAATCCAGCATTTTATTTTTGTGCTGCATTCTCCGTTTTCAGCTATCTGTGATCCTAGGAAAGTGAATTTCTCCATGCATTCTATCTCTTCACCGTCAATTTCTATTTGAGGTTTCCCTTCCCTGAAGTGGTCATGAGCTCAAGGTTTTTGATGTTCAGAAAGAGATGACAACTTTCACTTTCTTCTTTGATTTTCTTGATCAGCTGTTCCAAGCCTTCTTTAGTTTCTGAGAGGAGAATTGTATCATCAGCATATTGAAGACTCTTGGATATTTCTTTCACCAATCTTTACCCCAATTTTTGATTCTTCCAAATCTAGCTTCCTTGTGATAATTTTGGCATACAAGCGAATAAGAAAGAGGAGAGAACACAACCTTGTCAACTCCTTTCCTTATTTTAATCAATCGGTGTCTCCCTATGATGTTCTCACAGTGGCTTCCTGATTTGTGTAAAGTAATTGCACCAACTTGACCAGATGTGCTGGTACACCCAAGTCTTGTAGGGCTCTCCATAGCTTCTCATGAGTAACACAATTGAAGGTTTTCTCAAAGTTAATGAAGCAGATGTAAATGATATTTTGATTTTAATGACATTTTTCCATGATCCAGTGCAGATTTGCAGTATAGTCACGCATGCCACGACTTCTGCAGAAACCAGGTTGACATCTGGTAATTCTCCTTGATGATTGGTACATTTGTTGTATAATTTTAAGGAAAATCTTGCTGATGAGAGCAATTGTGCAATAAATAGAGCAAATTTTAAAGTCACACTTTTTCAGCAGTGGAGTGAACCCAGAGCATTTCCAATCCTATGGCCAGGTGTTGGTTTCTCAAATTTTCTGGCACAGGTCTCTAAAGACCATGGGTGATAAGGTCTCAGTAATTCTGCAGGGACAGTGTCAACACCTGGAGTCTTGTTGTTTGGCAGTTGTCTCATCACCCATTTGATCTCTTCCTCAAGGATGGCCAGTTCTATTTCTACTTCTCTTTCCTCCTCATCCTGAGACTGGGCCTCTTTGCAACCTGCATACAGCTCTTCTGTATATTCTTGCTATCTGTTTGGATGCCTTGTTGCTTAGACAGTTCTTTCCCTTGCTCATTTTTAATGATGCCTTTACAAGCAATAAATGGCGCTTGGATCTTTTGACTTGCATAAATGCATTCCTGGTGTGTCCCTTTACATAATCCACTTCCAACTGTTTACATTGTTTGTCCCAGTAAATGTTGTTATCTTTCCTTTCTGTCCTCTTTAAAGCTGCCCTCAGTCTTCTTATATTTCACAGAAGACATAGAAGAAGATCCTGTAAATGTCTTTGCAAACAGCAATCATTCTAAAACCATGTTGGCAATCTGTTAAATCCAGCCCAAAATATGATCAGAATAGGATATATCCAAATTCATCTATGTGCGTTAATGTTTCATCTCCTAAATTACAGTCTTAAGAACAAGATCTGTATTTGCTGAAATGCCAGGGCATTTTTACTGTGCAGCACAACACCAATATTTAGCAGATTGAATGTTTCTTTCAATGCTTGATTTAATAAAATAAATATTATTCCCACAAGAGGATTTGCTAGAGCCTTTTTTCTACTGGCACTTCATCAGCATAACGTGTCCTGGAAACCCTTTTTCTGTGTAATATCACCATCTGGTCTTCAGTTTCTAGAAGGGGTAGCTTCAAGTCCTTAGCTGTTCTGATTCTAAAGTAGAGTTTTCCCCTCTTACTCTGATTCTATTTTTCCAATGGGTATAATCTGTAATACTTCATTGACATAGGTGTTTCGACCAGCACCTATTGACCATTTTAGGTCAAGTGGCATCCTTCTTTCCTCTGGTTCCCGGGCACTGTCCTCCAAGGGCTTCTGGTTAAGTCAACCAGGAGAGTCCAGTTTCTTTCAATCTAGTCTCTCTCTTAACACCTGCCAGGTCTCCAAGCCAATCCCCAATTCAGTCTGAATGGCATCTGACCAGCAGTGGTGGCGGCTGCACATCAGCTGATATTTGGGCTTCCCCTGAAGATGAATTTAGTATTCTAGTAGAAGTACGAGTTCAGGTCCTTCTGAACACACTCATGTAAAAAAACATTTGTGCAAAACCAGAATATTGGCAAATGTCTAAATCCACTAGTCTTGCCACCTGTCAAAATTTGTCTCCTGATCTTGGGACCCATCCCACATTAAGGAGAGCAATTAATGTATGTTTTCATTCTGGCTGGTAGGGAAACAAAGTCTTTGGAGTCCCCCCCAATTCCTGTCCCTAACATGCCCTGTACTGTACAAGATAAACGAAGAGAACATCCTTTCTTAGCATTATCCTGGTGATGGCATATGAATCGCCAATGGAGGCAACAAACTTTTATACTATACTATTTTTTTGTTAATGGTGGTGATAATATGGTTGTGATAAAGAGCCTCTGGCCAACATTTCTATTTTGCCATCAGCCAGCCTCAAATAGAGAATCTTACAGTAGTCAGATAATATCTGCCTTCTTAATACTTTATTCTTTACTTACTGCTTTATCCCTCTTCTTTCTAACCAGAAAACAATGTCTTTTTAGGAGAAAGGAAGAAATCACAGAACATGATAGTACTAAGAGCCACTGGCCTGAAGCAAGCTATTTATTGGAAACGTGTTCTGACTAGCCACAAATCACCTAATTTCATGAAATCACAGCCTCTTCTCAGCTTGACATTTTGTTTCTTTCAGAATTATGAATTTTCAGCCGATGTCATCTGAAGAGTTTATTCTTGAAGTATCAAATGACCGAAAGCTAATGTTATATCTCTGCTGTGACATGGAAAACTCTGTTCATTTCTAGCCACAGATGGATTCTGCACCATTGGACTCATTGAGTTATGTTTCTCAAGAAAGTATTATGGATAGTGAAACTGACATACTATGCCTTGGAAAATGTAACTTGATTATTGCGTGGCATGAAGCCAACTAAGGAGGCATTTGAATTTCTGTGTCTGCTAATTCAGAACAACTGTGACAGGCATATGTGCAAATCAGAATGTGCCTAGATTCTTCTAAAGCAGGACTAGGGAGTTTTAAAGTATAGCACCGTAGTAGCGAACTATTGAAATTCTGCCTCTCTTTGTACGATAGAAAATTAGTCCCATAAGAAAGAAGAGAATGGGCGGAAGAGAATGATTTTAGCAGTTGAATATTCTGGAGAATATTTTGGATAATTTGGCTATTATTTCCCCCATTATGTGTACAGATACATGGTTATTTACGTATGTATGGAGCGTGAGAGAGGCTCAGAAAATGTGAAAGAGAGGTTTAAAGGGGGGGGCCTGCAAGCTGCTGACAGCCATTGGATTGCAACAGGGTCAACGTACAATAAATAAAATGAAATAAAATTGAATAATGGGCTGGTCAGCTTTGAGCTCATATTCAGTGCTGAGAGGAAAGTTGAACACTCAGTTGGGTTGGCAGGACTTGCTCAGAAGTGCCCATTAGCACAACAGAGGGCATTTAAAAAGTTGCAAGTCAAGAATATGAAGGAAGCCCAAAATAACGTCAGGTTTCTCACCCCAAGGCAGCCCAGAGAGGCAGAGAGTTGAGTGAAGTGTTAACCAAACTGGATTCTGGCTGCTCACGTCATAGAGAGCCCCTCACTGCATCTGCAACCTGTCCTTCCTCTGTGAAAATGGAGCTGTAACAGTTGGGCATTGTCTGCTGAAACTCCAGAAGCTGCACAAAAGCCAGCAAATGTGAAGTGCTGTACAGCCACTTGGTTCAAGCATATCCTGCTTTAGTCTGCAAACCTCTGTGACCACATCTTCAGAAAAAGTTGCATTTTATCTCTCACTGGAATCCACCTGGATCAGATTCTCTGACCTTTCACCCTCCAGAACCCCAAAAGCTTCTATTGCTTTAGTAAGATTATTTGCTACGGTATTTCCTGATAGATTATATTCCTTACATTCTGGGATTTAAGGTGCATTTCACTGAAAGAACTGCTAACTTTAAGAGTGCTGATTCCATGATATCAATCAGTCCTAAATATGTCTGCTGCATCAAGCAACATACTTGTTACTAGCAGGAAAACCACAATGGATTTGAACCAGAAGAAGTTGTGAATGAAGGTAAATATACATGTCCAGGATAATGTTGCAGAAACCTTTGGTTCCAGTGACCGACTCAGACTGGATCCTGCAGAAGAAATTGCTTCATTTGGAAGGGTTTTCTTTTTGCTATCTAGAGACATATATGAGAAGCTCACCAATGCCATCTGAAGTGGGAGGAAAGAATATATTCCTCTTTCAGATGGATGAAAGAGATGAAAAAGGCCAAGAGAAGAAAGGACAGAGCAGGAAGACAAGTAGGCAGGAGAAGGGTAGAAACTTTTACAAAACTGGCACATTTCTCTTTCCAAATTAAACCTGGGAATAGCCGATAACACTGTCAGCAAACGTCCAAGGTGATGAATGAGTTATCCACAATATCTTTCTAGCGCTAGTTGGGAAGAGTTCCACGAGACAATAAAAAAAATTGAAGCGAGCAAGCGAGGAAGATAATCCCAAAAGAGAAGATTCTTTTCAGTGGGTGGGGGAGCAGGAGAGGGCATTCCTGGAAGCAATTTTTGTTACACTGTCTGCGGGAGAAGCAATAAAAATTGGACATCAAGGGCACAGAGAAGTCGGTTGCTATGTGAGGTGATAGCTGTGTTTTGGAAACTGGTGTGCGAGTCTCGCATGCATATGCGCACATCACTGCTGAGGTTGCCAGATACCTTTTATCTTCCTGATGAACAGGTGTTCCTTATTTCATCACTTCCATAGGGCAGGGTGGACACCCCCCCACACACCCACCCTTATTTTGTTTCAAATGCTACTATTCTAAAGTGTCCCTCTGGATAGTTAGCTTTTCAGATCCCAGTAGGGGTCTGTAGATTACTCTGGACTAGTGACAGATAGGGGACAGCCGTGGATGGTGGAGGTGGGATTTCTGTTTTTGGCAGCTTCTCTGCCTTTGCCTTTGCCTGTTCTCAAAATAGACCAGGCAGGGATAGGGTAGGGACTAGGGAGAGGCTGCAGCAGCTGCTGCCAATCACCCCTGGGCAATAGAATCCCGGAAATAGAATTTCCCATTGGGATTGTTATACTTGGAAATCAGCAAGTCATTGAACAGACATTGAGGCTAGGAATTCCCTCAAAGACCCATCACCCCGGCCAGATAATCCTCCCCTCCAATCCCACATTGCCAAAGCCAGGTGGTTTCAACTGTGTTGGGTGCCTTGACCAAGATTCAGAAATCAAATGAAGGTAGTCCTGGAGTTTCAATGGTAATTGGAAGCAGGATTGCCATCACAAAGAGATGCAGTTAGAAAGGAATATGCCATGGGAGCTACATGTTTAGCACAGCAATCCCAGCGCCTTAGTTGCTGCTGCAGGACATGCAGGTTGTTAAATGGGAAGAGGCAGGAAACAACAGCTAAGGAGTTTGGGGGGAGGGGTTCCATGGGCGGGGGGGGGCTAGGGAGAATGGGCAGGTCTGTGTAGTCATGGGAAGGTAGGCAGAGACTGCAAAAGATCTGGTGGAAGCTTATGGCGTGGGAGAGTGGGTGATTGCTATATAGTATTAGATCCCTGGGATCCATAGTGGGGCTCCTCAAAGGAAAAGTACTTATTGGGGCAACTTTTCTCCTTGTTTCCCCATTGACTTTGCTTGTGGGATGACGGCAGGGAAAGTCACAAATGAGAATCACATGACATGGCTCACTGCAAGCTGAACATGCGAGTGCCTGGATTGTGATAACATGACCACAGGGATGCTGAGATGTCCCGAACTTCAAGGGCCAGTTGTTAAGTCCATTATTTCAGGGTCACCACTGAACAATTGCCTTACAAATAGATATAAGCAAACTCATTTCAGTGAATACAAAATAAATACATTGCTGGCTCAGAAAATTCCGTATCATTATAATGTCTGTTAATATTAAAAGTGTTCCAAAGAGATGCTTCACAAAATGAACCAAGAGTGAACAAACCACCTTTCTTTGAAGCACTAAAACAACTAAACCAGGCTGAGGGAGAGGTCAAATGCATTATCAGTCTCGAGTCCCTTCGTGATGCCAAAGGTCCAGCCCACCTTGAGTTTTGTTTATCTACTTCCAATTTGCTTTGACTATTAGTAGTTCAGATTCTTGTAGAGAACTGAAACTTGCAATAAACCTATATATTCATTTGAACTGCCTGGACTTCTGATTTCTCGGGCTTGACACACATCCTTTGAAAAGATACTGCAGCCGTTTTGAAGATTGTCCCCGATTGTCTGCACAGTGTATCCGTTCCCAGTTCTTTCTTGCTCTGATAGTATCAGTGGAAAGAGCATCAATGGAGATGATCAGGGACACCCTTGAAAGGAGCTTCATAGATTTTTCAATGGATACTGCTGCTTTAATACTTCAGAAATAGATGCTTAGATCACCATAATGCATTTTGCAAACCACCTTTTCCAAGTGCTTTGAACAATCCTAATGTCAATGTGTACTGTATTGTACTGTCTTCTCAATGATTTGTCGTTTGTGCATTATCTCTGAGACAGGTAGAGTTTCTTGCAATCTAAAAAGGTGGTGATGTATTTAAAAGCAGCTTTGGATGCAGCCAATTTGAACCACTATAGGCTGGTATCCAATGGTTGCACCACAAAACCGCGCTCGACTAAACCACGTCCGACTAACCGCGTAGCTGACGTCATCAACAGGGCGACAACAGCGCGAGAGAGAAGCACGCTGTAAACCCTAAACTCTAAAATTAACCCCTAAACATAAACCTAACCTCTAAACCTAATCCTAAACCTAACCCTAAACCTAACCCTTAACCTAACCCTAACCCTAAACCCTTATCCTAACCCTAAACCTAACCCTAACCCTTAACCTAACCCTAACCCTAACCCTTACCTTAAGTTGAATCGCCTTGCTTTCAAAGCGCTATTTAAAGCGGCCCTTTTTTTCTCCGCGCTGGCTGTTGTTGCCCTGTTGATGATGTCAGCAACGCGGTTTAATCGGGCGCGGCTTAGTCGAGCGTGGTTTTGACGGGTCACGGTATCCAATATTCTATATTTAGCCAAGCTGATGGCTCCAGGAAACTGAATTATCTAGACACTCTTCAGATGGAGGCTGGCACAGAGATAATTTTGTGATGTGTGTGTGTGTGTGTGTGTGTGTTCTGCATGCAGCCTTCAGCCACTATCTCCCATGCTTACATTGACTGGAAATGATGCTAATTTATGGATTTCAACTCCAGTTTTGGCCATGATAATGGCTGTGTGTTCTGGACAGAAACACTTCTCCCATATTCAGTGGTGGGGTCCTGCTGGTTTAACAACTGGCTCGGTGATTGTGCACGCATGCACCATTTTAAGAATACTTACCTTCTGCGCAGTGGTGAAACTTAATTTTGTTTACTACCGGTTCTGTGGGCGTGGCTTGGTGGGTGTGGCAGGGGAAGGATACTGCAAAATCCCCATTTCCTCCCCAGTCTGGGGCCAGCCAGAGGTGGCATTGCTGGTTCTACGAACTACTCAGAATTTCCGCTACCGGTTCCCCAGAACCTGCCAGAACCTGCTAAATTTTCACTCCTGCTTCTGCGTTACTGCTAGGGAGTACCACAGCTGAGGCGTGGCAAACTGCTCTGCTGCGCAAATCAGCTGAGAAGATATAGGTCAGTATAGTGCGGGGGCGGGTGGGTCCACTTAATTGTGGGAGCAAACCGGTTCACCTGAACCGGTCCAAACCGGCAGAATCCCAACCCTGCCCGTGTTGCTGAATTACCCTGCATCCTTTCCCTTCCCATTCATGCCAGGAAAGCAAGTGCAAAGTGCTTTCCATTCTGTACATATGCCTCTCAATGACCAGTAAAAACAACAATAATAGTTCTATATCAGTTTAGAAGGGGAATCTTGGCAGAACTTTTGCCAATTTCACTGTGTTTTTTAAAAAAGAAATAGGAATAGAAGAACAGAGTTGGAAGGGACCTTGGAGGTCTTCTAGTCCAACCCTCTGCTTAGGCAGGAAACCCTAGACCACTTCAGACAAATGGTTATCCAATCTCTTCTTAAAAGCTTCCAGTGTTGGAGCAAGAGAGACCAACAGTCAGCATTTCACCTTTCTGCTACTGAATCTGGGAGAAAAATGTCTAGCCTTTCATGGCAGGCACCCAGTAGCTCTGTATGAAATCTCCACGGAGGGCAAAGAGCCAGGACAGGGTTGGTCATGCCTACCAGAGGACATACCAGGCAATTGGTAGGGAGGCACATGACATAACATGGAAAGGAATGAAGAGCAGCCAGCAGACCAGACTGTTCTCATTGTGCTGGCAGAAAAAGCAAAATGTGTCTCACTTTCTGATGAAAACTCAGATTCAGGTCACCTTCCCAACAATCTAAGATTGGGCCGAGCATGATTTTCTTCTCTTTCTGCTCTCCCAGATGGCAAGGTATGCTATTTTGCAGTGATTCCATTCTTGTCTCTTGGGATGGGATGAAATAGAATAGAATAGAATAAGGAGCGGAGAGGAGAATAATAGAATAAAATAGAACAGAACAGAACAGAAAAGAACAGAACAGAATAGAGTAGCTTTATTGGCATCTCTCCTCCTCTTTCCTCATGGCCAGCATTACATTCCATCTAAACTGCAGTGCACTTTTGTGCGCGGGGGCTTTTAGAAGGAAGGTGGAAATGGAAGCTGGCTTGGGATGTGTCAAAATGGATGGTGTGTGGTATACAGGTAGTCCTCAGCTCAGTGACTGTTCAAAGTTACATCATCACTGAAAAAAAGTGACTTATGACCATTTTTCACAGTTTCAACCATTATAGCATCCCCATGGTCATGTGATCAAAATTCAGATGCTTGGCAACCGGCTCATATTTAGGATGGTTGCAGTGTCCAGGGATCATGTGATCACCTTTTCCGACTTTCTGACAAGCAGAGTCAATGGGGAATGCAGATTCCCTTAACAACTGTGTTACTAATTTAACAACTGCAGTGATTCACTTAACAACCGTGGCAAGAAAGATCATAAAATGGGGCAAAACTTACTTAATAAATGTGTCACTTAGCAACAGAAATTTTGAGCTCAATTGTGGTTGTAACTTGTAAGTCAAGGACTACCTATATATTTTTCCATCATTTAGTATTAAAAATACTACCATCAGCAGTGAGTGGCTAGCTACTCTCTTGAGTGGCTAGCTGCTCTCTTGACCCCATTCAAGGACCACATTTGAGTGTATAAAATCTTACATGGAGAACCAAGAATACTTGTGCTGTCTCCTCACACTCTTAACTCTCAGCTTGGCCATAGTTATATGTAACATAAACAGCAAATCCTTGGTTTTTTCTAGAGTGGGGATAACAGAATAAATAGCTGTTGGGATTGAGGTGCCCCTTCGCCATCTTATTACAGTTTAGGAAGACAATCGAGCCTCTTCTTTTCATCCAGGGCTTTTAAAGCTTTAAAGTCCTTGAAAATTTTTAAATATTAACTAGAACACTAGGATTGTTCTAATTAGTTGCAGAATTTTTAACTATATTACAGGGGTTATAGAGAGAGAGCTATATAGAGACACTGGAGGGGGCCATAGAAATCTATAACTGACTAAATAAGAAACATTACTTACAGTTATTAATACCGAAAGCAAAAATTATGAAACATTTGCATAATTTACAGCAAAGATTATTCTGTACCCTTTATTTGTTATTCAACGATTCCCCTGCTTAAGGCAAAGTAGCCGAACTACGCCTCTGTTGTTAAGAAAAAAAAGGCATCAGCAAACAGGGAATAACCCTGAGGCCAACAGAAGGATGATAAGGAAGGAAAGCTCATTTTATTATTTAATTATGTGTCACATTTTTTTGCACCGCTGTAATCTAATAAGGACTCTTGGTGATTCATCACAATAAAAACATTTACATAATAAAACATCCATGGTACGGATTTAAAACTTCCACAGTAAGTACACAAAATCAATTAAAAACAATAAAACTAAGCATAAAATGAAACCATTGTTCAAAAAGAGTATAATATAGATCTTACCGGCAGTGCCACCATCAATTACCCAATGCTTTCCGGAAGAGCTAATTTTCTTTCTCCCTGATGTAGCTGCTCCTTATCCCTCACAATTTATAATTCCCTCTTTTGCTCTTCTACAGGGTATTAAACCTGGAGGTGTTGCCAATTTACAATCATTAGTCAACAACTACTCTTGCACTCTAACTCATTCAACAATGAATTTGGGAAAAGGGTTCCTGAAGAGAAAAATCCCAAAATTCAAACATGAAGAGTTAGAAAAGTATAACTTTATTGTCTACTGATTTTTAAAAAAATATTAACCAATATTAACCAATATATTGGGGGAGGTTCAACCTCAACTTTATGGGGCGATATAATCTCAAAAGTAGCGCAACTCACAAACTCAGAAGTTCCCAGGTTCAATCTGCAATATCCCACACACATTTCAATGATGTCCACTTAGAAGACCATGGCAGAATAAAGAGGATCCAACACAGTGATATAATCCCTTCTAGTTGCTCCTACTACATAGGTGGTAGGGCTTCCTTGGCTTTGGATAATCTAAGGGTAGATTAACATGCAAAATGTAATATGTATTGCTAAATAGTGATGGGGAAATGGGCTTATTGAAGATCAGCTGCCTCAGTTTTCAGATCCTGCGACAGTTACAATACCAATTCCATTTAATTTAGTAATTTAAAACTCAATATAGCTTCTCATGTCTTATATTGATTACCACAGGTCAGGTTGCTGGAATGAAGGGGTCTCTGGATGTGAAGCAGAAAAGTTGTCATTATATCTGATGCATACCAGTAATAGATTTTTCCGCTACTAGGAAAAAATCAGAGGGAAAGGGCTGCAGGGGAGCCACAGTTACGACCTTGAGAAAATAAGCAGAAGCAAAAACATTCAAAAATAAAAATAAAAGTATGCTTTAAGCCCAAGAAACAGAGAAACAGTTAGAAAGAAGTTCTAACAGATTCTACCCCCTAGTTTACTAGGTTATAAGAGGGAGGGAAAGGAAAACATTGCCAGGCCTTCAAAATCCTGGTTCCATTTTATATCAATAAATACACAGTAGTTCCAATCAAATGTATGGTGTCTGTTTCCTCCTCTGGCCCATTTCAAGAGGCAGGCATCTATCTTGAAAGCTGACTGTGTTTTACCTGTTTGGCTGCATCAGAGGGACTTGATGTGAATACTGGAAACAGAAAGGATTATATTCCCTCTGTTCTCAGTCAACAGCACCAGGACATACAGCCATTCAATGAGAAGTTTAAAAGGATTGACTAAGACATGAGTGGTCTTTGAATGAGTTTTCCCAAAAGAAAAAAGGCCTTTCCTGCTGTTACAGAAATAGGTGGTTCAGTTTAAATCACAAATGATTTACATTTCAGCCCATTGTCTTATCTTTTCATACTTTCAAGGAGTCCCTGTCTTCAAGGGAAAAACCCAAGTGCAAAGAGGAACCCAAGCAAAACATCTACAAGCATTTCTCCAAAGTTGCATCCTTTCAACCTTAACTAAAACAGGTGTTGGAATGTGAACATTTACTGTAAAGTCAAAGACATCTTCCAGCTGTGCCCTCAAGTTTCATCAAATCTTTAGCACTTTGTGTATCACTGTACATTCACACATGAATGGCATTAGAAAGACTTGAACTGTTCTTAGCATCTTTTGTACAATTACTGAGACTGGAGCAAGAGGGAAGGCCTGCTTCTTCTCCATTCAGTTCTAGCCATATGATTTTAGGTCCCTTGTATTCTGCTGCTCTCTTCTTCTTCTTCTTCTTCTTCTTCTTCTTCTTCTTCTTCTTCTTCTTCTTCTTCTTCTTCTTCTTCTCCTCCCCCTCCTCCTCCTTCAGAAGGAAAGAGCCTGCTGGTTGCTGCTTGGGCAATGAACGGCAATGTGGCCTATTTCTGTCTCTTTGATGTTTGCCCAGGTTGTCTTTGGTTGTCATGGAGATCTAAGCAGCTGAAATGACATCTTGAGTGGCAGCAGGGGATGTCCCATGGAATGAAAGCGGGTGGGCATAACATGTATGTGTGTGTCTCCAGCATCTGATGGAAGACTTCTCAGCTTGAAATGGATTGGATTTCAGGGTTGGTCTGCTATTCTGAGTTCTTCAAAGAGTGGCACTTTGCCCTCTGCTCCACCCCTGACTTAAATCTAGCATTGGTTTTTGAGAATGGTAAAGGATGACATCTATCATAGCTGAGATAGTTAGTGACACCCTTTGCATAGATAGACAACAGAAAGTTAATGAGGTGGGAATTGATACTCTTGGAACTGAAATGTGTGAACTTCAGGTCAGCATTCTACTTTTTCTTCTATGCTGCATAGAGTATTGCCTTCTTTAATCCAAATAGAAAATTGAAAATCAAGAAGCAAACGAATACTACATCGGCTCTTATTTACCCACTATAGGAATAGGATATTGGGTGGTGAACAAGTCAATCTTTGGGGTCCTGGAAAGTATGACTAGTTCTCTGTGAATTCACCCAGATACGTTCTTTTGCATGTATTAGATCCAGGTTATAGGGCAGTGATGGCAAACCTTTTTCTTACGGCGTGCCAAAATTGTGCACACTATCGCCTATGTGCCCACACCAATTTAATCATCCCCACCTATCTGCACATATGCACCTCCCCCGTACATGCGTGCATGACCCCTACCCAGGCTCTAAGGCTTTCCTGATGCCTGGAGAGTGCAAAACGGCCTCCCCTGGCCCCCTGGAGGCCTCCCAGAAGCCAGAAATGGATCATTCCCGAACTTCCGGTTGTCCCGTTGGGGCTGTTTTTCACTCTCCCCAGGCTTCAGGAAAGCCTTGGGAGGTTGGGGAGGGCGAAAAACGCCCCTAATGGGCCAACCAGAAGTTCAGAAACAATCCTTTTCTGAAAGGGGGCTGGGTGTGATTGGCCCATTTGACCTATTTTTTGCCCTTCCCAGCCTCCGGAGGCTTTCCTGAAGCCTGGGGAGGGCAAAAAACGGCCCCAACAGGACAACCGGAAGTTTGGGAATGAACTTCCGATTGGTCCGTTGGGCCTGTTTTCCACCCTCCCCAGCCTCTGGAGGCATTCCTGAAGCCTGGGAAGGGCAAAAATGGTCTCCCCCAGCCCTCTGGAAGGCTGAAAATCAGTTGATGGCTGGTGTGCCACTGTGGCATGCATGCTATAGGTTCGCCATCACTGTTATAGGGTCTAAATTTTCCACAATTTCCAATATTCCTTTCCCAACCATTTGCGAACTGTAGTTTGGGAGAACCCATTGCATAGGCTGTTGTTTAAAGTCTGAACTTGGCACTCAGTGGGCTAGCATTTGCGGCATGAGAGTTTTAGCAGTTGAAACATCTCACATGACTGTGTTCTACATTTTCGAGATTATCATTAAAGCAAAGTTTCCGTTGAGAGAAACTTTTGAGTCTTTCTGTACTTACTGTAGCATTTGTACCAGACTCATCTCAATGCCACAGAGACCATTCTGCCTAACAATGTCTTAGCGGTGGCTCACCTCAATTTACAAAACTTCTCTTTATCAAGGTTCAGTGCTTGCACTCTATGGAACTAGGTGTCCCAACAGATGGGAATTGATGTCATGAGCATCATGGTAAATTATTGCATCATGAAAATGATTCAATAATTTAAATCAGTTAGGGAATGTATCTAGTGCAAATCCAATAATTATATCGTGAAGTTATAGCAATTGCTAACAGATACATATGGCTTGGAGGCGTATGGGAGCTGTTTTCCCATTAGCTAAAATTCTTGCCTTAACCTACTGTTTCCTGATATCTGAATTTAGATTTCTTTAAGATATTTCATAGTTAAATTTATCACTGGCTATTATTATTTATACGGGAACATGGTGGCTCAGTGGCTAAGATGCTCAGCTTGTCGATCAGAAAGGTTGGCAGTTTGGCCGTTCAAATGCCTAGCACCGTATAACAGAGTGAGCTCCCGTTACTTGTCCCAGCTTCTGCCAACCTAGTAGTTCAAAAGCATGTAAAATGCAAGTAGAAAAATAGGAACCACCTTTGGTGGGAAGGTAACAGTGTTCCGTTCACCTGTGCCATTTAGTCATGCCAGCCACATGACCACAAAGACGTCTTCGGACAGCGCTGGCTCTTTGGCTTTGAAACGGAGATGAGCACCACCCCCTAGAGTTGTGAACCACTAACACATATGTGCGAGGGGAACCTTTACTTTTACCTATTATTATTTAAATAATAATGACAACTCAGGGAAGTTTACAGTAACAAAATATACAGTTAAAGGAGTTAAAAACATAATAACAAAGCAAAACTGTCTGGATTAAAAAGCAACCGTAACAATATAAAGACACAACACAAATACACTGCACCCCTGACCTGGGACCAGAGACATGTCTTAAGGGCCTTCCAGAATCACAGAATAATGAGCACTACAAGGGGTACTCCTTTAGCAACTACAATTAGGGCCAGTAATTTGTTCATTAAACCAAGCAGCTACTAAATGAAGCCGCAATGATGCTTATGATCTTACTTCAGCTTCTTGCAAAAGTCATAAAAATAAGGCTTGGTTGCAAAGGTCTTTCGTCATTTTCATATCAGTGAGTGATCACTGTCTGAAGTAGTTGCTAAATGAGGGCGGGGAAAAATATACGGGGCAACCATTTGTCTGAGATGGTATGAGGACTCCTACCTAGGGCAAGGGGGTGTATTAGAAGACCGCCAAGTGGGAATCAAATTCTTTTACTATCGGTTCTGTGGGTGTGGCTTTGTGGGTGTGATGTGGCTTTGTGGGCGTGGCTTTATGGGCATGGCAGGGGAAGGATACTGCAAAATCCCCATTCCCTCCCCACCCCATTAAACCTGCTTTCCAGCTCCGTTCTCCTGTTCAGGGCAACAAAAGAAGATCAGCTGGGAGGCAGCAGGGGCGGGGTCAGCCTATTTGCCGGTTCTTGGAACTACTCAAAATTTCCGCTACCGGTTCTCCAGAACCTGTCAGAACTGGCTGAATACCACCTCTGCCCAAAGTCCCTTTCAACCCTATGATGTGATGATTTTTATCACTACCTATATAGGTGTCCCTGAGAGGTGTTGTTCCAGGGTGGGGTAGCTAACTTTATCCTTTCTAATGAAATTCACAATCCCTATTAAAAACTACCCAACTTGGTTTTCTCTTCTTAAAACAATATTATGCATTAAATCCGCCCTATCTCACAGCCTTTGGTCTCAGCAAGCCATTTCTCTACACTACCACACATGCAGTGAAAAGGCTGTACACTGCAACCTACAACCATGCAGCTGTTGGAGGGAAAATGTTGGCTGCAGTATTGCAGCATTTAGCGGGAATTTATATGCAGAAAGAATGGCAGATTGATGACCAGGCAGGCCTCCCATCATAGCAAGTGTTTAGATTTCTTGGCAAATTGACACACACACACACACACACACACACACACACACACTCACACACAGAGTTAGTCCTTGATTTATGACCATAATGGAATCTAACAATTACGGTCGTAATTTGTGACAGTCATAAAGCGGTTCCTGATGTGACTGATCCAGTTTTATGACTTTTGCAGTGGCTGTTAAACAAATGCCACAGTAAAAGTTGTAAAGTGACTGCCATGGTCATTAAGAAAACACGACAGTCATTAAGCAAAACCATGGTTCACTTGGTCTAGGACAACTCACTGCAGCCAACTCGCCATGGCCAACTTACTGTGGCCCATTTGCCGCAGGACATCTCTTCACAGGACAATTCAACAGTGCATTCATTGTTTCATTCAGGTATTTTATAATTGGTGGTCACATTTTCATCAAAATTATTGCAATTCTTGCATTTCCGGATTCACTACATTTTATTATTGTCAAAATTAATTTAACTTTTGTATTTATTGAATTCGAGTTGTCCTGCTGTGAATTCTCATGGCAAGTTTGCCATGGTGAGTTGTCCCCTTTTGTGGTTTGCTGCGAGACATGTTTGCCGAAAACTGGAAGTAAATGCTAGTTTTCAGCAATGTTGTGGCTCACAATCAAATGACCATAAAGGTAAAGGTTCCCATTGCATATATGTGCTAGTCGTTCCCAACTCTAGGGGGCAGTGCTCATCTCTGTTTCAAAGCTGAAGAGCCAGTGCTGTCCAAAGACGTCTCCGTGGTCATGTGGCTGGCATGACTAAACACCGAAGGTACACGGAACACTGTTACCTTCTCATCAAAGGTGGTTCCTATTTTTCTCCTTGCATTTTTACATGCTTTTGAGTTGCTAGGTTGGCAGAAACTGCGACAAATAATGGGAGCTCACTCCGTTACGCAGCGCTAGGGATTCGAACTGCCAAACTGCAGACCTTTCTGATCAACAAGCTCAATGTCTTAGCCACTTAGCCACAGCATCTGACCATAGGATGTGCACCGCATCTGACCATAGGCAAATGATCATAGGATACTGTAAACAACTTTAACTGTGGGCAGGTTGTTGAGTGCTCAAAATGCAGTTACCTGACCATGGGGAGTGGAAGTGCATGGCTTGCCATTGGAATTTTTCGGAATTGGGTTTTGGGGAAGAGGGGGAGGGGTCCATCATAACGTTGAATAGTTGCTAAATGGCCTGTCATAAGTCAAGGACTACCTGTACTTTTCCCCAGGAACGAGATTTTATTTTTTTGCAAAATTTAAATGCTGCACTTTGACGTTGGGACTGTGTGGGGAAAGGAGGAGTGTCTTCAGAAAGAACAATGGAAATGCTGGAATATATGCTTTTACAATGTCTCCTCCCTGGGCCACATGTTCTGATTATTGATTTTTCCTTGCAATATAAATTGTCAGTCTTTGCTTGCTTGTGCCAGTAAAGTATCTAAAATCAAAGTTAGATTGATATGAAGAACAAGCAGAACTGTCAGTTTCCTAGAATTTACCATCAGGAAAAAATATTGTTGCAACAGCAGCTCCCCCTAGTGGACACCAGAGTCAGCCTCAGGGAACAAGAAGCAAATTTTTAATTTGTATTTCATGTATTCTATTTTTTAAACCACCTAAAAGCCAGTTATTGGGGAAATGACTTCTTAAACAGCTTCCAGAATATCTGTTGCTTTGCAGTTCCCTTGATCCAAAACCAAATGTTTCCCTCATTTACCACTTTCCCAAAGTTCTGCCATAGAATTGTAATTTTGAATGTGATTAAAAGAGAAAATGAATTAACATGCAGGGGGCCATCATGCTATATTTTACAAATTAAAATTAAATTGAAGTTGCTTTATTAATCCACATTTATTTTTTGGAAGCATCTTCCCTATGTATGTGTCTGCTGCTTTCCACAGACTGAAGAAAACATATGCAGATCCTAAACCAAGATCAAGCTATTTTCCAAAGTACATGAAGGCCAGACAAGGAATAATAGATGGAAACTAATCAAGGAGAGATTCAACCTAGAAATAAGGATAAATTTTCTGACAGTGAGAACAATCCACCAATGGAACAGACGTTGCTTTCGGAAGTTGTGGGAACTTCATCACCGGAGACTTTCAAGAAGAGATTGGACTGCTACTTGTCAGAAATGGTGTAGGGTCTCCTGCTTGGGAGGAGGGTTGGACTAGATGACCTACAAGGTCCCTTCCAACTCTGTTAATCTGTTAAAAATACGGTATATATTGTTAAGAATTAAAATTGCCAAAACCTAATCAGGTATCTCTATATTCTGCTCAGTTCTGTAAATCAGCTGCCATGCCATAGTTCTGACAATGTGATTTGAATCATTTTCTTTTGCCCTTACTGCTGCTACTGGTTTGAGCATGCAAATCCCAAAGTGATGGAGAAACCTCTTTTTAGTGGGGGAGAGAGCTAGCAGATCTGATTTGGAAGAATCCAGTTAGCCACTAGATGGCAGCAGACATTTCAGTAGCTTTAGCCCTACACAAGATTCAGTATGTGGTTTCTTCTTTTGACCCTTTTTTCCCCTTGCTTAAAAAAGCCACTTCCTTCCCACAAAGAGTTTTCTTTCAAGGCTTATATTGTTCTTGCACACAATGAACTTGCAAACTATACACACAATTTCTAAATCAAATTGTCATCACCAGGGCCCACATGGGGACTAGATCATTAACCTGAGAGCTGCAATACTGAGGCCTTCTTTACATTTACATAAACGTCCTTAGTGAGTCAGAAATGAAGAGAATTATGATATACCATTCAACATACATTTATTAAATTTTAAAAAAAATATTACTGCAAAACTTTCCTGTGAAATAGTGCCATTTCCCTTGGGCCACATGGCTGCTGGTGTTTTTCATTAATCAGAACTCCAATATTAAGCTTAATTACTGGATTGAACCAGTAAATAATATTTTTTCAAAATCATATCCATCAATAATTATGTTATGCTGATGATACTACTCTGAAAGTGGAAAATGCAAATGATGTTCGCACTTTAATAAAGTCAAGGAGCACAGTGAAAAAAATTGATTAATTGTAAGATTAATTACAAAGAAGAAATAATGACAGAGCAGCAACAGAATTGCATTTTGGAGTGATTATCAATAGTAAAGGAAGCACAAGTCAGATATGTGCCATAGACTTGCAGATTGGAAACAATATTCAGATGTTGTGATATTGTGAAAAAAAAAAGATTTACGTAGGCAACATTTCTCCTTATGATTCTCTAACAAAACAAAATTTGGATTCTGAATATGCAAGATAGAAAGATACTTTTGAACTTTGATGTTGGAAAAGATTCCTGAGAACAGGATAGCCTTCCAAAATAAACAAACAAATGGATCATAGATAATTCAGAATGAAGCGTAAATGACCGGGCTGAAATCATTTGCTTTCTACAGAAGGATGTCTCTGAAAATCTTCTGACAAGAAGTGACATTCTAGCTGCTAGGCCCTCAGCCTGTAGTAAAATCCATACCAGTACTAACTGGGGAGAGATTTGTGGGACTATTTTAATATTCGAAGCTCTATACCAGTGATGGTTAATCTTTTTTGGCTCCCATGCCAAAAGCGGGGGGAGCGCAGGGGGGTCATGCGCTGGCGTGCCACACCTATAATGCTATGTGCGCGACCCACCCCATATGTGTGCATGCATCCAGCACACACACACCGGCTTTGTAATGTAATGTTGTAATGTTTATTGCATTTGTATGCCGCCCTATCCCGAGAGACTCAGGGCGGCTAACAAGCAAGGGAGAAGGGAAATACAAACAAAAGACAAAACAGGCAAGTTAAAAACAGAGCAACAGTCACAACAGTTTAAATGGGGCCAGGAATTCATCAGCCCCAGGCCTGCCGGAACAGCCAGGTCTTAGTGGCTTTGCGGAAAGCCAGGAGGGTGGTGAGGGTCCGGATCTCCATGGGGAGATCGTTCCAGAGGGCCGGAGCAGCCACAGAGAAGGCCCTCCCCCGAGGAGTCGACAGTCGACATTGGCTAGCTGATGGTATTCGGAGGAGGCCTAATCTGTGGGATCTAATTGGTCGTAGGGAGGTGATTGGCAGGAGGCGGTCTCTCAAGTACCCAGGTCCAATACCATGTAGGGCTTTAAAAGTAACGATTAGCACCTTGAAGCGTGTCCGGAGACCAACAGGCAGCCAGTGCAGCTCGCGGAGGATAGGTGTGACGTGGGTGTACTGAGGTGCACCCACAATCGCTCGCGCGGCTGCATTCTGGACAAGCTGAAGTCTCTGAATGCTCTTCAAGGGCAGCCCCATGTAGAGCGCGTTACATGGGGCATGGTTGGCTTGGTTTTTTTGCCCCAGGCTCCTGGGGCTTTCTACGAGCCTGGGGAGGGCGAAAACGACTTCCCCCCACCCCAGAGGCACTCCAGAGGCTTCAGGATTCCCTGTAGGCTCTAGACAGTGAAAAACGGACCTATGGGAAATCCGGAAGTTTGGGAATGGTGACATCCAGTTTGTCTGTAGGGCCGATTTTTGCCCTCCAGAGCCTTTAGGGGTCTTCAGGATGCTTCCATGAAGGCTCCAGAGGGCAAAAAACAGCCCCACAGGGAACCGAGAGGTTCAGGAATGGCGACTTCCAGTTTGTCCATAGTGTCGATTTTCAACCTCCTGAGCCTTCAAGGGTCTTCAGGAGGCTTCCATAAAGCTCAGGAGGGTGAAAAACCGACCTACGGACAAACCCGACATCACTTCCGGTTTCCCCGTAGGGCCTTCAGGGGTCTTCGGGAGGCTTCCCTGAAGGTTCAGGAGGGCAAAAAACGGCCCTACGAGCAAACCGGACGTGACTTCCAGTTTGTCCAATCATAAGATGAGGCAATTCTCTGGTAGCCTTAAATAACTATGAATGGCATATCACTGATGCTTCTCCCCCACCCACCAGTGTGATTATATGTAAGATGACTTTCATTTTTCTATCTGGGTCTCTATTCCAGTTTTCCCAGAAATGGGCTGCCACTGCTGTGTTTTTAACCTAAGCTGTTGGGTGCTCAAATAATAGACTTTTAACAAGACGTGTTGCCTAGACATATGTTGGTTTTTACATATTGTATTTTATATATTATTGATTGTTTAAATTTGTGACCTGTCTGGAGTCCCTCCGAAGTGGGGCAGTATCTAAATCTAAGGAAAGAAAGAAATTAGAAGAAAACGTTCCTAAGAGGAAATTCAGATCACACCTTTTATCCTAGATGAGCCCTTGTTCCCTTGGCTTGCAGGCTTGGAGCATGCAAGTATTGTATTAACTTTTTGTTCCGCTTGAAGTGAATGGGACTGAGTAATCTGATTTCCAGTACAAGCCTGACTGCAAATGAAGCCGATGACCTGTTGTTATCATGTCTACAAAGGGAAAAAAATACTGATTTTCAACAGAAAACTGAGGCACAAGTGCTGGATGTGATTGACTGTTCAAGTGTTTTCATGTGCTATCCCGCCTTTATATAAGAATGCACATAGCATAAGCCAGTTCCTCCTTATATGGCATTAGACGGCAGCGAACATGTTGATCTAGAAGATCATAGATCTGGGGTATCTGTGTGGACAGACTGCTCTGAAGCAAAACAAGGGTCACAGCTGCTTTTACATGCAGAAAATGCTAAAATCAAGTTGTTATGAATTATGAATATGGAGGTAAAACTTACACTGCCTAGAAAAAATGACGATCTGTTCTGACTTAATTACTATATATCAAGCCACTTCTATTTTTACTCAGAAATTCAAATACATTAACTCTTTTTCTTAGTGAACTATATTATTATTATTATTATTATTATTATTTGGTCCGTTTCTTCCTTTTTATGTGAGCACTCTTTATTAAAGGTTAGAAACATTGCTAAAAGAAATTATCATCTTGGGTAACGTAGGCTTTTACAATCTCCCATATTCTGACTCTGTGCAAATAATACAAGCATTTTTTTAATTGCCAGAAGGATAGCGCATTCATCTACTGCAGAAAGCATAAACTTGTAGCACTGTGCTGGTTTAACTACCGTATATACTCGAGTATAGGCCGACCCGAATATAAGCCGAGGCACCTAATTTTACCACAAAAAACTGGAAAAGTTATTGACTCGAGTATAAGCCTAGGGTGGGAAATGCAGCAGCTACCGGTAAATTTCAAAAATAAAAATAGATACCAATAATGTTTTTGAATATTTATTTCAAAGAAAAACAGTAAACTAGCGGTATATTCAATGAAATACTTCACTCACCTCATGATGCTGATGTCCCGCTGTGATGATGATGTCCCATGCAGCCGCGGGAGCGATGTCCCGCCTCCTATGACACACGGCACAGTGATTCCTATCATTGGATCACTGTACCAGAGGAGGTGGGACATCGCTATGTGGCTGCTTGCCATAACAAGGAGGAGGTGGGACATCATTGCAGAGCGGCAGGAGGGGGAGGAAGGGGAATCGTAAGACAGCCCTGCATTACATTAGAACGTGAGGAGGGGGGATGGTGCGGTGCGCGCTGCGCGGCAAACTGACACAGAGGGAGGGGAAACTCACAGGGGCACTGGGCCATTCACGAGTGTCACCCAGCGGCATGGCCCCGCCCCTTTTTCTCCTCCATTTCGGGCAAATTTTTCACTGACTCGAGTATAAGCCGAGGCGGCTTTTTTCAGCCCAAAAAGTGGGCTGAAAAACTAGGCTTATACTCGAGTATATACAGTATTTATAATACATAAGTTCCTAATTAATGTCATAAAACAATTATCATTATAATTGTTTCAACTGGGAAAAGAGAGGGTCAAGGGGAATCTCTTGGATTCAACAAAATAGCTCAATTATGGCTTTTTCAAACCATTCCTGATACCTCTAGCAGTGCAGGTTTTGGATTAATTGCGAGCTGGGTGGTCTCCTCTTTCTTTAAATAAGAAGAAAGTTTGTTAGGCATTCTCATCTTTTAAACCTTCCCAGGAACTGTGGTTGACTGTGAAGAAGAAAAAGATTTAAGCCCATTCCTATTAAGGTGAAGTCATCCATGATTCAGGAATTCCATGTACTCAAATTCCTAGTTGAAGTCTATAATCATTCATTAGAGTTTTGATTTTTTTTTTTGAGGGGGGAGATATTCTTGGATCTTGTCCAACTCTTGTCCAATTCGTTTCAAAAGACAATTTTGGTGTCAGTTTGTATCTTTAAGTGTTGTAACCTTAACCTTATAACATGCCTTAGAAGGCTTAGGTCAGAGTATCACTGACTACTACATATTGGCTGAAGACATATTGGTATTTTTGATACAAAAGAAAGGTGAAATATTTTTTCTTCTTTTGGAAGAAAAATCATGCTATAACCCTGGATGAGAAGAAAAAAGATGATGGCAGTGAATATTTGTTGAAGACAATAACTTCTACTTTATTTTTGGATGAGGCAGATTCTGTGTGAGGGGATATTACAGTGACACTAATTTTTTCAAGTGCTAGAAACAAAATCCTAAAGATCCTTGGTGAGAATACATAATAAATGTTAACAGAATAGAAAATGTGATTTGTAAAGCAGACATAAAGCAGACAAATGAATTGGCAATCTTTGGGGCCACAGATGGTGGGCAGACTACAAAAATGGCAACATGGGTATTGAAGGACAGACAATGGTGAGCATGGCAACTTTCAAATTATTTCCTTAAACTGGAAGATGAAGTAGCTTTCTATAAGACTTTTTTCCATGCTGAAGACATTGCTGCTGCATGACACTAGAGGTGATCTTCTCTTTGCAACTTCCTAAATCAGTTTTAAAAATTAAAACAGTGTTCATAAAAGTCAGATAGGGAAGGGAGACTAGAAGGGGCCAATGGAAGTGTTTGGGACCCACAGATCATATATTGCCTACCCTTGATTTGAAGGAATGCATTGGCACCAAAATTAAGCAGGAGTTAGTTTATACAGGCCTCTGGGAACTCAGAGTGGGATGGAGGTGAAAGCAGGCTATATACTGTAAATGTCTCTTGAGTCAAGCTTAATTCCTTGTGACTTCATACAGCTTAGGAGGCGGAATATCCTAGTGCTTTGTCACTGCCTTTTACAGCCCTGGGATATCCTGGTGGCCTCCCATCCAAATTCACACCAGATCTGACTTGCCTAGCTCTTTTGAAATCAGCCAAGATCGGCCAGCTTCTGTCACCTTACCTCGAAACCAGTCACGTATCAGGAATCAGACGCGCTTAGAAGAAAGAAGAAGGGCCTATAATAGCTTCGGGAAATTTCCTTCCTTGGTTAAGTCTAATAGCCAATCGGTCGTACCGAGGGGCACCTGCAGAGGGCTCCGACCCACAGCTTCCCTTCCCAGTCCCCAGCAGGCCGAGCGGTGCGGGGTGGAGCCGATCGCACTCTTTCCGAGGCGGGGTGGCCCCGGATAGCGGCGTCTTGTTGGTCTTGGGGGGTGCAGAGCCGGTAACAGCATGCAGGTAGAGGAGAAGCGGGAAGCGGTTTTCGCGGCCCCAAGCTCGTTCGCTGCGGGAAAGAGCGGGCGCTCGGAAGAGCTCGGAGGGCGGGCTCCGTTTGGGTGGGCGATCGCTAGTTCAGCGGGGAGGCTGCCGTAGGGGAGACCCGTTTGGAGGGACCGGGATGGGGCGAGTGAGTCCCGCCTAATTCGACTGCGGTATGTTCCCCCTTTTCCAGACCAGCTCCAAGCAAGCGGTGCAGGCGGCGGCGCAAGAGCTGCTGAAGTTTGTGCACCGCAGCCCGTCCCCTTACCACGGTAAGAAAGAAGCATTTGGCGAAATCGGGACCTTTGCCGCCGACCCCGGTGTCACCAGAGGCCTTCCCGGGGTGGCTGTGCACCCTTGCCTGGCTATTAACCAGGTTTACGATGCCTTTTCTTGAATCTTAGGCCTGGTCTCACAGTTAACATGAAAAACCTCATTGCCCCTTTTCAGATTTTTTTTACCCAGCATTGGAGTATTCGCGCAGGATTAAAGTTAATGTATTAAAAGCAAGCAGAATAGGGGATGTTTCTGCGTTTGATTTGCCAGTATTGTTACCATTTCTTTTTCTTAACTCCTGTGGTTTTCCCTACAATTGTCTTTCTCCATCCTCGCAAAATAATCTTTTTTTAGTGTCCCAATTCTTCTGTGCCACTGCAGTGTGAGAAATTATTAACTTGTCTTTTATCATACTTGTGAGCATTAGGTAAGACAAAGGATAACATTCTTATTTCTTCCTGAGCCTTCATAATCTTTTTTTTGCAGAACTTTGCTCCTTGTCTTATCTGCAAGCCATGCTTAGCATAATTTTATATTGTTGAATCATTAACGGCACCTTAATTACTTCTTTGAAGCAGAAGCTCACACTTTTTAAATAATATACAGAGACAGCAAATACAATTTTTAATATCCTTAATCTTTTCTTCCCTACACCCATAGGATTTACTATAATTTGATAGTTGGCAGAGTCCATCTTTAGAATGGCACATTATCAAACAACAAATTATCTTAACTATTTGAATAAAATTCATAATTTTGCCCAATCCTTTTCATTGCTGTTTTTTCTCTCCTTCCTGTTTAAAAAAAAGTTAGAAATTATATGTGCATTTTGCTGACAGATCTTATTATTCCTATCTTTTATAAGTGGCTAGTAGAATGTTCATGTACTTCTAATGTTCATTTTTGTACTTGCGTCAGAATTACTGAACTGTAACCTCTGAAGCAAAATAACACAATTTCCAAAGGCTAAACACAATTTGCATATTATGCAGGTATTGTGGGCAGGAACATCTGCAAGGGAGGGCAAAAGGGTTAGGCGATGTAAACATTTCCCCCTTTTGTATGTGCCATCACAATGTATGAAAAGGGTGAACTTTGCAGTAAAACGCCTGCTTTCGTCATTTTGACAAAAGTATCAGATTCTGCAGAGGTCTCTGACTGTAGGCACATTCACACAAAAGATTAAATTACTCAGGCAGTGTAACATGAGCATGCGCCATGGATACAAATTCAGGCTAATGTTAACCGGAAATGGTGGCTGCTTCAAAATGGTCAGGAAACTTAACAGAAAACCCACAAATTGGTGTTAGGGAGTTACATGGAAAGACCCTAGATGTTCATATTAAATAGCCCAACTGGTTTTATCATATCTGCATCCATGTTTAGCATCCAGTGTTCTTGGTTAAGGTCCGCTCTCCTACATTAAAATGTTTTTTTTAAATCTTTTAAACCTGTAAGCCACCCATCCCACCTGCAGCAACCTTGGGTAGCTTATAGACATTCAACTAAAATGCACTATAAAAAATTAATAAAATAAGGATCATAAATTTAAAATTCAAATAAAATTAAATTCAAATAAATTTGAATTCAGTTAAAATTAAATTCAAATAAAACTAACCAGAATGGAGAGGGGGGGAGCAAAGTGTACACAGGGAGGGCAGTGGGTGTTACCTGCTCCATTAGCCACCTCCAAAGTACTATATCCCCAATGGGACCCCAGGCTGCTTGGCAAAGCCATATCTTCAAGGCCTTTTGGAAGGCCAAAACAATCCACTTCAGGGGGCATGATGTTCCAGAGGGTGGGAGCCATAGCAGAAAAGGCTCCTCTTCTAGATTTTGCCAGCCCCAAATCCTTGGCTGAAAGGGTCTGCGGCATGCCCCATCTGCCATTGTGACTGGGGTGGAGCACTCCCATTGGGAATATATTCTTATACTCTTTTTAAAGCATGGAATCATTTCAATAAAATTAAAAGCTCTGTTCTTAGAATTTTTAAAAAAGAATCTTAATTAGGGCACTGAAATTATGACAGGGAAGATTTTTTAGTAATACATTCTCTAACACGAAGCCCAGAGTAAATATTGAGGTTTTATGCTGATGAGGATCTATTTAGAAATCCCAAGGTGCAAAATGCATTGTATTTGCACTATATGTATATGCATCTCTTGCATGCACACATGTATTTCCGATGTAACCACTTTGTTTCTATCTAGCCTCTTTGCTTCTTAAGTAATTGTCTAATTTCATTTTGTAAGCATCTTGTACATTCTGTCTTGATCTGCCATCCAAAATGTAATAAATCAAAGTAAGTGCATTAGACTTGGCAGAGGAAGATCACATCTTGAAGCCTTAGGGTCAAAGTTGTGTTGACAGTCTCAGGACAATCTTCCTAATAATTATAAAACCCTAAAATTGCTCTCCAGGTTTATTGACCTCCAACTTTGTTGGGACTGCAACTTTCAGAGTTCTCAACTAGCTTGTCCAAAAGCTGAGTGACAATCTGGGGAATTGCAGCCCCACCCAAGTGGTAGAAGGCTGCCTGAGAGTAGCCAGGATAAGACTGCCATCACGCCATCTGTTCCTAAGTTGGGTCAAACAATTCTGATAGCCAGTAGAGTCGCATGGCATCCTGTTAATTTGGAGGTCACCCAGAATTGTGGATCTCTGGAGGGCTTTTATAGCAAGCTTTCTTGCCCAGATGCCTTTGCTGTTTTCTTTTGTGATTGCTTCTGCTCTTCCTTCCGGCAGTGGTTGCTGAATGTCGGAAACGCCTGCTTCAGGCTGGTTTCCAAGAACTGAAAGAAACTGAACACTGGGATATCAAGCCTGACAGAAAGGTGCGGAGAAGGGTGGCATAATGACTTTTGTGTACCTTGCTTTGATTTATAGTTGTGTTGACTTTCGCAGTAAAGGAGGGTGGGGTGGAAGTACCTCCAGCTAACTTCCCTGAGGGACAAAGCAAAATATTGATGTCGCCATCTCTTTCTGTACTCTTTTTTTTTCCCCTCAGTATTTTGTGACCCGAAATTTTTCAACGTTGGTTGCTTTTGCTGTGGGAGGACAATTCCAGCCAGGTAATGGCTTCACAATTGTTGGAGCTCACACTGACAGTCCCTGTCTACGGGTAAGCAATGATGTAATCCTTGTCTGACATTTTTTGCTCTTGGCTGGAGTTCCCCCCACCCCCGTTTCTACTGATTGTCTTAATTTTCCCTGCTATCACATTCCTCTGATTGTGCTTCAATCAGTACAGCTTCATCTTCTTTTCCTCTTCACAGCTACAATTTTCTGTATGGTGGCACTATTTCTGATACTTGTTGGAAGGATTTCTGGTTTGGTACTTAGACCCCCTTTCTTTTGAAAATGACATTAAGATGCCACATAGTAATTGAACATGGCTCTTGGGAGAGACTTGAGATTGTGGTTGTGTCTCTTCTAGGTGAAACGGTCTTCAACATGTAACCAGGAAGGTACAGTCCAGGTGGCCGTGGAAACATATGGAGGTGGTATCTGGAATACCTGGTTTGATCGTGACCTCTCTGTGGCTGGAAGAGTAATTTTCAAGGTCAGTCCTGCCTGAATTACTCTCCTTCTGCATTCTTAGATTTGTACAATTGCAAAAGAACTTTCTGTCTCCATCCGGTATTATAAGGATGTCACATAAAGATCTACTCTTGTATTGCCTCAATGTGTGGCAACAGCTGTAGTGGATTTCCTCCCATGGATCCCAAGAAAACAACAAAAAAGAGATATCCCACAGGAAAAAGTTAGTAGGGCAATTTTCCTATCTAAGGTGCCTTGAGAAAGTATAGGTTAACTTAAGTAATCTGATTTACCGAACTAGAAACAACTGCTCATGATTTTTTGTTAACTTTTGGCAGTTGCTTTGTGAAACAGTCACTGTTCTCTCAGAATGAAGTTGATGGAGGATTAAATGCAAATGTGTATAAATGTGTGTTGGCGTATAATCCTCCATCCAAATGTCAATGTTTGTGTTGTAAAATAGATTTTCAGAGCTTTATTGTGTAGAAAACCTGTTTTATATTCATTTCTTGATTGGAAATAGAAACATTAATATTACAGAGAGAGTCCATAAGGCCATATGTATGGTACAAAGCCTGATTTTAATATTGTTTGAATGGAACTAAAAACCAAAAATGACTAATACATTCAAAATCTGATGTTGCTTCTTATTGGAGATGCAGATTTGTCCACCTCCACCTGAGCACAGAGCTTCCAAACAAAGCCGATTTTGTTTTTGTATCGAATTGTGTTATTAAGACATGCTGGTACAAGAGGAGAGATATAGGTGTGATTACGGTACTAATGTACTGAAACATGTTAACATGTTATTTGCATATGTTCAGAAAAGTTAATGTTCTCTTCATTTAATATGCCTAGAAACAAAAATTGCTGCTGTTGCAATTTGGAGTATGCCAACAAGTGACGGAAATTAAAATATGTCCGTTCATTTTCTGTCTGTATAGGATGAGAAAATTGTTCTTAAGTTATATTAAATTGGGTGCCAGATACCTTTTTTCCTTTTGTCTTTAAAAAAATTATGTTGTTGCAAATGCCCATTTTTAAACTTTAAAAAGAGTCTTTTTAAAGGGGTGCTCTGCATACCTAATAAATAGATATTAACTTTAGGGAAAGGTGCCCCTCGCACATATGTGCTAGTCATTCCTGACTCTAGGGGGCAATGCGTATCTCCGTTTCAAACCCGAAGAGCCAGCTGAAGACATCTCCATGGTCATGTGGCCGGCATGACTAAATGCCGCAGGCATACAGAACGCTGTTACCTTCCCACCAAAGGTGGTTCCTATTTTTCTACTTGCATTTTTACATGCTTTCGAACTGCTAGGTTGGCAGAAGCTGGGAGAAGTAATGGGAGCTCACTCCGTTACACAATGCTAGGGATTCAAACCGTCGAACTGTCGACCTTTCTGATTGACAAGCCTCAGTGTCTTAGCTACTGAGCAACTGAATCCTAAGCCACTGTGCATCAACTTTAGATAGGTACATTTGTGTATAAAAAGTTGCAAGACTGCTGTAGGTATCAGGTTTAGTTTTGAAACCACTGTGTGACATCAACAAAACCTCTTAAGGATTCTCTGGGAATTCATTAAAACTAAGGATTTAAACTGAAAGTTTAAAGTATTTGCCTTTTAGTGTCCTCTCTCTAACTTGCTTCCCATTTTAAGTGTCCAAAATTAGGTTTCCAGTGTTACTCAGATGAGCAAAGTATATATTCTGCCATGAAAAATACTCCTCTGGTGTCAAATGTTGCTTGGGTTTCAAAACTCAAGAGGAAAAAGAGAAGAAAATCTTTTTACCGCATCTTAAAAATAATTTCAGCAAGGCTGTGTTTGATTGCTCTTGGAGGAATGATGGGAAATTAATTTTATCTATTTAGGTTTGAAAAAATAGTACAGGAAATTGCACGTTGCATCTGATAATAAATAGGGAAAATAAAATTGCAGCTAGAACCAGTTATGGAATTATGGAATTCAGGCCTGGGTCGCAGAAGCGGCAGCCTGCCACGCTCCTGAACCTGTTCCCTCGCCACCACTGGGCCGCCGCCATTTTGGATTTTAGTGACTTCGTGTGCGCAGTTCACTGTAAATTGTTCTATGTATGTGCAAAGAACAATTTACATTGAACAGCACACGCACGGGTGTGCGAATCGGTAGTGAAACCGGCAGCAACCCACCTCTCATTTGTATAATATGCAATCGCTTGGGACCAGCTAACCTGAGGGATTGCCTTTTTCCAAGCGTCTGTAGCCATCCCAATTCAGTCTAGCAGAATGGGCATGCTGCAGATCCCGTCAGCCGAAGGGGACGAGATGGGCTTTTTCTGCTGTGGTGCCCTATGGAACATCTTTCCTTTGGAGATTAGAATGGCCATAACCCCGGTTGCCTTTCACAAAGCCCTAAAACCTGGCCATATTCTAAATCCGGGGTGCTGAATGTGTCAAGAGCCCCCTTTCCTGGTTTTATCTCCCGACTGCGGGAGATAGGGGTGGGCGGCACTGTTTTGCAGTGGTTCTCCTCCTATCTCTCGGACAGGTCGCAGTCGGTGTTGGTAGGGGGGCAGAGATCGTCCCTGAGGCCCCTAACTTATGGGGTGCCGCAGGGGTCGGTCCTATCCCCCCTACTATTTAACATTTACATGAAACCGCTGGGAGAGATCATTCGGAGGCACGGGATAAAATACCACCAATATGCGGACGATACACAGTTGTATCTGTCCGCCCCATGCCAACTCAATGAAGCGGTGGACGTGATGAACCGGGGTCTTGAGGCCGTTAAAGACTGGATGAGAGCAAACAAGCTGATATTCAACCCAGACAAGACTGAGTGGCTGTTGTGTTTTCCTCCCAAAAATTTGACCAACATACCATCACTCAGGCTGGGGGGACAAAACTTACACCCCTCAGAAAGGGCCCGCAACTTGGGAGTCCTCCTGGACCCACAGCTGACTTTTGACCACCATCTCTCAGCTGTGACCAGGGGGGCATTTGCCCAGGTTCGCCTGGTGCGCCAGTTGCGGCCCTACCTGAATCGGGAGGCCCTCACAACAGTCACTCGAGCCCTTGTGATCTCCAGGCTGGAATACTGCAATGTGCTCTACATGGGGCTGCCCTTGAAGAGCATCCGGAGACTTCAGCTAGTCCAGAATGCGGCCGCGCGAGTGATCGTGGGCGCACCACGGTTCGCCCACATAACACCGATCCTCCGTGAGCTGCACTGGCTACCTGTTGATCTCCGGGTGCACTTCAAGGTCCTACTCACCACCTATAAAGCGCTCCATGGTAGTGGATCTGGCTATTTGAGAGACCGCCTTCTGCCAATTACCTCCCTGCGTCCCATCAGATCGCATAGAGTTGGCCTCCTCCGTATTCCATCCGCCAGTCAGTGCCGACTGGCGACTACTCGGAGGAGAGCCTTCTCTGTTGCGGCTCCGACACTATGGAACAATCTCCCCGTGGAGATTCGTATCCTCACCACCGTCCAGGCCTTCCGCACAGCCCTCAAGAACTGGCTAGCCCGTCAGGCCTGGGGATAAGTCTACTTTCGCCCCTCCCGAATGCCGAGTGAATGTTGAGTTTTACTGTTTAATTTACTTTTGTTCACATCTCTTTTTGTATTGTCCTACACTCCCTTTCCCCTTTGATTGTAAGCCGCCCTGAGTCCCCTCAGGGAAAAGGGCGGCCTATAAATGTGCAATAAATACAAATACAAATACAAAAAAAAATTATTGCTAACTGGCCAACTCTCGGCTACTATGTGCATTTAGTTTGGATGTTTTCATTGTTTTTTCTTGTTTTAAAATATTACAGCCAGAATATAGCATGCCAACTATAAAAATATGCCAATAAGAAGCCTGCAAGTGTAGATTATCTCTTCCTTGCATTCTCCAGATGTGATTCCCAAAATTTCCTGCCATCAAGATGGGTGGCAATTTTGGGAACTCCATTCCCAATATTTCTGGATAACCAAATTATGTGAAACTGGTGTATTAGGGACTTGAGAGTTTATTAAACAGTCAATAACTTCTAGATGAAGAACTGAAGGTGCTAAAGTATGGTAATATCCTTGCTGAATGGAGATGGATAACGATTGGTTCTAAAACTTGGTATTTCTTCCCATGTCGAAACCAGCACACATTTCGTTATGTGCCATCTTGAGTATTTCTGCTTAATGTTGCGCACACACAAAAATAGAATCCTGTGGAATTTTTGTAGCTTTGTAGGTCAATAACGGTCAATGAAAAGTTCATCTTGAAAAGCACTTGCGGCTGAAATAGACATAATACAAAGGATCTGTCTTCAAATCACCAGTTTCCTATTTGGTAGCATTGTTGTTAAGGATTGTTACATTTCCTCTTTAGCCAGCCCACTAAATACTGGGCTTGGGAAATTAAAAATAAAACTGGTCTGATAAAAATCAGAGCCATGAAATTCGCCCCATCTGTTCTTAGTTAAAAGCTCAATGGTGCATTTATTCAAGCCATTGGAACTGATTTTCTTTTGACAGCCACTAAGACAGAATTACTTGCTGGAGCTCTTTCCTGAAGAAACTTTCCTCTGCTATTCTTTTTTTCTTTTCTTTTTTAATAAATATTTTTATTCAACATTTTTTAAACAGTAAAATCACAATTACCCTTTTACAGCTTTCCATTATTGGTATTTCTTTTTTCTAATTTCAGGTTTTCCATTCTACAACCTATTGTCATTATATCTCTTACTTTCTGAATATATACCATCTTTTATTATATTTTCTATGTTTTCTTTGTTGATTTTACATCTCTTTTCAAGCCAATTATACCACCTATGCCATGTCTTATAGTACTCTGTTTCCTCTCTGTCTCTTAGTTCCATCGTTAATTTGTCCATTTCTGCGCATTCTAGCACCTTTTTTTAAAAATAATCTCTGCATTTGAGAGAATGACTACCCTTTTTTTCATCATGAGATTTATAATCATGGAGATCAAACAGCAAGGGGTTTTCTACTGCTTTCTTTTTCACTGCAGGAGCTGTCCACAGGGCGGCTGGAGCAACAGCTAGTGAAGGTGGAACAGCCCATTCTCCGCATCCCAAATTTGGCCATCCATCTCCAGCGCAATGTGAATGAGAGCTTTGGACCAAACACTGAGAAAAACCTGTGAGAGAGCAAACAGTCCTTGTCCTGTACTGTCTCAAACAAGGAGCCTTTCTTGGAAGCTGTTATGTTGGATCCAGTCAGCTAGTCAGGCTTTAGGAAAAGAGATCTCGGGAGCCCCCTTTATTGACTTTTTTTCTAGCAAGGGCTGCAATGCAAAGGAGCTTTGCTGGGTTAGACCAAAGCCATATTTATTGCAGTATGTTGTTCCCACACTGTCAAACTAAATGGCTGTAGGAAAACCACAAAAAGCAGGGTGCAGGTTGATAGTCCAGTCTCCCTACTATTCCCCACCAATTGGGGAACAATCTTGTTTGTTTCTTAAAGGTATATGTGTACTCTGTGCTATGTCTTGCAGTACTGAATCCTATAGATCAGGATGTCAAACTCAAGGCCCGCGGGCCACATCCAGCCGGCAGGGTGCTTAGATCTGGCCGGCGGGGCTGCCCTGGAAACAGCGAAGGACCGGCCTATGGTGCCTCTGCCAGCGAAAATGAAGCACATGGCCCTCCCAATCTCCAATTTCACTGACAGAGAGTTGCAGGAGGCTGTCGCTGAAAACAGAGATCGGGAGCCCGTTTTCACTGGCAGAGCTCTCGAGCCTCCACAGGCATCCCCGACACGAGTGAGATCAAACTGGCTATGCCCATCCCAGCCCCCCGAGGTCAAACACAACTCTGATGTGGCCCTCAATGAAATCGAGTTTGACACCTCTGGCATAGATCAATTCTATGCTGTGGACAAAAGTTCTGATTGTCCCACATGCATACACACTCACATAGAGAGTAACTTTTTATTAGGTACAATTCTGGAAAAAATGTTGCTGTTTTATCTAAGTTTGTAGGTGGGATTCAGGAAGGGCTTTTGCTAATGTGGCATTCTGAGTTGCTAAATACTTCTCCAAGAGGTCTGCCTCAAGGCTTTTCCCCCTGTACATTGTCACACACACACACACACACACACACACACAGACACGATACTGCCCCTTTGATTTCTCTGGGTTGAGGTAGTTACTATTAAAAAAGAATCCACCTTAAAATAAAAATGTAAAGTTTCAATGTTGGACCAGATTTACTCAGAAGAAATTTCTTGAACCTGAGGAGTAATAAGTATTGCTATTCTGTCCAGTCCCCTGCTTGCTACAGGAAATCATGAGCAAGAGTATCCTCATTCAAGAGCATCCAACTAAAAGACTGCTAGAAAGAGAGGGTTTCATTCATTTCTTGGCAATTCACTCCATGGGTTTTCTACTTTGCCAATGATCAGAATGCTCCCACCGATGGGAGTGGATCTTTAGTGATCTCCCATCTTCCTGCCTTTCAATTTCTCTTACTGTCCTAGAGAATCTACAGTCCTATGGAGCAGTTACCGAAGTGGAGATAGAAGACTACAAGTTCAGGAAAACGTTGTGAAGGTTGTCTCTTCCTCCAGTCAGCCATCAGCCTTTCTCCTTTGGCTTGGAAATCTCTCAGGATCTGACCATGATCTTCACACTTTTACTTGAGGGCTTAGTTTGCATTTGTAGTAACTGAATAGAAGGATGGAGTCGGCCAGGTGAATAGAGTTCATCTCACTGTGATAGGGGCAAAAAACATGCTCACATTTTCTTTCAGAAAACTGCATCTATATGCAGAGGAGCCTTGTTCTGTTAGAAGTGGTGAACTACTAGCCAGGCTATTCTTCAGCTCTTGGGTGCTTTAGTAGTACTCTGAATGTAATGATGAGAGAGCATCCTGAGAAAAATGGGAGAAATATCTAGAATAGTTTTCCAAACATCACACCCTTTAGGTCAGTTGGGCTAGATCCCCATCTCTCCCCATTATTTTGCAGCTTGAGAATAACACGTGATGTAATCCAGGATTTGTGGTACACTACCTTCTATGGGGGATGAAAAGTGTATAATTTATTAGCTACATGCAGGATGTTCTGTTTGCTTCCTCAGCTCTGAATTCTGCTGGCTCTGTAATTTTAGCTTCTAAGATGCTCCAGGGAGCAACTCATAACAGCCAATTCATTGGATTTTCACAGGGTTCCAATTCTCGCCACTCAAGCCCAGGAGATATTGGAGAAGGGAGACTCCATGACAGAAGACAGCTGCACCCAATCTTTCCAGGTAAGATAGATTGGATAGGGGTTGCAGTCAGGAGTAGGTTCCAGCTTCTGTTACTGCTGATTCACTCAGGGGCGCACGATGTGTGCTTTGTACGCATGCACAGTAGTAAAAAAAATTAACCCAAGATGGTGGCGCCCATGGCACCGCCGATAAAAATGGTTTGGGGGTGTGTCCAGCCGAGTTACTGAAGCGGTAGGTACCCACCTCTAGTTGCAGTAGAATCATCAGTCTGTTTTCAGTCATAAACTGTTGGCTGGGGACATGTGAGGGAAAGGCTGTCTCTGTCACAATAGAGTGTTTGCCAGGGTGTTGCGCATTCCTAACTTCTCTTTTTCTACCAGAATCGCCATGCTCCAATTCTGATCTCCCTTCTCTGCTCCCAGCTGGAAGTGAAACCTGAACAACTGGTGGAGATGGAACTGTGTTTAGTAGATACCCAACCCCCAGTAAGCACAGCTTTATTTTTTTATTTTTTTGCATTGCTATATACTGTATTTTTTGGAGTATAAGACTCACCAAGATTTTGAAGAGGCAAATTTTTTTAAAAAAGTGTTCGCATTCTGCAGACCTCCCAAAAATGGCCCGTTTTTCGCTCATTTCTGCCCTTCCCAGCCCCCCAGAGTACTCTGGAAGCCTCCTAAAGGCTATGCACAGCCATTTTGGTGAAGGAGTGGGGTTTCAGGAGGCCAAAAATGCTGTATTCAGTATATACAACACACCCAGATTTTCACCCTCTTTTGAGGGGAAAAAGGTGCATCTTATACTCCGAAAAATACGGTAATGAGTTGGGGTGGATGTTCCTTCAGTTGGCTTTGTTTAGACAGCCCTACGTTTTGAAGGGCGAGTTGCAACAAAGATAAAATCATGTTCTTTTGTAATATAACTTGATTTTCTAGAAATACCATTAGGTGAGATTTGTCAGGAAGTTGAGATTTATTCCAGCTTCACATTCTCCTTTGTTTTCATTTATTTGCTCACACATAGGGAGTATGAGAGATACATAGATGAGGGTGTACTAGGAAGGACAAAAACATTTCCCAAATTAGGGCGATGCAGCTGCCAAAAAGGTAACTGATGTTTGTATTAACAAGAACAAGAGTCCAGAGTATGAGAAATAATTCTTGTATTTTGCCTTGGTTATGCCTGCCTTGGTTATACTCCTTTTAGGGTGTTGTGTCCAGTTCTGAGCATTGCAATGCAATCAAAATGGACCTCAAACAATTGAAGACAAGAAAATGAGGGGCTTGGAAACCCAAATCCTATGAGGAAAGTTTATTTGTTTGATTATGAGATTTGTTCACTGTCTGAAATCTGAATAGATTCTAGGCAGGTTACAGAACTGGGTTAAGATTGAGAGGAAGTATAATAGCAGTCCATGGGGTTGCCAAATAAGATTTCTTTGTCATCTCTAAGGGCAAGACGAGAGCCATTGTGTTGAATCTGTAGGGATTTAAACTCACGTTAGATATTCTGAGAATTTCTTGACAATAGCAGTAGTCAGCTAGTGGGATGGGCTACCTCAGAAAGTGATGTGTTTCCCCTTAGCAGAGACAAGATAGCCATCAGGCCAAAGTGCTTTAGCAGATCCTACAAGCAAGACATTAAACTAGATGTCCTCTAAGATCAATTGTATCATTCTATTTTTTTTTTTTTTTTGCCCCTCGACTTCCCAATAGACACTGGGTGGTGCCTTCAATGAATTCATATTCTCTCCTCGACTGGATAACCTCCACAGCTGCTACTGTGCCCTGCAGGTAAGTAACTTAAGTGACGGGATATCAGGAGGCACTTCTGCTTTCTTGTTGCTGTGCTGCTAACTCAGCACCCAGGAAAGGGCTACACTGGAACGTACACCGTGTCACAGGTAGTTCTCTTGACTTACGACCATTCCTAGTTACTGAAGCAACTGACTTATGATGAGTTCTCGCAACTGTTGAAGCATCCCTGTGGGCATGTGATCAAAATGCCAACTAGCATGAATCTACTGTGTTTTCCCGAAAATAACATAGGGTCTTATTTTCTTTTGACCCCTGAAATAAGTGCTTAGCCTTATTTTCAGGGAGGTCTTATTATTTTTGAGGTGTAGGAAGCAGTGAGCATGGTCACCTCATGGCTGCTGCTGTGTTGCAATATTTTGGGGAGGACTTATTTTCAGGGGAGGGCTTATTTTAGCACATGCACTCAAAAACCCAATTGGGCTTATTACCCGGGGAGGTCTTATTTTTTGAGAAATGGGGTACTACGGTTTCAGCGTCCCAAAGTCACATGATCACCATTTGCGGCTGCCCCGGGAGCTTCTGGCAAGGAAAGCCAGTGTGGGGGGAAGTCAGATTTGCTTAATGATAGATTCGCTTGACCACAGTAAAAAGTTGTAAAATCTCTGAGCAATGGAAGTTCCCTCCCAGCTGTCATAAGTCAAGGACTACTTGTACATGCTGTTTGCTCTCCATGCGTTGTCTGGTTTTCTGCTGTGCATTTCACCAGCCTTTAAATGAAAGTCACTTTGGAGGCCCATATGCACCAGTGTCTTCCTGCAGGTTGAGCTAAACAGGTGAGGTGAGGATCGTAAGCCAAACCCTCTGGTGACCCAAAAGTTCCTGGTGCTCAAGAGGACTGTATGTACTCCTATTCTCCTGTGTGCTGCTCCGGGAATCCAATCATGGGTTAACTTAGCCTTCTAGCCTTGAGACTGAGTATGTAAATTTCAAAGTCACGCCTCCTCTGACTGGACTTCCGTTTCCTTTCAGTTCTATTACTCAGTCCAAAGCCTACGAGACCTATTTTCAATTCTCTCTTGACTAATTGATAATTTCTCAGGGTTAATGCTGGATTTACTTGGTTTTTTCACTGTGGATTTCTTGCTGGATTGGAGGTAAGGCGGCAGTTTTTCTGCCAGCCGATTCCTCCCTCGCTATTTCCCTTGTAGGGATATCGGATTACTACAGCTGGAGCGTGGGGCGATCTTGCCGTTTGCAAACGGCTTCTCCGCCTGTCCTCCCTTTAAGTTCAGCGCGCAAGGAAGCTGAGTCTCCCAGCGCTGCTTTCCATGCCGGATAGCACCCGCCTGCGGGCGCGGTCAGATCCGAAGCCGTGGCTTGTCGGAGCTGTTCTTCTCCTCCTCCCCGCCTCCCTCCTTTGTGCTCTCGCTGGAGCGGCTGCCGGAGGATTACATGGATCGGCTGTTTTCCCCTGATTTTCCCCTGCTGTTTCTTTGAATTTCGCGCCTTTGATGCCGGTTGCCTTATTTGGAAGCGTTTTCACGCATGCGTGATAATGCCTGGGGATGAGAAGGCAGAATTTGTTCGCGCGCTTGAGTTTGCGCACTGCTTACGCCCCTCCCTTTTCCCTCACTCGAGGTTGCTGACTCAGGAAGGAGGTCGCTTCTCTTTGTCTCTGCTTCCACGTGGCGTTCTTGGCGAGTGCTTTTCAATTGCATTCCTTTGTTTCGCTGATTGGGCTCTTTCAAATTCATACCATGGCTGATCAATCGGTAGTGCAAGGTACTGTCGGGCCAGTTTCTGAGCCCCGCTCCCCTGGCGAGGGGGGGGCTAGCCCTGGGCCTAGTAGGGCCGCGACCAGGGCCTCTAGTAGCAGGCCTCGAGCCTCATCTACTGTTCGGGATAAGTCGCACAAACGCAAAGACAAAGCCAAGGTTCCCCCCAAGGCATCTGGGGCTCCCATTTGTTCCCCTCCGGTTCTGATTCAGCAACCTGTGTCTCCGGTGCGGGTCGTTGAGCAGGGTTGGTCCCCTGATATTCAGCTTCCCCAGGGCCCTATTCCTGAGGTAGGGGTTTTCGGGCCTCGATCCCCCCCAATTATTTCGGAGGCTAGTGGAGCTTCTCTTCGTTCACCTCCACGCGCTGGGCCTTCTGCCACGTTCACCCCCACAGCTGCAGGCCTCAGGCCTCTGGAGGGCCAGGATTTGGGCCTTCCTGCTGATTTTTACAGCATGATCTCAGAGGCTATTTCCAGAGGGGTGGATGCGGAATTAGCGCGTAGATCCCAGGCCTCCAGGCCTACTCTGGCCTACTCAGGCCTGGCTCCTCAAGCAGTGCAAGGGGATTCTTCCATCCTGCAAACGGATCCTCCTTCCCCTTTACACTCTGTGTTTAGCGCACAATCTCCCTTAGTGGAGGAAGATGAAATCCAGGATAGGGAATTCTCTGGTGATGAGGGCCTCCCTATGGATCAGCCTACTGCCCCTGGGCTCTTCAGGCACACTCTTTTCAAGTCTCTGCTGTATAAGGCCAAGACTACCGCCCACATGGGGGAGGCAATTTCTGCAGAAAGTGCTGCTGTGGGCCTGGATGCCACCGAGCGGCTCTTTGCTGAGCAGGTGGCTCTGCAGGATTTTATTCCATCCCCCAAGCTTTTTCTTGATTTAATCCAGAAGCAGTGGGATGAGCCGACCGCAGTTAAGCCCCCTGGGTCTGGTGATAGGAAGCTATTCACATCTTCTCCAGAGTTGGAGGCTCTCCTCCAGTTTCCCACGGTGGATGCTCCCATTGCTGCTCTTGCTTCACCGGCGTTAATTCCTTCTGAAATTTCAGAAGGATTGAAGGCCGAGGACCGCAAGGCCGAATCGGTCATTCGCAAAACTCATCAGGCAGCAGCGGGGGCCTTGCGCTCAGCTACTGCAGCTTCCTTTTTTAATAGGACTTCCTTAGTTTGGCTGAGACAACTACAGGAAAGGCTGGACCCGGAGGAACTGCGCCTCCATCAGGATGTCACCAAGCTGATTGCGGCCCTAGAGTATTCTGCAGATGCCACCCTTAGCGCGGCAAAATTTGCATCCCGAGCCATGGTTTCCAATGTGGCTTCTCGCCGCTTGCTCTGGCTCCGCCACTGGCAAGCTGATGTCAAATCTAAGTGGCGCCTAGCGTCCACGCCCTTTAAGGGCGGGGCTTTGTTTGGTTCAGTGCTGGATCCCATTCTCATTGAGACTCGGGACAAACGCAAGGTGCTTCCCTCCACGAGCGCCCGTGTGACCAGAAGGCCACAGCCTTATAGTAGACGGCAGCCCTTTCGGTCTGGGGACTCGGGGTTTACTTCCGCCCCCTATGTCCCCAGCTACACCAGGGGGTTCTCCCAGGCACAGGATCGTGGCCAGGACCGAGCTGGGGCCAGAGACAGGGGGCGCCAGCAGGGTCAGGCGCAGAGTAGACGGTCTTTCCGAGGAGCGGGCAACCGATCCTTTCGTAGATACCGCTGACTCGCAGGAGGTAGGGCCCATAGGAGGACGTCTCTTGGCCTTCGCCCACCAATGGGCGGAGCTCACGTCAGACGCCTGGGCCCTTCAAGTGGTGAGTTTGGGTCTCACGCTAGAATTTCTATCCATCCCCCCGAGAAGGTTCATCAGGTGCCCTGTGCCCAGGTGCCCGTCAAAGCGGCGCCTTATGGACACCGAGATATTCCATCTTCTCACCATCAGGGCCATAGAACAAGTTCCCAAAGGGCAGGAAGGCCTAGGGTTTTATTCCATCTTGTTCCTAGTACCAAAGAACTCCGGGGGATGGAGGGCAATCCTAGATTTGAAACAGCTCAATCAGCATATCAAATACCAAAAATTCAAAATGCAATCTCTAAAGAGCATATTGGCTTCCATCCGCCAAGGCGACATGATGACTTCCATAGACATCAAAGAAACGTACCTCCATGTGCCCATTCATCCGGCACATCGGAAGTTCCTGCGGTTTCACTTCAACGGCCGCCATTATCAATACTGGGCCTTGCCATTCGGCCTCTCCTCGGCCCCGCGCACGTTCACCAAACTTCTGGCAGTATTGGCAGCCTCCCTTCGCTCAATTCCAATACGCATCAATTGTTATTTAGACGACGTGTTGGTGCTGTCGTCCTCTCGAGATCAGGCCCTCCGAGACCTACAGGTCACGATGGACTCATTGCGAAACCATGGATTTGTCCTCAACCTGCCCAAGAGCCATCTGCGTCCAACCACGTCCCTCCTCCATCTGGGAACCACCATCAACTCGATGTCGTGCGAGGTTTTCCTGTCCCCGGAAAGGAGGCAGAGCATATACCACCTGGCGCATCATGTGCTATCTCAACGGCGAGTACCGCTGCTGTCGCTGTCCAAACTGCTAGGGAAGATGATCTCCTGCTTCGGCGTGGTGCCCTGGGCCAGGTTCCATGCGCGTCCTCTCCAGTGGTTTCTACTGCCCTTCCAGAGAGCGCATACCAGTCATTCCCACATCAAGGTGCAGCTCCCGGGCAAGGCCAGGCGGTCCCTGCGTTGGTGGATGTCGTCCAGGCTCCTCCGGGGATGCCCATTCAAGGAGCCGGACCGCGTTCAAGTTACAACGGACGCCAGTTTATTTGGATGGGGGGCCCATGCCCTGGACACGGTGGCCCAAGGTCGCTGGTCAGATCAGGAGCTGGCGAACAGCATAAACTGGCTGGAGTTGCGGGCCATCCGTCTAGCTCTCCTGGAGTTTCGGGACATTGTATCTCATTGCCATGTGTTAATTTTGACCGACAATGTGGCCTCCAAGGCCCACATCAACCGCCAAGGGGGAACACAGTCCAGAGCTCTGATGCTGGAAGCGGAAAGGTTGTTCCATTGGGCCGAGCCCAGACTCTCATCGATTCGGGCGGAGCACATCTCGGGCGAAGCCAACACTCAGGCGGACTGGCTGAGCAGAGCGACTGTGGATCAGGGGGAGTGGCAGCTCCACCCCATTCTCTTCCAGGAACTCTCACGCCGCTTCGGCCTACCCGAGGTGGATCTGTTTGCTCACCCGCACAACGCGCAACTTCCCCGGTTTTACTCCCGATACCAGACTCCGGGGGCGGAGGGAGTAGACGCTCTACGCAGTCGTTGGCCGGCCGGCCGGCCTTCTTTATGCCTTTCCTCCTCTCCCGATCCTTCCGTCGGTCGTTCAGAAGATCTTGGCAGAACAGGCGGAAGTACTGCTGGTCGCTCCGATGTGGCCCAGTCGTCCCTGGTACGCGGACCTCGTCCATCTGTCCGTTTCGCGTCCTTGGAGGATTCCGGACGACCAGATTCAGCTCAACCAAGGAGCTCTCCGGCACCCGGGCCCTCAGCTGTTGCAGTTAGCCGTGTGGCACGTGAGCGGGAGATGCTAGCGGCCCTTCACTATTCGGACGAAGTCATTTCTACAATTCAAGTCGCCCGTCGACTACCCGTATTTACGAGGCTACCTGGCAGGCCTTCTGTTGGTGGTGCCGGCGCACCGGGGTCGATCCCATCAAGGCCTCGGTGCCACAAGTTCTGGATTTCTTGCAGTCCGGCCTCAACAAGGGGTTGGCGCCAAACACGCTTCGCCGTCAGGTCACAGCCTTGTCGACGGTGGTCGGGGGTGGCCAAGGCCGCTCCTTATCTCAGCACTCGCGAGTTCGAACCTTCCTTAAGGGTGCTTCCAACTTACGACTGCCGACGGTACACCGTTATCCCATGTGGGATTTGACCTTGGTTCTCAGGGCCCTGACAGCTGCCCCCTTTGAGCCTATCCATTCCATCAGCCTCCCTTTATTGACACTCAAGACAGCCTTCCTGGTGGCCATAACATCGGCCAGGAGGGTGTCGGAGCTAGCAGCCCTTTCTGTTCGTGCGGATCTTTGCATCTTCCACCCGAACAAGGTAGTGCTTCGTTTGGATCTGACCTTTCTTCCAAAGATAAACTCATTGTTTCACAGGACTCAAGAACTTGTCCTGCCGGACTTTTGTCCTCACCCGTCTCATCCGCAGGAACGCCAGTGGCACCATCTGGATGTTCGCAGAGCTCTTCGTCGCTATGTGAAGCGCACTGCGTCGTTCCGAAGATCGGAAGCTCTGTTCGTTTCCTTCCAGCCGTCTTCAATGGGACAGAAGGTGTCCTCCCACACCATCGGCCGATGGTTGAAAGCTTGCATTGCATTGGCGTATGACACCCACTCCAGACCGGTTCCAAGGCGAATCACTCCTCATTCCACCAGGAGTGCGGCCACCACAGCGGCCTGGGCGACGCAAGCATCTGTAGAAGAGATTTGCAGGGCGGCCACCTGGGCGTCCCCCTCACCTTTTATTCGCCACTACAAGATTGATGTCTTTGCCTCGGCTGAGGCATCCTTTGGGCGGAGAGTGTTGCAAAGGGTCCTTCCGTCTGCGGAGGAGCCTGACCAGCCTAGCTCCCGCCCTGGGACTTAATTGCTTTGGCATATCCCATGATTGGATTCCCGGAGCAGCACACAGGAGAATGACGGTTGTCTTACCTGAACGGTCCTTCTATGGGTGCTGCGTAGGGAATCCAAACCCGCCCGCAGTTTCGGCTGGTCAGGGCTCCGTTTTGATCGTGACTCTGTGACTTCTGGTTGCTGACTGGACTTGACTATGTAGTACCGGATGACTTGCGGCTTGATTGATGTTTGACATAATGCTCCTTCGGTGGACTTCGTAAAGAACTGAAAGGAAACGGAAGTCCAGTCAGAGGAGGCGTGACTTTGAAATTTACATACTCAGTCTCAAGGCTAGAAGGCTAAGTTAACCCATGATTGGATTCCCTACGCAGCACCCATAGAAGGACCGTTCAGGTAAGACAACGGTCATTTTGTCTTCCTGGCAGAAATCTCAGCTCAATATGATCTTCCCTGAGCTTTAAAAAAATGGCTTTGCAGGTTCCATTCCTTGAAGGAGATTGCTACTTAGGAAAGCCATGCAGCCGAGATCACCTGTTTGGTACATAGATGTGTGTTGGGAAAGGACTTGTGACCCTCCCATCACAAGACCTAATGACCATACAAAGCCCTTATAAGCAGAACAACACCAATATTCCCTAAATTCCGCTGAAGATGGTACCTAGTCTGGTAACAAAATGTTCAGAAACCAACCCACAAGCCACCGTCATTCTCTCCCCGAGCTGCAGCTATTTGCCACTATTGCAGGACTTGTAATGCGGGATGGATTGGGAAACGACACTGTTGTTTTTAACTTGGCTTGATGCTTAAAGATAGACCGGATAGTTAGATGCAGGGAACACAGAGGGGAAAAATGTCTGTTCTGACCTAGGCTCCCTAAAAGCATGAAGCTGACTCCTCCTCCTGATAAAACCCCTTTTATTTAGTTTAAAGTGAATTCCTCTGCAGCAAAGTCCCAGCCAACAGTCTTTCAAGAGATTTCACAACTACAGATTTTATCAGGTTTGGAGAGCTGCCAGGCTGATATCTTCCAAATGCCACCCTGTAGCAGACAATACTTGGCAAGAATTCAGGAACAGATCTTCTCTCCAATGAATCGAACTAATTGTCTCCTGCAAACTCCTCTCCACTTTCGCTCCTCTTTATTCCCTATGGGAGGGGCCATTCACCATCCACCTGTGGCTTTACTCCCAAGTCAACTCTTGTTCCTTAACTGTTCCCTTCTCCTGGCAGCTCTGCACATGCGCATACTGGGAACAGACTCCAGTTGTTCTTCTGCCCCACTGATGTCTGACTCTGAAGGCAGCTGATAACTGTCAGACAACTCTGGCTCCATTTCTGCTCCAATGTAGAGGACTCGTCAGAGCCTTCCCCAGACTCCAGGACTGGTCCATGTTCTTCCCCAACCGCCTCACTGTCCAAATTTTCTGCCAGATCCGCTGGCCGCTTGTGGGCTACAACAATGTCCTTCAGATAAACATAGAAGGGGAAGGAATGGCACAAGGGAAGAGAAGCTACCTCCTGCAAGGCCCCTTCAGACTTAGTTTAATGAAGGAAGGCAAGATAACAGTGAAGATAACTCCTGCAACCAAAACATCCTGTTCCTCAATGCTGGGTCAATTGCTGATTAAAACATCTAATGCGCATATCGCTGAAGCCTGGCTGAACTGAGTTATTTTGTTAACACCCCCCTCCCTCATCCAGCTTTGTCTCCATGGTGTTGCATGCTAGGACCTGACAGCAGGGAGGTAAAATATCAACTTCCCCTGCACCCAGGACAGATAACTGGTTTTGAGTATGTACTGCAGCTTTGGACGACCAGGAGAGTTTATGTACATTATTTGCTCTACTTTTCACAGTCTCCTCCTGAGCTCTGGAATGACCTTAGATGACCTATGCGTTCTGTTCTAGAGCACCTCTTAACAGAACATGTGCGCTTCAGATCCATGCATGGACCAAATGTACTTCGGCTGGGTCTGTGCACAGATGAAATGTATGGTTGGTCCAGGGAAGGCTCATCATGTACATCCAGACCTTACACATCCCCTGTACACAAGATAGATCTGTTGGATCAGGCCAAGGCCCATCTTATTCTAGCAATCTTGTTTCTCTGCAGTACCCATAAGCGGGAGATGGCAACGTGCTCTTGTCACTGCAGTATTCCTATAGCATCTGGAGGAATGCTGCTTTCAACCTGAGGGCCACATTGAGCCTCCCACTTTATTTGGCCTTCGCAATGAATTTTTCCAATCCTACTTGTTTAAAACCAAGCTATTGGCCTAAAAGTTGAACCATAACAACTGGACCAATCATTGTTAATCTGAGATATTTCGTTTGATTGAACCTTCATTGAGATATTGCAATGCATCTTGGGGAGAAGCCCTGAAGGTGGTGTGGCAAGATTTGGTACATTCCAACAAGACACTGCCTAACTAATTTTGTTCTGACTGATGAAGTTGCTTGGATGAACAACGAAACAACTCCGATTAACCAAAATTGGTCCAGTTGCTATGATTCAAACTTTAGTGAAACCATTGGCCTCGGTGATTGAGTCTTCATTGACATTCAAATTAGTGGCCATTTTATGTGTTATGGTAATGATTAATTATGCCTTGTATGAAGAAGCGCTTCCACTCCGCTTTCTCAGATGGTCTCTGGTCCTAATATTTTGAGGAAGGAAGACAGGACACACTCGCTATCTTCTCCCTGCCATGTTTTTTATAAAACCCAGCATTTTGCTTTTCTTCTCCAAGGCAAGAACTCTCCAATGTTCTAATCTATACAGATAATTGGCTGCTCTTTTCTAAACAGTTCTGCTTCTAATCCTGTTAACCATATTTCAAATGTGGAAGTCAGAACTGTATTCACTGCTGCTAACCTAGATGTACTGCAGCTTTCTCTAGATGTTCAAATTTTGATGTCACTTTCCTACACTGTTTCCCCGAAAATAAGACCTCCCCAGATAATAAGCCCAATCGAGCTTTTGAGCGCATGTGCTAAAATAAGCACTCCCCTGAAAATAAGCCCTCCCCAAAAATATTGCAACATGGCAGCAGCCATGAGGTGACCACACTCGCCGCCTCATGCACCTCAAAAATAATAAGACCTCCCTGAAAATAAGGCCAAGTGCTTATTCAGGGGTCAAAAGAAAATAAGATCCTGTCTTATTTTGGGGAAAACATGGTATAATGACCCAGGACATTTGCCTTTTTCATAGCTGCCACACGCTGAGTTGACATCCACAAGTTCCTTTGCATGATCAGTTATAGACCAAGTGCCATCAGTGTATATAGGAAGTTAGTGGGATTTCCTCCATTAAACCTGAACTAACTTGAATTGATGTGCCATTTGGTTAACCATTCACCCATAAATGGTGACATGTTCTGGAGTTCTTTACAAATCCTTGTTCTTTACCACTTTAAAAGTTTAGCATTGCCTCCAAATATGTCCATCCATTGCTTATCTCAGAGTCATGATTAAGATAAAAAGTTAACTTAATTAAGTTAAAAACTAATGGTTCCAATTCAAATCCTTGAGGGAGGGATTCCATTTCTTACCCTGTGACACTAAATAAAGGTTGGTGTAGTCCTACTCTTCGTTTTCTCTTTAACTAATTAGCAACCCATAAATGGTCCTCTTAACCCATAGCCACTAAAGTTAAACAGAGCCTTTGATGATGAATTGTTTCAAAGACTTTTTGAGAATCTAAATAAATAGTGTCAAGAGTCACCTCAATCATGTCCCAGTTGACACTTTATGAGGCTCTGCTGATCCCAATTGTTTACTAGACATAAGTTAATCACGAATACGTGTCCCAGGATAATATTGCGGGATCCAATCTCGGTTGGTGAGAAAGAAGTTCCTTGAGGATGGCCTCCGGCATCGGTCTGGAAGCTCGGAAGATTAAACCTCTGGTCCCAATGACTGACCCAGATTGTCACCTGCAATAAGTTAAAGTGATGATATGACTTTTTAAAGCCCTAAATAAAAGTAAGATTCACCTATCTGCCCAACCTTATTCAGCCAGTTAGTTCTTCAGTAGAGTGTCTGCCTTCTGAAGATCTTAATGCAGTCAAGAGACCTTCTCCAGTGTCACTGCCAAACTATGGAGTGCATTTTTCTTGCATACACTCTTGGTGTCCACAAATTCCATGAAGGTTGACTATGTAGACACCATCAAAACATGCCACAAAGGCTGATTGACTGAACAGATATTAAAACCAGGTTTCTCTGGGAAACAGACACAAAAAGGGAATAATCTTGCTATTTTAAATGTGGAAGAGGAAGTAATTGCACATTTATGCATATAGAGCATTAACATTTAACAGCATCTTTAGAAGGACAGGAGAGAAGCAGTACAAATGGAAAGATTTGGAGGAACTGAACAAAACTAGTTGGCCAATGTAGATAGAGGTCAGCATTTTTTAGCAATTAGTTCCTATTATTTACAGTTTTATTACCCTCTTACTTCTACCAGTACAATGAATTTCTGATGTAGAAAAGGGTAGTGTTAAGAATTGGGCTTAGAGGAGCTACTTCTTGCTGTAATGTGGCAGCTCCAGCTTAAAGGAACTGGAAAGAAATCAAAACACTCTATTTTCCTAGGCTGGTATATTTTTCCACATGGGCGTTTTGGAAGAACACTTAGGCAAGACTTACAAATAGACTTCCTTGCTGAGTGGGAGGTATAATTCAGGTTTCTTCTGGAATGAATGATCTAGCTATGAACTGCAAATACTTCCTGTCCTAGGCTTTAAGCTTCCAGAAGCTCCAGTGTTGTTCTGACTGATACTAACTCATAAGCCAGGGAGAAAACCGGCAGAAAGTATTTTTGGAAATCTTTAGGCATTACCTGTGTTATCAGTTCACCTGAGTCCCTTGTCTACCTTCAGGCTTTGATTGAATCTACCGAAGAGCCTGACACTCTTGCCCGAGAGCCAAACGTGCGCATGATTGCACTCTACGACAACGAAGAGGTGAGTGATAAGCTCTTTTTCTGGATAGGAAGTTGAACATCCTATTCTGATCTGAAGGAATACTTAACATGGTTAAATCTAATAGGGTTGGGAGATTTTTTTTTAAAGCACACTTTAAACCACTTGACATCCAAAAATGATAAGAGGCCCTAGCTGGTACTATGAGGAAACGAATGGGACCAAAAATCTCAGCCAGGAGGTGGGCCTCATTTAAGGAATGAAATTAGTTTAAGACACTCTCAGATTGTTCTGATTTAGAGGAAGAGCATTTCCTACCCTGATCTGAAGGAATACTTAACATGGTTAAATCTAATAGACAATATAGGTTGGGAGATTTTTTTTTAGCATACTTTAAACCTCTTGACGTCCAAAAATGATAAAGAGGCTCTAGCTGGAGATGCTGTGAGGTAACTAGAGTGCAACCAAATTTTTTAGCCTGGGGTGGGGTTCATTTAAGGAATGAAATGAGTTTAAGTCTCATCTCTTAAGCCACTCCCAATGGCTCTTAAGCCATTGCCCTGATTTAGAGGAGCATTTAAAAAAGAGTTTTGACCCCCAAAAGAAGATTTAAAAGGAGGATGTCAGAAAAGCGTGCCGAAGAGTTCCATGTTGCCTACAATAATTTATCAATCACTCGGTAGTGGGATTATGGACAAAATAAACTATAGATAAGAAGCAGTAAGGGGCTTCTGAAACTGATGTCCAAATTGGGATGGCAATTAAAATTACGTTAGCATCAAAACACTTCTCGATAGTTCACCTTTTGAATGCCATCTTCCCGGTAGGTTGGTTCAGAAAGTGCTCAAGGCGCTGCATCGCTCCTCACGGAGCTCATCCTTCGTCGCATCTCCGCTTCGCCCCAGAACATCACGGCCTTTGAGGAAGCGGTGCCCAAATCGTGCATGATCAGTGCAGATATGGCTCATGCGGTGCACCCCAATTATGCGTGAGTATGTTGTCAATGGACAGCGTGAGACAGTGTACCAGTGCTGGGCAAGCATGTCATTCAGTATTGGACATTCTTGCAGATATATTTCATCACAAGGAAGCAGCTGCTTTCAATGAACTTACTGTCAGGTTCCGCTGTAAAAGTGATGGGGGGGAAAACCCCACAGAACCACAGTTCTGAATTGAGTATTTTTTATCTCCCTCACAAGGGCTAGCACGAACTGACCTCCATTAACAGGCAATTCAAAGTCAGGACTAACCTTCAAGTAACTGTCCCACCTTTTTAAGCTGTTCCCTAGCTTCGCCCGCCCTTTAGTCTTCCCTAAGCTGAGTCAGTAGCCATTTAGCAGGGAAGCCAGCAGAGTTCCATCATCAGCCACACTCAGTTCACATGCCCACAATCTTCCATTTGGGCTTCAGCCGCTTGGCCACCCATCAGCTGTTCTGTGTTGATGTCAGCAGTGGCGACAGGTCTGGTGTGGGCTCTGCGGTTTGGTGGGTTTAGCGTTGCAGTAGCCATGTCCCTCCGTAAAAGGCAATCTCTGCTTCTCAGTTCCTCACCGAAATGGCAGCCCTGGGTTGCCAGGCACACCGGGGCTGACACTTACTTTACATGTGTTACCCCCAATTCCATCCTTTGGATTGTACGGATCTTAACAGGGAAAGCTACTTGAATCACAAAACCCTCAGACTCTCCTGTAAGCTGCTTTTGTTGTACTTTTCCCATATCTGGAAAGCCGAAGGGATATTAAAAATCTCCCTATTGCTTTGGGATTTCAGGTAGTCTTTGACTTACAATGATTCACTTAGTGACTGTTCAGAGTTACAACAACACTGGAGAAAGTGGCTTACGACCGTTTTTCACGCTTATGATCGTTGCACCATTCCCATGGTCATGTGATTTACAGTCGGCTGATTGACAACTGATTCACATTTATAATGGTTGTGGTGTCCCAGGGTCATGGGATCACCTTTTGCAACCTTCTGACAGTAATGGGGAAATCCGGTTCACTTAACAACCATGTTGCTAACTTAAGAACTGCAGATGGGGCAAGAAAAATTGTAAAATGGGGCAAAACTCAGTTAACAAATGTCTCGCTTATCAATATAAATTTGGGCTCAATTGTGGTCATAGGTTGAGGACTACCTGTACTTGTAAATCACAGAGGTTCGACGACTGACAGTCCTCTCCAAATTATGAATGATTTCCCACTATAGATATGCATGCGCGTATTTAATATCTATAGTCACCCATATATCTTAAACAAGTAATTCTGGGCAGCAACCCATGATAAAACAAAAACATTACGAATATCATTAAAAAATAAATATATATGGCAAGAAATGGCTGAGAAAAAAATGTCATCATAAATGTCATATCCAGGAAACAGGGCCCTGAACACACTAAAGGGCCCAGGCACAAAACCAGGTCTTCGATTCCTTATGAAAGGCTAACAGAGCTGTGGGTAGTGGGGTCATTCTCAGCTCTGAGGGGAGAATGTTCCAGAGGGCAGAGGCTACCACAGAGAAGGCACATTTAGTCCTTCCCAGCTGATCTTCCTTGGTTGATGGAACCCACAGCATATCCAACTTATTGGAACAAATTGGATGCGTAGAAATCGTTAATTTTCCTCCTGGACTTTGGGTCTCACTGAAAGTTGCTAACTCTTTAGAATGGATTAGAGGTGGTATTCTACCGGTTCGGGGCGGTTCGCCTGAACCAGTAGTGGAAATCGTGGGTTGCCCCGCCCCGGCTCTACGGCATCCCATTTAGGCCCTTTTTTCACCAAAAGCGCATGCGCGTAAGGCTGAGCATGCACGCTCACATTTGCGAACTGGTAGGGAAGGTATATGATTGCCACCCCTGGAATGGATCTATTTACTTATTTTGTAAAGGACTGAGCCAGGATTTGGAGCAGAATCACAAGCAAACCATCTTTCTTCCAGAGCCTTAAAATTGCCAGAAAGGGTACAGGTAGCCCTTTCCTTATGATAATAAAGGACCCCAGAATTTCCATCACACCAGTCATAAGTGAAGGCAAAAAAGTGAGCAATTTTTATGACCTCTTTTTGTAGCTGCCATTAAACAGGTGCAGCACTTATAAAGCAAATGCAGCACTTGTAAAGCAAACCCGGGTGATACAGTAAGTGGAGGCTCTGCCGTAACTTCAAACTGTCGCTAAGCAACCAGTCATTAAATGAAAACTGCCTGTATGATGAAAATCACATGAATATGCAAGTGGGTTTATGCAGCCCTACATGCCTTGTGCTTTCTAAGCTTGAAACCTGTTTCAGAACTGGTGCTGAAATGGCCTCCTTCATCCTCTTGCTGATGTGCTACAGAATAAAGTAATTTTATTCTAATCATTTGAAGCACTCCTCTCTCTCCAGGCCAGACGTTCTGTTCTAATGAGGGATCTGCACAGAGGCTTCTTCACTGCCTCTGTCAAAAGGGCTATCTGTCTCATCTATTAAAAATGGCTTGAATGCATTACAGCGACAGTACCTCTTTCCTTCGGTCCTCTGATCTTTGAAATTCAGGCACAAGGGGGAAGCATGCTTATTGAAGGCTGTTTTTTTTCCCCCCCTTCCCGCAGGGACAAGCATGATAAGAACCATCGGCCACAGTTTCACAAGGTAGGCAACATGGACTGGTTGGCCGCAGCGTGGCTTTGAAAGCCAGGCGTCTCAGCGAGCCGCACAGGAACAACTCTCTGAGGGGCAGATGTCAAATGCAAAACCCGTTCTTGAAATGGAGATTTCTTTTTTCTTATTTGAGAGCCAGCTGTGGGAGTGCCCAAAACAATGCTCACAGTTTTGAATAGATTCAGGATTGGGGAGGGCTCAGGAGGTAAAACTCCATATGGCAGATGACTTGTGGAAAAGCACTTTCTGGAGATTATGCTGTTGTTTTGGTGGCCTAGATATGGGAAAGTATGCTAAAGGTAATTATTTTGATTATTGGAAGATATTTCTTCTTCCTTGTTGAGCGCAAACAGGACAAAGCAGTTGTGCTTCGCCCAGATGAAGAGACGGGGGAGAGTTGGAGAGAAGCACACAGATAGGAAGAAAAACTCTCTTTTTATAGATTCTGTATCTTGCGTCAGTAAATTATTTATGTGGAAGAGATGTATCATTTTAAGAGTTCGGAGTCTGGTGGGAAGCAGCACAAGTCGAGCCCTTCCTGTTAGGATGGAACAATTGCACATCTCACGAAAATCCAGGCAGAATTAACAAAGAACAAATTTTCAGAGTGGAGAACCTTCTCTTCAGTCTGGTGATTTTCTATACAGGGACCTGCTCTGAAAATAAACAGCAACCAACGCTATGCCTCCACTGCTGTCACAGAGGCATTGATTCGTGAGATTGCCACTCGTGTCAATGTCCCTCTACAAGTAAGTGTTTTGAAAAGTAAAGATTCCCTTTATCCATGCACTTTCTTTGGAAACACAATGGGGGAGGATCTCTGGTACAGCCCAGTGTTTTCTGTCCAAGTACTAAGCAGACCTGACCAGAGGTGGTATTCAGCAGGTTCTGACCAGTTCTGTAGAACCGGTAGCAGAAATTTTGAGTAAATACCACCTCTGACTGGCCTCACCCCCATCTATTCTTTTGAGTCCCAGCTGATCGGGAGGAAATGGGGATTTTGCAGTAACCTTCCCGTGGAGTGGGAAGGATGGAATGGGTATTTTACAGTATCCTTCCCCTGCCATGCCCACCAACCCAGGCCCACAGAACCGGTAGTAAAAAAAAATGAATCCCACCACTGGACCCGACCCTACTTCATTTCCAAGCTTAAGGAAGATGGACTGCATGCTACCAATGCTGCATGGTGCTTCCACTATTAGGAAATGGCATTACACCATATCACTGGGTATCACTACACTGGGAGCAAATCATCCTACCTGCTAGGAACAGGGGAAATAAGACCATGGATACTGGGGCTTTCTAGTGAAATGCTAAATGAAGGGCTTCTCCCTCTTGAAGATGTTCCCTTCTCCATTTTCACTTGGTGGTTCAGTCCACGTTAGAAACTTCAACTTGATTGTTGGATTGGACTGGCCAATGCCAAGGATCTAAAAACCCCAGCGATATCCATTCGAAAGATTCAGTTCCATATCCTGCCCCCTCCCCCCTCTCCTTCATTGCTATCAAAGAGATTCTCAGCAGTCGGGTCCTTTTTTTTTTCTTCTTATGTCGGTTGCAGGAATTTATGGTTCGAAATGATTCTCCTTGTGGCACAACCATTGGACCCATCCTGGCTTCCCACCTTGGTTTACGTGTTCTTGATATGGGTTGCCCACAATTAGCTATGCACTCCATTCGTGAGATGTGCTGCACCTCAGGGGTCCTTCAGACCATCACTCTCTTCAAGGTAGGGGATGGCTTGGGTGTTTCTGCCCTGGAAATGGGGCTGAAGATGGCATCGCAAAGTCATAGCCTGCCTCTTTTTCCTTCTGCCCTGCACCTCCCAGTGAAGATTAGTTGTGCTAAGCAAATATACCTAGGTGGCTAGCAAAGCCCTTTTGCAGATAAGCACCCTTGCAACCAGGAGTAGCAGATTTGGAGGAGTGAAAGGAAAGAAACAAATGGGGTTTTTTTTTTGGGGGGGGGGGAGATAGGAATAGGTCCTAATTTCTGCCTTCCTCCACTCCCAGTTGCTGGGTTGAGGTTTGGGCTTTGGTTCTTGCAACTCTCTAATTCTTCTTTGTAATCTTGTCTTCATGTTGCCATGGCTACAATGGTGGCCTTGAATCAGTGATGGGTTTCCATGGTAACACTGTGCCTCACGATTCTCTGGCTGCCATGGTGATGCCATTGTGTGTATTGACAGCTGCCTGCTTTTTTTTTCCCTTTGAGAGCCTTTCTCTGCATCCCCTCTGACCCTGACTTCTCTCTTTTCTCCTTCCCAGGGCTTCTTCAATTTGTTTCCCACCTTGGATCAGGCACTTCTGAGCAGCTGATGGGCAGCCTGAATGCTGAAAGAGGCTCTCCCTTTTCCTTAGGCTGGATAATAATTAAAGCAGCTTTAATCCAGTGACCTCTGTGCAGTTCAGAGGCTTGCTGAGTTTTGATTTGTTTTTCTGCCTCGCCTCAGAACAGAAATTACCTCTTAGGCATATTTACATTATTATGGCTGAGCCCGAGAGGCATAAAATAACCTTTGAACCCCCCTTTTTTTTCCTTTCTGTCAACAGTAAGATGGTGAAATTTAAATACTGGCCCCTGGAATAAGATTAATATTTCAAGTGGGAAGTAAAATTACAGATGACATTCTGGTGTTGGTAAATGCCAAATGATGCAGACCTCCGTTTCTCCTTCCACTCCCACATCCCCTGCTTGCACAGGCTGTATGAAATTAGCAAGGCGATGCTAGCTCATCGAGTAACATACAAAGGTCACGTATGCAGAACTGCTCCGCATAGATTACGTTCTTAGAGGACCTTTATAAGTATGCAATCACATCATAATGGGAGAGTGGGGGCCGTTGCATGTTGTACCTCTTTGCATATCTGAAAGATTTTAAAATATTGCTGTGTGGGGAAAAGAGCAATCCAGAGTCACAAACCTGGATGTTACTAGGAGAACTAGTGCTGCAAAGATGCTAGCAGAACATTTCCTCCCACTATCGCCGTATTCTATTCATCAGCCATCACAGATGAGCGTTCCCTACCCTGATACCCTCGAGGTGTGTTGATCCTTCGTTCTCTAGCCAGCAAAGTTGCAGGTTTTGCTGACAATTCAGTGGTACCACAATCAGTTTATAATTGGTCTTTGTGAACAAAATGACCTGTAGAAGATACTGAGTGGCATACAAGATTGAAATAAAATTGCTATGACCTTTCAGGTTTTTTCTCCCCCCCCCCCCCCCCCATTAAGAGTAAAAAGACAATATTGTAGGCACTACCGTACGTTTTTACTTAGATGAGTTTCTCTACTTTCACAAACATTTATTATTAAATTATATACTGCCCATCTCATTGTTTTGGGCAGCTCTGGGCAGCTGTTAATAGTAATTTATAAATTATTTCAGATTAGGACCATTAGACCTCACAGCCACAAGAATAAATGATAAGTGAGTTACTCCAAACACACACAGTACTGCATATTAATTCTTCAGGATATATGAGATTTTTTTACAGCTGCTGTTCTGTTGCCTTTCAAAGCGAAATCAAATTGATTTTAAGGAACCCTGCTTCTATAGTTGCCCATCAAATTCTTAGAATCACAGAGATGGTGGCAGTCTAGTCCCAATGACTGATTGTCCTCTGCAATTGATTCCACTGTTAGAAGCTTCTCCTGGAGTTAGAATAAGTTTCCTAAGATTTATTTGGAATTTGTCGTCTTCAGGATTGAATAGATGGGAAAAATTTCTGCAGTGGTTGAAATTTCAGTTGGCAGGAAGCCAAACGGCATTCCTGGGCAATGTCACATTTTGTTTGCTACCATTTTCTTAAGTGTGTTTAAATGAGAAGTTGGGTGCTTTTTAGAGACATCTGGAATTGGGTTATCATCCAACCTAATTTGAGGGTATGGCAAAACAGACCTAGAGAAGTGACAATAGCTTTGTTCTAGTCCCATAGAAGGTAGATCATCTGAAAATAAGAGAATATCCCTCCAGTTCCTCTGAATCACTAAATTAACTGGTGAAATAAGCCCTGCTGTATTGAATGCATACAGAAGCAGTTTAAAAAGGAAGCAGATTCATAAAAGGATTCCCATCAAGGGCAAAATGCTAAAAAAAAAAATACCCATCCTTGCATTTCAACATCCTTGAAGAATATTTAGATGGGTTACCTTAAACCTAATGCACTTAACTATTATAGATGCTGCTGGAAGCAGAGTCTGAATGACGCTTGAGCCGAGACTGGCTAGGCTATTGTGTCGGCTTCTCTGTTAAATTAATAAGGGGACCACTTGATTCTTGCTATTTCGTTTGAACTAAAAAAGAAAAGTGCAGTAATAAGTACCACAAGTGTACATCCTTACTGTTTCTTTGAGGATAGGGTGCATCCTTTTTCTATGTCCCTTATATTTTAAAACTACCTCCTTTGGGGCTGGAGAAAGCCAGCTGTACTACAGACACACTATCTTAGAAGTGTCATGAAAGTCACCCCTTTATGATTTCGGTTTTTTTTTTAAAAAAAAGGTAATTGCACTGCAAATGAAGACCCATGAAGCCATAATTGAGTACTGCTGGCTTTCTGCTTTACTATTGTAGTGAATCATTAGCATTTATTGAGACAGAATGTAAATGGGTGGAACCATGTTTCCAGATGCAATGTAGTTACCACAGAGATGTCCTCTCCAAGAAATGACGGTATGGGTTACAGTTTTGCTTTTGCTTTATGAAGGTATCAGGACTTCTTTACAAGATTTGAGGAAAAGAAATGAGATAATGCTGCTCTGGGCTTGCCAGTTTTAGGGCCTAAGACCAAGACTTTCACCCCTCTAGCTGTGGGCCATGTGAGAAACAGTAGATAGTTGTCAACCTTCAGGCTGCATAAGCTTAGGAGACCTTCAGGTTTGTAAGAGGTATAGTACATTGAAGCTTCAAATGAGCCAAACCTAGGCTATGCTTAATGCCTGCCTGCAGGAGGTATAATTTACCATCTTCCCTGCATTGTGATTGATGCAGGGCTGAAACATGATTAACCAGAAGGGCGTCGACTTAAAATGGTAATACAATTGATTGGAGGAGGCATTGGCAGGACTTGGAAACGCACCAGGTATAAAAGCAGGTGGGAGAGGTGAGGCTTCATTTTATTTATTTATTTTTAATTCGTAGGCGTAACCCTAAAAGTCGGGCGTGGCCAGAGATAGTTAAGCCCCGCGTTTCGAATTCAGGCGTGTCCTTTTCCTGGGCTGCGATAGGCTGATGGGGCCGAGAATCCATTTTGCATGGGTCTCGAGATTGGTCGGCTGGCGGGGCGGTGCCGTGCCAGTGTTGGTCTGGAGGGGGCGCTGAGTAGGGATGGTGCAGCGGCCGTGGAAGTGGCGGCTGCCCGGGCTGTGAGCTGGGGCAGCGACCGGCATGGGGCGGTGGCGGAGTCTGCTTCGGGCACTGTACGGTTTCTGCCTCCCTCTGCTGCTGCTGTTGCCGCCTCCGTTCTTGGCGGTCGGCGCTGCTGGAGATCGCCCGCTGCAAGCGCTGCACGGTGAGAACTGAAGACGAGGATGCGATTTGGAAAAGAGCTGCCGGGAGGGAGAGGGAAGATGCCAAAAAAAGGACACCGGGTAGACTTGGTTGGGATGCTCGGAGCTGGAATGGGTAGGGCGAATCGTGCCCCCTCCCCCCGGCTTCTCTACAGGCGCCTGGTCAGCGTCTCCGCTTTTTGCCCTTTCTAGCGACCAGCCATAGCGCCTTTGCTTCCATATGGTTGGATGGAGTTGCACGCCCTTCTCTATTCCACGCCGGACAGAGGTGATTTTCTCCCCCCTCTCCCTCTATCTGCGTCCCCAGAATAAACTTGGGGGTGGGGGGTGGATTAGGGAAGCGTCTTTTTGCTGGGTGGGATTGAAAAGGGTGCCTTTGAGCGCCAAAGATGGTGAGGATTTGGGGAAAAGGGGGTTCACTGGGCAGAAGGGCGGGGAAGGCTTCTACCGCTCCCCTTTTCTGCAGGCTGCTGCTTTTCCTGGAAGCGGCGGCAAACGGGCACCTTCCTTCTATTTTTTTTTTTTTAAAGAGCACCCGTCAGAAGATCCGGCACCAGCTCCTTAAAAACGGAACCGAACCATTTCTCCGGTCTCCACCCCTTTTCCATCCTGTTTTGCCCCTGAGAATATTGGGGTGTTTTTTTTCTCCACCGCTAGCCGAGTTAGCACCGCGCAGCTTCCTCCCCCCCCCTTTCCTTTCTTGCATCTCCCCTCCCCTCTCCTTTTTTTTTTTTTGCTGTTGCATAGGCAAGCTCTTTCCCCCTCCCCTCCGCTTTTGGGGCGAGTTTTCCCCAAGTGCGGATTCGGCCCCCCTCCCTTCAAAAGGCATATTGTCACCATTTTGCGTGGCTGCTTGTCATTTTCGCGTCACGGCGTTGTCAGGTTGGGCTAGCTGCGTGTCTCCCACGGCCCCCTCCACGCACAGCTTTCTGTATTCATTTACAGAGCGGATCCCTCCGAGCGCCCCCCCCCCCCCAATACGCCGTGTTTTCCTGCTCAGTCAATTCACTGACGTCATTCTCGATGGTCTCTTCATCCCCCTCCACTTTTCCATCCTGGCCCGGCTGCCTGTTGCAAATATCAGCTGTCCTAGCTTCCTTCCTTCCTCCCTCCCTCCCTTTCTCTCTGGCTGCTGCTGCTGGAGATCTGCTCAATTGTTGTTGAGAGGGAATTCCTGTTTGGAATTAGTTCTGCATCTCTTCCCTTTCTCACTGATGCCAGAGTGCCTATGAAACACTGAAGGATTTTGACATTGGCACTTTACCATGTCTGGTTGTTCATCTTTGCCACCTTGTAGCTGCCCTGTAGAACCTTTGGTGAGGTTGGTGTAGGCAGATCCATGCTCTTTGGCTTAGAATTGTTCAGTTTGGGGCACTCCAGGGATTTTGTAATACCAGCTGTGATGAACCCCAGCCAGGGTAGACAATGGTAAGGGTTGTGGGAGCTGTAGTCCAAAATATTTGAAAAGACCAAGTTGCCCTACCCTTGCCTTGGAACCACTGTGATTGAAGAGCCATGGATGAACCATTATACACTATAAAACTGGTACAGACGACAGATAAAACGTCATTTCAAAAACCTTTTTGATTATGAATTCAGTTTTAGAATTAGCAAGAGGGCGAGGTTTTGTCTACCAAGGAAGAAAATGTTAGCTGATGGGCCCAAGCTACCACATCACATTCAGGAAGGATGTACTAAATCACATATGCGTAACTCTAAAGTCCTACTTTGATGCTAAGTACATTCCTTTTTGAAGAACATTATATTGGAAACAGTGTATTGATGAAGAAAAATGTTGAAAAGAAAATACTTTTCTTTCCACAGCATCTTATGAAACAGATTCCAATGGAGTCTTACAGAAGTGTTTGCTGGCATATGAGAAACAAAAGGGACAGGCTTCTAAAAATAAAATATACATGGGCTGAAATTCATCATTAATATAAATATTGACTACATAGATCTCGTGGGAAGATTGGGATCCCATTTGGTCTCTTCTCTTCCATAAATCGTGAAGTTTAACTATCAGCTTGGATATAATACAGCAGGGTGGGTGATTGTGTATGGCTATATTTTCTACAGAGATACTGACCTATGCTTCCATCCAAACTCTCTCTTGCAGAAATAATGATCTTCTTTTTGATGTTGATAAAACAGGCAATGCCTGGATTGGAGAGTGATGACAGGAATAAGAAGTGGGCATTATTATTTCTTTGCTTTTGGCAGATTGGTCGATGTTCTTGCCCGATGAGTGCAGTAATAATGTCAATAACAAAAAAATTAGTAATACTGATAATGAACCTTCATGGTTGATCACAGTCTTATTCTGCATACCTTTATTGAGCCAAAAATAAAAAAGGAAGATATTATAAATGAGAGAACAGCATACATGTGTCAGATTCATACCTTTTATTCTTGTTGAAAGATTTATGGTCAACATTCATATTATTCTAGCTTAAGATAGCTGAGAAACTTTTTATTTTTCTAAATATTATTTCATACTTTCCCAAAGAGAGTAAACATCCTTTTACTGTCCTTAGGCCAGGTCTCTTACTAAGTAAATTTTTTGGAATGGCTCATTGACCAAACTTTGATGTTAATTTTTTGTGGCATTATTATTTTTTAACCAAGTCAGTTACATCTGACAACTGCATTCTACACAGAATGGTTTTGGCAAAAATAATAATTGGAAGTAGCTTGTTAAGTAGTTAATTGCTGTGGTTTCTGTATAACTACTAGATGAACAGAATAATCCATAGAGTATCACACTTGGTACCCATGTAAGAGAGAACCCTGAACCTCAGCCTGCTTAATTGAGTAACCCAGACCTGAATAGTAGATTACATAGTAGATCATCAGATCATCAATTACATTCACTGGTGATGTAGAGGAACAAGAAGTCATTTTTAAACAGCTCTAATGATATTGTGGTATAGAATGAGCTACAGCAGCCACAGTTAATGAGATGAAATAATATGGGTCATTATTAAAAAAACATTTGAGATTCCAAAAATGGAAGAGTTGCTTTCCCTCTTTTCTACTATGACCAATTCTTGAACAAGTGTTTTTCCTTGGTGCTTTAATGAAACATTGCTAAATACCATCGGGGCCTTTAACATTTTGACTACAAGCCATATTTTTTCCCCAGTCCATTGGCTGAAATTATGTAAATGCCACACATACATATTCACAAACATGCTATTGTGTTTACATGTTATTGTCACTAAGGAATATGAGCATTAATATATGTATCAACAGCAGGTTGACTATAATATTATGTTGCTACATCCTTGCCTTGCTTTGATTTCCATTCCATTTCAGTGGATTGTGTCTCTGGCAAAAAGTCTAGATTTAAAACAGGAAATTCTTCCTACTTTTTAAGCACATAAGGTTTTAGCAAAATGCCTTAAATAGAAGAGATCTGGTGAAGGGTTCCTAAAGTAGCTTACAACACTGTGTCTTACAACATAGAAAGACAGGGCTCAAGATGGAGTCCCCTAATCGGCAATCCATGGCTTTTGGAGCCTTGAAACTTTTGGAGCCTTGCTGCGTATAAATATTTTCATTAGTGATTTAAGAGACTCCAAGCAATCTAAAAGAAATGGGGGGCACATTTAACAGGAGTTCTTGCAATATACCAATTCTCAGCTTTGTATACATGGGGCTTTTTTCCTCTAGCCCTGAGTTTTCCCTGTGCCAGTAGATATCAGACTTTGGAGAGAGGAAACCCAAGCTTTGTTATGAGATCCTACAAGGATTGGGGTAAGCAAAAATGAAGAGGATGTTCTTCCCAAATGAGCTGGGTCCACTTATCCCATATTTAGTTTTTTGACTCTTGAGAAATTTGGACTTCTTTCCATCATTCTTTTTTTTTTAGGAAACCTTTTTCTAATAGCTCGCTCCTTCCTTCCTTCCTTCCTTCCTTCCTTCCTTCCTTCCTTCCTTCCTTCCTTCCTTCTAATATGGGCCAACTGTTTAGTCAGGCTGATCAAATTAATTCAAGATGTTAATTTTTTTTAAAAAAATGGCAATATACAGCTTCATTTTTTAAAGTATAAACAGGATCCACAAAGCACTGACTTGATTGGTGGAAAGCTTTTGTAGGTTTTTAACATGATCATGGTTATTCCCTGCGGGAATTTGGGGATACCAAAAAATAGTATATACCAGTTCCGACTTGTTTGAATTTTGCTTCAGGCACTTGGAATCCCAAGAGAAAATTTATGGCACAATTGAAATTAGTGAATAAACAGGAAATTTGGGGAAAGATGAAAAATACAGGACTGATGCTACATGAAACTTGGAGCCTGTTTTGATAGAAGTGCAATATTTATACTTGCTTTATAATACTGGAACATCATTGTCTTTTTGCCTTATTTCACAACTGAAAACAGCCTGATCAATTGGCAGATGAAAATAATGGGGGTTAATTGGAATAAAGCTCTATTTTGATAGAACTCCTGCTATTTTACCAACCTGGAGAGAGGTTTCCTTCCTTAAATGAAGCATGTGGGGCCACCCAACATTAGAGATGCTCCTACACTTGGTCAGAGGGAACTGGCATGCAGCTCAGGACTCTGTGTGTGTGTGTGAGAGAGAGAGACAGAGACAGGGAGACAAAGAGGTAGACTCTTGCTCCCACTCAAATAATAACTGTCACCCACAGGAAGGAGGGCTTTTGCATAAATCAATTTTGTGCACCAATTGCACCTACTCCTGAATTTGGAAGCCTAACTAATCACTCAGGCCATAATCATCTCTCATTTGGATTATTGCAATGCACTCTGTCTGGGAGTACATTTTAACACCACTTGAAAGCTGTAGGTGGTGCAGAATGTAGCAGCGCAGTTATGGACATGCCTTGATGCTCATATCCTCCACTGGTTGTCAGTTGGCTTCCAAGAATATTTCAGGATGCTAATAGTCAACTACGCAGCCTTTTGTGGCAGAGGGACTTGGTGTTTATGGAACTGCAGAGCTCCAATGTCTCCGTCCATCCTATAAGATCTAGGGTTGGCATGCTCTAGCTCCCATCAATAAGCGGGTCATTTTACAGAACCCAGGAAGTACATCTCCTCTATCAACATGCCTGATTTTTGGAACAGCATCCCCCACTGTCAAGGCCATATGGCTTCATCCCTGCTCCCCTTTCAAAAACCTGGCTTTTCCAGAACGCACTGGGCAAGAACAATTTGTGAACCTGCTGGAGTGAATGTATTTTAAGTTTTTCTGTCTCCTGGCCAGATAGTTGTTTTACTGTTTTGTTACTGCTTTGTCAATTAATGTTAATCCTCTTTATAATCTGTCTTGAGCTACTAGTCAATTTGATAACCCCGTGAAACAAAATAATATTTTTTTTAAAAAACAGTCAGCTAAGTTCTGGTTCAGGCTGACCAAATTAATCTTCCTGGAGGAGCAGACGGATTTTAAAGACTGTCGTGGCATCCATCTATCATTTTAACATTTGAAATTTGTCCCAATTGTCCAATGTCCCATGGTACTTTGGATTAAACTGCAAGTGGTGGCCATTGCTATATCTGATCCTTTGTCAGGGCATCCTGTTTGCCTGGTTTGCTGAATATGTTGCTAGAATTCATCTCATAGGTGAGTTGACATGGCCACAGATGCTGCTATGGTTGGTTACAGAATACTATCGGTACTTCTCTGGAAACCTCTGAGTCATACTGATAAAGACGTCAGAGGAGGTACAACGTATGTTATGTTAGCCCACTCTGACTCAGAGTAGATCGCAGTGATATTCCATATGGAGGTGGCGGAAGATAAAAGATCTATTATTTTTATTCTCTGACATTCTCTAGTTTACCTTCTTCAGTATTTTTATGGAATCATAAATTCACAGTGTTAAAAATCCCAAGTCATATATGTGTGTTCAGGGCTGTACACCTAAAGGACCTGCTTCCATGATCCACAGCTTCCTAGAGGAGCAGCAGATTGGCCTTCCCAACCAGGGTGGGCTGCTTTTGTACATGTGGAATCTGATGAGATTCTGGTTTCATCCTGATAGATTCAATTATTCCTTAGATTTTTATACAGCCTTGACAGCTAATATGGGCTATGTGATTTTGAAACATTGGAACGACAGGAATATCAAACCGCTGACACAATTGAATGTATGACTCATAGATATTTTGATTTATCTTGATTAGAAATGCTTAGAAAAAAAAACATGAATAAAATCACATTGCCTATAGTTTTCAGTTTCCCTTTGAGATAGCTTTTAATATAAATGGGAATAGTCTGAGGCAGCACCTCTGGGACCATGGCTTATTCTTTCCTTTTAATTGTTTCTCCCCTGCCAAGCTTTTACAAAGTGTCTTACTAAAGTAACTGAAAAAGCTAGGCTAAAAGAAGTAGTCCTTTAATTATACATACATACATACATGCATGCATGCATGCATACATACATACATACATCTTCCATATTCATAATCTGAAGTTACGTGATGAGGAAGTGAAAGAGGGAAATCAAGATTAGAATATTTTAGAGCATATTTAGCCCCCTAAGTATGTTTTCATGTATCTGCAAATGTGTGCATGAGCATACCACCATGTTTTTCAATGCAGTATGTAACTTTACAGAAAGGGGTAAATTTATAATTGTATTTAAAACTCTTTCTTATTTTCAAAAAAAAAGAAGAAAGTAGCAATCACAAGAAGCTATGCCTGCATTATATTTGAATTCACAATGGAGCTGGTGATCTTTACACTTTCCTCAAAACAGCCATCGATAATCTAAAATAATACACAAAAGGTGGGTCAAAGACTTAAAAACAGCAGAAGCTTTAAAAGAAAAAAGGTAAGTTTTCTTAAAAGGAAAAAATGCTGTGGAGAGGAAGAAACTATTGTCAGAACCTGCTTGGAAGACATCAGTATGAATAAAGTGTTATAATTACATAACATGAATTCACAATTATATTTCTGGATAGGGATTCAGGCAGCAAAGGCCTGCATTGCGTAGCAACACAATAGCTAGGGTGGAGCAACAGTGAGGACAGCACATTACAAAGTCATCCTTAACGAATCCATGTTACTGTCGGGCTGCTTTTTTAGTATAGGAAAACTTTTTTTATTTACCATCTGATAAGTTGGATGTTTACATTTTATTGGGGAAATAATCATCTTAACTAAAAATGTCCAGGATTTTAGATTAATGTACATTGCTGGCTTTTTTCCAAGATTATCCTTTATTAGCCAAGATATGTCATATATTTGCATTATTCCCTCTTAATGTTTGCAGTGTGAAGAATAACACTTGGAATACTATGAAAAAGTTTGGTGGAATGGGAGTTTCTTTGTTGTAGCTGGCCATTTAGATACTGTTTGATTTTTCTGTAGACTAAGCTTGGCAAAGCTGCGTTCGAGTCAGTGGTGGGATTCAAATAATTTAACAACTGGTTCTCTGCCCTAATGATTTCTTCCAACAACCAGTTCACCAAACTGCTTAGAAACTTAACAACTGGTTCTTCCGAAGGGGTGCAAACTGGCTGAATCCCACCACTGGTTCAAGTAAGAATGATGTACAAATGATGTATAATAGGAGAACTATGGCCCTTTTATGGCTTGTGGACATTGTAGGTAATGCTTCTTAGAGGGACTGGGTTTGTCTGGATCCACTTATTTTATTTTATTGCTATGTTTAAATTTTTATGTATTATTTGGTGCAAGCTGCTTAGAATCTTTTTGAACTATGGTTGTCTCTAAATCTCAGAAATAAATAGATATTTTGAAGTCTGAGATATAAGAGCAAGGCGCTTGGAGCAGTGTGGATTCCTTTCCCATTCATGTCAGTTGAGAAAAGGAGGATCTATCCATGAAGGGAAACCCTGTGTAGCCTCTTCACTCTTAAATATCCCATTCAGTGCAAGAATTATTGCAACTACCACATCCCAAGAGAAAGCAGACTGACCTATTATTACATTCCTGCAACAAGACAGAATTCTTTACCAACTTTTAAGATGAGATGACCCAGTGTTCTGTATCGTTTAGTGTTACTCTGGTTGAAATATGCTTCTGAAGTTTCCACTTACTAGTTTTATTCCCTGCCCTCTGGAGAAAGAGAATACATGAATCTGAATATGTTTGTTTGTAGTTCTAAACTTTATTTTGGTTCCTGGACCCTGATTCTTGTCCCTCATCTTTTTTATTTAATTTGATGGATAAAGCAAGGAAAAACCTCTCCTGCAACTACAATAGGAGCAGACATGGTATTATTCTACCCTGATGCTATAAATATGTTTTAGTATATTTCTCCATGCATTCTGTAGAAGACTATCTATATTGTTCCCATGGTTTTGCTGGCATTTCCAAGAAGTGGCTTTTTTGATAGTTGAAACAATTTTGATTTTCTTTTTTAGTTGTTATCCTTGATTCATTTGTTTTTGGGTTCATTATTTTTTGTATTACAATTGAATTGGATTCTATTTTCTACATTGACCATGTCTCTCATCTTGTGAATGTTCATGTTTTAAAGCATTTTTGTTTTTTTAGTAAAAGGAAGGCAACTTACAAAATTTAAAAGGCATAAGTATATTAATAAAAAAGGAAACTAATTAAAAGAAAAAAGATTACACACAACAGCAAGATGCCACAGAACAAAACCACAAGCAGTAATTGATTGAACCATATATATATTTGTATATATGTTTGTGTATACAAACACACACACACACACACACACATACACACATACATCTCCAGGTACCTTTAGAATTAACAAGGTTTTCAACAGTGATGGAAATATAAGGAGTAAAATGGAGCAATTGCTTTGGAGCAATTATGTCCTTTCAACCAAAAAGAGTAAATAAAAGTGGCAAGAATTACAGTAAATTTCCAATCTAGGCTAAATGGTTATAGCTGTTAGTTTTTGATTATGGAGTACTAGTATTTGAGAACATCTTTGATGGGTGACTGATGTATATGTGGCAGTTTCTCCCAGACCCAGTATCATACACAGAAACCTCTGTGGGAGTAGTCCACATTTTAAACAGCAAATGTGTAGCTCAGTTATATTGCATGTTTTCCCCTTCTAAGTGCAATAAACTGAAGATAATGTGAAACTGTGCTACAAATAGGAGATGGATAGATGGATGGAATTATTTACATTTTATGATATATTTAAAAGACATCATAGCACACTTGGCAATTATTTGTTCTATGAAATATCCATCTACTCTTAAATGAATTTTCCCCGTGTTTCTCAGTGTTCTTCCACTTTTCTCTCATGATCACCATTCACATGCATTACATTTTATAGATAGAACAGTGTGTTGCCCTTTTGGAAAGAGAAGTAGGAAACTGCCAGGTTAGCCTAAGAAAAGGACACAGCAGCCAACACTGCAATGCTCCCTTACATCTGGCTTTACTTTCACAAAAAGGTGTTTTCTCCATCCCTTTGAAAAGTATTTGAGCCTGGGCTTGATGCATCTCCTCTGCGGGGTTTGCAAGAAAATTTGCAGAGATGTTTTGATGTGTGAACACTTCCTTATCATTTTCTTCTTTCTTTTGAAGAAAAGTGATAGGGCCCAGCTAAGATGTCAGTGTTGCCTTAGGTTTACTAACCTCCGACTCATTCTTACATCATTAGGAATGGAGGATCTGCTCTTTTTTTGTAACTGAGCATCCTTTGCCAGCTCCAATTTTTAGAGATTGGCTGCGGTGCATTTCAGCACTATGGTTAGCTCCTGGCAGTCATCTTGTGACTGGCTTTGTTTAACTGTATGGTTAATTAAGCTTAGAGTAAGTTCTTATCCCCTGCTCAGTATTAAAAGGAAGTATGCCAAAATGTTGCATTCAAGGCAATTTCATTCTTAGGTGAGGTTTTTTTCCTATTATGCAAATGTTTATTTGTCTTAAGAACACCAATTTCTACTCATTCCCCTTAAAAAGAAACAAAGGTAATAAATAATTCATGTTTGGTTTTAGTGATTGCTGCTGTGATATCTGTTAATTGCTTTTAATTAATTTGATCCTGTTTCCTGCAAGCAGGGGATCTAACATTTTAGCTATTCTTACATAAACCTGAACAATTTCTACAAATTATTTTTATTATATTTATGAGATTGCAAACGGTGATTCTGCAAGGATCCCACAAGGCAAAGCAATGTTTTGGTTGAAGACAGGAAAACAGTAATTATAATCTCCTCTCTTGTCCCTAAGGGGAATAAAAACCAACTAAGGACAACCCAGTATATCCACATCACTCAAATAAGAATCAATTACTTTATTTAAAGGGGGGGGAGGCGGAAAGGGGGGAAAGTACAAATTGGAAGATATTTGCAGGAGGGACTAGGATGAATACCCAGTTATTTATTATGGATTCTTATGGGCAGGGAGGAGGAAAGAGAAAAAAGAGTTTACCACCTTTTGATCAAAGGCTACGTTAACAAATGTGTGGTAATCATCTTAATTCTGCGTTCAGAAATGTGGAAGTCTTCTATTGTGGAAGCAGTTTGCTTGAGACTGCAAAGGTTGGACTTAAGAAGAGCTTCTCAGTAATAGAGGATCCATATTTAATGTCATCTTCATGAACCAAGTAATTAACAGGTAGATCAGTCTCGACATAAAGTTTCCAGGAGAGTTTGTTTCTATCTCTCCCCATCCTTTATCATCACTGGTTGAAGCTTCTGAGAATTTTAATCCAATATATTTTAAGGATATTTTAGCAGAAGTCTCCCTCTCTCTATCGTGCAATAAGATCAGCATCTTTCCAAAAGTTTATATGGCCCCAGCCTCATACAAGCTGCCCTTTAAAAAACTGGCTCTTTCCCCAAGTTGCCAAGTTGGAGAAACACTGATTTAAATGGATTATATCCCTCGCCCCCAAAAAATCAAAACCCTTTAGTGCTGCTTTGAGACAGCTAACTCACAAGGAGCCAGTGTTACATTTGTATTTGGCTGATTGCTTTGGACTCCTGTGTTGGAAATCTCTGATACCTAAGTACATTTTTCTTCCCTCAGATGCCTAATGGGTTAAAAGTGATCCAGTTGCCATATGTAATTTGCTGGATTCATAAACATTCTTCTCCAAAAGTATATCTTCCTGCTATAATATATCCCTCTAAAATTGAAATCCAAACACATCTGGACAGATCCCAGTTTGAAAAAAAATGGTTTAAATTTCACATTTGAGAGCCAGGACAACCTTTTCAAGTAAAATCCAAATCAGGAGTATTTAGAAGTATAATTGAGTTATAGTCCACACTATAGGAGATGACTAGATCTGAGCCCGAGGGCTGGGTAAAATGCATCCTTCAGTTTTGATTCACTCTAGTCCCATAAACAGCCAATTTGCCTTAGCAGTTAATAGATCAGATCCTTGTGTTTAGGTAGCATGTAATAAACTTGAAATGCAGAACTAAACTGCTGATCCTGGTTACTTGCAGTGGCAATGTAGTTCAGTGGAGGTTAGGATCAAGTTCCTTTTGACCAACATGGGATGAGATGTACGTATATGCTATTAAGGAAGGGAAAATAATATTTTGTCATTTTAATTATTGTGTAATTTGTCCAGTACCAAGCCAAGTTCTATCTGATCTCTCATGTGATTAAGGCCATTTTTAGAAACCTGTTTACTAAAATTGATTTATATTGTTTTCCAGGTTTAATAACAGGAAGACAAACCTGAATAGTTCTTACTTATCCATCTTCTTTAGCTTGAAAGCAAAGTTGTTTTTGGTTTCTGATTGCCAAGTATTTGTGGACTCATCTTGTAATTCAATACCTTATTAGGAACTATAAATAGATTCTGTGCTAGTTCTTTCCTTTAAAATTACTTAAAACTCAAAACCTCAAAACTTAGTTTCAGTTTCTATCATTTTTAATACACTATTTCAGATGCTTCCATGCCAACATTCCTTTTTCTGCAAGATTAGTTCTCCCAACCCTTGAATAAGGAATTTTTTTAAGGATTGGAAGTTGCTGTTTTCAGTAACAACAACAACAACAACAACAACAACAACAACAAAAGAATATTTGGACTGAGGATATATTCTTTAAATTAATAATAAGCAATTACTTGCTGTTTATTTTTATTGGATTTAAAAAAAAAAGAAGGTAAACATCAAAAAAATAGAAATGAAATTAAAAAATAAAAAGTGCAGTAGATAAGAGAAGAAAATGAATTATTTTTAAAGAAGCAACTTCTGATTTTCCCTCCCATAGTATACTGATTGTCACTTCTCCCCCATCAAGATTATATTTTTCTTCCTATATTCTTCCTATATTCTTCCTATATTCAACCCTTTTCAACAACCCTTTTCAATAAATCATCAAGTCAATTTTTTCAAATTGTTTTTGTCTGCTTTCAGCAAAAAGCCACTAAAGGATTTCTAGTATTTTAAGAAAGTGTTTATTGTTTCATCTCTGATCAAACAGGACACTCTTGCCATTTCTCCTTATTTTGTCATCACAGTCCAAGCCTCCATAATGGGTTATTATTATATTATTGTATTTCCCCCACTTTGCAGTATATGGTCACCCCTCTGCAGTTACCATGTATAAAACCAATCTTTCATACACCTTTTATAATTGACTACCCTTAAGTGCTAATAGGAAAAAAAATCTGGTTTCATCAGTATTTTACTTTTTAAATTTCTTTGCATCATCATATGTATTTGCTAATTTATTTATTGGTTTATAATATATAATAAAAACTACAAAGGAAAGTAGCGGAGGAAAAAGGGAAGAGAAAAGTGTGGAGCAAGGGGGGGAAAGAAAGAAAAGGCATTGATTTCCGACTCCTTTTGGTGCAGTAGAATAAGATAATAACATCAAACCTCAACATTTTACTTTTACATAATATTATAAACTAACCATTTCTATAACTTTTATAACCTATTAATCAGTAAAACCAAAAATCAAAGTTACATTTTTTTCCACCTTAAGCATAAAGCCTAGAAGCAATTTCCAAGTACGTAGAAACGAAAGTGATAGTATTTTTTTCATTGATCAAAGCAGTCAATTTGGCCATCTGCTAACTCCATCAACTTTTGCAAACATTCATCCATTGTAGGAATCAAAATGTCCTTCCATTTTTGTGTGTCAAGTAATCCTGCTGCAGTCAACGTACATAACATCAAAATTCCCATTTTTCTCCACGTCTTTTTCCATTAAATCCAGAAGAAAAATTTCTGGTTTTATCTTTAAATTCACTTTGAGAATCCTCTGTATTAAGATGTGAATTCTACTCCAATAGCCTCATAATATGTATTTGCAGTTTTTTTCAGTCTTTCACAAGTCTGCCATGAATGGTAAAATATCCCTTCATGCTTTCCATATTTTCAACAATGATTAGAATTATACATTTTAGAATTTAAGACTTACATAATTTCTCTGGTATTATATACCAGTGGAACATCATTTCATAGAAATTTTCTCTTAAATTTTAGCTCAATATGAAATTCAGTGTTTTTAACCACATTCTTTCCCATTGATCCATCTGTATATTATAACCAAAATTCTCAACCTATTTACTCTTTAACTCGTTCTTCTATTTTAAATCTCAAGAAGTTTATACATATGAGCAATAGTTTTTTTTCTAGTCAGTTGTTTGTTATACTAATAATATACATGACTAACTAGAGGTGCTTCAACCCTGTGTGGGTTGATAGATACATCATTGCCTTTGTACTGTATGGACAAGAAATCAAACAGATAGAAAAAATTAAATGTAAGTATGCATATGTGGACATTTATTTATTTTTGTTTCATTATTCTCCCATTAAAATATATTTCCATCAAATGAGAGTGCAAGTCCATTTCTTCTGCTTGCTTCATCTGTCAGTTTCTGTGGTGTTTGGTACTTAGTTTGCAGTAGATATTAATGTGTGAATTCCTATCCTTTTTCTGAATGATTGTTGAGATTTTGCCGAAGCATCTTTTTATCTATCCCTCAATGAACGCAATTCAGGTACTTCAATGTAAAACGGTCAGAATAGCTTGAAACTGACTTTTCTTATTGGAGAAATGCTCAGAGATTTTTACAATGGAGGCATTTCCACAATTGAAAAGAATGCTGTTTAGGTTCATATATGTTCTGGGATCTTCATTGGTTCAAGTAAGGCTAGGGAAACTTTTGATAGCTTTCATACAATCACAACCTCCCCAGGAATTGTCCAAGGTTGATGGTGCTATGTTCTGTTTATTGGCAAGCCAGGTCTTTCCAGGATTTAAGAATTGCTTGCACTTTTTTTACAATTTTTAAAAATTCAGTTCAACTTATTTAGAACTTATATGTTGGTTCCTATTTTGGGAGGGCCAATAGACAATAGCTCTTTTGACATTTTGAAAACATGTGGATACTCAAAGACCATAGCTATCACAAGGATGTGCAGATTAGCTGCCACGGTGGGTATTTCTAAAAATTAAATAATAGATTGGTACGAAGAGCCTTGAAAACATTGAGGGATTTTAGGGTTACTCTATATTTTTTTGTGTACTTCTATCACAATACTGCAGAAAACTGCATAATTGAATTTCTAAGTTACCAGTGGTGCCAAAAACAAGGCAAAAAAACCTATTTTACTGTTAATTCTAATGCTTAGAATTGATACTTGCTTAACCAAATTCAGCCTTTACTGAAGATATGGTAGTCATCTGAGATAACCTCATTTCTAAACGAACTATCCACGTTTTAGAGAAAATCTCTTATCTTTTTTTCCCTTTCTATCTCTCTGTGTTTTTCCCCCCGCAGGCTGCTTATTTGACAGGAGGCTATGCTCTCAGCAGGAAGTCTGTGTGCAAGGTAAATTAATATAGCACAGGGGGTTTGTGGCTAGTAGACAATCAAAAGTGTTAAAATAGCGGGAGGGAAGGTAACTCCTGCCTGTTGCTGGGGAAAACTGCGAGCTGTTATGCAGGGAGAGGGGAAGTCAACAGTAGGGTCTGTTCCTCCCCTCATTCATTGAGACAACTTCTTTCAGTGTCACTGTATGCCTTTGATATTAAATCTGTCCTTTGTGTTGCATATTTATTATTATTATTATTATTATTAATAATAATAATAATAATAATAATATTTAAGACTTAATCTTCAATTCAATTCACAATCATGGACTAAAAACAAACAGTTCAAATCCTAATCAAGAACCTAAGAGCTATTAAGGTAACGTCTTGAGTATATAGGCAGTTGTTATTAGCATTATTATTTTACATATATTACATACCTATATATTACAGCTATATAGAAATATCAGTCTTCCTGATATTAAATGAAGGAGAGTTCAAGAGTGCCTGCTTAACTATTGAAAGCATAATGATTTTCTTTATCCTATTTCACCAGATACTGGGGGTGCAATCTCCACATTGCTAGGCTACGTATCCCAGCATTCCTTTGAGTTGCAATTAAATTTGAGACAACCCCCCCCCCCCCCCATTGTTAATTATCCATTATTGTGCACATTGATCTAAATGCTTGTCCCTTTGAGTGCAAGAGGGCTTACTTCTGGAAACGCCTGCAGTCTCAAGTCCTCAGAGCTTGAAGAAGTGTATAATGTGTTCAAACCTTTTTGGGTTTTAGTGGCTCATATACAGATCCATTGTATAAAATCCATATACAGCTCACCATGCAAATTGTATTTAGTTTGCCTGGGATTATTGGGTGCTTCCTTTCTCTTTCTCCCCACTCCACCTCTGTTGTTCTGGTACACATAGACAACTATCCCGTGAATTTGTTATCTTTCCAGATGGTTTATTTGGCCAGTGCCAAGAAAGTTCATTGCGAGACCAGCCCTACTTTCAAGTCACCACACCAGTGCTCCAGCGTTTGCAAGATATTCTACGGCATCTTATGGCACAAGGTGAATATCAGCAGTTAGAGGAGAAGAGCTAAGGATAGGATAGGGAAGGGAATTATCCCTGCATCAGGCAAGATTTTGGGTGCCTCCTTCCATCCTTAATACTATAGTCAGAAATATTTCTTTTCTCTGTGTCAGATTCATAATACAAAGTCCAGGAGGAATCTAGTGGCATCTTTTCAAGCTAACAAAGATTATGAAAAGCATTAATTTTTATGAGCTGCAGTTCTCTACAGAGATATATTCAAACTGTGCCTCTTTTACCATTTTTGGGGGGAAAGCTCTCTTATTTTAAACCTTGTGTATGAATGTCTGCCATTGATTAAAATGTTTATTCCAAGCTGCTAGAATCTACCATATCTAGAGTTCACCTTTCTTCAGTGATTAGAGTAGGAATAGACAATTTAGTTTCTCTCAGATGTTTTGAACTCTTGGCCTGCATGGAGAACCATAAGAGATCAGAGGTATAAGACAAAACATTTCAAGGTTATTGGACTGCCTGCTCCTGAATCAGAGGACATGTATCTTTTCAGCATTCGAGTCAATATTCGAGTTTTTGTAGCCATCTACTAACTTATTTTAACTTTCTATTTTCCATATCAGGTTTATCATGGCAGGATGACCTAACACAGTATGTGATTGCCCAGGAGATGGAGCACATCCCTAGGCTTTACCTTCCATCGTCATGGAATTCTGCAGCTGAGGATAGGTAGGAAGAATAGTTTGGGATGTAGCTGCTGCTGCTTCTTAGCAAATATCTGCTGTTTAGTGTTAGGTTGCACTCAACAATAAACCATCTCCCTTGTTTTCGTTAGTACAACCATCTGCCTGGTCAGCAGAATGATGTGTAATGATGTGTAAATGAGATGCGAATATTGTTTGAAAAGCTGCTGTAAGTGTATTGATCATCAAGCCAAGAACCAATCATCTCCATGCCCTTCCTTCACCAATATGCCCTTCAGACGCTTGGACTTCAAACCTTAGAATTCTCATCAATGGCCATCAGTGCTGGCTGGGGAATTCTGGGAGTTGAAAGTCTGAAGGCATCTAGTTTAGAATAAGCTGCTGGATACCTAATTGGGAGAAGGTTCCAATGAAGTGAGTAGAGTTTACTGTTGAAGGAAAGTAGGAGTGTACTGGATGGTACTCTTAAGACAACCAAAATGTGAATCAAATATCAAGTGGACATAAGAGGGAGAGGATATAATATTTTTTAAAAATGGAACAAAGAAAAAACATACCAAAACACAGTATAGAATGAATAAGGGTTGTAAATGAAAGGTCCCTCTTCATGTTCTTTTTACTTATCCAAGAAGTGTCTGTCTGTCTGTCTGTCTATCTACCTATCTGTCTATCTTATCTAATTTAATCTCTCTCTCTCAATCAAATCTCTCTCTCTCTGTGTATGTGTGTGTGTTGTGTTTATGTGAATTGTGTGTGTGTGTGTGTGAGAGAGAGAGAGAGAATCACCTTATATCATGCCTTAGTGCACATTTTTCCTTTTTATTTATTTATCAAATTTATATGCTGCTTCAGTTAGAGATTCTTGGCAGACAATAAGATATAAAAATACAATGAATATGGAAGTTGACACAGATAAACCCTAAACAAAATACAGTAGTCCTTGACTTACAGCCATTTGTTTAATGACCATTTGAACTTACAATGGCAGAGAAAAAAGGGATTTATGACCACTTTTCACACCTACAACCATTGCAGCAGCTGTATAGTCATGTGATCAAAATTTGGACACGGCTACCAGCATGTATTTATGATGGTTGCCATGTCCCAGGGTCATGTGATCACTTTTTGCAACCTTCTGATGAGCAGAGTTAATGAGGGAACCAGATTGACTTAACAAATGTCTTACTAACCTAACAATTGCAGTGATTCACTTAACAAGTGTGGCAAGAAAGGTCATAAAATGAAGCAAAATTCACTTTATTGTTTTGCTTAGCAATGGAAATTTTGGGCTTTGTTGTGGTCGTAAATTGAGGACTGCCTGTATGTGGCATCGAGCTCTGTCTTCAGACTTTTCCAGAAGACAGACAATTTCGGAGGCGGGAGGATCTCCCCTGGGAAGCCATTCTTTTCGCTTTTGTTCTTAATTACCAAGTTGAGGATTTGATTGAAAGAAGAGGAAGTTTCTATTCTGTTCCCTATTGTGATCCACTTCCACACCTGCCAGAAAATAATCTTTTTGTTCAGCCAATGTTTGCAGTACGCACTGCTGGTGCCTGGACCACAATCTAATCAGTATTACAGTGAGGGAGGAGCACAGCTTTTGCAATTCAAATTCCCACACTTGCATCAAAGACATTTTGTTGGCTACTTAAACAGCAGAACGAAATTGTGCCCTCTAGATAGAAGGATTCCACGGGCCCTGTTATAATTTGGCTCTGATTGTATGAAAGATACACTGGCAGAGCAGGGCATTGGATATGGCCATATGTTACCATGCACAAATTATTGAACTAGAAATAGGGAACTTTTGGCCCCCAGTTTTCATCTAAACACAACAGATTACTCAGAATCTTCCCAAATGGATGGACATATAAGGCTGTTAATGGATGGGTAGGTGGATGGACAGACATTTTACCCTGAAATGTTCCCTTTACAGGTTGCCACCTCTTCACCTAGTTCCCCGGAGACCCTCTTTGTCATCTCAGCCTTCCTCCACTCAGGGAGCTCACCAGCCTCCTCTGCCCCCAGCACTCCTGCAGAGGTATCTGGAATTGCTTCTGGCCTCTCAGCCTGAGCTAGGTCACAAGAATGTGTTCCTGTCTCCTTACCCTCATTACCAGGTGTGTGTATTTTGATAAACCTACTGAGAATCTAGGGGAATGCCCCAGAAATGACATTCAGCAGGTTCTGATCAGTTCTGGGGAACCGGTAGCCGAAATTTTGAGTAGTTCGGAGAACCAGTAATTACCACCTCTGACTGGCCCCGTCCCCATCTATTCTCTGCCTCCCAAGTCCCAGCTGATCTGGAGGGAATGGGGATTTTGCAGTAATCTTCCCCTGCCACGCCCACTAAGCCACGTCCACCAAGCCATGCCACACCCACAGAACTGGTAGTAAAAACTTTTGAATCCCACCACTGCTCAGCCTGCTTACTGGATGTGAATGAATTGGATTCAATGCACATGAAAAGCATAGGGAATGATGCTGTAGGGCTTATTAATTTCAAATTGGTTGGAACCCTGTGGCCCTCCAGATGTTATTGGACTATCATTCCCCTAATCACGTAATCACATCATCAGGCTGGGTGGGGTTGATAAGATTTGGAAATGAACAGCATCTTAGAAGATGATGGGTTCCCCGCCCACTTTTTTTCTTTTTAAAAACAGTTCCATTAATTAAGATAATAGCTCTTTCCCAGAAGAATGCAGGAACAAAGAGTCAAGCTATTGATTGGACCGTCTCATGGTTCTTTGTAGCAATAGCATGTACCACAGACTTACATACCACTTCACAGTGCTTTATAGCCCTCTCTAAGCAGTTTACAAAGCCAGCATATTGCCCCCAACAATCTGAATCCTCATTTTCCTGACTTCGGAAGAATGGAAGGCAGAGTCAACCTTGAGCTGGTCAGGATTGAGGGAATTGAACTCCTGGCAATGTAAGCAGAGTTAGCTGGTAATACTACATTCTAACCACTGTACCACCATGTCTCTTATTGTTCTGTCCTATACTCTAATTTAATATTATCTAAGATCCCCTTTTATAACATAGAATTGATTATGGGGCCTATAAATGCAAGGCACTCTGTAACTAAATTATGGTGCGCCAATAAACCAACTTCAGTTTCTAAGATTCTCAAGGAAAACTCAGAAAGATTCCTGTCTGAAGCCCGAAAAAAACCAGTGTCAGGTCCTTTCCCTGTTTGCATCTAACTATGGCTGACAAGGAAGGCAGGAAAAGTGTGTCAGCCTGTGCCACCCTGCAGCTGTGGGGGCTGCCCAGGGAAGCCTCTCCTGTTTTAACAGGCAGCCTCTGTCACCTTATAGATCATCTGTCTCAGTACCAGATTTTGACAGATGGCTAAAGTCTAGCTATCTGTCAAATTCATTTACCAATCACAGTGTGATTGGCAGATGGTTTCCTCCTGGGTGGTGACACTGAAAAAGGAGAGAGGAGCAAAACCAGAGGGTTTTTCCAGTGACTTTGCTTAACATATCCTGCACAGCTAAATCAGTATACCACCCTCTAGGACAGTGCTTCTCAACCTTGGCCTACCTGAAGATGCATGGACTTCAACTCCCAGAATCCCCCAGCCAGCAGGAGTTGAAGTCCCCGCATCTTCAGGTGACCAAGGTTGAGAAACACTGTTCTAGGAGAATGCCAGAGCCGACACTTTAGAGAAAGAATAGAGTGGCAGTGTTATGCCAATAGGGTTTATTGGCGATTTGAAAAATTCAGTGACAACATAGCTCTTGCTACCTCCAAGAAAATTTGGGGAAGCTTCATATCAGAAACCTGGAGAGCCCTTGCAGATTCAGATTCAGATTCAGAAGTTTATTTGTATGCCGCCCTTTTCCCTGGGGGGACTCAGGGTGGCTCACATCTGAAAGGGAAAGGGGAAACAGACTTTTACATATACGACAACACATAATTAAAAGAAAACACAACATTCATACCATTCGGGAGGGTACAATCTTAGCCCCAGGCCTGGCGGGATAGCCAGGTTCTAATGGCTGTGCGGAAGGTCTGGAGAGTGGTGAGGGTACGAATCTCCACGGGGAGATCGTTCCATAGGGTCGGAGCTGCCACCGAGAAGGCCCTCCTCTGCGTGGTCGCCAGTCGGCATTGACCCGCAGATGGAACCCAGAGGAGGCCCAATCGGTGAGATCTAATAGGTCGTGTGGAGGTAATTGGCAGTAGGCGGTCTCTCAAGTACCCAGATCCACTACCATGGAGGGCTTTATGAGTGACAAGTAGCACCTTGAAGCGTATCCGGAGATCGACAGGTAGCCAGTGCAGCTCGCGGAGGATAGGTGTTATGTGGGTGAAACGAGGTGCACCCACAATCGCTCGCGCGGCTGCATTCTGGACTAGCTGAAGTCGCCGAATACTCCTCAAGGGCAGCCCCATGTAGAGCACGTTGCAGTATTGCAAATGAACCAATGAGTTATATTGACCAGGATTGTGACTCAGTTTAAGACAACTGACTTCATTTGTTTCTAAATTGCCTTTCTGTGTACTCTTGCTTCAGTTCAGCTATCCAGATGGCACTTTCCAGGGCAGTTCTGGTGGTCACAACCCAAAGCCTCCCATTTTCTTAGACCAAGCTGCTCCTTCCAAGGCCTTCATGAGCGCCAGCACGGCTCCTTTCTATAGGGAACAGCAAGGGTTGGATGGAAGTCAACTTTTCCAAGACTTGGGGGCACTTTATTTAACCCAGGAACAGACAGGTAAATCCAGAAACAGGGCTGAAAACAAGCAAGATCCCAAGATAGATTATGCTCTTCATGACAATCGTAACAACCTTGAAAACAGAGCAGAGTCTCAAGCACACCCAACAGAGCCAGGTGAGACTTTTCTTATTTTTCAGTGACCTTCTAAGAATCATCTAGCTTATTTATCTCGGTTTGAAAGCCTTGATGATGATTAGGCAACAGAAGCAAAACACCTTCCCCTCCTTTCTATCCACAGATAGACTTGTGCAGAGGCTTACAGCAATATTTGCCAACTATGGGATTAAACCACAGGATGTAATTCAGTTCCTCCACAGTCCCAATAAACACGGTGAGTAGGGATGGGGACTTGGAACAGAAAAGAGGCAGGAGGGATGGTTTTGTAGCTGGAGGAGAGAGATTGGAGGAAGGTTGTGTGTCTGGGTGTAAAATAGGAACTCTGTGGGCTGAATCTGAAGAGAGGAGATTCTGTGCTGTCCCTGTGCTAGCTCATGCAATCCAGGCTTAAATTTGTGCTGGCTTCACCTCAGAATTTGTTTTTCCTCTGTTGGTATTTTAGCTCTGGAGCCTATGACATGGCAATCAGAGAACATGCTTGAACCTCCGCAGAATGTCTTCCCTTAAGTGCAAGGGTAGGAAACTAGTAACTCTCTAATGGTGGACTGTGACTGCCATGACCATTGGCCAAGCTGGCTGGGGATGATGGGACTTTGACAACATGAAGAAAGTTATAGATTGTTAATTTCTATTTCACTACTTTGAAAATAAGCACATTATAGTGTTTTTTTTCCCCTCTCACCTTAGAAAATAAGCACTTTCCTTCTCTAATTCTTTTCTTAGCTGGAAGACTTGAACAGGAGGCTCTGGAATCCAAGCGGGTTAGTTCACCAGCTTCTTCCCCCCTCCCCCAGGTTTTCTATTTTTTTTTTTTTAAAAAAAATCAAATCAATGTGTGAACAGTGTGGCCCCTGGGTATCATACATTCTAATCCAAATAAAACTAATAAAATTAATCATAAGTATTACATTCAGTCAACTTATATTGACTGAATAATACACATTTCCAATAATTATATAGGAAGAGCCAAGGTGGCGCAGTGGTTAAAATGCAGCACTGCACGCTACTGCTAGATCAGCAGTTCAGCGGTTCAAATCTCACCGGCTCAGGGTTGACTCAGCCTTCCATCCTTCCGAGGTGGGTAAAATGAGGACCCAGATTGTTGGGGGCAATATGCTGACTCTCTGTAAACCGCTTAGAGAGGGCTGAAAGCCCTATGAAGCGGTATATAAGTCTACTGCTATTGCTATTTATATTAGGTTATAGTCAATCATCATTCAATTATTCCATGTTATTCAATTATTCCGGCTTCTTGATATACCTGGAAATCTCTGGGTCTCTACAATCCCTCCTCCCACAACATTGAAATGTGCTTTCTGATTAGTCACTGGATGAACACACTGTACTTGAGCCAACATCTGGATAAGAGAAGTAGATCCCGCTAAGTCGCCCTTGATTTTTTTTTCTCCTGTCATAGCACCCAACTGGGCAACTTACATGTGGGCGGAGTCACTTTTGTTTTTGTGACTTGGGGGAGGAGCTGTTAGTCTCCAAAGGCCACAGGAAATGTGGAGAGTGATGGAAATTGTTTCTGAACATAGCCAGAATGGGTGACCTGCCCAATTTAGTAGGAGGTTGAGGAAGAGTGTTAGGTAAGCTCCACGTTGGGAGAGCGAGTATGTTCAGCGAAGCATTGTGAGAGTTGTGTTGGAGAACACACAAACCAGCATACAGAGACACTGCAGTTTAAATAGGCTTTTACTTTTGTGGAAATAGAGATGTCAGAGTCCATCAAACAGTTCAAGTCATACATAGTTAAGACAGTCAGTCATCAATGTCTTTCAGTTAAGGGATAATCCAAATAACATATAATCCAGTATCATATAATCAGTCCGGTACGCAAAGTTTGCTAGCAGTTGCAAAACTTACAATAGCTCATGGAACTTTCTAACAGTCAGCTTCCAAAACAGATCAGATCAGATCAGCCCAGCATTTAACGAAACAGAGAGAGCTAACAGTCGTTCTGACTTCCTCTTATTGAGGAAAACAGCAACCAATCACATTTTACAGTATGATTTAAAGAAACAGGTATAGCTTTGCTATATGATTTATATATTGCCAACCCAACTGTTAGAATTATATTCCTAACAAGAGTATAAAGAGATCAACTGATATTTGTGATCTATACATTTTCCTAAATCCTCTATTCATTCTCTCCACCTGAAATAAGCCCCCCCCCCAAAAAAAAGGCCACTTGAAGGGACCCAAGAGATTTACTGGGGCTGCGTTTAGACTATAGTTTGCCCACACCCTCAGAGACCAACCATGCCCAGCCAATTCTAACATAGGTGGCTCTTGTGAAGAGGAAGAAAACAGATTGTTACAAATTCAAACTTGAGGATGGAACCAGCAACCGGAGGCAGGGTTTGAGAAGGGAATTTCTACTGCTGGCTGTAGTAACAAGCAGGAGTTATCAAGATAGCTGTGGGTTGTTGGTTAAAGTGTTGAGTGCCGATGAGTGACCTTTCTGTCTTCATTTAGGTGACAGAAGCAGAAATGCAACATGGGGAAGAGCCGGAGCCAGTCCCATCTCAAGAAGACTCTGTCAGTGTCATTCCCACAGAGGGGCAAATTCAGGCACATGGGGAGACATTTGGCTCAACTGGGGCCCCTATGTCAATGACAACATCTCCCCCAGACTCACACAAGCCCTTAAGCCCCGCAGAAAGTGATACCAGCAGCCCTGAGGAGCAGATGGCAATGATGAAGAAGAGTCGCATGGTAGTAGGTGTACTCAGTAAGGATGTGGAACAGCCAGAGACACCATTGGCGGCAGAGGAATATGGCTACGTCGTCACAGACCAGAAGTGAGAGAAAGAGTGTGTCCGGGGAAATGAGGGAGGGGCAAAATAAATGGGCGAATCCAGAGAGGCAAGTTGTACCAGTGGGTCCTCAACATATGACCTATCACTTAGCCACCATTCAGAGTTACTACAGATTACCCAGGTCTGAAATTCCAATGGCTATCTCCTCCTCCCCTCCCCATGGCCATGTGACTGTATTTTGAGCTCTCGGCATCTGGCCTGCATTCACAGCCATTTGCCGCATCCCGCAATCACGTCACCATGTTTTGTGGCATTTTTTGTGGGCAAACTGGCATTTACTTGTGTTTTTTTCAGGAGGACTATGCCAAAAAAGGTCATAAAAACTGGATTGATCATGTGAATGACCACCTCTACAACTGCGATGATGACTTACAACCACAGTGGGCAAGTTCCATTATGGTCATAAGTTGAGGACTATCTGTATGGCTTGGTTTATTCAAGGTGTGGATGCATTTGACTCATACATGTATGACTTGGATTCGGATCAGACAAGTGCATCCTACATCACCCCAAAGCCATGCTAGGCTAGGCTGGCTGCTAGCCCAGGCTGTCTGAGCCTAATTAAAAATGAATGTATCTGGAGTGGGCTAGGTTGGAGAAACCTGAGCTGCCCATTGACAAGTTCCAGCAGATAATAGGGTGATACTTACATTCATTATTCTCATTTGCCTCTGCACAATGATTGGATACATGCACCATGTTTAGCCATACTACAGTTGGTTTATTTTTCACTTGGTATGGCGTGGAAAATAGAATCAATGAATAAATTATAGTTTGTAGTTTTCTGCAATATCAAAGTCTGGTTGCATATTGGGTTTAATTGCAACTGTGAATTAATATAACCTATTAATCTTTGTTGGGTTTTCTGGCTTATTCTTGGCTAGCGTTTTAGTTCCACTCAAACCTTTACCTATTTCAAAAAGATACTCAAAAAGACTGTTTGAAAAAGAAGAGAAACCAAATGTAGGAACTGGATGAGCATGCCTTGATTAATTAAAATTACTAAAAAAAAAACTTTCTCTGATCATTTGTAGCTTGTCTAACAAATAATGGTTAAAATAAAGCCTGGCTCAGTGTGATACCTGAATGCAATTATTGTGATGCTGAATATATATAATTGATATAGTTGGGAGAAGTCAAGCAAATAAGGTGGAATAGTGGGTCTTGGAAGCCAGGATGTTAGCCCTACCAGGTAGACTGCGCTACAAAATCAAATCCACATGATGGATAAATCTACTTTGACTGAGATGGGCTGTGATATCAGACCCTTGGAAGTCTGATTGTACTGTACCTCCACCCCTTCAGTGAATTAGGGAGGTCTTTGTCTGAGCCACTTCCAAATGTTGTCTCATTTTTCTGGATTTAAAACAGTGTTTCAGCCTCTCTCGTTTCAGTAACAATTCCTGCAAGATTATCTTCCTTACTCTCTACCTACAGGGAAGTGCTATGATAGAATTGAAGGTTGTAGAGGTTAATGGGTGACCCAGTTATGTTTGATTCACAAGTATACAGATTTTTCTTTTGTTTATTGTGGTACTTGGATAAATCAGATATGAACCCCCAAAAATGGCTAACATGGTTGAGGTACTTTTACCAGCAGAAGATCTATGACTATGTAAAGTTTGTGCCAGGTGATGGTTAATATCCAAGATGGAACATCCAAAGCAAGGATTCCCAACCATGGCAAATTTAAGATATGTAGACTTCACTTCCAGGATTTCCCAGCTGGCATGGCTGGCTGAGGAATTTTGGGAGTTGAAGTTCACACATCTTAAAATTAATTACTTAAAGATATTGTTTATCTCCTGTTTATTAACTCTTCTCTACATGCTGTGCCATTAAGTCTTGACCTACTGCATTTCTACCACCTGCAGGCCATTAAGTCTTGCTGTTGGCATTCATCTCCTTGAGACGCTGGCTGAACGTGTTCACTTATCTACTGCCAGCTTCATCAATATCAGGTAAGTGATGTAGCTTAGCTGAGACCTAGGGATCCACAAGAATCCACAAGTCTGCCATTATTTGGAATTGCTCTGGAAAGGAAGGAATCTAATGAGAAACAACCAGAGGAAGTACTGGTGACATAGGTAGCCAGAGTGTGATGCAGTTCTCATAATGAACAGTCTACAAGGACTTCCTTTTACTCTTGAGGTAACTTCCCTCAATTTGTTGTTGTTAGTTGCGGAGTCGTGTCCGACCCATCGTGACCCCATGGACAATGTTCCTCCAGGCCTTCCTGTCCTCTACCATCCTCTGGAGTCCATTTAAGCTCACGCTGACTGCTTTGGTGACTCCATCCAGCTACCTCTGTCGTCCACTCCTTCTTTTGCCCTCAATCTTTCCCAGCATTAGGATCTTCTCCAGTGAATCCTTCCTTCTTATTAGGTGGCCAAAGTATTTGAGTTTCATCTTCAGGATCTGGATCCCCCAATTTAGTGCTCCTCAATACATTAGGACTGTAACTTCCAGAATATGTAGCCAGTTGGCTATCCCAACATACTTGTAGGTCCCCATATTGCTTTGGAATGAATTATACAATCTCCTACGCTATATCTCCTATTCTGGTGAGTTCTCATTATTGGGTGGCTAACACAAAAACTTTTCTTCATTACATCTGAACAGAATTGGACAGATTATTTTCTTAAGTAATGAACCCTTGTTCATATGAACAGGGACCGTTTTTAGCAACTGTATTTGCACTGTATTTTTAACTACCATAGTCTGGGCTTTAAAGCACAACTTGGGATCTTTCACATTCAGTGAAAACGATCAAACTCTTGAGTTATTTATTTACCTAAAAATATTATGTGGCCTCCCAACTCACTCTTGGTGACGCAGGGCATCTTAGTAGGATAAAACCCCAAAAGAAAAATAACACAAAAAGCAATAACCTCCCCAATGGTGGGATTCAGCCAATTTGCACAACTTCGGGAAAACCGAAGTTAAATTTCTGAGGAGTTTGGTGAACTGGTTGTTGGAAGAAATCATTAGGGCAAAGAACCGGTTGTTAAATTATTTGAATCCCACCACTGAACATCCCCCATCTCCCTGGCAACAGCAATCAGACAAACCACTTGATGGGCTTTGGGTTGGGTCCCCTGGCTCATTAGCAGAAACACAAATGAAAAGAAAACTAAGATATCCTTACGTAAAGGGCATTGTAAAGAATTAGGATGGGTAGCTGCTATATAAGAGAGACATCCAGTAGAAATGGTCAAAGAAGGCACGCTTGTTGAAAGAAGGATGTGGTTAGTGAAAGCAGAATCCTAAATTCAAATCTCTCCTTATGCAGTGTGTTGGGTCCAGCTCTCACATTCCGCATCCGTCAAAACCATCAAAATTTGTCTCTGAATGATGTCGCCAATAGGGCAGGTAAGTTGAGAGCAAATCAGCAGTCACAATTATACCAATTCTGTGTCCTAGACTTATCAGGACACTAAAATATCCTGTTTAATAGGTGCAGGATACCTTCTATGCCAAAGTGGGCATTAGTATGCTTTTTTTGGAACTTGGAGCCACGACATTATTATTTCTATTACTTTTAATATCAGTATCACTGTAAATATTATTATTTTAGAATGTTCTCTTTTTCAGGAAAGGTATATTCAGCTTAGCAGAAGGCTTGCTTGGTTGTTTTGCTTTACTTTGTTTGTTATGGTGATTCCCCCCCCCCCAATAAAAATCAATATGCTTTTGAAAGATGACTTTGGGGTCCATAAAAGAGCAAAGGACCTCCTTCTATCATAGTATTATCCTTTCTACTCATGCAATAATCCTACCATGCCAAACAGAAACAGACCAATCTCAAAGTCACAATCCCATAGCTTCTGTTCACTCAGTTTCTCCCAGTTCCTATTCTTCACTCAATTGCTGCTTCACTCAATTGCCCAGGTTCTGACCTCTAGTATGGCTTGTTCATTTCTATCCTTCCTCTAGCCCTGGTGAAGTCTGAGTTGGAATCAGAGGTGGGAGTAAAGATCCTACAGATGGGTGTAGGACAGGTAAGACTTGCCTGTGATTGACCTCATAGCATTTTAAAGCTTGGATAGTGTTTGGCCAAGAGAGAGTTCTTTGGATTCTGACTCATACGCCAAACCTTCAAGTTGCCTGTTTGGAAAGTCTGCTTTTGAGTTAAGAAAGACATGGAACCAGGAGAAAAGATGGGCCTAAATAAATTGTTCAGCTCCTAGCATGAAAGAAGAAGAAAGACATTGGCTGCATAATATGGAAAGAATAGAATGAGACTTCAGCAAAGGTTCCAGGTTTAGTCATGGGGGTGGCACAGAGCCTGAGGAGAGCAGGACAGCAGTGAGCAGTAGCAATTTTGATAAGGCTCCACAATGCCAGGATGATGGAATGGCAACTAATAGCTTAAACCAGTGATGGCTGTGACTATTCAGATGGGATGGAACTACAACAGCCACTCTACTGTTGCCCTTGGCCATGTTGTGGCAGAGACAGAACTGAGAACTAGACACTAGCAACATTTGAAGGGCTCCAATCTCCCATCTTGGACTAGACCCTGTGTACCATCTTCCTTTGGTGGAGGTGCGCCAGGGGTGAGTTCCTGTCAGTTCTAACCTCTTCTATAGAAGAGATTCCACAAATCCACAGTGCTGTTTAGAACCGGTTCCAGCTCCCTCCCCCCGCCCGTCCGCACATCATCAAGATGAAGAGCTAGAGGAGGAATTCTGGGAGTTGAAGTCCACAAGTCTTAAAGCTGTCAAGTTTGAACACCCCTGAGGTTTTTTTTTCTAAAGGGTTAGGGGTGCAAAGGTCTTGTAACTTGACAGCTTTAAAACTTGCATGCTTCAAATGCCAGGGTTTCTGAGCCAACATTTTGGTTGCTAAGCAAGAGAGTTGTTAAGTGAGTTTCACCACATTTTACAAGTTGGTCACGCACATCCAGTAACATGGCCGGCAAGCCACTCCCACCCGGTCCCATGGCTGGCAAGCCACTCCCACAAAGCAGACCACACCTACAGAAGAGGTTCTAAAAAAAATTGAAACCCACCACTGAGGTGCTTCCTTATTTATCCCCAAGCTCACCTGTTCTATGCCTGTCTTTCCACAGCGCAATGAGGCTGCAACCTACCCCCATCCTGCCCATTTTGGCAACACTTTCCGCTCGGTGCTGCTCACCTTTGTGTCACTGGCCTGTGTGGCCGGCATCGTCATTGCTGCTGTTGTGGTCTTCTGTCTGCGCCAGCATGCCAAGCAGCGGGAGAAAGAGCGGTTGGCAGGGCTGGGGCCAGAGGGAGCGACCGACAGCACCTATGAATACCAGGTACCAGTGGGATTGACGGCAGGGGAGAACTCTGACATCCCTGAGTCTGCCAAGACCACGCGATATGGAGCACCATTGTTCACCAGAAATCATAGGCTGGGATGCCCAGCACCTTCCATTTAGTTACTGAAGCCATTTTTGGAGTTCCTCCAAATTGTGCGAGATTGCACAAGGGCCCCAAAGGGCCCCAGCTTAGCATAATATGCAGCGGTAGCTACGAAGGCTTTAACTGGTGTGATTAAGAGTGTTGGGCAAGCACATTCCTAAAACTGAAAAGCTCCAGCCTCTCGTTGAGTGCCAGAATACAAATGCAAGCTTCCTGGACAGATGGCTGCTAGGCATGGCTCCTAGCTCCTTGGGGAGGATTGGACTGAGGTGAACTCAGTTATATCTTTATTTTCCTACTGTTTTTGCATCTCTTGAGTGGAAGAATTAAGGATATTTGGATGGTTGGAATGCTTTTGGCTCTGTCAAACTCTCTGCTTTTCCTACCTTTTGTCTGCTCTAAGTGACCACTGTGCATGGTTGTTGTAGCTGGGTCCTCTTTCCCACAGGAGCTCTGCCGACAGCACATGGCTACCAAGTCCCTCTTTGGCCGTGCAGAAACCCCTCCACCCCCTGCTCCTGCCGAAAATTCTCGCGTCAGCAGTGTCTCCTCACAATTCAGCGATGCACCCCAGGCCAGTCCCAGCTCCCACAGCAGCACACCATCTTGGTGTGAAGAGCCTGTGCAGTCCAATATGGATATCTCCACTGGGCACATGATTCTGGTGAGGAGCACCCACACCCTACATATTTGTGCTGTTTGGACAGCTTGACGGGGTTTGCAAGCTTGCCAGATAGAGCTTTACAGAAGGCATAGATACTAGGTGTCATTTTTTGAAATGAAACACCAAATGGCCCCACTTAATCAACCACGGCTGACCTCAAAAGCTAAACAAGATTGGATCTGAGGATAGATTTGATTGGAGACCATGAGGGAATTCTAGAGAGAGGAGACGATGGCCAGAACAAAATAGTTCCATATTGCTGCCTGGTGATTGCATAGTTGTATACGTGAGATCATCAGGAATTAAATTTTACTTTCAGAGGCTTTACTTATTTCCTTTTTTTAAAATGAAATTAAAACCTGGTAAGTAAACTTATAGTCAAGTCAACATGGCTGGCTGGGGAATTCTGGGAGTTGAAGCCCAAACATCTTAAAGATGGTGAGTTAAAAAACAGTGCTCTAGATTTTGACAGCAATGTGACAGTCATAAGATGTATTGAGATTGTCGATTCTGAGAATTCAGTTCCCAAACATCTTGAAGGTATCAAGTCAGAGAATGCTTTCAATAGATCTTAGTAATCTCTTTGGAGTGAGGGAGAAGGAGAGGTATATTTTTAAGTCCAGGATGTGACAACTGTTCTGTTGCCCCCACAGGCATATATGGAGGACCATCTACGTAATCGTGATAGGCTGGCTAAAGAGTGGCAAGCACTGTGTGCATACCAAGCAGAACCAAACACTTGTGATGCTGCCCAGCGTGAAGCCAATGTCAAGAAGAACCGCAACCCAGATTATGTGCCCTGTGAGTCCCTACTAGCACTGCCTATGGGCACTAAGGGATGTGATTGTCCCATTTTATTCCTGCTCCTTGCTAGCTTAGCAGAAGGCTTGGAGTGTAGCCAGTGCATGGTTCTACTGCGGTGGCTATCGGTCCACGCTTAACTGGGCATTGGGGAGGGAAGTGTAGCAAGACTATGGTGTATGGGACACCAGTATAAAAAGGGCAGTACATTAAGTGAGTAGGGTCATATCAAAGAGCAGATAGAGGCATATTTTCTGACATTCTTTGACTTGGGGTGGGTTGTTTTTTTCCCCTTAAATATATTCAACCTATTTAAAGGGTAATAATGCTCTTTTCATAAGCTTCCAATCTACAAATAGAGGGAAGCCGCAGCCTGATTTTTTAAAGAAATCCCAACCCAGAAATTCAATATTATTTTGGAAAGAATTTGCAAATCACATGCAATTCTAGGGTTATGGATTCCCTACCGCTGGTCTAGAGATGCATCAGCAATTCAGTGTTGGGGAGATGGCACTGTAGCTTCACATGAATTCCAGCTTCCTCCTACTCCGGCCAGACTAGACCATCAGCTCCTTGTTTCTTTTTCTATTGTTCCCAGATGATCACACACGCATCAAGTTGAAAATGGAATGCAACCCATCGCGGAGTGACTTCATTAATGCCAGCCCCATTGTGAGTGACAGACACCCATGTTCCTCCCCTTGCTATTGCACTCCATATCCAAGCAAATGCTGCCTCACTGGCCCATTTTTAAGAGGCTGCCTGTGCCACCTTTCTCACCAAGTTGAAGAGCAGCCATTGCTCAGCTAGAAAGGACACTCCCAAAGCCCCCTCAGCCCTGCCACTTTGGATTAAATGTGCCACATCATTTTTTTGAAGGTGTAATGCCATCTGTTCTTCAGCCATCAGCTCTACCTTCTGTTCCCAGGATGTATTTGTTAGCCAGGCCTCAAAATTGTCTCTCACCTGCCTTTTAGAAGCAGATAGACTTTCTCACTTCTTGGTGTGAAGTCTTGCGGTTCCCAATTGGACAACTGTTCCATTAAGCTAGTCTCTCCTTTTTCAATCTGTCTGCATATTTTCTCACTTTAGAAAGATATTCTGTGTCTCATTCTTCCTACTTTCCATCAAGGATATAATATTTAAACAATGTCTCTCTAAAAGCAGTGTTCTGTTAAGGGCAATAGGTGGGTGCTATAGGACAGCATCTTTTTCTCTGGATGTGATGTTTTTCTCTCTCTTTATCCTCTCCAAGCTGGCCATGATTATTTATTCTTCAGTCTAATTCATTCAAGTTCATCTTGATCATCTAGTTTGCTGCCTGCGGATAATTTAACTGTAAAATACCATTTCATAGTAATACATTGCACTTCTAATAAAGTCAAGTTTGATTGCTCTGTGAATCCATTGCAGTATCTTTATCCAGAATGAGCAAAATCAAATAACTTGTTGTGGTCCACCAGATTCAGACAGTGAGGAGGTTGGGGAGGAACATGGGCCAGGCCTGGAGTCTGGAGAAGGCTCTGATGAGGGCTCTGTGTCAGAGGCAGAGATGGGACCAGGGCCGTACACCAGCTATCAACTGCCTTCAGAATCAGACATCGGGGAGGCAGACAAATAGCTGGAGCTTGTTCCCAGTATGTGCATGCGCAGAGTTGCCAGATGAAGGGAACAACTAAAGAACAGGGGTCGACTTGGGAATAAGGCCAGACAATGAATGGCCCCTCCGAGAGGAAATAAAAGAGGAGCGAAAGGGGAGTGGAGTTTGCAGGAGACAATTTGTTCGCCCAATTGGCTCATGACTCTCCAAGACTCCTTGCAAAGTTTTGCAAATATCGGCCTGTCAGCTCTCCAAGCCAGATAAGGTCTGTGACTGTAAATCCTCCTTTAAAAGACTTTGCCAGCTGTGAATGAGCAGAATTCACAGTAAATTAATAAAAGGGTTTTTTGTCAGGACAAGGAGTTTGTTTCATGCTCTTGGGAAGCCTCGGTCAGAACATAACTACTAACCAGATGTGTTCCACATCACCTTCTATAGCTCAAGAGAGTACTGGGTGTGTGCCCAAACACCTACATGGTGATAACAGATCTTTAATGTAGATTCATTTACAACTCATCCTCTTGAGCCTACATTATCAAGTCTAATTCTCTTCTATCCCTCCCCTTTTAGAATCCCCAGCTAGCATAGAAGAACTAGGAATTGGAGTCCGTACTCATTCACAGAACACTGGGGAGGAGGAAAGCTGTTTTACTTCATACTCTGTTTCTTTGCAGATTGACCATGATCCACGGATGCCAGCATACATTGCAACGCAAGGTCCATTGTCCCACACCATTGCTGATTTTTGGCAGGTAAGAGGGCCGTGGAGATGTTTATTCTAAAGGGATTGCATTCCTATGCTGCCTGATAGGGTATTTGGACTGAAATTTGGCTTTTTTTTCCAAAGGCAACTGGACTTTGTTTTTCCTTGAAGATATTTTGCTTCTCATCCAAGAAGCTTCAGAACAATGTCCAGTTGTCTTTTGAAAAAAGCACCTTTGGGAGAACAATGACTTGGATGACTGAGAATCTCCATAGACATTTGGACTGATATTTCTTTGGCACAGGGGGGGGCGGTTTCTATAATCCCTGGCAATATATTCAAAGCCTTTAGAAGAGAGGCAGATAGACGATAGAGAGCATGGAGTCCCTCTTCCCATTCTGAAACAAGGGCAGGTTTGTGTGCCATAGCAACATCTCCAGTGGCAAACTCCTCAAAGCATGAATGTATAAATATACAGTTTTATTTGAATTATGTTATGAATGAATAACAAGCAAGGCATCAGAAAGATAGATTGTCACACTTGATGCTGAGAAGCTGCTGAGTTCCTCTTCCTATTTAGAATTTCATTAGATCTTGTTGTTGTTAGTTGCGAAGTCATGTCCAACCCATCGCGATCCGATGGACAATTCTCCTCCAGGACTTCCTGTCCTCTACCATTCCCCAGAGTCCATTTAAGCTCACACCGACTGCTTCAGTGTCTCCATCCAGCCACCTCATTCTCTGTCGTCACAATCTTTCCCAGCATTAGGCTCTTCTCTAGTGAGTCCTCCTTTATTAGACCTACCCAATACTCTAGTGAGTCCTTCTCTATTACCCAATACATTTCCACGCTGACTTTGCAGCCCAGGCAAATTTAAATGTCTGTTTTTGCTTTGTTTTAATTGGAGGCAGAGACATTCCATGAACTAGTCTCTTCACATTCTCCCCATTTGCCTCTTTTCACATGTGGGATGGCATTTGTACTTCTTTCAATGTGGAGAAGTCGGAATGTACAGTATTATAATTGCTGAATCTCCTGCCTATCCCGTCTATGTAGATGGTATGGGAAAATGGTTGCACAGTCATTGTCATGCTCACCCCACTCGTGGAAGATGGCGTCAAGCAATGTGACCGCTATTGGCCCGATGAGGGATCCTCACTTTACCACATCTATGAGGTAAGGCTGACCAATTATGTCTTTGGAATGCTGAGCAAAAAGTGGCAAGTGTTGTTCCTCTTCCGCTGTGAGGAAGTCACTGAGAAGAGGGTCATAGCTGAGGTGGCAATGATGTCCTTTTCTGATGCATCCCTAAGCAATATGAGCATTCTGCAGTTGGGCTAAACACAGCTGGGTGTGCAAATTAAACTCCTGTGGAAGATTAATGAAATCTCCTCATTCTTGTGAATACTTTATTTTCAGGCAGTCCACAAAAAAACATGGAAATATCCTTTCTTTCTCTTTCTCCCTGGGCCCCTCAGCCATCTATGCAAACTGTGAAGCTTTCCTGAGCAATACAGTGTTGGGAGCCGGAAGTGGGATAATGTATCGAATTGTGAAAGTGCTACTCGTGATATGAAGAAAGCAGGACAATGTTTATAATATTTGACATTATGTGATTATCGAATCGCAGTGACTGGAATTCCCATTCTGTAGACGAGGGGGATTGATTCAAAATGGCACACTGAATGGCCCACCACTAATTGAAAGACAGCATCTGGATAATGATATAGATAAGCCATAGTGAATTCTGATTGTGGGCAGCAAAATTATGGGCACATGTTGCATCTATTTTGCTCTATTTTGCTTATGAAAAGAAAGGCAGAAAAAGGCATTTTAACAGACCCAATACATTATCAAGTATTTGGAGGAAAACAGGAAAAGAAGTTGGGGAATTAATAGGTTGTATATAAATGGCAGGACTTATTATGTAAAGGAGACTGCTGGCTGCAAGTATCCCATGCTGCTTCTCTCCCTTTCAAAATCCTGATATCTCCATTCAGGTGAACCTTGTCTCAGAGCACATCTGGTGTGAGGATTTCCTGGTGCGCAGTTTCTACTTGAAGAATGTGCAGTCACAGGAGACACGGACTCTAACGCAATTTCACTTCCTGAGCTGGCCAGCAGAGGGCATCCCTACCACCACTAGGCCTCTTCTTGACTTCCGCAGGTAGGGAATATTGTCTTCCTATTGGGAACTGAGGGCGGGGGACATGATTTGTGGGGGGGATTTGGCTGAGTTTCAGAAGATACTCCAGACCTCATCACTTATTTCCTTTTGCAAAACACAGTCAGGGAAAGGGTCCTGGGCAGTATTAGGAGTCTTGCTATAAAATGAAAGCGGGCTGCAGAGACAGAAAATCCAAGGGTTGGCACACAATAGGCAGCAATGAGGCCTGTGTATTCTGACTAATTGAAAACAAGTAACCAGGAAGTAACTGCCAACCTAGCAGTTCGAAAGCACGTAAAAAATGCAAGTAGAAAAATAGGACCACTTTTGGAGGGAAGGTAACAGTGTTTTATGCGCCTTCAGCGTTTAGTCATGCAGCAGCTGGCCATATGACCACAGAGACATCTTCAGACAGTGCACCACCCCCTAGAGTCGGGAACAATTAGCACAAATGTGTGAGGGGAACCTTTACCTTTAACCAGAAAAAGAAGCTGAGTCCTTTCTTTTGAGGCAGGCATGCTTCACTGAGCTTTGGAAAGAGTATGGTGATATGGATTTGGGGCTCTCTTCACCTAATATAAGGTGAAGGTTTGTTCTCTCCGCGCCCACAATATTACCATAGTTTGATGCTTATTTTGCTTCACACACACACACCCTCTATTGCTTGCTTCCCAGAGACCTCCATCAAAGGCCCTTTTAGTAATCTTTCTAGAGCCATGAAAGACCTCACTCCCATCGCTGACGTCTCATTCAATCACAGATTGCCATGGAAGCTCTGCGTGGGATTTCCTTTTAACTATCAGCAGCTGAAACAATAACCTGATCCTTGCTGTAAAAAAAAGGCTTTTGAGTAGCTGGGCACTAGTTCTGCTGGAAGCCCCTGCAATAGCTAGGACATTTAGGCCCTCTGAGAACTATGCATATTGCGGTTCATTCAGTTCTGCTTGGAAGTGGCAATTGCTGTAGAGCTGAGCAAAATCCAGCCTGGAGCCCTACAGGCTGGATAAATGTATGGCCCCCATGCTAGGGAGATGGAGGTAGAGGATAAAGCTGGTGCTGTTGTTGCTTTTCACAGATGAAGAACTTTTCACTACTCAGTTGTATAGTGTTTACACTACTGCTGTTACACATCACAAAGCACCATACTAAACAAAGGCACTACATAATAAGACTCAGTAAAACAACTGAAAGTGCTCTATGTGATGTAGGATGCTATACCACCACAATAATATAACCTCAGAAAAATCTTCATATGGGGAGGCATAATTTGAACGTTATTTAGAAGATTCTGAGGACAGGGAACAGTAAGGTAGAGATAGTAGGTTGCAATACCATTCCTGCATGATCAATAAAGTAGCAATAGTTTTCCCAATTGCTCCAAAAACCTCAGATTATGCTAACTTTGAAAAACATACAAAAGAAGCTGAAAAAAACATGATCAGGAATCAGAGAATTGGTTTATTCCTTTTTTTTTAACCTAGAACAAAATGATGGCGTGATTGGTCTCTCATTAATTTCCTGTTTTCAACACTATTCTAATCTCTTTTATTCCCTATCTTGTCCTTTCCAGGTACTCTCATAAGCTCCTTCTCTTCTTGGATTCACCTGTTCCCCCCCTCCCCCCTCTGCCAGCAATTGGCTCAGTACCTATGCAGGGGGGAGTTGGGATTGGGTGAGGTTTAGGGTTGTTCTGTCAGGCAGCGGTTAAAAGAAGAACTCTGGAACATAACGTCACATCTGTGCATTGCGACGCTTAAAAATGTGCCGTTCTGTGTGTATGTGACTTCCAAGGCTTGGAAATCAATGGGCAGGCAAGGACCTCACGGCATGGAGGTAGAACGCCGCCTCCTGAGCATTTGAGGAGTCCAGGACACATACTCGGCAAATTAAAACCAGAGGATCTTCATTTAACTCCTGTTTATCGCTCTTGGTACCTCTTCCTCTTAAGTCTTGGTTCGTGGAACATACACTACGGAGCAGTCGTAGGTCTTTCTGACTGCATTGTACCATGCTCTCTTCCTTTCTCCACCTCTCCTCCTCCTCTTCCTCTCTCTTTCCTCTCTTCCTCACAGCTGCCAGTGTCATTTTTGTGATTTGCAGCTAGTAATCCTGGCCCAGTTGCATAGTCACAAAAGTGATCATTGGCTGCTGTGCCAGCGGCATGGAACAGGAGAGAACCTGGGTTGCTGTTGTGTCCATTACCTGCTCTCTTGTCCTACTGGGCCTAAAGGGGAGAGCCTGGTACTCTCCCCTTATACAGATTTTCACTGGATAATAGTTAGGGATGAATGAAGGTTCAAAGCCATAGAGCAAGGGGTACCCTGAAAGCCTTAAATGGGTTTGTGTGGGCAAAGAATCCTTAAGTCTCCACCAACCCAGCTGTCAATCTCTATAAAAGTGGAGTTGGTTGATTGCTCTTATAACCTACCAATCAGCAGCATGGGTATTTCAAAAACATGCATATATTTCCAGCTATTCACTGCTTATTTGGATGGTAGGTCTACAAATCACTCAAAAGACCATCTTTGAATCTGAAATTGGCATGCTGCACCAGAATTTAAGTATTTCTACATCACAGTGCCTAAAAGATGTCGCAACACTTGAACAATGTACAGTAGAACTAAGCCTCCCTTTCTCATCCTAGACCCCACTGTCCTAGAATAACCAGCAGCCAAACAACTTAAATATCACTTTCAAATATTTTTTTAGAGCTCCATTTAATATCTATCACATGACTTGATATGGGTGAACGGACAATAGCCAGGGAATACACCTGAGTAGGTAAAGAATTATTTCAGCCTGCTAGCAGAGAACACAATAGAAATATAGGGTGTATGGTATCAGCAGAGTCACCCGGGGGTGAGCAGAATGTTCTGTCAGAGAATGTTCTGACTTCACAATGGGCCCTTCTGGTCTTGGAACAAGCAATGTTGAGCATTCTGGAAGTGATTCAACTGTAAAAGGTTTTACATACGCCTGATTACACCCACTGAGCTTTTAGATATTCTGACAGCCTGCGGAGTAGTCCACAAATAAATCATTAGCACCGTCATCAGCACTCTGATATTGAAATGGAACACCACTCACTTAAATTGTGTTCATAATAAAGAAAACATTTAGCGAATTTCATGCCAACAACCTCACTGGTCTTCTGAACAATTTGTATGTATTAGTTTTTACTTGTTACATACTGTATGTTAGGAGGAATGGTGAATAAACCTCTTCCAAAATAATTACATCATGTTTTGCGCACACAAAAAGTGCAATAAGCTGTCATCTATTAGATTAAATCCTTTCTGATGCATGCATTTGTAGTCCATTCAATAGGGAAGTTCTTAGCTCTTCCTCCAAAGGCCTCCATTCAGCCCAGCTCCAGGGAAACAGGTTTAGTTCAGATCTGAATTGTGAGAACATTATGAAAATCAGATAGAATTATTCACCCAGGCAGTCTTCCATTAAAGAAAGCTTTTAATAAGACACAGTCAAACCTTTTCACCAAAGAAGCCAACTCTCCAGATAGGAAAAGGAGGTTATTTAGGGCGAGGGAGTACAGGAAAAATAAGGGAAACAAGCAGCCAGATAACCAAATTCCAGCTAAAATAAAATAGGTTTCTGTTTGAATGTCATTTGGCAGGTTTTTCTTCTTTGCCTCTTTTGCCTTCCAATATTATAGAACATGGATGGTTTGTTTGGAACATGGACCAATACAACAGTTAAACCAAGATAAATATTCCATGGGTTAACACCTCCCCACCCCATGGAAGGCATTGTCAGGTTTCACTAGTTAGGCTATTGAATGGAAAGGATTAAACATATCAGATTTCAGGGAAATAATGGATGACTTCTGTCTTTTTAGACTTTTTGGCATGAAGTCAGTTTGCTGGATTATTTAGGGGATATTATAGTGCCCTGCCCCAAAATAGGAATTTATAACAAAAGATGATTGGTGGATAGAATGACAGGTGGACCAAGTAACACTGTATTTTACTGTAGATTGTGTCATTTAGTACAGGAGCAAATTACACATTGATATTTTCTTTCTAATATGATTGGTAACTAAAGCCTGCAAACAAGATGTAACATAATGGTATCATCATAAGGGAAGACATCCGTATCATCAACCTTTTCTCTCCACTAGATAGTCATACAAAGAAGCACACACATATTTTTCCTATGAATGTTTTGTTTTCCTTCGAGAATGAATGGGAAGTCACAAATCCATTTGTCTTGTTTCAGAGGCTTCATAAAAATAAGATTGGCTCACCACAGATTATTTACTCTTGATTCAGTTAACAATTTGGCATTTTCAAGTATTTCCAATGCGTAAAACAAAAATGGGTGCCTGTGAACTCAACTGAAAATCCACACTTGGTTTAGTTGAAAATAAACTGAACACTAGTATATGGTATATTTTGCCTTAGTTCCTGAGCCTCCTGTTGGATTTCATCCCTACACATAATTTGGCCATTTTAGGTATTGTTACGGTTGCTCTAGGAGATGCGTGAATGTTTTCCAGGTGATTTTATAATGTTCCACACACATGCAATTTTCATGTTAGATTGCAACCTACCAGCTGTAAGTGAAATACTATTCATCTCCTGAATGTTTTCCTTGATGCTTGTTCCTGCTTGGTTGTTCAGGGATAAAAGGGGGTGACTTAATCCACATGACTTCTCCCTGAGAGTTCATCTATCTGATCCCATCCTTTCATTATTCCGGCAGGAAGGTGAACAAATGCTACCGGGGGCGCTCATGTCCAATCGTCGTGCACTGCAGGTAATGACCTGGTCAGGGGGAATAATGGGGGAGAGCAACTAGGAGAAACTGAAGAGGATTGAACAAATGTCATGAAAAAATAAATGCTCCCCTTTGGTGGCCTTTTCAAGCAGACAAGGAATGTGAGATCTTTTGCCGGGGGTGTGTGACAAGAATATGAGTACATGAGAGTATGAGAGTTGGGAGCTAATGCATTCAAATAAATAAGTTATGAAAATCAGTGTGGCAAAGCAGGACAAAGAGCCAGCATCTTGTCCCTCATAACCAAGGCATTCCACAAGTTTAAAAATCTGGTCGGGAAAAGGATAGCAGGTTAACCTGCCATTCAGATTCATAGACCTCCTTCCAAGAACTAAATAGCACTGTCAAAACTGAAGGCTGATCATTGACATTACAGCAGATCAGAAGATTTCTGTGAGCCAGACCTTCCTCACATTGAACGGTGAACATTATGTACCCTGCTGCTGTTTGAAGCCACAAGTGTGTTTCCTTATCTTTTACAGTGATGGCGCAGGAAGGACTGGAACATACATTCTTATTGACATGGTTTTAAACCGAATGGCAAAAGGTGAGACGGTGGAAGGAAGAGACTTACATAAACCCATTTTCTGCAAATAGTCTGTCAATTCAACATAAGAAAATCCAGTCTGGTGCAGCAGGCAAATGTCCTAGCTAGTGTTCCCATAGCAACAGGCCTTAGAGAAATCTGAAGCGAAATTACTAATTCCTGCTGTTGATAGCCGTATCCTGCCTTCTTAAAGCTACTCCAGTTAATGGAGTTACTGCATCCTGCTGTAGTGGATAGTTTAACTATGTAAAGAAATGTTTCTATTTACTTATCCACCCATTACTTAACTTCAGTTCAGTGATGACCCCAGATTCTAGTTATTATAAGAGTCAAAAAGCTTTCCCTCTGTATTTTCCTTCACATAATATATGTATGTATGTTTCCATCATGCTTTCCATTTTTCTAAGCTTAAAATCTTCCTTTACTGACATCATAAATACAGTATATTATTCCAGAGCTTTCTTTTCTCTCAGTCATCCTGAATAATCTGTTATTTAAAAATGTACAACCTCACTGCTCATTATTTTACATTTGGTTATTTAAGATTAACCAATCGGCATGAACTCCACCCTAGATCCTTTGAGATCCTTGAATCACAAAGACTGGTCATTATTCTTAGTCTATGTTTATGTTGCACGCCCAGTTGCTCATCCATAACTGACCATCCCCTTATTCTTTAATTGCTAGTGAGGAATATTAGCAAAAATCAAAAATGAAAAGTCAACATTTGAAAATTCAATTAATAAGTTTTTCCTCCCTATTTATATACACTGTGAAAGAACTCTCAAATAATATTTTATTTAATAATGCATACTATCAAACAGATGTTCAGTTGGATTAGGGTTTGGGTAGCTATGCAAAACATTTCTGAATCCTCTTAAATTCTTTTTAATACCAAGCATTAGTCATATAAAGTCTAAAACATTCATAATACTATGTTCTAATGCCTCAGTAGAGGTATTATTTTGACAAGAAAAGATTACATTCCCATTAATTGATTCTATGTCCAGTTAGCCACACAATGAATGTCTCAGTGAAAATTTTGGCCCTTCAAAATCTGGCTTTTTTAATTTGACAGAATTAGAAAATTGTCATACTGCATGGAAAATATTACTGTATTCATATTTCATGAATTTAATCATTTTTCTTAACTCCATCCCTTTTTGCAGCTCCTGATGTACTATTTAAGGTCAAATCCAAACTCTCAACCCAAAGAAAATTGTACAATTTTTGTATTTAGGATATTCAGCAATACAACTTGTCACAATCAGAATAGCTTTTTCAGTCTATTTGAAAATACTTGAAAACACCTCTTAAGCATGTGTCTCTGAAGAACATTTTCTTTTCATTGTCCTTAAAAATTTCTAATATTAATAAATACATAAAATAAATAAAAGAGCAACCTGAGCAGTAACAGCAATGATTTTTTGGAGTCCACATCAGATTTCTTCCTGGGAAGAATCTGCCCTTTTTAAAAATGTATATTTTGATATAATGCTCTTGAAATAGAAACATGTTCTTTAATATTCCTTTCATAGCTCGTTTCCCATGATGTTGATTCCTTCCATATTGTTTATTTTCCTTTTCCTCCAACTAATATCTTTTTTTCCACAAGAGGCTAATTCTGTGTAACCGCAAGTTAACTTTCTAAAGATCTTAGAAGGGATCTGTCAAAAGCCTCTCTGCATCTTTCAACTTTTTGCTGTCAAACAAACTTGAGGAAATGAATTCATTCTTTTAGAGATTATGCATACATTTTGTCCAGCAGACAAAATAATGCCCCATTCCATATACTGGATAGCTGCTGTACCCTCTTTACTATCTAGTAGGTATTTATTGATTTATGTAACTGATTATTTACTAATTATTAAATTTACTATTAAATCAAAGTTACTTACTACCTACTTAGTAAATATATGAAGTTATATATTAGCTGAAGTTCTTGTTACTGTGATTCTTTTTCCCTAGAGTTTATCATGCCAATTCCACAAGAGTGCAAATATAATACTGTACATCGCCCTCATTAAATGATCAGATCCCTTCAAATTATGCTTTGAAGGCCACATCTTTTCTGTCATCTACCCTACATTTGTTTTAACTTTTTCTGTGTCTACTCACATATTTTGAATGTGGGGTCAATGCACAGATACAAATATCCCCAATGCCCCCCTAGAATATTCCTTATTCACCAATTTCTGATTTTCACCTCTTCACCTCTATCCTAGGTGTGAAGGAGATAGATATTGCAGCCACTTTGGAGCACGTGAGGGACCAGAGACCAGGTGTGGTACAGACTAAGGTACGTCTCAATGCTTCCTTGCTCACAAGAATTCTATGCAGTCCTCTTGATGGAAGAGCTGAGTATTTAAGTGAATGTAGTCCAAGATAACAAATCAATGTCCTGGCTATTTGTAAATATCAAATATTATCTTTAAGTGTATCATACTAGTCTGGGGGAAAAAGGAGGCTCTCAATCAAAAAAAGAAGAGAAAAGGTGCTTTTTCCAAGAGGCAACTGGACTTTCTGGTTTTCCTATGAAAACACATCACTTTTCATCCCAGAAGCTTCTTCAGCTCGGATTGGATGGTGGGGAATGGAAGGTCAGAGCTGAAGAAGCTTCTTGGATGAGAAGCGAAACATCTTCAAAGAAAAACCAGAAAGTCCAGTTGCTTCTTGAAAAAAGCACATTTGGGACAACCATCACCTGGATGACTGAGAATCTCCATAGACATTAAGAGAGAGTGTACTTATGTTTGAAGGATTCAAACTAAAGTTAAAAAGAAACTGCTTTTTATTTTAGCATAGTTATATAGTTATATTATTAGAGATGGTAGTGCTTCTCCCTTCTAAGAAGGGAGTACAGAAAAGGAAAAAAAAGGGGACCCAAATTCTTGGTACTCTTGACTATGCCCATGCTACTTTATAAACTTGGCTTTTGTGTTCCCAGGACCAGTTTGAATTTGCACTGACAGCCGTGGCAGAGGAAGTGAATGCCATCCTGAAGGCTCTGCCCCAATGAAGCCTCTATTCAGCATAGCCCAACTTGGTGATTCCCCAACCTGACTCTTTGCCTCTGCTGTTGCCGTGTTCTTGCCTGGGGTGTTTTCCCTTTACCATGTGTCATCTCCATGTGGTTCACCATGGCTGCATTTAATTGCCCTGTGGAAATGTTGGCCCCTTGCCTACCTGCCCAATTGGGTCTCATCCATCCAACATTTTATAACCTTCCTCATGCTGCTAAGGCCTATTCCACCCTGGTCTCTCTGGAAGCAGCCCTTGGTGGATAGAAGAGTTGGGTCCCCTTTCTAGACAGCCAGGACACCTCTAGTATGAGAGGATGTGCCATGGAGCAATACAGGGGCTGCAGTCCAAAGGAGAGTTAGCCCCTCCTTGTGAGATGCATTAAAGACCAGTTTTCTGAAGTGCCTACTTTATGTTTACGGGCATTGGTCAAAGCAAGTAGATTTGCAATGGGAGGGCTGTGGGCCCATTTCTATTTTCTATTCAGTGTCCTGCTTAGCCCTAATGCCCACATGAATGAGTAGAAATGGTAATGCCTTAGCAGAAGCTAGGTTACGTCTATTGCCAGTTTTCATCCTTCTTCCATTCTTCTCTCTCTAAATTTTACCGCCTGATCCTGTGCCCACAGCAGGGAAAGAACCTAACACTGCTTCTGCGCTCATTGTTGTCCCATTGTTGTCGTCCTTCTCCGTTTCCTGCAGGCCTGGAGCCAAGCCTAGTCACGGCCATTTGCTCCCTTCCCTAAATGGAGGAAGGGAACATTAAGGGAGATGGCCCACAGCTGCTAATTGCTGTGTTGTCTCCCTACTTTCTCCTGGGTGTTACTTATCACAAAGAGACATTTCTAGAGAATCTAATTTTGTATTTGATGTGAATAAAGGTTTTGTGTCGCGTTTGTGCAGCTGCAGCCCAGCCTCCCCATCTTGTGTATAACCAGGCAGGAAAATGCATTGTCTCCTCATGCCAAAAGCTTTATAGATAACAACTCGGAGTGTCAGGTATTTTCCTGGAGGTAGAAGAATTAGCTCCAAAGGGATGGCATGTAAAGGAGTCAGTGACTTGCCCACGTGGTGTCAAATGGTACAGTGCTATCCCAATCCTTGTTATGTGTGCGCCTGGCAATGGGGGTGGGCATATGTACAAACACGTATCTAATTTTGAAATTCTTAAAAATACAATATTTCCTGCCTTTCTGTCTGCTGCCCTTTCACACGCAGAAGGAACACCAAGTAGGTTCTGTCTATACTTAAGCCTTTTCTGCTCACACTTTATCCCACCTAAGCACTAGCCTTACCATCTTTTCCTGCCTCCTTGGCTTGATTCCCCACACCCCTGAAATACATAGGCAGGGACACCCATGATCTGAATAGTCATGTTATCTTGCGTCTACAGGAAAAAGTGCACCACTGTTTCAAGTAGATCCAATGAGAAAGTTGTTAACAAACTCATCGCCACCATCCCATATGCAACCATAGGATTATAACCTTGGGGAAGATACCTGTGGGGAGGAATCTGGGTGGGCGGGTGGGAGATGGCGGATGGCCTTTTGTGAAATAGGTGGATTGGCTCTGACCCTTAACTGCCAGGCTCCCTTCGAGCCCTTTTTTGCCATAGCAAGCCATGTGTTTCAAGGATACCACTTTGTTTTATGAGCATTCTGGATATTATCAGTTGATTTTTAAAAATATATATATTTAAGCTATTTCATATATTTTCACAAGTTAATTCCTCCACCTAGTTTTATTCTTTAACTATGAAGCTGTAAGTAGCTCTTAAAGTGTATCTAAAGGTAAGTGTATAGGAGACAATAACCTTAAAACACCATGGAAGCAATCTTTTAAAGTACCCAACCCAGGCTTGATTTTATCTTCTGTTAAGAGGATAATAAATTAGAAGAGGTTTAAAAAAAAGGCCTAAATACTACTGCAATTCGATGAAATACTATGCTCATCCTGTGTGGAAGCAGGCAGGACACCAAATGGGAGAAATTGTTCTTTGAATTACCTGTCGTTTATAGCCTTTTTATCGAATTCCAGAAAGGGCAAAATAATTCCTCCCTAACCTCTTTGCAAACATTTTTGAGACAGCATTAATTGCAAATAAGTTTATTGATAAATGTCGTCCATTTTATACCAGGCCAGCACTCTGCATTACAAAAGAGATCAGATCCACTCCAAGTTACAGACATGTTGAACGGGGTTGTGTTATCTGTAGCCATTATTTCATGAGAATTTTGCTTAAAAGGGCCGGAGGGGGATTGGGGGCAGGATGAGCCACAGACCTAGCCCTTTCCTTGCTACCAAGAGAGTCCGAATTCCTCTCTTTGCAGTGACTGGTTTGGAAGAGACCTTGCTGCTCTAAGGGAGAAACTTGATGTCTTTAGAACAGCATTGCCATGTGCTGGGACTGCAACTCCCACAGTTCTCTCATAGCAGGGCCATCGTGCTAGCTAGGAATTCTGGGAGTTCAGTTATCATTCGGTATATGATTGCGGGTTAGGGAAGGTGCTAAGGCTGCCTTTTGCACAACATGAGAGTCTACCCTGGTGCTCGAACAAAACTTTGTTTGTTCCCATTCATGTGACTCTCCAAACACAAATGGTGTTTGTCTTGAAATCCGTGTTTCCCTGGGCAGCTGAAGATGATGCTGCAGCCCATGCCTATGAAGAGTTTCTGGCTTTCTCGACCCACCACTGCCTCTCTGGACAGACCATTTAAGACTACCCACCGCTCTTCAGCCAGGCACTCTTAAGAGGGCAATGAGCACCAGTGAAGAGGGCTCACAAGTATAAAAGGCCTTGGCTCTATGGAGCAGCAAGATAGCTACTTCTACAGCAAACAGGCTATAGCCTGCCTGAGTCAGTGAGTGCTACATGTTATGCAGCAGAAAGAACGAAGGGGGGGGGAAACACACTCGGCACTTGCCAGTCCCCCCCGCAGATTCAGGGAGAGAACAGAAAGTGAAGTCCAGGCCTGAGCAGCCTTCAACGAGAGCGAATGCTGGAAAGGCAATCCCCATGGCTCTTCCAGACTCAGAACACACCTGGGGAAAGAAGCAAGGAGACAGCAGGAGGGGAAGGGAGAGAAAAATACAGATACCAAGTGAATTAGACGACAGTGAAAAGTGGGCAGCAGCCGGCAGTGTCTTAGCTATGACATATTCCCCAAAGAAAGGGAGGGCGAGTACTTTAGCATCAAGGCAGTTGTTGCAAACCCCTGAGATCATGCAAGAACCACTCTGTTTCAACCTTGGTGTGGCAAGGGAAGAATGCATTGGAGCATGCAAAATAAGGAACGTGAGCCCCAGAAGAGTTGCTATTAATGAACTACTTGTGGTAAAGAAGATTCCCACCTCTTTCTAGTAACCCTTGTTTCTTATTGATCATAATATTTATTCCACCAAGACACTATTGCAAAGGGAGTGGGGGTGGTGGTGGAAAGAAGACAGCAAGGCCTCCTCCTATTTAACATCTACATGAAGCCGCTGGGTGAGATCATACGCCGGCACGGGATTAAGTACCACCAATACGCGGATGATACGCAGTTGTATCTGCCCGCCCCGTGCCAACTCAGCGAAGCAGTAGAAGTGATGTGCCAGTGCCTGGAGGCTGTTAGGGTCTGGATGGGAGCAAACAAGTAGGCACTCAATCCAGACAAGACCGAGTGGCTTCTGATGTTCCCTCCCAAAGATTGGCCAATTATTCCATCTCTCAGGCTGGGGGGTGAAATTATACGCCCCTCAGAGAGAGTCCGCAATTTGGGAGTCCTCCTGGATCCCCAGCTGACTTTAGAACACCATTTGTCGGCTGTGACCAGGGGGACCTTTGCCCAGGTTTGCCTGGTGCACCAATTGTGACCCTACCTGGATCGGGAGGCCCTTCAGACAGTCACTCACGCCCTTGTGACCTCAAGACTGGATTACTGTAACGCGCTCTACATGGGACTGCCCTTGAAGAGTGTCCGAAGACTTCAGTTAGTCCAGAACGCAGCCATGCGAGCGATTGTGGGTGCACCCAGGTACACCCATGTCACACCTATCCTCCGCGAGCTGCACTGGCTACCCATTAGTCTCCGGACCCGCTTCAAGGTGCTGGTCGTTACCTATAAAGCCCTACATGGCATCGGACCTGGGTACCTGAGAGACCGCCTCCAGCCGATTACCTCCCATAGACTGATTAGATCTCACAGATTAGGTCTCCTCTGGATTCCATCTGCCAGCCAATGTCGGCTGGCGACTCCCCGGGGGAGAGCCTTCTCTGTTGCAGCTCTAGCCCTCTGGAATGACCTCCCTGTGGAGATCCGGACCCTTACTACCCTCCCAGCCTTCCGCAAAGCCACCAAGTCCTGGCTGCTCCAGCAGGCCGGGGGGCTTGTGAAACATCCAGCCCCACGGAAACTGTGAATGTTGCGTTTTTTTTAAAAGTGTTGTCTTTGTCTATTTATCCCCCCTTCCCTTGTCTACTGTGAGCCGCCCAGAGTCCTTCGGGAGTGGGCGGCATACAAGATAAATAAACTAAACTAACTAAACTAAGGCCTCCAAATTCTGCAAATTGGCTTTCTCCAAATGAAGAAGAAAATTAGAGACGCAGTTTACATTTAGATGCAAAATAGAGATAAGAGCTTTTGTGGAGAGGAGCCTTGTAATGAGCGTACCAGTGAAATACATTCACTCCACCTCACCCATATTGATCTACTGCCTTTGCATAGCGCTCACAATTTGCCTGCACACTTGGACGCACACACACACACCACCTACTCACTATTCATCTCAAGCTTCCCTCCCCACCCACCCAATCTTGGCTATATAATTTAGTAATGCCATTATTGACATTTTGGAAGAGGTGTCAAAAATCTTCCCCAATTTACAGCAAATGTCTTCACTTGCTAAATCCTGATTTACTTTCTGTGCATCCGTGGATGGTATCAGCAACATTTAATGAAATGTTTATTTTGCCTGCACTTTGCTACCCTCATACATTCTAGTCTTGCCTTCATATAATACTGTCTGGATTTTGTGAATTGGCCTAACATAGGAAAGGATAACCCAGCCAATAGATCCCTCATGAACACTTTTTTCTTTCTCTGTCATCCTCCCCCAATCTCTTGCCTCTTGGTCAGGGTGGAAAGCAAAGAAAATAGGAACGCAAGCATAGGGTAATTACACAGAAACAAGCAAGTTAAATGGCAGGCTGAGGCCCATCAATCAAAAAGACCAAGGTTGTGTATATTCTTATATTTTCCCCAAGAAAATACATGTATCTGCAACCAGAATAATACAGATAGTTGTAAATGTTCTTTGTTCTTGCCTTTACAAGGCATTTTTAAAAATAAACTTTAAAATCATAAATGGAGGTAAATAAAACAAAAGTGGAAGAAAAGCTGATAGAGGTACTGTTTCTTTAAATGTTTTGAGAGGAATGGATCATCTTGGCCTTTGTGGATAGTCAAAGCCAAGAGTATTAGAAATATACACAGCCCTGCTGATGAATGCTGTTTCAACTGATCAGCTAAAATAAACATTTGAGGGTTACCTGCAGGGAGGCAGCATGGAGGGGTGTCAGACAGAATATGCCTGTCCTTCAGGGTCTGTGGCATGGGAAGCACGGAAGGGAGGGATGGGCAGGTGAGCAGACAAGCGGCAGCAGCAGTAGAGAAAGAAAGAGGGCACCAACAAGTTACATTCCTACATCAAGCATCCACCGAAGCCTTTTCCAGGGCCTGCCACCAAGGGTAGACAAAAGGAAAAAGAAAGGCAAAGGACTGCAAACCCACCAGATCCCATGCCCTCAAACCCCCCCCCCCAACCCTGACCCTTAGGCAGAAGAAGACCGGAGGAGGAGGGGGCGGGGAAAGGAAACCCACAAGCAATAGTTATAGTGAGTGAGTGGCGTCTAGGAAAAAGTGCCATGCCAATAAATAAAAAGATGTAGTACAGCCTCTTCAACTAGTGATTTGATTTGAAGACCACAATTTGAGGACAAGGGTTGTGTAAGCAATGTAATTATCTATGATTCCTTGCCCCCCGTACAGATAAAATATGGGACTGTGACCCACAATAGGAGATACCAGTAACGAATGGATCTGCATGGCAAATTTCTTGCTTTGGTTCCCCCCCCCCCCCCTTTCGGTCGTTCACGACAAAACATTCACAAACTGGGCTATTGGAAGACTGAAAACTGTCCATAGAGAACAGCTGCTCTGATTTCATAACATCCTGGACCGTCTTTGAAGGAAAATCCTGTTGAGTTTTTAAATCTCCACTATACTGTACATTACAACTCTGCACAATATGCTTAACTTGATGAGAAATTTAATCCATTTTTAGGATTCACATAATGAGCTAGTGAAATGTGCTGGGCTCACAAATAACACACTTAAAAAAAACCACAATTAGAATTAATCGAGTCTATTGTATGCTACTGCAGCCACTAGGTCCTTAACTGATCTGGTTAAGCATTTTGTGCAAAGATAATCAGACAGTTATTAGCTAAGGAAGGCACAGTGTTGGTAGTAAAAGGCCCCAACCCCTAAGTGTGCCTTAGAATCATCCTCATATAGGACGGGCCCAAACTGAGTCACTTCCACCAAATATTTTTTTAAATCCCTGGGTTTTAAATATCACATTTTCTTCTCATATTACCCAAGGCTCAACTAATCAAGGTAATCAAGGAGCAGCAGCCAATAACAAGTCCCCAGGACAATCTCTCTGGTACAGCAGGCCACACAGTCAGACCATGCAGTTAAGCCATGCAATAAAACAGCAAAATAGAGGGTGCAACCTGAATTTGTACAAGGAACCAGGGCTCTATAGCCCAGGAGATGCCTACACAACCCCACCCACCCCCTTCGTGCCAAATTACACATACCAAGTTACAGAATCTGCTCCTGCCCTTTACTCGGTGGTACCAGCTCAACGACTGGATGGACTTGCAGGCTATCCTCTTAGTAACCAATCAGAGCCATGCTCAAGGTCCCACCCTCCATTGGCCAAGGTCCGGAACGTACCAGCCAATGAAACACAGTCTTGGTGGGCTCACAGGAGGTTGCACTGAGTGTCCTTCTTCTTAGGTGAAGGGTCTCTGGTTTTACCCCTCCCCTTTCCCTCCCCTCCCTGGGACCCTGCTGGGTTTTTGGATGGGCCACCCGCTTGGCTGTCCATGACAAGATTCCCTTGTGGCAAGTGTGGCTTTCCTTTGGATTGCTTTTTCGTGGGGCTTCTCGCACCTGCTCTGTGTTGGCTCTTGGCCTCCATCTCAGATAGGCTATAGGCCATAGCAAGCTGAAGATCCTCGTCCTCATCATCGCTGTCTGTGTACAGGATCACTGGGGAGGAGCTCGGGGATGGGCGCTTGGGTGCTGGGCGTTGAGGTGATGTTACTGGAGGAGATGCTGCTGGCCCGTGGTTTGGTAGCGCTTGCTGCTCACGCCGGCTCAGTTCCAAGCCTAATGCCAAGTCGTCTGGGATCCCTGCAAGGAGCATGTTTCAGCCAATAGCTGGGAAGTAATCCTCCAGTATCCCTTCCCCCCACCCCCTCCAGCATATATGACCGCATATGTGCATACATCCACCTTGACACAGCATTAACCAGAAAGTAAGCAGCCCAGGAAACCTTTGCTGGATTACAATGCCTGAAATTCCCCAGCAAGTATAGCTATGTGAGGTGATGTGTGTTGACATCCAATCTGTCAGACCCCAGATTTCTGCAGGTAGCAGGCAGGCTTGGATTATATGATCTGCAGAATCAGCTGTGGCAGCTGTATGGGTCAGAGGCAGGTTGCTCCCGATTCGGCTGAACTGGCAGTGGAATTCAGGCCTGGGTTGCAGAACCAGCAGCGACCCAGGCCTGCCACGCCCCCAAACCAGTTCCCTCGCCACCACCATTTTGGTTTTTAGTAACTGCATTTGCGCAGTTCACTGAAAACTGTTCTGCGCATGCCCGAAAAACAATTTACACTGAACAGCGCACATGCACACACATTGCGCATGGATTGTGAATGGGTAGTAAAACTGGCAGCAACACCCACCCACCCCCAGTACAGGTGGCTACTCAGGTAGTTTCCCAGCACATGTGCTATGCTCCCCAGGTGTCCTCTAGCACACAGTCCCAAATTCATAGGCAAAAAATTTGATCTAGTGCAGGGGTGTCAAACTCCCAGCCCGCAGGCCACATGCGTCACGCAGTGGCCATGGCCACGCCCAGTTTAGCAAAGGGAGAAAAAGTTGTGATACATCACATGATGCTGCCATGATGACAGGAGTTTGACACCTCTGATCTAGCAGTTAAGGCACCAGGCTAGACAGCAAGAGACACTGGGTTCAAGTCCTGCCTTAACCATGAAACCAGCTGAGTGACTTTGGCCCAGCCATTCTCTCTTTCTCTCAACCCAACTCATCTCACAGGGTTGTTGTCGGGAAAATAGAAGCTGGATGTGATACTGAGTTATACTGTACATAAAAATAAAAAAGGCAGGGTTATAAATAAACAAATAAAAAGGATTGATTTTAGAGGGGGCTACTATAAGGGGCAAAACAGGCACATTAACTTAAAAGTTTTATGCATGCTTTCTGCCCCATGCAAATTATCCCAAAAGACCAATTCCAGTCCTGCTCACTTTGGTGATGTGGTGGCTGTTCCCCCAGGCATTTGGGCCAATCAAGAGGTTAGGTTTGCTATTTCAAATCATATGATTTGAAATACTTAACTACTATATGGATTAATAATTAATAATGGAAAACTATTTTTGGAACTCTGGATGATCGGTGACATTATGGTCAATTGAAAATATGAACGTATATTATAAATTAATGGGAATTCTTTGTTCTAATCTCCGCTTTTTCTCCTTGGAGATAGGTGATATTATAATACTTTAAAGACACACTATTATTCGATAGATAATTATGAATTCAAGGAAATAAGGATTGTCACAAATGAAAGAATATTAATAGTAATTTGAACACATAATTTGAGTTTTGAGTTTTATTAAGTTTTTGAGTTTTATTAGTATTTGTAGGCCGCCCTTTTCCCTGAGGGGACTCAGGGCGGCTCACATAAAACCGGGAAGGGGGAATACAGACATCAAGATAGAAACATATAATAAAATAATAGGCAACATACATTCATCATTCGGGAGGGGTAACTATCCTTATCCCCAGGCCTGACGGGCGAGCCAGTTCTTCAGGGCTATGCGGAAGGCCTGGACGGTGGAGAGGGTACGAATCTCCACGGGGAGCTCGTTCCAAAGGGTCGGGGCTACTGCTGAGAAGGCCCTCCTCCTTGTAGTTGCCAGCCGACACTGGCTGGCCGATGGGATACGGAGGAGGCCTAGTCTATGGGATCTTATTGGTCGCAGGGATGTAATTGGCAGAAGGCGGTCTCTCAAGTATCCAGATCCACTGCCATGTAGGGCTTTATGGGTGATTAATAGCACCTTGAAGCGCATCTGGAGATCGACAGGCAGCCAGCGCAGCTCGCGGAGGATAGGTGTTATGCGGGTGAATCGAGGTGCACCCGCAATCACTCGCGCGGCTGCGTTCTGCACTAGCTGAAGTCGCCGGATGCTCTTCAAGGGCAGCCCCATGTAGAGCACATTGAGCACATAATGCTCAATGACAGCAAAATATTCAGTTATGTTTAATGCAAAACCAGCGATGTTATTCTTAATCTTAAGAATTGGGGGCGGAGCCTGGATGCCGTAACGAGACGACGTGCGATCTCAAAGCTCTGAGATCGCACTCGATACTTTTATTGCTGGGGGGTTCTAACGGACCTAAATCATCCCGAAGAGATGGTGAACAGGAAAATTACATCTTGCTGATCTCGGGGATATCGCAAAATCTCCGAGAGAATCAGGTTTAAAGTCTTCGTCTGGCAGTAAAAATTCCAGTCTTTTAAGGCTGACAAAGTCAGGGCAATTTGAAGGAAAAAGTTTTTTAGCTGGTAAGAAAATTTTATTGTTTAAAGAAAAATGGACTGCCTAAAAATTTTTTAAACTAATTTAAATTAAAGAACAGAAGAACTTAGCGGCGATTTTGATCTTTCTAATGGTTTTGGACAGTGGTTATCTTACTTTTTAAATGTTATTCACATGGATTGATTCTAAGTAAACCTTTTCAAACGGATAGATTACTCAAACATTTCTTCTGACTCTCTGTAAACTGGCTGTAAGCTAATTGACTACAATTAGACTGTTTACATCCTGACACTTTTATTGCTTGGCTGTTCTAGCTTAAGATCTGATAAGATTGTACAGCTGTTCCCTTTGTGGTCTGCTTTCCCTTGTGAATGTTTCAGAGCTTTTAAGAAAAAATACAACTGCGTATAAACATGGCATCTCTTCAAGCGTCTTTCCAGACTATATTTTCAGCTTTGAAGAGGGTGTTTGATACAGAGGACAGAATTCAGAAAAAATTGGATTATTTGGTGTTTTTGGCAACAAAGTGTGAGGAAAAAACTGAGGACGTTTATAAGATGGAAATTCAAAAAATTGAAATGGAAAACGGAGATAAAGAATTTGAGCTTGTTGATATTTGTGACAATTGGTTTATTTCTGAGGGAAAAAAGAATGGAATATTTGAAGAGGAATTAAATGGAAAGAAAATTTACTTCAAAGGACAGGGCATAGAAGGAGAAGAAAATATCAAAGAATTTTGGGACTATGAAATACTATTTGTAAAATATTTGATATCACTGCTGAGAATCAAAGACAAGCTGATAAAGGAAACAAAAAGAGGGTGTCAACATTATATGAGAGATACCACTAACAAGAAGGTGCAAAGACTCGTTCAAAAAGATGTTTGGAGAATTGGATCCACAAATGGCAGCAGATATAAAACTGTTCTGTTATTGGAGAGATACAGGTTGATAGATGGAAGAGTATAATTCAAAATTAGCTAAACTTAGTTAAATCCATTGGTAATAGGTATAATTAAATAAAAATTGATAATGATAGTAATGTATACAATGTTGAGCTGTTATGATAAGTAATAATTGGATATGAGAAGGGAAGGTTAGACATATTTTGGACTATATATAAAGATTATTAATAATAATAATTATAATAAAAAAACAAAACTATATACAGTCAAATTTTATCTAATGGGGGAAATGCTATGATATAGGATATAGTTAAATAAAGAAAGGATAATGATAATAAATTATATACATGGAGGATTAGAAAACTTTGGTATATTATGGATGTTTAGCTAAAACAGGATATGAGGACTTAATGTTAATGGAGGATTTTATAAATAAGTAAATGAAATGCCAGCATGTGGTTATGGATTGAATCTTGGTTACTTAAGGATGAAGGATGTTTAAATAACTGTAGTCAAATAAAAGCGGAGGTATGATGATGTCAATATAGTAAATATTTGAGTTAAGATATTTGAATTAATATGAATTATATTTGATGACGGTGGAAGAGATGCACAAAAACTTTTTATAACCAGCTGATATACTTTTTACAATATATGTTTGTTTTGAAAATAAATAAATAAAAAAATTATTTTTTTAAAAAAAAGAATTGATGCACAAAAACTTGTAACCAAACGACATGCTTGATGAAATGGAGGAAAGTTGTTTTTTTCTTGCTTTGTTTTGTATGTGTTGTTTTCTTTAAAAAGAATAAAAAATATATATATATTTTAAAAAGAGGTTAAGTTTGCTGAGCCAGCTATTTGTTTTAATGCAAGTTGTTTATAAGTTCAGACATTTATTATTGGGGTTGTTTTATTTTAACTTTCTACACAGCCCAGAATCACTGCTGTGATATGGGTAGTCATGGAAACCTTTTAAATATATCCATCAACACTCTGTTACTCAGGAGGCCAAAAATATTCTGCACTTCTATAAAGAAGTTATTAAGGTATTCCGAGTTCTCTTCCTCCTAAGCTACTCACCATTAATCTGAATGGATTTCAGCTCTCCATCTTCTTCCACTTCTACCCTCTCTTGTCCATTTTCAATGATCCTAATAAAAAAGAGAAAGGTTAAAATCGGACGTTATTTCATGGGACAGCATATCTGCTTACTTTGAGTCCATGTAATAAATAAAATCAACTCAGCATGGCACAAAGCTGGTTGTTGTGCAATCTTCATGAAGTAACTTCATTTGTAATGATTAAACTAGTAAAGAGTAAAACTGGTAATAAAGTTAAATAAAATGCATCTGTGTCACTGCAATTGAATGGACTCTCAGCAGCTTACACAGAAAAAAACATGCAAGGTATCCAATATAAAAATAAAAATGCAATAGATCTTGATTTACCAATCATTCAAAGGGATTACTCCTTTCTCTCTGCTCAGATTAAAGAAGCAACTCTAACACCAGTGGCACAGCATACCATTGAAACCCTACCACAGGGGTGCCAAATCTGCATTGTCACGTGACATATCGGGGCTTTTTTCCTCCTTCGCTAAACCGGGCATGGACGTGGTCAGCATGTGACGCATCCTGCTTGTGGGCTGCAGGTTTGACAGCTCCGCCCCTCAAGATTCAAAAACTTCTAATTGTTGGTTAAAAATGTGATCAATGCCAAAACACTGGAAAATAGTTTCTTTGTTGCTTTGTAATGCTAGCTACTAGGGTCAATTACCTTAATTGAAAAACTCAGAAGCTTAGAATGCGTGTAATCATTTGTAAACTTACCTCCTGCTTTCTGATCTAATGAGCCCTACAGTGGTTATTGAAAAAAGGAGGGGAAAAACCCAATAATGCCATAAGAAAAGGTGGGCGGGGCAGAAAATCTGTCATGTCAGCATTCAGAAGCACACCTGAACTGTAAATGTAATGTTTTTTTTCCAAGAGCAATTGCAGCCCAATACAAAACGGAATTCCAAGGCACCGTGTGGAAACTGTTACAGCACATCACACTTGTGTTAGAGACATGCAGTATTCAGATCTAAAACAGGACAAGGGTCTCAACTCAAGTGCACTTCTTCCTGAGCCCATGCAGCTGTGTTTTGAGCATGGCTCCTTTATGGAGCAACTCACAGGAGCAGACCATTCCACATCCAAACACTTGGTATGTTGAATTTGAATGCTGCACACCTCTAAGTAAACATTATATATAAATGGATGCACCTACGAAAGAAGCTCTGCGCAATTCAGGTCTCCCATCGTTTTTCTTGTTTCTCCATTCCCTACACTCCATAAGGTTTAATTGCCAAAATATTGGCATTAAAAAAGTAAAATATTTGCAGGACAGCCCTTGCTCAAGGCAATTGTCCCACCCAACTCTGAAATACAGCTGTATCCCAGTATCTAACAGGATTGGGCTAGATAGATATTGGTGCAAATCAATATGTACAGTATGACCTGATCAGGAGTGGGTTCTAGACGGCGTTATTGCAAGTTATCTTGTGGGCGCACTTCATGTGCACATGCGCTAGATGTATGCTACATGCCCATGCACAATTCAATAGAAATTGTTCTGCACGCAGAAATCAAAATCAAGATGCGACTGCCGGGGAACCAGTTCGGAGGTGTGGCCAGCCTGGGTCACTGCCGGTTACCCAGGCCGCCATGCCACTACCGGTTCAGCCGAAGCGCACCGAACCAGTAGAAACCCACTACTGGACCTGATTTCAGAATATTCATGAACTGGAATAAGACACAGCAACAGGTCAGCCATTGGGGACTGGCTGGAACAGGACATGGTAACAAGGACAACCAATGTATAGGCCAGGCAACTGGGTCAGCCAATGGGAACTATTTGGTGATTGAGAGCCATGCCAGATGGCTTGGTGCTTGGGTGTGGCTTAGACCAACTGTTCTGTACTAAAACTGCAAGTCTGTGCTGAGAAACAAAACTAAACTGGCCTGCTCTCTGAACTGAAACTGTTTTCTCCTCTGCTTGTTGGTATTGTATATTTACTTACCAGGGGTGGGTATTAGCCGGTGTTATTGCTGGTTCGCTCATGGCCACGTTTCATGCGCATGCGCAGTTTAATAGAAATTGTTCTGCGCATGCACAGAACCCAAAGACAAGATGGGAACTGGGGAACTGGTTTGGAGGCGTGGCCAGTCTGGGTTGCTGCTGGTTCTGCAATCCAGGCCAGCATGCCACTACTGGTTCGGCCAAACGGGGCCAAACTGGTAAGAACCCACCACTGATGTGTTATATTATATATAAAGAGAAGTTAATGAATGCAGTTGAATCAATTATCTGTGTGTGCTTTCTGGATTTGATTTCTGCAACAAACTCTGATACCTGATGCCATACTGCACTAAACCATAGTTTATTTCCGAAGTGAGGCGTGGGAGGAGTAAAACATGGGTATTAACCCAGCCTTTTTGCCCTGGAGATTGAGATAAATCTTGAGGCCACACCTCCGTTCCTCCTTCTGACCTCCCAGATTAACCTCAGTCTCCAGCCCAGAAGGAGTGTTTTTCCTGACTTTCCCTCACTTTGAAGACCAAGGGTTTTTCCAGGATTTTTTTTTTTCAGGAGTGTTCAGCCTTTTTTACTAATCCTTCAGGATTCTACAGGCTCCAAGAGTCTTTTTTACAGATTTTTTAGCAAGATTACTGAAGATCGTCTCACCCTTCCTTGATGTGCTCAGCGTTGCTAGCCAAGCCAAGCCGCTGGCTAGCGCGATCCCAAGCGACCGGACGGTTGCGTAAGCGGGAAAAAGGCCACGCAAAGCATTTGGAGACTCTACGCATGCAGGAGGCCATCAAAGGACCGGGGAGCCGGCAGATTCCTCCCCCAACGCTCCCAAGCTTCAGGGATTTGGGTTGCAGATCGGCGACCGACATCTTGGTCCTCCGCCATCTTAGGAGCACATGAGTGAGCGCGTGACCGGTGTTCCTTCTATGGACGCCGAAAGCGCTGAGAACACCGCTGAAGCCAGAAGAGGCTTCGAAGGCCCCAAGTCCGCTGGCTCTCTGGGGAGCGCCCAATCCAAGCGGTGCGCCGGCATTCGGGCCGCAGATCAGCGGCAGGGAACGCTGTAGAGCAAAGCCCAGCAGCCAACACGCTTTCTAAGCGAAGCTGGCCAGAAGAAGGGAGGTGGTGAGCAGCGTAACCGTGAGTACAATGGCGGAGGCGGTGAGGAACAGGGGTGCCAGGCCCAGAGCACAGGTAGATTCCGATCCGGATGAGGGGACCTCCAGGAGGGCTCCCCCAGTCACCAGAGGGAGGTCCCCCGCCAAGAGAGGCACCCCCAGGCCCCATAAGAAGGGAACTTCTGAGAAGGAAGTGCGGGTCACCAGGGCCTCCGCTAGAAGGTTCAGGGCCACCATCAGCCCTTCCCCTTCCAGATCTCGCTCCCCCCACAGGCTTCCGGCCCTCGAAGAGACCCGTGTGGCATCCCCAGATTCCCCTAGAGGCTGAGGCAGAGGGCACAGCTCCCTATCGCCCCCCCCCTCGCCTGCACATCCATCCGAGGTGAGGAGCAACCCCTTTGGGCGCAGGGCACCCAGTCCGGCCAGGCAGCTGTTGGCACCACAATCCCCTGAACCTAGGGATTATCTGCAGCCCCCAGAGTTCCAGCCTTCCCTGCCTGAGCTTCCTACAAGCTTCCAGGAGGTGTTAGCCAGAGCCATAGCCCAGGGGATTGCTTCTGGGATGAAACGCCAGCCCCAGAACTCCAGGAGTGGGTCTGCCCAGGACCAGGCCAGGGGTCACCAGGATTGCTCCAGGGCCTCTGTTTCCAGAGGGCCCAGGTCTCCCTCCCCCTCCACTGCCAATGAGGCCTCTGAGTTAGAGGAGGGTGAGTTAAAGGAGGTGGGGTTTTCTGAGGATGAGGATGCCCAGGCAACAGAGGCCCCCAACATCGCTGGCCTCTTTCCTCCCTCCTTATTTAGTTCTTTACTTCGCAAGGCCAGGGCCACAGCAGACCTGGATACACCTCCAGATCCCAGCCCTGTGACTACCACGCCTAGCACTAGCGGGGGTAACAAGAAGGGGCCCTTCCATAGACCACCGGTGGAGGAGGAGGAGCTGTTCCTGGAGGTGCTTAAATCCCAGTGGGTTAAGCCAGGATCATTTCCCAACCCGGGGGGTAATGAGCGGAGGCTCTATAATCTCAATTCTACCTTTGCCCAAGGCAAAGGCCATCAAGCACCTGTTAGATATCAGGGCCATTGAGAGGGTTCCAGAGGAGGAGAAGGGTTCTGGATTCTACTCGAACCTGTTTCTGGTCCCCAAAAGCTGAGGAGGGTGGAGAGCCATCCTGGATCTTAAACTGCTCAATTCCAGGGTGGTCTACCATAGGTTCAAGATGGCTTCCCTGAAATCCATCTTCTTGGCCTCCATCGAGCTCATGGAGGCCTACCTTCACATCAGAATCGCCCCGGAACATTGTAGGTTCCTCAGATTTTCCCACGAGGGCAATCATTTTCAATATAGAGCCCTTCCCTTTGGGCTGGCTTCAGCCCCCAGGACCTTTACCAAGGTGCTGGCCGCGGCCGCGGATCATCTGCGGTCCTTCCCAGTCCGACTGTTTTGTTACCTGGATGACATCCTCGTCCTAGCCAGGTCCCCAGACACTGCCAAGCAGGAACTGGGGATCACCATCGACACTCTCAGGTCCCTGGGATTCTCTATCAACCTAGAGAAGAGCCAACTGGTCCCATCTACCAGTCTCCAACACCTAGGATCCATTATAAATTCGGTGTCTGGGGAGGTTTTCCTTTCCCAGGACCGAAAGGACAGCATTGTGCAGCTCATCCATGAAATTCGCAAATTACGCTCTGTCCCTGTAGTTCTTCTTTCCAGGCTCCTTGAGAAATTCATTTCTTGTATAGGGATTGTGCCTTGAGCCCGCCTACACGCCAGGGAGCTTCAGTGGTTCCTGCTCCCATACCAGAGAGCCGGAACAAGCGACGCCAACTTCAAAGTTCAAGTGTCACCCCAGGTGCTGCTCTCGCTCCATTGGTGGCTGACCCCAGTGTTAGACAAGGGGTCCCTCTTCAAGGAACCAGCAAGGAAGGTACTCACGACGGATGCGAGCCTGTTTGGCTGGGGAGCACACCTGGAGGCCCAGATAGCCCAGGGCCGCTGGACTCCAACAGACTTGCGCAACAACATAAACTGGTTGGAGCTCAGGGCCATCCATCTGGCCCTACATCACTTCAAGACCATGGTGACCGGTCATCACGTCCTGGTCCTGATGGACAACGTGGCAGCCAAGGCCCACGTGAACAGCCAAGGCCCTTCGCGACAAGGCCCTCCGATTGGGGAACTGGGCAGAGAGGCATCTCCAGTCCATCAGAGCGGAACACATCTCCGGGACAGAGAACCAGCAAGCGGATTGGCTCAGCAGGGAGACGGTCGACAACGGAGAGTGGCAGCTCCATCCCAGCATCTTCCTGCAGATATGCGATAGGTTCAGGCACCCGACGGTGGATCTCCTCGCAACCCCAGCGAACACCCAGATGCTGAGATTTGTATCGAGATTCCCGTCCAAGGGAGCCATGGACACGGACGCCCTTCGATGCAGATGGCCACCAGGTCTTCCCTACGCCTTTCCTTCCCTTCCCCTCATTCCCGGGGTCCTAAGGAAGTTAGTGTCAGAGGGAGCAGAGATGATTCTAGTAGCCCCCCTCTGTCCATGCCATCCCTGGCTAGCAGACCTGATGGAGCTGTCCTCAGCTCCCCACTGGAGGATTCCCCCGGGGGAGGTGTCCCTGCATCAGGGGTCTCTGGAGCATCCGGATCCGGAGTGGCTCCATCTGACCATCTGGCGATTGAGCGGGAACAGCTGAGAGGGACACATTTTTCCGCAAAGGTCATTAGGACCGTCGAGGCGTCCAGGAGGCAGTCCACAACTTGCATCTACAACGCCTCCTGGGTTGCTTTCGCGGACTGGTGTCAAGCAAGGGACATCATCCCAGCTTCGGCTCTGTGCCCCAGGTTCTGGACTTCCTACAGGAAGGTCTAGAAAAAGGTCTGGCCTCCAGCACACTTAGGAGACAAGTCTCTGCTCTCTCCACGGTCCTGGGGGTGGTGGTGGATGCACCACCCTTGTCCCAACATCCGGTCCTAAGGTGCTTCCTTAAGGGAGCGGTGAATCTGAAACCCCCAGTGGTCCATCGATTCCCCATCTGGGACCCTACCCATGGTCCTCCAGGCATTGACGAAGGCACCATTCGAACCCTTGAGGGAAGTTTCCCTTCAATTCCTGACCCTTAAGGTCGTCTTCCTGATTGCCATCACCTCAGCCAGGAGAGTATCCGAGATCAACGCTCTTTCCAGCAGAGCAGACTTCTGTACCTTTCTAGAGAACCGGGTCATCCTCAGACTGGATCCCGCGTTCATGCCCAAGGTCAATTCTCCCTTCCACAGGGCTTTAGAAATAGTTCTGCCGGACTTCTGTCCGTAGCCCTCCAGGGATAGGGAAAGATCTTGGCACAGGCTGGACATCAGAAGAGCCTTGTGCATCTATCTAATGTGCACGGCGCCCTTTAGGCGTTCAGAAGCCCTCTTCGTGTCCTTTCAGCCATCCACCCGGGGAGCCAAGGTTTCCCCGGCCACCATTAGCAGGTGGATCAGAGCGGCCATCTCACAAGCCTACAAGACTCGAGGACTTCAGGTCCCAGAGGGCATCACAGCGCACTCCACCAGAAGTGTGGCCACATCAGCAGCCTGGGCCACCCAGGCTCCCATAGAGGAGATCTGCCGGGCTGCCGCCTGGTCTTCTCCATCGCCTTTCATCAGGCACTACCGGTTAGATGCTTACGCCTCCACGGAAGCAGCCTTTGGCAGGAGGGTTCTGCAGGGAGTCCTAGACTCTCAAGGGGCTCAGGCCCATTAATCCCTCCCAAGGACATCTAGCTTTGGTATGTCCCATGTGTTACTCCTCCCACGCCTCACTTCGGAAACTGGCAGTTAGTCTTACCTGAACTGCATGTTTAGAAGAAGGTGTGGGAGGAGTCCCTCCCCCCCCCTTTTTAGGGCGCACTGCACCACGGGCCTGAATTAATTCAGTGGTCAGGCAGGGCCAGGCAGGAAGGATGTGTGCTTGTGCTGTCTCTGTCCTTTCCTTCCAGGTGCTCTGCTACGATCCATCGGTTAATCTGGGAGGTCAGAAGGAGGAACAGAGGTATGGCCTCAAGATTTACTTCAGTCTCCAGGGCGAAAGGGCCCATGTATTACTCCTCCCATGCCTTCTTCTAAACATGCAGTTCAGGTAAGACCAACTGCCAATTTAATCATTACTTAAAATGTAGAGTATGGTTGGCTGAGAGCACAAAGCATCCTAAACTTAAATTGTTTGAGCCCCAAATAAAACAAACCACATTGTTTTTTTTTTTTACTGGAATGAGTGAACAAGTCTGCATCTCACTGCAGGTTTTTTATACTGGATGGCAACAAGCCTCCACTAGGCATGAGTTGTATCAGGGGTGTCAAACTGGCGGCCCGCAGGCTGAATGCATCATGCACAGGCCACACCCACCCGTTCCGCGAAGGGGGGGAAGTCATAATACATCACATGACAGCTACGTGACACCGTGAGTTTGACACCTATAAGTTACATAATATGAGGCTCATTTAAGAAGAAGCAAAAATAAAACAGTAGAAATGAAGCAAAAATTGGTCAGGCTCCAGAAACATGGTGAAGGAATGGGCCTGAACATCCTTGAAGAGGATCCCAAATCTGTCCTACAAGACTTACAAATTGACAGAAAGGTGAACAAAGAACAAATCAGATCGAACACTAAGACACAAAGAGATTCACTGTCCAGAATAGGTGACCAACGTGACAAATAAATAAATAGTAAGTTAAACTTACCTCTTGGTAGTGATGCGCTTGCCATTGATGAACCTTGTTGAAGTGGAGACGGAGCGGAAGCCCATTCCTGCATTGAGCCCCGGACCAAGTGAAGATGCAAAGAACTCTACAAGAGAGAGAACCAGAATCAAGGGTGGGCTGCTACCGGTTTGCCCAGGTTCGGGAGAACCCATAGCGAATATTATGGCCAGTTCTGAGAACCTCCAAATCCCACCCCTGGCTGGCCCCACCCACCCCACCTTGCCCCATCCCGCCCCTCCCAGGAATTTCCATGTGGTCCGTTTTGGATGCAAGGTAAGTGTAGGGCCTGCACGGAGGCTTGGGGAGGGGGAAAAACAGGCCTCCTGGAAGTTCCAGAAGGCCAGAAACAGGCCCGTTTCCGGCCTCCAGGGGGCCTCAGGAGCCCGGGGAAGGCAGTTTTCGCCCTCCCAGAGGTTGGAGGAAAGCCTCTGGAGCCTGGGGAAGGAGAAAATGCTCCCCCCCTCCGCCATGGTCCAGGAGGCCGACCAGGCCACGCCTAACATGGCCACACCCATCCAGCAACCGGGCAAAGCCCACCCCTGACCAGAATAATTTGCAAGGGATGGCATAGCCATCCCTGGGACCAGGAAAAAGGAAGTACTCCAGCAAGGGAATTGTTACTTGATACACAAAGCTTTATTTTGAGATTCCAGGCAAACAGGAAGGTTGGAGCTGTTACAAAGACAAAAGAGGACTTAAAACCATTAAGTAACAATTGGCCAAACCCATGAGACAAAAAGGAGGAAGAAACTACCAATGATCCTTGACTTACAACCATTCATTGAGTGACCATTTGAAGTTACCATGGCACTCAAATTGTGACTTATGACTGCTTCTCGCACTGATGATTGATGTACCATCCCCCGCTGTCACATGATCAAAATTTGAGTGCTTGACGACTGGCATGTATTTACAACAGTTGTAGTGTCCCATGGTCATGTGACCACCATTTGTGATCTTCCCAGTTGACTTCTGACAAGCAAAATCAGTGGGAGAAGCTGTGTACGAAGTCGTGTCAAATGATTCACTTAACAACAGTGGCAAAAAGGGTCACAAAATTGGATGCCATTCGTTTAACAACTGACTTGTTTAGCAATGGAAATCTTGATAGGTGATCATGCATTGGGGACTATCTATGTTCCAACTGTTCTTTTCTTACCCGATGATGCAGGAAAAGGGGAGAAGAAAGGCCCTGCTGCAGGATGCCGGGGTACAGGTCCACGTAAGTCTGCAAATGGATCATCTGGAATGAAACAAAGAGGTGGAAACATCCGTAGATCTCAAGATATTCCACCACAGAGCAACCTCCTCAAGTTGTATCCAGGTCTAACCTGTGTTTCCTGGAATTAACTGCTCAGTCCTTATGAGAGTGAAGGTGAGTGAGAAGATTCCTCCACATTATAGGAAAAAGTAATCTAAATGATTAGAGTTTCCAAGAAGGAAAACAAGAAAAATATTCTCAATGCTTTTGGTCTAATCTTAGTCAATTCCTTTTTTCTTTTCTTGATGAGCTGTGGTGGTGCAGGGGTATTGCAGGCTAATTCAGCTTAATGCCAAGAGTTCGATCTTCCTTGGCTCAAGGTTGAGTCAGCCTCCCATCCTTCCAAGGTAGGTAAAATGAGGACCCAGATTGTTGGGGGCAACATGCTGACTCTGTAAACTACTTAGAGAGGGGCTATAAAGCACTGTGAAGCGGTATAGAAGTCTAAGTGCTATCGCTTATCTTCTTTCAGAACTGGCTGTTTTGCATCAAAAGAAAATTACATCTGAGCCTTTTTCTTTCTCATTCTTCTCCCAGGGGGGAAAAAAAACCCTAGCTTGAATATTACAAATAGCCACTTACCAAAAAAGTCAGCAAATGGATCTCGCCCTCCAAAAAACTCTCGGAAGACATCATGGGCACTACGGAAAGTGAAAGTGAATTCCGGTCCTGGATGAGGCCTGGAACCAGCAGAACCAGCTAGGACAAGTGAAAAACAGTATTAACATGTCTGCTTAAAAAGCAAAGAAAAAATGTGACAAAGCTGTGATATGTATTGTAGGTGTAAGAAAGCAAAGATGCTGAAATATTGGAAAATTACACCGTGGCTCATAAATTTGCTACGTAGCAGTGGAACGCAGCTAGCCATTTTTTCAGGCCCAGGCAAATTGTAAAAACACTGACTTGTAGCTGGTAAGCCAAAAACAAGGCAAAAGCCTAATATTTTGGTAAACCCATTTACAAAAAAAAATGGAGAGCTAATAAATCAGAGCAACCTCCTGGACACAATGAGATTTTAGTTAGTCAAAGCTGGATTTGCACAGAAGATCCGATGGCTTTGTTCCACAACTAAAGAAGACCCCTCTCATGTTCTCTTTTCAAGTCTCAAATTCACACACAAATTAGACAATTGTTCTCCACCTTGCTAGGTCTGTGTAGAACCACTATGCCAGAGGTGGGTTGCTCCTGGTTCGGCCCAGATCGGGCAAACTGGTAGTAGCAGTGGCGGGAGGCTCCACCCATCTGCCCAGATGCTTCGACGCAGGTGCAGAAGCGGCAAGCAAGCATGCCCGAACCAGTAATAGAAAAATTGACAACCCATCTCTGCACTATGCAAGGCATTTGAAAGGTGTGTGCAACTGCTTTCAAGATTTTCCCCAGTTGTCTCCACATATCTGCCCATGAATAACTGTTTGTCATATGTCTATTCTCTCTCCCCACCTCTCTCCTCTCTCCCTCTGTGTGTCTGTGTGTGTGAAATAGGCATCCCAAAATTGTCAGAACAACATTTGTCCCCTTTCAGTAAGATCCAAACAGTCATTTCAAACTTAAAACACAATGTTTTGAGTTCCAAACATTCTGGATTTGAAACATTTTGTACACTAGTAGAGGCTAATGACTTCCTTCTTTCAACATTTGTTGAGCACTCATCCCATCAGTCCCCACCCTTCTTGGCAGTACAGATTATTATGTTTCCTTTAATCACCCAGCTTGAAGCACCCAGTTTACCTTCAAGTTAGTTCAACAAAACCCTAATCCTCACCTGCACCAACGAGCCCTTCTTTGCCATATCGGTCGTAGACTTCGCGCTTGCCCTCTGAAAGAAGAAACCACTTGAATTAATAATTACCCCTTTAGAAATGTGTGGCTCTGAAACAAGCATTTCTTCTTTTAACAGGAGCATTGGTCAAACGCATCAATTTCAACACAAGAAGTATTATTGAGATTAAATGGGTCTGAGCGCTTGCTAAAGCCCAGATATCCATTCAAGAAATACAGGTAGTCCTCAACTTAAAACAGTTCACTTAGTGACTGTTTCAAAGTTACAACGGCACTGAAAAAGTGACATGACCGTTTTTCACACTTATGACCACTGCAGCATCCCATGGTCACATGATTTACATTCAGATGCTTGACAACTGACTCACATTTATGACAGTTGCAATGTCCCAAGGTCACGTGAAACATTTGCAACCCTCCGACAAGCAAAGTTAATGGGGAAACTTGATTCACTTAACAATCGTGTTACTAACTTAACAACTGCAGCGATTCATTTATCAAATGTAGCAAGAAAAATCCTAAAAGGGGCAAAACTCACTTAATAAATTTCTCACTTGACAACATAAATGTTGGCCTCAATTGTGGTCATAACTTGAGGACTAGATAAAGGTAAAGGTTCCCCTCACATATATGCTGGTTGTTCCTGACTCTAGAGGGCAGTGTTCATCTCCATTTCCAAACCAAAGAGCCAGCACTGTCTGAAGACGTCTCCATGGTCATGTGGCCGGCATGACTAAACGCCAAAGGCGAACAGAACCCTGTTACCTTCCCACCAAAGTGGTTCCTATTTTTCTACTTGCATTTTTACATGCTTTCGAACTGATAGGTTGGCAGAAGCTGGGACAAGCAACGGAAGCTCACTCTGTTACACGGCACTAGGGATTCAAACCGCTGAACTGCCGACCTTTCTGATCGACAGGCTCAGCAACAGCCACTGAGCCACCATGTCCCTTTAACTTGAGGACTAGCTGTAGTAAAAAGCCAAGTTGTTTTAAGTAATCGTGATTTTTTCACAAAGTGCTCAGATAATTGATACTGCCTTAATGTTTGCATCATTTCATCCAGCCCAAGTTAGAACCATAGTGCAGCTGAGAAATGAAATTGGGAGAAATTGGTCAAATGGAATTTTAATCTTAAAAGAACTCCATTTAAAAACTTGTTTACATTTTTAAACAAATTAAAAATTTGTTTAAACAACTTGCCCTGAAGACAGAGGTCTTCTAGAACAGTGGTCTCCAACCTTGGCAACTTTAAGACTTGTGGACTTCAACGCCCAGAGCAAAGCTGGCTGAGGAACTCTGGGAGTTGAAGTCCACAGGTCTTAAAGTTGCCAAGGTTGGAGACCACTGTTCTAGAATATGAGCACATATGAAGGCGTAAAACAAATACCTGGACCAAGATCTCCAAACGAAAGTCCCTGAACGAAAATAAGCCTCTCTAACGGTTGCATGCGTAGGCTTTGCAGATCCTGGCTCATAAGTTATCTTAAATCAGCACTTGCAACAGGAACTAGAAAGTAACTACAAAAATTAACTGGTGCCGACCTCCATTTATCCCTCTATAAGCTTATCCCTCTATAAGCAGAAAATCTAAGCCATGTTTTGATTGGCATTTGACATAATTACTGATCAGCATTTACTATACAATTATTTAAAGTTGTCTGTACCCTCCTTTGGGGAGCGGAAATCCTATGGTTGTCCCCAGTGCTGTTCAAATAAACTTGACTTACCGTATTTTTCGGAGTATAAAACGCACCTTTTTCCCTCAAAAAAATAGGGTGGAAATCTGGGTGCATCTTATACACTGAATACAGCATTTTTGGCATCCCGAAACCCAGTCCCCTTTGCAAAAATGGCTGTGCATAGCCTTTAGGAGGCTTCCAGAGTACTCCTAGGGGCTGGGAAATCTTGGTGCATCTTATACTTCAGTGAGTCTTATACTCCGAAAAATATGGTAAGTAGATTTGTGTGCTCCACTTGTAAATTGAGTCATGGGGAATTTTTCTCCTTCAAAACCTCAGTACACTTGCTTCTTTCATTTAACTGTTAAGTCCCCAAACTGGATGTGGGAACACACTGTATTCCCTTCTAACTTGCTTTTCCTGGATAAAATTAACATTAAGAAGAGATCTCCTTATGCTGCAGAAATGAGGGCCAGTTTGGTCTGGTAGTTAAGGCAGCAGCCTAAAAACCAGGTCCCGATTAGATAATTCTCTGTCAGCCCAACTTACAAGGTTGTTGTGGGGAAAATAGGAGGAGGAAATAGGTAAGGTGGCTCTTTTAAGTTATTTATAAAAACTATAAAGGCAGCATAAAAGTCAAATAAGTAAGTAAATAGTCCCACCTACTTGGTCAGTATCTTCGATAGAGACCAGAACAGTCAAAATGGCTGAGGGATGAGGGAAAAAAGCCAAAGCATTTGCTTACTGTCAGACAGAACCTCGTAGGCCTCTGCTATCTCCTTAAACTTCTGCTCAGCATGTTCCTTGTTATCTGGGTTTTTATCTGGGTGCCATTGCAGGGCTTTCTTTCTGTACCTGTGGATAACAACACAGAGGGTAGTATATATCTGTGCGGGATCCCATTCCATGAGATTCTGGTCTATGATGGAACCCGCTAGGCACAAGATTGTGAAAAGTGTTATCTTGGCACGCATGTGGATGGTCTCTGGTAGAAATAGAAAGAATGCAACTCACGCCTTTTTTATGTCATCTGGAGAGGCATTGCGGGGCACCCCGAGCGCTTCATAGTAATCCACCATTCTGTCCACCTACGTTATGCAGGGAAACTACATTAGAAAACAGAGGAGAATTTATTTATTTGTTTGTTTGTTTTTATTTAATTTATATTGCCACTTATTTGCCCATTGCGACTCAGTGCGGCTTGCAGAATACAAAATCACATTTAAAACAATATAAACTAACAAAAAGAATCAAATAAATTAATATGGTACAATATAACAAAATCATCCCCCCTCTTCCTCCCCCCCCCCTTCAGCAGATCACATGAGCCATTTAATGGGCTCCATCCCACTCTGGGTTCCCCAAGCCCACTGGCAGAACCAGGTCTTCAGCGCCTTCTGGAAGAGGGTTAGAGTGGGGGACATTCTAATCTCTGGGGAAATGATGTTCCAGAGAGAGGGAGCCACCATGGAGAAGGCCCTTTTTCTGGGTCCTGCCAAGTATATCTCCCTCAGGGATGGGACCCACAACATTCACTGCCTTCCTGCTCTGATGGGTCGGATAGATGTGACCAGCAAGACATGGTCCGTTAGATAACCTGGTCCCAAGCCATGAAGGGCTTTAAAGGTGAGAACCAGCACCTTGAATAGCACCCGGAAGCAAATCGGCAACCAATGCAGCTCTGGCAGGAGAGGTGTGTGCATGTGTACTCCGGAATCTGCATAAAACCATGCGGGTCGCTGCATTTTGCACCAATTGGAGCTTCCGGATGCTCTTCAAGGGCAGTCCCATGTACAGCGTGTTGCAATAGTCAAAATGGGAAATAACTAGGGCCAGGATGGCGAACCTATGGCACGCATGCCACAGGTGGCACGCGGAGCCATTTGTCAGGGCACGCGAGGCGTTGCCATGTCAGCTGGCCAGTGCACATATGCGCGCTGGCCAGCTGAGCTCAGCCTTTTTTAAAGCCATTTTTCGCCCTCCTCAGGTTCCAGAGGCTTTATAGGAGCCTGGAGAGGGCGAAAACAGCCTTTCCCTCCCCCCGAAGGCTCCCTGGAGGCTTCAGGAGCTTCCCTGAGTCACTTCTGGTTTGCTCGTAGGGCCATTTTTAGTCCTCCAGAGCCTTCAGGGAAGCCTTTGGAAGGCCCCTGAAGGCTACGGAGGGCTTAAACCGGCCCTACGAGCAAACAGGAAGTCCATTCCCGAACTTCCGGTTTGCCCATAGGGCCAGTTTTTTGTGCTCCTGAGGCTTCAGGGAAGCTCCTGAAGCCTCCAGAGGGCCTCCAGGGGGAGGGGAAGGCTGTTTTCACCCTCCTCAGGTTCCTATAAAGCCTCTGGAGCCTGGGGGACGGCGAAAAAAGCATACAAAAAATGGGACGGAGCGCCTGTCAATCATACATGCACACTGGGGGATTGCGCATTGCATTATGGGTGTGCCACGCCCGCGCACAACCCCACTGCACTCCCCCCACTTATGGCATGTGAGCCAAAAAAGGTTCTCAATCGCTGGACTAGGGCATGAGTGACTGTGAATAGAGACTGTTGGTCCAGGAAAGGGCGTAACTGGCACACAACCAGTGGCGGGATTCAGGCAGTTCGCACCACTTCAGGAGAACCGGTTGTTAACTTGCTGAGAAGTTTGGTGAACTGGTTGTTATTAGGGCAGAGAACTGAATGTTAAATTATTTGAATCCCACCACAGCACATAACCCGCAGTTGCGCAAAGTTCCTCCTGGCCATGACCACCACCTGCTCTTCAAGCAGGAGTTGTGAGTCCAAGAGAACCCCTAGATTACGCACAGGGCTACCCCCATCCAAGACCAAAGGTGGCAATTCTTTGTGAGCCAACGAACCCGAAACCCAGAATCACTCGGTCTTGCAAGGGTTTAGTTTCAACCCGTTGCTCCCCATCCATCCCCTAACAGTCTCTAGGCACTGAGAATACAAGAATACAAGGCATTTCTTAACAGTGTGCAGTAGGATAACCGAGAGAATAACTTTCATAATTTGTAACAAGCTAAGGAGAATGAGTTATCACATCAGAGTTTTTCAGAAACACGCCAAGTCAGTGAAACACACCAAACAATATTATCTCTCTCTTCTAACACAATATCACCCAATGTAGCTCACAACCCATTCTGCACTCCATACAGACTAATTGACAACTATCCCACCAAAGACCAGAAAGCCATACAAGAGGAAATTCTGTGAATAACCTAAAAGCAGCATATGGAATTATACTCATTTTGGCACTGCAATTTGTTTCTCTAACCAACTTATCTCAGAGCTTCTTCACAAGTTAAAAAATAGGTTGGTAGTATGTATATATCAATTATGCCATGTTTGTACATACACTTAAAATGGGAATAAGGTAACGTAACCAGATTTTCAGATTGGTAAAGAGGGACACCTTTGACCCTGAAGAGGGGGGGGGGGGGCTTGATTAAAAACTTTATACGGAGCAACAAAAATTTTCATATAACGCAAAAATAGTATTGTAATTTTTTTTTATTTCAACATAACTACAATTTACAAATATAAATTGTAACTGTTGCCAAACATCAAAAAATTTTCACGTGACCATGAGGATGCTGCAACGGTCGTTAAGTGTGAAAATGGTCGTTAAGTGTGAAAAATGGTCATCAGTCATTTTTTTCAATGCCATTGTAACTTTGGTCACTATACCACCTTTCTTGCCAGTTTTTAAGTGAATAACTGCAGCTGGTATTTTGTATTTTGGATAGAATCTTTTTTTAAACAGTCTAAGACAATTTAAACAAAGAATCCACACAGAATAAAACTTTTAAAAAATCCTATGCACAATAAATAAAATATTATTTTAAAATACATTAAAAAATAAAAGAAAAAAAACCCAGCTCACTTACCAGCAGGCACAAGTGAGCACTCCAAGTCAATCCAGAATGATATAGATGTTAATACAAAGAACTGAGCAAACTAAAATGGTGAAATTACTTAGGGAAATATTTTTCAAAAAAACTTTGTCACCATTTTTCCAACACGAGCCGACCTCCAACCTCCGTGCCCCTCCCCTCCGGAAAATCCAGGAAGTAACAGTCGCTTCCCTCTCTAGCCAAGTATTTCCTGCAGCTCTATGGTAATGTGTCATTTTTTCTTATAAAATGAGGTAAAAGGGGTGTGGGGGGGGTCCGTTTTGTTGCTTTAATGTTTTAATATCTTCAATGAAAGTACTGAGACAGAGAGAGGGTTTAGACAGAGTGTCTTTTGTCTGCCCCGGTTAGGATTTCTTAAGCAAATCCACTGGGCTTTCAACATGAAGCCAGAAAATCAGGACTTTTTAAAAACGCCCCGGGACACAGGACAAATTGTTATAAATCATGACTGTCCCGCTGAAATCGGGACATCTGGTCACCTTAGAATAAGGGCTTCTCTCCTGTGCTATCTGCTGTGCTCTTATTCCCATTTTATGTACACCCATCACATACAGTGTTATGCAAAAGTTTAGGCCAGGGGTCTCCAAGCTTGGCAACTTTAAGACTTGTGGACTTCAATTCCCAGAATAGCTGGCTGGAGAATTCGTGAAACAAAGATAACCTCTTTCTGGAAACATGAAAGCGTATGTATTATTTATCTGGATTTGCTTACAATTCAAATACGAAAACAGTGGCTATGGCTGGTGGGACTATTTGAAACTCCTCCTTTGGCAAAAATGAAAACTGTCCAATGTATCCTATATCCAGCTAAGAGTCCTGAATTTTTCCCTACTCTTCCTTGCAGTACCTTTCTAGCTTAGAAACCGTCTTAGATTTCCTTGCATGCAGTGCATGTTTGAGATCTCCTTACTGGTTTTCAGTAAAATTCACATCTAGGAATTGTGAAGGCTTTATAAAACCTTTATCTTTCTTTCCAGTAAAGTATGTTTTGGACTTGCTGAAATACCAGGTCTCTTTTCAGCCTGTTTTTTTTTTCAGTGACTGGCTAATTTGCATCCAATCTGAATTCAATTTATAAAATCTTTGATGGCCCAAGACAACATGGAACTAGTAAAGCTTCTTTCCCCAGATGTTCTCACCTAAAATCATATTTGGAAGCCCTGCACCAGGTCCTCTCATATTATGCATTGTAGAGAGTGGCTGCTTGGAAACAGACCTTTTCCATGGGATTCCCCCCCTCCGTATTGGAATGCCTTCTCTCTGAGCAATGGCAGTACTGGGATGCATGGTTGTATCCAAATTAGGGAAATGGAGAACAGGGAATTACAATGCAGGCTTTCCCCTTCCCTTTTGCATGTGCATTGTATCTGCCTTCAAACTGGGTGGGGCTTGTACTGCAACGTTTTATCTGCCCTCTTGCCAATTCTAACCTTCTCAAGAAACCTTGCTATTTGTGAATTATGTTGGCTTTTCGAGTTCAGATCTTTCTACAGGTACCCCTTGCTTAACAACTAAAATTAGGATTGGTAACTCTATTGTTAAGCACCATGGCCACTAAGCAGAAAAAATGACTTGAGCGCAACAGGCCAGTCAATTACACATTATCAGGATCATTATGTGAAATAATTTGTGACCACAACTTACGATTTTACTTCCATGTTCTGCATTAACTGTGCTTGTCACAAGTAAATTGGGAAGCATGTAAATGGCAATCACGCGACCACATGATGCTGCGATGGTTACAAATTTGAAGAGTGGTCACAAAGCTATCTTTTATACCATCATAATTTTGAATGGTCACTAAATGAGGCAGTCCATAAGTGAGGATTACTATATTGTTTCAGTAATCTTAATCAATTGATGTATTAAGTTATGGTACTTAGAAGCATTTTAATTACCATACAGACTGCTTTTATTTTTATTTATTTATATTTTGTATTTCCTAACCACCCATCTGGCTCAGATTATTTATTTATTTTATTGTATATTTTAATTATTGTGCACTATAATTGTATGTAATTTTCATAAAATTAGTGTATTGCAAAAAACTGTGGGATAAACCTACATTTCAAGGTTATTTAAACTTTTAATCTAAAAGGAATTTTTAAAATTATACTGAATTTCATAAGTTATCCACTATGTGGAAAAAAATAATTCAGTCTGTTTGCAGGATTGTTCTAAAGTAAACATTTTGTTCTAAACTAAAAACTTGAGATCCTCCTAAAAATGCTTTATAAATTGAAGTTTTTTATATTAGAATTTCAAATAATTCAAACTCTTACATGTCTCTATTACTCTCAACTCTACTCTAACAGGATATAATAGGCATTATCTCTTCCTCTACCAAAATGGTTCTTAAATATTAAGAAGTGTTAATCAACCTAAATGAAATATTGTAGTCTTCAATACACTGGACTGTAATGCATCCATTTTAAGTTAGCAATTCAGCACTAGCAAGTTAAGCAGGATCTGTTGTCCCAGGGACGGCACTCTTTCCTTTTGGGCTAGCATTCCCCAGCCCACAGCTACCAGATGTGAGTGTCACAACTCTCATAAATCTCATGGGTGACAAAAGCTGTAGTCTAACAAGCCTAATGCTGATGACCAGATATGGAGAAGACAACACAGGCCAACGGATCAGTTCCAAAACCATTAAATCAGCCAGCAATATTTAGCTATTTTCACAGGGAGCTTTATTTAAAAAGAAAATAGTTCAACCATTCGCAAAGTAAAAATGAAACCCATGTATCTGAGATGTTTATTTCTGTATCAATGTTTCTCTTTCACTTCCTTTCACATTATAAGTAGAATCAAAGAGAACGCCTCAATAGTGAATGACTTGTCACATGTGAAATAAGATGATGAGATACAAGAGGACAGGAATCCCAAACTTGGGAACGAGAACAATTTGCCTCTGGCATGCCACCGGTTTCCATTATCCCCATAAAACTCACCCAGAAGCTGAAAAGCAGTTTGTGGCTCAGGGGTGGCTTTAAAGGGCAAAGCAAGTACACTCCAATCCCCACCCTCTCAGAACTGCCACAAAAGTTTTGAAATGTCAGCCACACCATTTTTGGGGTGATCGTCCAGAGTCACCAGATGGCCTGTGAAGCAGTGGTGAAATCCTCTGAAGTCTGCTACTGGTTTGGTGAGTGCATGCGCAACGCTAAAAAAAGGAGCATTTTGAAGTCTTCCAAGTCTGCAAAGGTAAGTAGAACAGCGGGAGAGAGGGGGAATCCGCTGTGCCACCCAATTTAGATTAGGTAGAAAGCAGGACATCTGACAATTCTAGCTACTGTATATACTCGAGTATAAGCCTAGTTTTTCAGCCCACTTTTTGGGCTGAAAAAAGCCGCCTCGGCTTATACTCGAGTCAGTGAAAAATTTGCCCGAAATGGAGGAGAAAAAGGGGCGGGGCCATGCCGCTGGGTGACACTCGTGAATGGCCCGGTGCCCCTGTGAGTTTCCCCTCCCTCTGTGTCAGTTTGCCGCGCAGCGCGCACCGCACCATCCTCCCTCCTCACGTTCTAATGTAATGCAGGGCTGTCTTACGATTCCCCTTCCTCCCCCTCCTGCCGCTCTGCAACGATGTCCCACCTCCTCCTTGTTATGGCAAGCAGCCACATAGCGATGTCCCACCTCCTCTGGTACAGTGATCCAATGATAGGAATCACTGTGCCGTGTGTCATAGGAGGCGGGACATCGCTCCCGCGGCTGCACGGGACATCATCATCACAGCGGGACATCAGCATCATGAGGTGAGTGAAGTATTTCATTGAATACACCGCTAGTTTACTGTTTTTCTTTGAAATAAATATTCAAAAACATTATTGGTATCTATTTTTATTTTTGAAATTTACCGGTAGCTGCTGCATTTCCCACCCTAGGCTTATACTCGAGTCAATAACTTTTCCAGTTTTTTTGTGGTAAAATTAGGTGCCTCGGCTTATATTCGGGTCGGCCTATACTCGAGTATATACGGTAATATAAATCGTGCGTCATAGCTGATCGTCGGAAATACTGTTTCACCCGAACCAGTAGCATTTTTTTTTACTTCCAGTTCGAGCAAACCTGTAGCATTTTATACTTCCGGTTCGAGCAAACCAGTCTAAACCGGTAGCATTTCACCCCTGCCATGAAACCCTTCAGAAAACTCAATGGTTCAGATGCAACCCATACTTAACATTAGTAGTCCTCAACTTACAACAGTTCATTTAGTGAAGTCACAATGTCATTGAAAAAAGCAACTTACGACCTTTTTTTCACATTTATAACCGTTGCAGCATCCCCATGGTCATTTGATCAAAATTCAGACCCTTGGCAATTGACTCATATTTATGATGGTTGCAGTGTCCCAAGATCATGTGATCACTTTTTGGGACCTTCTGTCAAGCAAAGTCAAGGGAGAAGCCGGATTCACTTAACAACTGTGGTAGGAACTTAACAGCTGCGGTGGTTCATTTAACAGCTGTGGCAAGAAAGGTTGTAAAATGGGGCAAAATTAACGCTTTCGTTTAGCAACAGAAATGTTGGGCTGAATTGTGGTTGTAAGGCGAGGACCACCTGTATTCAATTGCCTATATCAGCCATAACTATCTACAGAGCTGACCTTCACTGAATACATTATATAGCACTCGTAAGTAACTATTTCTCATACAACACCCTAAATGCATCAATGAAACTAAACCTGAGCCAACTCCTTTCCTATATCCCTTCCTTTGCCATCTGGATCTGGCCAGTAAACGGAAAGAAATATTATTTCTTATAGGGCCAAGATCTACTTTACAAGGGATTAATGGCTTAGGGAGAGGATAACATGATATCTTCAATTACAGAGGCCTAAACGTTGTTGCTTTTCTAAAGGAAAAATATATAACTCTGCCCCTGGTTAATGTAACGTTTCCTCTTTTTTTTAAAAAAAGATGGGTTTTTTCCATTCTGCAGCCTTCAGGTGCTTGAAATCTATGCATATACTGTATCATTAGAATGGAACAAATACCACAATTTTTCAGTTCTTCCTTTCCCTAGAAAGGGAAACCTGGTAGAACTCTTGTCAATTTCCATCAGGTCAAAGAAAGGGAAAAACACCGTTGAGCAACCAACTAGTCTTTTAAAACAGGCAAGCAATGGATGTCAAAGGCAGACAGTGGGAAAGGAAGGGTGGGCTGGGGTGGGGGGTATGCCAACAGGAATGGAGGGATTTGTGTAGGACAGTAGGAAGCTCACATGAGCAGGAGGAGGAAACACCACTTCTGACATGCAGAAAAGGTTTCCCCTAAGGGGAAGGCTGAGACCACATCACCTGTCTTTCCCTCCTTAAATAATAGGTGGCTTGGCCTTATGTGTGGCAAGGAGGAAGTGCAGATCAGCCCTAATTTGCAGAACAAATGGCTCTGGCAAACCTGTGCAAATTAATACAGGCAGTCCTCAACTTACGACCACAATTGAGCCCAAAATTTCTATTGCTAAGTGAGGCATTTGTTAAGTGAATTTTGTCCCATGTTATGACTTTTCTTGTTGTTAAGTGAATCACTGCAGTTGCTAAGTTAGTAACACAGTTGTTAAGTGAATCTGGCTTCTCCATTGACGTTGCTTGTGAGAAGGTCCCAAAAGGTGATCACATGAACCTGGGACACTACAAACATCATAAGTATGAACCAGTTGCCAAGGATCTTAATTTTGATCATGTGACCATGAGGATGCAGCAACAGTTCGTAAGTGTGAAAAGCAGTCGTAAGTCACTTTTTCCAGTTCTGTTCTAATGTTGAACAGTCACTAAATGAACTGTTGTAAGTTGAGGGCTACCTGTATTGGCAAAATGATGTATATCACACAGGACTTTTGAATGGTTCGGCTAAGCCCACCTCAGGTTCTAAATCTACCTTTTGTTTCTATAACAATCCTCTCTGATCCCTCTGGAAGCACTTACAACTTCCTGTGTTTAGCACCTGGTTTTTTTCTACCTGCAATTTGGCCCCTTGAGCCCAATTCAGACATGCAATCATTTACTCCTTTACACCCAACAACATGGGGTTACTTAGCACCATCTGGGGAGCTGCTTCTGTTTAGTTCAGCCACTGCCACCATCTATTCCACAGAATTAGTATTTCAACTAATGGGGAGCTCCTTTCAAAAAAATCATCCACGTTTCATGATCAAATTTTGCCCTGAGTCTCAGAGATGGGTAATCTCAGATCCCACTGTGACCCATTCCAACTCAAAGGCAGAACAGGGAAGCACGCAAGATGACCCAGTCCCCATCACTCAAAGGTTGCCGTTGGCTCAGATCTTCTGCACTAAGTATCATTAAGTAGTTTAACAATTATTATGTCTCAACAGATGGCAGCACCTGGCTGACCTTGTGAGCTAAGCAGGGCTGGGCTTTTTTAATACTTGGGATAGAAGGCTTTCAGGAAATCCCAGGGCTGCAGGCTAAATTGGGAAGTCAAAACTCCTGGAAAAAAATACTACCTGGATGTGTCCATAAAGACATGAGAAGTATGCCTAGATCTTTAAGAGATAGAAGGTTGCAGGAAGAGCAAGAACAGCTGCTCTGACAATACTAGACCAAAACTTGCTTTGGGGAGGAGAATACAGGTAGTCCTTGTTTAGCAACTGCCTCATTTAGCAACATTTTGCAGTGATGAAAAAGTAATTTTAGGACCAATCCTCATATTTATGGCCTTCCGCGGATCTGTAAGAAAAGTTGAAGGTCATAAGCACAGCTGCAATTTCACTTAGCAAATGCTGTGCTTGCCAACCAAGTTGCAGGTCGAAATTGCAGTCACTAAATGAGAACTATCTCTATTGACCCAGCAATGTTGCAGCCTTGTTCTGGAGTTCAGCTCAGTTTAAACTCTTCTACCTCATTCAAACTCACAATCAGAAGACTGCAAAGAAGTTACACCCTACAATGAAATGTCACATGGACCCAACTGATTGCTCCTGAATTCAGAATATTCACTTCATACTCCTTGCAGTACAGATACTAAGATGGTTTCTTGGACTTAACAAAATGACCAGAGTTAGTTCATTTGCATCTTTGTTAATACATCCGACACAAGATACGTTGTTTCCTCTTTGCTGGTATTTCCTTTATGATTTCCCACTCTTCCATCCATGTCTCATCTACAAAATAAGCAAAGATTGGATAGATGGGGCAACAAGCAAAAATGCTCCCATCCTACATTTCAGTCTAGTCCTAGATTTTGCATTCACTCTGCCTCATAGAATAGTTTAAAGCAGATTGCACTCCGGGACTTTTAACTATCTGGGGAAAAAAGGAATGTGACTCTTTTCTTTCCCATCACATATAAAGATGTAGAAGTCTTTTGTTATCTGATGGCGATACCTGTAATCAATAACCAAACAATCTTTCCCAAAAATTTTGCTTCCTTCCTTACCTTCTTGTCTCTGTTGTGATGAAGTAACAGAGGCAGAAACAGCTTCAACAACAGAAAGGGGACTTCCTCCTCTGGAAAAGAAGCAGAAATAATCCCATCCTTTATTGCTCCTTCAGCATCCCTATGCACTGTAAATTCTTGATGATGCCTCCCCCCACAAACACATCAATGGTCTACTCTAATTAAATTGGACCTTCAGAACTCATGACCAGTTCCCTGCAGCGTGCAAATAAATGCTATTAGGATCTGTCTTGTCTCTGTCCATAGATATTTTAGCTCTAATGACATGCCAGACACATACTTTGCTCTAAGAATGGTTTCCCAGGCTCAAATATAGTATAGTCTTTATTGTCATTGTACAAAATAAATACAACGAAATTGGTGTTAGCCTCACTGGTGCAAAATTATAGCGGAAAAGAAAAAAGAAAAAGAAAGAAAAAATCTAGTCATACTTTTCTGGGTGAAATATGTGGAAATGCTGAACTGTCAGCTTCTCTAACCTTGCCTTCCCAGAAAGGCATGATAATAACGGCCAGCCCATGGTATATCAATTTTAAAATGTCACTTTTCACCAGTCATCATGATCTAATCAAATTTTATCAGATTACTATTCTGGAAATTAAATCCTTCTACCAATCTCACCAAGCCTATGTTCCAAATCATGTAAGCATGCCCCAATTTCTCCCGGTTATTTTTTCTAATTAACTCTTCATTTCAGGGATGTGTGTTGTTGTTTTTTAACCCCAATACTCCGCAGCAGCTCCATCGTGCTCAGGCCAGTTTACAACACGGAGTAGCAACCTGCTGCGTGCGAGATGGAAAGAGCCCGGACTGCCTGCGCTCTGCCGCGGGGAACTTGCATCGCTTTCCCGCGTGACAAATGCATATTTTGCTTTTTAAAAAAAACCAAGGGGGGGTGCGGATCTCGCTCTGCTTTTGTTTTGGTTTTGTTTGCTTCAGCGGACCGAGAGATAACATCCGGCCTTAGAGGCGGATCGCGTTTCAGCTTCTCGAGGATTCTAATGGATTCCAATGGAATCTCCTCGCTAGCCAGGCCGGGCGCCGTGCACCCGATTGCAAAATAAACAACCATCCCATCATTTACTTTGGGGCTGCCGAGGTTTCTCATCGATGCATTTGGAAATCAGTGCAGCCCCAGGCAGCGTCTGTCTTGGGCCCGCAACCCCTTTTCTTTCCCTCAGCTCAGAACGGTCCCCTTAGTACGGCCAGGAGGACGAGGCGCGTTTTAGTGTACCGGGAATAGTAACCATCCCTGGGCGCGCATATCGAATGGGGCCGAATCGAGCCATCCCTAAGACTACTTGTTCCGAAAGGGGAGGAAGGCGAGTCATCACCATCATCAACATTTCAGTCACCAAGAATCTATGATTTGGGGAGGAGGGATTCACATCGCCAATAGATTTGCAAGTAGGAGCCACTGTTTCTCCCGATCTCTGGACGAGTGAGTGCTGCTGCGATTGCTTTCCTTTCTTGGGGCGGGGGGGAAGCAGATCTGCATTTCCAGGGATCTCCGTGCCGCTAAGATGCCGAGGGCGCCCCGTCTAATGCCGCCGCACGGCCAACCGTGCGGGGGACAGAGGGATGCAGCGGGTGGGTTGCTAAGCCCATCTTTCACCAATGCCGGGGACGTACCTTACCACCGGAGGAGGCTCCGTCCGGATTCCACCATGGCCACCAGCAGCTCTTACGCGCGGCCCAACGCGGTTTTTTTTTTTCTCCTTCCCCCACCCCACGCTCCGGCCTCGGTCGGTCTGCTGCTGTCAAGTGAGTGAAAAGGGAGGCCGGCTCCTGCCTGGGCCCGCCCGATGATTGGCGGGGCCCGCCACCAATAGAACGCGCGCAGCCCCATTGTAACGTCAGAGCGTCGCCCTTTGAACTGGTGAGGTAAAGACAACCCGACCCAGACAAACAACTGGTTAAGATCCCTCTCCGGGCTGGGCACGCGGAGCCCCACCTAGCGCCGCACGCGGGCATCCTTGCTGCATCACCGTGTCTAAGCATTTGCAGCCAGAAGCTGCCGTGCCTCTTTTTTTTTTGGGGGGGGGGGGGGAGGGGGATGGGAGCACGATTGAAATGTCTGCCCAATGGTCAAGATTTGATTAGGTCGCCCCATCCCCTCCCATTTTTTTCAAATTGATGGGGTGCGGTCACGGATCTCGATTTTAGCTTTTTTTCTTTTTTCTTTTTTTGCTCCCCTGAATATTTTGCTGCCCACTGGATTTCATTAATGCGAAGTAGGAATAGGAAGAAGGGTTTAGAGCGCGTTTATAGCACTCAAAACAGCCCTGCAGTATAATCTCCTACACTGACTCAAGAGAGTGACGTTTTTAACGGAGTCCTTAAACTGTTTCCTTAAAAGATTTTATCTTATGAGTATAAATAGAGTTGTATGAAAATTTGCAGGTCTGCTTGCATAGTATACACACGAGTGCATGTGTTGTGATTTTAAATCTGTCTTTTATTTTAATTTATTTTTTATTATTTCTTTTTCCTATTCTTTTTGTAAGCCGCCCGGAGTCCTTCGGGATTGGGCGGCCTATAAATTTTATTAATAAATAAATAAATAAATAAATAAATATGAATACACTGGTGGATTTGGATGGCAGAAATAGGCAACAGTGAGTCACCTTTTTGGGTTCCTGCCGCTGCTGTTACTGTTGTTTTTAAATTTGTATCCTGCCTTTTTTTCATATACAACTCAAAGTGACAATCATACCTAATCTCCCTCCTCTATTATGAATAATAAAGCAGGTGAAAGATGGAAGACAGGAAAAAAATGACTTTAAATACAACGGTGACATGAATAAAAGTTGGAATAGAAATAAGAGGGAACGATAGATGATAGATAGATAGATAGATAGATAGATAGATAGATAGATAGATAGATAGATAGATAGATAGATAGATAGATAGATAGATAGATAGATAGATAGATAGATAGATAGATAGATAGATAGATAGATAGATAGATAGATAGATAGACAGACAGACAGACAGACAGACATATATGTAATAAGGGAGATTTAGAAATTGAATGGTGGTAGTATTAGATATGTTTAAACAATATGAAATGAAAATGAAATGTAATAACTATAAGTAATACTATGTTTATGTGTACTAAAATGTATGATACCCAGGTATCAGACTGTTCATGCATTGATATGTATAAGCAATATAAAATAAAAAAACGACCAAAAAAAATCCTCCTCTTTTTGTTTCCCTTCACCACTATAACTGTGAGGTGGGTTGGCCTGGACTAGAGAGAGAGATGAGTTGCCCAAGGTCATCCAACTGGCTTTCATGCCTAAGATGGGAGTAGAAGTCAGTTTCCTGGTTTCCAGTTTCTCAGACAGCATTTTCACCAGAACACCAAACTGATTCTTAATGATTATAGTATTGTCAGACCAAACACTTCAGAGTTCCCAATCTTAAAAGGTTAAAAAAAAATGGGGAGTTTGTGCAGCAGAAAGATAGATATCAGCAATACGAGGGCTAAATTGTGGTGCCCCAGATATCTGGGGAGTTGAGGGGAAAAAAGTGCCTGGATTCACAGAACTATAAGATAATTTGGTTGTTGACAGTTTAATGTGTTCTGTGAAAACAGCTATGGCTTTACATGTCAATTGTGTCAATTGTGCTTTATTCAATCAGCAGTCTGACCTGCATGTTGAGACAATTGGAAAGTCTCTCATAAATTATAGATCACTCCCAATGCACAATTGCCTTGTATGGTTACTACAGATAATTGGAAACTCTCAAGTCTGCTGGACTACTGCCTTCATAGTTGTTTTTTCGTTCCAGAATATAATGGAATACAGAAATTAAGTATCAGCTCATTCATCAGATATATCTTTCACTGATCCAATGTATCATATGTCAATAGGGACAACTTCCTTTGAATTAATAATTTGAATGGAAAAGTAATTGCACATGTACAGGATCAAGCTTTGTATCACTGACAATTTTTCCATGAACCTAGTAAAAGAATGTGACGTTCAGTAGCATATAAACGTATACTCCTCTTTTCATTTTTTAGAACAATCTCTAAAACAAATCTTATGGTTTTCAAGATAAATGTTCTTGGCCCTTATTTGTGGTTCTTTTCTAAATAAACTATGGTGTCTCTTACAAGTGGATAAAAAGTGTTTCCTGAAGGTGAGTTCAACTTCTGGGTTTTTGATAATATGGAAATGGGTTCCTATTGCCTTTTAAGCAGATGAATAAAGTATCAGATTTCCCTTTTATAATGCATAGCACAATAGAAACCACACTTTGTAGTTTATACACTCTACACAGATTTTTTTTTTTTGGCTTTAGTCTGCATCTACAGTATTAACTTATGTTCTACAGTGGAATTTCTTATACAGGTGAAACTCGAAAAATTAGAATATTGTGCAAAAGTTCATTTATTTCAGTAATGCAACTTAAAAGGTGAAACTAATATATGAGATAAGACTCATTACATGCAAAGCAAAATAGTTCAAGCCGTGATTTGTCATAATTGTGATGATTATGGCTCATGAAAACCCCAAATCCACCATCTCAGAAAATTAGAATATTACATGCAATCAATAAAACAAGGATTGTACATAGAACAATATCGGACCTCTGAAAAGTGTAAGCATGCATATGTACTCAGTACTTGGTTTGGGCCCCTTTTGCAGCAATTACTGCCTCAATGCGACATGAACTATCTTGCTTTGCATGTAATGAGTCTTATCTCATATATTAGTTTTACCTTTTAAGTTGCATTACTGAAATAAATGAACTTTTACACAATATTCTAATTTTTCGAGTTTCACCTGTATGAGAATTTGAAATTACTCATCCTGTATGTTTCTAGGATGACTAGAATAAAAACGAGTCTGCATTTTCAATGATTGTGTAGAACAAGTTCCACGTGCATGGTTACAGTATCGTATCTTAATTTACTTCTTTTCTAACCAACTATTTTAAAAAAGCAGAAATGTGCCCAATTGTACACTTGCTGTCTGTGGTGGTCCATAAACTCTGTCAATACTTATTTGTGAAAGAATTTGATGGTGGAAGGCCAGACTCTAGCTTAGAAGCTCATCTAGCTTCCTTAGTTTTATTGAATTTTTATTCAGCCTGTTTCTAGTCACAGGCACACCTTCTGCGCCATCATTTAATTACAGCATTTACATGAAAAAAGATGGTAAGCCTGAATTTAAGACCTCTGCAAAGGGGACATCAAACAGAAAACTAATTGCTCGGTTTCACTACCATAGTCTCTGCGGATCTAAAACAACCTGTCTATTTAAAATATTGGTGGAAAACTCTACTTTGGGGTAAATGCTAATACTTGGGAATTATGTCTCTCCTTTTATAAATTGGGGCAGATTAAAATGCTAGATATGGCAGGCTTTTGGTTTCATCCAGCAGAAGGGTGTTGTGTCATTCTTTTGTTTTTTGTAGAAGGGTTTTTTTTCAGGAAACCAGACTCTTCCATGATTTAACTTAATTTTCTCTAAAACATTTTTTTTGAGAATTCTTTAGATATGTACATTGTGAAATGCTAAAATCTATGCTATGGACAAATTACGCAGATTCAATTTATACATTTCACTGATTGTGGACATTTCTTGTAGCTCCCAATTAGAAGGACCTTAGCAGAGGAACATCTGGAGAACATCTCCAGGGTATAATGAAATTATGGATACCAATAGCCAGATTGTTACATTTAATGGACATAAGTTGTTCCCCTCCTGCATTCTTGAATTCAGAGAATGGCGCACATGATTGATTCCCTCTCTCTGCGGGAAGGAATAATTTCAGGAAAGACATACTGCACGTCATTAGGGGCAGCACAGTCTTTCACTGCTGGGCTCTTTGGTACATCAACAACGACTTCTACTTTTGGCGCTTCAGGTGGCTTGTGCTTCCTCTGTTTCTCAATGTTGTCTCCTGCACCTGGACTCTTGGCTCTGATGGCCAATGGAGCAGATGCCACTTCTTCACCGGGTCCCAGAGTTCTTGTGTGTGGTCGCCGAGTGGTACTCCGTCTCTTCTTTGAGCCCTGGGCAAGTGCTAAGTACTGCCCCACATTCTCCATTTCAGACAGACTAGAGGCCATGGCCCGATGCAATTGTTTGTCTTCGTTGCTAGGGTAGGCATAAGAGAAGTCAGCACTCTGCGATCGTGGTAAAGCCCACATGTCTGCTGCAGAGCTCAAGATCTCAGGTTGCTCCTGCTGGATAGGTTCAATGGTGGCTGTCAGGTTGCTGCTGGGATCTGAAAGAGAAAAATAAGAGGACGCAAAGAACAATATCCCTTCATATTCCCTTTAATGTCACCCTATGTGGTTCATAAAGCCCTTCCCCCTAACACTGACTCCCCAATACAGTATTAAATGAGGGGGGAGGGGAAAGATTTCCTGAGCCACAGGGGATTGGAGAAATAGCATTTGTATAAAAATGTGTGAGATTGAGATTCCTAGCTTGCCCATCTACTCTATAGTTTGGCTGAACAACATTGAAGGCTGGCCTACCTTGCAAATAAATATACTATTCAGAACTGGGTAGGAACAGAACTAGGAAGGGGCTCTCTCTTTGGACAGTGAGGAGGTTGGGGAGGAACATGGGCCAGTCTTGGAGTCTGGGAAAGGCACTGATGGGGGCTCCGTGTCGGAGGCAGAGAGAGGGCCAGGGCTGTATGCCAGTTATCAGCTGCCTTCAGAATTAGACATCAGTGAGGCAGATGAACAGCTGCAGCCTGTTCCCAGTGTGTGCATGCGCAGAGTTGCCAGACAAAAGGAACAGCTAAAAACAAGGGCAGACTTGGGAGTAAGACCACAGGTGGATGATGAATGTCCCCTCCCATAGGCAATAAAAGAGAAGCGAAAGGGGAGTGAAGTTTGCAGGAGACAATTAGTTCCCTTAATTGGTTTGTGACTCTCCGAGATTCCTTGCCAAATTTTGCAGATATCGGCCTGGCAGCTCTCCAAGCCAGATAAGGCCTGTGACTGTAAACCCTCCCTTGAAAGACTTTGTTGAATATGAATGAAAAGAATTCACAGTAAATTAATAAAAGGGGTTTTTGTCAGGACAAGAAGTTGCTTCATGCTCTTGGGAAGCCTATAACACCCGTTACAGGATGTCTTGATGCTGGTGGCAAGAAAGAAATGTATAAAGGAAAGCTGGCTTGTGGCAGTCTAATCCAGAAATGTGTAGCCTCTGATTTTCAAGTCTATTTGTTAGATTTCAACATTTCCTACACTTCCAGTATGTGGGGGAAATATGAGGATTGAGCCACGTGTGTGTGTGTATCCAGATTCAGGCAGAGATATGAAAATTTAACAAATATGATGATTCAGAGAGAGAAAGGCAGGAGAATATGGAGCCCCAGATTTAGAATATGGCCCATTTTTTATCTAGTGCTTGCATAGATGCCACTGGATCATGAGGTGATGTACCCTCTTGTCTCCATAAATGTCCTTAACTAGAGTGAGTTATGTAACTTCTTTCCCTCTGTTGCAAGTATTTGCACCAAAACCCTTTCATCTTTCTTCCTAGTACATATATATTCAATGGTTTTCTCCAGATCAGATATCTTACCTTGGGCGTCTTCCACTTTGAGCAAACCATTCTCATCAATTTCTAATTTCTCCTGTCCATGTTCAAGAATCCTGCAAAATAGCCCAGTTTCCTTTTTTTGTAGGAACTGAAACATCAACCCCAGAATATTTTGGCCACTTACCATCAGTCCTGCCCCCACCCCTGAGTCTCTCCTTGCAGAGGAGCAACATTGGTGATTTCATCTGTAGCTTTCTCCATCTAAGAACTATCAGCCAATGCATCACATTCTTCAGAAATGTTCAGCTTAAAGGTGGTATTCAGCCGGTTCGCACCAGTTCACATGAACCGGTAGAGGAAATTTGGCCTGGATTGCTGAACCAGTAGCAACTGTTGGATGGTCTCACCCCCCACCTGGTCGCCTGGTCGCCACTCGCCTGCTCACTTGATGCTCACTCACCCTACCCACCCACTCAATACTCAAGTCGCCCATCCCAGCCCTATATATGTTACCTTTGTTTCACCATGCAACCCAGGTATGTGCTTTGCCAGTAGCCTTCGCACCTCGCTCACTCTGCTCAGCTCACCAAAGGTAAGTAAGCATGTCACCTGATCACCCTTTGCCTTTGGTCGGGAGCTGGCCCTGGAGCCACCACCCGCTCACTGCCCGCCTCGGCAGGGGAACATGCCATTCCCTGGCTTCAGTCTTGCCTTGGAGCCACCACCTGCTTGTCACCCACTCACCCTCCATCTCGCTCACCTAGCTTTTGTTCCAGTTGCTTTGGTGGGAAGGGACACTTTCGCGGGAAGCCTCCAGCTGCCGGTTGTTTTCGGCTGCCTTCTGAACAGCTTCACTGAGACACTGTGCCTCCGGCGTAGCAGGCCATTCTCCTGGATGGGTCCAGTTGCAAGCGGCACTGGCAGGCAATGGGGTGCACTTGTGCAGCCAGCACAAAGGACGGCAGTGACAAGTCCCATGACCGTCGCTGCCATTGCCGCCCTGTTCACGTCAGCCATGCATGTGCCCCCCATGATCTGCCAGTGCCACTTTCCGCCAGCTGCCGGACACAGCCAGGAGAACGGCCTGCTGCACCGGAGAGATGGCGTCGCAGCAGAGCTGCTTGGAAGAAAGCCACCAGCTGCAGCCTTTAAGGTACTTCACTGCAGGTGGGGGGAGACCATAAAGGGACAGGCAGCCAGAGGAGCTGCCTTCCGAGGAGCTCTGCTACAAAGGGAGGCAGAAAAGTTTGGCTTCTCTCTGCAGCATTCAATGTGGCTGCTTCTCTCCTCCTTCTCAGGCTCATACAAACAGAGCAAGCATGAGAAGGAGGTGAGAAGCAGCCAGGTTGAATGCTAGAAGACTTGGGCGAACTTTTCTGTGGGTTCTGTGGGAATGGTGTTGGGTAGGCGTGACTTCGTGGGGTGGTACCGCCCCACCTTTCCATAAGTGATGTTGAGTTGGCCACATCCACTCAGCCACATGACCCCCATGCCCACCAAGCCACACCCACCAAGGTGTGGAACTGGTAGGGAAAAAAATTGAACTGGTAGGGAAAAAATTTGAATCCCACAACTGGTTCAACTTATTAGTTTGATTTGGCTATAGTAATATGGTCCAGTGTATAAGGCTTTAATGTATTCATAATCACATATAAATAGGTTTTAATTCATGTCTATAGCTTACAATTATATAAAATTTCCAAGAATTGATGGATGAACTTTAATCTAAACACATAATTTGATTGTGGGAAAAGAATATAATAAATAGTATCTATTCATCCCTAACTGAAAAACATGAAAATGAACAAGGATAAAACTAAACATCTGAAAAACTCCTTTTGGCTATTAATAAATAAACAGATCAACATCCAGAAATCTTCATTTCATTATTTTAATATTCATTTAGAAAAGCTTCCTGGATAACTTCAATATTTTTTTTACAAAACATATCATTTAAAAAAAAAGATATGGGTATAAGCAAGGCAAAAGTAGTGATCTTTTGGAAGAAAGCTGCTTTAAGTTAAACAGTAGCATTAATGTCTTCCCTGTAAGCAGGAAGTATTTTGGTGCTTCTAATCCCTAGCATTATATCTACTACTATTTTTTGGGAAAGTTCCTTGGCTTTAGTGGAAATGATTGAGGGAACTAGCTATCCCCAAGAATTACATGATCATCCTCATCACCTCACCTTTTGGTGGTTATCCGTTTGCCATTGACATACTTTGTAGAAGTGGAGATGGAGCGAAATCCTATTCCGAATTCAGCACCAGGGCCAAAAGTAGTATAGAAATCTGAAAAGTGAAAAATAGGAGAAGGAGGAGGAGGCGGAGGAGGAGGAAAGTCAACATTTATTGCTGAGAAGAGAGACAGAAACAGACAGCAAGATAGAAGATACAGAATCACAGAATTGTCACAATGGCACCACAAACATCATCTAGTCCAGCTCTCTGCAAGGTGCAGGACAGCCAATTAAACCATCCTGTCCAGCCGCTTCTTTAAAATATTCAGAGCTGGAGAACCTATGGCCTCCAAGGATAAACTGTTCCACTCTTATTACTAAACATATTTTTAAATGAAATAAACCTAAACAAAATATAGATAGTTGCACTTTTTATTTGTTATTTCTGGTTCAAGCTTTTTGGGCCCTGGAAAATATTCTTGTTTATCTTTTCTTTATGTACCTGCTGAACCAGTGGTGGGTTGCTCTTAACGTCGTTATTGGTACGCTGATTGCGGTCTGTCCGTGCACAAGCCTGATGTGCACTGTGCATGAATGCGCAATCCACCACCCCTGCGACACCCAGCTGCTTTTCGGGGTGCGCAAGGTCCGCACACTGTGCGTGTGTGCGCAGTGTGCCTTTTGGCATAAATACAGCTATAGAGTGCGGGTGGGCGGGTGAGACAAACGAGCCACTGTACCAGTACGATCTCAGCTTCTCCAGGCCACTACAGGTACGGCTGAACTGGTCAGGATTAGCAGCAACCCACCACTGTGCTGAAAATGGTCATAATGACCCCATTTGGTCTTTTCTGCAGGTTGAACATCCTAAGTTTCTTCAGCTTATTCTCATTACATAAAGCTTCAGTTCCCTGGATCATTCTTGCTACCTTACTCTGTACTTTCTCCTATCTGCCGAAATCCTTCTGGAAATGTGGTGCCTAGAATCTCAAAGTTTTCCATGTATATCTGAATAGAGTACCGAGGGGTAATGACTTTATCTGTCTTTGATATGATTCATCTTCTGGTGTACTCCAGAACTATGTTAGCCCAACTAGCAGATGCTTCATATTTTTGATTCATGTTCAGCTTATTGTCAGTAATCATACCCAAGTTGTTAAATGTAGTGTTTCATAGCCATATATTCCCCATCCTGTAGGTGTACCCTACATTTCCCCTCCTAAATGTAACACTTTACAATTCTTTCTATTAAACAACATCTTGTTTTGTTATTTGGGGTGTTGCCCAAACCTCTCACTTTTTTACTCTGCATAACCTGATTAATTCATCAATCCCTTCATCCAGGTCAGTAATAAAAATGTTGAATAATCCCCTAAGAGATGATAGAAGTTTTCCCAGGTCAATGGGAAATATATTTTGCTGAACAAGGAACAAGACAAAGAGGAATACAAATGTAATGGGGGAATTAGATTTATTTATTAATTTAATTTATTTAAAAAACTCAAGCATTTGAAAAAATAGCACAAGTCCCTAAGGATAGATGGAGCCAGACCAAGCTTTTAAAAAAGCAGAAACTGGTTTTCAAAGCCATAATGTGGTTTCTCAGCCTTGACTCAAACTATTATATAAACCCGGCCATTGTGGTTTTGAAATAATAGTTCGTGGATTACTGTGATGTATAAATTTAATCAGCTATATTTCCACAACCCATGTTGAGCAAACTCTAGCCTGGTACAATATACAGTATGAAGCCATCCTCCAATGAAAACTGTGCAATTATCATACACAACAACTGGGGCACAAAGACTATTCTGTGATTGAGAAAACAAGGGAAGGGAGAATGCAGAGCCTTACCTGTCTGGCCTGGAGCATTATAGGAGCAATAGGAGAAAGTAGCACTTCCTGGCATGGTCCAGGTAGATATTCCTCCAGGTCCATCAGTATAGGATGAAAAGTCTTCTAGAAAGAAAGAAAGAAAATTAATAAATTGAAGATATCATGAGGACATGGTAGATGTGGTTGTTTCAAGCAGTAGATTTATACTATTACTATGACTGTATTCCATCTAGCTCTCAAGGATTCTGGATGATGTATAAATAATAAAAATCTGCAATTATATTAAATAAGCTTGAACAGATAATGAAAGTTGTTATTGACAAAATGCATCCTTCAATGAAGGCTTGAGATTCAGATAAAAAGCCTATAGCTAGGAGATCAAATACTGTACTCAAAGTAAATTAAGTTGTGATTAACAATGCTGAAAGAGGAAAAATAGGTTTCAGCTATTCAGTATCAGGTATTTTGTATGCTACCTTTTTGGTTCCCACATGCCTCTTGAGGACTTTTATTTAGAAGGAAAATACCCATGACAGACAATGTCAAAATTTAACAACCTTGAATCCAGGAGGTTGACTTTTGTAAGAGAGGCACTCCTATATTTGCAAGAACTGATCAAGGATCTTTCCAGAAAGGTTCACTTTTTTTCCAGCTCTTGACTATCTGGAACTATTTGGATGACATGTCACTATCTGCATTCACACAAGCAGTAGAGCCCAAAAGTTAATCAAACGGCCCAACAGTTTGTCTGTTTTTAATTGGGCTACAACTGCAGCCTACCTAACTTCTAAAGACTATTGGGGCGTGTTCTGAAACACAAATACAGTTTGTGCAAAGTAACCCATACACAATTTGGCACAAATTGAAAAGTCACATTAGAAAAAAGAATCCTCAGGGCTCGCGGTCCTCATTCTTTAACAATTTCTTTAATAGATACATTGCAATGAAAAGAGATATCTGGTAATAGAAAGTTGAACTTTAGCCTACTAAATGAAAGACCTGGTTTTAAGCTTACATACTAAAGGTGAGTACAGCTTCTAGGCAAGACACCTTCGCTAAGCTTTTGTTGCTCAGCTATCATAGGGCAATGTTGACTGTTACAAGAGTGCATGACATCACATACTTCAAAGATCTTGTTTGCAGATGCTAGTTGCAACATACGTTGCAATACAATAAGCCTTTTTCTAACATTGGAATGTCTGTTAATTAAACGGAGGCCTGATGGAACTCCAGATAAGGTGGGGCCTGGTTGGTTGTAAAAGCCTATTCAGGTGAGCTTCTATTTGGGAATGGCCCAAACATGACTATGTTCACACGTGGTCTAGGAAATAATTTAGAATTTGGGTGAGTTCACACAACATGATTTACAAAATAACTCCTTGGATTAACAAAATATTAATTGTAAACTTTTGTGTGCAGGGGTGATTTCCTGTATTAGTTGGTACCGGTTCGGTTTGCATGCGTGCGCCCCTGTCGTGCATTGCTTGCACATGCGCAGTTGACTGTAAATTGTTCTGTGCATATGCAGAAACATGCCGGCAATGGCAGAAGAGACCAGGGAACTGATTCGGGGGTGTGGCCAGCCTGGGTTGCTGCCGGTTTTGCGACCCAGGTCAAATCACCACTACCGGTTCGGCCGAACCGGGAGCAACCCACCTCTGTTCATGTGGTTTAGTGCAATACATAATGTCTATATATGGTATTCTGTATCTAGCACCTGATACATTGGCAGCTGGAAATAATGTGGTTGTAATTTCCTGCACTTGGCACAGTTTGGATTTTTTTATTAATAGCTGGCTGCAATTGAAACTTGCTTATCTTCAACCTTGTCTTGTGTTTTTCATTAATGTGTAAACAACAATTTGTATTGTATTTTAATTATTAGCGCTACCTTCATTGTAACTTCTACAAAATAATAGGTTGTATCCAGGACCCCCTGAATTCTTCAACTCATTGATGCCTTCATTAAGTTTCTGAATGTTTGTTAAGGCTCAAATATTTATTATACGAAAATAATTTAATAACTGCTATTTTGACTAATAGAACTATGAATAACAACAGTGACAACAACAACCATGGATATTGACAGCTTTGGGCAACCATGCTGTAATGAGAAAGGTTTGTTGCTTCAATGGCCAGATTTTTTGTTGCTCTTGTTCCTGAGTCTCTACATCAGGGGTGTCAAACTCAATTTCATTGAGGGCTGCATCTGGGTTGTGTTTGACCTCAGGGAGCCAGGGTGGGCATGACTAGGATGGGCATGGCCAGCTCAATGTCACTCTTGTTGGGGGCATCTAGGGTGGCCTGAGCGTTCCGCCAGCAAAAACAGGATCCTGAGTTCCGTTTTCAGCTGTGACGGCCTCCTGCAACCACTGCCAGTGAAAACACATGGCCCTCCCGAGCTCCATTTTGCTGGTAGAGGCGCCACGAGCCAGTCCTTCACTGCTTCCAGGGCGGCCCCGCAGGCCAGATCTAAGCACCCCGTGGGCTGAATCCGACCCCTGGGCCTTGAGTTTGACACCCCTACTCTTCTGTCATTATTCTGGCTCCTTTTCCCTTTTTCCTGCAGTAGAGAAGAAGCAGCGATTTTTCCTCCTTTTCTTTACTTTAGGAAAAGAACATAACTGAGGGAGGAATGCCACCGCATTATCTCCTGTTTGATTTTTCTTTGTGTTTTAATGTTTTAAATAATTTTATTGAGTCCCAGGCTGTAAATCACTTGCAGCGGCTGGACACTGTCCAAAGGTTTTCTGAAGCAAAAGAATACCATCCTCCAGTTCTGTTCAGCAGGGAGATTTCCTGCTATGTGATTAATTTTAACTAAAATTCCAACTTGTCTGTTGATTGTTATGTGCTTGAGTCCGGAAGCAGCTCTAAATCTTTTGTTGCCAGAGGCAAATTGGAGCTTCCCATTTCCCACCCATATGCATAGGTAGACTGGACTGATTGTTGATATGTTTATTATTCAATGGTTATATTTATACTCCATCTTTCTTTCAAGCTCAGGGCCCATACAACAGTCATTAATTTTTATGCTAACAGTATTGTGGAAGATATTGTGCTCCAGGATCATGACCTTCTCTGGCTATACCTGGATTTTAAGCTAGGTTTCTTCAGGGTTAGTCCAATACTTTTTCAATGTGGTTTTTGACTTCCAGGCTTCCTAGTCAGCATGATTATTACTAAGAGTTCTGGAAATTGAAAATCACATACTGTATTTGAGTGGCACCAAGCAGGGGTGGGTTCTGGCCAGCTTTACTGCTGGTTTGCTCATGCGTGCACTTTGTGTGTACACGCTGGATGCGTGCTGCATGCACTGGATGCACACTGCACGCACATGTGCAATTCAATTAAAATTGTTCTGTGCATTTGCAGAACTCAAAAACAAGATGATGGTGGTGACGACCAGGGAACTGTTTTCGGGGCATGGCAGGCCTGGGTCGCTGCCAGTTCTGGCAACCCAGGCCACCATATCATTACCGGTTCGGAACCATTAGGAACCTACCTCTGGCACCAAGGTTGAAGGAAGCACCAAGGTTGCCACCATACCACACTGATTCCTGCTTAAAAATTGATGGCAAGGTACCCTTCCCAACAGAATTTTGCCTTGAGTGGAAAGTAGGTTATGGGATACTCATACCACAAATCCCCTCCTGCCCACCCCAGCAATTGCTCATTCAAAGCTATTTTCTAACTAATGAGACTTGTTCTTGTACTTAGTATGTGACTATTTGTAGTTAGTAAGACTTTTGCCTAATTAACTTCATTTTGCATGTCCACTTTTAAACCTCTTCCTTTGGTAAATATGGGGCATTGGATGAAGAATATTTAAAGTTTAGAATAATTCCTGCTTGTTTAAGATAATCAAGGGCACCCATAACAAATTTGTGACATCAAAATGACAAATATATGATGATGACATCACACAAATGCTATATTTATCTACTTATGTCATGACATCTAATACAATTATCTAAGGAGTGGCATTTGCATGATAACATCATTATGCACAAGTTATCCATTACCTATACACACCTTGGATGCCTGTGTGCTGCTAGGGCTGGCCAAGACCTCACCACTGAAATTTGGAGATCTGGTGCCCATCAACAATGACAATACTGAGCTAGAAGTGCAATTTTCAAGACAGCCGGTTTCAATGTCACATCCGCTATGCACTCGCTGTACTTACCTAGGATGTCAGTGAAGGGATCTTGTCCTTCAAAAAATTCTCTGAAGACCTCATCCGCATCTCGAAATGTGAACAGATCAGGGGTCCCTGTTGAGCTGGGGCATGCTCCCGTTCCTTGCAGAAAACAAATCAGATACCCACCCATTATAAATTCCAACTTTCCCAAAGGAAGAAAGGAAGGAGATGATTTGCTAAAGACAGCTGGGGCTGGGAATGGTCCCTTTGCCCATAGCAGGTTGCAAGCAGAGTGTTGTGGCGCACCAGTGGCCAGCAGATCTGGCAGCAGATTCAGACAGTGAGGAGGTTGGGGAAGAATGTGGGCCAGTCCTGGAGTCTGGGGAAGGCTCTGATAAGTGTTCTGCATTGAAGACAGAGATGGCGCCAGGTCCATCTGACAGTTATCAGCTGCCTTTGGAGTCAGACATCAGTGAGGCAGACGAACAGTTGAAGCCTCTTCCCAGAGTTGCCAGATGAAGGGAACGGCTAAGGAACAAAGGTCAACTTGGGAGTAAGGCTACAGGTGGCCGGTGAATGGCGCTTCCAATAGGGAATAAAAGAGGAGCGAAAAGGGAGGGGTGTTTGCAGGAGACAATTAGTTCATTCCTGCATTCTTGCCAAGTATTGTGGCGTCTGAAAAATATTGGCCTAGCCAGTCTCCAAGCCTGATAAAGGTTTCGTAATTGTGAACTATCTTGAAAGACTGTGGGCCGGGACTTTGCTGGAGAGGAATTCACTATAAATTAAATGAAAGGGGTTTATTGGACTCGGTTTTGTGCTGCTGGGAAAGCCTAGGTCAGAACACAGAGCCAGAATAAGCACGGAGAGAATTCTATGCTGAGTTGGAGGATGGGAAGAAAAACCCTAACTACAAAGGAGTACATCTTTAAGATGCTGTAAAATAAGGGCATCACATGTGCCTGCAAGCGCGCACACACACGCAGGCATACACATGCACACACACATGGGGGGGGGAGAAACAAAGGGGGCAATTGTAGAAGTACTGATTAAATATTAAATCCCTCTTCATTTTGAACAGCTTGGCCTTTTTGACACAGGAATGTTCATGAAACTACATACTCAAATTCTATTTCCTGATAGAATAGAAACTGCCTGGATGCAAACATAGAATGTCATGTACAGGATGGATATTGTCCTGGGGTGCTAAATGGACTCCCATTCTTAAAGGGTGGCATGGGGAAGACTAGGTTCCATAAGAGGCTAATTGTGCGACAAGCACCATGACTAAAGCACCAAAGACTTTAATACATGCACAGAGAATATGGTCTCTTTCCCACTTTCATTCAGAATAGGATGCTTACCTGTACTTAGATTTAGAAGACCCTCAACTCCATAGAGGTCATAAAGGTCACGCTTATAATCTGGAACAAAGACAATGGAAGGGGTCAAAATTCCTATTTTAAGCACATTCACCTTTCACTTCACTAGTCATACAATTCCATCTGAATATCTAACCTTTCTACAACCCTTCAACACTGAGGCTCAATGACTGTAGACGGAAGCTAACATTCAACATAACTTTTAGTTCCTTGATATTGTTCTCTGGTTCTTCCTTAGCCAAACAGCCAAAAGGGTAGACAGGAAACCTAAGGAAAGCTCCGTGGGTTGTTGTGTGTGTGTGTGTGTGTGTGTGTGTGCGCGCGTGTGTGCGCGTGCATGTGTGTGTTCCAGCATACCTCTGGAATGCCTCGAGCAATTTCAACCAAACTTGGTACACAGATGACTTACCCTCTGCAGAAAAATACTGTGGGGTAAGACACCCCTAAAAACCCTCAGGGTGTGTGTTCTGTTAAGATACAGCCTATTGTGTCTTACAATGGCTTCTACTGTACGCTGTAAAATGGCTTCTACTGTACAGTGCAGTGGAGTTGCCATGGTAACAGCTTCACAGTACTCCACAAGGTGCTCCCTCTGGTAAGGGGGAAAAATCCAACATTAGAAATTATGTTTGGTCTGGATATTTCCCCCCTATAAATAAATACCCGGACAATACTGGGCTATGGCTAGTACATAATAAATTACTGTGTATATGGAGTACTGTTCTACTATTGTGTCACACAAGGAAGGAAAACTAAAGTAAAGTAATTCAGAGAAGAGCTCTCTTGAAAATAAGATGGAGCACATAGAAGGTTCCTGATCTCTTACCATCTGACAGCACCTCATATGCTTCTGCTATCTCTTTGAATTTTCTTTCAGCATATTCCTTCTTCCCTGGGTTCTTATCCGGGTGCCATTTCAGTGCATTTCTCCTGTACCTAGAACATTCCAGGGAGAGAGCGCTGATTATGATAAACCATTTCATGCTAAACCAACAATGACATCTCTAATCTCAGACAGTGTGATAACCATCAATTGACAGCCAAATAAATGAAATTTGAAAAGCCTCTCTGATAATAATTTTCCCCAGAAGGTACTAATGGCTCACAACTACATCTATTTTAATTGTCACTTTAACTGAATGTATATGTTTGTTAAAGGTGCTTACTATTGCAATACAGAAAGCAGAATCCCTACAAAAGGTAATCACATTGTACCTATTATTTCATATGTATGGCTAAACAGTGTTTCTTGGTGCTTACAAGCCAAGTTCTCTGCCTTCTCACAAAAAGTCAAACATTAGCCTCCCTTGCATCTCACTCAGGGGAGAAATGCTACCAATTCAGACTGGTTCACCCAAACTGGTAGTAAAAAATGCGACCGGTTCAGTATTTCCAACAATCAGCTGCACGACAATCAGCTAAGTAAGACATGCAATTTATATTAGCTAGAATCGTTGGATTGCCTGCTTTCTAGCTAATCTAAATCGCATGGCACAATGGATTCCCCCCCCCCACTGTTTTACTTACCTTTGCAGACTTGGAAGTCTTCAAAATGTTCCTTTTTTGGTGCTGCGCGGGTGCACCTCCGGCACAAACCGCACATTTGGTAGCAGACTCACTGAACAGACAGACTTCAGAGGATTTCACCGCTGAGCTCAGTCAAAATGTCAGTAAGAACACTAAAGAATGCTTAACTGTATGCTGTAGATCCTGTCTCATACAACATGTAGTAGGAGTGCACAAACTGTTTTGAATCTGAACATTTTGGAATTTGAAACACTACACCTTACTTGGAGTGCTAGTTTGTATGCCTGACCAGCCATTTAGAGCATTTTCAAAGTGTTTGATGTTGAAACATCCCCATTTTAATCTCAAAACACTTCCAAAAAATTCAAAGATACCTATTACACAGTTGAAATGGATGCACAGTCAAACATTCAAAATGGGTGTATATTCAAGCTTTCAGTTCAGAATGTTTAGAAATGACAAATTTTTTCCAAACTGGAACTCTCCCAAAGGTGTTGAATTCCAACCACCTTTAACATACACAGTACAAACAGTGATATGAAGTGGTGGGATTCAGCCAGTCCGCACCTATCCGGGAGAACCGGTTGTTAACTTGCTAAGCAGTTAGGAGAACCGGTTGTTGGAAGAAATCTTACTTTGTTTTTTACACTTTACAGGGCTAATCCTGTAAGGAAGGCAGGAAGGAAACACTCTGGTGTTGTTTCTAGCCTAATCTTTATTGCCCTGTTTACAGAAACTGTCACTCTTGTTACATTATAACAGCTAAGGGAAGCACCCATCAATCTGAGTGACATTGAGTTGACCACGCTCACCCAGTGACATGACCACCGAGCCACGCCTTCCTAGATGGTCATTAGGACAGTGAACTGGTTGTTAAATTATTTGAATCCCACCACTGGTGATATGCATTGACTTTAAGTCATGAAAGCTGTAACTGTGCAGCCAAACACAAATGGAAGGTAGTTTTAGCTTTACAGCTAGGCAAAGGGATCGCTAAGCAAGGGCTACTTACGCTTTTTTAATATCATTTGAAGAAGCAGTTTGTGGGACATTGAGTGCTTGGTAGTAATCCACCATGGTGTTATTTCTTTTCGGTGAGGCCGGCTGAAAATCAAGTGAGAAAATGAGTTGATTGTGATATACGCTATAGATTTGCACTGCTGTCTGGCCATTCAGGTACACAAGTATTCACTTATGCTCTAAATAAATAGGTCTCAGTACTGGGAGACTATACCAAAAATATCAGTTCCTTTCCTGAGGAAGATGAGAGGGAAGCTGAACTTGCAGAAGAACAGATAAGTCACCAGATGTAAAAGAATTCTGCAGCAAAGACACTCAAAATATGGCACTACTTTTCATTTACTAGTAGTAGTAGTACTGTTGTGTTGGGAGCACTAAAGCAGAGGTCACTCGGGTGGAGGAGCTGTTCTGGGATGACTCTCTTTCTCTCTCTGAAATATAGGACCGGCCAGGCAGCTCGTGGTGAGGCTGGAAATCTCCCCCATACAGGGAGGTACAGGCAACTTGCAACTTTGCAGGAGTGCCAACGTGCAAGGAGTAGTGTAGCCCTCGCCTGCTGTAATGAGGTAATGTTGCTGTTGTGGCTTGGGGGGTGTTTGTGGCGCAGGCAGGCCGAAGCAACAGGTGTCAGCAATCCACGACTCTTTCATCCCGTTGCTTCCTGTCGGCTGAGCCCTGCCTCTCACCCTCCTCTCCCAGTCACTCCTCACCTGGTTTGAGAAGGGAGGGGTGGGGAAGGAGACTTGCTCCAAATTCTAGAGCGGGAGCAAAGCTTCATCTTTTGGTGGATCTCGCGGGTGATTCTCCCGGCCCTTGTTGGTGCTGCGTGACTGGGAGATGGTGGTCCATGGGATTTAAAATTGTGAATTTAGTGGTCACTGAGATCCGAAAGGTTGGTGACTGCTGCACTAAAGTGCTTCCAGGTTGAAAGGATTGAACAGTGACATCATTGTTGACTGGGGGGGGGGGTATCCAGTTGAGGACTCTTTTCGTGTCCCTGTTAAGTTGCCCACCAAAGTAGTACCCATCTATCTACTCCTGGTTGTCCGCTTTTGAACTGATGGACCAGCAGGAGTTAGAGCAAGTGATGGGAGCTCACCCTGCCATGAGGCAGCAACTGGGTCTCTACTAATTGTCAGCCCAGCGTTCTAACCACCTGAACCTCCGCACTCCTTTTAGCTTAAAAATTAGGACAAGCACCACCACCTTCGACCCTTCCTTCTTGAAGCACGACACCACTATCTTGAAGCTCCACTAGAGGTGGAGAAAACATTTTGAATTGGAAACATTTAAAAATTCTTAGTTTTGAGTTTGAAACAGTTACTTTGAGTTCAAAACAAGCTATTCTGCAAGAGTTCTTCGTTTGTAGGAAAGCCCGTTCTGAATTCAAAACAATGGCCAGAAAACCCACTGCAATCTCATGAGAGCTGGATGAAGAGACCTGCCACCTTTTGCAAAGTAGGGGAAATATCATTGCTGATCTCTATATTTTATTTTGCTGGTAGTAGTCATGTAGCACATGTCTATCCTACCTCTGTCACAGGTCCATAATTGGCAATAATAATTCATGCACCATAGGAAGGTGTCTCACACTGAATCAGGTTGATTCAACTAATGCTGTATTATAAACACTGACTGGTTGCAGGGGCAGGAAATTTTCCAATCCCACCTGGAAATACTGAGGACTGGGATTTTCTAATAAAACATGAGATCTATCAATGAGCTAGATCATTTGCCCTATAGGTTTGTGCTAAAAGAACTGAGTCAAAGAGAGAGTAGGATATTGTATTACAATAGGTTTAGAATCTCTGCAGTCAGCTAGGAGTTCTTAGAAATTAATGCACTGACTACACATATTCTTTTCGGTGAAGTAAATTTCATTTAAATCAGTGAGGTTTTCTTTTACATAAATGTGTGCAAGCTGAGTTATAAAATATCAAAGATATGCCTTGTAGATCTGTACAATTCACAAACATCTGGATTTGTTAGCCACAGCCATTCATCACAGCACTGCTAAATATAAAGTGAAATAATGCAGTTGTTAAGAATCAAACCAAACTAAAACTTCCTTTTCCACTCTGCCTTCTAATGTCTCTAATTCTTACTTTTTTCCCATTTATTGCCCCAGATATTTAAGCCATGGCTTAAAAATGGCTGAACTTATTTCTATGGACACCCACATTCAATGTATTTATTGTTTCAGGAAAGCAATAACAAATGAAATTGTGCCATATGCATTGGGCTCTTCATACCTGTAAAGGCCTCTGTTTCTGCCTCTTGACTGCCTTGAATACAGGAAAGGACAGTGGGAGCCCTCCATCATCCTTCTACCTTTATTCTCTTTTGATCAGCAGGTGCTACAGCCAATGACAAGTTTGTGCAGATTATGATGTCAGGGGTGTGAGCCAGGGTTTCTGGTCATGGTCCAGGGAGATGGGAGTAGAGGGGGGATCTCCAGGTCAGCAAGTACAGTTAATGAATCTCACAAAATGGTCACATTATTCAAATTCATCATAATATATCCATAGAAAATGGGGTCCCAACTTGAGGGAGCCAATAGGCCAGGGATGTCAAACTCAAGACCCAGGGGCTGGATCTGGGCCCTGGGGTGCTTAGATATGGCTCTGGAAACAGCAAAGGACTGGCCTGCGGTGCCACCCGCGGCCCTTCTGAGCAACATTTTCTCTGGCTGAGGGTTGTAGGAAGCCGCCACACCAGAAAATGGAGCTCAGGAACCTGTTTTCACTGGCAGTGCGCGCTCCACAGGTGCCCCCGAGACAAATGACTTCAAGCTGGCCACGATCACCCTGGCCAGGCCCACCCTGGCCCCCTCAGGTTAAACACAACCCTGATGTGGTCCTCACTGAAATAGAGCTTAACACCCCAGTGGTGGGATTCAGCCAGTTCGCACTTATTCGGGAGAACCGGTTGGTAACTTTCTAAGCAGTTCAGAGAACAGGTTGTTGGAAGAAATCTTTTGTTTTTTCCCACTTTACAGGGCTAATCCTGTAAGGAAGGCAGGAAGGAAACATTCTGGTGTTGTTTCTAGCCTAATCTTTATTACCCTGCTTGCAGAAACTGCCTCTCCAGTTAATCCTTATTACCATTGTAACAACTAAGGTGAAGTGCCCATCGACCTGAGTGACATTGACTTGGCCACACCCACATGATCACATGGCCATTGAGCCTCGCCTATCCAGCTGGACATTAGGACAGAGAACTGGTTGGTAAATTATTTGAATCCCACCACTGTGACACCCCTATGAAAAAATTTAAATATAAATTTGTATATGTAGATTAATGAAATATTACAATAAGGGACAAAAAGAATATACTTACTGTTTACATTTATTGTTTACAAAGGACAGAGTTTGTCCTAATGATAAACTCACACAAACAAAAACATCTTGAAGATGTTTGCAAAGCAACAAAAAGGTGATGTAACGTTACTTGTTTCTTTATTTCCTCTCTGAGTTGTATAACATGGCACATCATAAATTCAGGCACTCCGAGATCTTGTCCTATTTTACCTTTGCTTTGAGCACCTTCATGTCATTTATTTACATCACATTTTTGCTCTGATTAGTAATGAGCCTCTTGTTTTTTGAGCTTGTATTGTTTTCCTCTGACGGAATCTTCCTGTTGTCCAAGAATAGCAGCATCTAAATCCCCAACTACAACAGTGTACAAACTAGATTCTCATTAAGTGAACTTTGAATTGCACTTAATATGACCCGGTATCGATTTACAGTTTGCTATATATTTAATATTGCATTACCCAAACTTGCATTCATTAAAGTTTACATTCAGGAGTTAATAACTCTCTTAGAAGTGTAACTAGAAATAGGTGATGCTCTGTAACAACAACAAAAGAATGAATGAAACTGTAAAATATTCAAAACTGGAATATTTATTATATGCCATTGAGAGATGCAATTTTGGGCATTGTTTGCTAGGATTCAGGGGGCTTAGACCTGGCCTGGACTTAAGCTGTCTTGCAGCCTGCACTGTCTAGTATTTTCTTTGAATTGAGGTACAACCATTTGGAATTATGGGGCAAGTCTTTTCAGTAAGCAGCTTCAAGGCCAGATCTGATCCCTGCCCTCTGGATTTTTATATGAATATTTTATGCATGCTCTGATATAACAGCCAAGGTGGCGCAGAGAGCCAAGGTGGCGCAGTGGTTAAATGCAGCACTGCAGGCTACTGCTAGATCAGCAGGTCAGCGGTTCAAATCTCACCGGCTCAGGGTTGACTCAGCCTTCCATCCTTCCGAGGTGGGTAAAATGAGGACCCAGATTGTTGGGGGCAATATGCTGACTCTCTGTAAACCGCTTAGAGAGGCCTGAAAGGCCTATGAAGCGGTATATAAGTCTACTGCTATAACACAAAAGCTGGAGAGTTTCATTCATAAATTAATAAATTTGCCAAAAGGTGATGCTTTGGGAAAATAGTAGAAACAGAAACAGAAGCAGCAGTAATAGTCCTTCCTTTAGGAATGTCTGTCTTCCAAAATGAGTATATAGACATTGAATCAATGTGAGCTACAGAGAACTAAGTTTGGATAGGAATCAGACAAGTCTTTCCTGTTTGTGTGGGTAACAGCTGATGTAACAACAAATTAAGAAAGAGCAAAACACAGTTCTTTTCTCTTCTTGTTCATGTCTTGATAATACATAAATATTCATAAGCCAAATTGTAGATTTAGATGTTAATAAGTGATGATTATCATGTAATGAATAGAAGGATATAATGAAAAGGTAGTGTGAGTCTTGTCTACTAATTTCTGTAGTGAAGGTATAAGTATTATAATTAACAAAGATATCCTAAAGATGCCCTGCTTAGTTTCTGCAGCAAAATAACACATGGACACTCTGAGTTTATTCACTCAGTTTATATACTCTATTGCAGGGGTGTCAAACTTGATTTCATTGAGGGCAGTATCAGGGTTGTGTTTGACCTTGGGAGCCGGGGTGGGTGTAGCCAGGGTGGGTGTGGCCAGCTTGACATCACTCATGTTGGGGGCGCCTGTGGTCCAAGTGCTCTGCCAGAGAAAACAGGCTCCTGAGCTCTGTTTTCGACTGGTACATCCTCCTGCAACCCTCTGCCAGTAAAAACAGCAGAGCCGTGTTTTAGCTGGCAGAGACACTGCAGGCTGGTCCTTCATTATTTCCAGGGTGACCCCGTGGGCCAGATCTAAGTACCCTGTGGGCCGGATCTGTCCTCTGGGTCTTGAGTTTGATACCCCTGCTTTATTGGATCCACAAAATATGTTATTTATTTTATTTATTTGTTAAGTTTATTTACCACCTATCTCGCCATGAAGTTACTCTAGGCAGCTTGCAACAAAAACGGAGAAATGAAAAGAAGTGTAAACATGACAGAAGTAAACTAATGGAACAATAGACTAAGAAAAAATGATATTGTGATAAGAGAATAATGTTCAACTTTTCTTTAAAAATAGAGGTTACTGCAAAAATTAGAAACAATGCTCTTAACTTACAGTCCATTGAAATTATGGTTCTAATATCATAAAAAGTCAATTTAAAAAAAAAAAAACAATGTTAAGCAAAAATATTCACATGTAAAGTAGGGGATACAAAATTATACTTAATACTGCATGCAGTAAAGAGGTTTAGGATTTAGCAGAAGCCCCATTCCAGTAAGAGCAGCATTCTTCAAGCAAACCCTTGGCATACCATATCCACTGGCTCTGAATTGTAGTAAAATGGCTGAAATGAGGTACTGTTGTGGTCAAAGCAGGGACAAAGCACCCTTGTGTGTTTCTGTAGGTCTGGACTTCAAACTCGCGACCCGCAGCCCGGATGCATCACGCACTGGCCACACTCACGTCCAGTTTAGTGAAGGGGAGAATAATTTCCGGTAGGCCCATTTTGTACTCTCCCCAAGCCTCCGTGCGTGTCCCTCACTTACCTACATATAAAACGGGCCACATGGGGACTCCTGGGAGGGGAGGGGTGGGCGAGGCCAGCCAGGAGTGGGATTTGGGGGTTGTCCAAACTGCACAGAATCTTAGCTAGAGGTTCTCCCAAAGCCCTGCAGCCCCTCAGCAGCCCACCCCTGCATATATCACATGTTTCAGTGCCTTCCCTTTCTTCGGCTGCTTATCAAGAATCTTCTCCTTCCTGAATAAGTCTTGAATTTCTATCAAAAGAGAGCTGTGTGTATTCTGCAAGCACTTGGCAAGAGTATCAGCTAAGTAAAATGGGCAATGCATTGAATGTTTTCTTTTCTTGACATGTGTTACTTTATGTTGTGTTATTTTGGTTTTGGTCATTGCTAGAGTGTAGTCATAGATATTATCTAAGTAGCAATGCCAGAGGCATACACCATGACTATATATTCTATCCATGTGCATGATTATAGGGTGGGAATATGACAGTAATTACTTGATTATTAAGTTATGGCACAAATTTCAGACGTAGTGTCTACTTGTCTGATTTTTGCACGATTGTTTTCTTTTTTATTTGAGTTTTTCTACTTCCCTTCCGAACGTGCACTAAATATGTCAGTCCTTTCTCCAGCATGGCAAAATCAACTTGCTCAAAATGTTGCTCAGTGGTTGAAAGGATTTTATGACCAGGTGGACAATATTTCTGTTGAACTCAGAATTAGTCTAATACTAAATGAGACACAAGAATGAATACAAATGGTACTTCTAAGCATTAATTACAAAATTAAAGGACCTAATTCTCATTGCTTGTCTTATGAAAAATATAGCTGCACCATCCTTGTGGATTAAACTAATAGTTGTTTCTTTTAATTTTTCATGTTGCTGAATTGCATGTTTCCTGTCAAGTACAATACTTAAAGCATCTCTTGCTTTTACTCAGAATGTAAGACTAATACGCAGGTACGTCTCTGTTAGAGTGGTTAATGAATCCCACAAAATGGCTGCACTATTCAATTTTGCACTATTGAATGATATTTGAATGGACTATGGGGTAATTGGCTCCAGCTTGATGAAAATAGGCAATTACGCTCTTTAAACATAATTTTAATAAGTTTATTAATATATTCTTTAAAACAACAAAAGAGAATAAACTCATATCCAAAGCATACTTTTCGTAAACTGCCAAAAGTAACTTTGGATAGTGGGATGGGTGGTGTATAAATTTAATTAATAAATAAATAAAAATACCTACTATCTCCTATATTCTGCTGTAGTTCTTAAAAATGAACTTCTTTTTGGAGCTTTCCTCAAAAAGAACCTTTTCTCCATATTGCATCACAATGATTAGAACCCCAATAACATCTACACATGTATGAGCCTCAACTGCACCTCATGTTAACTGAATTTGGGTTCACATTAAACACAACCTATCAATTTATAATTTGTACTAAATTGAATACCACACTATTCAAACTTGCACTAATTGTGACCTACCTGTATAGCATTTATTAATTTGTCTTACATCATTTCCAGGTGGGGAATTAAATTAACCATTCAACCTTTCTTATGCAAAATATGCTGATCTTGGATCACCAAAAAGATACTTAGCAGAAGACAGATTTAAAATGCAAATAAGCATTCTGCCCAATGTTGGGCTTATTCTCAGACCAAAATGAATGCATTATGAATGTTTTTCAGAGCTATTGCCTCTCAAAGCAGAATACAATTTAGAAGACTAGAAAGACAGAATATACTGTGAACCTATTGGATCACATGAGTTATTTCTGAAGGCAGGATATCATTTCCTTCTGTATGAGAACCTAATAGATCTTGAGGGAGCTCTTATTATTAATTTGAACAATCATTTCTGCTCTGTTCCATTACCCCCATTCAAAGTCTCAGGAAATATAGCGAAATGCACATTTCCTTTTTTTTAAAGGTTTTATTTCTTTTAAAAAACACAAATATTTCATCATTCGTCAATCATTAAAACATTGAAGTACAATTTTTTTTGTATGCCCCTCCCTCCCTCCACCACCTCCCAGCCCCCCTCCTCCTCCCCCCCCCCCGACTTCCCAGAACCCGTACATGGTATGGATTTTTAACTAACACAGTCTAAAATCTATTGAGAAAAAAGAAATAAAGAAATTAATAACATTCTACATTGACCTTAGCTTCTTCTTACTGAACTAACTTTAAACAGTTTAAATCATTTCTGATCTTAAGCATAGGCTAACTGGAATTTCTTGGTCCCGTATTTATTTTGTATATAGTCAATCCATTTTTTCCAGTCTCGTTTATATCTCTCATTTGAGTGATCTTTAAGATATGCTGATATTTTAGCCATCTTGGCTAAGTTTGTGACTTTCAATGTCCATTCTTGGATTGTAGGCAAGTCTTCCTTCTTCCAGTATTGTGCCACCAACAGTCTTGCTGCAGTTATTAGGTGCAGAATCAAGTTAGTCTCTGCCACTGTAAAGTCAGTACATATACCTAGTAAAAATAACTGAGGAGTCAACTTTATCCTTCTTTTAAAAATATTTTGCATAACCCACCATATTTTTATCCAGAATGCCTTAACCTTTTGGCAGGTCCACCATATATGATAATATGTAGCATCGAGAGAACCACACCTCCAACATTTAGGCTGTACATTCGGATACATAGAAGCCAACTTTTTAGGATCTAAATGCCATCTATAGAACATCTTGTAAAAATTTTCTCTCAGATTTTGAGCTTGTGTAAATTTCACATTTCTTACCCAGATTCTTTCCCAGGTATCCAACATTATTGGTTCTTCAATATTTTGAGCCCATTTTATCATACAATCTTTAACTAATTCTGTTTCCAAATCCATCTGTATTAATACATTATATATCCTCTTTATATGCATTAAGCTTTGATCTCTTATTTGTTTAAACAAGTTATCCTCAACTTGGATAAAACCAATTTTTTGATCTATTTTCCACCTAGCCTGTAATTGCCCATACTGGAACCATGTTTGAACTACCTTCTCCTCTTTTAATACCTCTAAAGATTTTAATTGTAATACCCCCCTTTCCGAGGTAAGAAGCTGTCTGTAAGTAATTCTGTCCTGTTTTTGTGCTATATTCATATTTTCAATTGCGTGTCTAGGAATTGCCCACATGGGTATCTTGTCATTTAATTTATATTGGTATTTTTTCCAAACCCGCAGTAAAGCATTTCTTAAAATATGACTTTTAAAATTCTTATCCAATTTTTTGTTGAATAACAGGTAAGCATGCCAACCAAATACCAGATCGTGTCCCTCAATATTCAATATTCTATCATTGGTTAAATGAGTCCAATCACTAATTACAGATAATGCCACTGCATCATAATATAGTTTTAAATTAGGTAGTTTCAATCCTCCTCTCTCACGTACATCTTGCATTATTTTCATCTTTACCCTCGGCTTCTTTCCTGCCCATACAAATTTGTTGATACCCTTCTGCCATTCTAAAAGGTTCGCATCTTTTTTAAGTATAGGTAACATTTGGAAAAGAAATAAAAATTTTGGTAAAATGTTCATTTTCAAAGCAGAATACAATTGAGAAGACTAGAAATACTGTGAACCTATTGGATCACATGAGTTATTTCTGAAGGTAGGATATCATTCCCTTCTGTATGAGAACCTAATAGATCTTGAGGGAGCTCTTATTATTAATTTGAACAATCATTTCTGCTCTGTTCCATTACCCCCATTCAAAGTCTCAGGAAATATAGTGAAATGCACATTTCTAACGTGATATGAAATATATCCACTCAGAACTAAATCTTTAACCTACATTCAAAGGCAGTCTGTAATACAATGAATAGAGATGGGGAAACAGGAGACTTGGCTGGGGATTTCTGATTGGTGATAGAGAATGAGAAGATCCAGGCCCATCAACCCAACCCTTTCTCTAGTTCTTTTTATACAAGCATATACTTGCTGGTAAGTTTCTAGAATTAAAGACATAAGCATTCTGTGTGAACCCCACGTCTAAAAAATGCAGCATTGTTTTAATCTTAGTTTAAGTAGCAAGGAAAACAGAGACACTCAAACATGGCATTCATTCACTCTCCTTCACATTATCCTAAGTACCAGAAGCTCCCTTGCTGCATCTGTTCTATCTCGTGGAGTAGGAACCTGTAATAGAAACCAAACTTGACTTTCAAACCATTCTTTATTGAAAAGCTGCTGTACGTGGAAACTTCTCTGCAACAAGTGTCCAGCACTTGGGCATATTTTCACAGACTATGGTGAAACCACTTGCACCAGCACTGGGTACATCTTGGGCAGGAAGATGAGACATCTGATGTACATATTTCAGCGGGATTGGTTATATGTGGTGGCCAAGTCTTCCTCTCCTGAAATGAGACACCAATGTGTGGAAGGTAGTTCTTCTTCAGATGTAATGGGTTTATTTTACTCCATGACTGGATGTTTGGCCCCTGGTTACTACGCAAAGTTGGATTTGCCCCATATGGTTTTCTTTTATCTGATAAAACTGTTTGGCCATACAGTAATTCAGTCATCCCGCTGAATGGAAAGCTGCTTGCATTTTCTGCTGGGCCAAACCAGACAGTAGCTGGTACTTTCCATGTGTAAGCAGGTCTGCTGTTCTCCACATCTCCCTCTCTGGCCTCAGGGTCTGGGTTTTTCACTCTCCCATCAGGCCATCCACTTTTTCCTACATTTATCTTGTTCTTCCCAGCTGGTGGTTCTCTTTTTTGGCCGATCTTTATAGCATGTAAATCATTTTTCTGGATGTTGACCTTGCTCTTCCCGGCATGCAACTTGCTTCTCCTTGTCTGAATCTCTTTATTTTGAGGATATCTTGCCTTACCAACTTTCAGCTCACTTTTTTGTGATTGCCCTACATCTGCCTTCCCATTCCGGCCTCCCCTTTGCGGGGACAATGAAACAGTATTCTTTCTGAGAGGTCTCATATATCCAGGACATGAATCAGGTTGGTCAAATCTTTGTTTCTGTCCATTTGGATGCCCAGTTCTGGTGTCCAGCTCCTCTTTGGGGCAAGATCTGCTCTTCTGTGTTGGAGGCTTCCTAATTTGCAGCTTACCAGGAAGACGGTCAGTCTTCCCTTTCTGAATTTTTTTCTTGCTGTGATGTTCAAATTTCTCATTTTGCTCTTTTTTCTTAATGGCAAGTCTCTTTCTCTCCCCACTGTATTCTTCAGTTTCTAATTCTTGTAGCGTGGGGCTCCCAATCTGGATCGCTAGGTGTTCATCCTGTTTAATTTTTGTTTGATACGGCCTATTTTTTTCTGCCTGAGCCTTCCTCTTCCCATTGCAATTCTCACTATTCTCACTAAGAGGCTCTCGGCTGAACTTCCTGTTCTTAGTATGCAGCTCGCTTTTCACACCAGGCCCTGTTTTCACCTCAGTCTGTGATCCATTTCTTCTATCAGGCCTCTGGTTGAGATAATTCCTGGCCTGAAAATCTATTTCTTTGATAGATAATGTATTTTGGTTTGTCATTAGCTGGGACTTCTCCCGCACAGATATAAGAAGGGACTTGGAAGGTTCTGAATAGTGAAACTCAGATTCTGAGTCTGCGCTAAGTTCACTGGACTCACTAATTTCAGAACTGGATTCAGATTTTGATTCACTATGTGACTCCTCCTCAGATTCAACACTGAGATTATCCTCTGAATGGGATGACACATTGGTAGATTCAAAGGTTGAATCTTCATAATCATAACAGGAACCGCTGTCATTCTCTGAAGCGGACTCAGTTCCTTGAATGCTTTGTTTATCCAATTTTTTGTGGGATTCCTCTTTTCTTGGGCTACTGTTCTTGGGTTTCTCATGAACAGGCAGCACACCTGAAAGAAACTAGATTTTTAATCTAATTAAAGAACAAATTGGGCAATTCAGGACATTTAAATTCCTGCCATCCAGGTGCAAATATTTGTGGTGTTCTTCCTGACCACAGCTGTCTACCTACTCATGTACCCCTGAAGGAATTCCATACCTAAAGGCCTAAGTGGGAAAGTATAGTATTGCACAAGTACATTAGGATAATTCAAGGCATTTCATTTATTATGTTTTACTTTGGAGGTTCAGTGTAGGAAACAGGCTAGCTAGATAAATATACATTGCGGATAATGCAGATAAAGCTCAACTTATGGCAATTGAGCCCAAAATTTCTGATGCTAAGTGAAACAGTTGTTGAGTTTTGTCTCATTTTACATCCTTTCTTGCCACAATTGTTAAATGAATCAGTTGATAAATTAGCAATCTGCTTGTTAAGTGATCTCATTTTCAAATGTTAAGTTAGTAACATGGTTGTTAAGTAAATTTGGCTTCCCCATTCATAAAAAGTGAAAAGGTAATCATGTGACCCAAGGACACTGCAACCGTCATAACTATGAACCAGTTGCCAAGAATACAAACTTTGGTCACCATGGGGGTGTTGCAACAGTTGTAAGTGTGAAAAACTGTCTTAAGTCCCTTTTGTCAGGGCCATTGTAACGTTGAATGGTCACTAAATGAAATGTTGTAAGTCGAGAACCATATGTACCACAATTTCTTCCTGTTGCTTCTAAAATCAAATATAAATGCCCTCACAAAAATATTCAGAGTCAAGATAACGCCTTAAAATTTTAAGGATTCAGAAGGAATTGTTTACAGTCTGGAGGATCAGGAATGATATTGTGTGTACAACTTCATTAGATATTATAGCTCATAGTCATGAAATCATCACAAATACGACACAGGGGGCACAGTTTATTAAGTAGGAACTTTTGGAATACTCGGATTATAAACAATCACTGCTCTAGTCAAACTGATATGCTTAAAATATTAACATACCACTTTTTCTTTTTATCAATATCTGCCAGGTCACTTGAAAGCAAAACACATCTGTATTTTAATTGTTTTGCTGTTGGCTTGATGATCCAGGATGCCACAGTCTATCAATGCCTCAAATCCTCAAGGGAGTTAAGACAAGGCTGGATCCAAGCATGAAAGCTACTTTGCCATTTCAGTTCTGCTTCAGGGCTAATATGTTGGCTATGAAGATAAACTATCAGACACTGACCTGCATCTCCCTCACAATATTTTTTTTTTAATGATGGGTAGTGTGTATTGTTATTGCATTCTTCAAAATTCCTAAAAGAAGACAACAGAGTGGAATGGGGATTGTAAAACTGACCAGAATGATATCATTCATATCTTCTTTAACTAAATGTCGCTATACCATGTTGTGATAAGGAAACATATCTCTTTGGTGATCAGCTGTTCCTCATAAGTATCCTCTGATATTTATTCTCAGGTATGACTCTGTAAATCAGGAGATGTGCCACAGAGACACTTATGAGTTTAGTGTTCCTCCAGTGGGACTTGGACAACAGGCAGCTCAGTTGCTAAATTACTCACCAGTTTCATTCTGTTTATCGCTGAGGGAACAGGGAAGGTTACGTTTGTTCTCTGAAAGGAAAAATGTACCGTGACGTTATCTGATGCAAAAATGGTAAAGTTAGTAGAGTTATTCAAGATTCTGAACAATACCATGTGTTTATACAAAGAAACAGTAATTATTTAAATGTTCAAACACATTGATGCTGCAAAACTTATTAAATGCAAAGAATATCAAATCAGTTATATCAATACTCACATCGAACTGATAACTAAATGATATAGTTATATCAATATCAAATATCAGTTGTATCAATATCAAACGCATCAACATCATTTGATATAAAGAAGGACTGGGGGGACCCAGTGGTGGGTTGCAGACGGTATACCCCATTATGGGTGTAGGGGTGCCTGCCGGGAGCACTGGGTACCATTCCGGTACGGTGCTCCGGAGGGCCCACCCAGTTGAGCTCCTTACCTGTATTTGAGCTCTTCGGCACTTCCGTGCATGCACATAGCGCACACGGCACTTGTGCATGGAGCGCACGGCACCCGCACATGGAGCACACGGTGCCTGCGCAACACTCTGCCGAGCAGCTGGAGCATCACGAAGGCATCGTTGAAAGGGGGATGCCAGTTGTAATGAGATCCGGAACCCATCACTGGGGGGACATGATAGTAGTATTCCAGTATTTGAGAGGCTGCCACAAAGAAGAGGGGGTCAATTTATTTTCTAAAGCACCAGAAGGCAGGACAAGAAACAATGGATGGAAACTAATCAAGGAGAGAAGCAACCTGGAATTAAGGAGAAGTTCCTAACAGTGAGGACAGTGAACCAGTGGAACAGCTTGCCTTCAGATGTTGTGGGTGCTGCATCACTGGAGATTTTTAAGAAGAGACTGGACAGTCACTTGTTTGAAATGGTATAGGACCGTGATGGCGAACCTATAGCATGCGTGCCACAGGTGTCACGCGGAGCCATTTGTTAGGGCATGTGAGGCGTTGCCCTGTCAGCTCCAGCGCTCATGCACGTGCTGGCCAACTGACTTCGGCCTTCTTTTTCAGCTGTTTTTCACCCTCCAGAGGTTTCAGGGAAGCCTCCTGAAGCCTCCGGGAGGCCGGGGGAGGCTGTTTTCACCTTCCCCAGGCTCCTAGAAAGCCGCTGGAGCGTGGGGAGGGTGAAAAACAGGTCCATCGTGCACCAAAAGCGGAGGGGAGGGCGGGGGTTATGCGCACATGCATGTACACAGGGTTGCGTGCACTTAGCATTGTGGGTGTGGGCACGCTTGCACACAACCCCCCTGCGCTCCTCCCGTTTTTGGCACACGATGGGAAAAATAGTATAGGATCTCCTGCTTGAACAGCGGGCTGGACTAGAAGATCTCCAAGGCCTGTCCAACTCTGTTCTAATTCTGATTCAGTTCGGAACAATATTGCCATAAAATATAAAGAATACGCTGCACATGTTTCTAGTTGGTTGCTGCAGAAATTAATCATAAGCTTCAGGCTGGTGTTTAAAGAAGACCCAATTCATATATGTGCTTCTATGTTCACAAAGACTATAACCAAATAACCAAATCCTTTTCTTTAGCCTTTTCTTTAGCTCCAGTTAATGTCCTCTTCATAGCTCTCTTGGAAGGGAAATATAAGAAAACCTCATATGAAACCTGAGACTGCCCCGCTCCTGTGATATGGCTACCAGGGGTGGGTTGCTGCCAGTTTTACTATCGGTTCGCAACCTGCGTGAAACCCATACGTGCACTGTTCAATGTAAATTGTTCTTTGCATGTGTGCAGAACAATTTACAGTGAATTGCGCACATGCAGTCACTAAAAACCAAAATAGCAATAGCAATAGCAATAGCAGTAGACTTATATACCGCTTCATAGGCCTTTCAGGCCTCTCTAAGCGGTTTACAGAGAGTCAGCATATTGCCCCCAACAATCTGGGTCCTCATTTTACCCACCTCGGAAGGATGGAAGGCTGAGTCAACCCTGAGCCGGTGAGATTTGAACCGCTGACCTGCTGATCTAGCAGTAGCCTGCAGTGCTGCATTTAACCACTGCGCCACCTTGGCTCTTGGCGGTGGCCCAGCAGTGGGAGAGAACTGATTCGGGGGTGTGGCAGGCCTGGGTCGCTGCTGGTTCTGTGACCCAGGCCTGAATTCCACTAGCGGTTTGGTCCATCTCTGATGGATGCCATAGAAACTACAGGTCATGTTCTTCTGTATTGCCAGTCTACAGGGTCATTCACCAACGGTTGATTACTCCTCTTTTATTTAAATTTCCAAGAATAACATTTGTTTGCACTGTTAAATAATCAAAATCAAGTAACAAAACTTGGCTATACTATGTGAAAGCTTTGCCAATAAATGATTGTTAATAGTTCTTGCTCTTAGAGAATGGTTTTGTGTTGTTTATTTTATTGATTGCACGCTTATTGGTCAATGAATGAAAAGTTAATCATAGATGATACTCTGTTCTCACCATTCTTTAGAGGTAGTGGTGTTACTGACAAAAAAAAAAATCAGACTCATGTGTATGAACGGAATATATTAATTCCAGCTCATGATCAGTTGTTGGAGCAAATATCTCAACAAAATGGACAAGATTTTTCAGGATATAATGTGATCATAGGAGAAAGTATGTACAAGAGGTTTATAACAGATGTAATAGAAGTTATACTTCAGATATAACATGAGAAAATTATTCTTTGAGCAAAGGATATATCTGCAGTGCATTCCTGAGGGTCAGTTAATTATTTAACAATGTTAATGGTATGCTCACACTGTCATTTATTACTCTGATATCAATCAAAAAAGAAACAATTGTATAAGGGTCTGTTGGCATCACAAAGAGAGACAATGAAATCTAAATCTAACTCATCTATAAAGAATTTGTTGAGCTCTTGGTTTAAAGTTGTGATAGATTAATTTGAATATAAGAAGCAACAATATTTATTAGTTTTAGATTAGATTTAAATTCATTAAGCAGAAATGTGTGAGATATACTGAATATTAAATTAATTATTTACAGAATAAAACTAGTTTTAATTAATTAATAGATCTCTTATTGATTGCCAAAAGACAAGCAATTTGAATCTTTTATCAATTTAAGCACAAACTTGTAAAACTGAAAGAAGTATTTTTAAGCCATCAAGTCCAGCTCCCTGCTCAGTAAAGAAATCCAAATTCAAGTATCCCAACAGCTGGCTTCTTCTTGAACACACCTAGTGAACAGGAACACAATTTTCAATATCACTAGTACCAATTTTGATAGTTTCACTACCTGAAGCAAGAATTGTGAGGCCACAAAATATGTATACAAAGTAATAGAAAATGAATCTACAATGCCCTGGGACTTTAGAATTCAAACAGACAAGCACCTGCCTCATAGCACCCCAAATTTAACAATCCAGACAAAAAAGTGTGGATAGTGAACACTACAATATCTGGAGACAGCAGAAGAAAATAGAAAGAACTGGAGAAAATAGTAAGATATAAAGACTTGCAAACAGAAGTAGAACAACTGTGGCAAAAGAAAGCAAAGATAGTATTAACAGTAATAGCCACCTTGGGTGCAATCCCAAAAAATCTGAAGCAACACTTGAACACTATCAGCATCAATAAAATCACCATCAAGCAATTACAAAAGCCAGTTTTACTTGGAACACCTTATATCCTGCACAATATCTTTAATATCTTTAATATTATTAAACAACAACACCTGCCTATTCCAGGTCCTTAGGAAGGACTCAATGGATCAAAATGCCAATTCCAGTGTAAACATCTGGCTGACTGCCTGACCAGCCGTAGTGTATTAAATTTATATGCTGCTCAATTCCCAGTGAGCCATCTAGGTTTCTGTCATCTGCAAACTTAATACATTATTTTCTCAACCTCTTCACCCATCATTATTAAATTTATAGAAGAGTAGAAAACTCAGGTTTGAATGTTATGGCTTTCAACTCAATGCCTCCCTCCAATTTGATGAGAACCACATTTCAAACAACAACAATGCCTCTACTTCATTGTGATGCTGTTCAGCCCATATTTAACAGGCTTGCTAATTAGCAGATCATGAGATACTTTGTCAAATGTTTTGCTGGTCAGGATACATTATGTTGACAGCCTCCCCACAATCCATTATGGAAATTATCCTCTCAAAAAATTACCCTGACGAGACTTGTTTTTCATAAAACTATGCTGACTTTGCCACCTGGTAATTGAAAACATTGTCTTCAAGATGTTTATGAACTTTAAGAGTTTCTCTGGAAGCTTCTCAGATACTCACTGGGCTCTAATTCCTTGCATCCTCTTTTTTCCTCTTTTTTTTTTGAAGATCGGAATGTAGAAGAACAGGCTGTTTGGAAAAACTGCAGCCTTCTTCCCCTCCTACAGGTTCTCCATTTATTTCAGTTCATTTAGTGACCATTCAAAGTTACACTGGTACTGAAAAATGTGACTTATGACAATTTTTTACAATCACGACCTTTGCAGCATCCCCATGACCATCTGATCAAAATTCATATGCTTGGCAGTTTATGACGGTTGCTGTGTCCCAAGGTCACATGATCATCTTTTGCGACTTTCTCACAAGCAAAATCATTTGAGAAGCTGGATTCCTTTAATAACTTTATTACTAACTTATTAACTGCAGTGATTCACTTAGCAACTGTGGCAAGAAAAGTTGTAAAATGCAGCAAAACTCACTTAACAAATGTCTCACTTAAGAACATAAATTTTGGGCTCACTTGTGGTCGTAAGTGAAGGACTACCTGTATTTGAACTTTCTCCCCAGAATTAGCAGGGCAGAATTGCCAATAAGGCTGCAATTTTGAAACAGGCATAAGAGGACAATAGAGACGACATTGTTCTTAGAGCCACCAACAAACCGAGTAAAGCAGCCTAATAAAATAAGGTATATTTCCTTCAATTGAGTAAATGGTCCAAAGGAAAAGCAGTATAGAGGGACAGCAAGGAAAAGTGCAAATATAAAAAGCTCAGTGTGGAAAGTTATAAGTACTGTACATGCTGGAGAGTAACAAAAAGAAGAAATTCCAGGGAGAGGAATTAAGACAATACAATGTTCACATAAAGAAAACATTGCTAACTAATATTACTATGGAGTATGGCATTGTAATCATAATAATGATTGAATAGTAATACAGTAGAATACAGTAATTGTTGTAATAATAATGGCTAGCAGAATGGAATGTAATTGAATTGCTAAATTGTAGCAACTGGGCAGGTTGTTCCACATTCTTGAATTAGGGAGCTTTGTGCAGGAAAAAAAAACCAAGGATATGAAATTGATACAATCTACAGGATAATTCTTCAGTAGAATTAATGACAAATAGGGAGAATCACCGGCTGTGATAGTTAAACACAATACTAGCTAAGAAAGTTAGCAACACATAAACATATGGCACCAAAATGACTTAGCCACTGTCATACATGAGTAACAGTTATATTTCAGTGAAGTATTTTATTTGTTTGTGTTTGGAATTAGAGAAGGTATAGTGATTTAATAGTATTCTTTCTTGAATGAACGAGGACCGTGATGGCAACCTATGACACGCGTGCCAGAGGTGGCACACAGAGCCCTCTCTGCTGGCACATGAGCTGTCGCCCCAGATCAGATCTCCATGGCGTTTCTTTAGTGAGCTTCTGTTTCCCTGCAAATGATGAAACAGAAGCTCATGAAAGAAAAAGATCTTACCCCTTTTGCAACGCTGCCGGTGTTGGGATGCCCTGCCCCCCGCCGGCCAGCTGGTCTTCGGGTCTCTGTTGCACATGCACGCATGTCCACACATGCACAGGTTTGTGCACACACACACCATTTGGGTTGGGCATGTGCACATGCGCAGTTTGGGCACTCGGTGTCTAAAAGGTTTGCCATCACTGAACTAGGATTTTAAGTACAGAGATGTCACACATGAACAGCCATAGCAGCCAAGAAAAGGGAAGGAAGAGAAGATGCTAAAAAATTAGGAAGCCGGCCAATTGGGGAGACTGCACTGAGGAGGGCAGGAGAGAGGGGGAGATGTGCATTAGATTCACCCTATTCATTCCAGGGTCCTTCAGGGATCTCCCTGCGTGTAACTTCATTCAAAATCCAGAACTGCCAAAACATTCAGATTTGTTTTGCCAATCTGAATCAGCAGAAATTCTGGAATGGAATTTTTTTTCCAGTTTCAAAACAAAGCATACTTTCCATTTCATTTGCACTCTTAATTTTGAGTTAGATAAATTAATAAGCACATGTGATGAAAAATCTGCTTCCCTGTTTTGACTCCTCATTCCTTCTTCCTAGCATGCCTCTTATGTGATTAGACCAGTGTTTCTCCACCTTGGCAACTTTAAGTCCTGTGGACTTCGACTCCCAGGGAGTTGAAGTCCACAGGACTTAAAGTTGCCAAGGTGGAGAAACACTGGATTAGACGGATGTTCTCAGAGCTCTTCCTGCTTCTGTTCCTTTTTCCCACAATCCTCCTTTCTATTCTTGGATAATAGAGTGATATCGTGCTAAGCTGCTTATTGTCTAGCAAACTACAAGGGTTTCATTGTTTCACTTATATTACAGGCAAACCATGTATTTCAGTGTATTGTCAAATGTCATATGTTTAATTCATACATTTGCATGCTACGAGATAATAAAATACAATAAAAATCCCTAAAACATCAAACTGAATATGCTCTATGATATCATCCCATAAATATCCACTGAAAAGACTAAAATCAAAACGAAAACTCAAAACACACAGCCCAAAAGGGCAATCCAGGTCTACCATGAGTCTCCCTAAAAGTTCATGTGAATAAAACTTCAGTTCTCTTACAAGATTTTTAAACTATATTATTAAAGTAACACATACACCCTAGAAAAATATAGAAGTTTACTGTATATCAAGAAAAATAATACCGGCCAAAATGGAGATAATTTAGCACTTAGAACTTACAATAATTTGTCACTTTGAATGTACACTAATCAGCATACATTAAAATGAAATTTTATTGCATACAGCTCTCAAAGGATCACCATCTCTAATATACACTAAATAAACATGACAAAATGAATGATTGAATGCATGAATGCATGAATACGTACATACATATATACATACATATATACATAATTATGCATGTACCCACATATAATATATGACATGGAGAAACAACACAGTCTAATTTGGATGTATACATGTACATGGTGAGAGAAAACTGCAATTAAGGAGGAATTTAGGAATTATTATTTTTTAAATGAAGGCAACTGAAGTGAGTGGCCAAGGCATATCATAGGATAAAAAAGAATATCTTCCCCACTCTAATCCATGAACAGCATTATGAAGAAATGGAGGACAGTAACACACTATCATATTCTCATCCTGTCATCTTATGTGCATGCAAACATAACGTCTTTGCAAGCCTTTGCATTTTCCTAAAAGTTCTATCTTTCTCATTTCCATTGGGGGGGGGGGAACCTCATTACATGTAAAAGGTGTCATTGCAGTTATTGCAGTCATCCATTTGGAATGATAGAATAGAATAGAATGGAATTTTTTACTGGCCAAGTATGATTGGACACACAAGGAATTTGTCTTTGGTGCATAGGCTCTCAGTGTACATAAGAGAATAAAATACATTCATCAAGAATAAAAAGATACAACACTTAGTGATAGTCAAGGTTACAATAAGCTATCAAAACGTATTAGGAAACAAATAAAAACAATATAAATTGAAAGATACAAGCAACATGGTTATAGACATAAGTTGGAAGAGATATGATGTTGAATCAATGTGTTGATAATGCTAAGCAAGGGCACCCCTGAAGGGAGTTTAATCTAGGAAGGATGAAAATGCTGGATCTTTACCATTTGACAGCACTTTGTATGCTTCCATTATCTCCTTTGACTTCTCTTCAGCCTCTTTTTTGTTATCTGGGTTTTTGTCAGGATGCCACTTCTTCAGCTGCATTCTGTACCTATGCAGTTAGAGGGAAGGCTGCAAATAATAAGTCTTTTGAGCAAATTATAAATTCCATTCTAAGCTTTCTTTCATTCTGGAATATTTCTCAAAGAATCAGAAGCAAGCATATTGGACAGATACTGGTACTCACTAGTACCAAGGACAGTATAGGTCAGCTATGGCTAACCTTTTTATCATAGCGTGCTGAAAGCGTGTATGTGCATGACAGCGCATGTGCCCACATGCCTGTACCCATAATGCAATGTGTGCGTGACATCCCCGTGTCCCCCCCCCCCCGCACCCTGTTTTTGGCCTAGCAGGCCACCCTGCAGCCTCCTGGGACCAAAAATGGGATCTCCCACATGCTCCCCCTGCACATGGAAGACCCAAAAACCAGCTGACAGGTGTGAGGCATGCGCATATGTGTGGTAAAGCATGCGTGCCATAGGTTCGTCATCAGGGTCTAGGTAGTTGCTTAGTGATTGCCTCATTATAGAAACCATTTGTCATTGCAATGGTTAACTTAACCAATCCTTCCATTTATGACCTTCACAGATGTGTAAAGAAAAGCTGAAGTAAAATTATAAACACAGTCATGGTTTCATTTAGGGTCCATCTCATTTAACAACTGAGATGCCAGATCGAAATGTGGTGGCTAAACAAGGACTACCTACACTAAACATACTAAACAAGGTGTCATAAACATTGTCACTTCAAGACTGGTTTTTTGGGGGTGTTGGTTATTTGGGTTTAGCATTGTTTAAAAACCATAGTTATGTTTCTCAAAACCTACCAGTGTTTCCTGTTTAATTTTATCCTTTCCTCTGTAGTTTGATTATCTGCCATCAAATCATTATTGATTCTTAGAAACTATGTAGATTTTTCCATGATGTCCCCTGTGCTAGTGGATTGCTACTATTGTACCCTACTATTTAATAGTGATGATGTACACTTGAGAAAAAAAAAACCTAATTCTTAATCAGCTTCAATGAATAATTTAACAAGATAATCTTGCCAAGAATCTTGCTAAACTGAAGTTTTAAAAACAAGGATTCATAAGACTTCGTTTTCTGGATTTACTGCTTGTAATTCCCAAATGTCTCACCAATGGCCATTTTGATAAGGAATAATGGGTGTTGGTTGACAGTATATGGCAAATCAAGTTTGCTGATCCTTTTTAAAAGGATGTTTCAGACTTTTGTCTGATTTGGATTAAGAAGCTTAATCCTCAAATTAATTTCCTTCCCACCCTCTAATTTTAATTTAAAGAAGGGAAAAAAAAACCCAGAGAATAGTAGCTATTAAAAGGTATAGAAAATTTATGCCTACTGAAATTGAAACAAATTAAATTGAACATACTTGATTAATTTCTTGATAAAAAACAGAATATCCAGAAAGTACAGAGAAATTCTACCTGCCCACATAGTGAAACTTGGTGGCTTTGGGAATCGTCCACAGGCTCACAGTAGGCACTAAAAGCTGGAAGGCTGAGCATGTGGAAGACCGACTTACGCCATTTTAATTTCATCATGGGAGGCATTTGGAGTGACCCCAGGATCTTGTAATAGTCTATTCCATCTTTTATCCATCCTGTGAAGAGGACAGAAGGCACCCTGGAATGTCTTGGCAAACTCATGCAAGCTGGGAACAGGTAGTGGCTGGAAATACCTGGCCCTAAAAAAGAAAAAGAAAATAACAGTTAGCTATCTTTGAATGAATGGGCACACTTTGCATCTGTTAAACCACAAGGCCTTTTCCCACTGCTGAACTTTAAGTGATATCCACCTATCCTGAAGTAAATATAACATTATATAATATGGTGTATTTGTTCCTATCGTCTCTGCCTCAAGTTAATGTGGTTACTGCCTTGTTTCAAGGCAATGGGCAACAAATTTAATGTGAAAAGGAAATCCAACTTTCCCTGCCACTCAATCTTGCCTTGGTCCTCACATTTCAACCCCATAGCCATTTCCAGGGCAAAAGGGTGAGAATTTAAACTAAAACAAAAGTAATAAACTTGACAAAAAGGTTGGAAATTGGCCAAAAGCAGCAACCCATTCAGGTAAACGTTCCTTATAGAGATTTCACCCTTAATGAACAGATGATTCTTCCTTCTATATGACTGCCATTTTTTAATTTTAATTTTTAATATAATAATTCCATCTTCAATTAAACTGTGTGTCATTTGGGTACAAATATATTTGTAAAATAATAATAAATATTTACAACATATTCATTACATTAGCATTAATTTAAAATGATAATATCGAACATAATAATCATAATATTGCTTCTTTCTCTTAAGATATCTTCTTTATTTCACAATCTTTTCTTTTGTTTCCCTATTTCTAACTTCCATATTTATTATCTAATCATTGATAAAATAAGTCCCATGTCATATGATATTCAGTTTGTTCTTTCTCCTTGATTGGGACCTCTTTACTTTTCCATTTTGGTGCAAATACAATTCTTGCTGCAGTTAATATATGAATAATTAGATATGCATTCCCCTTACTATATTTTGGGGTAAAAATCCCACAAGAACAATTTCTGGCTTTAAATCAATATGCTGCTTAGCTTTTTTTCCCCAGCCACATATGTATTTTTGTCCTTTTTTTTTGCTTTGAGCATGTCCACCACATATGATAATATGACCCAGGTATCTGGTGGCACTTCCAGCATTTCACCAACTTATCTTTAAACAATCCTAGCCAACCTCACTGGTGCAAAATGCCATCTATAAAACAACTTGTACAAATTTTCTTTGCATGCCGTTGACATTGTTAATTTATAGTTCCTACGCTGACTGCCACTTTATCTGCAATGTTAAGTAAACAGGAAGCCAGGTGAAATGGTAAATAAGAGGGGGAGAGAGCACAAATTCTAGGGTGCATTAATAGAGGGATAAAATCAAGATCACGTGAAGTTCTAGTATAGCTTTATTATACTGCTTAGTAAGATCACACTTGAATACTGCATCCAGTTTTCCACAATATAAAAAAAAATGTTGACACTCTGGAAAGAGTGCAGAGAACAGCAACAGAGTGATTGGGGTCTGGAGGATAAAACATGAAATGGTTACAGGAATTCAGTATGTCTAGTTTAATGAAAAGAAGGACTAGAGGTGATATGATATCATATTTGAGCAGTTTTTACAAAAACAAGGGGGATCAAACTATTTTCCAAAGCACCAAAAGGCAAGACAAGAAACAATTGATGGGAACTACTAAAAAGAGAAACACCTAGAACTAAGGAGAACATGCCTAATGGTGATAGCAACCAGCCAAAGGAATCCAGTGCCTTCAGAAGTTGTGGGTGCTCCATCACTATAGACTTTTAAAACAGAGATTGGACAACCATTTGTCTGAAACGGTGTAGGATCTCCCACTTGAGCAGGAGGTTGGACTAGAAGCTATCCAAGGTCCCTTCCAACTCTATTATTCTATGTTTCAAGGTGCCCAACCTCAGAGTGCTCCCTCTTGGTTGTCCAGCCAATTGAAGCTCCAAAAAGTTCCTAGAGGGTGGTCTTTTGAGGAACAAAGGAAAGATTTTCCTACAAAATAATCCATCCTAGAAAATTGACTTGTGGCCACTTTTGACAGCTGATTGCTCTAAGAAATAAAGTCTGTTTTAAGTGACTGTCTACTTTATGCATTCTTTAAGTCCTGGCTCAAAACAGAACATTTTTTTTTATTTCTAAAGTATTAATACCTGTACAGTTAAGAAAGATTTAAGCTTGTCACATTGACAGACTGGGACAAGATAAAGGCAAAATCCAATCTGCTTGGATTACTGCCGAGTGCTTTACATGGGAGTGACCTTGAAGATCACTCGGAAGCTACAACTGATTCAAAATACAGCAGAATACAGTTACCCCTCTCCTGTTCATGGTCCCAGTTTCTTCCCAGGTGAATGCAAGGTACTAGTTATCACCTTTTAAGCCCTACATGGCATGAAGCAAGGTTATCTGTGGGACTATCTGCCTCTGAGAATATCTGCCCTTCCTACCAAATTGGAGAGGTAGGCACATTCCAAGTCCTATTCCTGAAATCATAAGGGAGAATCTTAGTAGGACCTTAGAAGTGTGCCTTTTATGTAGCTGCTTTTATCTTATGGAACAACCACTTTCTGGTGATCCAGCTGGTCCCCACTCTCTTAACCAGAGGTGAAATTCAGCAGGTTCTGACAGGTTTGAAGAATCGGTAGCAGAAATTTGAGTAGTTTGGAGAACCGGCAAATACTACCTCTGACTGGCCCCAGAGTGAGGTGGGAATGGAGATTGTGCAGTATCCTTCCCCTGCCACATCCACCGAGCCACACCCATAGAACCGGTAGTAACAAAAATTGAATTTCACCACTGCTCTTAACCTTTCTGAAGACCATAGAAACCAGATGCTGGATAGAACGAGAATAATTGAGGCTTGTTGTGAGACATCTCAAAGGGATGATGGAGGCACCAGGTTTTTGTAGGTTTTTATAATTTTATGATTTTGGATGTATCGTTGTGAGCCACCCAGAGGTGTTTAAGATGAGCAATCCTGCAAATTTAAAAAAATCAGGAAGATACAAAAAAGTATTATTATAAGGACATATCTGTGCCATGTTAGGTATAGGACGACAAAGCTCAAAGACTTATCAAAATTCTGAACTTCTTGAATCAGCTTGGCTCATTCATTTAGCTGCAGCTGATCCATACTCAGAGTGACTGCAAAGCAGATAGAATGCAATAGTCAAAGAGAAACTAAGGATCTGTTCCTAATCAGGTGACCGACTTCCTGGTGGAGATCAGTTTACTTGATTTCTAACCATTAATGGCAATAGGAATCAGTGATCCATTTCCCACTTTAATCCATAGAAAAGCTGAACAGAGAACCTCACAGCCCTGCATATTTTGTAAATGAAGCTTGCCTTGCTTCAAATGAGTATTAAGGCCTCCTCCACAGAAACAGTGATTATAGTCTTATTAAAAGGCAAGTATTTTAAATACCCCCAAAACGATTCAGCCAATTCAAGGTGATGTAATAAATCTAGGACTGACCTTTTTAGATAGTTCCAAAAACTACACAACCAAACTGATGAAGCTTGTGTCCTACCTTGGGGTGCTAAAAAGATTTTCCTGTGTAGTATCTTTTTTCCCATGTAGGCAGAGTTATAATCTCTGAAGGCTTCTTACCTGGGGTATGACAGGGAGTGGTTAATTGTGATGTCAGGGGCACTATCACTCGCATTCAGGTTTTGTGATTGGTGTCCACAAGTAATAAACACAGTGTAAGGGAAATTCCACACAATTGATCATCTCCTGTCCTGCTCCTACCTGTTTTTTAAGCCAGCTTCAGAAAGTCCACTCTGCATTGCCCCAGACTGCCAATGAAGTTGGACTGGGACTCAGTCCAAACTATGGCTATGATGAGACCTGATGGATCATTATTCCCCTGCTTCTTTCTTTTCCGTCCATGTGAGGAAGAGTAGGCTTGCTAGCTAGTTCCTGTGTGGACATCAAGGCTGATTTTCCCCCTTTTAGGGCTTTATTCTTCTCATTAATCCCTGTGCCTACCTGTGCTTTTCCAGATGTTTGCAGGAATGGATGTCTTCACTCTCTCCCCCATCAACCCTATCTGCTTTATCTCTTTTCACACTAACACAGATCCATTCTTTTAATTTTTTTCGCTTCTAGTATGGTCATTGCTTTGATGTTACACTATCCAAAGCACTAGAGAAGTTATTCTATGAATCTCCAGTCTTGCAGCTCCATGGAAAATTTGTAGCAAGCAAGAATAGATAGTTCAGCTTCATGGAAACAAAGAACCTGGAAGTGTTCTGCTTCTTTCTTTAGAATATATTTTTCTATACATATATATTATACAATAGCTTTCGGTCATTTCTTTTCACAGTAGTAATTTCTTATATTTTTATCATCCACCGCTGTTCCACTTCATCATTCCATCACCGGTGTAGGTATGCTGGTCTTGTTATATTCGGGTCTTTTTCCATGTAAGATTGATCTTACATGGAAAAAGACTCGAATACAAGACCATCATATATATATATATATGTATGTATGTATGTATGTATGTATGTATGTATGTATGCATGCATGCATGCATGCATGCATGCATGTATACACACATATACACATACATACATGCATATATATATATATACACACTACATACATACATACATACACACATAACATACATACATATATACACATACATATAATACACATATACATATATATACGCATATACATATACATATATATGTTGTATACACACACATACACACCATAAATATACAATGAGATTACTTTTCTTTTTATTTCATTTGTTAACACTTTAACATTTACTCCTCTTACATTCCAGATTGCAATCTTCCATATGCCATGACTGACATCAATAGGGTCCATAAGGTATTGACTTCCACCACTTATCTAGCTTTAATCAATCAAAACTTTCATATAACATTTTTAATATTAAGGAGTAAACTAAATTATCAAGCTTGATTATGCCATGCACATGCAGCATCTCCTGCTTATGAAGAAGGCAGTCCCAGTCAGTTTGGCATATTTTGGCAAGTATGCCACAAGCACATTATGGACAGTTTTTATCTCAAGCATGCTCATGCAGTCCTAATCTTTAATCTAGAACAGTGCTCCCAACCTTTTGGGCACTGGCGACCAGTTCTGTGGAGGGTGGGTTTTCCTCAGATCAGGGCTGTGTGTGGTTTGTGAGCTGCATGGATCCCGCATGTAAACAAATGAGCTTTGCTTGCTTGTGGCCTGCTTCCTGACAGCCACAGAGTGGTGCTGGTCCACAAACCATTTGGGGAGGTTGGGGACCCTGATCTAGAGGCTTACCTTACAAGCAAATACAATATTTTTGCTTTATTGACATTATTTTGATATTATAAGAAACTTCCCACTCAAATATCATGATTACATTCTTTTTTTCTTCTGAAAAAACATAGGTATCTCTTCCAACATGAACTAATTAAGAATACTGAAAACAAAATCACTGTTCCCAACCTTTATTAAACAGCCCATTGCCCTTGCTTGTCTCCTTCCTAATGGATCCCATAATTTTATGTTCTCCCTATACTGGTAGCTAAGTAAACTTAGAGGAACTTGATTTTGCCCAAGAATCTTCATCAGCCATAGTGGAGTTGATTTGTTACATGTGAGGGTGATCATGTTCCCTTTGCAAAGAACTCTTTTCTCTGATTAAGGGTTTTATTAATCCTTCAGTATTTCTCCTCTTCTTCTTCTTCTTTCCCCCTCTCTTTTAAGGACCATCTTCTTACTAGCCAGTCTCCCCCAGCACACTGGTGCCTATTTTCACCTGGAGTCCACGTGATATCTTCTGGTTGATTAGTTCTTCTCATCTGGGTCTTCTCAGTATTCACATCAGGCGCAACGATATGTTCCTCCTGACTAACCGCCAGCATACGAGATCTGATTTATATGGAGGTTACTGCTAGAATTCATCAATATGGGATTCATCATCCTCAGACTGGAACTCATCGTCTTGGTGAGACTCACTGTCTGTGTGAGAATTACTGTCCTCTTCAGGAGATTCACTTCTCCCTGTGTTGTTTGTATTTTTAATAGGGAAGATGCGCCTCACCTTAAGAACCTTACGGTTAGGATTGGAGTCATAGTCGTCATAAGTAAACTGAGGTAAAGACCTGTACCTGGTGGGCTTACCTACGAATAAAATGCCCTCCAGTTTCCCTAATGGGTGTTCTGTCAGCTGGCACACCTGCAAAAAGGAAGGGAGTTCTGACATTACGTTCAAATGCCCCATTTTTTAAAATGTCAGTTGGAACACAGTTACTTGCCTTGGCCTGAGCCAGACTATTGAGTCTTCTGGTATAAAACAGTCTACTGTTTCCCAAAACTCTATTTTTTTCTAGTAATGCCAGGAATCGAACCACCCACCCCCAAGTCAGGTTGCAGCATTAGAGAGCATGTGGTTTATTATGGCACAAAAAAAAGGGAGTCGAGCTATTCTCCAAAGCACTTGAAGGCAGGACAAAAAGTAATGGATGGGAACTAATCAAGGAGGGAGGCAACCTATAACTAAGGAGACATCTCTTGACAGTTAGAACAATTAATCAGTGGAACGAATTGCCTCCAGAAGTTGTGAATGCCCCAACATTGGACGTTTTTAAGAAGATTGATGGGACAACCATTTGTTTGAAATGGTATAGGGTTTCCTGCCTAAGCAACGGGTTGGACTAGAAGACCTCCTAGGTCTCTTCCAACTTTGTTATTCTGTTATGGTCGCCATTACTGACTTTAGCTTTAATTTAGATATATTTATTTTACTTTAATCATGGGGTTATTGTTCTTTTTTAACTTGGCAGTTCCCCAAAAAGTAAGTTTAATATTTTTTTAACATTGTAGGCTACTATTTTAGGAGAAATCTTCTATGATTCAGGTATACATTCATGAATATTTATTCCAAGCATATGAAAAACCCAAACAGCTCAATTAAATAATCTTTGTGCTAAAACACTCTGGAGTATTTTCCACTGGGCCAATCCTGCATCTTGGAATTTCTATGTCAGAACTCTTCTTTTTGCCCATTCATACAGTATGTATTACACTCATGTCTTTAAGATAACATATTTCTTATACACTAAATGGAATCAATATATGAGATGTTTGTCCATGTGGGGAATAGAACATAGCTCAATGAAAGCACATCAGCTTCAACCTTCAACCTCTCCAGGTCTAAGCCTAAAATCTTGGCAATCTGTTGTGAATTAATGCAAAAATGAACTAAGTGGATCATGGTATAGTTTCATGGAATGCAGTACTTCCTAAATGTTGGACAGTATGCAAGCAATAAATATGTGGAACTAGGAGGTGGGTTGCTCCCAGTTCGGCCTGGATCGGGCGAACCAGTAGTAGCAGTGGCGGGAGGCTCCACCCACCCGCACAGACACTTCTGCACATACACAGAAGTGGTGTGCGCACACCCGAACCGATAATAAAAAATTGGCAACCCAACACTGGTGGGAATATCTTCTTGGTGTGGATACATAGAATTTAATTTAATTTATGAGTAGAAGTAGAATTTCAATACTGTAATCTGAAATAAACTCCATTACTCAAAGTAACAGCAGCTCTTCTCCAAACTGCATAAAATTTTCAACTGTCTAGGCTAGACTACAGCTCCTTTTAAAAGTCCTGCTGGATCAAAGCAAGATTCTATGTTTCAGTTTCTTACCATTAACAACAACAGATTTAAGATGTCCATTTTCTTCAACTTCCACTCGCTCCTGCCCGTCCTTAATAATTCTGGGAAATAAATAATACTTTTTCAGAGATGACAATCAGATTCTCCGTTCTAGCTTTTTTTAACAGCTTGTAAATAACACCTTGTTTTGAGAAAAGTAGTTGCTTTCACTTTAAACAAAGTGTTAAGAAGCAAAATCAGAAACAAGTGGAGTGGGGGGTTTTCCTGCTGCACCCCAAGTCTGCTGAGCTGTGGTAGCCATAACAGAAAGTTTTGGGGAAATGGTTTTTACCAGGTTTTCTGGTCACATAATCAAATCGTTTATAATCACTGTGTACTACTGAAAGCTATTTGAGGAAAAGTAATAGTTATAGCACATTTGGAGCTTCTGGTTAGTTCTTCAAATAATCCCTTCCTCACCTTTGGTAGTGATTTGTTTGCCATTGAAGAAGTTAGTTGAGGAAGAATAAAAACTGAATCCTTTTCCTCCAACGCAGCTAGTGAAAGCCATAGGATCTCCTAAAATATAAATTAGTAAATTTAGGTCTTGTATACTTGACATGAGGAAGGAAGGAAGGAAGGAAGGAAGAAGGGAGGAAGGAAGGTAAAGGAGGAAGGAAGGGAAGGAGGAAGGAAGGAAGGAAGGAGGAAGGGAAAGGAGGAAGGAAGGACCAAATTATTTAGCATCTCAAGCAGAAAAGCCTACTGAAGTACTTTATATCAATAAAAATGTGATCATAGGTTCTGGCTGTTTATACAGTGATAGGCCTTCAATGTGATATGGTCTGCCATACTAAGCAGATAGGAGCTGGGTTGAATATACTATGAAAGCCATATGTAGTTGGTTGTTTGAGATTTATACCATTTTTATTAACTGTTATATTGAAATCTGAAACTTATTGTTCCGTGTCAACCCAGCCAATTGTGGCTTAGTGAAAAAAAAATCTTGGTTAAATAAATAAATGCTTATGTCAGTCTCTGAAACCAACTACTCATTGGAAAGCAGTAGTTAGAATAGGGCTGATCCACAGTAGAACAGCACGCAGCAGAAATTTATATAAGTATAATCTTTATTGTCATTGTACTTAAATACAACGAAATATCAACATAATTCATAGAGATTTGTCATCCCCCTTCACAAACTGTAGTTGATTTGACCCTGTTTTGGCAATTGAGTATTTGAGTATTTGAAAAATTTATTTATAGGGCCGCCCTTTTCCCTGGGGGGACTCAGGGCTGCTTACAACTCAAAGGGAGGGGGATACAAACAATAACACATAAGGACAATACATAATTAAAAATAGAACACAACATTCATACCATTCGGGTGGGGGTGAGTTACATTCTTTAAACCACCAGGCCTGACGGGATAGCCAGATTTTAAAGGGCTGTGCGGAAGGTCTGGAGGGTGGTGAGGGTGCGAATCTCCACGGGGAGATCGTTCCAAAGGGTCGGAGCTACTACCGAGAAGGCTCTCCTCCGCGTAGTTGCCAGTCGACACTGACTGGCAGATGGAACCGGAGGAGGCCTAATCTATGTGATCTAATGGGTCGCGAGGAGGTGATTGGCAGGAGGCGGTCTCTCAAGTATCCAGATCCACTACCATGAAGGGCTTTATGGGTGGTAAGTAGCACCTTGAAGCGCACCCGAGATCGACAGGTAGCCAGCACAGCTCGCGGAGGATAGGTGTTATGTGGGTGTACCGAGGTGCACCCACGATCGCTCGCGCGGGCCGCATTCTGGACTAGCTGAAGTCGCCGGATGCTCTTCAAGGGCAGCCCCATGTAGAGCACGTTGCAGTATTCCAGCCTAGAGGTCACAAGGGCACGAGTGACTGTTGTGAGAGCCTCCCGGTTCAGGTAGGGTTGCAACTGACGCACCAGGCGAACCTGTGCAAATGCCCCCCTGGTCACAGCTGATAATGATGGTCGAAGGTCAGCTGTGGGTCCAGGAGGACTCCCAGGTTGCGAACCCTGTCTGAGGAGTGTAATGTTTGACCCCCCCAGCCTGAGAGATGGAACACTAACCAAGTAGTGGGAGGGAAACACAACAGCCCTCGGTCTTATCCGGGTTGAGCACAAGCTTGTTAGCCCTCATCCAGTCCCTAACAGCTTCAAGGCCCCGGTTCATCACGTCCACCGCTTCATTGAGTTGGCACGGGCGGACAGATACAGCTGGGTATCGTCCGCATATTGATGGTATCTTATCCCGTGCCGCCGAATGATCTCGCCCAGCGGTTTCATGTAGATGTTGAAAAGTAGGGGGGATAAGACCGAACCCTGCGGCACCCCATATGTTAGGGGCCTAGGGGTCAATCTCTGCCCTCCAACTAACACCGACTGCGACCTGTCCGAGAGGTAGGAGGAGAACCACTGCAAAACAGTGCCTCCCACCCCCACCTCCCGCAGTCGTCGCAGAAGGATACCATGGTCAATGGTATCGAAAGCCGCTGAGAGGTCAAGGAGAACCAGGATGGAGGTATGGCCTCCATCTCTGGCTCTCCAGAGATCATCGGTCAATGCGACCGAAGCGGTTTCTGTGCTGTAACCAGGCCTGAAACCGGACTGGAAGGGGTCAAGATAGCTAGCTTCCTCCAAGGACCGCTGGAGCTGGTAGGCCACCACCTTCTCACAACCTTCCCCACAAAGGGAGGTTGGAGACTGGACGTAATTGTTAAGAACGGCTGGATCCAGAGATGGTTTCTTCAGGAGGGGTCTCACCACCGCCGCTTTAAGTGCGGAGGGAAAGACCCCCTCCCGAAGGGAGGGCGGTAACACCGCCTGGATCCAGCCCCGTGTCACCTCCCTGCTGTTAGCAACCAGCCAGGAGGGGCACGGGTCCAGTACACAGGGGGAGGCACTCACAGCTCTCATGGCCTTGTCCCATCCCCAGGGGCAACATCCTGAAACTCACCAGCGATGGTATTCCAGATTATCCCCCTGTGCCTCGGCTGGATCTGCAAAGTCGGAGTCAAAGTCCGATCGAACCGAGCAACTTTGTCTGCTAAGAACTGGACGTATTCCTCAGCCCTACCCTGCAAGGGGGTTCCCCGGCTCCCTCCTATTTAGGAGGGGGGCGGGTTATCCTAAACAGGGTCGCTGGGCGGGACTCAGCGGACGCAATCAAGGTGGCATGTAAGATCTTTTTGGCCGTCCTAATTGCCCTGATGTACTCCTTGATGCAAGATGTCAAAATTGCTCGGTTCGATTCGGACTTGTTGGACCTCCATAGGTGCTCTAGGCGTCGCTTCCCGGCGCTTCCCTCTCCCGGAGCTCCTCGGTGAACCAAGGCGGCCTCCGGAATCCGCTGCCTCGGAGCGGCCGTAGTGGCACAATCCGGTCAAGAGACTCCGTTGCTGCTGAGTTCCAGGCAGCAACCAGAGTCTCCACCGGACTGTGGGCGAGCGTATCAGGAATAACCCCAAGCTCCTTCTGGAACCTCAAGGGGTCCATAAGTCGCCTGGGGCGGAACCACCTGGTCGGTTCCTCCTCCCTACAGTGGGGGTTTGGTCTCCGAAAGTCAAGCCTCAGCATTCCAATTCCAATGTTGTGCCTGCTCCTTTATTTCTTTGAAGAAGTCCAATCCACCAAATCTGTTTTTTCCTGGGACTGCACAGCCACCACAGAAACATAAGAAAGACACTGTTTTTTTTAAGAGTTATTATAATAACAGTTCCCCCGTGCCAATTCCAATATATTTTTTCCAAAAGTTTTCTCTAAATTACAGCACATTCTTGTTTCTGGTATATTGTTGGACAGGCATTTTACAAGTAGTCCTCAACTTACCACAATTCATTTAGTGACCATTCAAAGTTACAATGTTTTCAAAGTTACTGAAAAAAGTGACTTGTGACTATTTTACACATAACTGTTGCAGCATCCCCATGGTCATGTTGATCAAAATCCAGATGTTTGGCAATTGACCCATATTTATGATGGCTGCAGTGTCCTAGAGTCACGTGATCCCCTTTTGCAAGCTTCTAACAAGCAAAGCCAATGGGGAAGCCATATTCAGTTAACAACCATGTTACTAACTTAACACTACAGTGATTGACTTAATATTTGTGGCAAGAAATGTCATAAAATGGGGCAGAACTCACTTAACAACTGTCTTGTCAGAATTTTGACTCAGTTGTGGTTGTAAGTCAAGGACTATCTGTATATGAACTATACACATATGTATAATTGGATATACATCTGTATCAGGTGTCAGCAACCAACAGTTCCGGAGCCGCATGCGACTCTTTTGTCCCCCTGCTTTGGCTCCCTGTGGGCTGAACCCACCACTGGTTGGCCCTGCCCCTCACCCTCTCCTTCCAGTCACTCCTCGCCTGGCCTGAGAGAGATGAGAGAGAGAGAGAGACAGACAGACAGACAGACAGACACATAGACAAATAGAAAGAGAAAAAGACAGACAGACAGACACACACACATAAACAGATACCTGTTTCCCACAGAAAACACCGGGAGCCACAAAACCTGGGTAGGCGTGGCCTGGGGGGGTCATGTGACTAGGTGGGAGTGAGTGATGTCAAGTTGACCACACATACCCAAGTTTTGTGGCTCCCAGTATTTCCTTTCTGTGGGAAACGGGTCCAAATGGCTCTTGAGTGTTTAAGATTGCAGATTCTTATTATCTATCTTCTATCTATCTATCTATCTATCTATCTATCTATCTATCTATTATCTATCATCTATCTACACAAATAGATAAAATGGCTTTGAGTTTCTCTGAATGCTAAACAGGATTACTACTTACCAAAAAAAGGGTCCCTTCCCCCAAAAAATTCCCGAAAGACATCATGGGCACTGCGGAAATGGAACATATATTCAGAACTAATATTGCTCCCAGCAGATCCTCCTGGCCTACCTGAAAGATGTTAAAGAACGAAAAGATCAGGGCGGTGCAGACTTCAAAAATAATTTAGAAGTGCTCCAGAGTGCCTCTTTGCTGTTCATTAAAGCCATCTTACTTTTCTGCACAAACCTGGAAAAAGGGATAATCGTGCTCAAAGTCTCGGTGACCCGAGTAAAAGATGGCATGTTTTAATGAACAGCAGAGGACTGCCAGGTCTGTGATACTGAGGTGCACATTCCGAAACATGTTTGAGACATGTTCCATCCCAGAAAAGATATTCAGAATAATTAAATTTAGAGATATAAGTTATATTATATTTAACTTAAAATAAGAGATTACCTGGTTAATATTTCTGTCTCTACTGAGGAAAATTTGAGGCATTTCCCCTTCCCGTCCTCTTCCCCCCTTTTTTTTAACCTTTTCCCCCTTTGAACTTCCTTCCCTTTTTTGTAGTTATCTTGTGCTTTACATTTTCTTGAAATTTAATAAACTTGTATTTTAAAAAAGATGTCTAGGCTATAAGAAGTGATGGATAGGGAACACAAGGCAGGGGAGGCTCTCTTTTTTAAAAACAAAGTTCTGAATATTAATTGACCCAGGTAAAATGAAATCCAGTGCTGTACTAGAATATCTGTCTCTTGAAACTCTTTTTAAAGGCATTTCTGCACATGTTTTTCATATCATATCACTCCAGAATCAACTCCAGACTTCTATGTGGGTGACTCTGACAGTTTAAGTCAGGGGTGTCCAAAATTGGGAAATTTAAGACTTATGGACTTCAACTCCCAGACTTCCCCAGCCAGCCATGCTGAATTGAAGTCCACAAGTCTTAAAGTTCCCAAGTTTGAACACCCCTGGTTTACGTTGTTTATTTCTGATTCAGCTGCAGTGTATTCCAACACTAAAAAAACCCCACCAATCTTTCTGGCTGCAAAATTGAAACTCTGTGGAGTTCACAGTTGGTGCTTTGTAGTTTCCTCCCCTTCCCCTCTTTGGACAGTGGATCCTTTACATCTCTAATGGATATTTGGCCTTAAAATCATTACTTCCATGCCCTTCTCAAGTTCATGTCTCCTGGGCACTCTTTGTTCTGACCTAGGCTTCCCAAGAGCATGCAGCAAACTCCTTATCCTGACAAAAAACCCTTTTATTAATTTACTGTGAATTTTTCTCATTCACATCCTGCAGAGTGTTTCAAGGGAGGATTTACAGTCACAGACCTTATCTGGCCTGGAGAGCTCACAGGCCAATATCTGCAAAATAGTCTCGGAGAGTCACAAACCAATTAAGCAAACTAATTGTCTCCTGCAAACTCCAGTCCCCTTTTGCTCTTCTTTTATTTCCTCTAAAAGGGCCATTCATCGTCCACCTTGGCCTTACTCCCAAGTCAAGCCCTGTCCTTTAGCTGTTTTCTTCATGTAGCAGCTTTGCACATGTGCACACTGGGAACAGGCTCTAGCTGTTTGTCTGCCTCATCGATGTCTGACTCTGAAGGCACCTGATAACTGGCATACGGCTCTGACCCCTCTCTGCCTCCGATACAGAGCCCTTGTCAGAGCCTTCCCCAGACTCCAGGACTGGCCCATGTTCCTCCCAGCCTCCTCACTGTCTGAATCTGCTGCCAGCTCCGCTGGTTGCTTGGGGCCACAACACTCCTAAGGTTGAGAAAGAAATTCATCTCCCAATGTATTGTCTTTTAGAATTGTAACTGCATTTGTTTTTGTTGAAATATCACTTACCTCTTCCATGAGTCCATCCTTACCATAGAGGTCATAGACATCACGTTGTTCTCTGTAAAAAAGAAAAGCTTTGCTTAACATATACACTAAGCTAGATTGCTGAATTGGGTTTATATAACATTGACTGTGGTTTGCAAATAACCCTAGCTTGATTCTTGCTCCATGCTAAATTAAATTCATCCAAACTATATATGGCTTAGCATTGTGCAATCATGTTGAAAAGTAGGACCTTATCTAGCTCTTCATCTGTTTTCAGAAACCCTGTTTTTTGTTGGCTTGCTTTATTTCACAGTCTCATCTAGTCACCATACTTATAAGTAAAGGTTCCCCTCACACATATGTGCTAGTCGTTCCTGGATTCTAGGGGGTGGTGCTCCTCTCTGTTTCAAAGCCGAGGAGCCAGCACTTTCCAAACACTTCTCCATGGTCATGTGGCCAGCATGACTAAATGACGAAGGCGCAGGAACACTGTTACCTTCCCACCAAATGTGGTTCCTGTTTTTCTACTTGCATGTTTACATGCTTTTCGAGTGCTAGGTTGGCAGAAGCTGGGACAAGTAACAGGAGCTCACTCCGTTACATGGTGCTAGGGATTTGAACCACTGAACTGCCATCGACAAGCTCAGCATCTTAGCCACTGAGCCCCGTATCCCTTACCACCATACCTATGAGGAATAGTAAATGAATGCAGAAAGACCGCCTTTCTGTTAGTATTCCACCAACCTCAGCTAAACTTGAGAATTGATAAGTACCATAAGAACCAAGATAAATAAGCACACAAGAATAATGTGCAGGGCAACGACCATTGAACAGACTACCTTTGCTACAAAGAATGCAACCGCTGCCTGCATGCTGAGCTCAGAGGCTTAGTCTTAAGGAAAAAATAAAGAATCTGATCCAATGGAGTTCAGTGCAGGGATCAGTGAATGAATGAATGACCTTCCAGAATGTGGGTAAATGGCACCAGCTTCTATGAAATGAACAAGTATTGAAAGATGTAGAATAAATGATAGGATTAGCTATCATTGGCTTCCCACATATAAAGAAGGTGGAGACTGATGTGCCAAATGGATGGAATCCAAGAAAGAATCTGAAAATGTCACTGCTTAAATTCCAGGTATGGAGATACAAAGGCCATGTGATTATATGCATTTGGAAACCTCTCCTATAGGTCTTGTGTAAGTGTACTAAGGAGAAACAGTGTAAGATCTAAGATGAAAAAAGGGCATTTCAAAAAGGTTCCACAAGAACTGATGGGGGTACATGAAAGAGAAAGGGAGAACAACATTCCAATTTTAAAATAGTTTTTTTTATGAAGTTTCATTATAAGGTAAAGTTAGAAAAATAAGAGAGGAAAAAGTAATGACTTCTGACTTTCTTTGGTGCAGTAGAATGCAAAAAGAATACAATCGCAATATTTATTTTACTTTTCATAATATTCAAGCTATTTCTATAATTATGAAATCATTCTAATTATCCAAACCTAAAATCAACATTTCATTTTTTTAATTTTGAGTAAAAAGTCCAGAAACAATTTACAAGCAGAAAAAAAATAAATTATTTTCTTTAATTAAAGCAATCATTTTGCCATCCCCACTAACTCACCTTTTCATTACATTCTTCCACTGTGGGTATTATCTATCTTTGCGCATATAAGATTCTCACTGTAAAATTTCACCATCTTTCTATTATTAGAGGTTTGTCTCTTGATCAGGAACTTTTAAAGAAATCTTAAACAACTACGTTTAAGAAACTCAGGTTGTGCAACAAATATCAAATTGTACCTCCCAGTTGCCGATACTGACGGAATTATCTTCCAGATTGCAGTGGGAGAAAATGAACCCTTCTTTAAGGATTCAAGGCACTAGTATTACAAGAAATAAAGTCTTGAGGCACCTACTTACAAGTAACTATGGCAACATGTCACAATGCCCCCCCCCTTCATTGTTCAGACAATACATTAAAGGCACTAAATGAATTTGATTGAACAGTAAAACATGCCAACATTGCAGAGGGGGGGTTGGGGTTGTGGGGGGGAGATAAATATACAAGAGGCCACAAGAGGCACTGTTTCAGTCATGAAAAGAGAGCTTGAATACTTACTATCTGAAAGTACTTCATATGCTTCTGCAATCTCCTTGAATCTCTGTTCTGCAAATTGTTTGTTTCTGGGTTTTTATCTGGGTGCCACCTGAGAGCTTTCTTCCTGTACCTTTAATGTGCATGCACACACAGAGATACAGATACAAAATCAGTTAGCATCCGTGTATGTGTTCCGGCACACACACATACACACACACGGTAGGTAGGTAGGTAGGTAGGTAGGTAGGTAGTAGGTAGGTAGTAATGTAGGAAGGTAGGAAGGTAGGAACGGTAGGAAGGTAGGTAGGTAAAGACAGAGAGAGAGAGAGAATAAATTACAAAGTTGCTAATGTGGGCAGCAGTTCTTAAGTACAAAGGATTTGTGCAATCCTGTCACCTCGTGTTTGGGACAAGAGAAGGGAACGATTACTGCTCCACGGGAATCCCCCCCCCATTCTTTTAAGTAGGCTTCAACAACCTCTCCACTAGTCTGACCTTACTAGATGAGAAGTAGTCAAGTAGGTAGACTTACTTCGGACTATTTGAAGCTATCTCTCTCCAGTGGAGAGAGGTTACAGTTAGAGGGTATGTTGAGTATTATTACAGTGCATTAAGCAAATGCATTATCAGATTTACAAATATAATTTTGAAATTTGCAGCAGGCTATTAGTAAGCATTTTATTATAATAAGGTAGTAACATCTCTATACACGTCAGGCCTTAAATAGATCTGCAGCAGAAAGTAAAAGGAGGAAAGAAATCTCCTGCATAGATTTGCAAGCTCTTCTGGTGACACAATGATAGTATGGCAAATTAAGGGTGGCCTCTACAGGTAGTGCTGACTTATGACCATAATTGGGTTGTAAACATCTGTGATTAAGCAATGTGGTTGTTAAATCCTGTCTGATTTTTCTACCTTTGTTTGCCGTGATTTTTAAGTTGATCAGAATGACTTTGGGACAGTGCAATTGTTGTAGGTGTGAGGACCAAATGAAAATCACTTTTTTGAGCACCCATTGTACTTGGAATGGACATTAACACCTGGTCGTAAATCAAGGACTACCTGCGCAGGGCACAATTAGGAGCTGCTTCAGAGTAAAGTTGCTAACAGTGGATGACATGCATAACAAAATTCAAGCCTTCCTTGGGGCTTGTTGGCCATCCTTTAGGACAGAGTTGTGTGTTTCTCCTAAATTAGCCTGCTTGCTCTAGGATGTGATTGAAGTGCTCCCCAAATACTAATTTTGCCTAGAAGTAAAATTCTACCTGCTATTTTGTTGACTCCTATGGAAGGAGAGTTTATCTCATACTTTGCTTATGGCACCAAACTATCTGAAATTAGCTTTACAAACCCAGAGATATTGCCTTTCTTCCCTTTACCCTACACACAAGGACTATACAATTAAGATAACGTAACTGAATGGGTATGGGCATTGTATTTCTTTAGAGATTTTTTAAAAAAAATAATTGCCTATTAACACCCCATATCTGCCATCTAACAAACTAGGATATATTTTTAGTGGATCAATTTTTTAAGGTGATTAGTGTGATTAATAAGATTCCTGGACTTGCTACAGTGTTCTTAAATGTATATCTGAAATAGTTTCAAAAAAGTAATTAAACTCTACAGTGTTAAAGCACACCTATCTCCAGGGAACGCAGTCACTGGAGGCAGGGGAGGCGGGGCCTCACCAGTCTCATGAGAAAAAGGAAAGAATTTTAAAATAATTAAAAGGCCAAGGTAGTTGCTGCCAGACTCCAAGTCACAGGTGACTCTGAATCTGCTTAAGTGCTAACTGTCGGGGAGGCGAGAGAACTATGGGCCTCCTTTGCACAAGGAATTTTTTCGCATTTTAAGAGTTAAGCAAGAGTTAAAAAAGCGAAAAATTCCTTATGCAAATGAAGCCGTGATTATCTCGCTTCCTTCTGCAGAGGGCACTTTGTTTGGAGGCTTTTTTTAAACATTTAAGCAGAGAGTCCATCCACGTGGTGACTCTAGCAGCAACTATCCTAGCCTGCCTGGCCCTGGCTAGACCAAATCTTGCATTTTTGACGCAGCTGGAAGGTATGTGGGTCAGAGGGAGGGGGCAGGGGGGAGGAATGTCAGAATTATTTGTAATGTAAGTAATTGTAATTTGTTTTAGTGTGTGTGTGTTGGTGTGGTGTGTGGTGGTGTTGTGTGTGTGTGTGTGTTTAACCCGCCTCTGCTGGAGCGCGGGCTGGCACATTTATTTTTATTTTTCATTTTTCGGCCCACCATAGAGTGAAACATGTCCTGGTTTGTGGCCGGGAAGCACGCTAGCACTTTAAAGTGCATGCCGCTGCCCTGCTGTATGGCCGGGGTGGCAGCATGCATTTTAAAGTACCAGTGTGCCTCCCGGCCACAAACCAGGACATGTTTCACTCTATGGCGGGCCGAGGCAGCATGCACTTTAAAGTGCATGCCTTCCGGGCCGGCCATTCAGCCGGACATGCTTGATGTGCTCCATCCCGGCGGGCGGAGAGGGCGAGGGAGGACTGGAGGTGACGGGTGGGCGGCAAAGCGAGGCTGCTTGGGCAACTGAGCCAGCCTGGGAGATGAGGGGCGGTCACAGGCTCCAGAAGCTGAGGGGCCTCAGAAAATCTACTAAGCACGGGCGCGGGGATGGCAGCAGGCGCTTACCGTGGCACAGCAGGTCTCCTAGGACCTCCTAGGTGCTGGCTGCGCCGCTCATTACCATCAGTCGCCCCGTGTTCAGCAAAGCAAGCGCGGGGAAGTCCTTTGCAGGTGGCTAAGGACTGGCCGCCTGCAAAGGATCTCCCAGACTTGTTTTGAATGAGTGCGGGGTGACTGACGGGTAGTGTGCGCCAGCCGCGCCTGCTCAAAGTAGCCTCAAACTAAGCCTCAGTCGCCCCGTGTTCAACAAAGCAAGCCCGGGGAGGTCCTTTGTGGGTGGCCAGTCTTAGCCGCTTGCTCCCGGGCACTTGCGGCTGAAGTGAAGCCCCAAAGCCCCCGCTGCCACCGGAATATTCTGCTGCCACATCATCCTCCTCAACAGCACTGCCGGATTTGCTGCCTGATGCTGTGGCTGAGGTGAAGCTGCAAAGGTCCCACCGGTGCCCCCGCCCATGGCAGCGGCAGTCTCCCCTTCACTCGGAGCACCTGAGCTGGGCTCCGCGGTTACTCCTGCCCCTCCTCCTCTGCCATGCTTTTGAGGAGCCATGAGTCTGCGGGAGGGAGCTGGGAGCAGGAAAAAAGGCCGCAGCGCCTGGCAGAAAATGTGGTGGTGCTGTTGGAGGAGGAGGAGGAGGAGGAGGCAGCAGCAAGTTATTCTGGGGGCGGCGGGGGCTCGTCGGCATCTTCAGCGGCAGCCCTCCCCACCCGTGAATAAAGCGAAGTGGAGCAGATCCATGCAGATGACGTCATCACAACATGACTGGAGGAGGATTCTGGGAATTGAAGTCCACAAATCTTAAAGCTGTGCCGGGGCTTCACCGGGGCTTCGCGCTTGCCTCCCCGGCCATGAAGCTCACCTGCACATCACTGCCTATCTCTTCTTGCTTAAATAGTGAAATATCGGTTACAAGAAGAGGTTCACTAAAAACTAATTTCTTCCTTGTCAAAGTACCTACATTAGTCGATTGGCTGGAGGATAACATCACCTTAGGAATAAGGTAACCACAAGGTTATTGATGAAATCAATTTTTGATTTAAATCAAAAGTACTTACGCTTTTTAATATCATCTAGGAAGCAGTCTTGGAAGGCCCAGGGCTTCATAGTACTCCACCATGTTGAAGAGATGTTTTCTGCAGAACCCGGTGAGTCAAACACAGTCAAACAGATATGTATTAGAAGTCTCTAGATGTTCAACCAAAATCTTTGAGTTTCACTGAAAGTTACAGGTGGTCATGGCCATTCACCAGGTTGGGCAGGCTCATAGGGAGACGCAAATGGTTGGATAGTTGATCCTACAACACAGAGAAGAAGTGTCACGCGACTTCAAATATATATTTAGCTTTTCCAAAGACATGGGGGGTGGGGAATGAACCTACGTGTCCCCTATTAATGTTAGCATTTTTATTATCAGATAGAAAGACAGAACGTTTGCAGATGGAGCAAGGTAATTATAAAACTGCTGATACCACACCTATCCCTTGAGCTAATCTCTAGATCAGTGTTTCTCAACCATAGCAAATTGAAGATGTATGGACTTCAACTCCCAGAATTCCACTGCCAACACGGATGGCTGGGGAATTCTAGGAGTTGAAGTCACATCTCTTCAAGTTGCCAAGGTTGAGTAACACTAGTCTTAGATACTAAGGGAAGATTGAGGGGGGGGGGGGGGAATCAAGATACATTTGAAGAAAACAAAGGTCCCTATCACAATGTAGGGTGGTGTTTCTATTTCCAGCATGAACTGGATCTTCTGCCATTTCACTCTCTTTCTGTGAGTCTTTATTAGGACATTAAACTTTTTTTAAAAAAAACCATTAACGTTTTAACACCCTTCATTCTCTTGTACCTATCAGCAGTTCAGTTCGATTACTATTGGTCCTTCTGCCCATTTTGAAGCTATTAATTCAGATAAGAACAGTGCCTAATTGGAATTTGCTGCTTCAGATTTTCATGTTTTGTGTGGCTGAGAAAAAAGGGGATAATTAACAGTTGGACAAAGCACGTTAAGATTTTCGTTGCTTAATCTGCACAGTCACACCGGAGCTGAGGTCGCACAACTTGGCTTCTAAATTGATTCCCTGGGGTCACACAATACAACGAAGTCAACGCGATTTGAATATAGAATCTAAGCTGTCCATGAAACAAACCAGGATAATCTTTATCATGCTAGCAACCATCTCCAAGAAAAGGAGAATTTGGATTATCGTTTTTTTTTTTCTTTTTCAAGTCTGCGTACTAATATTGATTTATTTACTTCATTTAACAATAATATATTGTAAAAGTACCTAGCTCCTACTTAATACAATGTTCTATAAAGTCATCTAGAAAGAACTGTCACTCGGATCTCAATACAGGGGGCACATTTCTACTAGTCTCTATAAGGAAGAGGATGAACACTTTGAGGAAAGTAAATTTCTCACAATTACTTTCACTTGAGAAAAGTAAAAATCCACACAAGCTGAGTACATGTACAATTCTCTATACAGGCCCTGCACTGGATTTCCTTTTTCTCTTATGGGCTAGTTTTGCATTTGCTATCCACCTATCAAAACCCAAAGCACTTGGGTACCTTATTGTAGAGGAAAAAAACTGTCCTGGCTGCATGTTGGGCCCAGTTCTGAGATCTTGCAGGTGTCAGCTCACACCTGCACACACACACAGTTGCTGACTGATCAGAAGGTAAAGGGAAAGGAATTCAGCAATAGCCAATCACTCAATTCCTTTTCTTTTGCAAAACAGCAGTAGCAACACAAGAACCAATGGGAAGTTTGACCTGATTATGATGTCACCTCTTTGTATTTTTCATATGGGGACATTATAAACTAACCATAGATCTCAAGGCAGGGGAAAGTGAGAAGAAAAATGTGTTAAGGCCCGTATTGCTTCTATTTCATTCAACTTTAATTAATTACAAGAGTTATGTCTCACTGAACTCAGCAGGGCTTCCTCTAGTTCTGGAGAAATCTAATTATCCTCAGCCTACTTCACACTGACTTCGGACTGAGCTGTGAGGTTAACTCTGTTTTTTTTAAAAACCTGATGGTTATCTTTGCTTGGAGAACAACATAGGGAGCATGAACTTATTTTTGTTTCTTTGTTAGAAATTTAATAGGTTGTCCAACTGTACAATGACTACAACTGGCACACGGCAAAAACAATCATAAAAGATAAATAAAACTCCAAATCCTAGAGAAAGACAATCACGAAACAAACTATCAGTCACAGAGTATTAACTAACCCATTTTAACCCACAATCTGGGAAAAACAGCCAGGTTTTCAATGCTCTTTTCGACATAGCCAATTTATTGGGAGGGCGTGTGGAATGAGTTCCAGAGGGCATTTTTCAACACAAATGTTGCAGAAGTTGATCACAGTCCCTAGGTAGAGGCTCTTGATGTTGGTTCTTCCCTAGAGAGAATTGACTAATTCAGAGCTGCTGGATAAACAATATCCCACAGATGTCAAACTCGTGGCGTCGTGTGCTGTCACGTGATGTATTGTGGCATTTTTCCCCCCCTTCACAGAGCTGGAGTGGGCGTGGCTTACACGGGATGCATCTGGCCCACAGGCCACCAATTTGACACCCATTGAATATCCCAATGCTAGGAAGAGGAAAAGTACTGCTGTTTTACCTTTTTTATCACCACATGTGATTATTTCAGTTAGCTTGGCAGTCTAACCCAGTGGTTCCCAAACTTGGCAACTTTAAGGCTTGTGGACTTCAACTCCCAGAATTCTCCAGCCAGCAGAGCTCTGCTGGCTGGAGAATTCTGGGAGTTGAAGTCCACAAGCCTTAAAGTTGCCAAGTTTGGGAACCACTGGTCTAACCCAACATGAGGGCTCAGTCTGAAGTAGCATTGGCCTTGTGGCCTCCCTAAAATTATTCCCTGAATAAAAGAGGATGTCTGCTAGTAGAAGAGCCATACATCTGAACTATCATGAAGTGAATGCCTGTGTGTTCTATTTTTTAAATAATCTTCTTGCACTTATCAAAGTTTAATACAAATAAACATGAAAATAGTGGGGAAAATGAAAGGGGGAGATAGATAGGTGCAGAGTAAAGGTGAAAGGGGAAAAAAAGCATTGACTTCTTGACTCTTTTTAGTGCAATAGTCGAATAACATCATTGCAGTCTCAGTTTTTTAATTTTACATTCTTAATATGTGCTGTTTATTTAATTTATCTAATCAGCAAAATCCCAATTCAAAATTTCATTTTTTTCCATCTCAAGCACAAAATCCAGAAGCAGTTTCCAAGTATCTTGTGTCCTATTTTTCAGAGGGAGAAGTGCCTTCTTAAGAGAGCTGTATGTTTAGTAACACTTACACTAAAGAATATCTTCTTTTTCTTTTTTCTCAAAGCAAATAACTCCTATTGCTATAAAAGAAGGAAAATGGAAAATCTTAGGAACAATCCCATATTGAAACCTGGAGTAGCCTGGACTTCAGGCATTCCCACTTTGTTTAAAAATAATGTTTGTTAAAACAAGTCTCTTATTTAAATATGCATTAAATTTAGTCTCTTTAACTCTTGGTTCCATCAGCTATTAGTGCTACAGTTCCATGCACAGTAAATGAACAAAATGGTTTGTATATTAAGAGGAAAAATCATTAAGTGGGTAGGTGAGAAAGTTATGAGAAAAGTATTAGAAACGAAAAACAAAAGAAACCACTACTCTAATAATCTATGTAGATATATAAAGATATGAAAATGATAGAATTAAAATCGGGGGGATTTCGAAGAGTCATGGTGGTGCAGTGGTAAAAATGCAGTATTGCAGGCTAATTCTGCTGACTACTGATTGCCAGCAGTTCGGCAGTTCAAATCTCACTGGTTCAAGGTTGACTCAGCTTGCATCCTTCTGAGGTTGGTAAAATAAGAACCCAGATTGTTGGGGGCAACATGCTGATATCTGTAACGCACTTAGGAGAGCTGTAAAACCCTGTCAAGTGATATATAAGTCTAAGTGCCATTGCTATTTCAATAAACTAGTGAAGCATTTGTTTACAGTGAAATTTGTTATGACGGGAGGAATTGCTGTTACATGGATGTTCTTTTTTTTTGAGAATTTTTTTTTATTGTTTTAATTAACAGAAAGAAATTTTTTTAAAAAATCATCTTTCTTGTTGAAAACGTATCGATTGGTTACAAATATATTTCGTGCGTTTCTTCCACCAGTCCTTACATATACTTCATTCAAATCATACATTTTAAATCAAGAAAGAAAAGTTATATATTTTACTATCCCTATACCATAATTCTCATTTGATTACCAGTGTCTAAACATGTTTTTATCTAGAATCATTTATATTAGAAGACACAACCACCTACTGGCGTTCATTTGCAATTTCAATAGAGTCTCCAGTACCATTATGACATGTTCTAAATTAATTCGGTTAAGTAGGATATCTGAGCATCCCCATCCCCCTCCCCCGGTAACACATCTGCATGTATCATTAAATATTGTCCATTAACATTTCATTGTTATTATTGTAGTTAACTCTCGGCTTCGCTGTTGCTTCAGCTGCCATTGAAATGGGGAGGGGAGGCATGGTATTTGGGAGGGGGATTATTATGTGCTGGAGGATTGTTATTAGATGTCCTGACCATCTCTCTGCGCATGTGGCAGAGGGAGTTTCCCGCGAAGGCCAACTGTCCAGCATTCCAGCCTGATGATACTTTTTGAAGATATCTCCCCCTGACAGTTGGGTGAAATATTATTGGACTATGAAATGTGGTGCCCAGGGGAGGGGATGAATTATACATTGATATCCATTGCTTTCGCGCCAATTTACTCAGACTCAGCTTTGCTTTGCTACTCATTGTTTGTAATTAGTAAAAGTACACTTAATTCTAAGAATGGAGTTGAGTGGTTTTCTTTCCTGATTATTAAATGAAGTAGCACCTGACATTAAGCTGAGTCTCACCTTGCACCCAACTGGAGCGAACACCTTCCGAGGGGGTGCCCTCACAGAAGAAAAAAAAAGATCTCTTTACATGACAGCCAGGAAGAAGAAATGGGTGCAACGGCAGCACCATCATTAACAGAAATGCTGGCCGATCTGAGAGTTCGACCCAGGTGGACTTGGGGAGTAGGACAGAAAGAGGAACCTGATGAACCACTAACTGGAGTCACGAGGAGGCGGCCCAGGAAACCAGCTGCTGACTGGCGTGGCTCTAAGGATGAAGACTACAAGATGTCCCAAGCCATGAAACTCCTCGAAGAGGCGTGGGGTGAACGCCGGGCTCGAGAGAGTGCTGTGGAAAGGGGACCAGCGGAGGAACTAGAGAGAAGGTACCCATTGCTTAGCTTACGGGAGACTGGGGCGGGGGGCGAAGGGGGATGTGCACAAGAAAACCCAGCACCGACCTCTCCCCCTGCAACTAGAGACATTCCGAGAGCAGGGGGGGCAGGCGACGCCGGATGGCTAAGGTCCCACCCTTAAGCGTAAAGTATGATGGAGAACCCAGTGGTTTGGGGTTGTTTATAATTCAGGTCTGGAATTATATGCAAATATATGGGCCTGATCTGGACTCTGATGAAGCTAAAGTAAGAATAGTGTTAATGGCCCTAGAGAAGAAAGCAGCTGACTGGATGGTCGGATTACATAATAGTGACTCCCTCTCCTGAGGAATTTTGATGACTTTATGGCAGCAATGAGGAGACACTTTGACGACCCTCTCACCGAGTCCCTTATTTTAGGACTCCCCTGGCTCCGTAGATGGAACCCACGCATTAACTGGAGAGATGGGTGGTTGTGGATGCGGTCTGCCACACCCCCTGAGGGGAAGATGGAGGCTCCAGAGTCTGATGAAACTGTCCCCAAACTGGCGGCCAGAGGGCAGGAAAAAATTGAGGGGGAGGAAAGAATTCCGAAGGAATATTGGGACCTGAAAGATGTTTTCAGTGAAAAATCTTCTGATAAGTTGCCCCCACATAGAGCCACAGATTGCACCATTGATATTTTACCTGGGGTGAAGCTCCCAAAACCCCAAATATATTCAAGGGAGGGAGATGGACGAAATGAGGAAATTCATTGATAAAAACTTGGAAAGGGGCTTCATTGAACCAGCAAGGCCCAAGGTAGCTGCCACAGTGTTGTTCAGAGAAAAGAAAGATGGCTCCTTCAGATTATGTGTGAATTTCAAAAACGTGAACTGCATCTCTGCCCAAAACCTCTACCCTTTACCACTAATGAAGGACATGCTAGCCCAACTAGGGAAGGGGAAAATTTTCACTAAATTGGATCTATGGGAAGCATACTATCAGGTCAGAATTAAGGAGGGAGACGAATGGAAGACTGCTTTCAACTGCCCCCTTGGTTGTTTCCAGTTTCGAGTGATGCCATTTGGCCCCCAGGGGGCACCAGCAGTCTTCATGCAACTAATTAATGAGGTTTTGCATGACCATCTTTACAAAGGTGTGATGGTCTATTTAGACGATATCCTTATTTACACAGAAACACGTGAAGAACACGTAAAGCTTGTTCGCACTGTTCTGAAGAAACTCTGCGCTGCAGAACTTTATGCCAAATTGTCCAAGTGCGAATTTCATTAGGAGAGGGTTGATTACCTGGGCTATCGGATCTCTCACAAGGAATAGAAATGGACCAGCAAAGGTCAAGGCTGTCACCGAATGGGAGGCCCCACGCACACGTAAGCAATTGCAGAGGTTTTGGGGGTCTGCTAACTTCTATCGTCAATTTATTCCCTCATTCGCTAAGATAGCTCTCCCTATCATAACCTCCTTAAATCGAAAGGAGGAGCTAAGCCAAAACCTAGCAAACCGTTGAACTGGACTATGGAGTGTCAGGCTGCTTCGAAAAGTTGAAACGCCTGTTTGCAGAGGAACCGGTCCTGAAACACCAGACATGGACACACCTTTTGTGGTCCAGGCTGATGCCAGTGATGTGGCGGTGGGGGCAGTACTACTTCAAGCAAATGCCCAAGGTAAATTACAGCCCTGCGCTTACACCTCTCGCAAGTTGACCAACACTGAGAGACATTGGGCTATTTGGGAAAACTAGGCTTTTGCTGTTCGTTGGACTTTGACGACCTGGCGTTGAAAACCCCCAGGAAGCTGTCTCGCAAACAGATGTGCTGGGCTCAACATTTCAATAGGTTCAATTTTACTTTTAAATACATTCCGGGAGGGAAGAATTTTATGGCTGATGCTTTGTCCAGGCTTCCGCAGTACAAATGTTCAAAGCTCAGTGTGGTCCAACCTGTCATTCCCACAAGAAGTCTGGCTGCTCCTGTTGTCACTAGAAGTCAGACAACTTCTAAGCTAGAGGTCACAAAGACTTTATCTCTGAACTAAAGGGGGCCCTTACAAAGGATGAATGGTTCCAGCAACATATGAATGAATGCACCATGAAAGATGGATTGGCTTGGATTGGTGCAAAATTATACATCCCTGCGTCCATTAGAACCATCATCCTCCAACGGGCTCATGACTCTCGCATGGCTGGACACTTTGGATTCGTCAAAACCTTGCACCTGGTTAAGAGACAATTTTGGTGGCCCTCGTTGAAAAAAGACATTGAGTCTTATGTGGCTAGTTGTCTCATTTGTGCCGCTGCAAAACGCCCTCCGGGAAAACCCCAAGGATTGCTCCAGGCAGTAGCTCACCTGGAAGCCCTGTGGAAGGATATCTCTATGGATTTCCTTGTTGAACTTCCGGAGAGTCAAGGAAACACAGTAATCTGGGTTGTTACTGACTTATTCTCCAAGCAAGTTCATTTCATTCCTTGCTCCAAGATCCCTTCCACCAAATCTCTGGCTAAGATGTTCATCTCACATATATATCGCTTGCATGGGGTGCCCGACTGCCTCATTTCAGATAGGGGTGTTCAGTTCACCTCCCTATTTTGGAAAGAGTTCCTGAAACTGATTGGCTCCACCCAGGGCTTAAGCTCCTCCCACCATCCTCAGACTAATGGGGCCTGCGAGAGGACTAATTCTGTGCTGGAGCAATATCTTCGTTGTTCATCAACTACCAGCAAGATGATGGGTGGAATTGTTGCCTCATGCTGAAGTGGCTTACAACAATTCCGTGCACAGTAGCACGGGCTTTACCCCTTTCCGTGTTGTATACGAGCAAGATTTTGTGCCCATTCCGGAGATTCCTCGCGAGAAACCACAAGTGTCCTCACTCTCCGAGTGGAGTGATCGCCTTTGGGAGATGTGGCCTTTGACGCACCGAGCACTGGATGCCGCACACCACGCACATAAGAGGCAGGCTGATAGGAAACGGTCTAACCCCCATGACTATAAGGTTGGTAATCGGGTTTATTTATCCACTAAGTTTCTTCAAACAACTCAAAAGTCAAAGAACTTGGGCCCAAAATATGTTGGCCTGTTTCCAATTATCAAGATCATCAACCCTGTTTCCATCTGCCTCCAATTGCCTAAGCATCTCAGCCGGGTTTATCCTTTTTTTTCATGTTAATCTCCTGAAACCTGAACATACTTCTCTGTTGAGGACTCCTCTTCCGCCTTCGCCCACCCCGCTTTGATAGAGATAGAGCAGCATTTTGAGTCCGGGAGATTTGGACTCTCGTAAACGGAGGAACCGTATTCAGTACCTTGTGGCTTGGAAACATTTTCCCCCATCTCACACTGAATGGGTTGACAAGTCCCATATTCGAGCTCCTCGTCTGCTCTGCAAGTTCTACTCTACTTACCCTGACAAGCCCTGATTTCTATATGGACTGCTAATTTTCCTTTCCCCCTTCCCCTTTCTCTCTTCTGTGTCATGTTGTCCGTCTGTTTGTCTGTGTTCTTTCATTTCTGCAGGTGTGACTGCCCTTTCTGGAGGGGGGTAGGATGTCAGCCTCTGCTTCGCTGCTGCTTCGGCTGCCATTGAAATGGGGAGGGGGGCATGTATTTGGAGGGGAATTATTATGTGCTGGAGGATTGTTATTAGAAGATGTCCTGACCATCTCTCTGTGCACGTGGAAGAAGGGAGTTTCCTGCCAAGGCCAACTGTCCAGCATTCCAGCCTGATGATGCTTTTTGAAGATATCTCCACCTGACAGTTGGGTGAAATATTATTGGACTATGAAATGGGGTGCCAAGGGGAGGGGATTGAATTATACATGATATCCATTGCTTTCACACCAATTTACTCAGACTCAGCTTTGCTTTGCTACTCATTGTTTGTAATTAGTAAAAGTACACTTAATTCTAAGAATGAGTTGAGTGGTTTCTTTCCTGATTATTAAATGAAGCAGCACCTGACAGTTATGTACTACTTATCTCACCTCTCCTCTCCAGGCACACACAATATTATAACTTTATAACTGTCTTTAAACAATTATTTATTAACAAGATTTATAAGACTTTTCCCTCAATCCCAAATTAGTTAATTAAGGGCTAAGAAAATAAACATTAGACATCTAAACAATCTAAGAAATATTAACATTTCTACTTGACAATCAACCAGAGTGTAGGTTAGTATTTCTGTAGTCTGGTTATTTATCCTAACTAGAGTTATATTTCTCTATTAGTATCATAGTAAGTTTATGTTAATGGATAAACATTCAGTGGTAATTTAAAACATTCTAAAAGATACGATCATCTCTACTTAATAATCAGTCAAATATTAACTAGCTTTTTTCCATCAATTGGCATTATTAACCAGTATCTTTCCAGTAACAAATAGCCTTTCATCTCTCACCAGTTTTTGTGTCAATTCTATATCCAAACCTTTCCAGGGTTTAAAACTTCTCTCTGCACATTGAAGCTTAAACGATCTGTCATGTAGTTTTGTTGCCCTTGAGTTGTTATTAATGTAAGCTTAACTTTAGTTGTCAGGTTTGTTTCTGAATAGATTTGTCTTATTACCTCCATCGTTTTTGCTCTTTCTTTTTCTCCTACATCTTGAAGATTGGGGTGGAACACCAAATTATCAAAGTCACTTTTCCAGCTTCCCTTCTTTCCACTTTCACTCACCTTTACTCCATTTATAAGTTCATCAAAGTTCTTATCTTTGTTTTCTATATTTCCATTCACTTCTTAATTTCTGGGGCTATAACCCCATCATCTTTTTCTGTGACATCCCATAGCCTGTCCCATTTCTTGTAGAATCTCTTGAATCCTTCTGTGATGTTTTGAAGTCCAGCCAAAATGTTTTGAATTAACAAGTTTTCTTCATCCGAGTATTGCTCCATTTTTAGAATAAGGAATAATATAGGAAAAGAGCAAGAAGAGGGTTAGGTACAATCCTGCCACCCTAGCCTATCACAGATTTTGAAGAATATATCTATTTTTATTTTAGACGAATGTTCTTTTATGGTTTTCAAAGAAAAAGGGTTCTAAAATTTTTCTTTCCTTTTCCAATTCTTGTCAAGGTATTTCCATACACCACTATTTGTAACCTGAGACTTATCAGGTTTTTAAAGAGATGTTCCAAGTTCTTTTGTTGCGCAGTTACAGTCAGTATAGTCAGATAAGAGTGAACAAAGAAAACAGTTGTTACAGCAGCAAAAGAAAAAAAGCTTCAGATTTGGGCTTTCAAGTGGCAGATTCGATCCTTTTAAAACCTCTTTCCTTAAGTATCTCCAATATAATATTGCAACAAGTAGAAGAAGAAATTTATTGAAGTAAAAAGAGTTTTAATTTAAGCCAAAAAGTTAAAGTGGTAAAGGAAAATAAGGAAAAAAGAGATCCCTTCACCTCAAGCGGAAAAAAACAGAAGCGTTATGATCACTCAATCCACAAAAGATTACAAGCAAGAGTGAAAAACTTTCTAAGGCAGTCCAATGGGGATTAAGTACGCCGCTTTGTTCTGCTTAATGGACTAATTAAGCTTAAGAAAAGAGTTCCTTAGGGCAATCTTCTAAAAGAAAAGAAAAAAAAAACCTCAGCAGTAGAAACATTTTTGTTCATTCTCTCTTCCGTGGAGCAGTCTCCAACTATATCAGCCGGGGGGGGGGGGGGGGGGGGCTGGCTGTTTGCCACTGGTTGGAAGCTCTCCCCTTGGGTTGATCAGGGACTTTGCGATATCCCTGCGACCAGCAAGGTCTTGTCTTCCCAGTCACCATCACTTCGGGAGGGTTTAGGTCCTGCCGGACTGTCCAGGTGCAAAAGTGTCATCGGACAGCCAAATCCAAACAATGTATTGTTGCGACATGGCTCCTCCCATCTTTACATGGATGTTCTTGATCTTTGATTTAAATGTGGAAAAGTATCGACACATGTCCCCTCTTCTGTCAAATGACTAGTTAATATTTAATAATGCATCCTTTTCCCTCTAATCTGCATCAAGACCTAGGCAGACAACCAGTTATGGCTCAGAAAATAACAGATTGAAAATACAATTCAGACAAACCTATCCAAACACTTCTCCTACTGTCCATCGCAGTGATCCTTTATGATGATAATAAGCCAGATAACTTAAACCTTAAACCTTGATTACAAAAAGATGTTTTATGTAGTTCCTAAGTGCAAATTCAGAAATTACAGCATCTGTGCATTCCTGAAAAGATGGGGGATCTCCTATCAATATGCTGGTGCCAAGGAAGAACGGGATGCAACTTGCAAACTGCATTTCTTAAAACTGAATCCTGAGTATTTTGACTTTCATATAAAAAAATAATTTGGTAACATTAAGTACTCTTATGTCCTGTTAATCTTGATGAGAGAGTTAAGATGTTTTTGATTTTCTCCAATTAAGTTGTGTGGATTTTAAAAATTGCTATGTTATGAAAACTCACTTACCTTGAAGTAAATTCTTTGAATTTAGTGGATTTTTTCTGTTGCATAAACACCTGCGCGCAAGCTACACTACACTTAACTTTGGATCACAGTTCAACTCGTAACCCTTGTAGTTCCCTGCAAAAGTCGTTGTTGCTTCATTACTGCTTTTTACCCCAATCTTAAAAGGCAGATTACCAATGGATATCAGTGGTTATCATTCTATCGTGGTAACCTTTACAGTTCAGATTCTAGGAACTCTGATCCAAATAAAGATGGAGAAATGCTTACTCATAGTACCAATAATTTCTTATGATCCTCTGCTTCAATATCAATTTCTGAACTAAGCAGTTTTCAGACCGAAATGGCCGACAGACAGACAGACAGACAGACAGGACAGACAGACACCACACACACACACACACACACACACACTGTGTTCTGTTTGGAAATGCTCCTCAAACAGCATCTGCTCACAGAATTTGAAATACAATATTAACTACTAATATAGATACATACAAGTATACAGATCATGCAACTTTTTTTTTACTACTCTAAGTACCTTGGTCAAAACTTCCTGGGTTGCTGGCTTACAGTATTCTATGAGCCTAGTCTTTCATGAAATTACAGTAATGCGGACTGGAAGGAAGACTTCTACTTCCACCCTTTATTAAGCACCTATCCAGATCTCCAAGATTTATAACAGACTCCTGAGTTTAGGAGTTATAGGTAGAGCTGGAATGGGGAGTCAAGGAAGAGAAGTTGCCCCTGCCTGGAAACCTATTTACAGAGCCCGGAACCTGCTTGAAATATCTGGAAGACGAGGTGTCATTCCAGCTCGTGTACAATAGCCTCTTCTTGAGAGAAGTGGTGGGATTCCTTGGCTCATTCCTGGGCTCCTCTGCCTCTTGGCTTGCTGAGATTGTCTAAAAACAGGTTGTTCCCATGCAGAAGACAGCCTCCACTGCCATGCAATGGCCTCCCCCCCTCTGGGGTGAGCTGTTTATGCTTGGAAGTTGGCTGGCCCATTTGGTTCCTTCTGGTGATTGATCTTTGGAAGATGGTTCCCTCTACCTAAGAGCTTCCTTGTTCCATCCAAAATTTCCTCACGCCACTGAGGATCCCATCTGTATTATCCGATGGTAGTTGGCTTACTCCATTTGGTGGCTGTGGGTTTTTGCCTTGCTCATCAGAACATGTGGGAGAATTTGGAGGAGTGCCTCTACTTGAGTTGGGCCTTCCTTCACTATGCTTACTTTCATCTGATAATCCCTTCAGTGTTTGGGGAATATTGTTACTTCTAAAAGAAGGGTCTGGTTTGTCTTCTAAGCCAGTGTTCCCTAGAAGGGATGTGCAATTCTTCTGCAGTTTGTTCCAATTAGCGGGGATCTCATATTCAGGAGTTGAAGCATCTTTGATCTCTGACTCATTCTGCTGTGTGGGCCAGTCATATGTAGGAGAACAATCACATTCATAGGGTGACTCATATTCTGGGGAGGTTTTGTCTCATCTTGCATTTCATATATTGGAGGAGTCTCATATTCATAGTGCCATTCATATGGAGAAGGCCATCGTAGCTATATTGAGACTTGTGCCCCAAGGAAGTTTCATATATATATGCGACTCAGGCGGAGGAGAGAATTCATATTCATATTGTGAGTCATCGCCGGGGGACCATCCGTATTGTGGATCATACAGTTCATAAGCTTTCGTGGGCTCATATATAGGAGAGGCGATATATGTATAACGTGACCCATATTTCTTTACATAGTACTGGGGAGATGTACTTGCAGACGTCATGCCATAAACAGTGGAGGGACTAGAGCCATACTGAGAGTCATATAGGGATGAGGAAGGATATTCATAAGGCTCCTCCTCCTGCTCCTCCCCTGCTCCTCCTGCTTCCCAGCTTCGTATCCCCTGCAGGGGCTGTTCCATCTATCATAGGACTCATATTCATCCAGGGACTCATCTTCTTCATCAGCAGACTCAGACTTATCTTCCAAACAACATTCACAATCCTCCTTGCATTCTGGTATAGACTCAGACTCTGCCTGTATCCTTTGTCCACTGCTTTTATCTTTTTGCTTCTTCCTCATCTGCAACCATAGAAACACAAGTCATTGGGTTAAAACAAAACAAAACAGAAAGCAGATAATTTAGGCACTTCTATGATCTCACTGATAGAAAGAGGTGGGGAACAAATTTTTCTCTTTCGTGTAAATCAAGGGCTCCAAATCCCTGGACAGCAGACCAGTACCGGTCCACAGTCTGTTGGGAATTGGGCTGCGCAAAGTGGTTGGTAGCCACAAAACTTCATTTGGGCATGTGTGGAATCTAGGTTGTGCATGGGAAACCATCCCCAACACCACCCCTGCCGCCATTGCCGCCAATTGTGAAGTCAGAAAGATTGGGCACCACTGCTGTAAATCCATTAACTTCCCTTTCATGATGGAAGAAAGCATGCATCACCCATTCCTTCCTTTATCAACAAGTTTTATTCTTGGGGATCAGTTGTTTAATATTTGGCAGATTCGAAGAACAGCATTTCTAGTTCTTGTGAGAGAGATTCCTCTTATCATGCCAGACCTTCATAAAATTTTGTGAAGTTCAACCGGGCATGTCCAAACCATGGGTTTCAGGCTGCATGCTGCCCCGGACAATTAGTAATGCAGCCCCACAAGATCTTAAACTTTTGAACACTATTATTTGATTTTTAGGGATATTTATATATTCACTGTATTATATATATTTATATGTGGCCAAGACAATTCTTCTTCATTCAATGTGACCCAAGCAAGCCAAAAGGTTGATCATCCATGGTCTACAGTGAACCAAGAACATATCCGATCAAATAAAAGCAATTATGTAGAGAAGTATTTACACAGTTGCCTCTGATAGTAAACTGGCTTTCTTTCCCAGAACAGAGAAGAACCCTCCAATTTGGTGACTGGGGGACTGGAAGAGTTTGTCTTTTTTTTCTACTTTCTTCCATGACTCCAGAAACAAATATGTTGAATCTGTCCGCTCAACAATGTGTTTTCAGGGTTCATTGCAGCCATGATTTTTGCAACTGAATCTGCAAATGAGTGAATACACTGGTAAGGTCATGTGTAGGACTAAAGAGGCCCAGGTTCTCTTCCCACCTCAGCCACATAGGTTTCTGTGACACTTTGGGACAGTGGTTAATATGATAGATTGACACTAAAGAGACCAAGATTTTAATTTACCCTCAGCCACAGAAGCTCACTGGATGATGTGGGCTAGTCTCATTATTTCAACATAATGAATGGAGGAGGGGAAGGGAGAAGAGGAATAGGTCCTTCTACTCATTTATACCAAATTTTAAAAACTGCTTCATTTGAGAAGTAAATTTCCAAGAGTAATCTGAAAAGCTGTCCATTACCGTAGCTATCTCCTTACAGGTTACACATTCGCCTAATTACATTTCTTAATGTAATATGAAATATGGAACAAAATATGAATATAAAAAGGTAAGAAACAATAAGGGACTCAAAAGATGCAGATTATCTGACTCTTGGCATGTCAAGACCTGTATCAGATGGCACGACCATTTTGGGTCCTCTTAAATCTTTCAGCAGCTTTTGATACTGTCAACCACAGTATCCTTCCGGACTGCCTGCATGAATTGGAAAGTGGAAGCCAGTTGTTATGATGGTTTCACTTCCACTTGAAAGTCAAGAGGGGGTGGGAGCAGGGAGAGAGGTTGGAATGAGTGCCTCATGATTCAGTCTTTTTCCCTCTCCTGCTGAATGCTGACACAAAATTGCTGGGAGATGGCATGCACCAGTTTAGAATGAAGTGACATTAATGTGTGATGATATATTTCTACCCTGGATCCTCTATGAAATGTGGTGGAAGACTGAGTATCCGGAAGCCGTAAGAATACAGAATCAGGCTCAATCCAACAAGACACATGGCGGTGGGTTCAGAAGCAGACTCACTCTATGACTGTACCATCAGTAGCTCTTGATGGGATTGTGCTTCTCCAAAGAGCAGGCAAGCAATTTGGGGGTGCTCTTGGACTCACAACTCCTGCATAAAGAGCAGGCCAGGACCCAGGTCTTTTGCACAGCTGTGGTTATTGTGCCAGCTGCATTCTTAACAGAATAGACTGAAAGTAGTTTTATTTACTTTATTTTAGGAAATTTATATATTCGCACATGGCAACTCAAGGCAGCTTACAGGAATATAACCTCATATCTAACACAATAGAACTAATAAAAGAGAATAATCATATAATAAATTAATAAAATATAATAACCCCCACTCACATGCACCATTTAATGGGCTCCATCCCACTTTGTGTTCCACAGGCCACTGGCAGTTGCTCATCAATCTCTCAATTACTATAGTTTGATCTACATGAGACTGCAAGAATCCAATGGCATGTGTACATATTGGTCATTGCAGTTCTGCCATGTTTTACCTCTGCTTCACAAGTTACACTAAGTTTCTGGATGCAATTTAAGGTAATGGTTTGTATTTGGCTAGGCTAGGGCCTGGGTATCCACCTTCCACTAATAGTTTCTGCCTGTCTTACTTGAACTAGCTGATCATAAGCACAATCACAGTTTCATTTAGTGCCTGCTTTGCTTAGCAACCAAGTATTCAGTCTCAACTATGGTCACTAAATGAGGATTACCTGTACTTGCTCAGGGAGGAAGTCACAAGCCATTAATGAGCAAAGTTTGCCTTCTAGCTCAAGAATGTTCCTTCTTCATAGCTTTGCTTTCCCATGAAGAACTTTTTCACATGCGACTCAGTTACTACAAAAAACCAGCCTACAGTGACTCTCAATTTAAAATGTAAAATAAACACAATTCCTTCCGAAGTTTTCTTTAGGTATCTTGTTGATGCCAAAAAGGGGGTGCATATATTTTCTGTTAAATCAGGTAAATTATCTTTGAATTTTTTAACAATGGATTTTCAGTGGCAAAAGAGAAATTAATTTAACTCTTTCAGGGAATGCTTATGGAATGTCTAATCCACCTGTATTGACAACAGAAACAAGATTTGATGTATATAGAGTATAAAAGTACAGGTAATCATCAACTTATGACGACAATTGAGACCCACATTTCTTTCTTTTTTAAAATATATTTTATTGTTTTACATTTAAAATAGTGCAACACAGCAAAGCTGTTATGACCATACAATCACATTATATACAGATAAATCTCGTCCATTAGCTATTAGCTTAATACATTATCTATCCTTCTATCCAATCACATTATTTACAATTTGTTCCAGTCTTGTCACCTTGTCTTATACCAAATAATAAATCTATTCCAAACTACATAATATTCTGATTACCCTTTGTTTTTTAATTCGAGGGTGAGCCTATCTGCTTCTGCACAGGCCAAATTTTTCCTAATTATGGCTAACTCTGATGAGACCCATATTTCTGTTGCTAAGCAATACAGCTGCTAAGTTTTGCCCCATTTTATCACCTTTTTTGCCACAGCTGTTTCACAGCAGTTTTTAAGTTAGTAACACACCTATCTAGTGAATCTGGCCTCCCCATTGTCTTTGCTTGTCAGAAAGTCACAAAAGATGATTATGTGATCCCAGGACACTATAACCGTCATAAACATGAGTCAGTTGCCAAGCATCTAATTTTGATCATATGACCTGGGGGATGCTGCAACAGTCATAGGTGTGAAAATAGTAATAAGTCACTTTTTTCAGCCATTGTAATTTTAAACGGCCACTAAATGAACTGTTGTAAGTCAAAAACTGCTCGTACAATCAGTGTCTGAGAAGTTGCAAGGGCTCATCTCTCATATTTTGTCCTATTTCTTCTGCAACTTCCAATAAAGTTGTGTATATTTCTCTTCCCAGACCTCCAATATCATAACTCCTTACCAGGAACTTCAACAGATGTTAGTTCTCTCTCCTCTTTTCCTTCTACTGGTTCAGAATCTTTCTTGGGGACCTGGAAAACCAACAGTTGCATTAATCAACAGATGACAAGCAGATATGATTTTTTATTTGTTTGTTATTAAATTTATATGCTGCCATCTTACTACCCAAATGAGTTTTTGGATGGAATTCTTTTCTTATTTCCTGTAGGTAAGAAAGAATTTGAAATAAAGAGCATAAAGCTAATATGATTTTGATCAATAAAAGTTTTTATCCGGATAAAGGTCTAGGTAAATTCAGAATATTGATTTTTATTACTATCAGATTTTAGAACTAACAATAAAAAATAAACAGTTTCTCATGGAAAACAGACTTTATCCTGGCTGCTATAAATTCCAACAAATGTAAGTGATTATTTTAGAAAGTGGACACTAGAGGGAACTAAAGATTGCAAGCAGAGGGTGGAAATGTACAAGCCTGATGTTGATTAATGTCCAGGCTAACAAACGACACAAAATCTTATAATATCAAAATATTAAAGGAGACCTTTGAAGAATGGACCCAGAAATTAGTAATTATAATATCAACACTGTTAGTAATGATGTCTGTCTTTATGGATAGACTATGTCCTAAATGTGTTAATGAAGACATGACAGACATGAAACAAATTCTATCTGAGAAGAAAGAATTAATAGTAGAACATCAAATGACAGGCCGATAGTCCAATGATTTGGAAAAGATGCTTTATTGGATACACAAAAGAAACTGGCTAAAGTTTAAAAATTCAAATGAAAACTAACAAAATGACCTGGACTGTATTTTCTTATTGGAGCTACAAAAGATGCTTGTTAAAAGTTTGAAGAACTTTGTATGATGGGATAAAGAAGAGAATTCAGATCCTATGACACTGTTTGATTGAATTGAAGATTAGGACTGTTAGGAGTAAAAGAAAGAAATATAAAGTGATGTATTTGATCAAGTTGACTTTTCTGGCAACTTTATGGCCTTTTTGCTGACACCAAAATTGAAATTTGATGTTTTATGGATTTGCTTATAGATAAAAAATAGGATATGGCATGAAGATATATCTGTTTAACCCAATGGTGGGTTCCTAACGAGTTTACTATCGGTTCGTGAGAGAGGGCGTTTGCGCCTGCACAAAAGACAGGGTAATCTTACAGATAACACAAGCAGAAGTCTTATTTACAAAATATCAGAGATACAGTTTCTGACAGATAATCCAGGAGAAAATGTCCATTGCATCTCAAAGAGTTGGAAAAGACTGGACCAGAGCTCACTGTAACAGCATTCCCAAAAAAGGTATTAAGAGTTGTTAACCTAATTTTGTGAAGCTTCTTATCCGGCAACATAGTATTGCTAACTAAGGCATACAAACCTTTGCCAGACCAGTTCTCAAATAGAGCTCATCTGCCTGCAATCCACAGTGTATATCGGACATTAATACGACCGAGTAGGTCCAGAGGTATTTCACAAGAAGAGTACTCAACTTCTCTGCTCAAATAGAATTCCTTATGCCACCAGGCTTGAAATATTGGACTGGACAATCTGGAACTGGGCTGCCTGTGGTTGGACTTAAGCATAGTACACAAAATTGTCTGCTACAATGTCCTACCTGTCAACGATTACTTCAGCTTCAACCGCAATAATACACTGGCAAACAATCAATACAAACTCACGGTAAACTGCTCCAAACTCGACTGCAGAAAATACGATTTCAGCAACAGAGTGCTCAACGCCTGGAATGCTCTACCTGGCTCCGTTATTACATCCTCAAACCCTCACAGCTTCAACTTTAAACTGTCTGTCGTGGACCTCACCCCATTCCTAAGAGATCAGTAAAGGGGGCATGCATAAGCGCACCAGCATGCCTACTGTTCCTATCCTACTGTCCTCATTTATTTGTATGCATTTCCTTTGTTCATGCCTATGTTCATACTTATACCTGCTATCCTGTACATGTTTGACAAACTAATAAATAAATAAAATAAATAAATAGAACCTTGGACTTCAGTTTTGTGCTGAATGTTAGGAAGAGGTTTTGTTTGGCTTTTTAAGCAGTTCACCGTTAGTAGAGTAATGCAGAAATAACTTGTCTTTTGCATGTGAGCCTACTGTATACTTCTAATCTTAGCTTAATTTGGAAGTTTACTCGGGATGTTGGAGTCCTGTCCAATGTTCATCTTTCTTAGGATGATATTTGTTTGACTTATTAAGACAGTCTCCCTTTACCACCCCACTACCTCCCAGTACATGGCATCACAGCTGTCACAGCACATGCATTGTGGTTTTCTACTGCTGAGATAAATTTCCTACCTTTTCCTGGTGATGATGTTTTAAACTGAAGACTTTAGGATCAAGAGTGAAGAAACATAAAGATCTTTTGGGGCCAAACGTGATTGAAACACCTGCAAAGGAAGGTGACAATGAATTGCTGGGAATGTAAACAGTGAGTTACACTGCTTTGATCATTTCTCTACTTAACATTTCTTCCAGCGTCATTTCATTCAGTCATTCTTGAGGCTAAGGACTGCCCTTATGACTCTTATCAGCACAAGAAGAGTTGGGATTCTAGAATAGGGGTCTCAAATAATCATATCAGGACAGGTTGATTGGTCCAGAGGCCAGAACACATTACATGCATTGGTAAAAAAATCTGTAGGGAGTAAAAACTGAGGAAAAAAAAAATATTATTTGTTTATATATCAATTGGAGACCACCCATTTCTCTCTCATGGAAGACTCTGGGTAGTGTACAATAAAAACATTAAAACCCTATAAATATTAATTCTAGTAGAAGCAGTTAAGATTTATAATGATTAGTTATTAGTCATTAAAACTAAAAGTATTAATTTAAAACAAAACAAAACCCTCCCTGTGAATCAGAGATATTTTACTTTATCCACTTAGCAATATTCATTCATGAAAACACCATTATTTTTATTTTACTGCTCGGTTGATATGTAATATTTTTTTCAAGCTTTATCTAAGATTTAATCGTCTAGGAAATCCCCCCCCCCCCAAAAAAAACCTACCCAAACCCTGCTGTTTTTTCCTTCTTCTCATTTTTCTTAGTAGAAACACAATTATATTCTTGTTTGGTCTCCCTTTTCTCTCTCCTTCACTGGCCAAGCCCATTCTTCTCCTGCTTTAGTTGCTTGCTTAATATTTTCCCACTCCTTCCTTGGTAAAAAGACCATTATGGCAGATCCATCCCACATCGCTGATTGCCTCCTCCTTCTCTCCTATGAACATCTCACAAGCATTTCCTGTTCTGGATAGGGAGGCTTTTTGCTTGCTCACTCATGTCCTAATAATCTCCCATTTGGACTATTGCCATTGTACTCTACATGGAGCTGCCCTTGAAAAACTATCTGGAAGATTCAACTGGTACAAAATGAGGTGATGCAAACAATTATGGATACCCAAAGAATGGTGCATATATCAACTCTTCAGCATTTGGTGCCACTTTGCTTCCAGGTCCAATCCAAGGGGTAGGTTATGATCTTTAAAGCCCTCGATAGCATGGGGCCAGATTACCTATGGAACCATCTTCATCCCATTACATCAGCCTGTCTGGCCCTGTCAGGCAGGGAAGGTAGATTGCAAACTCCATCAATTAAAGAATTTTAAGTGGTGGAATTCAGGAAGAAAGCCTTCTCTGACATTGCGCCCATCCTGTAGCATCTTCTTCCCCCCAAAGGCGAGCCAGGTTCCATTCATCTGACCTTCTGGAAAGGTTGAAAAAATGGCTCTGCCATCTTGCTTGGGGTTCACTGAGGAGCAGGCAGTTAGGGGGCTGGTTAACACTTTAAAGTCCCCATCTTTTAACTGATATTTAATGTCAAATTTTAACCATATTTGCCTGTATTGATGTTTTTTTATATTAGCTTTTTATGCTTTTTAAACTTTTTATTTGTACATTGCCCAGAGTCTTTCGTTGAGGGAGATGTGCAGTTTCTAAATGTGATGATAGATAGATAGATAGATAGATAGATAGATAGATAGATAGTAGACAGACAGACAGACAGACAGACAGATCCATCAAGTCCAGTCACAGCATGTATGTATGTAATATGTGTGTGTGTGTGTTTGTTTTCTGTGTGTGTGTCTATATATATACACACACACACCTACTTTACAAAACACTAGTTATTGATCTGTATCTTCTGCAGCCTTGTAATTATAGAGTACTTAAATCTTTCCACAGGTAAACCTCTAAAAGGTTTCGATCTGACTCTTTGTGACTAAAGTACTGCCCAGACATATCCACATTGTTTTCAGAATCATTGAAAACAATTATTTACACTTTATTATCCTATTCATTAATGCATTCACATAGCAACTACCGGTAGTCTGATCTGACATGAGAATGGAAGAAAAAATAGGGTCATCCCTATCACAGGAGAGGGATGATCCACCAGGGCAAGATGAACTTAACATATATACTTAAGCTCTAATATGATGAGTGTTATTGATGATGAGTGTCCATAATACTTAAATCTAGGTTTTAAGATCTATAAATTGCCGCAGAAGGTTTAGCACACTATATAATTGAATTATTAGCTGTGGTTAATCCATGTCTTAATGAAAGAGGTTTGGCCACATCCTACCTGAATCTTCTGAAATGGAGATGGAAAATAAAGGGCCTTTTAAGTACCATGGGACATCTTCTTTGTTGGCTGAAAAAGAAGAGGAGAGTGGATAATCTATCTAAAAGGAACAGCAAGTTCTTCCCATTTTTTGTTCTGAATAATCCTAGGCTATTTCATTTCTCTTACGCCAGATCTCCCTTCCCCCTTGCCTCTGAACAAAAAAGTATACCGATAGGCCTCAGCTTTATAATCACAATTAATACCAGAATTTCTATTGCTAACCAAGGTGGTTGTTAAATGAGTTACACCCAATTTTATAACATCTTTTGCCAACAATTTTAAGTGAATCACTGCAATTATTAATCATGTGCTCATTAAGTTAATCTAGCTTCCCCTCCCCCCCCTTGACTTTGCTTGTCAGGGCCAGCTGGGAAGATTGCAAATGTTGATCATAGGACCCCGGGATGCTGCAACTGTTGAAATACTTGCCAGTTGCAAAGTACCCAAATTGTTATTACATGACTATGGAGATGCTACAATGGTCCATGTGTGAGGACTGATCATAAGTCAGTGCTGAAAACAGTAGCTAAATGAATGGCTGTAGGTCAAAGACTACCTTGTATGAAATTTCTGTGGAGATTCTCAGTCATCCAGGTCATGGTTGACCCAAAGGCGCTTTTCAGGAGGCAACTGGGACTTCCTTGTCTTTTCTTTGAAGATGTTTCGCTTCTCATCCAAGAAGTTTCTTCAGTTCTGATTGGATGGTGGGGAATGGAAGGATTATATTTCTTGCAGACAGCTGGTGATTTGCATGTTGCTAGAGAATCATTGAGGCCACTTGGGGGTTTTCTGTCTCCTCAGGATCTTCATAGGGAATAGAAAACAGGGCAGAAATATCCTGCAGCCAAGAAGTCTTCACACTCATTTGCACTACTCAGCTGACATAGATAAACCTCCCAATTGACTCAATGACTCTCTAAAACATTGCAAATGATCAGCTGTCTGCAAGGAATATAAATCCTTTCAAGTGGTTTCTTCAGTTTCCCCACATCCAGAACGAGCTGAAGAAGTTTCTTGGATCAGACGTGTAACATCTTCAAAAAAAACCAGAAAGTCCCAGTTGCCTCCTGAAAACGTATCTTTGGGACACCTTGAATGGATGTTCTCTGATCTAAAACTTACAGCAGATATTTCTGGATTGCAAAAATAGGAAATATTCATCAAAAATATTGTTTTTATTTCCAAAAAAAACCCCCAATAATTTCATGGCAGTGTAATCAATGTTCTGTGGGATTTTCATTGATTTTAAAGCCCTGTCTTCTACACCTCCAAATCACATTCAAAGGGATTCCTAGAAACTGCAGAACATTGGTAGAAGAGTGGATTATACTGATGCGGTTTTCCAAATAGGCATAACTCATACAATTCATTCTACACCCACCCTAACCACACCGTGGTTCTGTAAGGGTTTAAGGAAGAAAGAACAGATGAGGGTAAGATGTTTCTCTTATGAAAGGGAGACAAAATAGAGAGAAAGTGTTTATGATAAAACAGAATTTGCCAATCATTGAGATGCCACTACAAATACAAATGAGAGAAGGCTCAAAGTGAACGGAGAGGTAGATATTATATCAAGCAGAATTAATGATTTCACATAATACAGAATTGGTGTTGTTCAGATATTTGTGATTCTTACTAACCTTAAATAACACAGTTAGTAGAAGACGGGGATTAGGAAAATCTTGGTTGACCAGAAAAGCCGTTACGGGAAGAATTTGAAATACCCTTGTCAGATAGAAAGCCATTCCTTCAAGACAATAACTCTGAGTAACAATTTTGAATCTTAGCTATGTAAGAGACTTCTAATAAGATTAAAGTTTACCAGAATAGGAGTCTGAGGTCCCAAACATCTCTCGGAAAACATCCCATGGCTGCGGAAAGTGAATCTCAATTCTTCTTCAGGAACTGAAGGGAAAATAATATTATATGCAACTTATCACTGCTTTCCTGAATTCCTCTCAGTGTGGAATTTCTACAAACAAAAATGGGATACAGTAATTCCCAGAGATAGCTATATAATTAAGATAAATGTATCTCATGTTAAAGTCCCATGAGAGTTCCACGTTTCAATAAGAAAAATTATTTTCTTTTCCTAGCCATACAGTCCACTCTCCAACCAAATGTACATCATCTTGTTTGCATTTCTGTCCATTTCAGATTAAACTTGACCATAAAACTCATCAGCCTCCTCTTCTGCATCAACCACTGGAGCATCAAATTCAATAATAGTCGTATTAAGGTTTGTCCACAAAGGATAATTGCTATTATTTGGTCACTGACCAAATACACTGACCCAAGTACAATCTTTTCTATATTCTCTCCAATTACAAAAAAAACTTCTTCTTTATTTTTTGTCTTCTCACTAATAAAATAGCATAATCTTCAATGAGAGTGCAACTCAGTGGTAGGTTGCAGCCAGTACGCCCTGGTACGGGCATACCGGTGCCTGCCCGGAGCACCAGGTACCATTCCCGTACGGTGCTCTGGAGGGCCTATCCACCCGAGCTCCTTACCTGTACTTGAACTCTTCGGAGCTTCCGCCCATGTGCACAGAGCTCATGGTGCCTGTGCGATGCTCCGCTGAGCAGCTGGAGCATCGCAGAGGCTCACAGAGGCATTGCAAGAGGTAAGGATGCATGTGTGCGTTGCTCGTGCACCAAGCCCCATTGCAACTGTACCAGTTGCAACGGGATCCAGAACCTACCACTGATCCAACTCCAGTCCATTTTGGTTCACTGACACCTAAGATATCAATGTGAAGTCAATTCATTCCTTCTTCTACTATGTGGAGCTTGCCGTGTTCATGCTTATGTTCAATGCACCCACTGTAATTCGGCGTTAGTATGACAATATCAGCAATTAGACATCCTGAAGACTGTTATAAACACCATTAATACTCTTAAAGTTCTTCAGCTCTTCCTCAATATTATTTTTGAGTGTCATCTGACTCAAGGATCCCATAATCCAAATACTGTACTATCAACTGCTTTATCTTATCTGTCCATATGGATTTCTTGGAAAAATAGGAATGGTTTTCCTTTGTCATCTTCTGTGCAGAAGGAAATGATGCCTTTGCCATTATCACAAAAATGATCTTCTGCCTCTAGCATCTTCCCAAATAACTGCAGCCAAATGTAACTGCTTAGACCCTCTCATTTGTTTCCCATTGGTCATCCTTTTATTTTAATTTCCTGGCAAAATGTTAAGGGGGGAAATAGCAGAATAATTACATAATATTTGTAACTGGAAGCGCTGGAGGTACTCTACATTGAAACATTCATAAAATATGCATTGACAAATAGACATTACAATATTTACAATGTTGTAAATTTTACAATACAAGCAGATGTTTGTATTTATGTCCTGCAGGTATGACCTCAAACCTGCTTAGTGTCATAGGAAAAGAGGCATGGATAATGGTTTGGGGCCCTTTTTCTGGGTACAAAATTGATTTGGGCAGTATGGGAGATGAATAGGTTAGATGGTAGAAGAGCTTCTCCTCACCTGTTGTGAGTCCATCCCCATAGCAATCATAACGTTCTCTCTTGGCCCCTAAAAAAGAAAGTCATGTATTTGGTTACCCCCCAAGTAAATTACTATTCCGTGTTGGTCCACAAAATTTCTGACTTAGGATTCATCCACACCTGCACTGATGTGAGTTCCTCCTCTCCCTGATATATATTCAATGCTGATTTCAATGCAGTAATAGTTATGTAACATGACTGAAACTTATGAACACTCTATTATTTAGAAGACTTAAAGTATTGAAAATAAAAAAGTAAAAATTATGTCAGTAATAACTGCAGTTTAGGGTGTCAATACTATATTATAAACATAAGATTAGATAAGTTTTCATCCATAACATAAAAAAGCACTGTTGTGCTCATCAAAGAATTGATTATATAACCTGGGGAGGGAGGGAGGGAGGGAGGGGGAGCGGGAGAGGGAGAGAGGGAGAGCGGAGACCCACCCGCGAGAGAGAGAAAAGAAAGAGAGAGAGAGAGAGAGAGAGAGAAGAGAGAGAGAGAGAGAGAGAGATTGGGCAAACAGAGCCAGGAAATTTCTTACTATCTGACAGCACTTCATAAGCTTCTGTAACTTCTTTGAACTTTTGTTCAGCATAATTTTTCCTCTCTGGATTTTTATCTGGGTGCCACTGCAGGGCTTTTTTCCTGTACCTACAAAGCCCCCAAAGGCAAAACAAAGAAAATGTTAGAAATCCATAACTCAATAACCAATAGTAAATCACCATCTCTAAAGAAACTATTGGATTTAAGAAGAATACTATTTCTCAGAAGGTAGGACAGATTCAGGTTACTAGTGTCCATTTTTTGTCCCATCTCTTTTCCCAGTTAGCTAACTGAAAATTACCAAAGGAATATGAGGCATCCAGCCTTTTGCTATCAGTGACATCTTCAGTATTGACTAAATATTTGTGATTGTACTTCATTGTATCAGCAAGAGAATAGATTTCTGATCTCCCATAGATTCCATTTGAAAGTTTAACAACTGAACCTAGGAGAACTGTGTGGTTAAAATGCAGAATTACAGACTGACTCTGCCCATTGCCAGGAGTTCGATCCTGATGGGATTCAAGGTTGACTCGGCCTTCCAAGGTCCAAGGTCGGTAACATGAGGACCCAGATTGATGGGGGCAATATGCTGACTCTGTAGACTGCTTAGAGAGGGCTGTAAAGCACTATATAAGCCTAAGTGCTGTTGCTATGAAGCCTCATTTATAAAAACTCTAAACAAATATTTATTTAAAAGGCTATCTATTTAGGTAGATGTAAGCACTAATAATTTGACATCCTTTACTCATTAACTACCAGAATAAATATTGTAAATGTCAGAGCATGGTGTTTTTTTTAAAGTTTTTTGTAACTTTTAAACTTGGTGTTCATTTCAGAATAAAACTGCTTAGAGAGAAGAACACTCAAAGACTTACGCTTTTTTAATATCGTTGTCAGAGGCATCCCGAGGAATATCTAAAAGCTTATAATAGTCTGGCACAGCAGCCATTGGTCTGTTCTGTGCAGGAACAGATAGCAGAGACGTGGAAGGAAACTTGCAGCCTCAAGGGGAACAGTGTTTCTGATCTGCTTCTGGGGCTGATCATGGCCGCACCCTTGGCTGTACAGCAGAAGGTGGGTGCTGTGGAAACAGATCCTGCAGGCCAAGAAATAACAATGTGCCACATAAAACGTCCAACCACAATCCCACCATCCAGTCCAAGGAACTGGCCAAGAAGGCATGAATGGCTGACCAAGAATAAACTAAAATTGTTCAGAAATTTGGCTTGGAAAATGCCAATCATTACCCCCTTTTCCCTCCACTAAAAAGTTTACTGGTTTATAGCTAAGTTGATGGGTCGGTCATGCCTACGTTACATCAGAAATCCTCTTCATAGGATCTCCAGTTTCAGTGAGTCCTGGAAATGAATATGTCCTTGACATGTCCTACTCCAGCTAAAATTTGCCATACATGTATAGTTGTAGGTTTAATGAAATAATTATTTTATATAAAGGAGCCATGGGGGAGCAGTGGTTAGAATACAATCCTGCAGGCTACTTAGGCTGATCACTGGCTGCCAGCAGTTTGGGTCTCACCAGCTCAAGGTTGACTCAGCCTTCCATCCTCCTGAGGTTGGTTAAATGAGGACCCAGATTGTTGGGGGCAATAGGCTGACTCTGTAAACCACTTAAGAGAGGGCTGTAATTACTGTGAAGCGGTTTATAAGTAAGTGCTATTGCTAAAGGGAGCAGTGACATTTCAGCTGTTTGTTCCTCTATTCAGTATTGCTATTATGTACAATGTTATAGAAAACAAATGAGGCATTGGGGCTTCTCACTCACAACAAATATTCATTAACTATCATTTTAATTAAGACGAAGGGCCCATGTGATTTTTATGGCATAGATTTTAATCTTAACAGTCTAATTTTAGACAGCTGTGGTGGCACAATGGTTACAATTCAGCATAGCAGGCTAATTCTAATGACTGTTAGCAGTTCAATCCTGACCAGCTCAAGGTTGACTCAGCTTCTATCCTTCCCAGGTGGGCAAAATGAGGACGCAGATTGTTGGGGGGGGGGAATATACTGCCTCTGTAAACCACTTAGAGAGGGTTGTAAAGTACTATGAAGCAGTGTATAAGTCTAAGTACTAGTGGTATTGCTGCCTGCAGTAATTAGAAACTGTTCATCTTATCTGCATTCTTGAGTTCCAAGTTGTCATTTAGGGTTGATCTCATTAAATTCTTACTTCTTCCAATAGTGAGTTAGGCATATTTTTGATTGACTACTTGGTTACTACTCTACTCCATGAATTAATCACAATCCCTGGAGAGAGAGGTGCATGAGGAAGTGGTAAACCCCTACTGTCAATATATCTGGGCTGACAGAAGCCATTTGTTGACTCAGTGCCATCACTCCTATTTCCTAAAGTTTTAATTAAGTATCTGGAAGATCAGAGAGTCATTTTGTAAGAAATTGAGTTGAAACCTAAATTTGGGTAAACAGATGAATGCCAGTGAGGATCTAGGAATATTTTGCTTATATAAAACTGGGACACTAAGGGACTTGTGGTGACATGTGGGTTTCTTGGGAATGCTGAAATTTGCCTTCCATTTGAGAGACTAAAAGAGAATTCCCTAAAGAATGATTATAACTTTGGTTTCTCAAAACATTGTCTCAGCCTTACTTCCTGTTTTCTTGACTCTGTGAACCCAAGTTATCTTCCTCCTTAAAACAGCCTTCCTGGACCTGTTATCTTCCAGAGATGTTCAATTTTCCATCTTCTATTATTTTCAATCAGCAGGGAGACTTTGCTGATTGGATTTAAGAGAAGTCTAACACCTCTAGAAAACAGAGTGAGAAAAAAAAACCCTACCCTATGTAATATCCACAATATTCTGCAGAGTTTCTTTCGTTCTTGTCATTTGTCTCCTTACCTTGGCTCATCCAGAGATTGCCTGTATGTTCTTGGTTCCACCTGTTGGCTGGCTGGGCATTTGAAGTTACCAGCACCCCAAAGCTGCTCTTTCCCCTACTGTGTAACAGTTTCATAGCCAATGGAAAGTTTGGGGTCATTATGACATCAGAACCTAAGCTTTTCTTAAAGATCTGAGAAAAAGTATCATATAAAAAACAATATTTGGGAATTTGTAAGTTAATAGTTTTGTATAGTCAACCATTGCTTCTATTCTTGAACTAGTTTGTTACTACAATCCAAATTGATGATATGAGCCTTTCCAATAATCATTTTGTCATGTTTTTTGCCAGATATCCCTGTTTATTGTAGAATATCAACAACAAATAAATATGCAGTTGCAGAATGTTATGTTGGAAAACTTTGCCTCAAGATTATAATTTTTAAATTCTGTCCTGCTTTTGATTTAGAGTCAAATGGAATATTCATTCCAGCATCCTCCTCCTGCTCTTATAGGACTTCATTTATGTTTTCTATGTCACTCCATCTCCCAGCATATGTTTCATTCACTTACACACACACACACACACACACACACACACACACGGGAGGGAGGGAGGGAGGGAGAGAGAGAGAGCTTGTAGAGCTTGTTTGCTAAGGTCAGCAATAATTTAAAGTTATGTTAACACATAGTTCGTTGCTGCATTGTGCATGATCAAAAAAGGAGTTTTGTGATTTCTGTGTATTTGTAATAATTTCAAACTCACCCGATTAGCAAGAATGCTTTTGCAAATGTTCTAACAAAGGCACACAAATACATGCAGACAAACATCTGGGCTATATGTATAATTTGGGGGAAAATTTCTTCTTATAGGAAGGAAAGGAGAGAGAGCTTGCTGTTTTAGTACTGAAAGCTGGAAAGGGGAAGGAGTGCATTTAGTGATTGAAGCCCTGATTGGATTGGAATATTTGTGCTGAACTAATGATGGCCTAAATCAGTGACCTTTTAGACACCAAGTGCCCAAACTGTGTGTATACGCATGCCCAACCCGAAATGCGTGCACATGCACGAATGCATGCATGTGCGGACATGTGCATGCACGGTCATGTGTGAATGAGCTGCCCCTGGAGCTTCGTATAATCCCTGACCTCCGGTCCTTCCAACGCACCCTAAAAAGTTGGCTTTTCCAGCAAGCCAGCCTGGCCTGAACAAAACAAATAAATTATTGATCATTGTTAATTTAATTTGAATTTTTTAAAAAAAATGTTATTGTTAATTCTAATTGGGTTTGTTTGGGATATTCTATTTAATTTTTTTTAACTTTTGTATTATGTGTTTCTTTTAATGTTGTATGCCGCCATGAGTCCTTGGGAGAAGGGCAGCATATAAATCTAATAAACCAAACCAACCAAACCACAGCAGAGACCCGAAGACCAGCTGGCCAGCGGGAGGCAGGGCATCCCAACACTGGCAGCACAGCAAGAGGTAAGATCTTTTTCTTTCATGAACTTCTGTTTCATCATTTGCAGGGAAACAGAAGCTCAGGAAAGAAATGCCACAGAGATCTGACCTGGGGCGATGGCGTGCGTGCCAGCAGAGAGGTTCACCATCATGGGCCTAAATACTAGACCACAATTGTATGAAATGCATCTTCAAATTGCTATGGATAAGGACAAAATGAAGGAAATGTAAGTTGGATTTCAACTATGCCAGGAATTATATGTGCATGGAGCAGATTGTAGCATGGCAGATAATCATTAAATAACAAGTGAGGAAAAAATAATTGAAAAGCAACTCTATAGAATGATGAAAATTTTATTGAGAAGGGATTACCCAAGTAGTAAAGCAACTGATAAATTACTTATACAGAGAAATGAAGTATTCATACTGTATTATTAATATTCAGTGTTAATACTCATCACCTTCCTCTTCTTCTCCTTCTCCTTCAATGCTATCTGTGCCCACCTCTTCATAATCCTTCTCCAGGGCAGCCATATCTTCACGAGCCTCAGAGAACTCCCCTTCTTCCATCCCTTCCCCAACATACCAGTGCACGAAGGCCCGCTTGGCATACATTAGATCAAACTTGTGATCCAGGCGGGCCCAGGCCTCAGCAATGGCTGTGGTGTTGCTCAGCATGCACACTGCCCGCTGAACTTTGGCTAGGTCTCCTCCAGGAACCACAGTGGGAGGCTGGTAGTTGATGCCCACTTTAAAACCTGTAGGACACCAGTCTACAAACTGGATAGTTCGCTTTGTTTTAATGGTGGCAATGGCAGCATTGACATCCTTAGGCACCACATCCCCTCGATACAAAAGGCAGCAGGCCATGTATTTGCCATGGCGGGGGTCACATTTTACCATCTGGTTAGCAGGCTCAAAGCAAGCATTGGTGATCTCAGACACAGAAAGCTGCTCATGGTAGGCCTTCTCTGCAGAGATGACCGGAGCATAGGTAGCCAGAGGGAAATGGATACGAGGGTAGGGCACTAGATTGGTCTGGAACTCTGTCAGGTCTACATTCAGAGCCCCATCAAAGCGCAGAGAGGCAGTGATGGAGGACACAATCTGGCCAATCAGCCTATTCAGATTTGTGTAAGTGGGGCGTTCAATGTCCAGGTTTCTACGGCAGATATCATAGATGGCTTCATTGTCTACCATAAAAGCACAGTCTGAGTGCTCAAGAGTGGTATGTGTGGTGAGGATTGAATTGTAGGGCTCCACCACAGCTGTTGATATTTGAGGTGCTGGGTAAATGGAAAACTCCAGTTTGGACTTCTTGCCATAATCCACAGAGAGCCTCTCCATCAACAAGGAAGTAAAACCTGATCCGGTGCCTCCTCCAAAACTGTGAAAGATGAGAAATCCCTGCAATCCTGTGCATTGGTCTGCCTGGAGAAATGGGGGGGGGGAGACAAATGGGAACAGTAAGTTGGGTTTAGGAAATTAGGTGGAGTGGCCTGAAGCATATCCAAGACTTTTGGCCATGCATAATCTCCACTCCTGTAAATTAACCGGGACCCCTTCTATATTCTTGAGGACAAAGCCAAACCAATCCTACCAACAGCTTTCCTTATCATCAGTTTCAATTACCAGCTTCGGATCCTGTCCAACACCAAATCAATATTTCTTTGCCAATAGTGTAGTGACCACGAGCATAGTTATTGGCAGCATCTTCCTTTCCGGTTATCAGCTGTTCTGGGTGGAAGAGTTGACGGTATGTGCCGGTCCGAACCTCATCTAGAATTCAAGGTACAGAATAGATCAGATCATTCCCATTTTAATCAACACTCTTCTCGAGTTCTGAAATTTGCATACTTCTTTTTATTTATCTGTAGTATTTTTAGCTGCTTTCCTGAGAGATCAAGGCTTATTATGGTTGCTAGAAGTATGGTACTGGTGAAGCTTTGAGAAACTTTTTAGAAGACATGGAGTTCTTAACTATCCAATAAACCGCTGTCATTGTACAGAAATTTGGGGGAATGGTGCAGTGGCCTAGAGGTGGAGCTCTGGCTTCACAATCAGGAGGCTGTGAGTTCAATCCTAAGTAGTGGCAGATATTTCTCTCTCTGAGCACAATGAGCATTGGCAACAGGAAGGGCGTCCGGCCAGTAACACTCAGCAAGAGATTACAGCATCATAAAGACCCCCCCCCCCAAAAAAAATTGTGCTGAAATTTGGGGGCATACAATAGCTAATTTTAATTTATTATATCTATACCACAAAATCCAATGGTGTGGCCATCTTTGGATTCTGAAAAGTACCCAGACAAAATCACACAGCTTTACCTCAGAATGACTGAAACAGGTTTCCCTCCTAATAGGGACCACTCACCAATCACGGTAGGCTCTAGATCCACAAAAACAGCTCGAGGCACATGTTTCCCAGCCCCAGTCTCACTGAAGAAGGTATTAAAGGAGTCATCTCCCCCTCCAATAGTTTTGTCACTGGGCATCTGCCCATCTGGCTGAATTCCATGCTCCAGACAGTACAGTTCCCAACAAGCATTGCCAATCTGCACACCAGCCTGGCCGACATGGATAGAAATGCATTCACGCTGAGGAAAAAACAAGCAAAATCCCTTATCAGTGTAGAAGCTCCCTGGGGTCAGAAATAGAGTACAGAATAGAGTGATGCAACTGCTGAATGTGGTGAGCTATCCCAAAATGATGGATGATTAATCTTCTAAGCAGTGAAGCATTCCTAGAGTCTGTAGGCCAAGCACACTGGTTATCATAATAATCTGCTAGGCAAGGGAGGTTATTACACATTTCCTGAGATCTTCCTGGCCCTGCTACTTGGCTTGGGTATTCTGGCACACATTCTATTCCCGTCCAATAGTTTAGTCCTGGCACACTATCTGGGAAATATTCTGTACTCAGACAGGTTCAAAGTTTATAGTTAGAAGGACAGAACAGTCTCCTCTCTCAGGTTTCCAAGAGATGCAGACAAAGGAGTGGTAGAAAACCACTTGGGATAAAATGACCTTTTGCTAAACCTCCTAGAGCTGGACAAAATGTATCTTCCTTTAATTTATCCTCTGCTGTAGCTAATTAATTAGACCAACAGAAAAATTGAAGGAATATTTTTGCCCAAGGTCTGCAGGTAGACATCTGCAAAGTCAGTACCGTGTGTCCAATAATATGTCATCGGAAGGAAGGCAGGAGGCTGCTTTTGGATCAGTGGATGGCGAACCTGTTTCTTATGGCGTGCCAAAATTGCGCACACATGCCCACACCAATTCAATCCTCCCCACCCACCTGCGCATGCGTGCATGCCCCCCCCCATGAGCATGTGCACACGACCCCTCCTCAGACTTCAGAGACTTTCCTGAAGCCTGGGATGGCAAAAATGGCCTCATTTCCGAACCTCCGTTGGCCCTTTGGGGCCGTTTTCGCCCTTCCCAGCCTCACAGGCTTTCCTGAAGGCTGAGGGGGCTGAAAACAGCCTCCCCCCAGCCCTCCGGAAGGGTGGAAAATCAGCTGGCTGGCACACAGATGTGCGTCAGAGCTGAAGGCTGGCGTTCCAGCAAATACAACTCCTTGTGCCATAAGTTCACCATCACGGTTTTAGATATGTTACTTTATTTTAAAATCTTGCATTGTCGTCTTTTCTTCTCCAAGAAGGGTAACTTTATGCGCATTTTCTTATACATTTATTTGCATTAGATTTATACCTTGCCTTTCAGTTTACATCCTTCAAGTTTGTCCTTACCAAACTTGAAAACACATTTTCTTACACACACACACACACACACACACAAACGTAAACCCCAAGCATAGTAAAGCTACTGAAATCCTAGCACATAGGAGTGTTACAGACAACAGTTTTATTCCATATTTCTTCTGGCTGGCACACAGATGTGCGTCAGAGCTGAAGGCTGGCGTTCCAGCAAATACAACTCCTTGTGCCATAAGTTCACCATCACGGTTTTAGATATGTTACTTTATATTTTAAAATCTTGCACTGTCGTCTTTTTCTTCTCCAAGAAGGGTAACTTTATGCGCATTTTCTTATACATTTATTTGCATTAGATTTATACCTTGCCTTTCAGTTTACATCCTTCAAGTTTGTCCTTACCAAACTTGAAAACACATTTTCTTACACACACACACACACACACAAACGTAAACCCCAAGCATAGTAAAGCTACTGAAATCCTAGCACATAGGAGTGTTACAGACTACAGTTTTATTCCATATTTCTTAAGCTGGAAATGACCCCTGTATTTAGAAAGCCCTTGTTGAAATGATGATTCAGTTTCAGATCATGAGTGAATTTGAAGGCTGGTGGTGGTTTGACTCCACTCCTGCAAGTCTAGCACTCTGTTTCCCCACCAAAATGCTCTTCTTTGAATCGAGGACATGCCTGGTGGGTTACCAAAATCTGTTTTGGGGCATTGTGATTAAGTAACCACAGGTCACCCAAAGTGCTTTCAAAAATATAGTGTTGATATAACCTGTATTGGAACAAAAACTAAGCAAAATTTTAAAAAGAAATAAAATAAGCTGGAAAAGAAAAATACCCCGCCCCACCCCCAGCAACTTCAACCTCTCCATCCTGAACATCTTTCAAATATGTGAAATTCCCAAAATTTCTAGCAACTTCCTGGGAATTCTGGGAATAGACAACCTTAGATCCAGATCTGCTCAAGTTAGTGAAAGTTATTCCCCTTCGATGTTATGAAATGTTTATTCTTCTCTCTTTTTTATGCATTATATTTTTTAAGATTTATTTCAGGGCAAACCTGGATTTCCACAGAAAAGACTTGCATTACATATTGCGCGCGGAGAGAGAGAGAGAGAGAGGGAGGGAGGGAGGGAGAGAGAAAGAGAGAGAGAGAGAGAGAGAGAGAGAGAGAGAATGAGAATCACAACTAGAAAACTACAAAAAATAAATCAAAGATCCCTTCTATCTCCAGGGAAGCTTAGCAGTCCAAGTAAGACTCACCATCTTGCAAAACTTCTTTGACCTGGCAAGTGAAGAGCCCAGAGGACGAAGGATGGGAATTACGCTGCCCTTTGCAAGGCTCGCTTTTATAGCATTGCCAGCAGAAAAATAAAGCTTTGTTGTTAGAAACGGCTTCAGGTTAGCTTTTTCAGAATGGTTACTGAGTTACAGCCCAGCTCAACAAGTAATCAGTAATGAAAGCAAAGCTAAGCCTTGGTTACAACTAACAATTCTGTTATAACTAACCCAGATTGTGTACATGTGTTGGAGAGGGAGCACAAACAATATTCCTGCCACAGAAAATGCTCATTATGTTGTTCAGTCAAGATGCCTGGCCAAAGCAAGGCTGAACTTAGTGGCTTCTAAACATCACTGTATTTTGCACTGTATTTTGGTTTAATTGTCTTATTTGTTTAATTTCCCTGGTTGCTCTTCAGAACATGGGATGTTAATGACTATACTATTTTATTGTAACATTATATTTGTGCTGTTGTGTTTTAGTCTGGAGAGCATGTCTAGGGCAGCATATATAAGCCTACTAAAATAATAAGCAAAGTAATAATTATGGTACCTCTTATACTAGCTAGATAGACAGTTTGATCTAGAGATTAAGGCACCAGGGTAGAAAGCGGGGAGGCCATGAGTTCAAGTCCTGTCTTAGCAGGAAAGCTGGCTGGGTGACCTTGGGCCAGTCACTCCCAACTCGCCTCAGAAAGCTGTTGCTGTGGGGAACATATGAGGAAAGGGGTTTGGTTATATGTTCCCTGCCTTGAGTTATTTGTAAAAATCATAAAGGCAGGATATAAATAAATAAATAAATAAATAAATAGGCTGCTAGGTTTTTCAAAAGTGTGCAACAGAGCCCAGGATGCCATGAGAATGCAATGAGGTTCTGCAAGACACTAATGACATTTAGAATGCAAAAAAAAAAAAAAAGTTCACTTCAAGACATCAAATTGCAGCTGCTAGAGGTTTGCCTTTTGGTCCAAGATTCTGGGGTTGTTGGTTTTTTTTCAATGAACAGTTTCCTCAGCCTGAAACCCCTGGGATAGTGTATGTGGTTCAGAGCATGGAAATTATGCCACAAGGAAAGCAAATCTGCCTGAGCAGAAAATATAGAATAGTAATACACTTCTCCCACTTCTTAGCCTGATTGTGGCTAAAAGAGATAATACAGTAGTATCTACTTTGTGGGAAATGTAGCATAGGTCTCTTCTGTCCTGTGAGGCTTACTGAAGAGACAAGATATGTTTCCTGACAAAATCAGCCTACAGCTCTGCAATAGCTCTTCTGTCCTGTCTAAATGATGTCCATGAAATGCAGAGTCCCATAAGTATTATTTAAAAAGAGAACAATGGTTCATTTCAACTTATCAATTCAAATATGCATAAGGAAGAGGAGAGGGGGATCCTCACTTTGATGAACATCTTCACCCCCTTATGTTGTTTAAGTAAGTGAAGTTTACTGTGGGTTTATTTATAACTCCTTTGTAAATTTATCACCGGTTATTTTTCCACAGTATGCCAAGCCAAGGATTTACAAACTACCATGATTGTGTTCACACAACACATCAAGCCCAAACCAAACAAGCCGTGTTATGGTTTAATGTTTGTATGGACCCAGCCTATGAAAGTGAGGACCAAGTGAGTCTGAAGATATTGGCAAAACTATTTGTAGACTCCTGGCTGGTTGCCAACAGCAGTGAGGTGACACGAGGCTGGATCCAAGCGGTTGTTGTGGCATCTCTTCGGGAGGGGCACTTCCCCACCGAGCTTAAGGCAGCGGTGGTGAGACCCCTTCTGAAGAAACCGTCTTTGGATCCAGCTGTTCTTAATAACTACCGTCCAGTCTCCAACCTTCCCTATGTGGGGAAGGTTGTTGAGAAAGTGGTGGCCCTCCAGCTTCAGCGTACCTTGGAGGAAGCAAACTATCTTGACCCCTTCCAGTCCGGCTTCAGACCAGGTTACAGCACAGAAACCGCTTTGGTCGCATTGACCGATGATCTCTGGAGAGCTAGGGATGGAGGCTTTGCGTCCATCCTGGTTCTCCTTGACCTCTCAGCGGCTTTCGATACCATCGACCATGGTATCCTTCTGCGACGACTGCGGGAGGTGGGAGTGGGCGGCACTGTCTTGCAGTGGTTCTCCTCCTACCTCTCGGACAGGTCGCAGTCGGTGTTGGTGGGTGGGCAGAGATCGTCCCCGAGGCCCCTAACATATGGGGTGCCACAGGGGTCGGTCTTGTCCCCCCTCCTATTTAACATATACATGAAACCGCTGGGCGAGATCATCCGGAGGCACGGGATAAAGTATCACCAATATGCGGACGATACACAATTGTATCTGTCCGCCCCGTGCCAACTCAATGAAGCGGTGGACGTGATGAACCAGGGTCTGGAAGCTGTTAAGGACTGGATGAGAGCAAACAAACTGGTGCTCAACCCAGACAAGACCGAGTGGCTGTTGTGTTTTCCTCCCAATAATTTGACCACCGTACCATCAATCAGGCTGGGGGGACAAAACTTATACCCCTCAGATAGGGTCCGCAACTTGGGAGTCCTCCTGGATCCACAGCTGAGTTTTGATCACCATCTATCGGCTGTGACCAGGGGGGCATTTGCCCAGGTTCGCCTGGTGCGCCAGTTGCGGCCCTACCTGAATCGGGAGGCTCTCACGACAGTCACTCGAGCCCTTGTGATCTCTAAGCTGGAATACTGCAATGTGCTCTACATGGGGCTGCCCTTGAAGAGCACCCGGAGACTTCAGCTAGTACAGAACGCGGCCGCGCGAGTGATTGTGGGCGCACCTCGGTTCGCCCACATAACACCTATCCTCCGCAAGCTGCGCTGGCTGCCTGTAGATCTCCGGGTGCAATTCAAGGTCTTACTTACCACCCATAAAGCGCTCCATGGTAGTGGATCTGACTATCTGAGAGACCGCCTCCTGCCAATAATCTCCCTGCGTCCCATCAGATCGCATAGAGCGGGCCTCCTCCGTATTCCATCCGCCAGTCAGTGCCGACTGGCGACCACCCGGAGGAGAGCCTTCTCAGTTGCTGCTCTGACGCTATGGAACAATCTCCCCGTGGAGATTCGTACCCTGACCACAGTCCAGGCCTTCCGTACAGCCCTCAAGATCTGGCTAGCCCGTCAGGCCTGGGGATAAACTCTTCTGCCCCTCCCGAATGCTGAGTGAATGTTGTGTTTTAGTACTTTTTAGTTATTTCACTTTTTTTTTTTCTGTATTTTGTCTTTCACTCCCCTTCCCTTACTATTGTAAGCCGCCCTGAGTCCCCTCAGGGAAAAGGGCGGCCTATAAATGCTAAATAAAATCTATAAAAAAATCTATAAATGTAGACTAGGGTGGCATATGAAACTCCTCATCTGGAATAACAAATGGAGTCTTTGTTTCTAATTCTTTCCACTTTTTTATTTGTTTTGGTAATGTTGGTAATTGTGATGTGGGCAACCTGTAGTTTGGGATATGAAGAAAACAAGAGGTAGGATAGTGTAATTCTGAGTGGACAGAAGGCTTGGGTGAGTTTAGTCATTCCCTCCTTATACTAAGGGCTGGACAAGAAGCAATGGATGGAAACTAATCCAGGAGAGAAGCAACCTAAAATTAAGGAGAAATTTTCTAACACTTAGAACAATTAATCAGTGGAACAACTTGCCTCAAGACCTTGTGGGTGCTCCAACACTGGAAGTTTTAAAGAAGATGTTGGATAACCATTTGTCTGAAATGGTGTAGGGTTTTCTGTGTAGGAAGAAAAATCCAGTCTGATTCCAAACTGTGAGAAAGACCCTGGAAATAAAATGGAGGCTGGCTGGTTGGAAAGAAGGTCTCTATTTGGTTTCCAGAAACTTCAGTGACAGCCGCATGTTTCTGGGGTGGCTGACAAAATAGCTGAGTGAGTGGATGGGTTTTTATAGAGTTCTGGGATTTGGTGATTGAGATGGTCCAGGGGGTTGTGAAATGTAGTGAGATTTGTGTCTTTTACTATTTAAATGGTGGTGATTTAATCTTATTATGTCCTAAAGGTCATATCCTGTCCTTGGAATTTGGAAGGGGGATGCAAATTCTTAACCCCATCAGCTCCAGCCTTCTGGGGGAGCTGGGCTGAAGGCATTTTGTTTAAGAATAAGCTGGCCTGGATTTCTTAATGGGCGCAAAATATCTGCCTCTAAAGACTTCAGGGCTCTGCTTGAGGCAGCTTCAGTTTTCCTATAGCAGGAGGACCGGGACTGCTTTCTGCCTTTAAGAGCACATTTCTCCATTTCTCCTTTGGAAAAATAGAATATTCTGCCTCTTTTAATATTCCCCAAAATATTTTATTCTCTAGGAAGAGGGAGGGGTGTCTTCCCACACTTGCTTGAACAGGGGGTTGGGCCAGAAGACCTCCAAGGTCCCTTCCAATCTGTTATTCTATTATAGGAGCAGTAATTTTAAAAACAGCTTACTGCCACTGCATTCAAATGAATCCCACTATGCATGATTTATATTGTCTAATGTTTAACCACTGAAACACTAAAAGAAAAATCTCTACGTAGTATTGAATCTCTTGTGCCTGCAATCTTTATCTGGGTGAAAGAATGTATCCTTGGGGAAAAAGATTTTAGCCAAGATATGTCAAAATGGGCCATCTTACAAAATGAATCCAATGGGACCCATGACTCCCATGGAATTAAAATTTGGCAAATTTTAAGGCATAAAAATTATCATAAAACATTTTGACATCATACAAAATGTCATAAAATATTTATGTGGTCAACTACTGATGTTTGGCTGTGCTATACCATTCAAAACTGGCCACTTTCAAGAAAGCTACTGATGAAAGAAATGTCTTTCTGGGTTCAGCTCCAAGTGCGGAAAAAGACACTGGAGACATGGAGGCTGCTTGGAAAGATGGTTTATTGTTGGACAGGGCCACATGGCTTGAGCCCTGAACAGAAAAGGTGATCACATGCTTCAATGTTGGTGGAGAAGAAGAGAAGGGCCGAGGGAGGGGCTTGCTATGCTTTTTATAACCTGTTTAGTCCCACCTCTCTGTTTCCTGTTCCTGTGTAAGAAATGTATTCTGATTGGTTGTCAGACTCCCATGGGGCTATGCAGGGGCTACTCTCTAAGCTGTGTTTTGAATCCAGGTATGGATGAGTTCTCAGATGCCATGTGGTCAGTTGAGTAAAGGGCCAATATTATCATGCTTTCCTGTAGCTGCTGGTGAAGTCTTTATTATGTAAAGTGGACTAGCCTGGCCGTCTTAATGGCCCATTAACAGTGGGGATGGGCAGGAAGCTACAGGCAACTATTCTGTCTTTTAAAACATGTTTCTTTCTTTTCACATCGAGAGGAATATTCTGCCTTTTCAATATTTCCTAGGATATTTCATTTTTCTGGGAGAGGGCTGGATGATAACTTCCCACACTACATCTCTGGATAACTTCCTGATCTTTTAAGAACCTTTCAAGTACATTGTTGAAAGCAAAAAATGAGGAATTATTTGATAAGGAAATATTTCCGGAACAATATGTCATGTGTCTAGTCTATATAAAGATGTAGGTGTGTGTGTGTGTGTGTGTTCCAGCATAACTCTGGAACGCCTCAAGCAATTTCAAACAAAACTGGTACATAGATGACTTGCTCTCTGGAAAAAAATACTGTGGGGGAAAGACACTCTTAACACCCCTTGGTGTTAAGATACAGCCTGTTGTGCCTTAAAATGGCTTCTACTGTACAGCACAGCAGAGTAGCCATGGTAACGGCATCACAGTACTCCACAACGGGGCTCCCTCTGGTAAGAGGGAAAATCCAACATTAGAAATTAAATTTGGTCTGGACATTTTCCCCTTATAAATAAATACCCAGGCAACGCCGGGTTATCACCCCATTAAAATTAAAAAGAAAGCTATAAATACCATGAATCTGTATGTATTCATCAGGAATATTTAAAACTGACATAGCTCTGCCCTTTATCCCCTTGCTGGTCTCCCCCATGTCATCAAGCATCAGATTGATGAGAGGAATGGGTTAAGCCAGGAGTGGGTCCTGCATTCTATTTTCTGCCTGGCTTTCTCCTTGTGTGCACATGCACACAAGCCATTTACGTTTCATCTGCTGCTTGTTGGGTGCGTCAACTCCACAACAGAGCTCATATTGATAGGGCTTGTCTGGACTTGTTAAGACTTTTGTCTCTGGGACTCAGGAGGAGCAAGCAGCAGCATTGCCCACCCATGGTATGAAGCCAAGGAGGCAATGTCTGGCTTTGTTTCCAAGACAACAGACAAGTCTAAACACAGAGCTGCTTCGAAAGAACCAGAGGCCTGTTTGCAAACAGGAGCTGTTCAAAAGGGGTACAAACAGGACAAACAGCAGCTGTTCAAAAGGGGTAAGTGCTTCTTTCTGCTTTTAACTTAATGATTCCAGCAAGTTTTAATTTGGAGAAGCCGGTGAGTGATTCCTATCAACAGTGATTCCTATGGGCTTAGCTATAGCTTCCATCCAGCACCTTTCGTTCTTTGGATTGTAACGGATCCCTCCTGAAGTTTTCTGTCAAGCCAAGCAGCAGAAGCCCCAACCCTAGAGCCTTCAGCAAAGCAAGTATATATACCCTGTTCTTGAAACGTGATCAGAGAAAGTCGACTTTTCTTTCTATTAGGGCACACACATTATAATCCTAGCTCCATTTGCAAGAATATATTGTGCAGCACTAGAGCAGGAGGAATTGAATGGCAAGATCACGGTCTCTCTGCTTGCTGTTATGCTTGCAGAAAAAAGCCAACACAGTTCTAGGCTACATAAACAGAGGGATAGAATCAAGATCATGTGAAGTGTTCATACCATTTTATAAGGCCTTGGTAAGGCCACACTTGGAATACTACATTCAGTTTTGGTCGCCACGGTGTAGAAAAGATGTGAAGACTCTAGAAAGAGTGCAGAGAAGATCAACAAAGATGATTAGGGGACTGGGGACTATAACACATGAAGAACAGTTGCAGGAACTGGGTATGTCTAGTTTAACGAAAAGAAGGACCAGGGGAGACATGATAGCAATGTTCCAATATCTCAGGGGTTGCCACAAAGAAGAGGGAGTCAAACTATTCTCCAAAGCACCTGAGTGTAGAACAAGAAGCAATGGGTGGAAACTAATCAAGGAGAGAAGCAATTTAAAACTGAGGAGAAATTTCCTGACAGAATAATTAATCAGTGGAACAGTTTGCCTCCAGAAGTTGTGAGTGCCCCAACACTGGAAGTCTTTAAGATGTTGGATAGCCATTTGAATGAAAGGGTACAGGGCTTCCTGCCTCAGCAGGGAGTTGGACTAGAAGACCTCCAAGGTCCCTTCCAACTCTGCTATTGTATTATATTGTATTGTATAACTTGTGAGTAAGTGACTGTTTGATCTGCATAACAATAAAATGTGTCAGGTTGTGTTGTGTGATGGGAATTTGCTAGCAACTAGCTCATGATCTGCTTCTGTTGCCAATTATTGTTTTACTAAGATTGAGGAGGATCAATGGTTTAAGGTAATCAACACTTTTTGTTGAAGTGTGTGTGTGTGTGTGTGTGTGTGTGTGTGTGTGTTACAATAACCTAGCCAGGCTGCAGTTCTATACTGCTTTTTTGCAATTCAATGCTCCATTGTTAAGCTGAGGAATTTTAACTTAGCAGTGTCCTCTGGTGTTAATTTATATTACTGCATGTATGAGGAATTGTCAGCTTCAGAACCTTGAAGTCATCAAACTCTTTTGTTGAGGAAAATTTACTTACTACCACATTGTTTCTCAATCTTGGCAACTTTAAGATGTGTGGACTTCAAATTCCAGAATTCTTCAGTCAGCATTTCCCACGGTTCAAGTTTATACATCTTAAAGTTACTAACGCTGAGAAACACTGGACTAGAGGGCTGGCATTGGCACACACCCCTTTGACAAGGAAGAACATGGTATGAGCTGCGGTGGCATGATGGTTAGAATGCAGTACTGCAGGCTACTTCTGCTGACTGCCGGCTGACTGCAATTTGGCAGTTCGAATCTCACCAGGCTTAAGATTGACTCATCCTTCTGAGGTGGGTAAAATGAGTTCATTTAGTGACCATCCAAAGTTACAACAGCTCTGACAAAAGTGACTTATGACCATTTTTCACACATGACCATTGCAGCATCCCCATAGTCATATGATCAAAATTCAGCCGCTTGGCAACTGATTCATATTTATGACGGTTGTAGTCCTGGGGGCATGTAATCAACTTTCGTGATCCTCTAAGAAGCAAAGTCACTGAGGAAGCCAGATTCACTTAACGACCACGCCACCAACTTAACAACTGCACTGATTCATTTAACAACTGTGACAAGAAGGGTTGCAAAATGGGGCAAAATTCACTTAACAAATGTCTTGCTTGACACTGGAAATTTGGGGCTCAACTGTGGCCATAAATTGAGCAGTACCTGAACATCTGTATTCTGCCAGGTTTTTTCCCCACCTTGTTGCTATTTCTTCTTTGTGTTTCTTTGGATCGGGCCCTCTCCCTGCCTTCTTCTATTTGCTTGCTGCTACGTCTTTAATTGCAAAAGATGAAATGCAGGTAAAATGCATTCCATCTTCACCTCATTAGCCGAAATTGCTCGCTTGATAGGTTGCCAAACAGGACACAGGCAGCTTCACCCAGCGTGGCCAGCTAAACACACAGCTATGTTTAGTTCAACAACTACAATGTACTATGGACAGCCAGAATAAAAATGTTTTGGATGAATTCCTGTGTGCTGGATAGTTTTCAAAAGCACAGGAACTGTACTCGAGAGGCAGGGAAACCATGATTTAGCAAAAAGTTGAGAATTACATTTTGATCTCATGACACAACCAAGGAAAATAGGCTAAGTTTAACAAACACCAGTTGGATTTTATTTATTTTTGCTTCCCAACATATTTTGGGCTAGCAGCCCATATTAGCATTTGTAGGGTAGTGTAGAATAGTGTGACGATTTAATGATTTTATTCCAATAGTGAGCAAAAGTTAGATTGTGATCTATCAAAATTTATAATTTCAAAGAGATTCTGACCAGTCAAAAAAAAAACCTTTCCCACTTCCAAACACACACAAAAATAGGTTTGCACATTTAGCTAAACCATGGCTTGCCTAATTGCACCTTATTGAACTTGTAGATTGTAGATTGTAGAAGTTTATTTATATGCCGCCCTTTTCCCTGGGGGGACTCAGGGCGGCTCACAACCCAAGGGGGAGGGGGAGACAAACTTTTAATATATAAGACAATACATAATTAAAAACACAACATTCATACCATTCGGGCGGGTTACAGTCTTAGCCCCAGGCCTGACGGGATAGCCAGATTCTGAGGGCTGTGCAGAAGGTCTGGAGGGTGGTGAGGGTACGAATCTCCACTGTGGAAAGATATCACCCAGCCCTCTCCCAGAAAAATGAAATATCCTAGGAAATATTGAAAAGGCAGAATATTATATTTCCCTGGATGTGAAAATGAGAAACGTTTTAAAGAGAAATTTACTGCAGCTTCCTGCCTCCCCCCCCACTTTTTGTCAATGGGCCATTAAGAAGGCCAAGCCAGTCCCCATGGAGTAAAGTCTTCTCCTCCCTCAGCCATTGGCAACAGCTCCCAGGGACGCGCGGGTAGGAATGCGCTCGGCTCGAAGAAGAATATATGCTCCCAGTTGCTAGGAGAGCCTTGGCGGCTGGAAGCTTTTTTGTAAGTTAAAAAAAATCGGGACTTTTTAAAAAAAAACGGGACGTGGGACAAATTGTTCAAAAGAGGGGCTGCCCTGCTGAAAGCGGGACGTATGCTCACCTTACCTTTACATTAAGGTGACCAGATTTTCAGATTGGAAAAGAGGGACGCCCTTGACCGGGGGGGCGGGGGGGGGCTTGATTAAAAAAAAATTTTTTTGTCAAAAGGTCACCCCAGGACACTGAAACCAGCATAAATACGAATCTGTTGCCAAACAAAATTTTGATCACGTGACCATGAGGATGCTGCAACGGTCGCTAAGTGTGAAAAATGGTCGCAACGGTCGCTAAGTGTGAAAAATGGTCATCAGTCACTTTTTTCAATGCCATTGTATCTTCCTGATTATTAAAAGTGCAAATTCACTCAGTGTCAATCATGACTCCTGAGTCCATTTCAAAGTATTGTGCATAGAAATTTTAAAAATGGCTTGTTTCAATTTATTTTGGATAGAATCTTTTTTTAAATAGTTTAAGACAATTTAAAAAAAGAATCAACACAGAATAACACTATTTTTAAAAATCATATGCACAATAAATAAAATATTATTTTAAAATACATTAAAAAAATAAAAGAAAAAACCCAGCTCACTTACCAGCAGGCAGGCAGAGTCAGCAGATCTTCGTAGGGATGGATGGAAGCACACAGGGAGCCTATATATACGCAACTGCAGTAACAATGGCAATGATGAAGGATTGGATTGAGTTAAAGAATAAAAGAATTCTGATCTTAGAAGGCCATGACCTGCAGGCAGGCTGGCATAATTTCTTATGGAATGAATGACAAACATAAAACGCACAAATACTTTCAAAATCATTTAATTAGAACTTTACTGCAACAATGGCTCAAAATAAAAAAAATCCACTATGTGAAAACCCCAAATTGGCTATCACCAACAGAAAGAACGACACACCCAAATTTTACAGACTGGAACAAAATTCTAAGATACAGAGATCTAATTGACAGACAGGGAAATTTAAAAACAATTGAAGAATTGGCAGATCAGAATATGAAAGGTGACTGGCTAACCTACCTCCAAATTAAAACTAAATACAATAAAGACACTAAAATATATGGTATTGAAACAGAACCACACAAATTGAATAAAATTATTCAAAGTCTGGACAGAAAGATGATAGGGAAAATATACAAATTCCTCTTGAAGTATCAAATGGAAGAGGAAATTGGAAACTGTAAAAGAACCAATGATAAAATGGGCACAGAACTTTGGCTATAACATTGAACTAGACAAATGGGAAAAATTTTGGGGAATAAATTTAAGAATGACACTATCAATCCCATACAAGGAAAACCTTGTTCTTTCAATCCTTCCAATATTTTTTTCCTTCATTCCCTTGTCTGTTTCAATATTAAGTACATTTCTTCCTTTCTTCCTATAATTTTTTCCATTTTCTTCCTTATATTCTTTTCCATTTCAATATTGTCTTCCTTTTTTCCTTCCTTCCTTCCTATACGTCTTTCCATTTTCTTCCTTATATTATCTTTTCTGTTTCAACAGTCTTTGTTTCTTCCTTCCTTCCTTCCCTTCCTTCCTATACTTCTTCTTTCATTCATTATATTTTCTTTTCCATTTCAATATTAAGTGTAATTCTTTGTTCCTCCTTCCTTCTTTCAATCCTTCCAATACTTTTTCCTTCATTCTCTTTTCCTTCAATATTAAGTGCAATTCCTTCCTTCCTTCCTAAGTTATTTCCATTTTCTTCCTTATATAATATTTTCTGTTTCAACATAAACTGCCTTCCTTCCTTCCCTCCCTCCCATCCCTTTCTTTATGTTTTCTTCATGCTTTCTTTTCTTTTTCCTCTGCTCTTTTTTTTTTTTTAAATATATTTTATTCATTTTTCACATTCCATTTGCAATCACTTATATACAGGGTATTTACTATAAGAAAAGAAAAAAAAAGGAGATAAAACGAACAAAAAAAGGAAACACAACTCATCATTCACAACCCCACCTAACCCTTCCATCCTCCATACACCCCATCTACCCCCTCCAACTTTCCTTTCTCCCTCTAACACTCCCCTCCTACTTCCCTTTCCCCACAAACCTTTCTCCCCTTACTCCCCAGACACCCTCCTTACATTCCCCTTACTCCTTCCTTACTCCTCCCTCTTCTTTCCCTCTACCTCCCTCCTTGGTGTATGCCTTTATTCGAGTGTTGTTTGATCTGATAAAAGTAAAATGAACCAAGGAAAAAAAAAATAAAAGAAAAAAAAGAACCACCGTATATAAATACATTCTTGTTCTTATTAAGACTATGTTAACACCCCCCCACCCCACCCCCCACAAATCCCCATCCCTAATCCTCCCGACTTCCCAGGGCCCACACCTGGCACTACCTTCTGTCTAAAATATCTTGTATACATATGGATTAAAAAAATAAAAGTAATATGTTAAAAGAAAGAAAAACAGAAAAAAAGAAGAGAGAAAAGAAAAGAGAAAAGAAAAAAAGAAAAAAAAAGAAACCACTCTTTGTGTTGATCTCAGCCCCCCATCTTTATCTATGCTTAAATAGTATAAATCATTCTATCTATATTTTATTCTCGTCTCTTACTTCTTTGCTATTTACCCCAACCTTCTGTAGACTCTCCCGTTCCTCTTCCTAAACCTTATGATCCCTTCCGATAAAATTTAAGCAACGTGGTTCATGCCACATATTCAAATTACTTTGCAGAAGAGTAATCAAGCTTTCCCTTCTAGTAAAATTTAAACAGCGTAAATGATCTTTCTTAACCTCCTTTTCAAACAGTAATTCAAAATAATCTAGCCAAGCTTCCCCTTCTTAGTAAAGTTAAGCAGCGTAGATCAAATATTACTTTACACAGAAATCAACTTCTATCTTAAGATAATTCCAACCGACTTTCTCTTCTAATAGGATTTAAATAACGTAGTTCATTCCACATGCATTTTACCCTCATCCCTTACTTGTCTGATATTTACCACTATCAAATTTATGCTAACATTTGTTTAAAATCTAACTCAAAGCAATTTCAACCAACTTTCCCTTCTAATAAAAGTTAAATAGCATGGATCATTCCACATATTCAAATAATACTTTCAGCAAGAGTCAGTTAACCTTCTGTTTTAAAATAGTCCCTTCTAACAAAGTTTAAACAACATAAATCATTCCGCATTCTTTTTACACCTATCTTAAGATAATCCCAACCTGCTTTCTGTTCTAATAAGCTTTAAACAACGTAAATCATTCCACATATATTTTACCCTCATCCCTTGCTTGTCTAATGTTTACCACTATCAAATTTATGCTAACGTTAATTTAAAATCTAGCTCAAAGTAGTTTCACCCAGCTTTCCCTTCTGATAAGAATTAGTCCACTTTTTCTACCGGAGAGAGGTCTCAAACCCCCATTCAGTCCTTAACTTTGGCGAATATTTTGAAATGTCTAAATTCTCGATCTCCGTTTTTCTGCTTCTCCGAGGGAGGAAAGGCTACCCCCTCCATCTTGCAGCCACATGGCCTGCCGCTTGCCTTCTCCTTCCGCTTGTCTCTCCTCTCTTCCAAGTGAAGTCCCGCCTTCAAAGTCCTACAGTAGAAATCTTGAGCCTCCGAAACAGAGTTAAGACGAAATCTTTGATTCTCAAATGTAACCGTGATGCCGGCAGGGGCCTCCCATCTGTATCGAATCTGTTGACTCCTAAGCTCTTTAGTTAAAAAGGTATAGTCCCTTCTTGCTTTCAACATCTGGAAAGGTATATCTTTGAAGACAATCAGGTCCTGGTCATCAACTCGGAGACTGTTGTTATGAAACTTTTGCACAATCGCGTTTCTAGATTCTTTTGTAGAGAAATGTATAATTATGTCCCTCGGGAGCTGTCGCTGTTCCGCTATCAATGAGTTCTGGCGATAGATTTTCCGAATCTGCCAATCAAAATTAAGTCCCAGGCTTCCCACCGCATGGCTGAAGGCTTCAGCAAAGGTCTGTTTCAGATTCTCTTGCTCCTTTTCACGGAATCCTCTGACTCTTATTGCAAATGCCTTCCTATTAAAATTTATCATCATAAGCTGTTGTTCAGTGTCTCTAATTTTTTGTTGTAAAATTTGAATATTGGTAGTCAAATTAAAATTAGCCTTCTCCAAACTTTCCAATTTGTTCTCTATTTCAGCAGAATAATCTGACAGGGCAGACACGGCTGCAAACGTGTTCGCCTTCATTTGATTAACTTTAGACTTTAAATCATCATATAGTTCCAATACAAATTCCTTAATTTCTTGTTTAAAATCATTAAACATTTTAAAGAAATATTCCTGTGTTAAAAGTTCTCCAGTAGAAGGCATAGGAGACAAAGGCTGTGGTTCCAGTAAAAATTCTTTAAATTCTTTAGACACATTTGTAGCAAGGCGCTTCTTTGACCTGGGTGCCATAATAAATAAACAAGTAAGCAGCGCTTTGCTCCCCTCTGTTTCCAAAGAAGAAGAGTTTATTTTGTTAAGGAGCGGTCTGCAGGAAGGTAAAACCGGCTAAGTATATCCACTATCAATCATCCACGGAGAGAAATCGCCATTTTGAAATCCATTTAGACAAAGAAGTCTCTAAGACAAATGGTGCTGGTATTTAAGATAGTAATAAAAACATAAATCTCACAGGGGTGGGACCCGCCCGTATCAATTCTAGCTTGAAAAAAACTTTGTTTTGTCCTGGGGGGGGCTAGCCTGTCTGGGGCTGCCAAAAAAAAAAAGGCAGCTGAGAAGAACTGGCTGGAGATAAAAGCTCCGCTCCGGCTGGATCTAATCTCTATCCACAGCCAAAAAAAGAAAAAGGCTGTGGCTTACGAATAGACCCTAGCCTACAGAGCTACTCCCTGCCCCTTTCTTAGCCAAAAAGGGGTGCTATCTATGATCTTATTTACATATACAGACCAGATCTCTGAGGAGCTCGGTGGAGCCCTCCTCGGCAACAGGCCACGCCCCCAGGAAGTCCTCCTCTGCTCTTTTTAAACCCCCCCTTCTTCTCCTCCTCTACATTTAGGTTGGATTAGTTTGTTTATTAGTTAAGTCAAACGTTTTAATAAAAGTTTCATCTTTTAAGATTCGTCCAACACATCCAATTGTAACCTTAACAGAATCCCATTGATCCACAGACAGCAGCGGGGAGCCCCAGAAGCCAGAGGACGTTCTCTGCTGGCGTCCGCCGCTCCCCCGATATCTCTTCCTTCCGCGGCGAATCCCATGGATTCACGAACGGACTCCACGGAAGGAAGAGAGATCGGGACAGCAGCGGGGAGGCCCAGAAGCGAGGGGACGTTCTCTGCTGGCGGCGCCGCTCCCCCGATATCTCTTCCTTCCGCGGCGAATCCCATGGATTCACGAACGGACTCCACGGAAGGAAGAGAGATCGGGACAGCAGCGGGGAGGCCCAGAAGCGAGGGGACGTTCTCTACTGGCGGCGCCGCTCCCCCGATATCTCTTCCTTCCGCGACGAATCCCATGGATTCACGAACGGACTCCACGGAAGGAAGAGAGATCGGGACAGCAGCGGGGGGGCCCAGAAGCAAGGGGACGCTCTCTGCTGGCGTCCGCCGCTCCCCCGATATCTCTTCCTTCCGCGGCGAATCCCATGGATTCACGAACGGACTCCACGGAAGGAAGAGAGATCGGGACAGCAGCGGGGAGGCCCAGAAGCGAGGAGACGTTCTCTGCTGGCGGCGCCGCTCCCCCGATATCTCTTCCTTCCGCGGCGAATCCCATGGATTCACGAACGGACTCCACGGAAGGAAGAGAGGTCGGGACAGCAGCGGGGAGGTCCAGAAGCGAGGTGACGTTCTCTGCTGGCGTCTGCCGCTGCCACGACCTCTCTTCCTTCCGCGGCGAATCCCATGGATTCACGAACGGACTCCACGGAAGGAAGAGAGGTCGGGACAGCAGCGGGGAGGCCCAGAAGCGAGGGGACGTTCTCTGCTGGCGTCTGCCGCTGCCACGACCTCTCTTCCTTCCGCGGCGAATCCCATGGATTCACGAACGGACTCCACGGAAGGAAGAGAGGTCTGGTCTGGGCAGCACGCACAGAGCGGGAAAGGCAGCACCAAAGCCTGGCCGCGAGCGAAGGAGCGCGCGGCGAGCAGCGACGCCGGGCTGCTTCCTCCTCCGCCGCCGCCGGCGGCTGCTCCCTCCGGGGCAGGAGAGCTGGGAGCAGCCGCCCGAGAACTTCCACGTGGTTCCAAAGGTTTTGCCGCCCGTTCCAGCGCAGCACAGGGGCTGGCTGCGAACTCCGCAAGGGGGCTGTCTCCTTCCCCCAGCCCAGCGCCTCCCGATTCCCACGGTACCAAATTTAATACAAAACATGATTTACTCACCACCAGTGAGTAAGCGCAGCTGCCCAAAACAAAGACGAAATAAAATGGAGACTCGCGCATGCGTCCTCAGCTAAGGAGTCCAGCCAATCAGTGAGCTGGTTTAAATTTGTAGGTGGTAGCATAGAACAGAACGATGAGCCAGCCCAGCAGCTGATGGGCGGGAGCTGCAAGCGCCAAAAAAAGCGTGCCTTTTTAAAAAGCGGGCGGGACGCGGGAAAATGCATCAAAAAGCGGGGGTGTCCCGCCAAAAGCGGGACGTCTGGTCACCTTAGATTAAGGCATGATAATATTGGCACTTTACCCAACTCACCACATGGCATCTGAGAACTCAAACAAACCTGGATTCAAAACGCAGCCTAGAGGGTTGCCCCTGCATGGCCCCATGTGAGTCTGACAATCAATCAGACAAGCTCAAGATCAAAGGCCAGAGAGGGCATAAAACCAGGGACTTTCAGCATCTCAGTCCTTCCTTCTCTTTTTCTCCACCAACATTGAAGCATGTGATCACCTTTTCTGTTCAGGACTCAAGCCATGCGGTCCTGTCCACCAATAAACCATCTTTCCAAGCAGCCTCCATGTCTCCAGTGTCTTTTTCCCCACTTGGAGCCGAACTCAGAAGGACATTTCTTTCAACAGAACAAACTAGAATTGGTTGTTTGCACATATGCTTTATCTCTCCTAGCAATTTTGAAAATGAGTGGCTTTTGCAAACTCAATTTAATCCTGCAGTTTACAGAACAACACAGACCAACCAATTTCCAGCTATTTTTTCCTCCCACCTATTACTTGATCTAGTGCAAAATCTGGTATGGATTTTTCTGGAATGGTTACTGTTTGGCATTTCTCTGCATTTGGTGTGACTATGGTATTGAATGAACTCCATTTTAAAAACACTTTTCTATTTCTCTATTTCTGAGCAACCAAAGCAAATGAACTCCTTTTTCTGTGCTGACTTCTGCACAATCTAAATTTCCTTTTGCTAGACTGTTCATGATTTGTTGGTTTTCCTCCACAGTTTCATTATTTCTGCAGTTCCAGGGGTGAGTAAAGGCAATGCTAGTTAATGAGACGAAATTCTTGCATCAACCAATCATTTCCTCCTAAAACTCTCCCCCTTTTTACTTGGCTGCCTGCCTGCCCAAGATTTTAGTTCTCCAAAGCTGCCTTCTCATAAACATGATTGTTTCTTCTGCAACTCTATGGGTGGATTGTGGACAAAGTGTTTACATAATAGTGGGATTTGTCCCTCTCTCCACTAAACCATATAGACACCACAAGGAGGTGGCTGGTGTACTAACAGAGAAGGCACCCCCACCGCTCCTTCAAACCCCGGGTATGGGGGGGGTTGCTTATTTTAATTTCCTTAATTTAATCTGCTTTTATATTTATAAGGGTCAAATGTCTGCATGCTTTATCTTGCTGTAAGCTGTTCAGGGTCACCTCGAACTGGCAGCAAAGGAGTTTGATAAATCAGGAGGGAAGTCCAGTTAATGGGTCAGTCAGTCATCATTAAACAAGTTTAAACATGCTTGGGATTAACACATGCCCATCATCTAACAATTTAACATCTGACTAACCCATTTGGGTTGGGGTTCATTGGCTCAGGGAGAATTGCCATCTTTGGTCTTGGATGGGGTGGCACTACCCTAAACAGACCCTGTGTGTAATCTGGAGGTTCTCCTGGACTCACAACTCCTTCTTGAAGAGAAAGTGGCGGTCGTGGCCAGGAGGGCCTTTGCACAACTGCGAGTTGTGCACCAGTTACGCCCTTTCCTGGATCAACAATCCCTACTCACAGACACTCATGCCATAGTCACTTCCCGTCTGGACTATTGCAATGCGCTCTAGACGGGGCTGCCCTTAAGGAGCACCCAGAAGCTCCAGTTGGTGCAAAATGCAGTGGCCCACATGGTGTCCACATGTATTACCTCTCATGCAGGAGCTGCATTGGTTTCCGATTTGCTTCCGGGTGCAATTCAAGGTGCTCGTTGTCACCTTTAAAGCCTTTCATGGCTTGGGACCAGGTTATCTGAGGGACCGTCTCTTGCCGGTCACATCTATCCAACCCATCAGAGCGAGAGGCAGGGAATGTTGCAGGTACCATCCCCGAGGGAGATACACCTGGCAGGACCCAGAAGAAGGGCCTTTTCCATGGTGGCTCCCTCTCTCCAGAACATAATTCCCCCAGAGATTAGAATGTCCCTCACTCTAACACTCTTTCGGAAGGCGCTGAAGATCTGGTTCTATCAGCAGGGCTGGGGAACCCAGAGCGGGATGGAGCCATTAAATGGCTCGTGTGATCTGCTGTCATTGAGGCAGGGAGTGGGGGTGATTTTATTATATTATTCTATATTAATTTATTTGATATTTTAAATTAGTTTTATTGAGTTTTAATATTCTGTAAGCCCCCTTGAATCACCATGGGCAAATAGGGGGCTATATAAATTCAATAAATAAATAAACATCAAAGGGCAGATGGACCGCTGGGTCTTTTTCCATCAGTTTTCTATGTTTCTGTATTAGAATAAGCTCTTGAGATAAAAGCCCTTTGACATTTCTTTCAAAGAAAAGAGGATCTTAACTTGCTTTCAAAGCTCTCTCTGGGCGGAATGTTTTGCAAATCAAGGTTTGGGTTGGTGATTCATCTGGACAGCAACTTTTGCCAATTAAAGTTCCCGGATTGCCTTAGGGAAGAAGGGGGCCTAAGATTCTTTTTTACCTAAGGCAGATCTTGGGCTGAATTGCATTTCTCTACTAAGTACTTGGCAATCACTGCAATACTCTCTGTGTTATGTTTTACTCTCCTTTACTAAATCTATTGCCCTTCCCTTCCCACTCCCTTGGCCACCTGCCACACTGTTAATAAGTAAAGAAAACGATTGGAAATGTCTATTCCGCTCCCAGGCTAAAAGAACACAGGGGTAGAGAAGGTACTTGATTAAATGCCATTAAAATGAGACAAAGGAATTAGCTCCACATCAACCATGTCATGCCACCATTCCACATTCTGCCACTTCCAGCCTCACACTACACTATGTGGGCACACCCGCTTAAGTACACTGACTGTTGTTTTAAGGAAAAGAAAAGTGGGGTGCTGGAAGTTAAGGAACTGGAAGACCAGGAGAGCAATGGGCGGGCAAGTGGCTGGAGTCATGGTAATCCATACTATGCTTTTGTAGTTTCCTATTAGCCTAGACCCGTTATGGCGAACCTATGGCACACATGCCACACGTGGCAAACGGAGCCATATTTTCCGGCACATGAGCTGTCAGCTCCAGCGTGCATGCGCACGCTGGCCAACTGATTTTCGGCCTTCCAGAGTTCCGGGGGAGGTCGTTTTCACCCTCTCCAGGCTTCAGGAGGCTTTCCTGAAGCCTGGGGAGTGTGAAAACGGCCTCCCCAGCGCTCCCAGAAGCCCTCTGCAAGCCGGAAATGGATTGTTTCTGAACTTCCGGTTGGTTTAGGTTTAGGTTTAGGTTTATTAGATTTATATGCTGCCCTTCTCCCAAGGATTCAGGGCGGTGTACAACATTAAAATAAACACATAATACAAAAGTTAAAAAAAATTAAATAGAATATCCCAAACCCAATTAAAATTGACAGACATTTTTTTTAAAAAATGAATTAAAATTAACAGTGATCAATAATTTATTTTGTTTTGTTCAGGCCAGGCTGGCTTGCTGGAAAAGCCAACTTTTTAGGGTGCGTTGGAAGGACCGGAGGTCGGGGATTATACGAAGCTCCGGGCACAGCTCATTCGAGAGGGCAGGCGCTCCCACAGAGAAGACTCTCCCCCTGGGGGTCACTAGCTGACACTGTCTGGCCGATGACACCCTGAGGAGGCCAACTCTGTGGGATTGCACTGGACGATGGGAAGCTACCGGTGGCAGTAGGTGGTCTCGCAGGTACCCTGGGCCTAAACCATGGAGCGCTTTAAAGGTCATAATTAGTACCTTGAATTGCACCCGGAAGACAACCGGCAACCAGTGCAGGCCGCCTAAAAGGGGTGTAACATGGGAGTACCTAGGTGCCCCCATGATAACCCGCGCAGCCGCATTCTGGACCAGTTGAAGCTTCCGGGTGCTCTTCAAGGGCAGCCCCATGTAGAGAGTGTTACAGTAGTCCAGGCGAGAAAGGATGAGGGCATGAGTGACTGTGCTCAGAGCATCCCAATCCAGGAAGGGGCGCAACTGACATACCAGGCGAACCTGGTAAAAGGCCCCCCTGGTCACAGCCATCATGTGTTCTTCTAAACTAAGCCACGTATCCAGGAGGACGCCCAGAATGCGGGCCCTCTCTGGGGGGGCTAAAATTTCTCCCACTATCATCAAAGATGGAACGATATGCACAAATTGGGATGACAGAAACCATAGCCACTCCCTCTTGGAGGGATTGAGCTTGAGCCTGTTCCTCCCCATCCAGATCCGCACGGCCTCCAGGCATCGGGACATCACGTCGAGGGCATCGTTTGGGTGGTTTGGGGTAGAGATGAAAAGTTGGGTATCATCAACATATTGATGATACCGTACCCCAAAACCACGGATGATCTCACCCAGTGGTTTCATATATGTTGAACAGGAGGGGTGAGAGAACCGACCCCTGGGGCATCCCACAAGTGACGCACCTCGGGGTCGATCCCTGCCCTCCAGTCAACACAAACTGTGACCGATCCGACAGGTAGGAGGAGAACCACCGTAAAACGGTGCCCCCCACTCCCAACCCCTCGAGTCGTCGTAGTAGAATACCATGGTCGATGGTATCAAAAGCCGCTGAGAGGTCTAATAGGATCAGGACAGAGGAGCAGCCCCTGTCCCAGGCCTGCCAGAGATCATCGACCAACGCGACCAATGCCGTCTCCATGCTGTATCCGGGCCTGAAACCCAACTGAAATGGATCCAGGTAGACAGCTTCATCCAGGGACTGGGGAAGCTGATGTGCTACCGCATTCTCAACAACCTTTGCTACAAAGCGAAGGTTGGAGACTGGGCGATAGTTGGCTAAAGAAGCTGGGTCCAGGGAAGGCTTCTTAAGGAGGGGCCTGACCACCGCCTCCTTCAATAGCAATAGCAATAGCAGTAGACTTATATACCGCTTCATAGGCCTTTCAGGCCTCTCTAAGCGGTTTACAGAGAGTCAGCATATTGCCCCCAACAATCTGGGTCCTCATTTTACCCACCTCGGAAGGATGGAAGGCTGAGTCAACCCTGAGCCTGTGAGATTTGAACCGCTGACCTGCTGATCTAGCAGTAGCCTGCAGTGCTGCATTTAACCACTGCGCCACCTTGGCTCTTCAAGGCGGTGGGAAAGAACCCCTCTCTCAACGAAGAGTTGGTAATCGCCTGGAGCCAGCCTCGTGTCACCTCCCGGGAAGCCGAGACTAACCAAGAGGGACACGGGTCCAACACACAAGTGGCAGCACTGAGTCTCCACATAATCCTGTCCATGCCCTCGGGGGTTACAGGATCAAACTCATCCCAGATGGTCTCCACAAGATTCATCCCGGTCAACTCGCCTGAATCTACCCAGTCAGAGTCCAAGCCTGTCCGGATCTGAGCAATTTTATCCTGCACATACTGAACAAATTCTTTAGCCCTACCCTGCAAGGGGTCTTTCCCAGCTCCTTGGTTAAGTAAGGAGCAGGTCACCCTAAATAGGGCGGCTGGGCAGTTATCTGCTAATGTACTAAGAGAGGAAAAATGTTACCATTTTGCCACTTTTATCGCCGCTAATAGGATTTAATATGAATACTTACTAGTGTTCGATCAGATTCAGACCGGCTGGCCCTCCAACCACTCTCTAAGTGTCTTTTCCGGCGTTTCATCTCCCGGAGCTCCTCTGTAAACCAGGGAGCTACCCGGGATCGACACCGGGTCAGAGGCCGCAAAGGAACAACACGATCCAAAGCCCCAGTGGCCGCCCTATCCCAGGCTTCCACTAGGGCTTCGGTCGAGTTGTGAGCAAGGGATTCAGAAAAAGTCCCAAGCTCCATCAGGAACCTTTCAGGGTCCATCAGGTGCCTGGGGCGGAACCATCTAGTTGGTTCCGCCTCCCTGCGGTGAGGGGTAGCAGTATGGAAGTCAAGCCTGATGAGGAAATGATCCGACCATGACAAGGGTTGGATAGAAATATCCCCTAAATGTAGATCATTCATCCACTGCCCAGAGACAAAAATCAGGTTGAGCGTGTGTCCCCCATTATGGGTGGGGTCTTCAATTAACTGAGTTAGGTCCATAGCCATCATGGAAGCCATGAACTCCCGAGCTGACTCAGATGTCTCGCCAATGGAAGGCAGATTGAAATCCCCCAGGATCATAAGCCTGGGGAAATCAACTACCAATCCAGCTAACACATCCAGCAGCTCCGGTTGGCTCATTGGACCTGTTTTTTGTCCTCCCCAGGCTTCAGGAAAGCCTCCTGAACTTCCTGTTGGCCCATTGGCCCGTTTTTCACCCTCTGCAGACTCCGGAGGCTTTCCTGATGCCTGGGGAGGGTGAAAACAGCCTCCCCTGGCACCCCGGAGGCCCTCTGCAAGCCAGAAATGGATTGTTTCCAAACTTCCGGTTAGCTCATTGGACCCATTTTTTGTCCTCTCCAGGCTTCAGGAAAGCCCCCCGAACTTCCTGTTGGCCTGTTTGTTAGATCGGGTAAAGGAGGCACCAAAGGCTTCAGTAAACATCATCTCTTTATTGCAAGTCAAGTAAACATCCGACTGAAGAATGGTCGGGCAGCATCCCCTTTTAAAGGGATCTGTCAGACCTCTTAACCAATGAGATTCAACCTCTGTTCCCGCCAGAACAGAGGACCTTGGTGGAAACCTCTTTCAGTCTGTCAGTGGAGGGGGGGAATATGTAACACCCCTCCCCTCTAGGATGGAACAATCTAACTAGTGACGTAATCACGCAGGTAGGCGGGCTTTTGCGTAGCTCTGCCTGACCTTCGCAAATCAGTCTTGGTGTTTCCTTCACACAAGTCGGACGGACCTGTTGCTCCTGCAGACCCACCTGGTGGAACCTCCTGGAACTTTTCACAGGTCGGGACTGGAGCTTCTAGCATTGACTTGCTCGGAGCTCGCTGTGGGCCTGCATCGAAGTCAGATAAGTCATCCGATATTCTCGGGCTTTCCTTGGGTTTGGAGGAACTGTTATTTTTTGTGTAGCTTCTTTCGGTTTGTGCAGAAGTTATATTTGGTTGTCTACGCGCAGAGTTAGACACACGGCTACGGGGTTGGTCTATATGCCTTCTCCAATTTCTACCATCTAGATCATATCTCCACTGCTCCAAGAGGAATATGAGTTCAAGTGTGTGACCCGCTGAGTGAGTCGGGCCCCGAATTACTTGGGTCAAGTCCATGGCTGTCATGGAAGTCATGAACTCCTGCGCCCCGTCAGAGTGATCACCGAGCGAAGGCAGGTTGAAATCCCCCAGTACCATAAGCCTGGGGAACTCAACCGCCAGCTCGGCTACGGACTCAAGGAGCAAGGGGAGGGCTGTTGCAATGCTGTTGGGAGGAAGGTACGTTAGCAACAAGCCCACTTGACCCCCAAGGTCCAACTTCACCAGCAAGGACTCACACCCGACAAGCTCCGGAGCAGGGATCCTACGAGGTGCTAAAGACCCTCGATGATAGCCACTCCCCCACCCCTTTTCTGGGGTCGCGGCTGATGAAGCACCTGAAAACCCTCTGGGCACATTTCAGTGAGGGGGACTCCTCCCTCCGGGCCCAGCCAGGTTTCAGTAATACATGCCAGGTCTGCCCCCTCGTCTAATATTAGGTCCTGGACGAGGGGAGCCTTGTGCACCACAGACCTGGCATTTAGCAACAGCAGCCTGAGACCAGGGCCCTGACAACTCTGACAACTCTCACCATCTGGCCTTGGAGTAGAACTAATAGGGCCGGAAGGGGGGGATCGCTGTGACGTAGCGGACCCTCCTTCCCCCGTAATGGCTAGTCCTGAAGTTCCCGCCATACCTGCCCCTCCCCATCATGACCGTAATGTTCCGGCCCACTCCCGTGTCCGTAGTCCCCATTCCCACCCCCATAGCTACCCCATTCTTCGGCAGGCCATTTAACTCAAGCATTCTAAGGCTGGGATTTAGGCCTGGGCCCCCTAATACTTCTGCAAGTCTATGTGTATTCTGGACCATGGTGCTTGTGGGCGCTCTCATTCCTTGGTGGGCACTTCCGGGGGAGCCGGTCTGGACTCCTGACAGGGCGTGCATGTAGCCACCCATTCTTGTATGTCCCTGTCCATGTTAGGCCACCAAATATAGCTCCTTGCTAGAGACTTCATTCTAACAATCCCAGGATGCCCTTCATGCAGTGCTTCAAGGACTGCTGTGCGCAATTGTTTGGGAATGACTACCCTGTCCCTCCATGACAAACAACTGTTAAAAACTGACAATTCATCCTGCTTGGAAAAGTACATTTTGAATTCAGCCCCAATAGGCCCCTTGGGCCACCCCCTCCACACCCAGTTCAAAATTTGCTTTATTATGGGGTCCTTTGCAGAGTGGCGTGCAACGTCACTGGATGAGACGGGTCTGGTTTCCAGGCAGTCAATGAGGAGGACCAACATCTCGGGGGTGAGGTCAGCGAGAACTTCAGGCAATGGGCAGCAGCTCAAAGCATCCGTGTGCCCTAACGTGGTGCCCGGTCAGTGGATGAGGCGATAGGAATAGGCTGCTAGAAATATTGTCCATCTGGTCATCCGGGGAGATAGTGATACCGGGATGGGGCGATCCCCAGCCAGCAATCCTAACAAAGACTTGTGGTCTGTGACCAGTTCGAAATCCCGGCCATAGAGATACTCGTGGAATCTCTTTACTCTGGCTACTGCAACCAAAGCCTCACGGTCCAGTTGGCTGTAGTTCCGCTCTGCAGCGGATAACGTCCTGGAGTAATATGCAATGGGGGCTTCAGCATCATTGGGCATGCAATGGCTAAGGACTGTGCCGACACCAAAGGGGGAAGTGTCACAGGTCAACACCAAAGGCAGGGTCTGGCTGTATTGTACTAGGAACGAGTCTGCTGATAAGAGTGTTTTTACAGCGGCGAATGCGGTGGCCTCCGTTTTGCCCCAGGACCATTTCGCGTTCTTGGCTAGGAAACGATGTAGTAGTTCAACAACTGTTGTTTTCTGTTTGAGAAAGATGCTGTAGAAATTAAGGAGTCCGAGGAACGCCTGTAGTTCATTCTGATTGTGAAGTGTGGGGGCTTCCTTAATGGCTTTAATTTTTTGTGATGTCAGGTGGATCCCAGACCCATCGATCATGTACCCTAGAAATTTGACTTTTGGTACATTGATTTTACATTTTTCTTTTTTGATGAGGAGGCCCTTGTCTCTGATTCTAGCCAAAACTGTTCGTACACGTTTTAAAAGTTGCGCTTCATTTGCGGCTGATACCAAGATGTCGTCGAAATAGGGGACAACTCCTGGAATCTCCAGCAAAAGTCATTCCATGATGCTTTGGAACAGTCCGGGGGCGATACTAAAACCTAATTGCAGGCGGTTGCATTTGAATGCACCCCTGTGCATCACAATGGTTTGGGCCTCCGCGGTAACGCCATCTACTGGCAATTGTTGGTATGCCTGTGCCATATCTAATTTTGCAAAGATTTTTCCTGGGCTGAGCGAATGCAATAGGTGTTGTACAACAGGTACAGGGTAAGCGCTTTGTTGTAGCACTTTATTAATTGTACATTTATAGTCTGTGCAGATGCGTACAGACCCGCCACGCTTGACAGGTGTCACAATTGGCACTTTATTCTAATTGGGGCTATTGTGGGGTCTAAGCTAAAGGAATTGGGGGTTCCTTTGTACTCATCCAGACCAGTGCCGAAGACGTCCTCGAACTCCTTAAAAATGGCTTCAGCGGAATCCTCCTTCAGGGAGTTGACTCCGGTCACTTCCATTCCCAGAGCTTGGAATCAATCAAGCCCCAGCAGGCTCTGAAGGTCATCTCTGACCACCATCACGGGGAGTTTTTTGTAGAATTGCTTGTGGCTTACCCGGAAGGTGCCTTGGCCCACGATGGGGACCTGGTTCCCCTGGTAGTCATGTAGGTGGATGTCAGGGCTTCTTGAGGTGTCTCTTTTGTAGCTTGAGGATCGTTTGCTTCAGGACTGTCCATGGAATTATGGTCAGTGACAACCCAGTGTCGATCTCCATTTTGCATGGAGAGTCCTCGATGAGGACAGTGACTTTCAGTTTTTTGGGGCAAATGGTACGGATTTGTCTAACTGGAACATTGACATTCAGCTTTTTTATACGCCCAGGGCGGCTTCATATGGCAGATGTAAGGTTGTCGATTCTATCGTCTTCCTCTGAACTCCGTGGGTACTTCTGCCACCCCCTGATTTGGGTCGCTGTTTGCAGTTTTGGGTTGTTCTGCGGTTGCAGGAAAATCGCTGTGGCACACCTTGGCGATGTGCCCTTTCCGCTCGCATCGCTGGCAAATGGCTTCGCAGAAACAGCAGGATGATTGGACATGATCTCCTCCACAGCTGGCGGAGGGCAGAATTTGTGAGTTGAATTTCCGCGCCAGCTTTGTTCGGCGACTGCGCATGCTGTAGTTGTCTTCCTCCTCGCTCTCAGAGCTCTCGGGCTCTGTGGTCTCATGGTGGATGCAGGTACTTTTCTGCATGTCCGGAGGTGCACTGTGGCACTGGAGGGTCTTCATTGATTGGGCTGCTGATTCAGATACTCTAGCTTTGTCTAGTGCGATCTGCAGAGAGAGGTTGGATCTAGCCAGAAGTCTTCTCTGCAGATTGAGATCTCGCACCTCACAAATTATGTGATCCAGAATCAGGTGGTCCAGTTCACGGAACTCACAGTAGGCTGCTGCTTTTCGGAGCGCCGCCACGTATTCGTTGATCGATTCGCCCTCCTTCTGGTTCCGGATATTGAACTGATACCGGTGAACATATTTGGATGGCTTTGGCACATAGTGGGTCTTCAGCATTTGTTGTAGTGCAGACCAGGATACTGCTTGTAGAGGGGTCGGTTCTGAGAGGTTTTTTGCCATCTCGAATACTTCCCTGCCATAGTACCCTAGGAACAAATTATTTTTCTGGGCTTCTGGAATGCCCGTGAGATTGTTTGCTTCCAGGAAACACTCGAATTGTAGCATGTATGATTCCCAGTGTTCAGCAGCTGGATTGTACAGAGTTGGTGGGGCGTGCATAGCCATTCTGGTTCTCTCTGGTTGTTCAGCGATGGTTAGCTTGATGCCTCACGGGATGCTCTGGGCTGGATGTACTTGCAAGGCTTCGCTCCCTTTGTTTGCCCAGTTGCCTTCCAATCCCCCCTTCTTCGCCAGTGTTAGATCAGGTAAAGGAGGCACAAAAGGCTTCAGTAAACAACAGCTCTTTATTGCAAGTCAAGTAAACATTCTGTTGAGGAATGGTCGGGCAGCATCCCCTTTTAAAGGGATCTGTCAGACCTCTTGACCAATGAGATTCAACCTCTGTTCCCACCGGAACAGAGGACCTCGGTGGAAACCTCTTTCAGTCTCTCAGCAGGGGGGAATATTTAACACTGTTGGCCCATTTTTCACCCTCTGCAGGCTCCGGAGACTTTCTTGAAGCCTGGGGAGGCCCTCTGCAAGCCTCCCCCGGCACCCTGGAGGCCCTCTGCAAGCCGGAAATGGATTGTTTCCAAACTTCCGGTTGGCTCATTGGACCCATTTGTCACCCTCCCCAGGCTTCAGGAAAGCCTCCAGAGCCTGGGGAGGGTGAAAACTTCTCCATGGTGCAGGGGGGTGTCACACACACATGCATGGGATGGGGGTCATGTGCACAAGTACAGGTGGGCGGGCCGCATTGAATTGTGGTTGTGGGCATGCACGCACGTGCACATGATAGCGCATGGGCACACCTCTGCCAATGTTGGCACACCTTTACAAAAAGGTTAGCCATCACTGGCCTAGACAATTATGGTTGATTGGATTGAACCACAGTTGAACACAATCTGAAAATCATAATTTGGTCACTAGAAAAAAGTATTTTAATATATATCATCTAAATTTACTCTGTTCTACCACTGCATAGACAAATCCTTAAGAATTAGACCCTGGGGACTTGATTTATTAGACTCAAACAGCTGTGTTCTCATATTCATGACTAATAAAAGTATGAATATTCAATACTAAAATGAAAATGACTATTGGCAATAATTTGTATGACTCAAGATAAAGGTGTCATTTTAAATTTGTAATCTATGCTAGTGATTAGATTTCAGAGTAATTCCAAAACTGTCATATTTGCATTAATTGAAGATGTTTTATTTTTACATGTCCTAAAAATAATCTGTTTTGAGGAGGAGTCACAGACATATCACATTGTAACAATTTGGGCACGTACACAGTATGAACTGATGTTAATTCTCCCTTTCCCATCACTTTAATCTAGAATGGCCCTGTATTATTTTATTGTAAATTGCTAACCGAAAAGGTGATTCTAGATCTGGGAAATAAAAGTTTGGCTTCAATTCAGGGAATTACAGTTAAATGCATCTCTTTTTTTTATATACTGTGTGTGATGCACCAACCAGCATACCCAATTGGCTAGGATCAGGCCAGAGGACTCCAATTGTTCAGAAACAAGTGAATTGGATTGGACTGAAAAAGCCTGCATTGGTGCTGGATATTCAGTAGAATCCATTAAGATTTAAGGGAGATGCAGTTAGCAGAACAAGTTGATCTGTTGCCGTGTGGGCTTAAGATATTTGGCTGCCTGATCCAAAGTCCAAATGGTATTTGTAATAGTTCAAAATATAATTTGTGTAATGCTGAAGTCAGCTCATACGAGTTGAATATTTCCTATTTCTTTGCCTCAGGTTTGCATTAATAACACCATTTCAAGGGAATGAACCCACTGACTCATTCTGCATCAAAGATTCATTCTTGTGTGCAGGAATTGGCAACAAATGGCTTTCTAGATGTTAGTGAATTGACAATCCAAGTGGCATGGCAATGGAGACAGATGCTGGCAGTCCTGTTGAGAAACATCTGCTTCCCTACCTCTTTGGAAATGTCCAATTCTCCAGAAAAGATATAAATACCTATATGGATAAGGAGAGATTCTCCTGAGTTGATGCTATATTATAGGCAGAAGAATCCTCTGCGACAGAACTTTATTCCCTTTGGGAACTCCCCCTTTCCTGGGGATGGCCTTCTTGCCTATCAAGACGCTTCCTTAATGACGGATCTTGGAATCCCGAGAGGTGGCATGTGAAGAAGAGACTTCTTAGGGGTTTTTTACAGGGTTTTTTAAATCAAATTTTAAGGGGAGGGCGGGGGTGGTGGTGGATACAGATTGCTCAGACAGGCTTAGGGGGGAGTCTGCCAGGGCACAGGTCAGAGCTAACTAATGGGCACGGGTCAGGAGTGCTGGGAAGGGTTGGGATTCTGGGGGAGACATTAAGCCATTCCATTGGGGGGGTTCACCATCTCTAATGTTTGTGGGAGAGGCAGATATGGTGGGGGCCGAGGGCCAAATTATGTTCGGGGACACGGGTTTGCTGTTTAAGAGCGATCACGTGTTCCGACCCTCATGACCCTTCTCACACCCCTGGGTGCTCGGGATTACAGGACTCTGGTCTCCGGCTGGTGTCGCTTAATGCCAGGTCTGTGGTACATAAGGCTCCCCTCATTTACGACCTCATACAAGAGGGTAGAGTGGACCTGGCGTGCATTACGGAGACCTGCTTGGGCCATGAGGGGGTGTTCTCCTTAGTGAATTACGCCCACCAGGCTTCTGGGCGTTGCACCAGCCAAGAGCCCAGGGCAGGAATGGGAGGGTGGCAGTGGTTATTAGGGAAAGTCCCAGACCTCAGGAGGTCACTGTGCCTCAGATAGGCAGGTGTGAGTCCCTTTTTGTGAAATGGGGCCTTTGAATTCAGGTGGGCCTTTTTGTGACATACCTGTCTCCCTGCTACGTTTAATTGGTCCTGCCAGAGCTGCTGAATGTGTTAGGTGGATTGGCAGTTGATTTCCCCAGGCTTATGATCCTGGGGGATTTCAATCTGCCTTCCATTGGCGAGACATCTGAGTAAGCTCGGGAGTTCATGGTTTCCATGATGGCTAGGGACCTAACTCAGTTAATTCAAGACCCCACCCATAATGGGGGACACACGCTCAACCTGATTTTTGTCTCTGGGCAGTGGATGAATGATCTACATTTAGGGGATATTTCTATCCAATCCTTGTCATGGTCGGATCATTTCCTCATCAGGCTTGACTTCCATACTGCTACCCCTCACCGCAGGGAGGCGGAACCGACTAGATGGTTCCGCCCCAGGCACCTGATTGACCCTGAAAGGTTCCTGATGGAGTTTGGGACTTTTCCTGAATCCCTTGATCACAACTTGACTGAAGCCCTAGTGGAAGCCTGGGATAGGGCAGCCACTGGGGCTTTGGATCGTGTTGTGCCTTTGCGGCCTCTGACCCGGTGTCAATCATGGGTAGCTCCCTGGTTTACTGAGGAACTCCGGGAGATGAAACGCCAGAAAAGATGCCTAGAGAGTGGTTGGAGGGCCAGCCGGTCCAAATCTGATCGAACACTAGTAAGAATTTGTATTAAATCCTATTTAGTGGCGATAAAAGCGGCAAAACTGCAACATTTTTCCTCTCTTATTACATTAGCAGATAACTGCCCAGCCGCCCTATTTAGGGTGACCTGCTCCTTACTTAACCAAGGAGCTGGGAAAGACCCCTTGCAGGGTAGGGCTAAAGAATTTGTTCAGTATGTGCAGGATAAAATTGCTCAGATCTGGACAGGCTTGGACTCTTACTGGGTAGATTCGGGCGAGTTGACTGGGATGAATCTTGTGGAGACCATCTGGGATGAGTTTGATCCTGTAACCCCCGAGGGCATGGACAGGATTATGTGGAGACTCAGTGCTGCAACTTGTGTGTTGGACCCGTGTCCCTCTTGGTTAGTCTCGGCTTCCCAGGAGGTGACACGAGGCTGGCTCCAGGCGATTACCAACTCTTCGTTGAGAGAGGGGTTCTTTCCCACCGCCTTGAAGGAGGCGGTGGTCAGGCCCCTCCTTAAGAAGCCTTCCCTGGACCCAGCTTCTTTAGCCAACTATCGCCCGGTCTCCAACCTTCGCTTTGTAGCAAAGGTTGTTGAGAATGCGGTAGCACGTCAGCTTCCCCAGTCCCTGGATGAAGCTGTCTACCTGTATCCGTTTCAGTTGGGTTTCAGGCCCGGATACAGCACGGAGATGGCACTGGTCGCGTTGGTCGATGATCTCTGGCAGGCCCGGGACAGGGGCTGCTCCTCTGCCCTGGTCCTATTAGACCTCTCAGCGGCTTTTGATACCATCGACCATGGTATTCTACTGCAACGACTCGGGAGGTTGGGAGTGGGGGGCACCGTTTTATGGTGGTTCTCCTCCTACCTGTCGGATCGGTCACAGTTTGTGTTGACTGGAGGGCAGGGATCAAACCCGAGGTGCGTCACTTGTGGGGTGCCCCAGGGGTTGGTTCTCTCACCCTTCCTGTTCAACATATATATGAAACCACTGGGTGAGATCATCCGTGGTTTTGGGGTACGGTATCATCAATATGCTGATGATACCCAACTTTTCATCTCTACCCCAAACCACCCAAACGATGCCCGTGACGTGATGTCCCGATGCCTGGAGGCTGTGTGGATCTGGATGGGGAGGAACAGGCTCAAGCTCAATCCCTCCAAGATGAGTGGCTGTGGTTTCCGTCATCCCGATTTGTGCATCTTGTTCCATCTTTGATGATAGTGGGAGAAATTTTAGCCCCCTCAGACAGGGCCCGCAATCTGGGCATCCTCCTGGATACGTGACTTAGTTTAGAAGAACACCTGATGGCCGTGACCAGGGGGGCCTTTTACCAGGTTCGCCTGGTACGTCAGTTGCGCCCCTTCCTGGATTGGATGCTCTCGTCCTTTCTCACCTGGACTACTGTAACGCTCTCTATATGGGGCTGCCCTTGAAGAGCACCCGGAGGGTTCAACTGGTCCAGAATGCGGCTGTGCAGGTTATCATGGGGGCACCTAGGTGCTCCCATGTTACACCCCTTTTAGGTGGCCTACACTGGTTGCCGGTTTTCTTCTGGGTGCAATTCAAGGAACTAATTATGACCTTTAAAGCACTCCATGGTTTAGGCCCAGGGTACCTGAGAGACCACCTACTGCCACCGGTAGCCTCCCATCGTCCAGTGTGATCCCACAGAGTTGGCCTCCTCAGGGTGCCATCGGCCAGACAGTGTCGGCTAGCGACCCCCAGGGGGAGAGCCTTCTCTGTGGGAGTGCCTTCCCTCTGGAATGAGCTGCCCCCAGGGCTTCGTATAATCCCTGACCTCCAAAAAATAAATAAACATCCTTCCTGAAGTACCCACAGTGATATATAAGAAGCATGCTAAGGACTCAAGCTGTATTGCTACAATTCTTCCAAGAAACATTAATCTACCTATAGGTCAGCCTGACCTATTTGTAGATTCTAGCACATCTGGAAGACACTAGGCTATGGAAGGCTCACCTTATGCCCCTCATCTGGCATCAAAATGACTTTCTTGTTTTTCCTACCTTAAATTGAAGCTGCTTTCTATTTTATTACTATTAATAAGCTGTTTATTTTACCTTCTATATTTGATGATTGGTTTTATCTTGGATATATCTATTTCATCTTTTAAAAGACAGTCTTTCAAACATTTGGAGGTAGTTATTATGTCCCCTTTAGTTTAGTGCCTACATGGAGCAGTATATGCAGAAGAAGAAAAGAGGGCAGAGATGGAGAGCAAATGTTTAATGCAGGAAGGCATGAGCAATGCAAAATCGATCCCAAAGAAAAATCTGCAGATTTAAAAAAGCATACTATTCCCACCTGTACCTCATCATCATTCTACACTGGTTTGCTGCACTACTAAGTGCTAATTTCAGTGTCTATGCAGCAGCTTTTTGTTAAAAGATAAGCAGAAATGCAAATGCTAAGCCCAAGGCAAGGAGAACGCAGCCCACTTATGGAATGTAGCTCCTGAATGTCAAGAACAACTTAAGGGTTTGTCTTTGTCACACTCCACTTCGTCTCACTCCAAGTCTGTCCTATATTCCCTGGTGGCCGCTCATCCTACTACTAGCCCAGTCTGACTCGGATTGGCTTCTGAACTGAGATAAGGGCAGTCAAGTGAATGGTAGAGAACATGGGGGTGGGGGGAGATTTTTCCCAGGTGAATCCTGACTGCTTGTGGGATTGAGTTAATAAATAAGTCTATTTTCTTTCTCTCTCCAGATTTCATAGGACATGGCTTTCCTGAAAACTGGCCCAGAGGACTGGAGAACTGGAGAGATTGACGCCATAAAACCAGATACGTAGTAGTTGTTGGATTTTTGGGTGAGTTGCCTTCTTAATAAATTAGAAGACATAAAAAGGCCATGCTTGAATCCAGGATAAAAACCTGAAGATGCTTCCCTAGCTGGCCTATTCTTAGCATCTCTTCTAGACAGGATGCCTTTTCTGCAGAGACTGGACCCAAGGGAAAGAATACCTGTTCCAGCAAGCGCAGCTGGAGATGCACAAGAAAAGTGGGGCCACATGTCCAGGCCTGCCATCACCATAGGCAATATTCCTAAGCAAAAACAGTGCTGGGATATGGCAGAGTCTCTTCAGCACTGGAGACAAAAGGATGGCCCTAGTGAAAAAGTCATTCTGATGAAAAGGGGCTACTCCACTTTCCTTTATGTGCTGCACGAAGAATTTATAAAGTGATCCCTTATTTCAATACTGTACTTGCAGGAAGGTAGAGATGACATTGCGATGATACGACGTGCGATCTTGGAACTCAAAGATCGCCATCAGTATCTCTGCCGCTGGATGGTCCCTTTGGACCTAAACCATCCGTAGAGATGGTGATAGAGAAGGGCATATCCTGCTGATCCCAGGGACATTGCAAAGTCCCTGGTACATCCAGGAGAAGCTCTTTTTTCCAGCCACAGAGAAGCAGCACTGAAGCTGCTGAAAGTTGGGACAGCTCCAGAATGGAAGAAAAGTGGGAGAGAAAGTGTGTCAAATCGGTGAGATAAATTTTATTATTAGAGAAGAGAACACCCAAAAAGATCAAAAGTAAAGTTAAAATCGAAGACAGAAGAAGTTAAATGGCGAGATTAAGCCTGAGTCAAACTTAGTGTGCTGTTCTGACCCCCCTCCTCCGTCCAGGAACGAAAGCCAAAACAAACGTAAAAGAGAATGTTTTTTAATCAGTCCAGTCTCTCATTGGCTGCAAGCCCAAAATAAACAACGAAATAAGCACTCTGGCAGCAAGTCCAGAAACCTAGGCCAATGCAAACAAGCTCTCACAGCAAACCAATTCTCCAAGTTGGTTTCTCTTAATCATGAACGTTGACTTCTGCAAAAGGGTGTGGCACAAGCAGTCTCTTTTATAATCAGGAGAGGCTCTTAATAAGCATCAGCTGAGCGTAATCATCTTGTATAATACTCAGTTGTTCTTGCCGCCAAGTAGCCCTTCGACGGCGTGCATCCCGAAACAACTCACAAGTGTTTTCCGGATCACTCCCTCTGATCCAAGGCTCCGGTGCCACCTGGTGGCCAACCAGTCTCTCCTCGCCCTGCTCGGAGTCGGCACCCTGTCCAGGGTCCTCCACCTTCTCCAGGGCCAACTCATAAGACCCCTCACCATCGGAGTCTGGCGGCAGCTCCAACAGCTCCTGCTGGGCAACAACAATGTGCTTTCTTTCTTTCTTTCTTTTTTATGGATGGAACTTTTACAAATGCTTTTTACTTTTTAAACTGGACCGGTTTTTATTTTCTTCTTCTATTTTTCTTTTTTTAATATTTATTGATTAAGACTTTCTCTCTTTTTCTCTTTTCAATGCTCTATTGAATTTTTTTCCCCTAAGAACTTTTTTCCTTAAGTTTGGAATATAAAGAGGGGAGTAAAAGCAGAAGAAAAGAAGTAACACTGCCAGTTAGAGACTTGGAAACATTATTTTTCCTGTTTTCTTTGAATATTTGATCTACATTTCAAGGTTTCTGAGCTTGTTTATTGAAAATGATAGCGGGAAGAGCAAGAACTGTTTATACAGGTGCTCCTCTGGGGTACTATCAGTAGCTGCAATGGAGTGAAAAGAAAGCCTTAACTTGAAAGAATACAGTGAACTTGTTTGGAATTTAATAAAAAAAGCTTTGAATTATATAGTGGCAGTGTTTACTATCTGGAGGAATGGCACAACATGAAAAAGAAAAAGAAGTAACATTACAAATGATTATGCAATAAATTCAAAAAATACAAGTAAGAACAGAGAGCATTGAAAAGAGAATGGAAAATATTGAACAAAGAACAGAAAAAATAGATGAAAAAAAATGAGAATATTTACCAAATGATGATGAAATTTGAGGATAGAGTTCTAAAAATTGAAGAAAAAGATGAACAAAGAGACAATAAAATTGGTGATATTGACAGCAGATTGAGCGTGGTTGGAAAAGACAGGAGTGGAATACTGAAATGGGAGATTGACTGATTGGAACTTTACCTCAGACTCCAAAACATAGAAGAATAAAAAGGAGAAAATTTGGCAGAAGTAATGAGAGAAATTTTGGAAGAAGCATCAGTGATAACCAAAGGAAAGTTGATGGAAGGAACAGATGAAGGGTTTCAAATCTTTATAAGATATGCAATGAAAAACAAATTGCCAAGAGAAGTCCATATAAGATCTACCAAGAAAGCAATTAGAACACAAATACTACAAATGGCAAGAGATATAAGATTGCACTACTATTGGAAGGATACAGAATGATGTAATGAAATGCTATAATAAAACTAATTTATATTTAGTTAAATTTAGAATATTACGCATAAAATGAAGTAATAATAGTTATAGTCAAATAAATGATTAACAATGATAATAATGCATATATACTGTATACTACATTGATAATATGAAATTTTATATAAGTTGTAAAGTGGGAACTATGGAGAGGATGCTCAAAAGTTTTGTAACCAAAGAAACAATTTTATATAGAATATAATATAAAGATGTAATATTATTGGATGGTTTTAGGATGATGAAATGAAATGCCAGGAGGAAGTTATTCATAAAATAATGGAATGTGCTGAAATGAGTAAATTGACATTTGAAATTAGAGAACAAGAAGATAAACAATTTTATAAGACATGGGATTTATTTTATCAATGGTTAGATAAAAAACATGGAAATGAAAGATACTAGAGAATGTTATCAATACAAGAATAATAGAATGATACTGAATATAACATAAAGATTTATTATTATTATTATTATTATTATTATTATTATTATTATTATTATTATTATACAATTGTATCACAGCGGCCAGTTGTTTCGCCGGATTTGGCATTGGTTACTAGTCGGGCCCCACCCAGGGGCCTAGGACGTCGTAACGTATTTTCGTAATATGCGTGCAGATCCAAGCAGTGCGGCTTTTTGCATTTGACTGATGGTGATTTTGTCAATTTTTAACTGTTTTAAATGTAATTCCAGTGCTTTTGGAATAGCACCCAGTGTGCCAATTACCACTGGAATTACCACTGCTGGTTTGTGCCATAGTCGTTGAATTTCGATTTTTAAGTCCTGGTATCTTGCGATTTTTTCATGTTCCTTCTCGGCGACCCTGCTATCACCTGGTATTGCGATGTCTATGATTGTGACCTTATTTTTCTCAACCAGTGTGATGTCTGGTGTATTATGCGCCAGTATTTTGTCGGTTTGTATACGGAAATCCCACAAGATCTTGACCATCTGATTTTCGGTGACTTTTTCAGGCTGATGTTCCCACCAGTTTGTTGCTGTTTTAATATTATAATTTTTGCACAAATTCCAATGGATCATTTGTGCTACTGAATTGTGCCGCAATTTATAATCAGTCTGCGTGATTTTTTTACAGCAGCTGAGTATGTGATCAACAGTTTCATCAGCTTCTTTGCAAAGTCTGCATTTGGCATCATCAGAGGATTTTTCGATTTTGGCCTTAATGGCATTTGTGCGGATAGCTTGTTCTTGCGCAGCCAGGATTAGTGACTCTGTTTCTTTCTTTAATGTACCTGTTTTTAACCATAACCAAGTTTGTTCACTGTCCACTTTATCTTTTATTTTTTCCAGAAATTGACCATGCAGTGCTTTGTTCTGCCAACTCTCCATTCTTGATTTTATCACATCTTTTCTGTATTCTTGTTTTGTCTGTTGGGCCTTCAGTAGATTTTTGTTCTTTACTTCGATTAATAGATGTTCTTGAGTGTCTTTTAAATAATCAGCCAGTGCATGTTTTTCTTCTTCAACTGTTTGCTTCACTTGTAATAATCCTCTGCCACCTGATTTTCGGGGCAGATATAGTCTATCAGTATCACCACGTGGATGTAAACTGTAGTGCATTGTCATTAGTTTCCTGGTTTTTCGGTCCAAAAGGTCCAAATCAGCTTGTGTCCAGTTAACTATACCAGCTGTGTATCTTATAACTGGTATTGCCCAGGTATTTATGGCCTTGATTGTATTTCCACCATTCAATTTAGATTTCAAAATTTTCCTAACTCTGTTGGTGTACTCTCGCCTGACAATAGTTTTTACTTCTCCATGCTTGATGTTATCCAACTGCAGAATGCCTAAGTATTTGTAGGCTTCATTTTCTTTGCATTTAATTAGTTGGCCATTGGGCATTTCAATTCCCTCACATGCAGTGATTTTGCCCCTTTTTATGGATACAGTGGCGCATTTTTCCATGCCAAACTGCATTGAAATATCGGTGCTGAATACTCGGACTGTATTTGTCAATGATTGGATTTCTATTTCTGACTTTCCATAGAGTTTCAAATCATCCATATATAGTAAATGCGAAATTTTTTCAGCTTTTTTGGCTGTTTGGTAGCCTAATTTCATTTTTTTTAAGATTACTGATAGTGGGGTCATTGCGATGATGAAGAGAAGAGGTGAAAGTGAATCACCCTGGAAAATTCCTCGCTTGATATTAACCATTCCGTAGCTCTCATTCCCTATTGCCAACTCAGTTCTCCATTGTTTCATTGCCTTTTCAGTAAAGGATGTAATATTTTTGCTAATGCCAGTTGTTTCTAAGCATTTTATGATCCAACTATGTGGCAGTGAGTCAAATGCCTTTTTGTAATCAATCCAGACCATATTCAAGTTCGTTTTTCTGTTCTTACAATTTTCTAATATCATTTTATCAATTAGAAGCTGATCTTTTGTGCCCCTGCTCCTTCTTTTGTTGCCTTTTTGCTCTACTGGCAAGATGTTGTTTGTTGTTGTTGTTGTTGTTGTTGTTGTTGTTATTATTATTATTATTATTATTATTATTATTATTATACAATTGTATCACAGCGGCCAGTTGTTTCGCCGGATTTGGCATTGGTTACTAGTCGGGCCCCACCCAGGGGCCTAGGACGTCGTAACGTATTTTCGTAATATGCGTGCAGGTCCAAGCAGTGCGGCTTTTTGCATTTGACTGATGGTGATTTTGTCAATTTTTAACTGTTTTGACAAAATCACCATCAGTCAAATGCAAAAATTTTCTTATATTATTATTATTATTATTATTATTATTATTATTATTATTATTGGATAGATTGAAGATGATGTAATAAATTGTTATAATATAAATGAACCCAATATTTAGTATATCTTATTTAAAATGAAGGAATAGTGATAGTCAAACAAATGAGGTATAACCAATTTTGTTGTATTTAAGTACAATGACAATAAAGATTATACGTATACTTATAATGATAATAATGTATACAAACATATTCGATTTGATATTATGTGATTTATACAAATTGCAAGTGATAACTATGGAAAGGATGCATAAAAACCTTGTAACCAATCGACACACTGTATGTAACGGAAGATGGTTTTATGTTTTATGTCTTGTCTGTCTAAAAAAATTTTTTTTAAAAAAAATACTGTACTTGCAAAGCACGTATACCGAAAGATGCCCACAAGCTCTATTTTGCCTCAAAGGATAATGAGTTTGATGACCACCAGACAATGTTACTCAGCTCTCTAAGTCAGGGATCCCCAAGCTGCAGTCTGTGAACCGGTACCAGCTGTGGCATGCCAGAAACTGGGCCATGCAAACAAGCAATCCGCCCATCCGCAGGATGCAGGCAGCACACAAAACCATGGCCCCTCCGGTCCGTGGAAAAACCTCTCTCCACGGAATCGGTCCCTGGTGCCCAAAAGGTTGGGGGGAGCACTGCTCTAAGAGACCCTATTGAAGGAGTTTCCCATGGCTATTTTTTAAACTCTATGTCTATCTTATATCTTTGAGATTCCTTGGTGGCCTCTCATGCTAGCCCAGTCTTACTCTGTTTGGCTTCTGCCCTGAGATAAGGTTGGTCAGGTGCTACTTTGCTTACTCTGACTAGAGTGAGTTTTCTAGTTTTAGGCTAAGATATTTTGAGTAATATTTTCCACATAGGAGCATCCATCTTTTGAAATCATCAGAGATCCCTTACATGCCCTACCACTCCCCAAATCCTACCTTTTGGAGTCTAGTTGAAGATTTTTCAATTAGTTGAGCCCTGTATATGGGTACTCCTTCCTAAGGCTGTTCTCCTGACCTCCTTCATCTGAAAGGACTTTCCAGAGCTTAACCAAAACATTTCTTTCTTAGCAAGGCTGTGAGACTATTAACTTCATGTAATGCTGTTGTGAAAATCAGCATGGCATGGTTAGGTCATAGTTTTAATAAAATAAAAGATTACATCAAAGCAGAACTGAAAGGCACAACTCAAAATACTAAGTAGCAAGATAAGGTTAATGTGTCTGGACTATTTTGATTTTTTTTAAAAGAAGTAGTAAAAAAAGAGGGAAGTAGTAATTGGTTATACAATTAGTGAACAGCAACTTTGGTGCAGTGTTTAATGCACCAGATTATAAACTGGAGATCATGAGTTCTAGTCCTGTGTGAGGTGTGAAACTAGTTGGATGACTTTGGGGCATTCATTTTCTCCCAACCCTAGGAAGCAGGAAGTAGCAAACTATTTCTGGAAATGCTGCCAAGAAAACTGCATAGACTTGCCCATGTAGTCACTAGGAGTCAACACTGAATCAAAGGCACAGAATTATCTGGGTCCATACAACACGATAAATCAGTGATGGCGAACCTATGGCACAGGTGGCATGTGGGGCCATTTTTCAGGGCACGTGAGGTGCTGCCCTGTCAGCTGGCCAGCGCGTATGGCCAACTGAGTTCACCTTTTAAAGCAACTTTTCGCCCTCCCCAGGCTCCAGAGACTTTATAGGAGCCTGGGGAGGGCGAAAAGAGCCTCCCTGCCCCCCGGAGGCCCTCCGGAGGCTTCATGAGTAAGGTGACCAGACGTCTCGATTTTGGCGGGACAGTCACGATTTCTAACAATTTGTCCGGTGTCCTGCTGCATTTTAAAAAAGTCCCGATTTTCTGGCTTCATGTTGAAAGCGCAGTGGATTTGCTTAAGAAATCCTAACCGGGGCAAGACAAAAGACACTCTGTCTAACCTCTCTCTCTGTCTCAGTACTTTCATTGAAGATATTAAAACGTTAAAGCAAGAAAATGGAAACCCCCCCCCGCCCCTTTTACTTACTTTTATAAAAAAAGATGACCCAGTACCATAGAGCTCCAGGAAATACTTTGGCTAGAGTAGTAGCGACTGTTCCTTCCTGGATTTCCTGGAGGGGAGGGGCACGGAGGTTGGAGGTTGGCTCGTGTGGGAAAAATGGTGGCAAGGTTTCTTTGAAAAATATTTCCCTGGGACTAATTTCACCATTTTAATTTGCTCAGTTCTTTGTATTAACATCTACATCATTCTGGATTGACTTGGAGTGCCTGCCAGCTGGTAAGTGAGCCGGGTTTTTTTCTTTTACTTTTTAAATTTATTTAAAAATAATATTTTATTTATTGTGCATACGATTTTTTAAAAATAGTTTTATTCTGTGTGGATTCTTTTTTAAAATTGTCTTAGACTATTTAAAAAAAGATTCTATCCAAAATACAAAATACCAGCTGCAGTTATTCACTTAAGAACTGTGGCAAGAAAGGTGGTATAATACGTTTAGTGACCAAAGTTACTATGGCATTGAAAAAAGTGACTGATGACCATTTTTCACACAGCGACCATTTTCACACTTAATGACCATTGCAGTATCCTCATGGTCACGTGATCAAAATTTTGATGTTTGGCAACAGTTACAATTTATATTTGTAAACTGTAGTTATGTTGAAATAAAAAAATATTATAATACTATTTTTGCGTTGTATGAAAATTTTTGTTGCTCTGTATAAAATTTTTAATCAACCCCCCGCCCCCTGGTCAAAGGTGTCCCTCTTTACCAATCTGAAAATCTGGTCATCTTATTCATGAGCTTCCCTGAAGCCTCTGGAGCGCAAAAAAACTGGCGCTACTGGAAAACTGGAAGTTCAGGAACGGACTTCCTGTTTGCTCAGAGGGTCATTTTGATTGCTCCGGAGGCTTCAGGGAAGCCTCCTGAAGGTCCCTGAAGCCTCCGGAGGGCTTCCGGGTCGTGGGGGAGGCTGTTTTCACCCTCCCCAGGCTCCTATGAAGCCTCTGAAGCCTGGGGAGGGCAAAAAAAGCATGCAAAAAATGGGAGGTTGCGCCTGTAATGTGCACATGCACACTTGGGGGGGTCACACATTGCATTATGGGTGCGGCACACCCACACACTACCCCTCCTGCGCTCCCCCCACTTATGGCACACGAGCCAAAAAAGGTTCGCCATCGCTGCAATAAATCATATACAGTACTATGATTTGTAACGCACAGTGTTTGAATTCATACAATAAGCTTAACCAGAAAATGAACTATATAATAGTTTAGAACAATGTGCAGATCCAGCCTCCACCAGGAGGAATGCTAAAACCAAGATAATCCAATGAAGCGAAGAAGGGGGAAATAATGTCCAAATAAAACATTTTACAAAATGCAGGTGGTGAATTCTTATCGAGTATTGGTAATTCAAAGATGATCAGACAATTTTTTTACAGCTTCGTATCTTATGTGGACCAAGTCAATTGTATAGACTTTTTTTCAATGAACTTTAGATTTAGCATTTTATGAACACAACCAAATAACTGGAAGCATGGCTGTAGTCCTCTGTTTAAGCTAGGAATAGGTTTCATTCAGCTGAATATAATTACTTTAAGTAGAACAGAGCAGAGATGCACTCGAAGCGTACCACTTTACAAGTACCCTGTGTTCTCGCAACTGCTTAGAGGTCAGATTTTGATGTGAAGCACCTTTCAACTGACAACTCTTGCAATAACTGCTTATTCTTGCCTTTTTGTTGCTGTCTAAAGCAATTATGTAGCTGTGAGTTGTTTTTCATTGTATCTGAAGTGGAGCCATTTGAGTTGTTCAGGAAGCTATAATCCGTTCATAGCTATATAAAACCATATATTTAAGGTACAACTACTCCTTACCTTATGGACAACCTTGCCAGATGTTGTCCGCAGGGCCTTATATATTTAAAGCTGATTTTGACAGCAATCCATTTCAAGCTGGCTGGTAATACTTTTGGGTGTGTGTGAAGGAATATGGACTCATGAGATTGTTACTGTTTATCAGTTATTGAATACAGTAATGAAACTTTCAAAACTCCTGATACAATTTACTTAGAAAGCAAAGAAATAGTTTATTTAGGGAAAAAGAAAAAATGGTTTACTAAGAAAGCTAAATGGAAATACATATTGTTAAAACATGTGTTCTATATCTTGTAGGACCCTGAAATTTTCCTTGCCTCTGAAACTTCAGTTGTTGAATGTTATTGAAGGCTTTTACTGAGACAGAACAATTTATTAATACCAAAAATAAAAAATGGACAGCATTAAAAAAATGGAGTACTGAATTGGAATATATTACCCAATAATTACATTAGGTTTTACAGGATGTAAAATATGCCTGTAATAAACCTTCTGCAGATTTCTGCTAATAGCTATTCTGATCTTCGTTAATCCTAGTGGTAAATCATCCGGTATAAAAGTAATGGCGGGGGGGGGGGGGCAGGGAAACAGTCCCCATACTTTGAATTGCTACCATAGAGAAGAAGAGAGAAGGCCGTTTCTTTAAAGTTGTGTGGCCTCCATCAAAAATTGAAGGGGGGGGGGGGTCATCTAGCACGGTGGCCTTCCAAGCTTGGCCTTCCCCGCTTCCAGTTGAGAACGAACGCCTCCCTTCCTAAGAGCCGCGTCGCCAGTTCACCACGAAGGCTCAGGAGGAGCGACCTTTTAGGCACGCCTCCTTCTGGCAGGGCTGCCCGCCCCTCCTTTATAAGGCCACTGCGGTAGAGCGAGTTACACTAGGCGCAGCTGCATCTCACCGAGGCTCCGTCGCACCGACTCAGCGTGAGATTTCAGCCCCGCCATACTTTACACCATGGTAAGTGATGGTGTATGGGGAGTGTAAGCGTCTCGGGTGCTACTACTGTAGCAAAGCCTCCCTGCGCTACCGAATGGGACACGCGTCCTAGGCCGCCCGCGCGGAAGCTGGCACGCTTCAGGGTTAGACTGTGGCCGTCCGGTATAACAGGCTGGGCTCGCTTTTGAGTTCTTCCGCTCTCCGGTCAAGGTGAAGGTTTTGGTTGTCCGTGGTGGTGGTGGGGGCTCTCCTCCAGTTCTCAGCCCACCTCACCTGGCCTATGCGGAGAGCAAAGAGAACGGGGATGACCGCGCGGCAAGAGAAAATGCAGGCGCGTGTTCTAGACACGCGGAGTGAGCGGGGGCGAAAGAGGCCCAGGCCTCTAACGCTAGTAGTTTTGCGCACTCACTCGATTCGCCGTTTCTCTTACTACCCCGCGCTGGTGCAAAGAGCAGGAACAGCTGGGTTTGAGGCGCAGGTTTGCTCATTGGCAAGGGAGGCTGGCAAAGGAACCGAGCGAAGGTGGGGGGGGAGAGAATATTCTCGTTCTGCAGAGTCGTGACTCGTGGGGCAGATGGTCCTCTATACTCGTCTCCCCCCCCCCCAATACTCGCCGATGGGGGAGTAAGAGGTTATTAATAGGCAGGTAGAAAGAAGGGAGCATCGGGCTGTGACGCTCCTCCGATCGGCTTCCAGCGAAATTCTGGAGCTGGAAATAGCTGGGCCCCTGGCCGGGCTTCTGGCCAAAGTAGGTAATTGCCTCTCCTGTTTCATTTCGTGAAGGAGGGGGGGATCTGTACTTTGAGAAAGGGTGTCCTATATTTAGTATTTCAGTCTCAGCGAGCGGGAAGCAGCCCCCCTTTCTGCCACTACGGCCGGGCGGGCGTGGGGACGAGTTGGTGGGTGGGTGGGTGGTTGCCTATGTTTTCCAAGGAGCAGACTCGTTCTCCCAGCTCCGGGATCCAGTTCCCTGGAGGCTGGGGCGTTTTTGCATAAGTGTTGCCGTTTTTTTTTAAACTGCGTCACTTGTGAATATGAGCGAATGGGGTGTGGAAAGCGGAAGCCAGGGCTTTTTTTTAAATAGCTTGTTCGTTTTGGCTAGCCAATTACGGCTCTCGATTCGAATCTCGGAAGGAAAAGTTACGAATATTCGCGCCATTTAAGCGTTCCTCCCGGCCGCCTTATCTGTATCGTTGGCGATGGGGCTTTTTCTACACAGCAAAATCGCTGAATTTGTTCTAAGGGGCCTGTAAGAGATCTGGTTCACACATTACACTGTCTTGGTTTGCTGTTTTGTAGTTTGCTGAATAAAGCACAGTTGATTGGATTTATAGCATGCTAAGTCATCCAACTTGTTTGCCATTACCAGTTGTCCTCGACTTACGACCACGATTGAGCCCCAATATTTATGTCAAGTGGGAAATTTGTTAAGTGAGTTTTGCTCCGTTTTACAACCTTGCCTGCCACAGTTGTTAAGTGAATCGCTGCAGTTGATAAGTTAGCAACCCAGTAGTTGAGTGAATCTGGCTTCCCATTTGACTTTGCTTGCCAGAAGGTTGTAAAAGGTGATCACACGACTTTGAAAAACAGCATCTGAATTTTGATCACATGACCATGGGGATGCTGCAAAGGAAGAAGAAAATGGTCATAAGTCACATTTTTCAGGGCCATTGTAACTTTGAATGGTCACTAAATGAACTGTAAGTCAACTACCTGTATTGTCTGCACTCACATAACATTCAAATCAGACCGTTAATACCTTAGAATGAGAGGTGTACTTTGTTAAAGAGTGGTGTTTTTTTAATTGGGAGGATTAAAAAGCAATAAGCCAATCGGGATGTTAGTGGGCACACTTTTATTCAGAGGTGCAAGTGTATGAAGTATTTCCAGAGATGCCATTCAGTAATTCTTTTATTTATGGGCTAGGCATGATAGGCCAGTATTTCCATATGAGGAACTGAGGGTAAGAATTTGCTCAAGGTCATGTAGCAAATTGTAGCAAAGATTAAACTTGACTTTAGAACTTGTATTCAGGGACTATTCCCTGACATCATTCTCTGAATTTTGATGATTCATAGTACTGGTGCAATTGGATTTGTCAGCATCGGTTATGGATGCTGTTGGGAATTGGGGGTTTGGGGTGGGAACCCAAATAAAACCATGGTTATAGAGTATGGCAAATTGATAGGTGAGTATAGTACTGAACAAATAATATGCAGCTAATAAAAACACTTCATTAATTATCAGTAAGAGCCTTGCAATGACACAAATTTTTACCAAATATGTCTTTCCTATGTGTTCCCTGGTAACATTCAATGACTCAGCAAGTTAAAAAAATAAGGTATTTGTTCTCTTTTTCTGTTTATTCTGCAAGGAATGAAGATAATTATATGCACTCCTATCATTTTTATAGAATTACTTGATATTGAGTTTAATAGGATTTTATCACCTTGTGTAAGAGTACCTAAGTCCTTTCCCCCTTTAAAATAAATGTCTTTCATTTAGTTAACAAGCCTGGAAGGGATTGGAAAATCTAAACATGATTTTATTTCCAAATTTAATTTAATGTTATGTACTATTTTACTCTGTCACAAAACTGTAATATTTTACTTCTGTGGAGTTGGGACTATAGCCAAGAATTAATTTCCGTATGGATTTATATTGCCTCTGGTTTTATCCCCTGTACTACACTACTTAATTTGAGCTCTTAATGTACAGTATAAATAGCTTGAGAATGCTATCTTGGGTAATTGTGCCTTGAATAAGTGAATGAGAGATGCTGTATGATGGGGGAAGGGGCTTATACAGGCAAAACTAGCATAGAGTTTTATGGGGCAATTATGTCACTCATTTGGGACAAGAATAGTTTATCATCTCAATCTGGCTCACCTCTCCCAGTTAGCAATGGCTTACTGGTTTGTCCTTATGGTTGTGTGTTTTTGGTTTTATGATTCTGTTTGTATGCATTCTAGAAGGGAGCTGTAAAAGAGTACAGCACAGCTGTGAAACACCTTTGACCAACGTGGCATTCTCTGTGTGTTAGGATTGAAACTCTTAGAATGTTTGACTGGTTAAGGAAACGTCTGTCTAGGTTTATGTTCCTTCTGGAATCGGCATCATCTATGAGTCAGGTTTGCTTGATTTTCCCCACTACCAGGGATCCAGTGAAGGGGGTTCTGAGTAGGATCTAATCTGATAGATGCTTAGGCCTCATTCTCCATATGAATAAATTACCACTATGAAGAAACACAATTAGTTCCATAATGTACATTTGCAGCTGGAATACAAATATGGTTTTACCATTTCAGAGAGAATGCCTACTTTTAAAACTATAAGTAAGATTCCATATATAGTATCCTATTCACATACAGTATTCAGATGCCACCTCTCCTTGGGTTTAAAGTTCTCTCACTTAAAAAAAAATTAAACCAGACCATTTCTATCCAAGCATTACTTACTCTGAACTCACTCCTTCTCCTTGGAAAGATGGATAATATGGCCATCTTGGAATTACATTTTTATTTAAAACAGTGTTATATGTGCTCAGGTTCATGCAGTACCTAATTTCGATGACCTCACAAAGGAGGTTAGCAACTCCATGGATAAAGTGGTTCAGCAGACTGTTTCAACAAATACCGTGTTTCCCCGAAAATATGACATGTCCTCATAATACAGGCATGCCACATTTTTCTGGTGGACAAAAATATAAGCCCCCTGGACAACCCCCCACCTCCAGCCAGGCAGAGCGCCGCTCACCAACCTAGCAGTATCCCAAAGATGCCAAGCCGCGGGAACCTGGGGGGGAGGCAAAGGTGATTGCATTGCTTGGCACCTTTGGCATACCGCTAGGTTGGTGAGCAGCGCTGTGCCCAGCTGAAGAGGAGGGTTGCCGGGCGGCTGCTCTCTTGCAAGCGGGCTCCCAAAGAGCCGGGCACAGCCTCATGGGCGAATGGCTATGTTGTGCTGTCGCAGCAGCACAACACAACAGCCATGAAGCGACCACATTCACGAGCAGCCACCAGGCAAACCCCATTTGCAGCCAGGCACAGCGCCATTCACTGACCTAGGGGTATCACCAAGCTGCATAAGCGCCCGTTCACCGGCTCTCGCAGCTTGGTGCCTTCCAAATGTCAGTGAATGGTGCTCTGCATGGCTGGAGAGGGGGATTGCGCAAGCAGCTGTTCTGCTCTCGCTCACCCACCTCCCAATGCATGGCCCAGCTCTCATGGAGCCAGAGCACCTCCGCCGCCGCCATCCCAGCCTGGCTTTTTCCGTGGCTGCCAACCCGAGTGTTTTGGCAGTGGCCACTCTGGGCTCACGCTTTATGGTTGTACACTGCAGGCAGCTGGCCCACAACCATAGAGCGTATGCCCAGAGCGGCCACTGCCGAAAGACTCGGGTTGGAAGCCATGGAAAAAGCCAGGCTGGGATGGTGGCAGTGGAGCTGCCCTGGCTCTGTAATGAGAGCTGGGCCATGCATCGTGAGGCTGGGAGGCGGGTGAGCAAGAGTGGAACAGCTGCTCGCGCACCCCCCCTCTCCAGCCTTGCAGAGCGCCATTCACTGGCACCACGGACAGCCATTCACTCCAAGCCGCAGGAGCCGGGCCGTGGCAAACAGGTACTCACGCGGCTTGGCGATACCGCTAGGTCAGTGAATGGCGCTGTGCCCAGCTGCAAAGGGGGTTTGCTGGATGACTGCTTGTGAGCGTGGTTGCTTCATGGCTGTTGTGTTGCGCTGCTGTGAGAGCGCAACACAGCCATTCGCCCCTGAGGCTGTGCCCGACTCTTTGGGAGCCCGTTCGCAAGAGAGCAGCCGCCCGGCAACCCCAAAACAATAAACCCTCCCCCCCTAATAAAGCCCAAGCCATATTTTGTAGGTAAAAGGAATATAAGACCCTGACATATTTTTAGGGAAACACGGTAGCTGCCCTGCCCTGATACTAAATATTTGATCCACTAAACATCAGCAGGCACACATTCACCAGCAAACATTTGAAATCTTTGAGCTATATCTACTGTATTTTTCGGAGTATAAGATGCACCCAGATTTTGAAGAGGCAATTTTTTTAAAAAAGTAGATACAGAGAGGGAGAGAGAGAAATACAGTACGTAGATAAGGAGATAAAGAGATAAAGAGAGTAGGTAGGTAGGTAGATAAAGGGATAGAGAGAGAAATACAGTAGGGAGGGAGGGAGAGAGAGTGTAGATAAGTAGAGGCTTAGAGAGAGAGAAATAGAGAGAGATAGAGAAATACAATATATGTAGGGAGAGAAAAAGAGAGTAGGTAGGTTGATAAGTAGAGGGATAGAGAGAGAAAAATAGAGAGAGATACAGTAGATAGGTAGGGAGAGAGAGAGAAAGAGTATATAGGTAGCAGTGACGTGCGGTGAGGTTTATACCTGGTGAGGCTCAGCTGGGCATCCTTTTGCGAAGCAGCTCAGCAGGGCAGGGGTCAGCCTCGGCGGGGGGGGGGAATTTGCATCACGGGAGCAGCCAAGCGCCCGGGTCTGCAGCAAAGGCGCTTGGCGGCTCCTGCGATGCAAAGTGCCCCGCAGTCCCCGATGCTGCCGCCCACCCGCTGCCCCGGCCTGCTTTTCCAGGCTCCGCTGCTGGAAGTCCCGGATCGCCTCTGGGGGGAGGCTGGGTGAGAAGTGGAGCGAAGCTTCTCCGCGGCCTCCCGGCGCTGCGCAGAGGCTCTCGCAGGAGTGCGTGCCAGCGGCCGGCGGCCCGGAGCAGCCCCGGCTGTGAGACAAGGCAGCGCTGCTTCTCTAGGCGGGGGGGCGGCGGGGCACTTTGCATCGCGGGAGCTGCCAAGCGCCCAGGTCTGCAGCAAAGAGCGAGCCTCCTCCTTCTCCCCCACTCCTCTCCTCTGACGCACGCCCTCCGAAATAACCCGCCCAAAGTAAGCGTGCTCAAGAAGACATGATTCGCTGCTCCCAGATCAGGAGGCGGGAGAATTAGTGCCTCTTTTGCATCTGAACTTCTTTGCCTTTTAACTCTTTCTTAACTTTTAGAAGGCAAAAAATTCCTTATGGAAAAGAGGCCCCGAGTTCTCTCGCCTCCTGCTTTGGTTAACACTAAGCAGACACCAAGCCACTGTGACCTGGAATCTGGTAGCAACTATCTTGGCTTTAATTATTTAAAAAAATATTTAAATTTCTTTTTTTTTCCTGAGGAGACTGGTGAGGCTCCACCTCCCTTGCCTCTAGTGACTGCACGTCCCTGATAGGTAGGTATATAGGTAGATAGAGGGGGGAGATAGAGAGAAATACAGTAAGTAGGTTGGTAGGTAGGTAGATGTTTCCAGGTGTATTTATCCATGTGCTGGAGAAGGAAATAGCTGACAACCTGTAGCACCTAAAACTTTGTTTCTGCTGGGACAGCACTTGATCAATATAATTCTCATCAACCACTCTAACTAAACAGATTTCTGAAAGGGAGGGGGGGTTGTACTCTGCAAACCTCCCCAAAACGGCCTGTTTTTCATGAAAAAGGGCCCATTTTTTTCCAAAAAAAGAGGCATGATTAGCCTTGGGGGTGGGGGTGGGGCCCCCACAAATGAGCAAGAAAACCAGCCTGTTTTTCGCGAACACGGGCCATTTATTTTTGTCAAAAGGTTGCATGCATAGTCTTATGACCCGTTTTTTGCTCATTTCTGCCCTCCCCAGCCTTCAGGGGCTGTCTGAAAGCCTCCATAAGGCTATGCATGGCCATTTTGGTGAAGGGGCAGGGCTTCAGGAGGAAAAAATGCTGTATTTGGTGTATAATACACACTCAGATTTTCAGCATCTTTTAGAGGAAAAAAGGTGCGTCTTATACTCCAAAAATACGGTATTTGGCTTTAACCATCTTGATCACTTTGTTCCACAGTATAGTGGACTTGAGGGTGTTGTTGCAGGGCTGCAGATAATTCAGGGAAGCTTGGCTTTTAGACCTAAATGTCTTTAGGGAGATGATGAATAACAGGGTCCTTTTTCCTTCTTCGTATTTCTTTCTTGATTGAGCTCCAATGAGCTTTGCTATCTTTGCAGTTGTGACTTCTTTCTGAACTTCTGAACTGAAATCTGCTACAGTGAACATCACCACTGTCTTGATACTTTATTGGGTAGGAAATGTCTAAACTTAAATTTGGATTTCAGAGAAAAGAATCCAGATCTTGCTGAGCTACAACTCTCAGCAGTTCATGGCAAATGATAAGTCCTGCAACATCTGGAGGACCATAAGTTCCCACCCATGCCTTAGGGAGAGGGAAGATGTTGTGCCCTAACATGTTTTCTTACTTTGGGTGCTGCCAGAGTGTATCTGTGAGAGAGGGGCATTTAATTTAAACTTATTTGTGTGCTATGTATAATGTGGGAAATGAACATGCTAGCATTTTATAGGCTATTGATATGTAGGTATGAAAAGGAAATTCTATTTGCACATGTGAAGTGGAAGGCGTGGAAGTGCACAGGCTGGCAGTTTGTACAAAGTTTCTTGCGGCTTTGTTATGCAATAGATTTCTTAACTCTGCTTCCTGTTTTGCTGACTTCAGGAATTGCCGCCATTTCATTTTGAAATGGTCACCTAAACTTCTTGATGTAATGAATAGCTCAAGCTCATTTATTCCCTTCCAAAACAGTTACTTTGGTATTACACTTAACACCTAAGTAAGTACTATCCCTGTTACTATAACTTGTAATTGCAGAAGTACATAGGCAGCTAAGCTGCATTGGTTCCACCACAAAACCGCGTCCGACTAAACTGCGTCGCTGACTTCATCAACAGGGCGACAACAGCGCAGAGACAGAAGCACGCTGTAAACCTAAACCTAAAATTAACCCCTAAACCTAACCCACCTAACCCTTAACCTAAACCTAATCCTAACCCTAAAGCTAACCCTTACCTTAAGTTGAATCGGCTTGCTTTCAAAGTGCTATTTAAAACGCCCTTCTTTCTCCGTGCTGGCTGTTGTCGCCCGTTGATGATGTCAGCGACGCGGTTTAATCGGGCGCGGTTTAGTCGAGCGCGGTTTTGACGGGTCACGAGCTGCATTTGTTATCTCTTATGCTGCATTGTTATTGCTCTTTTCTTCAGCAGATATAGAAACAATTCCATTCCAAATACAGGTTTGATATGGATGTAGTGTTCATTAAAATTCCAAATGAAATATTCCTGATATCCCATTCTCAAAAATGAAAAGAAAATCATCTCTAATTTGTAAGAATACCCCGTTGAGCCAATGGCCTCGTAAACCCCTTCCACCAGTAATGGTACACAAGATGATATATCTTAGCTCTATCAAACTCACAGCTTGATGCCTTGGTTGTGATACCACTCTGAAAAATCTCTCTTCTTTTTTCTTCTTTTTGTAGCGTGAGTGTATCTCTGTCCATGTTGGCCAAGCAGGCGTGCAGATGGGCAATACTTGCTGGGAACTGTATTGCCTGGAACATGGAATTCAGCCAGATGGACAGATGCCAAGTGATAAGACCATTGGTGGTGGAGACGACTCATTTACTACTTTCTTCTGTGAAACTGGTGCTGGGAAGCATGTCCCCCGGGCTGTCTTTGTGGACTTGGAACCCACTGTGATTGGTGAGTAAATCTATGGAAATTTTTGACTCTTAAGCCTCCTGGAGGATAAGAGCAGTAACTCTTCTCAAATAGGCTCAGATTCATTCAGTTCTTCCTTGGACAGAGCAGAATATGTGGTTTTAGTCTGAATTTCTTATAGGTACGTTCTTCTCCAGTTCACTCTTACATGTATGGTATCTACCGTGCCCAAAATTACCATTCAGTGTGGCTCCTATGGGAGAAGAAACTTGACTTACCAACTCCTTGTTCAGTTCCCACAGAGACATTCAGTTGAAAGAACTCAGTAAAGTAGCCTCTTGATAAAGTGATTCTGTCCTAGAATGAGAAGCCTGTAAGTCCTCTGGGTCTTAAGCTTCTGCAAGATTTTTGCTGCACTCAATAACCCTTCCTTACATGTCTTGTTGAATTCTTCAGTTTGATAGTTGTTTTGCTTGAAAATATACATTACACTGTAATAAACTTTATATTACCATCCTCTTAACCTTTTCCAGATGAGATTCGTACTGGCACTTATCGTCAGCTCTTCCATCCAGAGCAACTAATCACCGGAAAGGAAGATGCTGCCAACAACTATGCCCGTGGACATTACACCATTGGCAAGGAGATCATTGACTTGGTGTTGGATAGGATTCGCAAACTGGTAATAACTGCAATGCATGACGGGGGGATTTAGACTTTTTGGAGGAATGGAAGGAACTCTGCCTAAAACTGGTGGAGATGTTGGGATAGCGGAGCTTCGTGGTCCAGGATGGCTGTTGGTTATTTATGCACTTTCTGGATAATTCTAGGCATTATTTTGCCATGTTACACTTCTTTGGAGGGTGGGTAGTTGTATTTCATTTCATTATTCCATTTATTCATGTTGTTGGGCTTTAGAAGTTGAGGATGCTGAGTGCAATGCAAATGAATGGGAAATACAGAACTCTTCCTTTATGCTTCACCCTTGTCTTTTTACGTCATTCTGACTAGAAAGAATAATCTGTCCCCCTGATTCTAATCACTGTTACTGTATGTGATGTTCCCCAATTCTAATTTTGTCTCAGCCACTCATTATTCCTTTAGGGCAGTATTCCTCAATCTCAGCAACTTTTAAAATATGTGAACTCCAACTCCCAGAATTCCCCACACGGCTTAAAGTTGCCAAGGTTGAGAAACACTGCTTTGGGGCCTATACCTTTCATGTCCCTGCATTGCTCTACCCATCTCCGCCTATTCATAAGTGCTCCTTCCCCTGTAAAGGTAATAACGTTGCTCTGGATTTATATACTAATTCCTAAGAAAGCACTCTCAGTTCAAAATGTTGTTGTCTTTGCTCTTCCAAACTTTTATCACTTCTTTTTAGTTCCTCTTTATCTGCTCATTGCTTGCTCGCTCTTTTTTTCCCTTGCTTCTAACTGTGGTCAGAAGCTTCTTTGAATCTCTGGGGAGGAAGGATATGTGGGGGGAGGGGTTTGCAGCTGATTGGCAAGCAGTCCCTCTTCCTTCCTGGAACCAAGCGCAAGTTCTCAGGACACTTGAACTATACTTGACATTCCAGTGAATTTCTTCATTGCACTCTAGCCAACCCTGTTACCTTGTGTAATTGGTTGCCATAATAGTAATACCAGGTGCTGCCTTCTAACCTTGAAAAATTACTTGCTGTTAATTAATTATGAAACAGAAAAGATGCCATGCCTGGCTTGGTTGTATAAGGAGATTTTGTGTGTGTAGTTAATGATTTGGGGCTAATATCCTGAGGCACAAGAAAATGACCTCCAAGTAACCAATTTGTTGAGACAGAAATCTGTAGAAAGTAAATAAAATAGTGGAATGGGTTTTCTTGTTCAGATTTGCCAGGTAAGAATAATACTTTGCATTGTAACCTAAGACATACAAACTGATGGGTGATAATTTCTTTTTCACAGGCTGACCAATGTACAGGACTCCAAGGATTTTTGGTCTTTCACAGCTTTGGAGGAGGAACTGGCTCAGGATTTACTTCCTTGCTGATGGAACGTCTCTCTGTTGATTATGGCAAGAAATCCAAATTAGAATTTGCTATTTACCCAGCTCCACAGGTCTCCACAGCTGTGGTGGAGCCCTACAACTCAATCCTCACCACACATACCACCCTTGAGCACTCAGATTGTGCTTTCATGGTGGACAACGAAGCCATCTATGATATTTGCCGAAGGAATCTGGACATTGAGCGGCCAACTTACACAAACCTCAACCGCCTTATCAGCCAGATTGTGTCCTCCATCACTGCCTCACTGCGCTTTGATGGGGCTCTGAATGTAGACCTGACAGAGTTCCAGACCAATCTAGTGCCCTACCCTCGTATCCATTTCCCTCTGGCTACCTATGCTCCGGTCATCTCTGCAGAGAAGGCCTATCACGAGCAGCTTTCTGTGGCTGAGATCACAAATTCTTGCTTTGAGCCTGCTAACCAGATGGTGAAGTGTGACCCCCGCCATGGCAAATACATGGCCTGCTGCCTTTTGTATCGAGGGGATGTGGTGCCTAAGGATGTCAATGCTGCCATTGCTGCCATTAAGACCAAGCGCAGCATCCAGTTTGTAGACTGGTGTCCTACAGGCTTTAAAGTGGGCATCAATTACCAGCCTCCCACTGCAGTTCCTGGGGGAGACCTAGCCAAAGTTCAGCGGGCAGTGTGCATGCTGAGCAACACCACAGCCATTGCTGAGGCCTGGGCCCGCCTGGATCACAAGTTTGATCTAATGTATGCCAAGCGGGCCTTCGTGCACTGGTATGTTGGGGAAGGGATGGAAGAAGGGGAGTTCTCTGAGGCTCGTGAAGATATGGCCGCTCTAGAGAAGGATTATGAAGAGGTGGGCCTTGATTCATATGAAGAGGAAGAGGAGGGAGAAGAATAGCTATAAATGCTCTACTTTGTCTGGACCGTCTTCTTCATTAAAGCAAGCTTGACTTGTATCTAAACTACAGTGATGTGTTTGTCCCAGACAGAATTCACATGGAGCATTTCTATCTAATGCAATTTTTGCTCAGAGCTTGTCTAGTAGTTCTGGCTGCCTTACTTGACAAAGGAAATATATGTAATTGTAAACTGAACAGCATAGCCTAAAAAACACACCATCTCTACTGATAATTTTGGCAAAGTAATAAAATTTTCGGTTACAATATAGACTTTGCACATTACCTTGAAACAATTATGTCTGCACCCATTCGATATCACTTCCCACAAAAGCAAATTCATCTTTTGATACAAAACTTTAAATCAAAGAATGAGGACATTTTGATTTAAAATAAGAATTGAATTAGTTGAAGAAACTGAGCTTATTTCTGAACAATAAATTATTCACCTATTTTCCAGCTGTGGAAATTCTATACTTCTTTATATATTTTGGGAATAAAAGTTGCCTTTTAAAATACTATGTTTTATGAACTGCAGGTGTCAGAATAGGATGCCAGGCTACAATGTTGCAAAAACCAACAAACTACCAAGTAACATTTTAAATCCAAGCCATTCCATTAAAAGCACTGTGATTGGCCCAAACCTATCATAGACATTAAGTCTGAGCATGTATCTGATTTTTGTTTATTGAAACCCATGAAAGAAAAAAGTTCAGAAAATCTTAATGGGACTGTGCTCAAGCTGAGATCTTGTTAGCTTTAACAGTGCAATAGTAACTGCATTCAATAGTTATGCTGAGCCAGGTTCACAATCACTTGTATAGCAAATGTTCAGAAAATACTTAACTCTGCTAGTGTATCTCATAAACAAAGGCGCAATTCTCTATTTGCTGCCCCCTTCGGGGAAGAGGAGCCAAGGGTGGGCCCAAAGTTGAGACCTGGGCCTTGTCTTCAGCCCTAGCATCACTGCTACCACTAAAAAAAGGCCACCTCATTCCCTTGAGGTGCAGTTGGCCCATGGCCAGTGCTCCACAGGATCTGCACCACTATAGGCGGAGCTCCGTTTCTGTAGATGGGTATCTGTGGTCTACCCAAGGCTCCTTCAGGTTGCACAAGGGTTTTGTTCTTAAAGCAATTTTGGAGAATCCTCTTCGACACCCTCTGCAGCTACCAAATTCTGTCCCAGTTCTGTGATTTTCAGGGGTTTCAGAGGCCGTGCATGGTCCTCTTGTGACTTCCAGAAGATCATGCAAGAGCACATCGCATACGTGTGCAGCTTCTGAATATTGCAAGAAAGCATGCACCTGTTCTTGCGAGGTTTTTGGTGGAGCTGGAAGCAGCATCTGAGTGCATCCCATTCTCATACAGCCTCCACAGTATCTGAAAATTGTGCAAGAACAGGACATGGTTTTTGGGGGGTGGGTAAATATTGGCATGTCATCAAAATCAGCATGTCAAGTTCAGCCGTGGTAGCTTTGCCATCCCCAAGTCATATTATTTTGCATATTCCTGGCTGCTACATTTGGCCCTTAATCAAAAATATCTCTTGATCAGTTTCCATTTTACAGCTACTGTACATATGGTACAATTAGCCTTCGTGCTGCATCCTCTAAAAAAGTTAAAATCTTATTGCCTTCCTGCATTTTCCTTGGATATGTTATCCCCCTTTGAGTAAATTCAAATGTCTTAATGAAGAGACTTACAAAGACTAAAATTCTAATATTCCTGCTAGCACATTGACTGTTCTGATGTTGGGGGCCACTGCTTCAGAAGAAAGCTACTCTAGGTTGGGCAGGGATATGTATGTTTCACAACTGATAGGGAAAACTGAAAAGGAGTTACAGTAATCATAGTATACTGACACCCCACCCCCTACCATGCCTGGTTCAGCAAAAATCTATATTGTATATGCCATCTTTTTATACAGACTGTATACTAGTAGTCTCTTCCCTCCATTTCTGTTCTAACTGGGTTATATCACAGAAATGAAAGCTAGAAGCACCATCACCTTTAAAAAGTGATCGGTGTTGTAAGGACATACGTTTTATTCCTGAAACTGGTATTAATGTCACCGATTTATTTTCTTTAAATAGAGTCAGACTTACCTTGCTATGCCACAAAGCTTTAAAAAGCAACTAATCCATGTTGCATATGTGCTACATGAGTGTATGAAAAAGAAAACCTTTTCTTTTGAGCTACATTCCAATGAAATAACATTCAGAATGGTGTGAATATCCTGTACCAGTTTCAAAAAACTGCACTCTTGTCACAGGGATATAATGAGAACTTAATACAAGTTCTTTGCTCTGTCATTTTTCACTCTATAGCTAGAAAAAAACTGCTATTCTTTGCTGGTAACTATCGGTGATGTGATATACAAAAATTGTTTTTGGAAAAAGGAAGTCATGTTTTAATTCTGGATTCCTTTCAGTCTGGTTTCAGGCCTGGGTACAGCACTGAAACCGCTTTGGTTGCACTGATCGATGATCTCTGGCGGGCCAGGGATAGAGGGCATTCCTCTATCCTGGTGCTTCTTGACCTCTCAGCGGCTTTCGATACCATCGACCATGGTCTGGAGGAGGTGGGAGTGAGAGGCACCGTTCTACAGTGGTTCTCCTCTTACCTCTCCGGTAGGTCGCAGTCGGTGTTGGTCGGGGGACAGAGGTTGACCTCCAGGCCCCTCAAATGTGGGGTGGCGCAGGGTTCGGTCCTGTCCCCCCTCCTATTTAACATCTACATGAAACCGCTGGATGAGATCATACGACGGCACGGGATAAAGTACCATCGATATGCAGATAATACTCAATTGTATCTATCTGCCCCGTGCCAGCTCAGTGTAGCGGTGGACGTGATGTGCTGATGCCTGGAAGCTGTCAGGATGTGGATGGGGATGAACAAATTGGTACTCAATCCCGACAAGACCGAGTGGCTTTGGATGTTGCCCCCACAGGACAGTTCAGACAGTCCGTCCTTGATCCTGGGGGGTGAAAATTTACACCCCTCAGGGCTCGCAATTTGAGGGTCCTCCTGGATTCGCAGCTGACACTTGAACACCATCTGTCGGCTGTGACCAGGGGGGCCTTTGCCCAGGTTCACCTGGTACACCAATTGCGGTCCTACTTGGACAGGGGAGCACTTCAGACGGTCACTCAGGCCCTTGTCACCGCAAGACTCGATTATTGCAATGCGCTCTACATGGGGCTACCCTTGAAAAGTGTTCAGAGACTACAGCTAGTCCAGAATGCAGCCGCGCGAGCGATATTGGGTGTACCGAGATACACCCATATTACACCGTGAGCTGCACTGGCTGCCAATTGGTCTCTGGACGCAATTCAAGGTGTTGGTTATTACCTTTAAAGCCCTACATGGCTTAGGACTAGCCTTTCTGCGAGACCGCCTACTGCCATACACCTCCCAACGGCCGATAAGATCCCACAGGGTGGGTCTCCTTCGGATACTGTCAGCCGGACAGTGTCGGCTGGCGGGCCCCCGGAGGAGAGCCTTCTTTGTGGCTGCTCCAACCCTGTGGAATTAGTTACCCCCAGAGGTCCGGACCTTACCCACTCTCATGGCCTTCAGGAAAGCCGTTAAAACCTGGCTGTTCCGGCAGGCCTGGGGCTGTTGACCTTAGTGTTAAGGTCCAGCCCCGATTAGAACGTATGTGTGTTGTGAATTTTAAACTATTTTTACTTATTTTGCTTTTCTTTTTTCTTTCGTTGTAAGCTGCCCAGAGTCCTCCAGGATTGGGCGGCCTATAAATTTAATAAATGAAATGAAATGAAATAAATGAAATTCTCATAGAAGACAATAAAAACTCTATGCTGCCTTTTTTTCAGCCTGCTTACACAAAGAGTCCAGAAGTGCTACAAGTGTAATATTCACTTCAATAACCGAGTTTGAAACTTCTGTCTTCATAATGTACACAGTGCACACTTTTGCCTATGACCAACAGCCAGGAGTACATAATAAACTAAAATGAACGGTCTTGGCATTTAGCATGCAGCCTGAGAGCTCAAGCCTCAGTGAGGGCATGTAATGTGCTCAACTAAAAGAAAAAAGCCATACAGTGCAGCATCTGCATAACAATGAACCAATTTCTGAAGTGTTATTGGCAACATTTGGGTAATAGAGTGCACACAGCACATATTCAAGTATGTTCAAAGCCGCCCTATCTGCAGAAGAATACAACACAATGGTAAACAACCCAATCTTAGGAGCTCTTCTCTATATCAGATAATAAATAAATTACTTGCAGACATGCAAGTAACATTAGTCCATCAGGTGGAAAACTGATTGCCTCCAGAATTGTCTCTGAATTCACAGGACAACTGGTATGACTCAGCCCAACTAATTCACATGCTGCTGCAGCAACATCTATCTCTGAACCATGTTTAAATAATTACTGCTTGTTCCTCTATCCCATTCTCTGTCAATAGAAGCAAGGTCGTACAGTATTTGTTACTTTTATCAGCTATGCTGAGGGAAAGGCCTTAAGCCAATTATAATGGGTAAAACAAGTCAATCACAGGACTTGAGTCTCCTAGGAAATTGTAGCAATGCTTCTCTTCAGAATGGTGTACAGAATACTGTATATATTCTCTATATATGTACTTTCCTGAAACACCACTGAATGCAAGGACTTGGATAACTTCTAAAGGTAATGCATTGTATATAATCTATAGATTCATCTGGTAGTGTCTGAACCCTAGAAAAAGATCTGACAGTCTGATGGGTCCCAACATGGATGAACTGGTTATTACACTGCCTCCTAGTGACATATTCACAATAATTGTAAAATGCTTGAAACTGCTCCATTTTGTTTTAGCTCAAAAGGAAACCTGATGAGACAAAATGCTCAATTTGGGTATTTTGTTCCAAACTCAAAACACTTAAAACGGACATTTCCATCTTGGAACTCCTGTACATATCTATCACCGTGGAAACAATCAACTTTTCAGAGAGTTAAAATAAAAGTTCCTATCCTATGTGAATCTGGTCCCTCAAAACAATTAACAATTAACATAAATAATACCAAAAAAAGAGATTTTTGTATCTAAATGTCAAGCAGTTATTTAAGGCTTGCAAAAATGAAAAATCTGGAATAACCACGAAGATGTGATTAAATACGTAAGAAACATGAGGGGGAAATGTGCAATTGAGCAGTATTTACGCTATATGATAAATAAACAACGCTATTGCTGGATCACATTTTTATCATCCTGGTGGTTTAAAAAAGTCCAAGATGGTGGCTGCATTTTATTTAACATTTAGGCCCTGAAGGCATGCCTTTATCAAAACAATCTCAGTATCAATCCATACTTAGTACATTCAGGCACAAATTTAGGAGCATTTTTTTCACAAAGAAAGGGAATTTTGATCCCTTGGAGCAATTTCATGCTTTGTGGAGGCATTTGATAAGGGCTGAGAATTGGAGCCATCAAAGCCTGGTAAGATACAGGAAAGAGTCAGGGGGTGAGTCCCAAAGACGAGCATCGTCCTTAATGCAGTCCCATTGTAAGACAGTTCCTCCAAGTACAAGACTGGCCTTCAGCATGACGTCTTCTCAGGTGTTTGCTCTGGACTTCATCTCTTGAGGTCCCACCTGGGCCAAAATGCCTCCAGTTGCTTCTGTTTTTAGCTGCACGTCCTGTGGTCTCAGATGCGTGTGGCATCATGTCCAGTGAGAGGCGGCTGTATTGCTTCAAGCTGACAGATTATGTCAGCAACAAAAGGGCGCTCCTGAGGATTGACTATCATTGTAGAAGAGAGGAGGTGTTCCAAGGCTGGGGAGTACCTGAAATTTAGAACCAATTTAGTTCAATCTGTCCTTGGATTGAGAGCCGCCACAACCCCCCCCCCCCTTCCCACCTTCTAGGTAGCAAATGCTTACCTGGTGTTCTTGGGCACTGTAAGGCGGTTCTGAACAGCTAAAGCCACACTGTCCCCCTTTTGGAAAATCATGTCATAAGGTCCTTCACCAAACATCATGCAATAGAGAACACAGCCTAAGGACTAAGCAGAGGTAAAGTGAGCCTATGGAGCAAAAAGCTGATCATGGAACAATGAAACAAGGTTTTCCTCCTCTGTACAAGGTATACTTGAATGTATTTGCAGTAATATTAAGTATTATTTACATTTTCTAAGGAGAAGTGATGATCCTTACCCAGATGTCAGTACGTTCATCAATAACACATTCACGCTCAACATTGAACAGTTCTGGGGCTCGATACGAGATGGTGCAGCGTTGGGCAGCCCAGTCCTGTGGAATCAAGAGGGGAAGGAAGATAAATCTAAGACAAAGTCTGGGAAGAGGAGAAATATCTCAACTCTTCTCTGCTAGCAGATTTCTCCTACAGAATCGGGGAATAGTTAACAGGAAAAAATACTTTAAGGGCATTAATCTATATATAAGTATATAAATGGCTCTGTGTGTGTGTGTGTATGTGTGTGTTTTCCAGCATAACTCTGGAATGCCTCGAGCAATTTCAATCAAATCTGGTACACAAATGACTTGCTCTCTGGATAAAAAATACTGTGGGGGTAAGACACCCCTAACACCCTTCCGGTTGTGCGTTGTTAAGATATAGCCTGTTGTGCCTTAAAATGTTTTCCACTGTACTGCCGTTAAATGGCTTCTACTGTACAGCGCAGTGGAGTTGGTAAGGGGGAAAATCCAACATTAGAAATTACGTTTGATCAGGACATTTCCTCCCTATAAATAAATACCTGGGCAATGTCGGGTTATCAACTAGTATTAAATATAATACATAGCAGTATTTGCTTAGTAGTCGGTGGGAAACAAGTAGGAAATTTCAGGGCTTTAGACTAAAGTGGGGATTGTGGGGGGGGGGGCATTCCAGCAGAAGTCTCTGGTAAACTACTCCCATGTATTTGACAAAAGAAAACGACTGTTGACTTACCTGAACGGTCCTTCTATGTGCGCTGCGAGGGGAATCCAGGCATGGGTTAACTTTGTCCATTAGCCTTGAGACTGAGTTATGCAAATTGCTGGCCACGCCTCCTCTGACTGGACTGGTTCAGTTTTGCACGAAGGATCAGCCAGCTTGAGAGAAGGAAAATAAGTCTAGAAGTCAAGGTAAGTCAGAATGTCATAGGAAAAACTGAAGTCCAGGCCCATAACATCCGAAGCTGAGGGCGGGTTTGGATTCCCCTCGCAGCGTACATAGAAGGACTGTTCAGGTAAGTCAATTGTCGTTCTCCTGTGCACTGCTTGGGAAATCCAAGCATGGGAGATGGCAAAGCAATAGACTTCAGGAGCGGGAGTGAGGCTGGTCTGGTGCCATAGCCGAATAAGCTACCCTTTGCAGCACGCGCTGTCCAAAGGATGCCTCAGGACCTTATCAGAGAAATGCTGCTGACTCAGGATCGTCTGCTCACGTACCACACGGCTAATTGTAACAGATGTGGATTCGGGTGGACAAGGGCTCCTTGTGAGAGGGATATCAGGTTGTCCGAAATTCTCCATGGACGTGAGATGGACAGATGGGTGAGGTCTGCATACCAGGGGCGCCGTGGCCACATCGGTGCAACCAGCAGCACCTCCACCTGTTCCGCCAGAATCTTCTGGATGACCAGTGGTACAATTGGCAGAGGCAGAAAAGCATAAAGGAGACCCTCCGGCCAAGGGCTGTGGGGGGCATCGGTGCCTTCTGCCCCTGGTACCTGGAACCTGGTGTAAAACTGCGGCAGGTGTGTGTTTTTGGGTTGAACGAACAAGGCCACCTGCGGGTGACCAAAGCGGCGGGACAGTTCTCAGAACAGGGCTGGGTGCAAGCGCCACTCCACCTGATCCACCATGGCCCTGCTCAACCAGTCTGCTTGGACATTCGCAGTGCCGGATATGTGTTCTGCTCAGACTGACAACAGATGGTTTTCCGCCCAGTGGTGCCGAAGTTCTGCTTCCATCATCAGGGATTTGGACCTCGTGCCCCCTTGGCGGTTGACATGCGTCTTGGAGGCCACGTTGTCAGTGAGTATCAACACATGATTGGATATAACCAGGTCTCGAAACTCTCGGAGAGCTAGGCGGATAGCCCGTAGCTGCAGCCAATTGATGCTGTTGCTCAGCTCCTGGACAGTCCAACAACCCGAATTGGCTCGCATCCATTGTAACTACAATCCGCCCTGGTTCCTTGAAGAGGCATCCTTTGAGGATGCAGGACAACATCCACAAACAGAGCGACAAGGACACCTTGGTTGGTAAGTGAACTCTGGCCTGAGAGTGACTGGTGTGAGCCCTTTGGAATGGGAGGAGATACCACTGCAGTGGTCGTGTGTGGAACCTTGCCCAAGGAACAACATCTATGCAAGATATCATCTTCCCTAGAAGTTGAGACAAGACCTCTGATTGAGCACTTGACTCACCAGGGACTGCAGGCTCTGCTGTCTCTCTTGAGAGGGAGACACCACACAAGTCTCCAAATTGCTGACCATCCCGAGATGCAGAAGAGACGTGGTCGGGTGCAGGTGGCTCTTTGGAAAGTTCAGTACAAATCCGTGATCCTGCAGGGTGTCGATAGTCAGCTGTAGGTCGCGACAAGCCTGGGCCCGGGAAGATGATAAGACTAAGATGTCGTCTAGATAACAATTGACTCTTACGGGAACTGACCTCAGTGAGGTTGCGATCACTGCTAGCAGTTTGGTGAAGGTCCGCGGGGCCACTGATAAGGCGCGGTACTGGAAATGACACCCCGCGAAGTGGAAGCGCAGAAACCTTCAATGGGCCAGGTGTATTGGCACGTGTAAGTATGCCTCGATGTCGATGGAGGTGAGGAGATTGCCTTGGCGAATGCTCGCCAGAATACTCTTGAGTGATTGCATTTTGAATTTTTGGTACTTTAGGTAGATATTGAGCCTTTTCAAGTCTAGGATGGCCCGCCATCCTCCCGAGGTCTTGGGAACTAGGAAGAGTATGGAATAGAAACCTAGACCCTCCTGCCCCCTTGGCACCTGTTCTATTGCTTTGATGGAAATGAGATGCTGGATTTCCGTGTCCATCAGGCGCTGCTTTACCTGGCACCTGGGCACCGGGCATTTGATGAAACATCTCGGGGGTATGGCCAGGAACTCCAGAGTGAGGCCCAGCCTCACAGTCTGAAGAGCCCAGGCATCTGAGGTTGTGGTTTCCCATTGGTGGACGAAGGTGGTTAAGCGTCCGCCAATAGGGCCACCCTCTAGCGAGTCATCGGTACCTACGAAAAGACCGGTTGTTGGCGCCACGAAAGGGCTGCCAGGCCTGGGCCTGCTTTTGGTGCTGGTTTCTACCTCTGTCCCTAGTATTGGCTCTGTCCTGAAACCTGTCCTGGGACTGAGAAAAGGATCTATTAGATAGAGGGGTGTAGGGGAGGGAGGAGTACCCCGACTCCCCAATACAAAAGGGCTGCCTTTGAGGATACGGTTGTTGCCTCTGATCCGTGCGCCTAGCAGTCGAAGGAAGTACCTTTCGCTTGTCCCTTGTTTCAATCAGTATAGGATCCAGCACTGCTCCTAATAGGGAACCGCCCTTGAAGGGGGTGGAGGCAAGGCACCATTTGGATCGTACATCCGCCTGCCAATGGCGTAGCCATAACAGGCGACGAGAAACTATGTTGGATGCCACAGCTCAGGACGCGAACTTGGGCGCATTGAGCGTGGCATCCGAAGAGAATTCTAAGGCCACCACCAGTTTGACCACATCCTGATGAAGGCGCAAGTCCTCTGGACCTAACATCTGTAGTTGTCTTAACCAAACTAAGGAAGTTCTATTGAAGAACGAGACTGCCGTAGCGGCACACAATGCCCAGGCAGCCGCCTGGTGCGTTTTGCGAATAACGAGCTCTGCCTTGCAGTCTCAGATCTCAGATGGAATGAGGGCCAGGGAAGCCAAGGCCGCTATTGGCGGGTCAGCAGTGGGAAACTGCAAAATGGTGTCCAATTCCGGAATGAAAGAATAAAGCTTTCTATCACCATTCCTAGGGGGCGAGACTACAGTGGGCTGGGACCATTGTTTTTGGATTACGTCCAGAAACAATTTGGGTGTTGGAATAGCCTCTTGTTCTTGTACTTGTTCAGCGAATAAGCGCTCTGTGGGATCAAGGCCCACCTCGGTACTGGCCTAGGTGGTTGCTCCCCCCAAATTGGAGGTGGCCTTGGCTTTATAAAGTAGAGATTTAAATAGGATTGGTCTGAAGAGGCCCAAAAAAGGAACCTTATCCTGAATCAGACTTTCATCATCTGATAATTCTAAATCCAAAATCTTACCTTCCACCCCTAAAACAGACCCCTCGCTGCAGATGGAAGGCAAGGGAGAAGGGGGATCAGCCTGAGAGGTGTCTAAATCTCTGGCAGAAATTAAATTCCTAGAGCGTTGACTCCTACGCTGTAATTCTGCATCCACTCCCCTAGATATGGCAGTGGCAATCATGTCCCTGAGCCCAGGGGAGAGGTCAAATTCTGAAGTATCCTCCGGTCTGCTGCTAGCAGCCATGGGAGTAAAGGTGGCTGAGGCCCCTGAACAGGAGGTAGCCAGGTCTGGGCTCAGAAGGATCAGACCAGCCCTGAAGGCCTGAGTCAGATCCTGCAGTTGTGAGATCCTGAGGGAGAGGGAGGTCTGGGGACCAACCTTGAATTCCAGTTAGGCCGGAGGTAGAAGGCCCTTCAGGCAGCAGGATGGGAGGTGGCCTGGGGGCTGAGGGATCCCTAGACCCGTTCTTGGTCTTACTGGTGCGCTTAGCGGCCCTGGCAGGAGGTGGGGCGGGATCTGTGGCTGGCGGCCCTGGTGGTGGTCCTACCCACTCTAGATGAGTCCCCAGTGGCATCAGAGGACAACTGAGGAGAGGTGGAAGCCCCAGCGCTGCCCCTGGTAATAGAACAATCCGTTATGTAAGCTAGGTTGAAAGGGCTCAAGCTCATGTTCACCGAAACACCAAATGCCGATCACAATCGAAGCAGAAGGCCGTGAGAGATCAAACTCATGCTCCAGTAGAATGGTGGTGAACCAACCTCCATGGAGCAATGAATCTGGTGATTTTACGTCACTGCGGGCGAGAAAATGAAGCCGCGCCCAGCCAGACTGTTTGTCGGCGCAAAAAGGACTCCAAAATGGCCCCAGCAACCAACAGCGGGGGCGGGCGATTCAAATCGGCGAGGTACAAAGACTGCCGCCAGAATGGAGAAAGCCTGCCTCGTATCTTGCCAGCAACCGCAGCCGCAGCTTCCAGAGGCTCTCGAGGTCGAGGTAATACAGGGAGCCCAGCCATATGGCGTTGCCAGGCAACCTCGGGGAGAAGGAGGGGGGCGACGGACAGTGGCTAGAGCGGGTTGGGTGGCAAACCAATCCCCAGCCTCCCTCGACAAGACAAAACGAAGGCAGCAAGCCGACCTTCCCACAACGAACAATGACACGCCCTCGCCTCCAATAAATAGGTTCCCTGGCCCTGAAGCCTCCGGGAACGCTAAAATCCAATTTACCGCTCCGCGAAAGGAGCTCAAGCTGGTGAAGAGAATCCAAGCTGAATAATAATAATGATGATGAATTTGTCTAGTAATCCAGAGAGAATAATTTTGCGTCTCTTTAGGCTGGACTGAGTTAAAAAACTGAACCAGTTCAGTCAGAGGAGGCGTGGGCGGCAATTTGCATAACTCAGTCTCAAGGCTAATGGACAAAGTTAACCCATGCTTGGATTCCCCAAACAGAGCACATGAGAACTAGGTGGATGCATACCTACAGTCACTAGAAACTAAGTTCAAGAGAGATTTTTTTTAAAAATAGGAAATAGGAAAAGCCAAGAGAGATCTAGCAAAGTCACTGTTCAGGGGAAAAAAAGAAAATAAATCTCACCTTGGACCACCTTTGATACCCCAGGGCGCTGGGATATCAATGAATGTTTCTGACTTTTATAGTCTGAATAGTGTTATTCCATTGGATGGTTTTCTTTAATCATTAGAGGTACTCCCCCATTTCCCTTCTATCAATCCAATACATGGAGCCTTTTTCAAAATACTCGAGACCGAAGTTATGATTTGCAAATCCCATAATCTACAAATATCTCCTCCTGAACAGATCTCACTACAGTAATTGTTTCTATTGCTTCTGCTTGCCTGCTGTTGAAATGATGACTATAGAGCAGTGTTTGCCTATATTGAAGTATAGCCACACTTTCTACTATTCATTTTCTATTGTGGGAAAATGGGAGGGGGGATTATACGGAGTTGGGTGATATGTAGCCATAATAACATTCTTTCTAGAAATCCAAGGTTATCCTTTGTCTCTGCACTTGGCCAGAACTGGATGGATGGAACTGCCAGCATGGCAGTGGAAAATTGGACCATGTGAGGGATTTGTGGGTGTGGGGGCAGGATCTTGAACTTTTAACTGGGTGGGAAAATCTGGAAGCTTTCAGATTCAGGTTTTCCCAGATGTGCCAACATGGCTCTCTTAATAAATTGGAACTTTGAGGAGTCTTTTCTCTCGGGCTCTGATTTACTTTTGGATGCTATTTGGAACTCTGACACTCTAAGGTCTTGGGATAAAGGCCATGCAGGTAGAGAACAAGTTGGTCAGCAGCCCTGGGTAGGGAAGGAAAAGATTCTTCCTGAAAACCCAAATAAACTGATCCATATCTTAACGGTAAAGTGAGCCAGAAATAATGCAGAGCCAGACAGAACAGTTCTGATTCAAGATCTGCAAGAAACTGACATCTACCCTCACTTTCAGGGGCATCCTCAGCAATGGTCATGATCTTCCAGACAGCAGGCACAACTAGACAAGTGGAGATCTTACCCTTCTTCTGAGTATGCAACATGCATGACATACATTTGAGTTTGGACTTTGGGCGCACCTGCTCATTGACAGGAACAGTCATTGTAAATGCCACTGCTAACTTTCTCAAATCTTTTGCATGTAAACTAGACTTTGTCATCAAGCTACCCAAACATTTCTTTTAAGAGGAGATAACACATTGGGACACAAAAGACGTTGTGCCATCATTCTGCATGCACAGACGATATTACTACTTTCTAATAATATCCTTCCTCTGCCATTAAATAAAGGGTGCTGGGATATCAGTGAAAGTCCCTGACTTTTATTAGTCTGAATAGTTTTATTTCATTGGATGGTTTTCCTTCATCGTTAAGGGTACTTCCCCATTTCCCTTCGAACAGATCAACCTCATACCTGAATAGTCATAGCTTCCTGTGAGCTCCGCACCTCAATGCGAGCCTGATTCATGGAGCCTAGGTCCATTAGCAGTGGCTGATCTTCATTGTCCAGCAGCACATTTGTTGGTTTTAAATCTCTGAAAAGGGGCAAGCAGAATATAAATGGATCCCTACATCTGCATTTGGCAACAGTCCAAGGCATGAGTCTTCAAATCCGCTTTAAAGGAAGTTTGAAGCTTGTAAAGTGACCTTGACTATGTGTCAGAATGGCCACACAACTGGCAACTCCAAATCTCATCTAACAAATGCTCTGTCGTCTACACATTAGCAACAAAAATCAGAACACCAAATACAAAATGGGAGGATATGACCTCGTAGACAACCCTCACTCTCTCAAGGACCTAGGAGTACTCATCTCAAACGATCTAAGCCCCAGAGCTCACTGTAACAGCATTGCCAAAAAGGCATTAAGAGTTGTTAATTTTGTAAAGCTTCTTCTCTGATAACATTGTACTGCTAACTAGGGCATACAAAACCTATGCCAGACCAATTCTCGAATACAGCTCATCTGCCTATAATCCACACTGTATGTCAGACATTAATACAATTGAGCAGGTCCAGAAGTATTTCACAAGAAGAGTACTCCACTTCTCTGCTCACAATAGGATCGCTTATGCCACCAGGCTCAAAACTCTGGGCTTGGACTACCTGGAACTATGCCGCCTGCGGTCTGACCTAAGCATACTACATAAAATTGTCTGCTACAACATCCTACCTGTCAATGACTACTTCAGCTTCAACCTCAATAATTCTCAGGCAAACAATAAATACAAACTCAAGGTAAACCGCTCCAAACTAGTTTTCAGAAAGTGGTCAACCCCTGGAATGCTCTACCAAATTCCGTTGTTTTATACTCAAACCTCCACAGCTTCAACCTTAAACTGTCTACTGTGGACCTCACCCCATTCCTAAGAGGTCCATACAGGGTCTGTGCACCAGCATGCCTTCCATCCCTGTCCTACTGTCCCCATTTATTCGTACTCATGTACCTTGTTCATATCCGTGTTTGTACTTATACCTGTTATCTTGCACATGTTTGACAAACTAAATAAAATAAAGAATAAAAATAATATCCCAATCAAAGTCTTTCCTGTACTGAACATACTGTCACACTGATGTTCTGTGCCTTAGGTTTTTCTTTACCTCTGCAAACTCCTCTTTGCCAGCAACCCTATTATAAAGACTGACAGTCTGTCATGACTTCAGTTCTGTATTCATACACCCTGCTTTCTAAGGCCAGCTTCTTACCTGTGTGCATGTCCCTTGTTATGGATGGCCTGCAGTCCTCGGCAGATGCCATGAAAAATGACCAGGATACGCTCCTCGGGCATGAAGCAGCCTTTATCTCTCAGAGCTTCTACTTCCTGCCAGAGGGTCCCTCTCTGGAAAAGAAACCTAGGTAAGTTGGTAACCGAAATGGCATGCACATCCTCCAAACTTACTGAGTGAAGAAAAAGATTTATCCCTAGCTATAAAGAGACTGTGGCCCAACTTGGCCTAAGGATGATTTACCCTTCTTTTCTATTTGAACCTCACAATTGCAAAGGCTTAATCAATATTGGTTTGGTTGCTTTTGGTTCAATCCGAAACAAGCAAATAGTTTATCTAAAGCAGAACTATGCAGAGTTTTGTAACTACAGTAAATATCATGCTATTCTAAGGGTTGATTAATGTATTTGTTACTTGATCACAAGCTCTAAATATATAAGTTGTCCTAGAACTCTTAAGTGCCTGTGGTTGTAGAGATGCCACCACAGAGGGAAAATGTGGAAGCATTGTTGAGCAGAATTACAGTCACAACATTCTGATTTGGCTTGAAGGAGAAAAGGGAACAGATATGAGAGGACCTCGGCTGACTTCAAATGCACTGCATGTAGAACAGTGTCTTTCATGCTTACCATCTTTAGGATGAATGGACTTCAACTCCCAGGATTCCCCAACCAGCATGCTTTTCTGGGAGTTGAAATGCACACATCTTAAAAGGTTCCAAAACATTGATGTGGAAAGTCAACTGATGATGATAGCTGGAGTCTCTTCTGCACAAAACTACATTCCCCTTGAGAGGTTAGTATGGCACTGGATATTCAGTTGATGACTATAGCTTACAGAGTTTTTGTACAGTTGGGGATGGGGCACAGCTACATTTTTCAAGGAAAAAGCAGATCCAGCCTCTATTACATGTGCCTTGGTTGCATCCAATTAAATGGATGTATTACTGCATTTGAAAAACACTCCAGCTATGGCAAAATATCCAAAACCTGTTTTTCAGAAAAGTACAATAATTTAATTTTTATTTCCAATCATGATTCCATTGCTGCTTATTACCAATGGACACTTTGGGACTAGTTTGAAAGGATCCCCATCTCCCACAATCCCTCATCTTTTTCATCTGAGGTCTGGCTCAATGTCCCAACCTCACTGGAGCCCACTGGGTTGACCAGATGAGGAATCAACTCTCCAGGAAGGCTAAAACTACCTTTATTGAGATCAAGTGCAATAATAGAATCTTGCAAGTCTGATTTTGTATACTTCCTCCTCCTTCTTTTATTCCATCAGCAAGATGTCTGCCTGAGCTGTTTCTAAATATTACCTCATTTTTCTGGACTTAAAACATGTCCCAGCCATTTTTGCCTAGATAACAGTTCTAGGCATTGAACAGCCATGTCCTTCCTTAGTTTCCACAAGCTGGCAGGGGCACAATCTTTGAAGATGGAATATCAGTTTGCCATCAAGATATTTTGGCTCCCTTATTTTGACTTGTTGGCATCCTATTGGGAACTTTTACTGTGTGTGTCATTATGGCAAATTTTGGAAGCAGGCACATTTTAATTTTTGTTCCTCTTGTATTCGTGTCAGAAGCACCGAGACGCTTCCGAGTTGAAAGGATTAGCTTGTGACATCACTGTTGCCCAGGGGATGCCCACCGAGGGTTCCTTTCATGTCCCCATTAATGAGCCCACCAAAGTGATACCCAGTTATCTACTCACATTTGCATGCTTTCAAACTACTAGGGCAGCAGGAATCTGGAATGAATAACAGGAGCTCACCTCGACACATAACAGTACTCAGTCTCAAACGCAGGCTTACAGAGTGTCCACCCACCATTATAATCACATGAGCTATCACACTCCTTGTTCTGCAAGTTATATTTCAGGAAATTTGTTGTTTTAAATAGTTTCATTTAAAAGGAAAATACTTTAACCTTTGAGCACAAGCCATGACACAAGACAAAAATGGAAAATAAATGCAATTGCATAAGAAAATATATGCAGAAGCCATTGGAGCAATTAAAGCAATTAAACAATAGTCTTCTTAGTGTAAGAATGTGGATCTTAATTATACTACCTGACTAGTTAACTATACCTTAGAAATGGCCTTTCCATGAATTGAAAGTAAGGTTAGCTGGAAGAGTCCATTCTTCTCCCTGCCTCACCTAATTTATCTAGTGTAACACACTTCTTGGCATGCATCCACTGAACCTGTCCGCACCTGATCCCTTAAGTAGGAAATTGATCTGGAGGTTACTGACCTTGAGGAAAGGCAAGAGGAGCCAGGCCTCGTGCTTGGATCCTTTCTCTACCATGGCATGTGCACAGAGGGGCAAGATGTTGGGGTGCTCAAAAAGCAGGTGCATCTCTACCTCATGCAGAGCTTCCTGACGATCATCCTTGTCGTGGCATATGATGCGTTTCAAGGCATAGAAGCGTCCATCCTGCAGCCCTTCGACCAGGTCCACATAGCTGAAGCCACTGCAGGGGGTAAAATGGAATAAGCCACAGGGCAGCAGGACAAAGACTTATGTATCCTGATGTAAATGGAACCCAAACAACTTTCTCTCCTCTTTTCTACCATGTCTTTTTTTACTTTAAAAGTTCATCCTTATTCTTAAAGTATGACCCTGTTCTGTTGTCATCCACATCTTACACCTTTGCAGCGCTGCAAGGCCCGGGTTTTCCACACAGGGTTGCTGGTTCATCAATGCCAGCTTTGTAGTTGCTATTCATATAACTTCAGTGCTGACACATATTAATGAGATTATAGAGAAAAGGTAGATATCTACATGCCACAACAGGAAGAAGAACAAGAAAGGACTCTTGTTCATGTTGTGCACCCTGGTTGTTTATAATCTCATGAAGCTGTTATTGTTTTTTCCAAAAAATACTTTGTGTGGCACTGTAAAATTATTGGCTTGATAAAGGGAGAAATGTTTAAATAAATGTCATATGACATTAAGCAGAATTCTGGTTCTTCTAGTTCTTTATCACAATACTGATAAACTGTACAAAAAGGCACAGCAACTGAATATGCTTAGCAATCACGAGGTCATGCATAACCCCCAAAATATAACTAATTAATTGGAAAGAAGTCGGGAAGATCACCCAGCTCCGTAGGAATCTGATATTTTCTATCATTAAAAAACATTTGCTACTTAGTTTATAATGGTATTTTCTAACACTAGAAACTAAATATTAAATATTGTTAGTCTGATGGTCTACTCAATTGCTGTGCTCTTTTTCTCTCTATATATATAAAAAGTGTCCTGAAGGGTGAAGGTCTGAGGTATTACTGAAGGAAGAGAAGCAGCAGACATAAGGCGCAGCAAATATATAATTATGTATCAGAAATAACATTCTAACTTTAATGAGTGGTAAGCAATGAAATCAGATACCCAGAGGAATTGTGGTATCACCTTCTTTGGAGCAACAGGAAACCCAATTCATGATGAAAAGCTGGAGGGAATTACACCAAGTGAGGAACAAAAAATATTTTTTTTAATGAAGCTTGAATGACAATTTTGGAGGAATATTTTGGAGACGGTGGGAAGTGATTAGAAAAACCAGTGGCCCTCCATGTTGCTGGACTGCAGCTTATAACAACTGACCCCAGCTATGGTGAGGATGTTGGACAATACTGATCAGAATAATCTGAAAGGAACAACTTTCTCCTATCTGGAATAAATAAAGATTACAAGATGCAATAATTCTATCCCTGGCAAATAAATCTATATACAGATATATATTTCCTACTTTTTTAAAAGCATGAACATATGCAGTTAAGACATCTTCCTACAGGTGGAGAACCACATGAATATTTATAGTGGGAGTCAGAGAAGGCAGTGAGGGGGAAACAATGATGAGAAGCACTTTAGGTAATGTAAAAGTTTTCTGCTTCGCTTCCGGGTCTTCCTAACCAACTTGATTACCACAGTTAAAATAAAACATAGACCAAACTAAGATAAAAGATAGGGTAGTGATTAAAGGATCCTCTGTGAAATTTCAAAATGAATCACTGTAAAGCATCTTAAAAGATCCCTCTGGAAGGATTCCAATACTCACCCCTCCCCAAGCCTGTGGATTAAAAGATAGCGTTTGTTATTGATGGTGATGGTCCCCCTTGAACAGATACACAGAGCATTGCCCATGGTGGTCGCTCCAACATCCTTCAGATTCTATAGAGGATAAGAAAGCAAAGTTCCAGACCTTGGTACAGCCATTGTGAAGGCCTACAGCTGAAAAAAAAAGAGGTAGCCTCCTGTCAAGATATTAATAAATGGATACATATGTAAAGTAGTCCTTGTTTAACATTCACAATTGGAACTGGTCATTAAGCAAAGTGGTTGCTAAATAAAATGGCAAGTGTGCTTCTGATCTTATTTCAGCTTTCCTTTGCTTTGCAGATCTGCAAAAGTTATACATGCAGTCACTTTTTCATCACCAGTCAGAAATGTGAACAGTCACTGTGCAAAGTAGTTGCTAAACATGGAGTATCTGTGTAGGAAGCCCAATGACCTTTCACATAAGGTACAGCACTGAGGGGGAGTACAAGAGAATAGCTCAAGTTGTTTGCCAAATAACAGAATTGTCCACCCATCAGTTTCTTTTCTTCCAATATCATATTGACTTAAAAAACACGGTCGTAACATTGGCATTGGAGAGGAAAAGAGACAGATCAAATTGCAGGCTGTAATATAAGCTATCTTTCTGTGGGTAGGAGCCAGACTAAAAAACAAAACCGGGAACATATTCTCCAGCTTCAGGGAGCTTCAAAAACAGCAAATATCATCTGGTAATGTCATGGAAGGGCAATGGCCAGAATTTTCAGGTCTTCTTTTTTACTTTTTTGGTGGGGAGAGGGAAGTGAGGTTTAAAAAAGTAAAACTAGGTTTAGCACATTTATTTGGGGGCATATTAGAAAAAAAGAGAAATTGCACTGCTATGGCATGCCCACTAAATTTTGATGGTGCAATCTTAAATTGACTTTGAGAATTGCTCCCCAAAAAGGCAACAAAAGCAGGCAAAGCACAGACTTGCAGGCGTCCCAGCCCAGGTGAAGACAAATGTTCCATTCTCTGTCCGGTTATAATAAAATATGCTCTGAGGAACAATGAGAGTGTTAATTGTCAACTCCAAAATGGCAGCCAGCTGCATGTCAACAGTTTGGCAGCCAAGAAATATATACTGAATGAATCTTCTACAAAGAAAAAATATATATGCGGAAAACTAGGGAATAGGGCCTGACTCCAGTCACCCAAACTTTTGTAGTCTATTTTTGGAAAAAACAAAAACAAAATGCCACTGTTTATCTCAACAAGGAATGGAACAATCCAGAATCAGAACTTCCTTCCCAGTTGAATCATATGATGAAATGTACTGTAATTGGTATCTTCCCAAACACTGAACTGATGGCACGGAAAGGCAGAAGAAAAGTATCTTTAACTGCCTATGAAAAGTGTGACTTTTTAAAAACTACATAATAAAACTCTTTTTATGTTTCCCCTTGGTTATCAAGTAAATTACCCTCTCCCTAAGTATTACCCATAATCCAAAATGAAAGGACAGAAGCCTTCCCTTTGGATTACATTCTAAAAAGGCAAGGCACATAAGAAAAAAAAGAAGGGTGGGGGAAAATAAAAGGTAAATATTAGTTCAGAGCTGGAGAGCAAAGCGTTGAGCAGCAATCACATTCAGTGGTTCAGAAATGTATATACGGTGATTGGGGTGCATCGAAAAGCCACCGAGGGAAGCAGTGCATGCAGAGTTCTGCCATGGGAATAATGCTCTCTGCACATGACCAGATGCACTGTCGCAGTTACTGTTATGTCATTTGTTCTAGAGTGGATAAGTGCATTAAATTCCAAGGCAGAGTTATGGCTAAAGCAGGGGACGGAAGTATCCTGCCCTGGAAGTCCTGTCGCCCTTTCTGGAACCGCCACTCTCGAATAAAGAACAGCCACAAAGTCGACCAAGCTCATCTTCACGCCCCGCCCATCCGCGGAGGCACACGGTAGAGGGGGAGAGGGGAGGGGGCGACACACTCACCCAGTCTCTGTCTAGAGCTCGAAGGCGTCCTGGAGAGCTTGAGCGCGACAGGAGCCACGGCGCTGGTGGTGACGTTATAACTCTGCGCCGTCTGCTCTGCGGCCCTGGAGGTAGCTAAGCAACGGCTCGAGGGGAAGAAGAAAATGTATGTGAAAGAGGAAAAAGAGGGCGGGGAGTGGGAAAGAACTGATAAGCAAAAAGAGAAAAGCAGACAGAAGTCATGAACTGAGTGTTCAAGAGCAAGTCTGTAGTTTTTAGCCAAAAAGTGCTGAGTTTCAGTATTGTTCACTATTGTTTTATTTGACTGGGGTTACTGAAAATTTCCTAAAATGTGAGTGCCACTTTGAATTCAGCAAACACTTATTTTTAAATAAATGGGTATAGGTCTGTAACTTAGTCCCAAAAGTCCAACGGTGCTTTTTTTTTTCAAGAGGCAACTGGACTTTTTGGTTTTTCTTTGAAGACGTTTTGCTTCTCATCCCAGAAGCTTCTTCAGCTCTGATTAAATGGTAGGGAAACTGAAGAAGCTTCTTGGATGAGAAGCAAAACGTCTTCAAAGAAAAACCAGAAACTCCAGTTGCCTCTTGAGGAGAAAAAAACCTTTGGGACAACCATGACCTGGATGACTGAGAATCTCTATAGAAATTTAGTCCCTAAAAGAGCTTATGTTCTTGAATTCTGCCATGAAAATAATGTATTCAGTATACTTCACAGAGCTGTTGTCAAAATAATGCCAAGCGAACTCATGAAAAGCTCTAAATGACTTATTTTAGGTAGGATATAATTGATTTTTAATATCAAGTGTTTCTCTAGAAAACTTAAGGAAACATGTATAATCCACCACCACATAAGTTACTACAAAAACTCTGTGAACTAATTAGAACATGATTAGCTCAAGGTCTTCTGGTGAAATTTATACAGTGGGGCAAAAAAGTATTTAGTCAGCCACCAATTGTGCAAGTTCTCCCACTTAAAAAGATGAGAGAGGCCTGTAATTGACATCATAAATAGACCTCAACCATGAGAGACAAAATGAGAAAACAAATCCAGACAATCACATTGTCTGATTTGGAAATATTTCTTTTGCAAATTATGGTGGAAAATAAATATTTGGTCAATATCAAAAGTTCATCTCAATACTTTGTTATATATCCTTTGTTGGCAATGACAGAGGTCAAACCTTTTCTGTAAGTCTTCACAAGGTTGGCATACACTGTTGCTGGTATGTTGGCCCATTCCTCCATGCAGATCTCCTCTAGAGCAGTGATGTTTTGGGGCTGTTGCTGGGCAACACGGATTTTCAACTCCCTCCAAAAGTTTTTGATGGGGTTGAGATCTGGAGACTGTCTAGGCCACTCCAGGATCTTGAAATGCTTCTTACAAAGCCACTCCTTCATTGCCCGGGCAGTGGTTTGGGATCATTGTCATGCTGAAAGACCCAGCCATGTTTCATCTTCAATGCCTTTGCTGATGGAAGGAGGTTTGCACTCAAACTCCCACGATACATGGCCCCATTCATTCTTTCCTGTACACAGATCAGTCATCTTGGTCCCTTTGCAGAGAAACAGCCCTAAAGCATGATGTTGCCACCCCCATGCTTCACAGTAGGTATGGTGTTCTTTAGATGCAACTCAGCATTCTCTCTCCTCCAAACACGACGAGTTGTGTTTCTACCAAACAGTTCTACTTTGGTTTCATCTGACCATATGACATTCTCCCAATCCTCTTCTGGATCATCCAAATGCTCTCTAGCAAACTTCAGATGGGCCCGGACATGTACTGGCTTAAGCAGGGGGACACATCTGGCACTGCAGGATCTGAGTCCCTGACGGCATAGTGTGTTACTGATGGTAGCTTTGTTACATTGGTTCCAGCTCTCTGCAGGTCATTCACTAGGTCCCCCAGTGTGGTTCTGGGATTTTTGCTCACCGTTCTTGTGATCATTTTGACCCCATGGGGTGAGATCTTGCATGGAGCCCCAGATCGAGGGAGATTATCAGTGGTCTTGTATGTCTTCCATTTTCTAATTATTGCTCCCGCAGTTGATTTCTTCACACCAAACTGCTTGCCTATTGCAGACTCAGTCTTCCCAGCCTGGTGCAGGTCTACAGTTTTGTTTCTGGTGTCCTTGGACAGCTCTTTGGTCTTCACCATTGTGGAGTTTGGAGTGTGACTGTTTGAGGTTGTGGACAGGTGTCTTTTATACTGCTAACAAGTTCAAACAGGTGCCATTAATACAAGTAATGAGTGGAGGACAGAGGAGCCTCTTAAAGAAGAAGTCACAGGTCTGTGAGAGCCAGAAATCTTGCTTGTTTGTAGGTGACCAAATACTTATTTTCCACCATAATTTGCAAAAGAATTATTTCCAAATCAGACAATCTGATTGTCTGGATTTGTTTTCTCATTTTGTCTCTCATAGTTGAGGTCTATCTATGATGTCAATTACAGGCCTCTCTCATCTATTTAAGTGGGAGAACTTGCCCAATTGGTGGCTGACTAAATACTTTTTTGCTCCACTATAGCTGTGTAGGGATGCAATGATGGCGAACAGCGTGTAAGGATTTCAGTGCAGATGTCATTTTAGCTACTTTAACATGCTGGATATCTCAGTGGGGAGTTTTAATAAAATTTAATTGGGAGTTTTAATAAAATTATTTAAAATTTAAATAATTTTAATAATATGATTATTGTGATTATTTTAATGAGTGGCATGGTGGCCTAGTGGTGAAGATGTCCTCTGGGAAGGTTGAGAATTCAAACTGAGGTAGTGGCAGATGTTTCCTAGGGCACAAAGAAAAAAATCTGTTATGAACACCGCATAAGCGTCAGGAAGGGCACTGGTCAGTAAATACTCAGCTTCATCCAGTCACCCTAACTCTATGCTGAATAGAGACTACAGGATCTTAAAAAGGGTGGGGGGAATGGTGATTATTTTAATGTTGATAGCAGACATTTGACATTCTGATCAAGTAATTCCTCTGTGGCTTAGATTGCAATGGCATCTAGAGCTTGATTGGTTTTACCCAAATTTTACTATTCAGTGACTCCTACCTAATTCCTTAGTTTATAACAGCATCTCATTATGAGGTGGCACAGAATGTGGTGATGCCAAGGTTAGTGTGCCCCCTCACTGGGACATTATGCACTGGTTTCCTTGGGTGTCTGTATGGGTTCCCTGTTGCTGAATGAATACAATGATTATACAGGTCTGGTGAGTAAAAGGGACATCCAATGGTAAGTTTCAATAAATGGGACATAAAACACTGAAAAATCTTTTCGTGAAATGGGACACTGAAAAGCATGAAGATTATATAATTATATGAGCAGCACACTATTTAATAATTAAAATACTTGATATTCTTATGGAGCCTTTTGCTCTCTCAGAATAGGTATGTATGTATTAGCTTGTTTCATAATCACCATGTTTGGCTCTGATCATTTCAACATTTATTAGATCTACAAGAAATGTGTGAGTTATTTCTAAATCTAGTGTGTATAATTTGTTATTTAAAATAATTGATGCTTTTGAACATACAATGCAATATCAACTAAGTTATATTTCTTTACACTCATCTTACAGATAACTATTTGTCATTCTGCTAGTTTGAGGAAATGTATGTTTTGCATAAACTGTATACTTGGTAATGGTAAATAAGGGCTCTGTTTCAGTTCCTCTGTTTTCATTTTTGCATTCAGAAGGACCTTGGTACATCATGGTATTGTATTCTCTGATATGACTGGTTTTGGATTTAGTTCATTTAAAAAAAAATGCTGACTGTCCTTTTCCCCTCCCAACTCATAGGACAGATCACTCTCTCTCTTCAGAGGAAGCACCAGGGCCTGCCCATCAGATTGTCATGTGATATCTTCTTGCAGCTTCTTGTTCCAGGCTGAAGTTAACGTTAAACAGATGGGGCTGTGGCTGTATATTCTCATGATATTTTTGGGAGGCTTACAATTTCAGGTAAGCAAAAATAACAATTAGGGAAGGATTTTATTGGGGGAAATGCTGAAATCATTTTTTTCAACTATTAAGGGAAATACAAAAAAATTATCTATCTGCTTTGTAATCTTCTACGTAGTCTCATAGTCCAGGTTTTTCTTTAGATCTTTTTGGCACTTTTTCACCATTTTCTCCTAGTATTCTGTTTATAATTAGTGAGTTGATTGCTGTACCACTGAATTAAGCTCCTGTGTAATATAATTATCTTGGAATTCTTATACATGGAGTATAATCTGTTCTGCTCATTTAAAATTCTCAACAATCATGTGATTCAGGGCACAACAAAGAACACTATAGAGTTCAAGTTATTTTAGACTATGATCGAAGTCATATACTCAGAGCAAATTAATCATTTATTTTTCAAAATAAATTCTCAACACTCATGTGATTATGTGTGATTAGCTGGCTGATAATGTGTAACCATAGCAGGAGATAAAGAGATGAGTAACTCCACAATATGATTCAATAGAAGATCCTACATCGGTCAGTAACCTAGAAAGAGTTTAAGTGAATAAGTGAGGGGCAGACCTAAATGTCAAGTATAAATTGTGATTGGGATGTTAGATTTGAACTTGTAAGATTTGGAGCAGCAGTGAGCATGAGATATGAGTTACTTTAGGATACCTTATGTGACATGCCGAGGTACATGAGATTAACCTCAGGAAAATACTGTATACAGTACTATAATGTTCTTCCATTCTGAAATGTTGTATTGTTTTATACTAGGCTATCCATTGGACTGGAAGCTCTTATGAAAAGCAGAAATACATGAAGGAGCTAATCAGTGTTAAATATATTGTTTGAGCTAATGATGTAAAATCTGTAATTATACCTTATCATGGCCATGGAACAAATGGATCTTCTACCCCTACCCCTACTCTTAATAAATACTTAAAGCAGTACTGTGATTGTATGGAAAAAGACAATATGAAGCTTTCATCTCTTTTTCTGGATAGCAGGGCACCGCAGCAGTTCGTACCTTCAGTATTGATTATAAAAATAACTGCTTCCTCAAGGATGGAAATAAGTTTCGTTATATCTCAGGCAGCATCCATTACTTCCGTATCCCACCAGCTTATTGGAAAGACCGACTCCTCAAGATGTATATGAGTGGTCTCAATGCTGTACAAATGTAAGTCATCAGAAGGGATTCCCAGCTGGGACATACTCTTTGCTGTAACAGAGACTAGAGACTGAAACTGATCTTAAATGTTCGAATGTTCTCATTGGAAGGTTATATTTTGGACTATACCCAATATTAGGAGCAGAAAAACTCATGCTTATTGAAAATGGATCTGATCCAATTAATGAAAATCTTTTATTGTATCATAAGGTCACATTAGTGTGTGTGTATATATATATATATATATATATATATATATATATATATATATATATATATATATATATATATATATGTATATATATAACCTTGTGCACATATAGTATGTCTGTATAGCACTAATTATGCATGTACCCTATTTTCCCCAAAATAAGACCTACCCAAAAAAAACCATATCATGTGTTTTTACATGTGTACCTAATATAAGCCGTACCCCCCAAACAAGCCCTACTTAAGAGTTTGTGCAGCCAGTCGGCTACCTATTGCATCTGGTTGTTCATGGTGGTGTGGCCACAAGGTTACCTCAGGGCTTACCTCAGGGCCCCTGCAACCAGGCCATCGATGCCCTGACACCTGGCTCACGGTGGCAACACCAGCAGCCATGTGCAACAGTGTGGCTGCCAGGCCACTTCTGCTTGCTTGCAGTTGTAGTGGAGTAGGAGGCCAAGTGGTGTGTTGGTGCCGTGAGGTGAGGCAGGTGTGGATGGCCTGGCTGGGGGGGGGGGGGGGGGGGCTGAGGTAAGCTGGTGCAGGACGTGTGGGATAGCTCCATCGTGGCACAGGCGCATCACTCAGCCTACTGCTCCATTGTGGCAACAAACAAGCAGAAGAAGTGGGCCAGTGACCACGCAAGGTCCTGCTGGATGGGGTTGCTGGAGCTGCCCCCACAAGGCAAGACAGGTATCAGAATGTGGGTGGCTTGGCTGTGCGGGCCCTGAGATAAGCTGGTGCGGAGTGCGTGGGGCAGCTCCATCCTGCCTCATGGCAGTGACACTGGTACACTGCTTAGCCTGTTGCCCCACCGTGAGCAAACAGAAGTGGGCCTCCCATACATGGAAAAAAATAAGACCCCCCCAAATAAGCCCTAGTGCTTATTTTGTGGCCCAAAAGAAAATAAGACCCGGTCTTATTTTTAGGGAAACACGGGTATATAAAGCAGCATATTTAACCACTGACCATCTTTCTGTTACAATTGGGATAATTACCTCTGCCCATCATTCCAAGGGAGAACATTTTTGTTCATGTTCCCTACTTGCTATCACTTATGTCTGAACTTGCTGTCAAGCTAAGCTGCGAAATAGGGATTGAAAGATGTACTTGAACTACAAAAATATTGTTTAATATTTTGTGCCAGAAGGAAAAAAGCATGCTTTTGTTCTATTTACCCTATTTTACAGTAACTCTTTATTTGCCTATTGGAAATCTATTCTGGATTGAAATGTGTATTTTAATTCCTTAGTTATGTCCCATGGAATTATCATGAACCATTGCCTGGAATTTACAAGTTTTCTGGGGACAGAAACTTGGAAGGATTCTTGGACTTAGTGGCCCAATTAGGGCTGTTGGTGATTTTGCGCCCTGGACCCTACATCTGTGCTGAATGGGATATGGTAAGGGCTATGTAAAGATTTAGATAAGTCATTATTATTTTAACACACACACACCCCAAGAGAGCATAAATAATGTCTTTGACCTTTGTTGCACAATTGGTTTACTTTGATATCTTTTTTCCTAGGGTGGCCTTCCATCTTGGCTGTTGGCAGAACCAAATATTATTCTACGAACATCTGATCCAGGTAAAGGGGAAATCTGAACCAGAGAAAGAAAACAGAATTTCCTCTAGTGCAGAAGCAGAGCACCTATATGAACTTAATAACAAAGCTCAATGTATTCTTCCAGACTTCTCTGTATGCAGCCTTGTAATCACCAGCTCTATCTTAGCACTACACGGGAAATTGAGCAGAGTATCCTCATTTTTAGCTGAACAAGTTGCTTTCTGCTCTCAGGTTTTCTGCAAGCTGTCAACAAATGGCTGAGTGTCCTGCTACCCAAGATAAAACCTCGTCTTTACCAAAATGGAGGTAACATCATCAGTATCCAGGTGCGTGAAGCATAAGACATTTTAGACATTTCAATCCAGAATAGATTTCTGACCCCCATTTCAAAACAGAATTTCAAGGTGGAACTCTTATTTCCACCTAGATAAAAGCAAAAGTTTCACTTTCTTCAAAACAATAAATCACATTATCCAATCCAGGCACTGGCTGATTACCTGGCAACTCCTTCCTCCACCTCCAGCCAGACGACAGTTGGAATGTCCTTGACCTAGGAATGAACTAATTTATTTTAGTTACAACACCTCCCCCACTACCCCCAGCTCCAAGCTTTGTCAAGCTGGAAGCAAAGTGAAAGAACCCGTAATAGAACTACAGAAAAGGAAAAATTCCCATAGCTAGAACAGCTTTGGGGTTGGCAGGGGGAATGCAAGTTTTTTCATTTTCATTAAAACAGATGGACCCTGAACAACAATGTTTTTGGAAAAGGTGAAGATCAGACAGTGGCTATAAAAATTCAATTCTGGAATCTATTGACAAATTTTTGCCTAGCGGAATCCTTTTGGATCTTAAAATCATGTTATCAAGTGTCCAACATTTTACACAATCTATCAAACAGCAAAGACATTTTAGCACCCTTCTGACTTATGCAGAGGGAGAGCAAGCTGCTTCCTTTAAAACTAGCTCAGTTGCATCTACTTGGGAAATCATATGGGAGAAGTGGGCTGCATAAGCTGCTACATATGCAGCATTTGACAAATGTGTCTTATTAAAAGCTGATCCTATGGCAAATGAGGGGCTCTAAGTCACCATCCTTTAATTCCCCACTGTTCTCTAGGCAGGTGGAGAATGAATATGGAAGCTATTACGCATGTGACTATGACTATATGCGTCATCTTCTGGCTGTTTTCCGCTTGTATTTGGGCAAAGAAGTTGTGCTTTTCACAACTGATGGCATCAAAGAATCTGATCTGCAATGTGGGACCCTGCAAGATTTATATTCCACTGTGGACTTTGGATCAGGTAGTGCAAGGTTAAATGATCTGCACAGAATTCATAGGATCTGGAATGGAATTATCCTTTGACTTCTACTTTGTTTTTTGTTCTTTGACAGAGATAAATGTGACACAAGCATTTGAACAGCAGCGTCTGGTTGAGCCAAGAGGACCACTGGTGAGATCAATTGGACTTGCCATGTAGGAAGAAGCAATCTGGCTTTATAATGTTCATTTCTTCTGAGCACCTAGAGAAGAGGTGGTATTCTGCTGGTTCTGACCGGTTCTCCCGAACCGGTAGCAGAAATGGCGGGTGGCCCGGCCCACCCAACCCGGCTTTACGGCATCCCATTTAGGCCCTTTTTTAAGGCAAAGTGCATATGCGGAAGGCCGAGCACATGCACGGATGTGGTAGGGAAGGTAAGTAAATATCACCCCTGTCTTAGAGATGCTTCCAGGGAATTGCTAAGGATAGGATATCAAAAGTATTCGTGTATGCTAAATCCTTATTTGCCTCTGTGGTTTGTAAGTTAGTGCTACAGCAATAGAAATTGTAGTACTTTGATCCTCCTGTGTGCTGCTTGGGGAATCCAAGCATGGGTTAACTTTGTCCATTAGCCTAGAGACTGAGTTATGTAAATTGGTGACCATGCCTCCTCTGACTGGATGGATCAGTTTTTTAACTCAGTCCAGCCAGAAGAGATGTATACCAATTTTCTCCAGACTAATGAGACAAAATTTAGGCTTCAACTTGGATTCTGCAAGGGATTGTTGTGATTTTTGAATTACTATTGCGAGCCGAGGGAGAGGCGGCAGTTCGCTGCCTGCCCAGCCTTCTGTGCCTTATTCCTTCGGAAAGGTATTTGCTAGCCTTTGCATTTGTTGCATCTGAGGCTTAGAGGCAGGCATTTGGAGCCGTTGGATTGGGGGCTTGGCGGTAGGCTCTTGGGGCGTTTGAGCTTGGAGGCTCTACAGCCACGCGAGGTTTATTGCCGCCGGCTCCGCTGACCGCGCCTAGCACTTTCCGCCATGTCGGAGCCTGGGAGACACCCGCCGTTCGCGGCGCGGTTTAGCCCGTATTATCTGGGAGCCACCCACCGTTCGTGGCGCTGTCCGCCCTGATCCTTTGCCGCTGTTCGCGCTGGGAGAGCGCCGCCGCCACCGCCGAAGCGCTCCACGTTGTGGGAGCCTCAGGGTGGTTTTGCCGGCTGCAAGAACGATTTGAATTTGGCGCCCGAGTTGCAGTCGCCATTTTGGGGCCGTTTTCAGCGCATGCGCATTGAGCAGTCAAGCTCGGGGCATTGCTGTTCTTCGTGCCTGAAAGGCTGCTGACTCATCGGCCCTCCCACTTCCCTCACTTCGGCCCTGGTTGTCCTAGTGAGAGGATCGTGCTAACGCTGTTCCTGCTGACCACGCGGCCTGTTCTCATCGCATAGTAAAGCCTGTGCTTGTGTGCCCTTTGAGTCTTTTCACTTCTAACATTGCAATGGCTGACCAATCCACCTCAGGAGGTATAGTAGAGCCCTCTACCGATAGCCAGCATTCTGCCCAAGCGGGGGTTAGCTCAAGGCCTGGCAGGGCCGCCTCTAGAGCCACCAGCCAGAGGCCTAGGGAGACCTCCGGGGCTCCGGATAAGGCCCATAAGAAAAAAGACAGTGACTAAGGCCTCTGGGGAGGGTAGACATCCCCCCCCCCCGCCACGCTATTACCTCAATGTATTTCACCAGCTTCAGTCCCTCAGCCAGCAGGAAACCAGGCCTGGTCTCCTGATCGCCCTTTGCCTGTTATTTCTGAGGCGGGGATGGGGGGGTTGGGGATCCAACTCCCTCCAGTCATTACTGAGGCACATGCGCTCCCGGCCTATTCTCTGCCACGTTCTAGGCCCTCTGCAACCTTTACCCCTACTGCTGTAGGCCTGAGGCCTATTGAAGGCCATGATCAGGGCCTTTCTCCAGATCTGTACCAGATGATCTCTGCAGCTATATCCAGGGGGGTGGATGCTGAACTGCTCCATAGGAATCAGGCCCCGGTGGTTGCCAGCGCCCTAGGTGGGCCTACTCTCCAGGCTCCTCAGGTAAATCTTCCAGATTTACCAGCAGGGCCTTCTTCTTCACCTCTTCCCTCCAATTATAGCAAGGATTCAGCCTTGGTGGAGGAAGGGGAGGTGATAGATAGAGATTTCTCTGATGATGAGGGCCTGATATTTGATTAGCCTAATTCCTCTGGCCTGTTTCGGCCCACATTATTCAAGTCCCTATTATACAAAGCTAAGGCCACTACATATATGGGGGAGGTGGCTCCTAAGGACAGTTCTGCAGTTGGCCTGGACACTACTGAGCGCCTCTTTGCTGAACCAGTCTCACTGCAGGAGGTGGTCCCTTCCCCAAAGCTCTTCATGGATCTTATTCAAAAACAATGGGACCAACCGACTGCGGTTGCCCCGCCCAGCAATAGGGACAGGAAGCTCTACACTTCCACTCCTGATTTGGAAGGCATTCTGCAATTCCCGACCATGGATCAGCCAGTAGCTGCCCTAGCCTCCCCTGCTCTGATTCCGTCAGAAATTTCTGAGGGCCTGAAGGCAGAGGACCGTAAAGCTGAGACTGTCATTCGTAAGACCCACCAGGCGGCGGCCTAGGCCTTGCGGGCTGCTACTGCGGCATCGTTCTTTAATAGAACTTCCGTGCTTTGGCTCAAACAGTTGCAGGAGAGACTGGCCCCTGATGAGGTGCGTCTTCACCAAGACGTCACCAAGATTATGGCTGCCCTAGAGTTCTCGGCGGATGCCACTCTCAATGCCGCCAAGTTCGCTTCTCGAGCTGTGGTGTCCAATGTGGCGTCACGACGCCTGTTGTGGTTCCGCCATTGGCAGGCTGATGTTAAGTCTAAATGGCGCCTGGCGTCCACGCCCTTCAAGGGCGGTGCATTATTTGGATCTGTACGTGACCCCATATTCATAGAGACCAGGGACAAACGCAAGGTTCTTCCCTCCACTGGGGGATGCAATAACAGGAGGCAACAGCCATATAACAGACGGCAGTCCTTTCGGGGCGGTTACTCTGGATACACAGCGGCTCCCTTTGTTCCCCATTACAACAGGGCCTTTCACCAGCTGCAGGACCACAGCCAGGACCGTGCGGGGGCCAGATTTAGATTTAGATTTTAGATTTTAACTTTATTTGTATGCCGCCCTTTTCCCTGGGGGGACTCAGGGCGGCTCACAATTCAGGGGGAGGGAAGTACAAAACAAGTTAAACACATAAAGACAATACATCGTTAAAAACACAACAGTCGTACTATTCGGGTGGGGTTGAAGTCTTTAGCCCCAGGCCTGTCGGGACAGCCAGGTTTTAAGGGCTATGCGGAAGGTCTGAAGGGTGATGAGGGTACGAATCTCCACGGGGAGTTCGTTCCATAGGGTCGGAGCAGCCACCAAGAAGGCTCTCCTCCGGGTAGTTGCCAGTCGACATTGACCGGCTGATGGAATTTGGAGGAGGCCTAATCTATGGGATCTTATTGGCCTAGAGGAGGTAATTGGCAGTAGGCGGTCTCTCAAGTACCCAGATCCAATACCATGAAGGGCTTTGTAGGTGACAACTAGCACCTTGAAGCGCACCCGGAGATCAACAGGCAGCCAGTGCAGCTCACGGAGGATAGGTGTTACGTGGGTGAAACGAGGTGCACCCACGATCGCTCGTGCGGCTGCATTCTGGACCAGCTGAAGTTGCCGAATACTCTTCAAGGGCAGCCCCATGTAGAGCACATTGCAGTACTCCAGCCTAGAGGTCACAAGGGCACGAGTGACTGTTGTGAGAGCCTCCCGGTTCAGGTAGGGTCGCAACTGGTGCACCAGGCGAACCTGGGCAAATGCCCCCCTGGTCACAGCCAACAAATGGTGGTCAAAAGTCAGCTGTGGGTCCAGGAGGACTCCCAAGTTGCGGACCCTATCTGAGGGGCGTAATATTTGACCCCCCAGCCTGAGAGATGGAACACTTGGCCAATTAGTGGGAGGGAAGCACAACAGCCACTCGGTCTTATTTGGATTGAGTACAAGCTTGTTAACCCCCATCCAGTCTTTAACAGCCTCAAGGCCCTGGCTCATCACGTCCATCGCTTCATTGAGTTGGCACGGGGCAGACAGATACAACTGTGTATCGTCCGCATACTGGTGGTATTTTATCCCGTGCCGTCGAATGATCTCGCCCAGCGGTTTCATGTAGATATTAAAAAGTAGGGGGGACAGGACCGAACCCTGCGGCACCCCATATGTTAGGGGCCTAGGGGTCGATCTCTGCCCCACAATCAACACCGACTGCGACCTGTCTGAGAGGTAAGAGGAGAACCACCGTAAAACAGTGCCTCCCACCCCCACCTCACGCAGTCGTCGCAGAAGGATACCATGGTCGATGGTATCGAAAGCCGCAGAGAGGTCAAGGAGTACCAGGATGGAGGCATGGCCTCTATCCCTGGCTCTCCAGAGATCATCGGTCAATGCGACCAAAGCGGTTTCTGTGCTGTAGCCGGGCCTGAAGCCAGACTGGAATGGATCAAGATAACTGGCTTCCTCCAAGGACCGCTGGAGCTGAAAGGCCACCACCTTCTCAACAACCTTCCCCACAAAGGGGAGGTTGGAGACTGGACGATAGTTGTAAGAATGGCTGGATCCAGAGATGGTTTCGGGGTAGGGGGCGCCAACAGCATCAGATGCAATCCCACAACAGGAGGTCCTTTCGTAGATCTGGGAACCGGTCCTTTCGGAGGTACTGGTGACTCCCACGGGGAGGAGCCAGTGGGCGAGCGTCTCCTGGCCTTCGCTCATCAGTGGGCGGAGACCACGTCCGACGCCTGGGCCCTTCAGGTGGTGAGGCTGGGCCTCACCCTAGAGTTTCTCTCTATCCCCCCGAGGCGGTTCATCAGGTGCCCCGTCCCCAGGTGCTCAGTGAAGCGGCAGTCTCATGGAGGCCGAAGTACATCATCTCATCTCCATCAACGCCATAGAACAGGTTCCAAAAGGGCAGGAAGGCCTAGGGTTTTACTCAACCTTATTTCTGGTACCCAAGAACTCAGGGGGTGGCGGGCCATTCTAGATATGAAAAGACTCAATTGGTACATCAAGTATCAGAAGTTCAAGATGCAGTCCTTAAAGAGCATCTTGGCATCCATCGGCCAGGGTGACATGATGACATCAGTCGACATCAAGGAGGCGTACCTCCATGTGCCCATCCATCCGGCACATCGGAGGTTTCTTCGCTTCCATTTCGCAGACCGTCATTTCCAATACCGGGCCTTGCCTTTCGGACTTTCATCGGCCCCCCGCACCTTACCAAGCTCCTAGCGGTGGTGGCGGCCTCGCTTCGCTCTGTTCCGGTGAGAGTGAATTGTTACTTAGACGACATCTTGGTCCTGTCGCCGTCTCGGGAACAGGCCCTATGGGATCTACAAGTAACAATGGACTCCCTGCGGAGGCACGGCTTCGTACTGAACCTCCCCAAGAGTCATCTGCAGCCAACTACATCACTGCTTCACTTAGGGACCATCATCAATTCCGCCACATGCGAGGTCTTCCTGTCCCTGGAAAGACGATAGAGTATCCAATGGCTGGCAGCCCAGGTGTCAGCTCTGCGGCTTGTGCCCTTGGCCCTACTCTCCCAGATGTTAGGGAAGATGATTTCCTGCATCAACATCGTTCCCTGGGCCAGATTTCACGCACGTCCACTGCAATGGTTCCTGCTCCCCTATCAGAGGTCCCACACCAGCCATTTACAACTCAAAGTTCGACTCCCACCCAAACCTCTTGGATCCCTTCGATGGTGGGCATCCTCCAAGCTCCTCAAGGGGTGCCCATTCAAGGAGCCGGACTGCATCCAAGTTACGACAGATGCCAGCCTTTTCGGATGGGGCGGCCATGCCCTGAATCGAGTGGCACAGGGTCGTTGGTCGAATCAGGAGCTGACCAACCATCAATTGGCTAGAGCTCCGGGCCCTCCGACTGGCCCTACGAGAATTCCAGGACATTGTGAGTCACAACCATGTGCTGATTCTAACCGACAATGTGGCCTCCAAGGCACATGTCAATCGTCAAGGGGGCACGCATTCCAGGGCCCTCATGTTGGAGGCGGAGAAATTGCATCATTGGGCAGAGTCCAGACTGTTGTCCCTTCTGGCGGAACACATATTGGGCGACTCCAACATCCAGGCAGATTGGCTGCGCAGAGCCACAGTGGATCATGCAGAGTGGCAACTCCACCCCGACCTCTTCCAACAGCTCTCTCGCCGGTTCGGCCGTCCGGAAGTGGACTTGTTCGCGCAACCTCACAATGCGCAACTGCCTCGTTTTTACTCCAGGTACGTGACTCCCGGGGCGGAGAGAGTGGATGCCTTGCGCAGCCCGTGGCCGGCCGGCCTTCTTTATGCCTTCCCGCCGCTGCCGATTCTCCCAACGGTCATTCAGAAAATACTGATGGAGCAAGCGGAGGTCCTCTTAGTGGCCCCGATGTGTTCCCGGCGCCCCTGGTACGCCGATCTTGTGCACCTGTCGATCTCACGCCCGTGGAGGATTCTGGATGACCAGATCCAGCTCAACCAGGAGGCCCTCATACATCCGAACCCCCAGTTGCTGCAGTTAGCCGTGTGGCGCATGAGCGGGCTATTCTAACCGACCTTCACTATTCCAGAGCGGTCATCGACACAATCCAAGCGGCCCGTCGTCCCTCCACAACTCGTATTTACGAGGCCACCTGGCAAGCCTTCTGCAGGTGGTGCCGCCGTGCCGGGGCGGATCCCCTCCAAGCTTCAGTGCCCCGAGTCTTAGACTTTCTGCAATCTGGACTTGACAAAGGCTTGGCACCCAACACGCTTCGCAGGCAGGTTACGGCCCTCTCCACAGTGATTGGGGGCGGTCAGGGACGTTCCTTGTCTCAACATTCACAGGTCAAAGCTTTCCTGAAGGGAGCGGCTAACATCCAACCTCAGACCGTGCACCGTTACCCTACGTGGGACTTGACATTAGTACTCAGGGCTCTTATGACCTCTCCATTCGAACCTATTACATCCATCAGTCTTCGGCTACTGACTCTTAAGACCATGTTTTTGGTGGCTATTACATCAGCCAGGCGGGTCTCCAAATTGGCAGCGCTCTCAGTTCGGGTGGATCTCTGCATTTTCCATTCCAACAGTGTCATCCTCCGTTTGGACCCGGCCTGTCTACCAAAAGTCAACACGTTATTCCACAGGGCTCAGGAGCTTGTCCTTCCGGATTTTTGCCCCAATCCTTCTCATCCGCAGGAATGCCAGTGGCATCACCTGGATGTGCGCAGGACTCTTTGTGGCTACGTGAAATGCACTGCGTCCTTCAGGCAATCAGAAGCGCTTTTTGTGTCCTTTCAACTGTCATCCATGGGACAGAAGGTGTCTTCCCATACCATAGGCCGATGGTTGAAGGCGTGCATCACTCTTGCTTATGACAGCCAATCTCGTCCAGTTCCCAGGCGTATCACTCCTCATTCTACCAGAAGTGAGGCCACCACGGCGGCCTGGGCCACACAAGCTTCGGTGGAAGAAATCTGCAGAGCGGCTATCTGGTCGACGCCATCGCCGTTCATCCGGCACTACAGGGTTGACATGTATGCCTCGGCCGAGGCTTCCTTTGGGCGGCGAGTTTTGCAGTGGGTGCTCCCCTCCTCAGGGGACTCTGGCCAGCCTAGCTCCCGCCCTGACTCTTAATTGCTTTGGCATGTCCCATGCTTAGATTCCCCAAGCAGCACACAGGAAAACGACCATTGACTTACCTGAACGGTCCTTCTATGTGTGCTGCGAGGGGAATCCAAACCCGCCCGCAGCTCCGGCTGGCCAGGCCTGTTCGTGACTTTGACTATGAGTGACTCTTGCCTCACTGTGACTTGACTTATTCTGAAATGACGATTCCTACTTATTGGGCTACGGCCATCATTGATATTGTTATACATCATTAATCGGCTGACTTTGTACAAAACTGATCCATCCAGTCAGAAGAGGCGTGGTCACCAATTTACATAACTCAGTCTCTAGGCTAATGGACAAAGTTAACCCATGCTTGGATTCCCCTCGCAGCACACATAGAAGGACCGTTCAGGTAAGTCAACGGTCGTTTCAAGGGTATCTGGCAAGTTATGAGTTTCATTTGCCGATCTTGGGTGATGTCAGATCTGTAGGCCTCAAGATTCATCCCTATCTACAAAAATTTCTGAGAGCTTAATTACAGAATAATTAGGTATTTCAGAAGTACTTTACAATGTTTTATTGTATTTCACTCATTTTTCCAAAGGAAGCCAGGGTGATATACAAAATAACAATAAAGCAAATACAATAAAAATAAAATGAACAATAATTCAGTTTAAAAATTATTTTTCTACAGACACCCATACAATTATATATTAAATTACCACTTTAAAGTAGACAGCATAGTGACCAGAGGTATTTACTTTGGAGTATGTTTCCTAATTGTTGCACAGCTTAATTTTGGAAACAAATGAGATCATGAGCAGAGCCACCACAGCTGATTATAACATACATCTTGGATATTATTGTGGAAGTACATGGTTTCATGGACCACAAATCATAATATATGAACTAATTATTTTTATGGTCTTATTTATCCTATACTGTCAGATTTTAACATTTGAGTTGGAACAAAACTTACATATCATTTCAGGTGTTGAAAACTATTCCATGAAAGTCTTAATTATGCTTTTCCCCTAGGTGAATTCTGAGTATTATACAGGCTGGCTGGATTATTGGGGTGAGCCACACTCCACGAAAAGTACTACAGTTGTGACTAATGGCCTACAGAAGATCCTAGAATTAGGAGCCAACGTCAACATGTAATCGTGAGACTATATGGGAGAGTGGCAGGGGAACAGAAGCAATAGAATTAAATTGATTATAAAAAGAAATGAAATATGTCTAAGATACAAGTCATGGCTCTTAATTTCATCTTATTCTGAATGGGTATTTTGGTGAGAGAGTGAGAGAGAGAGAGTGAGAGTGTAGACACAATCTTTTCTTTAATGATTTCCACACATAGCAGATAAAATTTTCCAGCAGAATGAAGATGTAATGTGAAACTGGAGCATATTTGGGACTACTCTGGGTTCACTATTTATCTTACTTAATATGACTGACTGGCTGGAATCACATATCATTCTAACCAAAAACCAGACAGGCCACATTATGGTTTATCCAGTGTGCAAAACTGTTGTTCCTTTTGTAGCACCTGTCCATTTTTTCCTAATTCCACAACCGGTCATTGTCTCAGTGCTTATATGAAAAGTGAATTCTTACTCTGCTGCTTGATCTTTTTCTAGGTATATGTTCCAGGGCGGCACCAACTTTGGTTATTGGAGTGGTGAGTTTGGGGTCCTTTGGGTTGCTACCTCAGTCAGACATTGAGGCTTAGCTTCTGGCTGGAAAATAGAAGTACCTAATTGCAGATGGGAGTTAGAAATCCAGAAGCCTGTTTTGTTCTCATAGATTTCTCTACTCAGGTGCTGATTATAAGAACAAGTATTATCCTATCACTACTAGCTATGACTATGATGCACCTCTCTCAGAAGCTGGAGATCCTACAGAAAAGCTATATGAGATTCGAACCATCATTGGCAAGGTAACGATTCAGCACTTTTGGCAGCAGATTGAGAGGCAATGCTGCTTTTTATACTGATTGAAAGAAACTATTTGCTTTATTAATAATCTGCTCTTTTGCTGCTACACACATGCAGTCAAAGCCAGGGTAGGATATCAGTGAAGTTTTGAATTTAATCAGCATATATGAATTTATTGGCAGTAAGTGTTAGAAGCAAGAGGTAAGTTCTATTCATGATTCCTGGAAGCAGAGGAATGGAATGAGTACCATAGCTTGGTATTACTGCACCAGAAGACCATGATATAGCCAAATTTGGTTCAATAATGCAATCAAGTAAAAGGGTGTTAAATTAAGTTTGGGTCCCCACATCCAAATCTCCAATGAATGACCTGCATGTACCATTCTTTATTTCAGCAATTATTTTTTTCATTCTCCTCCACTTATAGTACTGCTATTTTTGGAACAAGGGAGTGGTGATGTTTCATTAGCAAATGATAGATAACACTGGGAATTTAGATGAATTGCTTAAAAGTTCAAGGCAAGGTGATGTCACCTTGATGATATTGTGATGTCAGCTGAAAATGATGTTAAGTTTGATCTCTTTTGCTTTTTTAAAAAAATGCAGTTTCAACGTGTGCCTGCAGGACCAATGCCACCTCCCACTCCCAAATTTTCATATGGCTATGTATCTTTACCACTGGTAAGTTAAAGTTTGAAGATACTGTATTCCATCAGATGTTCATGAATTGGTTAATGGCTAAGCTATTCCTGTAGTCTTACATGTTGTTTCCTAAGATGGAATAAAAGATATTAAAACAGATTTTGGAACAGAAAAGAGATGTTGATATATAAAACATGTCTGATAGTATTGATGGCACCAGTATTGAGATGTTTTGCTCCATGCCCACATCAGGAATTTAGCAAAACCACTTTTCTCATTTTTAAACAGTGATATGTTTATATGGTAAAGCATTTTTAAAATGATATAGTTATCTTTCTGCTTGTTTTAACGTTGCTGTATACTTACTTTGTAACATTATTTGATATTTTAATGGAAATGATTTGGGGAAATATGTGTTTTGTATCTTACTTTTTAAATAGCATAAATACAATTTCAGTTTTTTCTTACAGTGTGTGGCCTTCTTGGATATTCTAAGTCTTCTCTCCCCTGGCCTACCATTTCACTCTCCCTTCCCCCTCACTTTTGAGGCTCTGATGCAGGTAAGAAGTGAAGTCTGTGGCATCAAAAAGGGAAGCTAAGAGCAGTTCCACTAGAAAATTCAAGAAACTCAGAGAAGCTGAGGGGGTGGGGGATCTTGCCTGTTTGGTGTTTGAATTGCAGTCCACATTTGCATTAGTTTCATTTTATATTTCAGACCCATGGCTTTATGTTGTACCGTACTGTTTTTCCAGATGACATCCCACAGCCTGTTTTGCTCTCCATCCTTGAAAATGGGATCCATGACCTTGCCTATGTTTTACTTAATGGAGTAAGCTGAAAAGTGGAGACATTTATATGATCCAGGCCTTTAACTGCCAGGGGTAAAATGTCCCTGGTTCTCATAGTGATTGCTTAAGGCTGCTGAGTGATATAGGGGTTTTGCTTCAGTTCTACAAGTGCTATTCAATTGTTAATCCTTTATTCTTTCTCCCTTGAGGAATTTAAAGGGACATTGATACGAGACAGAGTGAATGCCATCAATATAACTGGTCGACTAGGAGATTCATTGGATTTGCTGGTGGAGAGCATGGGTCATATCAACTTTGGAGCAAATAACAGTGACTTTAAGGTACTACAGGAAATAGTAGGTAAAGTGTAACTTTTATTCATAGAGGTACATTGGATTGGAATGGACTCTAGACAGCTACATTATCACACTTCAAAGTTAAGTATTTTCCAGAACAGTAAGCAGTTTCTAGGTAATAAGCAGCAACATAAGTAATTTGAAAGAATTTGGGGTGGGTTTTTTTTTGAGACTTGTAAAATATTAGGCACTCTTGTGAAAAATGAGCTGTAAAGCAAAAGTGTAATGAACTCACTTTCAATCATTGCAAGTTCTGGTGCAACTTTTATTAGTTGTCTCAATAGCTTTATTTCAGCTTTTAAGGGGAAAAACCTTAAAGAATCCTACTGCAGGAAAAATGACTTAGCCTTATAGATAATAGCTGATAGTTTTGACAATCAGCAGGATTCAACTCTCTTCTCACACAATGGCTACAGATTAAAAGCCAAGTGTATGCTATTCTTTTCACATCTTGGTGCACTTTTCTCTTTTTTGCCCAGGGCCTGACCCACAATCTTACTTTGGGTTCTACCATTCTAAGTGACTGGCTCATCTATCCACTTGATATTGACTCAGCTGTGGCCCAAAAATGGCCTCCATATGTCCCACGAAGCAAAAGCACCAGAGGACCTGCTTTCTATACTGGGGTCTTCAAAACACCTGGTATCAACTATGACACCTATGTGAAGTTTCCAGGCTGGAACAAGGTATTGAACACAATTTTATCTCCCATTCGGCAGCAAGGTGCTTTCTTTGCTTCATGTCATTATTTAGGCAATGGAGCTTCTATGATACAGATTGCTAACTGCAGCTCTTTTACTATATTCATTAAGCACTTTATAATTACAAGAAATTCAAACATTAGTTTATAAGTAAAAAGTTGTCTTTATTTACTATTTTAGGATTATCAAAATTAAATGGCCATTAAGGTCAAAATAGGGAATAGGAAAGACAAAACATCTATGCCAAAAAAAGCTTTATGTAATTTAAATTAATTAAATAGAGTTAACTTTATAGAAGTACCCTGGGTTAGGGTTAATAACATAAAGATTTACTGATTTTAGCATTATGTAAAACAGGAGTCCCCAATCCCCTGGCCACAGCTCACTACTGGGCCTTGAGCCATTCAGAACCGGGCTGAGGAAGTGGCGAGTTAACGTGCACGTACATCCCCACTTGCGCAAGTAGCGGGTGAGTGCATTCACACTTGTGAGTGTGGAACCAACACCCCCACTCGCCAGTCTACGAAGTTGGAAATGTTGAGAAATCTGGTGTAGAATATTAATATGCTCGCTAGTTGCTCCTATAAGCTCTTATAAAACGCATTCAGCATTTCAAATTACATAATCATCTCTCTCTGTATATAAATGCTGTGTGTGTGTGCATGTCCGTCCGTCCGTCCGTCCTCCAGCATAACTCTGGAATGCCTCAAGCAATTTCAGCCAAACTTGGTACGCAGATGACTTACTCTCTGGAGAGTAGGGGGGGGGAGACACCCCTAACAATCCGGGGGTGTGTGTTATTCTGTTAAGATACAGTTGTGCTGTATTGCTGTACTGGCTTCTACTGTACAGTGCAGTGGAGTTGCCATGGTAACGGCTTCACAGTACTCCACAAGGAGGCTTCCTCTGGTAAGGGGGAAAATCCAACATTAGAAATTATGTTTGGTCTGGACATTTTCTCCCTCTAAATAAATACCCGGGCAACACCGGGTTATCGGCTAGTAATTACATAAATAAGAATAATATTTTTTTACCATCTAAATGTATGCCTTCCTATTGTTATGTATTCAAATCATAGAATTGCAATCCACATACATATAGAATGAACTTCTAAATCTTGTACTAGTAAACTTTCTCTTGCCATCAATGATTTTCCTGTCTTTGGGTAGATAATAAAATATGAAATCAATGCAGTAGTCTCTTGGGGTGCCCAAATAAAGATTAAGTATTACTTTTTTAAAAATCACTTTTATCTTTTTAAATAGGGCCAGATCTGGATCAACGGTTTTAACCTGGGCCGTTTCTGGCCAGTTCGTGGCCCCCAGCAAACTCTCTTTGTGCCTGGCTTTCTCCTCAGTACCTCAGTACTCAACACTATTGTAGTGCTGGAACTGCAGAATGCACCATCAAACCCAAAGGTACTTTTTCTTGACCGTCCCGTTCTCAACAGCACTTCTAGTTTCTCCCTAAAAGACATGAAAAAACTGGAAGTACTATCCAATTATGACATTCTGAAACCCATGGCAAAAGAAATGTAGTTGAAATCACTGTCTTGTAAGAATCAAACGAATAAAGTATCGGACTGTAGCTTAAGCTCTAATGAACAAACTATGTCAACCACTGTTATTTGGAGATCAAGGGTCTACCTTGATTCTTAAGACATCTATTGCCGCTTGTGAAAGTACTGAGATAATCAAATAGCATTAGGTTAAAAAAAAAACGGGCTCAAGGATTCTTCCATTTTTTTATCTATGATCTTTGTTCAGTTATTCCTTAATATAACTTTCGGTAACCACCAGAGCAAAAATGTATTACAATTCTTAACTTACAGAACTCCCAATCAGCAGTTAATTCCAGTGAGGCAGGCCCCAAATATCTGGGAAGAAAAGTTGCTCTTTTTAACCAATTCCTAAATAATCTAGTTTAAAATTGAAAAAACTACAGTCTTACAAAGAAGTTCATTTCTCAAATAACAGCAGTCCATTTTAGCTTCCTATGAAGTACTTGGAAACAATTACTTGTGACTTCCCTCTTATGCTTAATATTTCACCACTCCAAAGTGACAACAGACAATAGAGGTGGGATTTCTGTTGTAGTCCCTTGATGCCAAAGCAAAACCTTCAGCTAGGATGGAGCAGTTTCCCCCCGTCGATGGGCTTGGAGACAATTTGTGGAGCAGAAGGAGAAGTCAAGATAATGGAAAGGAATGCAACCCAGGAGAGATTCCCCACAAAACCAGCAGCGCCTACAGACACAAAAGATGAAAAATCATGTGGTTTTTTTAACACAATATTTCTTAGGAAGTCCCCACCCTACCAAAATACCTGGTATTGGTCAAAGATGCACCAGCATCTTTTAATTGGGAAGCAAATCTCCTCTCAGCCATCAGAGCACGCTAGGATGAAAATAAACAATTAGGAAAAGGTCACTGTATAGAAAAAGAATGGGTTCCATCTTTCTGTATGAAGTTCAATACGTAAACAGTCACAAAATGTTGATGGAAGAATTTGGACAACATGTCAAACTATAAAAGAACGTCTTACATCTCGAATCTATCAGAATCTATTGGATTTATAAGGCTACCCAACACAATATAACTAGGAGTAACATACAACATAAAAGCAATAAAGTAAAAGAACTATATAACACTAACATACACAATTTATCAATATAAAATGGCAACTAAGTACAATCAAAAACAATCAAAAAGTAACTTGTGTATGGAAAAAGCCTCTCTTAGGGTGAGTGGGGGATTGTTTCAGAGCACAAAGGAAGCCATCCAAAGGCATGCTTACAATATTAGTTTCCGAAAGGTGGCAAGATTTAAGAGGGAACCTGGGGCATGCTCTATGGGAGTGTGTGGAGTGGGGGGTGGGGTGTTCTTTGGAGAAGGTAGTTCTGCAAGTTTACTTACTACCAGGCCGTGTAGAGCTTTAAAAGTGATAAAGCAGAACCCTGAATCCTGTTGAATCTTCTTGGAAGGCAAAAGAACTTACAGTGCAGCAATGTTACATGGGTGTAACAAACTATTGGGGGCAATATGCTGACTCTGTCATAGTGTAAAGCACTATGGGGTGCTATATAAAATATAAGTCTAGGTGCTATTGCTATATTGCAGCAGAACATTTCAGTAAACACAAGAACGAAAACTGCTATCACTTTTTAAGCCACTTTAAGCTCTGACCTTCTCACGATCACTGAGCAGGGCAAACCGCCTTTTCTCTTCCTGTTCTTGCTCCAGAAGTAATTGTGCTTCACGGTCTTCTCGTTCTCGCTGCTTCCGTAGGGCTTTCTGTGCTCGTCGGCGTTCTGCTTGTCTGGCTTCCATTTCTGCAGTTAGAGGGCCAGGTACCTGTGGTTATATTGCATATGTGAATCAAGTAGAACAGGAGGATATCCCAATTAAAAAAAAAGATCCTAAAGAAAACATTAATCATCTCCTGTGCGCTGCTTGGAGAATCTAAGCATGGGTTAACTTTTGTCCATTTGCCTTGAGACTGAGTTAGCAAAGCATTGGCCACACCTCCTTCATTAATGAACAACCAATGGGTGGCATTTTAGCTGATTGATGTCAACTCCCATCATTCCTCCCTAAGTTGGTAAAGACATTGTTTCCACTCACCTGAGCTCGGGTGTAATCGTATCTATCTGGCTGTTCACCCATGAATCTACGGAATTCATTACGGGTTTGCTTGTTGGTAGACACACAGTATGGAGGCTGTTCTTTTCTGTCCCTGGAGTGTAAAACAGTGGGTGCTTTATAAAACAAAAACCATAGAACGCTTACAAGAAGGAGCACCTTCAAGATAATCATTGCTCAGACAAAAAGATGGGGAAACCTTTCCAGCTATGAAATAGGACAACTCTCTTCTAGTTTGTTACTTGGGAGACTTAAACCTCCATGTAAATATGCCAAAACAATTTTGAATACCTTGGCTCTTGTAAAGCATTAATTTCTTATATTTATGAAAATTCTGGACCCATAATGACTGGAAGGGAAACTAAGACACTGGCAGAGATGTGACAGAAGAACTTAATTGTTGCTTATCTCAGCTGCTTATTGCTAAATTTGCAAGTGAGATCCCATGCAGAGACTAAATACAGTGAAAAACTGGGGATAACTCAGGCCTCAATATATCCCTCTCCTGATGGACATTACCTGATGGCAGGGTCAGCCCCACTCTCCAACAAGAGCCGCACAACTGCAGTTCTTCCTGCTGCTGCTGCCACATGCAAAACAGTCCAGCCACTCTCATCCAGGGGTGTGTTGAGCAACTGTTTTGTGACTTTATCGCTGCACTCACTGTTATCAGTTGTATTATCAGCCATTCCCAGAAGATGCTGTAGGGCTCCAATGTCTCCCATTTTACATGCTGTAAATAAGGCATCTTGCACAGTTGTGCTGGGAGCATCTGGAAGGAAGCGAAAGGTGTATTCAGGTGCATTTGAGATTATTATTTGGAAAGATAAGATGCTTGGGGTTTATGGAGCTGCCCATTCCATAAAAAGGGCTTCTGGGCAGCTAACACAATAAAAACATCAGTACAAAACAATATACAACAACCCACCCCCAATCCAAAAGCATCTAGCCACAGATCCAACCTGTCAGCACAGAATCATAGTTACATTAGAATAAAGGCCAAGATGGCCAGTTGGAAGACTATAATGTACATTCCACATGTTCCAAACTCACCTTGAGACTCTTGCTGTTCTTGGACCTCAGTTGACTCTGGTCCTCTACATACTGAGGTACTAGGTGCAACACTTCCTGAAGTCTCCATGCCAGACTCTGTTTCAGAACACATAGTGGAAGATTCCCTGATTTTAATCAGTCTTCTTAAATCCTTGCCTAATATTTTAGCACCAGTAGGATTTAAAAACAGATGATATTATACCTGAGATTTGCTAACCTGCAAATTCTAACTTTCCTCATCACTAGCCATGTTGGCTGGGAAATCAAGAACTGCAGTTCAGCAGAGGTATATTGGGTTTCTATTTTGGGGGGTATTGTTCACAAAAGGAATTGCTGCGATTATTGTTTAATGTTGTATGGCGTTGGCTATGCACAGTATATATGTGAGTGTATGAAAATGAAAAAATGGAAAATAAAAAACATTATCTCCCCCCCCCAAAAGAACTGCAGTTCAGCAACATCTGAAGGCCACATTGTATCTCCTACTATAGATGCCTCAGATGATGTTTCAAGACACCACCAACCTCTTACAGACTATTTGCCCAGAACCTATAGTTCATTGGCTCCTTGTCTTGGTATGCAAGACTATAAATAAAGGAGGATCTGCAAAAAAAGTCAATCTAGTCCTATAGTCCTGCTTGCTATCCTTGAAGATCATTCCACAAAGCAATAAACCTAATAGATATGCTAAAAGTAGGGTCATTATTTCAACATCTTACTTGGCGGTGTCTTGGGTTTCCTCCTCCTCTTTTTGCGATTCTGTTTTGGTGTCACCTCAAATTCACGTAAATCTAATAAATTTAGTGTCTCCTCCACCAGTTCCAGATTTTCTTTCCCCACTTCTTCGTCTTCTTCCTCCTCTATCTTTGCTACAGAGACTGTAAAAAAAAAAGAGCATAGCTCAGTCTTCTCATTTCCAGATGAAATTGGGGAGAGAGGGAAGAGAAAGAACTGGTTACATTTGTTGTTTCATATTATCCACCTGTATGCCATCAGTTATTAGTAAAGTCTGCTATGCTATAAACATGAACCAATTGCCAAGCATCTGAATTTTGATCACGTGACCATGGGGATGCTGCAAAAGTCGTGTGAAAAGTGGTCATAGGTCACTTTTTTCAGTGTAATTTTGAATGGTCACTAAATGAACTGTTGTAAGTCGAGTATTACCTGTACTCTCTTCGTTCTGTATACACCAGAAGTCAGAAAGAAAGGATATAGAAGATATCTACACTCACCAGGAAGGGTGACAGAATAGGAATAACGATGTATTCCTTCAGCTTCAAAATGGCTGCCCTCCTCACTAGTGCCAGAAGGCTGTGTAGATGCTTCATCCTTACGAGCTGCTTTTTTCCAGGTCTTCTGAGAACTAGTCAGATCTGCCACTGTTGTATTATTTCCTATTAAAAAAAAATCAGAATGTAATTTTAATTTACTTGTTTCTTTCCCCTTAAAATGCTCAAATTGAGATTACACTTCCAAAAGCACCTCCATGGCATAGTTTTGGGCTAAATTTCTAAAATAGAATGGAAAACTTACAAGAGCAGGACAGAACAGAATTCTGATATGCTAGGATAAGACTAAAAAAACTACTTGCAAAGCTTTTAGGGCGCAGTTACAAGTATTTGGGTTGTGCTGAAGGGAATAAAGAAAGAAATCATTCCAGAGAAAGTTTAATTATTTGACTGGCACTGCATTACAGACCTAAAAAATTATCTTTCAAGTGCTAAAAGTCAAGCCAAGAACAGAGAAAAATTAAATGACAGCTCACCATATACCAGCAGACTACTTAAAGTCCCATGGACCCGTTCCACCTCACGGAAGGTGGCTCTTCGAGTGCTGAAAGGAATACGCCGGATACGTGGGTCACCTCGTAGAAGAGGGCCATGCTTGCTGCTAAAGAAGAGAGCTTGGTTATTGTGTGGAGCACGAAGGAAGATGCACTCTGCTTCTTTTAAATAATTTGTCCAGCTCATTAGCAGCTCCTGTATCTCCTGCAGAAAAATATAATAAGAATAACTCATCCACAATATTCAATATTTGTGTGAGCCAGTTTAGCAGCAGGGTACTACAATAAGTCCTGGTTTGCAGCTTAAATACAAAATGTGATTCGAGAGATCCAGGTATCTTCTTCTCCCACAGAACCTTTTTTAACATCAGAGAGGGAATTATAATGGTCTGTGACAATGATCTTGTAAGCAGGAGAAAGAGCCGTAACCTAAACAACAATTATGCAAGAGGGATCATAGCCCACAGGAAGAAAAAGGGCGTATGGGAGGGGTCTCAGAAGGGAACCTCCCTAGTTTTCTGGTTAGAGGGGAGAAAAATACCTTCAGACCTGCAAGATTCTGTTACTGTAACCTTACAATAAAGCTAGAGCTAGTACTGACGGTTTGTGCTTCTTGCCTGGACTATCTCGAAAGGCTGACAGGAATGCAGACACAGTTCTAGCAGAAAGCTTATTGATATGCAGAAACTGCAGAAAGATGAATCCGTGTAGCTAAGCTATAATGATCCTTCATTACTTGGTTATGCACATATCACTAATAAGAATCTAGACAGGCCCAGAGATTATTTTTTTCTCCATGAAGGCCTGGGCAATGTCACTCTGAAATAGGGCCATACGAAGGATCCGAGACCTCTTGAAACCTCTCATTTTGCGGGTTCCCTCTTGGCTGCAGACTTACTTTAAGGAGAGCAGTCTCATTGTAGCGCCGTAATGAGGCGCCAGCAGATTTTGGCATTGTGCCCTGAGCATCTCTCATTCCTTGGGCTGTACCTCGTCGAGCTCGCACCGTGTACCGATGGAAAGTTTTGTGTGCCAATATCTCATTCCTGGGAACAGAGAGAGTATAAGCTTTTAGCAGAAGTAAATACTTAGTACCATTAAGAAACTACACAATGGAATGAATTCAGGTTCTAGCTCGCAGAGAGAGAGACAGACAGACATCTTCCTTTGTTACACAAATGTGTAAAATATCCAAATATACCATTCCCTCATTCATCAATTCTCATGTAAATTGCCATGACATCAACATCAGTACTAGTCTGGAAATTTATGCTATTTTCCCACATTTTATCAGAGACAACCTGCAGTGAAATAAGAGGCAGCTTAATAAGAGGCACAGTGGCATCTTCTCTATTACAGAAGCTTGGTAGATTCTGTCTTCTTTTAATAATTTAATCCCTCTCTGCTAACGTATACAAACATTTGTAACATTTGCCTGAAGGAAATAGATACCATACAGTATCTTAGATGAATTCCAATTGTTGGAGCTAAGCAAAAAAGGAATGAATTATAACTCAGTGTTCCTGTATATATGTGTGGATGTACAGACACACACACACGCAAAACAACTTTTAGAGATTTTTTTTTTTACTACAAAATGTTGCATTTAAAAGAAAAAGAATATGTATGGTCCTATAGTTCAAGCTAATTACATGTAGTATACATGTAGAATTCTCTTATTATCTAATCAAAATTTTAAAATGACTTCTGAAATCCCAGGTCACAGGGAGTGAAACTGGGTTTCATGTTAATTGATTTAATCCCCAAGAGGAATGGTATAAGAGTGATAATTACTTCAAGGATTGGGGTGAGTGGGGAGAAGGATTCCTCCATCCAGGGAGTATTCTCATATACTGTATGCTGCTTGCCTGAGGAATCTCCTTTCTTTTTATCACCCTTTTGCTTCAAAAAAAGCTAAGCCAGTGTTCATAATATGCATATGGAGTACAGATTTGGCTGTCTAACTGTCTGTCTGTCTGTCTGTTTCCATCCATCCATTTATCCCTCCATCCATCCCCTCAATAAACTGTAGTGCATGATTTATATTGGTAGAACAAGCCAAATAACCTAAGCAAAAATTAAAACAAGAATGCTTTAGTGTTAGGTATGCGCAAGGCCATAGTGTCGTTCAGCCTTCTAACTTCTGATTTACAGTGCAGAGAAGACCCCCCCCCCCCTTCCCATAACAGCAAAACCCTCTATTTCTTACCCCTGAAAAACCGCTCCGGCAAAGTGACCTCCACCCGCCATCAGGATAACCCAGGAGGTTTGGGGGTTCTGCCTCTGAAGGGAAGCCACTAGATTTGCAGGCTCTTCCAAACTGCCCTGGAGATACAGCAACCTCTTCAGTTAGTGAAAGGTTAAACTAAACAACACACACACACACACACACACACACACACACACACATATACATACATCTGAAAACTGATTGGGATCTTTAGGATATTCTTGGCCTGCAGAAAAATGGCAGTTGCTCTTACCTGAACTGCATGTTTAAAGGAAGGTGTGGGAGGAGTAACACATGGGTATTAACCCAGCCCTTTTGCCCTGGAGACTGAGGTAATCTTTTGAGGCCACACCTCTGCTCCTCCTTCTGCTCTCCCAGATTAACCAATGGTCGTAGCAGAGCCCTGGAAGGAAGGAACAACAGAACAAGGCAAGCACACATCCTTCCTATTGGCCCTGACTGACCACTGAGCTAACTCAGGCACCTGGCGCGGGGTACCCTAAACAAGGGGGGAAGTGACTCCTCCCACAACTTCCTTTAAACATGCAGTTCAGGTAAGACCAACTGCCAGTTTCCAAGGTGAGGTGTGAGAGGATTAACACATGGGACATACCAAAGCTAGATGTCCTAGGGAGGGATCAATGGGCCTGAGCCGCTTGAGTCTAGAACTCCCTGCAGAACCCTCCTACCAAAGGCTGCCTCCGCGGAGGCGTAGGCATCTAGACGGTAATGCCTAATGAACGGTGAAGGAGACGCCCAGGCGGCAGCCTGGCAGATCTCCTCTATGGGAGCCTGGGTGGCCCAGGCTGCTGAGGTGGCCGCACTTCTGGTGGAGTGCACTGTGATGCCCTCTGGGACCTGAATTCCCCGTACCTCATAGGCCTGTGAGATGGCCGCCCTGATCCACCTGCTAATGGCGGTCGGGGAAACCTTGGCACCTCTGGTGGACGGTTGATATGAAACGAGGAGGGCTTCTGTATGTCTGAATGGTGCCATTCGTTTCAGGTATATGCGTAAGGGTCTTCTGACATCCAACTTGTGCCAAGATCTTTCCCTATCCCTAGAGGGCTGCGGATAGAAGTCCGGCAGAACAATCTCTAGAGCCCTATGGAAGGGAGAGTTGACCTTGGGCATGAATGCGGGGTCCAATCTGAGGATGACCCAGTTCTCTAGGAAGGTGCAGAGGCCTGCTTTGCTGGACAGAGCGTTGATCTCAGAAACTCTCCTGGCTGAGGTGATGGCAACCAGGAATACAACCTTAAGGGTCAGAAATTGTAGGGAAACTTCCCTCAAAGGCTCGAAAGGTGCCTCCGTCAATGCCTGGAGGACCATGGATAGGTCCCAGGTGGGGAATCGATGGACCACTGGGGGTTTCAGATTCACCGCTCCCTTAAAGAAACGCCTGAGGACCGGATGTTGGGACAAAGGTGGAGCGTCCCCGTCCCCCCCGAATGGTGGAAAGGGCAGAAACCTGTCTTCTAAGGGTGCTGGGGGCCAGGCCCTTCTCCAGGCCTTCCTGTAGGAAGTCCAGGACCTGGGCGACCGAGGCCGATGCAGGTTGAATGTCCTTTGTCTTACACCAGTCAGCAAAGTCCACCCAGGAGGCATTGTAGATGCGGGTGGTAGATTGCCTCCTGGACGCCTCGACGGTCCTAATGACCTTTGAGGAATAATGGGCCCCTCTCAGCTGTTCCCGCTCAATCGCCAGACGGTCAGATGGAGCCACTCCGGATCCGGATGCTCCAGAGACCCCTGGTGTAGGGACATCTCCCCTGGGGGGATCCTCCAGTGGGGAGCTGAGGACAGCTCCACCAAGTCTGCTAGCCAGGGGCAGCGTGGCCAGAAGGGGGCCACTAGAATCATCTCTGCACCCTCTGACACGAGCCTTTTCAGAACCCCGGGAATGAGGAGAAGAGGGGGAAAGGCGTAAAGTAGACCTGGTGGCCATCTGCAGCAGAGGGCGTCCATGGCTCCTTTGGAAGGGAACGTCGCTACGAAGTTCGGCAGCTTTGGCGTTCGCTGGGGTTGCGAAGAGATCCAGTTGCCCGAACCTTTTGCAGATCCACTGGAAGACGCTGGGATGGAGCTGCCATTCTCCATTGTCGACTGTCTCCCTGCTGAGCCAATCCGCTTGCTGGTTCTCCCTCCCGGAGATGTGTTCCGCTCTGATGGACTGGAGATGCCTCTCTGCCAAGTTTCCTAACCGGAGGGCCTCGTCGCGGAGGGTCTTGGAGTGGGTGCCCCCTTGCCTGTTCACATGGGCCTTGGCTGCCACATTGTCTGTCAGGACCAGGACGTGATGGCCGATCACCATGGTCTTGAAGTGTCGTAGGGCCAGGTGGATGGCCCTGAGCTCCAACCAGTTTATGTTGTGGCGCAGATCTGTTGCAGTCCAGCGGCCCTGAGCTATCTGAGCCTCCAGGTGTGCTCCCCAGCTGAACTGGCTTGCGTCCGTCATGAGTACCTTCCTCGCTGGTTCCTTGAAGAGGGATCCCTTGTCCAGTGCTGGGGTCAACCACCAACGGAGCAAGAACAACACCTGGGGCGACACTCGAACCTTGAACCTGGCATCGCTCATCCCCGCCTTCTGGTATGGAAGCAGGAACCACTGAAGCTCTCTGGCGTGTAGGCGAGCCCAAGGCACAATCCCTATACAAGAAATGAATTTCCCAAGGAGCCTGGAAAGAAGAACTACAGGGACAGAGCGTAATTTACGAACTTCATGAATCAGCTGTACAATGCTGTCCTTTCGCTCCTGGGGGAGGAAAACCTCCCCCGACCCTGAATCTATAATAGATCCGAGGTGTTGGAGACTGGTAGATGGGACCAGTTGGCTCTTCTCTAGGTTGATAGAGAATCCCAGGGACCTGAGAGCGTCGATGGTGGTCCCCAGGTCCTGCCTTGCTGTGGCTGGGGACCTGGCTAGGACGAGGATGTCATCTAGGTAACAAAACAGTCTGACTGGGAAGGAGCGCAGGTGACCTGCGCCTGCGGCCAGCACCTTGGTAAAGGTCCTGGGGGCTGAGGCCAGCCCGAAGGGTAGGGCTCTATATTGAAAGTGATTGCCTTCATGGGAAAACCTAAGGAACCTGCAATGTTCCGGGGCAATTCTGATGTGCAGGTAGGCCTCCGTGAGATCGATGGAGGCCATGAGGTCACCCTGTCGGATGCCCTCTAGGATGGATTTCAGAGAAGCCATCTTGAACCTATGGTAGACCACCCTGGAATTGAGCCATTTAAGATCCAGGATGGCTCTCCACCCCCCTGAACTCTTAGGAACCAGAAACAGGTTCAAATAGAATCCGGAACTTCTCTCCCCCTCTGGGACCTTCTCAATGGCCCTGATATCTAGTAGGTGTTTGATGGCCTTAGCCTTAAGGGCCCGTTTGGCCGGATCAGCTGAGGAGGCGAAGGTGCGGAACCTATTAGGGGATTGCGAACGGAACTCCAGCCGTAACCCGAGCTTAACAGTCTGGAGGACCCATTCGTCTGAGGTGATGTGCTCCCAGGCATCCGCGAAAAGGGAGAGGCGACTGCCAATGGGGTGATCCATGAACGGATCACTTGAACCTGCAGAATGGGCGACCGCCCCCTCCTCAAAAGGGCCACTTGCCCCTGAATCTGTCCCTAGAAAACAGTCTATCCCCTTGTCTGTGAAACCTGGGGGTCTGGTACCTGTGACTCTGGGCGTCGGAATCAAGCTTGCGGTAGGATGTTCTCCTGGGGTAGGGAGTGTGTCGATGATCCGACCGTCTGGACGTGGTTGGGAGAACCTTCTTGTTTTTGTCCTCCACCAGAAGAGGATCCAGCGCGGCACCAAATAGCTTGTCCCCGGCGTAGTCTGCTCCTGCTAGGTGCCATTTGGCTCGGGACTCCGCCTACCAGTGGCGCAACCACAGCAAGCGCCTGGACGCTACGGAGAAAGATAAGGCCCACGACGCATACTTAACTGCATCCAGGGTGGTGTCAGCTGAGAATTGCGTGGCTGCCAGCACCTTCGAGATGTCCTGCAGCAGTCGTACCTCCGTGGCCAGTGTTCCGTCTCTCATTTATTCCAGCCACAGCACAGTGGATCTGTTGAAAAAGGATGCAGAAGCGGCCGCCCTAAGGCCCAGGTTATTGCATGAAAAGTTTTACGCAAAACGGTCTCTGCCTTCTAATCCTCTGCTTTAAGGCAGTTTGCAATGTCTCCCATCACCACGGTTGAGGCTGAGGGTAGAGTGGTGATCAGGTTGTCCACCTCCCGGAACTGGAGTGCCTGGGCAAAGGTAGGGTTGAGGTTATAAAATCTCTGCTCATTGCCCCCCAGATTGGGAAACGATCCTGGTTTAACCCACTGGGATTTTAGAACCTCCAGGAACATCTCTGGAGTGGGAATCTCCTCCTCCTCTACCAGAGGTCTATGGAAGGGACCTTTCTTGCTACTCTTGGTGGTGCTAGGCGTGGCATTGTCCGGCCTGGGGTCTGGTGGGGGATACAGGTCTGCAGTGATCCTGGCCTTCCGGAGTAGGGAACTAAATAAGGAGGGGGGGGGAAAGGCCTGTGATGTTGGGGGCCTCTGTAGACTGGGCATCTTCATCCTCAGAAAACCCCACCTCCTTCAGCTCCCCTTCTTCTAAATCTGAGGCTTCACTGGCAGTGGAGGGAGAAGGGGACCTGGGCTCTCTGGCAGCAGAGGCTCTGGGAAGAGTTGATGATCCCTGGGCTGGTCCCAGGAAGATCTATGTTGGGAGCCCTGGGACTGGAGCTGCATCCCAGAGGCCATCACTTGAGCTAAGGCCCTGGCTAAAACCTCCGGAAAACTCTCAGGCAGTTCTGGGAGGGCAGGGCGGAGCTCTGGAGGTTGCAGGTGATCCCTTGCCTCTGGCGAATTTGGTGCCAGCCTGTGCCTAGCTGGGCTGGAAACCCTGCGACCAAAGGGGTCCCCCCTCGTCTCAGAAGCATGGGCAGGCGAAAGGGGGGGCGAAATAGAGCTGTGCCTTCTGCCTGAGCTCCTGGGGGAGCCAGGGGAGGTCGCCTGGGCCACTGCCAGCCTAGGGAGCCTGCGGGGGGAGCGTGACCTGGAAGGCGATGGGCTGATGGTTGCCCTAAATCTCCTAGTGGAGGCTCTGGTAACTCTACCCCCTTTAGAATGGGTCTCCTTAGTGGATGCCCTGGGGGTGCCTTTCCTGGCGGGAGACCTCCCTCTGGTGGCCTGGGAGGCTCCCTTGGAAGTCCCTTCTGCTGGATCTGGGTCGCCTAGGAATCTCGGCCCAGCACCCCCGCTCCTCGCCGCGTCCGCCATGCACTTACAATTACGTCACTCACCCCTCCTCGCTTTCTGCCGGCTCAGCTGTTTAGCGCAATGCTATTCTGCTCGTGCTTCTTCCTCCAGCTGGCAACCCACGGCTCGAACGCCGGCTCATGCCGAAATCCAGGCCCCTCTGTGGATCACCGGCAGAGTGGGGGCCGCTCTAGGCCTCTTCTGGCCTTCTCAGTGCCTCTTGAGTGCTCCCAGCTACCCTAGATGGTTGCCGGTCACGCGCTCACCCACGTGCTCAAGATGGCGATTCAAGATGGCGACCGCCGACCTGCGGCCCGAGCCTCTCTGAAGCTGGAGAACGTTGGGGCGATCCCCTGCGGATCCCCAGTCCTCCAGAGTCCTAGCCGAAGGCCTCTCCACACACTCCGATCGGTGCGGAGGCTTCCTCCCCTCTTACGCAACCGTCCGGCTGCTTGGGGAGCGCACGCGTGCTAACAAGGCAGCAAGGCTTTTGCTAGCAGTGCAGAGCACATTCGAGGAGAGATGCAGCGATCGGAGCTTCTTGGTAAGAGAGAAAAAATGCTAGAAGAAAAAAGCTTACACAAAAAAAACCCCTAGTCTTCGTAGGTGAGGGAGAGTCAGGAAAACACTCCTTCTGGATTGGAGACTGAGGTTAATCTGGGAGAGAAGAAGGAGGATCAGAGGTGTCGCCTCAAAAGATTACCTCAGTCTCCAGGGCAAAACGGCTGGGTTAATACCCATGTGTTACTCCTCCCACACCTCACCTTGGAAACTGTTAAGGTTTTTATGTACGATAAGGAAGTTCTGCACTTCCAAGCAACATAATACAAAAGTAAAAAACAGTGATTCCAGAAAGATGTTCTTTTCCACAAAAGAACATGGGAAGTTGGAAAACCACAACCATTCATCCCACAGAAAAAACAATTCTTTCCTAGAAAACTAACCATGAGAAATCATTTCAGAAATAGAAAATTGCAAAGTGGGACAACATGGGACTTGTTTTGTTGAAACATAGCCAGAATGATTTTGAAAGGGCTATTTGGTTCCAAGTTTAAAACAAAACATGTTTTTAGTTCATAAACAGCCCTGTCAGAAATATGCTGGCAAGAAAAATCACAATAAAAAACCTAGTTGCCTCATTTCCCAACTGTTCACACTTATATCAGTGATGAAAAAGTAACATTTTTATTACATTTATTACCTTTATAGGTCTGTAAAACAAAGAAAAGCTGAAGTTATGGTTTCACTGAGTGATCACTTTGCTTAATGATCAAGCTGCCAGTCCTAATCATGGCTGCTAAATTAGGACTACATGTATTCTAATGTATTGCCCACTAGAACTGAAGAGCAACCTCAGGTAGATGAGATAAGAATATTGTTCAGAGACTCAAAATGCTTGGAAGAGAGGCTGCAGCCCATGGAAGCAGAAAACTAGGTGGAAAAAAACAACAGCAGTTAATAATACTGCAGCATACACTGGACTACTTAAAACCTGGACTGGATGTCCAATGTGTTTTGCAGCTGAAAAGCTAAAATGCTATATTTGCTAATGGGCAACTAGTGATTAAAAAAGGAAGAAGCTAGAATAAGACCAATTCGGCTCTTAGCCATAATGTTTTCTGACATGCCTTTGTAGTGTTTAGCAGTACACAGCGAAAGACCGAAATGAGTTGGGCTTCAGAGTTTTTGAACAGTACACGTTGAGACCGTGGATTGCAGTAGCCGATTCCTTTTCTTTCACCGTTCAGACAAGATTGTGATTCAGATTCACTATTTGACTCACAGTCACTGGAATCAGAACCAGAGATACTGGAAACATCATCTGCATACAAGGTAACAGGGAGGGAAAAAAAGATAACCAAGCTAGAAATATCATCATTGGAAGTTTGTTTGTTTTTTTGCTCTCTCCAAAATCCAAAGAGCTTCTGCTAAAAAATTAATCCATAACGTTAATGCTAGAAGTTTTCCTCCTTAAGATTTCAGTTGGGTAAAAATGACTTTTTGAGCTAAAGCATTAAACATCCCTAATTATCTAGGTTGAAGTTTCACTAAAATCAAATAAAAAGGATTCAAACACTACAATGATAATAGAATATTAAATAATCAAACTGAGTATGAAATGCTAGAATAGAGTACCAAAAAAGAAAGTGCTAGGTTTAGGCATTTATTGAAAATAGTTTTCAATCATAATAATTGATATAGTGTTTAAATATGTATACACAGTTTGGTCTAGTGGTAAAGTCACCCAGCTAGAAACCAGGAGAGTTCTAGTCCCACCTTAAGCATGAAAGCCAGCTGGGTGACTATGTGCCAATCACTCAACCCAATCCACCTCACAGGATTGTTGTGGGGAAAACAGGAGAAGGAAGGAGCATTATATGTTTGCTGCCTTGAGTTATTTACAAATTAATAGAGGTAGGATAAAAAACAATAAACACATAATTGATGATCACTTTCATTAATCTGTTAATGATTTCTTAGCTGGATTATTAGAATCTTTTTGCTAGGCCAGAAATTAGTTGATTGAAATCATAAGAATTAACAGAATCCTCAAGCAATAATGGTTCTTATCCGTATATTTTTTTTCACCTGCTTGAGTCTTCGCTTCAAATTCTTCTGCTGTGAGCATCTGATGTCCCAACAATCGCTGTTTTAGGTTGAAGCGATGCCAATCTAGCCGATAGTGCTCTTTCTGAATAGAAACAGTAAGTAGTTCAAAAGATTGAACTAAATTTCTTGTGATGAATAGGCAAAAACTCTTAATGAACCTGAAATGCGTCTATACACATAGAAACAATTCCCATCAATACATGGCTACCTTTGCAATGATTGGAATAATTTAAAATCCCCAGATTTCACTTGAAGCAAAAGAGAGACTGCTCTTTCGTACAGAAAATACTTGCAGTCATAGCTACCTGTTCATCTCGATTCTCAAACGTCTTTGAGCAAACAGAACAATACATCCGGTCTGATACTTCTAGGATTAATTTAGCTTGCTGGAGTTCCTTGGTTTCTGCAAGAACAGCAAAAAATGGGCACTTATAACACAAACCTGTAATGAATGTATGTCTTTTAAAAAATTCATTGAAAAAAGGCATAGCACTTCATCAGTCACAGAAAGGAACACATTATATCTGACAGAAATTTATTTATACCAGCCTTAAAACTAAAATGAAAACAGATTTTTTTAAATAAAACCCAATCCTGTCATTTGACTTAATAAGATAAATTCATATACAGGTACTTCTTGACTGATGACCACTCTTGGGATTGGAATTTGGTTATAAGTCATAATGGCCATAATTCAAGTCACCCATGTGATCATATCCGATTTGATAACTGTTTTTATGACAGTTAAGTGAACCATACATTTGTAAGCCCAAATCCATTCTCTCAAAATCTGAATTGCACTATTCCCATGTAGCAAACATAAAAACAGATTATTTAAGAGTAATTAATTTTAAATAGTTGCTAGAGAAACACATGTACTAAATTTGTCTACTAATCATGAAGATTTCAGGTGGTAGCTCAGCTTTACTTCTATTTTCTCCGTGTCACTTCTTCTATTTTAATAATCTGAAATGATCAGATGCATTTGCTTTCTATATTCAGCTAACCTTTACAATTAACCTCAGCTCCGTGTAACAACTAAGGAAACCATTCTTTGTTAATATGGTAACTTTATCTTAAAAATAGATGTTCCTACCTAATGTTTTTAACTGGTAGACCAAAAATAGAACAGGAAGAAAATGTAGAAACTCAAGGCTGCCGAGGTTCAGTCACATTGTGGGAAAACATTGGTTTCCTGTTATGTCTAAATGAGGTCATTTACAGAGTTAACTCTAGCAATTTCATTGGCTTTGAGAAAGATGCTTACTACAATACAGTTATCTGAGAATTAACCAAGAAGGATCCATTATAACAAACTTTTACCTGGAACACCACACAGAATTACTCTTTCTGCTATCATTTCAGGACAACACTGGAAATTTCGTATGGATCATATTCCATTCAACCTATACGTCAAACTATATTGCAACCCACTATATAAGATATGGATTTGGTAATGCTGACCAGTTCAAAGGCTTGTTTTATTAAACATAATCAAATTGTGCCCTAATAAAATTTGGCTAGCTAACTCTAGCATTAATTTTCTGGATTCTAGAGAACCTGTTTAGATAAGCAAACTAAAATGGAAAACACAACCAATTTCAATTTGAAACTGAAGACTTTAAATCTGTCTATGGAGATTCTCAGTCATCCAGGTCATGGTTGTCCCAATCAAAATCAGGTAAACAAGTGGCCATTTGCCAAATCTCCCCACCCACATTGATCACATTTGTTGCTCATAAATTCAGTACCTGGAGCTGCCACAGAAGTGATATCTTCTGTTGATTCAGTGACAAGACAAAGTCCATTCATTAAAGCTGTTTTCTGAACAGCCTCAAACACAGACAAGGTTTCAATAGGTTGCATGATCTGAAAAGATGAACAAAAATCAGCAAATTTCAAGAACAGATGTACAGTAAAGACAATTGTTAATTAAATACAACAGGAGCTTTTGAAAGTGATGCAAATTACCTCTCTCCCCCTCCAATAGGGAGCAGAAAAGGACAGGAAGAAGCATGCCTACAACTAATAATTTCATTCTTACCTAAATAGGTTAAGCTGCTATTCCCTACTACCTTGATATGGTAGAATGACCTACCATTACTCTCAATGACCCTGAGAATAATGTCAGAATGATCATGAGTTTGGAATTTAGATCTATAAAATGATGGTGCTTAAAATCAACCATCCTTCTTATATTTGATTGCCGGCACAATTGGGAACAGAATTTTCATTGCTGAGCAAGATCGTTGTCAAATGAGTCATGCCTGATTTTAGAAACTTTTTTGCTATGGTTGTTAAGCGAATCAATACAGTTAAGTGAATTGGGCAGTCATGAAGTAACTCCAGCTTCCTCCATTAAGTTTGTTTGTCAGAAGGCAGCTGAGAAAGTCACAAATGGCAATTGCATGACCCCAGGACAATGCAATACATAGCGGTTGCCAAGCACCTCAATTTTGATTACATGACCATGGGGATGCTACAATGGTCGTAAGTATGAGGACCAATTTTAACTCCCTTTTTTAATGCTGTTGTATTGCAAATGGTCACTAAACAAATGTTTATAAGTCAACATACATGTATGTTCCAAGAAAGAACAAGCAATCATCTCAATTAAGAATACCAACAAATTGAAAAAACTGGCAGTTAAAGGATAAGTGAAAAATATTTTACGGTAATAAATAAAAAATAATAAATACTGTAGTCATTTGATCATTGGAGAGCTGTAATAAACACATGGGCTTAAAGGTAGATGTATATACAATACCAAAACTTTTCACACACAGGATTCTAGAATGATACATATTTATAGAGAAAATATACTTTCAAAAGCCACCTTAGAAAATTATATACAACACACACCAGACCAGATACTCATTATTTTAGCTAACATTTCTAAAATACGGAACAAAATGATGTGGCCCAGAGTCTATATATACATCAATTTACTTAAAATTTAAAAGACAAATTGAACAGAACATATGATATGTCAAATGAGTTTCAAAAAAGGTAGGGCATGAAATCAGATGGCTATAACAAGATGAATAATGAAGAGAGCAAGAACATTTGAGGAAGTTAATGCTTTTGTGAGTACACCTAGGCCACTAATTGTGTAAGTCATATCAGCATATGCAATGCAATCAGACTAATGGGAGTGCCAGAACACCGTTGAAAAATGCAGATAACACAAATTTGGTTGTGAAAATAAAACCAGGAAGTAAAACATTTGGGTTAATATTAAATAATGTTGAGCAGCATGCTCAGCGAACTTACAGCTGATGGTGAGGTATTGGCTCAAGATTGACTGTGTGGAGATGTAAAAGGGGATTAATCCTAGAGAGGAAGACAAACATATATTATGAAAGAGCATTTCTATAACAAAAAGGATGGTTAAATGGTATAATCCTTGAGTGCTAATATATAACTGTTAAAGGTAGATAATGCGAAGAGTGAAAGAAAAAAGGTATACCTTTGAATTAGGGAGGTGGGAATTGTTTCTAAGAACCGTGGACTGCAAGAAGAGCCAGTCAATCTTGAATTTTTTAAAAACGACTGTTCCCTTGTGTCAATTATCTACAAGAAGAAATACACAGTTTCATAATGTGATGCGGGGTAGATGTTGGACTATATAAAACTGCTGGCAAAGTTGAGATAAGAAGAAAATGAGACTCAAGTAGATCAGGTGGATGGATAAAATCAGAAAAACTGCTGGGAACGTCCTTGAAAGAGCTTAACATTTGTTAGTAGACAGGTGGGAATCGTCACCCTTTGTCTATCCGGTTGGTTTCAACAATACTGTATCGACAACAGTATGTAGTATTCCCTATAATCAAGACATAGAATAAGTATAGAGTTAAATTTCAAAACACCTCTATAATCACTTTTCTTAACCTACAGACCACCAACTGGCTATTGTCACCCTCACAACCCCCTTCTTGCTCAGTTACCCAACGCTGCTACCCAACGCTGCTACCCTGGGTAGTTGTGTGTGTGTGGGGGGGGGGGGGGGGGAGAAAAGCGGCAGTCTAAGCCATCCCATACCTCCGCACAGCCCTACCGGAGCAAGGAAGGCGCCCCGCTCCACGAGCCCGTCGACTCTGTCACCGGGTGAGAGACGTCACTTCCGCCGGTCATCGTGGATTTCCCTTTACAAGACAATCCTCGCCTTCTCACTTCCTCCTCCCCAGAGGCTTTCTCATTGGTCCGCCCTAATTCTACCTCTTCGGCCCGCCGTGACCTCTGATTGGTAGCGGAAGACGCCAGACGGAGGGAAAGGCGGCGGAGGAGAAAGAGTGAGTGACAATTCCCCCAAGTCGCGGTGGCGGCGGCGCCCCTGGCAGGTTACCAGGGGCGACCGCAGAGGGTGAGAGCCTCCTTAGCTCCGGGGAGAAGCCGGCGAGGAGGAGGAGGAGAAGGAAGAAGGCGCCCCGAGTCTTTCTCCAACCCGGGCTTCCCTTCTCCTGGGTAAACAACCTCGGAGGAAGGCTCCTCCCTACCGGAGCTCCCGCAGCCAAAACAAAACATCTCGGGACTGCCTGAATATAGTCCGGCGCTCAGGCGCGCCCGGTCTATAAAGGGAAAGAGGGGAGAGGGTGGGTGTCCCTCGGCAGCGGAGGCTTCCGACCCCCGACCCCAGCCCCATCTAGCAAGCGAGCCCCAATGGCCAGGTCCTCCGCGGGTTGGTTACCCATCTTTGCTCACCTGTGTTCCCCCCCCCCCCCGTCCCGGATGGACTGGCCTCTGCCGGCTTCTGCGCTCTGCGGGTCTGGTGCAATTGCTGAAAAGAAGGCGGCTCTCCTAATACTTACATAAGGGGTCCCCCCCATTCCCCTGTTGGAAGCCCCACTGTAAATGTGTTTTGGGTTATGTGTGTGTGTGTTCCTCCAGGCGTCAGCCCACCAGATGAGAAAAACGCTGTAGAAATTCAAGGCTTAGAGACCCCCACCATGCCGCTTGGTCTTGCCAGCCACAAAGCAAACAGAATGTTTCTTCAGCATTAGGGCAAGATGGAACAGGTTAGTTTTTGTACCGTTTTTGATCTTATGCATTGGGAAGGGGTTTATTTTAGAATAGAATGAATGAGCTGGAAGGGGACCTTTGAGGCCTTCTAGTCCAAGCCCCTGCTCAAGTGGAAGATCCTATACCATTTCAGATAACTGACTGTCCAATCTCTTATTTAAAAAAATATCCGGTGATGAAGCGGCACCCACAACATCTGAAGGCAAGCTGTTCCACTGGTTAATTGTCCTCGCTGTTAGGAAGTTTCTCCTTAATTCCTTAATTTTGTCATGCTACGATGGAGGCGGTTTGTCAGAATAATGGTAGGCAGCAGGGTAGCTGCTGATTCTTGTGGGTGGGTTGGGTTGCCTTTGTGCAGGACAAGGAAAGACAGATTTTATCCTACACACCAAGAGAAGCATCTAAAGTTTGGTGGGATTGTTTTTATGTGCAGAAGTGGCAACAATGCAAGCATGTGCTCAGAAGGCAAGAGCATCATCTGCCATGCTATCGTATTCCTGGGACCTTTTAACCCAACAGCATCAGAATATTGGTAAGGGAACACTAGTTGATTTTCAGTTAGCCACCTAACAGGGCCCTTTGGTACAATTCTTGTAAAGTATCTTGTACAGAGAATCTTGTACAATTCTTTAATGGCTGTGACCAGGGGGGCATTCGCCCAGGTTCGCCTGGTGCGCCAGTTGCGACCCTACCTGAATCGGGAGGCTCTCACAACAGTCACCCGGGCCCTTGTGACCTCTAGGCTGGAATACTGCAACGTGCTCTACATGGGGCTGCCCTTGAAGAGCATCCGGCGACTTCAGCTAGTACAGAATGCAGCCGCGCGAGTGATTGTGGGTGCACCTCGGTTCACCCGCATAACACCTATCCTCCGCGAGCTGCGCTGGCTACCTGTCGATCTCCGGATGCGCTTCAAGGTGCTATTAGTCACCCATAAAGCCCTACATGGCAGTGGATCTGGATACTTGAGAGACCGCCTTCTGCCAATTACATCCCTGCGACCAATTAGATCACACAGATTGGGCCTCCTCCGTATTCCATCGGCCAGCCAGTGTCGGCTGGCAACTACAAGAACGAGCTCCCCGTAGAGATTCGCACCCTCTCCACCGTCCAGGCCTTCCGCACAGCCTTGAAGAACTGGCTCGCCCGTCAGGCCTGGGGACAAGGATAGTTGCCCCTCCCGAATGATGAATGTATGTTGTCTACTATTTTATTATATGTCTTATCTTAATGTCTGTATTCCCCTTCCCGATTTTATGTGAGCCGCCCTGAGTCCCCTCAGGGAAAAGGGCGGCCTACAAATATTAATCAAATCAAATCAAATCAAATCAAAATCAAATCAAGAATTTTTGACTAGATAGATTGTGGTCTTACCCAAAAAAGACGTGTGAATGCATACATATATAACAGGTGACATAGATAGTTCCAGGTATGCATTCTTGCTTTTTGCAATTGAAATACATTTGGAACTGCAGTAATTTTGTTTAAAATCTGTGAGATAATATCACAAGACTGGAGCAGGCTTGTGTTCTGTTGTTGTTAAGTTTTCTAAATGAATATGATGCAAAATATAAATATTGTTAAACTGACTGGAAATAGTAATAATTCTGTTAGATTCAGTGACACACACACACAGACATATAACAGCCAAGGAAGTTTGATTTTAGTAGAATAATCTTTTTTAAAAATGAAATAAGTAAAAAAATAAATAAGAACAATTAGTAAACTGAAAAAAGTTTTAAAAGGTTAAGGATACTTGGAAATTATGAGAGCTCAGAATTATATTCTGTTTAGAAAACATGTCAGTTTAAATAACATGTTCTTTAATTAACATTAATATGTGTGTGTTATGTGTTATATGTGTGTGTGTATATGTATATGTATATGTGTGTATATATATATATATATATATATAAAGTCACAACCCCTGGTATGCCCCAATTATGGGAGGAAGCTAACTGCTTCCATTCTCTGTCAATTGGCTCATCACAAGAGTCCATCACAACAGAAACCCAATATTTTTACTGTTCCCTTTGTTATATTTGTGTTTTTTATTTGTGCTGATAAATAAATAATAAAATTAAATAAAAAACATATATATATGTGTGTGTGTGTGTGCGTGTGCGTATGCGTGTATGTATGTATGTATGTGTATGTATATGTATGTATGTATGTATGTGTATATATATATATATATATGCATATGAGTTGATTTGGAAGACATTACATAATTTTTTGCCAGTACTATTAACAGGATCTCTTACGAAAAACTTAAACTTAACAATGATGGAGTAAAAGAATATATTTTTTATGGTAATAGGATTAAACTAAATAATACATTCCATATTATATAGACCAACCTTTCTTACCCTTTTTATTCAGGAGAAACAGAAATGATTTCCAGATCTCAGGGAACCCCTGCATTAGAACCATAAAAATTCAAAAACTGTACCATTCAGTTTTAACCTACACAAACCATGTTTTACTATGTTTACAGCAACAACAAAGCTACATGCTAGCAACTGAGTCACCGCATGTAAAAATTCCCTTTATTAGAAGTGCTAGGATTGCTCTGTGTGTGATTTTTTAAAGATTTTTTTTTTTTGCAATCTATCACAAAATCCATAGTGATCTCTCACTGTCTATGAAAACCTAGACAGTTAAGAGTGATGGAAAGAAAAGTGAAGTGTGAAGCTCTTTAAAAGTATATCTTTTAAAGAATGTATAGGAATTAAAATGGAACATATAATTTAGTATAAAAGGTAATACTAAAATGATATAAAGTGGAGCAAAAAAAAATCAAAGGAAGAAATACATATACACCAATGGGTTCTTCATGGAATTTGTGGTGTGTAGCTCGGTAAAGAACGTTGACTCAATTTGTGGCAGTTGTGAAAAAGAAAAATCCCATGCTTGATTTAAAGTTGCTAATACAGTACTGTAGAATAATGAATTAATATAAATTGTTGTGCTGATACTTGAAATCCAGTATATGGGTTCTCAAAGGACATTGCAAGAAAGCAACAGTAATACTGACTGTCCCAAAGAAAGGATGGATATGTAAGAAATTATGTCATTTAATGTATAAAATTATGCATGATATGGCAAACTATGAAGCTGTTAAGATTCTTTGCCCTGGAATGTAGTGATTGTCCAAAGCAGACAGCATTAAAATTTCATGAAGAAGTCTACTAATGGCCACAAATAATCTTGGCTTTCTAATATCAGAAACCTTATGGTCTGAATCCTAGTTTTTCCCTAGGTCTCCCTAGAAGGTCTATCTGAATATTGTGTCTATTGAACCCACAAGGCTAGGATCAATAAGCTTTCATCTGATCTAGCATGAAGCTTCAATTCTATATTAATTTGTGCATGTTGAACAGATCAATTTTAATAGCATGTAGCTTACTAGCAGTGCTAACTATAGATTAATCCTCTCCTTGGTGCACTCGGTGAATTTGAGTTGACTTCACAGTCCAGAATTTAGCATTTGTGGCAGAATTAGTTTTTTGAGACAGTCATTTGTCTGTTGTGTTTTCCTACTTCTTATGTAATATTTTGCTTTGTTTTTAAATGAAAGGGTTGCTTGATAGCATTTTATGCCATACGTTTGTTGCATTACTCAAGATTTACTTTTAAATAGCATGTATTTTTCACGTATGTGAATTTTAATGCTGTAATAAGAAACTGAAAATAAAACTAGAAAAACAATCTTATGAAGGCCAATGGGATTAGCATACATTATGAAAATGTAGTTTCATTTGCATTTAGGGAGAGCTTGATACAGCATAACTATTTGTGTCAAATCTATGCTTATGTAATATGTTATTTTGTTTTAGGAATGTATCTTGTAACAGACTGCAGCTCATAAACATGGAGGCAATGAAAGTTGAAGGGCTGGACAATGAACAGAATTTTTAATGAAATGGAGTCTTTTTTCTTGTTGTTTTCTCCTCAAGTAGTGATCAGAGAGGTGAGCCACTCAGACTTCAGGAAAAAGAGGGGGCATAAAGAAAAACTAGTAACATCCATAATTTTCTACTTGTTGCTATAGTTTCTTAATAGTTTCCTCTTCTTTTATTCTGTTTGGTATTCTATACATAAGTATAACTTAAAAGAAGAAGTGATGAACTGCCTATTTGACTGATGGCTCATAATTACATCAAATTGCTGATCCCTCCTCTCTCTGTCCTTCACTGCCCTTTATGTCAGAGTTTATAAGAATTTAGATGACAACATGGCTCATTTTGATACTGAGTATCAGCGATTGGAGGCCTCATATAATGACTCTCCCCCTGGAGAAGAAAATCTGATGGTCCATGTCCCTGAGGGCAGCAAATGTAAGTATAGATGGACTGCTAACTTCAGTGTCAAAAACTCTAGTGCAGGCCTGTCAAACTGGCTGCCCGCAGGCTGGATATGTCACACACAGGCCTCGCCCACTTTGGCTGTTTTGCAGAAGCAAGAAAAGTTGTGATAAGTCTTGATACGTCACATGACGTGATTGAGTTTGACACCCTTGCTCTAGTGGTATACATGTTGAAAAAGAAAATTGGAGATTGTGCCCCATGTTGGTGGAGGAGCTGCATTTCTTATATAATGTGATCCTAATTTTCATTAAATTTAGTGGAGGGATGTTTCCATAATTGGTTTTAGATATTTCAGATGCAATTCTTACAGTCCGTTTCTCCTCGAAATGGAATGTTTCATCTCAGAATCCAAAACAAATGGGAACACAAATGCCTCAATCCCTTTGGATAAGATTGTTTAAAGTGAAACTAGTATTTGCAGCTCTTTGTGCAATGAGGTTCTCTTTTGGCAGACTTTCTCCTTCTCCTGTAAAATCTTCTATGGTGAATGTTGGAATGAATATTTTTGAAATTTTGTCTCTGTCTTGTAGCTCCCTGGCATCACATTGAAAATCTGGATCTTTTTTTCTCTCGAATATCCTTACCTGTTTGCAGGGACAAAATGATTGAAACCCAAGTCAAATTCCAATTACACCAAATTGGAAATCACTTTACAAGAAGCCTTTTAACTTCACGATTAAGAAAGTATCACAATAATAAACCATAGTGACATAAATTAGGAAATAATTAATAGATTAGTTGTGTTCAACAGGGTACTATTGTAAATAAGTGAATAAAACTTGAGTGTGTTTCAGTTTCAATTACACTTAACATATAAATACATATATACATATGTATTCTGTATATTTCATTTAGAAATGATCCTTGCATCCTTGATATATTCCTCACAGATAAGATAACAAAGATACAAGAATGTTAACTGTACATACAGATAGTCTTCATTTAATAACCACAATTGATCCTGGAATTTTGATTGTCTGTCTTTGTAGTTGTTAAGTGGGTCACCAGGTGACCTGACTTGATTTTGCAACCTTTTTATAGAGTAGTCATAAAAAGTCACTGCGATTATTAAATGAACTATATTTTACTAGAAACCAGCAATCAATGCCTGAAACTAGCAAAATAATTTTCAATGCCATGTGATTGAGGGTCACTACCAAGTGGCCAAAATGCAATCACATTACCGTGGTAATATATAGCAGTCATAACTTTGAAAACAGATCATAAGTAACTTTGGGAAAGGATGGATGGGTGTCTGCCATAACTTCCTAAGAGAGAACTACTTGCACTTCCAAAGGAAATTCTTTATGAAGAAAGTTACTGACTCCTTACCTCAAGTGTTAACTACTTAGTATTATAGCAAGGCAGTTTAAAATGAAAGAGAAAATGCTATTTGTAAGTCACAATTGAAACGGGGGTAGATTCTAAAAAGTTTGGCAATTCTCCTTGACTATAATCTTCACGTCTATAACCTGCACCAGAAGAATGGCTTCACATGCATGCTTATCAGTGAGATCTTTGAGTTAATGTGAGTATAATTTTTTGTTCCCAGGATGTGTAGAATTCATTTTTATGTTCCTATGTTAAGCCTTCTTGTCAGACGGAAAGTGAAAAATGTAATAAATAATCTCTCACCTAGGTTGGTGATGCTTCTCAATGCTCAATTTCAATTATTTCAGTTGAAAGAAATCCTATCTTGATGTTCTGACTCAGTTTGAAAATTGATCACTGGAAACCTGATACTTTCTGTCAGCTCAGGTCCTTTAAAGGGGAAGGGAGTAAAATGCACCCAATTTTTTCTCTTTGTTCTTACAGGCAGTTCATCTTTGTTGTGGCCTTTACTACATTCCTTGTCAGCTGTGTTGACTATGATATTCTCTTTGCCAACAAACTGGTGAATCACAGTCAGCATTCCAGTGACCCAGTCAAGGTGACTCTGCCAGATGCTTTCCTGCCTCCCAATGAGTGCAGTGCCAGGTAAAAATAGCAGTGACTAAATACAGCCACATCCTTTGTTCATCTTTGTGAGACTTAACACAAGATCTCCTAGATAAACAAGTTCCTGAGCTTCATAATAGGTAACACTCCATCAGTAATGTATGCTGAAAAATTTAGCTTCTGGTTAGAAATGTTTTCAGTTTGACTTGGGAAATGGAATATTACATGTATACTGGCTAATTTGATCTATGATAATCTGTAATGTATTATTTACTTGCAACAGTTGTAATAAAGTTAGCTAGCTCATCTTTGGTCTTCTGTTCCAAGTAAATGGACTAGCCACCTGCAGAGGGGGAGAAAATCCACTTTGAAAAGACCACGTTCATCTTTTTAAACTTGAATGTATGCAGTATTGTTTATCTGGATGTACATTCATTTTTAAAAATATTTTATAATTATAAATTATAGCTTTATTTATATTTTGATTTATGTTTTGAATCATCAAGGACCGGTTTGACTGGGAGTGAGTAGGTAATGTCATATGATTAATAGAGCTTTGTTTTGTTTATGTGATGATGTCCTTGATATTTTTCCCATTAGTCTTGCCAGCCCAGTTGTTTTGGTAATTGATATCTTAACATTACACATTCTCCAGAATTTGTTAGAGTTGCCTGAATTCTGGTAATGGAAGAAGAAAGAGTTTATTCATATTTCTAAAGCATAAAGGCAGGAGCTATTCTTTCACATCTGGCTTGACTCCATATCTCTCTTTCCCTCTCTGACTCCTAGAATCCAGGCCAATGGATTTCTTCTCTCCATCCTAGTGATTGCAGGGGTCTTTTGGATTCACCGGCTGATTAAATTCATTTACAACATTTGCTGCTACTGGGAAATACATTCTTTTTATGTGAATGCGCTCAAGATTCCCATGGTAAGCTATTGAGATTCACTTCACTAACAGTTCATTCACAAGTGAAAAGGTGCCTTAATGAGACTTTTTTGTTTAGAGGCCTTATGATTACCAGAGAGTGCAGTGTCTTTCTGCAGGCATCCCAGGGTCATCTTGCTAATCAGTGGGGGAAAAATGCTGGGTTAACAATCCTACTCTACTTACCAGCAAGGTAGTAGATATATTCTTTTTTTTTACAAGTATAAATACAACAATCTTTTATTATAAGATTAACTATAATGCACAATACTTCTATAATCATAAACAATTCTAATAATCCAATCCAAAAGATTTGATTTATTTTTTTTTTGCCATTGTTAAGTGGTACATCAGTCATCAATACCAATATTGTCTGAAATAGAAATAACATTCTAAGTGAAATATTCATCTTAAACAGTCAAATTCTACCCAACACTGACAATTGTTGTTTGTCCTACCTCAGTACGTTTTTTTAAAAATATCATTCCATACCTTAACATAGTTATTCGAAACTGCATACAATTCACATTGGTCAATGTAACCTCCCAGATATTTAACCTTCTCAATTTTAGACGCCATATTTTTCATCAGAATCTCTTGGTCTTGTGTGCTAATATTTTTTTTATTTTAAAGACAAAACTTTTGGATTTACTTATATCCATCTAATGCCCCAAAGTCTCTCAGTTTCCTCATTTCATGAAGTGCTCAGTACTATTCTGAGGTTCTTGCAAAACCAAGTCAAAAGCCTTCAGTGTATAAGTCTCTTTTTTTGGTTTTCAACCCTGTTATGTTCTCATCCTAATATCTTCAATTAACACTTCTGAAACTAAAATAAAAAGATGACAAAGGACATCCATGGCTTGCCCCTTCGGTATTTCAGATGATTTAGTTAGATCACCATTAACAATAATAGGTGTCTTTTGAGATGTAACTAGTTTATCCCTTGGATAAAATTCTCCCCAAAGTCCAGATCTTCTAAAATTTTGAACACAAAAGACCAAGTTATCAAAAGTTTGCTCCTCTTCAAGAAAAATCAATGCCACTTCCTTCTCATTATGCTGTTGCAAATACTCTATTACAGGGGTCCCCCACCCCCAGGTCTGCAGCCATGTGCCAGGCTGCAGCCTGTTGGAAACCGCCCCGTGTAAGCAGCGGACAAGAGTGCGCAAAGCTTCATTTGTGCAAGCAGAACACATGCACGAAACTACCACCCCTCCCCCCCCGCCACTTCCCGCTGCTGCTGGTCCACCGAGCCGGAAAGGTTCAGGACCTCTGCTTTACTACATCTAATACAATTTTCACATTATCTTTTAATTGTCTTTTGGGTGCAATTGATCTTCATGTAAAAATCTTTTTTTTAGTTTATCAGCCAATATTGTTGTAAATATGTTATAATCAGTTAGTAGATATATGATTCTTGCCAAAGCAATAAAGAGGGGATAAGAACTTGCTCCATGTTTTAAAACCCTTCCTCTCCCCAAATGCCTTACTTGCTATGTGTTGTTCCTTACTGACCTTTCCTTGCAGTTGTGTGCAGTGTTGCTGATTTTTCCAGTCTGGTGACAATCCGGTGGAAGCTTAGTTCTGCCCATTGATCCAACTTGCTCTTCTGATTTACTTAGTTGAGTGGCAGGGCTGTTATACACTGCAGCTGCCTTTCTGGGTTTGCCAGTATCTATTTCTAGACCCTTGGCCAGCTCTCTTAGAAGCTGAGTCTCTTTATTAAGCATTTGCTTCTCTTTCCCCAGGGAATGTTCAGCTTAATTGTGTAATGTCAGAATTAGAGGAACAAGCAAGCAAATGAATTAATGCAGAAAAGCTCTCCGTATAATTTTTTTCTTTGCTGCTGTGCATGATGTCATCCTTTCAAGTTTAAAATTACTGTAGATGCCTTTGTTTTACATACTTGTGGGAGGGAATCTGCACTGTTTTTTTTCACATAGTTAAATCTGACAGTTCAAAAGAAAGTGGACTGAAGTTCCATGAGATATACAAGAGGTTTTGGAATTACATGATTCTGAAGTGGTTGGCATTTTAGGAGCAGATCTCTATAAAGAATAAGTGTTATTTTTACTATGGGATATAGGAAGAAGGCAGAAGAATTGACTAGATGCAAGACTAAAAATACTTGTTCTGCATCTAGTCAATAATTCTCAGACTGGATGATTCACTGAAGCTTGGCTATGTTGGGGTTTTTTGGAATAGCATAGGAAGTGGTAAAATTATTGCCTTCTTCCAGTCAATTCAGGGAAAGTTATCCCATTGCCCTTATCATATCACTTACACCCTCTGTCTACTTACTTGCAGTCCAATTTGCCCTACTATACCTGGCAGGAGGTACAAGCACGGATTATACAAATCCAAAAGGAGCACCAGATCTGCATTCATAAGAAGGAGCTGACAGAACTGGACATCTACCACCGCATCTTGCGCTTCAAGAACTACATGGTAGCCATAGTGAACAAGTCACTCCTGCCTGTGCGCTTCCATCTTCCCCTCCTGGGAGATACTGTCTTCTATACCCGTGGTCTCAAGTACAACTTTGAACTCATTTTCTTTTGGGGCCCTGGCTCACTCTTTGAGAACGAATGGAGTCTGAAGGCTGAGTACAAGCGTGGTAGCAATCGCATGGAGCTGGCTGACAAACTGGGCACCCGTATCTTATGGATTGGCATTGCTAATTTTCTCCTTTGTCCACTTATACTTATATGGCAGATTCTTTATGCTTTCTTCAGTTACACTGAAATTCTCAAGAGAGAACCAGGCAGCCTGGGTGCCCGTTGCTGGTCTCTTTATGGCCGCTGCTACCTGCGACATTTTAATGAGCTTGACCATGAGTTGCACTCGAGACTCAGCAAAGGCTATAAGCCAGCTTCCAAGTACATGAACTGTTTCATTTCTCCCCTGTTTACTATTGTGGCGAAGAACGTGGCCTTCTTTGCTGGTTCTATCCTTGCTGTCCTCATTGCCCTCACAATTTATGATGAAGATGTACTAGCTGTAGAACATGTTCTCACAACTGTCACCATCCTGGGAGTGGCTGTCACTGTCTGTAGGTGAGTGGGAATGGTTGGATTGAAGCTTTCATGTTTAGGAGGCTTTCTTTATGTTTGGAGGATAATAATTGTTACTATGTAGGTAGTAATTAAAAGCAATCTATTATTTTTTTTTTAAAAAAAAAATTAAACAGCAAGTGCTCTTATTTTTGGTCCCTATCTGATTTATGTCTAGGACATTTTAGAGCAGGGATCTCCAACCTTGGCAATTTTAAGCTTGGAGGACTGCAGCTCCCAGAATTTCCCAGGCAGCTTGCTAACTGGAGAATTCTGGGAGTTGAAGTCCTCCATGGTAAAGTTGCGAAGGTTGGAGACCCCTGTTTTAGAGTACCATAAGTTTGAGACTTAACTAAGCTTCACAATTCATGTATTTCAGTTCAGTTAACCAAAGGCCTTTCCTAATTCATTAATCATGATGGCAGGATGCTTTGAAGTTGAATTCATTCTAAAGCTTGCGTCATAAAGCTTTGAGAGGTCAGGAGACAAAATCTGGTTTTTCAGGAATCTTAGATTTACTTGTCACGTGTTATTGGGTTTTTTACCGAATCTTACAGGGGTACAGTTGTTCACTGTCTATAAAGTGCACAGACACTGTAAATTTATAGCTGAGAGGAAAAAAGTACTAGTGATCAAGTCACCAGTTTTCTTAAGGAAATTGAAGCGGAGAAAGAAAGTGGAAGAGTGAGCAAATAAAGAGATAAAATAGCAAGAAACCAACAGGATATAAATAATTGAGGGGTCCTTGGTGCTCTTTGAGCTTGGTTGTTTTCTTGTACATGTTTCATTACCCAAACTGGGTAACATCATCACTGCTAGTAATAAGTGGGGTTTGCTCTGAGATTATATTCTAGTGACTTGCTATAAACAGAGAGCAAACCCCACTCCTTATTAGCATTGAGGTTACCTAGTTTGGGTAATGAAATGTCTACAAGGAAGCAATCAGAGAGTACCAGGGACCCCTTATTCCAACCGTGAGCTACAAATGTTCTCCTTTATTGGTATAAATAATTGAAGTTGAAGATTTCTCTTTTACATTGTTGTTTATGGATCAGCATTTAAATCAACCTGACATTTTATGATTTAAAATATAAAGTTGTTCAAAGGATGAAAAGGATTCTGGAGAGATGTAATCTGCAGCCAATGTCGTGTCAATTAACAATTGGCATTGGAGGAATTATTACAAGATTGCCCTACATGTAAACTAACATTGCACTTTATAAAAACTTTTTGAAAGAAAAGAAATACAGCCTGAAAGTCTTCAAACTAGAATATAATGTGGTATGAAAATTTGTAAGATTAATTGCCTTCCTTCACAATGAATACATGGATTAGAGCTGCCTGTGCTGTATCTGAACTAAGAGTTCCTATAGAATCTTTATCTGTAGTCTGTCCTTTACTGTAAAAAAAAGAAGTGTAGACAATAGCAATATGCACCCTTTGCCAACAAGCTACTTCCTGCCTGCTGCTGCTTCTCAAGGGATGCAGAGCTCCTTGGCTCCAGTTTATGTGACTTGCGCACCCTATCTGTCCCTGCAGGTCCTTCATTCCCGACCAACACCTGGTTTTCTGCCCAGAACAGCTGCTTCGAGTGATTCTGGCACACATTCATTACATGCCTGATCACTGGCAAGGAAATGCCCATCGTTATGAAACCAGAGATGAATTCGCTCAACTCTTCCAGTACAAGGCGGTAAGATAGTATAGTTTAGAGCAGTGATGGCTAACCTTTTTGTCATCGTGTGCCAAAAGTGTGTGTGCGCTCCCATAATGCAATGCACCCCCCTGCGTGGCCCACACATGCACACATGACCCTCCCACATGCACCTTGCATGTGCACATGTGACCCGTGCATATAACTCCCCTGAGCACGTGATCCCCGCACATGCGCAGCAGAGACCCGGAAACCAGCTGGCTGGTGGGAGGTGTGTGCGCATGCGCAATGGAGCAGAGCTGGGATGATCGCTCACATGCCTGCAGAGAAGGCTCTGCGTGCCATAGTTTCGCCATCATGGGGTTAGAGGGTGGGAGGCCACTGTCAATCAAGAGTAGTCCTGATAAGTTATTAGTTATAAACAAGATGTTTATATGGGAATCTCCAGAAATATACTTGCCTAAGTATAGAACATTTGGAACAGCAGTCTTGCCTGTTGTCATCCTGAGCTATGTTGGTAATATTCACTGTGGTGTTTTCTAATTCTTAATGGTTTGTTTTCTTTGTTCATCAAAGGTGTTCATTCTGGAAGAGCTGCTTAGTCCCATTGTGACGCCCTTGATTCTCATTTTCTGTCTGAGGCCCAAAGCTTTGGAGATCATCGACTTCTTCCGCAACTTTACAGTGGAGGTGGTGGGTGTGGGAGACACTTGCTCCTTTGCCCAAATGGATGTGCGCCAGCATGGGCATCCTGCAGTAAGTCCCAGCATAAATGAAAAAAATTGGAAATTAATTAGGAATTCAGAAAAGGCCATTTACTTTGCATTCTTCAGTAGGATATTAATTGAATGAAAGTATATCTGAAAAGTGGTTTAAGTCATAGAGCACAGAACTGAGGAGATCAAATAGTAAAATGCAATTCACATGTGATGGTAATAGCTTTCACACTGTCAGCTAAGTTATCAAGGTACGAAATAGTATTTTCCTACTGTAACCTTAAATTACTGTAAAAGCCAAATCACTATTTTAGCCATGTAGTATACTTGATAATTTCATTTTCACAATATGAAATGTGATTTACAAATCAGATGTACCCTGTTTGTAGTTTCTTAAAAGGAATACTTATATTGGAACAAATAATGATTCAAAGGAGAAGCCTTTGTTGTTGTTTTTTACTTGCAAAAAATCAAGTAAGTAAGGATGCAGGAACATTTAAGTCTGATATTTTTTCTGAGCTCTGCTCTATTATGTTTTGCAGTGGATGTCAGCTGGGAAGACAGAAGCCTCCATTTATCAGCAGGCTGAGGATGGCAAGACAGAGCTGTCCCTCATGCATTTTGCCATCACCAATCCACACTGGCAACCGCCTCGGGAGAGCACAGCTTTCATTGGCTTGCTAAAGGAGCGGGTGCACCGTGATAGCAGCCTGGCATTGGCCCAGCAGGCTGTCTTGCCTGACAATGCCCTGTTCACCTCTATCCAGTCACTACAGTCTGAATCTGAGGTACCCACATAGAAAATGATGAGAACTAACAAATGGCAAAGCTACTTTTGTGAGATGTCCTGCATCTCAGGAGAAAATTGGTGCCACTTTATAGGGCTTTGATAATGGGGGAACTGTTTGGGAATCTAAGCCAAGAATAGTGTTCTTTTTGGTTAGGCTGAGAAGAACTGAGGAACAATGCCAACAATGCATAGTCATTTGCTCTGTGCAGTGGCTCCAGTGGACTACAGCTCCCAAACACTTCCATGTATTCTAAGAAGACTTGACCAGTTCTGCATAAGGGCTTTCCTCACACCTTTGGCACTCTTTTCACCAGAGTAGCATTAACTCAGTTCACAAGAAGCCACCTTCGTTGCGAGAACCATTGTATAGGCTGAAATCTTCCATGCCCTGCTTTGAGTTTCTTGTATTCCATCTTTCATTTGCACTTCTTAAAACAGCATCAGGCGATTTAGGAGCTGCAACATCTTCTAGCAGTCCAGAATAATTCAGCCTCAATTCAGTAATATTCCCAAATTCTGACACTGTCATTTTGCCCCCCCCTTTTTAGGAGTTTAAGCATAAAAACATAGCAATTTGTTTTTGTTTCCAGATGATTTTCACCCTATTTTCAAAAGCATGAAAAAAATAAAACATTTTTGCTATATATCTTCTAGTGACATTGTTGAATGGCCTCATGTGGCTCTCAGAAAATCACAAAGTCCTTGTCCCAAATACTTTAGAAATAGCCAACCCCAGTCCTCACGTTATTTCTGTTACTGACATTCTCGTACAAATTTCAGGTGCCTTTTGTAGAATTTCTATAATGGTTTCCCATCGAATCTCATTGTGAATCTCTTGCTTTCCTTTTCTCTATGTAAAGAGTCAACTATCTAGATTTAATCTCTTCCTGAAAATCCTACGTGCCTTCTAGGGTTGGGTTTAAGTGAATGGATTAGCTTCCAGAATGGGAAAGTGAGAGATTCCAGCTCTGCCCACTGCAGGTTCAGAGCTAAAACTGGAAAGGTGAAGTTCTAGTGACAAACATGGGGAGAGAATCCCCTTCCTGCAGAATTAAAATCCCTCTTCTCTTCTGTCTGCAGCCACACAGTCTGATTGCCAACGTGATTGCTGGCTCCTCGGCACTTGGTTACCAGACAATTCGTGATGCACAGACTTCAAGGCATCTGTCTGCTGTCTCTGAGGTGGCATCTGCTTTGCGTTCCTTCTCCCCTCTTCAGTCTACCCAGACAATACATGGTAGTTCCCATGCTGATGGTGCCCAGCTTCGGGGACATGGTATAATGACAAGCTCGGGGTAAGAAATAGTATGTAGTAAGCATCTGCTGGAAAAATTCTTAGACATCATCCATTTCATCAATATTTTATCTGGGATGCTTTGAGAGTATATTCTGAGGAGTAATTTTACTTGATACTTTTTCTGGTAGAGAGGAGGGGAGGGCAATGTCATTTCCCCCTCTAAACTGAACATTTTAAAGCCTTTAATTGTCCCTTCCTGAACCATCTAGATTTTTTTTTTGTATGATTGAAGCTGCATAAAGTTGGTCACTTCTCCAAGGCTTCACAAAAACTGCTTTGTATTTCAAACGTGTGTTTTGCAGTCCCATTCTGGATGATGTAGAATCATAAGCCATGATTGTGTACCCAGCTAGAATAGAGCTGCAAAGCACACACATATGATTGATAAAAGGTTGATTTATTTAGCATATGAGTATTGGAAGGGGAGACAGTCTTTCTGAACATCAGTGGCCTGTTTTCCCCAACACCACATCTTGATTCGTTCTTTCACTTTTGGCTGCAGGGTGGATGCCAGGACAGCAAGCTCTGGAAGTAGTGCTTGGGAAGGTCAGCTCCAGAGCCTAATTCTTTCAGAATATGCCTCTACTGAGATGAGCCTGCATGCTCTCTATATGCATGAGGTAATATGATCATAATGACTTATGCAGGGGCTGTTTGTGGGGAAGGGGAGAGGAGGAAGTGAAAAAAATGACAGTGGTGTGAAGATGTCATTGTATACATGTGGCCACTTGTAAGTTTGCCTAAGGCATTGCAGCATAAATATATATATATATATTAATATGTAAATATATATAAATCTAAAATATGTGAATATCTATTGTTATGTTCATGTTTTATTTATTAATTTGTAAGGCACATTAATATCCTGCTCCAATCATAAGTAGATTTGGTGGCTCATAACATGTAACAACACAATGCATAATAATAAAGATAAAAAGTACACATGGCATGTTGACACCTTGGCATCTAGTTTGCTGGAGATGCCAATGATTATGAAGTCTTGGCTTGAGGCCAGAAAAATCTTTGTATATTAGCTCTGCATTACAAAAAGGAAATGGAGGCAGAACAGTAAAAGATATAATGGTGAAAACATAAACTCTATGGGATTTATTTTATATTTAATCTTAATTTTAAAAGTTAGCTTCAGCCTGATTTATATTGTTATTAGAGCTGTGCAGCACTTTGGATTCATCTGGGAAGTCACAACAGGCACATCTGTTTCAGGATTCCCAACTGGTGCAGGAGAGCTTCTGCCGTAGCTATCTTGTCCTAGATCCAAGTGTGGCTGTTTTAGTGAGTCACAGATGGGTGTTCAATCATGCTTTCAAAGAACTTCTCAGTCACAGCCAAATCATTGCATAGCTCTGATGATTACTCATGTATTTAAATAATGTTTCTCAAGTCATTTCTGCAACTTTTAAAACTGTATCCACATTTCTGGTGGGGTGCTTTTATAATTGTGGACATAGATTGTGAGTTTTGCTATAAACTCAAATTTTCTATAAAATGCTAGCATAGGGAATTGAGCTTGTTTTATCCTGAAGTATCAAACTGAACTTGGGATCTGAGAAATAGTTAACACATCATAAGAAATCAAGCTGGATCATATTGGAAAACTTCAGGCAAAACTGCATCATACAGTGAACCTAGCTGCACTTACATTTGCATTTTGGATAACAGAATAGAACTGATCCTTCTGTATGTAGAGGTGGGGACTCAACACATATACGTAGGACTGCAGGGCAACTAATTTCAGGTCTGAAATTAGATTTACTTGAGGCCTTTCAATAATCTTGACTAAACACAGTTCTACATTGTTTATTAACTTATTTTCTTAGCTACACAAGCAGCATGCCCAGTTGGACCTTGAACGACACTTGTGGCACCGGCAGGAGAGTGATGAGAGTGGTGAGAGTGCCCAGGAAGACCCAGAGGCCCAGAGGAACACCCCTAGCAGCACCATGCCTCGCTCAGCCAGCTATCCTTTTGCCTCCCCACGCCAAGTTGGTGATGAGGCATCTGCTCTACAGGCAGGCTTCCAGCGCCGTTATGGTGGTGTCTCGGGTATGTATAAAGTCTGGTAAATCATTGGTCAGCCTGCATTCTTCAGCCAGTAGGGCTGAAATGGCTTTTGAATAAGCCACCACTGAAAATTGTTCACATGATACAATGAACCATGATTTGCAAACCACAGTTAGTAGGACTTGCATTAACTCCATTGTTTATCAATTATACATTAGGGTCTTGTTATTTTATTACTCCCAGATTACTAAGGGTAGGAGTTATTTTAAATGCTAAATCCTATAGAAAACTTCTTTAGACGTAATAATATGGCAAATACATCAAGATGCACTCCTTATCATAAGATGAGGCTGCGCTGAGACTCCTTGTCAGCTTCTTAGCTTTTGTTTCTTGTTAAGAAATGTGAACTATAGGTGAACAGGATCACGTACAGAATACTAGCCAAGAGTAACAATGATACCATCGTAAGCTTGAAAAGTTCCCCAAATGTTTCCCTTTACTGCATTTGTAATTGAAAGGTAATTTTTTTCTGTAATTTTTAGTCTTATTTTCTTTTCTTAATAAGTTACAATGCTTTCTTCAAGCAATGGGTGAGTTCCATTCCATTCCTTCTGTCCTGCTACAGATCCTGGTCCAGTGAATAGGGCTCCATCACACTTTGCTCGGCTGCCACTTGGGGGCTGGGCAGAAGATGGCCAAGCTGCTCGACACCCAGAGCCAGTCCCGGAAGAGAGCTCAGAAGATGAGTTGCCACCTCAGCTACACAAGGTGCAGCTTGTTTTATTCTCTGGTATTAGCAGTGGGTGTGGTGTGTTATCTGCCAAAAAAAAGAAATCTCCCATATCTTAAATAAGTAGTTACTGGGGACATGAGGACCCAGATTGTGGGGGGCAATATGCTGATTCTGTAAACTGCTTAGAGAAGGCTGTAAAGCACTGTAAAGCTGTATATAAGTCTAAGTCCCATTAACAGGAAGGTCAAGGACAGCAAAATAGCAGGAATGACCATGTATCAAAACCCACCCATCCCTTATTGACATGCACCCAAACACATTCCATGTTCATGAAAAAGAGTGATGCTTCAATTGGATGTAGCTGCCGATTTCACATAATTGAAGACACACACACACCCAGTGGTAATGCAGTGCTGCATGTTACTATCAAGAACTGTTTTGTCATGGAATATATTAATTGATTTCGAGGTAGATACAGAAATGGGTGTGCCATCGACCTTAGAAGGGTGTGTATACTGGGTTCTGTTTCTGACTAAATCAGTATCCTTCCTGTCAAAATAACTACCTCTGCTTTAACATTCCCCCCATCACTTCAGGTGTAACTGTGAAGGCTGAAGATCCAATGGGGGTTCCAGACCTGGGGCCTGTCTCGGCTGGTGGAGCAATGAGTTACACTGCCCTAGAAGATACGGGTTAGCTCAAGGATCCATGGCCTAGACATCAGAATCCAAGGGTAACCGATGTGATGGTGTCAGTGGTGTCTTTGGGGTGGGCAGAACTCTATCCAGACATGCATCATACCGGTGACACATTCGCTGTGCATAGGCTGGGTGTGTGTGTATTTACATATATTGTCTGTATCTACATACGTGTTGTCTGTGTTGGAGAACCATCCAAGACCTGCACAGAATGCCACAGAGCACACACGAGATGGGAGAGACAAGCAATGCTCACCCTGCCTGATGAAATGTTCTTCAGTTGGGAAAAGGACCTGCTTGTGGATCTTGTTCAGCAGCCAGAAGAGCTGCTCCATTGTCTAAACTGCAACATGATTAAAGATGCAATCAGGATGTAGATTTGGACTCAGGAAAAGAAGGGCTGTGAAAGATTATTTTTGTAACAGGAATTGAGGGCCAGGCTTCCTCCACCCACTGACAGAGCCTGACTCAACTGAAGCGGTCGCACATAGCAAGGGAATACATCTTTGATTTTTCCATTCCACATTGATGCCAGACTAGAAGAAAAGAACCCCCTCGCAGTGCCATCATTTCTATCACAGGATTTGCCTTTCTTTGGGCATAATTGATTTCTCATCGCTTGGGGGCTATATTCATTTCATGTCCTACCCCTATATCAGATCACAGGTTTATCATGGTAATGTTTGCCTGAGCCAGGATCTGAAGTGATCTAAGTCAGCTTTATGAAATAATGCCAGGCCTAAAAGCTTTGAAAGAAATTCTGCTCTAAAAGCCCTCGGTTCTCCTGCTGAGACCCAGAATCAAGAATAAGACTTTGTGTGTGTGTGTGTGTGTGTGTGTGTGTGTGTGTGTGTGTGTGTGTGTGTGAGAGAGAGAGAGAGAGAGAGAGAGAGAGAGAGAGGAGAGAGAGAGAGAGAGAGGGGGGGGGGAGGGGGGAGTGGAGATTACCAGTGCTTATCAGAGGCATGATAGGCATATCATATTTAAGTACAGTACTTCTTAATATCCTGCTTGGCGTCTCCAAATTGGTGCTGCCCCATTTGCGATTTTCTTTTTGTTTTGTCTTTGGGTGCCTTGATGGTAATTATGCAGCTCTCATGGAAATACTACATTTTGTATGCCAAAAAAAGCTATCTTAAAAAACTCAAGAAGGGATGACTTTCATGTTTTTACAAAAAGAGTTAAGCTCACAATTCAACTGATAAAGCCCTATTTCAAACTGTCTGCAGAAACACTGGTTTTCCATTCTTGCCCTTGGTCTTCTGTCCTTTCTATATTATTTTTAGGCTAGCTGGGCCTAGTTAAGTAGTAGAAACTATTGTGGTTTTTTTTTTCTTTAAGCACTATTTTTTTCTGATTTTTTTGTGGGGGAGTGGGACGCCCATCGTCACAATACGCCATATTTTAATTTCGCCTTAGCCTTTTAGGTAATGATCGCTGACAACCACTACCTTGTGTTAAGGAAGTAAATTATCCCAGATTATATATTCTGTTTTCATTTTTCCCAGACTAGGCTGTCTAGGATCCCATAGCTGATTTTTCTAGGGATGTTTCATGTTTACAAAAGCCAGACCCCGGGGGGGGGGGGGGAGTGGGTTGAAGGAAAACAAAAACAGATAATATATCCTCAGTTTCCACAGACTTGTTTCTAGTTCATGGCTCAGTATTTTCCTGTACTCATCATCATTTCTTTCCCAGTAGTTTTATCAAGTATCTATGGGATAGGGGAAATGTTGTTGAGCTGCAACTGCAGTGTGTTGTCTGCCAAGAAATAAAAACTTCCAATAGCTACCCTGCAGGTGCTGTTTCCTGGGCTGATTAGAGCTGTAGTCCAGATGTCTGGAGTACGACTACCATTGACCTGTAAGGCAGGGTTTCCCAACCTTGGCAACTTGAAGATGTCCGGACTTCAACTTCCAGAGCGAATGCTGGCTGGGGAATTCTGGGAGTTGAAGTCCGGACATCTTCAAGTTGCCAAGGTTGGGAAACCCTGCTGTAAGGTGCCTTTGTGCAAAAAGATTTTTACCACCAGAACATCAAATCATGTCAGTGGTTTCCCAGTGCTTTAGTTTCCCTTTTCTTCTACAGCACATGCGCACATGCGCAGAATAGTAACTAAAAGAACTTCGTCCTCCAACCCAATTGCCTGCAGTGTGGCACTGGGATACTACTGCTCCCATAACCCCCACCCTTGTCATGGTGCCTTTCTATAATGCACAACTCATGCACCTTTGTGTGGCTGTGGTTTAGTGCTCCAAATTGGATCAGGATGGTTTAACACTACAGATACAGCTAGGATCAGCATTATGCCTACTCCTTATTAGTATATGGAGAAATCCAGCAATATTGACATATCCCTGTAGAAAGCAGAATCACTTTGCAGATTGCTGCTTTGAATTGTGCTGGTTAAGTATGGATGCTTCTTCAGCATCCATCTTGACATAGCTTAGCCAAAAGGTTAGTGGGGCAGGAAATACTATCAGTCATGTATTCTTCTTATCTTTGCTCCATCTGCATCTGCATGGAATGGCCACCTTCTACCTCCACGATTATTTGTGGCATTAGGGAGGCCAGTTTGTATGTGAATAATGCAAGTGGTTTGTAAAGCAGAGCTGATTGTCCAGCTTCCTGTACAGTGCCGTATCTACTGAATAAAGGAGGTGTTTTCTTCTTTGAGGGGTCTGGCCATTTGTGTGGGATTATCCATTACACCCAAGTTTAAATTAGAAATGGAAGAGAGTTATGTTAGCCACCTGCAAAGTGTACATTTTAGCCAGGATTTCAACTCACCATGACATGCCACTTCAAATGCCATTTTAATCACTTTAACCATGTACAGTAGTTGAAATACAACATTTATTTTGAGTGCAGTGGACACAGTGAGTGTGAGCACTTAGGTCAAATGATCCTCATTGTGAGAGTTTGGATATCCTGCTCCATGCGTTTGTTGTCAAAGGTGTATCTCGGCATAAAGCCACTGTCTCTTAAGACCGACTGCTTGCACAATGGACCAAGCTTAATCCCAGATTGTATGGCATCACTTTCGAGATGTTAAGACAGATGTGATTCTTCATTTAATTGTTTAGTGTTGATATAACACTCTTCTACAAGTTAAGAGGTCAAAAAACCATTAGTTTTATTAAACTTTATAAAGGTGGAATGTTGTTTCTGCAAATCAAGAGTGATGTTGGTGCTTATTGACTACATAGCTTACTCTGTACTATGAGGGGTCCTTGGTGCTCTCTGAGCTCGATTGTTTTCTTGCAATGTTTCATTATCCAAACATTATCCAGATGTTTCTTGCAGATGTTTCACTACCCAAACTAGTAGCACTGATGATGTTACCTAGTTTGGATAATGAAATATTTGCAAGAAAACAACCAAGCTCAGAGAGCGCTAAGGATCCCTCATTTCAACCTTGTACTACGAATATTCCCCTTTATTGGTACTATGTACTATTACAGAAGTAGTATTGTACAAGGAATAATAACAATCTGCATCATATCTGCAAATATTACATTCAGAGCTGTCCATTACTAGAATGCTGGTATGAGTAAATTCCCAGTTTTGTAAACTAACATGAAGGGGAAAAATGAAAGGATTAGAACAATTGCTGCAGATCATAGGGATATTTTAGAATTGAATATTAGCCCTAATGTCTAGCACAGAGTCTAATCTAAATATTTAGAATAACTGGGCAAACTTTGTAAAAATAATGTAATTATTTGGGGGCTGGGGACTGTAGAGGTACTTAGACCTTTCATTTTTGTTTTTGAAATATATGGACCAGATCTTCCCTTCCAGGATGCAAATACAAATCCCTTACAGTTTGGGAAAATGTTTTCTAAACTGGTGAGCACTATGGCTTCTTTCCTCCTGCCAGCTTCTGAAAGGCACAGGGATATGTCTAGTGACAAAGTGAAATCACTGGGAAAGGGGCATCCAAAACGTTGCCTTCCTGTTTTGCTTTTGGAATGCCTTGTTTTTGTTTTTGCACGTCTTTACAATCATACAAACTATGGACACCATGAATGCCACAAAACTGGAAGTGGGAGCTCTAAGCAATGTAGCAATGCACTTATAAGACATGCCCTGCAAATTAAGCCAAGGATCTTGAAGTTCATCAAACCAACTGTTTTTTAGTTACTAGGTTGAAGTAGAAGATGAATCCATTTTCATATATAATAGGCATTCAAAAATGCACTTGGATCGCTCATTCTTACTGTTAGCATCATTATTTCTGAACCAAATATTTATCTCATTTGTAAAGGGGAGGTGAACGTGAACCGTATTAATATTGAGCTCTCTGAAACTGAAGTCCTTGTTATATTGTGCACTCCAGGTCTAACAGACTTTTCAAAAGTTCCAGTACTTGCCCAAAGTTTGCCATCTTTGGAAGAAAGTCACTGAAGAAATGTTTGTGATACAAGTTTCTCTGACATGTATCCATAGCTTGTAATGTTAAAATATTGGAACCATTGGGAGATTCCATAAATAGCACCTTAAGGTTTGTAACAGAAGGTGATAACCTTTTTGCTGCTTATAAGAATATTTGTAGCTCAGGGTTGAAATATGGGGTCCTTGGTGCTCTCTGAGCTTGCTTGTTTTCTTGCAGATGTTTACCTAGTTAAGGTAATGAAATGTTTGCTAGAAAACAAGCAAGCTCAGAGAGCACAAAGGACCCTTTTGCTGCTTTTTCAGACATTTTCAGCAATGCAGTTGCTCTCTCCTAAGCAAGCTCTCTCCTAGTGTATAGCAGGAGAAATCATGTTTCTTTTATTTCTAGAGAGTCCTAATGTATGGAATTGGATCTTTTGGGAAGATGAGACCCATAATATCAGTAGATTCTGCCTCTTAAAATGTGCTTTCCCCTAAGCATGGTTAACTCTGTTTCACAAATCTGACTGATTACCAGATGGAAGTAACGGGAGGAGGTTACCATGTCTCTTTGCTGCAATTTGTGGTGATCTTTCTGCAGCCAGGGTTGTTTGCAGGTTGTGGTCAAAAAAGTCAAGATGGCAGCCGTGACAATGTAATCAGAGTTTTGTCTGCTTTTTATGTGTACAATATATACAACACACATAATTAACCTGCACAAATTCAATCACACTTAATACCCGCCATCCTGTGATCATCCCTATCTGCCTCCCTACTCTCTATGTTAAAATATACATCTTCATTTCATTAGTATTTCAGAGCTGAAACTGGGCCCTTGGCTCAGTTAAGTAATGAACAGTAGATGACCATGAATCACATTAATATTTTCATTCCGCACCAATGATTTCAGGCAGGCACGCTAGGCGTAAATCCCATTTGACCTTCACAGCCTCCTTGAACGCAAGGTCACACCGTTTCCACAGTTGAAACTGATGCTGCTATGAATGTTTACTTTATGACACATTCAAAGTAGCATATGTTTATCAAATAAGTCTTGAATGCTCTGCTTTCTGTAGATAGTGCTTCACTCACTTAAACTGAGCAGCTGCTTAACATTTGACACGCTTGGCTTTTATTATTATTATGGAGCAACGGGAAGGGAGAAAGGCGGGAGCAAGAATAGGTCCATTATTAAAATTGGGGAGAGAAGCTACTTTCACGACTTTTCCCAACCACTCATTTTCCGACAGAAGTGTAACGCGGGAAGCTCAGATTAGTAGTTTGTTAGAGTAGAAAAACAGCGGCAGCTAGGACCCAGTGGAAGTCTGCTAGCAAGTACAGTACTGTACCTGGGCGGGGTTTTAGGCCCGGAGGATCCCGCACAGCCTGCTGCGGCTTCTGCTGCGCTGCCGAGACGCGCTGACGACACTCGTGCAAGCTAGCGGACGTTACCCGGTAGGGCATTTGAAAATCTTTGGGGCCGGATGCGTCCGAGTCCTTGTGCCAGTAAATGGGACGTGGGCCAGGCGAAGGCTCGAGAGTGGCTTCTCTGCGGAGCTGTCGCCAAATCATTTCTGCGCTCGGAGACGCACAATCCCCCTCTACGGGATCGCACGGGGAAGAGGGGGGGGGGACGTTTCCACCTGTACGGGTGACGGAAGATCCTCACCTCCGATTCTCAGCACGGCACTCCCTGGGTTGATTTTTTTTCATAACCCACCCAGGACCTGCTTTTTCCAACACCTGCACAAGGTATAGCTCGGTTAGCGTTACTTTCAGACACGTCGGAGTGCAATTGTTCGTGATGGCTGCGGACGATGGGAGATCTCGAGCCTAGCAAAGCATCGCTGCCCTAAGGATGCAGAGCCTCGTGCCGTTTTCCTTTGCTCCCACCTAGTACCCCGGTTTTATTGTTTTTCCCTTAATCCCGTGGAAGAGCATCGGAGTGGATTGAAAACAATGGGCAAAGGGCTATTTGCAGCACTACTGGAATTCAGCTGCGTGCAGGGGATCGGGCATGTTTTGGAGTTGTGGGTCTGTCACCATAACCCACGTGGCCTGGATTGGAGCTCCCGCTGTTAGCCTTGGACTCCCGTTCGATTCACGATTTTGTCTGTGAAAGTTCACAGGCCTTGGAGAAACAGCTGATACTTATTGTGGGAATAGCCTTGAAGACAATTGCAAAGCACTGGTCTGTGCCCCTGCCTATAAACTCCCATGCAAAATGTAGTCATAACAACATTGAAGTACCATTTAAATGTCCTCTGAAAAGACAGAGTGAAATAAAGGAGAAGCAAGATAGGTAGGCATGCAAATGTCAGGCTTGTGAGCAGAAGCAGAGATCTGTTTCTGACTCTTTAAAAGAGGATATTCAGGGGAAGCAGGAGGCAGGAAATTCAGGCAATGGGAAATCTAGCCTCATGAAGTCAGAGAAAAGTCAAAAGAGATGCAAAAGATTCTGGGACAAGGTTCCTCAGCTTGGATAGCATAATATAGTTCAATATATAAAGCAACACCCAGATAGGTTTATTAAGGCTATTCCTTTCCTCTTCAATGACAGAAGCACTTTCTACAGTTCCCAGAAGTTCTGTCCACTAGGTGCTCACCAAATGCCTTGAGACTACTACATCTCTCAAAAATAGGAGTAATCGTAGTTTGGTCTCTATTCCAGGTTGGGGATCCTACACACAATATATGTGATCAAGTCTGTGTCAACTCTTAGCAACAGCATGGACAATTATCTGTCTCTAACTGGGCCTTCAGGTCTTTCAACAGGCACTGACTCATCGCTGTTGGAACTGAATCCATCTACTTTGCTGCTGGTCATCCCCTTTTTCTTTCCTTTTCACCTTTCAAGCATTAGAGCCTTTTCTAAAGAACTAGGATTTCTCATAAAGTGTGTGAAGTAGGATAATTTGAGCATGGTCAATACAGAATACCTAAATTTGATGATGATATTAAAAATATAAAACGAATATAACACAGAGTTGAAACTATTGCTATGCCCAAGATGTGATTTTGGGGTGACTGATCCACTGCTTTTTTTTGTTGTTGTTGTTGGCAGTTCTTCAGGGATTTTTTTTTAATTATAGCTTTATTATGTTTTTAGTTCTATAATTGTAAACTACCTGGACTCTTGGGAAGTGGGTTGTATATAAACTATGTGTAATGAATAAATGAAATAAATATTCACATCTACAATGCTGTTATGAGTTGAAGAGAACTTGTCATGTCAACAGGGTTGAAGTTCTATATAATGTGTCCAAATTTATTTCCTAATTTCTTCCTCTGTTTATTTTATTGGTGTCTCCACAGTTTTTCAACCAGCATGATGGTGGTGTTACACAGCTATTGTGAGGGAAATGAGTCCCTGGCACAAGCGTGGACTCAAGATGGATTGTCCCTCTGCTTCTACTTCACACTGGTCCCTGCAGTGCTACTCAGTGTCTGTCTCCTATTGGGTGCTCTGCAGTATACCTGTTATGCTCAGTTCAGCCGCACTATGGAACCAAAGTATATCCCTCGCTCCCGCCTGTACTATACCCAAATCCAGGTCTCTCTACTCCTCGCCCTGATGCCCTTCTGCACTTTCCTGTGGCAAGTGGTGGGCACCCAAGAACTTTATGGATATATGGTGCTGAATGTTTGCTTGTCAGCCATTAGCTGGGCCATCTCGATTGGGCTGCTGCACTTGGAACGCACCAGGGTGATGGTGCAAGATCGGATTAGAGGCCATGGAGCAATCCTTCTCCTCTACTGGGCTCTAGCTTTTTCTTCTGAGAATTTGGCCTTCATCTCATGGAACAGCCCACTTTGGTGGTGGGAATTAAAAGACACTAACCAAAAGGTAGGATGGGTCAGTGATAAGGTCATGGGGATGATATGGTATAGGAAGATGATACAGTTTCTCTGGCAATAAGTAAAGCTAATTAGTGTATATTGTATAGCATGATTTACAGCAGGGCCTAGGGCCAAAGAGTGTTGTTGGGCACTTCATCTCGGAAAACTTGTTTTCTACTATTATAACTCAGCCTTATCTATCTCAGTCAAGTTGTGACTGAGTATGAAACAGCCCATCTGAATCACAGTTCATGTTAGTAAGCAGAATTTTTTTTCATGTGCAGCACTAAGTTATGAAAATCAATTATATTGAATAAATAACAGTAATATATTTTGAAAGTAGAATAGAGGAGTTTTTGGTCAATAATGTGTTGCTTACTTGAGCCTCCTTTGATCCATGATCGTGCCATATTTGTAATAGACAAGGCTTTGTAACTTTGAAGTTCAAATGAAGACAGACAAATTAGAAATGATTTGTTACAGAAACACGTTGATTGAGACATAGTCATACTATGTCCCTTAGGCTGCCTTATATATATGGAGCTATTGTCAGTAATACAAACTTTGGTGTGCATTTTAATTGTATTACATTTAGTATGGGAGGGAAACAAGGTGGTTTTTTTTTACCTAATGGAAATTAGGGAAATAAGGTGGGTTTTTTTTTTCACCTAATGGACACATTTGACTTGACAGGCAATTGAAGACCTCCTATATCAGAGACAGACGTTCTCCTTTTTTAGGTTTGAGATTTAATAAGAGATTATTTATAGGCTGATATTTTATAGAAAATAAAGGAGATGAGCTAGCATTGAACGAACTGGACTAGCATTGAATCTGTCAGAACGTGCCCTTGGTGCAAGCTATTGCTTATTTCTTTTTTCCTCTCATTTTCCTCGTGGCAGCATGTTTTTGCTGAATCATTGTTGCTTAATCATCATTGCTTAACAGTTTCACATGAGGGCAAGTAGGGCAAATCACTTTCTTTTTAAATGTTGATTATAGGGGAAGAGACTTTATGCATATTCCCTTACCAAGCAAGTCTAACCACAAACTGAATTCTCATTTCTTTGTTCTGGCAAGAATGTACAAGAGAGGAAGGCTTGCTTCCTTTTCTCCTCCTCCCTAGGAATACCATGAGACAAAAGGGCATCTCTCTGAAGATCAGTTTCCTGGCTCTAAAACTTGAAAAACAAGACAGAATGTAATTCCATCTATCATGCAGATAGTTTATTGGTTTATTAATGAGTTGTCCATCGCTTCCTTTATAGCCTTTCCATTATCATAGATAATCGGGAGTTGGAATTCAAAAATGTCGAAGATCACAGGGTCTTCTAATTTGCATTTGTTACTAAACTACCTATCTGAATTACAATACTACTACAGACCAACCTCAGGTTTGTTTCTCTGAGTAGATAGTTATGCCACTCCACACTACCAGTTCATGTAATCACCTTAAAAATCGGAACTGATGAGTCTTCACATAAATTTACAGGTAGCCCTCGACTTCCAACAGTTTGTTTAGTGACCATTTGAAGTTACAACAGCACTGAAAAAAATGACTTATGACCCTTTTTCACACTTATGGCTGTTGCAGTGTTGCAGGATCCCATGGTCATGCGCTTTAAATTCGGATGCTTGAAAACTGGTTCATATATATGACGGATGCAGTGTCCTGGCGTCATATTTGCCATCTTCCAACAAGCAAAGTCAATGGGGAAGCCAGATTCACTAAACAGCCCTGTTACTAAAGTAACAATTGCAGTGATTCGCTTAACAAATGTGGCAAGAAAAGTCCTAAAATTTGGGGGGGGGGGGGGACTCAACAAATTTCTTACTTAGCAACATAAATTACGTAGCAACATAAATTGCGGTCATAAGCTGATGGCCACCTGTGGAAGGTATGACAAGAGCAGGAGAAGGTGTTGGTTTCTTATCCCGTTGCATATTGTTTGAGGTTAAAGTACAGTGACCATAATTTTCTTGGAAAAAATAGGAAACAAACCTAAAAGGGCAGGGAGGGGAGCAAACCCGAAAGAGATTCATAAGAACAAAAACAATTATTTACATTTATAGCTTTGCTTTCCAAAGGAAAATTCAAGAGCGACACCGTAATATATAATTAAATGTGTAGGGGGCTGGACTAGAAGACTTCCAAGATTCCCTCCAGCTCATTCTATTATGTTCTATATTCTATTCTATTCTATTCTATATTCTCTAAAGGACAACTTTCTGAAACAAAGGATGTGTGGTCACTGTAGGTTAAGAATGCCCTAGCCTAGCACAAGGGACATCCATAGCAGTAGCAATGTTTGGCTTGCACAGATTGTCCCTGGTGAGAGCAAACTGCCAGTGAGATGGTCCCCAAAGTCTCATCGCCCATCCATTTGATAGCCCACATTTAAATGCTAGCCTCTCCTGTGCCTGATCCCTTCTCTTGCCCTGCCAGCTGAGTCATGTGACTGAGCTTTCCTAGGGCCTCTGTGCTGCACTTGCAGGCCTCATGGGACAGGAAGAGGCGTGAAGGAGCAACAGGAAGTACCTTCCCCCAGGTAGTGGAATTGAGTGCCTTTGGGGTGTTGTGTGTGTCAGAATTACCACTAAACGCTCCCTAAAGCTACTGGGAGGGACTGTCTCTGGGATTTACTACAAAAAAAAAAATGTGGGGCCTTTTTGTAATTGATGCAGTTCTCTCTGTTCTTGGCTACAATATTCACAAACTAGTGTTTTCAGTGCTTTGACCATCATTTTGGTGGACCAATCTTTGGTGGAGCGCTTTAGAGTTTTATGTTTGGCCAGTGAAATGCCAACTTCTCCTCCGTTTGACTGTGGAATTGGGTGTTGGAGAAGAAGAAGCGCTCACTGCCTGCTGGTTTGTAGCCATTGGAGGGGTGGGGCAAGAAGAAAGGGATCTCTTGCTGAAGTGTGCCACTGACCTGAATCCACTCCTCCCAGGTCCAATTCAGCCTGTGGTTCCTGCGCTACATCAGCACCTTCACCCTCTTCATTTTGGGGATCAAGGCCCCAGGGCTGCCCCGAAAACCCTACATGCTTTTAATCAATGAAGATGAGCGTGATGTGGAAATCAGCGAGGTGAGTTTCTTTTCCTCTATCCAAGATAAATCTTGCTGTGTTGTTGGTTTTTGAATAGCAGCGCTTCAGAGCTCGTGGGCCCCAAATGTAGCTCCTTTCAGCAACTCCTTAAACTAGCTGTGCTAAATGTGCTAAACACTTTTACTGTTAATGTTCCTCTTTTATCCCTCCATCCCACCAGCCATCTGTCAGCAATAGGTTGTGAGAGGGAGGTACCATTCCAAAGATGGCAATGAATTTGTCATAGAAAATCTTGCCAGTTCCTATCATTCTTTTTACTACTTTGATGGATTTTATGGGAGTTTAGTTCAATGCATCTGGAGGATTTCTATTCCTGGTTGCCAGGTTGCTGATCTCGATTGGAGATAGGATTGGGATTAGAAACATCATTATGTTATAGAGTAACAACTTTTACTTGAACCCAAATGCTGACAGCCTAGTAACGAAGCAACTGCTTGATATGCCAAATTCAGTCCCTGGCCCCTTCAACTAAAACTGACTCAAGCAATGAGGACTTCTGACTGAAACACTGAAAAGCAAAATAAATCTTGATGAAAAGGTGTGGATTCTTTAGCCTTATACCAATGTAGAAAGCTCAGAGACTTTAAATCAGGTTTTGTTACAATAAAAATCAGTTCATCCCTTACTGCAAGCATTCCAAACCAAATACTCAGTAATGGAGCAGCTCCTGCTGAATTTCTCAGAATCATTCAGCTCTACAGCCTCTACCATTGTACTGTATCAGAGAAAGAAAAATAAAGGAAAAGTGTAAAGTTGTTAGGACATGAACATACTATGAGGCTAATCCAGTGGCTTTGAGTCAGGCTGATAGTTGATCTACCAGCAGCTCTTTGTACATGCTATTCAGAAACTAACCAGACTTAATGAGAAACGGCTGAGAATAATGTTTGCAGATGCTCAAGACTTTTCACAGGAAATATGAGTGCTAAGTTTGTAATACATATCTCTATCCAATAAATGGCTATTTTTCTACAGATTTTGAAGTAGTATGATATCTAAGTTTCATCTCAAGAAATGCCCCCTGAAAAGAAGCCAGATAAGGGTTTGGTCTCTAGCCCTTGACGTAATCAAATATTTTGAAACTATTTACTCCCACTCAGTTCACTTTCTAGTCATGTGTGCTAGACTAGGAAAAATGGTTTAAAGGTGCTAAGTTATGGTTGGGAAGGAGATGGATCATTCCTCTCTTCCACATTTGTACACTATTTTAAAAGTAAGGTCCCTCTATTGTTTGCAGATTAACAAGTGTTAGTAAGCACATTTTAATATGATAGCATGATATTAACATGATAAAACATGCTTTAAAAATAGATACATGTCTAGTTTCATCTTGTCATAATATTTGTAGAAATTGAAAGATAAGACTGTTAGTTGTTGTTGTTGTTGTTATTATTGGATAAGGAATTTTAGACCTATAGAATTTATTATAGTATAGACCAGTGAGTGCTTAAAGATTGTGAGACTTGAAATCCAGCAGCAGCTCAACCACCAACTGCTGTTCCCTGTTATTGTTTCTATGAAATATGCAAGTAGTATTTCAATATTGCTGCTTCATAGTTATCTAGAGCAAGTAATCATTATGTCCTGTTTTACCTTTCCAGAGCATCTAACTGATCATAGGTCAAATATTTATATAGTTTTATATAAAATATCCTAATTAGTCCTGATGGACTACCACTTAAGTATGAAACAACAGTGTGCTGTAGCTGCCAGAAAAGCCAATCCAGTCCTAAGCTACATCAGCAGAGGGATAGCATCAAGGTCACAGGAAGTGATAGTACTGCTCTGTACTGCACTAGTGAGGCCACCCTTGGAATACTGCATCCAGTTCTGGTCCCCATGATGCAAAAAAGATGCTGAGGCCCTAGAAAGAATGCAGAGAAGACAACAAAGATGATAAGGGGTCTGGAACAGGGGTGGGTTGCTGCCAGTTCTCTGCATGTGCACAGAACATGAAAAAATTACTAAAAAACATGCCGGCAGCAGCAACCAGGGAACCGGTTCGGGGGCATGGCCAGACTGGGTTGCTGCTGGTTCTGTGACCAAGGCCGAAATAACACTACCAGTTTGCCTGAACCAGTGCAAACCAATAGCAACCCACCTCTGTTCTGGAAGCTAAATTGCATGATGAATGGCTAAGGGAACTAGGTATGTGTAACCTAATGAAGAGAAGGCTTGGGAGGAAACTTAACAATTGTCTTCCAATACTTGAAGAGGTGTCACAGGGAAGAGGGGGTTAATTTATTCTCTGTAGGCCCTGAAGACAGGACAAGAAGCAATGGATAGAAGCTCATCAAAGGGAGATCCAATATGGATATAAGGAGGAATTCCCTGATGGTGAAAATGACTAATCAGTGGAACAGCTTGCCTCCAGAGTTGTGTTGCTATATTCGCTTGAGGTTTTCAAGAAAAGATTGGACAACCATTTGTCTAGTATGGTATAAGGTCTCTTGCCTTGGGCAGTGGACTGGAAGACCTCCAAGGCCACTTTCAGCTCTATGATTCTATGATTCCTAATGTATAAAAGTGCACTTTAAAAACCTCAGTGGGATAGATGTACCGTGTTTGTTGCAACAAAACATTGAAAATAAATGTGGTATATCATTACGAATATAGCAAGTTTTGAAATACTTTGAGGCTTTAATGGCATAATAAATCTATTACTCATAACTAATCTTTAAATGTTTATATATTTAGAAATAAAGCAGATGAAGTGTGGGTGTTTACTATCAAATATGTTGATATGTGTACATGTGAAAGTACAGCTGGTATACTAGGGATCAGATATTCCCATGTTTCATTTGAAGAATGACTTGAGAAAGATAAAATGATTAGAGTCCAAGTACAATGGAAACACAGAAAGCTACTATACCAAAATAGACCATTGGTCAATCTAGTTCACATACTGTAGACTGACAACAATTCACCAGGATTTCAGGTCAGAGTCTGTTCTAACTATCTGGAGATATTATATTTAGCTTGGGACCTTCTGCATAAAGTGACAATTTCCACTGGGCTACAACCTTTCCCAGGATTAGGAAGGATTCCACCTCATACCGTCAGATCTGGAAATAACTATAGTCAAAAGCTATGTTTGGCTATGACATCAAAGGAGGAACAGTCAGTCTGTGGCCAAAGGGAAGCATGTGGAAAAGCTGTAGTGTAAGCCCTGTAATAATAGGTGTTAAGGTAGTTTTAAAATAACCCAATTACAAGAAAAATTGTCTCCAGAAACAAGGAAAAAGCTAATCCTGCTTATTTGCATTATATACCTCCCCACTGCAGCCCTTGGACTCATAAAAGCTGTGTTGCATCTCCTGACCTACAAACCATTATCTACTTTTCCACTACACTATGATACAGACAGGGAAGAAAATTTCATGAACTTTAAGCTCACATGCCAACTCCCCCCAACTGGAAATAGATGTTTAGAAGCCTCTGCTTTTAGACACTCATGGATTGTTGTGTCTTTCGCAGTAGCAAATTATTAAAGATTAAGCTAAGGTTAGTGTCAAATAACTTACTTTATTTTAAAGTTGAACTATTCAAACCAAGTAGGGCTTATTGCAACCACAATTCTGGGCCAGACAATGAATTGGGGCTGGTGGTCTCCTTGGCTGCCTAGGAAGAAGGAACAAAAAGAGGAGTCTCTGAACCCATGGCTTATTGTAACTCATTTCCTGCTTATATGTACCGGTATGTTAATTTATTAGTTAGCAGTGTTCATGAACATGACTCTGGATAAAAGCTTTGCCCTCTCGACTCTTTCTAATTATGTTTTCCTAGGTTGTTTTCTTCCCCTGAAATGAGATACCTGAAAAGTCATTGGATTGTTTGATTCCTAATTTCTTCTTTCCCTAGTCTTACGTAAGTTAAGGACATCTTTCCCAGAATTCTGTTCCAAATGACCAAGATTGTGGTCTAGGATTTTGAGAGTGCAGCTTTGGCATTCTGAAAAGTGTACCAGGATGGGAAAGGCTATTTTCTATGCCTTTTAATGAGAAAAGTCTATGTTTTCCTTATTTATTTATATTTATATACTGCCTATCTTACTATCTAAAGAGAGCCTGGGATGGTTATCCTTTCAAGTCCTTTTCTTTTCTTACCTGTCAATTCTTGTTTCTGCCTTACTGAAAAAGGGCCAACCTTCTAAAATATTTCCAGCAAACCTGCCCCAAATCTCCTCCCTTCCCATTTACTTCTTTTCTCTTCCTTATTTTAGCCCCTGCTTCCAGATGCCAGGCAGAACACCTCTACATGGAAGGATATGGGCAAGAAAATACTCCTCCTTATACAATACATGTGGCCAAAGAAGAACTACGCACTTCAGGGCATGGTGATATTCTGCCTGATGCTTATGGGAATGGAGCGTGCCATCAATGTCTTTGTGCCCATCTACTACAAGCATATCGGTAAGAAGAATGGGAGACTTGCAGGCGGACATAGTGCTGCTTCCTAGGGCAGGGATGATCAAACTTTTGGTAAAGCAGGAATTGCACAATGATGTATGGAAAGGTTTAATGCAGTGTTTCTCAATCTTAGCAACTTTAAGCATTGACTAGGGAATTCTGGGAGCTGACATCCACACATCTTAAGTTTGCTGAGATTGAAAAAAACCCGATTTAAGAGATATAGTGAGTGGGTTAGTGGTACAAAACGAGAGGAGTTGTGTGACCCACATTGGCAAATTGGGATTATTTTTTTCTAGAGGGGGTACATAGAGTTTTCTTCATTGTGTTTTATAATGATGCTAAGCCTATTTTCAATTTACCCTTCTGGTCTGGTCTGTTCCCATATCATAATCAGAAGTGGTTTTCAGCAGGTTCTGACCAGTTCTGAGGAACCAGTAGCAGAAATTTTGAGTAGTTCAGAGAACCAGTAATACCACCTCTGATTGCCCCCCCCCCTCCCATCTATTCTCTGCCTCCCGAGTCCCATCTGATCGGGAAGAAATTGGGATTTTGCAATAATCTTCCCCTGGAGTGGGGAGGGAATGGATATTTTACCCTGCCATGCCCACCAAGCCACGCCCACCAAGCCACACCCACCAACCCACACCCACAGAACCGGTAGTAAAAAAAATTGAATCCCACCACTGGTCAAAATAATAAGAAACTCCAACTCAGTGATATAATCAGGAAAGGATCAAAGAGGGACAGGTTTCAGGTTGCTCACCCCTGCATTATGCCATAGGGAATGAAGGTGTGTTCTCCAAACTTGTGGGTTGTTTTTTCTGTGTCTGGGAGAGTTTTGCAAATACTCTCAGGGAGAATGACAGTGGTATGAAATGCCCTCTATTTTACTTAGTGCTCCAAATTAGCCAGCAGAGGGTGCCCTTAAACAACTGCTTACAGAATGCAGAATATTTTCATAGAAAGTGTCAAGCACAACGGACCCAGCTAAGTTACTTGGTATTAGCTGTTAAATTTCTGATAATTACAAATATTTGTTTCAGTGAGTCCTAGCCACCTGGAAGCTCTTCAGGTTGTGAACCCTTAACAAGCACTTGTTTTAAGCACGGATTGCAAAGCAATGTTTGACGAGGCTCTTAACCAACTTCACTCTCCCGAGTGACTGCCAGCAAAATGCTTGACACATATAGGTGGTGGGAAAGAGCTTTACATGCGTCAGGACATATTCCTCTTGTCCTTTAGAGGCACCTCCATACATCTGCAAAAAGTGATGCAATGGATTGGGATAGCAAAGCGCTGAGCTGTACTACTTGGCATTGCAGATATGAGAGGGGAAAATCAGATCCGAGGGCTCCTTTATATGATCAAAAGTACGCTTCGTGTTGAAAAATAGCAGATGAGAGAGACAATTTAATACCACACCTACCCTGTTTCCAAAAAATAAGCCCTCCCCAGATAATAAGCCCAATCGGGCTTTTGAGCACATGCGCTAAAATAATCCCTCCCCCAAAAGAATTGCAACACAGCAGCAGCCATGAGATGACCACACTGGCCACCTCCTGCACCTCAAAAATAATGACCTTCCCGGAAATAAGGCCAAGCGTTTATTCAGGGGGTCAAAACAAAATAAGACCCTGTCTTATTTTCAGGGAAACACGGTATTATACAGTGAATGCACACCACTCCTATCAGCAAATGTATTCTTGATATTTCTGCCACTTCATTTTCATGTCACCTAGAAAACACCTAAAAAATTGTCATCCATCTCTTCTGTGTTCTTCATCAAGACTCATCCCTTCAGGGAAGTCCTTTCTTGGTAAAAACTGTGGCTTCATCTTGCACTTCCCCAACTCCTCTTGTCTTATTCCCACTTTCTCTGCCCACCTCCCTGCCCTTCTTCCATCTCCAACATCTCCATCTTGTGTACTTTTTGGACTCTAGGTTGAAAATTGCATCTTGACCTGCAAAATTACAGCAGATAACTTGTGTCATGACAGGAAATAGATTTTATAGGACCGGGGATCAAGCTAGTGTTTTTGACTGGGAAGATGTGAATTCAGTAGCTTTTTAAATTCTCCCGAACACCTCTCCCTATTCTCTCAACAGATCTTGAATCCTGAGCCCCCACTATAACCTCCCATCCTGCATGCTTCTAGACTAACTCTCTGTTGAATTTCTGAGAGGAATGCTAGCTCTTTGTTAGTAGAAACTGTTGGTGTTTGCCAGGTTCCCATGCCCTGGTGGGCACTGTGAGTGCCAATTCAGGGCAGCTATTGAGAGGTATTTGAATAGAGGGGATGGACTCTAGACCTGCCTTTCAGCCCTGACTTTTAGACTTTACAAAAGAATCCCTGTAGGCGGGAGGCATGGAACTGTAAACGGCATACAAAATGGCTGGATGGGAAGGCATCTGGGAGCAGAGCAGCTCTGTCCTACATGCTAAGTAGCTTCAAGGCAGGGACACTGTCTTCCTCAGGCCCACCTGCAAGAGGCTCTGCTCTGCAGATTTTAACCAGATCCTGTGCCCATGCTTCGTCTGAATGCAGCAGTCTGGTACAGGGAGTCCTCGACATATGACCTCAGTTGAGCCTAACTGTTGCTACGCAAGACAGTTGTTAGGTGAATTTTGCCCCATTTTTACAACAGTAGTTAAGTGAATCATTGCAGCTGTTAAGTTAGTAACACAGTTGTTAAGTGAATCTGGCTTCCCCTTTGACTTTGCTTGTCAGAAGGTCGCAAAAGGTGATCACATGACTTAAGAACACTGCAATCATCATCAATATAAGCCAGTTGCGCAGAATCTGAACTTTTATCACGTGGGCCATGGGGATGATGATGCAACGGTTGTAAGTGTGAAAACCAATTAAACCCACTTTTTCCAATGCTACTGTAGCTTCGGATGTCACTAAATGTTGTAAATTGAGGACAACCTGTATTCTAAAGCTCCAGCAATGGGCTTACGAATATGGTTATTATCCCTGCTGAGTCAAGCCAGCAGTTTACCTTTGCCAACAGGAAATGATGGACATGCTTTAGTGATAAAACTATTAGACTGTCCATGGCCAGTATACTTGTTTAATTGCTCACACACATGTGCAAATAGGAAGGGTGGAAAAGGGAATGGTGCTCTTGAGCAGGTCACTTCAGCCTCGTCCCATTTTCTTAACAGTCTTGCTGTTGCTTACGGTGTTCTACTTGAAGCTGTAGTAAAGTGGGTGGGGGGGGAGAGCAATATTTCATAAAATACACTGCCAGTGACAGTGTTTATCCATAATGAATGTCACAATTCTGATGCGATGCACACCACATCGGTATCCATTAGCAGGGTGTTGGGAATTAACAGTGCTTCTCAAAGTTCCCTGAAGACCTTTCCATCCAAGTAGGTGGGATGTGACTCCCAAATCTATACTGAAGCAAAAGAGCAGCCTATTCAGCTGGGAGGTGAAGATGAGCTGGATAATTATGGACTATACATAGAATGACCAAGGACTATGGGTAGCCCGTGTGTGTGTGTTGATCCACAGTTTCTCGTAGAAACTTTTGTGCTTTCAACTCACAAGGCTAGCAGCCACCAGCACCCTCCACGTATACACCTAATTCCCATGTAGTTATCTGTTTCTTTTGACTCACTTGTACTACTATTATGGATAGGTGGGAGGAGGGGAGGGAATTCAGCTGCCTATCAGTTTTCAGGAATAGAATTAAGGATCTTGGTTCTTAAACATTTACAAATCAGGGGAATGAGTTTGGTAAATGCTTTGTTTGTAGATTAATTCTATATCAGTCTATGATTAGTAAACTATTAGTAATCTATAATTCTGTAATCTATAATTTAGGTGGGATTACAGTGACATGCATAGTATTATTATTTCATTTCTTCAGTTTTATACCACTAGATTCAACATATACCATATGGTGGTGTATAATACAAAATCCCTCAAAGAAATAGTAATCCCAATAATACAAATATATTTGTAATACATTTAAATCATGACTCAATGACTCAAATTATGTACCAATGATGGACTTAATTAATGATCTTTCCGAATTGCTCCATTGTATACCTAAAGCTCTGGAGTGATATCAACTTTTGAATTTCTGGTGTGAGGCTCTTCCTAGAGTTATCAGGTTTAGTACATTGATTACATTCTGGGTACTTATAAATTCTTAATTCTACATTTAATTTTATTTCTTTGTAGGTCTGTAAATATGTTAGTCCTCCATTGAATTGTTTTCTCTGCTTTGTTATTTAATGACTATTTTAATGTAATGTGTTGTGCATTATGTCCCTGGATTGAAATGTGTTGAGAGAGAGACACTTGTCATGTGGAAGTTAGAGCACCACCAGTTTTCCCATTCAATATTTGGTGGAGAAACACAGGAGGGTTACACGTGGTGCAGGACAATTAAACCCTCTGCCTGGATGACGGGTCTATTCAAATCTTTTTCCCTATTGAACGTCTCTTATTTCTAAGGTTCAAATTGGCACATACTTTTGTGCCACATCATGAGGTGGACAGAAGTTGGGGAGACACGGAGAGTTGAAATGTGAATCTGAAATTTACCCAAGGAAATCTGGCCTGAACTGTGTTGCTTCACACTTTATGGCTTTAGGACACTCAATGTTACCCAGCCTTGGTTCTTCATGCTAAAAAAAAAAAAAAAAAAAAAGTGGAACGACCCTCTTAGTTTTAAAAAAATCGGTGACACATATTCCTTCGAGGTCACTTGCCTGCCATCTCCCCACCATCCCTCCCAGTGTTTGCCATTTTCTCTATGTAAAATAGTATACTTTGTACCTTTGTTTGGGAACTGGATGGTTTTAGCATCACCTACCATGTGCAGAATAAAATAAATGGGGGTGGGTGGGTGGGTGGATGGAGGAGAAGTCTCTTCCTGATCCCCTCTTCCCACCATGTGGAAGGATTGAAAGGCAAAAGAGGGGCATTGCCAGATGGGGGTCACCCACCCTGCCAATTAGGATTACCAGCAAAGTGCCGCTGGCGGCAAACAAACAAGGGGGCCTTTGTGTCTCCCAGCAGCCTAGCAGGGGGTTGGGAGTGGGACCTTTGTTGATGTGGCTTCCTTGAAAGGGGGAACAAAGGCAGCAAGGAGATTCCACTGGAGGCTCTCTGGCTGGACGAGCCTGAGGAGACATTCAGAAACCCCCTCTCCCCGTGGACTGCCGAAGAAGAATCCACACGGGGAGAGCAGGATCTGACCCAGAATGGCACTTAGTTCTGGGCTGCCTGTTCAGGTGTGGAAGATGAATCCAAGAGGGGGAAAGCGTTCCCTGCTCCCAGTGGATCTCAAGGCAGCGGTACCTAAAATGACTCCAACGTTCCTCAGCAGTCAGATGGAGATTCAAAGGTTTTTAAAACAGGCAATGTTTTGATAGGGGCGCCAAAAGAGAAAAGAGGAGGCTGCCGACTATATTTCATTCAAGAAAAGCTTTAAAATTGGGCACTACCACGGAGAAGGCCCCTCCCACTGTTTTCTTTTTGTCAGAACATAATATATTTATTTCCATACCAATACTGGAAGAAAGGCCTCTTTGAAGATCTTTACACATGGGTAAGAGGATGAAGGGGGGGGGGGGGGAAATAGGCTGCTTTGAATTCAAAGCAATTTGGGGATAGGATGCTGGGATAAAGGTGAAGAGCTCCCAGTAGGAGGCCACTGATACTCATCAAGCTGTTTCCTGCCTATTAACCATCCATGGCTGATGATGAATGTCTCTTTCCCACATCAAGCTTCATCTAGGTGGCTTCTCTTAGATCCTAGCTTGACAGAACACCTCCTAAGCTTCCCGATTGTAGTTACCCTTTCTTTCCGCAAGAGAGATTTGTCCTATCAGAAGAGATTCATTAGTAGAGCACTGCGGGTAGTTCTGATTTTAACCCTGCTTCCTCTTGATCTAGTTAAGGCCAGTCTACTCTGGAACTGCTCAGGCCAGGATGCCATGCTATGACATGAGCTGGATGGTATAGCATCTCAGTTTGAGTTTATTGCCCGAGGACCGGCCCCACTATGATTCTGCCTAGTTTGAAATTAGAACGTGCTGGAGGATAGGATAGAAGGAGAGTGGAGCAAAATATGCTGGCATGAGTTGTGTATGTAACACGAATTTCTTTTTTCTGCTCCGTTCTCAGCTTCCCCACCTCTCACCCCTCCCTCCCAGGGTATTGTTGGGGATTCCAAGGAGTGGTTGGTGGGAAACCTCATACTGAATGCAGGGCAGAAATCCTGAGTCACAAACTACTAGCAACCTGGCACCCTACAAATGTGTTGAACTATTACTCCCATCATTGCCAAGCAGTTTTTCTAACTGTGACTTTATGCATGCAAAAGAAAGCAATGAGGAGCAATCATAGCAATTGATCTATGAATAATGCCCAAAAGGTATATGCAGTGGATTGGCAGAGGACAGGCGAATAAGTCAGGTTAAAGGATTGTGACTTTGGGGTTAACTGTTGTCCTCCTACCCTCTAGTGGATGACCTCACAGAGAGGAGAGACTTGGCACATAGTGCTTCAGACCATTTGCATCTACGCATTCTTGAAGTTCCTTCAGGGAGGAGGAGCAGGTAAGTTATGTGTGAAAGTTATAAGCTGCATGTGGCTGGCTGAGTTGCTATGGGATGCCTGTCCTCCACTTTAACATCTGTATGCATTTCATTGATTACCTTTGTGCACTTCAAGAAATGTACTAGCTCAGCTTTACGGCTAACTGAATTTTTGAAATGGAAGCTGTTGAAGGTGGAGGCAAACAGCTTTGGGACAGAATCATTTCTTCTACTTCCTTTTTCCTATATAATATAGGAATATAATCACAGATTGCGGTCATGAGATGTGTGCCTCCCCACCCATTTAAACCTGCACGCTTGGAAGCTTTAAACCCTTGCGCGCTCAGTAGTATAGCCTTTATTGTCATTGTGTAGCTAAAACAATTTGTGGGGAAAATATAAATGGATCACGATGGCTGGAGAATTACAAGACTGATGCAAGACTTGGCCAAATGGGTTGGGGATTCTGAGCAATTGAAATCTAGTGTTTCTGACAGCCCCAGATTAGGGAAGAATTCTTCCTGTTCAAAGTATTGGGAGTGCAATCAGGTTTTCAGCTGAATCAAAAGTGCATGCATTGAAAGAAAAAATACATGTGCTTGCTATAGGAACAACTGGCTTCATTAGCAACATGCGCAACTTTCTGTGGATCCGCGTGCAGCAGTTCACCAGCCGCGAAGTCCAGGTAGAGCTCCTCCGGCATCTCCATAACCTGTCCCTTCGCTGGCACTTGGAGCGCAAGACAGGCGAGGTGTTACGCAGTGTTGACCGAGGTACTAGCAGCATCAACAACTTACTCAGGTAAGGTATGAGTGTATGTCTGATTGGTGGAAATCCGTCAGTGTTCAACAGCTGGCGGGGATTCCTGCAGTCAGCTCTTCTCCTTCTCACCCCATGGTGGGGGGAGGAGTTTTGGAAGGGGCCCCTTGTACACTGTGTGATCTTAGTTTCCCACCTTCTCATCCTACAGTTACATCGTATCAGCATCCTACCCACGGTGGCTGATATTATAATGCTATTGTGTATTTCACCATTACCTTCAGCGGCTGGTTCGGCCTCATCATCTTCCTCTGTATGAGCCTTTACCTCAGTGAGTGTTTTGATGCCAGGGGCAACAGTGTGTATGTGTGTGTGTTTGTGCGCGCACGCGCGGGGAGGGTGGGAGCAGAGAAAGGTTTCCATTGTCTTCAGAATTAAGCCTATAGTACTGACCTAATGGAATTAGGAATTATAATTCAATAAAAGTCTCCCCCCCCCCCCATTAATGAAATTAAAACCCAGAATTTCCTGCCCTAAGGCCAATGATCAGAATAGCCGGGTCTTCTGGAGTTACAATGCCAAGATATTTGGAGGAGAGACTGTTTTAGAAAAAGAGCAGATGATTCAATTCTGATGCAGTTCCCAACCTAGATAATTAAGGGATTTAACACTTTGCTCCTGCTGGGACATTAAAATCCAAATTGTTCTCTGAATATGTTTACATTGCTGAACAAGCAGGGTCTCATTTTAGCAAGGTAAATGACACCCAGGATGACGTTCTTTGACCTTCAGCTGCCCTGAGAAAGAATTCTGCATCTCTTCTACTCCTCTCAGATCTCATAAGCAAAGGAAGTAAAGCTATACAAGGAGTATGACAGACATACATAGTTTTTCTGTTGTGATCTGACGTAAAGTATCTTACACAAATCTAGTACAATAGCTAACTTTGCATTGAGATAGATTCAGACTCTTGGCCTATTGGAGATAATTTACACAGTAAGACTTAAATTAGGCACGGTTAATTTGTCTTGTTGGTTCTGGTGCAATTAAAATAGGGGTAGGTAATCCGTGACTGGCATGAGGTTCATAAAGCCACAAAAGTCACCAAGTAAACTGCTGAAAATGGAGGAAATATTTTTTTGGGTCATTTTTTGGTAGAAAACCAAATGAAATATAGCACTTAACACTTAGACTTATATACCGCTTCATAGTGCTTTTACAGCCTTCTCTAAGAAATTTACAGAGTCAGCATATTGTCCCCATCAATCTGGGTCCTCATTTACCCACCTCGGAAGGATGGAAAGCTGAGTCAACCTTGAGCCGGTGAGATTTGAACTGCCAAACTGCAGCTAGCAGTCAGCTGAAGTAGCCTGCATTGCGCCACCATGGCAAATATAAGCCACAAGTAAACCTAATCTCCATGAAATGCCCTAATATCCTTGAATAAGTAAAGTCATAATGTTGTTCTCCTGCCTACTGTGAGTTCAGTATCTCTCTCTTCCAACTCCAATGAATTTTCAAAATTTAGTCCTTCAACCACCAACAGATTGCTTTCTTTTGGGAGAATCCTGAGAATTTTTTTATATATAAGAATTGTTTATTTTTTGAATAAACAGATAAACAAAACACAAAAACACCACAAAACCAATTGGTTACAAAAACTTTCATGCATCCCTTCCACAGTCATCACCTATAATTCATATCAAATTATATATTTTAAATCAAGTGTATTTATATATATTACTATCATCATACCTCAACCTTCATTTGACTATAATGTTTTAACATCCTTTTATATAAAATATTCCAAAATTTAAAGAAAAACCACATATCATCCACATATCATGATCATTCCATTATCATCCGGTAGCATTACATCTTTATGACATGTTCTAAATAAAAAATTGATTATATTTAATAACAAAGTTTCTAGACCTCCTTTCTAATCACTATTTAAATTATATCCAATTTCCTTTTAATGCTCTAAATTTGACTAATTTTTTATTATCTTTCATATATCAAACTGTGTCTTTCCAGTAATAGTGCAGTCTTACGTCTTTTGCCATTTATGGGAATAGTCTTCTGGATGTTTCCGTATGGACTTCTCTTCACAACTTGTTGCTTGTTGCATATCTTATATAATCTCGAAACCCTCCATTTGCTTCTTTAATCAGCTTATCTTTTGTTATCAATAGTGCTTCTGACAAAATTTCTTTCCTTAGATCCATCAATTCTTCTCTTTTTTCTTCTTCTATACCTTGAAATCTGGGGTAGAGCTCTTGTCCATCTATCTCCCCTTTCCATGTTCTACACTTTCCATTTCCAACCACGGTCAGTTCACTGTTGGTATCAACAATTATATTGTCTCTTTGTTCATTTTTCCCTTCAATTTTTAGGACTCTAGCCTCCACTTTTTCCATTTGATGAACATCTTCAATTTTTCCATCAAACTTTAGTGTTTTACAATCTATGTTTTCCAATCTCTTCTCAATTTTCTCTGTTCTAATAATTTTTGAATTTCAAACATAATCTTTTGCAATGTCAAGGTTTCTTTTTGATGTTGTGCCATTCTTCCAACTGGTAAACACTGCAACTCTAGCTTTCAAAACTTTTTATTAGATTTGATGCAAGTTCATTTATAAACTTTCAAACAAGGCTTGTTTTCACTTCTCTCCAGCTGCCAATGAAGCTCTCAAAGTGCCACCTGTATAAACAACCCATGCTCTTCTCTTTTTCACTCTCTATAAACAAACTGAAGAACCTTGAAGTGCAAAATCAAAATGATCAAAGCGGGGAAAAGGGCAATGTTTCCAGGACTCAAGCTCCAGCCTCCAAGTGGCAGTGTTACTTCCTTTCCCTCTGATATTACAACCCTCTTTGTATTCCTTTATATCTTCTTTATATTCCAGGCTTAAAAGAAACAAATTCTTAAGTGAAGCAAAATAGAAAAAAACCTCATCCAAACCAATATTGTAAAAATAAAGAAAAATATTTTAATCCATTGGTAAAAAAGAAGTAGAAGAAGAAAACTAATCTGTTCACTTTAAAAATAGGAAATGTTTGCAAAAATTCCATCCATAAAGAAAATTAAAAAGGATAACACACTGTCCAATGTAGCTTACTTTCGCCACTTATTTTCTTCTGTTTCCAAATTTAATTTAACTTTAATTTTTTGGGGGAGGGGCAGTCTCTTTTATAACAATAAGATTTCCTCACCAGATGGACACACTTTCTCTTTACGCTTTTCTCCCGTTCCGGAGCTGTCCCAACTTCAGCAGCTTTTGGCTGCACTTCTGTTGCTGGCAAGAAGAGATTCTCTTGGTCAGGGACTTTGCTATGTCCCTGAGATCAGCAAGACATGCTCTTCCCTGTCACCATCTCTTCGGGATGGTTTAGGTCCAGAAAGACCGTCCAGCAGCAAAAGTATCGACTGCGATCTCGGAGCTCCGAGATCGCACATCGTGTTGTTACGATGTCAGCTCCTGTTTTGAGAATCCTGAGAAATTTTATCTTGGTCCAATCTTTAATTTAATTGTATCTCTGCAAATTATATGTATTAAGCATATTTAATGGTAAGTTTACAGGAAATGCTCTTTTGCACGTCAGAGTGGAAGGCCCTGTTTAGCTACTCATTCCTAAATGGGAAAATGGAAACAAAATGGGGGAAATGCACAAATCTTAAAATAAAAGTATTCCGTTCAGAATGCTTGTTTAAAGTGTTTTAATGGATTGTTTTCATATAGGACAAAAGTCAAAAACCTTGTGCTATGCAAACTTAGGAAATAATGAGAAATGTGAAAGATGCCCATGACTTTCTGTATTTCATCCGACAGCTACAAAAATAGGTGCAAGTGTAATTCATTGCCTCATACCAGCAAATCTAAAAAAAACCCTTGGCTCAAATTAAATCCCCATTTCACACAATGGAATCCTTAGTGTGCCTTCACAAACAACATGAGTGCAGCAACAAGCAGTAGCTACAGTGCATTGGCTTCTGAATAGATCATTAAAGTGGAACAACATCAAAAACAGACTTTTGGCTAGCAGTTTAGGTCTGTTGCATATGCACAGAATTCTCTTGCATTTGGCTATCTGCAAAGCAAATAACATAATTTTTTGGAATCTGCCCAAAGAAGGGAAAAAAAATAATTCAGGGACAATATTAGAATTCAGAAACATTGACTTTCCCGGAGCAAATACATTTTAAAAAAATAAACCATCAACCTAGTATCAAGTAAGGAGCAATCTTTTTCTTGTCTAAAATCTTTTTTTAGAAAAAAAGCAACCTGTTTCTTGTCTTATTTACTTGTCCTCAACCCCACCTTCTTCTCCAGCCACTATCTCATGCTACTCACTGCAGAAGTGGAACGTTCCTGTTTTATTAATTAATGTATTCTAAAATTCCTTAGTTATAGAATATTCTTTATTTTAAAAAAATGTGGGATATTTGAACATTCAGACAAAGTGAAAACAAAATGTCTCATTTTCTCTTGAATTCAAGACAGAGTTTGGGACAAAGGGATGCCTATTTCAAGGTCAGAATAATTTGTACATTCCTGCATCAGAGCTATCACTGATGTCAGCTGTTGTTCAGCTGTCTGTATTAGGGTGAAAGAAATAGTGTGCGTGTATATAGATAGGTAAAGGTAAAGGTTCCCCCTTGCACATATGTGCTAGTCGTTCCTGATGCTAAGGGGCGGTGCTCATCTCCGTTTCAAAGCTAAACAGCCAGTGCTCTCCGAAGACATCTCCATGGTCATGTAGCCGCATGACTAAACGCCGAAAGCACACGGAATGGTAATTAGCTTCCCACCAAAGTGGTTCCCTATTTTTCTACTTGCATTTTTACATGCTTTCGAACTGCTAGGTGGGCAGAAGCTGGGACAAGTAACGGGAGCTCATTCCATTACTCAGCGCTAGGGATTCGAACCACTAAATTGCAAACCTTTCTAATCGACAAGCTCAGCGTCTTAGCCACTGAACTGCCATGTCCCTTATGTATATAGATATATACCGAAATAATTTGCTGAATAATTTGCTGGATAGATACATGCTGAAATAATTTCAATTTTAAAAAAATGCTTTTCTCTTTTGCCATTTTTTGAATAGTCTTGGTTATGGTCCGAAATGGAAAGAATCAAATCCTATTGCTGATGCTGCCTGTGTGAATTTGCTATAGTGATAGTCGGCCTCTTTTTTTCCCATGTAGCACTGACTATAGTACTGACTGAATGGCGAACAAAGTACCGCCGTGACATGAATCTTCGTGACAATGATGCCAAATCTCGAGCCGTTGACTCACTTCTCAACTTTGAGACGGTACTTAGGACCTCACCTTACCATAGCTGGTGGGTGGGAATAGGAAGTGCAAGGAGCGGCAGCAAAGCATTCTGGCTGCCTCCCCCCCCCCTTTTTTTTTTGTTTGAAATTGCTTCCGTTTCACATTTTTGCTTAGAGGAGGAAGAGGAAGAGATTTCCACTTTGATCTAAGGCTCAACCCCCCCCCTTCCACCTTCCAGGTTTAATTAATATATCTTTGTGTGTCAAGAGTTAATTTAGAATAATAAAAGTTGGGTGACTTAGAGTAAAAACATTTCTATCCTGACCAGTCCCTGGTTTGGTTTGTTGCAGGTGAAGTATTACAATGCAGAAGACTATGAGGCTAGACGCTTCAGTGACGCCATTGTCAAATATCAGGTATGTAAGGATCCTTATTCAACGTTTGGACTTGTTTCTTTGACGTCTGTTATAAAGTACTCTTGGGGTTGCGTTTTTTTGGACATTCTTTTCCTGTTACTCTTCAGTACCAGCAAAAATGGAGGGAGAGAGGTCTTCTATCTGTCTACCCATCTATCACAGGGATGACTAACCTTTTTGTTGTTGTGTGCCGAAAGTGCGTGTGTGCTCCCATAATGCAATGTGTGCACACACATACCCCCGGTGTGGCCCACCCCCTGTGCATGTGACCCCACACACATGTGCTTTGTCCCCGCACTTGCGTACACATCTCCCGCATGCGCCCCCTCCCCCAATGCATGCGTGGCAGAGACCCCAAAACCAACTGGCTGCACACACATGGGCGGTTGAGCTGAGCTGGGGTGATGGCTCACATGCCCACAGAGAGGGCTCTGCGTGCCACCTGTGGCACGCGTGCCATTGGTTTGCCATCACAGATCTATCGTCTCTATACTCCTATGTTTGCATGTATGGGCACATGCATACAGTAATTGGAAGGGAAAGAATAGTTCCATTTTCTTAAGGAAGGAAGTGGGAAGTGTTGCACATAAACATCTAGGAAGGGAATGAGTAAGCACATCATAACAAGGGAGATTTAAGACATGGCAAACCGGAGATGTTTCCTGGGATTTTGTAACATTGGCATGTTTGTTAAAGATTATTCTCTCCATCTGCTAGTAAATGGTAGGTAGTCCTCGACTTAACAACTGAAATTTGGGGCTCAACTGTGGTCGTTAAGTTAACGTTGCCCCATTTTACGACCTTCCACAGTTGTTAAGTGAATCACTGCAATTGTTACATTAGTAAGTTCTTAAGCGAATCTGGCTTTCCTGTTGACTTTGCTTGTCAGATAGCAAAAGATGATCACATGACCCCGGGACACCACAACCGTCATAAATATGAACCAATTGCCAAGCATCCATATGTTGATCACGTGACTACGGGGATGCTTCAATGCTCATAAGTGTGGAAAACAGTCATAAGTCACTTTTTTCCAGGCTGTTATAACTTCTGACGGTCACTAAACAAATGGTAGTAAATCGAGGACTACCTACCTATATAGCTGCTCTGATGCTGCCCAAATTTTGCAGGCATAGTCAAGCAAGTTATGAGAGTTTGGAAAGACTCGGAAACCTGTCCTGTAAATAGGAGCATCAGCATATCCAGAGGAGAGAAATATTCTAGAAAAGCATTGGGTGGCAGATCTAAATTGTCCTGTAGAAGGATGAAGAAGACACAACTCGTCCATTCCTGGATGCCTCATTGGTCTCTGACTAGAGGGTGCAAGTTCTGTTGAATGATTTCTCTGTGGGCTGCAGAGTTTTTCAGGATCTTTTCAGGATCTGTGCAGCTCTTGATTTTTTCCCCCCTTTCCTTTTCTTTTGGTAGGTTGCAGAATGGAAAGTGAATGCCTCTCTGGCCCTGTTAAATCAGACACAGAATCTGGTGATTGGTGTGGGGCTGTTGGCTGGATCACTCCTATGTGCTTCTTATGTGATTAAGAAGCAGCTCTATGTAAGTTCTCGTTGACTGCATACTGGAAGTGGTTTCTCTCTGTATGGAGAATCTGAAACAAGAACCAGTCCACAAATCTCTATGGAGATCCTCAGTCATCCAGGTCATGGTTGTCCCAAAGGTGATTTTTCAAGAGGCAACTGGACTTTCTGTTTTTTCTTTGAGGACGTTTCGCTTCTGATGTCATCAGGTGACCCTGATACACAGATAAGCCTCCAGGTGACCTTAATGTCTTGCTAAAAGAATGCAAATGACCAGCTATCTGCAAGGAGGATAAATCTTTCCATTCCCCACCATCCAATCAGAACTGAAGAATCTTCTTGGATGAGAAGCAAAACGTCTTCAAAGGAAAAACAGAAAGCACAGTTACCTCTTGAAAAAGCACCTTTGGGACAACCAGTCTACAACTCATCCTTACTGTTGAGGCCCCTCCAGATTGGGCTTCCTGAATGATTTGCCACAAGTTAAGAAGTTTTTAGACCATTGCGGTGCAACCTTTACAAAATGTTTTTAAATGTCTATACTTAAACACTGAGCAGTTTTACATATTTCTGCTTGCAAAGGAACAAGCACCCTAACCCTGTTTAAAATACATTCATGAAATTGATACTGGAAATACAGCAGCGCTAGGTTTCTCTGCCTAACACTTACTGGTAGTCTGCAATGAGGTGCAGAATCCATGAAAAGCAGGAATGCTCTAGTAACTAAATAGCTGGAAGAACTTGCCATACAAAAATATGAAAGAAATTGTTTGAACGTCTTTAAATTTAGTTGTGATACGTGGTGGCTAATGACAAAAGTCTTTGTAGTCTTCTATAACTAGTGTTTTCTGAATTTAAGAATTGAATGTCGTATCTATAAAAAAGTGTTTTCTGAATGTAGGATCTGAAGGTAAGTCTCTGCTCATGCTGAGAAAAATGGGCAGCCCATGGTGGAGAAGATTAAAACAAAACCAACTGGAGAATTGGACCTCAGAGAACAAAAGCTTTTGCAAACAAGAGGCCAAGCTGGAAAAGATTTGTCACCAATTAGGAGATCTAAGCAGGAGAGTGGGGTGGGCCTCGCCAAATGGGAGCTGGTTTCCACAAACATCAGAAGAAAGAAATCCGGATGTTTGGGGTTTCTACTCCAGATGTGAAAACACATTCCCCACATGGAGTGCAATCTGAGGGACAGGAGGCACTTTTTAAAACCAGAGGAGGTCATGGAGAAATGTGGCTATAAAAATGTAACCTGGCTGGCACATTCACATCTAAATTGAGGAAAACATGTTGAGTATGAATTACAGGCAAACTGAGCTTGATTAAGGGCTAATCAAAATAAAATAAAAACCTGGAAGTTACTGAGCCACTCTGCTCCAATAATTTTTGCTGCAAGGAATGCTGCAAATATAACAGTTTTACCATCGGCCTAGTTTGAAACATCATTTAGGGTTCCGGGAAGGAATTATTTTAATTCTCTTTCCCCTCTGAAAACATTAGTAAGTGGTGAAGAACTTGTGTTTCTTCTGTGATCTGACCATTGACCATGCGGGTTGGAGTTGCTTACAGAGGCCAAGCCTGAAAATATTTGTCTTTTTTCTTTCTTTCTTTCTTTCTTCTTTCTTCTTTCTTCTTTCTTTCTTTCTTTCTTTCTTTCTTTCTTTCTTTTTTATGTATCAACAACAGATTGAGAGGTTGTAGTTTTGATTATATATATTGCTAGAAAGGTAATACCTTAAACTGCCCCAAATATGAAAACTGGTCCATCAAATGAGCTCTAAGTTAGAACACACGGAAATCTACCATTTAACTGATGGGAGGAGAAGACGAAAAACTGAGATATAACTGGTTATTGTCATATAAGTTGAACTTTATCTTGGTCTTGAAAGAACTCAGTCTCTGCATCTCAAGGCTGGATTAGTGGAAAATATGCAAGTCTTATACATTCAAGGGGGGGGGGGGGGCCTTAATCATTTTTTTAAAACAAACACAGCAGAAATGTATATATTGCACATGGTATCATCCTAGGTCAATCACTCTGCTTTAACCGAATATTTGATGTTTGTATTTCTATTCTCTGAACATCAATAGGACATTTTCCCTTAGTTTTCTTTAAAATGTTGAATATCTCAAACCTATAATTACTTAATAAAAAAAATAAATCACCTTCATTGAACAAAAGACAAGGGAAGTAAATCTACAGGGACTCTTGATCTTCAGAATTCTTCATGTGAATCTGAATTTGAAAACTCCCTATTCGATATATTGTATGGCAGGGAACAATTGTTATTGCAAAAATGGATATATTTTTCCTATTTCCTCCAGGTAGGCGATTATGTTCTCTTGGCACATACATTATTCAGCTGTATACTCCACTGAATTGGTTTGGCACATATTACAGGTAATTTCCTTGCTAGGCTACTTTTTTGTATGTTTTATTAGCCATTTGGGGTGAAACAAAGAGAAATAGGTGATGGACTTGGAGAGTTATATTCCATTATTTTATTTACAGCCTGCTCCAAGCAGAGCACCATATCTCATTTCTCAGATTTCAATTTCCCTATAACAAGAAAAGAACCATTATTCTGAATCTAATAATATCTACAGCAGCAATAACAGAACAACCTTAGATGAACGGTATAAGAATGAAGGAAAAATGCATTCAGGCTTTTTCTTTGTCTTCAAATTTATATAGCCACCCCAGCTCAATCTACTTCACATCACCTGGCAATTGGTAGCAATCTATTTTGTGCCCATCATGACTCTTGTGAATAGTGTTTGTCTAACAGTTTTATAGAGACAGGCAGCAAATAGAAATAATCAATTTCTGAGATGTTTGACATAAAAGAGGAATTAGACTAATTGCTGAAATATAGACTTATTTAAAATTTCAGATTATAATAACAGTCTGTTAATCTTGTGGGGGGAAAAACTCACAAGAACATAGTATATCGCGGGCATGGTTGAATTTTGCCTTGAGTTATATGACAACTAAAATAAGTACAAATGAATGTCTCCTTTGTACTTCAGCTTTATTTGTAGTGGGCTAATTGTTTAGTCAATAGACAGAAAAATCTTGATAATTAACAAAATGCAAAGTTTAATAACTATTTGGTTACTGAAAAGTAATTGTAAGTCACGGAAAAGTATGAAATAGTATATTTTGTTCTATTTGAGTACAAATATTTTCTTATAATATTTCCTTTTGCATGAATACTTTTTTTGTCCAGTAATGAAAGGAATTATCATTAAAATTTCTCATGCCTAGAAAGTTGAGCTCAGATTTGAAAAATAAAACGCAGCCCTAGAAATTATATGTCGATTTATATATATATAATATATATAATTTATATAAAATTTATATAAAATTTATATAAAATTTATATAAATTATAAATTTATATAAATTTATATAAAATTAATTTGCCCTCTCTTTTACACTTCCCCTATCAAAGATATTTTTAAAGAGGTGTGAGATAATTTACTATGTGCAGACGTGTTAAAATATGGGACTGATGGAGTTTGTGTTCATGCTTAAAATATAAAAGATTGCTGTATTGCAATGGTTCTCAACCTGTGGATTGGGACCCCTTGGGGGTCGAACGACCCTTTCACAGGGGTCGCCTAAGACCATCGGAAAACATATATTTTCGATGGTCTTAGGAACCGAGACACCAATTTTATGGTTGGGGGTCACCACAACACGAGAAACTGTATTAAAGGGTTGCGGCATTGGAAAGGTTGAGAACCACTGCTGTATTGGGATATAAGTCCTTGTCTGCTTCACTCCCTTTTCTTTTCTGAAACCTTCATAACTTTGTTGCAATGGAGCTTCTGCTTTTCCTTTCTAGAATGATCCAGTCCTCATTGTTGACATGGAGAACATGTTTGAGCTCTTCAGTGAGGAACAAGAGGTAAGGCAGATCATATGTGATTATAGTGGATCATCTTATTTTCCCTTCATTGTGAATTATAACCCACATATTATAACTGTAAGTAATTGTTGCTTAATGACCCTAATTAGGGCTGGAATTTCTGTCACTAAATAAGCAGTCCTTAAAAACATCCCATGAGTATACTGCTTAGGGATGGCAGTTTAATTTAGCACTTTCCAACCTGATGACACAAATTGGAGAGAACCTAATTAATTTTCAGGATGTATCTTAGTTTGGACACTATTGTAAATGTTTTTTTAATAACCATATTTGAGTTAGCCAGGAGCTAAATGGCATTTTTTATTTTCAGACTGATAATTTTTAATGGTAATACTGATAATTAGGTATGTCACCATTAGAATCTGTATCTGGCCCTCTCCAAGGTGTAACTTTGGAACATACAAATGTGAAGTTCCAGATCAGACTCTTCTACTGTGGCGGCAACTGTCCAGAACTTCCAAAAGAAGACTTTCTTACTATCTGCTATCTATTTCATTATTGCAACTGCTACAACCTGAACGTTGTGCCTGAAAAAACAAGTGTTCTACCTCAGGGATGGCACTTCTGTACTATAAATGGCCTCCCAGAGCGGTTTCACCGACAAAACCGCGAACGACAAAACCGCGCCCGACTAAACCGCGTCGCTGACGTCATCAACAGGCGACAACAGCGCGGAGACAGAAGCACGCTGTAAACCCTAAACCTAAACTTAACACCTAAACCTAACCCTAAACCTAACCCTAAACCTAACCCTAAACCTAACCCTAAACCTAACCCTTAACCCAGTGGTTCCCAAACTTGGCAACTTTAAGACTTGTGGACTTCAACTCCCAGAGTTCTCCAGCCAGAAGAGCTAGCTGGAGAATTCTGGGAGTTGAAGTCCACAAGTCTTAAAGTTGCCAAGTTTGGGAACCGCTGCCTTAACCTAACCTAAACCTAATCCTAACCCTTAACCTAACCCTTAACCTAACCCTAATCCTAAACCTAGCCCTAAACCTAACCCTTACCTTAAGTTGAATCGGCTTTCTTTCAACGCACTATTTAAAGCGCCCTTCTTTCTCCACGCTGGCTGTTGTCGCCGCGTTGATGACGTCAGCGACGCGGTTTAGTCGAGCGCGGTTTTGTCGTTCACCCTTTTGACGGGTCATGCCCAGAGCAACTTCTTGGCCATTAGGGCAAATCTTCTTGCCTCTGCCAACTTAGCCAGCCAGGATCCTAATACAGAAAATGTCACAGTTGTGTTAACTTGTAGGTGAAGGATGAACCAGGTGCTAGAGATCTTCGATTTCTCTCAGGACGTGTGGAATTTGAAAATGTCTATTTTGGCTACACAGAAGGGTGAGTAGAGAAGGAAATAGTGTTGAACAAGAAGGGTCGAACATGTTTCCAACAGTAGGCAAGTCACATGGAGAATAGATACTTAATAAGCAAAGAAAGAGAAAGGTTAGTGATGGTGACAATGTGAATATGAGCCATATGCTATCTCATTAAAGCTTTCCAACTCTGGATTAGCTAAAGCTCAGAAAGAACATGTTTTGTATCTCCCTTCTGAATTGTGACCAGTGAGAAAGATAGGGACCTTTTCCAAAAGTTGTTTGGGGAATTAGTAAAATAGTTCAAAAACCTCTTTCTTTATCTGTATCGTAATCCTCTTAACCTAGGTTGCTTCTGTGGAGCAACCATGGTCATTGTTATTCAAACTATTCTGCTGCCTCTCCAGCAAACTGGAGGAAGTCTGTTTCTGGAACAGAGGAGGGCATCCTGTGTGGGAGGTCTCACCAGGGAGCTTCAGGAGAGCAGTGAAGGTTGAGAGATGGGTGACTGCTCTCTTTTGTTATTCTCCACACAGGAAGGAAATTTTACATGACGTTTCCTTTACTGCAATGCCTGGACAAACTGTAGCACTGGTAAGGATATAGAAATGGCTCTGCTGTAAATGTTTTGTAATTGTACAGGGCTTTCGTTTATCTCCCATCTGATAGGAACAGTGACGGGCCCCAAATAAGGGGTCAAAAACAGAGGTTGAAACTTAAGTCTGTCTACTTTCTATTTCTTCTCATGGGGTTAATTCATAGGGACACTTTGCTTTCTTTCCCTTTCTCTCCAGGTGGGACCTTCTGGGTCAGGAAAGAGTACCATTATTCGCCTGCTCTTCCGTTTTTATGATGTGTGGGGAGGCAGCATACGAATAGATGGACAGGATATCTCTAAGGTAACAAACCCACTGGGAAGTGTTGATAATAGAAAGTCATCCACCATGGATGAAGGCATGGAGAAGGTTCATTTCAACTGAAGTAGGATGGAAGTGTGCCCCAGAATATTATCTAGATAAATTGCCCTGTTGCAGCTTTACTTGACGTAACATTTTTTCCTCAAAAAGGGGGCTGAAAATCTGGGTGCAACTTATACACCGAATACAGCATTTTTTGCCTCCTGAAACCCCGCCCTCTTCACCAAAAGGTCGTGCATAAACCTTACGGAGGCTTTCAGAGACCTACTGGGGGCTGGAAAGGCAGAAATGAGTGAAAAACGGGCCAGCTCCTAGCAGTACTCTATAAGCCTCCATAAGGCTATGCATGCAATTTTTTTGACAAAAAAAAACAGTTTTCACAAAAAATGGGCTGTTTTTTGCTCGTTTTTGACCCCCCAGGAGCACTCTTCAAGCCCCGCCCCAAGGCTATTCATGCCTTTTGTTTGAAAAAAAACGGGTCCGTTTTTGTGAAAAACGGCCATTTTAGGGAGGTTTGCAGAGTGCAAAAACTTCTCCTCCCCTTCAGAAAGCTGTTTTAGTTAGTGTGGTTGATGAGAATTACATTGGTCAAGTGCTGTGCCAGCAGAAACCAAGTTTTAGGTGCTACAGGTTGTCAGCGATTTCCTTCTCCAGCACATGGATAAATACACCTGGAAACATCTAACTACCTACCTACTCACTCTCTCCCTACCTACCTACTATATTTCTCTCTCTCTCTCTCTCTCCTCTCTCTCTCCTCTCTCTCTCTCTCTCTCTCTCTCTCTCTCTCTCTCTCTCTCCCCCTCCCTCCCTCCCTCACTCCCTCTATCTACCTATATACCTACCTATCTACTTTCTCTCTCCCTACCTATCTACTGTATTTCTCTCTCTCTATCTCTCTATTTCTCTACCTACCTATCTTCACACACTCTCTCTCTCCCTACCTACCTACTGTATTTCTCTCCCTCCCACCTATTTACTATATTTCTCTCTCTCTCTTTCTCTCTATCCCTCTACCTAACCTACCTATCTGCACTCTCTCTCTCCCTACCTACCTACCTACTGTATTTTTTTCTCTCTCTGTCTCTTATTTACCTACCTATTGTATTTTTCTCTCTTTCACTCTCTCTCTATCCCTCTACCTACTTTTAAAAAAAAATGCCTCTTCAAAACCTGGGTGCGTCTTATACTCCGAAAAATATGGTAGTTTGTATGCACTATTGTGTTGGGATCAGTCAGCAGAGGAATATATATAACTGAATATGTCCTCCTGGGATCTCTATTGAAACTGGTGTCTTTAAATCTGCCTAACTTCCCAGGACTCTTAGTGGCACCAAATTATTGGAGATGATTAAAGCAATTGGATATTTCGAAAAATTTACATCAGAATGTAGAATTACAGCTAGGAAAGACATGAAATGTTAAGATAGATTGGAGGGCAAAAAAGAATCTGCTCTGACCTCACAAATGTAAGAAATACAATCTATCAGAGGAAAACAAGCCTAAGTACTGAGGAGGTTTTGATCATACAAAAGGGAGAGAATAGGAGCAGTTTAAAGTCAGGGATATGAGAAACCATTGTGTATTCACAATTTGTTTTCAAGAAAGTTATACAGATAGTTTAATCTCTCACATGCATTCTGTATATGTGAAGTCAAATTAAAAATTGTTGAAGGGATATTTTGGTTACCTCTGCTTTATGATCCAGAAAATGAATGGCTCTACAAATGAAAAAATGGCTCCCCAGAAGGGTTTATGACAACTTGCCATGGCCAACTCGCCATGGAACTAATATCAAAGACATAGTGGAATAGAATCACTAAAGAAAGGATGCCAAAGGAAGGACAAAATGAAATGCGAATGACCAAAATTAAAATAATTTTTGAAGTATTTTAAATGATTAAATTGAATTGCTGAATTGTCCCACAGCTAGTTGTCCTGTGGTGAGTTGTCTTGTGGCAAGTTGACTGTGGCGAGTTGTTCCATTCCCTTCAGAAAACTAAAACTGTAACTCCAAGCGGCCCTATCCAGTGGCAGAAGATGCTAGTAGTTATCTACCAACAATACCCTGAGGTCCAGAGGTGCCATACCCCCTGCTGTACAGTGTGATCCCCTGGATAGAGCCAAATTGACATGCACCCTTTGCATGTGTTATATACCCACTTATGCTTCTCCTCTCGGAGCTTCTCAAAACTTGATGACACAACCCAGCTGCTTAATTGCTTGTTCATGTTTATTGCCACAGCAACAGACATATGATTCCATTTAAAGGTGGATTAAAGGTTTGTGCTCAGCAGGCCTCCACTTCTCCTGTGGCCACTCAAGCTCACTGGGGAAGGACTACGGGAGGGAGATTGAGGGAGATTCTTAGATGGCCCATAGTCTTTGGGAGCTCATTGTGGGGGTGGGGGGTGGGGATATCAAAGGACAGCTGGTTCTTTCATGTCTGTTAGAGCTGTTTGGTGTCTGTTCTTATTCTACTGTGGTTCCCCAAATCCATCCTCTTATTTTTTCTCTATTACTCCCTATGGTTATACCTTTCCGTAAGGATCTATCTCATTCATCAGATGTGTCCTGGTTACTGGAATCAATACCTAGGAAACAATGGGAGGGTGATAGCGATAAAATGGCATCCAGAGGTAGATGGCAAATAGTTTAGGCAGGTCGAAAGCTGCATAATTTCCTATGGGGTGCATGTTCACAACAGAGTATCCCACAGGCTTTTTTTTTCTTTTTATCTTGCCAGTCAAACCCTTTTCCCTAGAATTTGTCATATAATAATGAAACTCCCCAGAGATGATTGAGCCTGTCCATCATTTGGCATGGTTTCTGGTTTAAAGTGCCTGCATTCTCTAGAGGAGATCGAAAACAGCAGCACTGCAGTCATTTTGCATTCCTTCGTTTTCTGCCTCCCCTTGTATTCATCAAAGGGACTGAAAAGGTTGAGCTATTGCTTATTATGATGCTGAGCAGAGACAATAGGCATATGTTCAGTTTATCTTAAGCAAGGCTTACTGCAAACAGATACTTTCCAGATAGATTGGGCCTTCACCCTAAGCAGATAAAGAGAGTACCTGGTTAGGGAAGGCTGTTTTGAAATGCCAACTCTCAGAATTGTGCTCTGGCCTTTCTGAATTGGTGTCAGTTGGGGTTCCTCTCACCTCGGTGCAGGATGGGAAGTCCTGATAATTCATAATATCTTTAGCATTTATCCTGAAGCTAATTATCCATCAGACTGGTGTGGGTATGAAAATGGCAGCTATATTCTAAGCGCAAATGATTGCCCAGTTTCTCACTTCATCCTCCATCTTTCCCCCCGAATGCCATCACTCTGCTAAACAACTATCGGTAATTCCCACAAGACTGTCAAATTATGTACTAAACTGTATTACTATGCTGCTTCTCTTCCTTCCTAGTACCTCTCTTTCCACGTATTATAACCATGTTGCTTCTATCTTTACAATTTACATTGTTTATTGGTTCCTAGTACGATTTGATTGCTTATTAGGAACCTATGACTATCACTACCGTGTTTCCCCGAAAATATGACATCTCCTGATAATAAGGCCATGCACATTTTTCTGGTGGGCAAAAATATAAGCCCCCAACCGCAAATAAGCCCCCTGGACAACCCCCACCTCCAGCCAGGCAGAGTGCCCCTCACCAACCTAGCGGTATCCCAAAGGTGCCAAGCCGTGGGAACCGGGGTGGAAGCAAAGGTGATTGCGTTGCTTGGTGCCTTCAGGATACTGCTAAGTTGGTGAGCAGCGCTGTGCCAAGCTAAAGAGCGGGGGAGGTTGCCAGCAGCTGCTCTCTTGTGAGCGGGCTCCCAAAGCAGCAGCGCAACACAACAGCCATGAAGCGACCATGCTCACGAGCAGCCACCTGGAAACCCCTTTCCAGCCAGTCACAGCACCATTCACTGACCTAGGGGTATCGCCAAGCCACATGAGTGCCTGTTCGCCACCGCCTGGCTCCCGTGGCTTGGCGCCTTCGAAATGCCAGTGAATGGTGCTCTGCATGGCTGGAAAAGGGGGTTGCGCAAGCAGCTGTTCCGCTCTTGCTAACGTGCCTCCCAGCGTCACGATGCCCTGACCCAGCTCTCTGCAGAGCTAGGGCACCTCCGTTGCTGCCGCCACTGCTATCCCAGCATGGCTTTTTCGGCGGCTTCCAAACCAAGTCTTCCAGCAGTGGCGCTCTGGGCACATGGTTGTGGGCTAGTTGCTGGCAGAGCATACCACCATAGGGCATACGCCCAGATCGGCCACTGCCGGAAGACTCAGTTTCAAAGGTGCCAAGCCGTGGGAGCCGGGCGGGTGGCGAACAGGCACTCACATGACTTGGCAATACCCCTAGGTTAGTGAATGGCACTGTGCCCGGCGGGAAAGGGGGTTTGCCAGGTGGCTGCTCGTGAGCGTAGTCGCTTCATGGCTGTTGTGTTGCACTGCTGCGACAGCGCAACACAGCCATTTGCCCATGAGGCTGTGCCTGGCTCTTTGGGAACCCGCTCGCAAGAGAGCAGCTGCCCAGCACCCCAAAACAATAAACCCTTCCCTGATAATAAGGCCCAAGCCATATTTTGTGGGTAAAAAGAAATAAGACCCTGTCTTATTTTTGGGAAAACACGGTAAGTGTTGTGTCTCATGATTCTTTATAAATGTATTTTATTTTTCTTATGTACACTGAGAGCCTATGCACCAAAGACAAATTCCTTGTGTGTCCAATCACACTTGGCCAATAAAGAATTCTATTCTATTCTATCTGCCCACATCCACAGGCAAAGCAGGTCTCTGTGCGTTCCCATATTGGAGTAGTGCCTCAGGACACTGTCCTCTTCAATGATACCATCTGCAACAACATCCGATATGGTCGTATTGATGCTACCAATGAAGAAGTTTATGGAGGCTGCCATGACTGCTGATATCCATGATCGCATCCTTACGTTTCCTGATGGTAAGGACAACCTCAGCTTTATCTACCACTTTGCCTTGATCTCACATGATTACCCTGGGATGTCTGCTTGATGGTTGAGTACAGGACTCAGATTTACTCCTTAATTTCTGCAGATACAGTTGGGGGGGGGGGGATTCCAAATTAAAGCCACTGACAGCTCGGTAGGTCTGTGCAAATAATAGGTAGCTACATTTTGAGATGCTGTGTGCTGGGAGAGCCAGGACTATTCTTGATCTATATGGGCCAATAATTTGATTTGGTGTAAAGGGACCTCCTTTGTTCTTGTCTGAACCTTATCTGAAGCCTTTATTAATATTACCCTGTTTTCTCCCAAAAGAAGACCCAACTGGAAAATAAACCCTAGCATGATTTTTCAGGATGCTCATAAGATGAGCCCTATCCCCAAAATAAGACCCAGTTAAGATTGTCAACCAGACGGATGCATTTAGCATTGTATTTCACGGAAAACAAGATCTAACCAGGATATAAGCCCCAATGCACCATTTGGAGCAAAAATTAATATAAGATCCAGTCTTATTTTCAGAGAAACACAGTATTAATTTATTTGACTTGGACACCACCTATGTGCCATCAAATTTGAGCAGCTCACAAAACACAACCCAACAACAATATTCAAACAAGTTAAAAAGCAATAAGATGGCAAATCCAGCCAATGCGTAAATTCCGCAAGGTGCTCAGACTACCCCAGCCTAAAATATAAAGCTTGAGAGAATAACCAGGTCTTTGAAGACCATCCAGAACACCATCAGGGTGGGAGCCATTCTGATCTCCAGGGAACTTCATTCCAGAGGGCAGATGCTGCAATAGAGAAGGCATGCTTTTCAGGTCCCATTTAGTGGCGCCATTTGCTCGAAGGAATCCAGAGCATGTCAACCCTGTTGGATTGAACCAGTTGAGATAATAATAGGAGAGACAGGTGGTCCTTCAAGTAACCAGCTCTGCGTGTTGAACAATAATTCCTATGTTCTCATCCAGCCCATTTTCTGTGAATATTGGACATTGTGGGATGGCGTATCTGGGAAGCCAGATGGGAAAAAGTTGACCAACAGTTACCAAAACTGAGGGGCCAAATCCATTCAGCCTCACTCTATCCTACCAGTCTTCTAAGGCCAATTGATGAATGAGATCCTGACTAGTGAAAGAAATGAGATTGGCCTCTATGTCTCAGTTTGCAAAATTATCCTATTCCCTTTTCATATTTTTAAGTGACCTGCTAGGAAATGGTGTTTTTTTTTAAAGAGTGTCTACTGCGACGCCAAATATTCTTTGCTGGTAAATCTGGGATGGTGCTACTGCTACTACAAATAGCCGTAAAAATTTTAAAATGCTCTGCCCAAATGGCAGAAAGCAGCCATTTGTATCTCGGATGGCCTTCCTTTTTTACATAGAGTTTTGCTTTCCTCTGTGCTTATGCCTGAAAGGTTATGAGACGCAGGTTGGTGAGCGAGGCCTGAAGCTGAGCGGTGGGGAAAAGCAGCGAGTTGCTATTGCCCGGACCATCTTGAAGAACCCTGACATCATCTTGTTTGATGAGGTACGGAGGAGAAGGATTGTCTTAATATCTGTCTCAGTCCCAGAGAAGGTCCTCCTGTTCTTTAGAGAGACAGCTGATTGGATATGGGATATTTGCCGATGGGAGGGAGGAGAACAGAAGATCAAGTTTAATATCCAACTTGGTTAGAAAATAAAGTTTAATATCCAAACTTGGTTAGAAGAATCCAGTCTAATATCCTGTGGAGTAGCCTAGAAAAGGACACAATTGACTGGGATCAATGGTTGCCTCCCACATTGCAACCATGTGTGGCAAGTATACAAGTAGTCCTCGAGTTCTAGCGGTAATGAAGCCTGTCCATCATGATTGTAACTCATGTTGATCACCCCACGACCGATCCAATTTTATGAATGTTTTGCAAATAAACACCACAGTCATTAAGTGAACCAGTGCTTCACTATGAGCATGATTTGCTGAGAACTGGAAGTAAATGCTGTTTTGGGTAGTGGTGGTGGCAAAACCATCGTGAAATGTGGTTACATGACTGTGGGATGCTGCAAACAGCCATAATGTGGCCCAATTGCTGAGTGCTTGAAGTACGTGATGATTGATGTGGGGGAGCAACCTCAGAACTTTGGATTTGGATCATAGGTACCTCCAGGAAGGTCCATCATAACTTTGAAAGGTCTCTAAGGTCTAAATCAACAATTACTTGTACTTTTATCTATTTATTTCCCACATCTGAAGTTATGTTTGCATGCCTTTTCCATGCCTTTAAAAAAAAAACAAAGCCTGAATTTTGGGAGCACTTGGGAGGAGGATAACATCACAAATTGTGTTATTCTTTAAAACTACATTTCTCTTCCTCGTTTCCCAGACCAATTGTAACCCATTCCTGAGTAGTTCTCCCCACAATAACAATAGTACAGAACTACAAAGAGCATCTCTCAGCTCTTTACCATGGCACCAAAACAACATGGTACTACTACTATGCCAATGACTTGACACTAAAAGGAGGTTCAGGCTCCATTACTTTCCTCTATATCCCCCTTTGCTCTGCTACAATGTGCTGACTCTTACAGGCAACATCAGCGCTGGACACTAAAACGGAAAGGAAAATCCAGTCATCGCTGGCTAAAGTATGTGCCCATCGCACCACTATTATTGTGGCTCACAGGTAAGGTGAAATGTCATTTCATAAGGTAAGAAGCTGTCTGTAAGTAGTTACATCCTGTTTTTGTACTTTGTTCATATTTTCTATTGCGTGTCTGGGAATTGCCCACATGGGTATCTTATCATTTAGTTTGTATTGATATTTTTTCCAGACCCGCAGTAGAGCATTCCTTAAAATATGACTTTTGAAATTCTGTCCAGCTTTTTGTTATATAGCAGATAAGCACGCCAACCATATACCAAATCATGCCCTTCAATATTAAGTATTCTATCATCTGTTAAGTTAATCCAGTCACTAATTACAGATAAAACTACTGCTTCATAATATAGTTTTAAATTGGTTAATTTCAAACCTCCTCTCTCACGCACATCTTGCATTATTTTTAGTTTTACTCTCAGCTTCTTCCCTGCCCATACAAATTTATTAATGCCCTTCTGCCATTTTAGCAGGCTCACATCTTTTTGAGTATTGGTAACATTTGAAAAAGAAATAAAAATTTAGGTAAAATATTCATTTTCACTGCTGCTATTCTTCCCAGCAAAGATAACTGTAGTTTCTCCCATTTTTTCATCTCTATCTGTATACTATGCCATAGTGATTCGTAATTGTATTTGTATAACTTCCATTTGAGATTGAAATATAAACTCCTAAATATTTAACTTTTTAACTATTTCACATCCTGTCATTCCTTCTAGTTCATCCCTTTGTTTAGTGTTCATATTTGTAGCTAGTATCTTTGTTTTCCCTAAGTTTATTTTAAATCCTGACACTTGGCCATATGATTAATCATAGTCATTAAACCTTGCTAGATTCCTGTGGTTGGGTTAATGTTATACCCAATCATCTGCAAATGCCCGTACTCAATATTCTTGCTGCCTAATCTTGATTCCTTGTAAGTTCACTGAACCCCGTATTTTATTCAACAATAGTTCCAAAGTTATGATAAACAATAATGGGGCTAAGAGACAACCCTGCCTTGTACCTTTCTCAATTTTAAATGAATCTGTTAGACTTCCATTAACTATGATTTGAGCTGTTTGTTCCTGATATATTGCTTTATTGATTGTAAAAAGTGCTCTATTTGCATTTTTGCATATTTTCAGCAGGAATTGCAATTCACTCGATCAAAGGCTTTCTCAGCATCTAAAACATAAGTGCAGCAGGGATTTGGTTTCTTCTTTCCCAGGTATTCTAATGTATTGAGAATTAGTCTTACGTTACTTCTCATTTGTCTCCCTTGAATAAAACCTGTTTGATCATTATGAATCAATTGCTGAATAGCCACATTACCTTATTCGCTAGTATTTTAGTGAAAATTTTATAATCTATATTGAGTAATGATATGGGTCTATAATTTTTTGGTTGAGTAAGATCTTGATCTTCTTTGGGTATCAAGGATATAAAGGCTGTCTTCCAAGATGGGGGTACCTTCCCTTCCACTTGGATCTTATTAAATAATTCCTTAAGCGGTTCTACCATTTCTAATTGTAAATTTTTTAATAAGCCGCCGTCAAGCCATATGTACCCGGTGCTTTCCCTGCTTTTAGCTGTTTAATTACCTGGAGAATTTCCCCTGAAGTTATTGGTTGATTCAGTCTTTCCCTCTGCTCGTCTTTAAGTAGGGGTATTTTTTCTTATCCAGGTATCTATCTATATCTAAGCCGTGAATTTTATCATTTGTGTACAATCCTATAAAGCAGTGGTCCCCAACCCCCGGTCCGCGGACCGGTGCCGGGCCGTGGAGTACCTGGCACCGGGCCGCGCAGCGGCCGGGGCCATGATCGCTGCAGCGGCTGGGGGCCATGATCCCTGCTGCCTCTTCACCCACACGCGCAGCCTGAGATCAACCCCGGGACTCGAACCCGAGAGCCGCCTCTCCGGTCCAAACCCCACTCCCACCCCGGCCGCCCGCCCGGCCGCCTTGGTAGCCCGTGGAGACGGAGCGCGTTCGGTTCGCCGCTACCTGGGGGCGCCGTCCCCATGACGTCACCGCGGAGTCCTCACCTCCTTCCCTGGCAAGGCTTTCTCCCCGCCAGCCAATCAGAGGCCAGTCCCTGGGCAAGCAGGACAAGTTGCTGGCCGGTCGAAGCAGAAGCGGGAGATTGGAGGGGGGGGAGAGAGAGAGAGAGCGAGAGAGCGAGCGCTGGGCGGGTGGCAGCGCGTTCCACAGCGGACTAGGCGCACCGTGGGCTGCCAACCCCCCCCCCCCCACACACACACACGTACACACACTGCCTCTCTGGCAATTGGCTGCCCAGGAAGGGAGCGGGAGCTTTCACAGATAGGAACGTGATGGGGTTTGTTTTTCCCCCACTCCTGACCCTTTTTTTTTTTTTTTTTGCTTGCCTTCTGGGGTCTCCGCTGTGGAGCAGCCGAGGTCAGATGGGGAGGCGGAGAGAGAGAGAGAGAGAGAGAGAGAGAGATGGGCGGGTGGCAGCTGTCTGTGAAACATCTTCCCCTCCCCACCTCCTGGGCAGCCAATTGCCAGAGAGGCACGGTGGGGGTGGTGGGGGTGGTGGGGGTGGTGGGGGTGGAAGGAAATAAAAAGAGAAGTTGCCCTTTCATTTTGCAATCTCTCTCTACGACCTTGTTTCATTCTCTTCCCTTTTGTTTCGTCCTCATTTCTCAATCTCAGCAACTTTAACACTTTTGGACTTCAACTCCCCAAATTGCCCAGCCAGCTAGAATAGATAGATAGATGGGGATAGGTGATTGATAGATAGAGAGGGATGGATGGATGGATGGATAAATAGATAAATAGATAGATAGATGATAGATAGATAGAGGATATATACACATACACGCATACACACATACATACACAGAGAGAGACAGAGACAGAGACAGACATGGATGGATAGATATCACAGAAGTGAGTACACCCCCTCACATTTTATCAATATTTAAGTCTTGCAGCAGTTTAGACATTAATGGCTGGGGGCCATGATCGCTGCAGAACAACGCCCCCCACCCCTGCGCGCGCTCAGCGGGCCACGGTAAAATTATCAAAGGCTGACTGGTCCGCGGCGATAAAAAGGTTGGGGACCACTGCTATAAAGAATTCCCGAAAGACCCTTTGAATCTCCTTCTGGTGGTACACTTCCTTCCCTTTAAAATGTAATTTCAATATATTACGAGACTTCTGTTTTTTCCTAATTAAATATGCTAACCATCTACCAGATTTATTTGCATTACAGAAAGTATTGTGTTTTGCATATAGCAAATTGGTAGCCACCTGATCTGACATCAGCATGTTAAATTGCTCTTTTAATAATGTGATTGTTTCTTTAATCTTTTTGTCTCCTGGTTTTAAGATTAACTCCAGCTCTCTCTTCCTAATTTCATTTTCAAGTTCAAATCTCTTTCCTCCCTGTTTGTGTCTATATAATCTGTTCAAATTTATCAAAACTCCTCTCATATACACTTTACTTGCATTCCATACCATTTCCATAGATGTACCCTTATTCATGTTAAAAACAAAATATTCTTTGAACAACTTTTTACATTCATTAATGTTTTTCTCATATCTAAATAAGTTTTCATTCAGTCTCCAAGACTCGCTCGGATTCCAACTCCCAACTCCATCCAAACCGGGTTATGATCTGATAAAGCTCTGGAACATATCTTCGTCTTCTTTACCCTAGAAAGCAAATCATTGGTTGTTAGTATGAAGTCAATCCTAGAAAAGGATTGATGTCTATCAGAAAAAAGGTAAAGTCACATTCTTCTGTATTCCTTTCTCGCCAGATATCTCTCAATTCAAAATCTTCTATCATATCGAAAAAGGACTTAGATAGTTTTACTCGCGTTTTGGCGGAGAGCCTTCTTATCTTTCTTGGTATCCATAACGCCATTCCAATCACCCATTAATATGCAAGATCTATAGTTCCAATGTACTAACTTAGCGTGAAGCATTTTATAAAATTTGTCTTGTTGTTGATTGGGAACATATATTCCCAATAGCAGTGTCCTTTCCCTTCTAATACCAGATCTATTGCAATGTATCTTCCATGGGAGTCTGCTTCAATTAATTCAGCTTTCATATCCTTTCTTAAGTAGATAACTATACCATTTTTCTTCTCTGTGACAGAAGCTATAAAGTGTTGTCCAAGTCTTGTATTAATCAAGTATTTTTGATCAGTTGATAATATGAGTCTCTTGCAAGCAAATTATATCATTCTTGAATTGTTTAAGATAGTGGTTTTTTCTTCCTTTTCTGTGGGGAATTTAAGCCATTAATGTTCCAAGTTAGGAGCTTAGTTGCCATCTTTAGTTTCTTGAAGCTTTTTAAGAGCCATCTGAACATTCTGGAATTTAATCTTTGGCTTGGCTCCTCCCACTGCTTCTAGACTAAGACCTGTAGCTTCTTGAGCGGTGGCATGTGTTTGTTGCTTTTTTAATTCTTGTTCCATTCGCCTGGTAATCGCGCGGGTTTGTCTTTATTCTTTAGCTTCTTGCACCTCTGAAAGAGGAAAACAACTGAGACTTCCATCTCAGTTGCATGATTTTTTAAGGCATGAATTAATTCTTTCTGCAAAATTTCTCTGGTCAGAGGCTCCCCTGCAGAAGTAAGGGGGGGGAGTAATAACTGTAATTTAGTAGTGGGAGCTGGGGAGCTGCCGGTACTTTTGACCTATTAGGGGGAGGAAATTTTGCTTAGAAGCCATCCCAGGTTTAATCTTTAGTCAATTAGTTAGTCCAGGGAAGCCAATTATACAGCAATTGCTATTTAGTTTGATAATAAATCACTTCTGAGCTCCGTAAAAATGCTATCAAAGCCCGACCCCTCCTACACAGCTGCTCGGCGCCATTTTGTGTATCTTTCAACAAGTGATTGTCAGAAGGAATTCTTTACAAATGGAGCTAAGGATTTATACATACAATTAGGAGTTCACGAGTATTGGTTCAGCTCGTCTTGGAATCAGCAGTAAATCAGTCTTTGTGCAGAGGATGAGCGAAGGCCTTTGTTCTGCAGCAAAAGTGAGAATAAATTCTTGACGCGGAGGTACCATGCTGCTGGGTGCCCCCCCCTTTCTTTCCAGATTTATAGTCTGGGAGGATTAGTTAGAGCGCTGCCCAAGCATAGTCTCTTGCCTTCTCCTTCTAAGCCCGAAGAAGAGGTAAACAAACTGCTAAACAGTTGATGAATGCTGTTTAGACAGTTTAATGCAGCCAAGATTTACGAGCTGTTAAAAACAAAAACTCCTGTCAGGCCCCGCCCACCGGAAGCCCCTTTTAGCTTCTATGCAAGTCCACCATATATGGTAGTATGAACCCGGTGTCTGCTGACATTTCCAACACTTTTCCAATTTGTCTTGAACATTCTTGCTTCTTGTCGGGGGTAAATGCCACCTGTAAAACATCTTATACAAATTTTCTTTATATGCTGTCGACATTGTCATTTTATAATTTTGAGACCACAATTTCTACCACTTCTCTAATTCAATCCCATATCCAAAGTTTTTCCCCCAAGCTATCATTGGTCCTTTAACTTGTTCTTCTTCTAGCTTAACCTCTAACAAATATCCATATAGTTTTTTAATCACCTTTTCATCGGTACCTGTCCAAATTTTATCTAGCTCAGTCATTTTATCATGGAAACCTTCCGTTTTAAGATCTTTATATATCTCGACTTTATTTGCAAATATGAAATCCAGTTCATCTTTATTCCTTCCTGTTCCAATTCTTGCATAGATTACGTTCACCCTCTGCATTCAATATTTCACCATATCTAACTGTTTGTTCCTTTTTATATATTATTGGATATGAAAATGCTTCAATAGTTGATAACCAGACTGGAATTTTTAAGTAATGTTGCCTTTTAATCGTCTCCCAATTTAATAACAAAGCCTCCTGTATAATGTCTTCTGAAATACCCTTGTGTTTTAGTTCCCTCGTACCATAAGAAAGCGTGCCATCCCAACAACAGATCATGTCCTTCCACAGTCAGTAATCTAGAATTTCTTAATGTTATCCACTCCTTCACCCACATTAGGCTTGTTGCCTGATAATATAATTCCCAGTTGGGCAGACCAAATCCTCCTCTTATTCTAGCATCTTCTAATTTTTATTTTATTTTTGCTTTCTTTCCCTGGCAAATATATTTCAACACTATTTTATTTAAGTCGTTCTTTCCCTAATCTGATTAGAATTGTCTGGAACAAATATAAAATTCTGGGCAATATATTCATTTTGATTGTAGATATTCTCCCTATCATTGATAATTGTACATTTTCCCGCTTTGTCAAGTCTGTCGCAATCTGCTGTAAAAGCCCTTTATGTTGAGTTATATTCTTTTGCTTCGTCTTTGTTGCATCCAGTATCAGAGGAAATCACCTCAGGAGAGTTCCTTGGCTTTTTAGCAATCTGCGGCTACTCTTCTCCCATTTTCCCAAGATATTAGTCATCAAGGTTGGGAAAACAAGGGCTGATACACTATAGATAGCTGGTGCTTACACCTGAATCCTGTTACATGTGGCTGAATTAGAACCATAGGATATGGAATGGCTAAAATTCCAATAAAGTTCAGGACATCATTCTAAGATAGCTTTGCTAAATATTAAATATTCTACTCATTACACACATTACACACTGAACTGTAGTGATGCAGTGGTTAGAATGCAATATTGCAGGCTAATTCTGCCCACTGCCAGGAGTTTGATCCTGACCGGCTCAAGATTAACTCAGCCATCCATCTTTCTGAGGTCGGTAAAATGAGGAACCAAATTGTTGGGAGCAATATGCTGACATTTGTAAGTCATTTAGAGAGTTCTGTAAAGCACTATGGAGTGGTATGTAAGTCTTAAGTGCTATTCATGTTGCTATGTTGTACATCTACCATTCTTCAGAACATTTTGTGGTAGCATCATCCTTGAATAGGTCTTTCCCCAGAGATGGATTACATCTGAGATGTCAAACTGTGCATGTCATGTGTTGTATGTTTGACAGCTGTCGAACTGTACATTCTGGCTTCTAAGTAATAGTAATTATCTGTTCTTTACAGGCTATCAACCATAGTTAAGGCTGATCAAATTCTTGTGATCCGGGACGGCCATGTGGTAGAGCGTGGAAGGTAAACAAATGTAAAAAAACTCAGAGATGAAGTGAACCCCTATATTTTCCCCACTTTACTTCCCACCAAACAAATATTAACAGAAGTGTGGATTTCTCCCTTTTCAAGTCCTGTTCAAAGTAGACAGTGGAATCACGGAAACAGGACAGTTATTATTGTTGTTTCTAATACTGCCTTAGATGACTTTGCCAGAAGGTTAGTTTGAGATAGCCAGATCAGAAGTGGAGTATTAGCCCCAGATGCAAATTATTGCTCAGTGCAAACCTTATTAATCCCCCCCCCCATCCCTATCATGGCACTATTTCCTGGGCATTGATCCCCCACCCTTTTCTTCCTCACCTGCACTCTACCCAGCCAGTTTAATGCAAAGTCCTGTGTTTCCCCGAAAATAAGGCAGGGTCTTATTTTCTTTTGACCCTGAAATAAGCGTTTGGCCTTATTTTCACTGAGGTCTTACTATTTTTGAAGTGCAGGAGGCGGTGAGCATGGTCACCTCATGGCTGGTGTTGTGTTACAATATTTTTGAGGAGTGCTTGTTTTCAGGGGAGGGCTTACTTTAGCGCATGTGCTCAAAAGCCCGATTGGGCTTACTATCCGGGGAAGTCTTATTTTCAGAAAAACAGGGTAGGTACGTGTGATGTTGGGAAAGTTCCACTGCGAAAGTCCAGAGCAAATAAGCAAGGGATGTGCTTTCTGTGGAGTCTTTTTGAATTAACTTTTGCTGTATTTTGCAGGCATGAGCAGCTGCTAAAGAAAGGGGGCCTCTACTCTGACATGTGGGCTCAACAAGGAAGTGAGATGCCTAGTGGCTCAGACACCGACAGCAAGGTCAGCCTATCGAAAGCTAGCCTTGAGGAAGTAGAAGCAGGCAGTGTGGTGGATGAACCTAAACCTCAAGACAAACCCAAAACTCAGGATGAACCCAAAACTCAGGATGAACCCAAAACTCAGGAGGAGCCTGAAGAGGAGGATGAAGCAGAGGAGGATGGAGCAGAGGAGGATGAAGCAGAGGAGGATGAAGCAGAGGAGGATGAAGCAGAGGAGGATGAAGCAGAGGAGGATGAAGAGGATGAAGAGGATGAATCATAGCCAAGCAACTGAAAGAACCACTGAATGTCTCTTGCACGATAAAGCTTGAAGCTAAAGAGGGGGGGCTACTACCTTACCTTGGACATTTGTGATGGCTCCTCCCGCAATGGGAAAGCTCTGGTCCCTAGCACATTTAGCAGATGCACCAAGGTGGTTATTGAAATCAAATTTAGAGGAAGCATAGACTCTGTTTATTCTTAGCCTATGATGGGTCCATAAGGAGTTGTCTTGCAAGCACCTGTCAGGTGCAAAATCCATTGTTTGGTGATCCAGAATTGTCAGTAAAGGGGAGAAGCAGGGATCAGGGTCACCCTGCTCTGCCACCATTGTCACGGGCAAATGTCTTCCTTCACAAGATGAACTGGGTAGGCAGGGAGAGGAAAATACTTACAGCTGTGAGTACTGCCAGCCTTCTGTATGGAACTAGAGGAATCCTCAGGGAAAGAAGGCGCATTTTCATAAGTTCTGATTTTGAAATGTCTGTTTGATTTTCATAAACTGTTTTCAGATCGATTTGCAGATTGCATTTGTTTCAGTCTTGCTGGTTGAAAAGAAAGGACTAAGTAGTAACTGATTGAAAATCCTTTTCAACTATTGTGTTGGTGAGAGGAGCAAGATTCATAAAGTGCTGGTCTACATAATTATGAATCTGGTTTTTATTTATATCTGGTGGTAATAAAAGAAAATTAAGGCAAGGACAGAAATTCATTGTGGGTGGAAATGGTAGGATAGAGGAAGAAGAAATACACCTTTTCACCTGTGTCCTAGTTTACTAGCTGCTCCTTCATGGTGGCTATATGGAGAATTGATTATTTTTACTTAGGGCCCTCTTGCAAGGTGAAGTAATCTTGGCCTGGGTGAGTGAGACACTAGAGAGCCTACCAGATCTCACTGAATATTGCTTTAGTGCCAGACTGGTGTTGCAAAAATCAAGATAGCCATTAGATGGCAGCAAAATGATATGGAAACGGTTCAATTTTTCCGTTATCTATTGGTCTGCAGTCAAGATCCAGTAGCCCTATTTGTATTGACTCATAAAAGTGCATGATAATCAATTGACGGAATAAATACAAGGGAGCTGTTAGAAAAAATTCAGTGAAAACAGGTTAAACTTCTCTGATTTTGAAAATCAAAGGATCTCTGGTGAGGGAAGAAAAAAAATTGAATTCACACGTTAAGCCGAGGATTCTTTAGTTATATCTCAAATCATATTCTTGGTAGATTTCATATAAAAAATTACATAAGAATCAAATAAGCCACATGATGGCTTAGCAAGATGTGTAAAGCAGGCTGCTGATTTGTATGGGCAGCTGTGATCAGTTGTACTGTGGAAATATTGGTAATAAATAGTAGGCTTCTAGCACTGGTGGGTTGCAGGGGGTACGCCGTGGTACGGGCATACCAGAGCCTGTATGGAGTACTGGGTACTGTTCCGGTACAGTGCTCTGGAGGGCCCACCTGCGCTCCTTACCTGTCTAAACTCTTCGGTGCTTCCGCCCACACACACGGTGCATACAGTGCCTGTATGACGCTCCGCCAAGCAGCTGGAGCGTCACGGAGGTGTCGCTGGATGGTAAGACGCATGCGCACGCTGCGTGTGTATGTGCGCGCTGCGCGGGTTCATGTGGATGACGCCGGGGCCCGTTGCAACTGTACCGGTTGCAACAGGATCCGGAATCCACCACTGGCTTCTAGATAGATAATAAATAAGAAAAGGCTTCTAGTAGCCTTTTCTCCTAAAGTGCAGGTAGATTTTGCTTAACAACCACAGTGGGGTCGCCAACTCCCATCACGTGGCATGATCATTAAGCAACACATTTGAATGCAACTTACAATTTTACTATTCATTTCTCCATTGATTGCTTATTGGAAACTGAAGTTGCAAAAATGGCACTCACATAACTGGAATGCTGCAGTAACTGAAAACACCTGACAGTTGTGAAGCGCTTGAATCAAGATCATGTGACTAGGAAGATGCTGCAAAGGTTGTAAGTGCAAGGACCAGTCGTAAAGTTACTTCTTCAGCATAATTTCAAATGGTTCCTAAACAGGGCAATTGTTAAGTGAGAACTATCTGTACATCGGTGTCCTTACCCTAACACATGTTTGATTATTCACACATGCTTTTTTCCTAAGGCAGAGAGAGGAACTGGCCTAATCACCCAAGTGGCTTCAGACTTTAGGTAGAACTCACTGTGTCCCAGTTTCTAGCCTAGTATCTTTAATTACCATCCCAAAGTGGTTTTTACGTGCATATTATACCTAGTTTTCAATTTAAGGTAGTTCTTGACTTATGACCACAATTGGGACGGGAATTTTGGTTGTAAGTCCTTGTTATCATCGTCAGGGGCATCACATGACCAGGCTTGTATTTATGGAAACTTAGGTGATAGGATGGCTGAAAATTCTGCAGCTGCAATGATTGAAACAACCATTTCACCACTTCAGTTTAATGAGCACATATAGCCAACCGTATGTCAGGAACACATTGCATCAAGATCACATCAGGATGATCCCAACATCCAGCCCATGTTTTTAACTCTTTCCAAAGCAGGAACAGGTAGCTATGTTTCCTGAGGTTCTTCTGCCTGGTTCCACCACAAAACCGCGTTCAACTAAAGCGCGCTCGACGAAACCGCGTAGCTGACATCATCACAGCGCGACAACAGCGCAGAAAAAAGCACGCTGTAAACGCTAAAGCTAAAATTAACCCCTAAACCTAACCCCCCTAAACCTAATCCTAATCCTAAACCTAACCCTAAACCTAACCCTTACCTTAACTTGAATCGGCTTGCTTTCAAAGCGCTATTTAAAGCGCCCTTTTTTCTCCGTGGTCGCTGTTGTCGCCCTGCTGATGACCTCAGCAACGCGGTTTAATCGGACGCGCTTTAGTGGAGCACGGTTTTGTCGTGCCACGCTTCTGCCTTTGCGGCAGCAAGAGAGTATTCACCCCTGTATTAATTATAACTGTATGGATCTCCACGTCAAGTAAATAGCCACAGTTGGAAATTGAGAATAAAGTTTGTTTTTATTAAAGAGCTTGATTGTTTCAAAACTTCTTCTTTCCACCCACTCCTGTCTCATCATGATGCTCCCGAGTATTATATGGAGAAAAACATGAGGGAGAATTGATAAATGCATTGTGTGTGGAAAGGGAGATTCTTATACACAAGAGAGCAGCACAATTTGTACATTAGCATAGATGCTTTACTCTTTTACACTTGTACTTCCTCCACTGTGCATTGCCTACTCTCCCTGGTATTAAGTTGTTACCCTAGAAGTCTGTTCCCCCTCCCCCCAAATATATTCTGACTTATGACTGGAATCTTCCAGTCTCGTTCTTCCACTTGTGATCTAACATTTTTTCATCTGTGTTTATGCTTAACAATATACAAGAACCAACAGTGGCACATCTGCTTCTCAGTTTTGCCTTGGAAAATTGAACAACTTTGTAGAGTCCACTGTAGACAAATTACTAGGAAAGTTTCTCCCTACTATGGCAATGTCCAGCAACAGTATCATATCCACCCATTGGATGACTGTTGGTGTTAATTGCATCTGGGTCCCTCAAAACCAAAAAAAAAACACCCCTCCTTGGAGGAAAGGGCCTCTGGTTACAGAACAAGACTATGGGCCTCATAGACATCCCCAAGACAGTGCCCACCATGATCAGTCATCGTGTTGCAGTTCCTGTTGGTGCCTGCTCTGATACCACAACATGGTGGGAAGGTTTTGGCAGCCGTGGTAGCGACGCTGGCGTTCTTCCTCTCCTAAGGGTGGCACAGAATGGCAAGGGGCTCCTGCTAATGTGACATTGAGCAGCTGGATTGGAGTGCCAGAGGCGAAGACTGCAGACCACGAACCCACCTGCAAAAACAGGAGAAACTGGCTTCACTATGAAGGACAGTTGATAACTTTCAGAATCAATTTCATTGGGATGCTTCAGTTCATGACTTTAACCTTGTATATCATCACCCCGTAACACTATTCAGTAAAAGAAGTCATATCATCATCAAGGCCCATTTGCTTTCAATTGTGCAGACTTCAAGAAAAAATTCCTTGCTTGGGACCTGAACTTTTATTGCACAAATTTCATTTAAATCTTTTGGAAAAAATTAGTTGTGACTTAAGCTACCACTGATTACAACTGAAGGTACAGCAACTAAATGTAAGTCACCAAATTTAAACAGTTATGGTTGAAATGCATTTTCAACTTAGGAACATCCAACATTTATTTTAGCAGTAGAACTTTAAAAAGCAAGATATAATAAACCCAAGTTCTCCATTCAAATGAGCTCAATCTCCCTCCAGTTCACATCAAAGGATTACTTTGCTGGATATTTCTGATCTAGCATTTATTTTTCTCTTCAATGCAGAGATTCTGAAACCAGTTGAACTCTAACATGGTTTCTAAAGGTAATCATTTTCAGAGGAGAGTATAACCATGGTTTATCCAATTAGTGAATTTTCTCGACTGGCATAACCCGGGTTGGTTTGCAGAATTCAGTAAGCTAAAATGTAGTTACCTAGTGCTTTGTTCCATGGGCCAGACAAATATAGCCTGTATCTGCTATGGTGCCATTGAGGAGCAATTGACTATATGCCCTAGATGAGTCAGCATTCTTCTCCATCACCTATACTGCACACAGCACATAAGGAAGTCTGACTGGTGGATCCAAAAAGAAGGGCCTTCTCTGGGGTGACTCCCTCCCTGTGAAACATCATCTCTACAGAAATGGTCACCATTTTGACACGCTTTCAAAAGGCTCTGAAGACATGATTTTGCCAATAAGCCTGGAGATTGCAGGATAATATGGAGCCCACCAAGAGGTTGGTTTGATTGTTGCTGTCAGGAGGGTGGGGGTTTATTAGGTTTTGAATTGGGGTTTTATTTCTATAAGCTGCCTGAGTCTGGTCGCCATACAAATGTTCTTAAAATTAAGTCCCTGTTGTAAAATCATCTGAAATTCCAGCATTAATATTGGATTTTAATGTTACTTTGGTGGCTTTGCTTTTTGTTTAGAATTGACAGAGAATCTTCTAAAAGCTGACAACTTCTCAGAGCACATGCTATGCATAATAAGAGAGCCCCACATTCTGGGGATGTGGACAAGGCCATTCGAGCTGTGAGTGCCTCCACCTGTATTCTGGACCCGTGTCCCTCCTGGCTGGTTGCTAACAGCAGTGAGGTGACACGTGGCTGGATCCAGGCGGTCGTGACCGCCTCTCTTCGGGAGGGGCACTTCCCCGCCGCACTTAAAACGGCGGTGGTGAGACCCCTCCTGAAGAAACCATCCTTGGATCCAGCCATTTTAAACAACTATCGTCCTGTCTCCAACCTCCCCTTTGTTGGGAAGGTTGTTGAGAAGGTGGTGGCCTTCCAGCTTCAACGGGCCTTGGAGGAAGCTAGTTATCTTGACCCCTTCCAGTCCGGCTTCAGACCTGGTTACAGCACAGAAACCGCTTTGGTCGCATTGACCGATGATCTCTGGAGGGCCAGAGATGGAGGCCATGCGTCCATCCTGGTTCTCCTTGACCTCTCAGCGGCTTTCGATACCATCGACCATGGTATCCTTCTGCGACGACTCCGGGAGGTGGGGGTGGGAGGCACTGTCTTGCAGTGGTTCTCCTCCTACCTCTCGGACAGGTCGCAGTCGGTGTTGGTCGGGGGCAGAGATCGTCCCTGAGGCCCCTAACATATGGGGTGCCGCAGGGTTCGGTCTTATCCCCCCTGCTATTTAACATATACATGAAACCGCTGGGCGAGATCATTCGGAGGCACGGGATAAATACCATCAATATGCGGACGATACGCAACTGTATCTGTCCGCCCCGTGCCAACTCAATGAAGCGGTGGACGTGATGAACCGGGGTCTTGAGGCCGTTAAGAACTGGATGAGTGCTAACAAACTGGTACTCAACCCAGACAAGACCGAGTGGCTGGTGTTTCCCTCCCAACAATTTGGCCAATATACCATCACTCAGGCTGTGGGGTCAAATTCTATACCCCTCAGATAGGGTTTGTAACTTAGGAGTCCTCCTGGATCCCAGCTGACTTTTGACCATCATTTGTCGGCTGTGACCAGGGGGGCTTTTGCCCAGGTTCGCCTGGTCCGCCAGTTGCGACCCTACCTGGAATGGGAGGCTCTCGCAACAGTCACTCGAGCCCTTGTGATCTCTAGGCTGGAATACTGCAATGTGCTCTACATGGGGCTGCCCATGAAGTGCATCCGTCGACTGCAGTTAGTTCAGAATGCGGCCGCGCGAGTGATAGTGGGCGCACCGCGGTTCGCCCACATAACACCATCCTCGCGAGCTGCATGGCTACCTGTTGATCGGGTGCGCTCAGGCTAAGTTTGTGTTGTTGTTGTGTTTGTTTTTGTGGTTTGTTTTTGTTTTTTGTTGATGACCACCTTCAAAGACTCCATGGTAGTGGATCTGAGTACTTGAGAGACCGCCTTCTGCCGATTACCTCCCTTCGACCGATTAGATCGCACAGACTGGGCCTCCTCCGAATTCCATCCGCCAGTCAATGCGACTGGCGACTACACGGAGGAGAGCCTTTTCTGTTGCAGCTCCGACCCTGTGGAACGACCCCGTCGAGATACGCACCCTCACCACCGTCCAGGCCTTCCGCACAGCCCTTAAGACCTGGCTATCCCAACAGGCCTGGGGATAGGTTTCCAATTTCACCCCGCCCGAGTGTTGAGTGTTGAATGCAAGTTGTGTTTTTATCATTTTATTTTATTCACATATTGTTTGTTTTTGCATTTCACCCCTTCCCTATGATTGTAAGCCGCCCTGAGTCCCCTCAGGGAAAAGGGCGGCCTATAAATCTTAATAAAATGAAAAAAAAAAAATGAAAGAGACAGTCAGCAGATGGTGCAAAATATTTCAGATCGAGCTTCTTACATTCTTATATACCTATTAATATTCTTAAATACTTACTGGCAAAGTATGCTGAAGTAGACATGGTCAGGTTGCAGTCCTGCCCAGAATTCAGCAAAAGCTGATCCACTTCGGAGGGCAGTGGTGCTATGGACCAACACTACATTGGGATGGCGCTGCGATGCCTGAAGCTTCTTACCAATGGCCCTGGATAGCTCTGGTCAACAAAGAGCAGGACCCGTTGGGCATTGCAACTTTCCAAGTCTGTTAAGAGCTCTGAGATGGCGTAACGCTCCTTAGGATCAGCCTGTTGTGCGGGAAAGGGCAGCTCATTAGCAGCCTCTGCCCTGGCTCCCCCATCTGAACTCTACAGTCCAGAGATCAAGGGAATTTTCCCACCCTGAAGTTAAAAGAAGCTGGATTAAGTTGGAAAGAGCAAGCTGGGGCCAGCACCCTCTGCAAAAGCTGCTGTTGCCTTTCTCCCTGCAGGCAAGGATGAAAGAACTACATGGGCCTTTGAAGGGGACAGGTGAGAAGAGAGGGCTGTGTCTATCTACAAGTCTGTCAGCTCTTCTCCCTCCTGTTGGGCTGCCCAGAACATGTTGGGGCAGGTGAGGATTCAATTCACCGTCCATTTCCAGTCAATGAAACCCTCACCACATGGTGGTGGTCAAATGGAGTCCTGTCTAAGGACTTGTATAAGCTAACGATGACAGAGGAGCTTGGCTCAGCTGTAAAAATCATTCCTGAAAACAACTAGGGGCAGGCTAAATCACCTCCACCTCTTTATGGCCGTAGAAGAAGCTTCTGGATGAGAAGCAAAATGTCTTCAAAGAAAAACAATGAAGTGCAGTTGCCTCTTGGGGGGGGAGCATCTTTGGGGCAGCCATTTCTTGTTTTCAATGTGGATCCACCAACCAATCAATACCCCAGACTCTACTCACAATGCCGTTATGGTTAGCATCCCACAAGAACATGGTGCCATCACTGGAAGCTGGACTGTTGAGGTAGAGTACCAGTGTGTCAGCACAATGCAGACTACGGCAGAGAAGTGCCAAGTGGGACCGGATCGCCAACTTCTCTGTGGCTGGTTGCACATTTCCCATCTCCACTGCAGAAAGAGGATGGGGAAAGGCCAGCTGGCATTACTATTCTTTAGTTGGTGTCTTCTCATCCAATCCTTCCCATTACCTATTCTATTTACAGCTCTAATTTCCAAGGATCACTCATGTCTCCTTTGTGGAAAAGACCTATCGATCCAATAGTTCTCTCCTCAAAGACATACCATCTGGAGCCGATTGTGGGTTGATTGATTGTGGTACTGATTGCATATCTTTCAGTGGCCATGGGGAAGTGGAATTTGGAAATGCAAGAACTAATTTGGCATCCTGATGGTAATTAGTGGGAAGTTGTTTCTCTGTGTGTTTGTATAGTATACTGATAGAAAACTGAACAGCATCCCAGAATAACACCCATAGTTACTACTACACTGCCCCAACTATGCTAGACTCCGTGCTTCCGGACTGGGACTACAAAGTCACATCCACAGATGAACCACACAAGAGTGTCTTTTTTAAAATCTAATCTAAATAACTACTGTATGTGTGGTGGAAGGAGAATAGGAGGAGGAAGAGAAAGGAAATACAACTGCTGTTGAGATACAGGGGATTCTCGTCTCAAAACACACTACAAAGACCATTAACACTGAGAAGCCTTCTTTTCTGACTATCCCACTTTCTCCACAGAAGCAAGGGACTTTCCCATCCTTCTAGCACACTTGTTTTAGTACCTGAAGCCTGTCCCTCATTGGCAAAGAAAGCCTTGATATGCTCTTGGCGGAAACCATTTCGTCGAAGCATCTGGTAGAAAGCAACAGGTTCTGGGCATGGTGAGGATAGGTGACCTGCTCCTGCCATCCACCTGGAAGAGAATGACAACAGTCAGCACCTTCAGTTGAGATGCATCAAAACATACAAGAACTCCTATAGTCCCTGCCTGTATTCATCCTTCTCCAAGTGCTCAGTGGTTCAAACTCATCTCTCTACACTCCTTTTGCTACCAACTCCGAATGGGAATGAGCACTTCTTAGTAGCCCCTCCCGGGCACCACTCCACACCTGCAATCAGTACTGCGTGATCACATGTCTGATATTGCGGCACAACTTGTACATCGGAGACTGCTGGCGATGACACCGCCGTGTATTCTCGTTGAGCTCGCAGTAGGCAGCTGTGGAACTAGAACCGACAAGAGGCAGAGGCTGTGGGCATGGGCTGTAGCCATGGAGATCTGAGGAAGGAAAAGAGAGATTTTTGAAACCGAACTACATGAGGTGGGGACACAGGCAGCTTAATAAAGTCTGGTTTAAGAAAATAAGAACTAGTTGCTCCAAAGTCTTTACTCATCCTGAATTTATCAGCATTGTCTATTACATTTGCCTTCCAAAATTTCAAACTATTATCTACCTTTTCAGTTTAGGCTTAGTCAGACATTCCTTCCTGTAGCCATCTTTTATGATAATGCTTTGGAGGAAAGTTGCAGCAGAATCAGGTTTAAATTAACAAAATGATTTATTGCAAAACGAAGGACAACACCTTTCCAGTCTCATTGCCCTGTAACTCTCTCAAGACCCAGTGCAGGCACCCACCTATGCAGTGCAATTTCTGCAGGTGTTTCAGATCCTGCGCCACCACTATCAGGGGCAGAAAATGTATCTCGCAAAACCCTACTGGTGGTTCTTCATGGCGCATGTGTCCTGCTGAGCGCTGACTCCGCCCCTTGCCACGTCCTGGTCTGCGCTTTAGCTGGTTCTCACAGTGATTTCTCTGTACAGGAGTCAAGCATTCGTAGCTCCCTGCACAGAAGAAAATAAGCACCTTTGACATAAAGCACTCAGAGGAACTATGCAGATATTTTTCTGCAAAGGTCTGCTTAGTGACATAAACGCACTGATTGTCAGTGGGTTTCCAGATTTGACAGGAGATTCTCTGGAGTTCTAGCTAAGTCAGGACTTTCCTGCTAATTAGGAAGAGCAAAACATCATAACCATTTTATTTTACTATGCTCTCTTAACTTCTGATTTTCTTTGGGAGGGGGGGTGATGGAGTTTGGCCATGCATAACTTTTCTCCTTTGTCTCCATCTCTCCCTCTCTCCCTCTCTTTCATCTTCCTCTTTCTTTCTCTTTCTTTCTTTCCTTCCTTTCTTCCTTCATACCTAACCTACCTACCTACCTACCTACCTACCTACCTACCTACCTATCATATCATCTTTTTTTATTTCTGGATCAGCATTGATTCCTAGCAACCATCTACATTAGCCCCTGCAGTGTTTTTGGCTTGATTTTCAGAAGTGGTTTGCCATTACCTCCTTCCCAGGACTGAAAGACAATGACTACTTGTTCAAGGTCACCCAGTTAGCTTCATGCTTAGCATGGGACTAGAACTCACCATCTCCCACCTTCTAGCCTGGTGCCTGCTATACGACTACCTCTCTACTGAACTGCCTCACCTTTGTTATATTATCCCAATTGTTCCCCCTTAGTGAAAAACAGTATGATTTTAGATACAGAATGGTCTTTTTTTAGGATTTGTAACTTTATTGATAATAAATGGCTTCGGTGGCATCTGCAGCTGAAGTAAAAAGAGTTAAGATAGGGGCCGCAAGTGTGTGATCAGAGCCTCACTCCTTTTTTTTTACATTTGTCACAATGCACTTACAAAAAGTTGGGCTTCAATTGTGTGGTTATGGATGACATCTTGACTAGTATTTTTTTCCCTGCGGATGTCCCAGATGATGAAAGAAATTATTTTAACTGAAGGTGAATGTTCTAGATTCATTGTCTTGTATAGCATAAACACAAAACTGTTAATAAAAGATTTTTACACTGCTTTAAAATTCCATTTTAAGGGTTTGATTGAAATCATATTACTAAGTAATAATTCTTATTTTAAGAAATATCTAATTTGATAATCCTTCTAGGAAAAAACCTTTTCAATAGCAGACTCATATCAGAATTTTCTATAATCTGGCCACTCCTTTAAAACAATTTCAACAAAGTAAGCCCTCAGTCCATGTGAATGAGTGGGATTTAAATTCTGAGTCCTGGTTATCAGCACCCATTAATGCTAACTTATTTGCCAATCTAATAAAGGAAATTCCTTTATAATCACAACAAGCACTTAGTCTGCCAGACCCACCAACCCACACAGAAATCAATAGAGAACATTAGTAATCAAATTTAGGGAATCAGTAAAAAAACAAACCCTTGGAATACTGTGTACAGTGACTGCATCAGAAAAAGAATATTCTATTGCAATTTTGGTTGCAAGAATGGATATATAAAATTATGAGGGGGCCTGGTCGGTTTCTCTGTAAGGAAAAGCTACAGTCTGTGGTGCTTTCACGCTTTCGAAAAAGCAATCTGAGGAAGAACATGGCAGGGTATACATAATTATTCACAACATGATTTTGCCACTATTTCATAATTTATTCCCTAGAGATTCAGATGACAGAAGGTCTTCTTGTACTATTCAAATGTGGAGTGCAGTGCCACTAGGCAAAAAAATATGACAGCACACAACTAAGTCAAATCCATGAAGTATATAAAACTTACTAGTGACTGCAAGTCATGATGATTATATTTTCTCCAGTCTAGGAATATTATGTCTAGAAACTTCAAGTGAAAGTGGCTATTGCATTCATGTCCTGTTAGGTGATTTTCCAGAGGCATCAGAATAAAGAGAATGCTAAACTAGGCAGATCCATTATCTGATCCAGCAATTGGAATTGGTCATATTCAGATCCACTATACACACAATCTTGTTTCTTGTATTTTTTTTAATGCCACCTAGGAAAGCATGAAATATCTAGCAACATGACCATCTGGAGTCAGATAAAAGCAAGTGGTGTATCAACTAGCCAGGAAAAAAAAGATAATCTGGGGATAGGTCAAAGAGCATGACCTAGCCTAAGGGAAAGAAAAGCTGGGCACAATCTAAATTCTACTGTCCTCAAACATGACAGATCCTGATAGTAGAATGACTACCACACATTGCTTTCTAAACTGCTTTGTTCTAATGATTATAAATGAGAGACAGTTTGGTGTAGAGGTTAAGGAATCAGGTAGAGACTATGAGTTCAAGTCTTGCCTTAGGCACAAAGCCAGCTGGGTGACCTTGGGCCAATCATTCTCAGTCCAATGAAAAAGGCAGTGGCAAACCCCTTCTGAAATCTTGCCAAGAAAGATGCAGGGTCCTTTCCAGGCAGTCACTAGGAATCAACACTGCCTCCAAGATGCACATACAGACAATTATGATAGCAACAGAACTTAGACTTATATCCCACTTCACAGTGCTTCATAGTCCTCTCTAAGTCTAAGTAGTTTACAGAGTCAGCATATTGCCCACAACAATCTGGCTCCTCATTTTACCCACCTCCGGAGGATGGAAGACTGAGTCAAATTTGATGATAACAGTTATGCTAATGACAGGTAGGTTCCCTTCCCTGGAAAATTACAGCTCAAAATGAGAAGAGGCAGAACACAATGATTTTCATGCATGGCCTGAACTTGAATGCAGGTACTCCTCGACTTACAACAGTTCATTTAGTGACCATTTGAACTTACTACGGCACTGAAAATAGAGACTTATGACCATTTTTCACACTTCTGACCATTGCAGCATGCCCACGGTCACATGATTTACATTCATAATGTTTGACAACCCTTGCAATGTTCTTTCTGACAAGCAAAGTCAACAGAGAACCCAGATTCATTTTACAACCATGTTACTAATTTAACAACTGCAGTGATTCACTTAACAAATGTGACAAGAATAGTCCTAAAATGGGACAAAACTGACTTAACACATTTTTCGCTTAATCAGGTAAATGTTGGGCTCAATTGTGCTCATAAATTGAGGACTACTTGTATTCCAAATCTAATCTGGACTTGACCCATGATGTCCCGGGAGAGGGGATACCTCCATTCTTTTTCAATTTCACTTACCCAGGTAGAGGCGACCGCGACTGCGGCACCGACGCGGGCTGACGTTGAAGTCGACATAGAAGAGCAGGAGCGGGTGGCCGAAGTTGGCGCCGGGATTGGGGTCCAAAACCAGGACGGCGTCTTGGCCGGCAGGTGCGAAGGCTGCTCGCTGAGGGCCGCCGCCGCCGCCGCTCTGGTTCCGGCTGGGGACGAGGGGCGCGCCAGGCTTGTCTCCCCAGCCGTCGGGCAGGAGCGCCCGCACTTTCTGACCCGGCCGGGCAGGTTCGGAGATATAGACTGCAGGGCCTGGCCCTTGCGAGAGCCGCACCAAACGCTGACATTGAGGCCGCGGCAAGAGCCCGCCGCGTTCGGGGCACTGAGTCGCCGCCACGTGCCTGAGCGCCGCCGCCGCCCAGCGCGCCACCCGCGCCTCGGAGAAGCGGCTCTCCGACGGGGCGGCAGGGCAGGGCCAGGCCAGGGCGGCGGCAGCCAAGGTCAACAGCAGCGGGGCCATGGGGGAACCGGATCCCTGGCGGAGCCCCGGCGGACTGTGCCTGGCCAGCGGGACTCTTTCGATTCCCCGCCCTGCCCCGGAGAAGGAGAAGAGGCGGACGGGAGCGCTCGTGGCGAGGCTTCTCTCAATTGTTGGCTCTTAGGCTGCCCCCTTCGCGAGGAGCTACCCGCCCCGTCTCCTCGGGCCGTCTCTTGGACCGTGTGGGCGGCTTCTTGCTCGCTGGAGCCCCGCGCGGTTTTTGCTCCCCGCGGGCCAACTGAGAGGATCCAGGGCAGCCCGGTCCCTCTCCAGAGAGCGCAAGGCGCCGCGGGTCAACGGGGAGAGGAAAGCGAAGGCAGCGGCGGCGGCTTGGCGGACGACTGAACTCCTTGCTCGGGAGAGCCAAAGTGGAACCCTACCCAGATCAAACACTTAAGACGGCCTTCCAATCATGCGCAGACCTGCTTTTTTCATCCCCGCGCTGCCCCCCTGTAGGGCGCACAGACGGGTCGACAAACAACAATATTCGCCGGAAAAGCATCTAAGGCCGCCAAGTGTCCGTCTCAGCTCTCGGGTCCTTTATGGCTCTTGTCAGATGATCAGTGGGTTGAATTCGACGAGTTTATATCGGAGTAGATTGGCCAAAAGAGAGTTACGACCTTGCGTTCCTGTCAGTTGACAGGTTAACCCCCATTTGCCTCCTAGCGTGGGTTTAATGCTTCCTTGCAAGCAATGCATTCCAGATCGTGGAAATCGTTTGAGGGACCCATAACTTTAGAGGAGGGTAAAATCTCCTTTCCTCCCTCGTAGCCTGCCTCAGGATCAAACACCTTGGACGCCGCCTAAACTTCTCTTGGTCATAAGATGCGAGACATCTCTTTCTCCCAGCCAGTTTTTACAGTTTACCTTCGAATGACAGAAAACATTTTTTCCCTCCTCGATCAGTCATAAGTGCCCCCCCCCTGCTCCCAAGAAAGAACTTTTTAAGCTAGACAGATCTGAGAGAAAACTTAGGAGCCTATCCCTTGTCATCTTGATAAGATGTCATATCAACATAGCCAGTGTTCAGAACACTATTTCTTGCTTCACTGAAATTTTTTTTGTATCCTTGGAGGTTTTAGCGTCATTTGGCGCAATTGTAAACCACTCCCCCCCCCCAACCCTTGAGTGCGGGAAGCAATAAGATGGGTCAATGCAGAAATCAATAAGCAGATGTGCTGGAAAATCCACCTGGGAAGGGAGTGGCATAAGATTACACCAGTGGGAGCCCGTGCTGTGGGTTTGTTTCCCCAAGGAAAGGGGAAGTAGGGGAAGTCCCGTCTAATGATTACTGTTATTCAGTTACTGTAAGTTGAAGAACCCTACTGAAGAATTGTTAGAACTGCAGTCAGGAAAGATTTCTGGTTCCTTTGAGAACTACAGTTGTGTGCACAGCAGTGTCTTTCTTGGAAGAAGAGGGGTGGGTGTGAATGCCTACTGAGGTCTCAGGCTTTTGCTACAGAAAATTAAATTACAAAGCACCAAAAGCGCCCTCATCAGGGGCCGAAGTGAGAGAGGGAAGGCTGTTGTGCCCCACCTCCAAATATAACTCTTCAGTGCATTGGGGGGGGGGGGTTCTTCTGCATCTTCTGATGCGGTGGTTAGCATGTTCTTGCAGTTTCAGCCTACCTGCTGGGAGAGGATCGAACCTAATAAAGTCTTCACCTTTCCAGAGCACTCCTTCCAGATGTGTTTTGCACACCAGCCATCCTAATCTCCAAAAGAGATTTTGGAAACAGAAACCATGCACTCCTGCTAGGCAATTTCAAAGAACCGCATGGGCACGTCCATGCAGCCATTTTTGCAATAATGCAAAACTGGTTTGCCATGGCTGACTTCCAGAATTTGTTTCTTTTCAATCTATTGGTTTATCCACCAATACCTTTTGCACTGCAATCAATTAAGTCAGCTTCTTTTGGCTGTCTCATGCTCTTCTTCTCAAATGGGCTAGAGTTAAGAATTGACAATTACCTCTGAAAATGAATTGCTGTAATCACAAAGAGGATATTGCACTAATTGATTATCTCCAGGGCAGGCACAAGCTTCTTGACATGAGATTTTAACACTAATGGTGAGACCCCCCCCCAAAAAAAAGAACAAGAACCCAAAGTGGTAATACAATCAAACTGTGTAACACGCTAACAGATAAATGCAGAATTAGTCCTTATTCCATATCTCAAAGATCCAATTTAGTACGAGACCAACATTGTTAACATGCTGCAATGTTAACAATAAAGATCTAAATTTGGACATTTGCCATTCAAATGACCCAGTTCATTAGACAGATAGATACACATAGCTACTTTTAATTCCTAACCAAAGCATAGGCAAGAAAGAAATGGCTATATAGTTTTCAAATACTAGGCACACATGGCTTAGATTGAAATTTGGGACCCAGAAGCTAAATGCAGTTCACAAGCTCTTCAGCTTGCTTGGAAAGCAAGCAAGCTTGTGTAGAACACACAAATGTGTGTTCTAGATACACACATTTGAATACTTTTTCTTTGGCCTGGGCTGTACTCCGCTGGGATAGAGCATGTTAGTATACCATTTTAGTCAAGGCCATTTCTCTATCTTTGATTCAAACATCCTCAGCCATTTTGTAATCAACAGCTGGTCAGGAAACAGGAATAAAATACCTTATCCAGACGACCTGGAAATGTTTTCATAAAGCGTACATTATAAATAAGTAAACAAGCCATTCAAAAATATTTGTAAAGATTCATTTGAGTTGGACTTTTAAAAGTACAATTTGAAACTCTGTTTAAAATGGCCCAATGTCTACAACATAAATAAGATCTTGCCCATACCCATGCATATTTATTGAAAAGTAAACTCCGCGTTGCACAATACAAGCTTTCCAAATCAGTGTACACAAAGGTGAAGCTTTCTTCTTTCACGAAATCTAACTTCACATCTCTCTCTGTGCATGTACATACACATGGAGAAATTTGATTCTTGCTCCATTTTGCAATTGCAAAGGTAGACTGATTCCATGATAAAAAAGTCCTTATAGGTTTTATAGGTTGCACAAAGGCCTTTTACTTGCAAACTAAAATATTGTATTTATTCTAGTGCATAATTTGTAGGCATGCTTATAAAGGAGATGTATGACTTTCAAATCAGGAGGCCAGATCAGATAATTCTTGATAACTTAAATTAGCCTTGCATTAAGTAAGTCTGGAAATATGCTGCATTTAAGAAACCTTTCTACCCTAGTACCTGGGCTAGAATAGTTTCGTCAGTGAAACAAATGCCATCAATTTTATCTAGTAAGGAGCTGTCCTACCAAATGTTGCAGTTCATTAATTCCCAGTACAGGCAGTTTCAGAACAAATCAAAATAATTATTTCCTGATATTCCTAAAGATATGTACTTGAAAGAAGATTTGCTGTATCCACTGCACAAATACTACCAATGGATTTAATGAATTCCTTGTAGTCCCAAATTGCTGCAGAGAACGGAATGGCATTCAGAACAGAACTGGGAACATACAGAAGAAGAAGGGGGTGGGAAAAGAAGCCTAAATCCCATTGCAAAGGCAGAAAACTTAACCCAATGAAAGCAAAGGATGAGCTCTTTCTGTCTGTCAATTTATTGGTTCCCGCCAGTTTCGAATAACCTTCCCTGCTTTGACCCTGTAAGCGAAGGCACAGAATGTTGGATAATGCCAGGGACCTGCCAAGAGAGGGAGGAGCCAAGTGACAGCTGGCAGGTGGTGGTCCCAACCAAACATGCATCGAATAGAAAACAATTACCCACAGGTTCACTGAAGAATGGGAGTCACCTAGGGCCATTCAGCTCTGTTTCATGCAATCTAAAGCAACTGGCTATGTACTGGAAGTTGGTTACTCATTTCTTCAAGGCTGATCTTTGGCTGCTTTTCTCAGAGGGTGATGAGTGTCAGAGAACGGGGCAATGGGCTGGCAGTAACATTCAAGACACTCAATGTGAGAAGATTTAGTTGTCAGCTCCCAGCAAGTAAAGGATTACATTGATCAGACCCTGGAGGCAGTTCCTTCCCTTGCTTTGGTGGTGTAATCTTAGGAATCCCAACTAGCAGTTAAGATGTTTATTTGATATAGAAACTTCAAAAGAGTGGCTATAGTGAGATATCTTCCCCTTATTTTTCAAGAAGCAGCAGAGCAGGAGGAGGTAGCGAAAATCCCTCCTATGAAAGCATTTACACCACCTACTGTCCAAATGTGCTAGAGACAAAAACAGATTGGAGGACGACAGTAAGTTAAGTCCTTCATTCTCTGCTGTGAAATATTCCCAGCGCAGCACATCATTGGAAGCCAATTAAAAATGACAAGGATTGGGGACCTTACAGCAGTAATCACTGGTGCCTTGTCCAATGGGAGAAATGGTGCCAGCTGTCTCAGAAGGCACAGACACAGTCCTAGTGCAAGTGGCAGCAGTCGGGTGCAAAGAGGGTCTTTGCAAGATCTGGGCAGGGATTCAGTCTTTGGTTCATTGCTAGTACTTCTGAGAGTGCCCCAGTGGTAAACCAGGAAGCATAAAGGAAGCCCCAGAATGGTCACAGATGATTTCCAGGTCGATTGATTCTGGTGATGCTCAGGATAAGCAGCAATTGGATGGCTTTGTGCTTCGAGCCTAGGACACAAAGATACAGGTAGATGAGAACAGCGGAGAGGGATAAACATTCTTTTCTTCCCTCCCGTCCCCTCTTCACAATATTGTTCATCATTTATTACAGCAAGGGGACTCTCAGTCATCCACCTCATGGTTGTCTCAAAGTTGCTTTTTCAAGAGGCAACTGGATTTTCTGGTTTTCTCTGAAGACGTTTCGCTTCTCATCCAAGAACCTTCTTCAGCTCTGAAGCTTCTTTAGCTCCCCACCATTCAGAGCTGAAGAAGCTTCTTGGGGGAGAAGTAAAACGTCTTAAAAGAAAAACCAGAAAGTCCAGCTGCCTCTTAAAAGCACCACCTTTGGGACTATAGCAAGGAAGAAAAAAAAATCTATAGCACATGTACACCCCTCACTTTTCCTAGGCTACTACTAGCCAATCCCCAAAGCCTGCGGCCACCCCACTCATGAATTGCTGCCAGCCGTTGCAATGCTTTTTCTTCTTATGTGAAAGTGTATTGCAGATCCTTGTTGAAGTCTTACAGGAATGTGCTCATTAAAAACCCCTCTCATACAGTTTGTATCTGTAAAGACTCTACCAGAATAGAATAGCTTGTTTGAGGCATCATACTGATGATTTTTTTAAGATTCTTTCACTTTCTTTATATATCAAAAGAGGGTCATACAATTTCAAAATAATATGTTTTTTGTAGCTGTTTGCGACTATAAATTTTAATTTAATTTAGGGACTATAAATTTTAATTTAATTTAATTTAAAGTTAATCTATTTAATCAGTTTTTATAGCTCAAAAGTAACACAACAAAGTTCTAGTACTTGAGACTTTAGTACCTACTTCTTGTGTTCACCTGTAGCTTTTTTTTGGGGGGGGGGAATGTGTTTATTGCACAGACTAGTAAAGACAATTACAAATTAATTACTACCAAATCCACCAAGGAAAAACATCTAACAAGAACTAGAATTTCCAACCTCCAAGGTTCTGTTCAGAAACAGCTACAGATCGTCCTCGACTTATGACTGTAATGGAGCCTGGAATTTGTCATGTCTTTGTTATGCCATGACAGACATAAGTTGAGACACCCACGCAACTGACTTGATTTTACAACCATTTGTACAACTCTTGTTAAGCGAACTCTGCAGTTGTTAAGTGTATGCATTCCTAGGGGTGTTTTTTCCATAGAAATTGGTTTCTGCCAAAAAACATCATAAATCATGTCACATGACCATGGAAAGCTGCAACCGGCTTGTCATATGAACAGGGCACTGTATTTTTCGGAGCATAAGACACATCTTTTCCGCTCAAAAAAGAGGCTGAAAATCTGGGTGTAGCTTATATACTGAATACAGCACTTTTGGCCTCCCGAAACCCCACCCCCTTCATCAAAATGGCTGTGCGCAGCCTTTAGGAGGCTTCCTAAGTGCTCCTGTGGGCTGGAGCGGGCAAAAATGAGTGAAAAATGGTCGTTTTCTGCCCCCCCCCCAACAGCACTCTATAAGCTTCCTAAAGGCTATGCATGCCCCTTTTTTGACAAAAAAGGGCAATTTTTGCAAAAAACAGGCCATTTTGTGCTCGTTTTTGCCCCTTCAATCCCCAGCAGCACTCTATAAGCCTCCTAAAGGCTATTCATGCCCTTTTTTGACAAAAAAGGGCCTGCTTTTGATGGGCCGTTTTTCGGAGATCTGCAGAGTGCAATTTTTTTTTTTAAAAAAAATTGCCTCTTCAAAATCTTGGTGTCTTATACTCCAGTGCGTCTTATACTCAGAAAAATACGGTGTGTTGTATGTTGCTGTTGCAAATATGGACATAAGTGTGTGTGTGTGTGTTGTGTCCATTATAACTTTGACTGGTTACTAAGTGATCGGACATTAAGCAAGGACTACCTTTACAGACTGGCCAAAAGACCAGTTTTCCAGTTTGAATTCCAATAATTGGATTAGTACTTCCCTTGCTGGGATGTAACCAAGATATATTGAAAGCTGAATTACAAGCATAAGCACACTTAATTGTCAAAATTGCTCATCTCTTTACTTGTTGCCGTTGTTGCTGTTGTTGATATTCTTCCTCACTAGCTGAAAGCGCTCGAGCCAGTGCCAGGTCCCTCCTCCTTGGTGCTGTTAGAACAAGGTCAAAAAGAACTGGACAGTCTTTAAAATATATTTTCCCCTTACTGACATAGTCATCCCACCGTTGGCAAATTGGGTGATCTTTAAATGGAGTCTTTGTTTATGTTTATTGTTCAGAAGGCCTGATTAGGACCGAGTGCTATGAATGCTCACCTTCAACCCCAAGGGTTAGATACAGAAAGCTGGGCTTGATCTCAATAGATCTGCACTGGATCAGAGGCAATCTGCTGCACAATTTGAGCACCTGTCTTTGAAGTCCCCTCCCCCGTCTCACACCCCAGTAACTTCTCAGTAAGTAGCCGGCATGGTAGTACAATAAAAGAGAATATTTTAGTTCAAGGTTGAAATGAGGGGTCCTTGGTGTTCTCTGAGCTTGATTGTTTTGTTGCAGATTTTTCATTACCCAAACTATGTAAAATGATCAGTGCTAGTCAGACTAGCACTGATCATGTTACCTAGTTTGGATAATGAAAAATCTGCAATAAAAAAACAACTCGGAGAGGACCTTTCATGGTAAGTATAACTCTGTTCATTTCTACTGGCTATCATACCTGCAGCGCTGTGGTTGGACGGCCGCTGTTTCTGCCAGAGACATCTCCAAGGCTCGCTGTAAGGCTTCCTCTTCACTCTGAAATGAAACACGAAAGCAGAACCAGCCTTACTTGAGGGAAACCAAAAACCCTCAACACTTGTACATGTCTGGGCACATTTCAAGGATCTGGGACCTGAATTGTGCCATTGTTCTATTTTTCCCTCATGTACAATAAATTTTGTAGGCATGAAACAGATCAAAATATCAAAATATCAGACAATATCTTCAAGCTACCAGATCAAGGAGTTTCTACAAAATCCATACCAGCTATGAGGCATGACAAAAAATATTTTGGACTTCCCTCCTCTCCATTGACTCTCAACTTTCTAATCCCAATTTCCCCATTCTTTGAAACAATAGTGGTAAATAGCTGTAATAGTTTTAAAGAGTCAGCTTAGGGTAGTGCTTAGGGGAAGGTGTTGGAAAAAGAGACCCTTACATGAGGCAGATTATTTACTTATCTGACTTCTATCCTGCCTTTCATTGAGGTGGTCCCCATCCCATGGCACACTCTCCTCCCATTTTCCAAAATGACAATTCTGTGAGGTACGGTAGGTTAGGTAAGGAAACTGGATCAAAATCACCAATAAAAATTTCACAGCTGAGGGGCCTTCAACTTGAGGTGGGATACTGGTCAATTAATGGGATGGCTGATCAGGAGAGAAGCAAACACATAAATTGGTTTCTCATATGAACTGATTGATGGTGGCCTACTTTTTTTTCTGGGCCTCCACTGCAACTATTATACCACATTATATAAGATGTCATAATAATTACCCACTTTTGCAGCCATTCAAGTGATGAGGGGAATATCAACAAGTAACATAATCTATGTATTACATACAGTACATTGACTAGACTTACCAAACCGTTCTGCAAAGCAACAACAGGTATAGTCGGGCTTTGTGGCTGAGGGGCTCTTACTGTCTCACTTGATCTGTGCGCAAAGAGAAAAAAGCCAGCTGCCAAATGCGTAAAGTTGGCAGATCCTAAAATTGCCAATGCAAATCCCAAGAGGGTCTTGTGCCCCCATAGGAGAAATGTGAATTGCCGAACTGGGATCCAGTTTTATAATATCTTTAGCACCAGCAGGATTATCAGAGGATAATTTAATGATGTTTAAATAACATCATTCTGAGGGCTAGAAAACACTTGCAGTGCTACTTGATTCTTTTTCTTCAGAGACTAATATACCCAAGCAAAGAAATTGTTTTCCCGCTTTTCTTTGTGATCTACAGGCATCACATATTCACATAGTCCTGCACTGATATGTACTTTCCCCAGCTCAAAGTCTATTTGGCAAGAATAGACTGTTGATCTTCAAAAGATTGAGTTGGGATGTTCACAAAGAATGCTCACTTGGTGTGATATCTCCCAAGAATTATGGCTCCCATCCATTTATACCTTCCAACAAAGCTTGGCAATCCTCATTTTTCCTCTCACTTCCTAATACTTTTTCACCAGAATGCTATTGCATAATCTAGCTGACATTGAGAACTATAACTTCTTGTATATTTTCCAAATTCTTCATTTTGGTATTTTTCTACATGTTACATAAGGTGAAAGCTATCTGAGCAAGCCTTCCTTTCTGGTTTACTTTGAGTAAGTCTCACATATTCCAGTTTTTGTATATGTCCAAATGGACCAATGCATCATAAGAGATATCATGATCACTACAGCAGACTACAAACTGATATGCATTATATGCTACTGATAGCATAGCAATAGGACTTGTATACTGCTTTACAGTGCATTACAGCCCTCTCTAAGCAGTTTACAGAGTCAGCCTATTGCCCCCAACAATTTGGGTCCTCATTTTATACCTCCGATGGATGGAAAGCTGAGTCAACCATAAGCCTGGTGAGATTTGAACTGCCAAATTGTAGGCAGCCAGTAGTCAGCAGAAGTAGCCTGTAATACTGCACTCTAACTACTGCGCCACGGCAGCTCAACATTCTGATACATGGTTATACTTGCTTAACTTGTGTTAACTGTAGTACTGGAATAAATGACAACCTGTCCTCCATGTTCTAAAAAAGTATCTGGAAGATAGCATGCTGTTTGCTCAACCCATAGACAGAGAAGTGTCAGGTATCATAAGTCAAAACAGCACTTATGGAAAGCTGTCACTACAAACCGAAAAAGACAAGAAAGCATCCAGATTCAGGTGATGACTGTACCTGCTGGAGGTTGGTTGGCTGACATGAGACCTCATGGCTGCGCCACATGTAGTGTTTACAGGTTCTTTGGCAGATTTTGGAGCCCTGGCTATGGCAGCATTCCTGGAACCAGAAACAAAGCTTTAGTTATCAGCATCAGCCCATCATTGCCTCACACGACCTATTTGCCTTTCCTTGAAATGAATCAAAATCCATTTTACAACCCTTTTTGACAGCTATGTTAGTCTCACTCTTGTATAACTAATCTGACTTTCAAGCTAAATTCAAACTGTTGGGTCTATGGAGATTCTCAGTCATCCAGGTTATAGTTATCCCAAATGTTTTTTTTCCAAGGGGCAACAAGCTTCTTCAGCTCTAACAGCTTCTTGAGAGGGAAGTGAAACATATTCAAAAGAAAAGCCAGGAAGTCCAGTTGCCTCTTGGTCAAACTGTAGGGATAATTAGCCCAGGAAACAATGTTACTGAGATTTTAGAAGGATCTGAGGAAGACCAGCTGTTGTCTGGCAAGCTCAATTACTTTAATAGAAATATCAAGAAATGGTGGAAAGTAACACAGATGGGTTGGTACCATTATTATACAATTGTAACTAGTAAAATTCTCTGTCCTGCCTTTACCCGGCTTTGGAGAGTGAACGCCCAGTCCCATTACAGTCATGGTCCAGGGGATGCCGGTGTTTGAGGCAGAAGTTGCCATGACATTGGTCACAGAGCACCTTCATCATTTCCCGTTGTTTGCAGCCAGGGCGCTGACACTTGTTGGTGAAAATCTAGGAAAAGTTGAGATTAATCAGAGTTGAGTGTAGAATTGAATTGCAAGTAGAGGATCAACAAAGTCTGCCTACTTTCTTATTTATAAGCCTCCAACCTCTAAACGGTGAAGAAATAATCCCTGAATTAAGATTTCTCCAAACTGCATAGTCTGATTTGGATTTTACAGTAAGTATGCATACCCTCCCTTTCTTATTTTGCTACTGTAGGCTTTCAAATTCCTTCCAGTGAAATTGGAGTCCCTATAAACAGTTTAATCTGTGCATACTAATATTTTTTAAAAAAAAAATAATTTTACTACAAGATTTTTAAAAAGAAAATAAAAATGAATACAAACTAATATAAAGAAAGAACAAAGAAAAAGCAAGCAAGCAAGCAAGGAAAAAGCGAAAGTGCAAGAAAGGAAAAAAGAATAACAAAAAAGAAAAAGATTCAAAGTAGCAGCTTCCAATCTTCTTTAGAGCAATTATAAGTACAATATTTATCTAAAGGTACAACAAAATTCTCATTTCTATAATCTTTTCTGTCTAATTATCAAAACCATAAATTAAATGTTCATCTTTTTCTGCAAGTCCATAAAGGGTTAAATTAAGTTCTTAACTTACAATTTCCTTTTGAACCTTTATTCCAATTGTATTGTTTTACAAGCCAATTTTTAGAACGTATGTGTATATATGTGTGTGTGTATATATGTGTGTGTTGTGTGTATGTATATATTGTGTGTGTGTGTGTGTACACACCACACGTTCTAAAATATATATATATATGTAGTATTTGTGCTGATAAATATATATATATATATATATATATATATAATATATATATATATATATTATATATATATATATGAATGAGAGAGAGAAATGAAACTGAATGTATATAGGATTCTGGCAGCTCCCTTCCACATACAACGGAAAGTGCTTTAGGCCTTTACCTTTCTCTTACGCTGTGCTGGGTCTGATTTGCAGTCTTGATCTATATGGGCTCCCACTACAATATCAGGCATTTCTCCTCGCTTCACAGGGATGGGTGTACTGCACAATGGACAAACAGGAACCTGTATATCCTAGGAATATGATAGAAAGTGGTGACATGTATCCTTGATTCCTGCATCATACAGACTTGTGGATATTTCAAATACTACTTCCATTACCTTCAAGATCATATAACTCTTTGTTTGATTATGAAAGCTGAAATAATAAAAAAGTTATCAGGTCACTTGTTCAGAAACAAAGCAGATGCATTTATTTTATTTCATATACAGCTCCAATTACAATAGATTCTGAGCGATGAGCAGCAAAAATACCCAACATTATACTAATAAGTCTCCATCAAGTTCATCTGAATCACAATGTTGCAGCATATAGCCACGATCTAACTACACCTGTTCATAGTTCTAATCAACCCCTTCCAAGCAGGATAATCTTTGTGTCCTTCTCTGTTTTTCAGTTCACCCTTTCCAAGATATTTAGCAGCTACTGGACATGCTCAGTTTTTGTTATTGTTTTAAAAGTCTGTCTTTTAGTTGTTAGCGATCATTTATTTGGTTTCTACAAATTTAGGATTAACCTTAATTAACTTTTGTTTTTTGTAGCTCTGGTTTGCCTCCAATAATGTTAAGGCTCTCTTAGTTTGTTATTAAAGGGAGTGAAATTTCATTAACATTTTTCTATAAAATTTAACCCAATGGAGCAATTCCTGGAAATTTGACCAACAATGCATTCCAGTTATAACACAACTGCTAACAAACTCTTTTTGCAGGCCATGTTTATAAAAACAATTTCTATAGAGATACAAGGATTAAAAGACCTATAGCATTTATTTGAAATGTACCACAAAATGAAGAACTAACACAGATGAAACGGTTTTGCACAGAGGCCAGCTATTTTCTTATTTTAAGTTTCCTTATGTGGACATTCAATTTCACAAAATGGGTGGTTTAGAGTCAATGAGCTGAAAGAGCTATTACTGAGTACAACATCATTGTTCATGACAGGAATCTAAATTAAAGCACCCTCAGATGACTACCTAGCCTGTTTTTTTCCAGCAAGAGGAACCAACCACCTCTCTGGGTAACTGTTCTTATAAGTTTTCTCCCCCACCCCAATTCAATTACAATCTACTTTCATATTTTAGAATCTGGGATCCCAAGAGACAGGAAAACTTTCTGTATGATATAGCATTCCTTCTCCGAATTATTTTTCAAATGTGTTGTCTAGAACTGAATAACAAAGAGTATGTCTGATTAATGCAGAATGTTGTAGACCATGGGTGTCAAACTCATGTTGTCACAGAGGTGTCACATGATATATTGGGACTTTTCCCCCTTCACTAAACTGTGTGTGTGTGGCCAGCGTGTGACACATTCAGCCCTCAGGCTGGGAGTTTAACAGCCCTGTTGTAGACTTTTTTATTTCCTTATTTCTGAAGCTATATTATGCTGACCAAGTCTAAAATTGTATTTGGCCTTTTTAGCCTTCACACTAGAGCAGAACTGTCAAACTGGCGGCCTATGGGCCAGATGTGTGACACACAGGCCACACCCACCCGGCTCTGCAAAGGCAAAAAATGTCACGATATACCACATGACGTGATCAAGTTTGACACCCGTGCACTATAATGATGGTTTGTTCATTTTGTAGTCACGTATTATTCCAAGACCCCTTTCATAAGGACTATTGTTAACCAAGATAACCATCCTGCAGCTGTGCATTTAACTTCTATAAGCATCCTATCTCGTCTCCTCATTCAGGTCATTGATGAAAACATTCAGAATACATGATTCAACCTTGCAATACCACATTCAGTAATGTCATAGTGAGGAAATGTTCACAAACACACTTTTCTCAGTTCACTATCGTGCCATCCAACTTATATTTAGTTTCTTAATCATAAATGGGATGTGGTACTTGTCAAATACTTGGCTAAAATCAAGATACATTATCTATTTGGTAATGTCACATTCTATGACTGTAATGAAATTACCAGTCAAAAAAATCAGTTAACCTGGCTAAATTTGCTCTTAACAAATCAATGCTGATATCAGGTAATAAACAAGCCACAATTCAAATAGCCCAACCTTCTTTATGCTGTTTGAACTGAGGTTGCAGAACAAACAGCTTCCATTGAGCAGAGGGGTTCTGCTCCTCTGTGCCTTATACAAGATAGAATCATTATATTCTATGAAATTAGGAATAATTTTAGTTACCTTCTTGTACGCTGAAGTGCAGTTATGATGGGCATAGGCAATATGGTCAGTGCAGAATAGCTGTTCACAAGCATCACATTTCAAGGGAAGGAAGTCTGAGGGCAGGAAATAACAAGCAATGAAAAGCTGTAAATGTTTTCCCTGCAACTTTTCAAATGACATTCTAGGCATTTTATTAGCTTTCATGGTAGTAGTATTGTCAGACTTTATTTTAAAAGGTACATGTCTTTTAAACAGTCAGAGATTTGAACACAAAGAAGATACCATGGTAACTAATTTTGTAAACTGATTAGATGGAATGTCTTGGATAAAAATAAAGAGAAACTGGGGAAAAAACCACCCTCAAGACTTTGTTTCTTAATCTCCCACCTAAAAAACAGTCTCATAAAAACAGTCTTCATCAAATACTCAGGCTATTTTGTATATGCAGCAAAAACTAATGACTCATTCACATTTGTTCATACTGTCATGTCTTAAAACAGAACGGATTTAAAAAAAATAGAATGCAATTAGCCCTGGTTTGTTAGGAAACATGAGACAGATCATGTCAACAGTACAAAATTGTGACACAAGTATAATCCCCTTGAAATGTTTCAGGAACCAATATTTTTTGAATTCTATAAATTGAAAGGAAATTTTACTTCAGATATGGAGCAAGAGTCCTCCATCTTTACAATTTTCAATTATGACCTTCCTTCCTTCCTTCCTAGTAAATAGCCCACAATTTCACTCCAAGGGGTTCACATTTCATATAAAGCAGAATCCTAAACATCCAAGTCCTTGGACACAACCTTTTACCAGAAGTTCACTGAATGTTCTAACATTCTATGTTAGAGTTAGGCATAAGAGGTATGCTGGCACTCTGTATGGAATCTCTCCAATTTGAAGTATGCAACAATTTCTAATGTCTATGTTACACATTCTCAATATAGAGTGCTCTCCTATGATGGCCAGCCTTAATTTATTGTTGGGAATAAAATGGATATAGCAACTTGGTTCACAAGAGAGAATGCATATCTAATTAAAACAGAAAACAAAGGCTGCTGGTTTGATTTCTTTTGGGAATAAAGCTATTATCTTCACATTAAACATCAAAGCATCTGGGGACTCAAAGCTTTTAGCTAAACAATTGCCAAGAGTGCATCTCCATAGAGAAGGCCCTGCTGACCTCTTTGTTTATGAAATAATTTCAAGTGTCATCACTCCGACATCATTAATGTGGCAGCTGTTGTAATATGTTTTACTTCCCACAAACATATAACTGAAGCTACAAAGTACCATACTCAGAGCAATTGTATTGACATGTTTTTCAACCGGCAAAGTATTAGCAAAACAATGAATTCAGCAGGCCCCTTCCCAAAGAATCCCATTCACAATCCACTCATAAGGTCAGAATAGAGCTGGAAGGGACCTTGGAGGTCTTTTAGTGCAACCCCCTGCTCAAGCAGGAGACCCTATGATTTCAGACAAGTGGCTGTCCGGGCTCTTCTTAAAAACCTACAGCCGTGATGGCGAACCTATGGCATGCGTGCGAGTCCTTTCTATGGTCACATGGCCCGTCCAGCTGCTTTTCTGGTGTGCACATGCGCGCCAACCAGCTGGTCTTCATGGGTGCTGGAGAGCCGGAAACCGTTTTCCGGGCCTTTTCCAGGCCATTTTCCGGATTGTTTATAGGCTGTTTTTCAGGATGTTTACAGCCCATTTTCGGGCCATTTTTAAGCCCAAAAAGTTCCGAAAAATGGCCTGAAAATGGCCCACAAAAGGCTTAAAAACAGGCATGTGCGCACCAGCCAGCTGGCATTTTGGGTTTCCAGTGCTCCAACATGCGCACATGCACACATGTTCCGGTTTGGGCAAAAATGTTCACCATCACTGACTTATAGTGACGAGGCACCCAAAACCTCTGAAGGCAAGTTATTCCACTGGTTCATTGTCCTCACTGTTAGGAAGTTTCTCCTTAATTCCAGGTTGCATCTCCTTGATTTAGTTTTCATTGTTTCTTGCCTCGCCCTGTGGTGCTTTGGAAAATAAGTTGACCCCCTTTTTGTGGCAGCCCCTCAAACACTGGAACACTGCCATCCCTTAATCATCCTTCTGAATCTCAGGAAGTATCTTCTCATACAGTTGCTAAAAGAAAATGTGATCTGTACAAATTGCACTAGTCTCAAGACTTCTAGAAAAAAATCCAGCTTTCCACGAAGCAGGCTACAATCTCGATTATAAGCCACAGCTATTTCCATTTGCTTGGGGGAAAGAGTGGAAGATTCTCCCCCCATCCCCGCTTGCCAGGTTCCCCGTCCTTACTACGCATGGCTGGAAAGAGTCCCGATCCTCACTCCGATCCCACTACCTCTCTCTTTCCTGCCCTTCCCAAATTCTAGTCAAGGGAACGAAAGGAAGGGGGGGGGGTCGGCGGGAGACACCTTCCTCCCCCCACACCCCATAGAGCTAAAAGCAAATCCTCACCCAGGCGCTTGCAGGAGGGCTCCGTGCAGTGGGCTCCTAGATCTGGGAACTCCATGAAGCTGCCTACAGGGTCGATTCCAGGAATAGGGGAAGAAGGACGGTTACCTGGTGGGAAGAAGAGACTTACAACTCAGGGGCTCCGAGAGCGGAAGAAATGCACTGCAAAGGGCGGACGGCTATGGCCCAGCGGGGATCAATGCAAAAGATGCAGCCGAGAAACAGCGAGACGGGAGGGGAGAGAACGGCAATAGTACCCAGAAGAGAAGGGGAAGAAGGAGGAATGGCGCTCGCTTCAAGCGGCAGAGAGGAAGAAAAACAGGGGGGGAAGAGAGAAAGTAGCCAATCATCCTCACCCTCTCTTCGCTGTGTAACACAAGGAAACCTTCGCGCCTTTGGCCCCGCCCACTTCCGTTCCCAGATGCCGCGATGATGTCATGCCATATCAGGACCCTTCCGCGACGAGAACCCGGTGAAATTTGGGATTGCCGTATTCCGGCAGCATGCCGGGAAATGTAGTACGGATGTGAGGGGAGCGAGGTTGAAGCCGCCGAAGGCTTCCCTCGGCCTCTAAGGGCGCGCTGGTAGAAACGAACGCAGGCGAGACGGAAGGGCGCGGGGTGCGATGGTAGTTGTAGTCATTAGCGGCACAGTTTTCTTTTTTCTTTTTCCTTTTTAACGCGAGGAATTAACCGAGAATTCCGTCCGAGGTCGGGATTGCCCTTTAGGCAAAGAGGCCGAACGCTAGGAACAGCCATTGGCGGCATTCTAGCCCCGCCTTAGCCGGAAGTGTCTCTATGGTAACAGCAGGCGGATCGGGTTGGGCCGGAGGGGTTAAGCCAGCGCCTGCCCCGGAGCCGGTAAGTATGTGCGGGCCCTGTAACCGCAGCCCTGGGTGGTGGATCCACTTTTCCTCCTTCCGCGGGATATTGAATTCCCGGAGCGCTCTTGGCTTGGAGGAGGCCGAAGCGCCCGGCTTTTAATTCCAGTGGAACTGAGACCGTCTGAAACGACTAGTCTGAGCTTTCTTGGACGATGCTCCCCTTTGGGCGGATTTGATTGAATGTATTAAAAATATTTATGGGGGGAGGGAGGGCCTCGGTGCTCTCCGAGCTCGGTTGTTTTCTTGCAGATCTTTCATTAACCCAAACTGGGTAACATCATCAGCACCAACTCTGACGGCCTCACCTAGTTTGGGTAATGAAAGGTCTGCAAGGCAACAACCGGAGCACGAAGGAACACCCCCCCCCCATTTCAACCTGAGCTAGAAATATTCTCCTTTATTGGTACATTTATATAGATTTATATAGAACCCGGGCTTATCTTCCTATAGATCAGCCCTTTGGTTTCTTCCCATGTGCTCCTTCCCTCATGTCTTGAGGGAAATTACAGTTCTGCGTTTCAGGGTTATGCAGTAACCCTGAAACGCAGAGGTCTCTCTTCCAATTTATATTGAACAGGTTAAGTTCAGGATCGACAAATCAGCTGGGGATCGTCTGCTATTTGCCCTCAAAAGTGTTAAAATAAATCCCCTCCCCCACCCTTTTGGATAGTTTATTTTGCTATCCTTTGCATCAGCAGTATGTGATTACCATTTGCAAAAGATTAATCCTTTTGTTGAAAGGCAAACTACACGTGGGTAGGCACACTGAACTAGTTCATACAATAAGTGTGAGAAAGGGATAGGTGGAATGATTGTACAAGCAAGCGTTCATGGGACCTTTTATTCTATCATTTCAATAGGTGATATCAACTTTAGAGGCATCTTCCTGTCCATGGGGAGGAATCTTCTTGTAATTATTTCAAGTCTGATCATTTGTCATAAGGGGCATCACTACTGATGTTCTCTTTTAGACATAGTGAAATAAAGCTGCAGAAATGAATGACTTGCCTAAATCCATCCATACTTCAAGGTTGAATTGTCTATATTTTCTTGGTCATTACTTTGTTCTTAATAATCTTTTTGTCATTGATGCAGACATTATTTTTATTTGGTAATAGCTGACATAGCTCTCTATATTAGGCACCTGTGGAAAATGTAGGTGCCTAATAAGAATTGAGAAAGTTAATGCAATTCTAAGGTATATTAACAGAACCATAGTATCAAAATATAGTATTATTCCCCTCTATTTTTAGAAATCATACTGTGTCTGGCATATTAGTCCAGTTATGGACATCATATTTAAAGAATGTCAAAATAGAGAATGTTTATTAGAAAATGATCAGGATGCTAGGATCTGGAAACTAAGCCTTATTGAAAAACCATTGAAGGAGAGATTCTGCTTATCTTGGAAATAATAGCATCCTCATATTACCTCCCATATTCTGAGACATGTTTCAAATCTGGAGCAGGTTAATGGTGAGTGCAGAATTAAAGAGGATTTGGCAAAATCCACTTTCCCTAACTTCCACTAAAGAAAATCTCCACTTAATCAAAGTCTCCACAGTCAAAGTGGATTCACTATGTAGTACTTTGAGGAGAAAAATAGAACTGGTTTGATTAGGTATCAAGTTCAAATTTTATTTCTTATTTGATAATTATCTGAGAAGTCACAATATTAAGCAACCCTGCCCTTCTGATTCAGTTCTGTGCAGTTGGTCTTTAGTGGCATATTCCTGAGCTTAGAAACTTCAACCTTGGAAAAAATGCAACATGTTTTTCAATTGATTTATAGTATTGAGATAAGTCTTTCCTGCCAACTGATTCTAAAGCAGCACATTACGGTAATAGCTAAAGCAATCAATGGCAGATAGCCTCTCTGAGGAAAAGATTTCATAGCTGGGAGTGTCTTTTGAAAATATATGCTCCCAGGTATTCACTTATTGCATCTCCAGCAATATAGTAAATGTTACTGCTTAAGGCCACCAGTGCAGCACATGTTATTAAAAAGTTACCATCCAGGCAGAAGTTTACAGAATAATAAAAAAGATATGAATCTTGGTGTTTACAGATGCCCTTCATTTTGCTTGAGTCTAGAAGAAAATTCATTCATCTGTTAATTCATAGTGTAAACTCTTTTTAACTCACTCTTTTGAGTTCTAGATGTCAAGACGAGTTAGAACATGTTAAATGTTTACAACTTTTCACCAGGAAGCAATTTGGGTTTTTACATATATGGTTTGTACATTAATGAAACCATAGCATGAAATCAAAATGTCTGATTTTTTAAATAGACTTTAGAAGGTCAGAAACTGCTACTTTAACATTTTCCAAAACTAACAAGTTTTTGCTGTCTATCATTATCTACTGTATATACTCGAGTATAAGCCTAGTTTTTCAGCCCACTTTTTGGGCTGAAAAAAGCTGCCTCGGCTTATACTCGAGTCAGTGAAAAATTTGCCCGAAATGGAGGAGAAAAAGGGGCGGGCCATGCCGCTGGGTGACACTCGTGAATGGCCCAGTGCCCCTGTGAGTTTCCCCTCCCTCTGTGTCAGTTTGCCGCGCAGCGCGCACCGCACCATCCCCCCCTCCTCACGTTCTAATGTAATGCAGGGCTGTCTTACGATTCCCCTTCCTCCCCCTCCTGCCGCTCTGCAACGATGTCCCACCTCCTCCTTGTTATGGCAAGCAGCCACATAGCGATGTCCCACCTCCTCTGGTACAGTGATCCAATGATAGGAATCACTGTGCCGTGTGTCATAGGAGGCGGGACATCGCTCCCCCGCGGCTGCACGGGACATCATCATCACAGCGGGACATCAGCATCATGAGGTGAGTGAAGTATTTCATTGAATACACCGCTAGTTTACTGTTTTTCTTTGAAATAAATATTCAAAAACATTATTGGTATCTATTTTTATTTTTGAAATTTACTGGTAGCTGCTGCATTTCCCACCCTAGGCTTATACTCGAGTCAATAACTTTTCCAGTTTTTTGTGGTAAAATTAGGTGCCTCGGCTTATATTCGGGTCGGCCTATACTCGAGTATATACGGTACTTCATAGGAATATTCAAACTATAATCGTTAATGTTTTCTCTATTTTCTGTAGTAGAATCTCAGTCTTATCAAGCAATTGAAGATTAATTCTTAATACATTGGCACTGTATTGTCTATAGTGAGATTTTAGAGGTCGTTTGGTGTTGTGGTTACAGTGCTAGACTAGAGACTTGAGGACTATAAGTTTTAGTCCTGCCTTAAGTACAAATTCAGTTGGGTGATCTTGGACCAGTCACTCTCTCTCAGTCCTAGGAAGAAGGCAAGGGCAAACGCCTTCCAAAAACCTTCCTAGGAAAATTGGAGGGGCTGTTCCTGGCCCTTGCCAAGAGTCAAAACAGACTCTAAGGTACCAAAAGAAAAAAAAAAGTTGCTACTTTTAGTTCATACTAAAAGCATTCCACCATTTAACAGCATGCAATTTAGCAGCAAAATTTATTTTTCTGGCAACATTTCTAAAAGTTATTGAACTCACATATTGTCTAAAGCCACAATTTGGCTTGCTTGGTTTTGGCTTAATTGTGGTATGTATTCAACCATTTTATAAATAGTCCTCAACTTACAACCGATTGTTCATTTAGCAATTGTTCAAAGTTACAGTGGCACTGAAAAAAGTGACTTATGGCCAATGTGTGAGGACTCACACTTATGATTGTCATTGCATTCCCACAGTCATGTGATCAACTTTGGGCACTTGGCAACCAGTATATATTTATGATGGTTGCAGTGCCTCCAGGCCATGTGATCACCATTTGTGACTTCCAGAAGCAGAATCAATCATGGAAGCTGGATTTGCTTAAAGACTGGCTGATTCACTTAACAACTGCAGTTATTCACTTAACAACCATCGCAAAATGTTGTAAAATCTGGCACAACTCACTTAAGAACTGTCTTGCATAGCAATGGAATGATGGGAATAGAAGTAATCAATTATTTTTAGTTTATATTTTTAAGCATAAAAAATCTACTAGTTTTGTGTTTTAAAGAGCTACTACTTCCACATTATACTATTTTAAATATGAAGTATCTTTAAGTCCAATAATCATTTCTGATTATTATAATTTCCTTGATGACATTCTCACTGGGTAATTTTGACTGAGAATAATAGATGACAAATCAGTTTTTATTTCCATACTAAATTAGCCCAAATCTACTTTGTGGACTGCATGGTCTCCTAAACCTGAATTACTGGGGGGGTGGGGGGGTGGGGGGGGTGTTGTTTGTCAGAAAAGGAGAACATTTCATATTATATTGTCTTGCTTCAAAAAGAGGCTGGTTAATTTATTTTCAAAGCTTAGATAAAAGATATGATATGTAAGGGATAGGACTATCCCCTTTAAAATGGTTTTATTACAGTTATTAATGGATTAGCATTATTTCTAAAGGAACAGGATATTGATAGGATTTTATACCTTATAAATGCAAAAACTATTTAGTTTTTTGAATGGATATCTTACCAATTGTGAATAGATAAAAAGATAGACTGAGGAAATGATATACTTGGTGAAGTAGCATTTGAAATCTTACTTAGCACAATGTGTATTTATTTGGAGTAAATCTTTGGACCTCTAAATAAGATTAATTGACTTATTCATTTCAAATTAAATCTTTGGTGTTATTGTGGTGTTAATTTTGAGGTGTAGTTCAGCCTTCCATAAAGTTTGCTTTTGAGATGTGGAAGTTTGCTTTTTAATATGAACATACATATTAAAAATTGTAGTTGTCACTTCTCTATGATACAGTTACGGAAAGTAATGGTAAACCACTTTTAGGTCAGTGCTGTTTGAAATATTTGCTGAAACTATCAGATTTACATTAACCTCAGTGTAATACAGACAGTTCTTGACTTATGGCTACAGTTGGGAGCAGAAATTTGATCACTAAATGATGCATTCATTAAGAGAATGTTCACATGTTTGGACTTGATTTTAGCCATGTTTACTGCAGTTGTTAACCCATTGATTTTTTTTGTCGGAAGCCATCTAGGAAGATCAGCAATTGTCACGTGACTCAAGTGGTTGCAACCATCATAATTGCAAGCTGGTTGCCATGTACCCAAACTGTAATTCTATGATTGCACAGGTAGTGTGACGGTTGCAACTTTGAGGAACTTTGAACTGTTGTTAAACAAATGGTTATAAGTCGAGGACTATTTTCCTTTTAGCTTTTCCTTAAAAAAACATAGATAGACATGCCAAAATGATAGATAAATTTATATGTTATATTCTATCATAGAGATAGCAGGGCCAGCATGTGGTATTGTAAAGAATGGGGTTTTGGTAGTGATGGAATTGTTTTAGTGAAGGATCTTAACAAAGATAGAAGAACTTGGTAAGTAGAGGTATCCTCAGATTTTGTGAATCCCAAATTAAAGCAGCCTGATTTGGATGAATTTGAAACCAAGAACAACTGAATTGAAATAGCTATTCCTCTAAAGAAAACTGAAATTGAAAACAAAGTTTTGGAAAGGATTTGAACAGGAGGGCCTAGAGCAGTGGTAATGGCAATTATAAAGTTCAGTCACAATGCTTTGTCTATATATTGTATGTTGTAACAATATGTCTAAGTCAGCATTCAGTGCTGCTGATTCAGCATTCGGTAGCCTGTCATGTGAGCAGCAGTATTAAAAACAAGTGGTATTTGGAATCTAGCAGAATGTATCATTGAATACACTCCTTTAAAAAGCTGTTTGTTCAAACTTTTTTACATGTGCTGCTATTTGGTACCGATCAAACAGAAGCTTTGTGTAATGAGTCTACAGCTCTAACTCTTACAACTACCTTCTGAAATATTTCAGGGATCATACTTAGGGAGGAACATCTCTGTTTTTGCTGTAATTTACACAAAAGGAAAATGGGGGAATGTGATAAAACTCCTCCAGACCTATTTAAAATTGAAATAATTAATATCTTCAGAAGATATTAATTTCTGAAGAGTTAATAATTTGATATTAAGAGTTACTAGCTGATATCTTTAAAGAGTTAATTTAATACAATTATCTACCAGTATTTCTACCAAAGGCATTTTAAAGGTGACCAGTAATTTCCTTTAAAAAAAAATCAAAATGTAAAACTGACAACCTCCTGCCACCGATTACATATCATCCCCTTCTTGAGTTATTATATCTAAAAAAATTGTTCAGTTCATTTTTATTACATTCCAAGTTTGCAAAATAGAGCTGAGGAGTATTTTTCAGCTTCCTACCTTTAATTTCCTGAAGAAGGTGATCTCCCTCTTATGGATAGTCCTTTTGTTCATATTCATAAATGATTAGACACAATGCCTGTTTTTAATCTACTGGCTACCTAATATTATTTAACCCCCATCTTCTGTTTTGACATCCATTGCAAATCTACATTTCAGTATGATGTGTACAAATCGAAAACAAGCTTTCAGGTTTTTTTTAAAATAATAATTAAAGGTTACAAATGCAAAGATAAAAGATTAAGTAAAATATTAAGAAGGAAAAAGGTGCTAAAAATAAAAGATGTATAAAAGATGATTCCTCCCTTTCCCCCCCATATCTTATCCTTAAATCAGTAACCAAATTGTAAAACTCATCATTCAGCCTTAATCAACAAAGATTTATTAAGAGTTACTAGAAGTAATAACATATTTAACTTTAATCAAATCTATTTTGTATTCCAAATTCTCATTTTCACTAAGAAATAAATCAAAACAAGTCTTTCACCATTTCTAAATAAATTTTAAAGCTTCATCGTTCTGTCCTGATTAAACAAAATCTATTATAGCTACCAGAAACCATAACATATATATTTTAACCTTGGTCAAATAAATCCACTTTGTGTTCCTTCCATTTATTTTTAAAAGCTTAATCTTTAATTCCACCAAATGTCCCACCACTAGTTGATTTCTGATCATTTTCTCTTTGTCTCTTTTCAGGAACAGCTTCAGCAGTTTAACATTTCCCCTTTGTAATAAGGCTTTCCAAAGTATTCTTCTGATTTATTATTGTATAGCCCCCTTAATTATAAACTTCAGGTGATTTCATATGAAAATCCATTTTTTAAAATATCATTTTTCAGATCACTCTTATAAGTTGTCATTTTTAAAATCTATTTTCAGACATTCCATATAGTATCTTTTCTCAAATTCCTCTTCTAGTCTGATTCCTGTAGTCTTATAATCATACTATTCTCAAGTATGAAAGCTTTTGGCTGATGGCTGATAAACCTTGATTGGTTTGGAATAGGAGGTTTAGGGGACTTCTACTGGGTAATTTATTGAAGTATTCAGTGGCTCTTTTGAAGAGGTCAAGAGATGTAGCCCATTCCAGTATGCAACCAGTAGAGAACTTCTTATTCTAGAATGTTAGTTTGACAGTTGTTTTGACATAAAAGCAGTTTGCTTGGGATTGTTATTGAAGCCTTTTGTGAGATCAAAGGTTGCCCTTATCAACAAGAACTTAAAAGCTGAATTTTGATGGGGATAAGATTCCTAAAATGAGGCAATACAATATTTTGTGAAAAAGATTTGACTCCCAATAGCCTTATATACTTTATATGTTGAAGATTATATGTCTGTTGAAAAATCTTGAATGGCAGTAGTTTCACATGGAAATGATATGAAGACACTCCTCTGTGCATATGCTATAATGAATACCTTGAAACAAATTTATTAATTAATAGCATCTAAAAAATTACCAGGTAAAATGAAGCTGTGAAAGGGAAAATACAGAGGCTAATCTCCATCAGCTGCATTACATTGAATGGCTGCAATTGTGAGAATGGAATTTAGCTTTGTTTATGCCTCCCTCCTTCTGCCTTCTTAGCACATGGTACAAGGGGCTGCATTCCATTGCATCAGGAGACATCCACAGAGAAGAACATCCAGTGCTCATCATTAATCTTGGAATCAGTTTTTCTTTAAGTTCAAATAAATGAAAAAGCATGAGATGACTAATCAGTTTAAAGAAGATGCATTAGCTAACATACCACATTTTCGGAGTATAAGAGGCACCAAGCTTTAGCACTCTGCAGACCTCCCAAAAACGGCTCGTTTTTCACAAAAATGGCATGCATAGCCTTTAGGAGGCTTATAGCGTGCTCCTGGGAGCTGGGGGGGGGGGAATTGAAAAAAAAGCGGCCCATTTTTCGCTCATTTCTCCCCTTCTCAAACCCCAGGAGCACTCTGAAAGCCTCCTAAAGGCAATCCATGACCATTTTTGCAAAGGGGGGCAAGGTTTCGGGAGGCAAAAAACTCTGTATTCAGTTTATAAGACGCACCCAGATTTTCAACCTCTTTTTTGAGGGGAAAAAGGTGCGTCTTATACTCCAAAAATACAGCAACAGTTTTCTGACCAATTAGCACCATTTTGATACTGCTTTGATTATCAAAATCTTAGCTAATAATTATCAGCATGTAGAGCCGTGATGTCAAACCTGTGGTACCCCTCTTTGTGGGCACGCAAGCTGTCACCCAGGTTAGATCCACCGTGCACAAACCAACTGATTTTTGGGTCTCTGCCGCGCATGCAGGAGATGTGGGCGCATGCAGGGGGAGCATGGGGGTGTGCGGGGGGGCCCTACGCTCCATTTTTGGTGCCATGAGGCATCAGGAAGGACCTCTGGAGCCCAGGGGAGGCTGTTTTTGCCTTCTCAGAGGCTCAAGGAAAGCCTCCAGAGCCTGGGGAGAGCAAAAAGCCTCCCCCCCTCCCGCCATGGTGCAGGAGGACAAGTAGGCTATGGGGGAGGCATGCACATGCATGCCGTGGCGGAGAGTGTCAAATGCGCATGTGCAAGGTGGCAAGCGCATTGCATTGTGGGTGTGGACACACACACACCTGGAATAGCACATGCTCGCACAATTTCAACACGAGAGGAGAAAAAGGCTAGCCATCACTGACCTTGAGCCTTCTCATGCAGTATGGACATACTTTGGGAGATATATCTGATTTGTCAAATCATATACTTGTCAGGCATAGTGAGAGTGGATTGGAGGATTAAAATTGCTTGAAATTTAAATTTTAAAATTTATATTTTTGCAAATGAACAAACACTGCACTCACATATGCTGTATCCAAGCTCTGTCATAATACTTTGTAAAGGAAATATTGACTGATTAACCAAGGGTATGACCTTTAGTCTTGACCAAAATGTTAAGCCATAATGTGAGTTAGCTTAGCATGTTATGTAAAGTCAAATTTATCTGTCATAGTTTAATATTACCTGTTAAGAGGTTTTTATGGCCTATTCAGATGACCAGAATTTTTTTTTAAATCTATCTTTGTATGAGAATGGAGCTATAGTTAGAACCTAAATGTTGGAGCTGATGTAATCCACACAGAACTGATGTCATATTACTGAGTACCTTTCTTTGAAAAGTCATCAAAATAATAAATTATAGATAAATCATGACTAGCAGAATATGAAAGCAGGAATCAAATACTTAGAAACAGGAAAACCGGTTGTTGTTGTTTTTACCTCACAACCAATACTGAATATGTTGCAGCACACTGCCTTATAGAAATAAGCACACTTTGACTGTTTGTCCCAAAAACTTCCTGAAACGTCTATATTTCAACAAACTAAATTGGATTACCGGTTCATGGTTTTGTCATTCCTTAATCACTCTAATGATGAAAATGATGCCATCATTGATGTCTTCCTCTTGATCTGCTCAACATTTTCATATGTGCTGGTTTATTTTCAGGCTGGCCAAAGTAAAAATGCTGCTTTGACTGAATCCTGTTCAAAAGCTGTGATCATTGAAGGTGTGGGATGGCTCTACATGGCCTCAGCAGGGCCAGAAGCCTATAGCCTAAGCCTCAAAAAAAGAAACCAGTTCCAGGTGGGCATTTCACCAGGGCTGTCAGTGCCACCACTCACAACAAAGCTTCACAAGAGCAAGTCTTGGTACCTTGCTAGGCAGCAGGTGAAGCCTGTTTGGCAACTGGAACAAAATCATGTGACCACTTTGCAAGACAAATGCTCAGTCCACTCAGGGATCTCTTCCCAGCATCCCCCCTCTTATATCCAGAGCCATTATGTAGTGAGGCAGTGCTCCTGAGCCCGCCTACAGCTCAGTCCCATTCTCTCCCCAAACTTCCTTGGGAGCACCCTGCTTTATCGACGGTCTTACTTTAGACATAAGCCCTATCGGAGACTTGAGTCCATCTGCTTGCAGCCTAGTACCTTGGAGAAGAAACCGCTTCGTGCCCCACCTCCCATCTATCATTCTGTCCTCAATAAAACCATGTCGTCTTCCACGGTGGATCCATTTCTTATGCCAAGTACAGCTGGGGAGCGTTCCAATCCATTGTCAAAGGGTTTTCCTCCTCAATTCAGGGAAGCAAACCGCCAGTGCTTATAGACCAGTCCTAAACAATAACTCTTTCCTGAGGCCAGCTAGTGCAAAAGTGCCTTTGCAGCAGCAGCAGCAGCAACAGCAGCAGCAACCGCTAACACCAGAAAGTAAGAAGCTGAAAGGATTGTCAAGATCTCCAGGATTTTCTTGGACCCATTCTGGGGGGAATGGGGATGGTTGTCCTGTGAATCTTGAAAAGAAGCTTGGAAAAAACAGCAGTTCCACTTTTGAGCAACCTGTGCCAATCTCCTCGCTCACCTGTACACAACGGCATGGTTCTTAAATCAGAACGGTCACTGTGGCCCTTGAGGATGGCGAGACTAGATCACAGAATCTGAAAGAACAAGATGCGCGGTTGACAGAAGCCATGAGGAAACTAACAGCAAGCGGTATCCGGAAAGTTAGTACTTATAGTGAGTTTGGTCACCGCATTGATAGCTCTTGCCTTATGAACGCCAGCTTCCATGCCAATCTGTTCAATCGGTGGAAACCACATATTGTAGCCCAGATCACCCCGAAGGAAGTGCCAGTTCCCAGCTCCCTGAATTTAGAACCTGGTAGCCGCCATCACAGCCTTATAAGCACAGAAGTTGCCGATGTCTGCACTAAGCGTATGGACACGCGTATCCTCACCTCAAATTCCGAAATGCCCAACCATAGCCTCTTGAATCAATTGGTCGCTCCCCCTGTGAATATCACAGAACAGGTGATGACAGCAGAGATGTCCCCACGAATGGCAGTCTCTGAGGTAGAGACAAAAATTTCCACTCTTCAGCTAAACATGGAAGCAAAGTGGGGGCAGTCTACTACTCTGAAAGAGTCTGAGTAAGTATCATAGCCTCTTTGTTATATAGGTATTGCTATATAGGGATAGTGTTCTTTTTCAAGATTGTTATAAGCTGTCAATTATTTGTATTGGATGTTTCCCTTTACTGGGTGGAAACAGGTGCTGGATGGAAACAGGTTTATAACAGGGGTGTCAAACTCGGGGCCTCCGGGTCAGATGCATCATGCACTGGCCATGCTCATCCCCATTTTAGCAAAGAGGTGAAAAGTCGCGATACGTCACGTGACGATGCAAGTTGGACACCCCGGTCTATAATATCCTATTTCTGTGTTTACATGTGTGTCTCACAACCCAGTCCTAGTACTCCCTATTAGGTTGGGGCTACCATCCCATATTTCTAGGAATTTTAATGTCAGATCATCCTAGAGGGTTCCAGATTGCCGAATGGTGTCCTAATTTAAACCCTGGTACAGTATATGGTTCTACTGTATTTTTTGGTGTATGTTTTGTTTTGAGGAATTTATATCAGTATAGAAAATGGCCAGATAGGTGAAACTGCATTTAATCCTAGGAATATAGTGATATGTTACATACTTAATTCTACCATGTAAATAAATAGCAGGGAGGAGAAGGAAGTCTTTTGGGTGGGAAGGGGAATGCCCTAACTTCTTTTGTTCTTGTCTGGGAGCTCTTCAGGCCACTGAGATGGAATTTTTTTGTTTCCTTCATTAGTTGAATTACAGGAATAGTATAAACTACTCAAAAAGTTTCACTTGGTCAAAATAAATCTTGTATTGTAGAGCTGTAGTCAATCTTCCCCTGCTAGATCAAGCAGAAGTAGAAGATGCGGAAGAAGAACTTCCGGATGGCTTGGAAGATATTTGCAGTCAGGATGAGGAAGGAGAAGAGGAAGATGGGGAAGGTCATTAATGTTTATTTATGTTCCTTCTTTAGAGTGCAATCATTTATAATGTGATAAGCCAGAGAATAAAAATGTTGATGTACTGATTATATCCAAGGAATACAGATTCTAATTACTAAGATTTCAGAACAACTCAGATCTAATAAAAAGTTAACATTATTATCATAGTAATAATCTTTACAGTTGGATATCACATACATATTAATCAATAAATAATAAGAGAGGCAGAAATAATAAAAGAACTTTTCTTTTAATAAAAGAACTGAAATACGTTATGGCCATAATTAAAACTAGCTTGAGTTATCTTTAAAGTGTAGATAATTTGATCTACTTGTGAAGATTTCTTTCTTGCAATATTTAATTAGTTGTGCTCTAAAGAAAATAATGTGCTGGCTTGATTTGCATTTTAATGATATATTCTGATGCAGTACTGAGTAAACTATTTTCTTTTATTCAAGTTGTTTTTAGTCAACTGTATCAAAGCTGGCCAGTATAAATTAATGTTCTTCTTCATTTCAGGTGAATCAGATGGTTCCTCATCATCCAGCTTATCCGCCAGTGGTTCTGTTGCTCTCATATCTAGGTTAGTGCCAGACACGAATTGCCCTGCTTTCTGTCCATAATGTACTTAGTAAATGAAGAGTGTCTGAGTTCAACTTGATTTCATGAACTTATCCATGTACCTAAACTGGACTTAGATAAACCCAGATGATGGATACATGCATGTTTTGTTTACCTTGTTGAATCTCAACTTAGACAAGTTGTGTTTTCACAAAAAGAAATAGGGCTGCTAAGTAAATGGGTTGAAAAATAGCTTTGATTCCTTTGTTTTCTAACCCAGTACTTCTCAGCCAAAACAAAACTCACATTTTTGATCAATGTTAATTAAAGGCTATGGCAATTAAATACAACTATGTCAACTAGCAACAGGAGCTCAAGAAAGATATTGTGCTGCTGGCTTTCCCAAGGCTGCTTACCTGTACTATGTATTTTGCCTTCTTTTCTCTTGTAGCCATATAGTTAGGCAAATCTGTTTCTTTTCATAGGACCTGTGTTGAGGGATTAGTGCCTCCACTTGAGGGTCAAGAGCGAATTGTCAAGCCAGCTCTTACACACAGCCTCTTCCCCAATGTGTCTTCCACCATCTATTTTGGAACCCAGGATGAGAGAGGTAAGATGAATCCATTGCAAGTACTAGCATTTGGGGCCAAATATATTGATGATGGTGTAAAGATCAGAGATTGCAACAGAGTAATAAAGTGAAGGGTTGACAAGGGGATGGATACAGACTGTAGCTCTGGTCTCTCCCATTAATTAAACAAAGATGTTGAATAGAGATGTGGGAAGAGATATTTATCTCTAGATATGCTTACATACGTAGGTGGAGCTATAGATTCCTGAGAACATTGAAGCGAATGCTGCTAGGAATGCGAATTCTTTCCTGCATTTACCAAGCCCAGTAGATGGAGTCATTTTATTCTACTTCTTGATCTGTCTCAGATAGGCTGAATAAGTCACAGATTTATTTGCAGCAGTAATGGGCACATTTGTGATTTGCTATGCTAAGCCTGGGTGTTCTCATAGTTATCACAGCAGCCCATCCTAAATGTTAATTTTGTACATGCTTCTTGCTATGGCAGCAATATCTCTTTGTGTGGTCCACTTTTTAATCTTTCTCAGTCTTCTGCCTTCTGCCAGTCCCGGTAATCTAACCCCACAACAGAGAATGTAAAGGGTTTTTAAAAAATGTTTTTTTCATTTTTCATGTACCAGGCATCGTACACAATAATAAAGTGAAGCATCAGAAAATAATACAATAACACATTATGATCCAATTTAAGATGATTGTTAAAATACAGAGCCTTAAAGTAGCTTCTAAAAATTAAAACAATTTTGGGATCAATGTTTAGATAATTTTCACAAAAGCCGTTTTTTTTTTTAATTGCCTTTTTAAATTTTGGTACGCAGTCATTTGGTTCCAGAGGATTGGTGCTAGATAGGAAAAACCCCAATTGTGATATAGCTATTTTGCTACCAGAAAGAGGATAGTGCAGTCTGGTCTGAAGTTTGGGTTGATTGCCAAGCTCCAAGCAGATTTTCCAAGGCCCAGTGAATTAACACCAGCAGTATAAACTGGTATCTTTTACAAATATCCAGCTAATGTAAGAATTTGCAAGAGAAAGAGTTGTTTGTGGAAAGTTTAGGACATTGTGAATTGCATGCAGGTTGGGGAATAGAGAGCCAGGAATAGAGAGAAACTGAAAAGTCCTTTCTAAACAGATTGGCACGATCTGGCAGAAGCAGCTGTTTCTTCTCATTGCTATATATATATTTGCTTCTAAGACAGAGAACCATTAGCCTATGGATATGCAATGGAAATTTTTTGAAGAGCGTCTCCATTTTATAGTTTCAGTCTTTTTACTCCATGACAAAAGGCTATTTTCTCCAAGACATTTCCTGCTGTTTTCTTTATGGCAAATTGATTTTTTGAGAAATGGGTATTTCTTGGGTTTGACCAGCTTTTGTTTTTGGGATCTACTTCTTAGTGGAGAAGCTTCCTTGGGAACAGAGGAAGATGCTGCGATGGAAAATGAGTACAGTGACTCCAAACATTGTGAAGCAAACCATTGCCAGATCCCACTTCAAAATCAGCAGAAGTGAGTCTTATTCAAACTGGGAATGATTTGTGGGTCATTTCAATTTCATGGAATCTTTTTCCCAGGTTCCATGAATTTGCAAAATTCCATAGAGTTACTGTGGGATAGCGTTGGTTAAAAACATGTAATTTTTAAGAATGTAGATTTCAATCACATAGTGTTCTAATTGTGGCTGTTGCACAGCTCTTGTCCAGGTTTTAAGGAAGCTTTCAGTTTGTTCTGCCTAACTGTATCCCTTTGGTCAGTTTTTGTTGGAGTGTTACTGCCCCAAGATTCTGATGTTTTGTATTGAACTTCATTGCTACCACATGTTGTGGGATCAAAACAGCTAGAAAAGAGGAGATTAGATAAAAGAAGGTTCAAAAATGAAGTAAGTTTTCCATGATTTAGCAGTACATGTCATACTTGGTATATACTGACTGATTAACCAGTGCTCTGTGTGCAATAATACAGAGTTCTAATGGCCTTTTCAATGGACCATATTTAGATAAGAGTGGGATCTGTTAGAAAACAAAGATAATTGTCATGTGGCATTGGATATGTTGCTGTGTTATAATTTTGTTATAATATGAAAATGTTCTTAAATCAGGTGGAAGAGGGGAAATATTCTAAATTTATATTTCATAAATTGAAATGCTTAGAGTATTATAATTAAATTATTTGAGCATAGTATAGAAAAAGTGATATATATATATATTTTGTTCGGATAACTTTTTCATAATTACCTATAGGAAATAATGACTGGCTGGGCTGCTGGGGCCATCATATGAAATCACCTGGCTTCAGAATTGTCAAAGAACACCAGAAGGTATGTGATTTGTTCAGAGTGCACATGAATGTGTTGAACAACAAAATTCAGTGTAGAGACAGAAGATGTAATTTGTTACATCTTCTCTCTAGTCCTTCCTGTCCTGCAGAAAACATTTACATATAGCCTGTTTTTTGCTGCAGTATTTCCCACCCCTCTTCATGGGTTGTTCTTAGTGGCTGCACTTTTAAAAGAGGCCTACAAGTTTGCAAGGTGTAATAATTGGTTCACACAGTGTGCTTAACAAAGACGTTTAAGGGTCCAATGTGTTGTGTGAATCCTGTAACCCATTAAATATTGGAGAAAGTGAAGGGCAGCTTGAACAGTGAATCAGGCTTTTTTCATGTGTAACTGTTGTGGAAACCTGAACCTCAGCCACCTGTGGTTTCCAAAAGTTTCCCATTAGAACTCCAAGAAGAAAGATGGAGGTTTGAAGTAGCTGGGATGTAATTTGCTTGGTTATGAAATCGAGTACTGTATCAAAGTTAGTTAGCCCAGTACATGTGTTCCAAACACTGATTGGCTGAAATATTCAAACTATTTCTACTGCAGTCTGACTGGCCAGTAGGGAAGATACCATTGATCTAATGAACCCTTGCCAAGTACAATCTTGTAGAGGGCTCATGGGATACAGGTAAACTTTGGGTTATGACTATTTGTTCAGAAACTATTCAAAGTTAGAATAGCACTGAACAATGGGAATTTATGATTGGTCCTAGAAGATGTGACCATTGCAGTGTCCCTGCAGTCATGTAATCACCACTTGTGACCTTTCCTGCTGGCTTCCCACCAGCAAAGTCAATGGGGAAGCCGGAAGGAGATTGCAAGTGGCTTCCATTCCTGCTGCTTTTTCACCTACACTCTTTAGTGCCTGCCTGCAGTGCCCCCCCCATAGTACCTACTTACCTGCCTGCACTCCATAGTGCCTGCCTGCAGCATCCACTCCCCATGCTCTAGCTCCTTCTCGTGGTGTGTAGCCAACCGCCTGTAGCTCTCACCCACTGGCCTGCTTGTTGGACTCCCGCCTTGTCTGGCATCATGATCATATGATGTCCTTGCTTCAAGATCTGTGGAGTCCTGTGGTTACAACAGCAGCTGGGACTGCTGGAATCGCTACTGCTAAACCATGCAGTCATGTGACAGTGTGCTTTTTACCCACATTGCTTAGCAATGGAAATTCCAGTCCCAATTGCTATTGCAATCTGAGGACTGCCTGTCCTGAGCAGGGCTGGAGGAAGTGGACAGAGCTTCTGTAGCCCCTAGAATGATGGGGCTTGATCTGGTTAGGATAACCAGATGTGCATTGGCAGATTCAAAATTAATTTATTATGGTTGGATTAAGCAGCTGGCTAGGCTTAGTGTATTTTGTGGATTCAGCCATTGTGATAGATGTACCAACAATGATCTCTATCTGTAGGAGGTGCAGTTCAAAGATTTGGGCTTGTACAAATGATATTCACACAAATGTAACAGAATTTGGGGAGATGGTACCAGCCAGAGGTGACTGGGACCTTCTTACTCTGTTATTCCTCCTCATTTCCTATCTACAGTTGAACCACTTTCCTGGCTCATTCCAAATTGGTCGGAAAGACCGTCTGTGGAGAAATGTGTCCAAAATGCAACTGCGCTTTGGGAAAAAGGAGTTCAACTTTCTGCCCCAATCTTTCATCCTCCCACAAGATATCAAGCTTCTCAGGAAAGCTTGGGAAGATTGTGCGGGTCGTCAGAAGTGGATTGTGAAGCCGGTGAGGGTGCAGATATGGTCTGATTCAAATGTGGATAATAGGGCACACTCTTTCAGCTTTCTGCTTTGGTCCAACTATGTGGCTCCCTGCCTATCCCAGCATGCAAACCTCAGCTCCACGTTCTGCCTAGGTTTTGCACTTGATAGATTTATTTATGTATTCTAGTAATTGTGTTACAGTGTTGAATGTTGTTAGCGAAGGGATTAGTCCTTAAGCATGTCAAAAAGAAAGGGGAATGGTGAGCATCACAATGGAAAGAAACAGGATAGTTAAAAAATATTAAACAAGTGCTGACCTTTGAGCACTTTCTGATATGCATTGCCTGCTTTTAACACTTTCCTATCTCCATTTTTTTAAGGGTAGTTGCTTTACTTTATTTTATTGTCATTGTACATATATACACAGAATACAGATACAACAAAATTCACATAACGCCCAGAGACCAGGCCCAACACACATAACAATCCCCAAACACACACCCCAACCCAGCAAAAAAAAAATCCCGCCCCTAAACCACCCAAGCATCCACACAACAGACCAAGTAGTGCTGTCCAATAGCTCACCGATGGTGGCCCTTTAGTTCATTGTTGAGTGCAATTATAGCTCTGGGATAAAAGCTATTCAGAAGACGTGTGGTCCTAGTTTTAATTGTTCTGTATTTTCTGCCAGAAGGCAACAGTCTAAAAAGATCACAAGCAGGATGGGAAGAGTCTCTGAGAATGTTATGCAAACTTCCTCAAACAGTGAGATGCGAAGATGTCATCCAGGGCTGGTAGCTGGAGCCGGTGATAATGATTCTCTGCAGAACTTTTTTGTCCACTGCAGAGCTGCTCCCATGCCATGCAAGAATGCCTTATGTCAGGACACACTCATAATAGGACAGAAGTAGATGCTGAGATACATTTATTTTCCTTCGCATTCTCAGGAAGTACAGCCTCTTCTGTGCCTTCTTCACAAGCATGTTATAGGCATTCATGGTCTATGAGAGATCCTCCGAGATATAACTGCCCAGAAATTTAAAAATACCAACCCTCTCACCCTCCTCGCCATTTATGTACAATGGTAAATGTACATCTCTCTTCCTCCTGAAGTCAAGTTCTTTAGTTTTTAGTTGATCCCTTGTTCTCCGTTTTCTAAACATTTGATATTCTCAAAGTTATGCATTTGCACTAAATAGGTTAGATAGTGTACTTTAACTGCAGCCACATAGGGTTTTAAATTATACAGGCTACCTAGCTAATTATCCATTGATCCCCAAAAGTTTCCCAAAGCTGTTGTACTGCATTATGGGACAATGTAACATCTATTCCTGCAGCCATTTACATTGTTTTTCTATTGCATCTGCTTTCATCACTGAAACAAACCAAACCATTTCAAAAAATACTGTTAAGTTATTTGAAGACTGTACTAGGAATTTATTTAGGACCAGCAGTATAAACATAAGGGTACTTGCATGTGGCAGCATGTAACGGACCTTGGCTGGTCTCAGACACCCTAAGCAAGTTTAAGTTTAATTAGTCCATAGATAGAAAACCACCAGGAAATCCCAAAGCAGTAGACTACACTGAGAAGTTGAAAAAAACTTTCTGGAAGTAAGTAGCAGCCATTTCTACGTTGTTGCTAAAAATCATGAACATGTCTGGGTAGTCAGTAAGAGTTAGGTCTAATTTGAGGGAGACGTGACTTTTATTTTGTGATACTATCATTAGATTTCCAGATTTTTTCCCTGATGTTTCAGTTTTGAACTGCAGCATAACAGTGCATGGTTATGTACTTCTCTCTCTCTGTCTCTTAGCCAGCTTCTGCTAGAGGCATTGGAATACAGGTCATCCATAATGGAGCCATTGCCCAAGCGTAGACCATTGCTAGTGCAAAGGTAAGCCAAATTTTCCTTACAACCTCTGGTGAATGAGGTAATAGGCTACATCAAGGAGATGCATAATATAAGACGCACCTTTCCTCCCCCAAAAAGAGGGTGAAAATTTGGGTGCATCTTATACACTGAATGTAGCTCCACCCCCACCAGAGGCCAAAAACGCGAGGCATGGAGGCAGCGATGGTTTGTGGCAATCCCTGCAGCCTGGAACAGCTGATTGGGGGTATTCCGGCAGTCTGATCCACTTGCCAATCAATTGTGCTGAATCAGGTTGCAATAAGTGCTGAAACTGATCTGGCTGGTCAGAGTTTGCAGCAGCAATCACATTCAGAAAGCATACACAAGTAACTGATTCAGCAGGATTCAACATAATAATAATAATATACAATACATTACCAAAAGCAGTTTTCCAAGGTAGCAGTAAATGCAAGCAAAAAACAAGCAGTTTCACTTTCAGTTCTCTGCTAAGCCAGGCTCCTTTCTGTCTCCTTGTTGCTTACACAGCAAATTTCAGAGTGCAAATAGCCCTCATTGGCTGACTTAGTTGCTATGCTTATTCATTGGCTGACCTTGTTACCATGTGTCAGCTGAATACCATGGATGCTGGTGGGCAGAGGCAGAATCTTTCTTCTTATTTTCCTCCCCCAAAACCAAGGTGTGTCTTATACTCCGGAACGTTTTATACTACGAAAATATGGTACTATATGTAAACATGTTTCCTGCAACTGTGAAAACCATATTGTTCTGTGAAGATGGTTTGTTTTGCCTTCAATGAAAAAGCAAAGCACTGATGGAATGGCTATTGTTAGTGCATTAAAGTGTTGTCTGAAATTAGCTTGGAGATTATGTTTTCTGTGATGTGGAATGGTATTTTCTGAAAATTTAACGAGGGCTGTCTCAGGAGAGAAGCCAACTTTCAGTTCTGTCAGTGATGGGTAAAGAATGAAGTATAGTGACAGTTCTAAGGCTTGTTCTTCTGGAATTGAGCTTCCTTGTAGCTCACTGTCTCTTCCTCTTTTCTAGATACATACATAAGCCTTACCTCATTGGTGGAAGTAAGTTTGACCTAAGGATTTATGTTTACGTGACCTCCTATGATCCCCTACGTGTTTACTTGTTCAAAGATGGACTTGTTCGTTTTGCCAGCTGCAAGTAAGTTCTTGTAAAAGGATTGCTTGTGAAAGGATTGCAAAAAACATAAGTAAGATGGCCAGGATTGCAATATGCTGGAACATGATCTGAAATTACATTTCTCAGTTCATTAATTGCAGATTAACATATATTCTTAATTAAAATAGCCACCTGTTATTCCGAGCATGTGGCATTCTGTAGCCATATCTTGATTTAAGCCAAATATGGGAAGTTTGTGGTTCTCTATATATTGCTTAACTACTAATAAAGCCAGTTAGCATGAGCAATGGTAAGGATGCTGATAGTTCTAGTTCAGGATGACCACCATTTCCCACAGTTCTTCATATAAACAATGAGCATTAAATACCCATTACAGATAGTCCTTGACTTAAGGCGATAATGGAGCCCACCCTTTATGGTCATGAGTTGTGACCGTTAAGCAAGGAGCCCATTGATCACCTTGCTTAATACCTCCATCCCTTCTCTTCTTCTTTTTTAAATAAAACTTTTTTTATTTTTAATTTTTAAAACAAACACAACACATCTTCTTTACATACTGTAGAAAGTGTATCAGTTAGTTACAAAAAGACTTTTGTGCATCTCTTTCCACAGTCAACAAACATAATTCATATTAACTCAAGTATTTTAACTCAGATATTTAAACATATTACCATCATCATCCCTCCATTTTCATTTGACTATAATTGTTTAAATGTCCTTCATCATAAAATATACCAAGATTTAATACATAACCACATAGTGGCATTTCATTTACTATTTCTAAAATCCTCCATTAATACTGAATCCTTATGTCCTATTCTAGCTAAACATCCATAATATTTAATAACAAAATGTTCTAATCCTCCTTTCCAAATCACTGTTTACAATTTACATACAGTTTCCTTATGTTGCACCCATACCTCCTTTATTTAACTATATCCTATATCATAACATTTCCCCTAATAATCAAGACTTTAACTGTATCTTAGGGTTTTTTTTAATTAACCTTTATATGTAATCCAAAAGGATTTCTAATCTTCCTTTCATGGGTACCATTCAATATTCATATCCAATTATTACTTATCATAACACTACACATTGTATACATTAGTAAACATTATCAATTATTTATTTAACTATATCTATTGTCACTAAGTTCACTAAGTTTAATTAGTTTTAAATTGTGCTCTTCCATCTATCAACCTGTATCTTTCCAGTAGCAAAACAATTTCATATCTTCTGCCATTTGTGGTGTCAGTCCTCTATCATCTCCTTAATCAACTTGTATGGACTCCTCTTAGCAACTCCTGTCTTATAAAATCTCTCATGTAATTTTCGATGCCCTTCTTCTGTGTCCTTAATCAGCTTATCTTGATTGTCAGTAGTGTATCAATGATATTGCTAATAAAATTCTCTCTTTAAATCTATAAATTCTTTTATTTTTTTTCTTCTTCTATATCTTGCCATCTGGGATAGATTTCCCCTCCATTGTAGTTCCTCTTTCAGTATTCCACTCTTCCATTTTCAGAAACAAACAATCACCATAAATATCAGCAAATTTAATTTCTTTATATTCATTTTCCTCTTCAATGTTTATGGTTTTAACCACCACTTTTTGCACTTGATAAACCTCCTCAACTTCTTCATCATATTTTGCTGTTAGATGCTCTAAGTCTTCCAGCTTCTTCTCTATCCTCATATGTAATTGATAATTTCTGTATTTCTGAGAATATCTTTTGCAGACTTAAAGTTTATTTCTGTTGTTGAAATTGTGCCATTATCTCCAGGTAACAAACACTGCTGCTCTAGCTTGGAAGGTTAATAAAATTAAGCACAGATTCACAATAACTTTTATTTTCACTTTCTCTGGGTAAAGATATACTTCAAAGAGACATCTGTATGCTTTTTCTTCTTATCACTCTCTATAAACAAGAGCAAGATCTGGACTGCCAAGCCAGGATAATCAGTGAGAAAAACAAGAGTGTTTCATTTCCAATACATAAACCTTCCAGCCTCCAAGTAGCAGTGATTTTGTTGCAATTTTCTTTGTTTCTTTTTGTATCTTTTTTGTATTTTAAGTTTAAAAAAGTTCGATTCTTGAATGTTAGAAGAACACCCACAGTAATGAAAGAGGAGAATTTTAGTCCATAGGTTACAAAGAATAATAAAGGAAAAAAATAAAAGAAGAAAACTTAATCCATTCGTTTAAAAAGGCTTGCATAAATTCCATCCATGAAGATAGCATTAAAAAATAAGATAACCCACTGTCCAAAACCATTCCAAATTTAATTCCGTCGCTTATTTTCTTCTGTTCCCCAATTTAAATTAATTTAAGTTTTTTATAGGCAGTCTCTTTTTAAAACGGTAAAAATTCCTCACCAGCTGGAAACACTTTCTCTTTCCGTATCCTCCGTTTTGGAGCCGCCCCGACTTAATCAGCCTTGGCTGGATTTTTTGTCGTCGGCTTGAAGAACTTCTCTTGCATAGATCAGGGACTTTGCGATGTCCCTGAGATCAGCAAGACATATTCTTCCTGTTCACTGTCTCTGCGGGACGGTTTAGGGTCCGATAGGACCACCCAGCAGCAAAAGTATCGGCTGCAGTCTCGGAGCATCGAGACCACATGTCCGTATCGTCGTGACTTTGGATCCTCCTCCCCTATCCCTGCTCTTCTTGATGTGGTTAAGTGGAGCATGGGGTCCCTCAGAGGTGGCAGAGGCCCTAGGAGGCCTAGTTCAGGCTCAGGCCTTCCTTGTATTTTCCAATGTCTTCCCCACTCCTTGAGGCACACTGTGCTCCTCTGCCTGTCCCTCAGGCATCCCTAAGGCCTTAGGCCTACTTCTCAACCCCCCGCCCCCCAATATCCCACAGCAAGGAAGTAGCTGCAATGAGATCATGGTAGGAAGGAAAGCAGGCCTCCTGCCCCTTGGCAGCCCTGCAGGCTTTATGGCTCAATTCTAGAAGCAGGTGCCATTTCAGAGCAACTGCAGTCAATTTCAGGGGGAAAGCCACTCAGCCTCCACTGTGTAGGAAAGCTGCACAATCCAGCAGCTGCTTCCAGAAGGAAATCAACAATAAACAGTAAATGAATGATCAGTGACAAGGGTTGGTGGCATGATGGAGGTATGATCCAGTGGGGTGGGAAGCAGGCCTGTGGGGAGAGAAAGGTGGGGGAGTCCTGCAGTATCCCTGTGGTCGGTTGTAAGAAAGAGTGGCTTGCCAAAACACCCAGTTTTGTTTACATGACCCTAGGGGCATTGCAGCAGTTGTAACTTCAAAACTGAGTCATGTGAAGATTTCGGGAGGTTCATTGTAAAGTGGGTGTTGCTAAGTCATTGCTTGTAAGTTGAAGTCTCCATGTAACTTGTTCTACTGCGTCGCTATGGCTGTAGGCAATCTTTTTCTTAGTAGTCAGTCCTGACACTAAATCAGTATTTTAAACCAGTTCCTTTACCTTTTATTTTGCTCACTGCAGGTACTCTTCTTCCATGAAAAGTCTCAACAACAAGTACATGCACTTAACGAATTATAGCATCAACAAGAAAAACATAGAATACAAGTCTAATGCAGATGAAACTGCATGCCAGGGCCATAAGTGGTGAGTGTCAGGAGACACGAAGGAGAAGTATGGTACGGGGCATTCTGTTGTTTGAGGCCTCTGAGCACCAGCTGCTGCTTCATCTCAATAATATTGAGTGATCTTTTTGTTGATAGGCAAGAGGTAAACTCTTTCATTTCAGTAGAGTGTGGCTATTGCCTTTTTTCCCCATTAACAAGGGAAATCTAAGGTAATGATTTCATTGGGTGTAATGTTTATTTGTTTACATGCTGTGCTCTATCTATACAGGGCACTGAAGGCACTTTGGAACTATTTGACCCAGAAAGGAGTTGATAGTGAAGCTATTTGGGAGAAGATAAAAGATATTGTTGTCAAAACCATCATCGCGTAAGTCATGAGATGTTCTTCTCCCTCCTTTGTGTCTCTTCCCCCCCACCCCCCAGCCTTTCAGTTAAATAGTTGTCTGTTGAGGCTGGCTTATGAGCCCATGAATCTGTTGACATAATTCATCTTATCTTCAGGACTCAAACGATCACACTGTACTTTTACTTTATTGAAGTTAACTGATATTGTCTCATCAGAATCTTAGTAGTGCGAATTAAGAGGAGATCCATGAAAATCCCTTCAATGAGATCATCATGTTACCCATAAGAAAAAGACACTTTGGTTTTAGGAGTCACTTGTTCAATATACATGGATAAGTGATTCATAATAAAACAAGTTTTGAAAAATGGCCTCCCTGCAGGCTGATTTTTCTTCCTTGATTAACAGAGCATCTATTTTACATTTCAGGTCAGAGCCCTACATAATCAACCTTGTGAAGATGTATGTGCGGCGTCCTTATTGCTGCCATGAGCTGTTTGGGTTTGATGTTATGCTGGATGAGAACCTTAAGCCATGGATCCTGGAAGTCAACATTTCCCCTAGGTAAACTGTGCTTCATGCACTATTCAGTACAGGTTATTTTGGGACGTATTTAAATTCAATTTCAATTGCAATGTGGATTCTATCCATAGTCTCCAGTCTGTTCCCTAAATGTTTGCTGATTTATTTTCATTGTGAAGTCTTTGTAGTGTTAAGAGATTGTTTATTGCTCCAACTTTTTAATGAGAGGGAATTAAGTGAAAGGAGAGATTAAGGAGCACTGTAGGGGAGAGTAAGATAGTGACTGGTTATGGTGTAACTTTTCTGAAACAATATTACTGTGCAATTTTGAATTGATTATCCCTTTGCCATTTTTCCCTCACTTTGATTTGAGCTTGTAATTTGCATGGACAGCTATCCTGAATGTGAAAGTCAAAAGAAAGAAGATGAGCCTATTAAACAAATTTCCAAAAACATACCTATATTTTTCTGGCAGCCTTCATTCAAATTCTCCTCTTGATGTGAGCATCAAAGGTCAAATGGTCCGGGATGCCCTTAACTTGGCTGGCTTTCAGTTGCCTAATGCAGAAGATGTGGCTTCACCTACCGGAAGTGCCAGCAGCTCCACAACCAGGTCAGATTGAAAGTTCAGAAAGAAAAAGCAGAGATGGAAATAAAGCACTTCTTTCAGAGTGGGATGTTTGATTCAGCCCGGCACTGCTAATCTAGCTATGTATATTTTGCTGTCATATTAGTCATGTGTACTTCAATATACTTAGAGCCTTAGAAAAACATTTCTAGGAAGGATTTGAAAACATCAGATATTTCTGAAGTCTTCTGAAAGCTATAAGTAAGGGGTACTATCTGTAGGCAATCATTGTTGTTTTAGGCTTCTTTTGCCTTTACTCCTTCTTACCTTTAAGGCTCAAGTACTGAAGTAGGAAGAAGAGACCCTGGATGAAGTCTGTTTTTACCCATGGAAGCTTAATTGTTGATTTGGGACCAATTGGTTTTTCTTACAGTTATCTTTCTGAAATTGCAGTTAAGGAGAAAATTTAACCCCACATAATAGTTGTTATAGGGAAAAATTGAAGGAGGAACCATTGAGTATGCTGTATTTTGCTTCTGAAGGAAAGGAAGGATATAAATCCAACCAATAATAAATATATGTAAATAGCTTTTTTAAGACAATATTTCATGTATCTGATTAAATGGCCTGTGATCTGTAAACATTTAAGCAATAATAGGTTTGCCACTCTTTAAGATAGTGTATGAGTTGGATGCTGGGTAAGAATGATCACTTTTACCAAATTCCTAGGATGGTGAGCCTTCAGTGTGGTTGTCTATAGACCTAATTTTAGCAAAAGAATTATTAACCAAATACCAATTTTATAACTGATAAAAAGTAAACAGTTTTTCCTGGATGAATCCTCTAAACCTATGTGTCATTCACTGACAGCAGAAATAGGGGTGATGCAACATTTCATTAAAAAATATCCACCCCATTTTAACTAGCACTACTTGTGATGCGCATAACAATTTTTCAAATTCCATTTTGTGATAGCACAAAAGAAATACCATATCTTTATTATGGAGCTCTTATGAGCTAATTTAGTTAATAATTTACAGGGTTAAAGATAAAAAGAATCAGGAGAATTGTATGTTCCTGTGGTACATTAAAAAGTATTAAGTTTAATAAATTTTGTGTTTGGGTAAAAATAATACAGTGATTGAATTCTCCAGAGAATGGACTGATCAAGTGTTTTTAAAAACAGATTGGATTTCAAGCAAAGTTGTATTATCCATATTTGATTATGAATTATGGAAGTATTTATATATTTCTGGTTCAATCTCTTAAGCCAAAAGATTTGCCCACCCCAACTTGGGGCATTTTGTTTCAACACTGTAATGTTAAGCATTCTTTGGAAGCTTTGCCTGATTTTCATTCATGTTTTATCTGTAAGGCTTTTTTTTGGGCTATCATTGAAATAAACAATTTTTGCTCTAGGTAACTGAAGGGTATTAACCAATTTCTGGCCTGATTGGTTAGTTCCCTTGATTAATAATTTTAACTCTTGGGTTGTCTAGCTTGAACACTGTAATGAAGGAAAAAAGCAAGCCACCTGTGGAGTTGCTGACTGCTGAGAAAGCAAAAAAAGCCTATTACCTGACCCAGAAACTACCAGAGCAGGTAGGTGCATGTGGTGGCACCGTATTTCCTGACTTCAGTCCTTGTGGCAAGGTCTTCAGAAGGCTTGCAATACTGTTTTTCTTTGGTTTGGGGATTGTTTGAAATTCAACCAGCTGTTTGGGCCACTAGCATTTTCCACTTGGAAAACCAGAAATGTGCAATTTTTCCACCTCAGACTGGCTGCTTTTGAAATGCAGTATAAGCCATGCTTCTAGAATTTTGCTTCAGTCTTAGTACAAAATGTGACTGGTGTGAATGGTATTGTTTCAAGCGTTTTACCTGTTCCAAGCGATGTCTTTGGATTGTTGATGGGCTGTTTTGGGGTTGTTATTTTTTTCCCCCAAACTTTCTCTAGTCCAATCAGTACAGAGGCAGGGATCAGTCGTGTCCCTGCTACTGTTGGTTCAGATTGCATAGAATGATGTGAGAGTTCAGATTGCATGGAGAGATTTTGAGAGGAAACTGTCAGTGATACACACAGACAGATTAAAACTGCTTGCGTCTGCCATCCTGACTGGCAAATTTCTTTGGTTTAAAAAGAAAATGGTTAGCAATGAGGAAGTTAAAAGTTCATATGAGTGAATGGGATGCAGTTAGAATCTATGTGGATTGGTTGTGTGTGGTACTTAATTTTGAAAGCAGAGGTACAAGAGCGTACTTGCTTACACTACTCCTATGGTTCATAGACAAATGTTATGGATAATTCTGTTATGATTGTATAAATGCAAAGATTCCTAGTACGATGTTAATTTGCTTGGTTTGAATACTTGGTACATATCCTTTTGCATACTCTTGTGTCCTAATAATGTTCTACTTCAGGTATTGTTTAAAAATCTACTGTAGAATTTAAGCTGATTTGCTGAGCTTTGCTATATGTACTCTTGGAGCATGAGTTTTGTTTGCTGTAATATTAATGTTGGGAGGGGTGGCTCAATGGTTAAAGACGCTGAGCTTGTCAGCTGGTGAGCTGGCAGCCAGGGTTTGAGAGCCAAGTGCCATGCGACGGGTGAGCTCTTGTTACTTGCTCCAACTCCTGCCCACCTAGTATTTCAAAAGCATGCAAAAGTGAATAGGTAATGCAGAAAAGTTGATGTAATGCCTTTTGATTCTTGGCCCCAGGAATTCTGCTCCACAATCCTGGAGGTCCTGACTCCAGATGATGTCCGTGTCCTGATAGAGACAGAGGATGAGTACACTCGACGTGGGCAATTTGAGCGAGTCTTCCCCTCACGGTTCTCCATGCACTATCTACGGTTCTTTGAGCAGCCGCGATACTACAACATCCTTACTACACAGTGGGAACTGAAATATTTCTTGAACAAATCCAAAGGTAAAAACAAATCCCACAGTTTTCTTTTCTTTTCTAGGACAGGAGCTGCTAGTCAGTAACATAGACCAGTGATGGCAAATCTTTTTGGCACCAAATGCCGAAAAGGGAACACATGTGCATGCACACTCATCTGGGATGCAACCTGGAAGATGAGCTGCCGAGGGGTCATATGTGCGCTGGAAAATGAATTTCTGGTTTCTGGCGCATGCATGCATGCCGTCCAGCTATTCTTCCCGTTATAGGCACACATGCATGATAGCTGGCCGGCATGCTTACGCACACCGGAAAATGGAAGACCTGCTCTTCCTGTTTCCAGCACTGCTGCATGCACGAAGGTCAGCTGTTCATCATGCATGCATGCACTGCAGAAACCCAGAAGAGGAACAGGGGATGCCGTGCGTGCCAGCCAACCTGGCTTCTGGCACGTGTGTCATAGGTTCGCCATCACAGACTTCCTTTCTTTAGATGGGATAGATGTGTAGTTGTATAACCCGGAGCTTTGGGACATTCCTGAAACCATTGCAATTATCGCCATTATGGACTGCCAGCAAAGGTTACAGGCGTTGCTGGCTGTGTTAATGTTGTCCTCTTGCATCTAGCCAGCCATAAACCTTTTCAGCTAGGATTTGTCTACCCCATCACCAAGTTTTTTAAGTCTCTGCCCCACTTTCATGGGCAACCTTCAAGTCTGTTCTCTAAAACTTTTTCCCTTTGAATCATTTCCCTTGGGTATGGCTAGTTTACAATACAGACTAAAAGGCTTGCTTTCTCTCTCTCCCTCTCCCTCCCTCCCTCCCTCCCTCCCTCTCTCTCTTCTGCCTATCTCAAATGAAAATGATTTGGGGTGCTGTACAGCACAATTCCATTATCAAAGGAAAAGCATATACTTGTAGCTTAATTTTAATTTTTTGCTCTAAATAGAAAGGTCTGCCACCTCTACACACTTTTCTTCAGTATGAACAGAATGTGATCAATAAAACTGCTTGCACTTACTCTTCCTCAGGAGCTTGCATTCATTTCTTTTTGGCTCTTCTTTTTGCAGGACTGGATCTGCTCAGAAATTGGTGTCACAAAGGTTTTCACAATGGAACAGTAACAGATTCTACAGTGTTGGTAAGAATGCGTCTCTCCTTCCCTGTACACTATATTTTACTTTTTCATGAGAAAATACTGCTGTTTTTTTTGCTTGTACTTACGGAATCTATTTGTGATGCCTTTGCTTAATTAAAATACTAGCCCCCAACTATTTTCTTTGATCCAGTAATTTTTGGAGGTTCCTTACCTTTCTGGGAGAGGGAAAGAAAAACCTTATCTCAGCAGACTTGTCATCTGACTAGATTCCCTTTCCTGTGCTGTTTCTCTTAACTACAGTGGACACTGCCAAGACCTCACCTGTATTTGAAGAATGAACTTATAAATGCCTTGAGCAAAGTGGACCCAGGCAGAAACAGGTGAAATATTCACATACTGTATTTTGAATCTGTTTCGTGTTGGTGGGTTAGGCTGTGTTTGTCTACAGGTACTCTTTGACTTACAACCACAATAGAGCCTAAAATGCCTGCTGCTGAGCAAGGGAGTTGTTAAGGGAGTTTTGCCCCATTTTACAACCTTTCTTACCACAGTTGTTAAGTGTATCACTGCAATTGTTAAGGTAGTAACACTCTTGTTAAGTTAATCCAGCTTCCCCATTGATTTTGCTTGTCAGATCATAAAAGGTGATCACATAACCCTGGGACACTGCAATCATCATAAATATGAGTCAGTTGCCAAGCAATCAAATGTTGATCACATGACCATGGGGATGCTGCAACGATCATAAGGGTGAAAAATGGCCAATGTTTTCCAGTGCCATTGTAACTTTAAATGGTCATTAAATGAACTGTTGTAAGTTGAGGACTACCTGACTGAAATGAGCACCAAAACTTGAATTTGGCTTAGCTGCATGTGATGTAGGGAGGACTGCTTCTTTTAATTGATTTTTAATTTGGGGGGTGGAGGGGCTGTTAGAATGATCTCACACATGCACACATTTTACTTTATTTAATATATTATGTATAAACCCCTTGAAAAAATATATTCAAGAGCAGAATGATACTTAATATAATGCTCATCTTGACCGTTTAGATCTTACTAGCCCAGATGAGGTGTAATGCTAAATCAGATTTTAATGCTACATGAACGATCATTATTTAGCCTTGGGCTTGTAGTACTGTTCCCCTCTCTTCCCCATCAGGGCCTGCTAAACGTAGAGAGATGAAGTATCTATTTAAAGCTAACATAGTTTCTACTAAAGGACAACTTAAGATAACTATAATTACCAACGGATAAAGTTAAGCTTCCAATTTTTTCTGGAGAGATGCCCGAGGAGGAGGGGAAGGGAGGATAATTCTTTATGTGATGATGTAGAATTGCATTTTAGCATTCATTTTTCATGAAGCCATTTTCTCCATTTTTGTTGCTGTTACTTGAATGTATTTGAAGTAATGGAATGGGGAGGGGGGGGCACAGTAATGAACTAATCCATCCCAAATACTTCATTCCCTTCAAATTCAAGGATAGCACAAAGTAAAGAGAAAGAGGGCGAGTCCATCATTTTGACAGAGTAGCATGCTTTGGAAACTATTTGCACAGTTTATTTTGTTGAAGAGGAATGAGTTTTTTCTCAGGGCATGTTTTCTTTTCCACAGCAAAGGCCCACGAGATGGAGAGGAGCCAGTCCGAAACCCTGAGCCGAGTTCTTGCACTCAAAGCTTACCTCAGATTAAGTACACAGTTGCAACTCTCAAGAAGTCTACCATATCTAATGCCCTGGGCAACTCAAACGGGATAAAGTGAGGTGGGACTGAGCAACAGGCCAACCTCCCCTCCTTTACAGTGTCAGGAGGGTGGGGTGCATGTGACCTACCTCAGCAGAAGCTAGGAGAGCCAGTATTGGAAACATGGAGAGGACCTCACCTAAGGGTGCACCTGCAGAAATATATATATTTTTTTTTTTGGAAATGAAATTGGGACGAAGAGGAAACACTTTACTTGATCAAAAGGGACAAAATATTCTGTTTATAGTTTTTTATGACAAAGTAAGTTTCTAAACATAGAAGCTTGAAAAAACTATTTAATTTCTTGTATTTTCTTGTCGTTGGCATGTTCCTTATTACTTGAGCCACAAGTGCCTCTCACTGTTAAATGTTACCATGTCAGTTTAGACTGGATACCACTTGCCTTTGTTTCAACATATCCAATGCCTTGCTACTGTGGGGCAAGGGTTGGCATGCATGTAAGGAGTCTCTAGCCCCCTGCAATTAAGATTAAAGCAAATTCCTGGTTAGTCAGACACTGCAGAAAACCATCTTCAACATGTCTTCTGGAACACTAGTAATGCAGACAAATGATAGACTCCTTGGTACAAAATCTAGAGTTGGATGTGAGATCTCTTTAACTTGATGATCTTTGTATTTCAGTATATATTCACAATGGGCGCATTAGCCAAGCAGTTAAGATGCTGGGCTCGGGTTAAGAAGCTCACTCTGTCACATTGTACTTAGATCTCAGAAGGTTGGCAGTTCGAGACCTAAGTACTACGTGACAGAGTGAGCTTCCATTCATTGTCCCAACTCCTGCCCACTGAGCAGTTTGAAACATGCAAATGCAAGTAGACAAATAGGTACATTTCGATGGAAAGGAAACAGCGGTTTTTGTGCCTTCGGTGTATAGTCATGCTGGCCAATGTTCCCTCTATTTTTTTTTCATTGTGTGTGGAAAAATATAGTGTTTGAGTGGCACATTTTCATGCCTGAGCACCTGAATTTTTTTTAGCCATAATTGCCATCAGAGCAGATGTTGGGGAGGGGGGCAAGAAGGAAAAGGGTCCTTTCTCTCTCCCTCAGACCCCCAGGAAGGAAGGGAGGGGGAGGGAAAGGAAAGGAAATGGGAAAGAAGAAAAGGAAATGATGATGAAGGGAGGGAAAGGGAAGAGAAGGGAAAAGAAAAAAAGAAGGGAAACGTAATAGGGAAAGAAAAGGAAAAGAGAAAGGAAAGAAAAAAGGAAAGGGTAAGGAAGATAGAAGAAGGACAGAAAGCTAAAGGAAAGATTGGAATGGATGGTACTGCTGAAAAATCAAGTCTCAAGATCCCGTGGACCTCTTTGGCTCAGGCAGTCCAACTCCACGCTCCTTCCCTCTCTCCGCAAAACGAAGGGATCGCAGAAAGACTGCTGAGCCCAGAACGGGCCTTCAGGCGACGCAATGCTTGAGAAACGCATGTGCAGAGAAATGCAGGCTACAACCAGCAAATCACATTTTCCCAGGAATTGACGAAGCCCCAGAGGAATTCTCCCTTCTGCAGCATCCTCGGTCACTGGGCAGAGTCTTCCTTGACTTCAGTCGCTGGAGGAGAGAGTTCTGTGCAGAGAGAGGAGGGAGGGAGGGGGAATATTTTAAGTCATATTTTAAGACATTAAAAAACACTGCACGGCAGTTGGAAACTGCTGCGCGGCGTTTTCTTGTTACGTGCGCGGCCGCACAGCTTAGAGGGAACATTGACGCTGGCCACGTGATCACAAAAGTGTCTTCAGACAGTGCTGGCTCTTTGGCTGTGAATTGGAAATGAGCACTACCTCCTAGAGTTGGACACGACTGGGGGAAACTTGCCTTTTATCTTTTTTTCTTAATGTGTTCAAACTTCTTAATATTTTGATACAGTAATGGGATTTGGTGTCTGAAAGTAATGTTCACATTTTTCTTAATTTGCAGAATAGCAAATCTTCGGCTAGTTTAATTTAAACACACAACACATTCAAATGCTGTCCCCCTCCTTCCACAAAACAAAAACAAAAAAACGAACCACTCAGCTTCATTCACTTTGTGTTTTTGCCTGCATCATGCTTATGGATTCTTCAATAACAGGATCTTTGAAGTCTAGTTTGAACTTAGGACTGGAAAACAGCATGAAAATCCTCTTCTCTTCCTTTTTGGTTAATTCCATAACATAACATACACAACACACTCCAGGTTTTTTTTTACATAAGATTCTACATTTTCAAATCACTACTGTTTCCAATCAATAGCAACGTTTCCCTTTTTTTCTTTTACTGCTGGAGAAATCTTTAATTCTGATCACAAGCTGTACTTTCTTTGCTGCCACTTTAAATCTAATATTGGACAGTAGTGTTTTTGTACATTTTCATGATGCATACATAGGCCTGGGAATGCATTGATTTTCTGGTGCCTGGAATATCTTGAAATTTGCACTTTTCAGTTTATAAGACCTTTTTTCCTGACCTGATGTTTGGGCATGAAAGATTTAAATATTGATCTACATCAATGTATAAATCTATAGCTCTAGTCCCTGACACTTAGCATTTCTCCTTTGTGCCAGAACATGAGTTTGTAAGTTGTTGCTAGATTCTGTTTGACATATCTGAATCTTGTGGGTGGCATTTGGCACCTTTGGTGCCAAGAGATTCTTCTGTTAATCAAAACAGAGAAGCTTTTTCCCCCCCAACCTTCTTCCTTGCTAAAAAAAAATTGACTAGTGTGCAGTATATTTAATGAAGCAAGTTCCACCATTATTTTTCCCAGGTAGCAATAATAATATCCTCGATCCCATATTTTTCCTTATGCTGAATGTCTTATTAAAAATATTGACAAAAAAGGGATGACTGTTTCCTACAGTCGTAGGTTTCAGATTGTTGGTTTCTCCATTGGTGGAGGCAGTAATTATGAATCACACTAATAGATGTTTAAATGTACAACAATTCCTGTGTCAATATCCCTGAGACATTACTCTGTCTGGTCCATGACTAGCCATGCTTTAATTCCGTTGATTGACTAACTCTCCTTTAAATGGCTTTGTTTTAGAATTATCCTCTAGATATTGTTACACCCTTCCAGGAAGAGATAGTCTCAGCTAATAGTAACGTTTTCAAATCATACATTATTGAATCCACAGGTTTTAATCCTTACTACACAATCATTTGTGACCTCACTAACATTTAGAAGCAGGAAATGTAATCATACACATTGAATTAAATGGTTTGACAAGTATAGAGAATTTAGAGAAAAGATATGTTTCACAGTTCTTTTTAACCAAATCTGTCTTTAAAGTAATGCTCTTACACCGTTCCTGAAATTCCTTAATTTTTTTTTCCCATTATTACAGAATGATTGGTATTACTTCAGCACCAGGAGTTTATTGTGTAGCCCTTTGAATTAAAATTTATTCTTTAGTTCCATCTCTGGTAATCCTCTTAGGTCCTCTGTGAGGGTTCTCCCCTCTTCTGTTCTGCTGTCTTATCAACTTGGAGACAGAAGTGGAGATGTGAGTGTTTAAGGTGTATTCCACAAAGTAACTAATTTCATCTGTTAGTTGCTGCTATCCTTTTCTGCAGAGCTTTTAAATAAGGGTGATTATACCAACTCCACAAAAATCCAAGTCACAACTCTAATGAGACTGAAAGATGTTTAACACTGCCCTTCAATATGTATCAAAACAATCTAGATAGTTGCTAAGACTAAATATGCTGGCTTTTTAAAAATTAAAATCCCTCTTTGCCAGGTGCATGAACAAGAAAGGCTAAAAAGTTTTCTATTAGGAATAGCCAATGGGTCATTGCCCTACAACGGGTTCCCCCCCACTCCCACTTCCCCTACAAGTTGGTATCAAGTCTCCTTTCCCGGGAACTATATGATGTTGGTATATAAGTGACTCTTTCAAATTCCACAGCAATGATCACTTGTGAACTAGTCTGACTTATTTGATTGTATCAGATGACCTAAAAGAGCTAACGTGGTAGAAGTGTGAAAGGGGAGAAGCCTCTTTGGGTGACCTAAGGAGTTCCCCAGATTGACAGCTCTCTGAGCTATCTTAAGGTCTTCCAACTACTACCCACCCTTCCTCGTAATTTACCCCATAAGTAATTACTAAGAAACAAGTCTTCATCCCCAATTCTGTCTGGCCTCTACAACTATTTCATTGCTTGGTTTTAACAGCTCAGATAATATTCTCAATTGCTATGCTTGGTTTTAACAGCTCAGATAATATTCTCAATTGCTATCATCTCTAAATAAGAGTTTGGGCTATTTGCATTAATAATTATTGCAACTCTTACATAAGTTGACATGGCTTTTTCCATTAACATTAGAGGGACACATGAGATCTGGGATAAATTTATCCCTTTAGCCCAGTAGTAGAATACATAGTTTGCATCCCCAACATCCCAAATTAAATGCTGAAGTTCTAGTAAGTCTGGGGTGCTAATATTTTGAGAAATTCCCAATCAACAGTGGACATAATTGTTCAACTGCAGTTTTTAGAAGCTCTGGAAGTCATGGTCAGTGTTGAAAGATACTGGAAATATTCAGCAATGTCCAGAGATTTCCCTTTTCTATCTTACTCAGCTTTTGTTCTTTAGATATGTTGGGAGTAGAGTCCTCAGAATTGCAAAGTTGTTGATCATGCGTGGGAATAATGATAGGTGCAAAAATAATATGTTAAAAAATGTAGGGTAAATGGTTCAATGGTCTGATTTACTCTTAAGGCCATATTATATTGCGTTATATTCTTCATCATCCAAAATCTGAATTGTTTATTGTAGCATACAGAAACCTCCATAACTAGCTTTGTTTTTCTGGGATGGTGTCAGTATGTAAAAATCTGATATTGCAAGACAAAAGGCCATTTGGTTTCTTAAATTTGCCCTCTACTCCAAAAAAATGTTATGCATTTTTCAATTCTTTTCCCATTTACTGTATATTACAAATGAGGAAAAAACAAATTGCACATCTCAGAAGACAATTGTGAACTAGACTAAAATTCTAGATTTTGCAGTCTTGTATTGCTGGCATTTCAGTTTGGTTAGCATTGCTAGTTCTAATGAAAATATTTCGATTCAGTTAACTAGCATTTGTTTTGCTCTTTTAAACAGCGTATGCAAGAGTGTAAAAGAAAACTTTTGTTGAAGTTGAACATTCATTGTGAAAGAAAATGGTGAGAAACAATGCAAGTACCTGGTCCTAATAGTCAATCATTTTATGGCATAAATAGGCATTTTGGATTAAGGCAAAATGAAATGGATACTCTCTATTTGCCCAGCAAGAGTCCCTATATTATATCTTCTACTGTACAAATAGGTTGATGCAACTATCTGAAAAATCTTTTCAAAATGCAATTACCTGTATTTTATTTTGCCTTCCTCCTGAGCCTGTCCCATATATGTAAGGAATTGTCCCTTTCGGCTGTACTGGTTTAGTTTCTGACGCACTAGAAACTAAATTTGGCCTTAGGACAGGTTTTTTTGGAAGGGGGACTTGAGGAGAAACATAGGCCATGTAGGATGTTTACTTCAGTTCCTGCAAGGCTCAGTAAAATGAGCAGAGTCAATGGAAAAGAGATGTCTATTTTGCTGTATGAGTTCATGGGAAGATAACCCTAACCCTAAGTGGGTTTTCCCCCCAATGGGATTTTCCATGTATATTACCAGGAAGTGTGGATAAAGCAGGCAGGAGAAGTCAGCATCCTCCTAAGCATACTGATGCGCTCTGAAACCATTGGCATACCAATGTGTTCCAAATATGTTGGCAATGTCCATTTAGCTGTACGAGTTCATGGTGACCTAACCCTAGCCCTAAGTGGGTTTTCCCCCCCAATGGGATTGTCCCATGTACTTTACCAGGAAACGTGGATAAGGTAGGCAGCAAAAGTCACCGCCCTCCTCAGCTTACGAACACACTCCAAATCTGTGGGCAATGTCCATTTTGCTGTTTTGAGTTTAGGGGGACCTAACCCAAACCCCAAGTGGGTTCTCCCTTCTGTGGGATTTTTCCATGTATATTACCAGGAAATGTGGATAAGGTAGGCAGAAAAGTCAATGCCCTCGTAAGCATACCAACCTGCTCCAAATCTGTTGGTGATGTCCATTTTGCTGTACGAGTTCATGGGGAACTAACCCTATCCCTAAGTGGGTTTTCCCTTCTGTGGGATTTTTCCAAGTATTTTATCAAGAAATGTGGATAAGGTAGGCAGGAAAAGTCACCACTCTCCTAAGCACACCAATGCGCTCCAAATCTATTGGTGATGTCCCTTTTGCCGTACAGGTTCATGGGGAGCTAACCCTAACCCTAAGTGGGTTTTTCCCCCAATGGGATTTTCCCATGTATTTTACTAGGAAATGTGGATAAGGCAGGCAGGAAAAGTTAGCGCCCTTCTAAGCACACCAACCTGCTCCAAATCTGTTGGCAATGTCCATTTTGCTGTACGAGTTCATGGGGATCTAACTCTAAACTTAAGTGGGTTTCCCCCCCAATGGCATTTTCTCTTGTATTTTACCAGGAAATGTGGATAAGGCAGGCAGGAAATGCGAATGCCCTTCTAAGCATACCGACGCACCCCTAATTTGTTGGCGATGTCCATTTTGCTGTACGGGTTCAGGGGGAGCTAACCCTAAGTGGTTTTTTCCCCCAATGGGATTTTCCCATGTATTTTACCAGGAAATGTGGATAAGGTAGACAGGAAAGGTCAGTGCCCTCCTAGGCACACCAATGCACTCCAAATCTATTGATGATGTCCCTTTTGCTGTACATGGGGAGCTAACCCTAAGTGGGTTTTTCCCCCAATGGGGTTTTCTCATGTATTTTGCCAGGAATCGTGGATAAGGCAGGCAGGAAAAGTCAATGCCCTACTAAGCATACCGACGTGACCCGCATTTGTTGGCGATATCCATTTTGCTGTGCGAGTGCATGAGGAGCTAACCCTAACCCTAAGTGGGTTTTTCCCCCAATGGGATTTTCCCATGTATTTTACCAGGAAATGTGGATAAGATAGGCAGCAAAAGTCAGCGCCCTTCTAAGCACACCAATGCGCTCCAAATCTGTTGGCGATGTCCATTTTGCTGTACGAGTTAAGGGGAGCTAACCCTAAGTGGTTTTTCCCCCAATGGGATTTTTCCATTTTTGGGGTGGGGAGGGGGAAAGGTTTTGTTTGAAATGGGAGATAAAGATAGGTTACATTTTTTTTCAATTAGAGCACATGTATCCAATTTGTCCTGGGCCAGAACAGAATGGGCAAATCTACTTAACACAAACAAATCTTGGTGCCTTATCAGAAGTCACAGACATACAGTATGCAATGTGCTCCATATATATATATATACAATACTTGACAGCCACGCCATGACTTGTATTCAAACTGTGAGGGTAAAGCCTTTGAAATCCAAGTTTATTCAGAAAGAAACATTTTTGAATGAGTTCAAGTTCATCAGAATTAGACCTTTCTAAGAGAATCCTCCCCATTCTCTTGCACAGGGGTGGCCAATGATAGCATGCACAAAGTGTCTGCAACTTAATAGCATTGAATAGGAAATATTCAACCGCAGTAGTAGCTTATCTAAATGTTTGACAAAATCATTGGATGATGCAATACGTACTGATGAGTGCAAAACAAAAATAGAAGCAGGCTGGTGCGAAAGCTACTTCCTCAGCAGCAGCAAGAGGGGGTGCCTGGAGTATTTCCTGCTGAACGTCTGACTAATACCTATAGATGCAGAGAATCTGTTTAAAAAAGAGAGAGAGAGAGCCGGGTGCCTTCGGCTCGGGACAGGATGGCTTCTAGCTGAGGACGATTCCTGGCACCACTGCAGCTGTCACTCCTCTCTTCCCCCTTCCCCGCCCGCAGCAGACGTGATACTAAAGCCGCCTGGGCCAGCTGCCTTAAATAGAAGCTGCCGGCATGGAGCAAGAGACAGCGGCCCAGGCCTTGGAGCAGGTAAGGCGCTGGCGGGCGTGGGGCTGAGAGTCCCACAAACAGCAAGTCGCCGCCTCCGGGATCGATCCCATCCCACACAGAGAAAGGATTCGCAGCGATCGCGCTAAATGACATCCGTCTGTCTGTGTCTGTCTGTTTGTCTGCTGGCCCGGGGCACATCCTGCCGTCAACATCGCCATCCACTTTCTGCTCCCCCTTTCTGCTGCCCGGAGAGCAAGGCCAGGATAGGGTTAATAGCCGTACGACTTGCCAGGCTACAAGCTTCAGCTCCCAAATCTGTCGCCGAGGTTCAGCCCTGAAGCAGATTTATGTACAACGGGGAGCAACTGCACAACGCTAACTTCTCTGAATCTCCACCCCTGCTTCCCAAATGTGCCTCAGCTTTGCCGCTACTGAAAGACCTTGTAGCTTAATACCGATTCTGCGTGTCAATTTTCTCATTGGGTGCACATAACTTTCCCCTTTCCTTTCTACCCCCACTCCCACCCCCACTCCACCGCCTTCCTGCTTTCTGTATTTATTTTTGGAGATGCATCCTCCCCATTATCCCTTCTAACCCTGCCTGATTTTGTGTTTTGTTTTAATTTCTAGATATATTTTCCCCTTCATTTTCTTTCTACTCCACCTCCCCCAACCTCTTTTTCTGGGGCTGGTGCAGAACTGACCCTACTGGAATATAATATCTAAGCAGTAAAGCCTGGGATGGGACAGGCAGAGTGTTAGTGGATTTTATTATTGTTGTGGACTGCCCAGAGTTCTGGCAGCTGAAGATGGGAAGCCATATATGTCCTATCAGTCAAATAAATGTGCCTAGCAATGGGGCATTTCCACACTTGTTCCAACCTCACAGTATTGTTGTAAGGAAAAAGAGGGTACACCACCTTGAACTCCTGTATAATATAAATCAAATAAAAGAAGTTTTCTTCTAATTCTATCCAAGAATGGCCTCAAGGTGTAAAATCTGTTAGGCACCATCACCCAATACCTTGGAGGGAAGTCCAAGGAACAATGGCAAAATAGGTGTTAGCGGGGAGGGCAAATTTCATTCAGGTACTGTTTCCTGCTGACTCAAAGGTAGTGAGTAAAAGTTCTTGGTACGTTTAAAGAATTTTATATTCCAGGTGCTCCTTAACTCATGAGTTTTATATTTCAGCCTAGTCTAATATAATAATGGAAGTTCTTGTGCCCTTTAACAGCACTAGAAATAATGAAACATTTTTAAACAATTGTGTAGCATCAAGCACGCTCTATCTCAGAAATATATTTCTATATCTCAGATATATATTTTTATAAATAACTCAGGGAGCCAAATGTGTCCAAAATTATCACTTTTAATGTAGGTCTGCACATTTGAGTCATTTTGGCCAGTGGCTTATCACAATACTTTAAAACTGGTTGAACTAGCAGAGTGATCAACTACTAGTTTAACCATTTCATTGCTGCCTAAATAAAGACAGGTTAACTTAGCACCTGAATCCCATGCCTGTTACAGCAACTGTTTAAAATTATGACAGTGCTGAACAAAGAGACTTGTGACCCTTGTCCAAAGCTATGACTGTTGTAACACCCCTGTGGGCAAGTGAATAAAACCCAGACCCTTGGTAATCTGCCTGGCTTTATGACCAGCTGTAGGAACAGGGCAGCATCCCCGCCCCGCCTAGCTTTTCCCCCTTTCTGACCCTCTGGGTCCCTCCAGACCTTGGGCCTGCTTCTCGCCCTGCTGGGTTCCACATCCTCCTCCGCATCCCCATCATTACTTGGTCCACTTAGCTTTTCTGTAGATTGTCTTTGATAAACAGCCTGTCAGATAAACAGATAAACTCTATCATGCTGCCTTCCTTACACAGAAGTCCTGTCATGCCGTCCTGAAAGTAGGTGCCATTTTCAAAGTGGCCGCAATGAATTGTGGATGCTCTGAAAAGTCTACTGTGTAGTCTCCATGGAGGATTGGCTGGATCTCCTTCCCAAAGATGATCTGTGGACAGATAGTTCATTACGGCCAGCTACATCCAAAATGATGCCCATTTCTGGAGGGAGCCTTGGAATCAGATCTTTGGGGAAGGAACTTTTCTCAAGGCCCTGTGGGCCCAAAGTTTCTAGTGTACACATACACATACATGTACATATACATATTCACACACACACACACACACACACACACACACACCATATAGCTTCCTTTAACAGGATTTGAATACATAACTTGGTCTGGGTGGCCTTATGTCCTTCTTGGTGGATTTATTATGAACTTGTCCAAGATTGAAGTTTCCATCTTCTCCTCTGTGTTCAATATTTCCTAAGTGTGATGGAGGAAATAGAGCCATGCAACTGGTAAGGAAATATCTGAAAGGCTTATTTGCAAAATAAAGAAGGGCTGACACTTTTTTTTTTAAAAAAAAAGTCCTATTACTAATTAACTTGGATTGGTTTCATACCTGGGTGAAAAAATAAGATGTCCTCTCATCATGTAGATTTCCTGTATATGGTTCAGGTCTGTAGCATTCAGATCCTAAAAGCTGCACTAAGCAAAGATGTAACAAACCCCCGTTTAACTCTGTCCTTTTCTCTTTGGTCCCTCAGGTGCCATCATTGAACAATGGCCTCCAGCATCAGGAAGAAACAGGTGAGTAGTGTCTTGGATTTCTCCATTGATGGAGTGATCACTTTCAACACAACTGATACTAATTGAAGGCATTTGTGCCAGGGAATATTAACTGGATATTAGTTGGCTGCTTTGGAGATCTTCTAAAACTGCTAATCATATTATGTAGAGTATCTACTATTTAGCACTATGTGGCAACCCCATGTAGCAAGAATGTTTTCTTTTTAGCTTAATACTGCTCTCGTGATCTCTCCAATATCCAAATGCTTATCTCCCCCTATCTCAAATAATCTTGTAGTTTTCATATAGGAAATTTGGCTTTGTTGCTGCTTAATCACACTCCACTTCAAATAAATCAACTCGCATTTGACCTTAACTGGATTCAAAATTCAAGTTCAGATTTAAGTTTCTTGGGTAACATTGGCCAAATTGAAATATTTAGCAGCTTCTGTTTTCTTTCTGTCGAAGGAGAATAATGGTGCCCTATCTCACCGGGTAGTTATGAGGGTATTCAGTGAAGATTTTACAGCTAGTCCTCCATTTACGACAGCAATTGGGGCTGAAATTGCTGCTATTAAGTGATGTCATAAAGTGCAACATCATGTGACCACATTGCTTACAACAATTCCAGCAATCCCAGTTGCCATCATAAAATGAGGCCTGTATAGATTGTTAAGTGTGGACCTTGTGTGACTCAATTTTCTGCTGTTTCTGCATTGACTTTGCTTATGGGAAGCTAGCATGGGAAATTGTGATCACATAACCACAGTTTGCTGCAACATCATCATCATGATCTGGGTGCTGAACATTGGATTGCAATCATGTGTCTGTGGAGATGCTGTGATGGCCAGAACAATGAGGACCCATCTGAACAATCACTGAACAGATGATTGTACCCACAAGGAATACTTAATAAGTTTGTTCATAGGCATGTATTCATAAGTATACAGCTCCTCACTGTCAATTTTTAGAAGCAATTAGATGAACTTTCTTCTCTTTGGTGAAAAGATGTTTTCTTACTACATTCCATAGCTGTCCTATTATAGTAAGAGAATGCCTACAGACAATCTGATGTCAGTACATCTATGGTCTTCTGTTATTTGTAAAAAATGATAACCATCATAACGTTACTTGGAGACAGCAGAACAAAGGAACTGGAGAAGATTACAAAATACAGAGACTTGCAAGTAGAAATAGAATAACTGTGGCAAAATAAAGCAAAGCAATAGGCAGGGGTGAAATCAACTTACCTTCACTACCGGTTTGCAAATGTACGAACTGGTACATACAGCAGTACCTTCCACTATGCGCAGAGCATCAAAAAAGGGACATGGTGACGTCCGGGTGGGTGGGTGGAGTCTCCCACCGCCACAGCTACCGATTCACCTGAACTGGATAGAACCAGTTGAATTGCACCACTGGCAATAGGCACCTTGGGTGCAATCCCAAAATAATTGGAGCACCAATTGAACACTATCAGTATGGTCAATCATCAGTCAATTGCAAAAGACAGATTTACTTGGAACATCTTATATCCTACAACAATATCTGCAACACCATCAAACGTCCATATCTGCCTATCCCAGGTCTTTGGGAAGGGCTCAATAGGCAGATAAAAATGCCAAATCCATTCTGAACATCTGAATGACTGTGGGACAAACCATAATAATAAATGGAGTGAGTGCTTATTCTAATGAAGTGAGTGCTAATATGAGTATGATCAGGTGGAATATATAGTATACGTGAGTGAAGGTCAGTATAATCATAATTGCTGTAAGACTAGGTTTGTTTCTTTGCACAATTAATTTCAACCCAGCATATGCATGCTTGCAGCTTTATATGAGTAAACATCATAGCTGTAGAGTTAATGAGGTGGAAGGAAGTTTACTTGGTTCAAAAGGGCAGCATGACTTGTTTTCATTTGTCAAAGATTTTTTAAATGTTTAGATTTACAATGCTTGCCCACTAGGCTCCGCCTTGTCTCTGAACATTGAGAAATCTGCTTTGAAAGCCAATGTTGTTGTACAGAAAGCCAAGGATTTGACTGCCAGTGACAAAGAAGTGAACTTGATTATGACAAATGTAGTGGCAGATGGCAGAACTGAGAGGTGGAATCCAGAGTCAACTGTGTTTGATGCTGAGACTGCAACACACATTGGCAAAGTGACAGCTGCAGATGCCGTTGCTGCTGAATTTGATTTCAAGTCAACCCATTCAGAGACCAAAGAGTTGGATACAGCCCACAGCAACAGTGAAGCAGGCCATGACATGATGTCCCAAGGTAGGATTAAGGATTGGAATACCACAGCCAGCACACGGATTTCAGAAGATACGGGTCAGTTTAACAAAGGCACAGTCCTGGGTCCTATCACAGGAATAACATCAGAGGACACAAATCTCGAACAGGGCAAACAGGAAGATGATGATGATGTCATTTCCCTTGACTGTGAAATTCTTGGGTTTGGTGGTCCTAATATTGAGTTCCTGGGCCCAGATGCTGAAATCTATATGCAGTTCATGCGGAGTCATCGCTGTTATGATGCTATTCCCACCAGTTCCAAACTGGTTGTGTTTGAGACCACTCTGCAGGTAAGGAGAATACAGGGGTTTTGTGAACCATGTAGTAATTTGGGGAGGGACTGAGGAAGGAGTATTGATATCTGATTATATTGATGTCTGAGTCTGCTGAGAGACATTTATTTATTTACTTACTTGAGTTTATATGCTACTTTGGTTCAAAGATTCTTTAAGTGTCTAATAATGCTCTAATGTAAATTAGGTTTAAAAATATGCCTTATCAAATAGTATAAAGGCTCACCCTCTTTTCAACATTGGGGGTAGCTGCTGTATATTCACACTTCCATTCTATTCCCAAAGGTCTTATGGAAGAGCCAAGCTTTGACCACCTTCTGAAATATCAATGACAGAGTCATCTTTGTCTCTGAATGTGTTCCTAGGGGATGGGGAGCCATAAGAGAGAAGGGATGTTTATGGCTTTCTCTTGTTGATACCCTTGCAAATGCTCTACCATTCAGCATTTTCCACAAAATGGAGTATTCTACTCAAAAGCAAGTGCCCTCTTAGATAATCAGAAGGCTTTGTATGTTATAAGCAACACCTTGAATTTCACCCAGACGCTTCCCAACAATCAATGCAGCTCTTGCAATAGTGGTGCCACATGGGTACATCAAGTATAACCAGACAAGTAACTGCATTTTGAACCATCTATAGCTTCTGAATAGTTTCAAAGACATCCACAAAGGTGTATTACAGTAGTGTTTAGGTAGCTAGGATGACAAAATAGAGGGCTTGCTGCCATCCTGGTTACATCTTTTTTTTTATGCTGCTACAAAACCTGTTCCTCATTCACATGGGGAAAAGAAAGATTGCACATGAGAACGTTGTTATAAAGAGACCAAATATAGCCACAATCTTTGATACAATCTCAGGCTCACTGGAAATTATTCTGCAAAGAATCATTTTGAGCCTATTTACATATTGCCCATCAACATGACCAGCATTTGGTTAATTTGGATTTGGATTTGGATTTATTTATTTATAGGCCGCCCTTTTCCCTGAGGGGACTCAGGGCGGCTTACAATCAAAAAGGAAGGGGAGTGTAGGACAATACGAAAAAAGAAATGTGCACAAAGTAAATTAGACAATAAAACTCAACATTCACTCAGCATTCGGGAGGGGCGAAATAGGATTATCCCCAGGCCTGACGGGTTAGCCAGTTCTTGAGGGCTGTGCGGAAGGCCTGGACGGTGGTGAGGGTACGAATCTCCACGGGGAGATTGTTCCATAGTGTCGGAGCCGCAACAGAGAAGGCTCTCCTCCGAGTAGTCGCCAGTCGGCACTGACTGGCGGATGGAATACGGAGGAGGCCAACTCTATGCGATCTGATGGGACGCAGGGAGGTAATTGGCAGAAGGCGGTCTCTCAAATAGCCAGATCCACTACCATGGAGCGCTTTATAGGTGGTGAGTAGGACCTTGAAGTGCACCCGGAGACCAACAGGTAGCCAGTGCAGCTCACGGAGGATCGGTGTTATGTGGGCGAACCGTGGTGCGCCCACGATCACTCGCGCGGCCGCATTCTGGACTAGCTGAAGTCTTCGGATGCTCTTCAAGGGCAGCCCCATGTAGAGCACATTACAGTATTCCAGCCTAGAGATCACAAGGGCTCGAGTGACTGTTGTGAGGGCCTCCCGATTCAGGTAGGGCCGCAACTGGCGCACCAGGCGAACCTGGGCAAATGCCCCCCTGGTCACAGCTGAGAGATGGTGGTCAAAAGTTAGCTGTGAATCCAGGAGGACTCCCAAGTTGCGGGCCCTTTCTGAGGGGTTTAAATTTTGTCCCCCCAGCCTGAGTGATGGTATGGTGGTCAAATTTTTGGGAGGGAAACACAACAGCCACTCGGTCTTGTCTGGGTTGAGTATCAGCTTGTCTGGGTTGAGTATCACATCAATTTGATGTGAGCAAAAGCTGTAAAACAATGGCATAGCTGGTTCACAAGAGTATAGCTGTTCCTGATTGTTGTGCATGAGAATTCCTTGACTTGACCAGAATTCTGTGTTAGGGGTGACCACTTTACCAGTTTTAGTGAGATGATCCCTCTTTCCCTAACTACATTTTCTATTATATTATCAAAGCAAAGAAATGAAGAATAAAGAATCAATCCCTGGAGTAGGTCTTTCCTTGTCCCTTGTGCAAGATTAAATCAGTTATTCCCTACGAACCCAGGGTGCAGGGTGGGGCACAGAATACAACCCCAGTCAATCAGGTTTCTGTTTCTTGTTCCAGATTAAAAAGGCATTCTTGGCCATGGTGGCTAATGGGGTACGAGCCGCTCCGCTTTGGGACAGCAAGCAGCAGTGCTTTGTGGGTAAGTGATGCAACTGGATGAACAGCAGAGGTTGAACGCAGCAACAGTTGGGCATGGCAAAGGTGGAGAGGAGAATTGGGATTGCCACCCATCTCAAGATGTATTAAGGAGAGTCAAAGAGGCAGAATTTGATACATGCAGACATTTTAAAGGTTCATCCACAAGTCCTGCTTGCCACAGCATGAAATGCTTGCCAAGAACATGCCCTCACAATGGACCTTCACTTCACGGCCAGCCTGCTGCAGAGACAAATCAAAGTTGTTAAAATGGCCAGGCGTGAACATAGTGTTTTCCTTCTTAAGTTGGCATCAGATCACTCATCCACATAATCCATACTTTATGGAGAAGGAATCTTCAGAGGTCATAGTTGGCCTGCTGCAGAACCACCCCCTACCCATCTGGCTGCTGGGCTCTTCATCACTGGGATTATTTGTGCTATGGCTGCCAGAGAGATTACACGCCTTCCTGGCACAAATGCTTTTTTCTTTTAGAGGCAGCACTGGCAGTATTGACCTCATGTAAGACAACATGCAGTAATCCCCTCAGTAAATCCAGCATGAAATCAAACACATAGGATGCTGCCATTCGCAGTCATATTTGAAAAAAGAATAATTCTGTCTTCCCTAGAAGGAAAATGATGATGGTGTATAGGAACTGGCTATGAACATATTTTGGTACATTTTCCTGGAACTGGAGCAGGCTATTTTAGATGTTTACTTTCATTGTAGCAATTTCCTTTGAGGAGGCTATAAATCACATCATAATTTCACCTTACTGAAAACTTGTGCATAATTTTATTTATAAAATGTCATTATTTTATTATTTATTTTATTATTATTTATAATATTTACTGGCTACCCATCTTTAGAATAGAATAGAATAACAGAGTTGGAACAGACCTTGGAGGTCTTCTAGTCCAAACCCCTGCTTAGGCAGGAAATTCTACAGCACTTCAGACAAATGGTTATCCAACATCTCCTCAAAAACCTCCAGTATTGGAGAATTCACAACTTCTGGAGGCAAGCTGTTCCACTGATTAATTGTTCTAACTATCAGGAAATTTCTCCTTAGTTCTAAGTTGCTTCTCTCCTTGATTAGTTTCCACCCATTGCTTCTTGTCCTATCCTAGGTGCTTTGGATAATAGTTTGACTCCCTCTTCTCTGTGGCAGTCCCTGAGATATTGGAACACTGCTGTCATGTCACCCTTAGTCCTCCTTTTCATTAAACCAGCAGAGCCACGTTGTTAGGCCCTTATGAAAATATAATAGGTTTCGGGCCAACCTCTCATTGGAAGGTGGGGGGCATGATGTTCCAGAGGGCAGGAGCAACAGCAGAGAAGGCCTTTCTCCTGGACCCCACCAGCTGGAATAATCAGGCTGACGGGAGCCGCAGCATTCCTCCTCTGCCAACAGGAGTGGTACTGGTCAATCCCAGTGGGGTGATATGGTCCCTCAAGTAACCTGAACCCATGCCATAAAGGACTTTAAAGGAAATCACCAATACCTCAAATTGCACCTTTAAGCCTTTAAAATATCAATTTTACATTTTGGGTCTGTTCTGTTGCCGCATGCATTGGTACCTGTTTCAGTTAAGGTAGGAGCAAGCAACATTTTAAATTCACATACATACACACACATACTCTTAAAAGATTGCAAATATTGTATTTACAAAACTGGAGGATGGAGGAAGCAAGATGCTTGCTTAGCAAACTAGGTCTGTCAAGCCTAGAAGAAACTGGATACATTTATTTTATTTAAGTAGAAATAAGAAATTGCCAAATGTATGTTTTGCTTCCAAATTTCAGTCATGGGTTCCTTAGGCAACTTGTAGCCTGTGAGCTCTAACATACCCCTGGTTAGATCATTCAAACTCTTCCCCCAGCAGGAAGAGGTAACTTACTAGGAGTGTAGAGATGTGGAAATCAGCAAGGGAAAGAGGCATAACTGACTATAAGAAGCCACATGTAATGGAAGTTCTGTTAGTCAGTTCCTGTAGCTTGTAACCCACAGCCCATTTCCTGCAAACTCTGGGGGTGTATAAATGCCATTCATTTTTTCTTTTATTTCCTCTCCTGCAGGTATGCTGACCATCACTGATTTTATTAATATCTTACATCGCTATTATCGATCTCCTCTGGTGAGTTTTCCAGTACCTTAACATCTTCTCAAATCTGGAGCAAAATGGCTTTAGACAGTTTCGTTCAGGGGACTGGAGAGAAGAAGAGAGGAAGCAAATTGGGAGCATCACCCAAAATTAAGTTGCAGGCATGAGCTGTTCCAGATTTGGGATTCTAAGAGTTGAGCCTTTCAGCTGGAAAAATGGGTAGGTGAACAACAAAAGTTTTAAAATGGAAACCAAGAATGTGGACACACCACAAATTGTTTTTCATTGGCCTGTGAGCAACCTTTAAAATAAATATTCATTGACATGGTAAATGCAACTGAAATATTAGTGTGTTTAAAAATAAACATTTTAGAAAAATCTGAAGTGTTCCTAAACACTTTAGAAGCAGAAATTGGAAGAAAATTTTATAATTATATAACACATGTCTACTCAACATATTTAGTGAGAGTCAACATATTTTGTCTTTTCATATCAACTAGCCATAGAGCCATTTCTAAAAGCAATGTAAAGTTACACTGTTGGGTTCTCATTCAAGGGAACAATAAGGGACTTTTTAAGGTTATCCAATTCATCTCACTTCCATATGCAAGAAGCCAATACTGAGAAGTGCACATTGAATGGCTGGCTTTAAAAAATGAGGGTCTATCTTGTTTACAAACAATGTGTTTTAAGTAACTCATACTTTTGAGGAGTTTAATATTTATGCTTTAAATATTCTGAAATACATATTTTAACATTTGAAATCTTTTGGTCATACCACTTGAAGCAACAGAAAGCAAATGCACATTATGAGACAGACATCAAATATTTGGCACTCAAAAGCATCTTTTTATTATGTCTTTTTCAATTTTTTTCATTTCGAAGTTTCCCACAAAATGTTAGGCTGAAACCCAGGTCATATAGAGCAGAGAATGTGATTTCTTTGGAATAGTTATAGTTATAGGTTCCAGCCAGCTCTGTCCTAATTCAGAGCCTCCACAAAATTCTATTCCCATTTTGTTTCTGCTGAGTTCCCACCAAATGTCATGGGTTTTTATTAGCCACAAGTAATCTGATTGACCATAGATTCACTAAAAATATAATAAGCACTGTAAATTAGGAAAGTGTATTTGCTTTTGAATCTTCCTTCAATGGCTGGGGAAGTTTTTATATAAAAATATAAAACAAAGATGGTTCACCAACAAGAACTGTAAAATCTGAATATCTTCATCTTTTTTATATATTAGTAACTTACTAGTGAATAACAAGTCTGTCTTCAAATTAAGCCTTGCTTCAATAGTTGTTCACGCCAATGTCAGCATTTTTGGAGCTGGAAAACAAAACCTTGGAAATGCTCCTTCTCACTATCATTCAGTTTCTTGTCCTGCAGAATTGTGAAATAAGTCTAAAGTTTAGCAAAGGTGCTTCCCATTACAGAGAATTCTTCTTGCTGTAATTTTCTTCACAGTCTACCCCAAAACTACAAAGCCACTGAGTTTTTTTTAAATCACATTTTAAAAATTATGTAGCTCAGAACTCTGCATGAACTCTTATAAAGATTTACCTTGTCTAGAAAGATCATCTAAATTCTGGTGAAATATTTGAAAGATACATCTACCTGTGTTTTTCCCATACTAAACAGTAGGTAAGCTCTGAGTCCTCCCCCCTCAAGCTTTAGAAAGTATTTAGAATAAGAGAGTTGGAAGGGATCTTGAAGGTCTTCTAGTCCAACCTGCTTAGGCAGGAAACCCTACACCACTTCAGACAAATGGATATGCAACATCTTCTTAAAAACGTCCAGTGTTGGAGCATTCACAACTTCTGGAGACAAGTAGTGATAGTAGTAGTGATTGCAACCTCACACAATCAGCAATGGTATCTGTCCTATTCTCTACTATTACTTTGTTCCAGGTCCAGATATATGAGATTGAGGGGCACAAAATTGAAACTTGGAGAGGTAAGTGGCGTATCCTTCAGACAAACTGAATATTATAAATGCAGGTTAACTTTTTTTTAAACATTAGTTAACATCATCACATACGGTATGTAAATGTCATATCTATGTCCATTTACATGCATTACTATTAGATTAAAACCATTCTTTAAATTCAGTTTTATATTGTCTAATTGTCCAATTTTTTTTACTAAGCAAATGGTAGGTATTATTTGGCTATGTACTGATGGTGATTATTCGTTCTGTTTTCACCGGCTCAAGGTTGACTTAGCCTTCCATCCTTCTGAGGTTGGTAAAATGAGGACCCAGATTGTTGAGGGCAATATGCTGACTCTTTAAACCACTTAGAGAGGGCTGTAAAGCACTGTGAAGCAGTATATAAGCCTAAGTGCTATTGCTATTAGTTTCATTATATACCTACACCCTTCTTTCACTTTTTCTATGCTGGCGTTACAGTCTTGTTTTTGTTATAGGCTACTACTGCTGGTCTGTTATTATCCTAAATTGTTTTTTGAAATATATAGTAATTCTAATGCAGATAAACTAAGGCAATCTGGCAAATTCAGCTTGTATTGTTGATAGAATAGAATCTGCTCTTATTATATTATCAACTGCATTTGTATGCTATCCTTCTGTCTCCCTTTCTCTCCAGAGGTGTATTTGCAAGGTTCCTTCAAGCCTTTGGTGCACATTTCTCCAAACCACAGGTAAGTCCAGCATTTCCCACATAGGCAAGAACAGGAAAACATCCCTTTTTTTGTAAGAGAGTTGCCAACTTTCATTTCCACCATCTCAGGGGTGAAATTCAGCAGGTTTTGACCAGTTCTGGAGAACCGGTAATGGAAATTTTGAGAAGTTTGGAGAATCAGCAAATACCACCTCTGGCTGGCCCCAGAGTGGGGTGGGAATAGAGATTGTGCAATATCCTTCCCTCAGGAGTGGGGAGAGAATGGAGATTTTGCAGTATCCTTCCCCTGCCATGCCTACCAAGCCTTGCCCACAGAACCTATAGGTAAAAAAATTGAATTTCACCACTGCACCATCTGAAGCAAAAAAACCTTCACTCTGCCACAAAGCACAAAACCCTTGTCATTTTGTAGCTGCTGTCAAAGAGAAATCAGAGAGAAGTCTGATAAAGTGGGATGTCTGACCCTCCCCCCACCCCCAGGAGAGCCAGAGATACCCTAGTGGAATCTCTGATAATTTTATCAGCTGATAAGAGGCAGAAAAAACATTGATGCTTTGCCAATCATCTCTTAACCCAAAAAACACTTACAGGTATTTCTGCCTAGTTGAAGTCCTTGACTTCACTACCGCAGCTGGAACCAGAATTTCCAATGCTGAGCAAGGTAATTGTTAAATGAATTTCACCCAGATTTTTTATGATATTTTTTGCCACAGTTATTAAGTGGATCATGTAGTTATTAAGTAAATCTGATCTCCCCTGTTAACTTTGCTTGTTGGAAGCCAGCTCGAAGGTCACAAATGGTGATCTCATGACCAATGTTCCCTCTAATTTTTTTTCAGTGTGAGCAGAAAAGTATAGTGTTTGAGCGGCACATTTTCATGCCTGAGCACCTGAATTTTTTTCACAGATGTCACCTAAGACAATAACAAAATCAGTATTATTTGAAACTCAAAGTTATGTTTATTCAAGGTACCCGCTTAATTAAAAGTGTTATATAATATCAGTATCACTTAACAACGCTCCTGCTTAGCAACCAAAATGTTGGCTCCTTAAGTCTGGCATTTGAAGCACACAAGTCTTAAAGCTGTTGTTACAAGACCCTTGCACCCCTAACCCTTTAGGGAAAAAAAAACCCAGGGGTCTTCAAACGTGACAGCTTTAAGACTTGTGGACTTCAACTCCCAGAATTCCTCCCTGAGGGGAATTATATATTTGGACATTACAGAACTACATTGTTAGAACTTAGCACAAAAGATACCTTTTATCTGAAAATCCAAATAGAGTAAACCTGCTATTATCCCAGAGCACTAATGTCATTTGTCCCAATCTGTTTTACGAGTCTGTATTAAAATAGATAGAAATATTTTCACTAAATTTTATAGATCTATATTTCAGGAACCTATCAGAAGTTAGGGCAAGATAAGAGTGGAAGAATGAATTTTGTTGCAGGCCATGGGGATTTTTTCAGCATCTTAAAAGTGGAGCGCATGTGCATTGAACTAGCAATACCCATTAATAACAAAAGGAAATGGCTGAATTAAATTTGGTAAAGTTGCAAGCGAGCTGTAAAAAGCTTGTGGTTTTTAAAATCATAGAATCAGAAGGGATACTGAAGGTCTTCTAGTCCAGCCCTTGTCCAAGGCAGGAGTCTTTATATCATCTGAGACAAATGGCCGTCCAGTCTTTTGAAAATCTGTAGCAAATGAATTAAGATTCCATTGATTTTAATTGTTCTTACTGTCAGATTTCTCATTTCCAGCTTAAGTCTCCTTCTGACAAGTTTCCATTGCTTCTTGTCCTGTCCTCAGGTGCTATTGCTGCCGCCTCCTCCTCCTCCTCCAACAGCACCAACACATTTGCTGCCCAGCGCTGCGGCTGAGGTGAAGCCACCAAAGTTCCCGCTGGCGCCCTCGCAGCGTTGGGCGGAAATCCGGCAGTGCTGTTGGAGGAGGAGGAGGCAAACCAGCCTGCCACCGCCGGCCACCACCAGCCCCGCCGCTCTTCCCGCCCCCTTCCCAGCCCCACAGTCCAGCGGTTGCAGCAGAAACAGCCCTGGGTCTCCTCTGCCGCTCCCCGCATTTTATGGACGGGGTCTCGCAGGAAGGAATCCCCTCTCCAAGGGATCCCCGTCCAGAAAATGCGGGGAGCGGCAGCAGAGACCCGGGGCTGTTTCTGCTGCGACCGCTGGACTGTGGGGCTGGGAAGGGGGCGGGAAGAGCAGCGGGGCTGGCGGTGGCCGGTGGTGGCAGGCTGGTTCGCCTCCTCCTCCTCCAACAGCACTGCCGGATCCAGTTGTAGCCGCCTGCAAGGACTTCCACACGTTTCCTTTATAGAAATCTCTGCACGGCAGATAGAAACTGCTGCGCGGGGTTTTCTTGCAACGTGCGCGGCTGCGCAGCTGCGCACCTTAGAGGGAACAGTGCTCATGACCCATGGATGATGCGACCTTGTAAATACATGCCGGTTGTTAAGTACCCAAATTTTGATGATGTGACCATGGGGATGTTGTGACAATCAACAGTACGAAGGGCAGTCATATGTCACTTTTTTCACAGCAGTTGCAACTCCGAACGGTTGTTAAAAATGAATGGTTGCTGTACTCCAAGCCTCTTTCCATAACAGAGAAATAACTCTGCTATATTCCTTCACATATTCCTTCCATTTTGAAGCAAGCTTGTCCATGCTCCTGAATGCCCTGGAGGAGACTTAGACTTAGAGCTTAGAATAACTTTATTGTCACTTTGAATGTACACTAATCAGCATACATTAAAATGAAATTATGTTGCATATAATTCATCAGGGGTGGGATTCAAAAGTTTTAGTAACCGGTTCTCTGCCCAGTTGCTGGGAGGCTGTGGCCATGGTGTGTGTGGCCTCTTGCACCATGGCGGGTGGGGCGTTTTTGCCCTCCCCGGGTTTCGGAGGCTTTCCTTGAGCCTCTGGTTGGGCAAAAATGTCTTCCCCGGGCTTCGGAGGCCCTCCAGAGACCAGAAACAGGCTCGTTCCTGGACTTCCAGAAAGTCCGTTGTTCACCCTCCCAGAGTCTTCACATGGACCCTGCACTTACCTGGCATCCAAAACTGGCCGCATAGAGACTCCAGGGAGGGGTGGGAAGGGGCAGGCGGGACCAGCCAGTCCTTGCAACTACTGGTTTGGCAAACCAGATGTAAAATTAGCATCCAGTTAACCCGAGCCAGTCCGAACTGGCTGAATTCCACCCCTGGTCTCCACCTCTAATATAAACATAAACATGACAGGATAAATAAATTAATACAAAATTATGCATGTGCCCACATATGTTATACGACACAGAGAAACAACACAGTCTAGTTCAGATGTATATACATATGGCGAGAGAAACGAATCTTGTGAGTTTACCAGACGGATGGAATAGGGAAAAAAGCTGTTACAGAATCTGCAAGTCCTGCTAGAAATACTTACCGAAACCTCCTCCCAGAGGGGAGCAAAAAAACCAGCAACAGACGAGGTTTCCGAGTCCATCCCTAGGAACATCACAAGGCCTTTTCATGTCTCTCATTTCTCCCTCTCCTAGCCTCTTTGATGCAGTTTATTCCTTGATTAAGAATAAGATCCACCGGCTGCCTGTGATTGATCCCATCTCGGGGAACGCCCTGCACATCCTGACCCACAAGCGTATCCTCAAATTTCTGCATATCTTTGTGAGTGCTGGGAAGGCCTAGGAGGTCCGGAGTGCTGCTGCAGTGTGATGACTCTACTGAATTGTTTCCTTAAGGGTTTGTTTGTCCACCTGCACTGGAAACGCTCACGGTGCTTTTAAAAAGTTGAGAGAAAAGTTTATCTTGGGTTGAGCTCAAAATTTTTTTGAGTAGTTCGGAGAACCGGCAAATACCACCTCTGGCTGGCCCCATCCCCATCTATTCTCTGCCTCCTGAGTCCCAGCTGATAAGTCTAAGTATAATTTTTATTGTCATTATACTTAAATACAACAAAATTGATCGGGAGGGAATGGGGATTTTGCAGTAACCATCCCCTGCCACACCCACCAAGCCATGCCCACAGAATCGGTAGAAAAAAAAACTGAATTTCACCACTTCTCTGTTGTGAGCAAAGAAGGATGGAATGATCCTCTCTTTTTCTCCTTGCAGGGAGCCATGCTTCCAAAGCCACGCTTCCTGCAGAAAAACATCCATGAACTGGGCATTGGTACTTTTCGTGACATTGCTATAGTGATAGACTCAGCTCCTGTCTATACAGCTCTGGAGATTTTTGTGGACCGCAGAGTCTCGGCATTGCCTGTGGTTAATGAAAAAGGTGAGAGGGAAATCCCTGGCTGCTTATCCCATCTTTGCTATGCTACCTGAATCCTGACCAGCTTTCTCACATGTTCAAGCACAGCTAGTGCAGCTCTTCCTTTTTACAGAATCATACAATTGAAAGGTCCCTCAGAGGAAATCTAGTACAAATCTCTCTTAAAGCATTTCAGATGGATGGCCTCTAATAAGGGAAATATTTCACCTCATCAGGCATTCTATGACAACACTTACTAGGGTTATTAGGAAGCAATTCCTTCTAACTACCGTAACCTGATTTGTTTCCAGAGTGAGGTGTGGGAGGAGTAACCGATGGATATTAGCCCAGTCCTTTTGCCCTGGAGTCTGAGGATAATCTTTTGAGGCCACACCTCTGATCCTCCTCTTGCTCTCCCAGATTAACCTCAGACTTCAGCCCAGAAGGAGTGTTTCCTGACTCTCCCTCACTAGGAAGTCTAGGGCTTTTTTGTGTTAGCCTTTTCTTTCAGCATTTTTTCCCTTACCAAGAAGCATCATCGCGGCATCTCTCCTCAAACGCGCTCTGCGCTGCTAGCGAAAGCCTTGGTGCCTGGCTAGCACGCGCATGCTCCCCAGGGTAGTCTACTCAATTCCAGGGGTAGTCTACCGTAGGTTCAAGATGGCTTCCTTGAAATCCATCTTGGAAGGCATCTGACAGGGCAATTTCATGGCATCCATCGACCTCACGGAGGCCTATCTCCACATCAGAATCGCCCCGGAACATCGCAGGTTCCGTAGGTTCTCCCATGAGGGAATTCACTTCCAATATAGGGCCCTTCCCTTTGGGCTAGCCTCAGCCCCCAGGACCTTTACCAAAGTGCTGGCTGCAGCCGCGGGTCACCTGCGTTCCCTACCAGTCCGTCTGTTTTGCTATCTAGATGACATCCTAGTCCTAGCCAGGTCCCCAGCCATGGCCAGGCAGGATCTGGGGACCATCATCGACACCCTCAGGTCCCTGGGGTTCTCTATCAACTTAGAGAAGAGCCAGCTGGTCCCATCTACCAGGCTCCATCACCTCGGATTTATTATAGATTTGGTGTCTGGGGAGGTGTTCCTTCCCCAGGAGCGAAAGGACAGCATCGCGCAGCTGATTCATGAAGTTTGTAAATTACGCTCTGTCTCTGTAGTTCTTCTTTCCAGGCTCCTTGGGAAATTCATTTCTTGTATAGGGATCGTGCCTTGGGCTCGCCTACACGCCAGGGAGCTGCAGTGGTTCCTGCTTCCATACCAGAGGGCGGGGACGAGCGACGCCAGATTCAAGATCTGAGTGTCGCCCCAGGTGCTGCTCTCATTCCATTGGTGGCTGACCCCAGCACTGAACAAGGGATCCCTCTTCAAGGAGCCAGCGAGGAAGGTACTCACAACGGACGCGAGCCTGTTCGGCTGGGGAGCACACCTGGAAGCTCAGATAGCCCAGGGTCACTGGACTCCAACAGATCTGCGCAACAACATCAACTGGTTGGAGCTCAGGGCCATCCATCTGGCCCTACGACACTTCAAGACCACGGTTACCGGTCACCACGTCCTGGTCCTGACGGACAACGTGGCAGCCAAAGCCCACATGAACAGGCAAGGGGGCACCCACTCCAAGGCCCTTCGCGACGAGGCCCTCCGGTTAGGAAACTGGACAGAGAGACATCTCCAGTCCATCAGAGCGAAACACATCTCTGGGACGGAGAACCAGCAAGCGGATTGGCTCAGCAGGGAGACAGTCAACAACGGAGAGTGGCAGCTCGATTCCAGCGTCTTCCCACGTATCTGCGAAAGGTTCAGAGAAGCGACGGTGGATCTCTTCGCAACCCCAGCGAATGCCAGGCTGCCCAACTTCGTAGCGAGGTTCCCTTCCAGAGGAGCCATGGACACGGACGCCCTCCGCTGCAGATGGCCACCAGGTCTACTTTACACCTTCCCCTCATTCCCGGGGTTCTGAGGAGGCTCATGTCAGAAGGGGCAGAGATGATTCTAGTGGCTCCCTTCTGGCCACGCCGCCCCTGGCTAGCAGACCTGGTGGAGTTCTCCTCAGCTCCCCATTGGAGCATCCCCCCGGGGGGAAGTATCTCTACACCAGGGGTCTCTGGAGCATCCAGATCCGGAGTGGCTCCATCTGACTGCCTGGCGATTGAGCGGGAGCAGCTAAGAGGGGCCCAATTTTCTAAGGTCATTAGGACCGTCGAGGCATCCAGGAGGCAATCTACCACCCACATTTACAATGCTTCCTGGGTGGCCTTTGCTGACTAGTATAAAGCAAGCGACATTCAACCTGCCTCGGCCTCAGTTCCTCAGTTCCTGGACTTCCTACAGGAAGGTCTGGAGAAGGGCCTCACCCCCAGTACTCTTAGGAGACAGGTCTCGGCCCTTTCCACCATACTGGGGGGCCGCGTGGACGCTCCACCCTTAGCCCAACATCCGGTCCTCAGGCGCTTCCTCAAGGGAGCGGCGAATCTGAAACCCCCAGTGGTTCCTCAATTCCCTACCTGGGACCTACCCACGGTCCTCCAGGCATTGACGGAGGCACCGTTCGAACCCTTGAGGGAAGTTTCCCTTCAATTTCTGACCCTTAAGGTTGTATTCCTGGTTGCCATCACCTCGGCCAGGAGAGTTCCTGAGATCAACGCTCTCTCCAGCAGAGCGGACCTCTGCACCTTCCTAGAGAACCAGGTCATCCTCAGAATGGACCCCGTGTTCATGCCCAAGGTCAATTCCCCCTTCCACAGGGCTCTAGAGATAGTCCTGCCGGACTTCTGTCCACAGCCCTCCAGGGATAGGGAAAGATCTTGGCATAGGTTGGACGTCAGAAGAGCCTTGCGCATCTACCTAAAGTGCACGGCTCCCTTTAGAAGCCCTCTTCGTGTCATATCAACCGTCTAACAGAGGCGCTAAGGCGCTAAGGTTTCCCTGGCCATCATCAGCAGGTGGATCAGGGCGGCCATTTCACAGGCCTACGAGGCACGGGGAATTCAGGTTCCAGAGAGCATCACAGTGCACTCCACCAGAAGTGCGGCCACCTCAGCAGCCTGGGCCACCCAGGCTCCCATAGAGGAGATCTGCTGGGCCGCCGCCTGGGCGTCTCCTTCACCATTCATTAGGCATTACTGTCTAGATGCCTCCGCCTCCGCGGAGGCAGCCTTTGGTAGGAGGGTTCTGCAGGGAGTCCTAGACTCTCGAGGGGCTCAGGCCCATTGATCCCTCCCTAGGACATCTAGCTTTGGTATGTCCCATGTGTTACTCCTCCCACGCCTCACTTTGGAAACTGGCAGTTGGTCTTACCTGAACTGCATGTTTAAGAGAAGGTGTGGGAGGAGTCACTTCCCCCCCTTGTTTAGGAAGCCCCGCGCCAGGTGCCTGAGTTAGCTCAGTGGTCAGTCAGGGCCAATAGGAAGGATATGTCCTTGCGTTGTTCTGTTGTTCTTTCCTTCCAGGGCTCTGCTACGACCATCGGTTAATCTGGGAGAGCAAGAGGGGGAATCAGAGGTGTGGCCTCAAAAGATTATCCTCAGACTCCAGGGCAAAAGGCTGGGTTAATACCCATCGGTTACTCCTCTCACACCTTCTCTTAAACATGCAGTTCAGGTAAGACCAACTGCCATTCATCCCTATGGTTTTGACGCATTGGTGCTATTCCTGCCCTCTGGAGTGGCAAATACAAAACCTACTCCTGTGATGGCGAACCTATGGCATGCATGCCCAAAGTAGCACACAAAGCCATGTTGCTCGGCACACGTGGCCCTGCCTGTTTGACTTGCGGGTCTCTGGTGTGCATGGTCACATGATGATCAGCTGTCCTTTGTGTGCGTCGCAGTGCTGAAAACTGGTATGTGCATGTGCACTGGCCAGCTGATTGCTGGGTCGTATGCACACCAGAACCCAGAAGTTCGCTTTTTCTGGAGCGTGATCCCTTCACACACGTCGCAGTATCAAAACCGGCCTGCGCATGAGCACCAGCCAGCTGATTGTAGGGCGTGCAGGCATGCTAGAACCCAGTTCTGCTTTTCCAGAGCATGGTCCCGATGAGTGGGTGCACAGGCGTGCACACAACATTTCCATGTGACCTTTTGGGCACTCAGTGCCGAAAAGATGCGCCATCATTGATCTACTTCCTCCTCTGTATTTGGAAGTCAGATATCACATCTCCTTGATTTTCTCTAAATGTATCCACTTTTTTTAAATGGCCCCACAGGATTTACTTTCCACTCTTGCCCTTCTCTGAACATGTTGGAATTTGTTGATGTCTGTTTAGAGTGCGGTGCTCCAAACTGGAGATGATACTCCAAGTGGGGTCTGCCTAAGGCAGAGTAGAATAGAACAATTCTGGAATAGAAGATTACAGTTAGCACTTCTGCAGTTACCCCCCACTAGTTACCCCAGAATCTATTTGAACTTGGAGGTTTCTACCCCTAAATGAGAAAAGTAACTATAGTTACATCATGAAATTATGTAAACCGACCAGTGGTGGGTTTCAAAATTTTTTAGAACCTCTTATGTAGGTGTGGCCTGCTTTGTGGGAGTGGCTTGCTGGCCATGTGACTGGGTGGGAGTGGCTTGCCAGCCATGTGACTGGGTGGGCACGGCCAACTTGTAAAATGTGGTGAAACTCACTTAACAACCCTCTTGCTTAGCAACCAAAATGTTGGCTCAGAAACTCTGGCATTTGAAGCACGCAAGTCTTAAAGCTGTCAAGTTACAAGACCCTTGCACCCCTAACCCTTTAGAAAAAAAAACCCAGGGGTGTTCAAACTTGACAGCTTTAAGACTTGTGGACTTAAACTCCCAGAATTCCTCCTCTCACGCTTAATCTTGATGATGTGCGGACGGCCGGGGGGGAGGGAACTGGAACTGGTTCTAAACTGCACTATGAATTTGTGGAACCTCTTCTATAGAAGAGGTTAGAACTGGCGGGAACCCACCCCTGAAACTGACCCAACTTAGTTCCCTCCGGAGGTGCTAAGTACACATCCTGTCATTCCCAAGTGGGTGATTCTCATCATGGCTAAGGTCCGTAACTCTTTGAGGAAGGTGTTCATGTTCAGCTCATAGAAGCCCCTTAGCCATATTCCCTGAGATGCTCTGAGCTGTCGTAATCCAGGATAACTATGATGGTCAGTTCTCCAGCCATCCAGAGTTATCCATTAGGAACTTGAATGGTTTCCTCTTTTTGCTGTCTCTACAGTTATGACAGGTTTACATTTGAATTAATTGTCATAATTATGAGGCTTAGCTTGCCATTATTTTATTATTGCACATGGCAAAGTCTGCATGCTTGTTACAATCTATTTTTGTGTTCCAGGTCCTCTTCCCTTTTTTCCTCCTCCTTTCACTACAATATTATGCTGCATTTCTGGAGCTCTCCAATTTGTTGCGGATTTATATTTGGGCTGCTCTCCCTTTATATTTATTTCCCAATATTCTCGCATTTCATTATCCCTTTGCTTCCTATATGACTGATGATGCTGCCTTCAGGATATCCAGTTGTAGACTAAATTGCTACAAGGAAGGGTGCTCAAGTATGATGTTAATTCAAAGCATAAATGAGAGCCAGTTTGGCCTAGTGGTTAAAGTACCTGGCTAGAAAGAAGGAGATCTTGAGCTCAAGTCCTGCCTTGGCCATGAAAGTTAGCTGGGTGACTTTGGACCAGTCACTTTCTCTTAGCCCAATCCACCTTGCAAGGTTGTTATTGTAGGAGGAAGATATGTTTGCTGCCTTGAATTATGTGTAAAAAATAATAACAGCATGTACAAATAAATAAAAATAAAAAACTCTATGCATCTCTACTTAAAACGAGTCCAGTTAGTTACTGCATTTTTCGAAGTATAAGACGTACCAAGTTTTTAAAGAGGCAAATTAGAAAAAAAGTTTTTGAAACTCTGCAAACCTCCCAAAACCAGCCCATTTTTCGTGAAAATGGGCCTGTTTTTGTTTTTTAAAAGAGGCATGAATAGCCTTTAGGAGGCTTGTAGAGTGCTGCTAGGGGGTGGGGGTGGGGCCAAAACCGAGCAAAAATGGTGCATTTTTTGCAAATACGGGCCCGTTTTTTGTCAAAAAGGGGCATAACCTTTAGGAGACTTATAGAGTGCTCCTGGGGGCTGAGGGTGGGCAAAATTGAGCAAAAACGGCCTGTTTTCCCTCTCATTTCTGCCCTCCCCAGCCCCCAGGAGCTCTCTGAAAGCCTCCTAAAAGCTAAGCATGACCATTTTGGTGAAGGGGCTTCAGGAGGCCAAAAATTCTGCATTCAGTGTATAAGATGCACCCAGATTTTCAGCCTCTTTTTTGAGGGAAAAAAGTGCATCTAATACTCTGAAAAATGCGGGTAGTTTATTTTATTGATTGGCCCATGGGCTGTATCAAAAGCGTCTAGTTAGTTCAGTAGGTCTTTTCAGCTACATAACTGCAGTCTTAGTCTGGATTTAGGTTTATCACTTTAAGATAGAGACGTGTTTCAGAACAATGTTTTGGCACTTTTAACACCATGAAAAATAAAATTGGCCCCTGGAAATGCTGACATTATCAGGTAAATAGAGGAGATTTTTTGTCATTTCATGATGGTATTGCAACCACAACCCCCAACATTTTGGATGATTGTGTTTAATAAGATGCATAGTGATAATTAATGAACATGCAAGTTAACCCTGTTTTAAATTAATCCTTAACTCTGTTAAGAGTTGCTAAGATCCTATTTGGCAAATTACTAAAAAAGGAAATTCCTTCATAAAATATAGAGATAACTTTTGGTTAAGTCGGTAATGTTAATTTTCCATTCTTAGCTTCAAGCTGTAAGGCAGGCCTAGAAATTCATGATTAAATTGTGAAAGCATGTTCATTGTCAGGTTCCTTGCAGGAAAATCTGTTAATCTTTTCTGTGGTAACTTTCATGCATTGGAAGATTTAATTCGCTACACCTGGAGAGATTCCTGAACAGCTGTTCCCTTCTGTTTCTTATGTAGGAACGGTGGTTGGCCTCTATTCCCGCTTTGATGTGATTGTAAGTATGGGCAGTTATTCTTCCAGGTTCAGATGGTCTGATAAACAGAAACACAGTATTTCCCCTAAAGGAAGTCATTCCCAGATTTAAGATTTGCCCCATCTCCAGCTATAGAGTAGATTAAAAACAAAACTGTACCATTTTTTTTTTTTGCAGAAAAAATCCCCTTAAAATAACTCTTATTTTAAAGATAAATTATTTGGGAACAAAATTTTTGGATAAATACACTAAGAAGGACTAATCTAGTAACAGTTCACATACAAAATAAAATCTGTATGTTAATGTGATGAGGAAACAGCAATTCTTAACTAATGGTAGGAGAAAGGTATATGTCATTTACCTTTAAGTCAGGAAATAGCATCTAACTCCTGAATTTCAGAGAAGCAGTGTAAGAACAATGCCTCCATCTGAGGCTTCTAATTCTACAGTGATCTAGATGAATAATCCTTTTACTAGGGTAGTTTTGTTTCCATAGAATATTTGTTATATAGCTACTGGTTTCACTTATCACAGAGCAGAGCATATTGTTTTTAGTTTGATTGTGGCTTATCATGTTGAATGAACTGAGCCATTGAAGTCCTAAAACTGTCAGGTGTGTTATAAGCCAGATAATCATAGTTTATGTAATAAACTAAGCAAACCATGGCTCAATGTGACATATGAGTGTACCATGAATTAGTGTGTCAATATGGGATGATTGTGCTAAGGCCTTGCTTCAAAGATTTTGAAGTTTCTCTCAGCTTAATAGTGTGTGTTCACGGTGGCCATAATGCAGTAAGGCCCTACTCCCTCTCCTCCAAACTCCTCCTCTCCACTTGCTATCCATAGCATTTGGCTGCTCAGAAGTCTTACAACAACCTGGACATTAGTGTGGGGGAAGCCCTGAAACAGCGCTCGGTCTGCCTAGAAGGGGTCCTTACATGCCATCCCCATGAAACTCTAGAAGACATCATTGATCGCATTGTCAAAGAGCAGGTATGGCTCCAGGATCGTAGTTAAGAGTGGGCAATGGGTTGGGTAAATTCATGTCCGTCCTTCTCTAGATTCCTCAATATGTGTGCGTCCTTCAGATCCAAAGCCTTTTGCCTACTAGATCATGGCTAATCTACAGTTGCAAGAAAAAGTATGTGAACCCCTTGGGATTACGTGGGTTTTGCATGAATTGGTCATAAAATGTGCTCCCCTAAGCCTAACAGGTGTGTGTTTTTAAAGGGCAGGACAGCTGTCAGCAACACATCCAATATCATCACACTGATTGGAGTCAAGGTTGGCTCACTCCTGGCTCCAATTAGCTCTTGGAGAAGTCATTAGGCTAGGGGCTCACATTCTTTTTCCTCCCTGCACTGTGAATGTTTACATGTTATGTTCAATTAAACCATGGCAACATCTAATGTTTGTGTAGTATTATGTTCAGCAGACTGTGTTTTTCTATTGTTGTGACTTAGATGATGTTCAGAGCACATTTTATGACCAATTCATGCAAAACTCCACATAATCCCAAAGGGGTTTACATACTTTTTCTTGCAACTGTATGGTTTTAATCCAACCATCCTGCCACCTGTCCCCTGACGTTTAGTGACAGCTGTTCCAGGAGTAATCTAGGCTCACCTAGTCTGTTTCATATGGAAAAGACCATGACCACAAACAATAGAAAATTTGATGGGTGTGTTTTGGGTGCTGCAGATGGACCTTTATTTTACATTTGTAACCCAGTGTGGGCAACTTTTGTAATATCTGGACTTCTAGCTTTTGTTTCCCCCCCCCCCCCAGCAGCTCAAGAAGATTTAAGCATAAAAATGCAAATTATGGCATTATTATGATGTTTGGTTGTAGTCATCAAGATGCTTAGACTAGATTTGGCATTGTATCTTCTTATTAAGTCCTTCTCAAGTACCTGGAATAGACAGGTGTTATTATTGTAAGCTACTTAAAGTAGCTCCACAGCGAGATACAATAATTTGTAAATAATTACATTATTTACAAATAATGAAACAAAACTGAGCCATTTTAAAAGAAATAAAATATCATTGATTGGAGAGTAACCTATAAATAAAAGGAATCCAGATGATTTGGAAGTTTGTCTAGATGGGAAATGACAGATAGTCCTTAACTTATGACAACAATTGAATCCAAAATTTCTGTTGTTAAGCAAGGCAGTCCTTAAGTGGGTTTTGCCCTATTTTGTGACTTTTCTTGCAACAGTTGTTAAGTGAATCACTACAATTATTAGTAACATGGTTGTTAAGTGAATCTAGCTTCTCCATTGACTTCGCTTGTCAGAAGATCATAAAAGCTGATCACATGACCCTGGAACACTGTAACCATCCTAAACATGAGTCTGAATTTTGATCATGGAGATGCTGCAGATGTTTTGTAAGTGTCAATAACAGCAGTTAGTCACTTTTTTTCAGGGACATTTTAACTTTGAACATTAAACAAATGGTTGTAAGTCGAGGATTACTGGTATTAGCTTTAGCTAGGATCCTTATAATGAGACCTGTTGTGACTCAGTAGCAGCTTGCTGTGAGTTGCGTCGGGATGCAGGAATAATGAGCAGCTGTTGCTCGTTAGGGTCGTCTTCTGTAGATAAAAGATGGATGGTGCCATGCCTTAGTTACAGAAGTCAACATTCGTTCGTGGTTCGTTGTGTGTGGTTCATCATTTCGAGATTCAAAGAGGCACTTGGATAAGTGATTTGCTTTCTGTAAACCTGGTTTGCTGTAAGAGCTTTTTGTTTTTGCTTTTGCTGTGTAACGTTTTGCCAGAGACTTTATCTACATTTATTTTTGGGCTCGCAGCCAACTTGAGCCAGGACTGATAAAGATATTTCCTTTGAAGTTCTGTCTGACTGTCATTTGTGAACGAGCGGAGAGGGGGGGTCAGAACAGAATATATAAAAACACGGGATGTTTCAGGAACTCCTTCACATAGGGACAAAGTTGTTTTTTAAACAGTGTGATTGGTAACCCTACAACTTGGTTTAAAATAGAGCCCACACTTTCTTTTAGCCCAGTGCATCGGCTCTTTTCCAGGTCATTGGAGATGACAGTGATGCAATAGGGCCTACCTAAGGCTCGGGGGTGGGTTTCTCGCCCCGTTCCAACTGGTTCAGTTGGAACGGGGCCGGCGTCATCCTCGTGCACGCGCGCAGTGCACGCATGCGTACTAGCGCCTGTGTGATGCTCCAGCTGCTCCTGGAGGATCGCGCAGGCGCTGTATGTGTTCTGCGCATGCGTGGAAGCGCAGAACTCGTCAAAACCAGGTAAGAAACGCGGGCGGGTGGGTGGATCCTTCGGCGTTCCCGGAAGTTACTTACTTCTGGGTTCGCCGACCAACTGGTTCGCGGGGACCGCCGCGAACTGCCTGAAACCCACCCCTGCTAAGGCTCCACCATGTGTATTTGTATATACTTTCCCCCTACTTTTCGCACAGAGTGCTCCAATTCCTAAACAGACTGTGCTAAACACTGTAATTTCACTTCTGTGAATGGCATCTTTTTTGTCTGGTATCTAAAACTCCTCTTTACCCTCCTATTTCTTTTGCCATGATGGTGTTCGGCTCACTCGTTGAGTAGGTCCATCGCCTGGTTCTGGTGGATAAGAAGAACACTCCGCGGGGGATCGTGTCCCTCTCTGACATTCTCCAAGCCTTGGTGCTCACACCCGCAGGTATCGATGCCCTAAAATCTTAGCTGGTCGACGCTCCATCCTTCTTCCATTTGTACCCTCCAATTCCTCCACTTCTCTCCAGCTCAGGTAGGCCCCAAGCCTTGGCCTCTCCTGCCTGTTTCCAGCTGCTGCTGCTCATTTTTTTAAACTTGCTGCTGGGTTTCTCATGTCCATCTGATCAAGCCAGGTCTGTATTTCTACTCCATCTAGCACCGTTCTCCTGGCTTGGAAGGAAGGCCGGTGCACTGCAGTGGAGTTATAGGAGCAAAGTAGATTTTTTTGTGGGGAGGGCACAGCATGGATTCAAAAAGACTGAATCGCATCTTCTAAGTTTATGATAATGGAAGGACTCCAAAATTAAACGTAAGCTTTTTAAAAGTTTGGTTGCTTTTCTTTTAGCCTTATGGATTTTCTTGTATTCATTTTCTGATTGCACTAATGCACACTGAGAGGCAGGGATTTGTAGCAAGTGAGATAATTAAGGGTTTCAGATTGTTCTGCCGAAGGCAACAATCCAAGCAGCATGTATCAGGAAAAGTTGTTTGTGTGTGAGGGAGGAGGAGGAGGAGGATGTGCGTATGAGAGAGAGAATGAGAGAGAGAGGGTGAGAGGGTGTGAGATTTCTTTATTTCTACCTAGTACTATTGGTAACAAATTACCATATGTATATTTATTTATTTAGTGTCACAACCCCTGGTATGCCCCAATTATGGGAGGAAGCTAACTGCTTCCATTCTCTGTCTATCGGCTCGTCACAAGAGACCATCACGACAGAAACCCAATATTTTTACTGTTGCCTTTGTTACATTTGTGTTGTATTTGTGCTGATAAATAAATAAAGGGAGTCTAGTATAGATCTATTTCAAGCTATTTAGCTCTCATCAGCTAGCCATACCCTTACTGGGATTCGAACCTGTGCTGTATTACATCTTAGGCAGATGTCTTAACCATTAAGCCACAAGGTCTTCCTCCTTATCAGCTGAGCCAGGGAAGTAGGTATGTATTTAGTGTCACAACCCCTGGTATGCCCCAATTATGGGAGGAAGCTAACTGCTTCCATTCTCTGTCTATCAGCTCGTCACAAGAGACCATCACGACAGAAACCCAATATTTTTACTGTTGCCTTAATCCCAGTAAGGGTATGGCTAGTTGATGAGAGCTAAATAGCTTGAAATAGATCTATACTAGTCTTCCTTTATTTATTTATCAGCACAAATACAACATATATATATATATATGTATGTATGTGTGTGTATCTATATATATCTATATATATCTATATCTATCTATCTATCTATCTCTATCTATCTATCTATCTATCTATCTATCTATCTATCTATCTATCTATCTATCTATCTATCTATCTATCTATCTATCTATCTATCTATCTATAAACCTGCCCCACCTGAAAGCCATTTCTTGCCTTGTTCCACTGTGCTTGATTTTGAATGAGCCTGACTGAGCCTTTGACTTTGATTTCTTGCTGCTGCCACCAAACCAAGGCTAGAGATATTTGTGCCCATCTGTATGTGTGCTCAGCTGGCTGGCATAGATTTGAATACACCATTTGTCTATTAGTAACAATGTATATATATAAAAGCCAAATACCACTCATGCATCATCACAAAATCTCCAGAACCGTAAAGCCTACAAACTTGAAATTTGGCATGTATGTTCCTCTTGACTTCTAGGTGCTTGCTAAGAAATGATTTTTGAAATGACCATCAGATCATTAGCTCTGATGCTAAGGAGTTAGACATTCTATTCTCCCTCCCCACCTGAAAAATGCTCTGATGCTAAGGAGTTAGACTGAGGGAGAGAAGGGGATAAGATAAGAGAGGCCTCTGTGGGGCAAACCTGAGGGAGAGAAGGGGAGAGGAGAGACTGATTGCAACTACTCATTAATTTTGAGGCTGCAAGTGTTGATTTATTAAGCCCTATTACATAGTTTCTCATAACACGGATATGTTAATTTTGCTGGAATGACATTAAAGCAGAACCAAGTCAGTTTGCTCAGTTCCGCTTCATTTTAAACCCAAAATTCCACCTTTCAGAACCTGGAATGAAAGATAAATCCCCTATACTTAAATTCCTGGAAGTTGTAATTAATACTGTAATAGTGACTTAACTACGCAAACTTTTTATTTGTGAATACGAATATATTTTATTTATTCTAAACAAAGTTGGGTATAAACTAATTTAAATGTGAACCAATTTAGGTGTGAAGAAAAAAAATTGTCTTGCTGCAGCTATTAGTCAGAAACTCTTGCCAGTCCACTGCAAATCATCCAATAACCTATAAATACTTTTCCCAATCTTCCTTCTATCTGCTCCTGCTTTATTATGAATTAGCAATCTATTGTAAGCAGACCTGCTTGTATTGCAAGCCTGCTTGTATTTTATTCCCTCTTACCTACTTAATTAGGGAGGAGCCTATCCAAACCTCTTCCAAATTCCATCTTGCTTCTCAGGATTTAAAGAATGTTTCTGCCCTCTTTGCTTACACAGAAGTTATTGCCTATTTCCCTTGAGGGCATCTTCCTGACTCGTACACTCTATAATAATTGTTTGCTCTTGCAGTGTATTGATTTTAGAACATCAAAAATCCAAGATCATTATCCTCCTGTGGCTTAAATATCAAAAAAGAACTTCCTAACGAGCTGATCAGCAAAACAGATTATTTTTAAATGGGGAAGGGGCATATATGTATTTGAGGATACTGTTGTAGTAGACAGACTTGCATTCTCTCTCGGAATGTCAGCTCTGTCAGTACTTCTCAGAAAAACAACTACAAAAAGCAGCAAAGGGATGGCTCATTTCCCACTAGATAATGTTAACTTTTATGAATTCCATTCTGCAGGCATCGACCGCTATTCCCTCTGACAGTGTGCAGGACTATTTGCTACTTGATCTACTGCTACTGCATCTATGGCTTGTGGGGGCCAGGAAGAGAAGCTCTAACAGCGATGAAGAAGGCCTAGCATCTCAAGAGCCCTGACTGCCAGTTCCTTCCTCTCAGTGAACCACGAACGTTGATAGGAGATCTGAGGAGGACAAGTGCTCTAACCTCAGAATTGTAAATGGAGGTGTCACTTCTTCGCCCCATAAACTAATATACAGGAACTAGTCTGCTACAAGTGGTGGGGGGTGGGGGGAAAGGAGAGGTGTGTGTGTCTTGAACAATGCGTCCATTGCTTGCCTCCTCTTCTTGGCCTCACTTACTGGAAGAGATTGTATTTGAAAATCCAACGTGCTTCAGGGCCTCTTTTGCTTCAGCTGGGAAAAAGATTACTAGAGGCCATGGCTACTGCTTCAGGATAAAGCCTAATCCAGAAGGTTATTTACCTTAGCTGCAGGAGGTGGATTAATTCTAAGTTAAAGACAGATTCCACACCTTGAAAAGGACTAGGATGAGGTACTTTAGAAAAACCTGCATGTTTTTTTCTTAGTTCTTAAAGTAGGCTCATGTCTTATTTGTTATTTCATTGCACTTCCAAGGCACAAGACCAGTTTAGGATAATTGTTATGAGATAGACAGTTCCCTTAAGTCTAAAGTTTTAGGCCCCTTTTCAATGTGTTTTGCCCTGTTCTGAAACATAATAATTCTGTCTCATGAACAGGAGGCAGGGAGAGATGGTTCTACTGGAAAGATTCATTTTCCCCCTTTAAGGCTGCAGTATAAATCAGGGCTTTGCTTTTGTGCAACTGTAGCACACAGTAAGAAAGATTGTGCTAGAAGGGACACAACTTAATGTTGGAGAGCTTCCCTCTAGGTCAGAATACAATGTTTGCACTTATTGCTATCACATTTGGGGAAAAATCTTTCACACGGATACCCCTTTTATATAAATCATACTTCCATTTTCTAGCAAGTGGCGCTTGGTGATTTAAGCAAGGACAAATGGCTGTCTGCCTGGAATGCTACTACAGGAGATTTAGCTTTGATATAGATAGTCCTTGACTTATGACTAATGGAGCCTGCCAATTACTGTTGTGAATCGTGATGGTTGTAAAATAGGTCATCATGTGACCAACTTGATTTTACAATTTTGTTTTTGCACTGGCCATCAAGCAAACACCATGGTTGTTAAGTAAACCCATGGTTCACTATGGTGCATTTTTGCTGAAAACTGGAACTAAATGCTGGTTTTTGGCAAAAACATCATAAATTGTGGCCATGTGACTGCAGGACACTGCAAATGCCCATAAATATGGGCCATTTTCCAAATGTCCAAAATAGTTGTATGACCATCGGGAGGGCAATCACCAGAACTTTGGAACTGGGTTGTAAGTAACCCTGAGGAAGTCTGTTGTAACTTCAGTCATGATGTGACCAGTTGCAAGTCAAAGATTACCTGTAATCCTGAAGGACCCTTTTAAATCTTCTCCAATTTAGTACTGTCCCAATCCACTCCTTTTCCTAAACCATTTTGGCTTAACCCCTGCTTATTTCCTAAACTACAGTGAGGCAAGACCAACAAGCCTAAATCTTACTGCTGGAGGTGTGAGCGCTGCACAGAGGCACTCTTCAAGCATATGAGAAGCAGGACTAAACAGCCCTTAAAGCATTTAGATGGAGAGAACTTTCTGGCTAATAAAAGGTGAAATTATGAAGGTGTGGACTGGAGTCTAGTTATCAGTTCAATACCACTGCTAAGGCACATTTGGGTCGGCCCTACTCCTATGGAGAGAGTTGAGCATGCAATGAGTGACAATAGCAACACTCAAGAGTTGTCTATAAAGAATATATAAATTGTCTATAAAGAATATAAACTATGATTATTTCAGTCTCCTGGGCAGGTATGTACCTGCATAACGTCCAAAAGCCTTTCTTTAAAGGAGAATAATCTATAAATAATCCATAACTGAAGAATGGCTTCAGTGAACACTTTTTGAGTTCTCCAGACTTCTTTTCGCATCATTTGGGGCAATAGCAGAAAAGCTCTCATATAACAACTGTAGTCATGAGATTTGAAATTAGTGGCTTTATCTTAATGCCATACAGTACCTCAAATTAATTGCTCTTTCAAGATTGACATCCTGGGCTAGCCTGAAGGATATGCATTTAATCCAAGGCAAAATTCAGTTTGAAGGTCCTGTCTGATTTTAGTTTTCAGAAATGGCTGCTTTATCCCATTGTACATAAGATGTCCTCTGATGCTTATTCCAATAAGGCCCCTACAATAAGGTCTAGTTTAGCTCAGTTCTTGGCTAGATTAATCCCACAAAATTTTCATATTCCATATCATCAACAATATGGATTTGCCATGATAACGTTTTTCCAGTTCCCTATTTGATCTGAAGCCCAGTCATTTCCTGATGTCCCCAGCTGAGACTTGTGCAATAATTGGGAGATAATTCTATTTTCAGATTGTTTTCCTTATTCCCTGCTTTTGTAACACAGGATTAAGAGTACTAGAAAATCTGAGGACATATTATGCACCCTTGTTGCTCCAAAGAAAATATATTGCTCAACTGTGGATTTTGATATTCTTCCCAGACATCCCCCATCGTTCATGAGCATTAGCATTTTTATTTTTCTACAGCATATCCCCTGAAAAGAAAATCTACTTATTCTAAAGAGAGTCAAATGCTTCCTTTTGTCCAAGATTAGTTGCTAGCACAAATCTGCAATAAAACTGATCTTTCTCTGAAAAAGCTGTGCCTTCAAAAAATTTCTTGCCTTCAGTTTACAAGGATCACTAATTTTTCTCTCTTCATCCACATTCCCAACACCAAATAATATTATCAAATTCTGCTATAAAGATATGATAATAGGACCAAAATGTACAAAATTGAGCATATTTTTGTTCACCAGATTCCACCTATTGAATCTGCTGATTGCTATAAGTAAATTGATAAAAAAAACAGATCTGAACATCTTCAATTCACCCACAAATCCACAATGGAGAGATCAGTAGAATGATAGTCAAGGATTCACTCCACTCTTTTGTCAATCCCTAGTTATGGAAAAAATGGAACCATGATGTTCTTCAGGAAGGAGATCAAAAGTCCTCCACTATTAAGATATAATGATGGGTGATTAAATATTTCTGAACTTGGGAACTCGGCTTGAAGGAGGCTTGCTGGAGAGTGCAAGGCAAGAAAGATGCAATCACCAAGTGATGAACACACCCTTCATTAGCAATCAGAATAAATGGCCACCTTGAGTAGCTCCTTATTTTGGAAACGGTAAGAATCTCCCCATCTTTTTGGCCCGGGGGACATCCCTGTCAGAAGAGAAGAATAAAACAGATAAACCAAGAATGAACACGTCCTCTACAATCATAGTCATTCCACTAATAATGGTCTCGGGCAGACCTGGCATGTATTACTGAAACCTGGCTGGGCCCGGAGGGAGGAGTCCCCCTCGTAGAAATCTGCCCAGAGGGTTTTCAGGTGCTTCATCAGCCGAGAGCTCAGAGAAGGGGTGTGGGTGTGGTCATTGTTATCCGAGAGTCCCTAGTACCTCGTAGGATCCCTGCTCCGGAGCTTGTCGGGTGTGAGTCCCTGCTGGTGAAGTTGGACCTCAAGGGTCAAGTGGGTCTGCTGTTAACGTACCTGCCTCCCAACAGCGTTGCAGCAGCCCTCCCCTCGCTCCTCGAGTCGGTAGCCGAGCTGGCAATTGAGTTCCCCAGGCTTATGGTTCTGGGGGATTTCAATTTGCCTTTGCTCGGTGAACATTCTGATGGAGCGCAGGAGTTCATGGCTTCCATGACAGCCATGGGCTTGACCCAAGTAATTCGGGGCCCAACCCATTCGGCGGGTCACATGCTCGACCTCGTATTTCTTTCGGAGCAGTGGACTTGTGATCTTGGTCTGAGGGGTAGTGAGATCGTACCCCTGTCGTGGTCAGACCACTACCTACTGAGGCTTGACTTTCGGACACCAAACCCCCACTGTAGGGAGGAGGAACCGACCAGGTGGTTCCGCCCCAGGCGACTTATGGACCCTCTGGGGTTCCAGACGGAGCTTGGGGTTATCCCTGATACCTTCGCCCGCAGTCCGGCGGAGACTCTGGTTACTGCCTGGAGTTCGGCAGTGACGGAGTCTCTTAACCGGATTGCGCCTCTACGGCCGCTCCGAGGCAGTGGATCCAGGAGGGCTCCTTGGTTTACTGAGGAACTCCGGGAGATGAAGCGCCGAAAGAGATGCCTAGAGCACCAATGGAGATCCAGTAAATCCGAATCGAGCCGAGCACTTTTGACAACCTGCGTCAGAGAGTACGTTAGAGCACTTAGGACGTCAAAGAGAAATCATATTGCCTCTCTGATTGCGTCCGCTGAGTCGCGCCCAGCCGCCCTGTTTAGGATAACCCGTGCCCTCCTAAATAGGAGGGACTCGGTCAATCCGCTGCAGGGCAAGGCTGAGGATTACGTCCAATTCCTCGCGGACAAGGTTGCTCGGCTTCGGGCGGACCTGGACTCCAATTCTGCAGACCCAGCCGAGGCACTAGGGGATAATCTGGTAAGTCATCGCTGGATTGAGTTTCAAGCTGTTACCCCTGAGGACGTGGACAAGGCGATGAGAGCTGTAGGTGCCTCCACATGCGTGCTGGACCCGTGCCCCTCCTGGCTGGTTGTAAACAGCAGGGAGGTGACACGGGGCTGGATCCAGGCGGTCGTTACCGCCTCCCTTCGGGAGGGGGTCTTTCCCCCCGCTCTAAAGACGGCGGTGGTGAGACCCCTCCTGAAGAAACCATCCTTGGATCCAGCCGTCCTAAACAACTATCATCCAGTCTCCAACCTCCCCTTTGTGAGGAAGGTTGTTGAGAAGGTGGTGGCCTTTCAGCTCCAGCGGTCCTTGGAGGAAGCTAGTTATTTATTTATTTATTTTATTTGCCTTTATTTGTATGCCGCCCTTTTCCCTGGGGGGACTCAGGGCGGCTCACAATTCAAAAGAGGGCGGGGGGGAGAAGACAAACAATAGACAATACAGCATGTTAAAAAGAAAACACAACAGTCGCACAATTCGAGTGGGGCTACAATCTTAACCCCAGGTCAGCCGGGACAGCCCTTAAAATCTGGCTGTCCCAGCAGGCCTGGGGCTAAAGACCCTAACCCCACCCGAATGGTATGATTGTTGTGTTCTCTTTTAACAATGTATTGTTTTATGTTCATAACTTGTTTTGTCCTCCCCTTCCCCTAACTTGTGAGCCGCCCTGAGTCCCCTCAGGGAAAAGGGCGGCATACAAATAAATAAACTATAAACTATAAACTATGTTTCTGGTAGACCAAAAAGTGGTCAAATGCAACCAAATGGATAAAGGTTTGGCACTGGTTGTGAAGGGACAGGCTTCATACAGTAAGCCTTAATGCAGAGCGTTATGTCACCTTTTCCAGTATGGTTTGATCAATGCCACCATTCCATTTACATCTAGCCAAGTTTTCAGGGTTTTTTTTTTTTTTTTTTTGAGTAATACTCACAAAAGTGGCAAAGTTGTGCCCATGCACTTAAGAAGCTTGTTGGGAAAGCAGCTGTTTCCTGGACTCAACTGGACAGTGCTGGCCTCTGGGGGAACAAGTGGATGGAAGAGCTGGTTTATACTGGTCAGGGAAGATTAGACTCATTCCTTTAACATGCTTTGCAAGATGATCAAAACAGCAATGCTGTCCCATGCCTTATATTTGAATTAACTCACCTTGCTTATTCATTACAATGGGCTGATGTACTGATGGGACAAGGTTTTCTTGCTCTTCTTCTATAAAATGTTTCCAAAATTTGAGTGGCAATGCTAGGAGATGGGAGACGGCCTATAGAAAGGAAATAACATCAGCCTCTGTCTACCTCCTAATTCCTCCCCCTTCTTTTTCTTTCCCCTTTGGTTCTTTAGCTGACGAGTATCTCAAAAATGGAATTCCATGGATTCCATTTAAAGCAGTGTTGTTAATCATGATAGAGAGGAATAATACAAATAACCACCCAGAGTCACTTCAACAGAGAGCGAGATGGATGGCATTTAAATTTAATCAATGAATTATTCAAATAATGCTCAATGGAATCTCAAAAGCAAAAAAAAAAGTTAAGAATATTCGCTACAAACCACCTATCAAGTCTTGCCTTGTTCTCACATTTGAGGGAAGCTATGTTCTCCCAACCCATCCCACAAGAGATAAGTTATTGCCATACAAAGGAATCAATCCTATAAAATCAAGCGTTTCTGACAAAGACTGAGCATTGTGCAGTGATGAGCCACTGAAAACTGAAAGAAACTTGAAGAGAGGTCACAGATGTTACCAGGCACTGGCGTGGGGTGTCTTCCATAATGGCATGTGGGCTGGGGCTCGGAGTGCTGTGTCCAACTAGTGTTGGTCCAAAGATACGTGCCAAGTTATGGCAGTCCATTCGACAATCAGGGCTCTGCATGACCCTATGGATGGAGAGATAGATCCATGGAAACAGTAGCCCATGCTACAGCAAAAGCATTTCCACTGCATATCATTAGCCATTTCTAATATGTGTATGTGATAGGAAAAATTGTTTCACACACTACGGTGAAGGATGTAAATTCACACATGAAGCCCAGTTTGTTCAAAGCTGGTATCTAAATCTATAAATCTTTCCTTTTCCTTTAGAATGCTGAAGATATCTACAGTTCGAATGAAAACCATACTTTTGCAATAGGAGATCATGAAGTCTGAATGAGTTTTTAAAAAACAGTTATAGGCAGCCCTTCTTTAGTGATGAGTCACTTAACAACTATTTGAAATTATGACGGCCTTGGAAAGGGTAAAGCTGTCATGGGTGTCTGGCTGTCATAAAGTGTTGTGCTGCCCCCTCCCCTCCCGGTCATGTCACTGCATTTTAGACGTTTGGTAACTAGCTGTCATGTGATTGCAATTTGCTATAGTTTTTGCTGTTTTCCAGGAGAAAATGGCAAGAAAGGGTTATTTTCTGTGATGGTGCAGTGCAATACTGCAGGCTACTTCTGCTGATTGATGGCTGCCTGCAATTTGGGAGTTCAAATCTCACTTGACTCAACCTTCCATCCTTCCGAGGTGGGTAAAATAAGGACCCAAAATTGTTGGGGGCAATATAGTCCATTCCATTCCATTTATTAGACTTGTATGCCGCCTATTCCCTGGAGGGACTCAGGGCGGCAAACAGACATATGGGAAAGGGGACAATACAAAAAACGAATGAAACAAGACAGGATACAGAGACAAATTAAAACTACACAACAATCAACAATTCGAGTGGGGCTGGGAACTCATCAGCCCCAGGCCTGTCGGAACAGCCACGTCTTAACGGCTTTGCGGAAAGCCTGAACGGTGGTGAGGGTCCGAATCTCCATGGGGAGATCGTTCTAAAGGGCCGGAGCAGCCACAGAAAAGGCCCTCCCCCGGGGCCTTTATAGTGATTCTGTAAACCACTTAGAGAGGGCTGTAAAGTGGTATATAAGTCTAAGTGCCATTACTATTCCTATTTCATATGCTGGATTCATTTAACCACATAATTCTCTTGATGATCACATAGTACCCTTAATTACCATAGTGACTCACTTAATAACTGACTTATTACCAAAATTCCAAGCCCAATTCTGGTTGTTAAGTGGGAACTATTTGTACTACTGCACATTGCCATGATTTGTATGTGTGTGTGTGGAAGAGGAAGTATTCACAATAGTCCAACATCTGAGGAACAGTAGGTATACAACAACAACTATACTTCAATGTAATTTCAACAACTATGGCCATGATGGCAGGAAAGTATAAGATTTCATTCCAGCAAATCTAGAAAGCAAAAGATAGGCTCAACTAGAAGTGACAGCAACTGTTTTCACAAGAAAAAAACGTTTTAAAATATGGCTCTCTGCCAAGTAGTTGTGCTAGTTCTTTGCTTTAAAAATGTGTCTGATGGGGAGGAACAGATATCATTACAATCTTAACATGCAATCCCTCTCAATAAGTTTATAATTATGAAAATAGCTGCTCCTGCATTGCAGATTGATCTAAATAAGCAGGGTTGTTATTCTTCTGGCAAGACAGACAAAACCTGGGCAGATTTGTGTTTGTTATTTTGTAAAAGAAGGTGACTCCACCTCCATTGGAGAACTTGAAGCTTGTAAACAACAGGTGCACATCGGTAGAAAAATGTTCTATTTTTTCTTTTTCTGCATCAAGCAGGAAACTGGACTATGTGGCCTGTAAAACCTCTCTCCCAGCTCTCTGATCCTAAGGTTTTCCTTTCCAAGCCTAAATTTGTGCTCACCTATGCAGATGGAGCATGAGAAATGCTAGTGTGTCTCTATTAGTCATGGGCAACTTCATGACAACACGGCAGAGTTCGGTATGGCAGGCAGATTCATCCAGAATTTCTGAGTGGAAAGAAAGGGTGATGCAAATTCTTCATGCCTTTCTAAGTCATCCAGAGAGTTCAGCATTTAACCTCTTTTCACAAATGATCTGTTTTCCCTAATGAAACTAGAATCACTTAAGACATAGCACCTTAATTGTACAGTGATCCAGGAAGAAACTAAAAAGTTTCTAAGAATTGAGCAATGTCAGGTACAAGAAATCAGGACAGGATAGACTTCAAAAAATACTCCAGGCTTATTTCATACTACCTTTACCCAAGAGTCTGGTCGTCTAATGGCGAAGGTGAATTAGCACCAGATAAAGAGTCAACAGACTGACTTCAAGAGGGAGGGTTGGACTTAGATCTCTTACAGGGGCATAGAAACTCCAAACTGATGATGTGTTTGACCCCTCCCTCACCCTCCCAGCTCAGCCTGGTCATATCCTACACCACCCATGTTTCCCTTAGTCACTTCCACTCCAGTGGTTTATCTGAGAATCCCATCCCAACTCACCTGCTGCCTTCAGGAAGGCAGAGTGCAGGCAAAAGGTAACCAAAGGCTCTTTCAGATTCCTCAGGAAACTCTTGAGGATGCCACAGATCACATGCACATCAGCCACAAGGTCGAGGGAAGGAAGAGCTCCTCGGGCAGAGAGCAGTTTGTCCTTCCATTCACGCACAAGGGCTTCTGCCCCTGGCACTCTGTACAATCCAGCCTAGAGGTGAGCAAAAGGCCAGGGAAATAATTACAAAGATGTGGAACATCCACTGGAATGAGCGTAGGCAATTGCTGAGTGACAATGAATGACATCAGTAAAAATCAGAGTGCTCAGAGAAGGGGAAGGTATCTAATGAAAGGAAAGAAGAAGTTATGAAAATCCTAAAGAGGTTCCTAGCAAATACAAGAGAAAAACAAACAACAGCTGCAGAGAAAGAGATTCATTAAATTCAAGGGCGGCGAAGTGCTGGATTTGATCCCCCAACATACTTCAGAGCACAAGGGGGAAAATGCAACACCTGTTTGCAACTCTTTCACTGGGCTGTGTCTTTTCATGCAGCAAAATTGGATCAAAAAACAGAACATGATCAGCAGCAGTAAAATATGAAAGGGAAAAAGATGAGAAACTGCATAACAAAATATAGAACAGAGAGAGCAGGTGGGGAAAACTTCTTCTCCTCAGTGTTTAGAGAATTTGATGTAGAGACCCACATTTTATAAACAAAAAAATATCAATTGAAAAACTGTTTACGCAGTCATCAGAGGGCAGAAGCAATGGAGAAGGTCTGGCAAAGGAGGGCTGATATAATACATGTTCTCTCAAGCACAGTAGACAATTACTTCTGGACTGAATATCATAGAACACAAACTGTATGGTTTTTTTTTTTTAAGGGGGGGGCTTTCAAGATCAACATTCCTTCCCTTAATTTCCTAGGTCTTCTTGGTATGATCTTGTATCTACAGAAGAATTTCCTTTGAGAAATGTGTTGTATTCAACTAGGGACTCTCATGCTACCTACACAGTACTTACCAAAAATTATTCTCATGAGTAAGATATTCAAAGTAAATTTGTTCACCCAGATTGTATTATATAGAAGCATTCCTTGTGGGAAGGGATGTGGTGGCTCAGTGGCTAAGATGCTGAGCTTATCGATCAGAAAGGTCAGCAGTTCGAATCCCTAGTGCCAGGTAATGGAGTGAGCTCCCCTTACTTGTCCCAGCTTTGGTCAACCTAGCAATTTGAAAGCATGTAAAAATGCAAGTAGAAAAATAGGGACCACCTTTGGTGGAAGGTAACACCATTCCGTGCCCCTTCAGCATTTGACCATGGAGACGTCTTCAGACAGTGCTGGCTCTTCGACTTTGAAATGGAGATAAGCACTGCCCCCTAGAGTTGGGAACAACTAGCACATATGTGAGGGGAACCTTTACCTTTATTCCTTGGGGGTATTTTTTCCACTTTTGTAAACTGTCTAACCAAGGATGAAAAACTTAGTCTCTGTGAAAGAGGAAAACCATTTATTTAGGTTTGGAAGAAAGCTGTGGTAAAGGAAAAAAATCCCAATGCTTTGATTTTCAATAATGGAAGCATTGCTAATTCCACTGATCTACTATATATCCCCTTGTATTCTGCAGAAGAAAACAACATTCAATAAATCTATAAATATTTTTTCCAATGTTCTGAACCCCACTTAATAAATTTGCATTGTAATATTTTGTAAAATTTGAGACCATCTCAGGGGGAAAAAAGGGTAAGCTTAGAGACCCATTGTTTGAATGTTCTGTTCTTTCTCATCACAAGATGGGAGGGGAAAGGACCATCACAAGATAAAGACAGTTTATTCCCTGACAGGAAGAGCATATTTGACTGGTAGCTCTCAGAGACCTGGCACCTCAAAAAATAAACAACTTCTTTTCATTTAGAAAGAAAATTAATAAAAATGTAATCTATCAGCCCTCCCAGTTAAACCAGACAGCAAACGCAACTAGATGAACTCATTCTATTTTCTTATTAGGCTACATTAACTTTAACACTGCAAGTCTAAAAACACAAATTTCCTGCCTCCACTTTGAACTGCTTGTTTCCTTAGGGTGGGTCTTTCCTAAGTTTTTTTTTCCTCTGACTGTTAAAAGGACTGCCTCTCTTGTCTGATTGTTTCTTAGGCAGCATTTCCTCGCCTCATTCTCCAAAGGTCACCCATTACATATTAGGTACAGTTAACATGATATTTAATAATTTCTACTCCATTCCATTAAAAATATACAATTTGAAAACACTTCTAAAAAGTTGGATCCCATGTACCCATTGAATGCAAAGGGCTAACCTAACTCTAACTCTATATTCAGATAGCCTAGTTCTACATTCAAATAGCTACAGCAGATGAGAAGTACAAGCTGGAAAGGAGAAGATGGATTGACTATATTCAAAATAAATATGGGATTAAGAAATTTCAGTTACCTTATGAATGAATAAACAAGGAATGTTACAACTTATCTAAAGTTCACTTTACAAAAGGGGAGTTAAAGTACAAGCGAGGGTTGATGCTAAAGTTAGTTAGTTTATTTTAGTGTATGATTGCTAAATGTTTATACCCTGTATTTGCTCTGGGAGATTGGGGGGGAGGGGATGTGGGATTGAGGGGGGGGAGGGAGAGAAGGGGAAAGGTATATAATTGTAAAACTTATTAAAACTTTTAATAAAAAAAACCAAATAGCTACAGCAGAGAATACAGTAAAGATTTTTTTAAAAATCAACAGGGAGGGGGAATTAAGTTTATCTGCAGAGCAAAGCAGACTATATAATAAACTGAAGTTCCATCAACATTTCATAGCTTATTTTTGCCCACCTTTCCTGTGGATTCCACTTACCTCTTGCAGGCCATGTTTCTCTATTTGAACCACACACTGAACCACAATGGGGGGTACCAGAGGTGGCTTGGAAGGCGCAAAATCAGCTAGTATACCCTAGGGAAGAGATGGGGCAGACTTCAGGGATCTCTTTGCATCAGATCTCAATTCCCAAAACTGTTTTTACCCAGGCAATGCCTCCTTTCCAAATGGAGGGATTGGGGAAATAAAAACAAATTCAAAGATATGCTGCGGTTTTGCCATCAGGTGGCAGCACTGAGCTGACCTTGGATGATCTCAAAGAACAATAAGGAACTATGGAATTGAAGATCAGCTGGAAGTTTTAAGGCTGCAAAATTAAGCAAATTATTGCTTTTTTTGTGGAGGGGAATCCCTGATAATCGGCTTCCATGTTATTGCCAAGATAGCTGCAGAATTCATGTAATCATCAGGAGTTAAGTTTGCCTTGAGGATGACTTCACCCTTTGAGGAGTTTCCTCACCTCTTTCACTGGGGAGTGGGCACCTGGCACACACCGCGAGGGACAATGTTCTTTGCACTCTGGATGCATTAGAAGCTGACACGAATGACATTTAAGCGCCATCGTCCCAAAGCGTAGGTGGAATTTGCAAACGGCACAACAGTCTGGACGAAATACCTAGGACAGAGAAAGAAGAAAGATGAACACACACAGGAAACAGAACAAAAGGCATTGGCCCTTTGCAGCTCTGGTTATTTCTAAAATAGACAAAACTAAACGGTAACCTTGCCCTTCAGCCCAATATTCTCTTTGTTTGAAATCTCAGAATGTTCATGTTCTCTTTGGAGAAAGCTGTGAAAGGAAAGTCTAAGGGAGTCTTACTTGTGAGCCAGAGACCGTATTCAGCAGGTTCTGACCAGTTCTGGAGAACTGGTAGGGGAAATTTTGAGTAGTTCAGAGAACCGGTAAATACCACCTCTGACTGCCCCCGCCCCATCTATTCTCTGCCGCCCGAATCCCAGCTGATCGGGAGGAAATGGGGATTTTACAGTATCCTTCCCCTGCCACGCCCACCAAGCCACGCCCTCCAAGCCACACCATGCCCTCCAAGCCACACCCACAGAACGGGGAATAAAAAAATTGAATCCCACCACTGTTGTGAGCAATCCTTAAATTACCCCTGAAGTTACAAAGCACACAGGTCTTAAAGCCAATGCTACACGTTACCTTAGCTGTATAGTTCTGGAAGTGAGTAGACATCTCCCCCCCCCCAAAAAAATGCTAGCATAGAGACAACCTGGAATTACTGTAATAAGAAAAATGGGACAATCCTTGACCAGGCCAAGTCCAAAAGTGCCAGGGAATTTCTAGAAGCCTGGCACTCTGATAAATCAGCCACCAATAGGCACAAAGACATTAACAACATCTATAGACTATGCAAAAGAGACAATCAACCAGCCCAAAAGAGAACAAAGGGACTCCAGCACTTGTCCACCAATAATCAGCACTCAGATCAGCATACATTAACTTCAAGATTAACTTCAGACCAACAATCAAGTAAGCAATATCCCCAATGAAGAAACTGCCAAAGAGCCATCAGTAAACAGCCCAATTAAAGAATCACTAAGATTGCCTCCCAACCACACAGACAGGCAAGACACCAGAATATAAACTGACAGCAAACAGCACCCCTTACTAGCACTGATGGTGTTATCTAGTTAGGATAATGAAACATCTGCAAGGAAAGCTCAGAGAGCACCAAGGACCCCTGACTGTAATAGTCTAGTCCACGTTTTTCAAACTGGGTAGGGTTCTATGAGAAGCTAAAGGGGGAAAAGGTTTAATTGAACACAGGGGCCGCATAGCAATTTTTTAAAAGTGAAAAGCTACCACATTCTGATCACTAAATATTGATTTGTTTAGTTAAAACATTAACCTTCAAGTAATTGGACATTCATGTCAGAAACTCTAATTCTGCATTGCAACAAATAGTTTACTTCTTATTCTCAAAATAAGTGGTTACCCTTTTGGAAGCAAATTGATGTTGCTGAAGCAGTGGCATTCCTGATGAATGAATGGAGGCACCAATAGTTCCCCCGGAGGTAGATCCAATGGTCTTGCTTCCAACTTGGCTATTTTGCCTACCAGATTCATCAGTGCTATTCCAGATAGAAGTGGGCTCTGTCAAGAAAAAGATCCCCATTCTGCATGAAGAATATATATATATAAAAGCAGGGACCGATCCTTCTATTCTACTCATCTTTTTTCCAATACTTGACTGAACCATGAATTAGCCTATATTCCTACCTCGCATGGCATATTTCACCTGGGGTGGGGGGGAGACTTTGGGTTCAAGATTCTCCAGCTAAGACCTCAGTGGAATTGCTTAATATGGACAAATCCTGGTTAAGCTGGAGATACTTCTCCAACTTTTCCCTTGAGCACTAAGTCTGGGAACACAGGGACAATTAAACTGCCAAACAGTAGAGAAGCAAGAGGGTAGACTGAATATTTGGCAAGATGTCAGCACACATATGACTGACTCCTAAGCAGGGTTTACACACTGAACTAAACCACAACCTTAGGTTTACAACCCATAAAGTCACACATGCTTTTTCATTGACAAGCAAATCCTTTTGGGATTGAATGACATACAGTATATGAATATAATCACAGATATGATTTCGAGTTTGGATCCCCATTTCTCTGCTTCTAGCTCAGCTACATTTTCTTCCTTAAAAGATGCTTAAATAGCTGAAGAAAAGCAGAGAGTATAAAAAGGCTCTCTTGTGATGCAACTGCTCTGGATTACACCTGAACAGTAAGAGATTATAAACCTGCCCTTTCATATGCTGCCATTCATTGCTACAGTCCCTTGGAAACACCTATTAAATACAGGTGAGAAAAAGAAGGTAATTTTCTTGCATAATTGTTAAACCTTCTGCAAATGCTCTTTCACTAATCATACATATTCAGTTTCAATATGGGTGACCACAACACCCCCTCCCCAAGGAAACGAAGGGGGAATGGACACCTGGGTGTGTGGAAATCGAACAGTTCAGCTGGGATTGACAATGGGATACTACAGAGCTGGATGATAAACCGTGGGCAAGGCTTCTTCTCCCACCAATGGCTCTAGATCTTGAGGTCACCAGAGGTAATTCCTTCACCTGGCAAGAATTGGAAGAGAGGAAAGGAAAGAAGGAAGATATGAAGGGAGGGAAAAGAACAGATAATAATCTTTTCAAATTGGAATGCAGATCCTTATATACATATCATATTTTATATGGACAGAAATACAGGATTGGGTTTAATTTAATCAGTGAGATGTATAGGCTTGCAGGCCATAGTTGCACAACATGTTTACATATTAGTTCAGATTATGACATAGCAGAACTTATCCAAATAAGAAAGGCAAGGCTGTGCAACATGTATATGCAGGTAATGGCCTAATTAGAACTGACCAAATAAAGAGATAGGGCACAAACTAACAAGTGTGTATCTAAATTTAGTGGATGGGGTAGAGGAGAGGAAGCAGGCTGATAAGAGTCAGGAGCCAGTTCTTGGATTATCTTGGAGGAAGCACCAAGCTCTTATCGGGATAGACCAAATGGTTTCCAGAGAAATATATTGGTGATTGGTTGATGAGGATCAACCAATCATCAAGCTTGATGCTGAATGATGGCCTTTATAGCTTAGTGATCATACCAATCAGGACTTAAGAGGGCTATCATTTTTGCTTGTTCCTTCCCTATATTATTTGACGTCTTATTTAAATTCCTGCTTTGCAATATCACATTATCTCGTTTCTTTGCACAGCCATTCAGTGAAATAGCAGGTTTAAGTTGGTAATGGCAAGAATAGCAGCATACATCTTGAATACCTTCTCACTCATGCATTGATTGACGGATACGTACGTTGTTAGTAAATGCACCAGAATGCTGTGAGTGTTTGGCTGCTACTGCTGGCTGAACCAGGGGAGCCAGGGAGAAACGCTGGAAGAAGAAAAAAGTGTAAGTATGAAAGCTGCATAAGGAAGTATAAATATTTTTTGTTTCTTTTATCCCACAAAACATTGGTAGGTGAAAAAATCAGTGTAGATGTCAAACTTTTCAGAGATTTGAAGTTAAAAAACATTGTGGTTGCAGATGTGTAGATGTATAAAATTCTGCTTCCCCCTGTCCAGCAATAGTGCGCTTGTAAGCTGCTGAGAGTTGTTTGATTGTGGCAGGAGACAAGACAAACAAATATTCTACCATGGCATTTTCACTTACCACTCTGTTTTTACTTTTGACAGATCTGATCATCTTCATATCCTTGAAGACAAACAAACAACAAACAAGCTTGAGGGAGGACATGGAGGTACTGGTATGTCATTCACAATTTACTTACAGTAATAATAATTTCTAAATAAACCCTTCAAATTTTGTTTTATACCATATATGCAGCATTTTAGAAGCACACAAAGATTCTAGCTACCTGCCATCTTCAGACATAGATCAATTCCCTAGTACATTCATTGACTCTAAATGGAACCAATTGCTTCCAATGGCTAACATACAAAAGATAAAGATTCCCCTCGCACATATGTGCTATGTTGTTCCCGACTCTAGGGGGCAGTGTTCATCTCCGTTTCAAAGCTGAAGAGCCAGCGCTGTCAGAAGACATCTCTATGGTCATGTGGCCGGCATGACTAAATGCCAAAGGTGCACGGAATGCTGTTACCTTCCCACAAAAGGTGGTCCCTATTTTTCTATTTGCATTTTTACATGCTTTCGAACTGCTAGGTTGGCAGAAACTGGGACAAGTAACGGGAGCTCACACCATTACATGGAGCTAGGGATTCGAACTGCCAAACTGCAGACCTTTCTGATCTACAAGCTCAGCATCTTAGCCACTCAACCACTGCGTGACCATGTACATAGCCATATACATAGGTGAGGCTTAATTTAAGAAACATTACACATTCTGGAAGCCTCATTAAAAAATTGTTTTTAATTTTTCTTTTCTGGAGTAATAACTGTATTGAATAAGTATAGTAATATTTATTTCATTTCACTTTGGCAGCTTACATTAAAATTATGTTGTTAGATATAACTTTACAGTGAAGAACACTGGAAATTAAAAGTGTGGGGCTCAAATAAATCAGTTGGAAAATAAAATTATTTTTCGATTCTTAACATACCAGCCTCATAAACTCTTCCACCAACCTTACTTTTCCCCCATACCTAATCTTTGACCTTCTTTTCTTCAATAGATACATGCCAGTTTATTTGACTTACAGTTATAAGGGAGAAAGATTTGGATCATCATATTGCCATATTTCATATATTTGGATAGAGATCCGAGACAGAATTGGCAGTGCAACAGATCTTGTAGATTAGTATCATAATTAGTATCAAGCACTATAGCAAAATTCTCAGATCTGGTTACCTTTCTTACATGTAGAATAAAGGACCTTCCTCCTGGCCACATTAATGGGAATTCCTGCAGTTCTTGAACTGGCAGAAAATTGCATCAGTATAAGTGAGAGTTCCTGGTTCAGAGATGCTCTGTGCCAGCCACCAGTACTTGAAACATTTCTGAATAAGATCTTCTGGAAGGCAGATAAACCCCATTTCAAAAATTTAGCCTAGCTGCTTAGTCGAAGGACAGAGATGGGGTGTGGAATGAAGTGGGAGGGAGCTTGCAGGCACAGAGAACCAGATAACCACACCAATCTCCTCTCCCACTATTTAAGTCCATCAATCAAATGGATTCTTTTTGGAGACAGATTTACCAGTCTTTAACAGAGGTTTCAGAAATGGACCAAGTGACATGTCACAGAGACAATGGGGAGATTACCAGGAGCATGAGGGGTATACTTTCTTCTATTTCACACCAGGGCCTTATATTGCACCTGAAGCATCTTCCTCGAGCTGGAAGAAAATCTGGCAGACTCTTGTCAATTTCAACCCAGATCTTGACTACGCCAAATCTCTAGCTGCTAAAAGGGAATAGCGGGACCCATAAATGGTTGTGTCCAGGGACATCTAGAAGTATGGCATGGAGCAGCAAAATGGTATTAGTCCCAATAATAAAAACAGCAGAAGGCAGAGCCACACAAAAGCCCACAAAAATTTTGTTAGGTTGCTTTCATCCAACATCGAAGTCTTGTGGCATCAAAGTCTTGAACCACTCAGAGTTGCTAGTACTTGAGCAGCTTATACAACAACTGTGCGCTGTGGTGGCACAGTGGTAAGAATGCAGAACTGCAGGCTACTTTTGCTGACTGCTGACTGCCTGCAATTCAACAGTTCGATTATCACCAGACTCAAGGTTGACTCAGCTTTCCATCCTTCTGAGGTCGGTAAAATGAAGACCCAGATTGTAAAATGAAGACCAGATTTAGTGTCACAACCCCTGGTAAGCCCCAATTATGGGAGGAAGCTAACTGCTTCCATTGTCTGTCAATCGGCTCGTCACAAGAGTCCATCACGACAGAAACCCAATATTTTTACTGTTTCCTTTGTTATATTTTTATTTGTGCTGATAAATAAATAAACTCCCTTTATTTATTATTATCTCTCTTTATTTATTTATCAGCACAAATACAACACAAATGTAACAAAGGCAACAGTAAAAATATTGGGTTTCTGTCTGGATGGTCTCTTATGACGAGCCGATGGACAGAGAATGGAAGCAGTGAACTTCCTCCCATATTTGGGCATACCAGGGGTTGTGACTTTAAATAAATAAAAAATAAATAAAAAATAAATAAATTATAAAAAACACACACATTTAAATATATATATATATATATATATATATATATATATATATATATATATATATATATATATATATATATATATATATATATATGTTATATTTATGCTGATAAATAAATAAAGGGAGACTAGTATAGATCTATTTCAAGCTATTTAGCTCTCATCAGCTAGCTATTTAGCTCTCATCAGCTATTATATATATATAATTCTCTTATATAAAGATATATAAGTCTAAGTGCTATTGCTAACAATAAGGTTTATAAAAGTCTGCAGATTACCATCTACTTAATCAAATGCACTGGTGCATTGAGAAGAAAAAAATTCTCTACATACCAGAGGTGGTGATTGAGATAGTTGGGAATAGAATAGTGAAACCAGAGGACAGAAAGAAATGAAATTCAACACATAATATAAATTATAGCCATAGAATCAGGAAGTTAATGGCTGGAATCCAAGCTTTCATGCGTGGAGGTGTTTGCTCACTGAATGCAATAAGAAACTTTGCTTCCTATTTAATCCATGAAAAATCTATGAACAACTCTTGATGAATTCACACTTCATTTTGTGGCCGAAACAATCTCTTTATTTTGTGTTACTAGCCTTCTTCCCTTCATACACCACCTATGCATATTTCTTTTTTATTACAACACTCACTGTGTGCAATACAGTGGACTGTATTAGTCATCCTTGTACATTTTCTTCGTGATCCATGTGTAGATTCTGCTATTCTATTGGAAGGAGTCCTTATGTGCTACCACGACAAGTGAACATTTTGGACAGAATAATAATTTCCCAAGAGACCTACTGCTAACACATTTCTCCAACTCTGAACAGCTTGGCAATTTTGGCCTAAACCTTTTCATTTCTCCCATTTCAAGCCTGAAAAAAAAGCATGGGACTTACCACTTCCTCATCTGAGTGGTCAAAACTGATGTCAGATAGAATTGAGGTACCAGATTCTTCTATTGCACACATTCCCCTGGAAAAGTACATCAAAATGGATGCAAAATGAATATCCATCTATGTTTTATTTGTTTTCCCGTCCAACTTAAGCAGAGCTCGAATGAAAATTATAGAGTGATAAAATGCAATGAATAATGCCCTCCCTACTCAGGGCAGGAAACTTACAATACAATACAATACAATACAATACAATACAATACAATACAATACAATACAATAGCAGAGTTGGAAGGGACCTTGGAGGTCTTCTAGTCCAACCCCATGCCCAGGCAGGAAACCCTATACAATTTCAGACAAATGGCTATCCAACATCTTCTTAAAGACTTCCAGTGTTGGGGCATTCACAACTTCTGGAGGCAAGCTGTTCCACTGATTAATTGTTCTAACTATCAGGAAATTTCTCCTCAGTTCTAAGTTGCTTCTCTCCTTGATTAGTTTCCACCCATTGCTTCTTGTTCTACCCCAAGATGCCTTAGAGAATAGTTTAACTCCCTCTTCTTTGTGGCAACCTCTGAGATATTGGAACACTGCTATCATGTCTCCCCTAGTCCTTCTTTTCATTAAACTAGACACACCCAGTTCTGATACAGCATGGGTTGCACAGGTAAACCCACCAGTGGCTGGCCAGGTTAGGTGGTCTTAATAGAATGGACCTTATAAATTCATTTTAGTTTGGCTTTTAGTCCAGTGCCCTAGAATCCCAAAGATGACTTTTAGCTGCAGTGAACCTTCTCCCCAACTTCCTCATAAGTTACAAATAGGGCTGAACAGTGTGGCAAGACTCTGTAAAGGAGTGGCACAGGAAGCCAGATGTGGGTGAGAGATAGAACAGAGAAGTTACAGAAAACTGTTGGTATGAAATCAGCTTTCCTGTTTTTGATACTTTTGTATGAATATCTGCTTTTGTATTTTTCCAAGATGTACTTCCCTGTTCTGAACAGGGGTTTTTACGTTTTGTATGAATACAGCACTTTAAACGCCCTCTGATTGACGAAGTTTGATTAAAGGTATAAAATCACTGCCCTGGGCGTAGCCAGGCCAGTTCAGATTTTGGTGTGTGAACACGCTGAACTCGATGCATCCAATAAACCTGTTTCTCTCACCTTCGTGGTATCAAGTCCTGGTCTTTCGTAAGTAGATTACAAACCTCAATCTGCTGCAACAGTTCCAGCAACCGTTCTTCATATGTTTTAGTCTCCAGTCCCCTAATCATATTTGTTGTTTTTCTCTGCACTCTTTCTAGAGTCTCCACCTCTTTTCTACATCTTCTACAACATTCCTGACAAAATAGCTACCCAGCTTCTTTCTTTCTAGAATTCTGGGGAAGACTAACAGGAATACAGACATATTTATACTTTTTAAAGAGAATAATATCAATGGCCTGAGAATCCTCACTAGATATGCCAGGCTTTCTTCCTCATGATACTTAGAAGAAATCCTGGAAAAGGTTTGGCATATAACCTGGATATTGAGAAGAACCAAGATAATAAAATGCTGGAGTTTTTTAAAGAAAATGCAAGAGCAACCCTATCACTTTTTGGTCAGTTATGTGCATGTGTCCAAGCAAAAGTTTCTAACAAAAAGTGGGCAGAATTACCTGTACATTTCTACTCGCTTCTCCTCTATCATGGAAAAACCAGGGAAATATTTTAAATATATATTAAGCTAAAACATGACAATTGATTATAAATTTATCAAATGCTATACAAGGTCCATGTGTTGATTTATTCCCTCTTGATCTCTGAATTTTCCTCCTTTGTCACTGGTACTTATTTTGCAGAGTTGTGCCAGAGATTATGGAGATAATGCATTATGAAGATTAATTTTAATACTCAGAAAAAAATTATAATATACTTGGAATACAATTCTGTGTAGTTGTGCAGCGTTCCAGGTAACACTGAATTACTTTGATTCCACTCTACAGGGTTGGAGATGGAACACCAATCTCAGAGGGGAAGATCTAATGCCAGATGCTCTTCCCACCTCTCTGTTGGTCCCGTGGCTGTTGCTTTTGAAGGGAATTCCTGACTTGGAAAACTCTCAAGGAAAAGTACTGCATAACGGGCAGAAGGGAATAAGGTTCTTCAATTGTCCCTCATGTCTCTGATCTAGTGGAAAATGCCAATCATCCATTGGGCAGATTGCAATAATTTTCTTTATGTTGTTTGCAACTGGAGAAGTCCCAGAAGAGGATGGACAAAAAAACATTGCTTTATTTCCCCATCCAGGGTGCCAGGTATGCCAGAGTCATCTCAAACCAGAACACTTCACATTTAGTTCAAGGGTTTTAATGTGCAATATTTCTTATGGAGACAAATTATATCATCTTTCCAAAGGCAGAGTTTGGATTGCTACAGGGAGCTCCGAGGACCATAATTCTTGTGTAAGATTGCATGCACAAGAATGCCACATCAAAGCCTTTTAACTGAAGCTTGGCCTTCTAACACTCACTGTTTTCTAGGCAGTAGGTTACTGCGGCTGAAACACAGCCTCTCCACAATGGCCAGGTCTGCATGTTTATCTTCAGTGAGGGGGGCGATCTGTGGGTCTGCCATGAGGTAGTCATAGATAAGCTGCAACTTGCATTCCTGGAAGGGAAGAGAACCAAGAAATCCTCTTAATGAAAAGAATGAAATGATGTTTAAGAGAGCCTCTGGCAACTGGAACAAGGTTTGGGCCTGGGTGTTCCCTCAGGACTTGCACTGATATAAGATTAATTAACTATCCTCACCTTGCATGAACTCTCAGGATTACATTAACTTTACATTAACAATCCATTCAGAGACACATGAATAAATTAGATTAAACTGGGATTCAAGCTTACTTAAGATTAAGCATGGCTGGCTCAGGAATTCTGGGAGTTAAAGTCCACAAGTGTTAAAAGGGCCATTGTTCCCCGCCCCTGTCCTACACAAAAATGTTTTTGAGAAGTATAAAAATGCAACAGGTGCACTGAATGAGGTATGGTAGAAATGTTAACACTAGGATGGTAACTGTTAGCCTCACACTTTTAAATATGGTTCTACCGCCATGTTTTCTGGTGCTATTAAGAATTCAAGCCCAATTACAGCTGAAAGACTAGAGGTGATCCACTCTTGTTTTCAGATTAAGAGGCTATTTTTCCTAAAATCTATTACTTGACAGAAGAGATACAATTCATTTTCCTACTTCTTTCACTTATGATAGCCTCCTTCTGGGAATGCTGTTTCTGACAAGAGAATAAAATTATCATACCTGCTTTTCCAGCTCAGCTTCTGCCCAACGTCTTTTCTTCATTTCCACCTCTACTTGGTTCCTGGCATGTTTCAACTTCACCTCCAGCACAGAAAACTCAGATTCCGATTGGCGTAACTGCTGCCTTGCCTTCTGCAAATCATGATCCAGCCGGCAGCATCGCTGGCGCATCTCCTCCAGACACTTGGCAATCTGGAGATATTCTGAACAGATGCATGGGGTCAGTATTGGGATCTGATGGCAAAGGCTCAAAATTACCTAAGTGTAAATAAACTTTGCAAGCACATACGTATCTTGTTTGTGCCCAAGAATAACATGAGTTAAGATGGAAAATGTCGAAGTGAACAAAGAGAATGGGTTCTCCTGTGTCAGGAAAAGGGTACAGGAAATGTAATTTTATCCTTATCCTTACATAAGCAAAGAGTTTCTAGAGTCTGGCCAACCTGCTACCAGGAAGCACTGATGCTATACCCAAAATAACAAAGAATGCTTGAATTAACACAGTTTTTCACCACTTTCTGTCAAACCCCACTAAAAGGATTCTAAAGATAGTATGATCAAAATTCCATTAGAACAGCATCCTCTTAACCCACTGATTAATGGACCAACTGAAGTACCCCAGTTCTGACAGCTGTCATGGTAAGAACAGAAGTGTTTAATAAGAGTCAAGAGTCTCTCTATTCTGTGTCATTGTATCAATGCTTAATTGTTCTATAGAATCCATTCCAAGTTGTGAAAAATCCACTCCAATACAGCTATTTTCTTGAAATCTCAGTACTTCGGAGAACTTTTGCTAGATTCTCTCTTTTTTCTCATGTATCTTAAAACATTTCTTCTTATACCATGCTATTCTCACATTTTCCATTTATAACACCTATAGGAACCCACCTCAAATACTGCTTCATAGTGCTTCACAGACCCCTCTGAGCGGTTTACAGAGTCAGCATATTGCCCCCAACAATCTGGGTCCTCATTTTACCCACCTGAGAAGGATGGAAGGCTGAGTCAACCTTGATAGTATAGAGTTTATCACACTGCCTGACTTTGGTGAGAGTTGCAATCTTTGGAGGGCTTCAGATTGTTGTGGCTGCTTCAGTGCTTCTGCTGCAAAAGGAACCCCTGCACACCCTTCCTGGACTATGCCCACACCATGCCTTCCCTGACCCATGCAGCACTTCTTGCACACCCCACACCCATTGGGGTTAGCATGGAGCCCTAGGTTGTGGTGTTAGATACCTGAGCAAGCTGGTGCTTCAGGTAGCAATAGCACTTAGACTTATATACTGTCCTCTATAGCCCTCTCTAAGCAGTTTCCAGAGTCAGCATATTGCCCCCACAACCTGGGTCCTCATTTTACCGACCTCTGAAGGATGGAAGGCTGAGTCAACCTTGAGCTATTCAGAATCGACCTCCTGGAATAAGCAGTGAGGTAGCCTGCAGTACTGCATTCTAACCACTGTGGCACCATGGCGCTAAACAGACCTAAAGGAAGCTGGAGAAGCAATAGAGCAGTGGTTCTCAACCTTCCTAATGCCGCGGCCCTTTAATACAGTTCCTCATGTTGTGGTGACCCCCAACCATAAAATTATTTTTTGTTTTCCACATTTTTTTGAAAATGTGTGTTTTCCGATGGTCTTAGGTGACCCCTGTGAAAGGGTCGTTCGACCCCACCAAAGGGGTCCCGACCCACAGGTTGAGAACCACTGCAATAGAGGCTCTGCAGGCAGCGTTTAAAGCATTGCCTTCAGAGTATCTTAAAAACTTGTCACTCAGTTAAACTTGTTAGTATATGAAGGGGGAAAAACTCTAAAACAACTGAGGAGTAATTTTCTTAATTATATTTACAAGTTTAACAGAAATCAAAGTTAAGACTTTTCTCTGACTCCCACCTGCTTATTACGGTAGATTCAGTTGAGACCCTGCATTGCAAAGCTGTACCTTCCTATGGTAGAACCTCAACAAAGCTATTCTGAAGTTTGTTTCTTCTTTGAAAGGCAGTCCCAGAACATCAGTTTTTAATTCAGGTTCAAAATATCTATGGGGATTCTCAGCCATCCAGATTATGGTTGTCCCAAAGGTGCTTTTGCAAGAGGCAACTGAACTCTCTTGTTTTTCTTTGAGAACAAAAGAAAAGAAAAACAAGAACGTCCCCACCCCCAGTTGCCTCTTGAAAAAGCATCTTTGAGACGTTCAGTTTCAAAAGTTAACAGTGCTAGAGAAACAGCATACATATACATTCCAATAAAAAGCAGCCAGATCAGATCAAAGGAAGGGAATGTTATGCTAATACAATTCTGCACATACCAGTACATATTGTAACATAAATCCAAGGAATGAAAAATTGCTCAAGCAATAGTCTAATTTCTAATTTCTAAATGTATTATTTATTTATATCTATATAGGTACCCATCCTTTCCAGGCCAAAGGGCAAATTGCAGGAGACCATACAAAGTAGGGGAATAATCAAATAGCTCTTATGGACAATGTTCAACCAATCACAAGATACGCAATTACCAGGTTCTTCCCATCTTCACCAAATTATGTTTGTAGTCATCTATTATTATTTACCAAGAATGCTTGTAGCTTATAAACCCCAAAGCATTTCTATATTTAATAAAGACTAAGTTAGACACTGGCTCTCTGTGCTTCAACATATCCACTCCCCACACTTATCCCCTGTTAAACAAGAAAGCTGGAAGAAGAAAACATTAAAGTGTTCTTGCGTGAAGAGCCTGAAAATACCACAGGAAGCATCTATAGATACAACGATACTTAAAAATACAGTGTGGGCAGCTTCAGTGTTATTTCAATCCAAAATTGAAATTTCAGATCAGTCAGTGAGCAGAAAGCTGGGACATGATTCAGCAAATAAAATAAGGGACATGCAAATATTGTTTTGTCATTCCAATCTTCCATGGACAGGGCAAATAGCAATAGCACTTAGACTTATATACCACTTTACAGTGCTCTACAGCCCTCTCTAAGTGGTCTACAGATTGGCCTCAACAATCTGGGTCCCCATTTTATCCACCTTGGAAGGATGGAAGGCTAAGTCAGCCTTGAGCCTGGTGAGATTTAAACCGCCTAATTGCAATCAGCCAGCAGTCAGCAGAAATAGCCTGAAATACTACACTCTAACCACTGCACCACCACAGCTCATGAAAAGTAAGAGAATTATTTAGGACAAAGTTCATGTCTCTTCCCTTCAGTTCAGTCTACACAGAAGACTAAACTCAGAACTCCCAGTCAACGCACAAGTTTCATCCTAATACAGTTGGAAGCTCTAGGGTTGAGGAAGACTGCTTTCATAGATGGTACTGTGTTGCATAAAGGAATACTGACAAACAACAAAAACCTTATAGAACAGAAGGATCTACCCAGAATTGTATCCTCCTGCCTTAAGAAAGCAGAGACACAGAAAGAGGCAGACAATAACTTTAGGGCAAGGGTGGTTAACTATGGCAACTATATAACTTGTGGAGTTCAACTCCCAGAATTCTTAAACCAGCATAGCTGGCTCAAGAATTCTGGGAGTTGAAGGCCACAGGTCATAAAGTTGCTTTATGGCTTGGAGCCCAAGGTAGGGCATAAATGAAATTGGTCATTAAAGCTAACAGATTCAGAGGTGAGGTAGGAGAGAGATGAGAGGAAGGTGAGCTAGAGCCAACCCACCTTCTTCAATGTTGCTGTTGAAATTGCCAAACTCCAGGAGTTGGTCCAAATGCTGCATAAGCAGTGGGCCAAAGCGATGCATCCTGTTAAAAACAAGGATTGAGAAGGAAGTTAAAACGACAGAGCAGGGCCAGCCTAGGAACTGGTTTTGCCTTCAGCACAGCACAAGGCAAGGCCTACTATCAAGCAATAAAACAAACTGTCTTCCTCTCCTTCCCTTCAGTAGCCAAGCTCAACCCTCACCACTGTTTGAAAAACTCTGCAACAGAAGCCTCACATGTTTGGAGAGTTTATTTTGCCTTTTTCCTCCTCTGCCTTCCAGATAAATTGATGTTTGAGTAAAAGACACACCCTCCCTTTGCTATTTTTACTTGGTTGACTTAATTTCAGCTTGACTGTCAAATATCTAGTGGAGGCACCGATTTTCAGTCCATTGTGGATTCTTTTAATGTTTTAAGGGAAGAGAGGAAACGGTATATAAAGAATAAAATATATTCTGATATAAAACTTCTCAACATGAAGGACCACACCCAGAATACCCAGCCATCCGCTAGTCCTACTGTGTCAAATTCTGGGAAATGAAGTCCAAATCATGGTTGGATTTCTCTCACTCGTTCTCGGATATCCTGTGTTTTTCAGCTAGAAAAACCAGCCTTGCGAGGCTGGGAACTGAGAAATGACCAGGCGAGATGGAAGAACAGAGAAAAGACGAACTCCCATTCCACACTTTTTAAATACCCTCAATAGAGCAAAGTGAATTGTAAGCAAACACATCCTGCAGCCAAACCTCCAAATGTTAATCAATCCCGTGCGCAAATGTTGGTTTTCCTCCCACAGTCCCGTCTGTTCGGAACGCCTCGTGTTATGTAAAGAAAATCCCTCCGGCCCCTCGATTTAAAAAAAGCTGTTCCCGCCCACCTCTTCGGCTTCGAGAAATAAAGGTGGTGAATCAAGGCATTACGAGGACGGGGATTCAACGGAGTCTCTTGGCTTCCTTTAAAATTTCCAGCTCCTTCTCCATTGCTAGAAGTGACCAAACTTGGTGCATGTTTGCGCTTTCAGATTTATTAATGCTATTACGTTGCATGCAAATAATTAAATGCCCTGTATTTTGCTTGAAGGCTGCGTGGATGTTTTTTTTTAAAAAATGCTTTAGAACAATTGAATTTTAAAAAGTATTTGTTTTCATTTAAGGTGGCTATTGTGAAGACATGGTGACCTACAATTTTCTGTTCTAGGTTTGTATATACAGTCACCTTAAACTGAAAAATAGCTACCCACGTTTTTGCATAGCATATCCAACCTCTAAAATTAACTTAACTTCCAAAGGCTCAAGATGAGGGCCTTTTGGAAGAGCTGTGCAATTCATTAAGTCACAAGATTTAGTTTTAAATTGCTGCATAGAGTTCTGGTTAAATAATGTCATTAATTCAGCTTGGGGTATAAAACCAGCCAGAAACACAGACTGGGTCACAAACTAGCTGATCCTCTTTCAGGCTAACATTTGATGATAGAAGTCACCCAGTTCTTAAGATTGATTTCAGATGTGGCAGGAAGACTGGTAGGCAGATGCCTGTAAGAGCTGAAAAGCCTTGTGAAAGTAATCTTTTTTTTCCTGTTTAACAAGGATGGAAGAAGGATTGGTGGGAACAGGTCTCAAAATAGAAAATGATTTTGAATAGATTCTCCCCAAATGCAAGATAAGGGTAAGATCACTATTAATTACCAAGGGTAAGATAACGTATTGTACAGCAATAGCAATAGCACTTATATACTGCTCAGGGGTGGATTTCAGCCAGCGTTAGTGCTGGTTCGCTTGTGCATGCACTTTGCATGTGCATACTGGATGCGCGCAGCATGCTGGATGTGTGCAGCATGCACATGCACAGTTCAATAGAAATTGTTCTGCGCATCGGCAGAACTAAAAAAAAGATGGCGGTGGCAACAGCAGCGACCAGGAAACCGTTTTGTGGGCATGGCCAGCCTGGGTCGCTGCCAGTTCTGTGACCCAGGCTGGCATACCACTACAGGTTCGGCTGAACTGGGTTGAACCGATAGGAACCCACCTCTGATACTGCTTCATAGTGCTTTACAGCGCCCTCTAAGAGGTTTACAGAGTCAGCATATTGCCCCCAACAATCTGGATTCCTCATTTTACCCACCTGAGAAGGATGGAAGGCTGAGTTAACCTTGATAGTATAGGCAAAGCTTTAGCAGAAAACACTGAAAAATATTCATTTTTTCCTCCTCCAGACTGTCCCCACAGATATGCACTATTCTAGCTGTATTTTTTTAACCCCTTTTTGTTTTAAAGGCTAAACCATTAAGGGAAACAATGGGAAAGTTTTATACTGTCTCAGTGTCAATTTATTTTAGTCAATTACATAACAGCATATTATGTATGTTTACACAGTGTTGTTATACAGTATCAATGCATTTATGTAGTTACTAAGTTTTCTTTTCATTAATTTTAAAAATCTGTTAAAATGTGCAGGCATATAATAACTCTACAAAAGTTACATTAGCTAAGGAATGTGTAGAAGTCACAGTATATGATATCTCTGTGGGCAAAATGTAGATATGGATATAAATAAAAACTCCAGTTTTAAATAATATGATCATTGGGACTTGGAGACACCTGTCTGAAAAGAATCTGCAATCCGAATTAAAAGCTAGCTATGGTGAAAATGCAGCACAGGTAGTTCTCGACTTATGACCACAATTGAGCCCAAAATTTATGTTGGTGAGTGAGACATTTGTTGTGAGTTTTGCCCATTTTATCACCTTTCTTGCCACAGTTGTTAAGTAAATCATTGCAGTTACATTAGTAACATTACTAAGTAAACCTGGCTTTCCCATTGACTGATTGTCACAAAAGATCACATGATTCTGTGGGGACACTGCAATTGTCATAAATATGAGTTAGTTGCCAAGCAACTGAATTTTGATCAGGTGACCATGGGGATGCTCCAATGGCCATACGTGTGAAAAATGCTTTTTTCAGTGCGGTTGTAACTTTGAATGGTCACTAAATGAACTGTTGCAAGTCGAAGACCATCTATGTAAGTTTTCAGATGTGGTTGCAAGAAAATGCCATATGAAAGTAAGTGAACAAAGCATGGCGATTTGACAATAGCCCCTTGAAATAGAAAATATATATTTTCCACTTTTCTTCTCTGCCTGTTAAGTTTTGTCAACCATTCTTTATGAAAGAAATGCAAAGAAAATTATCAAAAAGACAAGTCCCTTTATTTTAAATATTTTAACCCTGCTTTTCTATTTAAAAATAGAAGGTCCAGGGTCCAGGGCTTTTAAGATCTACTTATAGTGTATCCATGTGGTGAGCTACATACTTGCAGAATAATAGGTTGGACAATTTTCCTGTAGTTGGAATCAGATTACAACTAAATTCAATCTACCATATTTTTCGGAGTATAAGACGTACCATGATTTTGAAGAGGCAAATTAAAAAAAAAGTTTTTGCACTCTACAGACCTCCCAAAAATGGCCCTTTTTGTGAGAAAATGTGCCCCCCCCTTTTAAAAAGGGGCATGCAAAGCCTTGAGGAGGCTTCAAGAGTGCTCCTGGTGGCTGTGGGGGCAAAATTGAGCGAAAAACAGGCTGTTTTTCGCTCATTTCTGCCCTCCCCAGCCCCCAGGAGCACTCTGGAAGCCTCCTAAAGGCTATGTATGGCCATTTTGGTGAAGGGGGCGGGGTTTTGGGAGGCAAAAAATGCTGTATTCAGTGAATAAGACCCACTCAGATTTTCAGCCTCTTATTTGAGGGAAAAAGGTGTGTCTTATACTCTGAAAAATATGGTAATTTAAGCCCAACCCAAATAAAAATAATACTTATGAATAATATTATTACTATTCATATATTTAATACAATTCTTTCTGGCCAATTATGTATTGCAGTTTTCTGGTGATGCTGGACAAAGAAATGAGAACTGACTCTGAGGCCACAGATAAGGTAACCCTGCTCAGTGGCCTCTTCAGTGATGTCAAATATCCTACCAGGCCAGAGCAAAAGATTTAGCAGGTAAATTACCAGCTTGCCTTCCCAGTTTTCTGCCTGGTGATATTGCATTTACTTCATTTTGAACAAACTGATCCACACTCTCAAAACCTGCACTTTTGAAATAGGATCTCCATCTTGATGCTGAATTTGCTAAGACAGATTTAGGCTTTTCAAATCTACCCAAGAGTAGCTAGTTGCAAAATACAGAGGAAGGCTCAAACCAGTGATACTACTGACATTCTGAAGCAGGGGTAAAATCTACTTACCTTCACTACTGGTTTGCAAATGTGAGTGAGCCCACGACCTCCCCCCTGCGCGCGCCACCTCCCCACCTCCACACATGTGCAGGACCTTCCACGCCTACATAGAGCATCAAAAATGGATGTGATGACGTCCGGGTGGGTGGGTGGAGCCTGGTACCGAGCACACCTGCAAGGTAAGGAGAACAGCGAGGGGGGAATCCACTGTGCCATACGATTTAGATTAGCTAAAAAGCAGGAAATCCTGCTTTCTAGCTAATATAAATCACGCATTACAGCTGATCATTGGAAATACCAGTTTGCCCGAACCAGTAGCATTTTTTACTACTGGTTCAGGCAAACCGGTCTGAACCAGTAGCATTTCACCCCCATTCTGAAGTAAGTCTCTTTCCTTCCTGCCACCTCGACTTCACCATCGCTCTACAGCAGGATTTTTCAGACTTGGCAATTCTAAGGAGTGTGGATGTCAACTCCTAGAGTTCTGGGAATTGAAGTCTACATACCTTAAAGCTGCCAAGTTTTAAAAAAATCACTGCTCTAGAGTTTGTTGTGTTATCTCTCACACATACAGAAATCAAGTCTGATTTACTTCATTTAATACCCTAATGAATAATTAAAAAGAAACCCAAAGTTGCTTTTTCAAAAAGCAACTACTTTGTTTTTCCTTGAAGTTGTCTTTTGAAAAAGCACCTTTGGGATAACCATGACCTGGATGACTGAGAATCTCCATAGACAATTAAAGAAAAATGTGGTTATATCATTTCTTTAGGTCAAGAAGCTTTGCTGATTTATGGCAGGACTGCCAATATATCCTACCTTCTGCTCTCCCTCATTTTTAGAGGTGTAGTGCCACCTGCCACCCCTGTAGGAGCATCCATAGGCAGTGAAGAAAATCAACACTCAAACACCCTCCTAGAGAATGCAATATTTGGGGGAATATTAAAAAGGCAGGATAGAATATTTCCTGTAAAGGAGAAATGGGGAAAAATCTTAAGGGAGGCAGAAACCAGCTCTTGTCTCCCTGCCCCTAGCAGAAACTGAGGAGGCTAGCTTTTAAAAATGCAGATTTGGCAATCCATTCAGAAATGTCTGGGTCAGACAGAAACTTCAGATAAGCAAGAAGTTAAAGGTTGACAAGATTAGCTCAGACAAACACCTAGGATTTGCACTTTGTCTTTTGCCTATAGAGCCAACCATGACCCTTACATGACCCCATAGGGATCCAGGAGGTGTAAAACCCACCCACTTTCAACTCCATTTTGTCAGCTGTCCCAGAAATACACGCAGTGTGTGTGTTGGTTCTATTCACTAATAAACAGAATCTTCCTTTCCAATCAGCCTCCATTTTATTCCCAGCTGAACTGGACCTGGATTTTTCTCTTCCGACAGCAGCCATAAATTGGAACTGGGTAGTAAACTGAAATAAGAAAAACTGCTGGGAATTAGAGCTCTCAGCAAGATCTGGAGCCCATAGGCTGACTACCTCTGGTGTAAGAGTTGAAGTCTTGAAATCATTTGAGTTTGAGCCCTATTTTTCTGTAGCTTTAACTACATTTACAATAGAATGATAGTGATGATGATAGCATAGCAGCTTGTGTTACCTTAACTGCTTAGCTACTTGGGCACCTAAACAAACAAACAAAAAACCACTACTGTATGACTACTTCATGATCCTGTGGGACTATTTAAAATTTTGTTTCCAGTTTCACTTCATTACACTGACAGATGTGCTGCGTAGAGGCCAGAAATACAGCATACCACTGTAACAGTCAGGCCTTGGACATTTTTGTGTTCAATGTACTGTAAATAAATACCTTGTGCTACAAACCACTTGATACATTTTAAAGCTCCAGTAATAATTTTTCTTCATTTTGACCTCTTCTTCTATGAAAGTTTAGTAAATGTTTCTGTGTTTGTGTGTTTGCACATGCCAAGAAAGAATGACAACTCTTCGATCAGTGCTTCCATGTTCTAAACAGCCAATGTCTTGTGTGTGTGAGCACACGCCAAGACTTACAACTTTTTGATCAGTGCTTTCATGCTCTAAACAATCTGTGTGTATGCATGCGTGTGCACTCATGCATGTGCTTGCACAAACATTTCAGTAATGACTCCTGGTGACTGTCTGGACAAGCCCCAAAATTTTTCTTGGCAAGGTTTTCAGAAATGCTCTGCAGTTACCTGCTTCCTAAGGCTGAGAGAGACTGGCCCAGGTCATCCAGGTGGCTTCGTGTCTAAAGTGGGGCTAGATCTCAGGGTTTTTCAGTTTCTACCCAGGTGTTTTAATCTGTGGATCTGGAAAATCTAACAACCAGTTAGTTTGCTGATTTTTTCATAACAATTTGCTAGTGGGCAAATTTGTAGAAATCAGATTAATGTATTTCCTACTAACAATATACTTCATAATTTATAATTTTTTTCATCATCTTCTTTTCCTACAGAGAAACCTGTGTGGATGTAGATTTTATTCTCTGATGTTTGTGTTGGAGATTTGACGGAAAGACTTGTTACCTTCATGGCTAACTGTATGTTTGAATCTCTTAACTCCCCTGCTATATATCATCCTGGTTTGAATATACAGTAAGAATTATATCTGAGTTGTGCTTTTTACATTTATATAGCATACAGCCAAAAAAGAAGTGCTTTTTCTTGGATAATTCCAGTCATTCCACAAGCAATATTAAAGATATTAGTTCTTATAATTAGTGAGTATGTTTATTTCGTATGTCATCTTATGTGCTTTTCTGGCTATTTTTTATATTAAAATAAATGTACTAAGTACCTGTACTCTAACTGCATTAATGAAGCAAAGAATAACAAAACACAGCCTCTGAACCAATGATTGCCAACTTCTCCAGGGATCACTGGTAGCCTAAAAAGATTCAAAGATGGCACTTGTATAAGGTCTTCCCTGGCACTCTTATATGGAACATGAACTTACACATGGAGAAAACCTGAAAGTGTAATGGTATCTTAAGTACTTTTTTCTGGTGAGATCAGTTTATCAGGGCAACCTAGTCTACCCAAATATGGGATGGAACAGACTGCTTCTGCATTCACCTTTCAGCCTCAATTCAGGACCCTTTGCAGGCAATCGCTTTCGCACTAAACTTTTTTGTGTTGAATTTATATTTTACCAACAATTTTCTTTGTCAGTAAAATATAAATTCAATGTAAGTTATGTAACGGCATGTTCCCTTCTGAAATTTGCACTCAGTGTACAAAATTCAGGGAAAACATTATACTCCTACTGTTTGAAGTGCAGTTTCCTGGCACAATTCCCGTCTCTGCTCCCAGTTTGGGATACTTAGATTAGTAACATTTGGAAAAAAGATTACATTCTTTTCAAATAGAATGATGTGGCAATAGTCACAAAGGTGCTTTTTCAACAGGCAACTGGACTTTCTTGTTTTTTGTTTTCTTCCTCCCCCTCCCTTTGTCTTTGAAGATATTTTGCTTGTGGCAATAGTATGAACCACACATACTACATACACTTATCTGAAAGGAGGGGGCATGTAGAATTGAATGCATGAAGGCCTCCTCCCATCCAGAGAGGATTCTTAATTGCTTGAAGCAAGTTTTTTTTTTCCTGTTCAGTTGTATCAGATTCTCCGAAACCTCCTGGGCATGTTTTTTTGGGTAAGGTTTTTCGGGAGTGGTTTGCCATTGCCTCCTTCTTAGGGCTGAGAGAGAAAGTGGCTAGCCCAAGGTGGCTTATCTTGGCTTGATTCTATACTTGACCACTGATTATTGGAAGCCCAGGAACAGGAAAGCGGGACGCTGGCAATCAAACTTATGGGTGTACGGTTGCAAGGCTGCAAATGTTGCTTTTGGTGGATATAGAAAATCCACTAGTACAGGTAGGAGGGAGACCCCTTAGACTGAATCCTGCCTGAAGAGTGGAGCATCTCAAGCACTATGTCAGTACACCATCCAGGACACAATCCAATCCCAGAGCAGATTTTCTAGATCTCTGCAGACTCTCGGGCTGAATAAAACTTTAAGGCATTGTCTGTCGGTCAAGGAAATCCAAGTTAATAGGCTTGTCTGGCACCAGCACAATACGGGAGAGAGGCTTCACGTCAGTGCATTGCGGGTCTGGTCTGATCAAGAACTTCTGCATTATCTGGAAGCAACCCAGAGAAAAATTGCACATTATTTCACAGGCTTCCTGTCTGGTTCCACCTTGCCCTACATCAGCGTTTCTCAACCGTGGCGACTTTTAAGTCCTGTGGACTTCAACTCCCAGAATCCCCTAGCCAGCTGGTTGGGGGATTCTGGGAGTTGAAGTCCACAGGACTTAAAGTAGCCAAGGTTGAGAAACACTGCCCTACATTCATTCACATTACATATAGTCCTCGGTGTTCACTTAGTGACCGTTCAAAGTTACAACAGCATTGAAAAAAGTGACACGACCATGCTTCAGACTTATGACCATGGCAGCATCCCCATGGTCACATTTTAAATCCAGATGCTTGGCTATTGACTCATATTTATGACGGCTGCAGTGTCCCAGGGTTATGTGATCCCCTTGTGCAAGCTTCTGATACATTTCTCACTTAGCAACATAAATTTTGGGCTCAATTGTGGTCATAAGTTGAGGACTACTTGTACTGGTATTTATTTCTGACCACCTGCATCACATCATTTTATGTCAAAAGTGTTGCCAGTTGGCAATGTCACGAGAATGATCTTTACCTCCTAAGTCATAGCCACTAATCAATTTATAATTAAAATGGGAGAGTTCCTGAATACATTTTGTTCCCTTTTCTACATCTTCTGGCATAGGGAAATCACTACTTCTCTGACTTTTGCTTTAGTTCTTGAAATGAGGAAGCTAACATAGTATTATTGCAGCCCTTTCTTTCTATCCCAACTACCCACTGAAGTTAAATCTATTACGAAGAGCAATGTGATAGGAAAGAAAGAATGATCAGTCTTGTGAAGACCATGAAGTTATTGGGTTTTCAAATCCACTGCATGCTTGAAGGATTAGATACAGATAGCCCTTGACCTACCTCTACAATTGGGACCAACATTTCTGTTGCTAAACAAGGTGTCTGTTAAGTGAATTGTGCCCAATTTTATGATCTTTTTGCTGTAATCGGTTATTAAGTAATTTAGAGAAGAACAATATAGAAGATGATCAGGAGTTTGGAGGTTAAATCATATGATGAACAGCTAAGGGAACTAGGTGTGTTCAGCCTAATGAAGAGAAGGGGGGGAGACATGATAGCAGACTTCCAGTACTTGTGGGATTGTCACAAGGAAGAGGGTGTAAATTTATTTTCCATAGCACCTGAAGGCAGATAAAGACGCAATGTGTGGAAGCTCATCAGAGGGAGATTCAACTTGAAAATAAAGAGGAATTTACTGATGGTAAGAATAACTAATCAATGGAACGGGTTGCCTCCCAGAGTTGTGGGTGCTCCATTGCTGGAGGTTTTCAAGAAAACACTGGGAAACTATTTGTCTGGAATGGTATAACCTGCCTTAGGCAGGGGGTTGGACTAGAAGACCTTCAAGGTCTCTTCCAGCCATATGATTTTATGATTCTTCTTGCAGTTGTTAAGTGAATCATGCAGTAGTTAAATGAGTCCAGTTTCCCCCATTGACTTTGCTGGTCAGCAGCTAATTGGAAAGGTTGCAAGTGGTGATTACATGGCCTTGGGCTTCTGCAGCTGTCATAAATACATGCCAGTTGCAAGGGCCAGTTGTAAGTCACTTTTTTCACTGCCATTGTAACTTTGAATGATTGTAAGTTGGGGACTACCTGTACTTTTCATCTAACCTACCTTCCACTTTCTGGGAAACAGCTAAGAAATGTACCATATTTTTTGGAGTATAAGATGCACCTTCCGCCGCCACAAAAAAGAGGGTGGAAATATTGGTGCGTCTTATACAGCCACTTTTGGCCTCCCAAAGACCCGTCCCCACATCCCTTTTTTGTGAAAAATGGTTGAAAAACATATTGTTTTTCGCAAAAACAGAACATTTTTGCCTTCCACCCACCCCCCAGAAGCACTCTGCAGGCTTCAGCAGGGCTGGGGGAAGGGAAAATGGCCCCCATTTTGATGAAAATCGGAGGGTTTTGACCTCCCCCTAGCCCTGCTGAAGCTTGCAGAGTGCTCCTGGGGGCTGGAGAGAACAAAAACTTTTTTTTCTTACTTACCTCTTTGAAATCTTGGTGCATCTTATACACATCTTATAATCCGAAAAATATGATATATTTCCCCTACATTAACAGACAGCAAAAGTAGGGAGAAGGGTGGAATTCCTCTGATTTCCCTTGGACAGAAATCAGACTTGAATTCCAGAAATGAAGTTGGAATTTCACTTTATTTTGCAGCCAAGATATCACAGATCGTACAGAAACTGGCACACGTACATTCACACGTAGAAACTACTTACCCTGATAAGAGCCAGGTGCATTTCAAGTTCAGCAATGCGACGGCCCGCACAGGCACGGATTCCATAACCAAAGGGAATGGAACTGAAGGGGTGAGGAGACACCTCTCTCTGATCTCGCAACCAACGGCGTGGCAGGAAACGTTCTGGCTCTGGAAAGTTGCTCTCATCATGTGACATGCCATAGTGAGCCAGTACAAACAGGCTCTAAGCCCAATGGAAAGCACAAAAAAAAGTAGATAAAGGATTTCTTAGTAAGCCAACGGAGATACTGTTTTTTTTCAACAAGGTTCTTCTTCAGGCAGATCTATGATGATGGCAACAAACATGGGCAGAGTGTATATGGGCATCGCTTCATGTGGGAGAGATGATAGAATATTGGCATGTTTACAAGATGCAAATGCAGTAGGCAATTTGCGTCAGTAGGCAAAGAACAAGCTCTATGGTGTATGTGCAACAGGAACAGAGTGTGTGCCTTCAGCAACTATTGGGTATTGGCCAATAGTGAGTTCTCAGATTGCATAACTTACTTTGTATTCCATGGGAAAAAATATATATCTTATAAATAAATAAAATTGCTTTCTAATTTAATCCTTGATCCTTCTATATTCCAACCTGTCCATTTTCCTAGACTTTGCCCACTTCTGCCTAGCATGGACTGACATTCCTAATGATGTTAGAATTCCTAGCATGGACTGCTATTGCAATGATTAGGTTATGTTTCACATTTTTTCTGGTTACTAAGCCCAATTCACTTAGAGATGTCCTGGTTGCAAAATCAATAATACACTAGCACTTACATCCTTCGGGAACCGGTATCCTTGAATGACAACTTCCTTCTCTGCAATAATCCGTGCGTTGGTGGGGACCACAGGATAAAGCCTTTAAAGGGAGAAGTGGCAGATCAGTGGGCAGCATTGCACAGCAGGAAAAAAGTCCCTAATGACCTAGACCAGCGATTGCAATCCTTTGGGGTTTGGCCTGTGTCATAAGGTTCATCCCCTAGGACAGCTTATGACCTTGGACGAGTCACTCATTCTTGTGATAATGGTCCATTGTGGTTGTAATTTGAGAACTATTGGTAGTTTCTTAAAAACCCAGGGTGCGAAACTGCAGTAGCAGCTACTCTATCCTTGATCTGAGGCTAAGACTGCATCCTGCTTCTTTGCTCAACCATAGAGAGGCTCCTACCTGAGAGTCTCCTTGATTATCGCCTTAAGCAGAGGCATCTTGTTGATGTCCTTGGCTTCAGGGACTTGGTCTGCAGGTACCACATTGGCTATTTCCTGGTATAAAGCTTCCTGGATGTCTGGGTTTCTAGCCAGATGATACAAACACCAAGACATAGTATTGGATGTCTGAAAAGGCCAAACAAGAGAGTGAAAGTGATAGGCATCCTCTCTGGGCAGGGGAATGAACATGTATGTGTGACGACATCATCACAAATGCTGGAACTTGTGTCACATATCAGATGCTGGGATGCACATGTATAAAAGCATTTGTATGATGATTTTGCTGTACGTGTGTCATCGCTGCAAATTGTTGTAGATGTATTGCTTGTAAAAATGGTAGCGATCCCTAGCTAGGATCTTGGAACAGATGTAGGTTCTCAGAGCTATCAGGGTTACCGTAGATTGGCAGAGCCAAATTTGTTTCCCAACACTGTATGATAAAGAAAACATGGCAGTTTTCTATACATTTCTCAAAATTAGAAATATATCTGTCCCCCACCCTCCCTTTTTTTTGTTTGCAACAAGCTTCTCTGTTTCTGTTCTCTCTAGTACTCTATCCCAACCTAAAAAGGATTACCAGTAGGTGTGCTTACAAATCTGCTACATACTCTTGCTTGGTTATGATAGGTAAATTTGTAGAGAGTTCCTTTTACAATTGAAGCTTAATCTCTAATTTAGAAGAAGGGTGGGACCCAAATATAATAATTAAATGAAAATGCTATATAAGATATTCAGTGCTAAGACTGGTAAGATTTTTCTAGATATTCACTCTTATTGAAAAGGAAAACAAAAAAGGAATGTTATTCTCAGCCACAGTCAGTTCTTTTGTAACAGCTGATTTTTCCAGACATTTGGGGGAAGGCTCATAGTTTAGGGTAGTTTATACAGAAGAAGCAACAGGTTCAAAATGACATTACTTAAGGTCAGAGAATCAGAAAATGGGTTGGAAAGGCTATCTGGAAACGAGAAAATTACTGCCATTTAAAATGGCCAACAACTGTGTACCACCATGGTTCTTCTGGAGTGTGTTAGTATGAAAGTGTAGTAAATAAAACCGACAATTCAACAAGTAGACATAAAAGTTTTGCATTTGTACAAAATAGTTTCCTATTTAAGTATGCTCTAAAAGAATAATCTTAAACATCTGGTGCAGTCATAGCAAATGTTTGGGCTCAGTGTGTCAAAAATTTGGAAAATGCCTAACTTGACTCTGCTCCCATATTGTACATGCACACACATCCCCCCCCCCAAAAAGATAAACAATTCTATATTGCCCCAACCTCCCCAATCTAAGCCGGCCTGCATTTGATAGGGCAAAAGCTAGGCCTGAAGTAGAGGCCCAGGTCTTGACTTCAGCCGTAGGGCCACTGCTGCCACTCAAAAAGGCCATTTCCTACCATTCCCCATTTCCCTTGCAGCCCAGCCCTCCCCAGGATCTGCCACATAACTGCTTATCTTTACGTGATGTTCTCTTTCTTTTGACAGGCCCCTGCAATTTATCTGAGGTTGCTGTGGGTCGCAAGAGGCTTTGGTCTTGAATCAGCTGTAGAGAATGGTCTCCAAGTGGCTTCTGCAGTCTCAGAAAACTGTGTGAAAGCATGCCCCGTTCTCATAGGATTTTCAGAAGGTACAGAGTCTGTACGACAGCACACTCCATTCTCGTGTAGCCTCTTCAGCCTCAGAAAATCACATGAGAACAGAGAGTGCTTTCAAGAATAGTTGCCAGGTCTTAGTGAACATTGGGAAAACATTGTGGTGTGTCACCTTTGACACTCATGTTATAGGTCTCCATCACTGTTCTAGTGCATATTGAGGCTTTCAAACAGTAGTGTGAGGAATATAGGCTAATCAGCAGGTGACAACGTGCTCAACAACATGACAAGTATTTACCACCACCTTTGCTCCTCAAGCATCAGGGCACCCATATAGGAAGAATAGGAAGTCAATGTCCTACCGTGTCAACACCAGCCAATAGCAGCTCAGTTATGCTTCCATATATCTCTTCATTACTAAGCCGCCCACTGGTAAGCAAGTATGTCAAGTATCCTGAAACTTCCTCACCCCGTTCCAAACGCTTCTCTAAATCCAAAGTCTTCTGATCAATCAGTTTTTTCCCTACAGCATGAAAGAGCTTTGGTTACTGATGGTTCACAATAGTGAGACTAACAAGACAATATCCATTATAATGGACAGGTATTCATCCACTGATTCCTTGGCTATGCAAAGAAGCTTAAAGAAAATACCAATTACCCAAGAGGAACACAGACAAATGTCAGCTCCTTGGATGACATCAAGCTGATTTGAGTAAAAATTCAGAGAGTTATTTTCAAATCCCCAACACTCACGTACCAAAGCCAAAGATAGTATCCCAGCCTTGTAGGTAGCGATTAAAGAAAGGAAGCATGTTCCGTGTCCATTTGGGTAGGAAGGTTACAAAGACAGAATTCCTGAACATATATCCAATAGCATCAATGAATTTTTTTGTTTCAACGGGCATCTGTTTCTCTAGACAGCCAATGCGGGTCTCAAAAAGAATATAGGAGATACCTGGAGGTGGAAAATACATGAGTCATACAATTATGCACAGTGGCAGCCATTAGAAAAAGAAAACTGCTGTCTAGAAATAAATGGGTCAGATAAAGGTGACATGTGGGAAGAGTGCCATTAGTTATAATGAAAGGCATTGCGATTATGTTTCTGATTTGTATAGAAGTACTGAAATGAATGACACTCCAGTAGGCAGGATATACTGTACAGTGGCCATACTGATAATTAGGCTCTGTCTCATGTTAAGACATCTTTCAGTCTAGACTTCCAGAAGTGCTGCATTTCAGCTCCCCTAATGTCCTAGCCAGCAATTCAGATTCATAAATGAAAACAGGAATCTTTACTTGAATTTTATAATAGATTGCTTTGGCTAAATCCCACTGGTCAAAGTTCACCCCTTTTTTGTCTTTGTGGGGATAGAGAATAGAATAGAATAGAATAGAATAGAATAGGAGACAGACTGTATGGATAGACAGACTGTGTGTATCAGAGGTAGTATTCAGCCAGTTCTGACTGGTTCTGGAGAACCGGTAGAGGAAATTTTGAGTAGTTCAGTGAACCAGCAAATACCACCTCTGGCTGCCATCTATTCGCTATCTCCCGAGTCCCAGCTGATCAGATTCCCAGCTGATCAGCTGGGTCTTCTTCTGTTGCCCTGCACAGGAGAACGGAGCTGGAAAGCAGGTTAGTGGGGTGGGGTAGAAATGGGGATTTTGCAGTATCCTTCCCCTGGAGTGGGGTGGGAAGGGAATGGGGATTTTGCAGTATCCTTCCCCTGCCATGCCCACTAAGCCACACCCACAGAATTGGTAATAAAATTTTTTGAATCCGACCACTGGTATGTATGTGTGTGTATACATGCATACACATACAGATGGATCAATGGATGGATGGATGGATGGGTAGACAGACAGACAGACAGACAGACAGATGTGTAGATAGACTGTGTGTATGTATATATGTGCATGTATATATGTGCACACACACACCCATACATACAATGAAATAGAATTTAGACCAGAGATATCTTTACTAGATATTATCCCAGAGAAATTTAAGAAAGGGAATACCTATTTGATTATACATGTAACTACAGCAGCAAGAATCATATTTGCCCAAAATTAGAAATTAAATAAGCTACCAACAGATGAAGAGATAGTAAAAAAAGATATTAGATTGTGCTGAGATGAACAGGTTGACAATGAAAATAAAGGATAAAGAGGAATCGGAGTACTTCAAGACATGGGGAAGATTTTATGATTGGCTAGAGAAAGGAAACTAGAAAAGAAAGTAGGAATAAGATACAGAATCCAGACGATGCACTGTTATAGAAAATGTGGGGAAGAAGAGGAAAACAGAAAAGAAAATATTAAATACATAAGTATATATATATAATAGAGAGATACAAAGATGGGGGGAATATAATTAGGATAGATTCGTGAAGGTAAGGGAACAAGAAAAGATACCAATTATATTTGGGTTTGCTGAAACACCATCCCAAGAAAACATAAACTGAGATCCAAAAGAGACATCTATAATAGAAAAGAAAGAGGGAGAGGAGGACAGAATGAAAGGAAGATGGGGAAAAGAAGAAAGAGGTAAGAAGAGGAGGATGGAAGGGAGAGGAAGAGAAGGAGAGAAGGTAGGTAGGGGAGGAGGAAGAGTAGGAGTAGGAGAAGGGTAAGGGAAGAAAGAAGGGAAAGGAGAGGAGGAAGGAGGAAAGTAGGGAAGGGAGGGAGGGAGAAAAGAAAGGGAAAATAAGGTGGTGTTACAACAGGAGGAAGGGATGGTAAACAAAGCAAACCAAACTGTATATGTATATTATAACCTATAAAATGGAATAACAAATGTATAAGAATGATAAATGTAAAGAAGAAAAATAATTATGTGAATGTATACTTAAAATGATATGTAAGAGAATAAAAAATAAAAATTTTCTTGAAAAAAACCCATACAGACACAAACAGACAGACAGACAGATAGATAAATGGATAGATAAACGATAGATAAATGATAGACAGAGAAACAGTGTAGAAAGACAGTGGGTATGTATGTGTGTGTGTATTTGTATACATATTCACAGACATATACATATGTGTACAGACACAGAGATGGATAGAAAGATAGTGCAACACTCCACGCATCCATCTATCTATCTATTGCAGGGATAGGGAAAAAGAAAATAAAAATCAGGTGGCTGCAGTAATATCACCATGTATCTATACTGTAAAACATGCAAGTAGATCAACTTTCCAGATGGCAGGGAAATGAAAATAATTAGGTTTGGCCATCTGTATTAAAAGGTAAAAATTTTTGTGAGTGACAGATTGGTCTTCCCCCTCTGCCTCACCCAAATTTCAATTCTACATCCATCCAATGTCAACTTAGTCATTTTGTGCCTCTAATGAAGTAAACTGAAGGTTGTACCTTTTAATAAAATGTGTCAGAAAGGAATGTGGTACTGGATTTTTCCTGCTTTTTGGTACAATAGACTAGCCAGTTTTCCTCCTACAACGTCTATAATGAGGAACAGCTTAGCAGGAGAAATGTAATCTTTGCCCTCTACTGCAGTTCTAAACAAAATACTTCTGCATGCAACCTTTTCTCCTGGTGCAACCACAATCCTAAGAAAATGACTCAGTAAACCGTGGTTAAATAAATCATAAGAGCATCACCTACAAGAAACAGCTCAGAAGTAAAAGAACTCATAGTTCATTCCTAGTATCACCACAAGCTATAAACCTACCTTCTAAGGCAAATCGGTACAATAGATTGGCCATATCTTCAACTTTTACTCCAGAGGAACTTTTACTTCTCTCATCTTCAAGGTGCACAATGAGATCAGACACTACTTCATTGATGGAATCTGCATAGAGCATAGCCTCTGAAGGCTTGAGCATCCTCTTGTTCAACACCTGCCGTAGATGGTGCCACTTTTCTCCATCCCTAAGAATGAGAGGTGTTTTGTTAGCCCTTTGAGGTAGTCAGTCCAGGCAGGAAACCAAAACCCTGAATGCTAATACTATCTGGCTCAGCAGTTAAAGACACAGAGTTTGTTAGCTGGGAAGTTGGCAGCCTAGATTCAAGATCTAATTGCTGCACAACAGAGTGAGCTCCAGAGATAGTATTCAGCCAGTTCTGACAGGTTCTGGAGAATTGGTAGCGGAAATTTTGAGTAGTTTGGAGAACTAGCAAATAGGCTGGCCCCGCCCCTGATGCCTCCCAGCCTCCCAACTGATCTTCTTTTGTTGCCCTGAACAGGAGAATGGAGCTGGAAAGCAGGTTAGTGGGATGGGGAGGGAATGGGGATTTTGCAGTAACTTTCCCTGCCACGCCCACAAAGCCACGTCACTCCCACCAAGCCATGCCCACAGAACTGGTAGTAAAAAAATCAAATCCCACCATTGGTGAACCACATAAACACAGAAAATGTCTTTGGACAATGTTGGCTCCCTCAGTCAAGAAACTTAAGATGAGCATCCCACCCTAGAGTTGGACACGGCTGTACAGGGAAATATTTACCTTTACTTTATGGTAAGGTTACAGTAAGAGAATCTTCTTGCATGTCTGAAAGCATCTCTCCCTTCCTTTGTCATTACTTTCCACAGAAGTAGGAAGGGTCAGTTTTGAGATGCTTTATTAAATTACATTTCTGGTTTGGGCTTAGAGTTAGTTTATCAGGGTGTGGTCTGGGCTGCAGCTCTTCCTCCTGTCTTCCTCCTTCAGAGGCTATGCTATATGCAGGTTATGATATTCTCACAGTCCATTTACATATGTAGAGTATGTGTGGAATCAGATGAATTACTAAAATCTATTGGGAGAGTTAACTAGCAGACTTAACTAAACTAGCTAGGTGTGATTAAATCTCTACTTTGTTTATAAGGCTTCTTTTTTACACATACACACAAAAACCTAGAGTTTTTTCTACCTCTGTATTTTTTTATTTTCTAGATATAGTAAGTTTTTCTTCTTTTTCTCTTCAGGGCACCTTTTTCTTAATCAGGTTAGGCTTCTATATATTTTATATAGATGTGTATATGTTTTATTTTGTGAATATATCTACACACACATAAACAAACCCCGCACATAACCCACAAGTTGTGACATTTATTTTAAGGAAAGATTAATTGTAATCTTTTTGAAATTTAAGAAAAAATAACTTAACACACTAGCAATCATATGAGTTAAAATCTAAAATATAGAGGGTGCCATTTGATTAGAAGACATTTGGAGAATTTGCACAGTACTGTTATTTAGATCAAAGATCTACAGTAATGCTAAGACTTACATGACATTTCTGGGGGCGGGGGAGAGTACTATATAAATAATATTTATATCTTATTCCTTACAGATTCAAACCAGCTGCTATGGCTGCACAAATCATGCTCAGGAATTAGCCCTAAGAAGCACAGAGTTTAATTCAGCTTCCCCACAGAAACGAGTTGCTCTCAGTTAATTATGCAAGCATTCTCAGGAGCTAGAATGAAATGTGAGTTGCTCTTCCACATATTTGAAAAACATAATACATTCCGTCACTGCTACGCAGGCTTGATTTCAGTTTACCTAATTTTAGTCATAAATTTAGATTATGTCTTGATTATGATAAATTACTTAAATTTAGATACAATAGTCATTGTACATATGTTGTGCACTGACAAATAAATTATCATGATGATGATGATGATGATGCCTAAGAAAAGGTACATACCTCATGGTACGGGTTGTATTGGGGCTAGCGCTAGTCGATACAGTAATTAGCTTCTTTGAGGCATAGCAATTGATTCATTTTTATTCTTATGTGCAGATTATAGATAAACTTTGGGTGTAGCTACACATCTATGTGAATTCATATTAGAAGTCTGTTTGTTTATTTAATTTCTGGATAGATGTGTGGTAGGTAGCTGCTTGACACTCACTCAGTGAAGGGGCCGTATGATAAGTGCCGTATGTCTCGATGCTCCTTCCATAGGCTCATGTCACTCCGTATTGGGTATTTTCCTTCCTGACGTAACAGCTCCTCTAAGATTTCAGGACTTCCAATGTTAATATTAAGATAAGGACCAATAATAGACTTCCACATGGGGCCATACCGTTTCTTGGAAATGATCTGGAATAGAAAAAGTAATGAAGTCATTTGGAGGCTGTCAAAAAAAAGTGGGATACATTTGTGTGTGTGTGCATGTGTGTAGGTCATTCATTGCTCAGTGGAATAATTGTGTGGAGTCAGTTATTCAGACTGATCCAGTTCTTCAAGCTAGAAATCAGGGGGCGGGCTTGCCAAGGAGAAAACTTATTTTTTCCCTTCACCTGCTTCCTCTCCCTCCCTCGCTCCCTCCCTCCCTCCCCCCCTCTCCCAGCTTTGAAAGAGTGGCAGATAAATTGGGGGTTGAGGTCTGTCAAAACTATTGCCAATCTCAGCAGTGCTAGCTTCCTGTATGGTTTTTCTCTTTCACCTCGTGAAATATGAGTACTGCAGCAAAGTGGGATGCGGGGGGGGGGGGGGGGAGAAACCAGGAAAGAAACAAGAATGAGATGGGAGAGGAAACACGGCTGCTGGCTGTGAATGTCAAGTTCAATACTAAAACAATTGGTTTCTGTTATATGGATGAATGCAAGTGGCAAGTAACACATTTGAAACATTTCTCTTTTGAGTCGCAGGCAACGCCCCCACCCAACCCTTGTAACCAGTTTCTGCACTTGCCTTGTTCCTTTGTCCAAAAACTCAATCTGAGCTGTTTCTAGAATAGAGATGAAATCGATCTGAAGATACACTGAGTTCTCATTTGTATGAAAATTTAATGAAAGAATAACAGATTCCCCAGCCTTCCCCCTTCTCTAGGCAACTTTAATGATATCCAAATTTATCAACGTATATTTCTAGCTAAACACAAGGTTATCGTTTACAAGATGGTTTCATATCAAACTGGGAGTGTAACTAATGCTCTCCAAGGGCAAACCTCCAGGGCCCCGAACAGCGGAGAAACTGGGGCACGACCTTCTGTCTGAGCTGCAAAAGTGGGAGCTCACAACATGGGGTGATGGAAGCCCTATGTCTTCAACCCCAAACCCTTGGATATCTTTACTCTTTGTTCTCTCCTGATGTGGCTGTGCTTAAAAATAAAATCATGTCATGAAACTTGAATTTAAGTGGCCTAATTTTTGGAACAATTCACAAACAGACTCACAAACTAAGCTGTTTAGTTACTACATAGATTCTTAGTAGCTAAGAAAGACACTGGCAGCTTTCCCAAAATAGATGTTTTCTATGAAAACAGCCTTTTTTTTTGTTCCTTGTAATCTGGCAGTTTTACTGTTGATTGAGTTCAAAGGAAGTCCTGGAGCTCCAATGTGTGCATAACCTGTGATGTCAAGAAACCATTATTGTGCCTATCAGATTACGATATTTGTTTATGCTTTGGGTATTCTAAAAACACACAAAGAATCTCCAACCTGGTATTTAATAAACCATAACTATATTGCTGAATTTTTGTTTCAACTTGGTAAATCATGCTTGGCACTTATTTCCCAACAGGAGCGTACTATGGATTCTAGTAGTAAAGCAACTAACTGCATATACTGTTTTTCAAACATGATATTCCCAGCCCATGTTTAGTGCCCTGTCATGTCTTATCTGCTGTGGTGCAATAAAACTGCCTTTTTTTTAATCTGTTAGTTTGGAACCCAGCACTTTAATCTGTACATCTGAACTTCTTGCAACAATCTGCTAGGGAAAGCAGAGAAAACAAATAAAGTTCTGTACTTTAGCTTGTACTCAACCCGGAGAAGACCGAGTGGCTGTTGTGTTTCCCTCCCAAAAATTCGACCAGTGTTCCATCGCTCAGGCTGGGGGGGTCAAATTTTATACCCCTCAGAGAGGGTTCGCAACTTGGGAGTCCTCCTGGATCCACAGCTGACTTTCGACCACCATCTGACGGCTGTGACCAGGGGGGCATTTGCCCAGGTTCGCCTGGTACGCCAGTTGCGACCCTACCTGAACCGGGAGGCTCTCACAACAGTCACTCGGGCCCTTGTGACCTCTAGGCTGGAATACTGCAATGTGCTCTACATGGGGCTGCCCTTGAAGAGCATCCGGCGACTTCAGCTAGTCCAGAATGCGGCCGCGCGAGTGATTGTGGGCGCACCTCGGTTCGCTCACATAACACCTATCCTCCGCGAGCTGCGCTGGCTACCTGTTGATCTCCGGGTGCGCTTCAAGGTGCTACTCACCACCTATAAAGCCCTCCATGGTAGTGGATCTGCGTACTTGAGAGACCGCCTCCTGCCAATTACCTCCCTGCGACCTATAAGATCACATAGATTGGGCCTCCTCCGAATACCATCCGCCAGTCAGTGTCGACTGGCAACTACACGGAGGAGGGCCTTTTCAGTAGCAGCTCCGACCCTTTGGAACGATCTCCCCGTGGAGATTCGTACCCTCACCACCGTCCAGACCTTCCGCACAGCCCTCAAGACCTGGCTATCCCGTCAGGCCTGGGGATCAGATCACAATCTGTCCCCACCCGAATGAAGAATGAATGTTGTGTACTATTTTACTCTTATGTATTGTTTTATGTTTATTGTTTATACCCCCCCTCCCTATTTTATGTAAGCCGCCCTGAGTCCCCGCGGGGAAAAGGGCGGCCTATAAATATTAATAAATACTAAATACTAAATCAGGCTGACAAGCAGCCTGCGCTGACAAAAGAATTCAAATACTTGGTCATATTTCTTGATTTTAAGTGAAATGGCAGATGAAATATTTATTCTGGTCTATCCACTGAGTCCATTTTCTCCCCTGAGAATTCTTCCAATATCCTTTTTGTATAGGGAATAAAAAACAAACAAACAGAAGGCATCTAGTAGGAACTGTTGTAATTAACACATTTTATTAAATTAACTTTTTGTGAACAGCGTCCTCCTGGTTTATCCCTGCCATGAACTAATACTGGTCTTCTGTCATGTTTATATTTAGTGTAAAGGAGGGAAACATTATCTTTTTCTTCCAGTAGATGGTCACATTCCCGGAGGACACTTTCTCTGTCCCATATCAAAAATGCTAACAATGAATAGTACTGAAATCAGAAATGAGGAATAGAATTAGAGTAGAGTAGAGCAGAGTACAGTGGTCCATGTGCCTTTGGCATTTAGTCATGCTGGCCACATGACCACAGAGACGTCTTCGGACAGTGCTGGCTCTTCAGCTTTGAAACAGAGATGAACACCACCCCCTAGAGTCAGGAACAACTAGCACATATGTGCGAGAGGAACCTTTACCTTTACCTTTTTACAGTAGAGCAGAGCAGAGCAGGAATAAGACTAGAGTAGATGAACTCAACCTTTTGCTACTTCTAATTCATACATCTTTCTAAACTCCCTTCCCCCCTTCCAGGTAATGTCTTATCTCCAAGTCCCCAAACACTCTGCAAATGCAAAAGATGAGTTGACTTGCTTTTATGACTTGAGGAGACCATTGGAAATTAGGACACAGGAGCTATACAATTCAATTTTAGAGTGTAACAACAATGGGACCTTTTATTTGCATAACCTATGATGGGTTCAAATTTAGAATGGAAATGAAAAGTAGTGTTGATTATACCCTAGGACATGGGTGTCAAACTCATTGTGTCATGCTGCATCACGTTTAGACATGCTGGCCACATGACCACAGAGACATCTTCGGACAGCGCTGGCTCTTTGGCTTTGAAACAGAGATGAGCACCATCCCCTAGAGTCGGGAACGACTAGCACATAGGTGCAAGGGGATGTTTTGCAACATTTTCCCCATTTGTGGTACCAGGGTGGGCATGGCCTGCTCATGATGCATCTGGGCCACGGGCCGCCAGGCACCCTTGCCCTAGGAGATCCTTCCCCCATATGGTGCCCTTCCGATGTTTAAGATTTCAATCCACTTGCATCAAGATGGCTATTGAATGTAATGAACTCTTGAAAGCATCAGCTGTGGGAAATTTCTCCTGAAGCAATGCTCCACCTCAGGAGAATATAAAGCATCTGCAGATGTAATCTATTTATTTACATTTAATTAGTTATTTAACATGACACACCTCTGAGCAGATACATAAAAGGCTGTGAATCTCACCAAAGATTAACCAAATAACAACAACAACAACAACACCACCATGAGCTGGGATCACCCCGAAGCAGCGAAAACAAAGCTCCATTCTTTGCTGAACTCTTAGTGCTCCAGCAGCACCCAGCGTTCTTCTGGGGCTGGTTGTCGCCTGTTTGCGTTTTCCAACCAGCAATCATTTGGCTGGTTCGCTCATCTCCAGAAAGCCGTGCAGCCTTTTTGGCTACTTGAGACCAGCGACGTAGGGAAAGAGCTGTTCTCTCCAGAGGTCTCCCCACTCCCCCCCCCCCACTGCCCCGGAGACTTCCCCGGTGGCCTCATCACCTGAAGTTGGTGCGTGTGCAGCAAGTAGCCTCTCACGAAGTGCCAATAGAGGGTCTCAAGGGACCCCATCCCGGGCAACTCCTCCGGCCCCTTTAGCCGCTCTTCATGCCGGGGAACCGAAGCTGCCTCCGCAGCGCTGGAAGTAGCCCTCCAAAGGGGAGCCGGGCGGAATACTCCGGGTGGCGATTGCAGGCAGCGCCCCAATCTCCCGGCAAAGCTGCTCCATTTCACCATAGCGCGGCTGGATCGGCTAAGCAGAGAAGGAAAGTGGAAAAACAGTAAAGGAAGTTAACTTCCAGCCAAGCGCGGGAGGAGCTGTCCAAAGACGTAAAAGTGGAGAGAGAAAAAAAGAAGCGGGCGGACCCAGTTAAGTAATAACCATCGATTCTTCGTGGACTCGCTTTCCCAAGAGGCCGTGGGCGGGCGATTCAGGGTCAAAAACACCCTTCCCCGCCCATCACCTGTCGGATCCAGAGATACGGAGATAAGATTGCGTTCGGGTTGTTTTGAATCACGACGTCCTGTTCTACCAGTTGCGGAAGAGTCTGCAAGGCTGGGATCACACGAGTTTCTACCCGGGATCAGAGCAAAGGCGACTCTGACTATACCTTCCGATCAAACTCCCCTCCCGGTTCCTTCCTGTCAGCCAGTGGAGGGACAATTCGCATTGTGGGGCAGCCGAAAAGTTCGTATTGTCCTGGCAAATCACATTGAGATTCTAGGCTACCTTCGGTTTAAAGTGGATGAGAAAATTGTAGCAAAACAAACCGAAGGAGCAGCACAATTCAGCATCTTAATCCCGAGTCGCCTCTCCGGACTGAAGCAAAACACTCCTGCCGCATTTGTCAATGGAAAGATGCTTAAAAGGTTCCTCACGCTATTAGGTTTAATTTTACCAGAAAAACCTCTTTCAAAAAGTGAGAGTTGCTTGGCATGCAGAAGCAATTAAAGGATCAGATTTTATCTGAAGGCAGTAAAATAAATTCTCTTTCTGTACTTCCTTCTTTCAGCTTCTCCCATGAAAAATATGTTAACTCATGGTCTGGAATCTAGAATCTAGATAAAACAATGCATCTTCAGTGGTGGGATTCAATTTTTTTACTACCGGTTCTCTGGGTGTGGCTTGGTGGGCGTGGCTGGGGAAGGATACTGTAAAATCCCCATTCCCTCCGGATCAGCTGGGATGGGGGTGAGGTGGGTGGGGCACAGAATAGCTGGGGGCGGGGCCAGTCAAAGGTGGTATTTACCGGTTCTCCGAACTACTCAAAATTTCCCCTACCGTTTTCCCAGAACTGGTCAGAACTGCTGAATACCACCTCTGATTTGCCTGTAAAGAAGCTGTACATGGAAGGAGGACATTTAAATGTCGTCCACATGTGTTCTTATACTCCTCCTGTTCTTATCCTCATATGAAAGTGAGAGTCAAGCTGCCTTAAGCTGAGCTGAATTCCTGATAAAGGACATGAACAAGTGATGTATTGTTCCACAAGAGGGAAATTATTTGCCAATACATTTTTCCTGACATGTTTTTTGACTTCCCAATCTACCCTGCAATCCTGAGCATCTGTGATGACCTTCATCCTCACCCCACCCATTGACATCCAAACCTTGCTTGGATTTCTTTTTTTTTTTTTTTTGCTTTGAGATCAGCAATGTGGTGCCACTTGACGGGACATCAGTAGGCATCAGAATGGCTGAAACAGAGCATCCAACTTTGTAAGCTCATTCTGCCCGAAGGCAGGCAAAGTCATAAAATAATTCTACTGGTTCAGACTTGCTATATGTCTTTAGATTTGCTGTGAATAGCAGGATTCTCAATGCGCGCAAAAATGTTTTATGAATCCACTTTCTGGAAGCAGGGAGAGGACTTCGCTTTTGCAAGAATTAAATTAGAAACCGAATCGCTTTGGAAAATTCATACCTTTGTTATTATAGGGTAACATATAATCTTAAAAAGAAAGAAATCTCCCTCCTTTTTTTCTTTATTCTCTCTCCCCCATCCCCCTACTCACGCTGTCCCAACATACTGGGACTTTCCATTTTAAGGGATTGGAAAGAAATGAACAGAGTTTCAGCTGGAGCCCAAGAGATTTGCTCTGGTAACTAATAAACATGTCTCATCTTGTTTTAAAATTGCTGGTTGCAGTTCTGTCAATATATATTCCCTCTGGATTTGTTTACTTTACATAATCATTATGCGTATCATGATCAGTTGGGAACATATGGCATCTCCGATTATATTCTGTTCTATCCCACCTGTTTCAGGGTGGAGAAGGATGACCTCCTTGATTGGCAGAGGGGTTTCTTGATTTCTTTCGGACACAAACATAAAGGCGATACCACCCAAAATACGAATCAGTATTTGAGATGATCAGGTGGATCAATACAGGCAGTCCTCAACTTACAACAGTTAATTTAGTGACCGTTCAAAGTTACACAGCAGTGGAAAAAGTGACTCATGAACAATTTTCGTAGTTCCAACCTTTGCAGCATCCCTATGATCATATGACAAAAATCCAGATGTTTTGCAACTGGTTCATATTTAAGACTTTGTTGTGTCCCAGGATCATGTGATCCCCTTTTGCGACCCTCTGACAAGCAAAGTCAGTGGAGAAGCCGGTTTCACTTAACAACCGGCATACTAATTTAACAACTGCAGCAATTCACTTAACAACTATGGCTTGAAAGGTCATAAAATGGGGCAAAATTTACTTAGCAAATGTTTCACATAGCAGAAGAAATTTTGGGTTCAATTGTGGTCGTAAGTATAGGTAGTCGTTGCTTAACAACCGCAATTGGGACTGTCAACCTTATCAACAGTGACGCTGTTAAGCGAGATCTCATGTGATCACAACTTGTGTTTTTTATTGTTTGTTGGAAGCTAGGTCTAAAGTGTGCAAATGATGATCATGTGACCGCAGGACACTGTGATGGTCGTAAATATCTGCCAGTTGCGAAGCAGCCAAATCTCACTAGTGGGACCATGTGGGGGCTGCAATAGTCACAGGAACATTGGCCATAAAGTTACTTTTTCAGCAGTCAAAAATTCAAATAGTTGCTAAACAGGACAGTCGCTAAGTGAGGACTATCTGCACAAGTATTTAGTTAAAATATAACTTCAACAGCTATTTTAATAATCTGGGATTCCCTTCATACACATATTGACCGCACCATTCATTTCAACTGGGAAAAAGTGCTTCAGAATTGGATGCAGTGGACCAAAAGTCTGGGGCTCACGGAAACATTCTCTGTTCTTCCCTCAATTTGTCAGAGATCAGCCCTACCGAGAAAAAAAAAAAATTAAACAAAAAAAATTAAAATTAATTAAAATTAAAATTAAAATTAAAATTAAAATTAAAATTAAAATTAAAATTAAAATTAAAATTAAAATTAAAATTAAAATTAAAATTAAAATTAAAATTAAAATTAAAATTAAAATTAAAATTAAAATTAAAATTAAAATTAAAATTAAAATTAAAATTAAAATTAAAATTAAAATTAAAATTAAAATTAAAATTAAAATTATTGGTGGGACCCATAACTCAAAGAAGATACTAAGCAGACACAATCTAAGTGTGTTAAATTCCAGAGGCCTTGCCCTTGACCTGTGGTTCCAGACAATTCATGTAGCTAATGGTTAACTCTGGTTATCACACAATTTGACTCTGAAGCTTTATTTAAGGGACAAACTTTGTCCTGGAGTCTCCCTTGAACCCATGTAACCTAACTGGCATTTAATTTCCCCCTTCATTCTTGCAAAGTAATTAAGCTCATCATTGGATACATACAATAAAGTTGTACAGTAGTATCATTGTATTTAGACAAAGCTATACAGTATATTGCTTTCCAGCTACTCCCACACCTTTCAAAAACACAGCACACCTGTCAGATATAAAGAATCCTTAGGTTTTAATTACAATTATAATTTACCTGGCAATGGAAAATGAATGAAAAGACAGGAGTTCTAAAATAATCTCAGTGCTTTGCATTCATTGAGGGGAAAGTAGGTTTAGATAGAAATTGTCTCTGCAACCCTCTGCCTGTTCTTTAGCGAAGGCATTGCCAATCTGAGGCCATTTCCATTTGTGCTTCCAGACACTTGTGCACATAATATATGCTCCCGGACGCTCCTTCTGGTAGGATGCTATTAGCTCAGTACTAGACTTAACCATTCCCTATAATGTGTGCCCCTTCATTTATAATAAATACCTTGCTTTACTGCTCCTTGGTTACGCTATGAACACACATGCCCACACAGAATGCCTCCAAGAGTAATCCGTGGCTGGCAGAAATCCACTAAAACGAGTGCATGAATGCTCTCTGGGCATACAGGTGGATTAAATGCCTTTGTCAACAGGTTGGGTCTTGCATGTGAGTGAACATCTGGTAAAATGATGAAACAAGTAGCTGTTGATCCATTAAGCCAGGCTTCTCCAATCTGATGTTTTCCAGTTCTGTGAATTGTGCTGGCCAGGATCCTTATGGAATCACCTGAGCTTTCAAGAAAGATTTATTTCCCTATTGTTCTTCTGCGACTACTCTGGCACTTAAGCCTGGCTCTGGATGGACTTGGGCTTCTTACCTGAAATCTGGAAGGATTAGCCATTCCCTTTATAGGAAGACTTGATTCACATATTTTGCTACATCATTGTGCCTTTGCAAAAGGAACAGTTAGATTTACATAATATGTTAGGCCATAATCAATAATTTATCAACCACAGTGGCTATATTCATGCAGCACATTCTAACCAAATAAAGCCAATCACATTATTGTAATGTGAATCTATATCATAGGCAGATTTCAGACAAATATGCACCTGGTTTCGGACAATATGTAAGGAACCTGTGCCTTGCAGAGAGTGTAAGGATCATTTTAGGCATTTTATGGTAAAGGTGGAAATTTCAAAATAGTGGCACCAAATTAAAAAAAAAATCAAATCTGATCTGATTTGATTTCAGAATGGTATCCCCAACTTTATTTGTAACTAGATAAGTTGTGCCCTGTTGGATCATCATTTCAGAGATATTTCTTTATGTAAACAGAGAACCGGAATGATCATGGGCAGGCAAAAAAAAAAAAAAAAATCAGAGACAGCAAAAAAAACTTCCCACTTTCTGTCAGCTTCTCCACTGAATTTCTTCGTGGTATAAGAAGTTAGCACCCAGCCCTCTCCTAGAAAACTGAAATATCCTGGGAAATATTGAAAAGACAGAATATTATATTTCCCTGCATCAGAAATGGAGAAACATGTTTTTAGACAGGAAACAGACTCTCTCTCAATAGCCCCCACTTTCCTTAATGGCCCATTAAAATGCCCCAGCCAGTCTATTTTACATAACAAAGAATTCTCCCCTTCAGTTCCAGGGTGATGGGATCAAGGCATGATAGTATTAGCCCTTTACCCACCACAGGGCACCTGGGAAAAAGCAATGCTCAACCAAACTTGGAGTCAAGCCAGCCTACAGAATTGCCCTTGCATGGCTCCATGGGAGTCTGACAACTAATCAGAATACATTACACAGGAACAGGAAACAGAGAGGTAGGGCTGAATAGAGAATATTAAAAAACCCAGCAAGACCCTTCTTTGCTCTCTTTCTTCTTCACCCAACATCTGGAAGCATGTGATCACTTTTTCTGTTCAGGACCTCAAGCCATGTGGTCCTGTCCACCATTAAACCATCTTTCCAAGCAGCCTCCATGTTTCCAGTGTCCCCCCCCCACTTGTAACTGAACCTAGAGGACATTTCTTCCAACAGTGGGAAGATGGCAGAGGGTATTGGAACTCTCCCTTCCTTCCTTCCTTCCTTCCTTCCTTCCTTCCTTCCTTTCTTCCTGAAAATTAGCCCATTTGAGGTACTTTGGTTGAAAATGATTCGCCATTTTACCCAGTTAAACACAAAGGGCTTTTGTAGCATATTGGTGGAAGTATCTCTTTTAGTCATTTTAAAAACACGGACATGAGAATAAGTAGCAGGCTTTTCTTCTAAAAATGGCACAGAATTTGAGGCACTTCCTAGCTGAAAGACAATGCCAAGTTGTTGTCTCCTTAAGAGTGTCGCCGGTCTTTTTGAGCAGCTATTTCTGCACATAACAAAGAACACTAATATGAAGGGGGGAGGGAATAAAGCAAGTATTGGAAGCTGCATCAGCCTCAAGTATTTAATTTGGTCCCCTGTCTCCCTCTAGCGGACGCTGCCAGGAGAAACAGAAAATATGGCTTTCTCCTGTGCTTTTAAGTCCTCTCCTTCATGCAGTGTCCCTCAGCACATTCATGGTCTGACCATCTCAGTCTTCACTCTTGGCCATACAATATTGACTTCTACTTATCCCCAGCCCATTAATGAAAAATTCTGAAGTCCTCACAAGTCCTCATTTGTGCTTAGCTAAAACACAAAATCTTTTCCTGCTCCGTTCCTGGGACATTGCCTTCAATTCACTCCTACGCAGAGGTGGGTCGCTCCTGGTTCCGCCCAGATCGGGCGAACCGGTAGTAGCAGTGGTGGGAGGCTCTGCCCACCCACCCAGACACTTCTGCGCATGCACAGATACGGCATGCGTGTCCACGAGTGAACCAATAGTAATAAAAATTGGCAAACCACCACTGCTCCTACTATATAATATATGTGGGCATATGCATCATATTTATTTATTTATTTATTTATTTATTTATTTATTTATTTATTTATTTGTCATGTTTATATAGTGTATATTGGAGGTGGTGACCCTTTGAGAGCTGTATGCAACAAAATTTCATTTTAATGTATGCCAATTAGTGTACATTTAAAGTGATAATAAAGTTATTCTAAGTTCCAAGTTCTACTAAATCAAGTTCAATGATGGTGAACCTATAGCACGCATGCCTGAGGTGGCACGCAGAGCCCTCTCTGAGGGCACATGCACTATTGCCAGCTGCTCTTCTGGTTTCCGGCATGCACACCAGCTGGTCTTCGCAGGTGCCAGAGCGCCAGAAAATGGCTTGAAAATGGCCAAAAACCAGTCCGTTTTTCAGGCTGTTTCTGGGCCATTTTCCAGGCCTGAAAACAGTCCCCAAAAAACAGCAAAAAAACAGGCACGCGTGCGCTGGCCATCTAGTCTTCAGGTTTTCAGTGGTCTGGCACATGCACGCATGTGCCAGTTTGGGCACTTGGCCCAGAAAAGGTTCGCCATCACTGTACTAAATGAAACAAACGTGTTATTGTTTAAACTGCATATTAGTCTGTAAATGAAGGGAACCCATGAATGAAATAAACATGTATTGGCTTGGCTGTGCATCAATATCAAAGTAATATTTTCTCTAGCACCATCCAAAGGCATCCTCAAAGTATATGAAATTTGTTAAGCTTTGTCACCAATTCTCTTAGAGTGAGACTGGCATGGAGTGAGAAGAGGGACTGAGATGCTGGTGATTGGTAGCAACTGAGAACAGAGGTAGGAGAAGCCAGATAGGGATCAGCAAAGGGGACAGGACGTGTCATGCCAGGATAGCCTCTTGCTCATTCAAGGATGGGTGAACAGCACTATAATTCAAGAGCGGGGAAAGCATCTCAGTATATATGTACCAATAAAGGAGAATATTTATAGTTCAAGGTTGAAATGAGGGGTCCTTGGTGCTCTCTGAGCCCGGTTGTTTTTTTGCAGACCAAAGCTAGCAGACCAGCATTGATGATACTTAGTTTAGGTAATGAAACATCTGGAAAAAAACAACCAAGCTCAGAGAGCACCAAGGACCCCTCAGTAGAGAAGTAACATTTCTCCCTTCCTTAACCTACAGTATCCCATCACAGGTTCAAGTTTTGTAAAATTTGTAACATGAGTCTACCCATTATCCTGAAGGCAATGATAATTGAGCTGCTGTGGGATGATCAGAAGTGATTGGATGTTGTCTTCTCTTGACAATACACAGAGTCCACTGAAACCACAGATAGTTCTTGACTTTGTTTAGGGACCGTTCAAACTTACATCACCGTAGCCCCATCTTTTCACAAAACTAATCATTTACATTTTATTTACCACATTAGTTTCACTGGCAAAAATTTAAGACTAGGAAGGGCAATGATTTTTCAGCTGCTTTGTGAAGTAGATGGAATTCAGAAGTCGTTGGAAAACTATTGCAATTCACAGAAGATCCAAGCATATCTTCTGTTCTTCCTTGGTCTGGAGGAGGAGCATCTACCTGAGGTAGGGGAGGGGAAAGGATGTAAAATAAATGCAAAACAGGCAACCATAACCACACAATTTAAAAAAGGCAAAGGCTACCCTCACACATATGTGCTAATCATTCCTGATTCTAGGGAGAGGTGTTCATCTCCATTTCAAAACAGAAGAGCCAGCGCTGTCTCCATGGTCATGTGGCCAGCAGGACGAAATGCCGAAGGCGCACGGAATGCTGTTTCTTTGCCACCAAAAGTGGTTCCTATTTTTCTACTTGCATTTTTATAGGCTTTTGTACTGCTAGGTTGGCAGAAGCTGGGACAAGTAATGAGAGCTCACTTCATTATGCAGCACTAGGGATTTGAACTGCCAAACTGCTGACCTTTCTGATACACAAGCTTAGCCACTTGTCTTAGCCACTGAGCCACTGCATCCCTTCACACAGTTAAAGCAGTGCCCTTTTAAATGTGTGTTATGTGTGCAGGGGGTGGGGCTTCAATCACAAGATCATGGCCATAGCTTGTCTTTTTAATGACCCTCTCCCCATGCACCCTTGCTCTGGAGAACTCTTGATCTACCTTCATTCTAGTGATCTGGTTGGATTCATTTAGAAGACCGCATCTCAAGCCTATATTAAAACAACACTGGGAATTCTGTTCCTAACCCCTCTGAAAAGCCAGTGATTGAGACAGGCTGAACACTGATGTGCTTTTGGATCAAGGTTGGAACTGGTGGAGGTGAGCAATAGATTCACAGCCCTGGAGTCCAGGTGTAATTCTGGAGTATCTTATTCCTCTCAACCGTGCATGCTCATTGGGTGGCTTGGGCCAGTCAGTCACTCTTTCAATGGAACCTGGGCCATTGCAGGGAGAGAAAAAAATGGAGAGAGAAAAAGTGTTCAGTATCACCTTGGAAAAAAAAATCACAAGCTATATTTAAATCTAATTACTCTGTTAGGTTCTCTTAGTGTCATATAGTTTAGTTCAATACTCTTTTGATCTATCATTTGAGGACTTATGTCCTAAAATAGCCTTTCCTAATATAGAGTCTTCTTGATGCACAGGATTTATGTAGAAGCTGCTCCAGTTAAGAGCAAAGAGCAACTATTTCCATCCTTTTAGCAACGACCACAAGGGGGAGCCAAAGAAGCGCACGTTTTATATCTTTCTAATGCCTTTTCCTCCGGTTCAATTTGTAATGCACAAAACTAACTTTCTGAAAGGGAGAGAGAGAAAGAAAATAAACACTTGAGGAGGAGTAAAGCAGGCAGCGGCAGCAGCTGCTGCTTTGGATTTCTGGCTACTCAACAGCACTATCTGTGACCTTCAGCCAGAAATATCTCATAGAATTGTCCTCAGGCTTCTTCTCCCTATCAGGATGGACGAGATAACAAACACCAGGAGCCATTCTTCGAATTGGAAATTCATCTGTGGTTTGCGTCTCTTTTGTTTTTGGTTTGTTTTTGTTAATACTGAGGCAAAATGGAAAAATGAGGGTGAGGGAAAATGAAAAAACAACAACCACCTCTCCATACACAGCAAAGCATGGAGGCCAAGGCCTAGACCTGCAAACGGGGTCTCTCATCATTCTCACCAGGGAGATCCTGGCAGTGATGAGGTCCAGTTCCCAAAGAGATCCATGTCTCCCTTTCAAGTAGGCTGATTAGGATTTGAAGTGCCTGCAAGTAATGATCAGAGCGAAGGCGTTTTCCAGGAAAATCTAAGGACAGGCGTGTGAATCGCAGCACAGCCGCAGCTCCCAGCAAGTGGGCCCGGCCTCTTGACCCCAAGCTCTGGAGCTAAGTCCCTGCCCAGAGCTGTCCAGTTGGGTGGAGAAATGCAGAGGGGCCCCCAGCTACAGGAGGGAAAAGACTCAGCATCTTACATACTTTTTAGCTTATTCTTTTTAAAGTGCTCTGGTGGGGTGGGGTGGAGGTGGGGGGAGAATGCATTTGCAGAGCCAGCAAAGCAGTGGTGTCCCAGCCCCTGTTGCATATGGCTGCTTGCCTTCAGCCCTAAGCAAACCTGATTTTTATCTCTGTCTCCAGTCAAGAGTTGGCTGCCTTCCCTTGCTAGATGCCTCCTACGCAGGCGAGGCTTGTAATAGTAAAATGCAATCTGGGACAGAAAGAAGCTGTGTAGATGGTTTACAAATTCTCCTCTTGAGAGTTTGTGCTTAAAGCCAGAGGGACACCCCACAAAATGTCCCATTTTTGCTTAAGAAGAAAGTGGCCAGAAGCCACTAAATTGTCAGAAAAAATGGAAGGAGAAGAGCTACCCAAGCACTGCTGCGGTCATATCTCTTGAGTCACGCCTGGGAGGCATCCACTGGAACACGCTGCCTCCAGCTGTGTCTCCACCTTTACCCAGCATCCTTCTATTGAAGAAAACCTGGAGATCTTCAGAGTCTCCAAACGCTGGCCTTTGACATTCATACATGGTTATGCTACAGAGGAATGAAAACGCTCATTACAAAACCCCCCAATCTGAATACTTGTGACAGAGAAATGCAATTTCCTGCAAATTTACCACATCTACCACCATAGTCATGGTGGCGCAATGGTTAGAATGCAGTATTGCAGGCTAATTCTGCCCATTGCCAGAAGTTTGATCCTAACCGGCTCAAGGTTGACTCAGCCTTCCATCCCCCCGAGGTCAGTAAAACAAGGACCAGATTCAGAGCTGGGTTTCTGCCAGTTTGCCCCAGATTGGACAAACCGATGGTGGTGGCGGTGGGAGGCTCCACCCACCTGCCCAGACGCTTCTACACATATGCAGAAGTGTCACACATACGGCACAAGCAAATTGGTAGTAAAATAAATTGAAACCTACCACTAACCAGATTATTGGGTGCAATATGCTGACTTTCTAAGATGCTTAGAGAAGGTTGTAAAGCAGTATGAAGTGGTATATAAGTCTAAGCGCTATTGTTTTCTCATGTGCTACTACTGACTTTCATAGATTACAATATTGTGCCCATTTAAATAGAGAAGGATTGTTCCAAGCCAATTCAGAAGATTTTTCCTTCTCCCTCGTGCTAATAGCTTTGGAAAACGTGTTGGGACACTCTTGGCATCCCTGTCTTGACTATTGTCTTTAATTATTATCAGTAAGAATAACTAAGACTGCAAAAATAGGCACAGCGTATTATCTGTGACCCAACTGCAGTTCCCTGGAGGGTTTCCAAGCGCTTAAATGTTTCAGCAGCCCATTCCTTCTGCTTTATGGGAACATCTGTGGTCTACAGGCCAGTCATTGTTGGAATGGGGATAGAGGATTGTGGATCCTCCCTTTCCTCCACTCGGGTAGGGGAGTTGGCATCAATTTTCAGTCTGCTGCATCCAGCCAAATGGCCTCAGTGCCTGAAATGTTTGGAGAAAGAAAGCTTCGCGTGTGCTCTGTTCTTATTACAAAGCACAGCAACAAAGAGCAGAGATAAGGAGACAGCGATACAGAGCAAGGAAGAAAATGTGCAAAGAGTCTTGTGGGATTGAGGGAAAGAGTGAGCCAATATGGAAGAAAGACCCTATCATTGAAAGAGATCAAAATAGCTGCCTGGAGAGAACAATCTAGGGTCTCAAGAAGAGGTGCTGGGGTGAAAGCATCATTATTATAACCAGGAAATAAAAATAAACCTTAGTTACTTGAATCATGCAACTCTGATTTCTGCTAACTTGATTTGCCTGGGGGCTTCTTCACTAAGCTGAATGTACTCAAATGCTGCAAAATCAAGATTTTAACATTAAACTGTAATGACGTGCTGAGATAGGTAGGAATTCCAATATTCAGAATTGATTGTTCACATCTGAACAAAGGCGGATTAAGGCTCACTGGTGCCCTAAGCACTGACAAATTTTGGTGCCCCCCCTCCTTTGTACATACTGTACAAATCTTCATTGTTTTTTTTTTCTTTCTCAACTTTGTGGTGCCCCCTTTGGGCTTGGTGCCCTAACCACGTGCTTAGTCTCCTTAATGGTTAATACACCACTGCATCTGAAGACACCCCAGGATGGGAAGGCCAATTCTATGCACAATTGGAGAGCTGGATGTGTTTAGCCTCATGGAGACTGAGAGGCGGGGGAAGGTGAAATAGGATATAACAGCACCCTTTAAATACCTGTCACACAGGAGAAGATCAAGACCTATTTTATTTCATCCCAAAATTCGGGACCTGCAATAATAGATCTAAGTTACAGGAAGACAGGTACCAGTGGATTGTTGGATAAGCAGACCTAAGCGAAGGAGCAGTTTGACAGTACTGTAGAACCAATGACCAATGATTAATGCATGCCTACATTGGAAGTGTTCAGGTGGAGGCCAGACAGCTATCTACAGTACTAGGAATATTCCTTGGTAACCTATTTATTACTTTTGCTGATCTTGTTGATTCTTTCCTTGCTTTACATAGGTTTTACATGGGATATCCATCTTCCTATGCACACAAAATGCAAATATATTTGCTATCTTTTATTGCCTCTCCATGCTCCACATTTTCTTCCCAAAGGTAACGACCAGTTAGGGATTCAGCAAGTTCATTCTTCCTTTTATGGTCTTTTACCTTTGGCTGTGCCTCTCATCCCGATAAACCCCATGTTAGGACCATCTGTATTCCCTCAACTGGTTTCCTGTTGCAAGGAAGGAGAAATCTGAGAGCCATTTTTAAGTGTATCAGATGGGACACTGTTCTTTGCCTTAAGATGCTAAATTGAGCCAAGGACCTCTAACACCCCATACAATTTATAACAGGGTTTCCAAGCTCATCCCAACGAAAGATCTCACGTGCATTCTCATCACCGTTGATTATGTGCCATCAGGTTGGTGTTGATACTTAACCACATGGATCTTCTCCAGGATTTGTTCCCAATTTGGTTCTTCAGGTTCCTCCAGTTATGTACCCCTTGCCAATGTAATCAAATCCATCCTTGCTGGAACCTATCCTCTTTTTCTCCTTCCTTCCATTTCCCCCTGCATTATGGGCTTTGCTAGAGAATTAACATAATGTAATATATAATTTGAGCCTGGTTAATTGGGCCATATGCGAGAATTCTGGCTTTACTTATTCTATGATCCAATCATTTTCTGGGCTATCCCATAACATGTCACAGTAATAATCCAGAAATGATGCTGAATAGTAATTGGATACTTTCCCTTAATTAACAAAGATTTTCCTTTTCCTTTGTTCATGCTTCTCACGTATAGCCCACCACAGTGTTTCTCAACGTTGGCAACTTGAAGATGTCCGGACTTCAATTCCCAGAATTCCCCAGCCAGCATTTGCTGGCATTTGCTGGCTGGGGAATTCTGGGAGTTGAAGTCCGGACATCTTCAAGTTGCCAACGTTGAGAAACACTGGCCCATCATCTCCATCCCTGCCTCGCAACCCCCCCCCCAAAAAAAACCCTCCAGAAAGGTCCCTTCAGTTAATTGGTTCCTTTATTTTTGTAAGTATTATCCAGTCCATTTTTATTTGGAGGAGGTTTTATTGTGTATAACTTTATGTGTATAACTTGTTTTGTTGGCAGATGTGATGAGCCGGGGTCTTGAGGCCGTTATGGACTGGATGAGGGTTAACAAGCTTGTGCTCAACCCAGAAAAGACCGAGTGGCTGTTGTGTTTTCCTCCCAAAGATTTGACTAATATTCCAACACTCAGGCTGGGGGGTCAAATTTTGCACCCCTCAGAGAGGGTTCGCAACTTGGGAGTCCTCCTGGATCCACAGCTGTCATTTGACCACCACCTAACGGCTGTGACCAGGGGGGCATTCGCCCAGGTTCGCCTGGTGCGCCAGTTGCGACCCTACCTGAATCGGGAGGCTCTCACAACAGTCACTCGGGCCCTTGTGATCTCTAGGCTGGAATACTGCAATGTGCTCTACATGGGGCTGCCCTTGAAGAGCATCCGGCGGCTTCAGCTAGTTCAGAACGCAGCCGCGCGAGTGATTGCGGGTGCACCTCGATTCACCCGCATAACACCCATCCTCCGCGAGCTGCGCTGGCTGCCTGTCGATCTCCGGATGCGCTTCAAGGTGCTATTAATCACCCATAAAGCCCTACATGGCAGTGGATCTGGATACTTGAGAGACCGCCTTCTGCCAATTACCTCCCTGCGACCAATAAGATCCCATAGACTAGGCCTCCTCCGTATTCCATCGGCCAGCCAGTGTCGGCTGGCAACCACAAGGAGGAGGGCCTTCTCAGCAGTAGCCCCGGCCCTTTGGAACGAGCTCCCCGTGGAGATTCGTACCCTCTCCACCGTCCAAGCCTTCCGCATAGCCTTGAAGAACTGGCTCGCCCGTCAGGCCTGGGGATAAGGATAGTTACCCCTCCCGAATGATGAATGTATGTTGCCTACCATTTTATTACATGTCTTCTATCTTGATGTTTGTGTTCCCCCCTTCCCAGTTTTATGTGAGCCGCCCTGAGTCCCCTCAGGGAAAAGGGCGGCCTACAAATTCTAATAAAACTCAAACTCAAACTCAAAACTTGTACTTCCCCTCCCCTTGAATTGTGAGCCGCCTTGAGTCCCCCCAGGGAAAAGGGCGGCATACAAATAAAGTTAAAATCAAATCAAATCAAATCAAATCAAATTTACTGGTTCTCCGAACTACTCAAAATTTATGCTACTGGTTCTCCAGAACTGGTCAGAACCTGCTTATACCACCTCTGGTTGCAGGAGGCTATTGCAGCCGAAAACTGAGCTCCGGAGCCTGTTTTTGCTAGCAGAACGTTCAGGCCACCACGGGCGCCCCTAACACTAGTAACGTCGAGCTGGCCACGCCCCCTGCCTCCCCAAGGTCAAACACAACCCTGATGTGGCCCTCAATGAAATTGAGTTTAGCACCCCTGTTCTAGGGTGAGGCCTTTAACTGGATTTGATCTGACACTAGTGGTGGTGATAAACTCTTGGCCTTGAGTTTATCAAAGTCTGTTGGGCAGGCAACCAGGGTTCTGCAGGACCAGCCAGATTTGCTTCAAGCATCTGATGAGTTTTGGGATTGAGTAAGGAGGGTTGCTTATCTCCCTCACACGCTTCAGATGAGGTCTCATAAGCAGGCAAGAAAGGAAGGTTTAAAACTGCCAAATATAAAGAGCTGTCAAGTCTATGGCAGTCATGATCCCAGCTGGAGAAGATGGATGAAGATACATGAAACTGCACAGCATCACAGATGGACCCTTTTGCAGGTAGTCCTCAACTTACAACCATTTGTTTAGTGACTGTTCAAAGGCATAAAAGCACTGAAAAAAGTGACTCATGGCCATCTTTCACATTTATAATCAATGCAGAATTCCCAGGGTCATGTAATCAAAATTTGGGTGCTTGGCAACTGGCATGAACTGGATTTATGACAGTTGCACTGTCCTTGGGTCATGTGATCACCCTTTGCAATCTTCTAAGGCAGCTTCCAACGAGTAAAGTCCATGGAGGAAGCCAGAGTCGCTTAACTGCATGATTCACTTAACAATTGTGTCCAAAAGGTCATAAAATGGAGCAAAACTCACTTAACAATTGCCCTGCTTAGCAATCCAAATTTTGAGTTCAGTTGTGATCATAAGTGAGGGACTACCTGTATTGCACAAATACAAACTAGTGTAACAGGCCAGTACAGGTAGTCTTTGACTTACAACAGTTCATTTAGTGACCACCATTCAACGTTACAATGGCAGTGAAAAAAAGGACATGACTGTTTTTCACATGATTTCTGCAGCATCCCCATGGTCGTGGGATCAAAATTCAGACAACCGACTCATATTTATGATGGTTGATCACCTTTTGCAAACTTCTGATAAGCAAAGTCAACGGGGAGGTCAGATTCACTTAACAACATGTCACTAACTTTAGCAATTTCAGTGATTCACTTAACAACCAAGGCAAGTTCCAAAATGCAGCAAAATTCACTCAACAAATGTCTCACTTAACAACATAAATGTTGGGCTCAATTGTGATCGTAAGTTGAGGACTACCTGTATTTTCTCAGATCATCCAACCCTGTCAGGTACTTTGACCATGGTATGATGCCTGTGCTATAAATAAATTAAAAAACCCAATTCAAAAATCTTGCCTCTGCTGAATAATGTTCCTTAGGTCCTGTTAAACAAAGAGTTCTCATTTTTACCTCAGAACAAAGCCCACTGGTGGGGACAAAGAACATTTCCCAACCCTGCCGTGTTCCAGCAGGGATTACTGGAAGATTATGTACATGAAATGTTTTGAACAGTCTAATATGGGTTTTATTTTAAGCATTCCACGTTATGAAAACTAGCAGGCCTGTTCCCAGCTTAGTTCCATATGGCACTTAAAAGGCGAAAGGGAACTGTTGTGAGCTATAAGAAGGGCACTGAAATAACTGAAAATACAAATAAGTTATGCAGGAAGGCTGTTGTTTAAGAGAGAAAAGATAAATGTACGAGCGTGGGCCAGTTCTAAAAGCTTATAAGGTACCCATTAATTCATGCTTTGTCTTACAAGTTATTTTTGGTACTTGAAAGGGGAAATCCAAATAGTGTTCCTGGCAGTCATTCTTTAAAAAAAATAATGCATGGTGATTTGTTGCCTTTTATTAGTTTCCAAGTTCTGCTGAGGGAGGCTGTCTCATCCTCTGTTCCTGTGATCAATGCCCCCCTTTTAAGGAAAGTGTGCAGTGGCAGAGAAGTAGATAAGCAAGATGCACAGAATAATCATACCGTTATTATTCTTGATACAAAAAATTCCGCAGAGTTAGAGGTAGCCAGTTGTGGGAGAAGTGACCACCTCATTGTTCATGCTACATGTACTGGCTAGTCCAGGGGTCAGCAAACTGCGGTTCTGGAGCCGCATGTGGCTCTTTCCTCCCTCTGCTGTGGCTCCATCACTGGTCGGCGCCACAATTTTGAGAGGAGCTTCTGGTGGGGTGGGGGGGGAAGAGAAGCACAGTGCGCCAGGAGAAGACTCTATGGCAAGGGGAGGGTTTTCCAGTTGTCTCCAAAATTGATAGGGCTTTTGGTTATGACAGGTAGAGGAAAAAGTACGCCGCGCTAGGAGGAGACTCTATGGTGGGGGAACTGAACTTCCGGTCAGCTCTAGAATTGAATAGGGGGCTTCTGGTTAGGACCTTTGTGGCTCCCTGTGTTTTCATTTCTGTGGGAAATGGCTCCAAATGGCTCTTTAAGGGTTTAAGTTTGCTGACCCCTGGGCTAGTCTCTGGGCAGGGAATCCAACTACAGCTGCCCCTTATTGGTGAGGAACTAGGTTTTGTTACAGATAGTCCTCAACTTACAACCATTTGTTTAATAACCGGTTACCACAGCACTGTGACTTATAACCATTTTTCACACTTAACGACCGTTGTGGCATCCCCATGGTCACGTGGCAATTGGCATGTGTTTATGACAACTGCAGTGTCCCATGTGGTCATACGATCGCCATTTGCAACCTTCTGACAAGCAAAGTCAATGAGGAAGCCAGATTCACTTAACAATCGGGTTACTAACCTAACCACTGCAGTGATTCACTTAACAGCTGGGGCAAGAAAGGTCATAAACTGGGGTGAAACTCACATAACAAACTTGTTTAGCAATGGAAATTTGGGCTCAAAATTGTGGTCGTAAGTCAAGGACTACCTGTACTTCTAATCAAAGTGTTTTGGAAGCACTTAACTAAACTTAGAGAGCCTCGGGGGGGGGGGGGTCCACAGTTCAACCCTGAGCTACATATCTTCTCTTACAGAATTTGCATCATAGCTGGGAGAGAAAGATAAGAATGCCATCTATGGCAACTGTATGAAAACATAGGTGCTCTCTGAGGTCAGTTTTTTTTAATACACTAGATGGCCTGTGCCCTGCCGGGTCATCTTTTCAGAGATACTTCCTATTCAGATTCCTCTCCTTGAAAGCATCTAGTGACGACTACAACCTCCACAACCTCCAAAGGCATGCTGTTCCACTGGTTGATTGTTCTCAGAGTCAGGAAATGTATCCTTCTTTCTAGGTTGAATCTCTCTTTGGTCAGTTTCCATCCATTATTCCTTGTCTGGCCTTCAGGTGCCTTGGAAAATAGTCTGACCCCCATATCAGAGCTCTGGATCTGTGCAAAATCTTATTCCAACGGGAATCCTTCCAGGCTCTTCCTGATATCATCTCCCACAAAAGGCTTGGAAATATACTGGTCTGGATCTATACTGCCTGAGGCCAGAATAGCAATATTGTCTCCACAACTGGTTCTCCCTACCCTTAGAACAACAGTGTAGTACCAAATGCAGGGCCACGGGGAAGTCTAGTAACCATGCTGCCCCAACACCTTGACTGGAGTGCTGACAAGACACAACCAATTTACACTATATTGCCAAAAGTATTCACTCACCTGCCTTTACTCACATATGAACTTACTGTAAGTGACATCCCATTCCTAATCCATAGGGATTATGACATCGGTCCACCCTTTGCAGCTATACCAGCTTCAACTCTTCTGGGAAGGCCGTCCACAAGGTTTAGGAGTGTGTTTATGGGAATTTTTGACCATTCTTCCAGAAGCTCATTTGTGATGTCACACACTGATGTTGGATGAGTTTATGTGGCCTACCACTTCGTGGCTGAGTTGTTGTCATTCCCAAACACTTCCACAGCTGACAGTTGACTGTGGAATATTTAGGAGCAAGGAAATTTCACGACTGGATGTGTTGTACAGGTGGCATCCTTTCACAGTTCCACGCTGGAATTCACTGAGCTCCTGAGAGCGACCCATTCTTTCACAAATGTTTGCAAAAACAGTCTGCATGCCTAGGTACTTGATTTTATACACCTGTGGCCATGGAAGTGATTGGAATACCTGATTCTGATTATTTGGATGGATGAGCAAATACTTTTGGCAATATAGTGTATCTTTAATTATGTTTTCATGGAGGAAGTTATGCCCGCTAACGAAAGGCAAGCTGGTGAACCTGCGCCGCACAACCCCAGGGACTAGGTGTGCTGATGGAAGTCCTCCAGACCCAATTCCTACATTCTTTACTAAGGCTGGGCAGGAGTGGACGGAAAGGGAAGGTCCTGGCAAATTCTGCTGTAGTCTCCACCAGACTACAGTACTGGATAGCCTGTTCAACAGCAGCAGGAGCAACAGCAAAAAACCTCCCAGGATTAATGGCTCCCTGCTACCTTCTGGGGCGCAACAGCTCTTGTTGTTGCAACCACACCATCCCCTCTCCCGCCATGAGGTCGCAACCCCATGTTGATGACATCACAGCCCGCTGCTATGGAGACGATGGGGATGTCACAAATAGGGCTCGATGACCTCACTGCAGGAGCTGAGCCCGCCGGCCTTCAAGCACCGACGGACGGGGATAAATATAAGACAACGCGGAGCGCTGGGAAAATATGCGGCTGCTGAGCGGGCGGCTGTTTGTCTTGGAGACAGGAGAGGTCCCCCCCCCCCCCGCAGCGGGATCGTCCATTTCCGTTCCCTCCCTTGGTCGACGGAGCGTCGGGGGTCGAGGCGGAGGCTGCGGTGGCCGAATGCGGAGGGGGTGCGGGGGGATCAACGGAGAGGGATCGCGGCCGCCGGGCCTGCGGGAAGGCGCGTTTGGCGACAGGTGGCTTCGGCCTCTTCCAAGTCCGTCCCTGCTGTCCCGAAATGCTCGCTCCTCGTTTGCCTCCTGCCAGGGGTCGCTGTGCGCCGGCAAGCAGAGCCCGGCAAGCCGCTGAAAGAAGCTTCGCCGCTCTGGCCTGGGCTTCAGTCCTGTGATGAAACCGCATTGGCCCTCCTGGCGGACGCCGGGAACTTTCCCAGAATTGCTCAAGATTTTGAGGGACGGGAGTGAAGCGCGACTCAAGAGGAATCCTGCTGCCTTCCTGCTCCACGCAAAGTGGAAGCCTGAGACTGGCCTCCTGGGGGTTCATCGCCCTTCGCGCTTCTGCCTAAAGAAAACAAAAGATGGGACGAAGCGTAACTGGAAGTAACCGCCCTCTGTTCTGGCAGCCTTGGCCATACCTTCTGATGGGGAGGGAATCTGTTAAATTGTGGAGCGGTTATGAGGACAAAGAGAATAGAATAGAATAGAATAGAGTTGGAAGGGACCTTGGAGGTCCCTTTAGGGGGGACTGCTTTAGGCAGGAAACCGTACAACACTTCAGACAAAAGGATATCCAACATCTTCTTAAAAACTTCCAGTGTTGGGGCTTTCACAACTTCTAGAGGCAAGCCGTTCCAATGATTAATTGTTCTAACTGTCTGGAAATTTCTTCGTAGTTCTAGGTTGCTTCTTTCCTTGATAAGTTTCCACCCATTGCTTCTTGCCCTGCCTTCAGGTGCCTTGGAGAATAGCTTGACTCCCTCTTCTTTGTGGCAACCCTTGAGATATTGGAAGACTGCTATCATGTCTCCCCTAGGTGCCTGTCTGGATGCACATTTCCTTATGGCCACCCACCTCCCTGGAAATCTTGGAAGTGGCTAAAATAAATTAAGCTTCTTCACCCCTCCTGGTTTTCTGTGCTGTCTATTGCCAGAGGAAGTCATTTTTAACTGCTCCCTTAGGTAGGTCAGCTGAGTGCTTGCTTGCATTTTTAAAAAAAAAACCCAAAAATTGCCTACTATAGTGATTAATACTCTTAAAAAGCTTGTCTAGTGCACAGATGATGGATTCAGCAACAAGGTTTCCCAACCTGGTGCTTTGGAAATATGTTGAACTACAATTCCCATAATCCCAAGAGAATATAGCCATCTCTATGTGATAAACTGCCTTGGTTTAGGGAGACAAGAGAAAGAACAGGTGAAGTTGTTTAGAATACAACTACCAGCCCCAAATTACTCTAACCAAGGACTGCATGGAAACCAGAGCATCACCTACACCTTCCTGCATTAGTTCCGAGATCATCATGATTGTTCTTCCCATGTCACAAAAGTCAGGGCAGAAGCCTTGGGAGAAGCAAAGGCAACCTGAAGATTCCTAGGGAAATGAGGTGAAATTCTTTGAAAAAGATAGGGTAGGCAGGTTAATTGAGTGCACCAGCTTCAGTTTAATATCACTTTTATAATGGTTGACAAACATGGTACAGTGAGTAATAGCCTATTTTAAGAAGCTAATCATTGTTTGAAGCAATCTTTCAAAATGTCTGAGCTCTGAATTTCCCAATGAAATGAGCAGTTAATTCAGGACAAATTGACTGAGATCAACCCATCCTTCCAAGCCATGGTTTGCCTAAATATGGTTTGTTGAATGAGCCACAATTAGCTTGGTTGCCACAATGTGACAAGTGATAAGCCCCAACTACTTGGTATGTATGGTACACCAAGCCAAAAATCAAGCAAAGTACATTATGGTTGGCTTAGCCTGTTTATTACAAAATACAGGGATGGCTTTGGGCTTAGATGGCTTTAAAAAGAGATTAAATCAGGGTTGGGCAGAAGACAGATTGAATCCCGCTGGTACATTTTTGGACGATGTGCAATGGAACAGTCAAAATGTTTATCCTCTAATTGTAAATCAAAACAAACCCATGCTTCTCTCTTTCTCTCTCCCCCTCCCCCATAGCTTGCCCTCTTACTGAACAAATCTCAATTAAAAAAAAATCTTATTTGTGGCCCAACTGATATCCAATGACTCTGAACACCGTACACCATATTTTCAACAATCTTTACTGTGAAGTTTTGACTGTAATAATATTTGCAGAAAGTAACTGGCTTATTCCTAAGTCTTAGTTTTGCACACAGTTCCGAGGGTAAATCTTGGGTTCTGTGAAAATGGAGCATATGAACCTGGAGTCTACCCAAGCACACAATTTTATAAAAGTTTCTCCATCAGTGCATTATGGGACTTCCATGTACACAGGTCTGTATCATTAACTTTTTGAGAGAAATGAGATAGAGCAGAGATGGTATTCAGGTTCTGACTGGAACCGGTAAATACCACCTCTGACTGGCCCCACCCCATCTATTATCTGCCTCCTGAGTCCCAGCTGATGGGGAGGAAATGGGGATTTAGCAGTAACCTTCCCCTGGAGCAGGGTGGGAATGGAGATTTGGCAGTATCCTTCCCCTGGAGTGGGGAGAGGATGGAGATTTTACAGTATCTTTCCCCTGCCATACCCACAAAGCCACGCCCATGGAACCGGTAGTAAAAAAAATTGAATCCCACCACTGAGATAGAGGGATTTTTACTAGTTGGTATATCTGTAAACCTTTCAGGAACATGGAAGGGCTCTTTTGGAGGCGGGAGAGAGGATGCTGGACTAAAGTGGCTGCCTCTAATCCAGCCTGGCAAATCTGTTGCCCGTTTTGCAGACAACAGAGCAACAATCCATCCAGTGTCCAGGGATTGTTGGTGCCAACAGCTCCTTTTGTAGATAAGATTCCCAAAGGGCAAGGAGTTAGAGGGCAAAGATGGATTTCTACTAGGGGATGGTGTGCATGGCTTACAAGCGATGCCTCCTCACTTAAGACTGCACAAGCGTCACCTAAGGTTTTTCATTAGCTGGAGCACTGCTCACCCTCTACATCTGTAGGGTTTTTCTTTGAAACGAATCCAGAACCCACGTAGTTCACAAAGAATTGTTGGGAAGCCACGCCCTTCTGCTTTAAAGCACCACCCACTAGTCCCCAGTCTCTGGGGTGTTGGTTCTATGTGTCGCCTTGTTCCCAAAGCATTGTTGCCTGGATAGATAGTGGTAAGCACCTCTGCTCCGGTGTCCTTGGGCAAGCCGCTCCCCGTCCATTCGAGTTCTCCACTTCAGTATGTCCTCGCTTCTGTCTAGTCACGGGACAAGAGCGATCTAACCCGTGTGATGTAGGGACCACGGATGAATTCTGCACAACCCAACGGGTCCAATAAAAGCAGCATGAGCACAGACAGACAGACAGACACACACACACACACAAAGGCAGGAGAAAGGACTGGACTTTTCAAATTTAGACAGAGGAGGAGTTTCTCGAGTCTTTTGGAGACGAGGCGTGGGTGGGTGCGTGGGGGGCTCTCGGGGCTCGCAAATGCGGCGGCGTGCCTGGCCGGCAGCAAACAGAGACTTTCGCTCCGCGGCGGTGGCTCAGCTGGCCGGCCACATCCCCCTCCAGCAGCCCAACACAGCCAGCAGCGATGATGAATGGGGATTTGCCATCGGACGCACCTGCTCCCGCGGCAAACAGAGTTTCGTTTTCTTCCCGCTTTGAACTCCCCGGGACGAAGGAAATCAAAGGGATTTTTGGGCGGTTAGAAAATCAGATAAAGGGGTTTCACCTGTCCCGTGGCCCCTCTGCTCAAAGGAGAGAGGGGGCGTGGTAGGCTGTGCGGGAGTGGAAACTGGCGATCGCTCTGGTGAATCTCCCCCTCCCTTTCTTTCTCCCTCCCCCTGTCTCTCTGTCTCTGTCTCTGTCTCTGTCTCTCTGTGTTTCTTTTTCTCTCTTTCTCTTGGGTGCCCTCCCTCTCTCTGTCTCTCTCTGCTTCTGTGTGTGTGTGTGTTGTTCTCTGTGTGTCTCTGTCTCTTTCTCTTTGTCTCTCTGTGTTTTCTGTCTCCCTGTCTCTGTCTCTGTGTCTCTGTGTCTGTGTCTGTCTGTCTCTCTTTCTCTCTGTGTTTCTTTTTCTCTTTCTCTTGAGTGCCCCCCCTCTCTCTGTCTGTCTCTCTGTCTGCCTCTGCCTCTGTGTGTGTGTTGGTCTCTCTCTTTGTGTGTCTCTGTCTCTTTCTCTTTCTCTGTGTTTTCTGTCTCTCTGTCTCTGTGTCTCTGTCTCTCTCTCTCTGTGTCTGTCTGTCTGTTTCTTTCTCTCTCTCTCTCAGTGCCTCTCTCTCTCTCCCTCTGTATGTGTGTGTTGGTCTCTCTTTGTGTGTCTGTCTCTCTTTCTGTGTGTTTCTGTCTCTCTTTCTCTCTGTCTCTGTCTCTCTCTTCTCTCTGTGTGTTTGTGTGTGTGTCTTGGTCCCTCTCTGTCTGCCTCTGTCTCTCTGTGTCTGTGTGTCTCTTGGTCTCTCTCTTTCTGTTTGTGTGTCTCTCTCTGTCTCTGTCTCTGTCTCTCTCTGTGTGCCTCTGTCTCTTTCTCTCTGTGTCTGTATGTCTCTCTCTGTGTGTATGTCTGTCTGTCTGTCTGTCTGTCTCTGTCTCTCTCTCTCTGTGTCTGGGTGTCTCTTGGTCTCTCTCAGTCTCTCTTTCTCCCTGTCTCTCCCTGTCTCTCTCTCTCTGTGTCTTTGTCTCCCTCTGTGTGCCTCTGTCTCTTTCTCTCTGTCTGAATCTCTCTCTGTGTGTGTATGTCTATTTGTCTGTCTCTGTCTGTCTGTCTCTTTCTGTTTCTCTGCGCGAGAGGGAGAGGGAGCCTGGGGGAGACTCCCTGCGGGGGCGTTTGAAGGGCTGCCGCGAGACCTCTTGCTCCCAAGAGCAAGGTCAGAGAACAGGTTAGGGATAGATCGTCACGGAGAAAATCTATGTATCGCTAGGAGTCGAAGAGGACTGCTCTCCTCCGCGCGGGGCGGGAATTCCTTAGGACTTCACCCTGGGAGGGTGTGTGTGCAGACCCCCCCCTCTATTTGTTTGGGGGAGGGGGTTTGTTGGGCCTATGCTTACATGATTCGTATTGGGGAAGCCCAGAAAGGAAAAAGAGTAGGGTGGGGTGGATGGACTTGGGGAAGTTGAGTGGTTTCCATACGAAAGTATTTTTAAATGGCCTTGTTTATAGAAACTGTTGCAGTAGGTAAAAAAAACAAGAAGAGAGAAAACGCCACAAAATAACCGGCCTTTCTCTATATGAGATTTTTTTTTTAAATCACCAAGCACGATTTCTTACTTGTGACTCTTGTGGATATACATAGTTTTCCTGGCTTTTTATGCCAGCCAAGGCGGGGCAGTTTCAAAGGAGCAAATGCAGTTGGGTTGATTGACAAGCATATGCAGGCTACCAACTGGGATTACGCTGGACTTGGATTTGGCGCACTTCTCTCTTCGGTGCTTTCCTGCTAGTTTGTCTTCCAAAACAGATTTAGGCAAATGAGTCACTTTAAATTGGGCCCTTTGCTGCCTCCTAGTTCCGTGAAATGGGTACCCAATGCCCTTTTCTGCATGGATTTTCTATGCTCGGATTTCTTCTATAGTTGGAACAGGCAGCATTTACGTGGTCGAGGAGAGCCACACTTAACATTTCTTGAGTGGGCAAAGGCTGCTGTGGATGGTCACTGATACACAGAGCGTGGCTGTATCGAACTGGGTAGGGATTTTCTTTTCTTGGAACTAGGAGGAGGGATTCTCTTCCTAAAAGCAGTGTCAGCCCCGGTGCGCTCCAGCAGGTTAGAACTAGGGGAACATGGCAACAGTGTTTGTGCATCCACCTCCTCTCCCAATGGTGTGAAACCATGCCATCGGCCACGTGTGTATTCAGGAACCTCCAGGACTACAAAAATGATATTCGGGGAACAAACGGTTTAGCCTGAGCTCTCATCCCATAAGGCTTAAATAAGAATTGTGTCAAAGTCCTGCAATGATAGCCTGTCCAGCTATCCATGGAGAAAGCTCTACCTACTGGTCAGCAAGGCAAGGATGGGCAGGATTGTAGCGTTGTGTGGGCAGATGGCCAGTTTTAAATAAGCAGCTGACAAATTACAAAAAATGCAGCATTTGGGTGAACTTTCCTGAATCTGAATTAATGCCAGCTGTGCTAACAGTGTACCATATTAGAACAGAACATACAGAAATTTATTTTTTCTTTTTAAAATGTGGCTAGTGATAACATGGGGTGGGGGGCTTGGGGATACTATTGTTACAGCACTTCCTCTATCATTTATATCGGTTATTCATACAGCAGCAACTAATGTAGACAAATGCTATTTGATCTACCATACAAGATAGAAGCTGGCACTTGAGCAAGTGATTTGCAGGTGAATAACCACTTGGCTCATAGCTCATTTTCTGCATTGGCTCACGGTTTGCTTTGCAATGCAAGGCGCCCTGATGTTCTGCGAAGATCTGGACTATGATTCACACAGCGTACTCTGCATAGGAGGTACTGAATTCACCATTTTTTCCCTGGGGTCACACAGTACTTTGAGCAATATATCAACACCCTGAATTTGATTTGGATAATATGCCAATAAAATAAAAAAGAACATAAAAACAGTGTTAATACTCGCCAGGCTTTCTGTATGTATGAGGCCAATGGAATGACTAAACCTTTAACGGACCTGACTGAATGTGTTGTGTGAACGCTGGCTGTATAGCACGTGTGACTAATATCTATGTAGGAGAGGGGAGGCGGGGTTCTGAATGGAATGTGTGTGTGTGTGTGCTCGAATGACAAATTGTGTGGGTCTGAATGGTAGAGTGTGCATGAGAGTGGCTCTGGGTGTGCACGCGGCCCCACCCACTGTTGGCACAAACCAATCTTCCAAGTCAGTTTGGCACCCAGACAGAAATAGGCTGAATATTCCACAGGCGCACATCTATTGTCTTGACACTCCCTTGGTCATTAGGTTAGCTGTACATTAGATGAAATAAAAGGGGGGGGGATAGAATACGGGATATTAGAATTCAACATGCTGAACTTCAGCCTCTATTAGTCCCAGACGTAACGGCCAGATGAAGGCAGGAGGGGAATTGTAGTCCTGCAACATTTTGGAGGCACCAAATTGCATCTGCTATTAATCACTGCATTTTAAACAATTTGAACTGGGTGAGGGCGTTAACATTGTCCCAAGGGTTTGTGTTGGAAACTTTCCTTTGCTCTGGGTGAAAACGCCTATGACTTTTTTTTGGGGGGGGGGGATTACCCATATTAATTTTTGAGGGTGCGCGCGCGCAGGCTTCGCATCCCGCCTGCCAGTCTTAAAACAAATAGCTTAACCGGAGCGCCTCGACGGAACCCAAAGCTTCAAAAACAGGGCGAAGGGAATCGAAGGCTAAAGATAAGCGGTGGAGCAACGAAGATTCAAAATGGAGCCCTTGCTGCCAGAAAGGAGGAGGCCTTTGTGAACAGAAATGAAACCGGTTTAAAAAAGGGGGGTAAGATTATTCCAGCTTCTGCACTGAGAATGGTGTTGGTGACCTTGGAGATCCGACTAGGAAGAGTCCCACGCCCCAGTGCTGAAAGGAAGAAACTACCCCGCTGATGGAAACCGCCGGCGAGCAGGAAGAATCCAACAAACCCGATTGGGAAGCGAGGTAGGGCTGAAGTCAGGGTTTGGTTTGGTTTGTTTGTTTGTTTGTTTGTTTTTGGTGATCTGGTTTGGGGCTGGTGGGAACTCAACTTCTGCCTTTCCTCCAGGCGGCCCCCCTCCTCGGAGGAAATCTGGGCTAGTCCCCCTGCTTGGGCCGGCGAGAGATGGCGATCACGGTGCGCTCGGATCGGAATGCGCCGCTTGGCCCTCGCTCAGCCCCCTCCCCACCCACTCCCTGCCTTTCGCCGTCCCCTCCCCGCGCTCCGCTTTGCCTGTCAAGGGGAAGCAGCCTCGCCGGCCGTCCCTCCCTCTCTCCCTCTCTCTCTCTCTGGCTCTCCTCCTCCTCCGGTTGGGACGGGGCTTGCGAGCAGCCCGCTCGCTTAGCCGAGGGAAGCCGGCTTTGCCCTGCGTGCGCGCTCTCTGCGCCTTCCGGGGCGCCCGGCTCGCCGAGCTGGAGAAAGTGATCGGCGCCCCAACGGCCGGGATCATCCGGGCGCTCCTCGTTGTTTCTTCGCCGCCAGGATGTTGTCCCAGCTGGGGCTTTTCTTCATCTTGCTCTGCCCAGCCAACATCATCGGACTCTGGTGGTGAGTAGCTGGGAAGGCGAAGAGAGTGACCGGGAACGACTGAACGGAGGTCCCAAGCTCTCGGGAAGTTCCAGGCGCGGAGCTCGGGGAAACCAACGGACTTAGGGACGTTTTGAAGACCCCCGAGTGCCCTTTAAGGGAGGGTGTGTGTGTGCGCGCGGGTGCGCGTGCGGGTGCGCGTGCGGGAGGTGGTGGTGTCAAGGAGAGCTTCTAGAGAGCTGGAAGGTCTGGAGGCGAGAAGGGGCTTCAGCAAACTCGGGGAACCAGAAGCTCTTACCAACTTAGCAACCTTCTCTCCAGCCTCAAGCGCGCCCCGCCGGCCTGGAATGAAAAGCCGGTGGGGGGCAGCTTCAAAGGGGGGCGCTTGCACACTCCAGAGGGCTTATGCTTCACCGCCGACCTCCCTTGCGCTCCAGGGCTCTCTAAGCGTGAGGACAGCTGTACGGTCGGGGAGGACAGAGACCCTCTAAGAATCGAAGAGCGCTCGCGCGCCCCCCGTGCGCGCACGCCTGTCGCAAGCTAAAAACCCTTCCCACGTGCCACCAACCCCCGCGAGTAGCTCCTGAAAGGATCTCCGAGGTGTTCTTTCATCACCCCGGGACGCATCTCCCTTCTGTCGCTCATCCTCCGGGAAAAAGCCCTCCGGGTTTTTTTATTATTATTAAAAAAAGCCCCTTTCCATTTGCCGCACCTTGGCTCCCCTTTCCCCACCCCGTCCCAGGTCCTCGAGGATCTTAAGGTAAACGCCAGACGCTCCTGCTCGGATGGGAGCCGACGCCGGGCGAGCGTTGAGCTGTCCTCGGGCTACATTCCTACAGAAGGCAAAGAAAGGAGGGGGACTCGACCGAACCCCTGGTTGAAAAGCTCCAAGGCTCTGGAGAAGCAGGCGGTCTTTATTCGGCCTCTTTGGCTAAGAAGTTAACTTTTAAGTTTTTTTTTTAAAGTCAGGCTCTAAGGAAAACGCAAGAGGATTCCAATAGCACCCTGTCTGTGTGCCCCATTTATGATGGGGCATTTCATCGAAGAATCGGGGGGGGGGGGACACAAACCCAAGAGAGCAGAGAAAGGGGGGGGGGGCGGTTCATGCCAAGAAAGAGCTGTAGCTGAGACCCAGGCTTTGGAAACCTAGATATTTGTCGAAACATGACCTATTTAAATCTATTAAGAATTTCACCTAACCTGTCCTGATCCCCTTTCAAGTGCTTTCCAGCCTAACTTCCTTCCATGCCATCCAGAACTTAATTCATTAGTTAAGGTGATTTGTCTCAACATTGTCACACACTTGCCCGACCCCCCAGAATCAAGTGTGTGGTTAATCCTTTCATGGCCTTCTTCCCAGCTAGTCCTGACCAGCAGAGGAGGTCATCTCAACCACCTGTTGATTGTTCCAGCCAGCTTTAGGAAGCCCCCCCCCCGCCCCGCTATCCTTAAGACTAGATTCCAATTTCGCAGAAGGACAAGTGGAACTTTAACTCCCTTGAAAATGTTCAAAGTAGAAACTGAACTATACAATTTTATCAACTGATCATCCTGTACAAAATCACTATCAGGTTGATCTGAAATTCAAGGCAGATTTTACAGTAGCTTGTATGGATAGAGACAATTTTTCCCAAGAACCCCTGCAGTTTTTTTGGTATCTTGTCAATATATTTTATTTATTTCAATTTGGATGCTGTTATCTCCAATCAATTTGGTTTGGAACACATGGATAAATTAATAACTGATCCAAAAGATATTGAGCTGATTTATCCATGACTTTGCCCCAGACAGGGCTGATTCAGACATGCATGGCTACAATTAATCCATGTTCAGTGACTGATAGCTGAAGAATGAACCAACTCTATTTACTAAAGCCATAGCATGGGAAACTCTGCTTGCTAATGGCTAATCTCTGAGAGTGATCTTGATATCAAGGGCTGACTACACATGTAGTGGTGTCTAGCCAGAACTGCATTTTCTTCCCTGCGCATAATGGAAGTCAATAAATCAACCTGATTCACCCTTTATGCTGTGCCATGTCACAGTTTTTCTACACTGTGATTTGGTTTGTGGTGTAAACCCAGCCTGTACTGGGTATAAAATATGATTTCAGCATAAGATGTTTGGTGAGCATCACGATGAAGCAAATAATAGATTAGCAAAATAGGTGAATTCTTCCATATCCAATGAAAAACCTCAACAATTTTTGCAGGGAGAGAAATGAGGAGAAACAATCTTGCTTATATGTATATAGATGTAAAATCTGAGTTTTGTGTAACAATACACTGCCAGGGAAACCCAGATGTGTAATGACAAAATTGTTTCAATGTGTAATCTTTGACTTTGAAATGCTGACATTCACCACAGAAATGCCAAGGTCACTGTCACCCCCTGGATCTGAGCCAAGGTCCTCCTGGATGAATCTGAGTGCTGGTCCTGCCGGTTCAGGCACAGATTTTGTTTGAGTTTAGTATGCCAAGAAACTTCTTAGACTGCTGAATGGGGGAAGGAGGATGGGGCCACTGACTTTCTAGAGGACAACTGTGGTACATGCAGCAACTTACTTGGGCAAGTAATCTTATCAATCTTTAAGGAACTGGTCTTCATGCAATATGAAACTAACAATGCTAGTAATGAGGCCATCAGCCTCTTACAGCTTCAGGAGTGATATGACCCTGTGCTACTTCAGCCAGTTTGTCTACTGTACTTTCCTTCTCCAAGGGTGTTAATAATTCAAGAGGGAGAAGAAGGAGCCATCAGCATCTATGCACAGAGCCCCCTCCCCCCAGGATGTGAACAGGTTGGAGTCAAGGAAAAGGGTTGAAAAATGAGCAGAAGGGAGAAGGAGGAAGCTCTGCTAAGGGCACCTGCCAAGACTGTAGGTTAATCAACTCTCCCATCTTTTGAAAAGCCTTTTGCCAGAGATGCTTTCCTCCACCTTTCACTCCCCTCAAGAGCATCTCAAGTCAGCTACCATTTCCCCATGTGTCAAACTGTGTCTGTGACAATGGATGGTTCCCATTGTAGGTTCTGTATCTATGCTGCTTTCCCATTTCCCCTCCAAATACTTCGCTGGGAATTGAGGGGCCAGCAGCTCTCATGGATTGATAACTGGTCAAAGAGTAAGAATAATAGATGATTTTCACCTGAATTTACTCAGTAGGATCCCATAGAGATCAGTGCCGGAAATGGTGTTCTTAAGCTGATATACGAATAACTAGTAAATTTGCTATATTTGCTGATGTCAAACTGTTGAGGGCTGAAACGTCAAAGCAAGGACTGTGAATGCTTCAAAAAGATATCTTTTCACTTGCATGAAAATGTTTGACAATGGCAAATATAGTCAATGTAAATAATACGATGCACCCTGGCATAAAATATCCAAATGTTACTTTATTGAGATCTGACCTGACATTTGCTCACCAAGTAGTGAATACGCATCTAGGCATATTCCATGCTTGGAAGAATTTGATGAAGAAAGAAATAGAATTGCCAATATCATCCTATATCAGTCAGTGATGACATCACTTGGATAGAGATCTCTATCCTGTGATATTTCTGAACCCTGCATCTTAAGAAAGTGATTACAGAGCAAGAGGTTGGAATTTGGAATTATAGTTTGGTGTCCTTTACAGAATTGTCCAATGCATTATAGTCAACTCTTCTTTTCTATGGTAATTCTTGCATTCTTGAAAAAACGAGGAAGTGAGCTATATGGGCTTTTGTATGCCAACTTTTCAGTACTCTTTAGAACAGTGAGGTGAACCTTTTCAGCATCAAGTGCCGAAAAGGGAGCACTTCACGCACAGTCATCTGGGCCGTGACCAGGAAGAGGAGGTTTCCAATGCATGCATGCACACCAGCCAGCCAGTCTTCCTGTTACTGCCTCGCATGTGCATGTGATGATCAGCTGATCATTGCATGCTCATGTGCGCCAGAAACCCGGAAGAGGAACGGGTGAGACCATACGTGCCAGGCAACATGGTTACATGTGCTTCTTTGGGCACGTGTACCATAAGTTCTCCATCATGGCTTTAAAAGACATCCCTCATCTAACCTGTAAGATGGTTGATCTGACTTTTGCTTGTCCAATTGTTCCATTCTACAAGTATATCAAGGCCAACTCATTGACATCTCTTGATTAAAACTGTTATTGCATCCAGGGTGTTGTGCCACATCACTCAGTCCCCCCTGAAATGTGATTGCATTTCCTTCTGTCCTTATTCTCCCACATAGTTCCTAATTAAAGAAGTAGCCTCAAAAGCGACAACTATGATATTATCCCTTTTTTTCCCAATTTGGTATTGAAAAACTTAGATTTTATTGCCCCCATTTGCCTGTCCCATTTGCAAGACATTCAGTGGTTCCAGTGTCAAAGTGACTCTTCCAAGCTCTATACAAAATGTTCCTCTGAAGACTCAAAGCAGAGAAAAATGGACAGATGCTTTGAATTATATTTAAAAATCCAGCTGCCTCCCTAGAAACTGATTTAGCATTGCTGATGTTCAGTGAATGAGAGCTGATTGGATGAGTAAAGCTTGATGGTTTGACTCTTGGATCTGTGTGTTCCACTCCTCTCTTTTTCCCTATTATTGTAGTTCTGACCTTTCATGTCAGCTGTCACAATTCCCATCTTCCAGTTTTAAAGAAGCACATTTGGCCCACCCTTCTTGTAGCATCCTCAATTTCAATAGATTTCAAAAAAAAAAAAAAAAAAGATCTTGGAAAGTTATTTCAGGGACATTTCCATGGAGTTCTGTTACAAAACATACCATTAAAGTCATTTGTTCTGTAGCATTAATGTCTGATGTGTCATCCAGAATAACAGAGAATAATAGAATAATATCTCGGTTACTTTCGATCTGCCATAATTTTGTTTGACTTTTCTTGCCAGTAACTCTGTGATCTCATTTTGAATTGCTTTTCCAAGATTAGTGGCGTATTTTCAATGCTCCTGAGTGGAGCATCAAACACAGCCATCTGTTTCACAGTTTTAAAGAAGTTTCCACAACTTTAATGCATGCAGAAGATTGGAAGTGCCATGCAGGAGAGGTGTCACATTGAACATCTTTGCTACCCAACAATATGTTTTGGGGAACATTTTGTCCCCAAAGACTTGGGTCGATCTCCAAGGCCCTTTATCCTTAGTCTCATCTCAGGCCTTTCCCACATATAGAATGTTTCCTGGTAATTTGCTGCTTCTTTACCAGATCTCTAGCGAGATCTTTTCAGCCTTCTGTTCAGTAGGACCCACTCTGTCTGGAAAATTAGTCTAAGAAGAATTTGCAGAATCCTGTGTTTTTGAGTACACATCCCATGGCCTCTCTGCTGTGTCACTAGTAAGACTTCATGCCAGAAACATCAGAATAACAGAGTTGGAAGGGACCTTGGAGGTCTTCTAGTCCAACCCCTTGCTTAGGCAGGAAATTCTACACCACTTCAGACAAATAGTTATCCAACATCTCCTTAAAAACCTTCAGTATTGGTTAATTCACAACTTCTGGAGTCAAGTTGTTCCACCGATTAATTGTTCTAACTGTCAGGAAATATCTCCTTTGTTCTAGGTTGCTTCTCTCCTTGATTAGTTTCCACCATTGCTTCTTGCCCTGCCTTCAGGTACTTTGGAGACTAGCTTGACTCCCTCTTCTTTGTGGCAGCCCCTGAATGTTTGGGATGGAAATGTTCCTTTTCACCACCTTTGGAAACATGATGTTTTTCACTTTCTGTGAAGTTCACGGAAGTCCCTCAGGTGGCTGCTGAAGTGAGTCCATAGTCCTGGATCATGTAGACTTAAGAGCAGAACTGAATAGCAGTTGTTTCTATCATCTCAACCCAAAGGTGGTATTCAGCCAGCTCTGACAGGTTCTGGAGAACCGGTAGCGGAAATTTTGAGTAGTTCGGAGAACCGGCAAATAGGCTGGCCCCGCCCCTGCTGCCTCCCTGCCTCCCAGCTGATCTTCTTTTGTTGCCCTGAACAGGAGAAGGGAGCTGGAAAGCAGGTTAGTGGGGTGGGGAGGGAATGGGGATTTTGCACTAACCTTCCCCTGCTACACCCACAAAGCCACACCACGCCCACAAAGTCACACCCACAGAACCGGTGGTAAAAAAATTTGAATCCCACCACTGATCTCAACCACATTCTCCTCTGATCTACACTTTTCTTCAGGAATGCGTATGACTAGATCCCTTGCAGGTGGAAATATGGATACTGCCTTCATGCTAATTACCTGGAAGGTCAGGCACCTTCTCACAACCTACGTCTCCATTACAGCCAGGAGCTCATTTTGAAGATTCGTGCTTTTCATGTCTCGTAGGAGAAGATCTCCTCTTTCTGAGATAAAAAGCTGCTGCTTTCTTTCTTCTTCTGCTCCATATTATTTTCTTTCACTCACGATTTCTGTTCTGGGCCAGTTAATCAAGTGGATCTCAATATTCAGTTGAAGGGGACCAATAATTAAGTTAATACAGGCAGTCCTTGACTTAAAACAGTTCATTTAGTGACAGTTCAAAGTTACAATGGTCGTGAAAAAAAAAGACACATGACTGTTTTTCACACGGCCGTTGCAGCATCCCCATGGTCACGTGATCAAAATTCAGATGCTTGGAAACTGACACGTATTTATGATGGTTGCAGGGGCGTCATGTCATCACCATTGGTGACCTTCTGACAAGTAAAGTCAATGGGAAAGCCAGATTCACTTAATAATGAGGCAACTAACTTAACAACTGCAATGATTCACTTAACATCAGTGGCAAGAAACATTGTAAAATGAGGCACAACTCGTTTAACAAATGTTTCACTTAGCAACATAAATTTTGGGCTCAAGTGTGATCGTAAGTTGAGGACTACCTGTAACAAGACTGGAGGGATATTAGCATGTAAGGGCTACCTGGGATCCTTCTAATATTTCCTCCTCTTCTGCCTCTAAGAAGTTGACCAACTTTTCTTCTCAAATGAATTTAGAAAAGTGGTAGGACGCTTCCTGTGAAACTGCTGTTAATTAGTCTGGGCTTCTAGGGCTGCTTAGAGATATATATATGAGTGTCACCTTTCCCCCTTTTTCCATGTGTGCCATGCTTTATGTTCACCCCCTTTTGCTTTCTTGCCGAGTCTCTTATGCCTCTTTTCCTCCAGCATAGAAAATTCTGTGTATTGAGAGGAGAGAAAATCCATGTGTTTCAGCAAAATAATTTGGTAGACCCCGGGATCTATTGAGTCCCCCAGGTCTTCATCCCATCCCACCCCACCCCACTTGGTGGCACCTAAGGGGACTCCCTTAATTCATCTCATAGCAAATCTGTGATCATCTTGTATGCCTTGGCAGACTTGGGACTTTGATGCTTAAGTGAGTAATGCAGAAGAGGGCAGATGTTCAGTGTGCATTGGCTGCCCTTTGATTTTCATTTAAAACTAATAAAAAGAGAATAACCCAGCTGCAAAATCATGCAAGGGAAAAAAAACTTTGCATGAAAGAAACTCTCTCTAAACTCTCTAAACTCAACTCTCTCTTGAGCTCCTTCGTAGGGTAGGAATACTAAACCGATTCAGATGAACTTTCCTCTTGCACTCTCTTTATTTACAGCTTGGCACCTTGGTGCTTTACTACTCAGCCTTACTTTGCTCTGCAATCAGACCTCTGCCCAACTGGCAGCATCTACACTGGATGGGAATAAAGAGCGTGTAAAGCAACACTGATGGGGAAATCAGCACCCCGACAGATTCACGGACTGTTCCTGAAGCAAATACCCAGTTTCTGGTTCTTAAAAGAATCCTCAAGGGTATCCGTTGTTTACAACAAGACGTTGATAGCATCTTTCCTTAAATGAAGGCGCTCCTCTGGAAAAATGCAATGAGATCTGGATATTTTCTATCACACATTATGTACTGGCTGAAACAAAATGGCCCACATTGGATTCCTGACCTTTAGTGCAAGGCTCTGCCAGATCACAGCAGAGGAAAAGTGTTCTATACCAGAAAACCTCCCTCTTGACTCTTGGTTCAGCCAGCCTCATTTCAGGGAGGGGTGGCATTTACCCCATACTTTTCCTTGACAGTTTTAATGTGGGGAGCTCAACATACGCCGCTAGCTTTTATCAAGAGCATCTGTAGAGAGGGCAAGAGAACAAGACTTGTTGCACGTGTCATGACATCATTGCACAAAGGATGTTAATTGTGTAATGCATTGTTTGTGCAATGACTTCTTAAAGTGCATGACATCATTGTGGCTTGCGCCAAATGCCTGTGCCTTATAGAGAATCAAGCTGTTAGTCCATTGTCTAGTTTAAGACTGTCTCTGCTAGTTGAAGTATAACATGCTTACATGCCAAGCTACGATATAGTTTGTTTAATTTTGATTTCGCGCAAAGCAGCCATTTTATTTTATGGCTAGCTGTGAATCAGGATTCAGTGGTCTATTCAGCAAATCACAATTAAAGCAAACTGTCCCCCAGCACAAGAATAGACAATTTGTGCAGCTGGGGAGGAATATTGATTGATTGATGATTGAGGAACCAAAAAACCAAAAAAATGACAGAGGGCATGTCTGATGCAATTCCTGGAGAGGTAGTAAATCTCAACTTGCCCTTTGTAGAATCTAGGGCTCAAATGGAAATTAAATGCAAAATTAGGGCAAAAAGAATCATATTTAAAATGTTGTATTTAGTGCTGAATTTTTACAGTTCAATTTGGCAGGATTTTGGGAAATGCAGAATGGGTGTTGGGGCGCCATATTGCCTGAACCTAGGTGGAAAAAGGTTGGATTTGCTATTGTTTGTGGAAAAGTCATGTATATAACATGGGCAATCCAATGATGTTCCACCAGACCAGTGGTGGGTTTCAATTTTTTTTAGAATCTCTTCTGTAGGAGTGGCCTGCTTTGTGGGAGTGGCTTGCTGGCCATGTGATCAGGTGGGTGTGTCCAAATGGTAAAATATGGTGAAACTCAGCAACCAAAATGTTGGCTCAGAAACTCTGGCATTTGAAGCACGCAAGTTTTAAAGCAGTCAAGTTACAAGACCCTTGCACCCCTAACCCTTTAGAAAAAAAAACAGGGGTGTTCAAACTTGATAGCTTTAAGACTTGCAGACTTCAACTCCCAGAATTCCTCCACTCGCTCTTCATCTTGATGATGTGTGGACAGGGGGGGGAAGGCAGCTGGAACCGGTTCTAAACGGCACGGTAAATTTGTGGAACCTCTTCTATAGAAGAGGTTACAACTGACAGGAACCCACCCCTGCACCAGACAGGGCAATGGCTATTGCATGTAACTAGGAGGGAAACTATTTAGAGAGGTAGGCAGCACAGAATATATCATCCAGTGGTGAAATTCAAATATTTTACTACTGGTTCTGTGGGTGTGACTTGGTGAGCATGGTGTGGCTTGGTGGGTGTGGCTTGGTGGGCATGGCAGAGGAAGGATACTGCAAAATCTCCATTCCCTTCCCACTCTGGGGCCAGCCAGAAGTGGCATTTGCTGGTTCTCTGAACAACTCAAAATTTCTGCTACTGGTTCCCCAGAACCTGTCAGAATCTGCTGGATTTCACCGTTGATATCATCTGATTTGGACACGTCTGTCTATTTTTTTAAAAAAAACTTTAATAAGGTAAAGAACCCATACCTCATATTCTAAACAGTGCATGTTAATTCTGCACTGATAATCTATGGGGATTCTCAGTCATCCAGGTCACGGCTCTCCCAAATGTGCTTTTTCAAAAGGCAACTGTATGTTGTTTTTGCTTGAAAAAATTTCAGTTCTCTTCACTTCTTCAGAAGCTTCTTGGATGGGAAGCATCCTCAAGCAAAAACAAAGAAAGCTCAGTTGCCTTTTGCAAAAGCACCTTTGGGTCTGCACTGATTAATTATCCCTACTCTATATCAACTCTTTCTATCCAATAATAAATACAGAATTCCCCTTGCACTGAAGCATGGAGCCCTGTAACCAGGTTACCTATAACATAGTTGATGGCAGCCATGAAGAGGAATTTGAGGAATGGCAACAACTAAGCTGTACTGTATCAATTGACTTTGAAAAGGAGCATGTGTCCCAAAGCTGATTCTCTATAAGTTATTGTCTTTTGTGTTCCAGGAAATGACAAGCAAAGGAGCCAGAGATAGGCCAAACAATACTTTCCAGATACGTTGGATCATAGTTACCACAAACCCCATTGAGCATGACGAAGTGTTGCGGAATATATTTAATTCAACCAGGTCTTATGGGGGAAAAGTGTGAGTTTTCATGCTGTTGCCCAGTCTCTCCACAGTACACACACACACACACACACACACACACACACACACACAATTGTAAGGCTTAGCAGCAGTTACCAAACTCTCTGGGCACAGGATATGATTGATCTCATCCAGCGGTTTTGACATTATCGCCATCTTGCTCCTTAGGGGACAAGTAAACCTTAATTGCGTCATCTCAAATGTACTTCATCCCACCACAAACACGTTGGCAAATGAGACCAGCCTCTTAATCTGAGTAATAGCAGATTTATATCAACACAGATGAATGTCTTAAACACTCAGCACGGGGGCCTCTGGGAAATGTATTCTGAGATACAGTGGTTGCATGTTCCTGGGAGGCTGTTCTTTGGGGTCTGACAAATCCTCCCCCCCGCACTTAGAGCACTAAAACCATTCTTTGGAACAAAAAAACCCCAGCATTTACATATTATATAGGCAGGAATCATACATTCTGATAAAGCACCATGGGACTTGGGTCTGTCTTTGCATGATGTGTAAGCTCACTATTGTTTCCCTTGCCATTTCTGTAAATGAACTTTTAGTGCTGCTACTTTGACTGAAGTAAAAAGGCCGGGGTTTTGATAACCACTATCTTGGCTGCTTCTGCCTTGATTATGGCCCATGTGAAGCTCTCAGAGACTGTTTGAAAAGGCTGCTTGAGAACTTGTTACTGTTGTGGCCCTGAAAGTTTTTAAAATTCTACCATCACTGAATCAAGGTACACACTCTTTTACTTTGGCCATATCACACATCGTACAGAACAGTGGGGGTAAGACACCCCTCACACCCTTGGGTTGGGTGTTCTGCTAAGATACAGCCTGTTGTGCCTTACACTGATTTCTATCATACTGCTGTAAAATGGCTTCTACTGTGGAGCGCAGTGGAGTCGCCAGGGTAACAGCTTCACAGTACTACACAAGGGGGCTCCCTCTAGTAAGGGGGAAAATCCAGCATTAGAAATTAAAGTGGTATCACTTTTCTTGATGCTTCTGGGGGCACAGGGAAAACATTTGGAATTAATTGAATTGTCGCCGAAATCAGGGCTTTTCCTGTACCAAACTTGGTACACAGGTTACTTACCCTGTGGAAACAAATACTGTGGGGGTAAAACACCCCTAACACTCCTTGGGTTCTGTTAAGAGCCTGTTGTGCTTTAAAATGGATTCTAGCGTACTGCCTTAAAGTGGCTTCTACTGTACATGGTATGGTAACAGCTTCACAGTACTCCACAAGGGGGCTCCCTCTGGTAAGGGGGAAAATCCAACATTAGAATTAGCTCTCATGAAAGGAGAGTTGGGATAAATAAATACCAAGGCAGCGCGGGGTTATCAACTAGTAGTAAAAAAAAAAAAGTCTGAGCATCTAGAATAGTGTTGAAGGATTGGAACACATAGACTTGAGGGGAAAGTTAGAAGTGACTGTTGAAAGGAAAGTTGGAGATAGTGAGTAGAATGAGCAGAGGGATGTTTGACCAGACCCAGAGAAGGAAAGCGAGGGTTTGCAAGAAAGTATGAAAAACAAATCATAGCCAGACTTTTGACTGCAAGGTTCTTGTTGCTGGTCATGATGTTGCAGAGCAGTTGTGAGAGTGACTGAAGTTGTAACATCATACAATTCTGCTGAACCAACCCTAATGGAGAGTTCACAATTAGCACTGATTCATAGATTATTCCTTGCAATCTATAATGGCTGGCTTCATAAACATACCAATATGAAACATGTCCTTTTCATATAACCGATTCCATCATTTTGTCATGAAAGAAGATTGGAATCCAAATCCAGCATTTAGGCTGGCAAACCTACCATTTTGGATTGATAACATGTAGTTTTGAAAACTTCAGCAGGTCCCAATACTTGGTGGACCATGTTTGCACTTAGAAACTAAGCAGGGTTTAATCTCCCTATTTCTTAGGAGGGAGCCTGCTATGAACTACCAGGACTATAGGGCAAGCTGGAAAAAAAATGTATATCCTGGAAGAAGGCCAATGAGAAATCGCCTCTTTACTCCTCCTAAGAAAACCATATAGATATATCTACTGTATATGTGATCCAGGGGTGGGTTCGGTGCCCGAAAAAATTGTAAAGAAAGAAAAGGGCAGAAATTGGGAAGGGGATGTTCTAGCCACACCTTATAGGAAGCAGTTCGAATGGAAGTATTTGCCTACAGTAAAATCAAGCAGCAGATGAACTTGAGCCAGAACAGGCCAGAGAAGACTATTGATTCATAGAAAAGATGGGTAGAGGCTGCATTCCTGGTTGGACGGCTGGGATCAGGTAAAAGACGATATTGTCTATTCGTGCCTGTGAGAAATGGTCAGTTGCCAAGATTTGCATTGGGACGAATGGTCATGTGCATCAGCCCCAAACCTCCTTTTCTCTTTTCTCTTTTCTAGTGGACCCAGTAAATCTTCCAGTTTTGAATCAACCCCCACCCCCTCCCTCCATAAAATAAACCTTGGTATTGGTTTGAATTGGGTTGCATTGGTTTAATCAATGAATCTCTTCTTGTTTCTGCTTTTGGCCATTTATAATTTAAATGCACTGAGCTTTTTGGTTTAGCTGGCCAATTGCTGATTCATGAACAACTTAAGAAGCAACTCAAGAAGCAAATTAGCTGGTTTCCTGGCAGCTGTACCAGATTTTAATCAAGGACTGGGAAACATTTTTTGCCCACGGTTTCCACATGAAGCCAAGAAAACTATTAAAACCTAGTATGAGATAGCAACAGCTTCTGAAGTTAGACTTTCATGTTAAATTTCGGAGATGTGGTAATTCTCAATATAGGCTCCATAATTGTGAGGATCTTATTACTAAGAGTGTTGTGGTGTTAATTTTAGGTCCTGACTACCAGGGAGAGGACAGTGTTCTCTCTTTCTGGGTGTATGAGAGAGAGGGAGGGGGGGGGGGGAGAAAGAATGAGAATGAGAGTTTCTGGTCTTCAGATTATCACCCAGAAAGTATACTACAGGTAGTCCTCGACTTATGACCACAATTGAGCCCAACATTTATATTGCTAAGTGAGACATTTGCTAAGTGAGTTTTGCCCCTATTTTATGACCTTTTTGCCACAGTTGTTAAGTGAATCATTGCAGTTGTTCAGTTAGTAACGTGGTTGTTAAATGAACCTGGCTTCTCCATTGACTTTGCTTGTCATACATGCCAGTTGCCAAGGATCTGAATTTTGATCATGTGACCATGGAGATGCTGTAACAGGCATAAGTGTGAAACATAGTGATAAGTCACTTTTTTTTCAGTACCATTGTTACTTTGAATGGTCACTAAAGGAACTGTTTTAAGATGAGGACTACTTGTGCTGTTTGAAAATGCTGAGTTTGATCATCCTGGCGCTGAGCAAAAACCATCCACAGCAGTGAAATACAACTATGTGGCCTTTGTAGCAGTGGTGAAATTCAATTTTTTTTACTACCGGTTCTGTGGGTGTGGCTTGGTGGGCGTGGCAGGGGAAGGATACTGCAAAATCTCCATTCCCACCCCACTCTGGGGCCAGCCAGAGGTGGTATTTGCTGGTTCTCCAAACTACTCAAAATTTCCACTACCGGTTCTCCAGAACTTGTCAGAACCTGCTGGATTTCACCCCTGCTTTGTAAGTAAGTTGTCAGAAAGATTATAAGCAATGTTCTGATCCCACCCCATGAGACCTGATATGCTCAGAAAATGAATTGCCATGCACACTGGCCTATAATATTCTGCAAGATTGGCATACTCTGGTCCCTTTGATTAAATATTGGGACCTTGGGAGCACTTCTCTATAGTTGCGACTGCTCTCTGGTATGAAGTTCACCCTGGATGCCTCCCCCTGCTATTGTTTAGAAGAGCCTTGAAGACCTGGCTCTTTGCCCAGGACTTTGGTAAGGGACAATCAAGACCATTTGATTCATCCTCACCCCATCTTGCTTTCTTTTATTTGTTTTTCTATTATTACAGTTGATTCACGCAGTCACTCAGATGTTTAGACTGGATCTGGTATTTTTATCCACCTATCGAGCCCCGCCCAAGGAGCCAGGACAGGCAAATGTTGCTTGTTGGTGTTGAGGGTATTGTAGCAGGATGTAAGCTTTACTTGGCTGCCTTTTTGCAAAAGGCCGATTTTGATTTTATTAATGCCAATGGTGTTCAAAAGGTGCTTCAGATACTTTGGGATTACATCTATTACTAATGATGCTATCTTTGCTTTCTTTTGCCACAGTTGTACTTTTTTTTGCAGGTCTTTGTATTTTTTGGTTTTCTCTATTTCCTTGTTTTTTATTCTGCTGTCTTCAGGTACTGCAACATCCACTAGCCAGACTATTTTGGGGGGTACTTTTTGTTGATAATTGTTAAGTCTGAGATGTTGTGCAGCAGATATTTATTTGTTTGAATTCTAAAGTCCCAGAGCACTTTGGTGTCTTCATTTTCTATTCCTTTGTCTTTTTTGTGATTTCACCAGTTCTTGCTTGCAGGCAATAGTACTTCTTGCAAATATTCTAATGCATCATTGTTGGAACCTGGATGTGTCCTTGGTGCTCTCTGAGCTTGGTTGTTTTCTTGCAGATGTTTCATTATCCAAACTAAGTAATATTACCAGTCAGCTAGCACTGATGGTGTAATCTACTTTGGGTAATGAAATGTCTGCAAGAATACAACCAAGCATAGAGACCACCAAGGATTCCTCATTTCAATCTTGAACTACAAATATTCTCCTTTATTGGTACTGTGACTTTGTCATTGACAAATTCATCATCAGTCAATTGAAAAAGCCAGCTTTACTTGGAACACCTTACATCCTGCAACAATACTTTAACACCATCAAACAACATCTGCTTATCCCAGGTCCCTGGGAAGAATTTGATAAAAATGCCAAATCCAGTCTAAACATCTGACTGATAGTGTGACTAACCACAATAATGCCTAAAGTCAATCTAATCCAGTGTTTCTCAAACTTGGGAATTTAAAGATGTGTGGACTTCTAAAATTCCTCAGTTTGAAGAAATTAGGCCTATCCTATCAGGGTAGAAAAATCTGTAATCTAGTAGTCATCTAGATTTTTGCATTTGAGATTCAAAATTCCAGGTTAAACAAAGGCGTAATAGTACTTGCTACCTGATATTTTGCCATGCAAAAATACATTGTTTCTTAGACATCACAGTTTTGATTGCAGTTTGTCAAAGATTGCTTGCAAAAATGCAGTAATCTCTTCACGTGAATCAAGGGGCATCTTGAATTTCTCAAGAAGAACATCAAAGAGCTCAAAACTCATTCAGAAAGCTCCAAGTCCATTTTGGGCCATCTTTATGTATGAAGTGTTCAACAGTTGTGGCTACTAAACCGTGGGATTGAGGTTTTATCAGTAGAACAGCTGGTGTGATTAATGACTCAGTTACAAAGACAGGGATGAGTCAAGCACATGAGGGATGTCCAGGAAACTCTTTACCCCAAGTGCTGGAGACATGATTGTCTACCGTTGGGATGCTCTTTGGGTATGTGATTATAACAATCCTTTCTGACCTTAATGCTTTGCCATTTACAAGTATCACAGTGATGTTGTGGTCCATCCAGTTCTAAGGGAATCACAGATGCTTTTATGAGTCCTGAATTATTTGTCATTTCTCTGTTTCAAAATGGGTGGAGAGAAGGAAAATCTGTGGGTAAGACCAGGATGCCGGTGGGAGATCTCAATTTGGTTCTCTGGTTTGCCAGAGACTCTCTGGGGGATCTTGAGAAATACGCTTCCTCTTTGCCTCCAGTAGCTGCTCCCTATTTGTCATCACAAATACTTGTTTATCTTTCTGTTTACTGTACACAGAGATCCCGAAAGTACTGAAGCATTTGTTGCATAAGAGGCTCTGCTGTCATTTTTATACATCGTAGTGAGCATTACCAGTACTTGTCTATTTATGTTTAGGGATTATATATATATGTAGGCAAGAATAGTTTGTATATGTACCGCATTGAGATTCAGAATCTCTTCAAGCAATCAGGTTTTTCCTGCAAGCACATTTATGGCATTAGTACAAATGCCCAGATGTTGCTCAGTTGCACCACTAGTTACAGAATTTATTGGGTTATGAACCAAATTTATGGGTTCATAATCCACCATTGGCTAAGTCTATACATTAGTCTATAAACTAGGAGTGTCAAACTCTGTTGCATTGAGGGACACATCAAGGTTGTGTTTGACCTCAGGGGAGTGGCCAGGGTGGGCATAGCCAGCTAGACATCACTCATGTCAGGGGTGCCTGTAGTGGCCCGAGTCCTCTGCCAGCGAAAACAGGCTTCCAAGTTCCATTTTCGGCTGCCACAGCCTCCTGCAACCTTCCGCCAATGAGCTCCATTTCCACTGGCAGAGGGTTGCAGGAGGCCATGGCAGCCGAAAAGGGAGCTTGGGAATCCGTTTTCAGTGGTAGAAGCACCACGGGCTGCTCCTTTGCTGTTTCCAGGGCAGCCCCACGGGCCAGATCTAAGTACCCTGTGGGCTGCATCTGGCCCCCGGGCCTTGAGTTTGACACCCCTACTATAAGCTATCATTTAGAAACCACACTGGGTGGGCTCCTATATTGTTCTAAGCAAAGCCACATAATACCACAGATAATAGGTTAGAGCATGATCAGTTCTGATATTTTAGGGTAGAGGTTCCCAATCTTGGCACCTTTAAGCCATGTGAACTTCAACTTACAGAATTCCCATGCTGGGAAATTCTGGGAGTTGAAGTCTACATGTTTTAAAGGTGCCAAGATTGGGAACCCCTATTTTAGGGACTGAAAGGCAGCTGGCCATATAATAGCTTCATAAAGGTGAGGGATCTTCCCTACAGTTACTGGCTTACCTGTATCTCAGCTGTGACCTTTGATTAGAACTACAGACAATAAGAAATGTTACCCCAATGCCATTGGACACTAGGCAAAGCCTTGGGGAGTGCTGAAATGGTTGCCTTGATCCTTGTAGAGCTGACTTAGAAAAGTAGAAACTTTCTGTCTTCTGTCAACATCTCAGGGAAAAACATTCTATACAAAGCCTGGTCTATTTAGTTTACAGTGAAGTTTGGCTCCAGTTGGTCTTTGGAGAGAGAAATGGATATTGAATTAACCTGACAGCTTTGTCCTGGCAATTTAAAGCAGCCTTGTAAACAAGCCCACAAAAGTTACTAGCCTGGAAAAAAAAGGATCATTTTCTGGAGGGAGGCAAAGGTGGGATGGGGAACGTTACATTTTTTCCAGGGATTTCTGTAGCTAGGCCGGTAAGAGGACAGTTCCATTTTTGTGCAGTTCGCTTGGTTTCCAGGTTGGATGAAATCAAATGTTAGATTGTTCCAATGCTGAACCACCACCTGATTTGGCCACTTGTTCTCCATGTTCTTGCTTTCATGGTCACCTTAGGCTTCAAAACAAAGCCAAATCATACCATCCAGGGCATGATGATGGAAAAGCTGGGGAAAACCTGTTTCTTAATCAAACTCAGTATTTTGGAAGGGCCCCTTCATCTTACTTAGTTTAATGTAACAATAGTTAAAGGGATTCCATTCTTGTTTTCTTGGCAATATTTACAGGATACACAGAACCACAAAATGTCCACACTTTAGCTGAGTGCATTGTGATAATCCAGCCAAGTTGGAGAAATGGTGGTTTAATGAGTCATGCAAATCCAGAAAAGAGAATTAAGTTTGACCACAAGTATATTGCTGCAGGAAAACAGTCCGCTGAGTGGACAAACTATTTTCTGGCAGGGATTTTGTTCCCCATCTCCACTTTAAGGTAGCCACTTGTGCAAGTAAAGAGTTCCCTGTTTTTGCACAGCAAACGTCTGGTCTTTGCTTACCCACCTTGGATGTAAAATTAATAAGAAAAATCAACTAACAATTCCTGGTTTCATTTTAAATTTTGACCACATACTACATTCTTACTGACAGCTGTAAATGTCATATTAATTTGGGCACCTCCAGAAACCTTTTAATAATATTAGAAATACCTACTTTACACAGAAAAGTGTATATGAGCTGAGGTGGCGCAGTGGTTAAATGCAGCACTGCAGGCTACTTCAGCTTACTGCAGTTCTGCAGTTCGGCTGTTCAAATCTCACCGGCTCAGGGTTGACTCAGCCTTCCATCCTTCTGAGGTGGGTAAAATGAGGACCCGGATTGTTGTTGGGGGCAATATGCTGACTCTTCTAAACCGCTTAGAGAGGGCTGAAAGCCTTATGAAGCAGTATATAAGTCTAACTGCTATTGCTATTGCTAAAAGTTAAAAAAAAAGTCAAACAGTGATCATCTGCTAGTGCTACCTAAGTATTTTCTGCTGTAATTTATAAAAGGATTCTACATGGTTCTATTTCTAATATGGCAACTTCAGTCAGTGTTTGCCCTCTGCTGCCTCCAGATAGAATAGATAAAACCACCATCTTTCCTATTTGGAAATAATGGGTATTGTAGTTCAGTATGCTTGGAACATACCAATTTTGGGAAGGCTAGCTTGAATGATTGACAATGAAATTTTAGATATTGCATAAAGAGAAACTGAACATACAATCTGAGCCAGCAGCTCAAAATGATGCCAACATCTGAGCATGATGGGGTATCATATCCAGATGTTGGCATCATTCTGACTTTGTTGCCATAAGCTAATGGTCCAGAAGAATGAATCAAATACTTTAAATAACTGTTAACAAAGTCGTACCACCTTAAGTATATCTATTGATAGTTGTTCACTGGTAGTGGGAAGATGTTTGCTGTCTTTGCTCTGAATGGATTTAAAGGATATTCAAAACAAAACCACAAAATGTTTTCTGCTGATTGAGAAGTACAAATGGCACCATAAATTCTTCTCTGGTAGTGAATCTGAGGAGCTTTAGACCTTCTAAGGCATGTTAGACTAGAGTTTACTTGAACTCCACATAACAAAATAAAGGGGATTGTTAAGACTTAAGAAAAATAATTAAATAAATTATAGGCCTCAGAGGAATGACTTTTGCCTTAAGCATATGTAAAATAAAATCATTCCATTAACAGCACTCTAAATATATGTAATCTTAGACTTGCAACCATTCATTTAATGATAGATAAAGTTCCAACAGCACTGAAAAAAGTACCATATTTTTTGGAGTATAAGACACACTTCCCCCCCTAAAAGAGGGTGAAAATTTGGGTGTGTCTTATACACCAAATGTAGTCCCACCCACCTGCCGCCCCCCACCCTTTGGCCTCTGCCTTCCAACAATTTGCCTCCTTGCAGAAAATAGCAAACAGCCTGTTTCAGTTTCAGCTTCAGCAGTGCTTGATTAGCACAAGCAGCTGATTGTCGGTTGGATCAGCCTCCTGACTGTTCTGTTCCCCCTTCACGGCTTGTAACAAATGGCAAGACAATTAAACTTAAAAGGAACTTTTCTTTATCAGTTCACAGTTCAAACTGGCTTCGAGCCCAAAAAATAACATAAATACAAGCCTTTGACCAGATAATGTAATGAAAACAAATCTTTCTTACGGCAACTCAATTTGAAGAAAACGAAAGCAAAACACTTCTTCCAAAGTCCCTATGAATCAGGGTTACAGACAGACAGAGCACTTATCCAAGTGAATCTTACATAAACCATGACTGATGATCAAACAATGTTGTACAAACCAAGGCACGCACGAAGGAACGTATGTTGACTCCAACGACTGCATAATGAATCTTGTATCCCAAAAAGACTCACAGCAGACATCTGCTGAGTCACAACACCTGACCATCAGCTGTTTCAGGCTGCAGAGATTGCCATTGCCTATTACCGCTTCTCCATGCCCTATTTTCAGCCTCCGCGCACCCCATTTTCCACCCATTCTGATTCCCCCGCCCAGAATGGGTGGAAAATGGAGTGCGCAGAGGCCGAAAACGGTGTTTGCAGAGGCTGAAAACAGGGTGCACAGAGGCAGCAATAGGCTATGGCATTCCCTGCAACCTGAAACAGATGATTGATGGGAGACTGATCCAACTGACAATCAGCTGCTTGTGCTAATCAGGCTGTGCTGAAATTGAAACTGAAACATACTATTTGCTGCAAGGAGGCAAATTGCTGGGAGGCAGAGGCAGATTTTTTTTTTCTTGTTTTCCTCCTGAAAAGTTAGGTGTGCCTTATACTTCGGAGCATCTTATACTTCAAAAATATGGTAATTTATCACTGGTCCTTGCACTTACAACCATTGCAGTATCCCCATGGTCATGTGATTAAAATTTGGATGATTGGCATCTGGCATGTATTTATGAAGTTTGTGGCATCCTGAGGTCATGTGATTATTATTTGTAACATTCCCAGCTGATGTCTTGCAAAGTCAATAAGAGAAGCTGAATTGGCTTAATTACTGTGTAATTTACTTAGTGATTCTCTTAGCAACCATGACCCCCCAAAAAAGGATAGTAAAAGCAGGCACATTTCACAACAACTGCCTTGCTTAGTGATGGAAATTCTAGTCCCAATTGTAAGTTGAAGACTACCTGTACTTATTGCATCTAGAAATGTGGGTAGATCACATTCTGTCCTAAAGTTTTTCATCTTACCACCTGGCATGCATTTATCTTCATTTCTGCTCCATAGCCAGCGGGAAATTCATAGGGAAATTCAAAGAATGAAAGCCTCCAGCACACTCTTCCCTTGCTATTTAACCTCAAGGATTTACTAGAACAGATTAAAATATAGATCAGTTGTGAGTTTGCTGCCATAGGGAATCTTTGCTGTTTGCATTTTTAGAGAAACCCATTACAGCTTGCCTAGTTTAATACTGTAGAGGTTAAACAAGTTATGGCTTGGCCATTATCTAGAGAAGGCATGAGAAAATAGAGGTACCTGCCAATATTTCAAAATAATAAGAATATGCTAACAAGCATAGATCCATTATTATTTTATGCTTCTCTCCAACACACATTCTGTTTCTCAGTCATGAAAGAGTTTTTCATTATGTAGTAGAATTGCATCTGGAGCAGTCTCTTCCAAGTCAGAATTATTCTCAGGTAAGGATATACTCCTAACTAAATTAAATCAGACCGTCTATCCATTTTTCCCATGTTTGTTTAGAATGCTTGGGTCATTAATAATAGTAGATTAATAAGAAAATGTGTATATCGCCCAATATGGGTTTGAAGGACCCAGATTGGAGGGTATTTGAAACCTGCTTATAGGTCCTTGACGTACAACAATTGAGCCCAAAATTTCTGTTCCTAAGTGAAACATTTGTTAAGTTAGTTTTGCCCCATTTTATGACTTTTCTTGCCATTGTTGTTAAGTGAGTCATTGCAGTTGTTAAGTTAGTAACCAGTTGTTAAATGAATCTGGCTTCCCCATTAACTTTGCTTGTCAGAAGGTCACAAAAGCTGATCACATGACCCCTGGGCACTGCAACCGTCATAAATATAAACCAGTGGTCAAGTATGTGACCAAGGGGACGCTGCAATGGTCATAAGTGTGAAAAATGGTCATAAGTCACTTGTTTCAGTGCCGTTGCAACTTTGGAACAATCACTAAATGAACTGTTGTAAGTCGAGGACTACCTGCATATGGGCCGTGGTTTTAATTCAAAAAGATGTATTCTTCTCTTGCCATATGGCTTGCCATAATGTATAGATATGCATGTTTGGGTTGTACAGTTCTCATCGGTGGAATTCTTTGCAGCTGCAAGGGAGCACTAAGTCATAACATCTGCAGAGGCCCTTAGTTAACAGTTATTGATATTTCTGTCTTTCAGTGATTCGTCTAATCTTCTGTTTGTTATTCTCTTGGTCATAGCACTGTGTCTACAAGCTCCAAGCTCTGCATATTAGATACGTACTGCGTGAAATAGAGTGGTGTGAGTGAGAGTCTTGAGGGTTCATTTGTTGGTTTTAAATCTGTCGTTCATCAAGAACTTTTAAATGATATATATGAAATCTGAAAAGTTCTGTTTGTTTTCACTCTGCCCAACTCTCATTACGTTTGGATTACACACACACACACACACACACACACACAGACACACACAGCTTCAATTGTGTATGCAGCACATATGTGCATGCTTTATTAAGGTAGCCCTCTGGGGGAGCAAATACCAAAGTCAAGTTTGCAACATGTAACCTTAGCTCTGCATTTTTGATGTCATTCCCAGCTCATAATTACATAATCCCCTCCAATGAAAATATATCACACTCTCAGTCATGACTAGAACATACAAACTTTGAGCCCCCCTGGTCATTTCTCAATGCCCAGGAGTATTTCAACTTGCTTGGGTGGGGTGATTATTTCTTCCTAATGCCAAGCAGAGATCACTGGGCACAGTGTTTATAAAAATAACAACTGTACACCGTGAAAAAGCAAAGTTCAAGAAGCCGCATGAGTCTTCCTCTGCCAGAATGTATTTCTTTCGTTTCCCTCCTGCTGCCAATCCCCCCTGCCCCTCCCAATTTTCAGCCTCCTGTACTTTTATTTTATACACAACACTCCAAGTCTGAATTCTGCATCTCTTACTCTTCAGAACGAATGTTTCATTAACTGAGTGACAAAGGCAAGGCTTTTACTTCTAAGATACTACATGCTGACAGCTGGCCAGACCCCTTCACTACACTCCTTTCGGCGAAACTGAATTTTTTCCCCCTAGGAGCATGTATCCTATTCAATAAGAACCAACAATTAGCTTCATACCTCAAGATACAACTCATCAATAATTCCCACTGTGGATTATCAGAATCATATTAAGCTTTAAGAAGGAGATCTTTGGATCTATAGAAGGACAGGCCAAAATAAAAACATCTTTTGAAATGTCTGAGAAGGGATAGGTTTGCCCAAGAGTTTGTCCCATTAGGTTTGATAGAATTTATTTCCAAGAAGGTGCAAACAAGTCAGTTGTAATACAATGGATCATACTTTAAAACAGACCTCCGCAGTCTGGTATGTCCAGAAATGTTGGGATATCATAAATCACAATATTTTAAGGTAGCTTGGGCATTGTCCACGATGACTTGGAAATCCAGAAGTTTTATCTTGATTCAAATGAAGAGCTCCAATATAAGAAACAATCCTCCAGAACAGGGGTGTCAAACTCACGTTGTCACATCGTCGTCATGTGATGTATTGGGACTCCCCCCCTCGCTAAACTGGGAGTAGGCGTGGCCAGTACATGACGCATCCAGCCCACAGGCTATGAGTTTGGCACCTCTGCTCTAGAAAGCAATGCTTAAGAAAAGTTCCAAAGTGGATGCATTAGTGATCCAGGGAGATTAGGAAAAAACAACAAATGGTGAACTTTTAAATAAGAGCAAGATACAGTAAGATCAAGTAAACATTTTTGATTAATGGATTATATTATAAAAAGTATACTCAAGATGCTTAGTTTTAAACATATTTATTTAGAAATCAAGGTGTTAATTGTGGCTTACTTTTAGGATAATAAGCACAGAATTGCAGACCTAAAAAGCTAAAAATGTGAAAATATTTTTGGTCTCTCTGACATTAACCTTATTTAGCAGGAATCTGTGATGAAACTATATTTTAATATGCATCTGATCTGTAGAATCGCTCTCAGAAATGTTTTAAGAAAACCACTCCTAAATTAGATCAAAGGATTGCCTTCACTAGCACCAACCTTTTTTCAACAGTGGGGGAGCTGTTCTGTTTTACTTTATTTATTAAATTTATATCCAAAGTGGATTGCTTCTACTTTGCATGAAGATAATTAAAAAGAATCTATAGTAAACAAGCCTTTCAAATAACAGGGGATTTCAATATTTTTTAAGCCTGTGGTACATTTGGAGAGCTCTCTCACCAAAGGGTTGCTATAGAGCAGGGATCTGCAGATCGATTAGGAACTGAGCAAGTGAATAAACCACCTGTGCATGAACAGGATCCAGGCAGCACATGAAATCATGCCTCCCCTTCTAACTGGGGAAAAATTGTCAGCGGTCTTTTATGCTCTCTGAACTTGGTTGCTTCCTTGTAGATGTTTCATTACCCAAACTAGGTAACATCATCAGTGCTAGTGTGTATGTTTGTGTGTGTGTGTGTGTGGGGGGGGGTGTTTCTCAATTTATATTCCAGTGGCTTTTCCTGTCAGTGTTGGTGGGAATGATCTTGATGGCTCTTTCGTGGGCTGTTTGTTAGCTTGTTTGGCAATTCCTTGATAGGGTATAGTTTACTCTTTGGTTGTTGGTCTGATGTTAATTTTGGTATTAATCTATGTTCATTAGGTATTGATTGCTGGTGTGAAGGTATTTTGGCTTTTTCTTCCCTTTTGGGGTTGTTGTCTGTCTCTTTTCAATGGTATATAAATGTCGTTTATCCATAGCATGTTTTTTTATTGAACATTTTTGGGGGAAAAAAACCCAAACTTTTACAAATGTTTCAATGTCCATTCTTGAATAGTAGGCAAATCTTCCTTCTTCCAGTATTGCGCCACCAACAATCTAGCTGCAGTTATTAAATGCAATATCAGATTAGTCTCTACAACTGTACAATCAGTAATTATGCCTAACAAAAATAACTGAGGGGTAAACTTTATCCTTTTTTAAAGAACATTTTGCATAATCCACCATATTTTTATCCAAAATGCTTTAACCTTTTTGCAAGTCCACCATATATGAAAATATGTAGCATCCATACAATCACATCTCCAGCATTTAGGTTGTAAGTTCAGATACATAGAAGCCATTTTTTTAATGATCTAAATGCCATCTATAAAACATCTTATAAAATTTTTCTCTCAAGTTTTGGGCTTGTGTAAATTTTACATTTCTCACCCAAATCTTTTCCCATGTATGCAACATTATTGGTTCTTCAACATTTTGAGCCAATTTAATCATACAGTCTTTAACTAGTTCTGTTTCCGAGTTAATTTCTATTAATACATTATATAATCTCTTTATATGCATTGGACTTTGATCTCTAATTTGTTTAAGTAAATTATCCTCGACTTGCATAAAGCCAATTTTTTGATCTATTTTCCATCTAGCCTGTAACTGCCCGTACTGAAACCATGTTTGAATTACCTTTTCCTTTTTTAGTACATCCAAGGGTTTCAGTTGTAGTACACCTCTTTCTGCGGTAAGAAGCTGTCTGTAAGTAGTTACATCCTGTTTTTGTACTATGTTCATATTTTCTATTGCATGTCTGGGAATTGCCCACATGGGTATCTTATCATTTAGTTTGTATTGATATTTTTTCCAAACCCGCAGTAGAGCATTTCTTAAAATATCACTTTTGAAATTCTTATCCTTTTTGTTGTATAGCAGATAAGCATGCCAACCATATACCAAATCATGCCCTTCAATATTAAGTATTCTATCATCTGTTAAGTTAATCCAGTCACTAATTATAGATAGAACTACTGCATCATAATATAGTTTTGAATTGGGTAATTTCAAGCCTCCTCTTTCATGCACATGTTGCATTATTTTTAGTTTTATTCTCGGCTTCTTACCTGCCCATACAAATTTATTAATGCCCTTCTGCCATTCTAGCAGGCTTGCATCTTTTTAAAGTATTGGTAACGTTTGAAAAAGAAATAAAAATTTAGGTAGAATATTCATTTTCACTGCTGCTATTCTTCCCAGCAAAGATAATTGTAATTTCTCCCATTTTTTTCATCTCTGTCTGTATACTATGCCATAGTAGTTCATAATTATACTTATATAACTTCCCGTTTGAGATTGAGATATAAACTCCTAAATATTTGACCTTTTTAACTATTTCACATCCTGTCATTCCTTATAGTTCTTCCCTTTGTTTAGTATTCATATTTATAGCTAGTATCTTTGTTTTCCCTAAGTTTATTTTAAATCCTGACACTTGACCATATTGATCAATCATATTCATTAAAACCTTACTAGATTCCTGTGGTTGGGTTAATGTTATAACCAAGTCATTCGCAAAAGCACGTACTCTATATTCTTGCTGCCTAATCCTGATTCCCTGTAAGTCCCCTGAACCCCGTATTTTATTCAACAATAGTTCCAAAGTTATAATAAACAATAGTGGGGATAAGGGACAACCCTGCCTTGTACCTTTCTCAATTTTAAATGAATCTGTTAGACTCCCATTAATTATGATTTGAGCTGTTTGTTCCTGATATATTGCTTTGATTGATAGTAGAAAGTGCTCTCCTATTTGCATTTTTTGCAATATTTTCAGCAGGAATTGCCAATTCACTCGATCAAAGGCTTTTTCAGCATCTAGAAATATAAGCGCAGCAGGAATTTGGTTCTTCTTTCCCAGGTATTCTAATGTATTGAGAATTAGTCTTATGTTAGTTCTCATTTGTCTCCCTTGAATAAAACCTGTTTGATCATTATGAATCAATTGCTGAATAGCCAACATTAACCTATTTGCTAGTATTTTAGTGAAAATTTTATAATCTATATTGAGTAATGATATGGGTCTATAATTTTTTGGTTGAGTAAGATCTTGATCTTCTTTGGGTATCAAGGATATAAAGGCTGTCTTCCAAGATGGGGGTACCTTCCCTACCACTTGGATCTTATTAAATAATTCCTTAAGCGGTTCTACCATTTCTAATTGCAAATTTTTGTAGTAAGTCGCCATCAAGCCATCTGTACCCAGTGCTTTCCCTGCTTTTAGCTGTTTAATTACCTGGAGAATTTCCCCCGAAGTTATTGGTTGATTCAGTCTTTCCCTCTGCTCATCTTTAACTATGGATATTTTTTCTTTATCCAGGTATCTATCTATATCTAAGCTTTGGATTTTATCATTCGTGTACAATCCTATAAAGAATTCACGAAAAACCCTTTGAATCTCCTCCTGTTGGTACACTTCCTTACCTTTAAAATGTAATTTCGATATATTACGAGACTTCTGTTTTTTCCTAATCAAATATGCTAGCCATCTACCAGATTTGTTTGCATTACAGAAAGTGTTGTGTTTTGCATATAGCAAATTGGTAGCCACCTGATCTGACATCAACATATTAAACTGCTCTTTTAATAATGTGATTGTTTCTTTGATCTTTTTGTCTCCTGGTTTTAAGATTAGCTCCTGCTCTCCCTTCCTAATTTCATTTTCAAGTTCAATTCTCTTTTCCCCCTGTTTGCGTCTATGTAATCTATTCATATTTATCAGAACTCCTCTCATACACGCTTTACTTGCATCCCATACCATTTCCATAGATGTACCCTTATTCATGTTAAAAACAAAATATTCTTTTAACAACTTTTTACATTCATTAATGTTTTTCTCATATCTAAATAAGTTTTCATTCAGTCTCCAAGACCTTCTTGCTCGAATCCCAACTCCTAACTCCATCCAAACCGGATTATGATCTGATAAGGCTCTGGAACATATCTTCATCTTCTTTACCCTAGAAAGCAAATCATTGGTTATTAATATGAAGTCAATCCTGGAAAAGGATTGATGTCTATCAGAAAAAAGGTAAAGTCATATTCTTCTGCATTCCTTTCTTGCCAGATATCTCTCAATTCAAAATCCTCTATCATATCGAAGAAGGACTTAGGTAGTTTTGCTTGCGTTTGAGTATTTTGCGGAGAGCCTTCTTATCTTTCTTGGTATCCATAACGCCATTCCAATCACCCATTAATATGCAAGATCTATAGTTCCAATGTACTAACTTAGCGTGAAGCATTTTATAAAATTTGTCTTGTTGTTGATTGGGAACATATATTCCCAATAGCAGTGTCCTTTTCCCTTCTAATACCAAATTTATTGCAATATATCTTCCATGGGAGTCTGCTTCAATTAATTCAGCTTTCAAATCCTTCCTTAAGTAAATAACTATACCATTTTTCCTCTCTGTGACAGAAGCTATAAAGTGTTGTCCAAGTCTTGTATTAATCAGGTATTTTTGATCAGTTGATCTAATATGAGTTTCTTGCAAGCAAATTATATCATTCTATAGTGGTTTATTTTCTTCCTTTTCTGTGGGGAATTTAAGCTATTGACGTTCCAAGTTAGAAACTTAGTTGCCATCTTTAGTTCCCTGAAGATTTTTAAGAGCCATCTGAACATCTTGGAATTTAATGTTTGGCCTGGCTCCTTCCACTGCTTCTAGAATAACACCTGTAGGTTCTTGAACGGTGGCATGTGTTTGTTGCTTTTTTAGTCCCTGTTCCATTCACCTGGTAATCACACGGGTTTGTCTTTGTTCTTTAGCTTCTTGTACCTCTGAGAGAGGAAGTTGATCCGCCTTTGTTGATGCTTGAGTGATTTGCTGTCTATCATGTCCTTCTTGTTCTCTTTCTCTGGGTCTAGGAGGTGGGGGATGTCCAGCCTTCAATATGTTACTGTAGAAATCTTGGGCCTTCCATACTGAATTAAGATGGTATCTTTGTCCAAGATAAGTGAATGCAAGGCTGGCTGGTGCATCCCATCTAAACTGTATCTGGTGATTTTTAAGCTCTTTGACTAAAAAAGCATAGTCTTTCCTAGATCTCAACATTTTAGGTGGTATCTCCTTCAATACAGTCACATCCTGACCCCCAATTTGGAGCTTAGTTTTGTAAGTCTCCTGTAATATTGTATTCCTCATATCTCTAGTAGCAAAATACACCACAACATCTCTTGGTAGTTGCTTTTGTCTTGCAAGCCAGGAGTTAACGCGATAAACCTTTTCAATTTGCCATACATAATTCCCTTCTGGCCTTCCCATCAGTAAGTCAAAGGCTTCAGAGAGAATCTGCTTCAGGTTTTCTTGACTTTTCTCTAGGAGGCCCCTTATCCTTAAAGCAAATTCCATTTGTCTACACTGTAACATTATAATTTCATTTTCTGCATCGCTAACCTTTTGTTGAACCACATCCATCTTTGTTGCCAAGTTAATATTAGAGTCACTAAGGTCTTCTAGCCTGTCTTCAATTCCCAGTACGTAGCCTGATAGGGAATTAAAAGCCATCAGGAAATCCTCTAATCGCTCAATTGCGTGTCATAAGCTCTTCGGACAGTTCTTTGTTAGCAGCAGATATCTCTTCCTTAATTTTTACTTCCATAGCATCTGCATGGTTTTTTAAAGCATCAGTTAATTCTTTCTGCAAAATTTCTCTGGTCAGAGGCTCCCCTGCAGAAGTAGGGGGAAGTAATGACTGTAATTTAGTAGCGGGAGCTGACGAGCTCCCGGCACTTTTGGACGTAGGGGGGGGGGGATTTTGCTTAGAAGCCATCTCAGGTTTAATCTTCTTTAGTCAATTAATAAGTCCAGGCAAACCAATTATACAGCAGTTGCTATTTAGTTTGATAATAAATCACTTCTGGGCTCCGTAAGAATGCTATCAAAGTCTAACCCCTCCTACACAGCTCGGCGCCATT